>NC_143018.1:84100749-86593249 GCF_055824585.1 Amblyomma mixtum
CGGCGCATCCTTTCATTATGAAGCTTCGAAGTTCGTCCACTCCTCTTGAAGTATTGGTTTAAGCTTGTCAATTGCCGATAGAACCACAAGCTCAGCAACACTTTCATACCCTAAGCCGTCAGCGCTGTCTGCAAAAGTGATAACAGCAGTTAGGCTATCAGGGCGCACAAAGCAAGATCTGAAGTTATCAGCGGAAGCTTGGCATACACCTTGCGGTTCAGAACAGATAAGATCACGCATTTTTAGCACGGCAGCACTAGCCTTATTCTTTTGCTTCCGCACAAAAGCCAAAAAACAGTTTTGTTCTCTCTTCAAGTTCTGTGCCAGAAGTTCGTGGTATTCAGCTTCATCGCGTGCAATCAGTTTTTCTTTCACATTTTGTCTGCATAATGAACATCTTTAATACCAGTATTCACTTTCTGATTGCACATACAGTTTGATACCTCTTTTTTTCAAGTTGTGCCTCAAACAGCAAGAAAACCAGCAAGGAAATCTAGACTTCCTTGGTGGACACCATGGTATATCTTTTTTTTAATAATCTCTGAACAGCTGATATCAGTAGCTCAACGCCCTTGTCAACATTCTCTATCTCAAAAAATCTAGACCAGTCAGTTCTGAAGCTTATTGTACAGCCCAAGCAAATCGCCATAAGCGTACCTAATTTTTCAGGTGTCATGACACGCACTGGACGAAAAGACAAAGAGAATGACAGACTGAACGGGCCGTGATATTTGTCAACAAGGACAAGAGGATCGAGCACAGCCTGTACATCAAAAAGAGGCACATTAGATATGAGTAGATCTGAAATGTTACTAACACAGTTCTTAATCGCAATGTGTTGACGTAACCCATAGAAGTTTATAAAAACCATAAGACATTCGGTGTTTTCACGTACGGCTGTCAGGCAGTCTCTAGTGACCAAACCGGTGGTCCATTCAACCTTGGGAAGATTAAAATCCCCGTAATTGTGAACCTTGTATTTTTAACAATCAATTTTTCCCAGTATAAAAAAGTTACTGACGAAAACATCACGATCTCAATTTGGCGGAAAATAAATACAGCCGACGAGATAGTGTGATTTGTCAAGTATTGGAATTTCCAACTACACACATTCTTTGCACGTCTCCAGGTCTGGTCCTCTAAATGCACCTAACACATAACGGCAGGCTATCAGTACTCTACCCCCTTATTTAATCCGGTCTGAATACATTCTGTCGGCTCAGAAAACTGCATACACATCCGACAAATAAGATGCACTTGCACAACATGAGTTTAGCCACGTTTCCATCAGGCATATAAAATCGTACTCACATTGATATTAATTCGCGGTGAGAACTTCCCTTTTCGTACGGAGCCCTCTCGTACGTGTTTTTATAATGAAGTTAATTTCCTGTATCATTTTAGGACGTGGCTAAATCATTTGGATCGTCAAAGTGCCATGAGGAACACAATGTTTCATAGAAAGGGCGAAAAAAACAATCAGGCCACACTCCAGGTTTGCTCACACGTTCGAACAAAGGCTCTTCCAGAGAGACATGGAAGCAGCAATACGTATCGTACCTCGTTTTCAGTTTTGTACACGTTACAGCCTTGACACTTACTATATCCACCAATAGTGCCTGCATGTCTGACGCTGTTGTAGTCGAGTCCAGGCGAGAAATAGACAGGCTTTTCTTTGCCGCTAATTAGGACGCTGCTTTAAGCATGCACTGCTTAGCTGTGCCAAACGTCGTTCGAGGCCAAGATGGCTGGCTCACCGCTTTTGGCTGGGGTGGCAGATGAGTACGTTGGTACTGAGCAGCAGGCTTTGATGAGGATGCAGAATTTGTCGCAGCGAGCGTTGTCGCCACAACCGACGCGCAGTTGCGAAATTCCGAACACTCGGAGGGCGAGCACGCACTGTGGTTGGCGGTACGAACCAGGACAGACGCACTTAGGCCGTTCACAGCCTCACGCAGGAGCACATGCTCGGCTCGAAGCTGCCGCACGTGATCGGCCAACGCATCCGTTCGACTAGCCATTTTTTGCACTACCTGAAGAACACTCGATGAAGCACAGAGGGAAGCTGCGTCTTGAAGATCCAGGGAGGAGCGAAGTGTCCCGAGGGGCGTTTCCGTGTCCCCGGCTGTGCAGATAAGCCCTGCCGACGAAGGACCGCGCCGCTTCCCGCAGTGGACACATCTGTACTTGCGAGCCCCGGATCACATTAAGATATTGTATTCCTCGCCCTGTAGGTTGATACATTTGCAGTAAAAAGTTTGCTTAAAGGACACGCCCGGCAAAAATTGCTGCCTACCACGAATGGGCTGGGAGCAGCTTCCACATGTGTCTGCCTCGGGCGCCGTCCTCGGGATAGATAATTACCGCGAAATGAGGAGCTAGATGGCACGGTTATTTGGTAAAAGAGGGTGTGAACTCAGTGGAGATTTACCGGCGACTTGTGGCAGTGTGGGGTGAGCGGGTAACATAGAGGAACAGCCTGGAAGGCTGGCAGCCCTCACTTCCACCTGCGCTTTGTTGGCGGGCATTATCACAGTCGTCGGACGTCCAAGCTTGGTCCCCTTTGCTGCTGACTTGGGGCCTGCTTCCCAGCCTTCTTCCTCTCCTCAGCAGGAGTATCGGGGAAGCCCGCCTATAATTTGTAAAGAAAATTACTTTTGACGTACACAGAAGCATTTGTCGGCATAGTATAGTGGTGTTGGCGGATGTCAAAAAGGTGTATCGTGTTAACGAATTCAGTAATTAACTTCAGCCTAATAGATAACTTTTAAACTATCACTGATAGGCGCCCGTTTGCAGTTAATTAATTGCAGCTGGTTATTAGTAATCGCCATAACGGGTTCTAAAATTTCGAAAACACGAATGCCGTCGTCGCTGTGGCTCAACTTATTTGGAAAAATTGCGCGCCTGCGGGCAGCATACAGCGACGTCAATCAAATCGCGACACTCTGCGACGCACGCACGCGACATTCTCTGCCACGCCTATGCCACGGTGCTCCTCACTGTCCTCCATTTCGTTGCTCCAGAGCGGACGGAGCAGAGAATGTCTCGTGCTACGTGGGACGCGGAGTGTCTTGATTTGATTGACGTTGCTTTGCGCTCCTTTTCGAAGTTCAGAAAACTGATGGGTTATATAATAACTACCGGCTACCACTCTCTGATTGCAATCGAGCGAATATCAATAATAGTTAAATGAACTATTGGGATTTAGTAGATAACGTTCCAAGTTACCATGGTTCGCCTGTTCCGGACGTCTGCCACCTCTGGTATCACTATATATATATATATATATATATATATATATATATATATATATATATATATATATATATATATATATATATATATATACCGGGTGTTTTTTTTAGAAGGTCCAAAATTAAAAAGAAAGGTAAATTGCTTTAGATTTATTTTAGCACTGGGGCTATACTGGAGGCTACGGTGGGCGCCAGGCAAGAGGAAAACTGCTTTAATTAGTTCGCTGATTAACTAAATATGTTAATTAACTTTTCTGATTTTTGTTTTAGGGGATATGTTGTATTCGCAGAATTGGAGATCGTCCTCTAAGCAGTCTAACCGAGAAAAAACAATTTTAACTAAAAATTTTTCACGCACGTTACGAGGCGCGAAAAAGTCACCCTGGTAGGCATGTTCACACCGTAACACAGCGGCGGGAGCGCCTCTGACGTAGTTCACTCCGCCCTGCGCTTTGCGTCACGCGTCCCGGACTGGCGGCCTGCGCTATCGCTGCTTATCTCGCTTCGCTCCGCGGCCTCACGGAATGCCGCGCTGGAACAAAAACGCCTTGACACAAAGTGCAGGGCGGAGCGAGCTACGTCACAGGCGCTCACAGACGCTGTGTTACAGTGTGAAGCTGCCTACCAGGGTGACTTTTTCTCGCTTCGTTACGCGCGCAAATATTTTTTTCATGAAAATCTCTTTTCTTGGCTGGACTGTTTGGAAGACGATCTCCAATTCTACTAATACAACATATCCCATAAAATAAAAATTATAAAAGTTAATTAACGTATTGAGTTAATCAGCGAACTAATTAAAGTAGTTTGCCTCTTACCTGGCGTCCGCTGTAGCCCTCAGTATAGCCCCAGGGTTAAAATAAATCTAAAGGAATTTACCTTTCTTTAAAAATTTTGGACCTTCTACAAAAAACACTCTGTGTGTATATATATATATATATATATATATATATATATATATATATATATATATATATATCAGATAGGTAAGGACACAGATGAACACCGGAGTAGATTCAACAACGCGTTTTTTAACCTACACAATCTACACCGGTGTTCATCTGAGCACACGACCAACTTTTTCGCAATGTCGTGATTGCAGCGATCCTTCACGATGCACTAATCATTTCTGGCTGTGCACGACTATCACTTATCTTTCACTGCCGATTCATACTGAGGTGTTTGCCGCTGCGACCTGCCAACTAGAATGAAATCTTAACACGCACGTGTACCTATAAAAGCTGTCTTTTGCCTATTCAACGTCACTCTGAAAAAGGCCAGCCCCTGGCCGAAACGTTGGAAGAAAGTTGTTTTTCCACATTTTGCCACTGAGTTCCGTTTGTGCATGTGTGCGTGCATGTGTGCGCGCATGCCAACAGCAGTGGGCACCGACAACAGCTTGGGACCTGTAAACGACACGACCACAGAGATCGCAATTACGCGAAACGCAATTATGAAAAGCCGGCCAGCACTTTCCAAGGTTTACTGCAGTTTGCGCTTTGCTTGTTCGTGTCGTTTCGGCGTCCTACGCTGCTTTGTGCACCAAGAGTAGCGCGCCACTGAAATGAGTTATGAAAAACCGAACAGGCTCCTTTGCAGCTTTCCTAACCAAACAGCGTTTGATGCGCTGTCCGTGTTGCTGCAGTCGGGAGGCTCGAGTACCCAGGGCTCGAATCTGGACGACAGCGTGGATTCGGAGAACATGGGGGATCTGGTGGGCGCTGCGACGGCCTACCAAGTGGCCAACGCCCAGCTGTTCAGCACCCGGGCCTCCCAGGAAAATCAGATGCTGCCGGGTCTCAACCTGACCGGCCAGCAGCTGTACTTCGTGGGCCGCTGCATGACGCTGTGCAAGAGGAACAGCAGCAGCCCGAGTGGGCGCTACGCGAGCCCACGGGCACGGTGCAACGTGCCCGCCATGAACATGGACGCCTTCTCGACGGCCTTCCGCTGCCCTGCCGGGGCCCGCATGAACCCGGCGTCCAAGTGTTCCTTCTGGAAATGACCGCTACCCGTAGTTTGGAACACCGCGTTCAGAGGATGGCTGAACGGCTGTGGTTTTTCTTGCGTTTATTAATAAAAAATACCTTATTGGAAGCATTTCTTAGATATTCTGGCACCGTCAATTTGTAAGCAAGTGGAATTCCTTTGTGGAAATGCTAGCACCTTTACTCCGGCCCCTCGACATGTATTGTACGGCTATGTACGGTCGAAATCAGAGTAATTTTTCTAGTTTGTGCATGATTTGGCTGTGTTTGCTTCAGTTTTACCATTCTAAAACGTCTCAGGCTATGAGGGACTCTGTAGTGGAGGGTTCCGGTAATTTCGACCACCTGGGGTTCTATACCGTCCACTGAAATCGTACAGTAAACGAGCCTCTACCATTTCGCCTCTATCGAAATGCGATTTCCGCGGCCGGTATCGAACCCGCGTTTTTCGGGTCAGTAGTAGAGCACCATAACCACTGCACCACACCGACGGCTTTATTTTCTGCCTACCCGTGGTTAGAAAGGACAGTTTCGAGAGAATAGAGAATGCCGGGGTGGTGGTGCATCAGCACTAGTTTTACAGCGCACAAAACACAACGCGACTCTTGGAACGCACGACACGTGTCCGTCGGTGGACGAGCGCTGCACGCCACGGAAGAGCCACGTGGACCGACCGCAGTGCTGCCAACCTCCAGAGCTGCTTCTCCCCCAATCTGCAACCAAAAATTTCCTAAATTTCCCTAGATACGAAAAATAGTGTTGAGTTGTATAATGTAAAATTGTATATTTATGCGTAGTTCCGTAGCATGTATGGATGGAAAAATTATTTCCGTCAGAGAGCATGTGTGGACGATTCCGTGTTAGATGGGCATCAACCCATGGCTGACGGCGACCTGGGTGGCCCACTCCACGGCCCTGGTCTGGACGACCGGGTCTGAGCTGGCTAACACGACCTCCCACTGCTCGAGGGAAGGATCACGCATAATATCCGCCGGTGGCGGTGCTATGCTGCAGCTCCATAATATGTGGTCATAGGTTGCCAATTCCTGACACCATTTGCACTCCGGCTGAATGTCCGGGTAGATTTTGCTCAACACGTATGGGTTGAACAAACATCTAGTCTGCAATCGTCGCCAGACACATTCCTGCGCCTTCACCAATTGCTTGTCCGGGGGTGGTTAAATCCTCCGCTCAAGTCTGAAATGGTTAGTAATTTCATGAAAGGATACCAGCCCATCTCTCGTGGACCTTCCCGGGACGTCCGGCTCACCTACCCGGTTGCGAAACCTCCAGCATTCATGTGAGCCGTCTCGTTCCCAGGGTTCCCAGAGTGTGCAGGTACCCAGACAATTTCCGCCTCCATAGTCCCTCGCCCCGTGACCCGATTCATCAATGGCGCCGCTGTGACAGATATTCTGCCCCTCGCCAAATTTCGGATGGCTGTTTTTGAGTCGCTGAAGATCAGGTCAGCATTACTAGTTATAGCTAGTACTATCGCCGCTTCCTCTGCAGTTTCTGGGGAGCGGGTTTTGACTGATCCAGAGGCGATAGTTCAGTAGCAAGTTTTATCATGCAGCTACCCTATTACCCGATGTTGGTAAACAAATTAGCTGCAAATTTGAAATGATGTGAAAAAAAAAACTTCTAAATGAAACTACAAGATAAACCGCAGCGCTCTTTGGAAACTACAAATTAAAGGCTCTATATCGTATATGCCTTTTTTTCTCACTGTACGCAGGATATTAGTAAACATGCATCGGCATGTGAAATTAACTGAATTTTTTTTCCTGATGTTGTGTCGGTTTAGACTTCAGCCGAAGGATACTATGTACAAAATTCATAGAGGTCGCCTGAGGAGTGCAAGGAAACTGCAATAAAAAAGTTGCTTGTTCATTTGGCGCGATTTCTCTAGAGGGTAGCTGACGTAACAGTTTGAGTCACTTAAAACAATGAAGCCGTGATTGGCTTCTGTATGCCTCTCTTGTAGGCCTCAACTCACCTTTTTCGTCGTGGTGGAACTGCAAATTATGGGTTATGATTTTGGAGGGTCTAACGTCCCAAAGCGACCAGGCTATGTGGGATGAAATAGTGAAGAGCTTCGGAAATTTCGACCACCTGGGGTTCATTAAAGGTGCACTGAAGAGGAATATGAACTTGTCTTTTTGCCGCGGGAACTCGATCTACACGTTCCGAGCATTCTTATAAACTTCGATCTATTGCCCTGTGTGGCCGATTTCCCTAATTAAATTGAATTAACGTGCGGCTCCCGCCTTTTTTTTAATTCTCCCTCGTACGGTGGGAGGAGTCGACCAACGCGTGAAGTGCCTTTCACCCAGTCCCGTGGCGGCTTGCCGCTCTGCCATCGGCTGAGTAATACGTAGTAGTCCGTAGTAGCAAATAGTCCGCGCGTATATTTATTTCTGCGGGCTTATTTTGCGGCTATATTATCTGCGAATGAAACTATTTATTCATGGAAACCTAAAAACAAAATAAAGCGAAAGCAAAGCCTTCACGGAGCGTTGGTCGACTCCTCTCACCGTACGAGGAGAATTAAAAAAATAAAGGCGGGATCCGGACGTTAATTCGATTTAATTAGGGAAATCGGCCACACAGGGCAATAAGTCGCAGTTTCTAAGAATGCTAGGAACGTGTAGATCGAGTTCCCGCGGCAAAAAGACAAGTTCATATTCCTCTTCAGTGCACCTTTAACGTGCACTCACATTGCACAGTACACGAGCCTCTAGCCGCCGAGGCCGGGATCGAAGCCGTGTCTTTCGGGTCAGCAGCCGAGCGCCATTACCCGTTAGCCACCGCGGCGGGTGAACTGGGCATTGCTCCCATAGTTAGACTAGGTCAGATTTCCAACACGGCGCTCCATTATAAAAAAAATGGCGCCCATGTTGTTTAAAGAGTTCTCCGAGCAAATGAAATTTCCCTAGATTATACAAAAAAATCCCTTTCCCTTAAACGACGTCCAAATTCCCTAGATCTAGAGAAGAATCCCTAGGGTTGGCAGCACTGACCGAATTGCAGCGCGCTGCGCGCACCACCTACTCTCCTCTTTCAATGACGCCGTTCACAAGACGGCAGACGGGTTTTAATACGTAGCACTGTTTTATTGCTAACGCATTAAAGAAAAGCAGGCTGAGCTAGCTTCCTACAGTTAGGCAGGGTACTCCGGCATCGACTACGAAATAGACACACTCCTTTATTAGTGACCCGAGAGGGTGTTATTAAAAGTTATTAAAATTAATTTGATTACACAATGAACGTTTACTACTGCCCTCGTGGCGCACATTTCAATAGCAGAATCCAAGTGTTGGTTCAGTGGTTAGCGTGCTCGGCGCTGAGCCGAGTACCCGGGTTCAAACCAAGGCACACGGCGGCGGCGTTTTTATGGAGGCGAAATGCAAAAAACGTGCCCGAGTGCTGTGCGACTTCAGAGCGCGCGAAAGATCCCCAGGTGTTCGACATTATTCCTTATTCCTCCACAACGGCACCTCTTTCCTTTCATTCACACCTTCTATCCCTCCCCTCAAGACGGGGTTGAGGTGTCCACCTAGTCGTGCGGCAGTTAGTACACCTTGTATTTCCTCACAAATTAAAATTCACTCGGCTCCACAAAACCAATCCCAAGAAAACAGAACAAACGAAATAAATTGCCCCGGCCGCGGCGATCGCGTATTGCTGGAGGAGAAATGTTTAAGGCCCGTGCACTATGCGATATCAGTGCACTTTAAAGAACCCGAGGTGGTCGAAATTATCCGGAGCCCTTCACTACGGCGTCCCGCATTGCCGAATTTGATTTGGGACGTTAAAGCGGCCGCAAAACACATTCTCAGTGCATTGTTTTACCTGTTGGTCGCATAGAACGAGTGATGCTATTAGCATTAGTCGTACCATGTATATTCCGGTTCTTAATATTTTATTTAGCTCACAAAAACAAATTCATGGCGCTGATGGTGTCACCACACAGTGGAGGTTTTCAGCAGTGGATGTAACCAGTGGCGTAGCAAGAAATTTTGTTTGTTCGGGGAGGGGTACTCATGTTGAAATGCGGCCTCCTCATAAAATTTGTGGAGGGATCAAATGCAAGAATAATAACGGCATTGCCATTGACAATGCCATTGTGTGGTAGATAACGCTACGCACTGTCTAGATAAGTGAAATATGCATTTTTTAAAGAAAAGAATACATTCGTATGCCTTAAAAATTGTAGCAGACATAACTGATACCAATGCTTCCATGTTTTGCGTGTTTAATAAGTAAAGAAAAAAACACATGAGGTCTAGAATTATATAAGTCCGAAACCAGCAAAGTAGTGCATGCCGCTGAACGAAAAACGTAAAGGCCATGAAATCCCTTCAGTCCTCACCCAAAAACATAATCATGACTTTCCTACTTCAATGGAACTGTAGAGGACTGCTTAGGAATTACAATGACATAACACATTTTCTTGGGTCAATGTTTCGTGCAGCTCTGTGTCTTCAGGAAACCAACCTCGGTGCACAACATATTGATATCCTGAGACATTATAAAACATTCCGACGCGATCGCGAGCATACAGACTCTCAGGAGGCGTCGCAATTGTCACTCTGAGTGGCGTCCCTGCTCAAGAAATCAATCTTAACACAAAACTGGAAGCGGTTGCGGTTAGCGTCGTTAGCTACAAAACCATATCTATATGTTCTGTATATCTTCCCCCGCACATAACATTAACAATCCAAGATTTAGAAGGCCTGATATAGGAACCGCCGGAGCCATTCCTGGTAGTTGGTGATTTTAAAGCGCACTCACCGTTCTGGGGAAGCAAACGCAGTGACTCGAGGGGCCAAATAATCGAAGATTTTATCCTGTCAAATAATATCTGTTTTTTAAATACAGAAAAAGCCACATATTGTTGCCCAAGCTCGGGAAGGATGAGCTCCTTCGATCTATCTCTCTCATTGCCATCTGTTTTTAACGATTTTAACTGGGATGTCATTGACAACCCATATGGCAGTGATCACATTCCAGTACGAATTAGTTTAACATCTGCACCACAAATCATCCCAACAAAACCGCGACGTTGGAAGCTTCACCTCGCTCACTGGTCACTTTTCAGAGCTAACGCAACTTTAGAAGATATAGTTTTAGAAAACCTCATCATCGATGAGATAAATGAAAAGTTCCGGATTGTATAATAAGTGCCGCACTCACAGCTATTCCTCAGTCATCAGGAGTGGTGCGACAGAACCACAAAGTGTGGTGGACAAAAGACTGCAAAGAAGCAAAAAAACAACAAAATAGAGCTTGGGGTGAATTTCGCCGGTACCCAACACAGGAGAACTTCGTGAATTTTATAAAGGCAAAAGCTGAAGCCCGGTGCGTCCGTCGCAGTGCCGAGAAAGCATCAAGGCAGCATTACATCTATTCTATAAACAGTCAAATTACATCTAAAAAAAATATGGCAGCAGCTTCGGAAATTAAATGGCAACTTCTCACCGTTCACAGTTCGTCTATTGACAACACCTGGCACACAAACAAGCATAAGAGAACGAGCAGACATTTTTGGGGAACACTTCGCTGCAGTTTCCAGTTCATCACACTATACGCAGTCATTTCTAAAACACAAAAATATAGCCGAAAAGCAAAGACTTCCGATAAGTGGGGGTGGAAACCAACAATACAACAACTTAATTACCTTCCAAGAAATTAATACAGTACTGTCTGCCGGAAAAAAAACTGCTCCAGGACATGGCAGATACACTAGGAAATGCTTGCACAACTTTCCAAACCTGCTATAGAAGCACTCTTGAACTTCTTTAACAAAATATTCATAGAAGGAAGAATACCTAAAGAGTGGAAAAGAGCCGTCATAGTGGCATTCCTGAAACCAGAAAAATCCCCAACTTCCCCCAGTAGCTATAGGCCAATAGCCCTTACAAGCTGTCTCGCTAAATCTTTTGAATGTGTCCTCATATTAGACAAACTTTTGTCCTTGAATCCCCTGAACTTCTCGACATCCATCAATGCGGCTTTAAAGAGACATTCTCAACAACTGACCATCTAGTTCGCCTTGAAAACACAACCAGAGAAGCTTTTATACACAAACAGCACTGTCTAGCAGTCTTCTTCGATATGGAGAAAGCGTATGATACAACGTGGAGGTTCCGGATCCTCCGCGACCTAGGGGACCTAGGCATCGCGGTAGGATGTTAAACTGCCTTATGACTTCCTCTCCAACCGTTCTTTTCATGTACGACTAGGCTCCACCCTGTCAAGAAGCTTCATTCAGGAGAATGGGGTACCTCAAGGTTGTATATTGAGCACGATCTTATTTATTGTAAAAATGAATTCCATAACTAAAATAATTCCGAAGTCCACCAGCTATTCAGTCTACGTTGATGGTCTCCAAATAGCCTGCACATCCTCAAACATAACAACATGCGAAAGACAAATACAATTGACAGTAAACAAACTAACAACATGGGCTGATAAAAATGGTTTCAAGTTTTCCATGCAAATGTCAGTAGCTGTTCTCTTCTTGCTTAGGAGAGGACTACACACTGATTCCAGCCTTTTCCTGAACGAGGTCACATTGCCAGTAAAAGACGAGCACAAATTTTTAGGAATAACATTTGACAAAAAACTCACATTCCTGCCACACATAAACACCCTTAAAAAAACTTCTCGATCCCTGAATATACTAAAAATACTCTCGCGAAAACACTGGGGCTCCGATAGGCCATGTCTCTTACAAATTTGCCGCACTGTAGTACGCTCTACCTTAGATTATGGATGTATAGTTTATGGGTCAGCCAGACCATCGTACCTTAAACGACAGGATCCAGTGCATACTTTAGTTTTGCATCTCTCCACAGGTGCGTACAGAACGGCGCCCGTAACGAGTCTCTATGTAGAGGCCAACGAACCCTCACTTACAGACAGAAGAGCGATGCTCACATGCTCGTATATTCTAAAGATCCGTTCACTGCAGAAGCATATATGTTATCCAGTCGCCACAAAGTGTCCATCTAGAACATTGTTCAATAACAAACCGCAAGCTACCCGACCACTACTTTTGCGATTTGAAGAGATGTGCCAAAATTTCGGTGCACTAAACAGACTGTCAAGCATTGCTAGAAGGTGTGATCTACTGCCGCCATGGTACAACTTCCCTGCAATCTGCGATCTCAGTCTTACACAATTCCATAGAAAACAAATTCCACAAGAACATATAATACAAGAATTCCTTACACGCCAGCAAGAGTACAGTACTTTCACTGCTTTTTATACAGATGGTTTAAAAACTGATGCTTACGTCGGAAGTGCAGTAGTGCAAGGTAATTGGTATAAAATAGTAAGGCTTCCACAGTGTGCATCCGTCTTCACTGCCGAACGTTAGGCAATCTGTGTAGCCGTAGAAAAAATAGTAAACAAGAAGCTCGCAAACAGTATTATTTACACTGAGTCGCTAAGTGTCCTTACAGCCCTTAACTATAGAAATGCAACCACTCCGCTGCTTGGCGACATCATACACAACATAACAACAGCCATCGCTCAAGGACAAAACATAAGGCTATGCTAGGTACCAAGTCATGTCGGCATAAAAGGGAACGAAAGAGCAGATTTATGCGCTGCCCAAGCTCGTGACAAGCAAATTAAAAATGTAAATATGCTGTATAAAGATTGCGTAAACTTAGTACATCTTAAAGCACGGAAAAAATGGCAGTCCGTTTGGAACAACGAAAAAATTAGGAGTCACTTTGGCGACTAAAGTGGTGCAAGGCGAAAGCCTGAGTACAGCATTCTGCCACGAATGTGGTTGTGAATGATGATTCAAGTGCTGCCAGCGAATGACGCGTCCATTGGCTGTCTGCGTGTGTTACTGATGTGTGGTTAACATGTTAAGCTTAGCCTGTAAGAGTGGAATGCGACAGCGTCTTGCAACGCTGCCAGGGAGTCCACAGAACGCCATCGCCAATTCGGCTGTACGCCTTGCTGGACGGTAAATTTATTTTTTGAGGAAAGGAAATGTATCTCTCTCGCATATCTGGGTGGACACCTGCACCTCGCCGTAAGGGAAAGGGGGAAGATGGGAGTGAACGAAGACGCCGTATTAGCTAGACGCGCCTTTGTTCATTCCAAACCATTCAGCTGACATTACGGAGTGGCTAGCGTGCTCGTATTGCACTCCGGAGACCCTGGTTCGATTCCCCAACTCTACCAATTTCGTTCTCGGTTTTATTGATTTATGCGGTCTAACTAGAAAGGTTAATTAGGCTATTTCATATTTATATCATTGTATTTCTATCCATCGTGTTCTGTCATTCACCTGTCAAATGTTGGAACTGTCTAGGATGTTCGACACAACGTATATGAAACGAGCAACTTCGAACTGAGTGGGGAAGTGCGTGGTGGTGGAGCGAACGCGGTTTCGTACTTATCTGTTTTTTCAGCAGCGTTTCCTTCCGCGGACGCTGTTGTCGCTGCGACAAGCGTCTTTCTTTTCTTTTCCTCTTTCTTCTGACCTCTTCATTCTCCTCGATCTTAATTAGGCGAATTGATTAATTAAGCAATTAACTAAACTCAGTCCCACTTAGCTGGAGCATCACTATACGATCCCTTTGATTGGTTGCATGGTTACTAACCAAAGTACAATTGGCCCCATTTGAAATTCGCGCACTGTGACGTCACGAGCATTTAGACCAATTGAAAAGCGTGACATTTTCTGTCGACAACTCCTGCTTACAACGATGAGGCATTAAAGGCTTCCGCCTTAATAAATAATAAACTACAGTCGATAAAGCCAGTCTTAGGAGAATGGAAGTCGTGTGCACCAGGAACGTTTTAAGGAAGTCGTTATATGTCGTCTCCGTATAGGCCATACACACCTCACACACAACTTTCTGCTGACTAAACAAGAAAAACTAGTTTGTACATGTGGAGATGAACTGACGGTAAATCACATCTTATTTCAATGCTCTAGACTCGAAAAGCTGAGAAAAAAGTGCTTTTCACTGTTTTATAATCAATCCATTCCTTTTCATCCCGCGTTACTCATAGGTGATAATGCAATCGTTGACATGTCCTGTGTTTTTAGATTTTTAGCAGAAGCAGGTTTTCTCAGCAAGCTATAAATCATGACCCAGTGATTCACGTGATGTCCCTCAGCCACTTTTCAATTCCTGAGAAAAAAGGCTCAGGTTTTTATTTGATTGGCTAGGATCCTCGACATCCTTGCCCAGCCAAGGATGGACGCTGAGGCTACCTGACCTTTTTAAAGTTTTTACCTTTAGCCATTCTTAAATCTCTTTTTCTCTATTATTAGTAAGTAGGTAAACTCTTAGGCCCTTTACACCACTGATCACTTTTCACATTTTTATTAAATCGCGCAGAAATTATTTCTTATACCTCGTGCTTGGCACATGATGGCCTTAGTTGCCTAAGTGCCATTAAACCCAACACAACACAACTCATTATTATATACCATTATCCCTGACTTCTCTCTACTGAACTGGAGTCCTAGCTTGTTGCCCTCATCACCACATTCTTTAGTTAGTTCCTGCAGCCTATCTCGCTTGTCTGCTAGTAGAACAATGTCATCCGCCTACATTAGTCCAGCCCTCTGGTTGTGTCCATGGTTGCCCACATAATAGACTTTCGGGCCAGCAGCCGAGCGCCGTAACCACTGAGCCACCGCGGCGGGGAATGTAAGCAAATAGAGCACTTATGGGGCTTCAGCCTCGCCGTTTCCTGGCCGTTCCATATGTACAAAAATGCAAAGGTTCTTGAACGACAAAGATTCGGTAAAATATTTATCCTCTACTTACAAATTTCATGGCCTTTACTTTTTTCGTTCAGCGGCATGCACTGCTTTGCTGGTTGGACTGATATAGTTCTAGACCTCTTGTGATATTTTCTTTACTTATTAAATACGCAAAAACATGGAAGCATTGCTATCAGTTATGTCTGCCACAATTTTTAAGACATACGAATACATTCTTTTCTTTAAAAAATACATATTTCACTTGTCTAGACAGTGCGTAGCGTTATCTACTACACAATGGCATTGTCAATGGCAATGCAGCTATTATTCTTGCGTTTGAACCCTCCGCAAATTTTATGAGGAGGCCACATTGCAACATGAGCCCCCCTCCCCGAACAAACAAAATTTCTTGCTACGCCACTGGTTACATCCACTGCTGAAAACCTCCACTGTGTGGTGACACCACAAGCGCCATGAATTTGTTTTTGTGAGCTAAATAAAATATTAAGAACCGGAATATACGTGGTACCACCAATGCTAATAGCATCACTCGTTCTATGCGACCAACAGGCAAAACAATGCACTGAGAATGTGTTTCGCGGCCGCTTTAACGTCCCAAATCAAATCCGGCTATGCGGGACGCCGTAGTGAAGGGCTCCGGATAATTTCGACCACCTCGGGTTCTTTAAAGTGCACTGATATCGCATAGTGCACGGGCCTTAAACATTTCTCCTCCAGCAATACGCGATCGCCGCGGCCGGGGCAATTTATTTCGTTAGTTCTTTTTTCTTGGGATTAGTTTTGTGGAGCCAAGTGAATTTTAATCTTTGAGGAAATACAAGGTATAGTAACTGCCTCACGTCTAGGTGGACACCTCAACCCCGTCTTGAGGGGAGGGATAGAAGGTGTGAACGAAAGGAAAGAGGCGCCATTGTGGTGGGCTCAGGAAAAATTTCGACCACCTGGGGATCTTTCACGCGCTCTGAAATCGCACAGCACACGGGCGCCTTTTTTGCACTTTGCCTCCATAAAAACTCGGCCGCCGTGTGGCTTGGTTTGAACCTGGGTACTCGGCTCAGCGCCGAGCACGCTAACCACTGAACCGGGACTTAAATTCTGCTATTCAAATGTGCCCCACGAGGGCAGTAGTAAACGTTCATTGTGTAATCAAATTAATTTTAATAACTTTTAATAACACCCTCTCGGGGCACTAATTAAGGAGTGTTTCTATTTCGTAGTCGCTGCCGGAGTACCCAGCTTAGCTGTAGGAAGCTAGCTCAACCTGCTTTTCTTTGATGCGTTGGCATTAAAACAGTGCTGCGAATTAAAACCCGTCTGCCGTCTTGTGTACGGCGTCATTGAAAGAGGAGAGTAGGTGGCGCGCGCAGCGCGCTGCAATGCAGCTGCGCAAGTTGTCGGTCGGTCAGTGCTGCCAACCCTAGGGATTTCCCCCTAGATCTAGGGAATTTGGACGTCGTTTAGGGGAAAATGGATTTTTTTTGAAGAAAATGGGCGCCATTTCTTTTTTTCTATAAAGGGGCGCCGTCACCCGCCGCGGTGGCTCACTGGTAATGGCGCTCGGCTGCTGACCCGAAAGACAAGGCTTCGATCCCGGCCTCGGCGGTCGAATCTCGATGGAGGCGAAATTCTAGAGGCTTGTGTACTGTGCAATGTGAGTGCACGTTAAGGTACCCCAGGTGGTCGAAATTTCCGAAGCTCTTCAATATTTCATCCCACATAGCCTGGGTCGCTTTGGGATGTTAGACCCTCCAAAATCATAACCCATAATTTGCAGTTCCACCACGACGAACAAGGTGAGTTGAGGTCACTAGAGGCATACAAGAGCCAATCAATGCTTCATTGTTTTAAGTGACTGAAACTGTTACGTCAGCCACCCTCTAGAGCAATCGCACCAAATGAACAAGCAGCTTTTTTATCATAGTTTCGTTACACTTCTCAAGCGACCTCCAGGCATTTTGTACATGGTATCCTTCGGCTGAGGTCTAAACCGACATATCAGGAAAAAACATTCAGTTAATTTCACATGCCGATGCATGTTTACTATCTTGCGTACAGTGAAAAAAAAAGGCATATACGAGCCTTTAATTTGTAACTTCCAAAGAGCGCTGCGGTTTATCTTGTAGCTTCATTTATAATTTTTTCGTTTCACATCCTTCATTTCAAATTTACAGCTATTTGTTTACCAACATCTGGTAATAGGGTAGCTGCATGATAAAACTTGCTACTGAACTACGCATAAATATACAATTTTTACATTATACAACTGGACACTGTTTTTCGTATCTAGGGAAATTTAGGGAATTTTCGGTTGCAGATTTTGGGGAAGCAGCTCTGGAGGTTGGCAGCACTGTGGTTTGTCCACGTGGCTCTTCCGTGGCGTTCAGCGCTCGTCCACCGACGGACACGTGTCGCGTGTTCCAAGAGTCGCGTTGTGTTTTGTGCGCTGTAAAACTAATGCTGATGCACCACCACCCCCGCATTCTCTATTCTCTAGAAATTGTCCTTTGTACCCATGGGCAGTCAGAAAATAAAGCCGTCGTTGTGGTGCAGTGGTTATGGTGCTCTACTACTGACCCGAAAAACGCGGGTTCGATACCGGCCGCGGAAATCGCATTTCGATGGAGGCGAAATGCTAGAGGCCCGTTTACTGTGCGATGTCAGTGGACGTTATAGAACCCCAGTTGGGCGAAATTACCGGAATCCTCCACTACAGAGTCTCTCATAGCCTGAGACGTTTTAGAATGGTAAAACCGAAGAAAACACAGCCAAATCATGCACAAAATAGAAATATTACTCTGATTTCGACCGTACATAGCCGTACAATACATGTCGAGGGGTGGAGGAAACGTGCTAGCATTTCCACAAAGGAATTCCACTTGCTTACAAATTGACGGTGCCAGAATGTCTAAGGTATGCTTCCATTAAGGTATTTTTATTAATAAACGCAAGAAAACCCACAGCCGTTCAGCCATCCTCTGAACGCGGTGTTCCAAACTACGGGTAGCGGTCATTTCCAGAAGGAACACTTGGACGCCGGGTTCATGCGGGCCCCGGCAGGGCAGCGGAAGGCCGTCGAGAAGGCGTCCATGTTCATGGCGGGCACGTTGCACCGTGCCCGTGGGCTCGCATAGCGCCCGCTCGGGCTGCTGTTGTTCCTCTTGCACAGCGTCATGCAGCGGCCCACGAAGTACAGCTGCTGGCCGGTCAGGTTGAGACCCGGCAGCATCTGATTTGCCTGCGAGGCCCGGGTGCCGAACAGCTGGGCGTTGGCCACTTGGTAGGGCGTCGCAGCGCCCACCAGATCCCCCACGTTCTCGGAATCCACGCTGTCGTCCAGATTCGAGCCCTGGGTACTCGAGCCTCCCGCCTGCAGCAGCACGGATAGCGCACCAAACGCTGTTCGGTTAGGAGAACTGCAGACCCTTACAAAAAAAAGTTTTAGACAGTCTATACAGTGTCTATAGACTTCTGTAGAGTGTCTATAGATAAATCCTAGAGAACAGCCCATAGGCAATGCAAATGTCATAGGCAGTCTATAGGAAATCTATAGATATATGGCTATATAATTTTAATATACTTTTGTCTATAGACGGTCTATAGACTATGAATAGACAAAAAGCAGTATCTATAAGAAGGCAATAGTGTCAATAAGAAGTCTATAGACTGTCTATAGACCATATTTATAAGGGGATGGCCCTGTTTGGTTTTTTATAGCTGATTTCTGTAGCGTGCAACTCTTGATGCACAAAGCTCTCGGTGCACAAGCACAAAGCAAAGCAAACCGCAAACCGCAGTAAACCTTGGAAAGTGCTGGCTGACTTTTCACAATTGCGTTCTGCATAATTGAGATCTCTGTGGACGTGTCGTTTACACGTCCCAAGCTGTTGTCGGTGCCCACTGCTGTTGGCATGCGCACGCACTCGCACGCACATACACGCGTACGCCCGCACGCACACACACACATGCGCGCACACACACACACGGACGCACTCACGCACACACACACGCATGCACACATGCGTAACAACTTTATTCCAACGTTTCGGCCAGCATCTGGCCTTCGTGAGAGTGATGTTCAGCAGGCAAAAGACACAACTTTTATAAGCACACGAGTGCGTTGAGGTAACATTCTAGTTGGCGGGTAGCAGCGGCAAACATCTCAGTAAGAATCGGCAGTGAAAGGCCAAAGCAACGTCAATGAAATCAAAGCACGAGACATTCTCTGCTCCGTCCGCTCTGGAGCAACGAAATGAAGAATAGTGGGGAGCACCGTGGCATAGGCGTGGCAGAGAATGTCGGGTACGTGCGTCGCAGAGTGTCACTATTTGACGTCGCTGTATGCTGCCAGGAGGCGCGCAATTTTCCCAAATCAGTTGAGCGACAGCGACGACGGCAGTCGTGTTGTCGAAATTTTAGAAACCGTCATGGCGATTACTAATAACCTGCTGCAAATAATTAACTGCAAGCGGGCGCCTATCAGTAATAGTTTAGAAGTTATCAATTAGGCTTAAGTTAATTACTGAATTAGTTAACATGATACACATTTTTGACATACGCCAACACCACTACACTATACCGACAAATGCTTCTGTGTGCCTCAAAAGTACTTTTCTTTACAAATTATTGGTGGGCTTCCCCGATACAGCTTGTGAGGAGAGAAGGAAGGCTGGGAAGCAGGCCTAAGTCAGCAGCAAAGGGGACCAGTCTTGGGCATCTGACGACTGTGCTAATGCCCGTCAACAAAGCGCAGTTGGAAGTCAGGGCTGCCAGCCTTCCAGCCAGTAGAAGACTGTCCCTTTTTATGTTGCCTCCTCGCCGCATACTGCCACAAGTCGCCGGTAAACCTCCACTGAGTTCACACCCTCCTTTAGCAAATTACCGTGTCATCTAGCTCCTCCTTTCCCGGTAACTATCTATCGAAAGGACGGCGCGCGAGGCAGACGCATGGGGAAGCTGCTCCCAGCCCATTCGTGGTAGGCAGCAATTTTTGCCGGGCGAGTCCTGCAAGCAACCTTTTTACTGCAAATGTATCAACATACAGGCCGAGGAACACAATATCCTAATGTGATCCGGGACTCGCAAGTACAAAGTGTTCGCTGCGTGAAGCGGCGCGATCCTTCGTCGACAGGGCTTATCTGCACAGCCGGCGACAGAGAAACGCCCCGAGGGCACTTGAGGACGCTAGGGGGCAGCCGGCGTTTGCCAGACGTGCGGCGCTTCGGCTCCGTCATTTTTTGGCAGGAGCCACGGCTCAAGTCATCGGACCCCGTCAATTTTGCTCCCATTGGATTTGGCAAGTTCATCGGCATCTGTGGACACCAATTTCATCTAGGTGGGCCCACTTTTACAAATTTTAGAGCGGTTTTTCCTACCCGCCTCCGGCGCCGACGCTAAGCCTAACAGCTGCGCCGGCGTTCGGCTGCAAGGGAGCCGCTTTCGGCAAGATGGCAGAAACGCTTCTGCAACGCGGCTATGACCCGGACGCCATGTCTTGGTCGACCGTTCCCGTCACTGTGGAACCCAAATCGGCGCCCGCGGACCCGATCCGCAATGCATCTCTCCTCCGTCTACTTGAGCGCCGCTCCAGACGAGAGACCAAGGTAGAGGCGAACGCCACGCCAACCACCGGCAAGGCTGCTGCTACCCGCCAAGCTGGCCGCAAACCCGTGACCAAATGGAGGCCCAAGCCTCTACCAAAATTCAACCAAGACGACTTTGTCATCGTCATCAAGCCCCGGAAATCATTGGCCATCCGGGACGCCTTTGAATACGGCGAACTCGGCGCAGCGTTCGGCGCTTTCCTCGGGGCGCCTAACGCGGCCGAGTTGAGCCTCCTCCAATGCAAGGAGCAAAATTTGATCCTAGCTACCACCCGGAACGCTCACGTCGCAGACCGTCTGCTAGGCGAGTTTTCCATCAAATCGACCAAAGGAGATGTGCCTCTCGTCGGCCATCTGAAAGAACATCAAGAGGACGTCTGCTATGGGGTCATTACGGTGGCCAACCAAGAGACGTCTGAGTCTCTCCAACCTTGCGTGCAGTGGAGGAGCGGCACTTTAATAGATATCCGCAAGTTCGGCTCCTCAAACAAGGCCAGACTTACCTCTGCCGGCACGGTGAGGCCTCGATACGTGCACTACAACTCCGAGATTGTCACAGTGCAGCCATATTTCCGCACTATTCCGGCCTGCAGCTTGTGTGGAACTGTCGGCCATCGGGTGGACTCTTGCCCCAACCCAACCCAAGACACGTGTGGCCTGTGTGGACAGCAGGCACCCGTAAAAGAGGGGGTGCGGACCCCTCACGAGTGTCAGCCAAAATGTGCGGTTTGTGGTGGTGGCCATGCCACGAACTCGCGGGACTGCACTGCAAAATATCGCCATACCAAGCCAGCCGCCCCTAAGGGCGGGAAATCCAGCGGGACGGGCAGGCAGCCACGTCACCCAAGCAGCATCGGCAGCGATGCTGCTTGTTTGCCTGTTTTGCCACTTTTTTTAATTGTGGGCGACTTTGTGCATGTAAGAAAGCACCGTCGGCTTTGCACTCCGCAAGCGCTGAAGATCACAGCTGCGCTTGCCTTTCTTTGTCTTCTGGAGAAGGTTCTCGGCAACCGCTGTGATGAGCGAGCAGGGGAATCCGGCTGAAAGCAGGCTGGTGATCTGATTATGGAAGCTGGGATGCATTTCATGCTCGCATGATTTGGTTAAGGCTGAGTCTAGGCATGAGTTTGCAATTGCTCTTTTCACAATCTTTGAATGTGCAGAGTCAAATGGAAGTTGTGCTTTCTGTGCTCGAGGAGCATATTTCCAACAGATATGATGCGAGCCAACCTGCATTTTAATGTCTAAAAACTGCAATGAACCGTTGGTTGGGAGTTCGAGCGTGAAAATCAAGCCTTTACCATAATGTCCAAAAAGAGTTAAAACACTGCTAACTGAATCAGTGCAGGTCATCGTTTTTTGTTTCCAAAAAACAATTAAAAAATCGTCAACATATCTAAAACACTTAAGAATACCGTGGTTAGTAAGCACTACATTCAAGGAACGGTCAATAGCAGCTAAAAATATTTCGCAGAGGATGGGGGCGACACAGGATCCAATGCAAATGCCCTGTCCTTGAATGTAAAAACTGCCTTTAAAAGAGATAAAGGTGGCTTGCAAATAGAATTCCAACAGGGACATGAAGCTATCTACAGAAACCCCAGCCGAGTTTTGGAACGCTATTGTTGGAATGCAAGTTAAATTACTAGTGCGTTCTCTCTACATTGGCATTTATTCGTACAGGCTTTGCCAAAAATAACCAGGCTGCATGGTTTGCTTCTAATTCGTATTGTAGAGCCCTCACAGCGTCCCTGAAGATCAAAAAGTTCTTTGAAGGTGAGGACAGGGGTGCTCCTTACCATGCCGAGATTTAGAGCTTGAGCGCTGGCATAATAACTTCAATATACGACTGAGAAGCAAACCGTGCAGCCTGCTTACTTTTGGCAAAGACTGTACATCGTTTTGTTAAGAAGGGGCTTGAAACTCTGCCTGCCTGCCTGCCTGCCTGCCTGCCTGCCTGCCTGCCTGCCTGCCTGCCTGCCTGCCCGCCTGCCTGCCTGCCCGCCTGCCCGCCTGCCCGCCCGCCCGCCCGCCTGCCCGCCCGCCCGCCTGCCCGCCCGCCCGCCCGCCCGCCCGTCCGTCCGTCCGTCCGTCCGTCCGTCTGTCCGTCTGTCCGTCCGTCTGTCTGTCTGTCTGTCTGTCTGTCTGTCTGTCTGTCTGTCTGTCTGTCTGTCTGTCTGTCTGTCCGTCCGTCCGTCCGTCCGTCCGTCCGTCCGTCCGTCCGTCCGTCCGTCTGCCAGTCTGCCACTCTGCCAGTCTGCCACTCTGCCTGTGTGTCTGTCTGTCTGTCTGTTTCTGATATATGCTGCCAGCTCGGCTAGTGATGTGAACAGGAAGAAAAAAGTACATTGGCAACACAGAAATGATTGCCTCCGACTTGTGCGCTTCCATCTGGTGGTGGAAAACAGTCCGAACTGTTAACGACAGGCGCAACGATCGATACGGCATACCATGCAGTGCTAGAAATACAAAAGTGCAAATCAAAAAGATACGTCGCTCCCACGTCTGAAATTCGCAACAATGCAACAATTGGTTCTAACAGTGCATGACTTTGCTAAAGCAATTAACAATGGGAAACAAATAGACGCTGTTTTTATGGATTTTTCAAAGGCTTTCGACAAGGTGTCTCATAAAAAGTTACTTCACAAATTAGGCGCAATACTGAAAAATTCTCAACTAATTAACTGGCTTGCGGCTTATCTTGAGAACAGAGAACAATGTGTTGTTTTTAATGACCACCATTCAGAACGACTTTCAGTTGGCTCTGGCGTCCCGCAGGGCTCGGTGCTTGGGCCTCTTTTGTTTCTTTTGTTTATTAATGATGTACTGCATGGTATTCCCGTTAAGGTTAACTTTATGCTGACGACTGTGTATTGTACTCGGAAATAGAGAACGCCGCTGACCAGGAACTGCTGAACAATGCCTTAGGACAAGTTGTTGCCTGGTGCAAAGCTTGGCAAATGTCAATTAATTTTCAAAAAACTGTTTTTATGACCATTACACGCAAGAAGCACAAGCTTAAATATCCATATGCTACTAACGACATATTTCTCTCCGAAGTAACACCCTACAAGTATCTAGGACTCTGGATCACTAATGATCTCACTTGGACTAAGCACCTTGAATATGTAGTAGCTAATGCTAACCGCAAATTATTCTTCTTGAGGAGGGCTTTGAGACTTTCCACCCCTTTTGTCCGTCTGCTCGCATACAAAAGTGTAGTTCGGCCGATACTAGACTATGCATGTGTATGTGTAATTTGGGACCCTTTCACCAAGACTAACATCACCAAGATGGAAATGGTGCAAAGAAAAGCAGTTCGCTTCAGATATAATAGCTTTGGACGTACATCAGTAACCGAACTACTAATGAAAGCAAACCTGCCACCATTAACGCAAAGAAACCGTGTATCACGACTAAAATTCCTCTTTCAACTTATTAACGGTCATTATAAAACCGACCTCACGGGAATAATTAGTTTTTCATCTGGGTATTCTACAAGGCAGAGACACAGTCGCACAATAACCGCCTTTAGCACCCATAATAACTGTTGTAAGTATTCTTTCTTTCCCCGAACAGTAACTGAATGGAATCTACTAACCAATGATCAAATTTCGAAATCATCACTGTCGGCATTTGTTTTAGGTATTGTTTAGAAACGTGTTGTCTTTAACTGTTTATACGCTCCATGGATCTAATTTGTATTATATGCTTTGTCTGTGTTATTGTTTTCATTATGTATTTATTGTATCCCACCCTGCTAAAATCCCCAGAGGGGATTGCAGTATTGATAAATAAATAAATAAATTCAGTTACTAGTGCGTTCTCTCTACATTGGCATTTATTCGTGCTGTCTATGCCAAAAATAACCAGGCTGCATGGTTTGCTTCTAATTCGTATTGTAGAGCCCTCACAGCGTCCCTGAAGATCAAAACGTTCTTTGAAGGTGAGGACAGGGGTGCTCCTTACCATGCAGAGATTTAGAGCTTGAGCGCTGGCATAATAGCTTCAATATACGATTGAGAAGCAAGCCGTGCAGCCTGGTTACTTTTGGCGAAGACTGTACATCGTTTTGTTAAGAAGAAGCTCGAAACAGCTTTATCTCATACTAATCAGTACTAAAAGGGCTTAGCGCAATGTCACTCACACTGGCGTGTGACTGGCGCAGACAATTCGTTCTGTTGACGTAGCTGGCTTGGGTTGCCCCACTGATCCATGAATTGACCTTTCCTTGGTCGTCGTACTGTATCCCAGTGACGTCGAAGGCGTTCATTACTCGGTGGGCCAAAGCCTGCAGTTATGAGAGACACAAAGATTATTTTAGCGCAGCGTGAATTTCACTCCTGTAAAGTTGCACGAATACATACGTCAAGGATAAAAGGACTTTACTAGAAGCCCTTGCTAGCTGAAATAGAAAGTGCGTGTTGATTTCCAGTTAGAAATCAGTGGTACTTTATAATTGTTTTGCGTTTTTGAGCTGGCAGAAACATTTGCGATCTCTGTAGACGATCCGCCGGTTCACTGGTTAATAACTGTTTAACGGCTGCTAACAATGTTTGGTCAGAAAACCAAAGTAATGTAGAACAGTGTCGCAAGAAACAGCAGTTCACAACTTATAGCGAGGTGGGGGAAGTGGTAAGGGAATAAGTCTACTTAGGGCAGGTAGTGGCCGCTGATTACGATCATGAGAAGGAAATACCTAGAATTGGAATGTTCTGGAGCGCACATGGCAGTTTCTCTCAGATCATGAATGGCAGTTTACCAATATCACTCAAGAGAAAAGTATACAACTGCTGTATCTTACCGGTACTGACCTATGGGGCAGAAACGTGGAGGCTAACAAAAAGGATTCAGCTTAGGTTACGGACAACGCAGCGAGCTATGGAAAGAAAAATGATAGGTGTAACGTTAAGAGACTAGAAGCGGGCACAGTGGGTGAGGGAACAAAGGCTGCTTAACGACATCCTAGTCGAAAGTAAGAGGACGAAATGGGCTTGGGTGATGCATGTAATGCGAAAGCAAGATAACCGCTGTTCTTTAAGAGTAGGTGGGTGGATGTGATTAAGAAGTTTGCTGGGATACGATGGCCGCAGCTGGCAAAAGACAGGGTTAATTGGGAAGACATCGGATATGCCTTTGCCCAGCAGTGGGCGTAGTCAGGCTGGTGGTGATGATTACAAAACGACACACCATTTTTGAAGCGAGAATCAATGCACGGGACTGGCGGTGTCTCAAACGGTTTTAGTAAGCATTTTAAAGCGCTGCTCTTAGCTGGCCGTGAATGTGGCTTGCGCGTTGTCGCCGTTATCGCCGTCGTCGGCTTAATCGGCAGAGCTATAGCAAAGCGAACAGCATGGCGGAGGGCGAAATCTGGGTGATAACGAATAGAGGGTGAGAGTGGAGAAGTGGAGGAGGTTATGGCGGTGAAAGTGAGAAAGGCGAAAGCATATGCTGCAAAGTCGGGGAGGTGAGCACAGCCGGGGCAGACGAGAGGGGCTCCGCTCAGTTCGCGCTGGCTGTTGCGTAATGACTGCCTAAATCGGCTTACAGACTGCCGTCATGCTTACCACGTGCGCGGTAACCACCTGCGCCCCAAAAAATTGACGCAGGATCGTCGCTATTCTGCCTAACTTTAATGCAGAGCGAAAGCTGCTGTTCTAGAATTCTTTCTGCAATTCTTTACGCATTTCTTCCTGCAATTATTTCACCAATTCTTTACACAGTTCTTTCTGCAATATTTTACTTTTATTGCTGTCGTTTCTATGTTGGCTGTTTTTAATTATTTTATTTTTATTTTATTTGTTCGTTTTTATTTTGTGCGATTTTTATTTTTGTTTCAGTTCATTTTGTTTATTTTATTTCTTCCTACCATTTCAATTTTTTGTTGTCATTTTTTATTACACTGCTTTTATTGGGCGCTCCGCTGCTTCCAAAGGTCGTTTTGCATACCGACATGACCTTGAAGAACAGAAAGAGTAGTACTGTCGCTTTAAAATGACAGCGCTGGGTGAGGTAGCAGGCAGCTACCCCAGAAACACCTCCGTTTCAGGTTGCTCACATTGACATGTTTCTAAAAAGTGACGCACTGCTTTCCCTTAGTGAGGCGATTCCGCTACAAAGCGCCGAAGTTTCGCATTTTACTTAAGGGTAGCTTAAGCGTCGTACAAGTCCTCTGCCTCTATAATATATACCGAGAAATCAAGCTGCGCTCAAATTTCGCGGCATGGAGAACGTAATAGCCGATAAACTTTTTTCTTTTAGTCAGCTAGGTGTGCACGCTTCAAAATAAGCGGGAGCTATTCAAACAACTTTGTCTCAGGAGAATCCGCCATGACCTACGTGCGGTAAAAATTACGAAGCTTTTATGCCGAGAAAATCGTTAAAATGAGCGACAGCTTATGTACAGCGTTCCCTGGCTACCACTAGGCGTCGCCATGAGGCGGCAGACGGCGCTCGGATTTAGAGGTAACAATGGTGTCGAAATAAGTCTGCGGTGGGAATTAGCAAAAAGCGATTGGAAGATTGGTGGCACAAAACTATAGAGGTGACGTCAGGTTAAAAGTGTAGGGCTGAAAACGTATTTAAAGAAATTGGCAAATTTTAAGAACAATTTACAACGCAGTTAAATAAAAATAAAGAAAAAATCCGAGGATCGTAGCAACTGCCACCACCCCGTTTCAAAGGGGACGCTCCATCCATCAGCAGTAGACGGCAGGATACCTCTATGCGGCGCCCAAGCATCGATGCACTATTGGAGTGCGCACAGCCGTTAGGGTGTCTAGATGCAGCTTTCTTTAGCGAGGCACCCTAAAAGCTGCTGTTTGTACGTTTGTACGCACGAGCTGCGATGTTATGATAGGCGGCAGTAGTGCAGCAGCTGCCAGGTGGGTTGGACGATTCGAGAGGGCAGCAGTAGGATTAAGAGCCTGAAAAGCAATGCGGGTTGCCTGTGCAACGCACCAAGCAGGCTCGAGAAAGGGATGGTGTAAGCGCTGGCTCCAAATCCGGCGAGAAGCGTGCTTTTCGCGTTCGCTGGCCGTACCTTTTGCAAAGCGCCCGCTGTGAGGTTCAATTCTCCGTTGTCGACGAGCCCTAGCCTGCTTACCACTAACATCTCAGCTTATCGTACAGCATGCTCCTCGACGGGCTTTCCAGGCTATATGGGCCTTCGTTTTCATTGCAGAAAGCGGAACTTCTGTGCATATACTAGTGTGCGGTAGGTGTACGGAACAGGCGGTCAAGCTCAGGTGTCGCGGTGCCGTGTGAATTCTGTGTCAGAATTAAACTACGAACTTTAGGTTTGTGCTGAAGTCAAACGTGCTTAATTGATCGGCAGGCAAACAATTCTTAGCCTGGCGCAAACACAACCTTGCAGCCTTTGCATCATAGCGCGCCTCCTGTAAGGCGACATCAGTTCAACAAGAATCGGCGCAGCAACCTTCAAAGAAGTTTGTCCAGTGGCAACCGTTGTTTATAGTTAATCAGGCCTGGAACTCACATCTCCGAGGGTGCCGTAGTTCAGCGCCCCGCTTCCGCCCGCGTAGAAGAAAACGGGCTGCAGAGCGCCCGCTGGGACGACCACGATGTTGCCGTCGTACACGTAGTACGCGGCCGTCTCGCTGATGTTGAAGAAGGCAGTCGTTTGGTCCGCCCACATTTGGCGAGCCCTTGCCTTTCGGTACTTGAACCACTCGCTGATGAAGCGTCCGGTCAGTGGTATGTCCTCGAATTTGGCTGCGGGGAGATCGAACGCCTTAGAATCTCAGAAGCGCATACCCATTTTGAACTACAAGCAAGGTGCAAGTCAACTGCTTAAACATGCTGGAAAGGCGGGCATGAGTCGATGTTCCGGACAGTGTAACCAGGTGCGGAATCTTAATGGGCTTAATTTACAAGTGTTCACCATGGGATTAGATATGAGAAACATTAGATAACCATCATATTTCAACTTCAACAGCTGTACCTTACCTGTACTAACCTATGGGCAGAAACAAGGAGGCCAACAATGAGGGTTCAGCTTAAGCTAAGGACAACGCAGCGAGCTATGGAAAGAAAAATTATAGGTGTAACGTCAAGAGATCGGAAGCAGGGCGGAGTGGCTGAGAGAACAAACGCGGGTTAATGACATCTTAATTGAAACCAAGAGGAAGAAATGGGCTTGGGCAGTGCATGTAATGCGAAGGCAAGATAACCGCTGGTCCTTAAGGGCAACGGAGTGGATGCCAAGAGAAGGCAAACGTAGCAGGGGGCGGCAGAAAGTTAGGTGGCCGAAGCGCTGAAGAAGTTTGCGGGGATACTGGCTGTAACTGGCAAAGGACAGAGTTATTTGGAGATACATGGAAGAGGCCTTTGCCCTGAAGTGGGCGTAGACTGACTGATGATGATGATGATATTTCAACTTTAGCGCCCTTAAAAGACTTACGGCCAGCGCAGACTACTACGTCTACTACTATGCATAAAAAAGTGCTGCGTATAATAACCTACTCATACAAGTACCAGTTCAGCGCCCCTTAGTTCAACACGTCACAGATCTTGCCATTTCCTTCGATGCACTAAATGAGAATCCCCGTGGGTGCAAATAAAACATACAGAATAATTATCCGTTTTCAATTAATTTTTTTGTGTTACCTGACAGGAATACTAGAAATCGAGGAAATAATTTTAATACTCTCTTACCAGAAACACCTATGGGCAGCTCTTAATTGAATATCACTAGGCGAATGTATGGAATACAGTACCACTGGAAATCAAAATAGCAAGCAATTTCCTGTTCTCTATTAAGCAGTTCCACTTTTTGAAGATTAAGGGTTATGCTTGTTGATATTTATATCTCGGATCCTGGGTGTTGACCACTATTGTTTTGGTGACTGGGCATGTGTATCCGAGCTTTATGTATATTCTGTTGCCGAAATAACCAATGTGTACATGTGGGCCAGTACTAGCTTCGGCTATTGTCCCCGCAGATTTTGCAAGCTTATTGGTTTGGTTTAGAAGGGTTTAGCGTCCCAAAGCGACTCAGGCTATGAGGGACGCCGTAGTGAAGGGCTCCGCAAATTTCGACCACCTGGGGTTCATTAACGTGCACTGACATCGCACAGTACACGAGCCGCAAGAATTTCGCCTCCATCGAAATTCAGCCGCCGCGGCCGGGATCGAGACCGCGTCTTTCGGGCCAGCAGACGAGCTCCATTACCACTGAGCCACCACGGCGGGGCATTTGCAGGCGTTATTGTATTCGACTTGGAAGATAATAAAGAAAGAAAAAAACGAAAAAAACGTATAGATGTCCGCCCATTACCGGATTCGGGTGCCAATAAAACGGTATTGTATGAATAACTAAAGAGGCCTTCATCTCTGAAATTTAAGGGAAAAAATGCTCGCATTCTGGTCGATCCAGCAGCTCGATGGTTGTGGATGTCGATAGCTTTCTCTGCGCGAACTGAGGGGAAACCGTAATATCAAGCTGCGATCGCGTTTGTTGGAAGCTGTGTTTGTCCTGATCCACAGGCCTTTCAGACAGATTTCAAGTTTCTCCTGAAAGCCGTGGTTAGCTATGTCTGGATGGAGACAGGAGGTTTTATGTGCTTCTGAAATAAATTTCAGTGTAGCGCTGCATATAGAAGAGAGAATAAGAAGCGCCTCCTCTGCAGCCGCTATTCTCACGGTGGAAAAAAGAGTACACGAACACTATTGTACAAGGACTACTTCATCTAAGTACTCCTAGCAGCCTAAAGTTTATAACAGGCAAGTTATACGAGAGTTGAGGCAAAAAAATTGCTTTCTGCTGAAGCGTCGTTCTTTAAAAAAAGGTTGTATGCCGGCACTATATTTCAAAGAAATTGATTAATTTCATGTTGGCAAGTATTAGATTGTTGGAAAACGTTTTGCGAGGCAGTGAACGTTGCTCTCCCAGATTTTGCTCTATCGCCTGTACAGCCAATTAGTAAGAAATGTGAAGAACAGATGGCATTCAGCTGATAATGTGCCAAAGTGGGCGCTAAGCAGCCGAGATACCACCATATGGAATCAGTACAATGCCCCGCAAGAACTGAAGTTTTCTAGCGCCTCGCTCAGTACACTGAAATCTGCATTAGATACGTTTACGCTGAAACTTCGCCCGTGAACCATTCTTGGGTCGGTTGAGCGTGTCTGGATAGTTCTTTCCATTTGTTCTACCACTGTGCCAACGATGATACCACCTATAAGCTCATATTCATTTCTTTACCCTATACGTGGCCCTGACTCAAGTGTGTACATTGTCAGCTCGCGGCTTTTCCTGGAAATGGGCAGCATCTTGCCGCCGATATCTGCGCTTCATGTAGATTTCGCATGTTTAATGACACAGACAATGCATTTCTTAAATTCGAAACATCGAACAGAGTGAATAATAGTTCTAAAAACAATGAGCTTGGAACAACGTCCGTTACTTTATACATGTAGACAGATTCTGTCATGTGTAATGGGGCTGTTCTAAATTACTAGCATCACGTACATTTCGGACACAGCAAAAGGTTTTCACGATACTTGAGTGTTCATGTGACATATCCTCATGTTTCGCTGTTACACTTCTAAAGCTTGTAGCACTTGGGTTCGACATTTTGTGCGTACGTACAAAAAAAATGGAAAGGTTGGTTCTGTGCGACGGGAAAATAACGGATTTTCTTTCTTGACATCTTGATATACACATCAAAAGAAAAAGAAAATGCTTTAGGAACCGGAAAAGGAAACGGCGGTTGAAAAAAAAATTCGTTGTGGCTTAGCTTGGTTAAGCACGGTAATTGCGAAAGCAATATCTGTACCTACGTCATGGTACAGCTGGTAGTGTAGCTGGTGGTGGTGCTTGTGGTTAGACTTATGGCGATGCATCGGTTATACAATCCAAACCAATCCAATTCCATCCAATGTAATCCAATCCATTCCAACGCAATCCAATCCAATTCATTTAATTCCAATCCAATCCACTCCAATCCAATGTAATCTACTGTAATGTAATGTAATCTAATCCAATCAAATATAACCCAATAAACTCCAATAAACTGCAATCTAATCAAATTCAATCCACTCCAATGCAATCCAATCTAATCCAATCCACTCCAATCCAGTCGAATCTAATCCATTGTAATCCAATCTAATCCAATCCAAACCAATCCAATCAAATCCTATCTGATCCATTGTAATCCAATCTAATCCACTCCAAACCAATCCAATCCATTCCAATGCAATACAATCCAATGCAATCCAATTCATTCCACTCCAATCCAATCCACTCCTACCCAATCCACTCTTATCCAATCCAATCTAATGTAATCCAATCTAATCCAATCTAATGCAATCAAGGTCAAATGAAGGTGACCCCTGGTGCCCTCCATTTAACGATAAGCAATGTAGACTAGTCTGTTTAGCGTTCAACAGCTCAAGGTCAAATGAAGGTCAATGGTGGTCACTGCCGCAGCACGATGGTGGTCACCCCACAAAGTGCAAGTTGTATTGCTTTCGCAATAAAAAGTAGCACTAATTAGCCTCTTGCTGGTACCATTGACGTTGCACGGGGTCAAATGAGACGGCTGGACTTAACCACTGACCATAGTGCTGGTTTACGGAGGCTTCGTCCAGTGTCTGACCGGGGCCCCCAATGTGTGCCCGTATCTTGTCCAGTTTCTGCATGGCCACGTTGCGTGCTGGGCCCGTGAGCCAAGAGGAGCCGCCCAGGGTGACCCGGAAGGCGTCGCGGACCTTGGAAAACATGTCCGCCGATTGCCTCATAGCATTCGAGCTCACTCCTGCGTAGATGCGTCAACGGCCGATGTATACGTAGTTTAGCAACAAGTGCGCATCTGTTGAAAGAAGAGTCATCACTACAACGCTTCCTGAGAATGGCCAATTACCTCGGTATTAAACAATTCGGAAACTTTTGGCATGGGCCATTCCGCCACCCGTAATCAGGGTTCGCAGAGGCAGGAACTGAAATTTTTCTCGAAACTTTTGATTCTATGGTATCAAGTGTCTTCTTCTGCTCTAAGACATATCGTACATTTGTAATAAACTTGATAACGTACCTGCCTTGTTGTACGGTGCTTGCATCTTCACTTCCAGCTTGACGCTGTCTATAAAAATTACATTTTTCAAAACCTCTATCTCGGTCCCGAAGAGCTTTAGGGCAAAATGGCTTAAATAAAGGGCGCCAATAATAGCCCTGTGGTCAATGGCTTATTATGCCGAAACGAGACCACAAACGCAATCCGTGGTGCCTAGAAACTAGAGAGGTTGAATTTTGTGCCCTGTCATTCTTGTGGAAGACTCAGCAGCCCAAGGATTATAGCATGTTACTGCCTATCTTCTGGCACTACTTTCCGAAGGACTGTTTAACATAGGCACTGCCTAACAACATAAAAACTCACAAGAAAACCTCGTGAAACGCAACTACCCCTGGCACCATAGGGCATTGGCCCCAGTATTATAAATGTGTTGGCAAAGGCTGGTTCTTAGTAGGACCTGTTTGTGCCAACACATTTCCAAAACTGGGTCGATGCTATGTGCTCGTTGGGTATAGCTGTACAGCTGTACCGAATTGTGCTCATATTCGGACGGTATTGCAATCATCGATTTTCTTGCTGGCTTTGCAGCGATATTGCGACCCCACCCATCTCGAATCGCCGAGCTTTCGAATGCGTTTCAAACGTTTTCAGCGGACCACAAAGCCAGAGCATGAGATCATTCAACACCACGAGGACTCACTCGATCGGAGGATACGGCTGGTGACGGCGAACTCCATGAGCTCGGAGACGTGGTCGTAGCAGATCAGCGGCTGTGACCGATAGTTGGAGAAGAAAACAAGCGTTGAACCCGACGTATAAGGGAGGAAGTAGTCGATAAACAACCACGACATAATGCCTTGCAGCCCGCGTGTGCCCCAGTCAGGGGCTGCTAGCAGCACCGCCAGGTCTTGGAGCATCTCCTTCTGGAAGCGGATCTTGGTATCGCCAGTATACGTCCCGTTTGTGTATCTGGAGAGCAAGGTGGTCCACTGGGCTGCAAGAGGATTTAGTAAGGTGTAGCCCTCCCCCTCCCCTTCCGTTAAAATCGGTCGTCACAAGAGTCATAATTAGCCAGCCAGACAACGGACTGACTGACTGACCTGACTGACCTGGCTGTCCTTACCTGACTGTCCTGATCTGACAACTCACCTGACTGACTGGCTGACCTGACTGCGCCGACTGACCTGACCTGACCTGACTGACCTGACCTACCTGACTGGACCTAGCTGGGTGGGTGGGTTGTAGGTAGATAAGGTAAGGTGAGGTAAGTAAGGTAAGGTAGGTAGGTTTTATATTAGATTTGGCCATCCTATAGAGCTCCAACGTCGGCTTGTCCGGCATTTCCTTTTACCAATAAGTGTTTTCGGAGGATCGTACTTTGTTTCAAGGTTGACTGACCACCGGTTTTTTCCCTTTCAGATTTGAATTTTGTAGCAAGCCATTTAGTTGTATGCCTCCATGTAGTATCGATACTGCATCGGTACAAGAACGCGAAAATTTTTTGACGCCCATCACTTCTCCTTTGTATGCTTCAACCATTCTTCATACTGCCCCTTACCTTTGTTATCATCATCAGCCTGACTGCGCCCACTGCAGGACAAACTCCTCTTCTTGATCTCTCCAATTAACTTTGTCCTGTGTCTGTTGCGGCCACCTTATTCCATCAAGCTTTCTAATGTCCTCTGCTATGCGTCCTTCGCCTGCTATCCAGTCTATTGCCCTTAACGACCATTGGTTAACTTGCCTTCGCATTACATGCCCTGCATAAACCTATTTGTTACTGATTTCGGCAAGGATGCCGTTAATCCGCGTTCGTTGGCCTAAGTAAGTAGAAGTTGCCCGTACCGCCTCCAGCGCCTCATTACCAGTCAAGAACTGCTTTTTTCCTTCCGAGCCTGTTGAGCAAACTTTGGTTTCCCACAGGGTAATATTTAGACCTAACGTTATGCTCTGCATGTCCCTGATCATGTTTTGCAGTTCATCCGCTCAGTGACTTAGTAAGACAATGTCATAAGCGAATCGCAGATTAGTGAGGTATTCCACTATGAATTCTTACCCGCAATTGTTTCCATTTCGAGTCACTGAATACCTCCTGTAAACAGGCCGTGCATACGGTGACAGTCCATTGAAGTCCAAGGCTGTCCTGACTCCATTAGAGACTACCTTCGTAAGTACCATTTAGGCAAGGGATAGCAAGCTGATCAGGCTTGCATGTCCATAACGTCCCCTTTCTTGTGGTGTAGGATGATTCTAGCGTTCTTCCAAGGTTCTGGTACGTTGGAGGTCATAAGGCATTGCGTATACAGGTTGACTAGTTTTTCTAGCAGAATCTTTCCACCACCCTTCGACAGATCTGCTGCTGCATGAGCCTCACTAGTCGCTTTCAGCCATTGCATTGCTCCTAACGCTTTCCTTTTTCGTTACTCGCGGGACGCGCCATTGCTGTGCACTACGTCCTGATGACATTGACTGTTGTACAGATTTTCGTAGAAATTATAGATAATTTAACTATCTTCTATATATATTTCTAATGAATCGCCCTCTGTCTCCTAAAGCGCATATCTGATTTTTGTGTATGCCAAGTTGACTCTGCCCCATTTAGGCAACCTCTGTTCTTATATTAAGGCGATAGCCTTCAATAGCTCATCCTCTCGTCCGTTCGTCCGGCGTTACATCCAGCGCCGGGGGTGACTCATCGACGAGCGCAGCTACCAAAAGGTGACGTCATCTTCGTCGACAGGTGGAGCTGTCGGCGCGGCGGCTGCGAGCGCTGCTGCGTCGTCAGCCTGAGTGCGGCAGCTAGTTGAGGAGGATGTCTCTCAAGCGGTGCAGCGATTCCGCACCAGATGGACACAATGGTGTGGTCTCAGTCGTAACAAACATAGGCAGCCATTGGCAGCCGAAGTAGCGCGACAAAGGCTTTCGCCTAGCGCACTTTAGGCTGCCAAAGTGCTCCCATAGTTTTTAAAATTTCGTATTGGGGTTACCTTGCGCTTACTGATTTGCTCTGATAGCAGCAGTTCTATTCTGTCTAGAGCTAGAGGCTTTCATACTTCGGCGCTTCTTAATATGTTCTTTTTCCTGAAAGAGCTTACCGGTGTCCTATCTAACTGTTCTATCGACTGTTCTATGGCGCACTCCGTAATCATAGTTGTGAGAGATTATCGTTCATTGCTTTAACATTAAGGCTGACGTCCTCGGTTGAGGCTGAATGCTGAAACCTTGTTCCCCTCCTCAGAGTACTCACGACTGCGCATTGATTTCGCTTCTGCATACCACCAGCGATTATCCTGTGGGAAAGAGTTACCTCCACTCGGAGGAACCAGCACTCACCTGACGTGATGTGAGGCGCCGTGTAGTTGCCCATGTCCCTTATGGCTGCGGTGATGAACGGGGTGGAGCTATTCACGTGACTTCTTAGTGTCGTTACCACTGCGAACAAGGCGTGTTGAGGTCACTGATTTTGTTTAAGACGTAAGTCACATGTGCCTTCTGAAAAGAAAATTCGAGCTGCAGCTGTGCTCATTAGCTGCGAATAGTTTCCGTATGCTCACAGGGAAACGTATACTTCGGACACCAATACCATTTCAGCAGTTACCATCTAGGCGTTATCTGAACGATCAGATCTTAGATATTGAATGCATGCGTTTACTGATGGCTATATCACTACTCACTACTGTCTGGATGGAATGACCAAGTGGCTAGACTTCATTTACTGTGTAAGGCACTGCCTAACGGCTTAAGCTATAGGCTACACCTGTTCTTTCCCCAGTGTAGCATTAATTCGTTTCAAACTATCTTGCTGCAGACTGAGCGATGCACGAAAGGGACTTTTTCCGAACTAAAGCAAAATTTTAATAGTGTGCTTACCTTTAAACTAAGTTGAATTGTGAAAAAAATATAGTTTATTTTAGTTTTCAGTTTATGGGGTTTAACGTCCGAAAGCGACTCAGGCTATGAGAAACGCTGTAGTGAAGAGCTCAGGAAAATCCCTCCACCTGCGCTTCATTAACGTGCAGCGACATTGAGCAGCACACCGGCCTCTAGAATTTCGCCTGCATTGAAATTCAACCGCCACGGCCGGGATCGAACCCGCGTCTTCAAGTAGCAGCCAAGCACCATAACCACCGAGCTACCGTAGGACAACACCACTGGTGGGTTGCGATTATGTAAGGCCAATGTTTGAGCGTTAGCTGTGTCATGAGAGCAATGAATTTATATATTCCGGCCTAAACAACTACGCTCCCCTGTAATAAGCCAAGCGCAGGGACGGCAACGCGGGTTTCCTTGTGCGTCATTCCCCTCCCGCTCAGTCTCTATGGTTCTCGCATCATAAGTCGCCTTTACAGGATGCGAAAGAAGTGGATCCCAGTTCATTTTTTTAAAGCAAAGTACAAAAACGTCGAGGAACAGAGTAAAGGACGAGTCACGCCTTTTCGTTTCAAAACTTCCTCTTTCTCTCGGAAAATCGACTCAATATAGTGCGACAGCCGGCCGCAGCAGGGTCCTGGCCCGCTGCAAAGTTCCCCGACCTAGCCACCGGGGCCGGTGGTGGTGGTGGAAAACATCCATTTATACTATTTACAGGAGAGAGTGGGGACTGGACTTAAGGCTCAGCCCCTTACAAACTCTAGAATGGGTCCCTAGTCCGGAACCCCGGTGGTGGTGGTGAAAACTTTTAATTACTGAAATAGAGTTTGGGAGCCACAGAGTGGCCCCGCTACATGGTCGGCGTCCCTAGTCCGGGACACCGCATGACAATGCCCCGTCTCTAGCCCGTTTCACCAGAGCCCTTTGGGACTCAAGCGAGGAGCACTTGAGAAGGGCAGTCTCCCATGCCTCTCTGGAAGGGGTAGGGGAAGGGGGGAGGTGGGGATTTTGAGTACATGCCCACACCATGTGGAAGATATCACAGGTCTCCCCACAGTGTGGGCATCGCCCATCCGTGTTAGGATCGTAATGCTTTAAGATTGCAGGACAGAGTAGAGTACCTGTCTGCAGGCGCCTTAAAGTTCGCTCCTCCGTCTTACTCAGCCCCTTTGCAGGGGCCGGGAAAAGGCGGTGGATGTCGCTTAATGCGTTATAATTTCACCACAGACTCAGACCGGACTCCACCATTCTGAAACTCAAGAGAGTAGGCGAACAGGTAGGGCGCATGATCCGCCGCGTTTCCAACAAGCGGGGCGGTCTGCGGGGCAGGGACGCGCTTCGGCTCGTCTATGCCTTCGTGACTAGCCGGATCCTCTACGCCGTGCCATATCTCCGCACTACTAAGCAAGACGAGGCGCGAATAGACGCCGTCATCCGCAAGGCAACTAAGCGAGCCCTGGATCTCCCGGTGGCTACCTCTAATGCCAAACTCAAGGCATTGGGGCTGATAAACTCCTACCAGGAGCTGCGGGAGGCCAACCTCGTGAACCAATACACGCGGCTCATGCAGACGACCCCTGGGCGCCGCCTGCTAAACCGCTTACACATCCAACACGACTGCACTCCAGAGGAGGCGGAGCGTATCCCAGTACTGTGGCGCCATATGCTCTGGGTCTTCCCGCTCCCCCGTAACATGGACACCGACATGCACGTAAACAGGCGACAAGCGCGGGCTCGGGCTCCTGAGAGACAACACGGCTCCCGACCTGGTGTACATTATGTAGACGTAGCAGGCCCATCGCCCACGGGATTTTACACGGCCGCTGTCGTTCACCAGGAAATGCACGTTGATGGACTCTCTTTTCGAGCCCCGAATTCAATGCGAGCCGAGGAAGTAGCGATAGCGCTTGCTGCCACCCACGCCAATTCGAGAATCATCATTACGGACTCCCGAAAAGCATGTGATCATTACTTGGCAGGGGAGATCTCCCCCTTAGCTGCTTGTATTCTAAGACGGACTGCCACTGATCCAACACCCAAAAGAATCATTTGGGCTCCTGGCCACCAGGGCTTACGAGGTAATGAGGCCGCTGACGCGGCTGCCCGAGCGCTTACTCACCGGGCGGAACCCCGGTGGCTTCCGCGGCAGCTCGGGCTCTAGCGACGAGGACTCTTTGGCTCTCTAAGGTAGAGCAGCCGAGCAGGGCAGCCTCCCAGCTCTCTCGGGTAGGTGAGGGGAAAGGGTGGTAAGCAGGGTTTGAGGGCCATGCCCACACCATGTGGTACACGTCCGAGAACCCGCATCCGCAGTGCGGGCACTCCCCGTTAAAAGCCGGATAAAAATATTGCAGCACTGCCGGGAACAGTACCGTGTTGTTGCAAAAGCAAAGGAGCCGATGCTTCTCGCTTTTGGTTAGCCTATTCGCACGGGGATGAACTATGAACCACTATGAAGCACTGTGAACCTGACAATTTCAACAAAGCATTTGAAGTGCCGCCTCACTACTTCAGGCCATTTCACCTAAATGCTCGAAGCATTAAAAATAAAATGCACGATCTGCGCATGTTCTTCGATTACCTAGGGGATAAATTTGATGATATATTATTGACAGAATCCTGGATTTCTGTAGCTGATAGTCCACCGACAATACCAGAATATATTTATCATGGCATCGTGCGGCCCGCAAACCGAGGCGGTGGAATTGCTATCTTGATGAAAGCCTCAATTACCTGTGAAGTTGAAAACGAATTAACATGCATTACACCCAGTGTTGAGTGTCTTGTGGTACGGTTGAAAAAAATTCTTAGAGCAGATGTTTATAGGCCATCATTAGGATACAAGTCCCAATTTTCGAATTCATGGAAACTTTGCTGTCAAGCCTCCATTCAATGCAAGGAGCCTTTTTAGTTATGCCCACATTATCTCAGTTTTCTGAGAATGTTATTAATGCTCAACTTACAAATTTTCTTACTATTTTCTATATACTATCAGCGATTCCCAGTACGGCTTCCAGAAAGAAATATCAGTTGAAATGGCCTCACTAAAAATCAAAGATGAAATACTTAAAAACAAGGATGACAAAAAAATAACTGTAGGCTTATTCCTTCACCCCAGGAAAGCATTCCACTGTGTAAACCATAATATATTACTCTCAAAGTTGCAAGATTATGGCATACATGGCGTTGCCTTTGGTCTTATCAAAAGTTCTCTCTCAGACAGAAAACAGTGTGTAAAAGTTCGTGACCTGACGTCTTCGATTACAACGGTAAAACATGGTGTACCTCAGGGGTCGATCCTGGGCCTTTGTTGTTCATTCTGTATATTAACGACAGGTGCAATTTGCCTCTTTCATCGAAACTGGTCATGTACGCTGATGACAAATATTTTTTCTCCGCACAAACCGTAACTCAATTGAACAATGTCATAAATAATTATTTGGTCAAACTTGGAGTGGTTGCATAAAAACAGGTAAACCTTGAACGTTAAAAAGACTAAGTATATTATTTTAAAGCCACATAAACCTGTGACACTGAGCTAGTCCTAAATTTTCAAGGTACTAGCGTATGGACTTCGAAGAAAGCATGTTGTGGAACACGCACGCTAGCAAGCCGGCGATAGACTTAAGAAACAGTTGGCTGTCTCTATTAGCTGAGAGAATTACTTCCAGTGAGGCTCAAAAAAGCAATGTATTTTGCTAATTTACACTCTCGTCTTTCATACTGCATTTTAGTTTGGGGAGTTGCAACCATCCATAATTATAATAAACTGGAGCGACTAAAAAAAGTGTTACATATTCTTGGAAACTTTTATGGAAACACCAGCCAGCTATCTACGGGTCTCTTGTTTACTAAACATAACATGCTTAAAGCAACTAATTATATGACTCCAAACTGCCTCTCTATATGCACAAACATAACCTTCCAAATGCTACACACCGTCTACTCCATGCTTACAGCTTACGTAGGGAACTAAAACCAGTGCCGCGTACACGAACAAATTATGGCCGGTCCACTCTTGACTACAGCATACAATTATAATAAACTTAAAACTCGCATGTGCTTTACTGCCCCGCTTAACACATTTAGACACGAATTAACAAATTTTCTAATGAGGCAATGAATACCACTGCGATCCAAATTAATGGCACTGACTAATAAGAACTGACACCGCTGCTCGACCGACGGACAAGATGGGTTTTTAATCGATTAACTTTATACATGTGCTAGCATGTATTGGTTTGGCTTATGGTTTGGTTTATGGGGCTTAACGTCGCAAAGCGACTCAGGCTATGAGAGACGCCGCAGTGAAGAGCTCCGGAAATTTCGACCACCTGGGGTTCTTAACGTGCACTGACATCGCACAGCACACGCGCCTCTAGAATTTCTCCTCCAAAGAAATTCTAGCCGCGCGCGGCCGGGATCGAACCCGCGTCTTTTGGGTCATCAGCCGAGCACCATAACTACTGAGCCACCGCGGCGGCTTGCTAGCATGTATTGTTTTTTTAAAATGTATTGATATGAAATATATAATACTGAAATGTATAACTCTTCAGGAAGTGCAAAAACGGCATTTCGTATTTTTATAAGCTTCATGTCAATATCATTTTGATATCTGCTTTGTGTATTCTCTTTTAGGAAGTGTAAGCATTGCATTTGCACTCGGCATAAGCTTCATTTTCACATTCATTTTTATTGTGCTGTGAGGTCCACTGCGTGATGCTGCTTGCAGGCCCACAGGGCCCAGTCAAGCTGTCTGTGAACGCGTTTTGCCTGGGGGAGTCCCAACTTGTAGGTTGGAAATAAAGTGGGTTTGGATTTTGCGAAGGATGACCTCTAGGGCGCTCTCGTCACATTTCCGCAAGTGGAGGTAGGGTGCCGAGTAGAGTATCCGGCTGGTTACAAATGCATTGGACAGCCTCAGGGCGTGTTTGCATCGTAACGGCCCCCCGCCCCCCTCCCTTGTTATATACCCGGCGGACCATGCGGGCCACCTGGTCTCCAATCTTGTGCAGCCTCTGCAGGGTTGTATCGATATTGGGCTTCAGTAGAACAATGAGTGCCAACACTCTTACCTCACCGTGTTCAGGGATAGGGCCGCTAACAAGGGAGAGGTCAGTTTGGTTGGGCGGAAAATCAATAACACTGCGAAACGGCAGGGCGCGGCACCTGTTCGTGCCGAAAGGTTACCACAGTCCATTGATCCCCGAACATGTGCCTCGGCTCATTAGTTTTTATCACCTCAGCAGTACCTGGTCACCTTTTGCTCACTATAGAGCGTTACTAAGCAGACAGCAACCGATGCGTAATTTTTCATCCACCGCAAGGATAATCGACGCTTACAGCGTATCGAGCCGAGCCTCTCAGCACAGCTTTATATAGAAGGCATGAAGGTAACTAAACAAACAGGGTATGCGCTTACGTTTTCCTTCGTAGTGGTGCAACAGCGTGAAATTGCTCCCTTTCTTGAAACGGGGGAATATGAAAAACCAGCCTCTGAACTGGTCCCTGAGTCTTCGGGCCCCCCCTCGGCGGAGCAATTCTTCGCGTTTCGCGATCCACTTTTCCCAGATGTAGCTGGTCGTGAACTGCACAGAGGAAGAAGAAAAAGTAAAGAAAAAAACAACCATGATTTGTCTCCTCCTCCACCGACAATTCTAGGACGTCGTGACGTCCTATTCCATGCTATACATCTGGTGCATCCATTTTAATGCAAAGGCATCAATTATTTGATGACTGGCGTGTACAGGACCTTTCGGCTGTGGCTGTCATCAGAGCATGTCCGCACGAAAATGACCATTCGAAAAATAATTGGCAGTGGCTTAGCTCTAAAGGTCCACTGAAGAGGAATCTGAACTCGCCTTTTTGCCGCGGGAACTCGATCTACACGTTCCGAGCATTCTTAGGAACTTCGAATCATTGCCCTGTGTGGCCGATTTCCCTAATTAAATCGATTTAACGTCTAGCTCCCGCCTTTATTTTTGAATTCTCCCTCGTACGGTGGGCGGAGTCGACCAACGCGTGGAGTGCCTTTCAGCCAGCTCCGTGGAGGCTTTGCTTTCGCTTTATGTTGCTTTTTAGGTTTCCGTGAATAAATAGTTTCATTCGCAGATAATATAGCCCCAAAATAAGCCCGCAAAAAAAAAAAATACGCGCGGACTATTTGCTTCTGTGGATTACTACATATTACTCCGCCGATGGCAGAGCGGCAAGCCGCCACGGGACTGGGTGAAAGGCACTCCGCGCGTTGGTCGACTCCGCCCACCGTACGAGGGAGAATACAAAAAAAAAGGCGGGAGCCGCACATTAATTCGATTTAATTAGGGAAATCGGCCACACAGGTCAATAAATTGAGGTTTCTAAGAATGCTCAGAACATGTAGATTGAGTTCCCGCGGCAAAAAGACGAGTTCAGATTCCTCTTCAGTGCACCTTTAAGCCTGGATATACAAGCGAGAAGCTGCAGTTATGCTTGGTTTGACGTCATGGCTGTCGCAGTTCGCACAATGCACTGGGAGCACCACGATAACGGTGTAGGCAAGCGCGTTACGTAGCCCTCCTTCCGCATGCGTAGTAACTGGGCTAAACACGCGGCTCCGACGAAAGGTCAGACGGTGGCGAGGAGGGGTGCACATCGCAGTAACGCGCGGCTGCGCCGAAAGGTCAGGCGGCGGAGTCGCGGCGGTGGTGACTAATTACTCATTATTGACTAAATACTAATTAACTGCTAATTAATGACGCTTAAGCTTCGCCTTTAGGAGTGGAACGCGACAGCGTGTTGTAGCGCTGCCAGGCAGTCCACGGAACGCCACCACCCGTTCGGCGCGATGCCTTGCTCTTTGAACGCGACGCTTTTTGAGGAAAGGAAATGGCGCAGTAATTTTCTGTCATTTCGGTGGACACCCGAACAGCACAGTACAGGAAGGGAAAAACGTCACCACTCGTTCGGCGGAATGCCTTGAACTTTGAACGCAACGCTTTCTGAGGAAAGTAAATGGCGCAGTAATTCTGGGTCATCTCGGCGGACACCCGAAGCGCACCGTACACGAAGGGAGGAACGCCACCACCCGTTCGGCGCGAAGCTACCGGCGCTTGTATGCCGGTCCTGTAGGAGGGCTTCGAGAGTCAAATCTTGTACGGTGCCCGGATGTTCTCGTTTCAGTGCCCGGATGAGTAGAATTCAGCGCCCGGATGTTGGCTCTCGGTCTCGGCGTGACGTCACCACACTGGCGACAACGGGAGCTAAAAGCATTTCATGCTTGAAATTTGCTGCATTGCGGTTCGAGCCTAGGCACTCTGTGTGCCAGGCGGGCACCCAACGCATACGCCACGAAGGGTTTTTAGAGCGCAGCTCTCTGGCGTCCGTTCCTGGGTTTCGCGTCGTCGTCGGCGTCGGCCTCGTAACCAGCTCCATGCTCGTGACGTCACAGTGCGCGAATTTCAAATGGGGCCAATTGTACTTTGGCTAGTAACCATGCAACCAATCAAAGGGATCGTATAGTGATGCTGCAACTAAGTTGGTCTGAGTTTAGTTAATTGGTTAATTAATCAATTAGCCTAATTAATATAGAGGAGAATGAAGAGGTCAGAAGAAAAGACGCGCGCCGCAGCGACAACAGCGTCCGCTGAAGGAGACGCTGCTGAAAAAAACATAAGTACGAAGCCGCGTTCCCTCCACCACCACGCACTTCCCCACTCAGTAAGACGTTGCTCGTTTCATATACGTTGTGTCGAACATCCTAGACAGTTCCAACAATTGACAGGTTAATGACAGAACACGATGGATAGAAATACAATAATATAAATATGAAAAGCCTAATTAACCTTTCTAGTTAGACCGCATAAATCAATAAAACCGAGAACGAAATTGGTCGAGTTGGGGAATCGAACCAGGGTCTCCGGAGTGCGATACGAGCACGCTAGCCACTCCGTAATGCCAGCTGAATGGTTTGGAATGAACAAAGGCGCGTCTAGCTAATACGGCGTCTTCGTTCACTCCCATCTTCCCCCTTTCCCTTACGGCGAGGTGCAGGTGTCCACCCAGATATGCGAGAGAGATACATTTCCTTTCCTCAAAAAATAAATTTACCGTCCAGCAAGGCGTACAGCCGAATTGGCGATGGCGTTCTGTGGACTCCCTGGCAGCGTTGCAAGACGCTGTCGCGTTCCACTCTTACAGGCGAAGCTTAACGTGTTAACCACACATCAGTAACACACGCAGACAGCCAATGGACGCGTCATTCGCTGGCAGCACTTCATTCATCATTCACAACCACATTCTTAATGTACGGTCCCTTGCCGCACATGCCAAGGACGTACACCGCGATCACATTCTGCGCCATTCCTCTGTACTTTGCTTTGCTGAAACCTGGATGGATCCCGAAGAGCCTCTCGAAATCATAGATTTCCTATACTGCTGTGGTGCTCGCAGAGACCACAACAGAGCGGCGGGAGTCGCTATCTACTTGCGCACAGGTCTCTCTGCAATACCAGTCGAAATGTTTGGCACGTCACATGAAGTTGGCGAACTGTGCGCCGCAAAGTTGCCCAACGGCTTGCTGGTAGTAGCTGCCTACTTCGCCCCTACCACACTCACGAAAGACGTCGTGCACTTCCTGCAACTCGCATTAACCGTCCATCGATCCACACCGATGTTAGTAGTGGGGGACTTTAATGTTGACATAAAGAGAGAGAGAGAGAGAAAACTTTATTTACAAAGGAATTCGGGGCACGCCCCTGGGTCCCCGCACGACCCCACTGCAGTCAAGTGTTTATGTTCCTGAGGTCCATAACACTGGCAGCACGGCCGGTGGCGATGGTCTGCACGGCCGGGTCCTCCGAATGCAGCAGGGTCTCCCAGTCCTCCCAGGTCTTGAGGTTCTCTAGGTCCCGCGGGGGAGGGTCCGCCGGGCAGAGGAAAAGGATGTGGAGGGAAGAAGCGAAGGGTTCTGGGCATAGGGCGCAAGCAGGAGTGGGGAAGGAGGGATGATAGTGGGTTAGGGTAAGGGGCGAGGGGAGAGTATGTGTTTGTAATCTGCGCCAGAGTGTTGCGTGTCTGTTATCTAGCGAGGGGTGGGGCGGGGGGTAGAGCTGGCGAGAGGCTCTGTATGTCTGGGTCAGCTCACTGAATGAGTGCATGCGATCCTTCGTGAATCCCCGATCCGAGGCCACCTGAGCCCGGTTTAAAGAACCTCGGGCTAAAAGGTTGGCGGCCTCGTTTCCGGGATTCCCGGAGTGCGCAGGCACCCATATCAGCTCCACTTGGCGGGGCGGGGGTGCATCGGGCGAGTCCAGTATGCCAAAAGCAGGGACATGAACTCGGCCTCGAGCAAAATTTAGGATCGCAGTTTTAGAGTCAGTTAAAATATACCGGGCTTCCGTGCGGGTTATAGCAAGTGCAATGGCGGCTTCCTCTGCAGCCTCTGGGGACGTATCTGGAGGGAGAGGTAGTGTGAGGAGGGTGGATGAAGAGGAGTCCACCGCAGCTGCTGTCGCTTCATCACCCGTGCAGGCAGCGTCCACCCATACGGCGTCTGGCTGGGGGCCGTACGCTCGATGGAGTGCCTTCGCACGGGCTCTGCGGCGCTGCTCATGGTGGGACGGGTGCATATTCCTCGGGAGCGGCCTGATGAGAAGCTCTCGGTGAAGGGATCGTGGGATGGCGAGAAGGGTTGGGTCGTTGGCCGGTATTTTGATTCCCAGGGAGTCCAGGATATACCGACCTGTGGAAGTTTTTGTGAGCCTGATGTATTGGGCCTGTCGGTGGGCCTCCACCAGTTCCCCGATCGTGTTGTGGAGGCCCAGGCATAGTAATCTGTCTGTGGGTGTGTTGAGGGGAAGATGAAGTGCTACCTTGAATGCCTTGCGAATCAAAGCATCCAAAGCGTTTATGTCATGTTTGGATAGTTGTAAGTATGGGGTAGTGTACAGTACACGGCTGAGGACAAAGGCATGAATGAGGCGACATAGGTCGCGCTCCTTCATGCCTCTATGATGTCCCGAAACCCTGCGGATGAGGTGCGATATCGCGCCTGCAACCTGCTTGAGTTTCTTGAGGGTAGTGGTGTTTTTGCCATCGTTCTGGATGTGCAAGCCCAATACACGGAGGGTGCCAACCTCAGGTACCGGGTAACCATTCAATTCAATGGCAATGGGGGAGCGGGGACAGCGGTGGTTCTTAGGCCGGATGAGGAATAGTTCGGACTTCTCTGGGGAGCAAGACAGTCCGATGGTCCGTGCGTAATTTTGGGTGAGGGTGGCTGCTTCCTGTAAGGTGTTCTCTATGTCGCCGTCACTGCCGTGGGTGGTCCACAGGGTGATATCGTCGGCATAAAGAGTGTGCTTCAGATGGGGAATAGTTGCCAATTTTCGGGCGAGGGGGATGAGGGTAATGTTAAAGAGAAAGGGGGAAAGGACGGACCCTTGAGGGGTGCCGATACTCTGAAGCGTGTAGGAGGGGGAAGACAAAGGTCCGAAGTGTATCTCAGCCGTGCGGTCAGTGAGAAATGCTTGAATGTAGGCATACGTGCGCACACCCACATTCAATGGGGATAGAGCAGTCATGATCGCCTGATGTTCAATGCGATCAAAAGCTTTGGAGAGATCCAAAGCTAAGACTGCCTTGGTGTGACCTGGAAGAAGCGGGTCAAAAAGGTCGTGTGTGAGTTGCAGCATGGCATCCTGTGCGGATGCCATGCACATATGCATATGCACCCGCATAGCATGGTGGGATTCTGACATAAAGACAAACAGCAATTTCCTAACACTTATGCGGGAGAACATCCCGTTCCTCTCGCTCGTAACGCGTCCCACGGCTGTGACAACCTCGCGAGGCACTTGTATAGATCTCGTCTTTGAGAATCAAGCATTGTTGTACCAAGTCGAACATATATCAGTCTATTTCTCCGACCACAAAGCTTCCTTCATGACTGTCAAGAACTGTTAGTGGAGTCTTTGTTAAAGGAATACGTGTGAAAAATAAAAAAAAATTCTGTGATAGCGCATACATTTGTTGCTCGATTTCTTTGCCTTAATCTATCGAAAAGGTGAAACAGCTTATTTGCTGCGCTCAAATTTCGCATTAGGAAGTAACGTAATCGTCGGTAATTTTTTTTTTCATTATTGCATGTGTGTTTTTGGATCAAGCGTGTTAGTGGGGCACGAATTAAGTTGCGGTGTGTACGACGGCAAAGTGTATTGGGGATGTGCGCTGATGTTAGACAACGATGACTGGCAAAAAAAGCAGTGGTTCAACTACTGTTGAACCTGGTCAGAGAGTGAAATGTGTGGCATATTGGGCCACTATACGCTCCTTGGAGTCTGTACGTTGAGTGCGTGCGCCCACCCTGCGTCCTGGCAGGTGGCAGTTAATGGTTGATGAGGAGAGTTTGCTCACAGAATAAACGCTGCGGCCTATCGCTGCAGTGCCGCGTGTCTGCTACATCATTGTCAGCACTAACGCATGCACCCCACACCTCTCTCTCACCACCCCACGTACCTCAAAGCGCGATTCAGGCGTTCACTGACCCCGGGAGGCAATTATGCGCACTTCCTTTCCTTAAAATCATCGCATTCTTAAACGTTGTAACGCCGAAGCCATTAACTCACTGAACGCCGACGGCCTACGGCTTCAGTGCTGCGTTTCTGCCGCAACATTGTCGGTGCCAACGCATGCAGCGCGCATTTGTCACTACCGCCACGAACCTGAAAGCACGACTGTCCCAGGGGGCCAATTACGCGCCTTTCTTTTACTTTGGAAGCTGCCGCTCTTCATCGGTTTCGTAGCTACAAGCGCGACTAAGGTGTCCACTGTGCAGACCAACGCCACCGGCCGGGCTGCCAGTGTTATGGACATTAGGAGCATAAACACTTCAGTGCCGTTTTACCCGCCGCGGTGGCTCAGTGGTAAGGCGCTCGTCTATATACCGAGCCGGAGTACCCGGGTTCGAACCCGACCGCGGCGGCCGCGTTTCGATGGAGGCGAAACGCAAGAGGCACCCGTGTGCTGTGCGATGTCAGTGCACGTTAAAGATCCCCAGGTGGTCGAAATTATTCCGTAGACCTCCACTACGGCACCTCTTTCTCTCTTTCTTCTTTCACTCCTACCTTCCTCCCTTCCCTTACGGCGCGGTTTAGGTGTCCACCGATATACGTGAGACAGATACTGCGCCATTTCCTTTCCTCAAAAAGCCAATTTAGCAATTTACAGTGGGGTCGTGCGGGGACCCTGGGGCGTGTCCCGAATTCCTCTTCAAATATAGTTTTTTCTCTCTCTTCTGTCCCAGGGGGCCAGTTAAGCGCCTATCCTTTCCTTTGTAAGCTCCTGCTCTTCATCGGTTTCGAAGCTCAAAGCGCGGCTAAGGAGGCGTCGACTGTCCCAGCGAAGCTCAAATCGCAGCACAACTCCCGCCATTACTCCGAATCTGTCTCAAGCCCCTACCGTGCGCCTGCCCGGCCGACCCACCTGTATTCTCTACGCCACACCAAGCTGCCCACTGACGATCATAAGATCATCTTCCGTCCCTGTGGCGGCCTCAACTTTCCAACAGTGAATGGCGCTGTGCTTCTCGTTCGCATTCTGGAAGCAGCCCGCCTCGGACCTCAAGAGGCCAAGCCTGTCACAGTCAGCACTAACACCCTCGAACATCTCATCCTCATTAGCACTACCGACCCAGAGCGCCGACTCCGCTACCTCGCCATCACGTCCGTCCTCATCAAAGGCATCCCCTGCGACATATACTCCTGCCAAGCGGACCCGGAGGACTGCGCCCGCGGAGTGGTCCACCGGGTTTCTCTCAGCCACTCATACGAAGACATCGACCGTCTCAGTCACGAACGGAACCCTGCCATCATCGACTTTAGACGCATGGGCTCGACAGAGTCCGTCATCATCCTCTTCAAACAAGACTGGATGCCCAAGCACATTTACTACTCCTCTGTACTCTTTCGGTGCTACCTCTTCAAAAAGAAAATCGAGCACTGCTGTAACTGCGGCGAACTCGGCCACCGTGGGGATGGGTGCCCGGCTCCCAAGCAACGCCGCTGCTCCGGCTGCGAACAAGCCGAACCCACCGAGAACCCCTCCTGCAAGCCGAAATGCGAGATCTCTGGCAAAGCACACCTGACGGCGGACAGAACGTGCAAGGCACTCTTCTCCACCTCATACCTCGTCAAAAAGAGGTATTGGGATGCCAGGTGAGCCGCCGACGCAAACGCCAGCCAGGCTCCCGCCAGTGAGGCTTCACCCCAACACCGCAGCCGCTCCACGACCCGCCAGCCTCAGGCCCCGCGGCTCATCCCGGACTCGTTCCCGGCGCTGCAGCCTGTCGCAGCGAAACTACCGTCTAATCCTAACAAGCAAAAGGCCCGGTCCCACTCTTGGACCGGAACCAGGCCACAACCAATGCATCAGCGCTGGAATAGAACACTCGGACACCGGCTGGCGCGGCTCAACAAATCGACTGAGATGTATGCTGCAACTCTATTTCGCAAAAAATGCGAATCCCTCTGTAACAGGCTGAACGGCAACATGAGCCTGCCCCAGACCTGAAACTTATTTCATAGCCTCATTGATTCAGATCAGTACAAGACACACAAGAAACACAACCTTATAAAGCTCATACACATATTCCAGGTCTCCTCGCAGAAACTGCTCGAGGAGCTTCGTGATCTATACTTCCCTGCACATTCCATCCGCAGACCACCCTGACTACATAGGCTCCCCCAACGACCTCATCGACCAACCGATCACCGAGGCGGAAGGCAAGGCAGAACACCAGCCCCTCAACACGTCCTAAGCTCATGGTCCGACGGAGTGCACAAAAAGGCACTCCGCAACCTCTCATCCCCCTCTGTCAAAGCCTTAAACGGATACTTCAACCAATGATCGATGCGCGATGCCCTCCCACCTCAGTGTAAAGACGCCAAAGTAGTCTTTATTCCCAAATCAGGCAAACCACTTCTCCCCGTTAACCTTCATCCCATCTCCTTATGTCGTGTGTGGGCAAGCGCATGGAACACGTTTTCCGCGCCCGGCTCAGCCGGTATCTGGAGAACAATAACCTCTTGCTTTCGTGCATGTTTGGCTTTCGCCCGGGCATATCTACCCAGGCCGTCTTTCTGAAACCCAAACACCGCATCCTTCACTCTCCCACGGGCCAAACCAAGGTTATCCTCGGCGTCGGCCTGACAAAAACTTACGACATCGTAACCCACATGCAGCAGTCCTAGAAGGCCTCCACACCCTAGGATAGGCCCGTGGATGTACAATTACGTCCGCGACTTCCTCTCCGAACGCAAGGCCAGAGAGAAAGAAAAAGTATTGTAAGAGGAATTCGGGGCACGCCCCAGGGTCCCCGCACGACCCCACTGCACCCAAGTGTTTATGTTCCTAAGGTCCATAACACTGGCAGCCCGGCCGGTGGAGATGGTCTGCACGGCCGGGTCCTCCAAGCGCAGCAGTCTCGCCCAGTCCTCCCTGGTCTTGAGGTTCTCTAGGTCCTGCGGGGGAGAGTCCGCCGGGCAAAGGGAAAGTATGTGGAGAGAAGAGGCGAAGGGTTCTGTGCATAGGACGCATGCCGGAGTGGGGAAAGAGGGATGATAGTGGGATAGGGTAAGGGGTGAGGGGAGAGTGTGTCTGTAGTCAACTTGGGTGACCACCGGCTCCCCCGTGTCTCACTGGTTGCATGACGAACGCCTCGGGGTGCTATGCTGTATCCTATCCTCTTGAACATAGCGCTTCTCCAACTCTCCCATCAACTCCGCCGAATCCCCGACAAACATTTCAGCTTCTATGCTGACGACACCACTGCCTGGGCCAGTCGAGCAATTGCATTTCTTGGCAAAAAAAAATTGCTGAGGCTCAGCTTGGCTAAGCCTGGGGAATGCGAAGCATATTAGTGGCTAGGCTTGGTAATACATGGCTTTCCTTGGTTGAATACTTGGTCATTTTAATACAACCACTAGAAGCCTTCGTCGTGGGGGAAGACAACGGCATGGCTACAGCGGAACGCCGACTAACCCCGAGACGCGCGTTGGGTGAGCGCCTGGATTGCAACGGAAGCCGCGTCTGCCTGCCCGGTGGAGCGAGCGTTTCACCTACACCGAGTGTGAACGCGCGTTCGAAATGCGCGGGAATGCGCGGGTGTGACGGCTAGGGGTCCCACGGCGACGGCGCGAGGTGGAGGCCGGCTCTCTCATCCGATGTCACGTGGTGTGACGCCACGGTGTCACGTGGTGTGACGTCACGGTGTCACGTGGGGGTCCCACGGTGACGGCGTGAGTGGTAGCTCTAGCAATATGCTTCGCATAAAAAATTTTGAGGGCGCTTAAGCCTGCTTACCTCGGAAAATGCGAAAGCATGCGTTTTCAAGAAAGGAAAGGGCGCAATTGCTCTCTTACCTCAAAATCTCAATGGACACATCAGCAGCAGTTTAAAGCATGCAATTGAAGGTGTATGTGTCATCAGTTCGAACCCCTCTTGCAAGCTAACCTCGAACTTTACATCTGCCGCCGTGGTGGCTCAGTGGTTATGGTGCTCGGCTGCTGACCCGAAAGACGCGGGTTCGATCCCGGCCGCGGCGTTTGAATTTCTTTGGAGGAGAAATTCTAGAGGCCCGTGTACTGTGCGATGTCAGTGCACGTTAAAGAACCCCAGGTGGTCGAAATTTCGGGAGCCCTCCACTGCGGCGTCTCTCATAGCCTTAGTCGCTTTGGGACGTTAAACCCCATAAAACCAAACCAAAACCAATCCAACTTTACATCTCGACACATCGGTGGACACCTCAACTGCACCTTAAGGAATTATGTAGTCGCACAAAGCATTCAGTTGAAGGCGCATGTCATTGGTTTGAACCCCTGTCACCTCTAACTTGAATAAAACATGTAAGCTATACGCACACAGAAATGCTATGACACTGCACGGAATGCTGTGCGACGAACTGCTGCTGTAAATTTTGGTAAATGAGTTCGGTAATACTGCCACCACATTAAGGTCAACCAATGACGACACCGCTGGGATTTCGTCTGCACATGCGATATCTGTCGCTTATCTGTTGATATACACGTCGAATTATGCGTCATCCTCTCGCGTCCTCTGGCCGATTCACTTCTTCACCCCAATTTCCTTTTCTTGTTATTCAATTTTCTTTTGATTCTAATGTGTGATGACTTTACGACTGATGACGTCACAGGGGGCGATCTTCCGGTGACAAATTTTGTGGACACCTCCGGTGTCAACATAGCCGCCTAATGCTTCCGTATTAATAAATGTTTTTACCACTACCATACCAGGGTTTTTACTTGGGCACAAGCTTCGAGACATCGTGAGAAAAAAAGGGAGAAATCGCTTCTTTTTTTTTACTCATTTTTTCCAGGAAAAACTTGCTTAAATGGGTTTTAGTGGTAGTTTGTTTTGTTATTTCGCGTTATCAAAAATATTGAATCCTACGGGTACCTGCCGAGAAATCAAAATTTGTTCGTTAGATCGGGAGATTCTTAAAATCGGGTTTCGTTAGATCGAGTTTTAAGTGTAATGCGAATGGCTCGAGGACATAGTTTACTTTTTGGGGTTTAACATCGCAAAGCGACTCAGGCTATAAGGGACGCCGTAGTGAACGACTCAATAAATTTCGACCGCCTGGGGTTCTTTAACGTGCACTGCCATAGCAAAGTGCACGGGCCTCTAGAATTTCGCTTCCATAGTCATTCGACCGCCGCGGCCGGGATCGAATCCGCGTCTTTCGGGTCAACAGCCCAGCGTGATAACCACTGAGCCACCGCGGCGGGTGCTCGAGGACATTCATATTTACAGAAAATTCAACTGCCATAACCACAGGTCACATTCGCAGGGGACACCACTATTTGAAGTGTCACTTATGGTGTAGACCTAGCATGACCAGAGTACTACTAATGATGTATACTGTGGTGTGGCAAACATTAATATCAACGTGTGTCTTCTGGACTGAGCCCCCTTTGGTTCTACATGTGTCCACTCACTGCTCAAATTTTGTCAAGGACATACAACGACAGCTGTCACAGCAAACCATTGTGTACAGATCTGGAAACCATAGGCGGTATTTGGCCCGTATCTGTTGCTTTTTGTTTACGAGTTTGCTCGCTAGGAACTCTGTTTTGCAGCACGCAACACAGCCCCGAGTAAGCGCGCTAAACGTACACCCACCTCCATGGCCCGTTTTCCTTCGATGAAAGATCTGTATAAGAGCTTGAAGTCGAAGACTGCGGGGAAGCCCAAGTCGAGAGAGAGCCGGACCATAGTCTCCACGGGATCCAGTGCCATTGTCAGGTTGTTCGGGGCGAGGTTGAGTGTTGTCATAAACGGCTCCAGTATATCATTCTGTGAGGAGACCCCAAGCGTTACTGTAAGCAGCGCACTCAGTGACCTGAATAACGAAGAGTTCAAGACTACATTCTTTAGCCATTGAGAAAAAAAAAAAGGAGTGACCGAAACATAACCAGAGAACCTGCAATTGCTCCTATAAGGAACAGGCCAGGGGATCTTGCGCGACGTGATGAAAGCAAGTTCGCATCTTTACCTGGAGACCAACCTGAATCGCTAGGTCATAGACGTTAATGGTTAAAGCATTCTTGATCGCCAGATAGTATTGCGCTATGGGACGCGGCAAAGTTTAGGCTTTCAGATTTCTACAGACAACCAATTTTTACGCCGAAAGCTGTGATAGCTTTGCACAAACCATTCAGTAAAAGCAATTTAGAGGTACAGTGGCAGCCGTGTAATCAGTTACACATTTTTTGTTCCCAGTCGAAACCTTGCGTGAAAAAATTCACTGAAAAAATTAAAGCGCACAACTGCCTTACTTTGTAGGTGGACACCACCACCACGTACCTCAATCCGCAACTGAAGTGTTCTTTGAACCAGGAAACCTTTTATGCGCCTTTTCTTTCCTCAAACCAACTACGTCTAAACCATCCGTTTGGTCCAAAGCCGATCATGGCGACCATGTTTTAATGGAGGCGAAACGCAAAAGTTGCCCGAGTGCTGTGCGATGTAAGTGCAGGTTAAAGATCCCCAGATGGTCTAAACTATTCCGGAACCCTCCACTACGGCACCTCTTTCTCTCTTACTTCTTTCATGCCCATCATTCTCCCCTTCTTCAACGGTATGGTAGAGGTGTGCATCTCGTAGTGAGACATATGCTGAATTCCAATGGCAGATCGAGACCGCTCCGTCGGATCGCGTACGGAGCGAGTCGGAGTGCGTAGATTTGCCACCTCCCAATTTGCGATTGGAATGCCAGTGATCCCTCGGGAGCGCGACGCCAGCGCCGCAGCGGCGACCGCGGAAACTAGGCACGCCGCCGGAGCGGACGCCCTGCTAGCTTCGTGTTCGAGTGCGACAGGAGTTGCGCGAGGCGCGATCTCTGCGTTGACAGACGCCGTCTCGGCGAAACAAAAAGGAGGTAGCACGAAGGCCGTAATGTAAAACCAAAACCAAAGCGTATGTACAGGATGGTCCACTCTTCGTGAACACGCGAGTATGCGGCCGCGGTCTTCGGAGAGCCGGTGAGCCTGTCCCTACCGTTCACGAAAGAAGTGGCGGACGACGCGCAGGCAAGTTGCTCGCTGCTCGATTTTCCAGCCTTGCGACTGCGAGACGCAAGCCGCTGAACCAATCAGCGAGACAGTCGAGCTTTCGGCAACGACGCCGCCCGCGGACACGCCGAGCGACTAACTGCGCTGCCCCCCGGCCAACGTTTCTCCCTGGCTGCCGTAGTCGTCGCTAAGCTTAACTGTTTTTCATCGATGCCGCAGCTGAGGGCGCTTCGGAATTGGCCAGCGCTGTAGTAAAGGTGCTACTCGCGTCACCGTTTTACTGTGCTCCTCGTCTCATAATAAAATAAAGACATGATCGATTTCTGCGACGCCTCCAACAGCGGAGCTAGCAGACAGCAGGCCAGCCGCACTGGGCATCAGGAAGAAATTTGCTTGTATCGCAGTTATCACTTCTACCAGCAACTCGGTATTGGCCAACGATCCTCAAAAATGATTCATTTGTTACATTCCTCTACTCCAGGGCTTGTTATGAACGCGAACAAAGAATATTAGCGCATTTTTCTGACGCCGGCGGCAGGCATATACAGGCCGGCAGCTTCACACTCGCTGTCCGTTTCAGACGAATCTTCACTGCTGGACTCTGGGCTTTCAGTGCCCGAGTCGGAACTGTCACTTCCATGAAGCAAACTTAGTGCCGCACGGCTCGAAGCAAGATCATTGTCGTCCACTGTTGACTGGAAAGTGCCCGTCTGTCCCGGCTCGCCCGGCTCACCACGTAGCGACGACAGGAACGAAGCGGCTGCTGCCGGTCGCGACCGGAAGCAGACGCGGCGGAAACGAAAACGTCACGCGAGGTTCCGGTCAAATCCGCCGATTTCGGCAGATCAAGAATCGCTGCTCCACGGAGCGATCCGGGATTTACGCCTGATCCCGATCTGCCATTGGAACATACAACTCGCGCTCCCATTTTACCATTGGAATACGATTGATCCAAACCGAGCAGAAAAACTTGATCCCGATCTGCCATTGGAATTCACCAATAGTGAAAATTTGGCTGGGGTTCAACCCTACTGAACCTAGATTACAGAGCGGAAGCTCTACTAAGCATGGTTAAATACGGTTTCCTGCGGTTTAGCTATATTGTATATGTGTGACTTGACTTGGTTGTTGCTTGTTTAAAGAGAAGGGTGTCTTGTGGTATGTGGAGTAGTTCCTCTCGTTCTTCTTCGGTTTCTACTTCAATCTCAGCACGTTTCCTCGCATTGTACTTCGCCAACGTGCCATGTTGATATTCTTGATCACAAGATCATCAGATTCAAATAGCCGTCTACGATACACAGCCGAAGCATTGGTTCCAGCGTGACTCCTCCACGGATATCTGCGAACGTGAAGGAACGCTTCGGGCTTTGTTCTCAGAGAGTGTTCTCAGAGATTCTCAGAGAGTGTTAGTTCTCAAGTACTGTGGATGAGTTGCATGGCCACCTGTATCTTCAAATGAGTACACTTCGCCATAAAAGGTAGGTTCCTATGGGTGCAGAAAATGCCATCGTTGAGGCTGCCAACGGCAGGACACTGCATGCCAAGATTTACTTTTGTTATTGATTGGCTCTCAAAGACTGCTGCCCATGGGGCTGCATCAACCAGGACACAACGTCTGCGTGTGAGAAGAGAGCTATGGAAATGAAGGAACAAAGAAAGAGCCCTGTACGTAGTCGCACAGGAAACATGCCGTGTGGCCATCAGAGCGTATAATGGCACAGTGCATATAATGCATACGGCCTCAAGACCTCCCGGCACAACATGGTGTGAATATTCCGGTTTTAAGAGCGTGAGCTCTTAATACTCACGTTCTAACATTTCCTGTCCTGTTCCCTCGTAGATTTAAGATGGCGGTCGGACGAGAGCAACGAACCATACGCGCACAGCCACAGGGTTGGCACAGACACACAGGCAGCCTGGTTTAGCACGTATACTGTCGACCTGCAAATCCTCTACTGCCCAAACCTTCGCCGTGTAATATCCTCGATGTCTTTGTGGATGGTGTTCCTCTTTCTGCCCTCATTGACACTGGTGCCTAAGTCTCGGTTCTCAGCTCATCTTGTTGCCGTCGCCTCAAAAAGTCCAGACCGCTGCCTCTTCGTCCACCATTCGCGTTGCTGATGGCAGCACTGCTGCCGTCACTGGCCTGTGCACTGCCCGCATCACTGTTGCCGGTCGTCACATCCCAGTTTTGTTCACCGTCCTCGAACACTGGCCTCACAATGTGAACCTTGGGCTTGGCTCTTTAATGGCTCACTCTGCCCTTATCGACTGCTCTAGCGGCCTTCTTCGATTGGATCTGCCTCTCTGCTCAGCCGACACACCCTCAAGCTCCACGACCCGCCTTCGCTCCACTGAGTACCCTCGCCTGCCCCCGACTCTACCGTTTACCTGCCTATGCCACCGTTTCCTGCTGTTCCTGATGGTGTGTATCTTGCCTGGCCACTCGCTGGTGTCGTTCTTTCCCGCAATGTTCTTCCGCACCTGATCGCGAGTATCACGAAGAATAGCACCTACCTTCCTGTCCTCAACTTCGGCTTGTCAGAACAAGGTCTTCCTGCCGGCTTATCGCTCGCTACCTTGTCTTTTCTCACCGACTACCGTCAGTGCTCTCTCACCTGGACCCCCTTCTACTGTCTCACAAGGGCCCGCCATCCCGGCCGACGTTCCGCAATCCGTTTCTGCGATTATGGCTTCTGACCTGGGCCCCGAGCACGCAGAGGATCTTTACAACCTTTTGGTGTCCTAAGCCGACATCTAAGCCGACATTTTTTACTTTGCTCCTGCTCCTCTGGGTCGAACATCGGCATTGGCTCACCGCATTGACACCGGCGATCGCACACCTATACACCGGAGGCCTTATTATGTGTCGCTATAAGAGCACCAGGTCATCTAGCGGGAGGTCGACAAGATGTTGGCCAACGATATAATCGAGCCCTTGGGCATCTCCTGTCTTGCTCGTGAAAAAGAAAGACCAAAGATGGCAGTTTTGCGTCGACTATCGGCATCTCAACAAGGTCACGAAGAAAGACGTCTAACCCCTTCCGCGCATAGATGATGCCCTGGACTGTTTACATGGCGCCCGCTACTTTTCTTCAATCAACTTCGTAGCGGCTATTGGCAAATCTCTGTTGACGCAAGAGACCGCGAGAAAACAGCTTTCGTCACCATTGATGGGCTTTACCAATTTAAGGTCATGCCTTTCGGACTTTGTAACGCCCCTGCCACATTTGAACGGATGATGGCCATCGCAGTGCAGCCGTCAATATAGGCCGTAACAATATATATATATATATATATATATATATATATATATATATATATATATATATATATATATATATATATATGCGCCATCCGGGGCGAGTGAAAAAATTGGCACCACTTAAGGTCGACATTGGTGACCTAATTGTGCCCCACGCGTTTGACACAGAGGGTTCCGAGTGGTGGCAAACGAATCGGCACGATATGGTGCACACTATTCCTCGCCTAAATGAAGCCTAGTCTGTGTTAGGGATTCGCACCGACGACATTTGGTCCTCGAAATTGCAATGGGGACGACCTTCGGAGGGTCGTTACAGGCGAACCAGAGGTCGCGGAAGTATGCGCGTGATACCAAACGAATAGTCCTTTCGTGATGTACATATTGATATGAAAATTCGGGACCTGGGAGCGAAACTCGGATATAAAGAATTTGAGCCTAGGATATAACGAAGACGTTTGCCGAAATGTCACTGCTTTAATGTCAAGCGTTACTAAAAAATTCATTGCTAAGGCTCTTGAGTAGACCACCTGCAAACATGGTGAGCGCATTTTTGCACATAACTACGGTGAGCATGTTGTTTATAAATGAATCAAGATGAGAGAGAAGTAGACTTCATATTATTGTGTGTAAAATGAGACAATCTTGTCTTAATTTCAGCTGGGTGTCGTTTTCGGGATGCGCTTTCTTGCACGGGGCCAGTTATAGACCAGGACAGCAGCTTGGGCATGTTGGTTATTCATTTGTGACGGAACAGCGCAAAACACCGGGACAAGAGACAAGCGCTGACTTACAACTGGTTTTTATTTCGAAGAAACACTGCTTCTTATACCTTCTTCCCCCTCAAAAAACACAACAAATGCGTCACAACCATATCGTTCAAGCGTCCAAAAAAAACATAAGATAAATAATCACAGAGATTTATAATCACATTTTTAACATTTCAAATTCTTTCTTAGTCAAAGCAACAGACGGCGTGCTGACACAATCGTCGCGCAGACTCGCTATCGAAGCTGCCTCGATTATTTCCCTGGCTAATCACAAAGACCAGTTAGTCAGGGAAATAATCGAGGCAGCTTCGATAGCGAGTCTGCGCGACGATTGTGTCACCACGCCGTCTGTTGCTTTGACTAATAAAGAATTTGAAATGTTAAAAATGTGATTATAAATCTCTGTGATTATTTATCTTATGTTTTTTTGGACGCTTGAACGATATGGTTGTGACGCATTTGTTGTGTTTTTTGAGGGGGAAGAAGGTATAAGAAGCAGTGTTTCTTCGAAATAAAAACCAGTTGTAAGTCAGCGCTTGTCTCTTGTCCCGGTGTTTTGCGCTGTTCCGTCACAAACAGTTATAGACGTATGGCTGGCAGGGCATTTCGGGGTGATTACAGAATAATCGAGCAACGTGCTGGGTTTGAGCAGCAGGGACCCAAGATGGGCCTTTCTGCTGAATGATAAAAATTTATGGATTTCAAGCACAGGGATACGGCGGCCAGGCAAAAAGCAGAGTCATTCCGCTTTCAGGAAGGAGCACGAAATCATAAATCCTTCTGGTTTACAGATGCGACACAGTGACTCCAGCAATTTTGTTTCTCTGCAGGCTGCATTACTTTTATGTTATATCTTGACCAGAGCATAGGACCTTTGAATAGACAAGTCACTACGTTCAGTGTATTCTCAGGTTCGTATACGTTCAAAGACTATGTTCAATACACCTCATATACACTACGTTCATGTGCGTTGGTTTTGTTGTTGCACTTACTGATGGCTGTGCACTGATTGCCTTTTCTTCGGCTACCCACTTGTATAATGGTTCGGAAGGCAATGCAATAAAATCATCTTCTCTAGCGCAAATACCTCATCCATACCTTGCTTGAGAATTTATAATTACTCTGTCTGTGTTCGATATGAGCACATTCGCATTCCGGAAACAAGCATCTCCGGTCGCCTTGAGCACGAACACTGCGCTGCTTTCAGTAGGAAGGTGCGCTGCGAAGAGGCAAGAAATTTGCGCAACGAGGAAAGCACCACGACTTCATAGTTTGAAGGAGCATGAGGATTGCCGAAATGGCAGCACCTTTCGCAGCTGCATAATTGGTAGTGGCTTAGTTCAGCTATGCCAGGATATACGTAGCGAAAGCAAAGGTGAGCGCAACAACGAGGCAAGCGGTGTGACATCATACCGAATGGCGACAGCGCCTCCGCGGCGAGGCGCGCGGTGTGACGTCATGCCAGATGGCGCGGCGAGCGCGCGACGTCTGCAAGCTGCGGCGGTTGCTAGGCAACTGCTCAAGGTTGGTCTCTGTGCCTCCTCGTACTACCGTCATAGTGAAATCGCAAGTTCGTAGCCAATGTAGATTTCGCTACAAAATGAAAACGCGAGTTTGTAATACAGAATTTACTCTAACTACTGGGGGGATACCTCAATCGCACCCTTGATGAAGGGAGAAAGATGGGAATGAAAGAAGCAAGACAGAAAGAGGTGCCGTAGTGGAGGGCTCCGCAAAAATTTTCACCCCCTGGGGACCTTTAATGGGCTCTGACATGGCTTAAGGACAACGCAGCGAGCTATGGAAAGAAAAATGATAGGTGTAACGTTACGAGATCAGAAGCGGGAGGAGTGGGTGAGAAAACAAACGCGGCTTAATGGCATTCTAGTTGAAATCAAGAGGAAGAAGTGGTCTTGGGCAGGGCATGTAATGCGAAGACAAGATAAACGCTGGGTAACGGAGTTGTTTCCAAGAGAAGGCAAGAGAAGCAGGGGGCGGCAGAAAGTTAGGTTTGCGAATGAGATTAAGAAATTTGCGGGAATATGGTGGCCCCAACTGGCGAAGGACAGGGTTAATCGCAGAGGCATGGGCGAGGCCTTTGCCCTGCAGTGGGTGTAGTCAGGCTGATGATGATGGTGACATGGCGCAGCACACGGGCGCCTTTTGCGCTTTGCCTACATTGAAACGCGGATCATACTGCAGCCACGCTCTCCCCCAGAGTGCGTTTGCAACATATCTGCCCACACCCGTAACTTCTTTATTCTTCCGACAAACCTGATTCCTCCGTTCGTCGATGAAGGTAAGGCAGATCTGGTAGAGGCCCGCAGCTTTCTCCCAGGCGCTCTGGTTCGTCGCCGGTACCGTTGTCGTATTCATGGCCGCTATAGTAGCATTGCGAATGGCTTCCTCGGCCTGCGGATTGGTAAGCATATTTGCAACGAACTTGAGCCTTCCGATATCAATGGTTTGAAGAACTTTTAAGCTGCAAGTATGTGACACGCAGAGTATCTGAAGGTATACATTGCGGGGACACTGCACGGGCCCATTGCCTACAAGTTAGTTCGCGTAAAAACATTCCAATGCAGAGTTTCGGTTCTGGTTCCGGTAAAGAAGAAAGAAGGAGCAGCATGTGTTGTCATTCGTTAAGGCACCGTATACAAGTGGCCCAGCACTGAATGAAAAATGTTCCACTATGCGGAAATTGCCCGCTTATTTGGGAACCGTTACACGTAATATTTAATTTTCTTATTTAGCAGGTATTGTTAGGACTATGAAGGACTCATTGCCGTATAATAAAGAAAAATGTAGAATAATATAAACCACGATTCGTCAGTGACGGTGTTTTTAGGAGTATAACTGGCGTCTGATACATGCAAATCCTACGTGTGCGCTTTTCCGTAGAGGCAGCATAGTTGTACGAGGAACGGTTGCATGACGATCTTGATAGACGAACTGTTTTTTGAGGAGGGGAATGACGCAGTATTGTCACACATCTCGATGGGCACCTCAACCGCGTCTTAAGGAAATAGGTAAAGAGTCTGGAAAGGCATACAACTGAAGGTGCATATGTCGTCGGTTGGAATCCGTGTGACAAGCTAGCCTCTAACTTGACTAGCACAAGTAAGCTATATGCCACGAGAAATAGTGTCACACCGCGGAGAACGCCGTACGACAAAAGGTTGCGTCACAATTTTGGCACGAATATTGTCCAGAAAACTGGCGCCACGTTGAGGTCGGCCAGGGCGGAGTATATATATAGACGATCGACATGATCTTTTAACTTTCCTCTGTCTGCACGTGGCAGCGGTGGTGGCTCGGCTGGAGCCAGATGGCAGGCCCGTGCAATTTCCTTTTCATTCTTCTCTCAGTCACAACAACAACAACATGAATGTCTGGACTGGCGGAGCTTAGCTGGTTGTGGTAATCATATGGCCGCCTGATGGCGTCATCCTATTTCTCTTGCGATAGCTGGCATTGTAAGGCGGAAGCCTTTAATGCCTTATAGTTATAAGCAGGAGTTGTCGATAGAAGTGACACGCTTTTCAATTGGTCGAAATTGTCGTGACGTCACAGTGCGCGAATTTCCAATGGGGCCAATTGTACTTTGGCTAGTAACCAATTAAAGGGATCGTATAGTGATGCTCCAATAAGTGGGAATTAGCTTAGTTAATTGCTTAATTAACCAATTGGCCTAATTAACCTTTCTAGTCAGACTAGATAAATAAATAAAACCGAGTACGTGATTGGTCAACTTGGGGAATCGAACCAGGGTCTCCGGAGTGCGAGAGGAGCGCGCTACCCACTCCGCCATGCCAGCTGGATGGCTTGGAATGAACAAAGGCGCGTCTAGCTAATACGGCGTCTTCGTTAAGTCTCATTTTCCTCCCTTCCTGTTACGGCGAGGTACAGGTGTCCACCGAGATATGCGAGACAGATACATTTCCTTTCCTCAAAAACCAATTTAGCGACGGGCAAGGCGTAGAACCGAATGGGCAGTGGCGTTCTGTGGACTCCCTGGCAGCGTTGCAAAATGCTGTCACGTTCCACTCTTAGAGGCGAAGCTTAACATCTTAACCACACACCAGTGACACAAGAAGCAACACCGCGCTTAGGCCTTTCGCCTCATTGATTGCAGTTTAGGTCGACAAAGTGCCCCCCCCCCCCTGAATTTTCTGTGCAATGTGCAAGTACAGACACTAACACACGCCGTTGGCTTTTGCATTTCTCGTAACTGGACTAGTAATGCTTTCGCACTGATAATTTGAAGAGTGCACGCACTTGCCTAGTGCGGTTTTTAACAAAAGTGAGCGGAAAATGTGGGCATAACTTCTGCTGCCAGAATAGCTGAACTTGACAGATTACGGTGCCACCAGGAGTCAGCGGTTTACTCAGTGCACTCACCTGGCGATCACAAATGTGGTAATAAAATTGTTTATTAAAAAAAAATTGCGTTATGGCAAATTTTTGCGAGAACCGCTTCGTGCGGCTACCACTACTTTTCTTTTTCCCTAAATTTTGACTTCTGCGACTTTTGGGCCAAAAGTAATTTCATTGCGCAACGGGAGGGAGATCAAACTCCAAAGCATAGCGACTGTACATATAAGGAAGGCAGCATCTATTTAAATCAAGAAAAGCATACGGGTAAGCTTTTCTTTTCTATTTCGCTGTGAGGTAGTTCTCTGGAGATTACTGCAATCATCTTTTAGCTGGAAGATAATTTTGGTTATTATCTGAAGAAAAGACAACCAGATGTCATCGGTGGGTGTTGTGTTCGTATACCATCGATGGAATGTGTTCCTAAGTTATTTTTCTTCTGGTAAATTATCTACAGCTCCGAAATATGATGAGCCTAATTTTCCGCTGATGAACACCCCAATGAGATAAAAAGGAGAGGCTTCGATGTGGTTTTCTAGGTTTTAATGACTATGAGCTCTTGTTATGTGCCTATAAATAGGCTTCATAAAATATAGATTACTGGTGTCCTAGAATGCAGAGCGGGATCAAGGAAAAGCACACCTTTTGCCTTCTCTTCTGAAGTCTTTCTTCAGTATCGGTTTCAGTCTTTCTTCACCCTCGCCGTAAGCACCTCCTTCCACGGTAGTCAACCTCTGCTACCCACAACAGTGGCTATCCACAACAGTGGCTACCCACAGCAGTGGAGAGTGGCTGCCCACAGAAGCCACTTTCCGGATGTGCAGTCCTCCGCTCTGGCCATAACTTCCCGAGCCCCTAGGTCACACATCGCCTCCCGCTCTCTCTCTCTCGTTACTCTCGCGCTTTTCCTCTACTCTGTCAAAAAAAAAAGGAGAGGAGGATTTATCTTCCTCCATTTCCCGCCTTCCAAAAGTAGCAGGTAGCACTGAACAGAATTTAAATGATTTAATTTGATTTACTGTACACAAATTTTATTAACTCTTTCAGACACGCTATATTTCTACTATCGAGAGAAATCTGAAATTTAGTACCGGCATACTTCGAACCTTCTATTTCAGGACTATAATTTAAATGGCTCAGAAAACGTAGGAGTTACCGCGTGCCGCTCACTTCCATGGTAAAGATTTTGCAGAACTTTTTATCAAGGAAATGCATTAATGTCCAATTAATTGTGCTCTTTACAATCAGAAGCTGTTTCGGCAACGAAAACTGAACTCCAGTGTGCTATGTTGTGCCGCTTGAAAAAAAGAAAAACAGTTTAGCACCAAACAATACCTTCCGGGTACAGCGTAGAATGTCACGACGCCCATCATTTTTTCGTGTTTTTTAAATTCGAATCTTTTCGCTAGCAACAAAGTGGCCCTACCATTCTATCGAGTAGGGATTTCAAAATGTAGCCGGCATCACTGACTTCATGAACCCAGTGCAAGACGTTTCTGAGAAAAATATTCACTATCATGTGCTAGATGCCATGCCGCAAAGCGTTAAGTCCAAATGAATGAACTCAATAAGTAATTAAGATCCTACGGCTGCCGCTGAAAACCTGAACGTGGAATGCAGGCCTCTACGATAACAACGAGGTGATATCAATTATCGCTTAGAGCTACACCTATCAATCTGCACAGCCAAATCCCGATCGTAGATATTGACTATTCTCCTAGCTGGTTGATTCTGTCGGGTGAAGCCATTATTCTGACCCTACGGGGTGGTCAGATCAACTTGAGGAACTGGAATGAATGAATGAATGAATGAATGAATGAATGAATGAATGAATGAATGAATGAATGAATGAATGAATGAATGAATGAATGAATGAATGAATGAATGAATGAATGAATGAACTGTTTATCTAGAAAGGGAGCCTCAAGGCCTTTTGTTGGGGAATTGGGTTGTTAAGGAAGGGAAAAGTAGGGTTCAATTAATAGATGAAAGAACGGCATGGGTGGTCCAGCCAATCTCGACACTTCACCCGTATAAAAGACTGCAACATGTATAATATCCTCGTGGGACATTTGTGATGTACGGTTAGCACAGGCCACACACGATTCGCGCTAAATAGCCAAACAGCAGTCTCTCTTTGTAACTTACTTCCACAAATTCTTTCTTTCCCCATACCCCCAATCTCGAACGGCTCAAAAGGAGTCAAACACCGGATTCCCGCTCCTAATGCAACGATTTCTAGCCCACTTCGCCAATACACGGTCAGTTTGCCACGGCTGTGTACTGTGCAAGCCTCGGTGTGGTCTCAAAGGATCCTGCTCAAAGCTCTGTCATGCTCTCTTCGACACGTCATAATATACGCATACTGCGCCTGTAGTGGAGGAAAAAAACGAGGGTATTTTACTTTATTTGCAAATACCAGAAAGAGCTGGGGGGAGGAGAACGAAGTGTGTCCACAACACGCCGACTAGTTTCACCAAGCCGATGTCTCTCCGTCGAGACGGTGTGTTTCTCTTGAAGTTGGAAGTTTGCGCACTCTGGACTTGTGCACATTTAGCACGATACGTTGTGGATTTCCGACACCACCTATTTCGAGCGCACCAGGGCGTTAATATGCATGTGCATACATGAACTTGCGCTGAAAGAGTAGTGCGCATTGAAATGAGAGGCGGAAACCCAATCGGCGACGAACCTCCTACCCTCACTTGCGTTTTATTCTACGGCTTTTTTTGTTTCGTTTTTTGTTTCGTGCTTCCGTGAGGCATTTCAATCTCATTTTGAGCACTACCGCATGGACAGTTGGGCTGTTTTTTGCTTTTTTTCACCGCTGTGATTAACTGTGTTCTTATCTACTCCAGGTGTGAACACCAAATAATGGAGGGTCCATGGCTTTATGAAGTTGTTGATGAGCACCTCGTAATGCAGGACCCTACCATCCTATACCCCATTGAGGAGGATGAAGAAACAACTTGTGGAATAAAGAATATTATCATTATTATGAGAAGTAAGCGGGCAATAGATCAGAATAATCAAAGAAACAAAATACCTCATAGTGGGAGCCATTCGGGTTACCCTGGTAGTTGCCGCACGTGAACTCGTAAAAGTCCTGGCATGGGTCAGCGGCCAATTTCAGCTGCCGCTGCAGGTAATCCTTTTGGAGGAGGCAATCACTCGTCGAGCATGGGCCAGGCGGGGGTGTCGTCGTGGTTGTTGTCGTGGTTGTCGTCGTGGTCGACGTCGTGGTAGACGTTGTAGTCGACGTTGTAGATGTTGTGGTAGACGTTGTGGTGGACGTCGTGGTAGATGTGGTAGATGTCGTGCCTCGCGTGGTCAGTGTAGACGTCAGACTTTGCGTGGCCTGGGACGAGCTTGTACTCGATGAGGAAGGGCTCGTCCTCATGACCGTTACCACTCGAACGGCCACCGGAGGCGAAGATGCCGGCGGAAAAGAGCCGCTGGAATCACCAGAAGATTCATCATCTTCCACATCACTCGCACCTCCGCCAAAGTCGTAGTCGTCGTAGAACACATCGGATGGTCCTATTATAAACTGCACGAAATAACAGCGAACCAAAAAAAAAACAATAAGACATAGGCATTACACATACGTGTCCACTGTAAGTCATAACAGCTACACGTTGTCTCTCAGTTTTGGACGCCTAACAGAGCCTTATGCCGCTCTCGTCATCATTTGTCTAGAGTTAGCCAACAACCTACAGTTTTTTCTTCAGTTGAAAATATTTGAGTCCAGAGGCAATTAAATATCATTAATGCCCTCATTAGGACTGGTTGACCGAGAAGCGGCAATGGCAAGATCCGTGATCAGAAAACAAAAGAAAAAACAGGCCCGCTGGTGGGACTGAAAACAGGTGTTGCTATGGCATTTAGCAATCCCGACCTTGTGACGATGGTCAATGCGACGGAAAATGTACTTGGGTGGTGAAATTAAATCTTCACGTAGCGTGATATGGTTATATACATTGTGGAAAAGAGATAAGCGAGTGATTTTCTGTCGAGATTGCAAGGATGGGACGGAAGAGTTTTCATGGCTGTTATAATTGTGGCAGGGATAAAATTGGAAAGGATGAAGCGAACGGAATTATTTTGGATAAGGTGGAGGAAAGTTGTGAGGTTTGCATGAGAAGGGTTCCTTGTGGATGAGGCCTAATTAAGTTTAGGACGTATTATTGTTTTATGAAGTAAACGTTTAAGGGACGATGGAACGGCGGAGAATTTGCAACGTAAATACCCCAACATGCGATTAGCCTTAGTCACGTATTCGATATGTTTACGCCACGTTAAGTTTCCTTTCATATGAACACTTCAGTACTTATATGATGCGACAGAATCAAAAGAAATGCTATTTAAATGTTTTAAACGAAGAATTTTGGGTATGAGGCAAACGCGCTTGAACTTACAGTTGTTAAAGTTTAATTTTATTTTTCATGTTCTCACACAGCTTCCACCCTCACCGTTCGATGGCGTTCTACGTCACACCAGCGGTAACTCAGGACGTTCGGCGTCCGCCGCTTAAGAACGTGGGTGGCGCTGGTGAACACTGTCATGGTTAGGTTATTTGTTAAACATAAATACCCTTAAAGCAGAAGATTTGACAGCCGTCGCCGTAGCTCAGAGGTAGAGCACTGGACGCGTAATTCGGAGGTCCTGGGATCGGATCCCACCGGCGGCATGTGGTTGTTTTTTCTTCTGCTTTTCTAATCAATTACCTTTAAGCGACAACATATTCATTAATATTATATATTGATCAGTACCACAAAATAAATAAATTAATTAAAAAATCCCCTGTGCCCCTTGGTTTCTGTAGCTGTTGGCTTCTCTCATATTTATAACGAGCCCCTCATTCCCCTTCCCTTGTTTGCTTAATGTTCCACATCAGTTAGAGACAAGATTAAGGCACTGGAGAGTGCCTATGTCATTGTAGTTACTGATTTCCTGGACAATAACACAGTTGTCTGCAAAAAGATGGATATGAGAAGACGCGGTAGGAGGAAGGCCATTATTAAATACTATAAATAAAAGCGGGTCAAGGACATATCCTTGTGGTACTTTAGAAATCACCTTATTAATCGGAGATGTAGTGCAATTAGCGACTACAAATTCCCAGCCATTAAGTAGGAAAAATTCAATACTTGTGGAGACGTTAGGATCGAGACTAAGATGACTTAATTTATGAACTAACAACTGATGACGCACTTTCTTAAAGGCTTTAGAGAAGTCTGAAAAAAATGCCATCTGCGCAAGATGACTTGTCAAGTATTCGGTGTATCTTATCAGTGAATGAAAGCAAGTGTGTTTCGCATGAATTATTTAAGAAAAATATGTTGCGCAGGTGCAAAAAAGAATCGTCATCAAGAAAGGCAACTATGTGCTTAAAGATTACATGTTATATTATATTCCAGCATGTGCTACTGAGTGAATTCGGATGGAAATTTTTTGGCGAGTGCTTACCACCGGATTTGTGAAGTGTAATCGTGTTCCCTGTTTTTCTGACGCATATTTGCGCTACAAAAAGGTCTAATAAGCACCAGGAACATGGCAGTTTTTCTACGCCTGTTGCATTTTCTCAGATGATTACCCGCCTGTGTCCCGACGCCTTGCTTGAGCTCAGGACCTTTTGCAGCGCATGTTAATATTGTTTTAGAGATAATTTAATTAAATTGCATAGTGTGACTTAGTTTTTTAGGCTTATTTTAGAAATGCTAGTAGCCGTCAGGTACACCGAGTTAATTGATAGTATGAATAAAAATAATTTTTTATAGTTTGGAGCCGCAATAAAAAAATACGGCGTCCTTATATAACCGCGGTGCCCCCCTCATAATAACACCTCTCGGGCACCTCCGCACGAAGCTCGGGCTTACGGTCCGCAGCTATTACTGGCGCCGACCAGCAAGCGCAGTGTAACTCATGCGCTTCTTGTGCAGTGTGCGTCAGCGGCTGGCTATTACAGCCGCTTATCAGGTGTTGCTTTTTATCACGCTGATCCTTATAACGCCGTTATGAGTGTGGCTATCAGTAGTATAAAGCGAATTAGTGCATCGCACTAGCCGCGCTTTCTTTAGTTCGAAATAAGCTCTTTTTACAAAACGAATCTGATCTAATTTCAGCTTGAATTATCGAAATTCATAATACGAAAGCATTGCTCGAAAGTGGTCGATGTCGCGCGTGTGTGTGGGCGTGAGTGGGCGCGTGTGCGCGTGTGTGTGCGCGTGTGTGTGCGTGTGTGCGCGTGATTGTGTGTGCGTGCGTGCGTGTGGGCAAGCCTGCGTTTGTTTGGCTTGACATAATTAGCAACAGCTTGACGTACTGTTGCCAAGGTTTTGTTAAGTCCAACGCACACACGCACACTAATCTAGCAGACTCTGGAGCCACAGCGATTGCTAGGCTTTCTCGTTTAGAGTCCCTCCCACATAATGCGAAGGAATAAGTAGAAACTGAATAAACATTCAATTCGGAGAGTATCACGTAACGTCACGAATTAGTTCACTTCTCTAAACGCAAGCCTAAAGAAGGATATGAATCGAACTTCACTTTCAGGTTTTTCATGTCTCCTCGGAGCAGTGTTTATAATCGACTCCGTTTGAGTCTTCTTTCCAACATTTGCTATTTGGCGAGCCTTCCTGGTCTCCGCCGTACACTCTACACAGATGCCGCCGCGGTGGCTCAGCGGTTATGGTGCTCGGCTGCTGACCCGAAAGACGCGGGTTCGATCCCGGCCGCGGCGGCTAGAATTTCTTTGGAGGAGAAATTCTAGAGGCCCGTGTACTGTGCGATGTCAGTGCACGTTAAAGAACCCCAGGTGGTCGAAATTTCCGGAGCCCTCCACTACGGCGACCCTCATAGCCTTAGTCGCTCTGGGACGTTAAACCCCATAAACCTAAACCTCTACACAGATTGTTGTAGGTACGAATTGCGCACAAAAGACACACACAGGAAACAACACGAGGGAGACTGAAAGAGCGCAAACTATTAACTGGTGTTGATAGTTTCACTATCAGCTCAGCTCAACTATCAACTCGCCGGGTTGTGCCCAAGGACCAGCGCGGAAGGCGCTCGACGAAGGGCGTGCCAGATAAAGCATGCGGCACAATTTGTCAAATGCGCCACGGCCGTTGCATATCTGATTCCGCTCAAGTGTGGTCGCGTGTATGTGGGCCAGAAAGGACGCTGCGTGAATGAACGCGCAGGGGAGCATCAGCGTTCAATTAGGAACAGAGAAGGAGCAAATTTGACTGCTCATTGCATTGCATGCAACGGTTGTGAGCCACTACTAAAAAATGTCAGAATTCTGTGCAGGTGCAATGACAAAGTTTCCCGTGAACTTCTAGAGGCATACCACATCAAGGCAAGAGGTGATAACTGTGTGAGTGACACCTCCGTTTCATTGTACAACGCGGAAACTAATTTTTTGGAGCGTTTTTGATGGATTGTCGCGCAGGGTTTGATTTGCCTCCTTATCCTCTCTTTCCCCTCCGTGTAGGCACGTGTGCACACTGCCTATAAAGCGGCACTGAATCGAATAAACACCAGTTCATAGTTTGCGCTCTTTTAGTCTCCCTCGTGTTTTTTCCTGTGTGAGTTTTTTGTGCGCAATTCGTACCTACAACACTTGTAGGTACAATTCGTACCTACAATAATTCGTACCTGCAAAGTACCTACTCGCCTAACAAGAAGTTTCTTAACTCTACACAGAGACGAGCGAAAAGGAAGCAAGCTGCCCTCTACGGAACTCCCTTTTACGAAAGGGCGTGCGCTAGACGACGGTTTACTCCTTTTTAACCACCATATAGGTGTTTAGGAGTAGGCCGTAGCTCATCACTTGGTGGTTCAACTGAAACCTTGAGTTGACGTGAAGACTGCAGCTGTACGCACTCACCTCTACTAGGAACCAGCTGAAGATGGCGACCATGCAGCAGATGATGAGGAGGGACATCACTCCGAACACGCAGTAGACCAGGGTCGTAAGGCTGAAGAAACCGCTCCCTTCGTCTGTCCCTTCTGGTGACAGCGTCGACGCTTGGCTGTCGAATTTGCTTTGAAAGCCACTTTGCGCCTGTAAGAGATCCGAAGTTTATCTTTCTAAAATTCCCTTTTCATTATTCTGAGTCAAACTTAGCTGGAAGACTGGAACTCCACGATATTTCCAAGTTAGCAGCAAATGTGCGCGTGGTGAAACACAGACGGAGAATTTAAGTAGCAGTTAGCACGAAGGATGCGCTTCATTATATTGTCACGTAGCAGTTGGCGCTGGTAGCTCGCTTCTACACGGGAGAGAACCATAAACACCGACAAGATGCGACGGCACACCTAGACGGCCAAGGTGGAACGTCAGTTTTTTTCTTCTTCAGAAAACAGCGCGGCGCACGAGCTGCGTGCCGAATAATAGCCGTCGAGTGGCTGTTGTTGTAGACGCGGTAATATGCCCTCCAGGTAAACTGAGGTGAAAGTGGCGGTCTATAATACATAGACGCGCAAACGAAGACTCGAATGCTTTAAACACAAGTTTTGAGCGCGACAAAAGTTAATTTTGGTGTTGTAGTGTCAGAAGTTCGGGATAAAAGAAAGCAGGGGTACACGGACCTAGTATACCCGGTAATATATTTATTGGTTTTTTGCTTGCATGCACAGCCAATCTTAACCAAGATTACTGCAGCAAGTGTACATGCCGGCTTGACAGGTATACTTAATTCAAATGAGCTGAGATTTGCGGCATCTGCGTGTAATAGAAAATCGCAGTGGCTCAACGCGATGGTTGAGTGGCTTTGGAATTTGCTGCATTAGCTGGTGGATCAAACTTAAACATGCTAATACTTGGCTGTACTGTCAAGACAGAAAATATAAGTGTTTTTAACTAGCTCAATAGAAGAGTCGGCTAGCAGCTGTAACTATTACACGTAGGTAACAGACTGAAATCAGATTTGTGGCTGGCCGCAGGCGTTAGCCGATCAATTTCTTGAATTTCAAAAACGTGTTGCTGTGTGATGTTTTTAGCCCTCTAGAGATGCCGAACAGAAATCCAACCGACGCATATTCAGTCAGCTGACTAGTTACGCGATTTTTTCATCTGCCATAGTGCGGAAAACCTGTTCCCACTCCATGTCGACGTGGCCAACCGTCATCATCATCATGCGTCGGGACAGTGCCGGCTGGAGAAGGGGGCAAGGTATCTTTTGGGAAAGAGGAAGCTGTGACGGGATGGAGTGGCATCTCGGCGGCTACGTGGAATTCCGCGGACCGGTGAGAGCCTTCTCGGGATCCGACGAGCATCGCGAGTGGTTGTGGCTCCATGCTCTCGTTTCTACCTGCGGCAGGGCGCACGGAAAGTCCGTCGTGCCCTGCCACCAGGCTTCTGATTCCGGGCAGCGAAGCGATCACCTCCTTATCGCCGCCTCCCCCGTCAATGGCTTTGCCTCAAGAATTCGGCGACTACGGGAAGACTCAGCCGCCATTCTTGGCGCGTGCAAAAGTCGCACCCCTGTCCGAACCAGTAAGTTGGAAGCCCTTCTTACGTAGCCTTTTGTTCCTGAGCAACGCCTCTATAATGTTTTGGTATTATCTGCAAGCGCCATGGCCGGCCCTTTGTCTCATTCGAGAATGAATCCCTCCGCGGTTAGCGGACGAAGATGCGACATCCATGGAGTGGGATTGCGGGGGGGGAAGACTGTCTCCGGATCACCGCAACATAGGCTGGCGTGGGGAGCAAGATTCTGATGACTCTTGGCATATGGATAGGCTTCCACTCAACTAAGAATCAATTTGGCATGACTGCACGCAATCCGTTCCTTCCCGATCAACTACGGGAAGGCGCGGTGACTCTGCAACCGCTGTAGTATATCCCAGGCGGCTTCATTCGGCTACCTGTGTCTGCCCGTACAGAGAAAAGCGAATGTTGTGTTGTTCTGTGTTTTGTAGCGCATGAGCTAGTGAGTCTACCATGAGCCAAACGCTATGTTAAATGCGTCTGATTTGTGTGAAAGAATGAAGTTCGCGCAAAGAAAAGTACCGGACTCAATGACAGCTCACCTCGCCGTCCACGACGAAAACCGATACGGTCGAGTCCATCGGGAATCCTTCTGCTCTCCAGCGAAGTCCTGAAATGTTTTAGAAGTTATTAAGGAACAAGTACTCTATACACGGACCACGTGGTCGTGACAATTTGGTGAAATCTAGAGAAGCTCCGTCGGTCACAGATAGAGAAGAAGAATGTAAGCTTATTGCGATACCGAAGTGCGAGTGTAAAACGTCATTCCAAATTCTCAAGTCTGGATAGATTTTTTTGCTGCGACTGTTTCATTTCGAGTTTCCATTGTTTGCAAAATATAGGTCTCCATCGAAAGAAGATTTGGCTAGAGGCAGCAACAGATATGCCACAGAAGTTTTAAGGTTTACTGTTGCTGGTAATTTTTATCAGCTTTTCGACTCAGCGTTCTTCGTATTCTAAGGGAACTGTTCGCTCTGCGCGAGAACTACACTTACCGCAATTTCTAATTTTGAATTGATTAAATGTCACAAATAATACCAGAACTATATTCACTGCTTTCGAAAAAGGAAAGACCTGTTCAGGTAATGCTAAGCCTGTTAATTCTTGGGTGTTCTTCATATATGTTGCGAGTAATTTAACTCAAGTTTAGGACACCAATGCTTAAGTCCTCTCGTTTTGGCTTTATGCCAGCAACATTTGTGAGTTTTTGTGGCCTTGTGCTTTACCTTGACAGAATGCTTAGAATAGACTTGTACGAACAGCTTAATACACATGATTATTTAACGTATCCTTAGAGACTGTGGGGCCACTCCCTGAGTCAATAGATACAGCAAGATCAGTGAGAGCATAGCATTTAGGGGAGCTGCTCTCCCTGGGTTCTTAATCGATTGCACGATTTGCGAGCCAAGGCTGATAGTAAGTGCAGTGTTATTTTCGGACTTGCGGTATCAACCTGATATATGGCGCCTTTTCAAGCACTACCTGCGCATCCTTAGGTTTTATGGATCTCTACTGATCCAGCGAGCGGGTGCCAAACTTCAAAAAGTCAGTGCAAACTTTAGAGAGGTTTCGGCCTAACGCAAAATTCTAGTCCCCGAAATGGTGACGTACTTTTGAGCAGGATACCGCAATCGAATGGGCGTATACGGGGCAGTTATAAATGCGTTAGCTCCAGAAGGGCAAGTGCAAGCGGAAATGGCGACCGACGTCACACGCGACGCGAACCTTCTGACGTCATCACAACTTGCCCAGGTTATTCTGAACAAACTGCCCCCAGTGGCAGGTGGTAGTTACATTAATGAGGGGTCGCAATACATGGCGAGGCAGGGGCGCCTCGCTTAACCGCTGCACCCCTGGGACAGGAGTGGTATAAGGACTCCCAGTGATGTAAGAATGTAAAGTAGAGAATAACCAACTCGGTATATAAGGGCATTGACCCTTTAACACTATCGCGTCCTACCATTAAGGCTGAGCTACGACAGAATGTTCTAATTTAGAACTGGGGTCCTACTTAAAAATACTGCAAGCGAATTGCCATACACTGCTAATAATTGCAAAGTGGGAATGGCCTTGAATACGTGACACTTGGGAGACATTGTTTATTCAGCAGGAAAGGACAATGTTCCTGTTTTGTGCCCGAGTCCTCGTGGTCTGAAGCCTACGTTGCAAGGGAGTGTTTTTGGCCAATACTGTTTTGCAGCATTCGTATCCCAGGCTTGCCCGCTTTCTCATCCTGCGCCTTGAATCGATAGATTTTTTTATACTCAGCGCTAACCTTTAAATGGCGGGGTCATTGTTTGGCGGCATGAAATGGAGGCAGTGGCTGCAACTCCGGTCCGAATCAACGGTACATGCAGCCGCAGCGAAAACGTTTATCGGACGTGCTTGTTCGAGAACAAATTTTTTGTAGACCTGACTCGAGACCCAGAATATCAGTAATCTTACTAAAGGGTATTGCATTGAAGCCATTCCTCCCCCCTCCCGCTCTGGCGTCCGTGACTACGTCAAAACAGTATTTTTGGCGTAAACTTGCGTCCTCTAAGCTTTTGCTAGCGCCTGTAGTTTAGCGCACATTACCCCTTTAGAGGAGACAAGCAGTCATATCTCCGCTAAATGTCAGCAGCAGTGCACGTTGTGGTTTAATCCTTTATGGGGGCTTTACGTACCGAAGAGACTCAGGCTGTGATGGACGCCGTAGTGAAGGGCTCCGGAAATTTCGACCACCTGGGGTTCATTAACGTGCACTGATATCGCATAGTACATGGGCCTCTGGAATTTCGCCTCCATCGAAATCCAGCCGCCGCGGCCACGATCGAGCCCGCCTCTTTCGGGTCAGCAGCCGAACGCCGTAACCACTGCGCCACCGCGGCGGCCCTGTGCTGCACGTTATTGCATCAAAAGACTGCTTCTGGAATGTTGAAACGTAATTAAGAGAACAAAAGCAATTGCATATCTTGAGCATCGTGAATGAGCCCTGATAACATCCCAAATTTCTGAATAAGAAAAAAAAACTTCAGAAACTGCCCATGGTGGTTACTCTGGAGTGCAAGGGGCTTAAGAAACTGCGCTTGGGAAAATTCGGGATTTTTTCAGATTAAGAGATGACGGACCACATAATCCGGGCACTGCTGGACGACGAAGGTAGCGCTGGTAGGGCTGATAGTGAGCGTTTGCGATAATGCGCCACGTATGGGCATGTGGCCAGTTCTTCGTGCCAAAAGAGGACTGATGGACATGTGTGATGAACAGGCGGTAGAGTTGTTGGTTCCACAACTTCGCTGATGAAGAGGCTGGAAGGTCTGGGATCGTTTTCGGTATTATTTCGCAGCGGGCGCTGTTTGAACGACGACACAAAAGGCCAATGTCGGGCTCTGCGTTAAGGAGTGTGAAGCACCACTAGGCCACGTTTGCAGAACCTGTAATCTTGCGCCTATGTACTACCGGCCAGAAACGTTCTAATGCGAAAGCCCTACTTCACAATGAAAACCGAATCATCGGTTTTCATTGCGAAATAGTGCTTTCGCAACCGGTTTGTGTGAAGCTTGACCTTGAAGGTGACATTCGGCAAACCATAAATAAACAAATAAAACAAATATTGCCGTGGCTGGAATTAGGATCCGCTGTGGAGCGAGCTGATTAGTTGCGCTAGCCGCTGCACGTGAACAGACACCGCAAAGTAGATTGGCTTATACCATTTCGCCTCCGTCGAAATACTCATCGTCAAAAGCCGAGCACCATAACCACTAAGCCAAAGATTGGCTGCAGAAGAGAACGTGATAGGCCGCTAGGCTTAGCGGCACTGGCCGTGGGCTGTCCCGATTTCCTGGTAACGACTATCAGTACGTGAAACCGACCACCGACTGACGTCTGGGCGCTCACACCGCGCGTTTACCTCCCGTCTCTGTAGCAGACCTGGTTTGCTAACGTCCCCTATGCACCAAGTGAAGGACGTGAGCTGTGGAAAAGATCTCCCGTTTACAAGGGCTGGAGCAAGCTCGCCGGTTTCAGGCACAATGCCGCTGCCACTCACCGGGAAGTGGATTGTCTCGGTGCCTGAAGCCCTGGAACGTCTGTTACGACGTCGATCCGAGTAGCAGCGATGAGCGCCCGCCCTGCGCACAGGAAACCGTGCGCGGGTGCAAGCCTTCTTTTTCCTCCTCTTGCAGATAACTCCGCTCTCGTGACGCCCACCTCGTGAGTTATGTACTTCTTCTTCAACCAATATCGCTGTTATTTGCGGCGTCACAAGTACACCGCAGTGGGATTGGAATACCTGCACTCTGTCCTTGAAGCTTTTTGTGTGTGTGTTTGTGTGGAACGGACACAAGTGGTTCCTGGCAGCCCACCACAAACGGTAGGAATTTAAAAACCACTCCATCGACCGACACAGACACGCGGCACTTCATATGGGAACCTTTATCTTAACCCTTTCGGCCCTTGCGGTGTCAATTGACACCACAACACAAATATTACGCTCACGCCTCAGTAACAGAAGAAAATACTATTAATTTTTAATACAATAGTTCCTTAGGGATCCCTGTTGCTATAGACATCGCTGTTCACGGACTTCCATTGAGCTGTGCGGTCTAAGGAAGAAGAAGTAGCAGCATGGGAGGCATGGTGTGAAGAAGCCGAGGTGTAGCAAATTTGTGCATTTTTATCTGACTAACCATTCGTTCTTCTGCGCTCAGATTTTTATATGTTATGTGAAACGCCTATCCAAGCTCACATCCCCGTCGTAAATATTACGGAATGCGTAGACGCTGCGTTTGAACACATTTTTGACATGTGCGATTTTGACACCATCAGGGCTCAACGGTTGCCAGCGGTGGCCATTGAGTGATGATAGGTCATTTTTGTAGAATAGAATCTGCTAGTATTTTAGCAGATGCACCTAAACTAACGGCCTTTTTGGACTCCTGACATGAATGTTCATTACAAAAAATGAAAAAAATCTTAAAATTTGCTTTCTGATGAATTGTAAAATTGAATTTTCGCTATCATACATGGTGAATATTCGGACTGAGCCTGGAAATGACCATGCGGATGTCGGCGAACAGCAACCGGACCAAAGGAATAGCGAGAAGAAATGCACGCCTGACCTTGCGCTTTTATTCCTTTCTTTTACTTCTCTCCTCCTCCTCTGAGCTTTGAGCATAGACACTGAGCTACAAGAAGCGACCGGGGTATTTACACTGAAACTCGCGCTCCGCCGCTCGTGCAGCACGTGTGGCGCGCCCTCGACACTCGGGTCTATGCAGCGTGTTTGGCTGTGTTTTCTTGAGAAAGCGTATTTGGTGTGCTGATAGTCAGCTTTTGCTTTCTCCCCGGCCAACAGATATCCTGAACTCATAAGCCTATGGATGAAAGGGAATTTCCTGTCACCTGAAGGGAACAGCATTCGGTCAAGACACAGACACAACGAGATTATGTTCCACTTTATGAATTCTTCTATAACAAACAGCTGATTTGAAAACAAGCGGAAGCGAGATGCAGTGTGCCGTGAACAAGCTTAGAACTTAGATTTGCCCACCTTCACGCTGTGCGCTACGGAAGTGCTTCGTGAAGCTCGATAGAGGAGGGCGTTACAGATTCGAGGAAAGCCTTTATCTTGAGCACAGTCGCCTTCCAGGAAGGCTACGCAAGTTTTGAACATGTGAGCTGTTGACGTGACTTACACAAACTGGAACACAAACCTGGCAGGAACAAGAACGCGGAGGTATGATACAAAACGCAAGGTAAACAGAAGCGAGCGAAGTTTTTTGTGGAAACTGCGAGATTATCTATCCCTTACAAAGTAAAAAAAGCTTCTTTGTAGGTCTCCACACTGCAAAATAAGAAAATTTTTCGTTAATTTTTTTCTTGTCGGTTACGGTTACCAAAACGGTCCCACTAGCATTTTACACCCATTGAGCCCTGATGTCCGATTTTGACACCACACCTGCAAATCGATTAATACTCGCACCACAAGCTTTAAATTTTTACTGCGTGGTTATGGGACCTTAGACATCGTAAAAACGCGGGGCAAAAAAATCTACGGCCGAAATCAAAAATCCAGGGCCGAAAGGGTTAAAGACCGTTAGCCGACGGGCTTAGCTGCTAGTCTCCTGATCCAGCTCTTCCAGAGGAAGACGTATGTTTGCATGAGTTTCTTCATAATACGTGCGGGATAGATCGCGATATACAGGGTGTTCAAAATTAAGCTGTGCGGTTATATTTAATTAACCTTTAAGAGATATGTCCAAACTTCTGCGCATAATTTATGCATCAAGTGGGATACAAAGTGAGGAGTTCACCGCCAGACACCTAATCAACTAAATTCGATTATTGAATTTTCTTTTGTGACAGCAGTAAGAGGGCATGTTCATATTGCAAACTGAGAGGCAGGCATGATTTAACACGATACCACTTCGTACTATTCTCTTATCATGGAGTGCTGCGATATATTTTCTTCTGAATTTTCAGCTCGATCCGCGTTATTGCGTCTGCAATGCGGTGACGATTGGCGCAAAACTCCACCCGCCATGAAGCGGCGTTTCGTCTGTCAACGGCGCAGGGCGACCGATGAAGCTCACAACTGTTTCTCTTTCACTTTTCGGACATCTGAAGAGAAAAAAACGCCCGACGCAACAGCTGCATCACACAATGGAGGAGTTTCGCATCGACTACCATCACCTTGCATGTGTAATTACGCGAAATCACTGAACAATATGGGGCGAATATCTCTGAGCAGGCGCGCTCTAGACGAATTCAACCAAACTGAGTGGTTAAGAAATACGACCATCTCTATGTTTTCAGTATAAATATTCATGCTAGGGGCAGTGGCTAAAAAGTTGATCAGTATGTTTTAGTTAAATAGGTGCCTGAGAGGGACAATTATCATCTCACTTCGTGTCCCCCCTTAAGGTAAAACTTACGTGCAGAGGCCGATTTCGCCCCTCACAGCGCCTAATTTTAAGAAATCTGTCAATCTTTATTTTCAACACCCTATATTGGAAGCGGTGTCCCATTCTTGGTGCGAGCGGTTAAAATCTTCGAAAAATTCTTTTATTAGAACGTCACGTGGAATAAGCTCTTCCTGCCAGCTTTCGAATCCAGTAGTATGTATACATGTCTCCGATGCCCCGATAAGGGGCGCGGCTTGTACGACTGGCTACCCCTTCGAGCTGGCTTGCCTTGCTTGGTCGGCCCTTCAGAATGCATCGGTAAATATCTACCAGCAGTTGAATGCCGAATGTCGGATGCCTCGATGAGCCTTTTGAGAGGTCAAATTTACTTGAACGAATGGACGAAACTGCGCTGACAAACGGGATGAGAGCGCTGTTGTCAGCGCTTTGTCAGCGCTGTTTCGTCGTTTCCTTCAACATGAACCAACCAGCCCGACTTAGCCCTCTCATTCCAAGTTACTTGCGGCAATAGGCGGCACAAAACGGGAAACAGATTCTTGCACCCACGCCTTCCCGCATTCGACTTCTAAGAATGCCTTTTGTAAGATATTTGTAAAACGTTACAATCTCGGCTGTTTATTTCTAAACCCGACAGCTTTTTTTTCTGTACTGTGTTCATGAAGAAAAATAGGCGCCCCCTGAACCACGCGTGGAAATAACTGCAAGAATTGTAGGCGCCACTATTAGTTGTACGTATACGCTCGAACCCACTTATAGCAATGCTGACGATTTTGTGGGCTGCGTTCGTTGTATCCGAAGTTCGTAGTAAGTGGACTTCCCATTTTAGCGTCAAAAATACAAAGAGATACGAAAGTGGCGTTTATTTATTAAAGAACTGCGTTATGCGCATATTCTTCTTCAAATAAAACTCTATCAAAAGTTTCTTTGCTCTCCAGCGGACTCAAGTGAGCCTCGCCGCAAGGCTACTGCCGACGAGCTGCATCAGAGTAGCATAAAACAAACTGCATTTGAAGCTTTGATGGCAAGACGTGGTTGACCGCATTTCACCGTGATCGTGTTGGTGATATTCCAGTCAGTCACGGAGTGCTCGCATTTAATGTACAATCGGCGTATGTATCTTCGATGTGGGGTCATGGTTCGCACCCACAATGTAATCTGAGCTGAAATCAGGTCAAGCCAGATTTGCACCAACGGCGCCTGGTGTTCGACAGCGTCCTTCGTCGCCTTCTTAGGAACAGATTCGTTCGGTAGTCCCCACTCAGTTCCACCCACGCCTCCTTAATCATTATTTCCACTGCGGCGAGCGAAAAGATCCGACTCGCGACGCAGGCCGATCGATTCCTATCAGCATGCCCTGGATGACGAGTCTTCTGTAGGACGCCTTCAGCGCGCCATTGATGTCCATATCAGATGGCTGGGTCTTGCACGTCACATTGGCGGGGATTAAGTTTTTTGCCTCATAAAATTTCATTAAGAATGGCTGTATTCGTTGCGGAGGCGACAATGTTTTCGCAGTGAATGCCCAACTTGTCGCACAGAGAAGAACAACGCTGGCAAACAACAGAAGAGGACAAGGAGGACACACAACTTCGCTAAACTGGCAACTTCATCTCAGAAGGCAGCCAATTAGAACTTCATATAGAGACAGAAAAGCGCTCTAAAATAAAAAAAAAAACAAAAAGATACGCCGTCATTTCTTGATCTAACGCAACCGGAAAAAGCGAAACAGGGGGGGTGGAGACAGATTCGAAAAAAGAAACGCAGAGAGCATAATAAAGGTAATCTGAAATGATGTCGATGAAAGCCAACAGCCAACACGGTTAAAAGAGTGACAACAAGAGAGCGAAGCAATAAAAGCAAAATCGTAGCGAAAGCCGCGCTGAAAAGTCAACAGTCGACAGGGCTAAAAAAGTGACAATGAAAACGCGCTCAAAACGATTAAAACTAAAAAACAGAAAAAGTCTTTGAAATGAGTCAACTGACGACACAGCTAAAAGGTGTTTAGTTAAAAAATGCAAAAAAGATTAAGACATAAAAACTGGAAAAGCCCGTGAGAATGTAACGACAAGAATACGAAGATTATCACGTACGTGTAAGTCTCAAAAAAGTTAATTATGTTGTGTTTCTCTCTTGCTTTTTTGCTGTCCTTTACTGTCCGGTGTCTTGGCAATCAAGGTAAACATGGGCATGTCGGTGCGCCTACGAAAAATATCAAATTGTCCACTCATCATTTTGTTGTCATTAATTAACGTAACAACCTCAGCAGACCTCCGTACATACTGACCTAATTCCCACCGTATACAATCTACCCAAACTGTTGCTGCTGAAATATGTCAAACGTGTAGAAACCATGCGGCCTTTTAAAATCTAGTTCCAATAAACAGAGCTAAGCAGTAAATCTTGCAGAAAATAGTGGGGAATAAATTCCATTGGGGCAGTTCTTACGCACTCATAAACTGCACGTAACAAAGGGCATACTTTTCGCTTCCAATTCATTTTCTAAAACATGGCGTGTTATTGCTTATGTGGCACTCGAATGAATCCTAACGCTTTCTGCTACACGAGGCGCGTTATGGCAAGGCGGTGGGTACCACAGAGTTAATTCGAGTCATGAAGCAGCGCCGCCGCGGTGGCTCAGTGGTTATGGTGCTCGGCTGCTGACCCAAAAGACGCGGGTTCAATCCCGGCCGCGGCGGCTGGAATTTCTTTGGAGGAGAAATTCTAGGGGCCCGTGTACTGTGCGATGTCAGTGCACGTTAAAGAACCCCAGGTGGTCGAAATTTCCGGAGCCCTCCACTATGGCGTCTCTCATAGCCTTAGTCGCTTTGGGACGTTAAACCCCATAAACCAACCCACCATCATGAAGCAGCGTTTGGTTTGGTTTGGTTTGGTTTGCTTTGGTTAACGGAGTTTGACGTCCCAAAATGACTCAAGCTACGAGGGACGCCATAGTGAAGGGCTCCGGAAATTTCGACCACCTACGTTTCTTTAACCTGCACTGACATCCTCAAAATAGTCATCCCCCGCTCCTTACTTCCGCCGCTAGTGACGTGCCTAACACACTGTTAGGCATCACAAGAAACTTCGTCTAAGAGTGAAGCATCTTCGCAAGAGGAGTGCGATTCTTTTACCTTTGTCTTTTGTTTTCTACTGCAGTAATACCTTAGGTGTGCACACTGTCTCGGAGCGCCAGTGAATGCCGGGCTCTGCAGCACTAGAAATATCAATCGCCAACATGCACAAAGTGGATACAGGTCATAACGCAGACTGACAGAAACAATATGAACGCCAACGGCGGCAAGGTCGAGCGGCGAGCCCCAGCGAACCGCAACAGTGCTTCCAGGTCTCACCACAAGAGAGCGATCAGCGACGACCCTACATGCGGCGCTCATCCTACCGTGCAAGTTTGCTTTAACTTCGTTACATCGCCCAAGAAAGAGACGCCGCTCGTGATATGACCAATTGTTGATAGTTCTAACAAAAACGTTGGCTTCACGCGAGATGTATAGGCGGATATTAGCCTTACAGTGGCCTGCCGGAAATTGCACTGCGTTAGGCCTGATTTAAGTTAGTGTGTCTCCATACCACTGTTTCAGAAATCGCATCCTCAAAAACTTCAAGACGGACTATGACACTGATAGCGGCTCAGTTTGGGAACCCTCAGGGCACACGATGATGAGAGAGACGCCGTCCAATAGAGCGTTCATTCTTCTCAGTTCACTCAGGAGTGCTTAGAAGAAGAAGAGGAGGTTCCGTTCCGGCCGCCTTTCGGTACTGTGACCGCTTCTCGGCTTCTTTTCATGCGCAACAAGCGCCCAAGAGCTCACCTCTTATGTACAACGTTTCCTAAAGGTGAGCGCTTTCCAACCGCTACAACCATTACTAGATCCAGTCCTCACTTCTGACCGCACCGACGTCGTAAAGTTCGCTCCTCGCCAGCCGCCGCGCTGGGCCTCGCCTCGCTGGAGGCTAGGCCTATCACCGGCAGCGCACCTACCCCAACAGCCATGGAGGTGCAAGCGCAGGGCGACAACCTCGACCCTGAAACGTCCAGACCCAGTGAGTGGACCGCAGTACTCCGCGCATACCAGGTTCGAGAACCAAGCCCGAATACCCTGGTTGGACCCACACAAACAGCCGTGTCCGCCGTCGGTGCTCAGGCCGAGGCTGCCCCTGCGCCCTTTAAGCCGACGTACCGTGCTCAACAGCAACAGCTGCGCGTGTCGCACGCAGTCTCGCAGCGAAGTAAACACCTTGCTTCACTCCCGCCCGGCACTATACGGGTAGTTTTTCGACCGAGAGGCGGGCTCGCTTTGAACGGAGCCATGGCGCAGCCCCTTATGCAAGCCCTGCAAGTCACCGCCGATGGCCGGGACCTAGGGGACATTCACCTCCGGATCCATCCTACGAATAACACATTCACCGTCGCTACCCACCAGGAGACAACCGCCCTGCACCTCGTCCAACTGAAGGAAGTGGTGCTCCAAGGAACCAGTTACCCTATCGCCGCCTACATCGCACCGCCGCCAGCAGCGGTACGTGGAGTCATCTCGCAGGCCTACTGGGCGGAAACCCCGGAGCAGATGCTACGAGACCTCCAGACCCGCAACCCGGACGCTGATATTATCGCAGCACGCAGAATGGGGAGGACGCTCTCCATATTAATCACTTTTGCGCATGGACCAGTCCCTCATACCATACGCTACATGAGTGTGGTTTATAGATGCACGGCGTACAAGGGCAGTCCAGATGCCTGCACCAACTGTCGCCGACCGGGCCACAGATATGATGTCTGCCCCCACCCCAAGACTGGTCTCTGCACGCGGTGCGGGGACAAGCATGACCCGCAAGCTGTTCCTTCCTGCATCCCGATCTGCATTCTGTGTGGGGGCGAGCACCTCACGGGTACCGGCTCATGCAAGGCAAGACATACAACTCCGAAACAACGCAGCCCGCCGCCACAGAAAACAAAGCCCTTTAGCAAGAAGGACTTTCCCCCGCTGCAAACGACCCTTCCCACTACCTCTACGTGGGCCTCCAAGACCGCCAGGACTCATTCGCCGACCTCCCAGGACCACGAAGTGACTGCTCTGCGGGAAGAGGTAAGGCAGCTCAAGGCAGCCATCTCTACCTCCACCCGCGCTGTACCCCCAACTCCTCCACCCTCATCCTCTTCACCCACCTCGCCACCTGTCGAACCTCCTTCGAAAAAGAGGAGGCCTGATGAGACGCCAGCACAACCCATAGACTTGGAAGCAAAATTTCAGGACTTCGCCAAAAACTTAGAATCTAGGCTCGCAGAGCGCATTACTGCACAGGTCACTGCACAGTGCCAAATTCTGATTGAAACTACCATTACCCGTTTAATGGATACTGTCATAACTAGCATCATGGCCAAGGTAGAGGAGCGTTTACCTCTCCTTGTTCATAGCCTCTCACCGGCCTCTCCTCCCACAGTGCCACCCTCCACACCCCTCCTTCGCCCCTCCACCCTACAGCATGGCCCCTCCGACGGACCATAATTCTTTACATATTATTCAATGGAACTGCAGGGGCTTTCGGCGTAAGCGCGATCCTCTGCTGCAGATTATCGCTACCTCCTCATCCCCACCAGACATCATCGCAATTCAGGACGCAAACGTTTGCAAACAACTTCCAGGATACGCTCTTATCCCCTCGGACTCTACTGATCTTCCTCGGGTGGTTACATGCGTCTGTAACTCTTTGCATTACATGGAACACACAATTACCACACCTATCGCTCACACCTTCATCGAAATTTTACCTCCAACCCCTGCTCAATCTCCCTTGCTCGTTCTTAACTGCTATCTTCTACCACGGCAGCCAGTTAATCTACTCCCTCCACTCCTCAAATCCGTGACGCAATTGGCTGGATCAAATCCCCTACTCATTGCCGGTGACTTCAACTGCGCACACGTGGACTGGGGCTATCGGCGCACAAACCACAGAGGCACAGTTCTCTGCAATGAAATGATGCTGCTCCACTTGTCCATCTTTAATGATTTCAGCCTGCCTACGCGGGTTGGTAACAGTGTTACTACAGATACCAGCCCAGATCTCACGCTTGGAAGAAATGTGGCCCACCTGCAGTGGGAAAGAACCCAAACCACACTAGGCAGCGACCACCACCTAATTCGCATAACACTAAGCTATCGCCGCCCTCAGCGCAAATTTACCGTTAGACAAACTAATTGGGACCAGCTACGAAAATTTTCCCAGGAACATGTACAGTCAACACAGGTACCCCTCGACCTAGACACCTGGACTACCCAGTTACAGGAGGACATTCGCCAACATACCCAAACGCTAGACACTACCCCAGACACCCCCGTAATTGACAGTAAGCTCGCGCACCTCCTTCAAGCTCAAGAACGCATAACACACAGATGGAAAACTCAAAAACACAATAGGAAACTAAAACTCAAACTGGCACAGCTTCAGACCCAAATAGAACACCACAGTACCACTCTTTGCAAAGCTAACTGGAATCAGATTTGTGACAATCTCCGCGGCAATCTCTCCACAACCCGTGCCTGGCACCTCTTACGCCACATGCTAGACCCCACGAAATCTAAAACCCAGACACGCCTTAGCATTCGCCGCCTTACTCATAACCACAGGCAGGACACGAACGCCTTCCTCGCTCAGGTGAAATCAACATATACCACCCCAGGTGACCCTTGCAAGCACCCCGAGTACACGGGTCCACCTCAACCCCAGCTTGACGCCCCTATTACAGAGGCGGAATTTCGGGCAGCCCTTTTGAAATTACGCAATACTGCACCCGGGGAAGATCAAATTACCAATGCTGCCATCCGAAACCTTGACGATGCCTCCATATCTCATCTAGTCACCCACTTTAACGAGTGCTGGAAGTCAGGTACACTCCCTGCCACCTGGAAGCATGGAAAAATCATATTTATTCCTAAACCCCACAAACCCATCAACATAGAGAATATCCGACCAATTTCTCTGACATCTTGTCTCGGCAAGGCATTCGAACACATAATTCTTGCCCGACTAACCACGTACATGGAAGACAACCACCTTTTTCCGCACAGCATGGTGGGCTTTCGTGCGCATCTATCAGCACAGGATGCCCTACTACAAATTACACATGACGTGCTTGATGACACGATCCCCCACCTCACTAAAGCTATTCTGGCGGTTGACCTCACAAAGGCATTTGACAGGATTCGACACGATGCCATTTTGCGAGAACTACAGGCACTACAGGTAGGCTCAAATACCTACAACTACGTTCGCGCCTTTCTCTCGGGCCGCACTGCCTCCCTGCACATAGCTGAGCTGAGCACACCACCTTATACACTCGGCGAGCTTGGAACACCCCAAGGCGCGGTCCTCTCCCCCCTTCTATTTAATATTGCTCTCATCCCCCTAGCTCATAAACTCGCTTTCATCCCACACCTAAGGCATACCTTGTACGCTGATGATATTATGGCATGGACCACTCACGGATCTGATGGAGAAATTGAGGAAACTCTTCAATTAGCAGCTGACACCATCTCCGCTCATGCGTCATCTATTGGGCTCGAATGCTCCCCCTCTAAATCCGCGCTTCTCCTCATAAGACTGAAATCTGCAGCTAATTCGCCCATTCAAATCACTTTACAAGGAACCCCTATCCCCATCACCCCCACCCTCCGTATCCTTGGCCTTTACTTGCAGGATTCCGGACGCAATGATCATACCCTTAAAACACTCAAAGCCTCCACGCAATCCGTGTTGCAACTTCTACGCCGCGTATCCTCCCTGCACAAAGGTTTAGACGAAGCGGATAGCATGAAAGTAGTGCATGCTTTTACACTTAGCCGCATTTTATACGCCACCCCATATCTTAAGCTGAACCGCATAGAAACAGAGCGAGTGAACGCCATGATTCGTCTAGCAACCAAGGCAGCCTTAAACCTACCCCGCAGCACTAGCACAGCCAAGCTCCTTGAATTAGGCATGCATAACACCATTCAGGAACTAGTAGACGCGCACCTTCAGACACAGTATCTAAGACTTGCCGCGAGCGCAACTGGCAGGCATATCCTCGCTTCCCTTCGCATCAACATTCCCGCTAATCAGACATCCCTTATAGCCATTCCTCGACACATTCATACCCCCCTCGTTGTGAAACCCCTTCCCCGGAACATTCATCCCCAGTACCACATCCCTCGCCGCATGGCTCGCGCTACGGCCCTACACAAGTATTACGGACAAGCCCAGGACGCCATTTGGGTAGACGCCGCGTGCACAACTCATGAAGCTGTAGCAGTTGGTTACAATCCAGCCCTAGCACAGCCCCTCACACACCACCTTCCCTCGGGCTGTACGTCTGAGGAGGCAGAGGAAACCGCCATCGCCCTAGCCCTTGTACATTCCAATGCAAACTACATCTTTAGCGACTCCAAAACGGCTCTGTTCAACTTCGCGAGAGGCAGGATTCACGCCCCTGCTTGGAAGTTGTTGAACACCCCCACCAAAAACTTACCACGCAGGGTAGAGCTCCAGTGGGTGCCGGCTCACTCTGGGAATCCAGGAAACGAGGCTGCCGATAAATTGGCCCGAGGTTTGATTTGCCGGGCTCAGGACGGCCTCGGTCCAGGTTTCTCGAGAGAGCGGGCGCACACCTTTGCAGAGCTCACGCAAATGTCCCGCTTGGACCGTCGGACTTACCCTCCTCCACACCCCTCCCTTACCCATTCCCAACAGATCCTCTGGAGACGCCTCCAGACCCGCTCTCTCTCATCCCCTCAGCTGCTATCTCTCTACTGTGGCACCTCCCCTGCATGCACCCTGTGCGGCGACCCTCACGCCACACTCTCCCACATCCTTTTCGGCTGCCCTGCTGATCCTCCCCCGCAGGGACAGCCCGCGTTATCAAGTTGGGAGGACTGGGAGGTCGTGCTCTCGTCTCCGGACCCGCCATCGCAGCTTGCTGCGGTGCTTCGGGGTGCTGACGTCATGGACAAACACCGCATGAACGTTACGACGTAGAGTGGGACCGTGCGGTGGTCCAGGGACCCAAGGGGGGTCTAAACACACTTGCCATGATAAAGTTTTTCTCTCTCTCTCAGGAGTGCTTCACATTCAGCACCAAAACACGGGTACTTTAATGCAAGGTGGTTCGCATTGCCCACATTACCACAGTTTACGCACATAGGTGATGTGACGATGTGAATCTTGGGCGTCCACACTGGCGTATAGGCGGATTTTGTGCACAGGCGATACAAGAGAGTAACTCTCTCATGCGGCAAGCCTTTTTTAACACAAGAAAGATGCAGAGGTGGCCGAAGTGCAGAAAAGGGATGCACCAATAGCTGCCTTGCCAAGTTCTCCTCCTTTAGGACAGCCACTGAAGGAAAAATAAGACCGGGCTTCCCGAGCAAGAAGGTCTGCCGCCGTGTTACCAGCGGCTCCAACGTCAGATAGTAGCCACTGGAAGCAAAGCGTAAATCATTTGAGCTGCAGCTTCCTGAGACAGGTTGCAGACCTGATACGAAAGTTATCATCGGGAGCCTCAATGTGAACCGAAATTTGTAAATTTTGCGGCCACGTGGCAACATTAGATCACATAATTCGGAGATGCGTTCGTGCCCCAGGGCACAGCGCGATTAAAACTAGCGATGAATGGGAGACCACGCTGAGAATCTACGACGAAAAAACTCAGCGCTTCGCCGTCCGCCTGGCGGCCGAGGCTGAAGACCTCTTCTCCTAGACGGGATCGGATGTCCTCCGGCCGCGGTGTGACAGACTGCCTCCCCGGACGCCTGCGTGCGGACCCGGAGGTGGCTGCCGCGCCATACTCGGCGGAAATAAACGTTCTTCCTCCTCCTCCTATCATCGGGAGCCCCTTGCTGCAGGCGTTCTAGCGCAGACTTGGAACCAGACAGAATGACGGCTGTGTGGTTTCTAGAAGGACCTAGATTTAAGCGAGTTTGAAATGGCCAATGATTCATCACAAGTTGACGACTATACTTTTTGAATGCGCCCGACCCAAGACACTGCTGATGCGGCTAAGCAGGACTGATCATGCCTGCTCACAGAGCCATCAGTGTAAACTTGCAGGTGGCCCCTGTAAGCGCTGTTTAGATGTTCAAGAAAGAATGATATTACTTCCGCCACAGTCAGCGAACGTTACGCGCGCAAGCCTGAAATGTCGAGGCGGCAATGAATGTCATCATAAAAGCTTGGTGGGTTCAGCTGACACCTGTGCCCCGTGAGCGACCAACCGACTGCGCTTAGAGCGGCTGCAAAGAAGTGACTTTGCATCCTAGCTCGACATCGACGAAGCAGGAGCTGACTTGTCCGGGTTGCTCTAAGGCGGATTAAAAGGTAGATTTAGGAGGCCTGCAGACGGAACGGAAGGCGACACGCATTTTTTAATTGAAAGACTTTGGTGGAAGAAGCATGGCACAGTCCAAAGTACAATATAAAGCACTACAAAGCACTACAAAGCAAAAGTGCACAGAGATTCACAGGGCAAACAAAGCAAACAAAAAGTAAATGCAACGAAAAACTACAAAATAGTGCACGCAAAAAAAAAACTCAGCGCAAGGCTGAAAAAGGCAAGACTGTTTACAGCCTGGTGCGAGATTCTGCAGACACCGTAAAGGCGGTTTGCAAAACTGTTTAGATCGGTAACGTTGCCTGAACTACCTTCTTGTCTTCTGTCTTCGCCCGACGTGGTGCTACTTCCACGTGAATTAGAGGCGCACATGAACATGCAAAAAGGCTATGAAATCTGGGGTCAATTCACTTGAAACAGTTTAGCTAGGTTAAAACAAGGACGGGGCGTTGTACCCTGGCCGCAGTTTGAGAGAAGCCATAGCCATTTGTGCCATAGGCCATGTTGAGAGAGGCCATAGCCATTTAGGGTGCCCGAAAGAAAGCTGCCACCATTGGAGAGCACGACAAAGAGGATGTTGTTTTCTTGTGGTTTTCCTCCTTTTCCTTCCTTCGAGTCGCGCAAAGAAAAACAGCTGCTGCACTGTTTTCTATCGCATTTCTCGTTCTATAAGTACAGTTGACACATATACCGGATCACTGCCTTGCGGGAAATACAGGAAATCTGCGGACGGTGCCAAAATTTATTGCCATGGAAACGCCATGCCGCAAGACGTCACTTGTAAACCTGTGGGGTGAAGTGTTTGAAAACTGAATAATATAAACATATTTTGCTTGACTGCACAAAGAAAGGATGCATGCTCTTCTCATTTTAGTCTAGTTCCGCTTCACGAGGTCTCAATGAAATTTCGAGACGCTGTTACGGCAGTCAGCTACGCAATAATTGTGTTCACATGATAACCAGGCAATTTACTACGTAAGGATAAGATCGCTTTTTTTTCGCAAATATCGAAGTCACGGCGCATTTGCCTGCCTGGCATTCCCGTCAGCTAGAGCTCTTTAGTGCTGGATTCTGTCAGTTTTCGAGCACATGTCTATAGTATTAGGGTGTTAGATCGTCGCAGAGGCCTTCCATAAAGTACGCGTGCATAGGTTTTGAAGATTGAACGGAAATTTTCAAGCGTAATATATGGTACACTGCAATTCCTGAATCAACACTTCATACTGCTAAACCACACGAAATTATCAGCCCTAAGAGCCGCTAAATACATAATCGAGGTGTTCATTCTTGCGTGTTACAACATTCCACTTTTTATTGCTGCCAAATAGTTCGAGTCATATGCGTACCAAACAGCGATTAGGGACAAGATGGCAACCTTGCTACCACTGTGTTCTGTCCTTCACTTTTCCTTCGACTATGTCTTCTTGAGGCCTTCGTCAACAAAAGGTTCTGTGTGTGCTACGGTGTAAGAGTCGCTTCCCAGGAAAGAGACCCCTGCAGAAGAGTCCGAGCTCTCGGACCATGAAACAATGGGCGGCGACCTCCCGCCAGCCGAGGTCTTGTCCCGAAGGGAGAAATGGTTAGCCAGTGGCTTGAGATGCGCCGCATGATCCCTCCCGCCGTCCTCTCTCCGTCCTGCGGATGATTCTGAGCTGGGCTTGGCAGGTATCTTCGTGACTGTGGGCGTGGAAGTCCTCTGGGTGAGCGATGAGGCAGCAGGGATTTCGTGCCGTCCCGTAGGTAATGCAGCGGTAATCATCGGCAACATTATGCGAATAAGCGGTGGTCCGATCATGGACTGAGACTGGAAACTGGACGTCACAGCTGACTGTGATGACGTCTTTACCACGAAAGATTGGGATGGCAATGTCTCTGCTGCCTTCGCAGTGGTTGTTTCTTGGCTTGTAGATGGTATTCCGGCACGAAGCTGTTGTTGTGTCGGGATAATAATGCGAGATGGTTCAGGGCTCGTCGCCACAACCGCAGGCTTCGAAGGACTCGCGTTGTTGTCGTCGTTTTGTATGCCCGCCTCTCTAGCCAGTTTCTCCCTGGTGAGAAAACAGAGGAAAATAGGTTGAGACACGAATTATAACCTGATTAATAACTACATGTCCCTGAAAGATGCACAGCCCATGCTTCGTAAAACGGAGTGAAGTATGATTGCTGAAGGCAGGAAAAAGATCAGCTTCAAGGTCCCGGTAAGATCAAGATGAATTTAGTCCAAAAAGACTAACCCAATCACACATCGTTGGGGTTCTTTCATGGTTTAGAAAAAACGAGGGAAGCAACTACTAGACGCCATGGCAGTGCGCTACCCTTTACTTGCTCGCTTCCTAATCAAAGCAGACCGGATGCCGTCTCTTGTAAAAAGCATATAACTGTACAGATGCATGTTTTCACAGCGTGGTCGTAAAGAATATTTTTCCAACCTTAACATCCCGCTCAAAACCCACCGGCCCAAGCCTGGAGACTTCTCATGCGCTTCACGGAGTGCGGTGCCCATAGTGTAGCCCAGCTTTCGTCGCCAGCAGTTCGCTCCATCCAATAGAGCTTCTTTCTTTCTTAAAGAACACACGCAAATTGGAAGATTACTAAGGCGCATTTTTCTTTCTTCTTTGTTGCTCTCCTACCACCGTCTATTTCCTTAAGGCAACAGTGTCTTGTTTGAATATTTACCTCGTCCCTGCTCTCACAATGCGGCTGAGGGGTCAAGCGATTTATGAGACAGTTGCTACGCGCTTTTCTTCAGAACTAAATTTCATTTTCATTTGCAATGCGGTATCTGCCCAAAGTGAATGAGATAGTTACTGCGCCTTTCCTTTCGTCATGAGTACTTATTACTAATAATATACTTTTCCAGCTAATTACAACGGAAACTTCTAAATTACTTTCGAACTGAAACTTAGCACCAAACCTATGTATAGCTGCGTAGTTTTGTTCATCCTCTGGACTATTGGCCGTGGAGCGACCACTTCTTGTAAAATTGTTTATGGTTTCTTCCGTGGCAGTGTAATGGACTCCACCTCAAATGCAGAGAGTGAAAAAACGTTTATTATCAGCGAGGGTTGGAGGCAAGCGCCGAGACGATGGAGACCTTGTTTTTATCGCATGGGACCCATTCTGTACTGACAAACGAAAACCGGAAAATAGGATACAGAAAGGCAGTTGTTGCTTGGAATTTGTTTCGCTAAGTATTTCTTTCTGACTTGCAGTCACGAAAACTTTCTTTTTTGGTTTCCTTGTTTTTTTTTATTACGCGAACACTGTCTGGTGTAGCGCACTAACTGTTCTTGGGGTCACTGAAGCGGGTTCTTAATCGTTACTACTTTATGATAATTATAGTTAATGCCCTAGCGCTTACTAACTGGTCCGGCAGGCTTGCCGACAATTCGACCCCGAAATCCCATCCGGAGCTCACGGATTCCCACTGTTCTTCCCCGGAAGTCTGCGCCCCTTCCCCCTCCTTCCCGGTGCATCGACCAAAATAGGGTGCACTGAGGTGAGAGTCAGTCCAGGAGTGTCCACGTGATGGATGAGTGACGTCAGTGTCATGCATGAACAACGCGTGCTGAAGCTCGAGTGGGTGTCCAGGCGCGTAGACCTCAACAGGCGGCCGAAGCGGAGGGAGACCTCTTGTAACAACCGCAAACGCGCGCACACGGCAGGAACAGCGAAGCGCAGCAATAAGATAAGAACGCACTTCCAGCACCATAAGGCCGTCTTCGCCACGCTTGGCATTGGGTCTACTTGGGACCAGCCACAAGCAAAGTTTCAAATGAGCCTAGTTGGTTGTTCATGATTGACTTCCTTATAGTTTGCTACGCTGAACACAAAGAGAAAAAGGGGGGGGGGGGGGGGGGGGACAACGCACACAAACAGAACGCAAACTATCAGCGGAGTTTTAATGCCGGAATTCATTTTACATAAGCTGTTAAAACATGAGAGAACGATGTAAAACTCCAAAAGATAACTTTCTCTGGTATTGGCGGTCGCACATCGAGGAGCACTCACAGGATCCGAATGACGTCGTCGTCGTATGGAACGCCCTTCGTGCTCTGCAGGGACCTACCACTCCTCAGAGGACCCGGGGCCCGCCTCAAGGTCGCCGCTTTGACGGTGACGGCCTTGCGAACGCTGCGAGTCGACGTTCGGGTCGAAGGCGGCTCGCTTCCGCTTCTCGAGACGGGAAGCTCGCGCCGCGTCCTATGCTTAGAGGCCTCGCGCAGAGCAGCCTGTATCGGAGAGGAAGCAGTGAGCGGGCAGAAAAGCAGTTCTTTGGTACTGCTCAGTTTTATGAACGGAGTAAGTTGGGTAGGACTGATGATCAATGCAATCCAAGGTCTGACGAAATCTTGTCTGCTCGGGTAGTAGATTCATATGTGAAAAGAATGGAATAACGCTGACCATAAGGGACTTGTTAAAGATGTAATCTGACGTTTCGGCTTCCGTACGGAAGCCTTGTTCACTGAGCCAAAAGCCCAAAGCACGAAGCTTAAGCGCGTCGCAGTATTCGCCCAAGGCATCTTGCGTACGTAGGCGGGAGATTACTGTCACTGCGATTTAGGGCCTTGTCTGTAGTCTGGATCACGAAGAACTTATATATCGGCGTGACAGTCAATTCTTTTCACTTCCGATAATCGCTGCTTATTCCCAGGCGATCTTGTGCGTCGTTGCTTGCACGTGTTCCGCAAGTGCGTTCGAAGCAATCTTATTGTTTTTCATGACAAGAAGATTGCTTCGAAGATTGCTTGTTTGTCACGACAAAATCATGTTAATTTGGTTCAACTAGTGCAATGACAACTTGTTTAAAAAGCGCCATGTAATCTGCTCAGCCTGCAAAAAGTGTAGTCCAAGTCGCTTTTCTTGCAACTATTTCGGCCCCTAGAAAGACGCTCGCCAGGCCACGGCAAAGGTTGTACCTGTTTAAAACATGGCCTGTGGCCGAAACCCATGGGGATATAACTCCGCACCTCCTGCTTTTAAGCCGGATGGTGAGGCCTATCGGAAGCTGGTGCCCTAAATAATGTATGCGAATGGCTAACCAGTTATTAATTACTACATTAGCTGAATTACCAGCTTCCTCCACAGCAGGCGCCCTCTAAGTAGCATGTCGTAACCCATTTCATTAGCTACGGAGGGCCACACGCACTAACCCTGAGTAATAAGGATGTTTAGGCGAGAAACTGGAACCTCTCGAGAATGTGCTACTTATGTGACCCATGCGCTCCTGAGAGCGGAGACAATGCTTTGAGAAGGACGGTTTATTGCAGGGTAGCTGCCATTTTCACATATTTGCCTCCAGGGAAGGCACAAGGGCTAGGAATTATTTTTACCGTAAACGTTGTAACACAGATAACGGGTACCATTGCGTTGACAATCAGAGAGCTATAATCCGGTGAACTAGCATTAAGGGCAAACAACAAAAGAAACACTGTGTTCCACTACTCTGACGGCCAAAGAATGAGAACCCGGAGAGACAAGGAAAAGCATAAGGCTCCCGGCTATCATTCCATAGAAGCTGATGCGAAAATTTGCACGCGTTTCTCGCGCCACTACAAAAGGTTTAGACTCGCTTTCTGCCGTTCACTTCTATCGCATATCTTTATCTCTGCTCGGACGCTCAAATAGTATATTAATATTTATTTAAGCAATAGTAATCTTAAGAAAGCGCAAAATGAAGAGGGCCAGTTATGTTGGCATTCCATGTCATGCGATTTACGGTGGCATCAAATAATGCGTCACTTCTGGTAGGTGGACAAGCTTATTTGGAACGATGTTAGCGCGCCGACCCCTATTTATGTATAAGTGAACAAGTATTCAGCAAGGCCATCCCGAGTTCGTTTCGTTCTATGTCAGGCCAACTTCATTCCGGCCTTGTTTTCCGCATGACCTCCGTCTGATGACGTGGATACTTGTCGGGAAAGCCGTCATAACAACATCGGGTTTCCAACAGTGCCTCACAGGGTTGGTAAATCGTAGTTCTCTTGTTCAGAGCCCAGTGTTCCCGGCCAATCCTCTGCTGACTTGGTCGGCCACCAAATGTTGCCCGGTCTTCGCTTACACGTGGTTGTCCATTTTAAATGGTTGCGAACTACCACCTAAATCTTCACAATCGTCTGCCATCGCAAAATTTAGCTTGGGGAGAGTACCCAACTACGCGTGTAGCCATTGGAGTTATCGAAATCTGCTCCGTTAGTGCGTGCGTGCATTTTGAAAAGGGTTTTGTGTTTTAGCGAAGAGTTGTATAAGTGTTCTTTTTAGCCGCCGTTTCGATTGTAAAGGTATGTAAGCCGGGATGCAGGCTTCGTCAGGAGGCATGCTCTGTCTGCCTACTCTTGGTTCTCCTCGGCGAAATGTTGTAATAATGTGGCAAAATAAAATACTATATGATCTAGCTCAGCTGTCGACCCTATTAAGTGTTGTATCACAAGGAATTGCACACTGGACTAAAAAACCTCGTGTAAAAAGACCGAGCAGTTATAACATAAGCTAGACGACGCTATTTAACCAGTCTTTGGTGCCTTGGGTGCAGCTGACGTTCGAGACACCACCCAGAGACAAATCAGTCGTGGGCCAAGAAAAATACAATTCTCTTAACTACGCACTGACGTAAAGCGGGCACTGAGACAATGATGTCCTGCCAAAGCTGTGGCGCGGTACGGATCGTTGCCGAGGTTCGGCAGGAAGGCAGTCCATGAAGAGCATCAGGAAAGAATCCTACGCCCGATCGCATGCGCTCCTTACCTCGCCTTTCACGTCGTCCTCGCTTTCTGCATCAAAAACGAGGGGCACGTCTTCGCGGAGCACTCGCCTCCGGTGTTGCACGGCGAAGAGCATCATGGCCACCACAAAGACCACCATGAAGGCCAAGGCACAGGAGTAACAAGCCAGGTGACGCCTACGCATGCGCGACCACGTCAGGGCATTCTGAAAGCCTATTGCCGTTAGGGCAAAGGCTTGTGCAGGGAATTTCAACAGCTGCTTTGGTGGCCGTATGCTTCGCCAAGGGAAGAGTGCACTATATCCCCCATGCTCATTAAATGATTCTGCTTGAGTGGGACAATGCGTGAGTGCTGTGGCGAATTCGTTTTGATAAAATTCAATATTCGACATCAGTTGCGGAGTTATAACGCTACACCAGGCTAGCCTTTTCCCGGAATCTCAGTTACTCTTGTTTTAAGAAGTGTACTGTGCGAAGTCAGCGCACGTTAAAGAACCCCAGTTGGTCGAAATTTCCGGAGCCCTTCACTACGGTGCCCCTTATAGCCGGAGTCGCTTTGGGACGTTAAGCACGAATAAATCGATCTTGTTTTGAGACTGCTTTGAATTGCCATTTACAACATAAAAAACGTAATTCTATTCCACTGTTTCCTTGCATGCGCTTTCCTTCCTCAAGAACTGCGGATTGGGCAAGTTGGTAACAATTCACAGTGGTTCAACGGCACAAATAAACAGGGCAGAGTAAGTACGTTCTATGTGTCCCTTCCCTTATTCTGCTCTGTTGGTTTGCGCATTTGAACCATCATTAAGTCCCTTCTTTTCCTCGCCACTCTCCCACTCCATTCGCTATGTTTCTGTATTTTGTGCGTCTACTTTATGTTGAATACAATAATTCGGTGTTTTTAGCTCCGCCGCTCTGGTTCATTCTAAGAATGCTAACATCAATTTCATCGGCACTATGTCAGGTCCATGACCTGAATATCCGGAGTAGTGACTAACGCTAAGAATTTTCAGAAAACATGCATTGCGTTTTGGTCAATTTATACTAATTCCGGCTAAGCTGTGCATATGCATGGGTATTTTTCTTTGCTTCTGGAACGGGTAGTGATTAACACTAAGAATTTTCAGAAAACATGCATTGCGTTTGGCTCAGTTTATACTAATTCCGGCTAAGCTGTGCATTTGAATGGGTTTTTTCTTTGCCCCGAGACTAATATTCCAGCAATATTCCAACCCCTCTTTGCTGACATATGCAGTATTGTGCATCTTTATCACGAAGACTTTTAAAAATTTCCTGGCCTTAACTCCTGGCTCGTTACGGGGGGCTCATCTTGGGTACTGCAGTAACTTTTGTCTCGTAGTAAGTCTGTCAACAGAATTACCTGGTTCAGCCACGCATGGTGCAAACACGTAATCGTCTGCTTCGAAATCGACGAACCGAAAGCGGCAAACTCTGGGTTTTCGCCGAAGGGCGCTAGTGGCGCCTTGACGCGAAGGGCGCCGAGGTCACCATTACAAGCTGCTCACGTCCTTTGATGGCGCCACTGCCGCCCTTCGCGGCAATAAGGCGCTGGCGGCTTTCACTTAGTCGACCTTGGCGCAGACGATTACAGAGTTGCATCATTCGCGGATGAATCAAGCAAGTATCGTTCTAAAACTTGCTACAAGACAAACGTTACTACAATACGCAAGCTCTGTGTTCAGTTTTACCGCGAACGAGCCAGCGGTTGAGACGAGAAATTTTTTTCAAGTCTTCACGACAAAGAGGCACACTTTCTGCGCCACCGCCTCTGCCGCTTCAGAAACAAAGGGCTTCAGAAAGGATCGCAGTCGTTTGGAGGCACTTGGCGAAGAGCCCCGAACTGCGAGGGCAGCTGTGCCCCTGCCGAGTGCCTGTTCTGACAAATCCTATTTCTTCTACTATGACCTAAACTACCGCCTTTCAGTACTGAGTAAGGAGCTCGAGATTTAATGAGGTCGCAGTTGCATACAGAGCGCCCTCTGGGAGTCTTCTAGGAGCCTTCGCTGCGTCTCTGACCTGATGTTAGGCAAGAACGCCGCACAAGCGTGCCTGGAACACGTGTGCTGCACCCACCCGGTGGTGTCCCTGTCTCGTGTGATGACGACGTAGAGCCGCCCGTCCTGTGTCGGAAGGGGTACAGGTCGAGCGTCTGAGGAGTCGGAGTAGAGGCCGCTCGTCGACCAGGAGGAATCCAAGGACGAGCTCATGGAGGCAGGCAGCGTCCTTCTTCTTCTTCGTCTTCATTCCCCCTTCTGCTGCTTCGTCGAGTTGTCCTCGAGGGATAAATAGCGCGCACCAGTTGCGGAGGACTGGCCAACGGATATGCGGTGACCGGCAGATGCTGAAATCGTTTCTAAGAAAAAGTTTTGACTGAATACCGGTAGAATAAAATTATTAACACAGCGGATGTTGCGACAGTGAGATGGATGACGCTATTTGGGAAGGGCGATTTATGTGAGAGGAACTGCAAGGTTTTAATAAGAATGAATTCGTGCATCTAGAGAAGATAATTTGGGGACACTTAAGCTCCACTTTTAAGAGTATGACGCAATAACGCTAACGGGTCCCGGCAGCGACTGCACTTGATTTCATTTAGCATATTACCTGATCACGTGCTCTATTAATGTTATCAGATCATATGACACGTCAGTGTCACGTGACATAAGCCTGCATTCATTCTCGTACCCTCACCGACATGCATTTTCCAACACTCTTAATCACTGGTCCCTTAATAGTGCCTCTCTAATCACATGCACTCATTAGCATACAGTCGTAAGCTACCAGATTACGTGAGAGACCAGACGACATACTTATAAGACTGGAGCGGACATTAAGCTTCGGCTATATGATGCGATAGCGTTAATTGGTTAATGCCCATATATGCGGAGTTGGTCATTCCGGGAGATCGGTGGGAGTCCTCGTACCTCTCCTGGCGCAGTGGTGCAGCGGTTAAGAGATGCGCCACTGCCCTTCCATAGCAGGTGCTGCCATTGGTGGAGCTTGTGAGGCCCAGGTTGCTCCTCTCGAGCAACCTCTCACAACCAATCATTAATTTTAATGCCAGTTGACACGATGGGAAGCTTGGCCACAATCCGGTGGGCAGGTTGCGGTGATGATGCCGCATGGTCACGTGACCTAGGTGGCTCAACTAGGTTGCTTCTCCGGGGACTTTTTGCTCACAACATTGACTGCACCAGATTTTCTGCACAACGGGGGCCTTAACGCCGTTGCATTAACATGTTAGTTGCAATGTACAAAGACGGGAAGAGCGAAGATTTGGTCAAAGAACAAACGCAGGTTAATGACATCCTCCTCGAAATCGTGAAGAAATAGCCTTGGGCAGAGCATATACTGCGAAAGCAAGATAACAGATGGTCCTCGAGGGTAACAGACTGGATTCAAGCGAAGGGTAGCAGGGGGCGAAAGAATGTTAGGTGGGCAGGAGTTTGCGGGCATGTGGTGGCCGCAGCTGGCACAGGACGGGGTTAGATATGCCAGAGGCATTCTTCCTGCAGTGGGCGTAGTCAATCTGATGATAACTGTACCATAAAAGGTTAACAATGTGGTCCTACAAAGGCAAAGCAAAAGGGAGTATCTTTAAGTATCTTCGGACACGGCAAGAACACGAGCATGAGTGAGCGACGGTTAATCAGAAACATAATTTTTGTTGCATTGGGTTTTCAAAGTAGTCTCACGCATTACTGTGTATATTTTTAGAACATTACTGCAAATAATGATAAATATGTTTCTGTACGACTTTATCTTGACTATTACTTAACCTGACGAAGATTGAACACAAATAAAGATGAAAACTTCTTAAAAGGCGCCTCGATTAAAGTCAAAACTGGTGTTCCAGCGACCCCATGATTGCGGCCACTATATGTAGTAGAGATGTCTACTAGTGTGAAGTGATTAGCTGCTAACATGGCATGGCAGATTTACGATTGGAACAGCATCAGAAACTTCTAGAGTGGAAAGCAGCAATGCTTTAATGCCAAATGGCACTCTCCAATATTCGTATACCAGAGCACTTATTTGAGAAGTTTGGAAAGAGAACACGCTTTTGCGAACTGCGCGAAAATACTGCAGCAAGAGAATACACAAAGGAGGAAAGTATGCGACATTTGTTTTACGTTATTGTCCTCGTCTTTTTTTTTGGCGAAAGATAATATAAATTTATGGATTTTGTAGAGCGAGAGTCATGTTCGCTCATTAATGGCTACACCGTTGCAGTCGAAGGAAAATTGGTTTATGCGGCGACGGCAGGACAAAACGAAGATTGACTACGCTCCTTGGAGTCTTCCAGAAAATGGTGCTTAGTGCGCTCTGGAAATGTGCTGAATTCTACGGCAAACTCTATTTTTCTTGCAGGTGCAGAGTTTCTTCGGCAACGTTCGGTTTACAGTAGGCTGTTTCGTGGTAGCAGCTTTAGGACTTGTCGCTCCAGTAGACGTCAAAAGGAGTGGATGTCGTCTTGTTCTAGTCACATATTGGTGACATATCCAATATGTGACATATCCAATATTTTCATAAAGATGGACAGAGCATTGCGAATGACTTCAACAATTTTTTTTCTCTGGTCTCTGGTGCATCTCGAACCCCTCCTACCGACTGTCCTATGCCTCTCAGTGTGATGGAATCTGCTTTCCTTCCTGATATTACTGAAAGTGATTTAAGGTGTATACTTTTCAGTCTTAAACGTAGCAAATCTCCTGGTCATGACGGCCTCACGATTTCTGAATTGTGCAGAAATTTTGAAGTAATTAAAGGTGTTCTACTAGTTATCCTTAACACTATCATTTCTACTGGTATAATACCTGCTTCAATGAAAACTGCTAAAGTTATACCTTTGTACAAGGGTGGCTCCAGAAACATTATGAGTAATTACCGACCTATCTCTATTCTACCATGCATTGGCCAAATTTTTGAGAAGCATCTATTACTCACCATGACGAATTTTTTGAATACGCACAGTGTTCTATCACCTTGTCAGTACGGCTTTATAGCAGGAAAAGGAACAACGGTTCTTCTTGAAGAATTCTCTGACGTGCTAAATTCAGCTTTTGATAAGAATCAAGTCGCATGTTCTCTTTTTCTGGACGTTAGCAAGGCTTTTGATAGCATCTGCCACGTTCTTTTGCTTGATAAACTTTCTGCGCTGGGATTTCGAGGTTCGTTTTTGGAACTGCTTACTAACTTTTTACAAGATAGGCGCCAATATGTGTCGATTTCAAGATTCCATAGCGATTTCACGGCAATTGCCTCTGGAGTCCCGCAAGGTTCTATATTAAGTCCTTTATTATTCAATCTATACGTTAACGACCTTGCTAACAGTGTGCCATCTTTGCTGTTTCAGTATGCTGATGACACTGTTATTGTTGCATGTGCAAAGAAATACACTGATGCTGTTACAGCATTACAGATAGCTGCTATTAAAGCCATGGACTGGTTTAAGTTTAATCTTATTAATGTTAATACTTCTAAAACAAAACTGATCTGTTTTCATAACCCATTAAAACAAGTTGAATTAACTGACCTTGTTTATTTGCATACTTCCTCTTGTCTTAATTGCAACTGTGTACCAGTTGAATATGCGCATTCGGTCAAATATCTTGGCCTGACCTTCGACAGTGATCTCTCTTGGAAATCGCACCTTTCTTTTGTTTGCCAAAGGCTTCGTGCTGTATCGTGTGTCCTGTATAACATTAGATATTTTATGCCTTTTTCTGTCCGTAAATGTGTTGTACATGCTCTAGCCTATAGTGTACTTAGGTACGGAATTACTGTTTATGGTCACTGCACGGTTCGCTGGCAACATAGGGTGAATTCGCTTTTGCGTTTGCTTCTAAAGAATATTGCTTACGACCTGTCCATTGGTAATGACATTGATATTTTTAGAAGACTAAAGCTTCCAAGTTTTAACTCTTTATTAACAGAAACTATTGTGCTAAAACACTTCTGGTACAGTCAGTTCACCGTTCCATATGTCCCTGCTCGGGATTTAAGACCAAAATACCGCTACTGCATTCCTCGCTCCTCAACCCGGTACGGTAAGCGCACACGTCATTACTATGTACCTGCCTGTTTCAATAGCTTGCCTCCTACTGTACTCCGCATGAAAACTAAATACACCCTGAAAAAAACTTTGCGGTATGTCTCCGTGTTGCTTCCTGCCCCGTAGTTATTTCACCTATTTACTGTATTAATTTCAAATCACTGTAATCTTTCTTGATGTTGTAATAGTTATATATTTGTTTCATTCTGTTTGGTGACCATTTTCTTTTTTTGCAAAGTTCATTGCAACGTCTCTATTTTCCTTTGTTTTGCCAATGTTAGCTGTCTGCCAGGCGCTGCCACTCAAGCCCTTTGAGGCTTTGGTAGGCCTGATTTATGTTGTCTGGCAATTGACGTGAATAAAAGTTCTATCTATCTATCTATCTATCTATAGTAAACGGCAATTTCGTGCCTAGAATGAAGGGTCATTTCTAAAAATAAATAAATAAATATGGATGTCGTGAAGTTTTACAGTGCGCTTATAGGAAGTGCTGTCTAGTGCTATATGTACTACTAAAAGTTTACCACAGACAAAAGGACACACAGAGAAGTGCATACCACAAGCGGAAACTTTGAACAGGACATTTAATCGGTCATTTCAACCTAAGGAAGAAAAAGTGCATAGGGAATTCACCCACCCAAAACACTTGATAAAAGTTTTAGATACAACGCGCGTCCTTATCAAAAGATAGTAGGCACGTGAACCTGACACGACATCATTTATAGTAGCAGCAAAAATCAACTGAGGAAGTAAGGGCACATAAGGCGTAATCCGCGTTGTACTGTGGCTAAAAAGAAGGCCCAAGTCTTTAGGTTACAAAATGAGTTCAATTAGTTAGCATGAATTCTTTTTAATACATGCGCATCGACGTTGTACTTAGGCGCAAATAGGCACTACAATGCTCAATTTCGTCTGCCTACAAAATCTTGCTTTGTAGCTTTCCCTTCCTGCGGCCCATTAACTTTGTTTATGAAAGAGAGGGACGCATTCGCTACATTCCCGGCAGTTTGCTGGTAGGTTTGAGTGATATCCGTTCCTGAGGGTCAAAGTATTTTCTTTGAGCTGTCATTTAGACAGCATGGCGTTTTGCCTGTGTAGGCCCGGCCGCTACTCGGGGGTATATAGTAAATCACGCCTGTATTGCGCGGTGCATATTTAAAGGCGTGCTTCTTGGTGCGTTCTGGTTTTACGATACCCTCTGGTTTCCTCTCTTTAGCGGTGACCATTGCAGAAAGTTTTGACAGCGTACAATGTGCCTTGAACACAACGTCCACCTTGAACTTGGGCGCTATTCTTTTTATGTTGCGCGATACCTTTTGCACGTATGGATAAGATATCGGTCCTTTTATCGCTCACTTCACTCTCTCTACAAGCTCGCACTCGCAGCTCCCTTAAAAAGACAACGACTCAGCCACCGTTCTCAGAACGTCGAGGGAAACCCAGACTGCGCCAAACGAAGCACTCGAAGCGCAAGGCTTTCGCGGACCTTGTGAAGGCAGGATTTTTCGAGCGCACCATGAAGTCATGTCGAGGCCTCTCCATTCTTTGATAACTCAGAGTGCGCCAAGTCACGAGACATGATGGCTTTTGTCGAGCACACTTTGTTCTGGCAGCAAACATGGCCGCCTAGGATAAAATACAGTTGAATATCTAAAAACTGTAGAACCCATTTAGGGGGAGCTACTGAGCAAAAGTAAGTGCTTCGAGCGTTTTTTAAGAAAATCTAATTTTAACTCAACAACGAATTTCATGTGGTCACCTTCTGAGAAGCATATAACAACAATGAAATCATCGACATGCCTGAAGACTTTTACTAGCAGGATGCTAGGTACAGGCACAAAGCCAGAATTTTCTTTCGGGAGGAGCCCAAGAACCCCCCCCCCCCCCCCCCACACACACCCTTGGTGGGTGGAGAGATGGGAGGGTTTGGGCTGGGAAAGAGACTGAACTCAGTTTTGCAGGTGGGGTGCTCGCCCCTCCCCCCTCTATACACGCCTGGTTCGGTAATTCCTGGCAAATCGTGGTCTAGTTGCGTCTGAAATATTTCACAGAGAACAGGTCGAACGCGTGAGACGATAGGAAAGCCTTTTTCTCTATATGACCCCTATTCTACAGTTGTGCCCCGCCGTGGTGGCTCAGTAGTTACGGCGCTCGGCTGCTGACCCGAAACACGCGGGTTCGATCCCGGCCGCGGCTGCCGAATTTCGATGAAGGCGAAATTCTAGAGGCCCGGGAACTCTGCGATGTCAGTGCACGTTAAAAAACCCCAGGTGGTCGAAATTTACGGAGCCCTCCACTACGGCACCCCTCATGCCTGTGTTGCTTTGGGACGTTAAACCGCAATAAACCAAACCTATTCTACAGTTGTGAATTTTAATGACGATTTTAATTGAAGTTCACACCTATAGAGCGGAGGTGCCAATGGAAAAGTTCTAAAACGTTCTTAGTCCCACAAGTATTCCGAAACTCGACAGCGATCGACCATTCCATCACATCCCTTACAGCTAGGAATAGCTATTCGCGTGGTATTGAGAAAAAGTTCTTCAATGTTCACAGAGAAGGCATTGTTGGCACCAGGCAGCTTTGGCTACACGACAACTACCAAATATTTCGAGTAGTTCAACTTGAATGGGTGTTCCCAGGCAAGGCTACGTAGGAACTGGATATATTTGCTAATGTCATTTCCTATTGCGATAATAGCGGGATGTGTAACATTTTCTTAGACAAGCCTGCATGCGAATCATGCATAAATCAATTTTGGGCTTCTCTGAGAACCTGCGGTATTTTTTATCCAGCAGGGATGAAAGAGCGGTTAAGGTACCCAAAATGCACTGCTTGCATTGGCATAGGTAGTTAAGCAAGTAAAACAGTCTTCCCTTTATTAATTATGCCGTTTGTGTAATTAATGGTGTTACGTGTCATAGCGCCGCAACGCTAAAATATACCAAGGTTTCGCACTACCTACATTAGTCCGAAACTGAAAAGCAGCAGAAGAGTAAACAGATCGACTTCTGTTTGAGAAAGCTGCTTACGGGAGGATTTTTATAAATCAGACATTGCCTCTTTTCCCTCCTCTCGTTCTCCTCAGAAGTTCAAATAATTTTTTTATAACATAACGAGGTTTCATTCCGTTCTCGCATTTTTGGACATGATCGTCTCAAGTTTTCCTTTGGATGTTGGTGCGTGCAGGCAAATCATACAGTACCGCATTTCTTCTGTGCCCATTTTATATCTATTTATTCTTTGAACGTTTTGAATGGAGTTGTTGTCAGCGCCTGTGATAAATTAGACGGTAGCGCACTACCTTCCCAGTGATACACGACCTTCATTGTCCTGTTATGTATTATTTTTTTCCTCCATGATTACCAACTGCAACCAAAGAGCGCATCGAAAGCCAAGGTAAGCAGAAGCTACCTTTATTCCTCCCAGCACTCTAAACACGATGACGGCAATATGGGAGTTAAAAAGGGAGTAAGTTGTGCTATAGGGCGCTCAGTTTTATGAAGGGGGAGGGGGGGGGGGGCACGTGCTAGGGGAGTTTATACCCTTTTTTACTCCTTTCTGTTTCGAGTGTGTATGCCGCGAAAAGAGCGAAAGTTACAAGCGCCTTCGAAACGCGACCCAAATCTTGGAGAGCCGCCAAAGTGTGAATTCTGCCTCTTCTTATCAGACGGGAGCAGGCAAATGATATCGCTTGTGAAAACCACGTTTTCTCACCACGCAACAACACAGTGTGCAAACTAATCTGTTCACGCGACACGTGACGACAAGTACGTGTCGCGCACGCGCATGACATAGATTTGGGACTTAGCGTTGCGCCTCCGCTACAGAGAGAAGAAAAAAATTGCGAGGACATTGTGGAAACTAAAGTCTTGAGAGGCGAAAGCTGAGGACAGTATGCTGTGGCGACTTCCGGTGGATGTGACGTCCACCGTTCCCGTGGCTATATCGATACCATAATTATACATCTTTAGGGGATCTTGAGTGTTAATTACGCTTAATTACACATTTTTTATCTAATTTCACACTAATCCGACGTTTTTCTGACCATTCTGTGACCATTTTCACTATCCTGTGATGACTTCTGGGGGATATGACGTCACACCGTTCTTGTGGCTATATCGACGACCGCGCTATTTCGACGCAATTTCGACATTTTTGCCTATAAATAATGAAGCATTTAATCTACCGTCATCAAACTTAGCTTCTTGTTTCATTTTTTCCTCCTCTATCTGAAGGAACCAATGGGTTTCTTACTTTTGGTCGCAATCTTCCCACACCGGTGTGGACAAACTCAAATGAGGCACTGGGCAGTGCACGTTAAAGAACCCCAGGTGGTCGAAATTTCCGGAGCCCTCCACTACGGCGTCTCTCATAGCCTTAGTCGCTTTGGGACGTAAACCCCATAAACCAAACAAAACCATTATATCATAACTGTACAGCTTCATTTCGCCAAAATAGCTAAAAACTACCGTGTCCGAATTACCAGCTGGGATAATCTTCGGAAGCACAAAGAGGCCAAAACATTAGAACCCCCCTTTAACCTCCATACATGGATGACAGAGCTGAAACAGGATGTCCACTCATTCACGCAAACATTAGACGCCACCCCCGAGACTCCCGTTGCAGACAGTCGCTTAGCGCACCTACTCCAAGCTCAAAACAGTATCCTCACACGCTGGAAAACCCAGAAGAAAAATCGGAAACTTAAGCTAAAATTAGCGCAGCTACAGAAACAAATAGAACACAGTGCCGCACTCAGTAAATCTAAATGGCACCAATTATGTGACGGATTACGAGGTAATCTCTCCTCCACCAGGGCCTGGCATCTTTTGCTACATATGATAGACCCCACTCAAGCTAAAAAGCAAACTCGGCTCACACTCAAAAGACTTACCCATAAAAATCGTCAAAATCATCAAGCACTGTTACGCTAACTCCAATCAACTTATACCACTGTGGGCCAAGCTGTATCATATCCCGACTATGTAGGCCCCGATCAACCCGCCCTCGACGCCCCCATTATGGGGGTTGAAGTCAGAGCAGCCCTTATCAAGCTCCGAAACTCAACCCCTGGGGAGGACCAAATCACAAATGTCATGCTCAGAAATCTAGATGACCGTTCAATTTCCCTTCTCACCGACTACTTCAATGAGTGCTGGGAAATGGGGGCGCTACCTGCTGAATGGAAGCACGGGAAAATAACTTTCATTCCTAAACCAAATAAGCCCATTAACGCCCAAAACCTCCGTCCCATTTCGCTGACTTCGTGCTTGGGCAAACTATTTGAGCATGTCATCCTCACCCGTCTCACGCAACACATGGAATCCCATGGACTATATCCACATACTATGGTAGGATTTCGATCCCACCTCTCGGCACAGGACGCCCTACTGCAGATTTCACACGCTATCCTCAATGACATGTTATATCACACCAGAGCAATCCTGGCAGTCGACCTCACCAAAGCATTCGACAAAGTTACGCAGAGCGCCATCCTGCAGGGCATCCAAGAGCTGCAGTTGGGGCCTAAGACCTATAACTATATCCGGGCCTTCTTAAACGGTCGCACAGCCTCACTGCATATAGATTATATACAGACCCCCCCCCCCCTTCACGCTTGGTAACATTGGTACCCTACAAGGGGCGGTGTTATCTCCCTTCCTCTTCAACCTCACCCTCATCCGCCTGGCCAAGGCTCTCAGCCGCATCCCGCACTTAGGACAAAAACTTTACGCGGATGATATAACGGTTTGGACCACATGTTTCTTTTATTCAGAAGTGTAACTAATAAGCTACAATTTCATGCATTGCAATATGTACTGGGTGTGTTAGTTATTGTGAAAAAAATTTTTCTTTCCGTATACTCCAAATTGTCTATTTTTCCGCGGTAGCGAAAGAGTTGTGTTGGTTGGTTTATTGGGGTTTAACGTCCAGAAGCGACTCAGGCTATGAGGGACGCCATAGTGAAGGGATCCGGAAATTTCGACCATCTGGGGTTCTTTTACGTGCACTGGCATCGCGCAGTACACGGACGTCTAGAATTTCGCCTTCAACGAAATTCATCCGCCGCGGCCGGGATCGAACTCACGTCTTTCAGGTCAGTAGCCGTGCGCCATAACCGCTGAGCCACCGCGGCGGCAATAATAAAAGCGTGTTCAGAATTAATAAATATGTTCATAAATATATTACACTATTTCTATATCACTTCATTTCACACTTCGGCAGTTTCGCGCCTGACTATTCATGTACACAGTCGGCCAAATCTACCTATCTCGCGTGTCTGGCGACTTTTCTATACGCCAGCGCATTCTGACGGAGCGAGCTTGCTAAAAGGTCAAGTCTAAGAGCATGCTCCCTAAGCGCGCGCAGCTGGGAACATCCTCCTCGGGGACATAATATCATGCTAAGTGGAGATATATTCTAATATAGATCAACATACACATGTTTTGACACTCATGACATTGACATTCGTGTAATTTATGTATTGTCGACTTGAGACGCACGGGGTGGCATTTCGATGGCCGCTGAAAACTGCCAGGAACAAGCGCTGTACAGTGGGTGTTATAGGTATCTGCAATCATATTGCATTGAATCATGGGGCCACACCTACCGATCTTATTTGGAACCACTTAGGGTCTTGCAAAAAAGGGCAATTTGATTCATTTCACATTCAGGATACAACGCCCACACTCCTCCTCTTTTTAAACAGATGGATATACTTCCACTACAATCATTACTTGAATACAGGACTGTCTTGACAATACACACATGCCTTACAGACAATTACCCGTTACATTCATCGCTATTCTGTATCCCACCACTATGCACTCGCAATGCCACTCATAGAAATTTCCTTCTTCCGAAAACAAAAAATGTCTGTGGAGAAAGAAGGATGGCCCATGTTGGTATTAAGCTGTGGAACAAGCCTCCAAGTGACCTCAAACATTTTAAAACTTTTCCTGTGTCACTGAAGAAATACTATAAACAATGAGTGAAGCCAGCGTTTTTTCTTTTCATGTATTTTTGTGTGTTTGTATCTGTTTGTAAAAGAGGCTTGGTGCTCTGAATATTGTTGCTCTATGTACACTTTCATGTCTTTCTAATTTCATGAGCTTTTATAAGTATGTAATTAATTTTTGTTATGCCTGCAATTTTCTTTGAAACTGAATTGCATGGATCCCAACTAGCTTTCAGCTAGGGATCCAGATGTTTTCACAAGCATGCCTTGTATGAATGTTGAGAAATAAAAATTGAATCAATCAATCAATCAATCAATGTAGTTCACCACGAGTATCGACACTGAGGCGGCCAAAACGTGCTCGGGCTATAATTCGAGCTATAAATTGTTGCCTCAACGTTGCTTGGAAAGTGAGCATTTGCATCAAAAAGGGCGTAATTTAAGCAATGTCCTCGTAGGACTCGTATGGTGTTGCAGCTGTGACAGACTCAAAGACGAACAAACGCAGGCACTGCGGCGTTTCTAAAGAGGCCAACAACAACGCCGACATATTGTCCAAGACTTGAAGCGACCCAGGCGTCATATTATACCAGTTCCTGTCGACTCCAAGGGGAAACATTTGTGGGACGTTCAACCTTCCCGTAATGCGAATTTCAACCAAAGCTGGGTTAGTGCGAAGCGCTGATGCCAATCGGAGTGCTCTGCGGCACTGGGTACTGGGTAGCGCGGTGTGTGAGTTTATGTCGCAACAGTAGCAGAAAGAGGTGTCTTGCAGTCCTGAAAAAGAAAAACTGTGAGACGAGCTGGTTAATAATAATGGTACAAGGCCAGCTCCTCCAGACTCTAGAGGAAGGAACAAATTGTCTTGACTCATAGGCTCCTACTAAGAGCGCCACACAAAGGTCGCGAAAAGTCTATACAGCGCTTGTACATTCTTACTTGCACAGTGCATCTCTTGCAATACATAGACGAGCTTTCCAACCAAGATTATGTTGCAGACTTGAGCACGAGCAATACTCAAGAACTTCCGACCCATCCAAGACTATGTTTGGCGCCTCACAAATATAATTTGTGATCCCCAATAAGGCGCATTATTCCGGATCTGATGGAGGCGAACCGCAAGATACTGTAGCGAATCTGAGTCTCTGTTTATACCCCGAAAAAAAAGATTAATTTCCTTATCCCAGTAACACTACCAGATCCCTTTAGATTTAACCAAGCTCGCAGCCGTGTCAGGGTCAGTGCAGTTAGGCGCAAAGTTTCCTGCACACTCTTTTTATCTGGACAGATGAGGGTAACATCAGTATAGGATAAAATCTTAAATTCAGACTGATAGAGTCAGAATCCTGGAATAGCACCGGATCTGATGACACTAAGGCATAAGAATTTGGTTGGTTTATGGGGTTTAACGTCCCAAAGCGACTAAGGCTATGAGAGAGGCCGTAGTGGAGGGCTCCGGAAATTTCGACCACGTGGGGTTCTTTAACGTGCACTGACATCGCACAGTACACAGGCCTCTAGAATTTCTCCTCCAAAGAAATTCTAGCCGCCACGGCCGGGATCGAACCCGCGTCTTTCGGGTCAGCAGCCGAGCACCATAACCACTGAGCCACCGCGGCGGCGCATAAGAATTAGACATACCATTCGTATAACAGGGGCGATAGCGGGCAACCCTGCCGGACAGACGACTTAAGCGGAATCAGTTTGGTAAGTCCTTCATTTGCGACCGACCTTGTATAGGACTGTTTGTTGTGTAGTCTTATGTCATCAAGCAATACATCCCTAGTATTTGCATGTTCCAAGACTCCAAATAAAAAATCATGACGCACTAAGCTCATCAAGGGCTTTCACAAGATCAATCTGAATTAGACAACCTGGCTAATCTCTTGTGTTGCTGACTCCAACACCGAACGAGCAATGTGTATATGAGTTTGGATACTGCGGTCGCGAATACCACATGTTTGATGCGAGTCTATTAAGTGCAGTGCCACCAACTGCAAGCGGGAAGAAAGGATTTTCACCAACATTTCATAGTCTTCGTTGCACAATGATATGAAACGGTACACTCAATAGTCCTCAACCGGTTCTTATCTATGCTTTCCAGAATGAGTATGGTATGTCCGGCATAAAAAATGGGAGGTAAACAGTAACATCGTAAACAATTCTGAAAACATTCAGCAAACAGGCGTCAGGCAAGGCGACAACATTTTGTAGAACTGGCTTCTCAAGCCATCTGGGCCAGGGGATTTGTGGCCCTGCAGAGCCGAAATCGCCGATTCGACTCCTGCCTGCGAGAGAGGATCGTCGATTACAGCGCGCTGCTTTTCGCCAAATCGAAGAAACACAACAAAGAAGCGACATAAATCTGAACAAGTCTATAGCTACAGCCACCTCAAAAGAGATGCGCATAATAGTAATAGAAAAGCCTCAGAATCTCCCGGATGTCACTATATTAAGCATTTCCATCATACTGAATCTCCAATTCCTCCCCTGCAAGAGCAGCCTGCCTTTCGTCACTCATTGTCCGGAGAGATGGTTGTTCTTCTGGAAAGCTACGCGACCGGGATCTAATTAAGATCCCTAATATTTTTCTGCGGTAAATTGTCGCCACAGTCCTTTGATATTTTTACGCGATCAACATAAACACCTGATTTAAACATTTCTATCACCCATGAAGGACATTTAGAGTATGTCCAAGCTCACGAAGGGGATGGCGTGAAAGAAATGGGATTTATGCTGACGCTTCAATTGCCAAGTTCTTAGCCTCTTGCTTTTACAGATGCCACTTATGAAAGACTGGCTCCTGTGTCTTTTAAACACGTCTTTTAAACATGTCTTTTAAACTAAACTAGCGGAACTAGGGTCATTACCCACACGTAGCACTGAATGATGCTCATCACTGCGAGCACAGTTCAAATCTCCAAGCATTATGATTTAGCGATCCGTGCGCAGAACGTTATTCAAGGACCTAAAGAAAACCCCTCTGTAAGGCTGCTCCTTAGTGGCGCCCTCGTGAGCTTAATGATGTAACAATAGCGCAAAAGGAACACGAGCAACGGAAAGGAAACGACGCAGACAAGCGCTAACTCGCATCTGGGGTTTATTGCTGAAACACGCAATTTATACAAGTCACTTTCGAAAAATATAAAACAAAACAAGCAGCCCCCTCCTGGGAAGCCCTAGACAGAGGGAAAAAAAGGAATTGTAAGCAACACACGCCACTCATCGCTATGGAAGAATCAGTTCAGCAAAAAGATCCGTTATCGAAAAAGATGTCAGTGCAATGCGGAGACTAAACTATCAATTTCCCAGTCTGCCATTGTAACAGAGGGCTCACTGGCACACAGATTATGACATTTCCTTATATGATAAGCCTCCATTATCTCGCGTACGCTGATTTTGATGACTGTAAAGTATGGTGGTTCTAGAAAAAACCGGTCTACAATTTTTCTTTGGCTTCCTTTACTCTTCGTTTCTGCTGCATTCACGGCAATGCTCAGGAAGATTCCCGTAATGATCTTTTAGAGAATTACGGTGTTCACCCATCCTAATGTTGAGACATCACCCCGTTTGCCTATATAGACAGCTCCGCAAGACAACGGCAGTTTGTACACTACACCCAACCTGCAGGGTACAAACGGGGTGCGGTGCTTAACGGTGCACCCACGCCTATTTCTCTTGTCGCCATCACATTCTTGCTTGTTCCGAATTTGTGAGCGTAAACTGCTCAACTTACTCGACCGGGAAAAAACCATTACCCATGTGTCATTCTATGCACATAGGGCACCACGCCAACCTTCTGACGCTCCTGTCCAACATCTTTGGATTTTTGTCCCCCTTTAATCCATCACACCAGTTTGCCGCAAGTCAACAAGATAACATGTATGGAATACCCCGATTCCTTGAGCCCGTTAACCTGTGCAGAGACGCTCTTTTGGAAGGAGTGAATACAAAATTTAGGGACGGCTGCCTTAATGCAGGACGTCGCGATACCATTCTTGATAATTTTGAGTGCCCCGAGGCATAATTAAGAAGAGCTTTGGTCGAACGGGGGCTGCAAGTCCAGCAGATGTGATCCTGACACACGATATTCAACATCGTCGAAGCTTGTGTCTTAGCTAGAATAATTTTTTCGGCTGGTGCAAAGGTCGAAAAGGTGAAACGCATTTGGTTGGGAGCTCAGCACGGTCACAGTGCAAGATCAACGGGCCTTTTCGCAAGCTTTCATGCATGCAGCATAATATCCGCGAATCGAAACCGCCTATTTACTCTTGGTGAATAGATACTAGACCGCAGATTTGACTGGATAAGCGCTCAAGTTCCCTCAGCTTGTAAAGTTTGTTCTCACTTCTACGGAATCGATGATCAGTGCAAGGGACGCAGGAGATGACTAGTACGACTTATGAACGCGCTCCAATGCTGGATGAGATCGCGTCTTTTGCCGTAGTCCTTCTCAGGCACGATAAAACCTATTTTTACATGGCCTGCCATAAAAAGGTTAGCGGAGCCCCGCGTCTGAAGGGAAGGATGGGTGCCTTTAACAATCCACGAGAGTTCCTCTCATCTTCAGAAAAGAGGTCGTTTCCCGAAGCGGGGTAGCCCTGCATTGTGCGCAAGCCGAGGGGGTTGCGCACCATCATCATCATCATCATCAGCCTGACTACACCCACTGCAGGGCAAAGGCGTCTTCCATCTCTCTCCAATTAACCCTGTCATTTGCCAACCGCAGCCACCGTATCCCCGCAAAATTTTTAATCTCATCCGCTCCCCTAACTTTCTGCCCCCTCCTGCAACGCTTGTCTTCTCTTGGAATCCACTCCGTTACCCTTCAGCGGTTATCTTCATCAGTCTTTGGGGTCAGAGCTAGCTATCACGGTCTCCCACAGCTCGAGAGAAGGAGCGGTAAAGGCCGATTCACACGACGGACCGTTCGCCCGCGGCCCGCGCACTACGTGTGCATGCGTCAGCACATTGAGGGGCGCGCTGTCGGCCGCCATCCATCCATGCATCTAGCGCGCCTCTCAAAGTGCTGACGTATGCACACGTAGTGCGCGGGCCGCGGGCGAACGGTCCGTCGTGTGAATCGGCCTTAACTAGATCACCCGGAGATGGCTCAATTTTTCAAGCCCACAGGATATGATCGTAGTTGGCTCGTTGGCCGCAGTGTTTACAGTTCGGGTTGTACCTCTGCATTCTTACTGCATTCAAATCACGCGCTCCGTCTGCACGTCACGGGGCAAAAAAAAAATGGCTGAGGCTTAGCTAAGGTTAAGCCTAGTCAGATGCGAAGCATATTGATGGCTAGGCTTGGTAATACATGGCTTTCCTTGGCTGTCGTTCATCCCGCTCTTCATCAGTCTCTGTGGCACGCTGAAGCTTTCGCTTCTCATTCAAATCAGCCCTGCTTCTAGGCGGCATCCCAACACCTGGCCGCCTCGTAAGTGCCCGGAGTTGTTGTTGTTGTGACTGAGAGAAGGATGAAAAGGAAATTGCACGGGCCTGCTACTGGCTCGAGCCAAGCCACCACCGCTGCCACGTGCAGATAGAGGAGAGTTAAAAGATCAGAGGAAGGAGAGACAGGAAAGGAAAGACGCGCGTCGCAGCAACAACTGCGTCCGCCGGAGCGGACGCTGCTCTAAAAACAGATAAGCGGCCGAAGCCGCGCTCGCCGAAGCGAGTACAGATAGTGCCCGGAGAGCGAGGCAAGCTCAGCTTTATACCGCTGCTGTAGCGTCACGTGGTCAGCTGCAGCGCCTCTGATGTGAAGCCTCCACCGCCGCGGCCGACCGCGCGAGCCGGCAGCCCATCTCTCCTCTGCTGTGACGTCATGTTGTCACGTGGTGTCACGTGGTCACGCTAAAGGTCAATGGTAGCTCCACCGCCGCGCTCGACGGGCTGTAGTGTAGCTCTAGTAATATGCTTCGCATAAAAGAAGCTTCGCTCCTCTTTGAATACCTGCATGAAGTCAAAGCCACCCACGTGCCTTTTGGGGGTTCTGTATGTACCGTTTACAGCGCGCAGTTCTTCTGTTTGAGACCAGATGGCGCCACACGTGCGCTAGGAACACGGCACCATTACTGGCCTCGTAAGTCACCGGCGTGTATGCCTCGACGCAGCAGTGGAAATTTTGCGGGTCCGAATGTGTTCTTTCTACGAAGATGTGAAAAGGCAGAAAAAGTACGTGCTGTGCTGTGGATTGCAAGAATTGCGACAGAGAGTTAAACGTGCGGGATATGGCCGTTTGCGAGCTTCACGGAACCGAACTGCACAAGTAGATAATGCCAATGTTCATGCCCGTTCGACACGCACCCTTTCCGAACTGGCGAACGCAACAAACACGTTCGCCAGCGCTAGATAGCTAGTAAAGAAAGGTTTCGATCTTGGAAAATCTGCGAGGGTAAGTGCACAACACAGCCGCATGAAGAAGCTGTTCCGCCACCGAAACCATGACGGCGTGCTTTCAGTTGTTGTGCACTGTGCTGAGACCGCATTGATCGTAAGTGATGGTGTGTGGCTATTAGTAAAAGGAGCGCCCGAAGCCGAATTAGGAACGAAAAAAGTAAGACGACTTGCGCTCCTACATACTGCTGCTGTTTATTATGCACCGCACTGCCGTGCGAGCCGACAGCGCTTACCGTCAGTCCGTGTATTACATGCCGTCTTGGTGCTACTGTTCAATTTCGCTCCAAGTAGCGCGGTTTCCGTGGACCATATTCGGATTACAGCATTTGGTTTACGGCTGCTGTGCTGGGCGGTTGTCACTTGCTCGTGGTCCATGCGAGACAGTCACTAAAAGTGACTCCGCACGCTCAGAGTGAAGCTGATTAATTACAACGAATGAGACCACGAACATTTCCATGTCCGCATATCGAGCGTCGAGCGCACCAAAATTTTTTATGTGAGGCTGACGTTATTGTGAAATTCGTCCAGCATGAACGCGTTGCCATGCGCGCGTTATAACAATTATATCGCGGAATCCTTCGAAATGATTGCACGCCAGCTTGTGACGGCTGCTTGATGCATGGTACTGCTACCGTGATAGTCAACCTTTGTGTGTCTATTTATATTTGTCGCCTTACTATGTTTATCCAACCATGTAGGAAATATTTCAGGTTTCCTAAGCACCGTTAACAGGTTAACAGTGTCTGCATGCACGTACACGATAGGACAACGATCTGTAAGGCCGCAGGAACGTTCAACCTTGCCGTTTTGTACAATAACAATTAAAAAGGCATTAAGCAGAGCCTTCAGCGCATGCAAAGACAAGCATTCAGGCGATCCGTCCGTTGGCTCGAAGAGGCGGAGAGCTCAGCGACTCTACGCGACATGAAGTCCTATCGCGTTTTCACGCCTGAAGTGATCAAATTAGGGTTGTCGCATGTCCTTCCAAGCTTTGGCCAAACCATAGTGTCGTCTTCCCTCTCCTTTAAAACCGTATCAGCCGAAACCCTGCCTGTCGGAACCGAACCGTCCGACGCAGCAGCCTTCGCGACGAGGCGCGCGCCGAGCGGTCAGGAGGCGAGTAATGGCGGCGTGATCACGTGATCAAAGATGGCAGCCCCTTAGATACGCCGCTGTAAAACCTCCACTCACACCTACTGTACCAACGTTAATGGAACTAAACTAAGTTGCCAAACTCTCCGCCTTCTCCATGCGGCTGAAGCGGCCCGCAAATTTTATCGCGAGGGGGCGCTGCCGTCGAAACAGGCTCCCGCTGGCCGCCGCTAGCAGACGCCGCAGGCCCGGCCGCCCAGCGTCGTAGCATGCAGCCTTCGGGAATGTTGAGCAACTGGCGTCCCAAATATCGCACTTACCGATGTTTATCGTAAAGACACCAGTCAGTTCTGAACCCTGTGCGGCGAGTATGCCACATATCTTTGCTGCAGCAACTGGAGTGATAGATCATCGCTGCCTAGCCAATGCCACCGTTGGCCGAAATTGCGGGCGGTCATGATTTTTGAAAGGAGCGTGGTTATTAGAGTTTCTTCACCAAAGTAGCATATTAGACATCTACTTTAAAGGTGGAGATCAGATCATCGCAAGGCTCATCGTAAGTTCACTTACCAGTTTATCTAAACGCGAATCCTGCTACTGTGCGCGCATGTCGTAGTAGAGTGCTTTCGCGACGCGATTGCTGCTGTGATCTTTGTCTCTGTGCTACGTGCGCTTGCATGCAGAGTTTCAGGTGCTGTATCTGCCATGTCGACGTGCTGTGCGCCGGGCTGCACGAGCGGCTACAGAAAAAACAAGACTGCGAGGAATTTTTTCGCGGCTCCTCGTGACGCGGATCTCCGTGCGGCATGGGATCGAGCCATTGCCCCGTGTTGACAGAAAAGTCTCCAACAAATCACGTGTGTGCGACCTTCATTTTCACGAAGAAGACATACTGAAGACGTACACCCATGTTATTAATGGGGAAGCAGCAAAAATCGAGAGGAGTAAGTGGAGCCTCGTCGAGGGGTGCGTGCGCAAAATGTGTTGGGAACAAAATGTAAAAATATCTCTGTATTTGTGTCCACCTGTAGTGCACTGCGTGAAAGATCGAAAAATATTGTTGGAACGGTAGCGCACGCTAGGAACAATACACGGAAAGCGGTAAACTCAAAATACTGAAATTTCTTTTCTGGAGTTGGCGTCAGGCATCCTCGCTGTTGCAGGGAAAGAGAAACTGACGACTCAGGAACCCGAGGAAGTTCACTGCCTTCGCAGCTCGGGTTGTGAGCAGCGCGCGGAGTCATTCACGAAGTGAACGCTGTGAGTAAAATCTGCTTATTTCGGAAAACTGCACCACAGAAATCGTAGGTACTTGTGGTCTGCTTTCGAGTGCCATAAATGCGGGGCTTTGCGCTCTAAAGCTATTGTTAATTTATGTTTAAAACACACTGCACCAATGTCTGCCAGACATTCGCGTTTAGATAAGCTGGTAAGTGAACTTACGATGAGCCTTGCGATGATCTGATCTCCACCTTTAAAGAATTGTCTAATATGCTGCTTTGGTGAAGAAACTCTTATAACCACGCTCCTTTCAAAATGGAAATAAGATCGCACACACGTGATTTGTCGGAGAGTTTTCTGTCAACACGGAATGGCTCGATCCCATGCCGCACGGAGCTCCGCGCGTCACGAGGAGCCGCGAAAAAATGCCTCGCAGTCTTGTTGTTTCTGTAACCGCTCGTGCAGCCCGGCGCACAGCACGTCGGCATGGCAGATAGAGCACCTGAAACTCTGCATGCAAGCTCACGAAACACGAAGACAACTATCACAGCAGCAATCGCGTCGCGAAAGCACTCTACGACATGCGCGCAGTACAGCAACTGATCGGACCGGCTGAAGCCTGGTACGACTGCAGCGCCACTCAAAGCAGCCAGTGGTGGCGGCGCCGCGAAACCGCTCTCGGTTTGGCAACTGAGTTTAGTTCCATGAACGTTGTACTGTACTACATTGTAGTTCACTATAACTGTGCTCAACCCAACAAAGCCACAACCGAAACTGAAAAACAAACGTTTTACTGAAGCGTCTAAAGTAAACAGAGGCTTATTTCATATAACTTTGCAGTTCTTAAATTTCGCGTAATATCTTGCAGTTCTTAAATTTCGCGTAAAATTTGGTGACAGAACTTTTTCATTTCAACAGAGTTTTTTTTTAAAAATCAGCCTAAACTATTGTTTGACTGGCAACTATGTTTATAAAGTGTAACAAATGTTATGTATTACCACTCTATAGGTCCGTTCGATTCACCTGCACTACGTGAACTGGTTCTCGCGGTGCTGCACTTCGCCATTCGTTTAGGCGGTGCAAAATGGCGCCGTCTGCACGACGCCATTCGTTTCAAAAAGTGCAGACGTTGTGCAGGTCTAGTTCAGCAAAACTGTGCACCCCCTCAGTGGTCGGTGCCGAAACGGTGCAGCTGCAGCCGCCATGGAAGCAGACGACGGCTTGCGCGACGATGGCTTGCGCTTTGCGATAAACGGCGGAGATACTCAAATTATTCCACTCATCGATGAGAACGGTGCCCCGCACGGGTCCGACTCTTATGGAACGTGACTGGCCACCCGAGAAGGCGGCGACGGAGGTGGGAACGGTGGCCCTCGCTGGCACGTACCTTGCATCTCTCGACCACCCTGCTCTTGACGGACCTGTACCGGCGTCTTTCCTTTGGACTAATAGTGTTATAACAGTATTCGAAGCCGGTTATGTTAACTAAAAGGTAAAGACGTGCACGCAGCATGATGCACGTTGTGGCAGCAATCGCTTAACATGTAAGTCGGCGCGCGCACAGTTCAGTCGATATAGTGTTCAGTAAAAGAACAGACGTGCGGTTCGCTTAGCTGCCGCGAGGCTGCATCGAGGCTGATGCATGGCAATGCTTCGCTGCGATGTACTGTTTGAAGATTCTTCATGCGGCTCGGGACGTTGGCGGCCGTTGATATATGGGCGCCACGCTACTGGCTGCAATTTGGTGGCGACGCCTAGGCTAGCAGACGACCAGACCTGCACTCTACCATTCGTTTTGAAAGCAGCCAGTGCCAAGCTGCACCTGAACTGCATGAACTGGCGCTGCACGCTTGCGGCACCGCCGCGGAACTTCACAGAACTGGTGCAGTGAGTGCAGGATAATCGAACGGACCTTATGTAGACGCCTGACCAAAATGTGAGTATGCTGCGCTACCTATGGGCATTTTCGTAAACGTTTTTGATCAGTTTTATTTTATTCCTTTTAAGCAGTAGTTCAGAAAAATCCTGCAGGTGGCGCAACAAATTGTTTATTTCAATATTTGAATTCGCAAGACCGCGTTTAGTAAAGGTTACATTTCGCTACTATCCCACAATAAAGCTCAGCACCGTTGAATTGTATTTTGCTCCGTGCGCAGGCGCGTGATTTTTGAGCGCATAAAACGGCTGCGGTGCCTGCGGTCAACGGGCTTTCGAATGCTGTTTTCGGCGCTGTGCTGAAGGAAGCCGATTTGACCCTGACCGAAGGTTGCGAGGACACCTGGCACGGCCGTCCACAAGCGTTGTAAGTGTGCTGTCTCTGTTAACTTCCCGTCTTTGCCCCTGTGCCATGACAAGGGCGGTTAGGCGGGCCTAGCTCGTCGCGGTTAGTTTTTGAAACTTGAATGCCTGTGGTATCGCTTGCAACGTCCTATCAGCGGCACTGTTCAACAGAAGTCCCCGTTGAGACTTCAGGGTGCTATTTAGATGGATAGTATCCCTCGGAAAGCTTTGTACGCTCGAACACAGCGCTGTTTACTGTGCTGGATGTAATGTATCCGTACCGCTGACCGTAGTGCCTATCCTCGACACACCTCACTAAACAGCGCGAAGTGCTGCAAATTGCAGTTGTGAGAGTCCGCGTAGCGTTCTGGCTTTTTTTGTCGAACTAGCATTTCTCGGTCCCATAGTGCTGGGCTGTTTCAAATGTCTCGAAAAGAGGGCGACCGTGTGTCAGCTACGCAGCGGCTCATTCGCTGTCGAGCCCATCTCGGCAAGCTTTTTTTATGTTGCCTTATCTGTTCTGCCGTTAGCTCTGTGCACGCCAATGTATGGTATGTTGAGTCTTTCCGCAGTCATCTTAAACTTGTCTGTAGTGCTAGCGAGAAGCAGGCGAAATAATTGCAGGACTGCATTTAATCCAGCAGTTCTGCAGCGTAAAATCCGGCATTCCAATGCGGCTGTGGTGTGCGCAATTTATTGACATAATGCAGTTTATTCGAAATGTGCTATTTAAGCTTCTGTGCTGCTCACGTGACTCTGTGGTTCCTCTCATGTCGCTGCTTGTACCGCATAATGCACAGTAATTGGTCACCTGCCAGAGGCGGATTTATAGGTCACTCTTGGGGTGGTTTCATGTGAACCGTGCATTCCTTCGGCTTATTTTGGCGAAAAACTGGCTGCTGCAGCGTGGTTTTCTGATGTCGCATTTCTGTGTTTGGACGAGCCCCTGTCACTTGCAGGGTTCAGTGTTTAAATCCGCGACCTAACTGCAATTGCAAGCATTGCATTTACTGTAGTCTGAGTGCAGCACAAATGGAACAAGCAGTATGTACTAGTGGCATGTCATGTCTTTAATCCATTGTGCAGCCGTTTGTTTTCACCTGCCCTTGTTTGCATGGGTTGTGGCCAACGAGTGGTAGTACAGAGGTGAGCATACTTGTCTAGAATGTTGACGGTGTGCTGCGAAGCAAACGTAGTGAAATCTGAATGCAGCTGCTTTGCTAGGGGCGAGGTGCCTGTGCCTGCACGGTTTGTCTATCCGCCTGTGCTGAGAGCAAGTGATCTCTGTACCTGTGTTTAAATTTTGGTTACTTTCCTGTACAGAGCACTGCAGAGCCCTGTAGACAGATGTGCTCACCTCTGTACTTACTCACTGTTCTTTGACTGCAACACTAGTCGCGTGCATGTCTTATATGTAGCACTTACAGGTGCTACTTTTCGCTTCATACTCCCATGAGATTATCTGAAAAGCATGTCTATGCATGTGACTTAGTTCTAGTGCATGCAGATATGACTATGTGCATACAGGCTTATGTGGTCATTATCATTGTCGCAATCCGCCCACTGCAGGGCAAAGGGGTCTTCCATCTCTCTCTCTCTCTCTCTCTCTCCCTCGTATCTCTCCAATTAACCCTGTCCTGTGGCAGCTGAGGCCATCCTATCCCCATATACTTCTTAATCTCATCTGCCCACCTAACTTCCTGCCACGTCTTGCTGTGCTTGCTTTCTCTTGGAATCCATTCCGATACTCCTAAGTATCATCGGTTATCTTGCCTTCGCATTACATGCCCTGCCCACGCCCATCTCTTCTTCTTGACTTCGACTCGAATGTCGTTAACCAGCGTTTTTTTTCCCTGAGCCACTCTGTCTCTTTGCCTTGCCCATATCATTTCACTTTCCAAAGCTAAGCTCCCTTTTGTAAAGCTAAGTAAGGAAAATTTCTGCTGGAGTGGTCATGTATAGCACTTCTTCTAAGCACTGCCGTCGCGAATATTGGTAGAGGTACAACTACCCTTGTGTCTACTTATTCTTTTCGCTTTAGTCGCGTGGATGGTGTGGTTTCCTTGCTGTTAAGGGAACTTCACGCACTAACTAGCCCGCCTGAAAGCCCTGTTGGATTCCTTGCTGTGACAGTAAAAGGGGGGGTTCCAAAAATGGTTTACAAACCCTGAAATCCACATGCTCTGCCGTGTTGTTCTTGTGCCATATTTCTTCGAAAGTGTTCACATTGCTTCCCACATTGCATGAATAGTGACAGTGGTCTGTCTGGTTGGGAAAGGAATTTAATTTACGAGAATGACAGAGCACAAAGCGGATTTCAAATAAATGAACAGGGAATGGGGCGCGATGGCAGAGCACTGTGAGGCATGACACCACAAGATTGACTTCCAGAGAACCATTGTGCTGGACACTGAGCCGCGCCCACACAGAAGCTCTTGCTTGAGTTAAGGTACATTCAGCAGATGCGGCACATTGTTAACCGCTCCGTACGAACCCTTCCCGCCTCTTGCATCCACGGTCTATGTTCAGCGACCCAGCACATGATTAAACGAGGGCTTAGAAAGACAAGCTGCAACTCTCCTGCAGTCACACCTGGGGAAGGAACAGTAGGTTCTGAAAAGTTTTTTTTTTTTTTTCATTCTTTCTTACTTAAATAGCATAAGCACTGCAGTCTAATTTTCTTTGATTTTGTGCTTTGCAGGAATCTGGTACCATGGATCACAGCTCTACTGTAAGTATTGTTGCTGCACCTGGCCTGCAGTTGCTAGCTGTGGTTGTAGCAAACGATCACGTGAACAATCCCTCATGAATGAGAAGTATATGTTCGCGTTTACATCCTGGAGCGGATGATCAGGGGAGAACTCCTACGTGCATAGCGGATTGCTCTTTTTTTTTTTCAACAAAATGCGCTGTTTGGTTTTTATGGTAATTTCTGAATTTAAGGGGCTGGCTACTTTTCATTAAGTACAAAGGGCAACCACGTAATGCTTGCATGATTTAAATCCAAAATATCTGCATGCCTCACACACTGACTCGGCTACAGCAGTGATTCTGCCATCTGCCACTTTTGTACGTATTTGCACTGCGTGTAACGTGACCTCGAGAGTGTTCGCTAGCACCCCAGCTGTAGTGGCAGATGAGGAATGTCTATTACACTTCAAGCTCCGCATGGAACGCTGTCGTTGACATGTATACTTCATGAGCCCCTCATGTACCTACCCTTGTTTTGTTTTTTTTCTGGCTGGCTAGATATACGCATATATTTATCGAACGGGTCTCAATTCTGCCATAGTGCAGCCTATCAGTGCGCGCCTTCTTTACGAGCTCCCTGGTCTGTTGTTTCGAGAACTGTCTTTGCTGCATGCGGCATTGCATAATTTGAGCATCAGTTTCGGAGGTTTTCAATCTGGACGTTCTCATCTGTCCAGGACGGTGGTGGGGACTCTGCGTGCCTGGTACAGTCACCCCCCATGAGCAAGTCGATGGTGGAGCGCGAAATGAGGCGCATCATCCAAGTCATCGAGGAGCTGGCAACCACACCCCTTGTCGACACACGCCAGATCACACTGGTTGACCTCTCGGTGTCTGATCCAGAGTTGGAGGGGGATGCGAACCCGGTGCCCCGCTGTGCCTTGTTTCAGTCTCCACAGCAACCCAACGGGAGAGAGCCAGCGTGAGTCCAGTGTTGGGCTGGTGACGCCTCAATTCCTGTTTTAACTGGTGGCTACAAACCGGTGTCTTCAATTTACTAGCACAAGCAAGTGGATGAGAGGTTCACCAAGTCATTCAGGCATGATGCACTATGATGTGTATGGAGGAAACGAAACCAGGATATCTGTAGATCTCCACCAACTCCCATCTTGCTGGATTGCCCATTCCTCCGGCAAAATCTTGTAAGGGACGAAGTGAGCAGACATTGCCTAACTGTGCAGTATAAGGCAGGGTCGCACTTGCTGGCTCATTCTAGCCTACATGTTGTAAGCAAAGTTGAGGACACCTCAACACCTTTGGTAGAAGCACCAATGAGGTATGTGGACTATTGGAGGCTTCCTTTGTGTGCTAGGAAGCAAATTAGTGCATCACAAAGCTCTGGTGTCATTCCCTATCTACCCACCAACAACTTGGAATGCTAGGCTGCACTCAGCAGAGCTGGATCACCAGCGAACTGTACGGAAACAGACCACCCACCTTTAGGTGTATTAACGATTCTGCAAAGAAGTTATTCTGACTGACTGATCAATGGCATGTTAGTACGCCTTCTATACAAACCACCTTAGTCCGCTGAGTCTATTTTTTTTTTTTTTCCCGATTCATAGGTGTAGACGTGTATGTGTGTTGTCTTTCTGGATAAACTTGGTAGTGCCTATCTCGCCCCCAAGCCTGTTGTCGGCGTAGCGTTACTCTTTTGAAAGACGTGAACCATCTGCACTGTGGCAACTTTTTTTTTTGCCAATGAAGAGAAAGCTGGAGGGGTGGAGTGTCTTTAAATGCATCGCTACACCAATAGGTCTCCCACAGAATAGTGGTCTGGCACGTTGATCGCTGTGCGGTTGCCTCATTTCACCGCTGATGGTAGCTGGCGCCATCTATACAAGCTTCTTTTAACCAGACATGCCTAAAATATTTATTGTCGTCTGCAAAGTGTTTTTGCCACCTATTTTGAATTGAAAAAATGCTGTTATGTGAGAAGCGCTCCTTAGATAACAGTTGTTACCACAGTACTGTGTTTTGCGATGAGACTGTTAGTAGCATGCGTGGATTATATTCCGCTGCATAGGAAGGGAGATTGTTTTTTTTTTTCTGTAGCTTTGGCTGCATGGCCAAAAAAACGTTGCGGAGTATAACCTCTAACAAACACTGCTGATTTGCTTAAGTTTCTAGCTAAAAATGTCAACTATTAGCTATTAGATTATAACAAGCTGCATGACAATTCTAAGATTGCACTGCATTTTTTTTTGTATTGTGGGAGGTTTCTTTGGTTAGTCATTAACAATAGTAGCAGTCTTTTCTGAAGACAAGGGCAGACTTTCTAGATGCTGCGTGGTCCAATCAGGGGTTTGTTTTGCAGTGGCGTTCTAGTTGGTATAAAACAGGCCCTCAAATTGGTGCATTTTACATTGCTGAAAAAGTTCAGGGTGCTTGTCTAAATATCAATAGCTGGCAGATGTTAAAAGGCAAACACTCGAAAGCGGATGTCTATCCATGTAAATGTTTGGTTAATCGCACGTTGTGCCCTTAATCTCTCACCGACCACAACAGCTGAATTATTTATGTATCCGAAATGAACCTAGATGGCCACCAGGAATAACCCATATGAATTGTAGGACTCTTGCTTGGCTATTTTTACATTCATTTGGCTCCAAGAGACTTGTTTACTGCTGAGATAATTATTTCAGTATGGAATGTTTTCTTCTCACTTATTGATTCATACTTGTGATGTCAGAAACAACTGAAATTGTCACGGTAACTTTGTTAACCCGCTTATAGTGCAAAAGCATTGGTTGTTTGGTACAATTCTGCCAAGGTCAAAATTCAGTGGTAGCCAGTTTTTGGAAATGGCCACGGCCAAATTAGGAGGTCACAGTCTTGTTGGGCAGGGTCAAATTCGGGGTTTGTTTGGGCCGTATTTGTATGTATCTATATGTTATGGTTCTTTTTAATTTAGTGTCGCTGTTGCTAGGTGTTGGCACAAGATGAGACAGCTAAGATTCTTTGCCAAGATGTTGGCAAAGAAACACCGACCAAAAATCTTGGCTGTCTCCATTATCCAGTATTAATGTTGGGCAGTGTTGATTGGTATGGTCTAGCCTTGGATCCACATACTGTCCTGACATCATTGCAGTTTACTTTGAAAAACAGCTGGTGGTAGCGATACCTGTATCATTTTTTGCTCTTTTCTAGTTTATAGAAACTGTTTTCACTGCAAGTAGCCTCAGTTTTATTGGACTGTGATAATCAAGTTATGTGGACTGGCTTCAACTTGTCCTCTGTTTGTCGCCTGATGTGCTAGTATTGGAGTTCAGGAAAGTGTACTGGGTGCCAAGCATGTTCTTTGTTCTTCCCTGTATGGCTTGCAGTGCTAGTACTGAGGGGTACAGTTGGCTGATATCGCTGGCCTCTCCGGCCCCCCTGGCAAAGGCTAAGGCTGGTGTCACTCGGGCCAACACAAACCAGGGAGCAGTGATGAAAGACCCAGTAGCACCGACTGACCTGCTTGGCTCTCCACTCTTGGCTGAGACCAAGCTCGACACGTCAGAGCAGCCGTCCTTGGTTGAAGTAGACAGCAGCCGCGTTTGCCGTGAGTTCTTGGCAACCTTCCACCCTCCCCTTCAGCCCCCATTTTGCGCCTTCACCTTTTGTTTCCTTCTGGGCCCATTGTATTAGGGCTCAGCTGCGTCCCTGTTAGAGGTGAAGGTTGGCAAGGCTTTCAGTTTGCTCGGTCTCAGAATTTTACTTCTTTATAATGGGTCAGAGCGTGCAACAGAGTAAAGGAGAAAGTACAACCGCCTGCCCTCGGGATGCGACAAGGCATCTGTGCTAGCTGGTTTGCGAAGCGATTAATGCAGTGATGATGCCGTGCATGACTTGACTGCCACTACCACTTAACAAACCAAAATGGCGGCAGTAGCCTATGAGTGATTGACCATATTCGTGGCCACGGGGAAGTGTTGCTCTGCTTCGGGCTCTGGGTTCGGCCCTCTGGTTCAAATTTGTTTGCCAACGCTGGCCTTTGCCATTCGGTGGAGTCCAGGGTAGATTTCAAGGTAGAGGCTGCTGTGGACATGTGTACATAGCCCAATACAAAAAAAGACAATCACAGGTTTGAGTTTGCTCTGAGAATTTATTGCAGGACGCAGGTTTTGTCTGTCGTGGATTTGTGGGCATCAAGGTATCAGAAAGTCAATGCCTCTGGATATCTTAAGCTCATTTTTGAGTGACCCAGCTCTTTGGTCTATAGCGCCAATTTGGAGCACAATATTTTTCTTTATTCTAACCTGTGCCTTATGCAGTACACACTTGACAATTCATGTTATGACCACTTGCTTTGCATGATGCGTGAACTTGAATTTTTTTTTTTTCTACTGTGTTGCAGTCGGTCCTCTAAAAATTGACGCAGGAGTTGATTGATATTTGCTGTGTTTGCCAAGTTTTGATTGACCAGCAGTGAGAAAATTAAGATAATCTGGGGAATAACTCTGCATTACTTTTCCAAGCTCCTAGCAACTTTTAATTATTTCTAGGACCAATGCAAGCTTGCAAAAATGACAGTACAAAAAAAAAAAAAAACTGTTACAGCTACCAAAGTCTGGTGCTGCTTCGAACGTCGCACTTAGTGGCTCACTGAAGGCGATTGCCAGCAGCTGTCTTGTCTTTTTCGCCTGAAGAGCTTCTCGGCAGATAGTCCAGGTGACTGGCATCTGAAAGCAGCCCCTCTGCATTCAACTTGCATTGGTACGCTCAGACTACCACTTCTAAATTTCTTATGCTGAGAGTGTGACAGGATGCGAACGAGTTGCAGGCGTTGATTCCTCCTGCGTCTCACTGCGCGAACTGTGCAGAATAAGGCTCAAACTGACCAGATTTCCATGCAGAAATGTAATGTTAGCAAGGTTTTTTTTTTTTTTTTTAGAAGGATGTAATGTTAGCTGCGAAGCGAGATCTGTTGCCGAACTTATCCCACTTCATGACCACTGCCCATGCATGGCTTTTGCCCCTATTTGACTCCAAGAGACTTGCGAACGTTCATACCACTTCCTTTCTTCAACCTGGTGGCTTAACCAACCGACCCACAATTGGTCGCCAGTCACAAAGTACCGTAAAAACCCGCGTATAATACGAACCCGAATATAATACGAGGCTAAGTTTTAGAGACGCGAAATGGGAAAAAGAAAGTTTCACCCGCGTATAATACGAGTAACACAAGCTCATATAAGACATTTATTCAAATCGCATCCTGCACTTCACTTCAATTACCGTATTTTCCGGTGTATAAGACGCGGTTTTTTTCCATAAATCTTGCTGGTGCGTCCTGTAGAAGGGTGCGTCTTATATGCGAATTTTACGTTTTTTTTTGCGAGTTCAGAAATTACTCAGGTTCATGTTCAAGCTTTTTTCACCGAAAAAATATTACTACCAATAACGCGGTTGTAACATGGTTAATACTTCAATACGGGGACCGCCGTGCGCTACTTTTTTAGGTGAACTTTATCATGAAACGGCGGGGTTGACCACTTCCGGAATCTTAAACACGCGGCCGTTTCGGAGAGCCCAAGCAAAGGAAATGTGAAATGCCAAAAAATGGCGACAGTCGCGCTTCTCGCCATTGTCAAGACAAGCCAAGAGAAGCCGATGTTTTTTTTTAGTCACGCTTTGCAAGTACGTAGGGCAAAGAGAATGCTTCAGCCGCGTTGCCTTTTCGATAGCGCATCCGAAGATGAAGACTTTGAAGGTTTTATGTAAAAATAAATTGTTGTGGACATAAAGCTTTTGCTTTTTTTTCTTTTGTGCTAAAACGTGGGCGGGTATGGCGTGAGTGTTGCCTTTTTCGATCAATTAGTGTTGCTTAAGAACTTCTCACACGTACGGTGCATTTTACGATGGTCGCATAAGCATGCTTAATTAAGCCTCACTAGCCTAACTGGGTAAATTGGGGTGCGTCTTATACACGGGTGCGTCTTATATACCATTTTTTTCAATGACAGCCTGCATATATGGCGGGTGCGTCTTATACAAGGGTGCGTCTTGTACACCGGAAAATACGGTACTTTCTTCTTCAGTAGTGCTTTTTTCGGACATTTCTTTGTCCGACAAATCATCCCAAATTAATCTTTCGTGCCATCGAGGGCGTTCGAGATGCCGCACTTCTAAGCCCGCTTCAGCCGCCCGGCTGGCGTCACTGCAGGCTCACCTGAGCGCGTAGACTCTGCGTAGCACCGCTTGACTGTGTCCTTGAACGGTTTGTTCACACAACCATCAAGAGGCCGCGAAAGCTTCGTCGCGTTCCGCTGCACGCGAAAAGGGCTTCTTTCTGTTGCGGCCATCCACGAATGCTTCCTTCGACACCAAACTGCCTCCCGGCCGCACCGTTGCCGATGTTCTCCACAGCTAAAATTGCTTGAAAGTAGCAGAGTACTGTTTTCGAGACCGTGCCATTGTGCTCCCTAAAACAATATCCACTTCACGAAGCGTGCCTTACATGCGAGCACGTGCGTTGTCAACAGGCGCACGGCACACCGCGACCCCCCCCGGCGCACCCAACGGATCAACAAAGAAACGTCTTGACGTGTTTGTCGAGAGTAATAAAGCCAAGCCGTAGCCACGCGCCAATAGCAAAGCCAAGCCTTAGCCACGCCACAAAAACGTAACCAAAACTTCGAGCAACTTCGAAAATTTTTGTTCGGATCCGCAAATAGTACGAGGCGGAAATTTAGGACGCTAATTATGGGAAAAAAACCTCGTATTATACGCGGGTTTTTACGGTATGTTCAAGTGCACTAAACGTGGCACACCGAATGCGGGCAGTGCCTCCATCTGCCAACACAGTGAATGACTCCAGCACCTTTGCATCCCTGTGACATCGCAGCCTGACTCGTCTCTCTATTGTCGAGCACATGAATGTCTGGCTGAAAGGTAGCATGTGGCCTAAGAACAGACACACAAGGACATGCTTTTTTTTTTCAGCTATTTCAACCAACTGGACCAACTGTCCACTCCTCTAAATGTAAAATGTCTTTGGGACATTCCATTTGGGGCCACTGTACCTTGTCGTAGTCAGTTTAAAGGGACACTGAGGAGAGCTCTATTAATATTTTTTTTATAGCAAAATCCGATAGTTCGGCATGTCATGGCTTTGTTGCCACTTGGCAGGCAGCAAAAGATACATTTATTTCTAAGGGGTTTGGATTCAAAGTTGAAAAAGTTTTTCCCGCCGCTCTGATTCAAACTTGGGATTCTCCTATGACAACACAAGACTAAGTGACGTGAACATGACGTAACGCAGACTCCGTAATTTCTGGCACCCAGCAGTGCGGCCTAGCAGCAGCCGAAAAGAAAGCTACCGCCGGACGCACGTTGAAGGCATCTATCGGCTATTGCGGCCGTCGCTTCATTTACGTTTGCACCGGCGTTTTGCCAGCGCTACAATGGATCCCGTTCTCGAAGTCGTCAACGAAGTTCTCGCAAATAGACACCTTTAGCATACCGTGTACCTTGTTACCGTTAGCGGAATACCGGGAGTCCCCATACTACCCATACCGCTGTGAGCAGGCGCTGATTAGTCCCGGCGCTGCAGGAGCGCGCGTAGCTGTCGGTTACGTGGCGCCATCTGGCGACGTCAAGGAGATTTGCGCATGCATTTGCTGCGCCTCAGTGATTCGTAGCTTCTCGTGTCCTAGTGTTGCTAGAACTATTGGTTCTAGCAACACTGTTTTGTCCTATGACGTCATGAAGCTTGTACTTGCGAGTGTGGCCTGTGGTGGCGATACCTGTATTTTGGTTCTTGCTCTTTTCTACGTTACAAGAGCTTTGTTGTCAGTATAAACGGCGTTTTTGTAATCAGGAGCTGGTATTCTGTCGACGCAAGTCAACTTCAATTTCTCCTCAGTGTCCCTTTAATGTATAAAAACTTAGGTTATACCTCATTATGCCAAGGACTTGCCCAGGAACAAGCTGTGTTCCGCACCTACCTTCATGCTTTCCCATGAGGCTCCATGAGTGTTCCACTCCTCTGTTCTAAAGTTACTGCCTGTTTATGAGATTCGGTTGCACTTTGAGCCGATGGTGTCGGTTGCCACCTTTGAGCTAATGTCTTCCCTCTGCCTGTGTGCAGCCACCGCGGCGAACGTGCCGTTTGCACGAAAGCCCTTGGCCACCGGTGAAGAGGTGGTGGACTCGTGTGTCAGTGAAGAGTGCCTGGCTGTACCCAATGCGGAGACCACCTTCGCTGTTCCTGCCGTGCCGGCTGCTCTGTCCGCAACAGCTGCCGCCAAGAAGGCAAGTGCACGCTGTCTAGTGATAGTCAAACCCACTTATAACAATACAGGTTATAACACTATGTAGGATGCAACAATGGTCAATCGCGACACCGTCTGTTATGCCTTATGTTCTGTAATAAGATAAACAGCTTACAGAAATGCTGTGGTACCACATTATCATTTAGGAGACACTTTGGCATCTGTCTTGACTACTCTTTGCCAGATTTTTGCCTTTCTGCTTTTTTTTTTACCATGCCTTCCGCATGCGTCATGTGCAGACCACCACAGACACAGGAGCTGCGGACGTCGCTGTGACATCTGTGCAGGCCACCATTATTCCCTCCGTGCCTGCAGGACAGTTGAACTGTAAGTTCAGCTGTGTCAGTGCCTGGACTTGTAGCAGCGCCTGGCCAACATGCTACCGCTTTTTTGTATACATTTCTCAAGAGTCTACATGAGGCTGTGCCTCTTCCTTTTTTGTTTTTTCTTTATATGCAAATTAATTCAGTTTCTGTTTATGGGCACTCAGATGTGCAAAGGTGTTATCGACTACTTTCAGTAGTGTTTCCTGGATTTTGTTTGTGTATAGGGTATACGGCATGTTGTCGGTTTTGGGCATGTTGTGTGCGAGACATACCAGTACTAGTAGCCTCTTCATTCTGGCCTCTTTGCCATGGCAAAGATGGCTCTTCGAGCCACCAGTGCATCTGGCTGGGCAACGTGCCAGGGCAGAGCCAGTCGAATGGCTGCAGTTTGCTGGGCTGTACTCGGTGACTTTCTTTTTTTGGCAATGGGGAGAAAAGCATGGGGACAAAGCACCTCACTCTGTCACTTCCTCAGTTGTTGAGCCGAAGGACTGCCGCCTTGCATATTACTTGCTGCGCGGTTCGTTCACCCCTTTAAAGCTCCTGGTCGATAGCATACCTAGTCACATCTGTAGAAACACTGTGTAACCAGGCGAACCACCAAAAAGTTTGATGTGTTCTAATTGTTTTTTACCATGACTTTCTAACATTAAAAACCTCCAGTTTTATTAGATGTATGCCTGAAATAATGTTATCAGTACAAGGTTTTCTTCTGGGATTTTTTTTGACTGATGCAGGACGAGAGTAGATGCCAGGTTTTGAACAGAACAAACTCCTTGCGCTATTGCATAAAAACTATTCCGCTGTGCAGAATGAAACTGTGCATTTCAGCTCTCTAGCTTTCACTCCATTGCCATGCAAAGCTGTCGCAAAGTACAGGAGTGGTAGCAACATTTTGGTGCTGTTGGCTGTTCACCAGTGGCACCTTTCCTGCGAAAAGTTTGCATTTTGTTGAGTGTGTGTGGAAAGTAATGAACATAATGCAAAGGCTGAATTCTGGTTAATATTAACCAATGTAGTCTCAGCTGCAAAGTTGCATCCTCTCTAGGCCAGAGGCTTCTCTGGTATCATCCTTCACAGGGGTGTACAGTTAGCCCTAAGTTCTGTCGTGCCAAGTTGACATGTCCAGAAACAAGATTTCTTCCATGGCTGCAGTCACTCATCCCTAGGAGGCTGCCCAAATGTCTCGCACCTCTGCCGGCCTGAAGCTGTCTTGGCGTTGTACGACTCGGTGTGACATCTTGAACTGGTGCCACCTTTGGGCTCACGCTTGGCATCTTCTTCCTGACTTTGTGCAGCCGCCGTGCCAGACGGGCTGCCGACCATCCTTCTCGAAGAGGCTGCGGGGGAGGACTTGTGCACCAGCGAAGAAGGCTTGGCTGTGGCCAACGCAGAGACCACCTTTGCCATTCCTGTCGTACCCGCTGCTCCGCAAGTGACAGCTGTCCCCAGGAAGGCAAGTGTGGCATGGCCGTGTGGTGCATGTATTGGTTCTTAGTGAGCATGTGCCAAGAGAGCAAGGCGGTTGGGGGGGGGGGGAACTCGGGAAGTTTTGTGTTGAATCTGCATCTTCACAAACCAGCTGAACTAGAGCCCCCATGTTGCAGCATCTGCATGGCAAGTAGTGCGTAGCTCTATTACTTTTCAGGGTACGGTAAGCAGCCTGGCATTTTTTTTTTTCTCCCCCTACTGGCAAAAGCCACAAATGGTTTTCCTGGTTCTTCCAGTCATTTGCAGCAGTGTTTCGGAGACCCTTTGGCAGACATCTTCGACAGCTGTTGGATGTATTTGCTTTCGTGCGCTTTTTTGTTTTCTTCTATTATCTGTTTCATTTGAACTCTATATTTTTATTCTTCGATGTCCAGGGTACCTCTGGCAAGGTTGCTACGGATACCGCTGTGGCTCCGGAGCAGGGTACTGTTGCCCGCACGCCTGCAGGTAAGTCGGATTGTGAGTGCAGCCATGTCAGTGCACCGTGTAGTCTAGTCATCTTTTGCCTGAATGATGTTCATGTTGTATTGAAGAGTTACTGAAGATAAATTGAACTCTGCCAGTATCTATAGATTGCCGCATTCTAACGCCAGAAACTCTTGATTACAAAAGCTCCAATCAGAAAAAAAAGTGGCCGAAAAATGAAATGCAGGTGTATTTCATGAAATACTGAAGTCGCAGAATCAGATTTTTCAATGTCAACGTTACAAGGTTGAATCATGCGGTGTGAAAATTTTTAAGGGGGGGATGGGGGGGGAAGCTGGTTTTAGAAACTGAAATCATTTATGAATGAAGTCACATCTGTGAAATTTTCAGGGCAGACGTTTTTTGCGTGTGAATTGCAAATACTGAATGCCATTTAATTTCATGGGGAAACAAGTCCTTGTGCGTTTTCGTGGCATGTTAGTTTTTATGCAGTGAGCTTTTATGCATTTCTGCTACAGTAAACTTGCTGAAATGCATGCTATTGCTTTTTTTGTGTGAAATCAAGGAATGCAGTTAGGCCATCATGACTATCTCAGAACTTGAGTTGAGTTATTGGGTTTTGAAGTTGGTGCTCCAGAAACAGGACTGCAAACCTTTCTTCCCGTTTCTGAAGAACAGATTGAATTGGGGTAAAGTTTAGATTGACTTGTCCTTGGTGCCTCTTTAAGTCTCTGGATTTTCTGCAGCCTAAAGTTTTCAGTTCCACGAATTGAAGCAAAGAACCTACAGTATTCTGCGGCAAGCCTTTCGCGCAACACCTGATGCTGTGCTTACACTTCTTGCCTCATTGCTTTATTTTGTGCTGCACAGGATTCTCCAGTTCCATGCCAGTTTGCGAATTTTGTTTTCTTTCTATGCTCTTAGCAGCTCTTTCAGAATCTTCTCTTCTTCCTCAGCTGCCCGCACCATCTTGTTTGCATGTTTGCAGCAACTCTTTCTTGATAGTGCATGTGTGCCCCTTGCCTCTATCACTCAAGCTTGCCAAGAAGTTTGCTTTTTCTCGCGGCTTACTAGTCTTGTGGATGAGCTGTCTGATAGTATCTCAAACAATGGCTAAAAAATATTTGGCTTATATTACAATCTTAGCTCCACATATAACAGAGGGTGCTTTCAGAAACAGGCAATTCACTTAAAAACTTGTGTTATATTACTTTCGATAGGCACTAATATTGTCTTCCCATTCACTGTTAAAGTGCTGAGGCTCTAGCAGCAACGCACTTCATGCGCTCACTTGTTTCACGAGCTGGGGCAGCAAGCATGTCAAAGCACTGAGAGAACTTTGCATGTTGTCAGGTTTAACTTTCAAGGGAATTCAAATAATCAAATTCCCATCATCCTATCATTCGTACTGTTGTCAACAAATGCAATGTGTAAAAAAGTATGGCTGCTGACACACAATTCTGCGAAATGCCCTACAATCCCCCCCCCCCCCCCCCCTTTTTTTTTTCCACTGAACCACGGGGAAATTAGGGGTCTTGGTTAACATGGTCAGAGGCTGAACTCTAGTTGCTGTAACTCAACATCATGATAACAGCCCGGTTACGCCTACCGTAGGACAAAGATCTCCAACGTTGGTTTGTCTTCTCTTTCCTTGTTCACTCCAGCATTGTTCAGCACAGAAAAGTTCATGAATCCTTTATTCTACCTTGTTACACCAAGAACATGCCCAGGAACAAGTATTCTTCCACGGCTGCCATTGTTCTTTCCTAGGAGGCTGCCCGTGGCTTGCACACCTCTGCCGGCCTTGAGTTGTCTTGCTTCTGCGCGAATCTGTAACACCTAGTCCGTGTTGTGTTCGATGCGCATTTGAGCTCATGCTGGTGATCTTCTCTCTGCCCTTGCACGGCTGCCACGCCGGCCTCATCACTTGCAGCTGTTCGGGAAGAGGCTGCAGTGTCGGACTCGTGTGGCAGCGAGGACGGCTTTGCAGTGGCCAATGCGGAAACCACCTTCGCTGTAGCTGCCACACCCACAGCTCCATCCGCGGCAGCTGTCCCGAGGAAGGCAAGTGCAGTCTTACCTTCCTGTCCACATCCAAGAGTGTGCGTGGTCAATTGCTCCAGAGGAACCTCAGGCTTGAGAACGGTCTGGTAGCCAGTGCATCTCGGCTTGAGTCAATGTTGCAAGTATCTCCTGGGGGGCCCGAAAAGAATGAGTGCGATGGTACTGCTGTGTGCTGTGACCATTCTCCTTAAAGCAGTCCTGTTTTCCCATGGGAGTTTCCCCCCTGTGCTTATTCTATGCCAAAGGGCAATGCAAAAGGAAAAATGGTGGGAAACAGAAACAACACTAGGTTGACGCGGAGTGCCATCTGATAAGGGTGCCCCTTTTCAGGAAAGCTCCCTACACAGTAGTGAGGGTGGCTTTGAAGCATATTTTATTATCTTAGAGTTCTGGTTCTAGCACACGGGAGCACACCTGGGCAGACCTGGTGTAGCTCATAAATAGCACTGGTCAGTGATAACATTGCTGTACCAAGCACGTGTGCAGCCATTTGCACTGGTGAATACAGTCACGCCTGGTGCAAGGCAATAGTCCCATGGTAGCAACTTGTTTTCTCAAATTGCACCAGAACAGCCATCCCAGTGTGACTGGACCCAGGAAGTGAATTGCCTGTGGGCATAGCTGTTTCACTCATTTTCGCTCACTCTAAGGAAGGCTCTCAACAGTGTCTCTCTACAGCCATTGGCAGGTCCTGGCCTTTGGGTTACTGTTATTTTTACCCCTGCTGAACTTTTCCTGTTGTTGTGTCTGTATGACGATGCCTCTGCCTCCTTGGGTGTCCAGGCCCCATCCAAAGCAGCAACGGCGGCGGACACCACTGTCACCCTGGGGCAAGGTGCCATTCCACGCAGGCCTTTGGGACAACCCCTCCCACGGAGGAGCATGCTGCGTGAGTGCTCCGTTCACTTACTCCTGTGCTGGATGTACGTGTTAATTCTTACTACTACACAGCACAAAGACAAATATGGACCGATAAGGAAACACCACAAAGCGTGTTAAGGGGGGACCCTGGTCTTAAGAATTTTATTAATCAAGATATAGTAATGAAATTTTCAGGCCACATGCGTTTTTGTGCGCTGATTCTAGATATGTCATTTAATTTATTCCTTGAGTACTTGTGCAATTTTTATGAAAGTATTTTGGGAAAAGTTTTGCAGAAAATTTGCTGCAGGAGACTCGCTGAAGTGTATGCCATTGGGTTCTCTTGACAACAAGGAATACAATAAGGGTAAAATTATCATCCTGGCTCTCATAGAACTTGAGTAATAGGGTAATGAAGCTGGCACTTCAGAAACAGGAATACACACTTAGAGAAGAAAAGTGTGTATTCCTGTTTCTGAAGTGCCAGCTTCATTACCCTATTACTCAAGTTCTATGAGAGCCAGGTTGATAATTTTACCCTTATTGCATTCCTTGGTGTCAAGAGAACCCAATGGCATGCATTTCAGTGAGTTTCCTGCAGCAAATTTTCTCCAAAACTTTTTCCAAAATACTTGCATAAAAATTGCACAAGTACTCAAGGAATTGTTTTACATAAAATTAAATGACATATCTAGAATCAGCGCACAAAAATGCATATGGCCTAAATTTTATAACTGACTGCATTAATAAATTTTTTTTCCAAGACCAGGGTCCCCCCTTAATTCTTCCTGTATGGGCCCACACTCCCGAATTGTCTACTGAGTACAATCGAACCCGCATAAATCGAACTCTTAAAACTCCTAAGATTTCGATATAATGTCATGCTATATAAAAGTAGCAGTAAGTTTAACAGCACACAAACATATTGAGATTGGAAAAAAAAAATGAATTTCTTTGATGGCTGCTTACTGCGTGCTGATTAGAGCACACTAGTCTTGAATTTTTTGTTTCTTCATCTTCTTTGCCAAGGAGGGGACACATTTTAAAATATTCTAGATGGACTCCTAACAGCCGAGACCACAGCCTTCCATTGATGCGCTATGGTGATGAACCATGCCGAGCCCATGGAGCACGTCGAAGCTCATGGGTGCATTCCTTCTACTCCTAGTTGCAACTCTCATCAGTGGTGTCCTCGTTCTCGACATCTACAATGTCATCCGCAAGCTCTCCCGCGGTCTCAATGTCATCGTTCATGGAAAAAAATTGCCTTTAGCTGCCCCATCACGAATACTTATCTCCAGCAACTTTGTACAGCTGGTTTCACAATAAAGACCCGCGACGGCTTCATCGAGCTCACCCCACAAAGAATTTGAGGAGAGACTAGAATGTCGAAAGCAGATCTGCATTCCTTTGCTTTTGACATTCTGTGATCCACATAGCGTAGCCAGAGCGCCTGAAAAATCGTTTTTGGTCTCCAGTCTTTGGTTTCTGCAGGAGCTTTGTAATCAGTGGTTTCCTAAAACCAGCCTTCATTGCGCGGATAATCCCCTGGTCCGAGGATTGAAGCACCGACGTTGCGTTCTGTGGCAGGCAGTACTGCTGGAAGTACTGCAGGAAGTACTGCTGTGGCAGTACTGCTGGAACTAGTACTGCAGCGGCTGGTATAGGCGTAGCGATCATGGTCTGTCAGCTCTTCGGTCCAAGCATTGTGGTACTTGGCAAAAAGTTTGCTGGTTATCCATGCTCTTCGATTGGACCTGTAGGTCACCAGAGCAGAAAGCACGGTCGGCAAGCATTGCAGAGACTTGCTTTTTCTGACCACAAGGGGTTGAAGCTTCTTTGATTCATCCATGTTGGTGGTGAGCAGTTTCGGATTTCTTCTCACCTTGTTCAACTCGCTTGATAATTTCCTTGTTTCATGAAAAAGAGGAGGTTCTGTCATTTTGTGGCTGTCATCGCATGCCTGTAGACGACGAAAACCATGCATCAGTTCACACGTTCGGCCATTTCGCAACGCACTAAAGACTCTTATTCTGGTTGGCTGTGTACATGTCCGCCGCCTACTTCATGGAAAGTCCGCGCCATCCTTCGTCTGCGCATGTTGTGCAACAGCACCTGCAGGCCATGCGGGAAAGCTAACCTTCGGACATGCGTAACCTTCGGACATGCGTAACCTTCGGACATGCGTAACCTTCGGACATGCGTAACCTTCGGACATGCGTAACCTTCGGACATGCGTAACCTTCGGACATGCGTAACCTTCGGACATGCGTAACCTTCGGACATGCGTAACCTTCGGACATGCGTAACCTTCGGACATGCGTAACCTTCGGACATGCGTAACCTTCGGACATGCGTAACCTTCGGACATGCGTAACCTTCGGACATGCGCAACCTTCGGACATGCGTAACCTTCGGACATGCGTAACCTTCGGACATGCGCTGAGGGGAAAGCCAGCTTCTGGAGTGGACCGGAGTTGCCCGAAGGTCGATCTATCAGATGCGACGGCTAATTTTTGTACGATACAGCCATACATTCACATTGTCGCTTTACAGTGCTGTGCATGCTCAGTGGCTCCTCCGCTGAAGCGGATTGCACTATGCAAAGTTTCTCTAATCAGAAGACTCGTGACACCCTTGACTTCCGCGGAATGAGCCTGAGCTGACTGCAGCTGCTGCAGCCGCGCTTCTCCGCATGAAATTCATGCTAGTGCCGTTGTACATGTTTAGTGTAAGAGGGCTAGCACGAGACACATGGAGGTGGATGTCCCATTCCAACACCTGATGTGAGGTGGCGCTGGGCACGCAGTGCATACGTCTAGTCACAGTTGAGATTTACTATATCGCAGGCCCCATATATCTGTATATAGGTCTCTCTCACCTCAGATGCGTCGGCACCACATGTAGGTCAGCTCCCCAATTTCCAATGGTCATTTTTGCAGAAAGTTGACACAGCTTCAATGAATGTAACAAAACTTCAGTGCGTTTTTTCTTTTTTTTTTTCATGTAATGGCCTTGTGTGTTCAAAAGTTGACGGTTATGAAAGTGCCTGTATGGCATTCAACCTTTTCTGGATGCCGGAAGTATTCAAAATATTCGTTTCAAAACTATTGAAAGCAAATTGCTATTCGCTTTGAATTCGCTTCGAACCAAAACAGCACTATTCGAACGTGCTCATTATCTTTAAATAGCTCAACTTCTTCGGTGACACACTCGGTTTATAACTAGTTTCTGCCAATTGGCGTTGCACGGCCAAGACTGTCCTCCAGTACATTGCCTCATACCATATGCACATCCATGTTGCTTCCATCTGCTGATGAACTCGTGCCTCCTAGTGAGTTTTTTCCATTTCTTTTTTTTTTTCAACGTTGGTCAGTGACCTTTCTCCTGTCGTCGTTCTGTGGTCTTCCCAGCGCCCCCGTCCCAGCGTGCTGGGCGGCTGTCCGTTCCCTCCAGGCCCCCTGTGCCCCGTGGCCGGCTCAGTGTTGCCCCCGCAGCAGCAGCAGACACCACCTTTGGGGTGAACAGGGCCACACCAGAAGGACGCCTGTCGGCACCCAAAAGTGCCCTGCAGCAGCCCAGCCAGGTGAGGGGTCTACTGCAGCTTCCCAGCTGGTCGCTCCACAGTCGCTACAGCCTACACTGGGGCAAAGCTGAACAAACAAGCAACGTTCCTTGAACCAAGGCATGTCTACAACTGTCTCCAAGAACCCCAGGTGGCCGAAATTAACCTCTACTCCCCAACGGAGCATGTTTCGTAGCCCATGTGCATGTTTCAGACCCTGAACAATACACACCACTGCCATAGCCTGAAAGCTAACAATGTAGAATTTCTACACCCCGTGCCCCTCGCAAGCACGCGACATTGGCTTCTACTGGCATTTATAGTTTGGGCAGGTGACAAACGTGGTGAGGTTAGCCACTGTCTGAAAGTGTGTTTCTCCTCGTTGCCCAGCGGCAGGCAGCACCGGCGTCTCAACCTGCACCTGCCGTACCTGGCCCCCGGGTGCCCTCCCTGCGGAGGTCGGTGGCAGGACCCTCTGTTGGTGCAGCTGCAACTTCCAGGAGGAGCCTCCAAGGTCGGTCTGCCTCTGCTATTCTCTTTTGCATGTGGATGTTGGTGTTGGCAGTGCGTTTGGATAGGGAAAAAGGGTGGAGCTTTTTGGTACCGTAATACCAGGAGGAGGAATCTTCTGAGGCAAATGGCATAGATGCACTGATGAAGCTTCCTTTTGATGTGCAGCATAGTTGATAGATGCTTTATGGGATACCTCTTCAGCCTCGTATGCTATCATTGCTACACGTTAACCAAGGCATTCGCCAAATTCCCGAGGTTTAGTGGCAGTGGAGTCTGGGATTTCATGTGGCTTTGACTTAAGCGGACCGGCCGCCTAATAAATGAGTGCTCCTTAGGTTTACCATGGCACATGAGTGGGGGAGCCAATGGTGGTGCTGCTGCTTCTTGTCATCTGTCCCCTCTTTCGGTCTGCCTGCCCACAGTTTCTCTGGGAAAGGGACCGGCTCTTCGCCTTGAACAAAGTGGGTGGAAGAATTGTGCAGGCCGGCGGAGTGGTGCACACACACCGGCAGCAAGTGCAAGGTAGTAGAGGAAGGGCATGGGGTCGTGTGTAGCAGCCCTAAACGAGGCAGTGTGAGATTCTTCTCTCGATAACTAAAGGAGTCGTCTTTGATGTGAGTGGCAGCTGTGCTACGTATTGATCTACACTGGGGAAACAGTGTTGCCCACCTTGGCTTGTCAAGTGACCACCTTGTGCTGCTGCTGTGTTTGTGCAGTGCCAGCGAGTGGTGCACTGGCGAGTGGTGTTGCCAAGCGGGGCCCAGCACCCAGGCTGTCGGTGGTGCCCACAACGACATCAGCTGCTCCTTCACGAACATCGCTGAGGCCACCAGCTAAGCCAGCTGCAACTGGTGAGCTGTGCCACTTGGACTCCGCATGCTCCACGTACCGCATGCTCTGCAAACAAAGCCTATAGCTCTGTTATTAGCTGCTGGCTGGAGATCACACTTTTGTCCTTGACTATACTGCTAACATTCAAAATGTCTGTGGAAGGGGAGGCAAGGGAGGAGGTATCTCGGAGACAACAAACTATAGAAGAGTGGCTCACCGGACTACGCTGCATAGAAATCTGCAAACATTTGTGCACATTGCAAACAACAATCTACAGATTGAAAAGCTGCATGTTCATAGCATTGTGCATGAAATGTACTCTTGCAGTGAGAGGACCTTGAGTAACATTAATTTCGTGCGCCACTTAAGCAAATATGCAGCAATTGCAGGTGGTTGACAACATGAGCCTTCCAAAGTTGGCCAGTTTGATGCTTAAGGCTTATGCAAATTAGTGCCACAATGGACAGCAAATGTGCATGGGTTGTGGCTGCTTCAAACAGCACTGTGTGTTATGTTTTGGAAATGTTGAGGTCTAACTTGGTTGGTTTCTTCTTAAGTGTGAGTCTAAATTTCTATAAAGAAGTGTGTGTGTGTGCTGAGCATTTACATGCCGGTTCTTTTTCTTACCTCGGCTTTCTGCTTGGCACTAGTTTTGAGGACCCATCGTGTGGTGGCTAACTTGCGCTTTGTGCTTTGCTGCAGGCCTGAGGAAATCCTTGGCCGGACAACAGAAAGTGCAGACTCCAGCTGACCAACCCCCAGCGCAGATGGCAGGGCAAGCACCCAAGCCCAATTCACAGCCACAGCCAAAGGCAGCCTTGGCGCCTCAACAGCCGCGCTCCCGCCTTCCACCTCCCAAGACCAGAGGTGCTTGTGCTTCCTTGTTTTTTTTGTCGTGAAATTTTCGGGTCTTGCTTTATGCATAGAATAAATCAAAACAGGGCGATGGCAAGCCCTATCAGTAACAATGCAGTGCTGAGTATACGGCGATGGGGTCTCTGTCCCGTTGTGCAAACAGTGTACGCAGTGCCATATGGCAGTCACCAGCGGTTGGGTTTTTGCTCTGCATTAACCACTGATGCTGTGTGCCTGTTCAGTTAGTGTACATACCCCTGGATGTATGCTTGTTAAAGGAAACTGGGAAGAGATCTTTTTGCATTGCAAAACATTAGAGGACATTTTTAATTTGGATGGACTCCGGGCTGGAGCCTGTGTCCAGGTGTTGCTACATGAGCAGCATTTGTCCTAATATCCCTCCTCAAGCCTGAATTGCGCGGTGCATAGTTGGCCGTGCACCTCTGATGTCGCGCAGCTGCAGGTGTGATGCCGTGCTGCTTTGAAGGTTGTCACCAAAAAATAGACTGGCCGCATAGTTTTGTATTCCCTTTTTTAGCACCGCAGTGCAGTTACAGTGGCTATTAGTTGCACACAGGCCATCCAGCAGAGCTGCATTCTGTTTTGCTGAACACTCATCTCTGCCATTCTTTTTCCATCTCGTTCGACGCTGGCAGTACGCATTCAGGTCTTTCATCTTCCCTGGCTCCTGTTTGTATTTACTCTCGCACGTTTCCGTTGTGTGTCCACCAGCAGCTGGTGGCCTGCCTCGGCCAGCTGCGTCCAGGGGGGCATCTTCGAGCCGTGCTGCTCCAACTCTGCTGCTGCCGATTGTGGAGTCACCAGTGGCGACCCGCCTCTCCTCCACTCCAGTGCGGTGCGTACCTTCCTGCTCTTCGTCGTGGTAACTCTGGTTCAGACCATGCATGTGTGACAGCGCTGTGTTTGTCCCTACCTTAGTCCTGTCTTTCGTGCACTGTGCCTTCAGTTTTAACAATGTACCGACTAGCCCAAACAAATACCTTAGTGACAGTTTGCCCTCCCTAGTTGCTTTCTCTATAACTAGTTCATTATTCATATCTTTCAGGGCAGATTTTGCTATGCTAGCAGGCCTGTCACTGAAGTCCCTGTTGCTCTCTGCTGGTAGTGTGTGCTTACTGGCTTCGGGGGTCGCTTCCCTCATAATACTACATAATTTATCTCATCACTGTTTCTGGCAGGCTGCTTGTGTGGTTACCAAAAGTGGTAACAGAGTCCTTCAGTGCTTTGTGGTCACGAAACTTCTCCACAACGCTATGGGAGAGCTTCAAATGCTGCTCGCGGCTGCCACGCTGCGGCCTCATCACACGCGGAACTGCATTGTCCGAGGAGCTTGGAGCTGCCGCGACTCAGAAGGGAACCCCTCCGCTGTTAGCTTGATAGTGAAATTTCACATTTACTGTGCCTTTGTGGGTTAGGTAATGCAACTTGTAGCAAGCGCTCGACATCGTCCCGCGCACACGTGTTGGTATGCTGTTCCGGTTACAGAGGCATGACTGAGAAAATAGAGCTCATTGGTTTCCTGCCTCAGTAACACAGAGCTGCCGAGAAAAGCAAAGCGAGCAGTAGCACTGCAACAAATCAGAGGTGTTACCTCCGCCTCCAAATATGTGCTTGGTTCTGAAAAAATTTCGTATTCTCAGCCACAGCGGTGGCTCAGTGGTTATGGTGCTGGGCTGCTGACCCGAAAGACACGGGTTCGATCCTGGCCACGGCGGTTGAATTTCTTTGGAGGAGACATTCCGGAGGCCCGTGTACTGTGCGATGTCAGTGCACGTTAAAGAACCCCAGGTGGTCGAAGTTTCCGGAGCCCTCCACTACGGTGTCTCTCATAGCCGTAGTCTCTTTGGGACGTTAGACCCCATAAACCAAACCAGTCGTATTCTCAAATTTCAAAATAGGCGACACAGGCCCCCCCTCCTGTGATGAGTAGACCTAGCGAGAGCACAGGATTCGCGAGCCTGATTCGGCAATTAAGGAGAGCATATTCACAAGTTTCAGAGTGCGAATGCTGATCCACTGTAATTCCAGCAACAGTGGCCTGAGGTTGATGATTGCTTACGTCGCAGTACAAGCATGCAATTAGCGGGAAGTGCCAATGGGACCCGATCTGCTGCGCAGTACTGAAAGGGCTCGGCACCTGTCGTTGACATTGCTTGTGGACATAAATAATGGGCCATTTCAATCCATGTATGGCATCGCCGAATGCACTTCTGGATAAAACAACTTAAATTTGATTATTGGTCACACTGGAAAAAGCAGACGAGTTTCGTGGCCAGAAAAGCATTGGAGGGCCCTGACATGGCTAATTGTATCCCATGTTTCAATGCGAGCATACGACATTGTCAGTCAGGGATAGCAGGCCAGTCAACTCTCTTTTCGTGATCACTTCCAACTGGGTACACTTAGTTTGCATTGTGCCCACATGTCAAAGCAGTTTGCTGCATGTTAAGAAGCTTCTATTCCCAAAAGGCACAGACTTTTTAGACCATTCACGCTTTGAATACTGGGCATAGGAAAGGTAACAATTTTGGCACCTAATAATGTCTGTAAGCAGCAACTTTCATGTGTCTATGAGTTGCACGTTATGGAGACGGATGATGTTTCCATCATGTGATGCACACTTGCCACCATGTGGAGAGACATGTGTCCTGTGGGTGAATACCGTGCTTAACGTGCGTACTTGTTCTTCCATATCGTTTTCATTGGGTATTTGCCGCCAATAAAGGACCACCAAAATTGACATGCTTAGTTGGGGATGTTATTTCATTGTTGTCTTCTTGTTTTTCCACACTTTGTGGAACATTTCAGGCCTGTGGTTTAGTTTTCTTCCCTGAAAGTGAGTGGCTTTTTTTTCTTTTTGCTTTGTTGTGTGCAGGTCCGACGCTCCCCTCTGTGGTGCCCCTGACCTGACGCCCATCAGGAAGCGGTGACTTCACTGCGCTTCCTTGGTGGATGTATTAAAGTTCTGACGTGTAAAATGGAAATTTTTATGAAGTATTTTAACACAATTTAATATGGGGGGGTAACGGGGGCATTTTATAATATGTAGTTTTATCCTGCATCTTGCCCAAAGACAAACTACAAAAAACATATTTTGGATGTTTTTGTGGGCTGCAGGCAGATTTTAAGATGTAATTACCAATGATGTGTTGATTTAATGTGACATTGTGAATTGGGGGCATTTTTTATTGCATAATTTTTTATCCTGCATGCCCAAAGGCTAATGGTCGCATTGTAATTTTTTTTTAGCTTTTTTGGGCTGCAGGCAGATTTTAAGACAGTCAAGCTCACTTATGATGAACCTGACGGTCATGTGTAGTATTGCATTTGTTGTCCAATGATCGTAGTACCTAAGCGGACTGCCTGTATTACAGCCCAAAATACTTTATGGCACCTCCGCTTTCGCTATAACCGAATTGTGTGGCTCTAATTGTCCGTTGCATCCGAGACAAATTGCCATTGCCCTACAGCAGTACTTTGACAGTGGCACTGCTTTCGTTCATAATAAGGAAGCGTTCATGTTATCTGGAGCAGTTATAAGTGGGCTAGGCTATATAATTGACAGTGATGTGTTCACTTTTAATGGCTGTGAATTGGGGGCATATTTTTATTACGCAGTTTTTATACTGCATGCCCACAGTCTAATGATGGCATTGTGATTTATTGTTTGACGCATCTGCAGACTGCAGGCAGGTTTCAAGGTGTAATTACCTACGACTTGTTAGTTTATTTTTGTACAGGTCCCACAGTGCTGGGTGTCAGTCTTGATGTTGCTTAATAAAGCTTTTAGCCAACTGGCTTCCTCGCATTGTGATGGTTTTGTGATGCGGACACTTCGTTGAACGAGTCCATGTTTTGAGAGCACTGGGCCGGCATGGAGCGTGTGTATGAGACTTCCTGATGTGATAGCATCACTGTTGAGGTGGTCATTCCGTGCACAAGGGCCGGTGCAAGTAAGTTGCACACACTAATACCCCTGTCACACGGGCACTTTCAATCCTCATTGAACTCTATCTGCATCGAGATTTTCGAGCACACTCGAAACATCCGGTGCTACACGGGCATTTTCAATGCTCCTTGAGAAGTTTCCCTCGTGTGTAAGGTGGCTCCAAATGTTCCTCCAACAGCCATAACATGGTGAAGTCCGGCAACACTGTGCATTCGGGAGCAGCGGCAGCCAAATCCGTAGCCAGACGTGTGGCGCACCTCTCCAACAGAACCATAACCTCTGCTGCTGTGCAATGGAACCCGAGGGCCCACAACGCCTCCGGGATTTCTGTGTAGACTGCGGCATTTCTTCTGGCGCCGCAAATCATCTAGGTGGTCTTGCCAGCAGCCGATGAAAGCGGCCGTCTCGAGCTCGCTCCACAGTTTGTGTGTCAACGAGCAGAAGGACGCCATTTTTGTTTACACCGACGGTGAAGCTTGGAGCATGGTTGGCATGGTGTTGAAATTATTTATAAATATGTTTGCATATAAGCAGGCATAGTGCCCGAAAATGTTCTGTCTTGCATTTTAATCAATTCCTACAACAACAAATGTGGTTTTGTATTGTTAACTAGTGTTTACTTTTATAGCTTTGTGAGAGCAAGAGTGCTTCCGATTGTGCTTGGAACGTCAAGCACTCTTGAGGAGTTGGCATAGAGTCAAGCAATATTGAGTTCGATTGCGCTTGAAAGTGGCCGTGTGGCAACCATCGATCTGCATTGAGTTCGATCAGCATGGAGTCAATGAGGATCAAAAGTGCCCGTGTGGTAGAGGTATAAAACCATGGCAACATAGAGGAATTCTTCGATATTAGTGAGATGGCGGCAGTTATCGTAGTTAAGCCTACGCCTACGTGCCTACTTCTAGCTATGATGACCACATAGTAGAGAGCTTCTATGAGGAAGTAAAAAATAGTACTGTGTACTGATGGGCAATTTCAATGCCAAAGTAGAAAGAAACACTCTGGATACCAGGCAGTAGGAGACTATGGCATAGGCTCTACAAGCAGCAGGGGGAAGTTACTAGTAGAGTTGGCCGAGAAATAATTCACGGATCATGAATACTTCCTGCTGAAAATGAGAAAACAGGAAATGGGCGTGGAAGAGTCCCAATACTTCATACTATGCACTCACCCCGGCATCGTGCAAGGTGTGGAGGTCCTCGGAAAGGTGCGTTGTAGTGACCGCAGGTTGGTAAGGTCTCGAATTAGCCTAGCCTTGAAGAGCGAATAAAAGAACTAGGGAAGTGGAAGCCCATCAGCGAGTTAGCGGTTAGAGGGAAAGTAAAGGAATTCAGGATATCGTTGCAGAACCAGGGTATCGAACCGGAACCGAACCCGAATTTTTGCCCGGAACAGTAACCGACCCAATATTTTTTCGCAATCTTGGAACTGAACCCAAACCTGAACGAATCGGGCACTTTTTCGAACCAGTTCAGGAGTCTGTTCAGTCCCACTTTTTTGCATCCTGGCGTGCGTGGCATCCCATGAAATGTGATGTGATAGCATGTACATTTAGCCACCAAAAGCTGTCTATGCTAGGCAGTGCAGAAATGGTAAGCGGTCTGTGACAACAAAATCGACCGAAGTCTTGTGTCTAGGAAGAAAACTAATTAGCGCTTCATTAATGTGCTTTCGGCAACTCCAAAGCATTGTACACCAGATTGATTGGAAATCTTGCGTTTATTAGAGCCTCCCCATTTCACATGTATGCCTATGGTTTTAATCAATTAGTATTGGCATTGCTCCAACTCGTAAAGCATGGAGTGAAAATAGCTTCCCTTTTTTAGTGTCGTGTACAATAAATATATGGAACATAGGCGTAACGACCTAATGACGTGCAACGTTTACTTTCGGTGCCGTTTGTTGTCTCAGGAGATACTCAATAAGACCTATCACGACGCTCAGTGACAGTGGCGCTCAGCTGCTGATCTCAAGTTCATGGGTTCGGTCCCGGCTGGGGGGGGCAACGTTACGATGGTGGCGAAATGCAAACACGCACTTGTGCTGTGTGATGTCGGCACACGTTTAAGGACCCCAGCTGGTCGAGGTTAATATGGAGTCCTCCACTACAGCATCCCTGATAGCACAGTGTTGCTTCCACACGTTCAATTCCAGATACCACTGTTATTACAAAATAAAGGATGTATAAATTGGTTCAGTATTCTTTTCTGAATGCTAGCATTCAATGTTGCACGCGATGGAAATAAGCAATGGAAAGCTGGCATGGCAGCGGTAGAGATACTAAAGAGAAAAAAAAATTTATTACACATGGGCAATGCAGAAGTGCATGCGGTCATTGGCATGCGATGATTATGCCCAGTGTCGCCATGGTGGCTTAGTGGTTATGGCACTTGGTTGCTGCCCCAAAAGATGTAGGTTCGATCCCAGCCACAGTGGTCACATTTTGGTGGAGGAGAAATTTTAGTGGCCCTTGTACTGTGCAATGTCAGTGCACGTTGAACTCCAGGTGATCAAAATTTCTGGAGCCCTTTATTGGTTTATTTGGGTTTAACGTCCCGAAGCAACTCAGGCTATGAGGGGCGCCGTAGTGAAGGGCTCCGGAAATTTCGACCACCTGGGGTTCTTTAACGTGCGCTGACATCGCACAGCACACGGGCCTCTAGAATTTCGCCTTCATCGAAATTCGGCCGCCACGGCCGGGATCGAACCCGCGTCCTTTTGGGTCATCAGCCACGCGCCGTAACCACTGAGCCACCGCGGCGGGGCTGGAGCCCTTTACGACGGCATCCCACATAGCTTGAGTCGCTTTGGGGCGTTAAATTCTCATAAACCATAAAAACAATGATTGCAACCAGAAAGATGCTGCTGTAATGAAATGCAACTGTGAAGAAAAGATTTTGTGCTATGCCGGTGCAGTGAAATGTTCTGCTTATGTATAAAAAAAAATACATGCTAATCGCTAGCAGACGTCTTTGTCGCGCTGTTCTCGGACTGCTGGATCTTGAATTGCCAGTCGGTCGGACAACGTCCGCCGCTTAAGAACGTGGGTGGCGCTGATGAACACTCTCAAGGTTAGGTTACTTGTGAACATAAATACCCCGAAAGCAGAAGATTTGACAGCCATCGCCGTAGCTCAGAGGTAGAGCACCGGACGCGTAATTCGGAGGTCGTGGGTCCGGATCCCACCGGCGGCATGTGGTTGTTTTTTCTTCTGCTTTTCTAATCAATTAGCTTTAAGCGATAACATATTGAGTAATATTCTAAAGTGATCAACACCGCAAAATAAATAAATAAAAAATTAAAAATCCCCTCTGCCCCTTGGTTTCTGTGGCTGTTGGCTTCTTTCATGTATATCGGATAGGAAGATGAGAACAACAGTCACGCAACAGGACTGACGCATACATTGCATTAATAATTCAAGGTCTGAATGGTTGCGTGCATCTTTTCTTGATTGTCCCTGTTCTAATGTGCGCTAAATATACATCCGTTGATAACGAACTGTCACTAGCTGCTACAACATTTGCGATATATTCTGTTAAATGTTCTTCATTGTCTTGAACAACGCCATGCAGGAATTACCGCAAAAATGTGTGTTTGTGCTTGGGTAAAAGGAAAAAAAATTGCAAGTAAAATGTGGGGTTGAAGTCCTGAAGTGGCAATTGGGCCATGAGGGAAGCCTTGGTGGAGGGTTCCGAAATATTTGAGACAATCTGGGTTTCTTCAACGAGTGCTGACATTTACCATCACACGGGCGTTTTTCAATTCCGCCTGAATCTAAATAGGGCCAAAATAATTATTGTGCCTTACCAACGCTTTTTGCGACTATTTAAAAATGTTGCTAGTATTTAAAAAGGCATGCTGGAATTTGAATAGACCAACCTTGCAACTCAGATTATGGATAAAGTATCTATCAGTATTTATTACCACGACCTCAACAGCCATCAGACATTGCCTTCGTGTGGAACATAATTAGACTTACCTAAAAGGTCCGCAAAGCTCAACTTCTTCCTGCGCTATCTCAGTTCTGTTCCGCGAAAAAAAAACATATAAAAAGTTTTTAGATATTAGGTGGGCATTGTCCTATATCTTAATTTTGCGCTTTTAATTCATGTTTAAAATTTTAACAGGAACCTATGAATGGTTGTCTGAATGCTGCATTATCGTATGGTGGTTTGGACATGGTTGTATAGCTAATTCTTAAAACACAGGCAAGGGGATGAAACACAATGAAATGACTGCGTAAAGAATAATAATGGCAGATTTTGTGGAACAAACATAGGCGGCTAAGGTTTCTTCACAGTTATATACAGCGTAAGGGTAAAATCTGTTTCATGGCCCTGATGCTTGTAGTTCCATTATAATATTAGGTGATAAAACGGAATTCGCTTGCTTGCCTTTCACCATATCAATACGTATGCCTGTTTATATTCTCAACCCAAACTACGAAAGCACACATTGAAACAATAATTATCACTGCTAATAGCGCATTAGGTTATCTGCATCCTAATTGCAAATATCAGGAAATAAGCAGTCTCGTTTGCATTACCCACTCATTTCATTATCAGGCATTCCCCGTAAACTCACGGAGCATATTTCGTATTCTTGTATATTGATTTATTAGGATCCAATTCATTCTTCACATCTGCTCAACATAACTTTCGGTGCTTGTTTTCTATGTGAAACTTTTTTACACATTCTGCGGTGACTGTATTAGATAAGAACAAAATATTTAAGGGCATTTTTTGTTCGGTTTCTGCAAAGCTTTTGGCAAGTTTATTCACGCTTTGGGGTCAACAGGTTCAGTTCTGGGTCCATAACTTTTTCTAAAATGCCATAATGGTTTGCCTAACTGTGTATCGTCTGTAATACATCGGTAGTATGCTGATGATTGTGAAATTTATCCCCAAATTAAAGTCTACAGTTTTAAAGTGGCCGTGCAGTCTGATTTAAATTTTTGTCCACTGGTGTCCCAATTGGCTGATAGAACTTAATCCTAATAAAGGCAAACTTATCACTATTTCACGACAGACTACTGGTCCTTATTTGTTCTCAATTAACGACATCCCACTTCCTTCCTTTGGATGAAACGTTCACTTGATGACTGGACATGTGAATAATAATTCATCGGAAGCGATAAGTGGGCGGCCTTCAGCCAGCCAATGCATGTGGGATGCAATGCAATGCAATGCAACCAATGCATGCAACTTTACCAATGCATATGGGATACACTGGGGGACTGGCACACACGTTGAACCTCCAACATGCCTCAACGATCCGTTTTCAAAGTGCACACGTCGCCCCAGTGGTTGTTGCTATCGATTCTGTCTTATTTCAGTTGGGGTTCACTGTCGAATCTCTCACATTCCCCTGTCTGGGAGCTACGCAGTCTTCTTTCTCAGGTTCACGTATGCCATTCGAGGAACTTTCTCCTGAATGTGTGTCCATTTCTCAGACGTGCTTAGTGCGAACTCTGCGCATGACATAATCGTGTATGTGGCCCATAGGGACTGCGAAGGGTAACAGTCGGCGCGTCCATGTTGTGAGTGAAGAGACAACTGTCTGTGGATATTCAATTCGGCTTTTCTGATGCAGGGGCGTCGGAGCAAACGTGGACGCGCACACTCACACATGCGCACACGCTTGTATGAACACAACGGCTAGAATTTAAGGTGATGATCCTTGCATTGCGACTTCATTAAAGCGTTTGCATACCCAGCACTTCTGGACAGAAGCATTTTTCGACTGCAAAAAATCAGGTTTATGGTTTATGGGGGCTTAACGACCCAAAGCGACTTAGGCTATGAAGGACGGCGTAGTGAAGGGCTTCGGAAATTCCGACCACTTGTGGTTCTTTAACGTGCACTGAGATCGCACAGTACACGGTCTTCTAGAAGCAGCCGAGTGCCATAACCACTGAGCCGCCGCGGCGGCGAGGAAAGAATTTATGAACGCGGTTTATTCATATCTTGTAATATTTCACTAACTATAACAGTCAGTATGTACACAGATCCCTCCTCGACAGGCTTTCATTTTTTTACTATTAACGTTTTTGCTGTCGTGAAAACTGTTTCGCATTGGTTTTCTATAGCAGTCTTAACGACTGGATGCGAGGGATGGAAAAACTTTACCAGAAAGATTTTGCTACACATAGGAAGAATGGATCGTTGCTTTTAAGATTTCTATTAAAGTACCTCCATATATTACAATATTCAAAACTTTTTTACAAGCATTTTGGACATGTTAAGCTAATTCACTGCTTTCACCAGTTTTAAAATGAGACTTGCTTAGTACAAAACTTTTGAGACTTTACCTCACTCGCGCTAACCACTGTATTTACGTTCACAATATCTAGGTTCACAGTACCTACAGCTTCAGCATCTGCTATGGGCCGTGTGTCACAATGCCTCTTTTAAACGGCAGTGCTGGTGGTTGCAGTGGTATTTTTCCGGCGGTGTAACTAATCAAATGAATATTGTCATTTGCTGCTGCTGCATTTTGTGTCGAAAAATAAGATTCAGCGTCGCTTCAGACCAGAGCTTAGCTGCCTGTGAATGCATTAGAAGATGCAAATCAACTGTTGCGCGTCTCTCTGTTCGTTATCCATCAGAGAACACAAATTGAACACCACTGGTCATCGGCACACATTGCCTTTTCAGGCTGATAGCATGGAACGAGTCAAAATGAATTACTCCATGCTCCATGTGCAATATTCCGTTACAGAGGTGTCGCGGGAGACTGGAGCCTGAGTAACAAGGGTGGAATGTAAGCAGAACTGTTCCATAGGCGAATCAGGAATGGTTCTTTTTGTGTGAAGAAGAACTTTTTTAATGAAAGGGAGACGAGAGCATCAAAACTGTTGCGATGGGGGCCGCTTTAGTTTTCCCTTGGCGCAACATTGTCATATTATTACTGATTCAGAAGATTCTTTTGCAACGTATTTGCAATCTCCATCTGTAAACATTCCCCAGACAGGCGCTGGACAATTACAAAAGACGTACCTGATCAACCGAAGCTGTTTCAAGATGTCGTGAACATCTTGCAGAGTTCGTTAGAACACTTATGGACAAGCAAGCTAGAAAAAGGCAAGTGTATAGATTGTTCGCATTTATTTGATTATATTTACTCATTTATTTACGCATACGTTGTCTCGAAAGAGCGAGAAATTAAGGGAGTGAATACATATCTAAGGAGCATGATCCAGCAGTAAGTAAGCAAAGAAAGGAAAAAACAAACAAACATGGGTACACATAGGAGTCGCTGGATATAGAAACGATCTGGTTACAAAGTGCACAAAAACGATGGGTCATCACATAAGATTTAGTAATTGACTGGCAAATTCACTATGTGGCAGTGCACGAAATGAACCCTCCAGTGCGTTCCAGATTTCTGTGACGTGAGGAAAAAAAGAATGTTTATAAGAAGATATCGATGCCGGCAGAGTAACCTAGTTGAGCAGGCTACTGAGTCGCGTGTGTGGTGCAGGATAGATGAACTGAATTTGTACTTGTACAGATATAGTGCCTTGTAGGATCTTGTGGAAGAGAGTAACTCGGTCATGCATGCGCCTGTCAGCAAAAGAAGAATGTTACATTACTGGAGGAATAAATAAGTTCCAAAACGTCTTTCAGACGTGCCTTACACAACCATGCTGCGTAATGCTATTGGTGCAATGTCGTCAGCTCCGAGACACAATGTTTTTGTGCTATGCAAGCGCCGGAACTAGACGCCTGCGTTCATTCGCAGGATTCCCGTCGCACTGTGCCTCAGCATTGACGCCATCATTTTGTCCAGCAGCCTGAAAGAAAGAACAAGAACGCTGGTCATACGGAGTGCCTTCTTTGCGCACAGTATCGACAGCCGCGTGGAAAGTATGGTCATTAGGTAGGACTGTAATGATTATTGCTGTGCACAGTATTCTGGGAGCTTCCGGATGACGTCACTTGTTACATATCAGTCACAGAGCCATGTCATGAGGTTACAGCTATACGTCCGTAAAGAGGTCTGGCTTTTACGGTTAAAGGCTTTAAAGCATAATTAGTGAAGCAGTGGCTTTTTGGCACAGCGATACCATGGTATGCACGAGGATGTGGGTCACATTGACGGTGAGGGCGGCAAATAAATCGTTTCCTCAACGGCTGTAGCGAGCGTGTCCCGGGGTTCAGATTCTGCAGGAGTGAGCGAAACACTTCCCCTGGCGTACCAAATCAGATGCTGCACCATATTATCTATCCGCTTATCCCTTAGAAGAGCCTTGGAAAAAGTCGGCAGCTTTTCCCAATGTTTTCAAGATCGGTTGAGATGACGGCGCTACTGTGATTCGATCCCAATACCCCGGGCAAACGAGGCAGACGCTGGAAAACCGATAATTACTGCATTTTTTCTATGTTAATGGATTCGATACATCAACAAAACTGGAGCGCCAAAATTTAAGCTTAAGTGCTAGGATATGGACCTTACAAGCACCGAGCTTCATTTGGATGATTGAATCTGTTTCTCTGTGCACAGCTTAACCGCAACCAGTAATACAAGAGCAGAGGAGAGAGACTTCAATGAATACAGGAGAGGTCTGCCTTGTTCTTAGCCCAGCATGTTACTGCAGGTGAGGGTGAAAGAGAAGAAGTAATACAAGCCTGTTCCACAGAACCAACTATCAACCAGCTCAAATTCCTTTTGCGGATTAGTTACATTCAGTTGTCCTTTCACCTAAACTGCACTTTGAAGTGAAGGAGACTGCAAGATACAAGTGAGGACGAAATATATACGGTGCTCGACAGTTTAAGGGACACTTTGACGTGGATGTTTAATATAAAAGTACTGCTGGCACACTGAGGAAGCATTGGCAGGAAGCAGTAAGCAGGAAGCACTAGCACTAGCACTGTTTCTACGTCCTGTTTCTGTCGCGGTTCTTTTTACCCTTGTACCAGGAAATCAAACAATGCCTGCATATCAGGCGCACAAACATCCCCATGGAGAGTCATCTAAAACAAGCGCAAGCTTCCGGCGACGAAGCAGTATATAGACAAGATAACTTATTCTTTTCCTTTTTTGGCATGCAATTCTTCATTAGCAAGCTTTCTTCAGGTTATATGACGGTAGGTTATGTTAAGGTTAAGCAGCACAATGGTACGACGTGACCAGTCTTCTGTGCACCGAATAAAGTGTCTAGCCTGTGTTCTAGATCTGTGAAAGGCAGAGAAAGAAAGCAAGCATCCAAAGGCTGCACTATCAAACATGCCAACAAGGTCACTGGGTGTCCCACAGGTTTCGTGTACAAGGTACCGCTCTCCTGCCCAGTAGGATGCATACAAGTCATGCGGGCGGTTGAGTGAATGTCATGGCACGTGGGCATAATAAGGGTTAAGAAAATTTGCAAGTTCCAATTCAGTTTCCGCATTATTGCAGACAATGCAAAAATTGCGAGCGGGCTTTTGATAAGACTTCGGTTACAGCAAAAGTAAAAACAGGGAGAAAAAATTATAGGGTTTTAACCTAGTTAAACCGAGTAGATGCGCGAAAGCATGTGTTTAGCCTGAATAGCGCATGGCTTTGCTTTGCTGGGGCGTCGGCACATCTGGCGACGATATTGGACTCAGACTGCAATCGAGGTTAAGCTGATCTGATCTGTTCACGCCGCAGCTGGAAGTTGATGAAGAAGATTATGTTGTTGTTGTCCTCTAGATAATGGCGCGTACCCACTGCGGGGGATTGGCCAAGACACAGGCGGCAACTGATAGGTGCACAAAATGTTAAACAAGAAAATAATGATGGGGAAAAATAAAATAATAATGATAATAATAGCAATTAGGAAATAAATGAAAGAAACTCAGAAGTGTAATTGAAATAAGCTAAACAAATACTGTGAGATCGGTGACTGAAATAGAGAACGGGGCTAAATATTTTATGTTTCGGAAAGCTTTCGTTCCAGAGAAATATTGATCATGAGAAAGAGCAGAGCTTAAGACGGCAGCCGTTTAGTGTCTGTAAGGAAGTTTTGCATGGCGGAGAGAACATTCCAGTTGCTGTGCCCAAGGGAGGAAGCCCCAAGAGACAGAGCAACCCCAGCTGACAGACTTAGACCTAGCTGTCGTAACGGATGCTCCAGCAGGCGGCTCCGTAAAGAGGAGAAACGGCGGCAGGTCAACAAGAAATGATCTATCGTTTCGGGTTCTCCGCAGAACGGGCACAATGGGGAGACCGCCAGACCAGATCTATAAAGGTAGAAGTTTAAGTGAGGCCCGCGACAACGTAGACGCGTGAAGGAAACCTCAAGCTTGCGTGATCGCCATCCTTTACCGCACCACGGGTAAAGGAGATGCCGGAATTCGGGAGAGGAGGTCAGAGCTGATGCTGCGAATTCTTTCAAGAGCAGATAGATACCTGCGAAACCTGGCCGCCGTAATATATGCGCTGGGTGGAAGCACACATATATTACGTGCACAACGTGAGAGTGTGTCGCAGTTTAACACGAGGCCTGATCGGCTGCGGCGATAGCATATGGTGCTGTCGTGCACAGGCTAACGAAGAAGATCTGTTCGTGCTGCCGTGGATCGAATCCCATTCGCGGCAATATTCACTGATCCGGTGGTTCTGAAGCGAGCGAAATCGCCTAAATTTTTTCGATCTGTCTGTCCGAGACCAACCTGGATCACACAAATTTCAGTGGTGGCAGCACCTGCCACGCCAGGGCAGCAGCTAGGGAAGAGCAACCTGGGTCGCACATATTCCACCGGTGGCAGCGGCTGCCATCTTTCTCCGTGGTTTCGCAGCGCATACGAATGTTTTAAACATTCTTTCTCAGTTTTTATTTTATCATTTGTTTATTTACTTCACAAACAAGGTACTTAACGTGCCCTCGCTGTTGGTATAGGCAACGGCTCCAGACCGTAAGACCCGTTGACAAGATTCATGGTCAGGGTTGGTGAGCGCATGAGTGCTTTCCCACTAAAAGAGACGCTGGAACCCTTTTACATTAGGTTGCAAGGAAGTGACATGTGCATCATTTGCATAGTCCTTGTCTTTGTCGCTTACGATTAAAGAATTTCAGCTGCTAAGAACACTGTGCACGTGGAAATGAAAAGAGTAATCTTGTCTGAGGGTTGGGTGCCTGAAGCTTGCACATGTTTTAGGTGACTCTCCACCAGGGTTGTTTGCGCGTCTGATACGCATGCGTTGGTTTCCTGGCCTGACCGCCTTTCAGTAAAACTGTAAATGACAGTCCAGCGCTGTCCTGCGTACATGTTCCACTGGCGCTCCCGTGTTTAATCTCTTGTCCACTATGCATGTTGCACAGCAAAAAAAAAAAACAAAAAAAAAACGCAGGGCAGATTACACTCTCCTGTAAGACTGATGACACAGCGATGCTTTTTGATTTTGGTTCGACTAAGTTTGCTGTTAGCGTTGCTGTTGTCGTCGAAAACGTTCTTCATTGGTTTTCGATAGTAGTCTTAACTACTTGATGCGAGCGATGGACAAACTTTTATAAGAAAGATTTTGCTACGCATCGGAAGAATCGACCGTTACATTCAATGCTTCTCAGCAGTACCTTCAAACGTTGCACAGTTGTCTCATAGTTAAAATTGGTGTCCAAGAAAGTCCTGAACTTGAGCTGTGTTCGCAGTAATGAGGTCACCTACGGACGCCTAAAGCCGCCTGTCGGAGCGGACTCCAACTAATACAATAGTTGTTGTCCGCTGCGAAAGGTGGCCTCAGGCGTCCGTGGGTGACCTCATTACTGCGAACACAGCCACCACTACGCTCGACTAACGGCACAACCTCCGGATCAAACAGCGTCGCTGTTAAAAAGCCCGCACGGTTACGATGCTACCGTCCTATCTATAGCCGCGTGGTTCAGGCAGTCCTGAAAGCGGGTGCACGCGCTGTGGTGGAGGGTGGGGTGCAGAGCACGTAACTATCGCTATTACTTCATAAACGGGAGAAGTGACAAGAGTGCAATTAAATTATATCTGCTTTCCATCGCTGGTGTTACCTGTTCATCGGCGTCCGCATCAAGCGGAGTCCTGCTGGGGAACAAGGATACTTCGTACGCTGGGTGGTAGCGGCTACGGTACCAGCACATGCAGCCCACGCCTGCGGTGAAAGATATTAATTTTTCTTATTTATGAAAATATTTCAAACATCTCAGAAGTGGAGCATTACGTGAGAGGGGGAATACGTAATGTTACAGAATAAAAAAAATGCTCCAAACTGAATTAGGAATTGTGCCGGATGAAAGGCACTTACAACCAAGCAAACTACAGTGAGTGACACCAGCAGGGAATTGCAATGAGCGCACACTACATCGTATATGCTGTAGAAAGAAAGAATACGATTCATGAGCAGAGGAAAAAGGTGAACGTAGACAAAAAATTAAGAAAAGCCAAAGGATAACATGAGTATATAGAGTTGAAAATACTGATCAGGTAAGGAAGTAATACGACTAAAGCTGGAAAGAGGCAAAAGAAATTGTACACAAGTAAGACGGAAAGAAAGCAGGGTGCTATCTTTCCGTTGCTCTCAGTTTTTCTTTGAACCGTTACAAGAGAATGGTATGAAAAATATCATCGAAAGGAAGTTTCAGTCTTTCGCCGTCCGGGCATGGAATAAGAGCGCGGATGACTCAGTAGTTGGGCGCGGGTATTAAATTCTCAGTTATGTTTTCTGCCGTAAAAGAAATGAGAACGCTTAATGATGTGTGCATGCTGCAGGCTAATTCTGTAAAAATGTCTGTGAAAATGGGTGTGGCAGTTTTATTGCGGTGACTAAGAAGCAGCGGGAAAGCGGCGTCTTTTCTTTTTTAATTGAGTCGCACTTCTGAAAGATCAGTAGTCCGCGCAAGTCAACAGAACTGAACACTACGGCTCGGATGGCGACATAGAATCGACCCTTCAGGAAGCCGCTACAACTATCGCTACTCACGCGGCAAACATTGGGCTTGAATGCTCCCCCACAAAGTCAGCACTCCTCATAATCCGCCCGCGGCGCGTCCCTACCTCCCCCATCACGATCTACCTGCATGACGCTCCCATACCGCAAACACCTACCCTCCTCATTCTTGGCCTGCATTTACATGACACGGGGAAAAACAACCCTACCTGGAAAGCACTAAAACAGTCCACTTACTCCATCATCCATCTTCTTAGAAGGGTTTCACATTCACGAGTCGGTCTAGACGAAGCAGACAATCTCAAGGTGCTGCATGCGTTTGTGCTTAGCCGCATTCTTTACGCCACTCCTTACCTGAACCCCTCCTGTTCGGATAAAGACAAGATCAATGCTCTTATCCGCATGGCTACCAAAGCAGCGCTAAACCTACCAAAGAGCACTAGCACGGACAGACTCTTCAAATTAGTAACGCACAACACTATACAAGAACTTATAGATGCACATCGCTACACACAGTACCTTCGCCTGGCTGGCACGGAAACTGGACGATATATACTGGATTCTCTGGGAATTCGCACACCGGCACACACGACAGACTTCATCTCTCTCCCTCGCGCCATACACACCGCGCTTATCCTGAAACCCCTTCCTAAGAATGTCCACCCTGAATACCATCAATCCCGCCGAGTCGCGCGAGCCAAAGCTCTCCATAAAGAATATGGCACTTCAGAGGATGTGCGCTGGGTGGACGCCGCGTGTGGTCCAGACCGTTCAGTAGCTGTGACTTACCATCCAGCAGCCCCCCCATTTACCCATTTCATAGACCCACCTTGTACCCCGGAAGAAGCAGAGGCATCAGCTATAGCAATAGCCATTGCCCCAACCAATGCGACTTATATACGAAGCGATTCCAAAACAGCCATTCTTAACTTCGCCCGCAGACGCGTCCATCCTCCCGCGTGGCAGATATTGAGAATGTGCACAATAAATCCCGATAGGCGTATTGAGCTCGTGTGGGTGCCGGCTCACTCTGGCAATCCCGGAAATGAGGCCGCCGATAACATAGCCCGAGGACTTATTTGCCGGGCAAATGGCGACCCCAGCCGGGATTTCTCGAGGGAGCGGGCACACACGTTCTCAGAACTGACTCAACAAGCACGCCTTGCCCGTCGACTCTATCCCCCTCCCCACCCCCGCCTATCCCACCCCCAACAAATCCTCTGGAGGCGACTCCAGACCCGAACTCTTCCTGCCCCACAGCTTCTATCCTACTTCCGCCATGTTTCCATAGAGTGCACTCTCTGCGGAGAACCGCGCGCCACCCTGGACCACATCCTCTTCGGCTGCCCTGCCGATCCTCCCCCGCAGGGACAGCCCGCCATCGGTACATGGGAGGAATGGGAGGCCCTCCTTGCGTCGCAGGACCCGGACGCGCAACTTCTCTGTGTGAACCCGGGGTGCCAGTGCCATGGCCTGGACACATGCGCGTAATGTGAGGGCTGTGCAGTGGCCCTGAGACCTTGTACGGTCCAAACTCACTTGCTTAATAAAGTTTTCCATCCATCCATCCATCCATCCATCCATCCATCCATCCATCCATCCATCCATCCATCCATCCATCCATCCATCCATCCATCCATCCATCCATCCATCCATCCATCCATCCATCTATATTTTTTTAGTTCCCGAGTTAAACGCACGTGACACGCTTTGGTAACGGACGACCGTATGAGCCATTAAAGGCTTTCGCCTTAATATAACTTTCGGTGGCTAGCCTCCCATGGAGAGCTCTTCGGAAGAGGCACGATCGACAGAGAAAAGCGCGTGAATATTACATCACTGCGACTGTTGTAACTCCGCATTACTGAGTATTCGAAGAAAATGTTATGCCTGAAAAGGTTGATAGCACCAGAGTATGGCATGTTACTGTACTAGAGGGCGATCAGATGGCCTTTGGCCTCATCACTCTACGCGCAGTGGGACACACATGCCGCCATGACTCAGGTGCTATGACAGTTCCCTGCAGACTAGAACATCGATGGTTAGAGTGTCGACCGCGATTATTGCATATTTCTATGGATACTCAACGTGTAGACTCGCCCTATGCTGAAATTTTGATTCCTGTGATTTCTGCATATCTCATTTTAAATTACAGCTGCCTCCTTGGCAAAAAAAGTCAAGGTATTATTTACACTGATCAGGAGAATTTCTACACGAAGAGTGCCTGCCACAAAAACCAAACTTTGCTCACAGGAGTGTCGTAGGACTTATCGGTAGCTTTCCTCGCCACTCATGCTTCTTTCCGCCATGTTTTCTCGCCTGCAGAAGGCATCCTTGGAGACAAATCAGCAGCGTTTGGCAACGCAACGCGTAAGTCTCTACATAGCAATCGCCCTGCTCTCAGCAACTGGCCGAGTAGAAATTGAGAGAAACAGACAGCGGGAGACGCAGTGACAAAAACGGAACAAATAGCCGAACACTACCAAGACAGCGGGGAAAAGCTTAACTATTTTCCCACAACGGAACTCCTCAGTCAATACGTCCTAATCATGTATCCTCCTCCATGTTATGCCTAACGCTCTCATAGCCCCACTAACGCTCAGACACTTTAGCTGATTTTATAGAGATAACTCTGTAAACTAATCGGAGATGAGGGCAGATACATTCTATAATCACGGAGATTCTTACTCATTTCACTCCTTCATAACTTTACGTTACGTCCCCAACCCTCTCTTCTTTTCTGGAGTGCTCTCAGCTTCGCTAGGGCGCGGCAGCTGTCCAACGTGCCTTAGCCCAGTAAACACCTTTTTTTTTCTTCACACAGCCCAAAGCGACGCAGCACTGGCCTTTAAACATTTTTCTCCTTCTTCCTGCTCTGATCTATCCCCTACGAATTCTTTGCGATTTAGTTATCACACTCTGCGCGAAGCACCCTCAGTTGCTCTGCTCAGTAAGGAGATTCGCTCTAACGTCATCCTTATTGGGGCAACGAGCGCTAAAAAAAATTTGGCTGTAAAATGTGCGTATGTCCAGTCCCGCAGCGCAGCATTCTTTAAATACGTCACTAAGAGGCCCCTAAGCGTACTTTGTTGGAGTTAAGTAAGTTGCAATACTCGACAATGTCCAATTAAAAGATTGGATGCCAAGAGATATTGAAAATATGCTACGAGGCTCCTGTCACTAAATCTGAAGACGAGTACAGCAGTGTCTCCCTAGTGCTACTCCAGCCGCCCATAAAGCGTCCTCTCTAACCTATTGTTCCCCGAGACGTCATAGGAGTGTTCTTATTTCTCAGTGTGGTAACCAAATGTATATGAAAGGGGTAAATTTTGTTTTACGAGCTGTGCTTGTGTGAGTCGCATAACTAATTTCTACCTCGATCTTTTGCAGAAGGTAAGCATTACCTGTTTCTTCAGCTTGGGGTGAGTGTTGTTCAGATAGCTTGGGGGTCTCTTTTAACGTGGCTCTATGGCCTTTTCACCTTATTCCCCTCACCCAGATGTCCAAAGAGGCGCCGACGCCGGTCAGTGACCTTCTCCACATTTTCCGGTCTCCTCTTGACACGTGCAGGAGTTCACGACCAATTTTCTGTCACTCGTATTCAGTCACATCAATACAGCCCACGAAATGCGTTAAAGGGTCCCTGAAACGGTGTCCATGCAGGCAAAGAGAAGTCGAAGTATTGATAGATATTGAACGATCCATCATCCTACCGCAAAAATTTTTGATCTACCTTGTGTGGAACCAGAGATAATGGCTATTAAAAATGACCACCAGCCTTTTCCCTCTCAACTCGTACACCGGAGCGGACCATAAAAAAATAAAGATTACAGGCCGGGACCATGCTCCGCCCACAAATACGTCATCGACGAGATCGGTTTGTTTACTTCCGGTTGACGCGCTCTTTCGCTCGCTCGCTCGCTTTCCCGCTGTCTGCTGTGTTCACCTGTCTCGCAACCGTCGCTGCGGCTTCTCTCGTACTATGGACCCCGAGCTGAAGGAACGACTTTTGCGGATGAGTGCCGAAATGGGATTTCAGCCTTAAGGCGGGGACATATGTGCGAAAAGTGTGTGCGATTCGCTGCGGCGCGCCGTTGTGAACGACGTCGTAACGACCGATCGCAGCTCGTCTCCTGCGTCCAACCTGTTGGATGTCAACGACGAGCCGCGCGCTGAAAACGCAACGACGGGAAGCGGGAGCCAATACGAGCGCGGAGAGCGGCAGCGTCATGGTGCCGTACAGCGCGCTGCTCAGGGCGCTCGGGGCCGAGCCACGCCGGACCGGCCTGCCAGCCTTGATGCCGGCCGCCGGCGACTGAAAAACGCGCTAGTATTGTTTGTTCTCGTCCATAGCAAGCCCTTGGATAGATGCATGTCAAAAATGCATAATTTCTGACGATCGTTGGCCAATACCGAGTTGCTGGTAAAAGTGATGACTGCGATACAAGCAAATTTCATCCCACAGCCGCTTTGGTGCTGCTGCTACTTGGTGCGGTTCGCCTACCGTCTGCTAGCTCCGTTGCTGAAGACATTGTGGAAATCGAACATATCTTTTATTATGGGACGAGTTCGCAGTAAAGCGATGTGAATAGTAGGCCTTTTATTATAGCGCAGGCGACTTCCGAAGCGCCGTCAGCTGCGGTTTCAATGCGAAACCAGATAGGCCTAGCGACGACTAGGGCAGCCTGGGACCAGCGCGCAGTTCGTCGCGCGGCGTTGCCGCAGGCGGTGTCGTTGCCGAAAGATCCACTTTTGCACAGATATATTTTCGTTGCTCGAATCTAGGAAGCATCCTCTCTGGTATCATGGCTGTTTTGCATTTTCTTGTGCGAACGTGATGTACGCCGAGCATGCCGGCCGGCCGGCCAGCCTGGATCCCGTCTGCCGGCGTCATAAAAACGAGCTAAAGTGTGTTTTTGACGTAAATAACAAACCCTGGGATAAGAAATGTGAAAAATATGTCATTTTTGAGGATCGCTGACCAATACTGAGCTGCTGGTAAAGGTAAAAACTGTGATACGAGCAAATTTCTTGCCACAACCGTCTCGCAGCTGCCGCTGGCCCGACGTGGGGTCCGGCTCGCCTGGCGTCCGCTCGCTTCGCTGCTGAAGGAGTCGCGGAAAGTGACCATACTATTATTTTATTGTGAGATGATGCTGTTGACTGCAAAGCGATGTGTAGAGTAAGCCTTTTATTATAGCTCAGGCGACTTCCGAAGCGCCGGCCGCTGCAGCTTCGATGCCAAAGAGGCAATAGGCCTAGCGACGACCACGGCAGCCAGGCAGCAGCAGAGCTCGTCGCCCGGAGCGCCCGCGAGCGGTGCCGTTGCCGAAAGCTCGCAACATAAGCAGGCATGCTTTGTCGCTGCTCGAGAAGTATTTCTGATAACAAGGCGATCTTGCCTTGTGATATTTGTACACCATCCCAAGCAGCGCTCAGGCATTGCTGCACGGCGGCGAAGTGCGACTGCGACACCGGTTGTGAGCGAAGCTTGGGTAGAGTGGCGCAGCGATGCTCACCGCTCCGTGTGTCCCTGCTTGTAGTGGGGCGGCAGTTCGCAAGCGACGATTGGTGCGGCGCGTTGGCCAAGTTTTTAAGGACACGCCGTTCAGAAATCGGGCGCTGAATCCTGACGACGACGACAGCTCGCTCACTTCCATCTTTCGGCAGACAGTGCCGAAGGGCAATATCTTGCCGGTCCCTGGCTTTGCAATCAATGACACAGCACGGCCGATTCATTTCGATTGAGCATGCGACGGAGGTCACGAAAGAAATCAGTAGCGCGGTGACTGAACCGCACCTCGATATTCGATTCGACGGCGACGCCGGCGGAGTGACACAAGCGGTACGAGCAGACGACAACAATGTAAACCGGAAGTGCAGTACTAATTTCTGACACCGAACACACAATAACTGCGTAAACATGCATATAAACGACAACTCTGCTTGCTGAAATGCGAAATGTTTCCGAAAAGAGTAAGAGTGTGAAGTATCTAGAGCTTCTAGTTTGTTAAATGCGTGATTTCACGTTGGCACCGCGAACCAATCATAGCGCAGCACTTGTGACGTAAAGAGTACAAACTGACGTAATGAGTACGGATTCGGGCGGAAGTTCACCGCCGCTGGTCGCCGCGAGGCTCGGGAGAGGTAGTTTTTGAAAATGTATTATAAATTATCTACTCGCCTTTGATGTATTGTACGCGGCATGAACGTTCAGTGGCCTACGCTCTACATAATGCAAGTATTTGTTTGCCAACCTCAGACACCCCTTTCAGGGACCCTTTAAGAGTGCGAGGAGACGAGAAATTCCAACCCCTTTCATCACTTGACCGTTCGGACAGTGTGCTAGGAGTGTTAAGCGATGTTCGAATTGGTACTCAGCTGTAACAGCACTTATCAAGAACGTCAACTCACGGGTCAGCTTTAGATAGATGAGTACATAGCAGGTACTCCGAGCAAATTCTTCGTTTGGAAGATGAAAAATTGTACAGCGAGTTCGGCGCCTTGGCCACATCATGAAGCGGTTCTCCCCACATGGGAAAGACGTTAGACTTGAAGGGAAACGGAAGTGCTGTAGTTCCGCTGCACGCAGGTGTCTCACTTGGGCCTCACAAACGAATGGCTCCCCATTCATTCGAATCATAGGATGTTTAAGCGGTACTCACACGGGCTATATATCCCTCTTAAAAGGAGAGCGGCAGCGCATCTCGTTAAAGAAATGTCATGCCTTCCAAACGCTTCACGCTTAACCCAGCGAAAGATAGAAGATCTGCACTACCTATGCTAGCGAAGACCGCGAGGGGCGTTCAAAGTGCAGTAAAGTCTGGTCCCCAGTCGAAACTTTAGTTATGTTGTCAAGCGGGTTAGCCTGCTTTATATAAATAACGAGGCGATATATATACGTATATAGTCATCGACGCGACTATACACGTTGTGTGCCGTCGCCTCGAAGATACACCACCAATTAATGATCAACGCAAAAACAAGCGCCTACATAGGAAGACCCCTGGCGCAAATCATGAACCACGTGACTGCCGCAGCGTTGCTTGCCTTTTTCCAGATAACGTTCGATGAAAACCGTCGCACACATACTCATAGTATTCGTTTTGACGCTTCCTTCCAGCTGACAGGTCAACACGGTAAGATGTGCTATCCATTCTGAGAGTTTTATATGCCTTTCCTGTGCGTTGTTAAGGGCTCAAAATCCGCCACTTCCGTTCACTATACAGGGCGTTCCATGTAGTGTCAACGAAAGGTTCGCAAAATCGTGTGCATATGACAGGAATAAAACAATTTTTCCACTCATTACGAGGAGGCGGGATTGGTTCCTACAGGTGCACCTGTGTGCAGAGAGAGTACAGGGCACAGCGAAGGATCACGTCACCCTCTTCTCACAGCCTGACGAGACACTGGCGTTACGTGCTAATATGAACATACAGGGTTCAGTAGTGTAGCCAGGGAGGGGGAGGGGAGGGGAGGGGAGGTGCCGTTTCGCTGTCAGAGCACCCGCCGAAATTTTCTGAGCGCATCTTCCCCCCGTCCCCCCTTCTTTCGGGCAATTTTTCGCCCATGCTATTTACACACCGCATGCAAATATTAAAATGTAAAGCCGAAAATATGAAGTGTCAGGTTTTTTTAGTAAAAAGGTTCGTATTCTAAAAACCAGATAGCGCCACTAAGCTAAAGTATCGTTTTTTAGATTTTGCGGTGAGCAAAAACTTCTAACCCTTCGGCTTTATTAAACCAGAAAAATGACTGAGATATGGTCTGGGCGAAGGTTATCTTTCTTGAGATATTGTCTGGGCGAAGGTCATCTGTCTGATAATTGTTTTCCGGCCGCTGTACAGGGTGTATTTTCTGGTGTAAGTGACGTGACAACGGAGTGGCATGTCGTTTAAGAAAAGTGATGAATTTTCCTGCGTAAAAATTAGTAGCTTACAGAGGGGTTTGTGTTTCACTGTATTTCGTTGAGGCGCCAATCGTGACTCAGCAACAGGAGGTGAGAGAGCAAGCGACCAATCAGAGACAAGGACATGTCGCCGCGCCACCGCTTCCAATCTCTCCGAGCCATACGGACCATGCTCTACAGCTTCGTCGTACATGCAGCGCGTATTTTCATTTCAGGGATAGGGAATAGGAGCGCCAGTGAAGCGGCAGAATTTGCCCTGAACTTTTATGTGGGTCACACATGGAACTGAGTCACGTAGGTTCCAAACCTCCTCCGGGGCTTATAAGGCATGGGAAGTAGGGTGAAGAGAGTGACAGCTTCTGCTAACAACGAAATACCTTTCGCGCTTCACAGAAAAGTAACAGCACCGGGCCAAGCCATAAGGGACGCTGTAACAAGAAGCGGTCGCAATCTGGGTAGACACAACTGAGTATGGAACTTGAAACCCCAGATGGCACAATGGGCTCTAGGCTCGTCATGTCGAGTATAAAAAATAAAATAAAAGGAGTTGCCATTCTGGCCGACGTAACTAAGTATGGAACTTGGAGAACCGGGTAGCGCAATAGGTTCTAGGCTCATCATGAGGGGCATAAATATATGGTTGACAGTGAGAGTGTGGAATTAAAAAATCGACAGTAATGACGTATTGAAAGGCAAGAGACTGGAGCCAAAGAGCAAGCTATTAGGAAGTGTGACACAAGCATGGATGACAAGTTTAGAGGACAGGCGGCAACTCGCGACTCATCATATTTGAAGTACAACGCCATACACTTTATATACTCGTATTCATACAGATGCAATTTAACTGCTTGAAAGAGGAACACAAAAGGAAGGGCTCACTGCAGAAGAAACGTATTAGAAGAGAGTATGCTCTTTGGCGAGTCGGTGTTTAAAACAAATTAAAGGTCTACGAAGTAAAGCAGAGCGCAGAATATATCGCCGCAATTTTCAGTGTGTAAAGGTGGCTCTTTAAATTATAAGAATATTATTCTCGTTTAGACCCCACCGTTTCCGAGATTATAGGCTTCTTCCTTGTTTGGAGGCAAGCAGTGTGCAAAAAGAGCAGCGACTCAGCTCAGCTAGACCAGGATGTACGCAGCGACAGTACGGTTAAACTTGATTGCACCTTGTCGTTTAGCTTGTTCCTCTCCGGCTACGTCCAATGTTTAGCTCTGGTTGTTATCCCCCCGTTGCGTCTAATCGCGGCTACATTAAAGACGGGACATTTGTTATGCAGCAAAGTTTTACGCATTTATTTTATTTCCGGTTCTTCGTCTTGCAGTTGAAGCCTGGCTTCTTTCAGTCTCTACAACTCACTATCCATATCTACCGACGGCTCCACCGAGCCGCCTTCAATATATATGTACAGCTGCACCAACCCCCCTCCACGTACGGCGCATGCACACAGTTGTTGCAACTGGGTTTCGCCGGCACGCCGCGGCACCGGATCCTCCAATGACGTCATGCCAGATGGCGCGGCGAGCGGCGGCCGCCAGCTGCGGCGGTTGCTAGGCAACTGTTCAATATCACGTTGCGGCCATGCCGAAACTGGTGCCAAGGCGAAACGGCGAGACTTGCTCGTAATGTAGCTCTCGCTAGAAAAGAGCCAGAGCAATTGACTGAAAATTGGCCCAAATCAATTGAATGAAAAACGCTCCAGAAAGGTTCGCAAACAAGTAAAAAATATCGGGACAAGAGGCAGCTGACGGTGCTACGCATGTTACTCTTCATCTGTCCCACTGCCAGAGCCCGCGACTTGGACGAGACGAACTTCCGCGGAACCGGATGCTACGTCCTGTTTGTGTGCATCATCCCGGTGGTCCTCGGATTCCTCGGCCTGGCGCTGATCTTCTTCGTGAGCCGTGAGTGCGAAACCGAATTCCCGGCCGCTGTTGGTAATACTGACGCTTCCAGACTCGACAACCTAAGTTGATCGGAATGCCCAGAATTGAATCTTCTACAACTGCGTCCACATAGACAGTTCCGGAGATGCCACTCTATCGTTAACGCTCTTTTGCTTAAGATACGCGCACGATATCTGCGCTGTTTTCATATAGGTCTCTCATGACTTTCGGATTGGATGGTGCTCTCATTACATTTAGGTAACAGAAGAATGCGGCGAATGCCTTCTCGGCCAATTTTTGTTCTGCGGCTCAACCCACTCAGTTAGGCTCTCTCAGCAATTAAACTGATTAGTCTGCCCCGGTCAGACGGAACTGCAGAAATCTGACTGCTTTTGGAGTTCAGCAGTGCCCCATTTGGTCTAGAAAAATCCACTGGAATGGAGGTGCACTTGTCACTTGCATAATGGACGCATTAAGGATTAAGTAAAAAACGTACCTTGAGACGAAGAACAACATGGGAAATATCAAGTGGAAATCTGCTGTTAGAATGATTCTAAACCACAACACGCGTACGTTTTTGCTGAGTTTCGGGTAGCACATTAGCACAACATAGAAACAAACCATGCATCCATATCCATTTCCGTCAGGGGATGTGCATGACTTAAAACGGTGTCCGTACGCATTAGCGCCTTTTGTTACGGTTGCGTGTACGATCTGAATAGGTTCCGTATGTTCTGTATAAAAAACACATTGCGATTTTATATGGAATTCCGTACACGTCTTGCAGACACTTAATGGAATTAAGGTAATCGTCAAACACAACGTTTCTACAGGGCAGGCTCTACTAACTTAAAAAATTCGAGTTGCGGTTGAAACCTCTTTATTGGCTGAAGCAACGAACGCCTCCCGTTCGCTCTTGCGTATTGGCTGAAGCACGGCGACTGCGGGGATGTGCAGTTTCTAAACATGAAGGGGCGAAATTGCAAAGATGGTTTGGTATAGTTTGCTAGCGTATAGAGGAGGGTTAAATGTTCGGATCCTGAAAATAGGATATCGGGCATGCCGTTGTATAGGGCACTGGAATAATTTCGACCAACTGGTGTTCTTCAATATGTGCCGTTTCAATATGTAGTTCAATATGGGGCCTCTGCGGCTTGGATTCGATTTCATGACTTTTTGATCAGTAGGCGAACATTGTAACCACTGAAAACCACCCCTGATATTGACTACTCATAACAGCCTCTGTAGAAGCAGGTATTTACCGATATATTTCGCTAATGAACACACTGACGATTCTTCTGTGCTTACTTTCAGGTCTAGGAGGTGAAGATAGTACTAAAGGTTGGTAATGCATACATTTACCTTCGACGAAAAGGCGATAATGTCGAAAATGTTGAAGTAAACATGTTGCGCAATATGGTTAAAACAGCAAGACTTCAGAAGTGGAGCCTCTTTGCTACTGGCTTTAATGCGTCGTTTCCAAAGTGTGCTGGGTTACCGTCACTGTGGCTCTTATGAGAGAGGCAAAATTTTGCTGCAGCAGAAAGGATCGAAAACATTCAACTCTAAGTTTGCTGCAACCCCACACTTTATTATTGTGTGTCATCGCTAGTTTATGTTTCCATCAAGTCAATAACGAAGAGAAATTGCTCTTACGATTTCCGATGCTATATCTATGCCAATTAACAGAGGTTATAATATACCGTTTCTCTAAGCGCAAAGGCTCAATTTCACAATTCGCTGACACTCGTTAAGTTTTCTCAGAACGCCATAAAAACTCTTCCTTCTCTTTGCACTTAGTTTATTTTTCAATTACATTTAACTCCACCCTCCGACTTTTGAAACAACAAATCACCGGTTCAACATTTTTCAATGTGCTACACAGAGATGTAGTACATTTCCAGGGGCATCATGTCTGCCGCGTCTTTGCGATACCACCTAACGACTGCGCAGTAACAACATAGTAAAAGAGGCATGATATATGTATATAAAGTAAAAGCTTGAATACGTACCAGTTGTTGAAAGTATTAATGACAGCTTCAGTGTTTCTTTAGTCTCGACGGATAAAGGTTACGAAGTGGACAACATTTAACTTTCGCACCAAATATAGCATGAATATTTTTATATGCTACGTATAAGGACATGTTTGTAACAATGTCTTTTCTGCAATAAACAACCCGGAGTCAAGAATCTTGTGTACTCAGGAGAACTGTATCCTCACTGCCCTAACACCACCAGGAGGCCACGGCGAACAGCTGCAATCTGTGACATTATCTTTTGACAATGAAAAAAGCTCGAACGCTTACCACGCTCATTCACCATCAGTTTGGAGCTACAAAATATTCGAATATCTAGCCGAGTAATTTCGTGCTCCACTCAATGTTCAACCTAATGGCCGTATCCCAACACTACGGTAACTGCCTATGAACGCCTGAGCTAAAATCTAAAACACAGACTTTCAATTACGCGGCTGAAAAAAGCTCAAAGACATGTTATTCATCACAGGAAAGCAATGCCACATTTGCCAAAAGCAGGATGCTCATCGCCTCACCTTTTTATTTCTGCGTCATTTATTCTGTTGCGCTCACTCCCTGCTATTGCCATCCTATGCGAACAGCGGTGCCGACGAAAAAAGCGGCCAGATGAAACCACTATAATTTCTACTCAACATATCCACCTTGTGAATCAAGCGAATAACATAAGGCCTTCTGCCTGCTTTTCAAGCATATCCAGCGACCAATGACACTGGATTAATGCGCGGGCTCGGGACGGGCCGGAAAATCTTTTTGTTTCGTCACTCACAGCGCTATGTCAAAATATCTTCGGACACGAGCGCCTGTCCGCGTTGGCGATAAAGAGTAGTTAGAAAGAAAAGGCACAATATTCAGCTGCTGGCTGCACTACAGAGGCGTTCCTAGTGGAGTGTTGTAACGGCTGAGACACGGCTTATTTCCACGATTTGATTTGCCTACTAAGATACACAGCACCGCTGGCTTGAGCTGCTTGAGGTATCAGAGGGCACACGCCGTGAGATCTACCTGAAGGTGCACCTAATTTGCTTATTTTTGTGTTACAGCTCAGGACTGGACATTTGAAGGTCCATGATAACCGCTGGCGAAGGACCATAATTCCATTGCACACGATTAACCGTTTGTTTCAAGATACACTTACGAAAAAGACATATCTACGTGACGCGAAACTCCGCAGGAGAAGAGCACACTGGTTCAAGACACTTCGGGTTTTCAAACACGTAGTACGCAATAAACAGGCGCTTTTTCATTTTCGTTTTGAGAGAAACGCGGCCAATGTGGCCATGAATTCAACCCGCGAAATCGCATATTCTTAAAAAAAAGCCATTGCAATGGCTAGAAAGTCCTTGTGATATACAGACATCGCGGGCCGTAAGCGACGAGTGATTAAAAATCTAGAGTTAATGAAAAGTATTTGCAGGATGAATCAACCCTTTTCATTTATTTTTCATTACTTCGGGGCCACTCACACACAAGATCACTGTTGAAAAAGTTGAGGGAACGAACCTGCCTTGTCTTTTCTTCCTTTTGTGCTTTCCTAACCAATTTTTTTATTTTTCTAGTGTTTTTGGCGATTGTAGAGCCTTTCGCGGCCACCTTACTTTGTGCAGCAGGAGGCTAGTTTCGCTCAGTGAGCAATTTACCTTTTGGAGCAAAAGCTCCACTCTCCAAGTTGCAACTTTCAGGGTCAACAAGGTTTCACTTTCACCTTGAGCCAGGCTTCACCCCATGGCTAGCCACAGCTGGAGACGAGCTCCGCCTGCGGCGCTCGCCTCGCCGATGCGCCGAGCCTTCGCTGTATCACGTGACATGACCACGTGATTAGCTTTATATAGCGCGCGCCTCGCGGCGCTCGCTTCACGGGGCTCGACTTTGCGGAGTGATGGCGGCCGCTCTTTCGCCCGTCTAATTAGATGCAGCTGAGTTAAACCCCAGCCATTTTTTTAAAGATTCCATTTCCGACGTCTTTCTTCGCTCCTTTGACAGTGGTGAACAGTTATCAGTGCTTATATTACCTCAATCAGAGACTCATACCTGATTTCCTGATATCAGGCCTACGTCAGAGGGCGTTCCATCTAATGCCAAAGGGATAAAAGTCGGACGTAAAAGCTATCCCCACAGAATGCCTCTGTCCGTATCTTGTATGTTTATTTTCGAATTCGCCATTTTGCACTCATATTTTACAGCCGCGCCCCCATAATATGAAATCTCAAATCTAGCAGTGAAGATTCCCGGCCTTGGCCTGAAAGGCAGCGCTGAACAAGGTCGTCTTAAGAAAGGAATAAACAGAAAAAAGAATCTAAAAATGAGCACCCTATCACCTATCCACGCCTATTGTACCTTCGTGCAGTGCAAGCCTACAGGCCCTTCCTCATCTGCCGAATGCGCAGCCAGGACCTCTGGGCGGACACAGTCTCGGCCGCCACCAGGTTCTGCTCTCACCTCATCCTCACAGTCACTGGGGAAGAAGAGGAGCGCGGTGAGCCACTTACATGCTTTCAGAACTGACACGGTCGTCTCTTCTAGACCTTCTAATAAATCTCTCCACGCACTTGGGACACGACCGCACTGCAGTGACGTCATTGTTGTTAAGGCGAAAGCCTTCCTTGGCTCATGAGTGGCATGGACGGAAGTTGCAGCCAGAGGCTATCCGCAGAAGTGTCCGCTCGAACTGTCAGTCATAAGAAAAGACAGTTGGGGTCAAGATGAGAAACGAATCAGGGCCGCCGGCGTGCGAGACGCGGCCGCTGCCAATCCGCCACGACACTTGACCTTTGACGCTCAATAAAGGCGTGTCTAATGAGAGCACAGTTCTTAAAAACGTATCTTTGAGATATCTTCCAAGGCTTGCATGAGTAATAATCAGCTTGTTAATTATATTTGGCAATCAAGCCAGTCCCAAATTCCTTACGTTTCCGGTCAATTTCCACTATGCTTGGCGTGCAGTCGTAGCGCCATCATGCGGCACCTTCTGAAAATTTCCCTCGCATTGTACGGCGCTGCGGACCGCACTCAGCTTTCGCATTTCCGCTCGTAAAGGGACTTAAGTGCGCGTCATAAATTTTTTCTTATGTCGAAATCATTAGAAAGATATTTGTGGATGTCTCTCTTTTTTCTGGCTCTATAGAAGCTTCTGCTGGAGCATGAACATTTGAATAGGGATCTGCCTGGTTCGGAGGCGAGTTAGAGATAAACGGCATTTACACTCTAACCAAAGTCCCACGAGAGAACGCAGTCGCTCAGCGTCGTTTCGGTGAGCGACTGGGTACCTTCTTCAGGTGTGACTGGGTAGGAGCAAGTGACGCGCTTTTAACCTTCTTTGGGTCCACTGCCACGGTTCCGGGAAAGACTGCAGCCTCCATGTGAGTCATATGAGTTGGGGTTCGAACAATGCATGTTCGGGGGGGGGGGGGGGGGGGCGTGGGGCGGGTGGCGACTTTACAGCATAGGAAAGACCATGTGCATGCACTAATCGAAATGACACTTTGGTCTAGTTTCCATAATCTGTGCCTGTTTTGTATGCCCCAGGACTAAGCTATTCCTTGAATTGATTGGGTTTGGCACATTCAAAGGCAATGCGATGGTGCAAGTCCTCAGAATGCTTCGCGACTGCGCTTCGCACTTAGGCGAAGTTTCGGACATCGTTCCTGCGCTGGCGAACAGTTTGCGGAAAATTCTTCTTAGAGTAAAGATTAAAAGCGCGTCTCTTGTTGCTACCCGGCTAACCGTGATGAAGGTGCGGAGTTGTCAACGAAGTGTCGGTTCTGTCATGAACTTCGATTGGTGTGTCACTGCCTTTCGTCTCTAAGAAGCTTCCGTATACGAGTAATATATAGCTGTTATATGCTTTTCTCTGGAGCGACATTGTTTAACTGAGAGAGAGAGTGAGAGAGGGAAAGGCAGGGATGTTAACCAGAAAGGATTCATGTCTTACCTGCCAACTGCTCTCCACCTCGCTTATATTCTTCTGGTTATTTTACTTTCGTGGTCCGGATCTACGATCACTATCTTCCGTTAGAAGACGTATTCTCTTAGCACATGCTGCGCCTCGCTGCCAGCCGTGAACTGCTTTTTCCTTCCGAGACTGATGAGCATTACTTTTGGCCGTATTAATTCTTAGAACCACTGTTCGGCTTTGTCTGTCCCAGTTATTTATGATGTTTTGCAAATCAACCACCGAGTAACTGAGCAACGCAATCTCATCAGCGAATCGAAGATTACTGAGGTGTTCTCCGTCAAATTTCATCGCCAACTGTTCTGACTTCAGGTCTCTGAATATGCCCTGTAAACAGGCGGTGAACAGCACTGGATGGATTGTGTACCTGCCTGCCTGACACGCTTGTTTACTGAAATTTTATTGCTGTCTTCATGAAGGACTACGTTGGCTGCACAGCCATTATAGATATCTTCCCGCATTTTCACATAAGTCTGTTCTACTCCCCAATTCCGTAATATAATCTATGAAGGCTATATATAAGGGTTCGTTGTATCCTCCGCCTGTTATATTGTAGTAGTCTTATTAGTCGGGACTTTTATTTTTGTATCAGAGAAAATGCGAGCGTGATCCTGGTGTTCCGCGACATTGTATACCAAAATACTTGCCTATATCTTAAGCACGGCTATGTGGAAAAGACAAGCTTTCAAGCTTAGGTTCTTTGTCTCCCCATATTTTTCTGGGCCAGTCTCCTCAAAAGCCTCTTTGTGACACTTCACCACATGCCAGAGTGTACTCATGATTGTTAAGCATAGCCCTCTACCAAAGTCAATCTCTCTTATTCTTTCACCCGTATCGCTGCTCTCGAGCGTGGTAACTCCGCTCAGTTTTCGGAATGTCCGTTTCAGTACACCTCACGTCCTCCTATTCGCGTAAAGGGTTTTCACGAATAAACGAGAATGCGTAACGACGCTAAAAGGGTTCGTTCTGCAGCAGACAGTGACTCGTAGCACTCATTCCTTTTCTCGTATGCGCACGCAGAGAGGAGCCAAAACGAATTCTTCAAGGGCGCCCTCACTCAGTCCAGCGTCTATCTCACCGAAGAGGCCGCCCAGTGCGCCCGGACGCGTGTCGCCGATCTCGAGAAGCACATCGATTCCCTCAAGCTGAAAGGGTTCGAGTTCTACCTGCAGGGGAACGAGAGTGCCTCCGCCACAAAGGCGTGCTTCGACCTCATCGACCAGCTGGTCCAGTCCAAAGGCAAGTGGCCAAAGTGGGGGCACAATGCTGAAGGCCTTAGGGACAAGGAATGGAAAGCTTTAAGCTATTCTGTCTATTTTTTTTCGAGAGAGAAGAAGTGATAGCGAAATGTCTGCGATGCTTCACTCCCCATCTCTTTTCCAGCACTCCCCATACATCCGCTGCGTGCATGCTATCCCCAGTTGACTTGGGCCATTCCTAGGTAGAGGCGATCACTACAAAGAGCGCCTACGATCGAGAACGCTCACTTCACGGCACGATGGGAAAACAGTCTGAATGGCCAGGAGAGAGGAAGAAGCACTTGTACTGCAGCGAACTACAATCTTCGTTGAAACGTTCTGTATCAGTCTCGGATATGCATTTCTGAGAATAGGTACCGTCTTTGCCAAAAGTAGCCGGGCAATGGTGGTTTGTTTCTCAGCCGCGTAGCAAAGCACTTATGGCAACCCTTTAAGCTGTGAATCTTGGTACAGTAAGGTGGACCCTTGTTCTCACCTTTCGACTCTTTTCTGTTCTTCAGGGGTGCCGTAAAGGCTCCGTTATACGGTTGACAAGCAAAAAATTCAGGGGGCACTTTGACTGTCTAAAGTGCGTAGAGGCGAAAGCGTTTTTCGGACCACTTTGACTGCTTCTGTGGCACTGGTGGCGTCACAAGTAATTGAGTGCTAATTACTAAGTGATGAGAAATCACTAATTAATGGTTAATTACTGATTAATGCCTGAATACTAATTAACTTATAATTAATGCCGGTTAAGCTTCGCCTTTAGGAGTGGAACGCCACAGTGTATTGTAGCGCTGCCAGGGAGTCCACAGAACACCACCACCCGTTCCGCGCGATGAGTGCAACGGTTTTTGAGGAAAGGAAATGGCGCAGTAATTCTCTGTCATCTCGGTGGACACCTGAACCCACCGTAGAGGAAGGGAGGAAGTGGGAGTGAAAGAAAGACAAAGATGGCCGGTAATGAAGAAAATGAAAATTGTATTTGAGGAAAAGAAATGAGGCAGTAACTGTCTCACATATCTCGGTGAACACCCGTCAAAATTCAGGGGGGGGGGGTGCACTTCTTTGACCTAAAGTGCGGTCACTGATGTGTGGTTAAGATGTTAAGCTTCGCCTCTAAGAGTGGAACGCGACAGCGTCTTGCAACGCTGCCATGGAGTCCATAGAACCACATCGCCCATTTCTCTCGTCGGTAAATTGGTTTTTGAGGAAAGGAAATGTATCTGTCTCTCATATCTCGGTGGACACCTACACCTCGCCGGAAGGGAAGGGAGGAGGATGGCAGTGAGCGAAGACACCGTATTCACTAGACGCGCCTTTGTTCATACCGAACCATCCAGCTGGCATGGCGGAGTGGATAGCATGCTCGTCTCGCACTCCGAAGACCGGGGTTCGATTCCGGAGCTCGACCAATTTCTTACTCGGTTTTATTTATTGATAGGGCCTGACTAGAACAGTTAATTAGGCTAATTAAGTAATTAAGCAATTAACTAAGCTCAGTCCCACTTAATTGGAGCATCACTATACGATCCCTTCAATTGGTTGCATGGTTACTAGCCAAAGTACAATTGGCCCCGTTTGAAATTCGCGCACTGTGACGTCACGACCGTTTCCACCAATTGAAAAGCGTGACATTTTCTGTCGACAACTGCTGCTTTCAACGATGAGACATTAAAGGCTTCCGCCTTAAAAACCTGCTGCTCGGTTACTTTTGGAAATGGGGGTACTCGTTGAGAAACGTAAAGTACAGGGAAAAATCTCGGGTACGCATCCACATTAGCCAGAAAGGAGGGAAAGAGTGGCGACCGCGAGCAACATTGTTTCCGTGGTAACCCTTGAAAAGAAAAGCGTCGATCGCGTTAGTGAATGCTAAATCAAGTACATCGCGCTTGCTCCTTGTGGTTTCCGTGCCATAAGATTGCTAATGTGGTCTCATAAAAACGACGTTTTACAAAACAGCTCTATGGCGCCCGTTCCTGGCTTGCGCGCCGCCGTCGTTGCCGGCGCAACCGACAGCGTTATAGCAAAGCGAAGAGCACGGCGAAGGATGAAAGTAGGACGACAGCAAAAGGATGGAGAGAATAAAAAAACGGGGGGGGGGGGGGAGAAAGGCGGAAACGTAAGATGGAAAGGGTAGAGGGGAAGGGTACGGCAGGGGCAGGCAAGAGAAGTTCCCCTCAGTTTGCGCCTGCTGTTGCGTAATGAATTCCTAAACGCGTTTACAGATAGCCGTCATGCCTGGAAGGTGCTCCGCAACCACCTGCACATAAGCAACTGCGGTGAATGCGGCAGCCGTCAGATGCCCCCAAAACCCTCCGTGTCAGGCAGCACGGGTTGTGGGGTTTGCGAACAAAATTGTCGCTGCGTGGATGATTTTGTTCGAGTCAGCGTAAGATCTAGCACAAAACTGCTAGTCGCAACTTCAGTCCGCCATGGATCGACGGTCTAACCGTTAACCAGCGCATACAGTGGCTTCTACGAAGGTCGTTATGGAGTCCACGTCGTTTACCATAGGAAGGGGCACGTGCTATTCTGAATGTGCGGGAGACGCGTTTCGTGGCCCGCTCCCAAGGATGCCGCGTCCTTAATGGCTTGAGCGTTCCTCCTTTAACCAGGGAGACAAGCACGTTGCAACCCGTTCTCGCCGGAAGCACCAAATGTGGGAGAGGACGAAGTAGCCGGGCAAGGGTTGCACCATGCCGCTCAACACCCATGACGATCGGTCATACAATGTTATAGTTTAGCCACCGCGGTGGCTCAGTGGTTATGGCGCTCGGCTGCTGACCCGAAAGCCGCGAGTTCGATCCCGGCTGCGGTGGTCAAAATTTGATGGAGGCCAAATTCTAGAGGCGCGTGAATTGTGCGATGTCAGTGGAACCGCAGGTGGTCGAAATTTCCGGAGCCCTTCACTACGGTGTGTCTCATAGCATGAGTCGCTCTGCGATGTTAAACCCCCATGAACCATGAGCCAATGTCGTAGTTTAGAGGCCCTGTGCGACAAAGCGGCAATTCTTCGCATTGTACTATTCAGGGTAGCTTAAGCGTACGTAGTCCATGTTTTCTGACTCAGTGTACCGCAAAATCAAACTGCGCTCAAATTTCTCAGTTCGTAATCGTCGGTCATTTCTTTATCAACTTCAACTCGTCGTTCCACTTTATTATATACGTGCTGAAGCGCTCGAAACACCACCGGACTCATCTAAAGAGCTTGGTAGCTGATGTCAGCGAGCATCGCTGGCGTCGGTTGTGCGTAATTGCGGAGTTCTATGGCTGGTATCATACGCGATGTCGGAACCTCTGCCAAGTTTAAGCGGGACTTCATTTCAAGTAGCGGGACACCGGTGATGGCGGTCCATTTGCAGGCAGTTCGAAAACAGACAGGCGCGCAGCGATAACCATGGCGCTGGGACCAACGCGCATCGTGTTCTTCGTTATGGGCATATACATATTGTAACGTGGCGGCCAGCCGAAGAATGAGACGTGGTGAACCATGACCAAGAGATGATTTAATGGCTGCTGGCCTAGCGCGAGCGCTCCGTCCCGCGCCACTGCCAGCTTCGTCTTCGTCACACTACCCGGGGCCTCCGAGCGATCGTCCCGATCGGTGATGAACAGACGGCGAAATGACGATGGTCTTGAGTAGGGGGTTGAACAGTATGTAGAAGATGATGCAGTGCTGGCCGCCACGATGAGAAACATGAGAAAATGAGTCCCGGTCCACGAAGCATGCGGGCTGTAGGGTGCCAGGAGCTGACGGCCGAGGCCCTTGGACGCACCGAACGGCAGGGGCAGGGGGACGGTGTCCTCATGTGTGGGCAGGGTCTTGGGTCGGTCGGGTCTCGGGTCGGTCGGGTCTCGGGTCGGTCGGGTCTTGGGTCGTCGTGTCTTGTGGTCCGGGCGGGGGACGGGGCTGGGGTGAGTGGCGAGGTCGGTTCAGGTCAGGCGGGCTGGGGCATGGCCGGGCGGCGCGGACCAGGCACTCACGGCCGACGTCCACGGCAGGCGCAGGACACCGAAGCTCCGGGACCAAGATGGCGATGAAGGTACCCCAGCACCTCACACCAAATGTAACGCGGCGGCCAGCCTAAGAATGATACGTGGTGAACCATGACCAAGAGGTGATTTAATGGCTGCTGGCCTAGCGCGAGCGCTCCGTCCCGCGCCACTGCCAGCTTCGTCTTCGTCACAATATACTCATTTTTCACAGAATCCCGCAGGTGTGCCTCGTACATTAAGCTAATGTGTGTCGGAGATCAGGCGATCTCGAGAAGCTGCCATCCGTGTTCATGTGGCCAAATTGATCTGGAAGCACTCGCTCTTGTCAGACCTAGAAGAGCCATCTCTACTACCTCGCCCTAGGCGACCGGGCAAAGATTGGTAGGCATTCACCAACAAGTTCATGCACTCTGCTCTGCTGCGGTAAAAAAGCGTCGCCTCCAGTGTCGTCATATGGTCATGTGAGAAACAAATTATCTGGCATTCGCCTTCTAGAGTGTTATCAAGGTTTGGCTGAGCCATAAGGGACCAGTGGCATGAAAACTTAGAAGCTCCTGACTGTATGCCACCTCCAGTCACGTGTGTCGGAAGGTCCTTGTAAATGCGTGTATCGGAGAGCAGTCGAAAGTGGTGCAGGTCTTTTTTCGCTCCGTTTGCAACCTTTCACTAAACCACACATGAATGGCGTCCTTCATTTCTCCCTTGCAGCCCCGTGAAGTTTCAAGTATTTTCTCGCAGGTAGACGCTACAATTAACGTCGCGTTCGTACTAGGCTTCTACAATCCTGACCATGTACATGAATCGAGTTTTTCTTGACGGCAACTGCACGCAGGATCGGACTCTGTCATCCTGCGCAGCGGACCATTCGGGGTGCAGCTCAAGGCCAACGTATTAGCCAACGTGTACCAGACGCACGCTCCTGTGGACTCAACAGGTCTCATGCCGGACACCACTTTCATCAACAACTTCAACAACTCCATTGGGCAGACGGGGGACAGCGCCCCGCTGCGCATGGCAGAGTTCTTAGAAGGCGTGCTGAAGGCGCAGAGGGCGCTAGTCACCGCCGGCGATCCCGAGGTCACCAACTTATGCTACAGCCTGAGCTTTATGGGGCTTCGACTGGACACGCGGTGAGCGAGGTGAAGGTGGCTGCCGGAAACCGACGCCACTAGATTAGAAAATTTCGCCGCGCAAGAGCGACTTTTCAAGTTTTCGAACTGCTCAAGCTTTTAGTGTTGAGATGGCATTGTTATCCGGATATGACGTCATTACAATGTGGCCATAGGCGTTATTTCAGCTATGGCGCAACGGAAGAAACAAAAGCTCAGTAAAGACCGCCACCTCACAGTTTTGATGCCATGCCATAGATATACTATACTTGGATGCGCTAACGGCATAACATAGTTCATTCACGCGAAAAATTAAGAGGAGCGGAAGAGTCGAAAGAGCTTGGGAGAAGCGGCGTCGATGAATGCTAGAAGGACAAGCGAATCGCCGACGTCGCCATTGCCTCCGGTAAATGAGCATTCTGTGCATCGCAGGACAGCGCGACCTCAGAATACGAAAATGTGATGCGGGATAATTCATTGAGGCACTGTGCTGTGCGACATGGATGCAGCGACATTTGGTGCCTCTGCATCCGGAATAATTAGAGCTCTTGGGTCGGTGAATCAAAACGGCATATTCTGATTTCAACTGCGTCGTACAGGTAACAACTTTGTCCGCAATATCATACTGCCGCACCTGACCATCTCCGGCGCTTACAAGCATCCGCCGGATCCGTGCGTGTGTCGCCTCTCAACAGCGTTATCATCTCAACATCGATTTTCAAGCAATTCGCAGCACAGCCTGACTAACCCTTCATTTTTTATTGGTCAAGTCCAGCTTCCATTTTAGGCCCTCACTTGTGACCGCCTGTGGAAAGCCCCGAAAGAAAAAGAGGAAGGGGTAAGGGCTGCGCTTCCTAGAAAAAAAAAACCTCGACACTCCTCTTAAGATCTCATGCATCTTGCCCGATTGGTGGTACCACGGCACGATTATAGAACATAAAGCTCATTTAGCGACGGCCTCCAAGATCTTAGCGGCCGTCTCTTTTTGATGTTTTAAACTAATGCGGTGATGTGATCAGGCGGGCAAGGTTCATGACACTGCAGGATGAGTGCAGAGGCCTCTATTTTCTTGGAGGCGCGCGACACGATGTACAAAACTGAAGTTAAGAAAAGGGTGGTGGTATGGCGTAACGTCCTTTTCAGAGTTTTCTTTTCTCCACGGTCACAACTAAACCCGTCCACGTGCAGCCACTCTCCTTTCACACTGGGACTTCCGAGTGCGCTCAGCAGCCACCCACACAATATGCATCACGAGCTTCGCGCCACATGATGCAGACAAATAAAGTTAGGATGACAGGTAGTTCTATCAAGTGCGCGATACAATAGCATTGCGCCACTTGGCGCCTGAGCATGATCAACTTCCAGTCTTGTGGCGCCACTGTCGGTTAGAGTTGACGTGGCTTCAGGTCTGATGACGTCACTACAAGTTTGGTCGGTGTCATTGCCGGTTCATCCCGGTGTCATCACTTCCGGTTTATGTCATGAGTCGCGAGTAGTTGTATGACTCATGCACCGGTACATAGTTGTCAAACAGCATCTGTCACTTCCAGCCTAGTGACTTCACTTCCGGTCTATCTCATGAGTCATGACTCATCATACGATTCTTACACACATACACAGTTGCCATATGCATCACGACGGCACCCCCTTATTACAAAAGAACTCTACATACTGTTCAGGCTCAAATCCGAGATCATGGCGTCAACTCTAAACGACTCGACGAGCTCCTTATGCTATCGCATAAAAGAACGGCGCTTTAATATTTCTGCGGGCTCAAATGTTGCGCCCGCCGTCTCGCAGCAGCTAGTGCTCTAAAAGGCCCCATTACAGTGCAGTGTCAGTGCAGGCCGCAAGTAATCGAAATTGATCAGACACAATGTAGAAAGCGTTCCTTACAGACCGCGTTTAGTTTCAGGACGTTCAAACTGGGTTAGAGTGCTGTCAAATCCTCGCTTCCCTAGCAGAGCAAGTAGCTCTCCAATATATTATTAAGTACTCTAGAGAGCTTTCTATTTAGTACACTAATTAGCAGTACCCTTAAAGTGTTGAACATTACGCATTGAACTAATGGAAATCTCTGGCAATACTCTAACCCTGGTGCGTGGAACTGCTCCGGCCGCAGGCAGGTGATCGAGTACTCGGCCCTCTGCCAAGCCATGCGGGCTTGCCAAGCGGACCGCCGGCCTCAGATGAACGCCGATAGCCGCTCCCTCCTGGTGAATGTGTGCGACCGCAGGGGCAACAAGTTCAGTTACTCGTACGACGACAACGCCACGCTGAGGGATAAGGCGCGAGCGATCGCCGAGCTGACCAATGGCGCCCTCTGTGTGGCCGCGCACGAAGTGCAGGCCGACGACCTGCGCGGGAGGTGCAGCTCCGCGGCGCCGCTTCTGGTCACCGTGGCCGAACTGGCGCGCTCGCACAACAGCGCCCTCTTCCCTGCTGAGAGCAGCCGTCGCCACATCGTCGAGAACAAGGTGGCAGCTGCTGCTGTTGTGATCCCCTGACACACTGCTGACTGTCCCTCCCTGTTCGGCCGTTGCTGCCCGGGACAGTGTACGCCTAGTCGCGTATTGTTTTCATGCAATCATGGTTGCCAATTTGGATTATTGCATTCTGTTGAGAAGCATTGGTGCAGTATATACATAACGAGAACGCTTAAAAATTTTGGTTTGTTTCAAGTTAAATTTTTCTCCTAATTTTGTCGAGTTAGCGATGTTTGAAGCTGCTGTCCTGTTGTGTACTACATTTAGTGAAGTAATCTCAAAGCCGCTTTATAAACCTTCTAAATAAAAAATAGCTGAAAATTGGACTTCGTAGGGCACAGCTCGAGCCACGAAAGAAGTAAGGGTTTGAAGAAAAAAGTATAACTAACTGAACTTCAAGCTTTAGTCATGCACTTAATTCCTGCCTTGCAATAAAACCCCGATTTTTCGCAGTCAGCGAAATACGGTGTCAGTCGAATCCGTGGAAACTCGCGTATAGCAAGCTCATTTGCCTCTTTTCATTTTTACAAAATCTTAACATTCACAGATCAAACTATACACGCCATAGACGAACGACAGACGCTCTAGCTCTTGTGGAATTTGAAGAGCAACGAAAAGCCGTTTCTTGCTTCAATCATGATCGCTGATCTTCGCTTGTCCTGTCGAGAATTTTCGAGCTTTAGGGCTGAGAGCGGCGGGCATTCGGTTCGACGACCGCCGAGCACGCCTGTTGCTACGCCGATGCCGACTCATTCAGTTCTTTGCGGGCCCAAGCGCCGCCACCGACTCATTCACTTTTTTGCGGGTGTAAGTCAGTTCAGATAAAGAGTTTTGTTTAGAAGCCATTTTCATGGCGTTGCATTCCTTCTCAGTTGTCGATCAGTTAGCCTCGACATTGGACAAGGAACCGCTACAGCGTCTGCAATTAGTTAATCCTGCCCGTCGGTTTTCTGTACGACGACAGCGCCTAAACCGACGCTGCTTGTGTAGGTATGAATTTCAGTGTCGGCGATTTCATCAAAGTGCACAAGCATCGATGGGGACTGTAAACGACGCTGAAGTTCTTTGAAGGCTTCCACTTGCGGCATTTCCTATTAAAATAGCACGTCTGCCTTTGTCAGTTGGGTCAGAGGCTCGGCGTTGCACGAAAGTTCTTGACGAATCGTCTGTAATACGCACACAGTCCGAAGAATCTGCGCACAACTTTCATATCGGCCGGCGGTGGAACAGTGCGATAGCTGTTGCTTTCTGCGGCTCTGGGCGTAATCTGTCCTTGCTAACGATGTGGCTTATAGAAACAGCAGCAGAAGACGCCAAATTTATCGTGGAGTGCATTCTTCTGCAACACGGTGCCCCCGATGTGCTCATCACGGACAGAGGAACTAACGCAAGCCATCCTGCGTTACAACCAAACTAGCCACCGGAGGACAGATGCAAACAATCTGCAGACTAACGGACTGATTGAGAGCCTGAACAAAACCATCGCCGATATGCTCGCCATGTGTGTCGATGCCGAACATAAGACCTGGGGCGTAATCCTGTCTTACATCGTCTTCGCCTACAACAGCGCAGTGCAGGAGACCACCCAATGACGCCTTTTAGGCTCGTCCATAGCAGTGTGGTCACGACCACGCTAGACGCCATGCTGCCGAACATTACCGAAGGAGATAACGTCGACGTCGCCGCCTACCTTCATCGCCCAGAAGAAGCCCGCAGACTTTCCCGATTACGGATTAAAGACGAGCAGCGGACCAGCGCCAGTCGCTACAACCTACGAAGATCCAACGCGGAATAAAACCCAGGAGACTAGGTCTGAGTTTTGACGCCCATTCGCCGCCGCAGATTGAGTGAAAACCTTTTGCACCGCTATAGGAAATCTATACGACTGCTTCATAGTCTGGGCTCCGGCCCACTTTGGGCTAGTTTCGACACCGCGCACTAATTCCAGCTTCGAAAGAAGCCCTGCTGTGATGTCGTGTGAAACGTGTCTGATGTGTTGATGTGATGTGGCAGTTGACAAGTGCCAGACATTTCCTCTCTGTGGGTAAACAGCTTTCCGCAGGAAATATTCTTCCAATCCACTCATCGTACTCTACCAACACTCGTACCATCACCTTCATTGGTACCTCCGGTTTTCCTACCATATGTTTGTGTCTTGTCCGCGTGCTCCTGTATGTTGTACAGCGTGCTGTGGTATTTTGCGTCTGCTGGTAATTCCTTGTGCCTCTTGGAAACTGTTTATTTCTGTTGGCACGCTGACCTGATTTGTAAACATGTTCAGGCTTCACTAGACCACGTGCCACTGTCCTGCTAAGGCTTCCGTATGTTCCTCTGGAACTGTATAACACAGTGTAGGGAAACCAAAGCTGACAACTACTAGTATTTGCTTCCAGCATATTTAGTGGTAGAGGCATATTTGTATTCTTACAATGGGCAACTTGTCTTGTTTCTTTGTTTTCAATTTTTGCTGGCCTGTACTACGTCCTCCTCTACTAGCAGAAAATAAAGATGAGAGTAACTGGCGCCTACTAAGAACGGAAAATTTTCCAGTTATCAACCATGTCCTACAATCCCGGACAAAAATAATGAAAATTGAAAAATTGTAAGACACTGTTAGGGAAATATTAGAGGTAACGATTCATTCTTCAGATATGCAGCAAAATCTTTCGAAGTGTTTCCATCTATTTCCTCGAGGCTCGAACAGTGAAGGCGACTATCGAAAAACAAGAGCCCAATATTCTAAAACAAAAATTTTTAAAACTGAAAAATTGTGCTACGCTTACACGGAAATATTGAAATTAGTAGTCCATTCTTCTGATATGTCGCAAAATTGTTGTTTTAAAGTGCTTCCATCGATCGTATCGAACTGCTATGACTGCCATAGAAAACCAATAGAGAACGCTTTTGGCGATAGCAAAGTCGTTAATAGAAAAAAATAGGAAACTGTCATCTGCTGATCTGCGGATATATTGATTATTATAGAGAGATCTTACATTACATATAAAAAATTGCGCCAAAACACGGTTTCCCGCTCAAAAATTCCTCTGTCCAGAATAGTTGGGTGTGCGGGGAACCCTTTGACGATGGCGAAAACGTTAACAGAAAAAAAATACAGGGCTGCCATCTGCCGATATACTGATTGTTGTAGTGAAACCTGTTCATAAACAGTTCTCCGCTCAAAAATGTTTTGCCGAGAATTGTTGGCAATGCTCTAAAGAAATAAATCCAATCACTTCGAGAAGAAATAAATCCAATCACTTCGAGAGACCTTCGTCCGTGCTGACCGAGTTTTCACCGTACAAAGTGTACCGGTATTATCACTGTTTACAGATATAAAGCTTGTAGCACCACTTTGTTATGAGCTGTTATAAGACGCGAGGTGGACAAAATTTTCGTCAAATATAGAGTGGGAGCAGTTTCTCTTGGGTAGTTTTTGCGAGTATTGTTGTATTTTGAAACTGTCGCTACTGAAATTTATTAACTTGCTTGCATTTTCTTCTCTTCTTATGTCTATACTATTGACCCGGCGCCTCACTGAGACTAAACGCTTGCTGCGTAACGTAACAGTGTGCAGGGTATTTCACCCAAGACTTAACATAATTTTTAAAAATAGGCTTCTTGAATCAGAAGAAGGCTTTCTTCGGTATAGCATTGTCAGTGATGTAGTACATCAGAATAGAGCTAAGACGTGCTAACTAGCAGGCTGCTTAACCAATACTGAAAAGTTGGCTTTTTAACTATTACTGTTAGGCTCCTTAATTGGTGAGAGGCGGGTAGGCAACCGTAAGTGATATCCATATCAGTTTTTAGGATTTCGAAAGCGCAGTTACCCTCGGCGCTCTACTCCAACAAATTCTCTCCTCATCGCGCCAAAATACATCAGCTTCCGATAAGCTTGCAGGCAAAGCAACCTCTCCAGCGCAAACACGTGTCGAAATACCTAAAATTTGTTGGACCACAGCGCTCAGGATAACCGCGCTTTCCAAATTCTAAAAAATTGGCAGTGGCTTAGCTCTGTTATGCCAGGATATACGTAGCGTGAGGTGAGGGCGAGGTGTCCACATCTCGGTGGACACCTGAACCAGAGGGAAGGCGCATAACTGCCCTCTTGTAACAGTGGACTCCTCAACCATGCTTTAAGCTAAGTGGCGGTAGTGACAAGTTCGTTGCTTAACAAGACAGTGCTTGCACGTCGTACAAACCCTCGTCTCGGCTCCGCCTTCTTTTCCCCACTCAGACGCCGCCAAACACAATGTTTCACGCATTTCGCTACTTACCGGCGTCAAGTCTTTAAAGTGTCATCATCTTTCACACACGCCACACACATACCAAAACGGATTGTTCACAAAGTCGGCCTCAAAGGCCCGAGTCGCACTGGCACTTTCTTTGGGTTTCACCGTATAGTCCGTCGATCGGCGAGTCTTGACATCGTCTTGAGGCTGCTGCTGAGAGGCCCCGGTACGCCGCTCGGCCTCCAGGCGACGCCGCTTTGCTAGGCGTTCCTCTCGTTGCTTTGGAATCTCCGCTGCGTGTTTGGCCTTAGCCTGTTCGTTTTTCCTCTGGTTAACCGCCAACTACCAGGCAAACACTTCGGGATCCGGCAAATTCAACTTTTCCGCTCAGCAGCGGCTTTGCTTTCCTTCTCCATGGCTGTAGATGATGATAATGATGTCCTCAGGCTTAATGGCACATACCCACAGCGGGGGATTGGCCAGGGTGCATAGCGGATACCCTCACCCTACCTCAAAACCACTACCGTCATATCGCACTCCGAACGAGCCGGTCAAAATTACGCCCGGGGTCGCGTGAGAAACCACGCGGCCAGAATCCTTCGAGTCCTCACCCTCTCACACACGGTCAGCATCATCTGGGCACCCGCTCATTCCTCCCTTCCAGGCAACGAATCCGCCCACAACACCGCCCGAGAGCTAGAGTACCGGGCAAAGGGAGAAGATGGAGGCGGCAGTAGCTCTCAGAAGGATGTACTGACCGCATACCAGAAACTTACGCAAGCCTACTGTCTGGCCCGCGAACAACATCCTGCCGGCCACAAAACCCTAACTAAAGCCCAAGAAAACACCTGGCGCCGCTTACAGACAAATACGCACCCTCATCCCACAATTTACTCGCACATTTACCCAGACAAGTACACGGGTACATGCAAATTCTGCCGTCAGCCAGCCAACCTCACGCATATGATGTGGGGTTGCTCAAGTCTTCCCAGACGACATAGCAACATTAAAAATATGGAGCAGTGGGAGGCACTGATGCGCAGCTCAGATCCAGCCGTCCAAGTGGCGGCATGCAAGTGGGCTGCGGAGGCCGCCGGGGCTCAAGGGTCTGCCTGATCCCATCACCCTTCCCGTTTAAATTTGCGCACTAAAGTCTTAAACAACAACAACAAACGTACTTATGTACAAGGAATGCCTGGCTGTCGTTCCTAACCATCTTCTTCTTCTTGTCGGCTCCGGCGCATCAGCTGCGCAGCTGTGACGTCACGCGCTCCTCGCGCATGCGCAGGTTGGCTCATCCACGCTCACGCGAAACTGCTCATCCACGGCCGGTTGAGCTCACGCTAGAAAACTGATAAGGATATTGCTTACGGTGTGCCACACGCCTCTCAATAATGGAGTCTAACAGGAATAGTTAAAAACCTAACTTTTGAATATTAGTTGACCAGCCTGCTAGTTGGAAGGTCTTATCTGTATTCTGATGTACTACATCGCTGACAGTGCTCATTTAGCTGAAAAAGGCTATTTTTTTTTAAATTGGGTAAAGTATTAGGTGAAACGGCCTGTATAATAAAGCATTCTGTACCAAGGGCTTAATTTAAGAGTCATAATGCAGCGTTCTTGCGGCGAATGCCTTCCGTGCGTTTTCGATGTAATCATAAAGACTCCTCGAAGGGTTAGTCCTTCACGTCTTCATTTTATTGCCTCCCACGTGCTTAACACAGCTACCTGTTGCGAATAGTGCATCGACGAAGTGGTGGCCTCCGTATCAGCACAAGAGCGATTTTAGCGCCACTTCTCCGAATCACCCGAGGTTCCATGGCACCCTGAATGCCGGTTTCTGAACTTCCGAGGCAACAGTCACGGGCGCACGAATTTGTCGGTCTCAGGGACTTTCATCGTCTTACCGCTTATTATGGCTGCGTTTTTAGACAGGGGACGAGCGCAAAGCATGCAAACTGTTTTTGGCACACCTAGCGGTCAATGCTGATGCGCTCGAGGCACGGTGGAAGAATAAGCTAGGTGTACGTGGAGCACCGTGGCTCGAGGGGATGGCCAATTTGAGAAGGCAGGAATGGAAATGAGGTACAGTTTGCAGAAGCATTTTGTTGAGCCTATCAGCCCTGAGAGTACAGCGCGCATGCGCAGCAGGTTGTCCCTTACTGCAAAAGCATCGATGGCAGGCCCACTCTATTCCATGACTACAGCGCAATGAACGGGACAAGAAGAAGGACACAGGCAGGGACACAACACAGCGCTGTGTTGTGTCCCTGCTGTGTCCTTCTTGTCCCGTTCGTTGCGCTGTAGTCATGCAATATCGGAACCAACTCGTCCGCCAACTTACCCACTCTATCAGAGCGCCAATTCATGCCGAGCACTGCAGTATCCGAATTACCCGTCGCTAACGTCCACAAATTGAATTCTCAACAGTTGTCTCTTCCCGGCGTGACAGCTAAATTGTGAACGCGAACCACACAGACGACTGTAAGCGCGCTCCCAGAAGGACTTGCTCTCACCGCGAGGGGGATTTCAGGAAATTGGACGATAACAGGTGGGCAGCTAAGGTATTTAAATATTTGTACAGAAAGAGTGTTGACTCACAGTGGCGGAAAAGAAGTAGAAAACTAACCAGTAAGTATGCCGGTCATGAGGACGGAGAAAGAAAGAGCATTAAACGACAGGTTAAAAACGCGGAAGTTAAAAATTGGATGAATTCAATGGAAAAGAAACATAGTGTAGAACTATATCGATACTGGAAAAGGCAGATCAGGAAAGAATTTTTCTATGATAACTCAAGAGGCAGTGCCCTACTTTTTGAAGCTAGGTCAGGGTGTCTTAGAACTCGCAGCTACAAAAAGAAATTTAACGAAGAAGATGACACATGTGCAGTGTGTGGTAGATCTGTGGAAACAATTGAACACCTCAAAATCAAATGTGATATTATCCATCCGGATGTCGGTACAGGCACAGTAACTCTTTCTGATGCTCTAGGGTTTAAAGATAACAATGGTCCTATAAATGAATCTGCAGTGGAAGTTAGCAAAAAGCGATTGGAGGATTGGTGGCTGAAAAGCAGAGATGTGGCATAAGGTTAGAATTGTAGGAAACCGTAGGTAAAGATGATGGCGAATCTTAATGAGAATTGCCAACACAGTAAACAAAAAAAAATACTAAAGAAAGAAAAGCTGGGCATGGTGGCAATTGCCACCACCCCGTTTCAAAGGGGGCGCTCCTATCCATCCATCCATCCATCCACTGACTGTACTCAACCTGTCTCCAGCTGTGTGTTTGCGAGGTGTTTGTCTATTTTAGCGAACGATCATCTTGTTTTTGCACCTCACTGAACAGATGCTCTTGCTATGCCCATTAGCGACGCAGATCTTTTACAGCGCAATCGTAAGCGCCCGGACCTGGTCAGGTTACGTAGCTGCAAGAGCTAAAGGAGGAAAGGAGGGGAAAGAGCAAAACAGAAAAAGTGGAGAGAGCTGATCTGTCGAGCGGTAGTGACGTCATAGGAGACAGCAGCCGATCGGTAGAGAGGTGAGAGAAGGGTGGCGCGAGGTGGTGCGACTCCGACAGGACAGCCAAAATTCCTGGGATCCAGATGTAATGTATTTCAACAGCTCACTGGTGCTGAGCTTATTTACCTCATCAATCTCCACCGAGAACGACGGGTCGCCCCCTAGTGCAACCGCCAGGGACGTTGGACACTGCGGCAGGTAGGCATCTCACCCATCGATTTGCCCCTTGACGTCATAGAGTTTCTTACTATTACCTAGAGGGAAAGCTGGCGACCCCTCTATGGGAGTTTGCATGGAGACCCCTCGAGGCCACTTCAGCCACCATGGGCGCTCAAAGCATCATGGGGCGGTGAGCTACCGACTGCAGAACTACCACTTTTGGCCAAAAATAATCGAAAAATAAAGCTGTTATATAACTACGAATGTCCTAACAATCAATATCTTGTCTAATGATTGCAACAAACGAGCAGAAAAGCATTTAAGTGCAAAGTTTGCCCAAAATAAGAGATGACTAGCTTTCCTATTGGCCAAGTGATGAACACTAAAAAAACTAATATTGCGTAATTAACAGGCGCACTTGAAAAAGTAAATATGTTTTTAAAAAAATGTTGTTGCTTAGATACTTTAATAGGTTTTTTAATGGCATTTCGGAAGAGTAAAACCTTTTATTGGCGTCGTGTGTCGTCGCGTTTTCACTACTATGGCTTGTGCACACTGCGTTCGCGCGAAAGTCGTCTGCGCAAACACGGACAGCGTTTTTGGAATGAAACATCTTAGTAATAACACTCCGTGTTCCTGAAAAACTACGACTGTTCCGCAACAAGTAGCTCACCGCCCCATGATGCTTTGAGCGTCCATGGTGGCTGAAGTGCAGCGCCGCCAGCTTTCCCTCTAGGTAATAGTAAGAAACTCTATGCCTTGACGTACCTACTCTACCTCTAACCTCAAAACTGTCCATTGCTTCAGTTCCTCGCAGCATGCAACCTGGACTGTCACCTCCATGCCCAGGCTGCTCACCACAGCCCACCTTTCCCTACTTACACTGTAGCACATACCTGTGACTGTTCTCTAAAAGATTCACGCTGCAGAGCGCACGACGTCTACTCTCTACACTTGGCAGAACCCAGTGCTGATCTTCCAAGCGCTCTTATTTATTAATGCGAGAGCATTATATGGCTCTGTCGCGTCACCAAAAAAGTGCCCGCAATTTTATACGCATGATTACGTTGCTCTCTGAGGATAAATGTGTGAAAGTGTGATTGTGACAGAGAGTGTTTGATAAAATGTTGCCGTGGGAAAAATTTGGTCGATGAGTTGTAATTAGTTAATTAAAGGCGAAAAAATACACTTAGGCGTCTAAATAGCCACGGACGTCGATATAGTGCGTGGACACCTGAACAGCCACAGACGTCGATATAGTATGTGCACTTTTTGCTGTCTCATTACTCCAATGCGGGTCGCCACAGTGATCTCGAAGTTTTTTTCTAATCTCGACTGAACTTCGCCATAGGCACAAAATGGCATTCACGAAAGTAAGCCCCGGCACCATTAATCCTTTCCAAATACCTATCAGTAAGTTATATTAATTGTACTGCCATAAGGTCCTATGATTAACGCGGCATCTGCGCTACCTTACACCCTAACAGACTGTTCGTGCTTTTCCGTTTAGACCTGTCCTTCGGTTACCCATACCCCGAGGTATTTGTATTCAGCCACGTTGGGTAATTCATCCTTGAATCGTAAGCACCTCAACAGTTTTATCGTCGGAAATCCTCAGACTTGATTTAACTGCGGGAAAACTGAAACCTACACCTTCTCCTTCGTCTCCACAAGAATTATCCGGGTTTTACAAATCGTCCTGGCCATAGACCAACGGTACAATATCGTCCGCGTAGATTAAACGGAAAACCACTGCTGTAAGACCTCCTCGCGTGCCTTAACAGGTGTCGTACTTCTTATTTCACCCCAGGAAATTTCAACTTAATCTCGGTATATTTCCTGTAGCAAAATCAAGTATTCCATGAGCGATACCTTCATCTTTTAGTATGTTTTACAGGAGTTCCTGTTCACGTTGTCGTATCCACCGCTTCTGTCCAGGAAGACTAAATACGCCGGTCTATTTAAAGTCATAGATATTTCCATGCATTGGGTATGCACGAACAAGCCATTATCTAAGCACCCACCACTACTGAGCTCGTTCATTGCCAGCCATCATATAACAGATGTTATCGTAATCGGTCTGAAGAACTTCGTGTGCATCATACCTCCTTTTTCTTTAAATTGGAGAGATATGGGAGAGGCCTTTGCACTGCAGTGGGCATAGTCAGGCTCATGATGATGATGGTGATGATTATGACGAGATACATTGCTTTTTCTGCAAGCTTTTACAAAGAGCATGCATTTTGACGCTATTTATACGTTTTTATCGCAGAGAACGTTTGGTTTAAATACCCCCCCCCCTCCCCCATCAGTCGATTCGTACTAGTGAAGACCTGATCGAAAAGGACGGGTTGCCGCCGTCCTCGCCTGAGGGTCCGCAGACAAGAATCGCTGCCAGTGTATGAATTTTACTTGTGAAATCGACCAATAAAGGCGACGTGTGTATTTCGTTTCCTCGCCTTTGTGATTTGAACAAAGCACCGTAGCATTATGGCCAACTTCCTTTTGTCTTCAGTGCCCTTTTAAGGTTTTTTTCCGAGGTTACACTGGAATGATATAATCATGCAATTGCATTTGTTGAAAATTACATTGTTTTTTTTTCTTGCAGGAAATTATATATCCGAAAAGATATATCACCACCCACGCGTCCTAAGCGTTAGGTTTGGTTTGGCTTGACATTGCATAGTACACGTACCTCTAGAATTTCGCCATCATAGAAATTCAACTGCCGCGGCCGGGATCGAACCCGCGTCTTTCGGGTCGCAGCCGAGCACCATAACCACTGAGCCACCACGGCGGGGCCCCTAAGCGTTGAAATCTGCCTAATTGCAGCCCCGGAAGATGGACGGGCCTAATCCAAGACAACACACTAAGCAGACAATATATCCCCGCATGACCTCTCGAGGCAGTGACAGAGGCTTCCAGAATGCGCGAAAGAACACGCAGTTTTTTAAAGCAGCCGATTCTCAACGCACTCAAAATCTCGTTTCAGGTGAGGAAAGCGAAACGAAACGATGAGCGTTTGTAGCTCGATCCAGCCACTCCATAGACAAAGTATGCGGCGCCTTGAGTGGTGGTTATTTCCAGAAGGAGCATTTCTGGTCGGGGTTCATGCGCGCTCCCCGCTGGCAGCTGAACGCCGCCCAGAAGGCGTCCATGTTCATTGCTGGCACGTTGCAGCGCGCCCGTGCGCTCGCGAAGCGGCCCATGGGCTTGCGGCTGTCCCTCTTGCAGGTCGCCATGCAGTGGCCCACAAAGAAGAGCTGCGTCGCGGTCAGGTTGATGCCCGGCAGCGTCTGCGTCTGCTGGGCACTGGGCAGGCTCCGAAATGCGTCGAACGCTACGGCGGCGCCTACCAGGTCCCCCAAGTTCTCGAATTCGGCCGGGTTTCTTTGTCCTCTCCTCACCGAGAACCCCGCCTGCGCAGAGGAAACGAAACTATGAATGAATCATCCCTCGTCCTGCTCGCGAATGAACATAATCAGACCCGAGCTAACGCGTTATGACGCCGTGTTTACAGAGGTTGTCTTGTCCGCTGTCCATGTGTCGGGCATAGTAATAGTGAAGGACAGTTCTCTTGCACAGCTGGACGAAATAGTGCTGGGAGTGGCTACTCCAGGAATACTTGCCCCCATACTCCTGTCATGACTTCATCCTATTGGCAGCGCTGCATGCAGCCAACCTTAAGTGTTCAAGCAAATAGCCCGCACATCGTGAAGCATCAGCTCCTCTATTCCTCAACTAAATCTAATCCCAGCAAAAATCGCTACGAAGCAAGGAGATGTGCTGGAATCGTCAGTTCCTGATTGACGCGTGACGTCAGCAGCCATCGGCAGCTGCGACTGAGATAGTGCATCTGCGGTCATGTGACGCGAGTCTGTAAAAGCGGAGCACGATAATAAAGCGGGGGTTCTTTCGTCACCTGGGAGTACGATGTCCGGACATCGGAGAGCGCTCAGGGGCGCTTTCGCCTACGCCCCACGGCTCAACACGACAGGAGACGCGGAGGGCTCCTTGTTTTAGTTTCCTTACAAGTATTGTGGTCATAAACTCATTCACCTCCCTATTTTAAGCGGGATGGAGTTTGAGTAGGCGACTCCGGCGCTCTCCTTATAGCTCGGCTTCAGACGATGAATGACCTTTTCGCTCGAACTGAACTCTTAATAGTTAGCTTCCAGCACTAAAAACGCTGGTAGTTCAGGGCTTATCACCCGTGTCCGACGCTGCAGCTACCAGCTGACCTTAGAAATTTTAAACAACTTTCAACGGTGCTTTTGCTTTAGTAACGGCAGTATCACTGGCAAGAATGAGAACCTGTCAATGAACTAACAGCACCGAGCTCCCGAGTAATAGAAGATGAACCTGTTATACCGATGGAGAAATGCTCTTAATAACGCCATATAACCCGCTTATAAGGGCCTCACTTATAATTAACACTCCCTCATTACCAACGGGGGTGGTGCTATCATCAAAATATGCAGTAGGGGATTGCGATACAATGAACCACCGCGGCGGTGTAACTGGACCAGAATGAACGAGGAAGCACCATAAACTCGGCAGCGCAGTCGAAAAACTCGCCCTTCTGAAATGCGTCTCCAAGCTCTCGTGAGACCACCCTCACCCCTCCCCTCGAAAAAGCGAGGTTACCAAACAACGCAAGAGAAAGGCGAAGATTTGCCGAGAAAACAGCATTTTTACCAAATGGTGCCATTAAAAACTCATGCATGCCTTGATTGGCGATGCCTGCGCTCAGGGAAGGCACCAAAGTCTTTCGCGTGAACTCCTCGTACGCACGGTGGATGAAGCATAGCAGGAACCGGCGGCTTTTATTTGTTATCGGCAAGCCTCACAAACTGCAGTGCTCGTTTTCGCACGCTATAAGTCCAACACAAAGGTCTGGATAAGGCGTAACTTTGTTTTTATTAAACTAGTGTGCAGTCAGGAGTAAGTTTCAATCGGGAGATGGGAGTCACGCACCATTTGGTGGCCAAGTGGCCTGTTGAGCTCCAAAGTGACATAACGAAAACAATGCGAACTACTGCTCTATCTTGGCTAATTTCCAATGCACCACACGTTGCCATCTTTGACTGTGGTGGCAAAGCTGCTGTTCTCGGTACAAAATGCCTTATCATCGAAATCCAGTCACCAGACATGGCGCCCTTCATGCGCTGAAGATATGCTACTATCGGATCAGCCTTAAATATCAGAACAGGAGAACTACGCCATCCCTTGGCGTTGGTGACAAAACGCTCCTGCTAGATATAAAAAGTTTTTCAAGGATTAATCTTTTCGGTATGATATTCAGTGGTTTAGATATATGTTGCGTGCTTAAGCAACATAAACGTCTTGTTTCCATTATGAAAGGTTTCTATGGTATTCACATTTATGAAGGTGATGCGGAGCATTGTTCAGCAGTGCGTCGCGCCCTTAAATTCTAATCCGTGCAAGCGGCACCCACCACTTAACACACCTTTGCCTATCTTACCCTTGAGTATGTGTCCCGCAGGCACTGCACGTTCTGGTTGAACCGTTGTCGGGTCTCCTCAACGAAGCAGTACTTCAGCTCGCCAAAGACGTCGTAGGCATTCATTATCTGATGAGCCAAAGCCTGCATCCAACATATGGCAGAATTATATAACGCTCTGCTGCGGATAGACACTTTCACCATCACCACCAGCCTGTCTACGCCCACTGCAGGGCAAAGGACTCTCCCATGTCTCCAATTAACCCTGTCCTGTGCCAGTTGTAGACACCGTGTCAGCGCAAACTTCTTAATCTTATCCGCCCACCTAACTTTCGGCCGCCCGCTGCTACGCTTGCCTTCTCTAGGAATCCAGGATAGAGACCTAGCTATCAAATATGCTCCCGTCCACACTCTCTTCAAGTTCTCGAGCGCAGCTCATATCCTCTGTACAGCCAGCGACCGCTGACCATGGTCCACATAAAACAGCGCCTTGACAGTACCGTTGTAATTGACGCTTCAACATCGCATTAGAGTATTTGTTTATTTATTTATTCAGAACACCTACATCTCCAGAAGCCATTATTGGGGTCACTAAATCGCAAAAGGTTCGCCATAATGCACATGAATACACTAGGTAACAAACACTAAAATCAAAATTAGTGGAAAACATACAAAGAGTACCAGCGCAATAACGATGTAGAACAATACAAAGAAAATACATATGAATAGCTCACACAGTAGTTTGATAAAAAAATGCTTCGATAAATTCAGTGAATAAGCCTCTCAATAGAATTTTCAAAATCAGGCGCATCGATCACTTTGTTCGGGAACTGGTTCCAGTCACTACTCGTGTTAGGAAAAAATGAATATTTGAACACATTAATACTGCACTGATAAGGTCTAATTTTGTGAGCATTGTCTCGCCTAGAGGAGACGTAACGGGGCTCCTTTATGTACGCACTTTTGTCAATACCTGTTTGTTCCTGTATATATTGTGAAGGAATTTTGATCTTAGAATTTTTCTGCGCGACAAGACTGTTTTAAAACCAAGTCCTTCACTTACAGCGGATCCTCTAATTGTAATACTTCAAGAGTGCTTAAAGTTGAGCCGGCTGGTGAAGACCCCCGTTCCGTGGGACCGCAAAACCATTGCATACATTTTCTGAGCAGATATTTATATACATTAAAACGTTGTTGATGCCGGGCAGTCAACATTTTCTGGATGTAGTTAACCCCCAGATGGATGGCGCCATTTCTATTAGTCGAAGAGAGATATACTTGCACAGGTTGATAAATTGTGTCGTAAGGCTTCTCCGAAGTAAACGGCGTCGAAATCAAATTATCGACACAAACTACGAACGGCACATTTAAGTGCCAGACCAGGGGGAGGGCTTGGGACGCAGTGAAGCCCGCCGAGCAAGTCAGAACAGTCAGTATTCCATGCGCAAATTACATTGTCCACGGCCCTGAGCTAGTGTAGTCGCCACCTCTGCGTCTCTGCGAATGAGGGTCAGTGTCTCAGTATCTTGAGCCGTTTACAGAGTTTCATTTTTTTTCTTCCACCTGCACTCCAAGGAAGAATGTGAGGGCGCCTGGGGTGTAGACATTGTCCGCATTCTGACTAGGAGCAGCTAGGGTCTTGTCACATAGAAGGACGACTTCGTGACTCTTGACAGGCCGAAGCAAGAAACTATTGCTCTTCCAGTTTAAGCTGTTCGGGCAAATGCGAGCCAGTACGCTACTTTTAGGCACTTTGGTGGGCCACGATGCGCCATCGGTACCGAGAGAACATACAACTGTCATTGACAGCTGTCGCCGACGGCGAACGCCACTGTATTTCCCTGGTCATTTACACTTGCCTCGATGCGATAAAACTAACGGGCAACGCATGCTGCTCTAGAAGAGCAACAACATTCCCGGAAGGGGCATTCCACTGTCCGGGGCTTTGGCCTGTCTCACTGCGAATGAACACTACGCGCTATGTGTCGTATAGGTCGCTGTGTTAAAGCGACAGCGTTAAAGGCCCCGTTCACCAGAAAACCCCGGTGTTGGCGTTCTCGGTGTCGTCGTTGTAGGCAACAAATCATGGGTATGGCTCTAAGTAACCTAGGTAACCACTTAGATAAGGTGGCCTTGCGGCGTCATTAAAGCTTTCCCATCCGATAGAGAGCCAACTGACTCCTGTGGCAGGTGGCAGTTATATTAATGACTGGTCGCTCGGGATGAGCAACCAGGGCTCTACAAGGCCCACTGCTGGGAGCACCTTCCATCGCAGGGCCCTGGCGCATAGCCCACCTCTAAAACCACTGCGCCAGGAGAGGTATGAGGACTCTGGGGGATCTATGAATGCAAAGCATAGAATGACCTTTTGCATATGAGAATTAACCGATTAAACTATCGCGTCATACCCTTAAGGCAGAGCTATAGCGTCCCCTCCATTTTTTTACCTTACCTTTGCATTCTTATAGTGAAGAAAATGGAGTATAAGAACTTCCCTACTATCTGCAACTACTTGATTACACAAGTGCTCGATGCACATTACTAGATAGGGCGCGAAACAGGCGTTATCGTGTTGTAATTTCAGCATCGTTTCACGTTGATCTCTCTTATGCGACGAGTGCAAGTCGGAGCGCCACATGAGCTCCCTTTACTTACTATTCGGTGGCTACGTTTCAAAGGAGCGTGCTACATTTCTCCAAGGAGCCTCCAACATGTAACTAAAGCTGACACTACAACTTCCCTGAATGATGTGGTTTTTGGATCACTGGCTTCTGACACTATGCTGAAGGCCAAAACTCGTTTTTACCCGTTGGGGATGAGAGCCTATCTATATTGAGACAAAGTGGAAGCTTGGGCAAGTTGGCTGGACTTCTTCGACGCAGCGCGAAACGCCAGGAGAAGACGAGCACACGGAGACAGGGCTGTCTCTGTGTGCTCGTCATCTCCTGGTGTTTCGCGTTGCGTTGATAATATCTATATTTAAGCCCACAGTCGGCACTCTCGAGAGTCGACCCTGTGTTGGTTTCCGGTTGAGTGTCTTAGTTCATGCGGGCCATTCGACAGCCGCTTCAGTGGAGCAGAAAATGTGGGTGGTAGATCAGCAGGCATTACTTTACCCCCAAGATAGGCGAAGAATTTTCTTTACTGCTGGAAGAGCTCCAGTACCTTGCATCTTTTTCTGGAATGGTAGGTACACCGTTATTGTCCACGTTTTGTGCAGTGGTGCCAGCTTCGTATTCTTCTCCATCTTGGACTTCAGGAAACATGTTATTGGTTGTTACTAAAAATCACAGCGAACTTTTCGAAATGATAGAAGATAATTGTTTCCGCCACCGCTGAGAATAAAAAATGGTATGCTTGCTTCGGACTCATGCATTCTCCACATTCTAGCAGAGCGGGTCTAGATTAGAGATGTAAAATTTCACGAAATTTTGAATGGCATGAAAAAACCGTTTCTTCAGGGTTTTTTTCATGAAAAATTGGAAATTTTGCAAAACGTGACAAAAACAGATTTATTTGCAACAGCACAACGATCAATAATAATGCTCTGAAGTTCAATCGAATATGCAGTTACAGATGTCATATTGTGAAACGAACTTCTTGTTCTACTGCACCGATAAGATAAATAATGATTTGCACTTCGGGCGAATATGGAGATATAAATATCATATTTGTGGAAAGAACTTCTTGTTCTATTGCGCTGAGAAAAGGAACATGAAAACTGATCTATAAGTCACTCCATATCGGACTCAGAGTCACTGGCGCTGGATGCGGCACTACACGCAGCAGCATGGATTGAAGTTGTGTCCACAGCTAGGTTCGACTGCACATGCACAAGCTTTCAAACGTGTTCCCCTGAAAGCCTAAGCCTGTTGCGAATCCTTGTATCGACATTTCCGAAATGTGACCAGTTTCGTTCGCAGCTGGCGGATGATGGTGGTATCTGCAGCAGTCTGCAAGAGTTGGCGGCTGGTTGGTGCAAAGGCCTTGCCACCAGGTAGATGGGGCCACGTGCTTCGCTGAAGACCCCTGTCCTGGACCGAATTCCTGCGGTTGTCCTGTACTCTGCTACATTGCAAATCAAGAGCTAGGCTGATATTTAGCTAAAACCGCTTACATGCACAGCAGCCTATGTTATTTATGCCATGTGTGTAGCGTTGTAGAATTTGCTGCCATTTTGTTCTACTTCAGCCATGAGTTCAAGTATTAGTGTGTTTTTAAGTCAAGCCTGTATCATATATCTGACCTGGCCTTCAACCCGCGTACTCGCAGCACAAACGTTTTAAATGCACTACCTGGCACCGGCGATGACGGCTGCCCTCCATTCGTTCAACGATGCACGCTGTAATGGTTTTCAAAGCAAAAAGAAAAACCCAAACTAAAAGCAAACAATCATAAAACCTTGAAATTGCATTGTGAAATTTTCGATGTTTCTTTCCATTTTTTCTCGTCTGAAAGAAACGAAAAAAACGGTTTCTTTTTCCAAAATTGCAGTGTTTTTTTTCAGGCCTTCACATCTCCAGTCTAGATGCCTTGTCATTATTGGTGAGAGGGGTGTCTGAGACCCCTAGAGACCCCTCTGACTTAAGCTCTGCTTCAAGGAGAGGTCCTGGTTTTGATCTCCTCTTGGGCTCGCCGTCTATGGGTCATTAAGATTAGTGGGCGTCTGGTTTTTGTATGCGATTCTATAGCTTCTTCTGCAGTAAACAGACCGATTGCGAGGTGATGGGCTTCAAATGTTTCGAAATGAATAAAAATACCGAGGGCACTCAAGACGACTGACATGCTGCGACTGCGAAAGTATTTGTCTCTCATCGTGGGCTACTAGTTAACTACATTTGTATACTAGTTAGTACTAGCTAGTAGCTAGTACTAATGTCTCAAAGGCCTTTAGGGTAAAAGCCTTGAGATGAAATGCCTTTAGGGTGAAGACCTTTGAGTTAAAGGCCTTTCGGTAATGGACTCTAGGGCAAAGTCCTTTATGTCAAAGGCTTTTGCACTAAACATCTTCACCCTAAATCCTTGGACCTAAAGGCGCTCAACTTCAAGATATTTGGCCTAAAGCCCTTGAACCTGTAGGCCTTTGGCCTAAACGCCATTGGGTGTCTATGTATACATTCGGCCCACCGTTGACTCTCTTATGGTTGCTATGGCAACTGTGCTGGTGACGTTATTGGAGTTTTCGGACCGCTTCGTCTGAAGAACAACGCCGGGTTTCGATGCCGATGAGCCATATGCATTAAAAATTGCGAGGACACTTTGGCCAGTAAAGTGTCGAGAGGCGAAAGCCGAGGACACTATGCCGTGTGACTTCCGGTTGATGTAGCGTCAAACCGCTCTCGTGGCTATATCAATACCCAAATTATACACCTTTTTGGGATCTTAAGTGTTAATTACGCTTAATTACACATTTTCCAAACTAGTTTTACGCAAATCCGACGTTTTTCCGACCATTCTTTGACAACTTTCACTATGCCGTGACAACTTCCGGTGGATGTGACGTCACACCGTTCCCGTGGTTATATCGACGTCTGCGTTATTTCGATGCATTTTCGGCATTTTTGACTATAATTAATTAACTACCTACTCTAGAGTCATCAAACGTGGTTCTAGGTTCATTTTTTCCTCCTCTATCTGAAGCAGCCATTTGTTTTCTCTTATCTTTTTTAGTTCCCCAGCTAACACGCTTCCAAAGGTGTGACACCCTCTCCTAACGGAGGACAGTATGAGCCATAAATGGCTTTCGCCTTAAAAATGACAGCTCTAAATATTGAACAGACGTGGATGAAATCATATTTGCAGTTGGAGGCGGCCTCCTGGACAGAAACATTTTATAGATGTAACCCAACGTGCAATTGCCTGGTGGCAGAGAAATCTAGATTTAATCGGCTCTGTAGCTTGCTAGGTTACCGTTCCGGGTAGGACACTGTCAGGTCGTTGGTAGATGTGACGTCTGCTTCCATTAATACCTAACAGGTAGTGCGAGGCACAACAAGGCAGTCATTAAGTACGTTGATTTTACACGCATTAAACCATAAGGCACCATATGTTTCGGTCACCCTTAGGATGCATCTTCGCGGTAATTCTTTATTTTTACCTCAAATCTAGCGCAATTCGCTTGAAATGATCCAGGCATTGTCCTCAAAAAACTTTTTTGAAGCACTACAATTTTACTGAAACGCGGCACATCGCACACACACCACACATCACCTGCAAGCGTGGTCAACAGTAGTCTGGCAAGCCTTATGTATAATTTTCCAATAAAATTTAGTAAGCGCGCCGCCTTGGTTCGGTGCCAAGGCTCAGGAATACGGGCGTTTACCGACTTGTCCAAATGTTTTCACTGACACTAGGATGCACGTTAGCTAACAGTTCTTTCAGTAATCTCCTTCCAAGGCCCATGTGCATTTAGAAAATTGCGAACTCACGTTGCCGACGCTGCCGTACTTCAAAGCCGTGTTGCCGTCGGCGTCGGCGAAGATGGGCAGGAGTACACCCGCTGGTATCACCAAGGAGTGGCTGCCCGGTGCGTAGTAGGGACTCGCTCTGCTCATGTTGAAGTAGATGCGCGACCGGTCCGACCACTTCTCCCGTGACCTGGCCCCTAGCTTTCGGACATAATCGTCGACGTACCCGTTCCGCGCGAACCCTGGTATGAAGCTTTGTGGGAAGTCAGCTGTGCGCGCAGAGGGTGGCAACTGGAGTAAGTGAATGTTATACGGCGTTTAAAGGCAGCTTTGTATAGATGAAGCGGCAGAGGCGACTACGGCTGAGTGACGCCATGGTGAAGGACTCCGGAAATTTCGACCACCTGGAGTTTTTTAGCATGCACTGACATCGCACAGTACACCGGCCTCTAGAAGCTCGCCTCAATCGAAATTCGACCGCCGCAGCTGGGATCGGACCAGCGACTTTCGGGTCAGCAGCCGAGCGCCGTACCTACGAAGCCACCGTTGGAGCAAGCAGAGGTTAAACGGCGGCCAAATTCAGCATGGTACAGAAGATGCGGCAGGGGCTTTAACAAAGCATCACAGAAATAAGCACGGAGGTGTTAATCTACCATGCGAAAGTAGCCTTCAGTAACAGGAGTTAAAGGGGTTCTTGCCGGTTACCTGCTGATATTTTAATTCACAAATTGACTGGCTCATTGACGCTATATGTCGATCTCTGTTCGGCCGCAGAATACGTGTTTATTGCTGCGGAACATCTAATTCAAAATAAAACATCCTTTTCTGTCACTCCAATGAAGTTCATGATAGGATTAATGAAACCTGCTTCGGGGTCAACGCTTAAAAATGAAGGGATTTGCTGCTGACCCTGAATGATACGCCTGTAAAAAACTTTCTTGACGTCATCGCAGTGTGGCTGCTAAATCGGCCGGCGGCTGCAGTGCCCGGAACTTATTATTTGGTTCCGCTTGCGTTCATTGTATTCCTTATGTTCCCCTGTGCCCATTTTAAGTGTTTTCTGAGTATAGTTTTAAAAATACTTCCTCAGCTTCGATACGTGCCACGTAGTAGTCGCCTCTGGGTAATAAAATTTTTAGTTCCCATTAAAATATATTGAGAGAGGACTTTGATAAATAATAAGGTGCAGGTCGTCTCATCACTTTTGCTCCAGTAAGGTCGGTCCGTAAAATGTATTGATAACATCAATTTCTCGAGGTGAGTCAGGTTTCGTAAAGCGTTCTTGTGCGGCTCCACTGCTGTGAAACATGTTGCATTTAACCAACTTGAAAGCTGACCGCTCCGAATTCAGTAAGAAGTTTTATGAAGCATGCACCATCAGAGTATTTAATCAATTATATTTTTCAGCGAAACCGAATGCCCAGAATTGGTTCATTTTTCAGAACTTGCACGAATTATCAGCATTTGCATGTCTTCTGCACATGCCTAATGGCTGCCCTACGGTTTAAAGGAAGCGAGAGCAGTACTGTTTGTTCTCCAGGTAACTTTCTTGGTTCGTAAAGCAGCGTCGTAACGCACAGATTTCAAAGATGCTAGATCTTTGACATATACAGGTGGCCGGTTCGTGCTGGTTTAAATTGCAGATCTCCACGTGAGGAGGATACGAGAGCAGAACTCAAAAGGGGCGTCTAAATCCTGATTTGGCTTGCCGGAGTACGTGTACTCGGGCCCAACCGGGTCATTTGTGCGGCAGAGACACCTGTCGCACAAAGTGTCCGCAAGTTGCGCCGTCGTACTTTGGCACCCGTGCAGATCCCTGCGGAGCTGCTTTTGCGTCTCCACTTTCGTTTGAGAAGCGTCGATGAGGCTGCGTAAGAGACGCCAAGTCCCCTTCGAGCTCATCTGACGCGCTGCCGAGTTGCAGCGTTCTATCCAATTGGTGTCTGTGAGCTGGGCGGCATATGCCGCAGCCTGCTTCGTAAGTTGTGCAATGCGAGCTCTAAGCTTGCGATTCGTCTTGTGTTTCTTCCACCGTTTTGTTATGCTCCGGCGCGCCTCCCACAGATGCAGGAGGTGATTGTCCACTGCGGGGATCTCGTTGGTGGTGTGAAGTGCTTGCGTGTGTTGTTTCTGTATGTTGGTGACCTGCGTTGCCCACTCTGCATAGCCGACACTGAGGTGGCCAGTAGATGGGCACCGACACCTCACCGCTGTACAGTGGGCCATCACGCCGTTTCTGAGAGATGGCGAAGCGTCTCAGTTACAAGATTTTCAGGCAACCGCTGATATGCAATCCCAGATGTCAAGGACGGATATTGTCCTTGCCGCACGGGCCCAGGAGACCTGACGACTGACTCAAGTGGCTCCTCCTGACAAGACAACGAGTGGCCGATTGTTAAATGAGTGAAATCGCGCGCACGCTTTATCGCCCAACCACACGATGCGATGTACGTTCGTGTAGTAGTTGCAACCACATAGAAGAGATGCGATGTACGTTTGTGTAGTAGTTGCGACCACATAGAAGGGATGCGATGTACGTTTGTGTAGTAGTTGCGACCACATAGAAGAGATGCGATGTACGTTTGTGTAGTAGTTGCGACCACATAGAAGAGATGCGATGTACGTTTGTGTAGTAGTTGCGACCACATAGAAGAGATGCGATGTACGTTTGTGTAGTAGTTGCGACCACATAGAAGAGATGCGATGTACGTTTGTGTAGTAGTTGCGACCACATAGAAGAGATGCGATGTACGTTTGTGTAGTAGTTGCGACCACATAGAAGGGATGCGATGTACGTTTGTGTAGTAGTTGCGACCACATAGAAGAGAGGAGCTCCGACTTGAACGGGCCGCAGTCCATTAAAAACACGCCTGTATTGCATGCGCTTAGAGTTTCCCTGTGTCCTGCATCTCCGCTCTTCACTCACCGACTTTCCAGAGCGCATGCTTTCTCCTTTTCAACTAATATTTCCACCCATCGCGCGGACGATGAAATGGACGCGCCACCTCGTGGCATTGTAACTGAAGTAAAAGCAGCAGCAATCGGCGTCCGTATATGCTGGAGTGTTCTACGGGTTCTGACCACTCTGACTAGGTTTGCGACTTCACCTGTCGGATGCGTTAAGGTGCCCAGTTCCAAAGAAGCACTACTCACGTGTTCTATTCAATAAAGGCCGCTCTCTCCAATGTATTTTTCGCCGAGGCTGCGGTGTCGAGAATGAGCGCGTTAACTCGACGAGCTTAAAGGTTTCGATGGCAGAAATCCCAACTTGTGTCGCCTGTGCAGCTGTTGCCTGTTTATTCGAGTCTCACAGTGGGCGAAGCACGCGAGATACACTCAAGCCTGCTTCATTACCTCCATAATCACGCCCCGGGAATGGTATTCAGGTTAGCAATGGCTGGAAAACTTCTTTTCAGCCTACTAAAATGTCGTTATCATTGAATACATAGAATTTCGACGGCAAACTCTCATAGCTGTGGTGATGGAGGTACAGAGGGCAAAACACTTGTAACGACAGGACTGAGTTTTCCGCAGCTCCTAAAGCCACTGCGACAAGAAAGGCAAGAAATGACGATAAAATCCTATGATCATTACTGCACATGCTTACATCCAGACTATTTTCAACCTAATGTTATCGCTAGATATCGCGTGTTCAATTCAAAACACGCCCAGAACGTGTTCTAGGCAAGCGTTTTGCCCTCTGTACACTGCCTGCTGTGTATTGCATGGTGACGTCCCGACCATTACATTGCGTGTTATGAGAGTAATGAAGAGCAGAACAGCTTCAGAAATCCACCCCAAATTTTTCGGCTTGAAGAGAAGGTGCGAAGTTTGCACCTTAATTGTGATATTTAAGGGCTTGAGTTGCCCCGTGGGTTCTCGGCACCACGAGTGAGCAGAAAAAAAAAAACACGTATTTGGTATGCATTCATAGCTTTCAGTGGTATTGCTCGTGTGAATCTACTACAGGCACGGAGCCTTAGAAACACTGAGCTTTGGATGAACGCTTGCCAATGCCACAAGGGAAAACTTTTTTTTAATATATATTGAATCCGAGTTTCCAGAACTGGCACCACCACTGGTCTTAGCAGCTAGGTTCTTTCGGGGGAACTTTCTGTTATCCGGAAAAACGAGGAGCAGTGTTAGGCAAACTGGAATGCTCACGCAGTTTCAGTGAATTTCCGGAGCCGATAACAAATCACTTTCTCTAAATTGACCGAGCTTTCATACTGCTGCAGAGGAAAAGGCCTGAAATAAGGATTTTTTGGGGATAATTCAGGTAATTTCCTGTTATCGCCTGCAACATCACTGAGACCTCAGGCTTAAAGAGAGCTAGTCATGTGGAATGAACCACTCACCGTAGTGCTCGTTCACGAAGGACTCGTCGAGTATATGCCCAAGGCTGCCGAAATCGACCTCCAGTATTTCCAGGTGGCGCAGGGCAAAATCGCGCACGGTGTTCTTGAGCCAGCTCGAACCCCGAATGGCCAAATCGAAGGCGTCGCGGATGCTCCAAAACATGTCCTCCGCTCTTTTCAATGCCGCGAGGCTCACGCCTGCAGGATATGCACCGGGTAGCAGATCATAAGCACGAACCCTTCTTAAGCAGACATCTTCCTGCCGCAGCGTCAGAGTACAGAATTGTAGAAAGAACCCACTTTTCCGCGCTGTTGAGGGCTTTTGGCGACGCTGAGGAAATATTTGGAATAGATTGCTGGAAGCATTTTGTACCCACGAAATATTTTCAAGGTTCAGGTACTCCCTAATACTTATGTGCATGTAAGCACACGGATACTCCGCCCCTACCAACTGACGCTTTCCCGTGTAACCTTTTTCTTGTTTGTGATGTGGTGCGCTTCCTTCCAAAAAAAATTCTGAATAATACTTTAAACTAGGAAGTTTGGCAGTTTGTTACTTAATTCAAAAGCGGATTCCGTAAATGAATTGTCGCCTTTAGCTGTACCACCAGGCTCGTATGACGTATAATACTCTTGCGTTTCCTCTGCGTTGCTGTCATTGTCTCGTCAGATTTTTAGCCCTGGTTTGTTTTAGCTGATTTTTTTGCATTTCACCTCGTACAGCAGAGATTGCGCTTTTATTACACTTTCAGCATAACACGTAGCGCCGTAACTCCGCATGCCTAGTGTCACAAAATTAAGGGCAGTTTTGAAAAAATAAACAAAAACAGCGCCGCGCAGACGCATCTTGCTAGAGCGCGTCGGAAAACAGGGGAGAAGGAAACCCCAGGGAGCGACTAGCCTTGCGCGTGTTGCGGCCCTTTCCACCACAGTTCACCGACGCGGGCACAAAGGAACTGCGCCAGCCCATGACGTCGAACTCTGGAATGTCGGAGACGTCAACAGAGAGGGCGTAGCCTTGAGTGTGCTAAGTGATGCCCCCTCCCTCTTCGCTCGTTTAAGCGTCATCAAAGTCCAGCCGCTCGACTCCCGGGTCAACACCACTAGCCCAGCCACGGTCCAACGAAGCAGCGCGCGCCAGTCTGCGGGATGGCACCGTCGTGAACCTCTCGTCATCGGACTGTCGCAGTGCCCGGTGAGCAAACAGTTTTTGTTTGTTTGCCTCTCTCTTGTGTTAGTGCACTTTGGGTGCAATAATTATTTTGTATTGCAATCTCTCTCGAGTGTAACTTTGCACGAGTTGCTTTGTTTTGTTAATCACTTTGTATGTGCTCGAACGAGTGATTGTGAAATCCCCTGTACCGTCTCTTTGCTTTATAAACTTTGTTTTCTTCGTGAACCTTCGGCTCCGACTAATTCTCTGGTTTACGACCGGTGAAAGCTGGGCACCAAACGACCAAAACCTCTTGTCACTTGGTAACTGGTCTCTGCTGAGCTTGCTACGCTGAGTCGAGGGCACCTCCATTGTGTCCGAGACGGCTACCCCCACACGCTCTAATGGTGTCTGGGAACACACGCTAAAGTGCGCGAAGTTGTGACACCCAGATCGGCCTGAGAAGACTGGATGGGGCTAGGCGCAGGGCAGTTTTGCGCACCCCCTCCTGAGTCGGGGCACATCTGCGTGCGCCCACTGGAGGCCCGCGGCACGCAGAAAGCGGTGGTGGCATGCGCCCCTCTAACAGCTTCTGTTGTCTCCTCTCTCATTTGACAATGAGTCTACCGCTTATGAAAAATCGGCTACGACTTACGAGATCTTAGGTAGCGGCTGGTCGCCGCGAACTCCATGACTTGAAGGACGTGGTTGTAGCACACGTCTTCCGTCTCTTTTTCACTGGTCATCTCCGATGGGATAGCATACTCGAGCAGGCCATCAAAGAAGTGCCAAGCCAGCATGGCGCGGAATCCGTCTTTGCCCCAGTTGGGGTGTGCCATCAGCTCCTTCAGGGCGTTGAGCAACTCCTTCTGGAACTGTATCATAGAGAGTCTTCCGTACACGCCGTTGGTATACTGGCTTAGCGGGTTGATCCACTCCTCTGCAAACAGAAACAGGGGCGCAACTTCACCGTGTCACTTTAACCACCACCTTATAGCGATGGCTCTACAGTACAGTTTCAACGTAGTCATCATCAGCCTTAATCAACGCCGTCCTGCGCCAGCTGCGGCCACCGTATTTCTGTAAACTCCGTAAACTCATCCGCACACCGGACTTTCTGCCACTCCCTGGTATAGCTCGCATTGTCTTAGAATCCACTACGTTTCCATAATTAATAACCTACCTTGCTACCTTGCGCTTAATAAATAAGCGCAAGGCAGCCGACATAAGAAAGTTTAACATGGAGAAAATCGAGCATGCTCTAAGGAACGGAGGTAGCCTAAAATCAGTGAGGAGAAAAGTGGGCATAGGTAAAAACCAGATATATGCGCTAAAAGACAAACAGGGCAATGTCATCAGCAATATGGATAAGATAGTTGAATTAGCCGAAGAATTCTACACAAATCTATACAGTAGCGAATGTAATCATCAAGTTACTGAGGGAGGCAGTCGAGCACAGCAATGGGACATCCCGCCAGTAACGAAGGAGGAAGTAAAGAAAGCCTTAGGAGCAATGCAAATAGGGAAAGCAGCTGGTGAGGATCAGGTAACAGCAGATTTGTTGAAGGACGGAGGAGAGATTGTGCTACAAAAAATAGCCACCCTGTATACGCAATGCCTTGTGACGTCGAGAGTACCAGAAGCTTGGAAGAACGCTAACATTATCTGAATTCATAAGAAAGGAGACGTCAAGGACTTGAAGAATTACAGACCAATCAGCTTATTGTCCGTTGCCTACAAGGTATTTACTAAGGTAATCGCTAATACAGTAAGGACAACCTTGGACTTTAGTCAACCAAATGATCAGGCAGGCTTTCGTAAAGGATACTCGATAATAGACCACATTCACACTATCAATCAGGTGATAGAGAAATGCGCAGAATATAACCAACCCCTATATATAGCCTTTATTGAATACAAGAAAGCATTTGACTCAGTGGAAACCTCAGCTGTCATGCAGGCATTGCGGAATCAGGGTGTGGAAGAGTATTATGTGAAAATATTGATAGATATCTACAACGATTGCACAGCTACTGTAGTTCCATAAAGTCAGCAATAAAATTCCAATACTGAAAGGTGTCAGGCAGGGAGACACGGTCTCGCCAATGCTCTTCACTGCCTGCTTACAGGAGGTATTCCGGGACTGGAATGGGAACAGTTGGGGATAAGAGTTAATGGAGAATACCCGAGTAATTTGCGATTCGCTGATGACATTGCCTTGGTAAGCCACTCAGGACAAGAACTCCAAAGCATGATCAATCAGGTAGACAGGCAGAGCAGAACGGTGGGGCTAAGAATTAACATGCAGAAAACAAACGTAATGTTCAACAGCCTAGCAAGGAAACAGCAGTTCGCAATTGGTAGCGAGGTGCTGGAAATTGTAAGAGAATATGTCTACTTAGGGCAGGTAGTGGCCGCAGATCCGGATCATGAGAGGGAAATAACTAGAAGAATAAGAATGGGGTGGAGCGCATATGGCAGGTTCTCTCAGATCATGAATGGTAGCTTACCAATATCCCTGAAGAGAAAAGTGTACAACAGCTGTATCCTACCGGTACTCACCTATGGGGCAGAAACGTGGAGGCTAACAAAGAGGGTTCAGCTTAAGAACAACGCAGCGAGCTATGGAAAGGAAAATGATAGGTGTAACGTTAAGAGATCGGAAGAAGGCGGAGTGGGTGAGGGAACAAACGCGGGTTAATGACATTTTAGTTGAAATCAAGAGGAAGAAATGGGCTTGGGCAGGGCATGTAATGCGAACGCAAGATAACCGCTGGTCCTTAAGGGTAACGGAGTGGATTCCAAGAGAAAGCAAACGTAGCAGGGGACGGCAGAAAGTTAGGTGGGCGGATGGAATTAAGAAGTTTGCGGGGATACAGTGGCGGCAACTGACAACGGACAGGGTTAACTGGAGAGACATGGGAGAGGCCTTTGCCCTGCAGTGGGTGTAGTCAGCCTGATGATGATGATGTTTCCATAGGGAAACATCGGCTATCGTCGTTTCCAATTTCGTGCCCGGCCCATGCTTACTTGTTCTTAATCTCAGCTTGGCTATATCATAAACACTCGTTTGTTCCCTTCGCTACTATAGGGTTTTCATGTCTTTTAAAGTTGCAGGGAACATTTTCCTTTCCATAGGTCACTGGGCTCTCGTGAGTCTAAATTCAATCCTTTTCGCTCACCTGCAGGTTCCTGGACCCTTGGTGAGCAGCGGAAATTTACAGCGATCAAACAAGCCTACTTTCTTCTCGACGCATGCTAGTTAGCTTCTATTCATGACCTCAGAATATCTGCCGAATGAACTCCCCCTCATTCTTATCCGCCTAGTTAGTTTACGCTCGTGGTCCCTATTGAAGTGGCAAGGTGGCGGTGCAAAGCTTTGTTTAGAAAAGGTGACTGAGACACCGGTCCTCGTAGGCGGTGCCCTCAGTCGAGGAACCCGATGGACTCTGCTATCCTGCAGGCGCTCGCGATCAGCCGTTGCTGACTGCCCAGCTTAGAACTGCATAGATCAGCTTCCCATGACGAGATTGTGGGATGGAGTATGTGTGGTTGGAGTGAGGGGGTTTGGCAGTGACTACCTGCGCTGAGTACATGCATTAGGTTTAATAACTTACAATAATTCTCTGCATACCGTTAGCTATTGTTCCTTTTCGAGGCAGTTAAACACCAACGAACTTTTATCGTATTGTTCTTTGGACTCATCGTTGTGTTTTGCGTTTGTAGGTTGTCGTGAAGATTGGAACAACATCTTAGCATTTCTAGAACGCTGCAGTTAGCCCTACCGTGGTAGGCTATCTTCCCGTCCCACGGACTGCTTTCTTCTCTTCACGGACAGAACACGTAAGTAATGGTATACGTTGCTCCAGCTGAGTGGCTGACAACAGAAATACACGAGAATGGAATGTGCACAATGAGTGAGAAACGACAACAATGAAAACTGTGTAGGCGAGTGACCAAAGTAGCGGGCTCTTTAGAAATTAGGATAGAAGGTTAACGGAGTGGATTTCAAGAGAAGCCAAGCGCGTAGCAGGGGCCGGCATGGGAATAAGCGACATGACGAGACATGGGAGAGGCCTTTGTCCTCCAGCGGGCGTAGTCAGGCTGATGATGATGATGTGCTTTGTACACTTCGAAGCAAGTTTCTTAGGAAAATGTTGTTATATAGGGAATGCTACGCCTCTGCAAGTCCAAATCGTTTAACCGGCGTTATTACCTGTGCATTCCTTCGTCGAGAGCGGAGTGGCCTATTACTACATTGTACAGATAGTCGTTAACGTGGTAGGGCGCAAGTCAACGTCTTTTTATAAGCACACCTTAGAAAGTATTACTACGAAAATACATACTTTAGTTGACGTGAGTTAAAAACAACGTCGCCATACGTTTAGCTGCAAGGGATCCTGTTGTCACTTCAAAAGGAGGAGCAACTTCTAGGCTTGCACCTCGAGTGGCGCTGGTATCGCTAGCGGCGCTGATGAAGAGGAAGCTTGGAGCGCGACCTCACTCGCACAGAAAAAAACAGCCTCGGCAACCGGCATGGCCAGCAGCTTCGACGATAGCCTGCTCCGACGGCGGATCAGCAGCGGCTACCAGGCCTCCTCCCGCAAATGTGGGTCACCTTCCACACACACATGAATGAACATTTCGTAGTCCTACTATCTTCAGGGAAGAGGTAGTGCTCCAACAAGGTCGACAGCGCTGACTTCAACAGCAGCTGCAGTGTTGTTCACTCACCTGCCGTAATTTGTGGGGCTGTGATTGCGCCCATGGCTTCAACAGTTCTAGTCTCGAACTCGGAGTTCAATTTCACGTGCTTTCTCAGGGTGTTGGTCACTGCACAAAGAAGTCAGGTAATGAATACAGTCAAATTTGTGTGCAAGTCTGAAGACTGTCCCATGCTAAAGAGTTACCCGCCCTTTATTTACGGCGCAGCGCTTTATTCTTCCGGAAACGGTGAAGAGGCCTTCCCCGCTAAGAACTTCAGCGCGCATCTAGCGTACGCTCAACTTTCCAGGTCTGGCGTGTTTTTGAAATGGAAGCGATGAATAGAGAATTCCGTTTTTATGTGCGGGAATTTAAAAATTCCTGTGAGCAAACTACTGGCCTAATCGAGAGCAAACTTCGCTCACGGGGTAGCATATTATGGTCTACGTTATTTGCGATGTAATTAAACGTCGGTACTTGCCTGCATTTCCTGAAATTAAGAAGAAACTGCTGTCAACTGCGAATAAAGCTGTCGCAGACGAGAGCTATACGCGAGCCGAGCAGCTGGTTTGACAGGGCGCGCCATCTACCGGAAGGAGAGATTCGACGAACAGACGAGCCGGGACGTCGTTTGCCTCGCCTTCCGGCAGATGGCGCGCCCTGTCAAACCAGCTGCTCGGCTCGCGTATAGCTCTCGTCTGCGACAGCTTTTCTCGCAGTTGACAGCAGTTTCTTCTTAATTTCAGGAAATGCAGGCAAGTACCGACGTTTAATTACATCTCAAATAACGTAGACCATAATATGCTACCCCGTGAGCGAAGTTTGCTCTCGATTAGGCCAGTAGTTTGCTCACAGGAATTGTTTAAATTCCCGCACATAAAAACGGAATTCTCTGTAGTTTAGAGTTTATTGCAACGTTCGGCGTCTCCTATACACTCTACAGAGAAAGGAGTGAAATGGGGGTAAACTCCTCTACAGCACTTTCTTTTATGAGAGAGAGAGAGTGCGCTAGGGGACTGTTTACTCCCTTTTTGCTCTCATATAGGCGTATTGGTGTTTAAAGTGTAGATATGGCAGAAGCTATCAGTAAGAATACGGGAATTTCGACCACCTGGGGTTAAAGAACCTCAGGCCATCCTTCAGCAAATGCGCTCGCTAGCATGTGCCACGTGTTTGCCACCGGAACATAAGAAGGCACAGTCAAGCCCACTTATAACGCACCTGACGGTCGCGCAGATTGCGTTCATTGTATACGAGGTCTACAGAAAGTGGACTTATCATTTCACAGCCAGGAATACGCCGGGGTAGGAATAGGAGAGGTAAACGGGGAGATGGGAAGGAGCAAGATACCCGCTTGAGTCAATAACCACTGACCGTGATGGGTATGGGAAAGCCGGGAGAGCTTCGAGTCACGATGGACAGTGAGAAGAGAACGGAGGGGATGAAAGGGGCCTGTGTCAAAGATCTTAGCGGTAGAGGTAGTGATAGGGAGGTTGAGAGCTTGCTTGTAGAGGCCCGCAAGGGCAGTCTCGACAGCGTTAAGTTGAGTCTCAGTGAAGGAAACGCAGGGTGCAAAACACAAGACAAAATACAATACAAGGCCTCGTTTAGACCTGAGCGCCGAGTAACCCCGCGCCGCAGGAGGTGAGCCCGCGGAGCCAGTACACCGTGTACGCCAGTGCATGATTTTGCGATGCTCGCGCCGTCACCCGCTCCAACGAAATCATCTCAGGAGAAACCATATCCGGCCGTCTGTGCATCCACATTAAGCTGTTACTAATCCACATGGGTCTAATTACGCGGTTGTGAAACAGTTTCCTTGATGGTTCCTTGCCCCTTAAGCATTCTTTATTGAAGCATTTCCTGATTCACTATGCACTCAGTTTCATCCACGCGGTCTCAATCACTTCCATAGCAGCGAACAAAGATATATGAACCACCAAACTGGAGCATCGCCATCTGGGGGGGGAGGGGGGAGGGAACTGCTAGCAGCATGTGTTGGATGGCGCACAAATTATTGGATATCTTCAGCGCGTGAATAACTCCCATGCCCTGTGGATAGATCTTGCACTTGGAATTTGGTGGCGAGAAGAACGTTGCAACCACAGCCGGCATAGACAACACGTGGTGCGTTGCAAATACATCAATCACGAGATGGAGCTCATATGGTCGAACTAAACAAGCCACTCGGCGAGCAAATGGTGCGCAATACCCATCGCCTCACTGCAAGTTATGTCTGGTTGCACGCTCGTCGCATGAAGACAAAAAATCATGCTTATCCAGGCCTTTGTAGTTCGGCCTGTCGCTAATGAAAACGAAGCTTCTGAAGCATCGGAGTGGTCGAGACCTGCCGATGTACGAGATGTTAGTCCGATGTACGACGTAAGTCCGATATACGTTGGCGTACATCGTTCCCGACGTACGGCAACGTACGGCAGCGACTCGCCGGTCGCTGCCCCAAGTTCCTCCTCGCGTACAGCAGGTCGTTAACGCAAAAGCTTGCACTGTCTTTCACCAGTGCAGTTGTCAGCTTTGAAGGCATGCGCTTGCGACGGCAGCTCAGAGGCCCGGGGATGCTCTTTCATTTCCGCCCTTACCGGAAGCGCGAGTTTTTCGACTGTGGGACCGAGTACATGGTGCTTCCTTGCTCGCTCTAAACGAGTTATGCAGCCCCGGTTGTTCGTTGAACCTGAAACGCAGCCGCGTTATTCTAGTGCACATATAGACGGTAGCACCGCCCTAGTTCGTAATAAGCGAGCGTTCATTAGAACTGCGGCTGTTACAAGTGGGCGCGACTGTATAAGCGCCCCTGTAATGAGTCATACAAAGCTACTGAGGTGGAATAGTTCAACACAGAAGACACGGTTGCTGCGCGCAATATTAACTTGTCCATGACACGCATACTTTCTCCAAGTTTATATATGCCATTTCAGTGAGCCCCCCTTTTGGGGTCAGTGATGCTTAGCACTTCAGCTAAAGTAATTCATTTAATAAAAACCTGTAGGGGGCAAAAATCGCAGACATCGCTGAACGCGTCAAAGCTGCAGCTGTAATTTCATAGAAAGCTCGAATAGGTTAGATCATTTTAAGAACACGCCTGTTTGAAGAACTGTCAATCTCCACTGCAGGGTACTGTGGTTGCTTGACCATGAAATTTTTCCGGGAAAAATATTCCGTAAAATGAAGGGAGCGCGAAAGCCTTCTTCGGTGTAGCTGTTAAATGCTGTTTTTTTTTCTTTGAAAGAGGAATGTGATTCGACCCAACTTGACACTTAATCTTCTAGATCAGGGGTTCTCAAACTTTTTTGCTTGGAGGAACCCCAAAAGCCTTCAATAAGTTCCAGGGAACCCCCCCCCCCCCCGCTTTCACTTACCAGCAATGTTGTCGAGTGCATTTTTGCAAAGAGAGAGTTGCAAATGTTAAATGTTTATTGCACAGATTAATACAAATACTAATGTGATGGGTGGTACTGCTTCCCTTTTAAGAGCAAGTGAAAGCGTGGCTCAGTAGCACTCAGAGCCAGTCTCAAATCAGCTGCCGGGTCAGGGCCGGTGACGGTTCTCGCGGAACAGAAGAAGACAGCCCGCGGAACCCAGTTTGAGAACCCCTGTTCTAGATTGAAGAGGGAGTTCGTATCCATACATAATGCTAGTTATTCCGAGTAAATGAAAAAAAAAATCAAGCGATCCTACTAGATTCTGACACCAGCAGCGTTGTAGCCGTCTCATGTATATACATCTCGACTGGTGCGGGCCTTCGTCTTCTTGGCCTTTGCCGTTTTCAGTGTGCCTTTGAGCCAATTTGTGTATCCTTCATTCGTGCTCCTCTGATCGGCTATGAATAAAGACATGCGACACGACGAAAGATTTGTGTCCGGTTTTTCGACCCTCGTAATAGTCCCCTGTGACTCTGCCTTATGCATTTTCGGTTAATTTGTTATGTCGACATGTTGGGAGAAAAACCGGTGCCCCGCTCCTCATAAAACACTGCGTGAGTATTACAGAGGCCGCAAAGGCTACGTCTCTATTTTCACGGCAGCCTATGTGTAGCTTAAGAGGACTTCTTGCTGGGCTAGTTGGTAATTCATTGTAAACCAAAGGCGCGAAAAAACCACACACACACACTCTGGCGCTCTGTGCCGTTCTCTTGTCTTGTGTGTGTGTGTGTGTGTGTGTGTGTGTGTGTGTGTGTGTGTGTGTGTGTGTGTGTGTGTGTGTGTGTGTGTGTGTGGTTTTTTTGGCGCCTTTGGTTTACAATATTTCATATGTGTAGCACTGTGAAGCACACCTGTTTGTTTTCTTTAAGGGGCAATAAGGACAACTACATTAAACTATTGTTCCGAGCGAAAATTGATTCTGTGGCTCTTTCTGGCTTTGTTCGTTTATGTCTCCCAGCAAAGTAACTACTTAAGGGCAAGAAAGTCGAAATCCAAAATCTTCTAGCAAATCTATTGAAACTTGTCATGTCCTTACCGAAAAGGGCGGGTTGCCAGCGTTCTTAATAGAATATCAATGCAGCCTAACCTCCAAGAACCGAGCCAAAAATCAAAGCCGACGAATGCATTCTACCTGTGAAATCAACCGGTGATGGCGACACCAGTATTTTGCTTTTTTTGTCTTTCCTAATTTATAAAAGGTACGTTTTCGATAAGAGTGGGCTCTCTGTGACTAGTACGCTATACCCTATACCGCAAAGGCCATCCTATACTTGTCATTACGGTGGAGTTCACCTCCATCGTACTGTGCCTGCATCGCACCATTGTGTGATTTCAAACCAACTAGCCCGCAAGAGTACCCTGTTGAACTTCGTTACTGCTCCTTTAAAAAACTCCAGTTGTTGCGGATTGAAAACAAAACTGCGGTGTATTTGATGCCGCGCTAGTCAGAGGCCTTACAATACGGAATCCGTGGCCTTGAGTACAGGAGGGAGCAGAAAATGTACTCACGAAGTTCGTCGTAATCGTAGAGCTCTTTTTCAAGGTTCGTAGGATCGTGAACAAAGAAGCCGGCGAAAAAACCCAGCCGGGTGGGGAAGTAATCAAAGACTCCAGCGGCGGACTGTCTCTTCAATGCGTCGCGTTTCCTAAGCCACGCTTCCTCCGACTCGCTTATCCGGAACTGCACAAAGACCGCGGAGGATCCGTGTGCGCACATTTATGACGATCTCTGGAGCTTGCGTTGGGAGTACATAAGCTCCTGCATGTACCCCTCCCTAGATAACAGACACGCAACACTCTGGCGCAGATTACAAACACATACTCTCCCCTCGCCCCTTACCCTAACTCACTATCATCCCTCCTTCCCCACTCCTGCTTGCGCCCTATGCCCAGAACCCTTCGCTTCTTCCCTCCACATCCTTTCCCTCTGCCCGGCGGACCCTCCCCCGCGGGACCTAGAGAACCTCAAGACCTGGGAGGACTGGGAGACCCTGCTGCGCTCGGAGGACCCGGCCGTGCAGACCATCGCCACCGGCCGTGCTGCCAGTGTTATGAACCTTAGGTACATAAACACTTGAGTGCAGTGGGGTCGTGCGGGGACCCTGGGGCGTGCCCCGAATTCCTGTTAAATTAAAGTTTTTCTCTCTCTCTCTCTCTCCTGCATGTATAATTGTCTTGGGAGTTTCTGGAACTTGACCTGTAGCTAAAGTTTATCCTTCCTTGTAAACCCTTCCTTTACCCTTCCTTGCAAAGCCACCTCTGATTTTCAGATAAAAATTGTCAGCAGATTGTCGATCTACTATACATGGAGTGAGAACTACCTGTTAATAAAATGTTGTAGCTGAAACAAAGCGTAGAAATTCAGGAGACACTTTAGATCCACTTTAACGGTATGCCAGGATAGCCTTAATGGTTCGTTTCAGCGGCCTGGTCTGTTCTTTGGTTGTCACTTCGAAGACATGGAGACTATTCTTTGAATTTATTTTTGCTTTCTCTTTATTTATATTTGTTATTTTTTACTTACCACAAGACACACAAGACCTCCCTTTAAAGAAACCGAACGAAATTTCCGGCTTGGTCGAGGGCCAGCGCGCCGGGCTCAGGTAAATTGGTAAATTGTTTTTTAGGAAAGGAAATAGCGCAGTATCTGTCTCACATATGTCGGCGGATAAATAGGTAAATTGGTTTTTGAGGAAAATAAATGGCGCAGTATCTGTCTGACATATATCGGCGGGTAAATTGGTAAATTAGTTTTTGAGGAAAGGAAATGGCGCAGTATCTGTCTCACATATATCGGCGGGTAAATTGGTAAATTGGTTTTTGAGGAAAGGAAATGGCGCAGTATCTGTCTCACATATATCGGCGGGTAAATTGGTAAATTGGTTTTTTAGGAAAGGAAATGGCGCAGTATCTGTCTCGCATATATCGGCGGGTAAATTGGTAAATTGTTTTTTTAGGAAAGGAAATGACGCAGTATCTGTCTCACATATATCGGCGGCTAAATTGTTAAATTGGTTTTTGAGGAAAGGAAATGGCGCAGTATCTGTCTCACATATATCGGCGGGTTAATTGGTAAATTGGTTTTTGAGGAAAGGAAATTGCGCAGTATCTGTTTCACATATATCGGCGGGTAAATTGATAAATTGTTTTTTTAGGACAGGACATGGCGCAATATCTGTCTCACATATATCGGCGGCTAAATTGGTAAGTTGTTTTTTGAGGAAAGGAAATGGCGCAGTATCTCTCTCACATATACCGGCGGGTAAATTGCTAAATTGGTTTTTGAGGAAAGGAAATGGCGCAGTATTGTCTCACATATATCGGCGGGTAAATTGGTTTTTTAGGAAAGGAAATGGCGCAGTATCTGTCTCGCATACATCGACAGACACCTGAACCGCGCCGTAAGGGAAGGGAAGGGAAGAAGGTAGGAGTGAAAGAGAGAGAGAATGAGGTGCCCTAGTGGAGGTCTCCGGAATAATTTCGGCCACCTGGGGATCTTTAAAGTGAACTGACATCGCACAGCACACGGGCGCCTCTTGCGTGTCGCCTCCATCGAAACGCGGTCGCCGCGGTCGGGTTCGAGCCCGGATACTCCGGCTCGGGAGACGAGATATATCGGCGGGCCATCTTTATTTTCAGCGCAATTGTTTTTCTTCCCACGACGGCACCTCTTCCTCTTTCTTCTTTCACTCCTACCTTCCTCCCTTCCCTTATGGCGCGGTTCGGGTGCGCACCGAGATATTTGAGACAGATACTGAGCCATTTCCTTTCCTCAAAAACCAATTTACCAATTTTTATCTTCACAGGCAGAAGGTAATAGCAGCAGGATGACATTACTGCCCAGCCGACCAGTCAAGAATTGTGTAGTGACGTCATCAATGTTGTAGAGTTGGATCATTCTGGGATGTATGAATTACCCACTCGAAAAAATGTGGTTGTGACGCCACGACCCTCTGCACCAATCAGGATTTTCTCGTCACAGAGCCGCGCCGGGTTTTCTGCTCAATGGGACCATTAAGGCCCTCGTGTTAAAGCATAGCTCGCACTTAGCGCGACAGATGCTCGAGTATTTCCTTCTCGTCTTCACTGTGAATGTCAGACCGAACATTTCGCTGAGCACAGAGAGCACCGAACAAACGATGCAAACATACACCCACCTGCACGGCCCGTTTGTCTTCGAGGAAGGCCTCGTCGGAGAACCGGAATTCGAAGACGACGGGAAATCCAGTCTCGATCGACAGGCGCGTCATCATGGACACAGGGTCGAACCGTCGCTCAGGCAATTTGCGAAGATCCATTCCCATGCCAACCAAGTTATGTAGAGCTGCTTCAAGCTGGGAACATTTCGCGAACGTGGGAGTTGGCTGTTACCATGGTTGCCTGACAGACATTGTGGGGACGCACTCGTTCGCTTTCCCGCAACGCACCCTGAACTATGGTTAGCTTCCTCGCAATGCACTCTTCTCAGTTGTGTTATTTTAACTAACAGGGGAGGGCGCTCGCGTCGCAGCGACACTAGCTCTACGAATAGCGTTTTGCTGCGCGCGCGCGGGGGAGAGACAGCTCTCTTCGGCTCGGCATCGGGAAAGCGCACGAACGCGGGCGCCTCGTGGTCGGAACATGCTCCCGCAGCCCCGTCCCGTCCGGCCTCGGAGATTCCCATTTGCTCTGGCATGGGCGAACGTTCGCTCCTAACCGTGCTGGTGAGTCGGACATCCTAGATTCCTCAGTGTATTTTGTCTCTAACTGGCGTTATTGTTGTTATAGCAATAAATGCCTTGTTTGTGTCAGCCAGTGTGTCGTTCCTTTGTTCCCGCAGAGCAAGGCCCGCCGTGGTCGCCGCGCGCTCGGTAGCGCTCGCGACCACGGGATGGGGTCCGGGCGGTTTTGAACTGGGTCAGCCGCGGTTAAACGAGGAGAACGAATTTATCCCCCTATTTAAACCCCCACAACATCGGAGTTCTTTTGCGTATTTGCGCAGTCTCGGTGCGGAAATTAGGGCATATTAAATTTACAATGTCCACCATCTGACTCCGTGCGACTCCAGCTGTTCCCTGTGATACGTGCACGTGTTATTTTACGTAGCCGTATGAAGCGGCAGTCGGCAAGATAACCGCATGATAACTGCCGCAGAGGTTGTCAGGTGCGAGTCGCTAAGACGAGGATAATCGGGTGCAAGCCAATGGAAAGCAACCGCATATCTGGCGGCCTCCTCGAGCAAAACGTTTATGATGTTGTCCGCGAAGCAGTTATTACCACAATCATTATTTAATAAATATGGACCCACTGATAAAAAGTGTTTTATTTAGTCGACTAATAGGATTACGGCGATACGATTGCGTTATTACGTTACCATGCTCAACGATCACAATGTAGGAGCGGGTGATTGTGACAGGTAACTCTGCGCATGAAAGATGTGCTTATTGCTATGGCAAGGTGTCTATGTGGTTGATAACATGAGATGTCCTTATGCGTCAAGAATAGGTCTGCTGTGTACTCACTTGTACTGCTTTGATTAGTGATACAGGTGTCTCGTTTAGTGAGTGGCTCCCTTGTTTAGCGGTTTTAACTGTGGTAATTCATAACGAGAGGTAGCTTTGTGCACGTAGATAGATAGGGTCTACTGAGTAGGCATTTCCACAAACTTCTTTTACGCGACAAGCTTGTGTTAGAACGAACCCATTAAATGCTTTCGTGTGCTAAAATGAGGATGCAAATGAAGGGGCCCCCTGTTCATCGTAATCAGCGTGCGTATTTAGGCCACGTAGGCTTATGGGCCAGCACCCTCGGAGGACGGGGTAGGCTTCTTGATTGTAGCTGCCACTCATTTAGGGCGGAAAAGGTTTTGAAGCCTGAGTGCTGCTTGTAATCGCATGTCATTTTGAACGGTACGTAGATCCTATTGTTCCGTGCTTTGTTCTGTTCTCTTGGGCGGCGGCAACAGCGAGTCAGTTAAGAGGTGAGAGGAGGTTGTTGGTCTTTTGGGGAACAAAATTGCATTCGCACCTAGCGATGACGCAGTGTTTTTTATGGAATTACGGGCCATATCATTAGCACGCCTTCTGAGAGGCTCATAATCCAGGTCAGTGGCCAAATTTTTTTCTGTTACCAACCTCATTCTTTGACGCATTGACAAAGGCGACGCAATGCTGGAAGAGTCCCGCGGCTTTCTGGAATGCGGTCTGATGCCCGACGACGGGCACCACTTCAGTTCTGAGAGCAGAAATCGTTTCGTTTCGTAGAGCGTTCTCGGCCTGAAATAAACGCAGCATATTTGAATTGCGCCATCAAACTCTGTAATTCGACTTACTATTCATGGTTTCTAAAAGGGATCAATTTGAAGTAAACTGTGCGACGTCGGGAGAACAGTTAACGAGAATCCCAGGGTATGGTAAGCTAGCATGCCTGTACCAATGAGGTTCTTTTTTTTTTTTGGCGGGGTAGCGGGAGGGCCGTAAGAAACGTGGAGTTTCGTCTTACGTCATTTGCGGGGACGCCTTAGGACGGAGGGCATCTGTCGAACGCGTGATTGCGCTCATCACCTTGCATAACAAAGGACAGCGTTTGAATTCTCGCAACGAGAAACACAACATTTCAGCTTGCCTATGCAGCGTCTACAAAACCGTGCAAGAGCCGTTGAAGCAACCTCTCATTGCTCCATCGAGCCATGACAACTAAACGCTGAGCATTCGTGGAAGACTTATTTCCCCATTCTAACCGTAGAGTTCAAAAAAATTCAGAAGGCTTCTAGTCTTTGCAAACTGTAGGCATAAGGTGAGCTAAAACACAAGGGCAGTATTAAAACGTGGTCTGTTCTGTAAAGAATCCTGTCGGTTTATTCTCTTGAAGTTGTTTGGGGGTGAATGGCAGCCATCGTATTACCGAACTGCGTGTGCTGCATGATCTTTGTAGGGCGCCGAGGGCACACCGCACCGCAGCTAAATTATAGTTTGCCATAAAAACAATAAACTACGTTACGCATAATAGAAGAAACATTTTAGATTAGCTAATACTTTCATGGCTTGGAATACAGCGACACAATACATTCAATGGGCCAAAATGCAAAGCGCACCTGTCCAGTCTTGACTACGAGCACCATAATGAGGAACTTTGCGGAGTAATAGCTTTGTTTAAAATAAGTTTATTTCGGCAGACGTTCGGATATCATCAGGTAGGTTTATATTATTGATACTGCACTAGAGACTATATACCCGATGTATCATCAACTTCCAACTTGCACACACTGTGGACAGCTTAACGTAATTCTGTGTTCAGTGGAGTGCGTAAAGCGCTTATGAGCGCTCAGCACTGACATGCTTTCTGAAGTCTAGCCCCTATAAAAGGAAGCGGGTTTTTGAATCACGAAATACTTTACGCTCTCAGATATTCTCGTACTACACAGGAATTTGTTCGTCGATTCTTGCACTCCGAACCGACTTGTAGCAAATGTGGCTGTTCCGTATTTCTACGCGTCGTTTTTATTTGTTTTTTTTTTCAAGAAACCATTTTGAAAGTGCCTAATGATCAACGGAGAGCTTGGAAACTAGTCAATGTCTTGTACTTCTCGAACACTGTTTTCGTTCAAGTGATAGTGATTTTCAATATTTTGAACGCTTAATTCTTCACCATACCAAGGCTTCAAAAAAGCGTAAATTTGAAGAGCGCGTTTTAGAAGCAAGAGATCCAACGAAGGCACTTCACTGAACGTCTTATTTTCATAGTTAAGTGCAGTGCAATTCAAGGACATCCTGTTCAAAATGATGTTTTCACAGTTTTAAAACGAAGGCAGAGGCAGAAAAAGAATTCACTCAAACACACACGCACACGTGGTGCACTTGGCGATGGCAGGGTACCCAAGAAAATAAATGTTATAAATGAGAATTCAATGAATATCTGATGTGGTCAAGAGCTTTTTAGCGGAACTTGCCATCTTTTTATATCGCATATGGAAATAACCAGTTTAAAATGGAGGAATATAATATACCGCCAAAAATCAAGCGCTAAAAGTGGATTATTTCTTCTAGACAAGAAACCATGAAAAAAAACGAATTTCGGATTGTAATTTTGTGATCCCAGTTGCACCCGCATTTGAACTAATAAGAATGGGAAACGGTGTATTTCCGAAAAATAAATCTAAGCAGTAAACGAAAGTGAGTATAGACCTCTTCACGACCCTCGGGAAGACCGGTTTTCTGGGGTCTGGGAAGAACGTGGAGTAGCTAAATCCTTAACTCTTTCCTGTACTACGAGCGCAGCCCAGTGCCAAATATGGCGGCGCCCATGGACCTGTTTGAAAAGGTCGACGTGAGTTAGGACCTACGCCTCAAATATGGCGGCAGACATTCCATTTGCGTGGTGTACCTTCGTAGGGTTACTGCGACCTTCACGGCCACGGATCGAATCGAAGTGCCGCCCGCGCAGAAGGACCTTTAGCTGGTGCTCCGCGTCATCTGCTGATTCGCTTTGATTCGCTTTGATTCGTGGCCGCAACGTACACGCTGGCGCTTCAGAGGTAGCGGCCGCACATTAGCGGGCCTACCCTAAAGCAGATCACCCGTACACCCACCGTCAAAAGTAAAGATGACTGTTAAAAAAAACTTAATTCCTTTGAATCCAAACAACAGTGATTTAGATTTATTGGTGCAGGGGGTAATTCGCACAGTCACAATTCGGCTATATATTTATTCATCTTTACGGTACTATGTAATGAGGGTGATGAAATTAAAATTGTTCCCTAATGTTGTTTTCCATTCACTTTTGACAGCTAAATTCGGAGCAAGCATGACATTTGGTTCTGGTTCTGGCATTTTTTTTATTGAGGAGGCAGCGTTCGCAGTTTGTGGCGTAGCTACAGGTTGTTGAGTTTTTTTTTTTTTTTTCTGACGAACCACCGACGATTATAGCTTTGGAAGAAAGCTTTTAGGTGCACCAGTGTTGACGCAGAAGCCCCTTGCGCGCTTTTAGTCCCCAACTGTGTTCGGTGCATTCTTTGAGGAGTCGACGGGGTGCCATAAAAAAAGTTGGCCATGGGGGCGTCAGCTTAGTTCATTCCCTGCCCAGCTATGGTGCAGCGGTTCCTTCGAAAAGAGTGCAGTGCACGGGTGTCCTGTCGCACATCTCCGCACGACTAATTTGCGGCCAGCGAGAGTGCTGCGAGTTTCTCTTCGTTAGCAACAACGCATACTGGTTAAGTATCGTCTCATTAGTCGCATCCTTTAGTTACATCTTCAATACAGCGGACAGCTATATGTCGGTGTAAGTTTTAATCCGACCAAACCGCTTTCATTTCAGGAACCGCACTGCATTGCATAGCAGAATGGTCTCCCGAATGCTGGTCAATGTGTGAGAAGGGTGCTGCATTACGACTAGGAGAAGTTCAGCAGTCACCAGTCTGACGCTGCGAAAGAGGTGTGTGCCTCGAGATGTCGCGTCGATAAGTGTGACTAAGCGTTTCGTTATTTTTTTTTTTTAGTGCGTGAGCACGATGTCAAAACACGTTCTCCAAAACTTCTCCACATAGTTGCTCTTAGCGGGACATGGGTTCATTGGGGCGGAAAGGTGCTATCGCACATGCACGCGTTTACATACACGGTTACATCGCATATAAATTTTTCCAGCATATATAAAGGTGCTGCCAGTGAAAACTTTCGAGGTTAGATTGCACGCAACTTAAATACCCCCGAAATAAGATTGGACATTTGGTAAAGCACCGTGCGCGACATAAGTAAGGTCGTGGGCGCAGATAAAATTGGCGAAAAATGAATATATTTTTTCTACTTTGCAATAAAAGATTTTTCAGTCGTAAAATGATTACACAACTAATATCTGAATAATTAAAACCCCAAATTAAAAAAAAAATTCTGTACTGCTTTCTTTACTTTCCAGGACGGCTTCCGTAACGTCCTTATTGTAAACATTTGCCCTTAGCCTGCTAAAAAAAATTAGTTTCCGTTTACACTGGACGGCTGCTACAAACACCTTCGGATTGCGAAAGCTACAACCCATCAATCCATGGACATTTCTCAGGGATCCTTGGCCTTCGCACTCTGAACCTCCTACCCGCTTTCTTTCAGCTTCTTATCTCTCTCTCCCCCCCCCCCCCCCCCCCCCCCCCCCAAAGATTCTTCTCACATGCCACAGAAGTTTCTATGCCATTCCGTCATTTTTTTCTTTAGTGCCGTTCTCTCTCGATTTTCTTTTATTAGTTTCACGTATTTCGTTCCGCAGCAAGCCCAACTGCTTCATTCTAACTTTTCTAGTCAACCTAATTTCTACCCACCGTTTCTCCGGTCATTGCTTCCCATGCCTGGATGCGCAACCTCTCAAGTCCACGTTCGCAATCTATCTACCCTCTCGGATTTCGTTCCGCTGAGCTGGCCTTTTTCTTTATCGCAGAATTGCAAGGTGAACAGTTCTAGTTCTCTTGAACAGTCACCTGCCTGAACAAGATTTCTAGGTTCACGCTCCCCATCCTATCACACACACACCCCTACCCTTCAATGGGGTTTCCTCCTAAGAATGAAGGCCCTATTTAACATGACAGAAACGAACAGTGCGGACAAATGACTTCGTCTTGTATCCGCGCTGCTCATTTCTGTCAGGGCAAACCAATTAGTTCGTAGCACCACTTTTGTGCCCTGTTTAACCGCCGGCAGTAATCTGCGCTTTGACCTAAAAGAAGGCAAGTCCTCTTGTCCAAACATTTTCTTGAGCACCCTAAGGCTTCCCCTCTGTTGTTCACTTTGTTTTTGATGTCGTTAATTGCTAACGACGCGTATTCTCGCCAGTAGGCCATACGTTGGATTCGATTTAACAGTTCCAACATTCCCTCTATAATATCAGCAGATAACGTCATGCGGACACATATAAAACCGGGTGACATATGGCACTTGTGCTAAATGAAATGGGGTGTTTACTTTTAGGTTTAACTGCATACGGAGGATTTGGAGCTTTAATCTTCGCTAGCTAAAATATGGCGCCCGGTCCGAGGAGCTGTGGCCTGTTTCGCACGTCTTGTCACTTGCTTACATAAGCACTAAGTGGCTCACGATCTTGCAGTAAACACTGTTGACGTAGCCTAAAGTGCAGCTAAGTAGTACGCGGCTCGTCCTTAGTTAAGTGTAACACTTTTTACCTGTTTTGTGCTATAAAACCGGAAGCGCAATAACTCTAAATGGGGCCAACCGAATGTAATAAAACAAAACAGCACCGTAAGGAAGGGTAGAAAGATTCTCACAACCAGAAACAGCACAATACGCAACTCGTGGCATCTCCTCGTCTCCTGAACGGAAACACTGAACGCGCCAAATAACGAGTCTTAAGAATTTTTAATTACCTGAGCGTATAGTCCGTCCGGATGACCTGCGTAGTTGCCACACACAAAGTCGTAGAGGTCGTTGCACGGATCAGCTGAGAAGTTCAGCAGCCCTTTGAGGTAGGAAGCCTGGCTAGTGCAGTTAGCGGTGGTACACGGCTGGGGGCTTCCGCCGATGGGCGGCGCGACTCTTTCGAGGTTCGATCCCCTTGCTCCCCGTGGCATACTCCTTTCTGGCTGCCGTGTTGTCGCTGCACTCGGTAGTGATGCAGCCTTCTTCGACGGAGCAGCCAGCCCTGGAGCGTATGTCGGCGCAGTTGGTTTGGGCGGAACCGGAAATTCCGCATTACCAGAACGGTGAAAATCGCGGAGATACGTAAGCTCGGGAGAGGCATCGAAATGGCCTTTCTTTCCAAGACCCGGGTGAGGCTTTGTTGACTCTGCCTGCAAACAGAAATATTTCAGTGAGAATTGTTTGGCGAATGCAATGTTCATCTAAACGTCTGGCGATGCCGCGCCAAAGACCACATTTATTTATTTGCCCGTTGAGGGCATTTTTGTAGGGGGGATACAACTGCAAAGCATACATTGTCATGCAAATTACACTGCGTACAAAACAAACAAACAATAAAAATACAACGTATTCCAATACTGAGCAAACTTATAACAAAAGAAGCATGAAAGCAAGAAAGACGCAAGAAAAGTTAATTCAACAAAAGTCGTGACAGAGCGTTTTCAAAAGAAGATTGCGGGGCTAAGACAACATCTTCCGGCAATTTTCTCCAGTCATGCACTGTTCTGGGAAAAAATGAGTTTTTAAAGACATTTATACGGCACTGGTATTCTTGAACCTTTAAAGAATGATCTAAACGGGAGGATATGTAGCTGGGAGCTTTCATGTATGAATATTTAGACAAACCTATTGAGCCTATAAAAATATTGTGAAATAGCTTAAGTCTAAGGTATTTGCGTCTGTCTTGCAGTAAAGGCCAGCCCAAATTTTTGCAAATCTAAGAGGAGCTTTTGGTGAAATCATAGTTTGCGGACACAAACCTTGCTGCTCGTTTTTGAATTCGTTCGAGTTCGCTGATAAGTGTTTTTGTTGCAAGATCCCAAGTCGCACAACCATATTCTAAGATGGGACGCACGTTTGTCAAGTTTGTCGCATCCTCGAGAGTTATTCCCTGCTCATGTATTGCCGCTGTTTAGCATTGATTACACCAGTGGCATGCCGTTATCAACGTCATTTGAACAATCGCACTTGTAGCCTACTTATAATTAATAACAGGAAACAGAAACTTGATCATGTGGCAGCCATGCCCATCACCCACAATTTTGCGTATGAGGAGAACCGTGCTTTAATTACCAAACACAGTTCTTTGATTATTTTGAAAAATAGAAGGTGTCCGTCATTCACATAGCCGTATTACAATTAGTGAATCTGCCAGGTTAAAGCTAACTCAACACAACTGGGGGGGGTGTAATATATATATCCAACATCAGCAAGGGAATAAACATTTTCCAAGGTTTTTCTCAGGGTTCTACTGATAGAGAGAGAAAAGGCACAGCAGTGTAAAAAACTCCTCTCTGTGAGCACTGCACTAAGCCTTGGTCACAGCAGGTGAGCAAGGTAGGAGTTTGAAACAATTATTAGGCCCTTCGCGACATAGTACAGCAACCTTTTCTTGCCACAGTATAGCAGAATAACCGCACGTGCCTCTTTTGAAGCACGAGAAGTGGCCACCAAAAAAAAAAACAAAAAAACGCATTGCGGCGTGGTACGACTACACGAGCATTGCTACCCCTACCCGAGCTGCACTGAGTGTTTTCACCGTTTCTAAATATCTGTGGACTCCCGTCATCTGCTGTTAATTTGTGACGGGCCATGTCCTTCAGCCCTCGCCGTATTTCACTGATTGGCAAGCCCTGCTTAACGCCATTGTATCCCGTATAGCTTTTTTCCTCACCCGATATAAAACAGGACCCATTCGCTGACACATGTTTAGGCAGAAAAATAAACGTGCAAAATGCACTGGTTGTAGACTAGCGGATTTGTACGGGCTCAGCTTCGATGTCTCCTGAAGCTTCCAGGTGCCAGCCATTGCAGCAAAACAAGAATCATCATCATCATCATTTTATTCCAACATCAACATTACAGATGCTGAGGACCGTGAACAAAAAGCCTCTAGCTGGGCTTGACGGGGTTCACGGCCCCTAAAAATCATGGCATTGGCAACAAAACTAGGATACAAACACAACGCATCAGACATGGGAGGATGTGGCACAAGAAGGCAATGAGACCAAGGAGCAGGAGGTCCCGAATAGACGAAAGGTGCAGCACGGGTGTGTGTGGTTGTAAGAAGCAGCTATGTCAGCCAGTTTAGCAGTTTAGCAATGTTTCAGTAAAATGCTGTGCAATTCGACGGGCAGTTTCTTCGGTCGGTATATCGTAAGACTAACAGACAAGTACTCCGATGACAACGCGCTGCTAACTAGGGCGTCAACACGTCTCGTATTTGCGTAGAGCTCGATGCTTCTGCCAGATTCCTGGAAACGTTTTGCACCGCTTGGAATCTTTGTGCGCCTGAACTCGCAGTTTGCAATGAATTCGAGCATATAATAGCGGCATTCTCTCCGTGCATGCTGGTATACACGAGTGAGCAGTTACGTAATTTTACTGGAACACAGGAACAAAACATACTTAACAATGGCATACCCGACAACCACTGCTAGGACTTGTCATGCAGCGTGCTTTTATTGCGCTGGACAGACGGTATTACGCAACTCATAGCATATATTCACGAGAACAATAATGGTTTTTTCATTGAAAAAACGGCCTTAAAAAATAGAGATAAAAATTAGCGGATGCCTAGACAATCCTGTTGCTAAATGGGCTAGTTGGTTATGCACATTCTTGAGGCTAGCAACTGAAAAGACAAGGAAGAAACACAGGCAGAGCGCTGACTCACGACTGAAGTTTATTCATTAGAAACAAGGCGAAACGCTTGTCCTCTGTTCTTTCCCCTTTCGTTCCCGTCTGTGGCGCTGCTAGATACATCGCTGTACGCGGCGCCATGTCTGTCTCACACACACCGATCGCTGCCAACTGATGGATGGAAGATAATGAAGACAACGGCATCGAAAACGCAGCACAAGAGAGCGGCAGTTTTGCCCGAGAGAACGCCGAAATTGCTGAAGACGAATACATCCAAATCATAGCGCGAAAGACTGGCGTTATAACACGCTGGATATGTGGCTGCAGCAATGGCGTAGTGGTCTGAAGCAGTCCAGATAAATCCAGTAGCATCTATCATTGCAAACAAAGTGGCAAAGCCGCGTGCCGTCAGCTTTCAGCATCAACAAACAAACATTAGATTGCTTTGCGCTCATAGTTTACTCGTACTCACACAGAAAAGGATTACATTCGTCCAAGTCATACTAGAAAGCAGTGTCTAAGGAAATTTTTTTGCAAGGGTAGGTCTGCTATCTTTATTTTGTGCGACCATCACTAAATGTTTTTCTTGTGGTGTTCCTTTCATACCTGCTTCTATTTTTATTTGGGGTACGCACTAAGACACAATTTTATCCATGCCTCGTTGCCGCACTATAAACCCACCGGGAGCGAGTGTAAAGAGGCTGTGCTTACCTTCGCAAGTGACCATGTGAGGAGGCCGATTGACGTAAATATGAGGACGGCGGCCAGCATTCCCAAGAGAATGTTGGTCCTCGTTGACACCCCATAGAAGCCGAGCTTGACACCTTCTTTTAGTTCGCCTGTGTCCATCAGTGTTTCTCTGTCGGCTTGACTCCGCACTCGGCTTACCTTTAAGATCAAATAACGGGTATCAATTTTTCTTCTCCCGAGTCTGTCGTAGGGTCCGTCGTCCCTCCCTAATTCTGCCAAATTCGGGTCTGGTTCTCATAAGTTTACCTACCTAATCCGTTTGTACAGTCGCGGGTAAAAAAGATTAGCACACATGAAGGAACACCAGAGCGCCGGAATGACAACGCGTGGCGCTGCGGGTGGCGAAGAGGCTGATAACGAGAGTGCCGGGCCGTTCCCATTCTACGGTATTAGGGGGGTTCAGCGGACTGCCACTGACAGCAAAATTACTGGCTAAAAGCAGCGCTATCATCTATTGTTCCCGCGAGTTCCTTTTGACAAACCATCGCGGACATAAAAAAACAGTAATAAAAAGAAGCTATCTTTGCTCATGATAACCGAGCCAAAATAAATGCCGCAAGCACAGTCACGTAGCGTCCGTACTTCAACGCTCGGGCGGTGCACGCTTGATAATGCTTACTTCATGCCGTCCCCCCCCCCCCCCCCCCCACCCACACACGCTGCAAACATGGAAACGGCCCGTTAGGTAGGTCTGCGTACCGCAGCGCCGCGTGGTGAGATATACGAATTCTGATCGCCAATGATCTGTGCTAATATTTTTTGCTCGCGACTGTACAAGGGCTTAGAGAGCGACTGTTTCAAGCAAGTAATCCGCGGCTACACTGGTTATATAAAAAAAGTAAATATATTGGCGAAATTATCAAGAGGTCAAGTCTTCCTAAACTTTGTTTTATCTGCTTTGTAGCATTCCAGGCTGCTCGTTGAAGTCCAGGTATCCTGTTCTTCATGCTGTCTTCAGTGTAAAAAATTTAATTCGTGCACCGGCGCACTGCTTTTTCTGGTTCAGAATACTGGCGGGTCTTTCCTCCGTACATTTGAAGATTTAGCACTAGACATCATGAAGATCAAGTAGAATGCGATTTCATTTTGAAAATCATGGGTTTTTCAAATAATTTTTCTGGCTTGGTAGCTGGATATAATTTTACTCGTAATGTATTCTCGTTGCCTATCTTTGCTGACAATGATGCATGAACAATGCGCCCCAGAAAGTCGATGCTCTGCTCCTGAAGAAAACTTTTATAGAGAGTATACAGGGAGTCCTCTGAGCTAGCGTAGACATAGAAGCAGTTAAGCAGTGAAACAAAGGCAACACTGAGGGATAAAAGAACAAGCGAACAGAAGACGCCAAATAGGAGACCTTACATATTTCCCTACCATGCCGGGGACTTCTCCTGTTTTATTAGAAGCGTACAAGTAGCGCACTTTAGCTCTGAGTCACCCTCTACGTCTTCACAGCCAGACGCGGGGGAATCATCTTACATATAGGATCTGCACGCCACAAAAAGAATTCCAACAAGCTTAGTGCACACAGGCTTTCTCGTATGCGGTTCCAATGTCAGCCGCCGGGAGGCTTTCACTAAGCTTTGTACAGGTGGTGCGAGGCGGGGGGGGGGGGGGGGGGGGGACTGGCCTTCTGCTCAAAGCAATCTGCTCAAAAGACTGATCACATTATGCTTTCAATAGAGAGGGTTATTACTGAACTGCCGTGCTTACGTAATTAGATCCCTACATGTGTGGATTAAGGTTATGTTATACATCAAAGACTACAAAGCGAGTTCGACAGTTCACACTTCTTTCCTGAAAGTTTTTCTACTACTTCAGAACACTGAAGAAAGGCCCTTTAGAAAGTTCGGAGTGTCCTCTTCCAGCAGCACATCGCTTTTCAGTATTGCTGGCATAGGCAGCGATACCATTCCGCTCCGTTAAATAACTCTCCGTCCACTTTCAGACATGTAGAAGGCACGCTTCTGCAAAAGACATCGCGCAGCCCGGCCCCCGAGTCGCCGAGCTGTCGTTTCACCGCATAGAGGAACATCTGACTCGTACGTTCTTCAAATACGTTGTAAGGGTCGCAGTGCTGTGTCGTTACGTAACGTGAAAGGCCGCCCTAATATCTCAAGGTCAGAAAGCTGCGAATATCAGACAATCGACAAACGTAAAGCCCGAGTAGAGTGTTCTCTACCCGCCACGAGCGTGGCTGAAGCGTGACTGGTGTCGAACAGCGCCGCCGTTACCGGTGCTGTGTGGCTGCGGAGTGTCAGGAGGTATATCACTCTCGTTCCCATGCTCTAACTCACGCACCTCGGCAGAGCGAGAGAGGAAAGCGTTCTCGCCTATCGCGACCTAGGCACTAGAAATCGCCGATGATAACAATGTTACCGCTCTAACGACAGCACTCATACTCCTGTCACGGTTAAGGCGGAGTCCAATGTTTTCACACGGACAGCGCAAGGCAGCTTCCAGGGGCTATCTGAATACTAGGTGCTACTGAGAAAGAGGACTTTTCACAAGGTTTCATTTTTTGGTACGGCACGTTCCAAATTTGTCGCCTAAAAAGGAGCACGATTGGAGGTTCTAAAGGCTCTTGAGCACTTTCCCTCCATCCATCAGGAGACTGAGGTAACTTCAGTGAAATTATTTAACATAAGAACACCGTCATGGGGAGGAATAAGAGAACCATTAACGACCGGCAACTGGAAATTCGCACAGGTAAGCACAATGTCACGTGGCTCCTCACCTCGTCATTCTCTCCCAGAAGCATTGCCGTCGACTGCATTATGGCTCCTTTTTCTCCTGCCTTTGTCCGGCTCCTATAAAAGTAAAAAAAAAAACTTTTGCAATGAAGGTGAGAGGTTGGTGCAGAGCATTTGTTCATGGCCAACTTTGACACTGATTTCTAAAGTACGCTGAGAAAAAAAAACGGACAGAAGTTGTACAAAACTGTTTTCTGATGTGCTCTCTCCGCCAGGTGAACAATCATTTCATTCGCGACGGTGACGCCAGAGGCTATTCCTGGAGACGAGAAACGTGTTGCATGTGCACGTGAGGGCAGGCACACATGAAATGCCGTAGTAAAAAGAAAATGGCATGCAGCTTAGTCAGCCGCGAACTGAACCCAGTGAAGACAAAGCTACGTCACAGGAGGCATTTCGAAGCTACTCGTTATCGACTGCTACATGCTGCAAGTGCCTAACCAAGATTGTTTACCTAATCTCTTCTGAATCAGGAAAACGGAAAATTCTCGTTTCCTCGCCGCATTCTCCAGACCAGAAGCGGCGACAGGCGAAGCGCTGAGCGCTCGGCTGCTTATAGTCTGCACGCAGTAAGAGCTCCAGAACGCATCCTCCAGCGCTGTTTGTGATTCGTTACCACACAACACGCATAGCAAAGTGAAGATATCATAGCTATGAAGCAGAATACAGACAGTAGACACGAGGAAGACTCTTTTAGCCTTTAGTGCCTCATCGTTGTCGTCAATGCAGTTCTCTTCTTCCTCCATGTTGTCGACAGAAAGTTGTCAGCAGAGGTGTTACGCTTTTGGGTTGTTGGAAATGGTTATGGCGTCGGAGTGCGCGTATTCAAAGTAATACTGTCACCCATGGATGCCTGACGCCCCCTTTTGGAACATAGGACAACTAAAAAAGTTGTCCGCTGCAACAGGTGGCGCAAGGCGTCCGCCAAACAGTGCGAAAGGAAAGGCTTTTGCCTTGCAGCACTTCAGATAGCTAAAGTGCCCCCTGAATTTTCCGTGGTTGTTTACAGACGCTTTACATCGACGTATCATGGGGGCTGCCATCTTTGATCACGTGATCATGCCGCCATTACTCGCCTCCTGACCGCTCGGCGCGCGCCTCGTCGCGACGGCTCCTGCGCCTGATGTTTCGGTTCTGACAGACAGTGTTTCGGCTGATACGGTTGTAAAGGAGCGGGAAGACGACACTGTGGTTGGTCCGAAGCTTCGAAGGACATGTGAAAACCCTAATTTGATCACCTTAGGCGCGAAAACGTGATCGCGATCCATGTCGCGCGGAGAGCCGCTGAGCTCTCCGCCTGTTCGAGGCAACGGGTGGATCGCCTGAATGCCGCTGAAGGCTTTGCTTAATATTTTTTTGTTATCTAAAACAGCAAGGTTTAATGACCCTGCAGCTGCGCAGGTCGTTGTCGTATTGTGTACATGCATGCGGAGGCTGCTCTAAAATGCTCACATGCACATCGTACTCATTTGTTTATAAATGTGCTTAGGAAGCCTAAAATATTTTCTGTTGGTTTGCTAAACAAAGGAAGGCGACAAGAATAAATAAACATACAAAAGTTACCCAACCATGTAAGCAGTACCATGCATCAAGCAGCCTTCACAAGCTTGCATGCAATCGTTTACAAGGATTCCGCAGTATAATTGTTATCACGCGCGCATGGCAGAACGTTCACTACAAGAAGTTCACAACTGTCAGCCTCACATAGTATAAAATTGTGGTACGCTTCATGCTCCATATGCGGCCATGAAAATGCTCGAGGTCTCTTTGCTTGTAATTAATCAGGTGGAGTCATTTCTGGGGACTGTCTCGCATGGATCGCGAGGAAGTGACAACCGCAGAGCACAGCAGCCGTAACACAAATGCTTTATTCAGATTGTGGTCCACGAAAACCGCGCTACTTGGAGCGAAGTTCAACAGTAGCACCAAGACGGTGTGTATACACGAACTGACGGTAAGCGTTGTCCGCTCGCACGGCTATGCATTGCACAATATGCAGTAGCGGTATAGGAGTGTAAGTCGTTTTTTTTTTGTGTGTGTGACGTTTCGGTGGCAGGCAGCTTGTTCATGCGGCTATGTTGCGCACTTACCCTCGCAGATTTTCCAAGAACGAGACCTTTCCTTCTATATTCGCTGTCTAGCGCTGGCGAACATATGTGTGTTGCGTTCGCCCGTTCGGAAAGGGTGGATGTCCAACGGGCGCGAACAGGGGCAGTACGTCCTTGTGCAGTTCGCTTCCGAGAAGCTCGCAAACGACCACATCCCGCCCCTTTAACTTTTGTCGCAATTCTTCCAATCCAAAACAGAGCATGTATTTTCTCTCTCCCCATTTCCACTGTTGGGCATACACGCCGGCGACTTACGAGGCAAGTAATGACGCAGTGTTCCGAGCGCACCTGTGGCGCCATCTGGTCTCAAACGGAAGAACTGCGCGCTGTAAACGGTCTAGCACTCAATACTCCCTAACGCTTAGGCAGCGCCTTCTCATGAATTCAGCTGCTACGTACGACAAGGCGCGTGAAATCCTGGCCATAGAGGTCACCTGTCAATGGAGGTGCAGTGCAATAGACGTCTGTTTAGTGTGCGATGCAAGTGCACGTTATAAGATGTCAGGCGATGGCAATTGCTCCGGGGCCCTCCAATACAGCACTTCTCTCTGCTGCTTCGTTCGTTCCCTCCTTCAGGCCCTCTTATCACAATTGCGTTGACGTCTACCTAGTGTACGCCTTCTCTTCACCCATAAGCAATTAACTACAGCCAACCTCCCTAACCTCTTTCCACGTACGGAATGTAGTCACACGAACACACAAGCCTCGGCTGGATTTCCTCGCAAGTAACGGCTACCACCGCAAAACATCGTGTAAAAAAAATAGACGGTGTCAAAAAAGTACATAGAGCTGGCACCTAGCAAAGGTAAAAATGACAAAAATCAAGAAAAATAACAAAATGTGAACGTATCATTTCTCAGAATTAAGCTCTTGAACCTATACAAAAAAATCACAGTATGGTTACGAGTGTGTAGCGCAAGTGTCTGAGTGTAAGGTGCGATGTGGCAGCAAAGATGGCGGGCGCCAGACCGGCAGACACTTGTACCCATCCTTGTCCGGCGGTGGGGCTCGAACCAGCGACCTCCCGCAGGAGAGGCAGACGCACAATGCACTAGGCCAACCGTCGCGTCCTATTCTCTCCCACTCAACTCTCCCTCTTGACCCCTGAAGGTAAAGGGAAATTTCTCAACTTTGCCACCCCTAGCATTCCAGTCATCTAAATGTTCATTCTCGCTCTTTCCCTCTCGTTATCTCCTAAATGTGCAGGGGAATCTGGTCCCCTGTTTTGGGGCGTAATAAAAGAGATCACTACCACCACCCTCTCTCCACTTTTCCACCTGCCAACCGAAGCAGGTGGCTGGTAGCAAGTCGCAGGTGCCAGGTGGCGCTGAGGACGCTAACGATGAAGCCGACGTCGACAACGGCAATGGCACGAAAATGAAGATCGAGCCAATAAGAGCTAACGCTCTGAAAAGGAGGAAGAAGTTTATCAAGTGCAAGAGCAGCCGGGGGAAAACGCCGACAGTCCGAAAACATCACGGAGAGAAAGAAACAGAGTTATGTCATGGGAGGGGCCAGAGAAAACTACGTACGAAAGGAGGACTAAGAGACGGCGGTCTAATTTGCGTGGTGTTTATTGGACGTTTCGTTTATACAGTCACTGCGTTGCTTTTCGTTTAAGTATGCTTTGATAAGAAATCATGCGTTTTGGGCAGTGCCTTCAATCAGTGTTCTCTCCTCACCAGAATTTAGTTGTCATGCGCATTTTGAAGACAGAAAAAACTCGGGGCGTTTAAGAGGATGGGCAGATAACAACCAGCGCCTCCGGTTGATTGCGGCGTTAACCGGCAAACACGTGGGTCACATTAATGCAAGCGGATTAGCCGACTTAAAATTTGAAGCATATTCCCCATGCCGTTTCTAAATGCAGCGGGACATTTTCCCAAACTTGGAATTTGCGATAATCAAAGAACCGACACGGTGACTTAGCGGTTACAGCACTCGGGTACTGTGCCGAAAGACACGGGTTCGACCCCCCCCCCCCCCCCCCCCCCCCATCGCGGGAACGTCTTGAAGGAGGCGAAAAGCAAAAAAAAACTGCCGTGTGCTGTGAGATGTCAGCGCACGTTAAAGATCCCCAGGTGGTCGAAATTATTCCGGAGACCTCCACTACGGCCCCTCTTTCTGTGCCACCTGGCGGTGCAGACAGGGCAGTTTTATATTTCATTCTTTTTAAGGCCCTTTCAAACATTGTTGGTCAAATGCTTACGGGAATCCACCAAGGTGGAGTAGATTTGTAATAAGGGAGTAATTACTCATTGACGTCCACCCAAGCGCAGCCATACGGCTACAAAGGAAAGCTATACAGCTTGTAGCCGTATGGCTGCGCTTGGGTGACGTCAGTGAGTAATTACTGCCTTATTACTAATCTACTGCAGCTTGGGGCATTCCCCTAAACATTTGACCAACACTGTTCCCACTTCGAGTTATTGATCAATTCGCTCTCGCCCTACCATAAGCTTGCCGTCCCGGTTAGCTCAGTTGGTAGAGCGACTGCTCCGGTGAAGTGGTGGTCCCGGGTTCGAACCCCGGACCAGGACGAATTTTTCTTTAACTGCTAAGTTTCTGAGAAAGCTGTATAGCTTTCCTCTGTAGCCGTATGGCACTATGCATACTCAAAACTTTTTCCGCAGTAGCGAAAGAAAAAGCAAACAGCAGGAACTTTCATTCGTCCAAATCCTGTCATCGTCTACGCCAGTTGAGATCCTGTCTCGACTGCGCCAGTTGAGTTTCCCCTTCAGCTGGTGACGAGGGGAAACACTTGATCATGATGAATAATAGACGGTTCGGAGTCGCACACAATCACGTTACTCGATGGCGGGACAAGGTTAACTATTTATTAACAAATGAATAAACAAGAAGAAACAAGCAATTAGAAAAATATTTACAACAGGACGGAAACGGCGGGACAAGAAGCTTAACTATTTATTAACAAATGAATAAACGAGAAGAAACAAGCAAGGAGAAAAGTATCTACAACATGACAAACGTTGATTACACGAAATCAGCCCCACTTAACCAGGAGCGTTCCGTTTTAAGCCTTCTGTCTCCGCCCTTGGCGGGGACAGCAACCAATCAAATACTGTGGAAAGGATACCAGCCAGTCAAATACCTAGGAAAGGAGAGGTTTCGAGCACGCACACAAAAAGCACTAAGCTCGCCGCGTTCCAAACACACTGGAGTGTATCTGTCCTCGCTTCGGCGAGCGCGGCTTCGGTCGCCTATCTGTTTTTTGAGCAGCGTCCGCTCCGGCGGACGCGGTTGTTGCTGTGACGCGCGTCTTTCCTTTCCTCTCTCTCTCTCTCTCTCTCTCTGGCAGCGGTGGTGGCTTGGCTCGAGCCAGTAGCAGGCCCGTGCAATTTCCTTTTCATCCTTCTCTCAGTCGCAACAACAACAACAACGTTCCAAACCTCCGCCTTCCTCTTCGTTTCCCCTCCCGCACACGTGCATACGAGACGCACGTATGCCACGGGAACAATCACCGAAGACTACTTATACAATAAAAAAAAGGAAAGCTGTCGCTGAGGGGTCCAGTGGCAACAAACACGACTGCAGGCGTTCAAATTTGAACTATAGAACGCTTCGTGCTATAAAGTATCTGTGGGGGGGAGGCAAATCGATAACAAGCGTTCTGGCGACGGCGCCGCCAGCAACAGCACCAGCCACCGACGCCCGTCGCGCCGTGCGTCCGTCGTGCGTCCGCGGTTCCATGCACTGTGCTGGAGGCTCGATGGCACCGCAAAAAGTTCAGCGAACTTAACACCTCCCACCCAAGAATGTCACACGGACACTCGTTGTCAGTGAGATATTAAAATACAACCACAGTGTCCGAGAATAAAACAACATGCACACACGCACCTGTGTGCCGGCTGTCTAGCGTCCCCCAACACGCACACATGCGCACACACAGCGGTTGTCTCAACCCGCACACAGAGAAGGTGTGGGAATCCTGGCTTTCCGCCGTCGCCTTTGCGCGGCTGTGCCGGCCTCCCGCGTTGTTTCTCCTCTTTCCCTTGCTCCCGCCTCAGGCGGTGGAGAGGCGGCTGGGTGACTAATCACAGTCATTTAGCCACAGCTCCGCCCCGGTTCCCCAAGGGCCTTTGCCATTGGCGCCTTTTGGCGGGAATTCGGGACCCGCTTTGGGCGGCCGCGCACCGCGCGACCGTCCGAGCGGGGCCCAGAGAGAGATCCCTCCGAGACAGCGCAAGGTGCGTACGCTACTGTTTGTCCGTACCGGCCTTTGCCGTTCGGACCAGTGCATATACTCGAGTGTCCTCTGACCTGCAGCGGCTCGAGCCTGTCCAGCGGGGTCCAGCGACCTCCAACAGGCGTACCTTGCGTTGATTGCCCACTCTCTCTCGCAACCGGCCCAACGGTCGACACGAGAGAGAGATCACAGCACTGCCGCGGGGACGTTCTCCTGCAGCGGCGTGCTAGCGGCGCGCATTGCTCGAGTCGCTTCGTGCGCGCAGCGGAGCCTTGCTCCTCGCGCGCCCCCGGGACGGGGTGACAATTGAGTGTGTGTGTACTGCTGAAGGACGACGTGAATAAACGTCTCCTTTGTGAACTTGGAGGCCTATTTCTTTGCGGCGAATCGCTCTCCTCCCAGTGGAGGTTGAGTGCGCTGCAGCGGTGTCCCAGTGTGTGTGTGGTGACGGCTGATCGGGGCCCTTGGCTCGGGCGAAGCTCGAACCCGCGGTGGTTGGTGGCCTGTGTCCACGTAGAAACCCACAACTGGCGCCCAACGTGCTAAGCCATTGGCGCTTACGCCTTTGATGGCACATTAGCCGAGCAGGTCGCCTTGACGATCACGCTTGCGCACCATGACTAACACCCCCAGCGGGGCACTCGGCAGCTACATGTCGGCTCCCTACGGAGTTGTAGCTTCGTTTTATCCGCTGGCTGCTGTTCCTTCGAATAGCTAGACACCGTGGTTGGCCGCGGCCCCCATTGGGGTTTACGGCAACACAACCCAAAATGTCGACCACGCGGCTCCCATTGGAGCTGTATCCGGAGCACCCTGCGGTGCATCCGCTGGTCACATGCCTCAGCTGTGCAAGCTTTCCGCCCAGTGCGAAAGCAGTTCGTGTCACGCTGCCGCAACCGGCAGTTTCGAACAGCAGCAGCCGTGCCCCGCGAGCAGTCAATTCTGCTCTGGAAACGGCGAGGCGCTGGCCGGGTTCCCTGCGGAAACCGCGCCGCTTATCGGACTAGGAGCCTTGCCTCCCTCGTTCGTGCAGCCCGCCCAAGCCTCCACTGAGGCAAGGGCGCAGTCGCTGAGGCCGGGGCTCCATTGAGCCAGATGCGGAGAAACTTCGAGCCATACTCGAATTTCCCGCGCCCAAGGACGTACGCGGCCTGCGCCGTTGTGTGGGAATGGCCAACTTTTATCGTCCTGTGCCCGCGTGCAGGCACCCTTGACCTAGCTCTTGGTAAAGACTGCCGCGTGGCGATGGGAGCCCGAGCAAGGGCGATCCTTTCGCCTCCTGTCTAATGCCATTGTCGAGACAGCGCAGCTCAGGCTACCCGACCTGACCAGACAGTTCGTAGTCCAGACTGACGCGAGCGATCTGGGTTTAGGAGCAGTTCTCCTACAGGAATTCGATGGCGTGCTGCAACCGCTTGCCTTTGCCAGCCGCTCCTTGCTGCCCTCGGAGAGGAATTATTCCGTGACCGAGAAGGAGTGCCTCGCCATCGTGTTTGCACTGCGCAAATTTGACGTCTACCTTGATAGAACGCAATTCGTGGTGCAGACCACAGTGCGCTCAGTTGGCTGATGCGGCTCCGCGAGCCTGCGGGTCGGCTGGCGCGCTGGGCTCTCCTGATACAGCATTACGACTTTTCGGTGCAGTATCGAAAGGGGAGCACAAACGTGGTAGCTGACGCGCTATCCCGTGCCCCACTCGCGAGCGGCGCCTTGGCGCCTGTAGGCGGAGGGGGCGAAACAGCGGACGAGCCGCCGGGCGGCAAGGAGGGGGAGCCCGCAAACGGGTTAACCCATTCCGCTAACCAGGCAAGCAGCGCTTCGCAAAGCGGACGAGAGGCAAAGCTCTTCGTGAGCGCCTCGGAGTTGCCGACGCGAACGGAAATTTTGGCTGCAAACCTGAGTGGGGACGAGACCAGGCTCCCCTCTGGGATGACTGGAATCGTTTTCAGCCGTAAAGAGCTACTGAAAGCCCAGCAAAATGACCCCTTTTGTCGCGAGGTGAGCGACGGTCTCAGGGAGACGGAGCGCCGTGACGCTACTGGTATTGTAGCGGGCGCAGGGGGGCAGAAGCCAGCGTGTGTCGCGGCGAACCCCGGGGATTCATATTTGCTGGACAATGACGGGCTCGTGCTGAAGTACATAGCCACCGATGACGAGTCCATCGACCCGTTCAAGGTGGTTATCCCCAAAGGTCTGAGAGGCGCACTGTTGAGATTCTCTCATGACGAACCACTGGCCGGGCATCTGAGTGGCTCCAAAGTTTTTGCAAAACTGAGTCAATCGGTGACGTGGCCCGGCATGAAGCGTGACATTTTCCGCTATTGCCGTTCCTGCCACGTCTGTCAAGCGGTGAAGTCACGGGGCGGCAAGCCGCCTGGAATGATGAAACCAATTGACAGTGTGCGTCCGTGGCAGATGGCCACCTGCGATTTGATGGGGCCTTTCCCCAGGAGCAAGCAGGGGTTCATTTACCTGATGGTAGTCGCTGACCACTTTTCCAAATGGGTTGAGTTGTACCCCCTTCGGAAAGTGTCAGCACGAGCGGTGCTGGATAAACTCCAGGAAGTGTTCTGTCGGTTCGGCTTTCCGGAAAGACTGATCACGGACAATGCGTCCTATTTCACCGCTCGGGTGTTTGGTAACACGTGCCGTTCCCTCGGAATCGAGCACTACACCACTTCACCCTACCACCCCCCAGTCCAATTTGACCGAACGAATCAACCGAACGCTCAAGCCAATGCTTGCGGCCTTTGCCGAGTGTCAAAAGGATTGGGCAGACCATTTGAGCGAGTTTGCGTTCGCCATCCGAACAGCTGAGAATCGCTCAACTGGTTTCTCTCCCGCCTTCCTCAATTTCGGGAAGAAGCTGGCGAATCCGATGTCAAACGTCGTGCAGAGCCAGCTCGGGGATGAGCAGACGCGGGCAGACTGCTCTGCTTATGCGTCGACGCTTCGGGACCGGCTTGGTCGGGCTCTCAACAGAGCAAGGCAGAGTTTGGCGGCAGCCAGAGCCCAACAGAAGGCTCAATATGACCGCAAGCACCGCCGCCTGACTTTTCAGGTGGGTGATCTTGTCCTGAAGCGCAACCACGTTCTTAGCGATGCGAGCTGGCTTGGTCCGTACCGAGTGGTCAGAGTGTGGTCGCCACTCGCGTACCTGCTGGAGGATCCCCTTACGGGGAAAACCAGCCGTGCCCACATCGCAGACCTGTCAGGCACCAGCAGCTTGTCAGGCACCAGCATCTCCACATGGGTTACTAGTTTGCACACCCCTCTCCTCACAGCCGAAGCATATTGTTCTCGCTTCGAGTTCGGACACTCAGTCAAATGCCCAAACTTCATGCAGGGAAAACATTGAACTGCAGAAAATAACACCTCGCTATCAGCTTTGGCTCCCTGTCTTAATTTCATCTGCATTTGTGCAAGCTTTATCTTTTCCAGCTCAATTTGGAGCTTTAACTTTTCAATTTCACACAATTGAACCTCAGGCTCCTTTTCCGCAACCAGCGGTTGTGTCATATTTCCTAGTGCCTGTTCTGTCGCTGGCACTTGCTCTGCTGACGCAGGTTGCCTGTTAGGCTCTAGACCATTCCCAGCGGCGTCCATCACTGTATCAGTCATTGCATCTACCTATAGCTTACAATCACTACACAGACAAGGCAACTTCGGAGAAAGCAGAAAGGTGTCCTACCTCTCTCAATGCTCCGTCGACCGCACTGCTGGTTTGGTTTGGTTTATGGGGTTTAACGTCCCAAAGCGACTAAGGCTATGAGAGACGCCGTAGTGTAGGGCTCCGCACTGCTGTCGCACTTGGCGTGATGACAGCGGACACCCGGGAAGGTAGACGCACACGGGTGCGTCCCACAGCAGCTCACTGCCTTGGAACTAGATTCGCTTGGTCGCCTGGTTCTTGCTCTGAACCTTTCGATCTGGACGCCTGGTTCCTTTCAGCAGCTTGCTGTCTCGAACCCTCGACGATTTGCCTTCGCCCAGCTCCTTCAGCTCCTCGCCGACTTGAGCTTCCGGCGTCCTCTCGAACTCGACCTGCGTTCTTGAAGCATCTCGACGTCTGTTCCTCGACGCAGCTTCGCGTTTCCTCCTTTAGGACGAGCTACTCTGTAACTTGTCCACCGACTTGTTCTTCTCACCTTCCGTCCAGTGCCTCGAGTAGAAAGACGTTGCGATCCTGCCACGACTGCGCCAGTTGAAATCCTGTCATCGTCTACGCCAGTTGAGATCCTGTCTCGACTGCGCCAGTTGAGTTTCCCCTTCAGGTGGTGACGAGAGGAAACACTTGATGATGATGAATAAAATCTGTGCCTCCCCCGTAACCGAGTGTAGGGTAAGCATGAAATGCAGAACGATGCAGAAGCGTACGCGGACATGGAGACGCAGGCCTGACAAGAATGTATATGCAGCGCGTTCGAAACTGTGTAAAGTGCGTAGAGGCGAAAGCGTTTTCCGCACCACTTTGCCTAGGATGGATGGATGGAAAAAACTTTATTGTCAATAAATTGGTGTTCGTGACCCTTACGGGTCACTGGGCGCCGTGGTCGATCCTTGGTCCAGGATGCCGCACTTGACTGCTGCCATCGTGGCTCTGCCCACAAGGAATCGCGCTTCCTCGTCCTCGCTGGCCAGCAAGTGCTCCCACTGCATCACACTCGGGTTTATTCTTGGCTCTAAGTCTGCCTTAGGGCAGGTCCATGTGATATGTTCTAGTGTAGGTTTACCCTGACACCACGGACATTCGTCAGCATATTGTGTAGGGAAAATCTTGTGTAGTTTGTGAAGGTGTGGGTAGGTACCGGTTTGTAGTCTGCGCCAGTCTACCGCCTCCTCTTTGGTGAGCCTTTTGTGTGGGGCTGGGTAGCGTTTCCGCTGACCCCTGTAATGATCGAGTATATCTGAGTACGTGGGGGTAACTGGGTCAAAGGTGCCTGTGGTGCAAAGTGCTGAGTCTGCTCGGTTGACGTATCCTCGAGCTAACTCGTCTGCTGCCACGTTGCCCCTCATCCCCTCATGTCCCGGAACCCACACTATACTATGTTTAGTGTTTTTGTGTCTTCTCGTCGTGTGTAGAATATGATTGGCGATGCTGTCGATCCTGCCTCTTGTGTAGTTTCTACATGCTTGTTTGGAGTCCGTCACTATAGTGAGGTTGTGTCCTGTTGCGTTGCCGTGCGATATTGCCAGAGCAATGGCGGCTTCTTCAGCTGCTTCTATGTTTGGGTTGTTTATCGTTGCGCTGGTTATTTCTTGCCCTCCTTCGTCTGTTACAACGGCGATCGTTTTGCGTTGGTATCGGTACTTTGCTGCGTCCGTGTAGACTACGTTGGGATTCTCGCTGAGTTCCCTGGTGAGTGCTCGGACTCTGGCTTGTCGTCTTTCATGATGTAAATTCGGATCCATGTGTCGTGGTATTGGTCTTACCCGGATGTTGTTTCTGTCTTCATAATTAATCTGTTCATTGTCTCTTTGTGTACCTAGAGGTAGCCGTAATTTCTCCAGTAGGTGTGTTCCCGTTCTGGTTTGAGTGAGTCTGTCTAATTGCGCACTACGTTGCGCTTCTCGTAGTTCGTCCTATGTGACACTGGTGACGTCACCACTGGATTACATCACACATAATTGATGACGAAGTAATGACAAATTACTAATTGGTGACTAATTTCTGATTAATGACAAGATAAAAAGTTACCGACGATTACGTTACTTCCTAATGCGAAATTTGAGCGCAGCAAATAAGCTGTTTCACCTTTTCGATAGATTGAGGCAAAGAAATCGAGCAACACATGTATGCGCTATCAGAATTTTTTTTTTTATTTTTCACACGTATTCCTTTAACAAAGACTCCACTAACAGTTCTTGACAGTCATGAAGGAAGCTTTGTGGTCGGAGAAATAGACTGATATATGTTCGACTTGGTACACCAATGCTTGATTCTCAAAGACGAGATCTATACAAGTGCCTCGCGAGGTTGTCACAGCCGTGGGACGCGTTACGAGCGAGAGGAACGGGATGTTCTCCCGCATAAGTGTTAGGAAATTGCTGTTTGTCTTTATGTCAACATTAAAGTCCCCCACTACTAACATCGGTGTGGATCGATGGACGGTTAATGCGAGTTGCAGGAAGTGCACGACGTCTTTCGTGAGTGCGGTAGGGGCGAAGTAGGCAGCTACTACCAGCAAGCCGTTGGGCAACTTTGCGGCGCACAGTTCGCCAACTTCATGTGACGTGCCAAACATTTCGACTGGTATTGCAGAGAGACCTGTGCGCAAGTAGATAGCGACTCCCGCCGCTCTGTTGTGGTCTCTGCGAGCAGCACAGCAGTATAGGAAATCTATGATTTCGAGAGGCTCTTCGGGATCCATCCAGGTTTCAGCAAAGCAAAGTACAGAGGAATGGCGCAGAATGTGATCGTGGTGTACGTCCTTGGCATGTGCGGCAAGGGAGCGTACGTTAAGAATGTGGTTGTGAATGATGAATCAAGTGCTGCCAGCGAATGACGCGTCCATTGGCTGTCTGCGTGTGTTACTGATGTGTGGTTAACATGTTAAGCTTCGCCTGTAAGAGTGGAACGCGACAGCGTCTTGCAACGCTGCCAGGGAGTCCACAGAACGCCATCGCCAATTCGGCTGTACGCCTTTCTGGACGGTAAATTTATTTTTTGAGGAAAGGAAATGTATCTCTCTCGCATATCTGGGTGGACACCTGCACCTCGCCGTAAGGGAAAGGGGGAAGATGGGAGTGAACGAAGACGCCGTATTAGCTAGACGCGCCTTTGTTCATTCCAAACCATTCAGCTGGCATTACGGAGTGGCTAGCGTGCTCGTATCGCACTCCGGAGACCCTGGTTCGATTCCCCAACTCGACCAATTTCGTTCTCGGTTTTATTGATTTATGCGGTCTAACTAGAAAGTTAATTAGGCTATTTCATATTTATATTATTGTATTTCTATCTATCGTGTTCTGTCATTAACCTGTCAACTGTTGGAACTGTCTAGGATGTTCGACACAACGTATATGAAACGAGCACCGTCTTACTGAGTGGGGAAGTGCGTGGTGGTGGAGGGAACGCGGCTTCGTACTTGTTATTTTTCAGCAGCGTCTCCTTCCGCGGACGCTGTTGTCGCTGCGGCGCGCGTCTTTCTTTTCTTTTCTTCTGACCTCTTCATTCTCCTCTATATTAATTAGGCTAATTGATTAATTAAGCAATTAACTAAACTCAGTCCAACTTAGTTGCAGCATCACTATACGATCCCTTTGATTGGTTGCATGGTTACTAGCCAAAGTACAATTGGCCCCATTTGAAATTCGCGCACTGTGACGTCACGAGCATTTCGACCAATTGAAAAGCGTGGCATTGGGGGCGGAGCTGGTTACGAGGCCGACGCTGACGCCGACGCGAAACCCAGGAACGGACGCCAAAGAGCTGCGCTCTAAAATTAACTGCTAATTAATGACGCTTAAGCTTCGCCTTTAGGAGTGGAACGCGACATCGTGTTGTAGCGCTGCTAGGCAGTCCACGGAACGCCACCACCCGTTCGGCGCGATGCCCATCGAACGCGACGCTTTTTGAGGAAAGGAAATGGCGCAGTAATTCTGTGTCATCTCGGTGGACACCCGAACCGCACCGTAAAGGAAGGGACGAACGCCACCACCTGTTCGGCGCGATGCCTTGCCCTTTCAACGCAACGCTTTTTGAGGAAAGGAAATGGCGCAGTAATTATCTATCATCTCGGTGTACACCCGAGCCGCACCGTACAGGGAGGGACGAACGCCACCACCCGTTCGGCGCGAAGCTACCGGCGCTTGTATGCCGGTCCTGTAGGAGGGCTTAGAGTGTGTCGTTAAATCTCGTTAAATCTCGTACGGTGCCCGGATGGTCTCGTTTCAGTGCCCGGATGAGTCGAATTCAGTGCCCGGATATTGGCTCTCGGTCTCGGCGTGACGTCACCCCACTGCCGACAACGGGAGCTAAAAGCATTTCATGCTTAATAGATGGTTCGGAGTCGCAAACAATCACGTTACTCGATGGCGGGACAAGAAGGTTAAGTATTCGTTAACAAATTAATAAACGAGAAGAAACAAGCGTGGAGAAAAGTACAACATGACTGAAACGTTGCTTACACGAAATCACCCCCACTTAACCGGGAGCGTTCTGTTTTAAGCCTTCTGTCTCCGCCCTTGGCGGGGACAGCATCCAATCAAATACTGGGGAAAGGATACCAGCCAATCAAATACCTAGGAAAGGAGAGGTTCCGAGCACGCACACAAAAAGCACTGAACTCGCCGCGTTCCGCACCTCCGCCTTCCTTTTCGTTTCCCCTCCCGCACACGTGCATACGACACGCACGTATGCCACGGGAACAATCACCGAAGGCTCGTTATACAATGAAAAAAAGGAAAGCTGTCGCTGAGGGGTCCAGCGTCCAGTGGCAACAAACACGACTGCAGGCGTTCAAACCTGCGTTTCGATGGAGGCGAAACGCAAGAGGCGCCCGTGTACTGTGCGATGTCAGTGCCAGGCGGTCGAAATTATTCCGGAGACCTCCACTACGGTGGCGCTGCGATCGCCGAGGTGAGCGGACGCGTTCACATCGGCTCTGGCTTCTACAGATGTTTTCGCAGCGATTTCAACAGCATTTTACCGCCAAGATTGCACCAACGGATCCGTGAAGTCGAGAGGCATCGACGGATACCCAGTTTTGAGGTGGGCCACCATTCTTCTCAGAGATATTGAATTATCTGCATTCCGACCACGCCGTAGCTTCGCTGGGCCTAGGCGCGTTCGCCAGACGCTAGGCCTAGCGGGCGCAACAGCTGCGCGCCGCCGACGAACGCGGCGCCAAGTGTACGGACTGTTTTGAACGAAGCGGCACAAGCCGACGAACGTCACTCAAGAATGAACGTGCAAGTGATGGGGGAAGACATTTCCGCCGAAGAAATTACCGAAGAAGCCGGATGGAAGACCGCCGGAGAGCAGCGTTCGAAAACCCGAGACCGCGGTACGAATTCGACGCACGACATCGAGGCAAGAACGAACGCGCATGGCACCAGCCAGCAAGGTACGAAACCCAAGAATGTCAAGGGAAAGGTTATTAAAGCGGGACGCATGCCCAGACTACCGAAGGAGGAAATCAAAATCGTGGTCCGACCACAAGGCGGTCTCGACATCGTTAAGGTCGGCGCCCCGACGGTCACCGCCGCAATCTTCGCAGCCGCTGGCATAACGGGAGACGAAGGTGCAGAAGACACGGTCTGTCCCAACTCACACCAGAACATCGTCGTCGTCAGCACAGCGAAACGAACGAACGCGGACCGCTATGCCAAAATACGGCAAGTTGACATCCAAGGAAAATCACATGCAGTCAACGCGTATGAAACGGCACCCGATAATACAACCAAGGGAGTGATTCATGGCATCCCCATTGCGCACGGACCCCAGCCACTGGACGAGAACATCGTAAACCCGAGAAACCCACTTGCACTGGCGGCCAAACGCATAGGCACTACGACCACGGTCGTTATTGCCTTTGACGTACTCAAGGTGCCCAACGTCGTCAGGTACGGCGCAACACTCGTCCGTTGCACGTTGTATCGCAAGCAAATTGACATCTGTTACAAGTGCGGACGCCTCGGCCACCGCATGGACGTTTGCCCAAATCCCGCCAACCGCATATGCAGGGGATGCGGAGACCGCGACCCCGACAAGAGACACCAGTGCTCGCCCAAGTGTAACCTGTGCGGCGGCGCTCACATGACGGCCGACAAGGCCTGCAAGGCAAAGTACAAGACTCCGTACGTGATTCGCAGGCGACGATGGGAACGCCAAAACGCAAATGCCCAACTGACACAGCAAGACTTCCCGCCCATCCAGCCGCCCAGACTGAGATCAACGTCGAGTTCGCGTGACGAATCCCGCTCCCGCAGGCCGGCAAAGGGACAGCCGCGATCAGAAAACATCGAGATTCAGGACACCAACTCCCGGAGACAAGGTGAGCTGGGCGGATACTGTCCGGGGCACCGCGCGGGAGGGGGTCGTAACAGCGCCTGTAGTCCCACGGCAAAATCAGCAAAATCACAAAGCCGATAATGGCATTTTAGAGGCGCTCAGGAAAGAGAACGCAGAAATGCGAAAAGACAACGCGGTAATGCGCGAACTAGTGCAAAAGCTCATGCTGGAGATGCAAGAACTCAGACGCGAGCACGCCGTGGTGGAACAAAACAAATCGCACAACAGCAGGTGCCAACGAGCGTTCCGGACGCGAACGCGCCCTCCCCGAAGAAACGCGCGCTACAACAGCACGAGGGTGGTTTCGAGACCCAGGTTCCAGCCGAAATTAGACATCAAGACAATGCTGTGCACCATGCAAAGTACCATTGAGACCCTTCACGCAACAGTCCTCGGGCTAGCAAACAGGACCACTAACCTCGAAGGAAACATGCAGATAATAATGAATCACTCCGTATTCACGCAACACGGACACGTGCCGGCTAGCTGTGATGCGGGACCGAGCCACCACCAAGGGCAGGCGGACAACTCGCTTCAGCATCAACATGGCCAATGATAACCAAGGGATAGTAATATGGCAGTGGAACTGTCGTGGCTTCGTCGGCAAAAAGGCGGTTCTACAGCAACACATCCGGCACGCAACACGTAAACCGGACGTAATATTACTCCAAGAAACACTCACTTTGACTGGCTACAAAACGCATGACAGCAAAATCAAGGGGAGGGGTGTATGCACGCTCGTTAGGAAGCGTCTCACATTCGTTGAACACGAACTAAGTGGCGTCCAGATGGAACACGCTTTCATCGAACTGATACCCACCAAGCAGAGGAAACAAAGTATATTCATATTGAACGTTTACAGCAGCCCGTCAAAACACCGCAACGCTTCCGTGCGCTGTTTCAGAAGACGCTGAAGATTGCCGTGTCCCGGACGTTGATTGCAGGGGGCGATTTCAACGCGGTAGACACAGCATGGGGTTACGGATACAGCACGACCAAGGGAAGACAACTCGGACAAGATGCGCATGAACTCGACTTCATGTTACGGACCCGGCGCACCCGACAAGAATCGGTAACTCTACTACCAGAGACACGACCCCGGACCTTACGTTCGCCCGAAATACCGGGACGACGGCCACCACGTGGAAAAACACGTCGACCGACCTTGGGAGCGATCACATGATCGTCGAAATATACGTCCAGACGCCAGACAAGGCGCAGGACAGTAAGCGAAAGTTCCAATGGACCGACTGGGAAGACTTCAGAAAGAAACGAGACCAAAAAGAATCTGCAGGCGATACAATCACGGACATCGAAGCCTGGACCCGCTCGCTGGTTGCAGACGCGAAAGTGTCAACCAAGACCGTCGAAACTGAGGTTGAAACTGACAAGATGGACAGCCGCCTGGCGCATCTCATCGAGGCGAAGAATTCGATCCTGGCCAGGTGGAAGGAACAGAGACTCAATCGGAGACTTAGAAAGAAAATAGCTGAGATCAACCGCAACATCGAGGAGCACTGCCGAACGCTCAACCGCCAGCAATGGGACGAGTTATGCAATGCAGTCGATGGACAACTGCACAACGGGAAATCGTGGAACCTGCTCAGGTATCTGTTGGACGAAACGAAGACCAAATCTCACCAGAGTGACTGCCTCGCACGTCTATTACACAGGGAGATCGAGAAGTACGGTGAAGATGCAGTGACGGTCCAGTTACTAGCCAAGTACTTGCCGCACACGTCGACTGCACAACACGGCCCTTATGATGGGGCCGAATGTAGAATTGGATAAGGACTTTAGTGCAGAAGAGATCAGGACGGCGCTGCACAACCTACACAGCAGATCGGCGCCAGGCCCTGACGGTGTGTCGAATCGCGCCCTGAAGAATCTTGACGACAAATCCGTGGAACAGTTAACGGCATTTATCAATGACTGCTGGCAGCGCGGCACCCTCCCGCAACAATGGAAAACTGCGAAAATGATACTAATCCCGAAACCCGGAAAAGCACCGAGCCTCGAAAACCTTCGCCCCATATCGCTGACGTCCTGCGTCGGCAAGACCATGGAGCGCGCATTGCTTAACCGCTGGCAAGCCCACTTAGAGCACAAAGGGGCATACCCACCATCCATCATAGGATTTCGCCCACAATTGTCCACGCAGGACGCAATGATACAACTGAAGCACCACGTTCTTGATGGCAAGACGAGAGGCACCAAAGCAATTCTCGGCCTCGACCTTGAAAGCGCGTTCGATAGAATCGCGCACTCGGCGATCTTACACCAGATATCGCGGCATAACCTAGGTGTACGCACGTACAACTACGTTAAAGATTTCTTGACAGACAGGCGAGCTGTTTTAGTGTCAGGGGACCTCCAGCTAGAAGAGCAAACGCTGGGGAGCACCGGCACCCCTCAGGGCTCCGTCATCTCGTCCGCGCTCTTCAACCTGGTCATGATCGGCCTAGCAAAAAAGCTACAAGAACTGAAAGACGTCCGACACACAATATACGCCGACGATATAACCCTTTGGGTGCACAAAGGCAGCGACGGTCACATCGAAACGGCACTGCAACTAGCAATCGAGACAATAGAGGAATACCTAGAGGGTACGGGTTTACGATGTTCGCCGAAAAAGTCGGAACTCCTACTCTACCGCCGCACGCAGAGGGGCAGACCACCCGGGAGTGGTCGGAATGCGGCAACGACAAAGCGCGAGTACGAAGAGATCAGACTACGAGAAACGGAGCAACCATCCCGATAGTACACACAATTAGTGTCCTCGGCATGATAATCGAGGCCAACGGCGTGAACGGCGAAACGATCACTAAACTAAAGCACAAGACAGCTAACGCCATGCGAATCCTCAAGAGGGTCACTAGCAGAAGAAACGGAATGAGGGAGGAGAGTCTCACACGACTCATACACTCTTTCGTCATTAGCCATATTGCGTACGTTGCGGCATTCCACAACTGGTACAAGGGAGAAGAAGCCAAGATCAATGTCCTCATTCGCAGGGTGTACAAGATAGCACTGGGTCTACCCGAGTCCACCAGCACGCATCGCTTGCTCCAGCTCGGACTTCACAACACGATTAGCGAAATCGCCGAGGTGCAGCGCACTTCACAACTGGAAAGATTAACGGGAACGACAGCAGGCCGCCAGATCATGGAAAGTCTCGGCATCCGTTACCACATACAACAAGGCCAGAAAGTCGCCATTCCAAACGCGACCAGACAAACGCTAAGAGTCGACCCGATTCCACGAAACATCCACCCGGAACACAGCCGGGGAAGAAGAGTGGCCAGGGCCAGAGCTCTCCTGCACAGCCACGGAGACGATACGGGGACAAGGTTCGTTGACGCCGCGGAATACGCGGAACGCTCGCGATTCGCGGTTGCGGTCGTCGATTCGTGCGGCAAAACGCGCATAACGTCAAGTGTAGCGTGCGAACGCGCAGAAGAGGCGGAGGAAGCGGCGGTGGCACTCGCCCTCACGGATCCGACGTGCACCGTGGTTCTCTGCGACTCGCGTCAGACGGTTAGAAACTTCGCCAAAGGATGGATCTCACAGACAGCGGCCCGAGTCCTGAGGAACCGACAAGTCCAGCAGGAGGTAGAATTCCAAACCAGAATTCAATGGTTCCCGGCGCACATGGGAGAAGTGTCCAGGACGTATCGCAACCGCAACGAGACGGCACACGCCAAGGCGCGCGAGCTCGCGAACCGCGCCGGCGACCGTCGTCCGTGGAATAGCACCAAAGACTGCTTGACCAGCTACAACGAAATTACCAAGGCCCTCTGCCTGGCCCGCCGAACCTTCCCTCCGCCCAGCGACAAGCTGGACAGGGCGCACTCGGTGACCCTCAGACAACTGCAGACGCTCACGTACCCCAACCCGGAGCTATACCACAGGCTTTACCCCGGTACATACCCGACAAATATATGCAAGGTCTGCAACGCCAATGTAGCCACTTTAACTCACATGCTCTGGGACTGTAACAAAAACCTTCACGGTGCTAATTCCGGAACCCTCCCGCCGCGTTTGGCCGCTGCCTTGCGCAGCCCCAGCCTCGGGGACCAACTCTGGGCCGTCCAGCAGGCCCGCGAGGCGACGGCGAGGCAGCGCCTCGACGTCCCCACGTGGGAGACCTAAGGCCCCGTCGGCGAAAGCTCTGCAGGACTATGAATAAAGTTGTTACCAACCAACCAACCTCCACTACGGCACCTCTTTCTCTCTTTCTCCTTTCACTCCCACCTTCCTCCTTTCTCTTACGGCGCGGTTCAGGTGTCCGCCGAGATATGTGACAGATACTGCGCCATTTCCTTTCCCCAAAAAAACAATTTACCAATTTACCAAATCGAGAACAAGCGTTCTGGCGACGGCACCGCCAGCAACAACAGCAGCCACCGACGCGCGTCGTGTCGTGCGTCCGCGATGCGTCCGTCGTGCGTCTGTGGTTCCATGCACTGTGCTGGAGGCTGCATGGCACCGCAGAAAGTCAGACAATCTGGCCCTTACATTCAAACACATCACCGATTACTACTAGGAGGAGCACCGGTGCTACCCGGCCCCTTGTAAGGGACTGGATCGCACTGACGAGCGCCTCCTCATCAAAATTCTTACTAACACTGTACTGTGCCTGGCATACTTAAACATTTCAACACATCCTTTGATGGCACGTGTCAGTTATGTGGGGAGGTGGCTGACACCTTCCACATGGTTTGGGCGTGTCAATCAAACCCATCTATCCCCCCCAACCCCACCAGAGAGGACTGGGAGGCGGCCCTGCTCGGCTGTCAGGACCTAAAGACCCAAAGGCCTTGGTTCACCGGACGTGGGCGACGTTGCTTGCCAATGGGGCCCCGGAATAGGGGTTCCACCTGGTATTGTTAGGGGAAAGGGCCAATAGGGCCTACCCCAATCTCCTCTCTGTAAAAATTTATTGCACTATAAATGTTTTTCACCACCACCACCAGAAAATTCAGCGAACTTAACAGAAGAGTTGAAATCTGGGTTAGTTGGTACATTATACTTAAGAAAAACCAGCCAAAAAGACGGGGACAAAGGAGAGACGAGGCACACACAACACTCCAGTCGTTGTGTGTGCCTCGTCTCTCCTTTGTCCCCGTCTTTTTGGCTGGTTTTTCTTAAGTAGAACTTAACAGCTGCATAGCTTTCCTCTGTAGCCGTATGGCTGCGCTTCGGTGGACGTCAATGAGTAATTACTCCCTTATTACAAATCTACTCCATCTTTGGGGATTCCCCTAAACATTTGACCAGCACTGTTCCCACTTCGAGTTATTGATCAATTCGCTCTCGCCCTACCATAAGCTTGCCGTCCCGGTTAGCTCAATTTTTAGAGCGACTGCTCCGGTGAAGCGGTGGCCCGGGTTCGAACCCCAGATTAGGACGAATTTTTCTTTAACTGCGAAGTTTCTGAGACAGCTGTATAGCTTTCCTCTGTAGCCGTATGGCTGCGCTTGGGTGGACGTCAATGAGTAGTTACTCCCTTATTACCCTTTCAAACATGTGCCTTCTTTCACTCCCACCTTCCTCTCTTCCCTTACGGTGCGGTTGTGGTGTACACCAATAAGTGAGACAGTTACTGCTCCATTTCCTTTGCTTAAAAAAAAAACAGAAACACTAATCGAAGGGACTTCGTATAGACGTTCTGTGGCACCATGCATAAATGCAGTCAAGTGCGTCTTATATTCTTCGTGATAGTGTTCGACAGGCCAGGTCTTGCGATGCATACGAACTGAGCAAATAATAAGTGCGGGACAATGATCGTTGCCGAAATGTAGCCCTCCGGCGTAGGCTGGCATGCCACTGAGGCGTGCGGTGTGCTGAAACTAAATGCACTTAAGTTGACAATATGACGACCACGAGTCAGGGTCCTGTTGTTAATACATTCTTCCATTTCATTAACAACATATGGCTCTCATGTACTGTGCCCGAACTGTGGTACTGAGACATTCTTTATTTAGACAGTTTCACACTCGTGACATCTGTATTCCGTAACTGTGATACTCACAAGCCAAAGTCGTACTGAAATTCACTGAACAACAGCGTAAATCATCATGCTATTTGACGAGAAGCCGCGTTTCCCCTTGAACAAAATAAACCGGCATAAATGAATGTCATAACGAAATTAGTAGATTTTCATCGATGCAGTTACGTAACTTCAACACAGGGTGTCGAAGTAAGAACTTCTCAACACGCTGCTGCTTTATTGAGGCATTTTCCACATTGGATTGGTTTAGTTTTGTTTATGGGGTTTAACGTCCCAAAGCGACTAAGGCTATGAGAGACGCCGTAGTGGAGGGCTCCGGAAATTTCGACCACCTGGGGTTCTTTAACGTTCACTTACATCGCACAGTACACGGGCCTCTAGAACTTCTCCTCCAAAGAAATTCAACCGCCACAGACGGGATCGAACCCGCGTCTTTCGGGTCAGCCGAGCACCATAACCACTGAGCCACCGCGGCGGCGCATTTCCACATTAGAGTTGCCAACCCATAACCAGTGAGTTCTTATTATAGCCTATCAAAAGATGGTCCATCTTGGAGCGTCTATTCACCCACCGAGTGCTGTCCAAACGTCTCACGTCTAGTCCCTAACGTCTAGTGCTTAGATCCCCGTCCGGCTGCATGTATCGCGCTCAATATGAGTTGCAACGCGCGGTCATCGACCGGGGTTCGTTCCGTGGTGTGCCTCCTCCAAACAGTCGCTCGGAATTCTGGGAGAAACTTTTTCCTGAGCGGGGGTGCTGTTGTTTCCTGGAACAGCAGTTTCTCCCAGAATTCCGAGCGACTGTTTGGAGGAGGCACACCACGGAACGAGCCCCGGTCGATGACCGCGCGTTGCAACTCATATTGAGCGCGATAGTACAGTGACATGTAAAGCTATACAGCTGTGCCGACATTAGCTGGCGAACAGGCTTCACGACCGCACCTGTGTTTGTAACCAATCAAACCAAAATCGAGTGGTCTGTCAGGTGGGCACCGCTTTCGGCACTATCCCCACGGCACCGATACGCAACACTTCCCGCTCTTTTGTATGCAACGAACGTGAGTTTGAAATATTGAAGGCCTGCTAAATCGACGGCATGGGCGTTCCCGCTAAAATGCTACTGGACGAAATTGCAGCACATAGCTCAGGGGCCATGAGCGTCGTGCGCGCACCGCACTCACTGATTACGGCTTTCTTGGTCCCGAGCACTCGAAAAGCTTGTGGCGAAGATGACCTTTAGAGCTGCGATGAACTCCTGTGCCACGTCCACGCCCTGAAATCTCGTGTGCGCTGTAGTCTTCTACTTCCTTTACCGATTACCTAAGCTGACCTCGTGGTTCGTGCCCTGTTTTTTATCCACATTTTCTTCAGTCGATGTTCCGCGTACCCCAGGGGACGATCAGCCGAGAGTTCTTTAACGTGCACTGACATCGCACAGTGCACGGGCTTCTAAAACTCCGGTGGACGAGAAATTCGAGAGACCCGTGTATTTTTCGATGCCAGTGCACGTTAAAGAACCGCAGGTTGCCGAAAGCCCTTCACTACAGCGTCCCTCACAGGCTGAGTCGCTTTGGGACGTTAAACCCGAATAAACCAATCCAAACCATTTTTTATTTACATATTTAGATTCCAAACAAAATAAAAAGGTCTGCGGTTATCAATACGAGAACTTTGTACCCTGCAAGTTTTCTTTAATATTCTAGGTGGTTCACATCGTCATCACCATCATCAGCCTGACTGCGCCCACTGAAGGGCAAAGGCCTCTCCCGTGTCTTTCCAATTAACCCTGTCCTTGTAGATTACACCCCACTTACACCACACGAAACCATGGATTTTTCGCTGCATATCCAGGCACGGAACAATATAGCACTAAACAAGACTTCAAGTTGAAGAAGTAAGGAAAAAGTGGTAGGTGTTTAATTTGGTTAAACCGAGTAGACGTGCGAAAGCATGTGTTCATTCTTCAATTGGAGGGGGCACTTAAGGTCCGCCTTAAGGGTAAGAAGTGATAGCCTTAGTCGGTTAAAGTCCATGTATGCAGAATTGGTCATTCTCTAACTAGCATTCATAGATGGTGGCGTGTCCTCATACCACTACCAGAGCAGTGGCGCAGCGGTTAAGCGATGTGCCACTGCCCAGACAGGTTGCTCTCTCTATCACAGCCACTGGTAGGGACTGCGCGACCCATTTTTCTCTTCCAGAGCGAGCTTTCACGACCAACAAATAATTTAACTCTCACCTGCCTCCCATTGGGTACAGCTGGCGCGGCGCTCCTCAGAACTTACCCGAGCTTCCTCTCCTCCGAACTAACCCCAGCTTGCCGGAGTAACTCGAGTAAGCTCGGTTTAGTTCGGAGCACGGAACAAGCCAAGATTCTTGGTGGGGTTGGTACGTATGGAGCAGTGTTTTCGCACTAACACCAGCAGCCGAGTTACGCACGCTCTTAGAACATACATTACCCACCAGGATTGACACTGGCCCAACCTCGGAGCCCCTGCTGCATAACTTGGACAACTTTGGATCCACCATACTAGCCGGCCTCATGATGGTCCGGTCAGATACTGTTATAATCACATTTGCAGGTGGCATTGTACCCAACTAAGTCCTTCACCATGGATCCATGATCCGATGGAGTCTCCACCACCCCAAAGCAGTGAGGTGTCGGAGACGTATTTTCTTAGCATCACAACTGGATCTATTTTAATATTTGATGATTGCCTGCATCTCAGGTATTAGTCGAGCAGGAAGTCATGCAATTCATGGCAGCTTTAGGTATCTCTAATAAGGCTGCGCTGCCGTATCCGATCCTTAAATTTTTATTTGCAGAGGTCTAGTGTGGCGCTTTCTCCCATCTGCGCATTCGGGGGTGAACAGGAATCAATGGACTGTTTCTTGTTGTTTTGTCACCGCTTCGACATGATGAGAAGACGGTTTTTAGAAAAACCACTGCAACAGCTTGGGCTCAGTTTGAGCAGCCGTACCATATTGTCGTTTGGCGCCACCATACTTGGGTACAGCCACAGGTCTGCTTTTACCGCCCTTCAAAATTTCTTACTGGAATTTAATCGGCTGCCTTGCTAACATTATTATTATCTTCTTTCTTTTAGGCTTCATTCTTTTAGCTCTTAGGCTCCCGTTTCTGCGTTTTGCGGCGTCGACGTCACCGTTGTCCGTTGTAACCAGCAGTGGACACCTTAGTCGCGCTTTAAGCCGCGAAATCAATGGAGCGGGAGCTTGGAAAGCAAAGGAAAGGCGCATAACTGCCCTCTTGGAACAGTGGACACCTCTGTCGTGCTTTAAGCCACGTGGCGGTAGTGACATATGTGCGCCGCATGCGCTGGCATTGACAACGTTGTACCATTTTAAGGAAAGGAAGTGCGCATAACTGGCTCCCTGGGTCAGTGGACGCCTGAATCACGCTTATAGGTGCGTGGGGTGATGAGAGAGAGAGGAGGGCTGAAGGCATTGACAATGTTGTGCCAGAAATGCGACGCTGAAGCCATAGGCCGTTGGCGTTCTTGTGTTCATTGCAGTTGGCGTTGACAACATTTTACACTCCGGTATTTTTTAAGGGAAGGAAGTACGCATAACTGGCTCCCTGGGTCAGCGGACTCCTGCATCGCGCTGATAGGTACGTGGGGTGAAGAGAGAGATGTGGGCTGGATATGTTAGCGCTGACAACAGTGAACGAACTCTCACGATGAACCATATTAACTGCCACCTGCCAGGGTGGCAGGGTGGGTGGGGACTTTAATGTACATATACAGACAAACAAAAATTTCTTATCACTTATGCGGAAGAACATCCCGTTCCTCTCCCTCGTAACGCCTCCAACGGCTGTGACAACTTCGCGAAGTACTTGCATAGACCTCGTATTTAAGAACCAGGCATTGGCGCAGCTAGTCGAGCATATATCCATCTATTTCTCCGACCACAACGCTTCCTTTATGACAATCAGGAACTGTTAATGGAGGGTTTCTTGAAAAAGGAAAATGTGTGGAAAATAACAAGTTGTATGGAATTGCACATACATGCCTTGCTCGAATTTCTTGTCTCAATCTATCGAAAAGCTGAAAGAGCTGATGAGATGTGCTCAAATTTCGCTTTAGGAAGTAACGTAATCGTCGGCAATTTTTTTAATTACTCGGCTCTAATTCCCAGTATCCATCTCCTGCGTACGTTATCCCTTTCGTGTTTTATTCCTGCGTTTCTTATTTTTGTTTACTTCTCTCTTCCCCAGCATTCATTTTATTTTCGTCAATAAAAAAATTCATCGCAAAAACCCTCTGTGCACCCCAATTCATGGCCGATCCCCATGTGTGGGCATGTGCCATTGTATGAGGATAACAACAACAGCAGTCGCCGCCTATGTCTCAGCCAGTCTCCTGCAGTGGGTATACGCCATTATCTTCTGGAGGACAACAACAACACGTCACGCGGTGAGGAAGTAGAAGTCTACACCGAGCACGTCTGGGTTCCTGGTCATGCAGGCATTCATTCCAACGAGGTGGCTGATTATTTAGCAAGGTCAGCTCTTGACGGGCCAGTAACGCATCCCGTCCCGAATTTCAGTCTGCTGGCGATCTCCAGGTTTCAGCGGTTCCAACACATATCAGCCAGGTTACGCGATCCCCTACTAAATACTGCTGATTATCAGCACTTAGCGTATAAATGGAACGTCCGTTCGTGTAAAACCAGGCAGTGTGAGGAATCTACATGATTACATAATTGCAACTGGTAGGTTGATTTGCTAACTCCTTTAAAAGTCTCGGAGGTTTTTTTTTGTTTTTTTTTAATTATTATTATTCTCGCCAAAATGTTCTTTGTTATTTCACTTCAAATATTCTTCTGTCGTTTTTCATGAAAACATTTTTCAAAATTCACGTTCAATCCTATGAAAATTTTATGTATACCACTACACCTTGGCCAATCCCCCCCCCCCCCCCCCCCCCCCCCCGTGGGTATGTGCCATTATAAAGAGGTGAAGAAGAAGAAGAAGCACGGAGCCGGTTTCCAGATCGCTGTTTCCAGGGTCGACGTCACCGCTGGATCCTAGGAACAGGGCAAGCCAGCCCACAGTGAGTGCGACGTGTTGACGCTCCGTGAGCTTCCTTATAGTAGCAGCTAGGTTTATGCCTCGTAGCGTTTTCGCAACATTTTATGTGGGTGAAATAATTTGGAACACGGGTCCGCAAAAGAGTCTGAATGGATGAAAGTGCTGCGTGTTAGTGTGTTCGGTGGCAGCAGCGGTGACCAAAGTGCCAAAGCACGCATGTGTGAAATTTGGGTTAACTCCGCTTCTGTCGATATGGAAATGCACTGAGAAGCAAATGCTGGGCGTAGTAATCTGGCAGAAAAGATTTTTTCAGGCCGTGTGATACCTGCAGGTACCGCCGATGGCCGCCGTCGTTGCCATATCAAAGCGATTTCAACGCTTGCTGTCGCAGTGAGTCGCTAAGAGTGTGCAATATAGAATGTACAGGGAGTGAGAACAACCTGTTCTCGACGCTTTGTTCCTTTTATCACGAGTGTGGTACACGCTATAGCGCTGACGGGCAGGGATTGTGTAATGTTAAAGGTGAACTAACTGGTTTGTTCGTGGAAGGTTGCGGCCATGTATAACACCAGGGTTGCCAAATCCTGTTCTGGTGAGGAAGTGCGTTGCCGGTTCTGGTCACAGATCAGGCCACACTCCAGGCCTGGTTATGCAATTCCATCGACACGCGGCTTTCTTTTTTATCCGGTGGAGAATTGCGTGGCACCGGGATTCGAGCCCCGGTCCTTTTGCACGCGCGGTGGATGCTCTACCTCTACGCCATCGCTGCCATCCAGGACATGGTTAACTGGAGAGACATGGGAGAGGCCTTTGCCCTCCAGTGGGCGTAGTCATGCTGATGATGATGATGAAAGGTGTACTAGCCCGCTTGCTTCGTCACCGATGAGATCTCGCGTGCGAATCGCGTTTTGATGGAACAAAGGGTCTGGCCAGAAGCGAATGCAAAATTTGACTGGAGCTAAAGCAGATAAGCTTCATTAAAGTGTCAGGCAGTCACTCTATACGCGACACTTCGAGAAAACTTTAAGCGAAGAAGGCGTGCTTTTTTGATGTCTGACTCCATCTATAATGTTGTTTAGCGCTTCTATTTTCTTGCCGCTATTTTTTCTTTGTTTGTCCTTCGTAGTTTAGGAATTGTTACGACGCGATCACATGTCATTTATTCGATTCGTAGATTTTGCGGCCCACAACTGCGTTGAAAAGTTGCTCTCACTGCTTTTTTTTTCTTTTCAACCTGTGTTTTATACTGCTTATTACATTAGTTAAGGAAATAGCTGATCCTTAAAAATGTGTTGTATGCAATTAAACGCGCAATTCGAAATATGGTCCTTGTTGTATCAGTCCTTTTGGGGGCGTTCTTCGTCTTCTTCTGCTGTAAGCGGCAGATTATGGTCAGAGTTCATTACTCCTGTTCACAGTGTATTGCGAGTATTGACGGTGAAATGCGATTATTCGAACCGCCTATTTTCCCATTGCGCAACGCTGCAATTTGAAGACAGTGGCGCAGCATGTAGAAAACAAGCCCCAACGTACCGATAAGGCCTGATGCTTCAGAAGGGAGAGCTCATGTCCGGAGGGCTTCGTATTCTTTTCCTCGATTCACCGCTAGGCGAACCGTGTAGCAGTAATTGTTCAAGACGTACGTGATCTCATATTCTGCATACGCTGCCTTTGATAACCGGTAATTTCCCAACTTTTCCAGGTGTCGAATAAAGCGGCCTGAAATGGGAGCGAAAATGGAGTCGTCTAGAGACCTTTTGACTGTGGATTGTGGGGTAAGAATAACGTAATCTCCTTCAGCAGCTGTGCTACCTGTCACCAGGTAGCAGAACATGTTAGTGATAAAAGTATAGCTATTTGTTTTAATTACTGCCCTGCAGAGAAGTATTATTCAGAGACTGCGCAGTCTGCGAGGTAAAATTCTGACAAACGAGATGAGCTACTTTAAGACGCTATTGAAGCTATTGAACTATGCTTCAAAGCACGGCTATAATGATATTAGTAACTAGTATTTAAACTCCGCGCTCCTGCGTTTAACGCAGTTAATAGTTTTCCAATTTCGGTACTGGAAAGCATCTTTAATATGAAAATATAAGCTGCGTTTTCACGTATCTCTAATTTGGGACGCCGTTTTATTGATTTTATGTATGATCTTCCATTCCAGCAAATGATGATAGGCACTCCTTTTTAAGTAAACTATTGGACGTCAGTTTGTGTTAAAGGTGCCAGCTTACCTCTTTGTTATCTAGTTTAGTTAAGTTTAGGGCTGGCAAATTTTAATGTCCTTGGAACATCCCGCCTCCTTGTTGCAATTACTTCCGGCTTCGAATTATGTTACAACACTGTCGAACCCAAGGTACGCGGCTCCCTGCTGTACCGAAATATTGGTTTGCCCTGGCGACCTCTCAGTCAAGCTTTTCGGCTCAAAGCGCAGTGAAGCGTTTCTGTTCCGCTACTGCCCATATGCACATTTCTCTCTGCGTATATGACTAGCCTCGAGAACCTGAGCCTCCACAACCTAGATGTCTTGCAGGCTTAGAAGCGCTGCTGTGCCAGCCGGCAAGTCACGTGATTTATTGCCTCCTTCCACGAGGAATGTTCATTAAGCCACCCACAATTATGTGCAGCTTTTTGTTATTGATTACAAAAATGGCACATTCCAGCGAAGGTGGTGAAACGCTCTTTTAGCTGGGCTGTATAGCATTTTGCTATAGTGCCGAACAGTTTTTGATACCCCTTGCAGCCTGTTCTCTAGTGCCTGTCATCGTTGAATAACTCAAGCGGTTGTTCACGAAGACAGAGAGAGAAAACGTTATTTACACAGGAATTCGGGGCACGCCCCAGGGTCCCCGCACGACCCCACTCCACTCAAGTGTTTATGTTCCTAAGCTCCATAACACTGGCAGCACGGCCGGTGGCGACGGTCTGCACGGCCGGGTCCTCCGAGCGCAGCAGGGTCTCCCAGTCCTCCCAGATCTTGAGGTTCTCTAGGTCCCGCGGGGGAGGGTCCGCCGGGCAGAGGGAAATGATGTGGAGGGAAGAAGCGAAGGGTTCTGGGCATAGAGTGCATGCCGGAGTACGTAAGGAGGGATGATAGTGGGCTAGGTTAAGAGGTGAAGGGAGTGTGTGTGTCTGTAGTCTGCGCCAGAGGGTTGCGTGTTTGTTATCTAGGGAGGGGTGGGGCGGGGGGTAGAGCTGGCGTAAGGCTCTGTGCGCCTGGGTCAGCTCACTGAATGAGTGCATGCGCTCCTTCGTGAATCCCCGATCAGAGGCCACCTGAGCCCGGTTTAAAGAACCTCGGGCTAAAAGGTTGGCGGCCTCGTTTCCGGGATTCCCGGAGTACGCGGGCACCCATATCAACTCCACTTGGCGGGGCGGGGGTGCATCGGGCGAGTCCAGTATGCCAAAAGCAGGGACATGGACTCGGCCTCGAGCAAAATTTAGAATCGCAGTTTTAGAATCACTTAAAATGTACCGGGCTTCCGTGCGGGTGATAGCAAGTGCAATGGCGGCTTCCTCGGCAGCTTCTGGGGAGGTGTCTGGAGGGAGAGATAGTGTGAGGAGGGCGGAAAAACAGGACACATGATTATGACTGTTACTCTGAAAGGCAAACTGCTTACCCCTGTGATGTCCCTTCCTCACTGGAAACTGACTCCATGGTGGGATACAAAGTTTTTTAAGGTAAAAACTGTTCCCTGGTCGTCCTACGACCACTTTCAGCCCCCCCCCCCCCCCCCCCCCACGAACCACTATTTCTTACTTTACAGAACAAAAATGTACTCCAGAGAAAATAATATTGTAGCGCTTACGGCTAATACGAACTGTCAAAAGTTTAAAAGTTGAGGCCACAACCATGGATCATTCTTTGCTTTCGCAATTTGTAATGCTACCTGCAGGTGGCATTGGCAAGGAGTGGTATGCAATCCGCATGAATCAGTTAGCTGAGCCATAGAGTTTTTCAAACTATTCCTCGGCACAAAAGAGGCGTCATCGTCTATGCGTGGCGGGAAGTGAATGGCGGGAAGTGAGAACTGCATATTTGTCTTCGCTAGTGAAGAGTAAATTAGATTTTGAGGGAAGGAAATGGCGCAGTATCTGTCTCACATATCTCGGTGGACACCTGAACCGCGCTGTAAGGGAAGGGGGAAGGCGGGAGTGAAAGGAGAGAGAAAGAGGTGCCGTAGTGGAGGTCTCCTCCAGAATAATTTCGGCCACCTGGGGACCTTTAACGTGCACTGACATCGCACAGAACAAGGGCGCCTTTTGCGTTCCGCCTCCATCGAAACGCGGCCACCGTGGTCGGGTTCTAACCCGGGTACTCCGGCTCAGTAGACGAGCACCTTAACCACTGAGCCACCATGGCAGAGGCAAAAACCTTGATTCCCTGACTGGATCATAGATGGGCCCTGACGCTGTCCGCTCGATGAGAATAAATTCTTTTATTCGAGCGCTTTTTTACTTTTTACGATGTTTACCGTGAGTGAATCTTTGTCATCCCGCTCACATGAAAAAGAGTGATGCACTTTTTATGCGTAGCATATTGCAATCATTCAGTTCAGCCCTTGGGCGCGGCCGGGCAGCCACCAAACTACGTGACGTGACGACACGTGGTTTGGTGATGTCACGTCACGTGGTAACGTGACGTCACCAAACCACCAAAAAAAACAAGGAAAAAGAAAAGAAAACAAAAAAAAACAGAAAAGGACGGCTGAGCATGGTGGCGGTTGCCACCGCCCCGTTTCAAAGGGGGCGCTCCTATCCATCCATCCATCCATCCATCCATCCATCCATCCATCCATCCATACGTCACGGAGGAAAAGCTGGTGAGAAAATCAAGTGCCGCCAAGCAATACCTCGCGCAAAAAGACCGCGGAATATGCAACGCATTCTTGGCTTAACCAAGCTAAGCCTGGGCATTTTTTAACCCTGCTTCGTGAATAGTCGCATTGTTACGGTTCCATCAACGTCTTCGACTCAATGGTAGCTAAGCCAACTATTAAGATTCTACTAACCGTATTCCCGTGGTGAATGAGCCGCTATGTCGCCACATGTCCCTCTCAATAAGTGCATAAAAAATCACTTGAAAAATAGCCATTTTAGAAGAAAAACCCGTACCACAAATCATCCCGTACACCGTTTGTACAGGCAGATTGGCAAACATCTTAGCCGCGGATGTACGTCTGGCAAGCATGTATTTTATTGCGAAAGCAATACTACGCTCACTAACGGCCTTTCGCGTAGCGGCGGCCGGTAGCCACGTCTGACCTTTAGAAGGACCTCTGACGTGGAAACAGTCGCGGCGGACACCGGAACCGCACCGTACAAGAAGGGAGGCAGTGGGAGTGAAATAAGAAAGACAAAGAGGAGCCGTAGTGAAGAGAATGAAAATTCTGTTTGAGGAAAGGAAATTGCGTAGTAACTGTCTCGCATCTCTCGGTGGACACCCGTCATCCGTTTGCAGAGGAAGGGAGGAAGTGGGAGTGAAAGAAGGAACAGAAAGAGGGCTTGTAGTGAAGAAAATAAATTAGAGGGAAGGAAATTACGCAGGAGGTTGCGCCGCTGCGCGCAGGAGAGGCCACAGTTGGCACGATTTCAGCGCAAGGACGGAGAGAGAGAGAGAGAAACAACTTTATTGCCATAGATTGGCGGGATTTAGGGCAGGTGGGCTTGGTGTGGCCCCCAGCTGGGGGCGACTTCCTGGGCCCACGAAATGAGTGCCAGTTGGATGCTCTTGTCTGGCCTTCTGAGGAGTATGGGATGTGTGTCGACTTGAAGCACAATAGGTTCTTGCGGGTCGGGGACGGGCAGGCGAGCTCGTCTGTCCCTGATGACTAGTAATTCGGACTTCGTGGAGGAGCATGTGAGCCAGTTCGCCTGTACAAAGGAGTGTACTTTATCGATTGCTGTTTGGAGGGAGTTTTGGATTTCCCCGTCAGAGCCAGAGTTGGTCCACAGGGTAATGTCGTCGGCATATATTGAGTGTTTAATGTGAGGTATCTTTTCCAGGAGCGGAGGGAGGCCTCTCATTGTAGTGTTGAAAAGGAACGGAGATAGGACTGCTCCTTGTGGTGTTCCTCGGGTGCCTAGTGTGATCTTCTCGCTGTGGAGGTCTGCAATGTGAAGTTCTGCTGTACGGTTATGAAGAAAGTCGGCGATGTAGCTGTAAGTGCGAGTGCCTACATTCATTTGTGAGAGGTTTGCCAGGATGGAAGCATGTGACACGTTGTCGAAAGCCTTGCTGACATCTAGGCTTAGGATGGTTCGTGTAGCTCGGATGGGTCTCGGATCGAGGATGTCGTGTTGGATTTGCCACATAATGTCTTGAGTGGAGAGGCCGGTTCTGAAGCCGATCATAGTGGGGGGAAAAGGTCCTCTTGGTCTACGTGAGTGTGGAGTCTATTGAGTATGACGTGTTCCATGACCTTTCCCAGGCAGGACGTGAGCGAGATGGGCCGAAGGTTGCCCAGCTCGAGTCGTTTGCCTGGCTTAGGTATAAAAATCACTTTGGCATGCTTCCAAGTGTCTGGAAGGCGACCCTCAAGCCAGTGTTGGTTGGAGAGGTCCGTGAGTGCCTCGACGGACTGATCTTCGAGGTTACGAAGCATCTTGTTGGTTATGTGGTCGTCGCCAGCGGCCGCGGTGGTTTTAATCTGATTGAGGGCGGCGCGGACTTCTCCTGCCGTGATGTCGGCGTCCATGTTGGTGTTCTGAGCACCCGTGTATCCTGAAGGGATGGGAATTTCAGTGGAAATATTGATGTATTTGTCTTTCAGGGTAGCGAGGAGTTCCTCATTTGTTCCCTGAAAAGCGTGTATGACACGGGTGAGGTTCTTGTGAGATGTGGATTTCGTGTGAGTTGGGTCCAGTAGATGTCTGAGCAAGAACCACGAGTTTTTGCATCCTAACTGGCCGTTAAGACGGTCGCAGGTTTGATGCCATTGCTCCTGACTCAGTTTGACGGAGTAAGCTTCGATCTCTCGCTCGAGGCGAACGAGACGGAGCTTGAGGGGTCGATTGTGTTTTTGGCGGAGCCAGCGAGCCCTAAGACTGCGCTGGGCCTCCCACATGTGTATGAGTTTGGCGTCGGGAGAGGGGCCATCCTCGTTCTGGGTAGTCGTGGAGGTGGCATTGGCGGTGTCTTCGAGAAGCGAGTTTGTCCATGCGTCCAGGTCATCTATGGGGGCCGAAGTGCGTTTGGCGCGCACGTATCGGAAGGCGTCCCAGTTAGTGTGCCTGATTGTTCGGTTGGGGGCGTTGCTGTGTGTAGCCGTGAAGGTTGTGCTGAGAACATAGTGGTCGCTACCTATGTTCATGCCGAGGTTTTCCCAGCGTGCGTCTGGGATGTTGCGGGCGAAAGTGAGATCGGGGCAGCTGTCCTGTGTGACACTGTTTCCAATGCGAGTAGGCCTGTCGGGGTCTAGGAGTAGTGTCAGGCCCAGTGATTGGGCTGTCTCCCACACTTTGGCTCCCTCACGACCGCATGCTTTGCGGGGGTAGCCCCACTCGGTATGCGGCGCGTTGAAGTCACCTAAGATGAGTAGCATCCCTGTTTGTGCAATCGCGCAGGCCTTACGAACGAGGGTTGCCACTCGTGTGCTTTTGTCGCTTGGGGGGCTGTAGACGTTGAGGATGTGGAGCGGGGCTTGTGAGCGACTGTTCGGTAGGACCTGTACGAAAGTGTGCGGAACCTCGGGGTAACTAAGGTCTATATTATTAGCTGCTAAATTTCGGTGGACCAGGATGGCGGTGTTGGGCCGGTGGTCTGGTGTCGTTTGTTGGTTATATGCGGCGTAGCTGGTAAGTTTCGTGTCCATGTATGTTTCCTGAAGTGCGATGATGTGGGGGGTGTGCAGCTGGGCCTGCAGGGTGTGCTTCAAGGCTCGCCGCTTCGCCTTGAAGCCCCTGAAGTTCCATTGCCAAACTGTGAAGGGGGAGCTAGCCATCGCGTTTCCCGTAGGGTTCGGGGCGCTGTGATAGCGCGACGGGTGATTTAAGAATGCCGCCTGCACGTGAGCGCGCGGTTGCACTCTCCGATGTGGCGACAATAATGGGTGCTGGGTAGTTAGGAAGGGTTGTCGACTTCAAGGGGGTTGCTGATGTCGGGGGATTCGTGAGGGTATCGAGTCTGGCATGAAGGGTTTGGATGTTGGCTGCCATTGTGGCGCAGCTTTCTACTAGACGGTCAATGGTGGGGGCGAGTCGAAGGAGGGCGCCCTCGAATTGGGCCATTCGCGCATCAGCTGCCTCGAATTTGGCCTCTATGTCTGCTTGTGAGGAGGGGGGAGGTGCTTTACGCTTCGTGCGCTTAGACTGCTCAGTGTCCATGCGTGGATCACCTACGGGGTCGGATGTGGGAGCGTGAGCCACCTGCTGCGGTTGCAATTTGGGGTTTGCCTGTGCTGATTCTAGGCTATGAATTATAGCGTTTGCTTGGGCCAATTGTAGCTGTAGTTCCTTGACCATGTCTGCCAGCTCCCTTACCTGTGAATCTGGTGGAGAAGCGGTGACTTGTGCAGAGTCTGCCATCCAACTTGTTTGGCTGCTTTGGTCTCCGGCCGGGCTTGAGAGCTGGCCCGAGAGCTGGGTGAGGCGGATGTGGAACGGCTGCAAGTGCGGCTGGAAGGGCTGTCGCAGCCGTCGCTGCCAAGCGGGGGGAAGGAGGGACCGCGAGCATCGACGGACACCGCGAGCAAGAACGGACACCGCGAGAATGAGCCATTAAAGGCTCAGAAATAGAGGAAAGTAAATTACGTACAGGGGCTAGTAACGTTATGGCGTGACGTCATACCAGGAGCGAGAGACGGGCTACCAACTCGGCTCGTCGGGTAACGGCGGCCGCTTGTCACGGCCCGCCGCGCTCTTCCCACTAGAGGCGCTGCATATGCAGTATAAAACACCTGCTTTCGCAACCTACCAGGCTTAACCAAAGCTAAGCACCCGCCAATTTTTTAACGACATGCCACAGACACTTCTGCTGCGAACAACTCCACAAGTCTTCTTTTTGGTCGTCTAAAATGAGCCATTTCATTGTCCGACAAGGGCGCGCTCCATTAGGGTACATGGGATGAGTCCATGGTCGCAAAGGGAAGAATAATGCCCGTATAGCGTCGCCTTTGGTTTCCCTTCTTTTCAATGTAAACAACAGAGTCAGCTGTTCCCTGGTAATCCAGCTGTATTCACGATTTTGCTGGCTGGATGAATTGCTACATTAAAAAAATATCTATTCTGAACATGCACAGCACACCTCTCGACTTCATCGCTGAAACTAAAATGACAAGCCCAGGGACGGATTAAGCAGCGATATTTAACGAATAACATCACAAGATGATCATCAGTAGATTTTTTTAACAGAGCACATGACCAAGCAAATAACAGCAAATGTGCACCATCTGAACTCGCTCTCTCAGTTATCCGTGACTGATGCGTTATGTTAGTATTACTAGTAAGCGTAATGGATGCATATGATAACCGTTCCGCAAAGACAGCCCCGAAAACCTTCCCACATGGCCGTTTATCTTATGCTTAAAAAGAATAGAGTTTTACAGTCAGCATTTTTTTATTTCTTCCGCAAGGGCTGTCCACCGCCAAGCCAAGTAGTCAACGAATGGTCCAAGAGCACAGGCCACCCAAACGATCAGAAGAGTGTCTTCTGTCGTTTCCCCGTGACCATCCTGCTCTTCGGAGTACTCGCCATCGTCCTCGTATTCTGCTTGGTCGCCTTTCTCACATGGGCCGTTCGAAAGGTAAGTAAGTTCACCTGCCTGCAAAACCAGCGTCAGAGTTGGTTCCAGTGCAGCGGCAACCAGACAGCTGTGGGGAGGATTGCACGCTTAGGTGGATATCAGGTCGATAAAAAAAGGAGCAAGTAGTCATTAACTTGGCTAAATAAAAGTAGGTTGGAATAAAAGTGAAGAAGTTAGCGCAACAAAACGGATAATGTACAGAAGAAAGGACACAAGACATTCACGAGCGCTGCTTTCCTCTTTATGACTGGCTCATACGACACCACGCCCCTAGTTTTATCTTCATCAATAGTTGTGTCGTAGCTACATCAAGGACCGGACGGACGGACCCATACATAGGGATTATGATGCAGACAACTGCTTTTCTGAATTTAAAGCTTGTATATAGGTGTTAAGGTTTTTCTTAGTCCTACTGAAGTTTGCTTTGGTTTATGAGATTTAACGTCCCAAAGCGACTCAGGCTATGAGGAAAGCCGTAGTGAAGGAGTTCGGAAATTTCGACCACCTGGGATACTTTAACGTGCACTCACATCGCACAGTACGCGGGCCTCTAGGATTTCGTCTCCATCGAAATTCAACCATAGCGGTCGGGATCGAACTTGCGTCTTTCGGGTCAGCAGCCGAACGCCATAACCACTGAGCCTCCGCGGTGGCTTAGTCCTACTGAAGTCTTCTAAACCAACATTATCTCGCTGAAGCGCAACCCGCAGGCAGCCCTTCCTGACAGAAGCTACCGGTGAGCGCGGAGAAAAAATTGCCAGTGGATTAGCTCTGGTTAAACTTGGAGGATTGCGAAAGCAACGAGGAGAGAGAGGCAATGGAGAGCGCGCGGCAGCGGCGGCTGCCCCGGCACGCTAGCTATGCGTCGCTGCTACACATGCGCAACTGGCAAGCGCGGCGGCGGCACCTCTGAGTCACCTGCGCTATAGTGCCTAGAATATAGACCAGATTTTTGAGCCTTTCCTGGGCGCGGCCATTTTGCACCGACTGGCGCGCCGCGGTGCGGGCGTTTCTTTGGGGACTGCGGGGCTGCGGCAGTTCCGCGGCCGCGCCTGCATATAGCCGCGCTTCGGGCGCTAAAAAAACATTGTCGAGCATACTTCCGCTGCGTGGCTGTGTTTCAGGAAGTATTTACGTTATCAAAGCGATAACATTGACGCGTTTTAATGACATTTAGTTTGACATTCAGGTTAATTGTGCCGGCGCTTAGAACGCGCTCGTGCTTATATCGAATTCCGTCTTTGTGCTCCACCGCAAAGAAACTTTTTATTCAATATCAAGAATTAGGTGTGAGGCTAGTATGCAGTTCCAATTCCCATGCACTCTTATTCCTTCCTGCCGGCCATAAAGCCCCCCCCCCCCCTTCCACAAACGGCTTTCTTGTCGCCGCGCCAGTTTATCAACAAATTACCGCTGTGAGCTCAACTGAGTCGAAGCGTAAACAGAAAACAAATTTTGTCATGGTTTATGCAACCTGGTGCATAAAAACGTACTTTCGCTTAATTTATAAAAGCTTGAATAGATATGAGCAGCTAATCCAGCTTTCACTAATTCTGAGGTCCGAAGTCGCGTTATGTTATTCAGGAGCTCTCGCCGCGTGTGAGAGCGTTGCGTAGGCGTTTGGCTAAGTGTGGAAAATGTAATGAAATCGTGCATTTTTTCCTATGAATAATGTAGATACCGCACCGCTGCGGTGGCTCAGTGGTTACGGCTCTCTGCTCTGGCCCAAAAGACGCGGGTTCGATCCCGGCCGCGGCGGCCAAATTTCGAAGGAGGCGAAATTCTAGAGGCGCGTGTACTGTGCGATGTCAGTGCACGTTAAAGAACCTCAGGTGGTCGAAATTTCCGGAGCCCTTCACTACGGCGTCCCTCATAGCCTGAGTCGCTTTGGAACGTAAAACCTTAATAAACCAAACCAAGCTAAGGTAGATACCAACAGCAGAAAGATACTATAGATAAACCTTTACCCCCCAGATACCTCTGACATGTGTGCGGAAAAAGCAGCTGAAATCGGTAGCGGTCGTGCTTACAATGCTGTGCATGAAATGTTCTGAATGGGAACAAGAGCAAGCTCAGCGCAAGGATGCTGAACATGTACTGGTGATCGAAAACACGCGCTCCGTCGGGACAACCTTCAGTCTGCAGCTCGCCTATCCAGTTACTACTCCACTGAGTCAAGTCAATAGATCTACATTCTAATGCATAATATTATCATAGATGATATCGCACGTAAAAGGCGACAACAAACGACACGACAGCGCAGAAATCTGCTTCGAAGTGCCGGTTTCCAGTCCGTACACTACCTGGTCGACTACCCTCGGATGTCACGTTAACGAGTAACTGCGCACAAGATAACCGCAGCACTGTCTGGAAGAGGGCAAATGTGCGTAGTGACGCACAGCACACACCCTCATACGTTAGCTGATGGAGCACAAAACGGCAGAAGCGAACACGTAAACATGCGTTCTATGCGCGGCGCCGGCGCGACCCGCAGTCCCTCGGGCCGCGCGCGCCGACAGATGGCGACTGGCGTCGAGAGTAGGTGCGCGTCCGCAGCCTGCGTGCGAGGGTAAAAAAATCTGGTCTATACTACCTGCGCAGCGACGGTGGCGGCGCGCCAGCTGTGCGCCGTGTGACGTCACTGCTCCTCGCACATGCACAGTATGGCCTTTCCTCGGCTCGGCGACTAGCGTAGTGTTGCTTTCGCAACAATAAATTCCAATATTTGTTCGAGGCAAATTGGGGCCCCGCCGCGGTGGCTCAGTGGTTATGCCGCTCGGCTGCTGACCCGAAAGATGCGGGTTCGATCCCGGCCGCGGTGGCCGAATTTCAATGGAGGCAAAATTCTAGAGGCCCGTGTACTGTGCGATGTCAGTGCACGTCAAAGAACCCTGCAGGTGATCGAAATTTCCGGAGCCCTTCACCACGGCGTCCCTCATAGCCTGAGTTGCTTTAGGACGTTAAACCCTAATAAACCAAACCAAAGCAAATTGGGATTGCTAAAAGCTTCCTAGTATAGTTTCACAGGTCCCTCATGAAATACCTGTCTGGTAGCCGTAATCTCAGTTTTGTTCTTCGAAGTTCAAAAAAATTAATTGACAGTTGATATATGTAGTTAAGCCAAATGCAAATTAGCTGTGCGAGCACTTCGGTTCCAGTGATCGGATCCATTGTTTATGGAAGCTGGGGTAGCAATATTGGGTTAATGCCCTTATATGTGTAATTCGTAATTCCCTTTTGCAAATTCATAGATCCTTGGTGCAGTGGTGCAGTGGTTAAGAGACCCAGGTTACTGTTCCCTAGCAACCTCTCGTGACCAATCTTTAGTTGAACTGCGACCGGCCACAGAGGGTAGCCTATATGTATGTGTGTATAAGTATACGCCTGGGAGGTTGCCCACAACCCGGTGAACACGTGAGCAGCCTGTCATAAGGCAAGCTTCAGCCATCGGATTTTTTTGCGAGAATGCGGGTAGTAGTGCTACTTTTGTAAAAGACATCGTTCGACATTAATGCTGCGTGCTGAAAGGTTAACAGTGCCCGTGAAGAAGCAGCCCATGGTTTTGTTATCTGAAAGAAGTCAAGAGTCATTAAAAGCAAGGAAGGCATACGGAATTGTTCTTCCTTTTAATGCGTCATCATGTCAAGTGTCTGTGCAAACGGAAATGACGACAACCGTCACGCGTTACGTGGCGTGAACCTTGTGACGTCATCACAACCGTCACACCGCGGCACACATCCTGTCCATCGGATGTGAGCGAAATGGCAGCTAATGACTGAGTCGCGAGATGTTGCTCGGGAAGAGCAACTTGGGTCTCAGAAGCGCCACCCATGGCTGTGTTTGAAACAGCACCTGCCAGGGCAGAGCCTTATCGCGTAAATGCTGCAACACTGCACCAGGAGTGGTATGAGGACTACCAGCAATCTATGAATTCAAAGCAGAGAATAATTAATTCCGCGTACATGGCAATTAAACCACTAAAAATACCGCCATAAAGAGCGTTCAAATTCCGGCACGCACTTTTTTAACCTATAGGTGCTCTATTTTCATGTTCTCAGTAATCAACTTTCTAGAAATTCTTTTTTTTTTTGTTGGTTTATGGGGTTTAGCGTCTCAAAGCGACTCGGGCTATGAGGGACGCCGTAGTGGAGGGCTCCGGAAATTTCAACCACCTGGGGTTCTTTAACGTGCACTGACATCATACTCCTTCATTCGGACGCGAGGGAAAGATATCAGTAATAAAGTATGTGTGTGTCACTTCTCCGAAATGCTCCCGCGATGCGAGCAATGGTCGCCTTTTATATTCGATTGGACTTATCTAGCAACCCTGGGGATTTTCGGCGTGTTTAGGGAGACGCGGGTCTAGAAATGATCACAAAGACCGAAAATTTTCATTTTGCGAAAATTGTATACTAGAAATCATTACACTCTAAAGTTACGGCCTAAAAAGTTCCAAGGCCTAAATTCTCCTTCTAACCGCTACATTATCTATATATTTCGCGCATACGAAGCCTGGAAATGGCGATTTCGGAGCGAAATGCGGAAGGTCTTCGCGCCAATCACTTCCCACGACCGCGTCTCCGATGGCCGTCATCTTGGTTTTGCTTGAAAGCGGGGCCCTTCCCGACTGCCTAGAATTATTCACTGCTGTGAAATATTTTTGGCACGTCCGCGTTCCGATGTTTTTTGAGGCATCTTCAAGGAACTCCGAAGTGCTGGTGAGTGCAGTTAGTTCAAATGCGATTTTCTCAGTTTCGTGTTTTTTTTTAACATGACTAGCTGTATGGAAATTTTTATTGTGTTTTTATGGTGAAATTTCAATTAATCTCATACAGTTGTATTCAGAAAGCACTAAATTACGGCGCTATGCTATCTTTGTCTGCCTGAGTCAAATATTTCAAATTTTGTGAACCGTAATGTCACTTAACTATACTTCATATTTTTGGTGCTTGAACAAAATTTAAAGGAGCTCTGAAAGCGGCTCTCAATAATATTGCGGAATGCCTGGATGTTAAAGGACGCCGCTTCACAAATATGCTACATCAAAAATGTTTAATGCGTTTTTTATAAGCTGAGTGACCTGTACTTAAAATTTGAATTTCCGCGTTTTCGCGCCTTTCTCTTTCCTCTCGTCACTTTTGCACATTGAAATGTGGGCGCTCCCTCCAGAAGGGCAGTGTAGTGCCGCAGTGAATAAAGGTTTTTTTTTTTTTTTTAACGAGCGCAGGAGAAGACCTCACGACAATGTTTGAGGCCGGCAGCATTTGTTTGTTTATTAAAATACAGTTTAAGGGAGCATGCTGTAGGGCTACATGGTGCTGCACGATGTGAACAAGGCAGCTGAAAGTGTGTTATCTTCAGTTTCTGGTCTGACTTCTTCCCAACCTATTAAAATACAGGCTTGCCCATTGCGAGGGCCATGACAGAGATGCCCTAAGTGTTTCCCGAAGCTTATTTTCTTTCTGAATGTTTTTTTCTTTACAGACCATCTCAACAAAGGTCGACCTCAGCCTTCGGAATAAAGGCAGTTACGGTGACTTTGGCGAGTCTAGACACCTGGCGGATCCCCACGGTTCTGGCGGCTTGGAGGCCCTGGATCCCCTAGGAGCTGCTGCGGTGACGAGCAATCGAGAGCTGATCACGGAGTCTTCGACGGATGCCTCATCATTAATGCCTCCAGAAACAACGCGCCAGACAACGAGGAGGATGCCGCCGAGCTCCAGTCGGTTGAAGCGCTCAAGGGTCGCGGCAGCCTATGCTAGGAGTGTCAAGACATGTAGAACAGCCAGCTGTCACCGCCAGCGTGATTATTTGAGGAGTCAGATGAACTTCTTCGCTGAACCGTGCCATGACCTTTACGACTTTGTGTGCGGCAGATACCGGGGCCACCCGGACGGGCCTTACACACAGGTGATTTATAATTACCTATCGTGAAGCGTGTCGTTTTTGATCCAGAGGAATGAGGCATGCTACCTGTTTCTTGTTGCTATTTTGCTCCTGTCTCAATGTCTGTTCTTCTTACCGATGGCGTTTTGTAAAGCTTTGGTGCACTTTTGCAACCAATATCCGTTCATCGTACTACTTAGTGTTCTTACTTTGGCCGTTATAGTTCTCAAATGAGATGTCTCGGGCTGTGAAACTTAGCAGCTCATTTCGAAAGCGACAGCCGCCTGGACGCAGGTCGCAATCCATGAAAATTGTTCGTAATAAATTCATAGTCACTCAGTAATTCACCTAAAAAGCTATCGCTACACCAGAGGTGGGCAGAGATTTTGTGGATCAGGGGCCGTATTCTACAAGTTGTCCATTTTCCTTTCTCCATTTCGCGTCCATTCGGTCCTCTGCCAGTGGTCGCTTAGATATACCCGCGGATTTCAAGCGTGCGTGGCAAGCAGGCAACCAGACCTGACAACTGGCTGCCACAGACTGCCATTTGCAGCCAATCGTAGCCAGCGTTCAGGTCTGGTCGCCTGCTGTTTACAGAGTGCTACGATGCGCCCCATCATTGGATGCGTTGGATTCAATTTTAGCCAATGGTAAGCTCAGGTCGCCTACCACCAAATAGCTGGGTCGCTTGCCGCAGATGCTTAAAATCCACGGGTTTATCTGAGTGAGGACCGAATGGACACGAAATGGACAATGTAAAATGTCCTACTTATCGAATACCTCCCCTTGCAGGTATGCGAAAGACGTCCAACACACGCTCGACATACTGAATGCGGTGTGACTGGTTAACGGCTGTCTCATATTCAGCACTGGAAAGCTGGATGCGGGACGGATAGGGGAACATCTATCACTACACATATTTTTGAACCTAAAGGCCGCTAGTGTCCATCACAGCCGGGCCCCAGAAAGTACATTACTTTTCAACGCACGCCAGCAGTTTGTTCGCGCAACTTAAATTTGGGTCCTGTTTAACAGTCCACTCAGTGCACTTCCAAGGTGATCACATTCAGGAGGATTACTGCAGGACTGCTAAGAGTTCTTAATATACAGGAAAAATCTACGCGCCTAACGGACGGAGCTTCTTGCAGTCTTCTAAACAAACATATTGTGACGTTAATTTCCGCATTCGCACAACTTAACAAAACAGCCTGCCTTAGAGTTCCTGAAATATGAGTAGAAGACGAAAGGAGAGAAGCCCTAGAGGGCTTTTCTTTCCAGGAAAACAATTTCGTCGGCATATTCCTTTGCAGGCCCCGCTTTAATTGGTTGAACTACTTGATACATACGTATGTTGCTACTGGATCTTTGGGAGGAAAATATGATGGATACGTTTCGCCCCCATTTGGTTGCTGGTTGGGTTGGTAAAATCAGTGTCATCTCTTCGACACATGCGCTAGGTGCCAAGTGAGCAGCATGGCATGGGTGTATAACCAGGTCACTCCCTGTAGGCTTTTCGCCACTCAGAATTCCTGCACTTAAAATCTTCTTGCACTGAAATGTCTTTCAATCACAAAGCACTTTTAGCCCCCATCTTCCAAAAATTCGATCGTACACGGTGAAGAAAATGCGGCGAACCTGAAACCGACCATAACGCTGTCATTATCCAAGAACTTCCAAGCTTCCCATAAAAGTTACCATACTCCAACCCAAAGCGGCACTCTCACCATCCCCGCACAAAAAGTGCTGCATTCATTCTTCCGATGCCTTAGACCAGTCTGTCATCACCGCAACCACTATCGCAATGCATTCTTACTCGTAGCCTCTCGCACTATTTGTTGTCATCATTTGTTGTTGTCTTCGTCATCCTTCATCTGTTTGCTCTGCGCTTTCAAATACTCTAAGACAGTATTGCTTCCACTATGGCCGTAAATTGAGTCGGTTTTAGTCAAGAAATACAGACTCGAGTATGTCGCCAATGACCGCTTTACGTAGCCGCACACAAAGGTGAGAAGGCGACCAAACACGCCGGCAATACCGATGAAGGATAGGTGCGCGCTAGGACGCGCAGGACAGCGAAAGCAACGAGGGAAGCTGAGCGCGCTGCCCATGACAAGAAGCAGACGCGGCTGAGTGCGGCGGCACCTAAAGCATCAAACGCAGCAAAGGAAGCCGACAGTGTGGTCGGCTGTCCACCACATTGTCCACCTAAGAGAGGCGGCTGATGGCGGAAGCTCTTCAAGCCACGAAAGCAGCGCAAAGACAATTCACGCTGCCAAGCTAGAAGAACAGATGCGGGCGCATTCAACAGTTGCAGGCCCTTGCCGCTATAGATTACACGGGTGTCCGACTCCCACCATCTACGAACCGTCCAAGAATGAGCTAGCCTTTCCGGCCATGTGTTTGAAGATTACACCTTCTCTCGATGACAAGATAGATTGCATTTTTTAAGCGGTTATCTTCTTCCAACTTATGTGTTTGACTCACAATGTGCTTACATACCCCTAAGATACATGGTTAAGGGCAGCTTCCGACATATTCGGTAGTTCAACGCGTATATGTCTTTCAAAGACAACGCTCAGCTTTGTAGTTCAAACACACCATTTACAAAACAAAAAGGTGCTTTAAAGCGCGGCTTATTGCAGAGGTCTTCATTGTTTACCCATCTTGCCACTTAGCTTGCAATCCTGCACATTTTAAAGTTGCTGTGACGGAGCTCACCTGCTCTTTCAATTATGTTACCCATACACGCAGGCCGAAAATGACCTACGAAGATCCACAATTTCTGCCCTCGCCGCTCAAGTTGTGCCGGCCAACGGCCAAACTGCTTGGCAGAAAGCCGCCGGACTCTTCCAGGCCTGCCTTCTGATGGCCAGTTCCTACAGGGATAGGGTGAGTTGAGGAAAATTTAAGGACAGAGACGTCGACGGATATATTTGGTGTCTCATGATAGGTGGTAATGAGCAGCGGTGTTTAGGCGACACGCTTCATTATAAAAAAAAAAGGTTAAATGGCAATTTGTTTTTGCGTTAAAGAACCCCTTTCCCAGAAAAGGCGGCCGACAGCTTCGGCCTCTCTGTCATTTCTGCTCTTTGCAGCAGTACGTTCCACAGCTTGGGGTTCTTTAACGTGGACTGACACCGACATCCCAAGGGAAACTTTGCATTTCGCTTTCATGGAAATATCAATAAATACCCCAAATGCACAGGCGTGGGGTTCTACTATGAAGCCGGAATTTGGATGTTGACGAAAAAACTTCAAATAAAAACTTCGGGGGCGTTTAAGCTCCATCTTTAGGAGTAAAACGCGAAAGCGTTATTAGGTCCCGTTCGCATCGGGTACTCGTGTACCACAACTGGCGCAGTGGTGCGGCGGTTAGGTGACGCGCCACTGCTCCGGCAGTTAGCTGGTTCAAACACAGCCACCGCAAGCCAGGTTGTCCTGCTTGCGCTCCCTCGGCTCCCTTACGGTCGTTTATGCCAAGGTTGCCAAGTTGCAATCCACCTTGGCAAGTGGGAACTTTTCATTTTGCGTACATTTTTCGCTCATTGCTGACGACGCCGAATCTTTTCTGTGACACGAGACCCTAAACGCTATCACATTAACACTGAGATACCGCAGTGAGCTATGAACAGGAAAATGCCGATGTAACACAGAGAACACATAACATACTGTTCTTAATGTAGCATGTGCAATCCAAGCGGAGGTAAACGTAGCAGGAGGTAACAGAGTGTCAGCAGTGCGGATGATACCGCAAAGTTTACGAGGCTAAGGCACCCGCACCTAGCGCATTGAAGGACAGGTGGTAGAATAAGTCAACAGAAGAAGAGCCGCCCTCCCGCACCACTAACGTGTAATGGTGCAGTTGGGCTGGCGATGATGGTGCACCGATGTGCGGCTGCCGCGGCCGAGATTCACTCCGTATACCTTGGGCTGAGCAACCCGAACACCATAACTACTGGAAACATATCCGAAATCCACTATCAAGGAATTCCGGTTTGCCTACCTGCAGGTTCGAAATGTCAGTCCCTACAGTGAAGTACAGTGGTGAGCAGCCTTGTCTAGAGCGCTCGGGCGGTGCACTTCCTTGCAAACAAATCCAGATTTTGTGGCAGCCTCTACGGTCCAGCTGCAACGCTTGCACGGAAGTAGCGCCAGATAGCCTCGTAAGCAAAGCAGGCAAGAAAACTTTGCCCTGTAATGAGGGGCTGCTCTCTAATTTCGGTTTTTGTTACCAAGTGCGCACTGCTCAAGCGCTATAGACAAGGCTGCTCACCACTGTACAACAGTATGGTTACTGACCACTGTGCAGTGCTGTGGGGCCCGAAGGTGTATGCATTAAATTTGTTTGGTTTTCGTTTTACGGGGTTTCACATTTCAAAGCGACTCAAGCTATGAGGGACGCCGTAGTGGAGGGCTCCGGATAATTTCGACCACCAGGGGTTTTTAACGTGCACTGACATCGCACAGTACACGGGCCTCTAGCATTTCGCCTCCCTTCAAATGCCACCGTCGCAGGCATCAAACCTGCGTCTTTCGGGTCAGCAGTCCCGCACCGTGACAACTGAGCCACCGCGGCTGCCATAAGGATTTGTGATCGCAGAAACTGAATGAAAGTGACGCAACGAAATAGGAGTTTCAGTGGGACCTGTGTGTTCAACGCAGATGTGGAAGAAAGGTTGCGATGTGAAAACATGTTCAAGGGACCATTTGCAGTTTTGTTTAACTCTATAGTCGTGGTGATTTAACAGGTCGTGTGGCCTTTTTGTTGGATGACAAGAGATTACCCATTGACAAATATTATGCCACACGTTGGGGGGCTACAGGACCATGTGACCAATCGGTCATGGGATCGATGACAATGAGTCACGTGGTACTGCAATGCGATAATGTTATTTTATGCGATGACCTTGACAATATCACAGGGAATGGTGGGGACGTAGTAATCTCGAGTGGTTAAAAAAGTATCCTTCTTCCCAAGAGTGTCAAACTCCCCAGCCTAATACGCGGAGGCCCAACCACATTCATAGTCGTCAGCAGCGAGACGGAGAGCCACACTTCTCAAGGAGAAATTCACGCGTTCCCCTTGTTTTGGATGCAATCATTCCACCTACGGTGATATGGTAGCTCTAGCACCCAGACGGCTCTTGACAAGGGCTGCCATCAGCGGAATCGATGAGTGTTTTACACCGCTGGCTGTTGATAGGACTTTCTTCAGGGCGAACTTTATTTGTATTGCTGACAGTATGTCCATACTGTAAGCTCTCCCGCGTACCTGTCAGCCGATGAGGATGTTACCTTACTATACCGTACGATACATGTGGGCTGTGCAGTGGCTACCATCGAGAAAGTGTAATTTCAGGTCACATGCTTCAGGCGATCTATATATATATATATATATATATATATATATATATATATATAGCAGAAGAAAAAACAACCACATGCCGCCGGTGGGATCCGATATATATATATATATATATATATATATATATATATATATCGGATCCCACCGGCGGCATGTGGTTGTTTTTTCTTCTGCTTTTCTAATCAATAAGCTTTAAGCGACAACATATTCAGTAATATTCTTACTTGATCAACACCACAAAAAAAATAATTTGAAAAAATCCCCTGTGCTCCTTGGTTTCTGTAGCTGTTGGCTTCTCTCTCATATATATATATATATATATATATATATATGAGAGAGAAGCCATATATGTATATATATATATATATATATATATATATATATATATTGTCCTTCACCAAGGAGTTACGGGGTAGTTCCGCTTGGGATTGCAGACAGGGCGGACACGGAAGACAGGGCTTTCAAACCACAGGCGTTTACTGCAGGCACCAGCCGACACTGCTCGACCGTCGTCTTCTACACAAACTCAAGAGCTTCTCTCTCCTTCCTTATGCATGCACCGCCTAACGTAAAACTATATATATATATATATATATATAGAAGAAGGGGTCACAACCTTGCAATTATCTTAATTTAATACCGACAGTTTCGGACGGAGGACCGTCCTTCCTCAGGGTATACACAAGAGGGTATACACAAGAGGGTATACACAAGGAGCATTCTTGTGTATACCCTGAGGAAGGACGGTCCTCCGTCCGAAACTGTCGGTATTAAATTAAGATAATTGCAAGGTTGTGACCCCTTCTTCTACAAGTCTTCCTGGCCCATTGAACGACAAGACCTCCTGCAACTACTATATATATATATATATATATATATATATATATATATATATATATATATACAGGAGTAATGTCACATAGAATTAGAATGTAACCGGAATAAAATTCACTGATTTCGCATTAGTTGCACGGAATTTCCTTAAGTGTCCCCTGTAATATTTTAGTTATCTACTATTTGAAACATACAAAGCATGAAACCTAGCAGGATAACAAAGCCATGAATGTTCTGCATGCCGCTGCTGCCACTTCCGCTATTTTAAGACACATCGACATGTATCGAATAGCTAAAATATCAGGGCTGGTTAAGCACAGACTTTTTGTATAGCGTGTACCACCATCGCTGTATCACTTAGCGTAAAGTACTAATTAATAGATCGCCCTGAGCACGCCAGTTGGCGTCACGTGCTGGTCATAGAGGGCACAGGTGAGCGGTAGCGATGATTATGACGAGCTATCAGCAGGAGCAATCCGCTGTGTACAACAAGGGACTCTTAGGTTTACCGGGGTGAGGGGGGGGGGGGTGCTCCAGCGCATTTATTGCCAGGCTGCAAACTTCAGAGCTAACCAGTGCACACGCTGAACGTTCGCAGCTTACAGATTTGAAGTCGTGGATGGTGTCGCTGAACCTGGACCTGCTCAATTTGAATACCGTTCCATTGGTCGACCCTTTGGACATGACGGTGCGCCTGGCGATCGACATCGGCGTTCCCGCCATCTTTGATTTCTGGTTCTTCGACGACGCCTTCATCGAAGGAAAGCGGGCCGTGCAGGTGGGCGTCTGGCCATGATGTCTAATCATTGCTACGCTCCGGTCTGTGGAGCAACCCGCCGCGTGGCCATACGGACGAATGAAAGGAACTATAATCGAGCGTCTGTGGGATCCAGTCTGCTTAGACTGCTCATTTCCCACTGCGAGAGTTTCTTAACAAAAGTTCCGCGCATCAAGAAAAGCAGATGCACGCAATCGTTTACGACAATGACTTGACCTCTTGTGCCGTAAATTTTAATGCAACTGCATGATCTGATTATGTTGGCAATTGCGTAATAACGATGCTGTCGAACAGAGCGCTAGCACTTTACTCCGCTCGAGGCGCAGTCGCACCCCTCGTCGCTTTCCCTTTCCTCTTTCCTTATACCCTACACCTCTCGCTCTTGTAACGCCAATCTACTCGTTTGAGTCGGCGCTTGTACCTCACTCCTCTTTGTGCACTGTGGCTCTGCTTAGCTTCTCTCTCCGTTAGTACCCTTATGTCGGGTACTGTGTGAGCACCCTTATGCCAATCGACCCGGCCATTGGACGACTGGCGACCGGACCTCACCATTGGCTCCTTATCGCAGCCAATGCCAGCCAGTGGTCAGGTCTTTTTTTCGGCGTAGCATTGGCAGCGGTGTAGCGCGCATCAAAATGCAGCTAAGGCACGCTAACTAGAGGGCTGGTTGACTAATTTCATCCTTAAAGGTGCACTGAAGAGGAATCTGCACTCGTCTTTTTGCCGCGGGAACTCGATCTACACGTTCCTAGCATTCTTAGAAACTGCGACCTATTGCCCTGTGGGGCCGACTTCCCTAATTAAATCGAATTAACGTCCGGCTCCCGCCTTTCCCTCGTACGGTGGGCGACCAACGCGTGGAGTCGACCAACGCGTGGAGTGCCCTTCAGCCAGCTCCGTGGAGGCTTTGCTTTCGCTTCATTTTGTTTTTTAGGTTTCCTTGAACAAATAACTTCATTTGCAGATAATATAACCGCATAATAAGCCCGCAGAAATAAAAATACGCGCGGCCTATTTGCTTCTACGGACTACTACGTATTACTCCGCCGACGGCAGAGCGGCAAGCCGCCACGGGACTGGGTGAAAGGCACTCCCCGCGTTGGTCAACTCCGCCCACCGTACGAGGGAGAATTAAAAAAAAGGCGGGAGCCGGACGTTAATTCGATTTAATTAGGGAAATCGGCCACACAGGGCAATAAATCGAAGTTTCTAAGAATGCTCGGAACATGTAGATTGAGTTCCCGCGGCAAAAAGACGAGTTAAGATTCCTCTTCAGTGCACCTCTAACTTTTTTAAAGTGATTGGTCTTTTTATTTACTGAGAGGCATGTAGCCCACTGTAATTAATATTCATTTCAGTTATTAGAATATTTAAAGCGTATTAACCCTCGCCGTTGTGGTTCATCATATTTTGGGCATTTCGACGAGTTACGTGCACTGGAGGTGTTGCTTGTCCTGCCAACTTTTCGAAGGCACATGTATTTTGGCGCCATATAGGCCAAATCTGCGGGGCCACATCGCCCAAGGGTAATTGCGCTTTCGAAATTTTTAAAACTGATATGACTTTTACTTATCGTTGGCTACATGCCTCTCAGTAAATAAGGAGACAACACTTACAGCTAAAAAATCGGCAATTCAATATTAGTTAACTCACCTAAGTTAACTAAGCACGTATTAGGTGACTTCTGCTGTGCTACACCGCTGACAATGCTGTGTGGAGAAAACAAAGGCGGTCTTCTAACGAAAAGATCCTATTTCAAAAAATTGCAGGTCATCTTAGGTGAAACTCCCGGTATGCGTGCACTCTGTAAACACAAGCACTGCCGTGTCCTTTATGACTGTGTATCACGCGCGCGGGTCACGATGTTTTTCTTATAAAGCTGTGTTAAAGAAAAAAATTTGCCCGTATCTTCTTCGCCTGGCCTTGTTAACATTTTTTTTAATAGCCTTCGGTCCTACGGTGCCGAGAATTTCGACACTGCGAACGCATGAAACACTCCCTCGGTCTCCGCAGCTGCCAACTGGGGAAGTAAATCACATTTTTCCCTATCTAGTACCTCATGTTGCATGAAGTACAATTTTATACGACCAAACATTCAACCGCTATAATTGAAAGTGTAAGCCCGATAATTTTGTAATTACTGAACTAATCAACACATTGTATTTAATTTGTAGGGTATGCTACTTCCGCCGCTATAACCGCTACGCAACGATCATCTTAATTCTGTTTTTTTTTTTTAACTATCGCGTAAGTGTCCCCGCAAACACCCTGTATGCGTACATACGACAATGTACTGTGCCTCCGATGGCGAGGAATGGATGTGACAGATTCTTTGAATGCAGCTACCTACGATAGAGCTTTAAATTTGTACGTAAGGCAAACAAACAAAAAGGCAGTTTGTTTTTCTGTTTGTTGCTTTTTCTAATTCTGTGTGCAGTTCAGGCTCAGCGGCTTCCAGCAAGCGTGGCACGAGAAACGGGACGAACTGAAGAGGCAGTCGCCCAACAAAGTCACTGAATACTTCTCCGATCAGCTGCGCCTGTATCCTGGCTACGACATTAAGAAGGATGCCAAGTTTGCTACAGTATTGAGCAATTATGACGAAGCACGTAAGAGTATATTCCCACTAATTAACGTTTTCACTGAAGGTGCCTCTTTCCTATATGTCATGTGGGATGCTTTCACATCGTTTACTGCAGATCATAAAATCAAGCTTGAGAAATTTCAAAATAAAATAGCAGGATGAGTTTTGGCAACAATCATAGAAACTTTAGTATGTCCTGGAATAACCACACCTTTTTGTGGAATGAATTGAAAGATCACCGAAAAAATGGTCGTCTTACGCTAAATATAATTTACTGCTCACATGAAAGCATAGATGAAACATGCTACCTATGTTTCGAATAGAAGGGACTAAAATTAAAACCTCAAACTGTAATAATTTGATATAAACCCATTTCCCTCCTAATTTTTCCACCGACGGCCATTAAGTGGAATACTTTGCTACCTGATGTTGTTTCCAGTACTAATAGCGATGCAATTCTCCGCTCTTTAACACTGTCGTAAATTTATTGTTTAATTCTCTGGTTTGTTTAGAGCGATCTAGATATTAAACGAAAAAAAAAAGTGCCGCTCTACGGTGCTTAGCCTGTCTGCTGATAGATCACTGCAACTTGCACTTACAGAAAATACCTGCGCCGTGATGAACAACTAAAAACAAACGGATAAGTTGTTCGCATCGATTTTAAAATCAACCCAGACCTGCTGGAAGCCAGCGAGGTCGTAGTTGGAACAAAATCGCAGCATTTTGAGAGGTTAAGGTTTTCCTGCATTTTCTTACAAACTAAATGAAGCAAAAGGCAGAAGCCTGCTGAAGTATCGAGGTGGGCATGTTTAAGGATTTTGGTGTATGATTAAATGTATTGATGATTTTGTCTCTTGGGTTTGTGCAGTGGTCGCTGCTATAAATAAGTACGTAAACCCGAATACAAAGTTCGTCATTCGAATCATCGAAAATATGGGAAAAGAGACGGCGCCAAAGATCATGCCAGGTGAGTGCACGATCACCTAACGGAGATAAGATACGCGGCTGAAGCCGCCGCTGTCTCCGTTGTTTCAAAGCATACGCTTATCTGTACTGGTTAAGGTACCCGATATGTCCCCAGGCATAGACCTATAAATGTTTCCGTCTTTTCTGTAAATAATTCGTTTTCGCAATCGTAGAAGTACCAGTACAACTGTGCGAGCGTCTGCGCCACTATGCTCTTTGAGGGAAGAGTTATTTGAAACCAATTTTTAGTTGCAACGCGCGTATGTAGCCATGAGGGCTACTTGGGTCTGAAACCTCTCGGTCACAGTCACGTGAGTCTGCGGTGAATGCGAAAGGGCTTACATGTGGTGATGCTGAAAAAATTGATGCTTCTTTGCATGAAAATGGAGCCTTGGTATCTAGTAAATCATTTTAAGTCGGATTATATAAAATAGGATGTCATGAAGTTAATTTGATCACTCTGTAACATTTTACTTTCAATCAAGGTAGATTGTCACCCTTCGTATCACTGGTGCACGAGTTCATGAAGGGCTCCTCGCATTTACTGCCATTTAATATTTCATTCAAGGAAATCGGGGACATGAAGGCTTCTGCCGAGGGAACTTCCGGTAGCATGCTGAGGAGGAATGTTCTTTCGTTGTTCCTTCCAGTCGACTTCTCTATCGCTTTATATCTGTCTCTTTCAATATCATAAAGATAACTTGTGTGTGCAAAAAGTCAACCCCTCAACACCTGCCACATTTTTAATTTTATGATAAAATCCCTCAGGCTGCTAACAGACACCACCTTTATCGTACCTTCCTGGTACTGCGCGTGGTTCCCGGAGACGAGCCTTTTAACTTGGTAGGAAGACAGCGCAGAAAACGACAACCACAGGGGAGGACAAGATACAAAAGAAAGCGTTCTTTTGTGTCTTGCCCTCCCCTGTGGTTGTCGTTTTTTTCGCTGTCTTCCTACCAAGTATGAATTACCAACTAGCCCAGCACCATGTTTTATTGGAGCCTTTTAAGCTAGCACCGTACGAGAGCAGAGCGCTAAGGGGCTCTTCTGTCTCAGCCGCCACTAGAAAGCTTGCGGTAGCCGTGACATGGAGGTAAGCCTCTGCCCCTCTTTCTGTTTGCAGAGAAATGGTCCCACACGGTTGCCAGCTACACCAAGGGCATGTACAGAAGCACCGACATGATCCACTTCCAGGAGGAGCTCCTCAAAGCACTCGGCGAACTGCTGCAGGCCTCCCACTGGGGCGAACATGGATTCCGCACAGTACTTGCTTGGCGCCTCTTCGACGCCCTCAGCGATTATGTGCAGCCTACAAAGCTGGCCGGCGGGAAGGACAAGCACGAGGTGTGCTACAACCATGTTCAGGAGGTGATGCAGTTCGCCATAGCCAGCCGCTACCTCCGATCTCGTAAGTCCCGGCAGCATTTCCTGGAGCCTCAATTGCTCGCACTTGGGAATAGCATAGACTGCTAAGGACGTCGTGTACATTGCCCGAGGTGGCGACATTATTTAATCAAGCGCTTAAAAGCCTGGTGGATGATGTCGAAACGAGTGGGAAGGACGTTCCTCGGTCGGTCAGAGCGTATCGTCTTTCCCAAAACTAACCGGGCAGTATGATCTGCCTGTCACTCGTATAGAGGAGCCCTGCTACTTATCTATAAAGATCAAAAGTTCTTTAAAGGTGAGGACAAGAGTTTTTCTTACCTAGCGGATGTTTAGAGCTTGGGATGGTATAAATTCTCCACTGTACTGCTGAGAAGCAAATAATGCTCCCTAGATGGTACACCAGAATGTGTGGCTTCATATGAATATAAGACATTATTACGCAGTCATGCACTAATATTTGGACTCGTAGGTACCTAATATGTTGCTGCGGTAAATGTGCACACTTTGAAGAAAATTTATTAAGGGCTCGATTTCTTATGGATAGCTTTATTGAGACAGGTTTTTCTGTGATTAAAATGAAGCATCTGACTCCCCGAAGAAAATCGAGTTCAGACGCGGTACGAGGCTCCTGTTAGCCACTGCGGTTAGACGAACATATTCACGGCGAAAGGCTCAGTGGTACCAGCGTATATGGATGTTTTCTACAAGCTTTCAATTCAAAGTTTGCGAAATTTTTCGCCGGTGAAAAAGTTTCCCGGTTATTTTTAGCCGTATAAACTAGTCACAACAAAACGAGCATTCCAGTCGTCTGTCCACAGTCATCGTTCAGCTCTACTGGCATACATGTAAAACATCTTGAAGACCAATAGCTGTTGAGGGATATTTCTGAGGTATTAAAGCAGTGTTCGTCTCAATCGGCGCAGTATTTCCCATCTGAAATTGCTGGGTGTCCTTGCTGGCCAGCTGCAATATTGTGCAGGAGGGCTAGCTATTGGACTCGGTCGACATTGTACCCTATCGGTGTCCGTCCAGGCGAAACGATGTGAGTGGGCAGCCACGGAGTAAACATTCTCTTTGTTCTGGGCTGAGCCACATGTAGTTGTCGCTATTTCTACTTCTTACTCGAGGGGCCGGACTAGTTAAGGGGTTACTTAAACATTTGGCTCTCATTGTGCAAACACCCTTTACAAACGACGTTGGCGTTAGAAAACGGAAGGAGACAGAGAAAATTTGAAGTGTCATGAATATTCATGAAGTCATGAAGTGTCACATCTGAAGTGTCATTAAGTGTCACATCTGTCATGAATATTGTTACGCGGTGGCCAGCCAAAGAACGAGGCGTGATTTAATGATTTAAGAAATGGTTTTATGGCCACTGGCCTAGCGCGAGCGCTCCGTCCCGCGCCACTGCCACCTTCGTCTTCTTCGTAACAATATGAAGATTTTGATAAATATAGCTTCGTGAGTAAATGTTGAAATACTTTACTCTAACGTCACAACTAGCTTTGCCATAATCCTAAGCTATAAATTCTAATCTATCTATCATCTGTTTATCTTTATGTGTGTCTGCTAGTCGATTTGTGAGAAGGAAATTCTGTTCAGATTGTTAGAAGGAAAGGCTGTTCCAGACCTTCACAAAATACTGCTTCCAGCACTTCTACAGGAAAAACTCGTTTTCGTTTAAGATTCGGCTGCTTTGACGTGTCGCACTGAGGATATGCTAGCATCCACGGCGTTTGTAATTCATGGCATAATTCTGAGTGTATATTCTGCAGGCGTGAGCTTGGATGCTGTGAGGGGAGCGGTGGACATGTTTTCCAATATCCGCGAAGCCTTCAGTGCGGCGTTGAAGAACTCCAGCTGGCTTAACGGTACCGTGCTCGAATTTGCCCACCGGAACTTGAACAGGATTAAGTTCCGCGTCGGCAGTCTCGGCCAGATTCACGACGACTCCTTCGTGGATGGGCATTATGGTAAGTGGTTCACCGCACATGTATCGGACTAAGCGTCCGCCAATTTAGCTGAGTAGAATTCGATATTTAGAGGAAACGACCTTTCCGTTTGCTCGCAACCGATGTCTTTTGGAAAGCTTAGTGTTTGTAAGGTATCCGCGTGTTGAACATATGACAGAAACAGCCGAATGGTTATTGAGGAAACGAAAGAAGCCCTTTGCAACTGCTCCGCCCTTCAGCCAAGCATGCACAGCGTAATATAATTTGACCTCGAATGACTTAATTGGAGAGCAAGTCCACGCGCCTTATGTTCCCGCGTTAGAGGAATAAGTTATAACTTCTAGTATTTTTTATTAGACTGCCGGTGCATATCTATTCAGACCACGCCGTACGACGTATAGAGAAAGATCAGGAAAGTCATAAGGGGAGAATCCAAAACTTCCGAGCACGGTCATGTCCAACATTCTACGACGAAAATTCAGAAACTTCAAAAATTTAAAGGTAATACATAGAAATACTGAGGGTAATGGTCGATTCTTCTGATGTGCAGCAAAATCTTTCTTTTTAATTGTTTCCATCGATAGCATCGAGTTAAGACTGCCATAGAAAACTAATGGGGAACGCTTTTGACGATAGCAAATACGTTAATAGAAAAAAAAGGCAAGACTGCTCACGGGTTATCTGCAGACTCATTGATTGGTATAGTGAAACTTACATTTTATGAAAAATTGCATTCGTAAACGGTTTCCGGCTCAAAAATAGTTCCGTGCAGAATTGTTGGGCATGTGGTGGAGTTTTGGGGAGCCTATGCCGCACCAAGCAGAGAAGCCGGACAGCGAACAATTTACTCACTGCCGCTGTTCCAGAGGCTTCCAGGCAGGCAGTGAATATTCAGTAGGCCGGATCAGCTTAGTCGACAACAAGAGCTTAAGCAAACGGGCGCTTTGCAACGGGACAACCTCTGGAATTGCAGTCATCCAAACGCTAGTTAACTGAATCACCGCCAACATCGCTACTTCACAGCTACAATTGCACCGGAAGATTCGCCGCATCCACTTGTGCGCGAAAGACTCACACTTGAATAGCCATCTTTTCGTGGGAACGATTAAGCTCGCCATAAGTAGCTGGCCACATATAGAGTTACCGTATAGGCGCGAGTAGAGACAACCTGAAGCACCCAATGCGGCTAGTGTGACTATATAGGCGCCTATACAGTCACACTAGCCGCATTGGGGGCTTCAGGTTGTCTCTGCTCGCGCAGCACAGACATCTTCCGAACTTGGAGTTCTCTGGGGCACAGATGTAACCGCTTGATGAGGTCGTAAATGGCACACTTCGTTTTTTTCTAGCAACAATGGAAGGCGCTGCTGTGAAGAACATAGGCCACGGTGTGCTTTACTGGTCGCATCAGTGTCTGCAGTAATTTGTAGGGTTTGATTTTAGAATGGCGATCTCCCAACTGTTATCGCAGGGTGTAACAAATACTGCGCTATGAAGTTACAACAAATGTACACTCATCGCCAATGGTATTAGGAACCGGATAATGAGCATTACAGATGCTCGTATGCTCTGCGGAGAGATACCCAACAATTTTGGACAAAATAAATTTTGAGCAGGAAGCCGTTATGTATGCAATTTCTTCATATAATGTAAGCTTTCACTATAACAATCAATATGTCCGCAGATCACCCGATGGAAGTCTCGCATTTTTTATTTTATTAACGTTTTTCTTATCCTGAAAAGCTTTCTCCATTGGTTTTCTATGGCAGGAATAACCGCTCGATGCTGTCGATGGAAGCACTTTAAGAGAAAGATGTTGCTACATATCAGAATAATGGACCGTTACCGTCAATGTTCCCAGTGCAGTATCTCACAATTTTCCAATCTACAAAATTTTTATCCGAAAATGTAGGACACGATGCATCATCATCATCATCAGCCTGACTACGCCCACTGCAGGGCAAAGGCCGAGCAAACCGAATGTGACCCTGACGCCTGTGTTAGGCATCTCGAATTCTTTTTCCCGTGTATAGTGCGCTCTAACTGATCGAGTGCTCAAAAGACCAAACGCGATTCTGTCCGAGTAGAGTCGCATATATATGGGAATATGGGATTGAGAGTCAAGAGTCGCTTGGTACTTTCGAGGGGCGCCGACACTCTCAGAGGATCGTGGGGCAGCTGACCCGGCGTGGTCAGATAGCCACCGATTGTGCGAGGCTTTAGCAGAGCACTCACCCTTGTACATGCATTTTAAGGCGAAAGCCTTTAATGGCTCATACTGTCGTCCGTTAACAAAGCGTGTCACACGCGCTTAACTCGGGAACTAAAAAGGATAGAATAAAACCAATGGTTGCTTCAGATAGAGTAGGAAAAAATGAACCTAGGGACCAACAGCAGAACTGAGGATTGGTCGAGTTGGTGGTGATTCATCGCAAAAAACCAGCGCTTAAGAACACGGACAGAGGACAAGGTGAAACAGACTGACGGCGCTGAACTTACAACTGAATTTTATTCACACGTAGGGAGTCAATTTATACATTTACACAAACATGCGCAAAGGCGTCTTGTTTGATGACTGTCGATGACTGTTTGATGACTGTAGACAGTCACCAAGTTTGATGACTGTACATTTATAACTTAATTAATTATAGTCTAAATGTCGAAATTGCGTCGAAATAGCATGGTCGTCGATATAGCCACTTGAACGGTGTGACGTCACGTCCACCGGAAGTCGTCACATCAAGTTAGATGGAAAAATATATATTTAAGCGTAATTAATACTTAAGATCGACGAAAGATGCATAATTTGGGTATCGATGTAGCCACGGGAACGGTGTGACGTCACATCCACCAGAAGTCGTCACGGCATAGTGTCCTCGGCTTTCGCCTCTTAACGTGCCCTCACAATTTTTTCGACAGAAGGTGACGTCACAAAAGCACTGCTAATTCCGTTCGGAAGCTTACCTTTTGTGCCTCTAGACGAAAAGCCTAAATGCAGGTAAAATGAAAGAAACGTTAAGCATCGTAGCACGCATGCAGTGTGGATCGCGGTTTTTTCGTAACCCTATACTCTAAACAGAAAAGGGTAAAAAGGGAGTAAAGCTGTCCCCTAGCAAAAACACCCTTCTGTAAAAGGGTGTGTGCTAGAGTACAGATTACTTCCTTTTTACCCCCATATAGGCGTATTCCTCTTTAGAGAGTAGGGCTCTGTTTTATCTAGGGTTGTCTTGAAAGCCCTTAAGTTTCAAGCTCCTTCGAGACACGTAACGCATAATTCTAAGAACCCTAACCTTGGCAAAAAATAGGCGACTGAAAACGTTTAAAGTGAACAGTTTTACTTGAATCGTTGATTGAGATATTGACAAAACTTGAAAAAGAGGCTAATGAGACAGCTTTTACGACTGTGTAGCAGCATAAGAAAGTAAGCAGAATTTCCCTCATTAAACGAATGGTGCCGGTATAGTTGCACAGACAAAGCTGCCGCATCACAGTGGACAATATTTTGAAGTGTCCTCCCTGAACGGTCATCTTCGAAGTCACTCCCGAACACAGACTTCAATTACATAGAGCCAGCCCCACGTGACACCAGGCGGCGGCGTTGAGCATGAGTCGAGGGGTGTCTGATTGCACAAAACGGTCTGAGCCCTTGCTATCTGCCCTTTAATCGGCTTCTGCAAATAATGTTAACACCCTGAGCACGTCTGTCTGCTTTCCTGAATATGGTTTACCGATTATTCTTCAGCCGAAGCGGTGGCTCAGTAGATACGGCCCTCGGCTGCTGACCCGAAAGACACCGGTTCAATCCCGGCCATGGCGGCCGAATTTAGATGGAGGCGAAATTCTAGAGGTCCGTGTACTGTGCGATGTCAGTGCATGTTAAAGAACCCCAGGTGGTCGAAATTTCCGTAGCCCTTCACCACGGCGTCCCTCATAGTCTTAGTAGATTTGGGACGTTAAACACCCATAAACCATCATTCTTAGCACGTTTACTGCTGCACTCAGAACACTCGCTTGATGATAGTCTGGCCATCAATATCTGTGTACGCACTAGGCAGGGCATGTAATGCGAAGGCAAGATAACCGCTCTTCCGTAAGGGTAATGGAGTGGATTCCAAGGGAAGGCAAGCGTAGCAGGGGACGGTAGAAAGTTAGGTGGGCGGATCAGATCAAGAAATTTGCGGGGATACGGTGGCCGCAACTGGCGAAGGACAGGGTTAATTAGAGAGACTAGGGAAAGGCATTTGCCCTGCAGTGGGCGTAGTCAGGCTGATGATGATGATGATGATCTGTGCACGCAGCTTCCTTCCCGGACATGGCACCGACCGGCGTGTTCTTCGCCGAATGGCTCAAAGCCCGATCGGCGAGGGCACGCGAGAAGTGGTCCGACCTGACGCGCATCCACTTCGACGTGAGCAGAACGAGCCCGTACTACGCGGAGGGCAGTCACGCCGTCATCGTGCCGGCGGGGGCACTGCTGCCTGTTTTCTTCGAGCCTGAGGGCAACGCTGCTTTGAACTACGGGAGCCTGGGCGATGTGAGTCTGCGCAAAAGCGAATAAATGTTTCACAAGGGGACACAACCATTCGAACAGGTCCACCGAGAGCACCAACTTTAAACGGCCCATCTTCTCGGCACGCCTTGGCCTGCGCGATCAGTTCAGCATTTAAATTGTTTAGATTGATTAGAAAACACCAGTTGCTTACTGTATGAAATGTTGAAAACAAAGAGATAGCTCTAGCGATTTACTGACAAACGCATTTTGATCATGCTGCATGTTGCCACAAGCATCTTGTGAAAGTACACAACTGCAACACACAAATTAAAATAAAGAAAAAATACGTGCAAGCTGTGGCTCCAAAAGGCTAACTTAAAAAAAAAACAGCTTTTTAAGTGATCATCATCCTGCCGCGAACATTATTCAAGAAAGCGTGTCTTTGAAAGCTTTCAAAAGAAGATCGCTTTGTGCTTGTCACTCCAGGTGCAATTATTCCTTTCATTTTATTCGCTTTTTCTCGTGTATTTGCTTAACAAAAAAAATGTATAATATAAAACACTACTTTACAATGTAACTACTCAGCCTGCATTTCTATTTTGTTCTGAATTTCTCGTACTCCTGAATGGGAACAAGAAGGGGGCAAACTCTTCCTCAGGCATTTATCTGCCTTTTTAGGCAGACCAAAAGATTGATGTGACTGGAGGTGGACGACTTTCTCGAAGAATAAAAATAAATATGTGAATGGTCAGGAGAAACAACCCCCGAAAGCAGATTTGACAGCCGTCCCCGTAGCTCAGAGGTAGAGTACCGGACGCGTAATTCGGAGGTCGTGGGTTCGGATCCCACCGGCAGCATGTGGTTGTTTTTTCTTCTGCTTTTCTAATAAATTAACTTTAATCGATAACATATTCAGTAATATTCTAAATTGATCAACACCACAAAATAAATAAAATAAATTAAAACTTTCCTGTGTTCCTTGGTTTCTGTGGCTGTTGGCTTCTCTTAAAAATGTGTAACCCTTTTCACACATTCCCCTCATTCCCCTTCTCACACACACACACACACACACACACACATATATATATATATATATATATATATATATAGGATCAAACCCCTCACGTGCCACATATGTGGTGGATACTGAAACGACTCGGCCATAACTATGGTGTAGGGAACAAAAATGACAGCTTCTGCGGCAGAAATTTGCGGCACTAGTGCCATGGGCTTTCCTTTGAGCACAATGTTTCGAATTTTTGGGCTGAATGACCAGCAGGTGTGTGAAATGTATTGTGAAGAAATCTTCGCGATGCCTCTGCTCAGCTCTATACAGTCGTGTCCTGCGAACTGTTTCAAAAAAAAAATTGTGAAACCGAACTGACAGCCTCCACTTCAGGGTAGGCCTTTCATATGCTCGCTTGTATTGTTTATAATGGTCAACGGGTATTCGTAGTAAACTGCTCCCGACGTGAATTCCGAAACTCAAAGAAGGTGCGGGAAAACGAACAACCTGCGCTTAAACCTAGTCCGCTCTGACTGATCCTCGTAATGCCTGCGCGTGTTTACTTCAGGCCCTGGCCCACCAGATTATGACCGCATACGACGTCACTGGCCCAATGATTCACTGCTACCAGGAGCACACCCGGGGCCCCTTCAACCAGAGGGTGAAGTGCCTGCGTGACTCGCACGCACAGGTAAAGCTGCTGTGCCAGGGATTACGCGAAGCTTAGCAAAAGATGCGTCCGAATTTCACGCCGAAAACATTTTCGGCGACAACTGTTTTTACCGACGCTGGTTTTACAAATACATTGCGTTTGTACACAAAGTGTTTAACAAAACCACAAATCATCATCAGCAGCAGCAGCCTGACTACACCCACTGCAGGGCAAAGGCCTCTCCCATGTCTCTCCAATTAACCTTGTCTTTTGCCAGTTGCAGCCCCCGTATCCCCGCAAACTTCTTAATCTCATCCGCCCACCTAACTTTCTGCCACCCCCTGCTACGCTTGCCTACTCTTGGAATCCACTCCGTTACCCTTAAGGACCAGCGGTTATCTTGCCTTCGCATTACATGCCCTGCCCAAGCCCATTTCTTCCTCTTGATTTCAACTAGGATACAATTAACCCGCGTTTGTTCCCTCACCCACTCCGCCCTCTTCTGATCTCTTAACGTTACACCTATCATTTTTCTTTCCATAGCTCGCTGCGTTGTCCTTAACTTAAGCTGAACCCTCTTTGTTAACCTCCACGTTTCTGCCACATAGGTGAGTACCGGTAAGGTACAGCTGTTGTATACTTTTCTCTTGAGGGATAATGGTAAACTGCCATTCATGATCTGAGCGAACCTGCCATATGCGCTCCACCCCATTCTTATTCTTCTAGTTATTTCCCTCTCATGATCCGGATCTGCGGTCGCTACCTGCATTAAGTAGACATTCTCTTACATATTCTCATATTACATATTCTCATGATGAATGAGGCTATTCTATTTACAAGACTTGACGCAGCGGCCTGGCCAAGGGATGGGTGCTACGTCTTCGTTAACTAGCTTGTGAGCCTCCTTCGTCCCATGTAACAGATGCTTTCCATAGCCTTCCACGCCCATCACCGCTTAGCTCGCTACCTTTTACAACAACCACACTGCACGCACGCTGCTGGTTGAAGTTCGGGTGCGGGAAGACAAGGCCACCGTGACTGTTGAGTGGACCTAAACGGGCCGGAAACTTTAACAGGGTAACCATGGGGGCTAGTTGGTGTATATCAGACATAACTTCACCAGCGAAAGTACATCAGGAGAAGAACACAATGTGTGCCAGCGTTGTCCTGTGTTCTTCTCATGGTGTATTGTACTTTCGCTGGTAAAGTTATGTCTGATATACCCCAACTAGCCCACATGATTACCTTGTTACAATTTACTTCGTTTAGTTGGCAACTTGCTATGCGCTGGGTCTTCCGGTTGCCAAATTTCCATCTGTGCGAGCGTTGTCATGTGTTCTTCTTGTGTCTCGTACTTTCGCTGGTGAAGTTGTGTCAGAAACTTGTAGGCTAACGTGAAGGCTTGAAGTTAGGAAACGGCAATGATTTGTGTAACGTTACCGAGTAGGAAGGTAGGAAGGAAAAAAACTTTTTCTGAGGCCAGTACTAAGGCCCAGTGAAGAAGAAAGAGCGCTTGTTCCGTCAACACTCGCTGATAGTCTGCCGAGCCCGAGTGAAGCCAAACACTCCACGAAGGAGGGGAAGGGCAAGGGAAATAAGGAGAGGTAATGACAGTGTTACATGAGTAGAGAATGTACTCTGTGTCTGCCCCTCGACACTCGGGGCAGTGAGCTGTGTCATGCCATCGGAAGTTCTAGAGCGTTAGTGGGGTGAGGAGAGTGTTAGTTTGAACTTTGCGAAGAACGTGTGCTTGTTCCGCGTTAAGTTACGGGTGAGGTTGAGGTAAAATTGTGCGATTTTCCCTGATGTTCGTAGTCTACAGCTATTTGCTCTTTGTATATTGCGGCGTCCTCCACTGACGTTGGATTTGGCCAGGGGATCGAAGGCGAACGGATGTTGGTTTCGTGGGCCCGTTGATGAAACCAACTTATTTCCCTCGATCCCAGCATGACCAGGTATCCAATGCAGGGTGGTTGTAATGTTCGGATTGCTGTTATAGAATTCCACTAAAATGTCATTAGGGTGAGTTCCCAGTAGTCTGTTGTATTTGCGGTCGGCTTTGCTGGAGTCGGTATAGATATTCATGTCAGTGGTCTATTGTTTAGTGAGTAAAGATGCTTCCTGTATGGCACATATTACCGTGTGAGTTTCTAGACTGATTATTTTGGGTGGATTGGAAAATGGCCCAGCTGTGCTGGTGATTGTTCCTATCTGTGCGGGTGCACATGTTACATACACGTATGATCCCATATTAGACCGTGTGGCGTCCGTGAATATCGTTTTACATGTCCTGTCTCTGAGGTGATGGTTTCTCATTCTCGCCGAACTAACGAGAAACCAAAGTGGGTCATCGCACAAATGAGCAAGTTAGTGATACAATAGCTAAAATAAAGTAGAAGAGGTCATGGGCAGCTCATATAGTTGGATGGTGAGATAACCCTGAAGGGTAACCAGTGCATTCCAAAAGAATGCAAGCGTAACAGGGCCGGCAAAGAGCCTGGCGGGTGGATGAGATTTAGAAAGTGGCGTAGGCCAGGGTTAACTGAAGAAGTATGGGAGAAGCTGTTGAGAATTAGGCTGGTGATGAGGATGATGCGTGGTTTAAGAGGACTCGCATTTAGTGCAGACAATGAGTGGCGATGCATGTTAGTCTGACGGCCATGCATGGCAGCTCTCTACCGATAGGCCCGACGACCATCACAAGCTACGTCCGCCGGCTTGAAATACGGGAGTCATTATTCATTACCATTAACCCAAGCCCAGCAACACGACTAAAAATGAAAGCTATGTGGTTTTCACAAAACTTCACAGTTAAGGCAAAATTCGTATTCGTCCGGAGATAGAACCCGGTACATCAGCTTGCCCGAGGCAGTTGCCTTACCAACTAAGCTAACCTGGACGGTTACCAAATGATAGGATGACTCTGAATTGAACGACAGCTCAAAGTGAGAACTGTGTTAGCTGATTATGTTTGCGTGGATGCCAACGAATAATTACACCATTATTGCAGCCCTACTCTACCTTGTCGGCTTTCCGGCTTTATTTTGAGAGCCCGTGTAGCGTTGACTATAGCTTGTTTCACTTGTGCTAGCGGAGCTTGCATAGAACCGTAAGGGTTAAAAAAAGTGTTGTGTATCAGACGGACGCCAGGCTGAAACTGAACAAACGTTTATTGATACAGTGCCTTTTTATAGGCCGATGGACATGTGATCTGCCGACGACTGCTTGCGTGGCTGATAAGCGATACATGAAAATGCAGTATTTAAAACATGCGCATGCGCTATCAGTACACCACACTCCTTCCTCCCAAGATTATTTGCACAATCCAAAACTGACTTCCTAGACATCAATTCCATAACGCAGGACAGGTCGTCGAACACGCGTTGATCTTCGCGGCTCGACCGGTACTTGGGTGGCTTGGCGTGGACTCGCCCCAGGGATTGCTGCTGGGCTAGCTGACAGCGGCTGTGGCTGCCTAGCTGTAAGAGGAAGCCTGACGTGGTAGTCCTCACTTGTGGCTGGGTCAACTTCGAGCCGCGTCCAGGCGCGACTCAATTGGTTGCGGTGCCTGTGATGACGCTCGCCGTTGTTTAGCTGTACCACGTACGACACCGGACCTCTGACTGCCACAACCCTGGCAGCCTTTTACCTTGGACCTGGACAAAAGCTTTTAGCGTAGACCGCGTCCCCGACACGAAACCTTAGTCTCCGGTCGTTGTAGCTCAGGCGCGTGTTGCCGGTCCGGATGGAGTCTGTCTAACGCTGACCTCAGTCTTCGTCCGAACATTAACTCTGCTGGCGATTTTCCCGTGACCGAATGTGGCGTCGTGTGTTGCGTGAACAGAAACCGGGAAATCTTGCACTGCGTCGAACCTTCCTGCTGCTTCTTCAATGCTTCTTTAACTTCTCTTACCATCCTCTCCGCCCTACCATTGCTGGCTGGGTGATAAGGTGCAGTGAAAATAGCACGCACGCCATTACACTTCAAAAACATTTGCAACTCTGTGCTAGTGAAAGCTGTGCCGTTATCTGAAACGATAACGTCTGGTACACCATGTGTCGCAAACATCTTCCTTAAGCTGTTGACGACAGGCGGAGCTTTCATGTATGGCATGATTTCGACTTCAGCCCAATTGCTGTACGCGTCTACCACAACTAAGAAAACTGCTCCTTTAACTGGGCCAGCGAAATTAATGTGTAGTCGACTCCAAGGCTGATCTGGCTTGATCCAAAAATGCACTGGAGCCTTGGGATCACTTGGCCGGTTACTCTGGCATGGATGACAGTGCCGAACAAACTCCTCAATTTCGTGGTCCATTTTCGGCCACCACATGAGCCCTCTAGCTGATGCTTTCATGGCACTCATCCCTGGATGATTTGCATGCAGAAGTTGCAGCACATTCTCTCTTGCTGCGGTTGGAATTATGACGGGATTCCCCCACAGTATGCAATCACGATGCAAGGGCAACTCCGACCGTCTCACCTCATAAGGCGCAAACTTGCTGTCCACTTGTGTTGACGGCCAGCCACTGAGTAGCCATTCCTTTACCCGGGATAGAACCGAGTCCTTTTTGATCAGCGCAGCAATGTCCGCCGCTTGCAGCGGTGCGCAGTCGACCGCTTCCAACAAGAGCACGTCCCCAGGCGGTCTTTGCTCGTCTTCGTCTCCCGGGGCTGGTAGACGACTGAGTGCATCGGCGTTGGAGTTGTCTTGGCCTCGTCTGTACTCAAGGTGGTAGTTATACGCAGACAACAGTAAAATCCAACGAAGCATTCTGGGCGACACTACTTCGGGCACTCGCTTGTCCGTGTTAAACAGGCCGAGTAACGACTTGTGGTCTGTTATCACTGTAAATTCTCGCCCAGCTAGGTACTGGTGGAACTTTTTTACGCCAAAGACCACAGCCAAACCCTCTCTATCAACCTGAGCATAGTTGCGTTCACTGACGCCAAGAGTGCGAGAAGCATAAGCTATGGGCTGCTCCTTCCCGTCATCCGCACGATGGGCTAGCACTGCTCCCACCCCCACAGGCGATGCGTCGCAGCACAAAATTAAAGGACGCTTGCAATCGTAAGGCACAAGTACGGAGTCTGAGCTGAGTAAATTTTTCTGTCTCTCAAACGCCCGCTGATGCTCACTTGTCCGCTTCCATTCGTGGTCACGGTCGAGCAGTCGATAAAGCGGTTCGGCCGCTTCCGTCCTGCCCTTCAGGAAACTGCTGTAGAAATTCAGCAATCCCAAAAAGGCTTGCAGCTCCTTTGTGCTTGCGGGCGCAGGCGCTTGCCGGATGGCGTCCGTCTTGCTTCGGCTGGGATGTACTCCTGAGTCATCAATCCTGTGTCCCAAGAATTCGATGCTCGTCTGGTTAAATTCGCACTTGTCCTTGTTTACTCGTAGCTGTGCCTTCTGCAGACGCGATAGCACAGTCTGTAATCTCTCGGCGTGCTCTTCGGCGTTACATCCAGAAATTAATATGGCATCCAGATAAGCTTTCACTCCGGGAATGCCCGCTAACAGCGTGTCAATGACTCGTTGAAAAACCCAAGGTGCGACCGAAATGCCAAACGGCAGCCGCTTAACCTTGTACAGTCCCTTTATCGTGTTGACTGTGAGCACCTCAGCCGTCTCGTCGTCTAACGTAAGCTGCTGATAAGCTTGGGCTAGATCCAACTTGGTAAAAAACTTGCTTGAACTTAGAGCTGTCAGCATTTCAGCTGTAGTGGGCAAGGGGTATCCACTGCTCTTAATAGCTTTGTTTACGGTGCTGCGATAGTCGCCGCAAAGACGTAAAGTTCCATCTTTTTTTCTTACCACTACCAGTGGTGTTGCCCAGTTGGAGTAGCTGACGGGCTCCCATACACCTTGTTGCACCAAGCGGTCCACTTCGTTGGCCACGTCATCCTTGAGGGCCAGTGGAACTGGTCGACTTTTGAGGAACACCGGTTGGGCGTCATCTTTCAGTTCGATGTGAACTGGCGGTCCGTTGAAGCCAGGAAGGTCCCTGCGAAACACCTCGGGACATCGCGAAGGCACGTCCTCCACGTTTACTTGCTGTATTCCCCGCAAGCCAATACCTAATGAGTTAAACCAGTTTCGCCCAATCAGGCTGTTACCTTGCTTCTGTACTACGAGCAAAGGTAGCTTTGCCTTCCTGCCTTTGAATTCCACCAAGACAGTTGCTTGACCCAGCACGGGTAACGCCTCCTTCGACCAGGTTACGATAGTTGTTCCAGAATCTTGCAGTGGTATTTTACTGTGATTCCCTTCAATAACCCTGAACGTATCTTCACTCACAATTGAGCACGATGCGCCAGAATCAACCTCCATCGGAACTTCTTGCCCTTCAATCACTACTTGAACCATGAACTTCTGTTCTTGCTCATTCACTTCGCACAGGGAAAACAACGCACTCATTTCGTACACGCCCTTGCTCTTATCTCCTTTCTTTTGCTCATACGCTGTCTTCCGAGCAGTTCTATTGTCTTTCGACCGACAAGCCTTAGCTATGTGTCCAACCCTTTTGCAGTTGAAGCATGTCGCCTTTCTAAAATGGCACAAATGTGGAGCGTGCTTACCGTTGCACCGGTAACAGCTGGACCTCTCCGCTGGGGTGTCTTGCTTCGCACGGGTTGCTTGTACCATTTCCTGGCAGTCCGTCTCGTATCGACCGTGCTTGCGAATGTCTCGCTGTTGCTTAGCGGTTGCTTCTGCAGTTGTGGCCAAGTCATACGCAACCTTAAACGTAAGGCTGTGTTCTGCGAGAAGTCGCTGTTGAACCCCTTCGTTCCGGAGTCCGCATACGAAACGATCCCGCATCATGACGTCCAACGGGAGTTGGGCGCTGCCAAAACCGCAGTCTTCGGCTAGCTTCCGAAGCGCCGTGACGTAGTCCGCAACAGATTCCTCGGCAGCCTGGTTTCGCCTGTAGAACAAAAACCTTGCATACAGCTCCGAAGGCTTTGGATGCAGGTGCTTGCGAACGGCAGTCTTGATTTCTTCGTAGGTTGCTGCTGTCGGTCTTTCTGGCTTCACCAGTTACGATGAGCCCGTACACTTCTTCGCCGCAGCTGCTCAACAGGACTGCTCTTTTCTGCTCTTCTTTCGTTATCTGGTTCGCTTCGCAGAACATTTCCAGGCGCTCGACGTATTCGTCCCATGACGCGTTCGTGCCGAGACGATACTCGCCGCTCCTGCCGACGGCCATCGCCGTCGCTGCCTCGTCGCCAACTGTTGTGAAACAGACGGACGCCAGGCTGGAACTGAACAAACGTTTATTGATACAGTGCCTTTTTATAGGCCGATGGACATGTGATCTGTCGACGACTGCTTGCGTGGCTGATAAGCGATACATGAAAATGCAGTATTTAAAACATGCGCATGCGCTATCAGTACACCACAAAAAGGCAGCTCGATGGACGGATGTATGCATGCACAGTCTCTTGCAAAAGTTTACAGACCACAGCGCCACTGAAATCAACGGCGCGGTGAACTGTAAATTTTTCCAACACACGGTACGTATGTGTGCATGCATGTTTGCATGTATGTTGGTTCGTTTATGGTTTACTATGGTTTTGACGTCCCAAAGCGACTCAGGCTATGAGGGACGGCGTAGTGAAGAGATCCGGAAATTTCGACCACCTGGGGTTCTTTAACGTGCACTTACATCGCACATTACACGGGCCTCTAGAATTCCGCCTCCATCGAAATTCGACCACCACGGCCGGGATCGAACCAGCGTCTTGTGGGTCAGCAGCCAAGCGGCACAACCATTGAGCCACCGCGGCGGCAGTACAAAAGAACAACAAGAATCACCATTAATAGAGATACAGTCGAAATAGAACAGAAGGCAATAATACTGTAACAACCTACGCAAGAAAGTCAAGCAGTATAGTTACAGTAGGCGTCAGATTGTAAGATTTATCGCGATCAGTGCCTGTTGCTACACATGAAGGCAGAGCTCTCCGGTCAGTTATTGTGCATGGTATGAATGAATTCGCGACAGTTGAATTTCTGTTTCATAGAGCGAATATTTTTTTGGAGCGTTCATGCGCACATTTCGTAATGGCGCTTCCGTTGTCGTTGGCACTTGGTTGCATTCCGCATTCGTACCTAACCTTCGCTACTCATTCGAACTGACTTAGCCGAATTGTGCTATGTTCATTAACACCTCTTTTTTTGGCTAGTTGGTGGATACTTGTATTAGAGAAAAAACTCCTCGTTCTTTTCTGGTGGTGTGCATAGTTTGGCGCTAGTTTTTCTCTAATTCAAATGTGCTATGTCCGATCAGACGAATATGCCTGGTTTTGTGCGCCTCTACACCGCCATCAGCTGTGGCGGCATCAGCATTTGAAAAGCCGCATTCCAAACTGTGGGCTTCTAATTCCTTGTTCAAATTCCGCTATGGGTGTAAGCCGTCCTGTTTTGATGCCATAAAGATGGGCTTCCGGTATGACTAAAACACAGCTCGTACTCCTTCTGCTCCTAAAAGAATGTTGTCATACCCAAACATGAAAGAGTTTACGAACGTAATTTTTTCATATTTGGTAAGATCTCACTATAATAATCCATATACCCGCAGATATCCAGTCCACAGGCTTGCATTTCTTTGCTACTAACGTTTTGCGATCGTCAAAAGCGTTCCCCATTGGTTTTCTATGGCAGTCTTAACTGCTCCATGTGAGCGATAGAAAAACTTTAAAATAAAGATTTTGGTGCACATTGGAAGATTGGATCTTCGGCATTTTCATAACAGTACCTTACAATTTTGCAATATCCACATTTTTTTCCAGAAATGTTGGGCACGCTTCAGATATGTGTGTTACCCTCTCGGCCGCATGCTGTATGAACAGCCAATGAAATGAAAAGATAAACGCGGTACTGCCCGCGTTTTCTAACCCGATTCCTTCGCTGCAGGCGTGGTTGACAACCAGGACTGGCAGGCGCAGTGACCCGGCTGAGGCTGACAACATTGCAGATCTGGTGGGCGCAGCAACGGCGCTCGAAGCTTTCCAGAGGCTGCCCAGCGCCCAGCAGACCGACACCCTGCCGGGCCTCAACCTGACCCCGATGCAGCTCTTCTTTGTGGGCCACTGCATGACGACCTGCAAGCAGGACAGCCTCACACCCAATGGGCGCTTTGCGAGCGCGCGAGCGCGCTGCAATGTGCCCGCTATGAACTTGCACGCATTCTCGGCTGCCTTCCGCTGCAGCCGCGTGGCACGCATGAATCCTGCCGACAAGTGCTCCTTCTGGGGCTGACCGTCATAGAGGGCGCTGTACCCTTTTCGGGATTAAATTGGATTAATTCAATGGAAAAGAAGCATTGTGTAGAACTATATCATTTCATTTTATTACCTTAAAGGCCCCTTAAAAGTGGTGCTACATAAGGCGTGGCAAGAGTAAAAGTACAAATTCACAATAACAGGAAAGTTTTTACATTATCAGTGAAAAGACTTGTACAAGTGATGATGGCAACGTTGTTTGGAAGGCAGTTCCAGTCTGCGCCTGCACGAGGAAAGAAGGAATTAGAAAAAGTGACGGTGCGTGATCGTGGACGGGCAACTTGTAGGTGATGGCTGGTGCGGTGAGATATGCGTGCTGGGGGGAGAATATAAGGTGCGATGTGCATAGCGCTGTGGAAGAATTTGTGAAATAAAGACATGCTGCCAATACGACGGCGAGCGATAAGGGTGATAATCCGGATGCTGTTTTTAAGGACGAAACACTGATGTCATAAGAGTAGGATGAATGAATGAAACGAGCAGCGCGATTGTGAACAGATTCGAGGGCATTGATGAGATATGCTTGATGAGGATTCCAGATGGGCGACGCAAACACTGGAAAAGGCAGATCAGGAAGGAATCGCTCAAATCAAGTGGCAGTGCCCTACTCTTTGAAGCTAGGTCAGGGTAGAAGGCACAGCTACAAAAAAAAATGGCAGTGGTTTAGCTCTGGTTAAACCGGGAAAATTGCGCAAGCAATGGTGTGCACGTTCTGGCGATTCTTCGGCGCTTTGCGTTCGCCTGGTAGCACTGCGGCGTTCCTGAGCAGTCAGGTGTTGAGATTCATCGGTGACCGATGACGTGGAACCACTCTGCAAGGTAGAACGCTGTCGCCGAGCTGCATTCTTAGCACGACGCTTTGCAAGACGTTATTCACGCTGTTCTGGCGTTTCTTGTGCACGTTGTCGCTTTCTCGCTTCTTCCTGTCGCTGCCACTTCCCCTCAGAGGACTGCATAGCATTCACGCCAAGGCAAGCGTGCATTTATAGACGCTTAATAGCGCGGGAGGATGGGCGCCGCCATATTTGGTCACGTGACCATTCCGCCACGCTGCTAGGGAGTCCACAGAACGCCATCACCATCCATGGTAAAACAGCGCGGAAAAACTTGCCCACCTTTCTGTACTTCTAAATGCCATCACCAGTTCGGCTGTATGCCTTGCTCGTCGGTATATTGGTTTTTGAGGAAAGAAAATGTATATATGTCGAATATCTCGGGGGACACCTGAACCTCGCCGTAACAGGAAGGCAGGTCGATGGGAGTGAACGAAGACACCGTATTCACTAGACGCGTCTTTGTTCATTCCAAACTATGGAGCTGGCATGGAGGATAAAATAAGATTGAACTCTTTGAAGAAGAACGCTATCGTGGCGCACTGGTGCGGGCTAGGGCGCAAGATATAGCTGATGGGGAGACACCTTCAAAACGAGCGCTAGGAATGGAAAAAACGCATGCTCAACGAAACCACATTGAACAGATTGAATGGGGCGGGGCGTTATCTGGAGAAAGCGGGCATATCCAGCAGGCATTTCTTGAATATTATCAGGCGCTGTTTGCAAAGCAAGAAGTGGATGTGAGCGCATTCAAGGAAAAGTTTCTTGGCGCTTTGCCGCGATTAGATGACGAACAGAAAGAAAGGCTGGAGCTGTCGATAACTGCGTCAGAGGTCGAGCAAGCGATAGAAAATTTGAACCTGGGAAAATCTCCTGGACCTGATGGGTTAAGCGCCGCTTTTTACAAAGCATATAAACACGAAATAGTGCCAGTACTGACAGCAGTTTTTAACGAAGCCTACAAAGAAAATGAATTGCCCCCGTCTTATGGTAAATCACATACAGTGCTAATCCCTAAATCTGATGACGCAGAAAAGTTAAAGCAGGTCACAGCATATCGTCCTATCGCCCTCACAAACGTGGATTATAAAGTTTTCATGAAGATTTTAGGCCGTAGACTACAGTCAGTAATTCAGGATATAGTCGGTCCCCACCAGACGTGTGGGATCAAGGGACGCTCTATTGTTTCCAATATTCATAAAGCGAGGTGTGTGCTGGAATGTTGTGATTACACAAATAGCTGTGTAGCCATCCTTCAGCTAGATCTTGAGAAGGCATTCGATTGTGTTTCGCACGATATCCTGTTCTGCATACTCGACCATGTGAATTTAGGGTCCATTATTTGCGAGGGAGTGGCCTTGGCGTACCGGAGCTGCACGACAAGATTAATTGTAAATAAGAGTTTGGGGGCCCCCATTAGCCTGCAGCGTTCGGTGCGCCAGGGTTGTCCCCTCAGCCCTCTTCTATTCTGCATTTACATTGAAACGTTGTGTTTGAATATCACAGAAAGTGAAAAAATTCGAGGATTCCAGCTACAGGCAGCAGAAGTTAAGCTGCTGGCTTATGCGGATGATGTCGCGGTGTTCACAGTGAACCGGGAAGGTATAACCGAGGCCGTGGCATGCGTAAAAGAATTCACCACGATCACCGGTAGTAAAGTGAATTGGTCAAAGTCCCTGGGGCTTTGGCACGGTGAATGGCCAACGAAGCCCGGTAATTTTGCAAACGTGTCCTGGGTGACGACCCCAGTAAAGTACTTAGGCGTCCCACTGGACGGTTATCGCGATAGCGATTCGTACTGGAAAGCACAGACGCAAGCCACGCGTGAAAAGGTGGAAAGGTGGAAAGGGCGACACCTTTCAATTTTCGCAAGGGCCACAGTGTGCAATCTGTTTTTTATGTCTAGGCTGTGGTATGTGATGCAAGTGTTGCATTGTGCAAGGATGAACGTACAGAGACTGCACCGGATCTTTGCCGTTTTTGTGTGGGCTGCGGACTGGGAACGCTGCAGCCGGACCAATTTGTTTAGGCGGGTGAAGGATGGCGGCCTGAGTCTGGGACACTTATTTCTGCGGCAGATTGTAAGCAGATTTTGTTTTGTGCGCGATGTAAGCGATCCGTTTTTGCGCACTGTGTGCCAATTAAGGCTCGGAAATGCACTGCCGGACTTTGTTGTCACAACCGAAAGTTTCTCGGGACGTATTTTTGGTTACTTTAGAGAGGTTGTCGCGAGTGTTCGATTCCTGTCGGTTCGATTTTCGTATGAATATTTATCTTCTGTTAGCAGGAAAAAGTTGTATAAAGATTTGTGCGATGTAGTTCTTCCACAACCTATGTACAGGGCCTTATACAATGGAGGCCAGGGACGCGACGTACTTAAGCGTGTGAAGGCGATGCAGGTGCCGCCAAGTGCAAAAACTTTTTTCTTTAAATTACATACCGGAACACTACCAGTAAAGGAATTCTTGGAAAGGAAGCAGTTATTTCTACCTTGGGGATCACATTGTTTAATTTGTAAACAACCAGAAACAATAGACCACGTTTTTTTGCACTGTTGGGAGGGGGTATACTTTTGGGACATCTTGCAACGGACTTTAAAAAAGGAATTTCCGCTCGACGCTCATGGTATCCGGTACTTGCCTGTAGAGAGTGAGGATGGGACACCATTCGACCTCATTATGCTAATGGGCCTCCATTCTATTTGGCGCTCCAGAATGGCAGGATATCATTGCGATCCTGATGCACGGCCAGCACGGATCTATTTTCGGGAGTGCATGCATAAGTATATTGAAGTTCAGAAACTTGCTCCTGAAGCTCCCGAGTGGCTCGAAAGAGTCGAGCCTTTGGTGACGCTTAAGGAGTTTTAATATGACGAAGCCACGCACCCCCGGGCGGATAGTGTTGTTAATTATTGCTCATTGCGCTCTGTAAGTGTATTTGTGTACTGTATTTGTATTTGTGTATTTGTATGTGTGTATTTGTGTATTTGTGTGTGTGAAGTCAGGCAATAAATAAATAAAAAAAAAAAAAGCTGGCATGGAGGAGTGGTTAGCGTGCTCGGCTCGCACTCCGGAGACCCTAGTTCCATTCCCCAACTATACCAATTTCCTACTCAATGTTATTTTTTATTTATGTGGTGTGACTAGAAATTAGGCGAATTGCTTAACCGATAGCATTCTAATGCCACCCACGCAAGGCAAAGCGTTTCCTGGTGCGCTGTTTTTTTTCATATTTTACTTTGTTTTCTTGTATTCTTTATTTTTGTCTGTTTTTTAGGTTTTTACTTTTTCATTTATTAATTTTATTTTTTATTTCTTTCATTCTATTTATGAGACCCATGCATCAATAGATGAGCCTTTATTGACGCTCAAACCCTCAGCCTTCGTGGCGGAGTGGTAGCGTCTCTGCTTCAAATGCCAGAATGCTTCAAATGCCAACCTCGCCACTGTATTTTTTTTAACAGAGCAAGCTGCTCTGCGCCATGGATAGGAGCGCCCCCTTTGAAACGGGGTGGTGGCAATTGCCACCATGCACAGCTTTTCTTTCTTTTTTTTAACTGTGTTGTCAATTCTCATTAAGATTCGCCATCATCTTTACCTACGGTTTCCTACACTTGTAACCTTATGCCACATCTCTGCTTTTCAGCCACCAATCCTCCAATCGCTTTTGAAGCGAAAAGCTTCACTAGGCTCGTCAACAACGCGCCTCGCGTGAGCCACCCCTCGGCGCCGCCGCGGCGCGCGCTACGTCGCCACTTCTCCTCGCCACCGGTTTACCCCTCGCCGTTGCCGCGCGGTCGCCTGCGGCAAACGCCAATGGGGTACCTGTCTAGGCATATCCCACCTAGTGGTTGTAAGGGCGTGACCCTTCAGGTCACGACCCCCAACACCTCTCCCTATGATTTAATAAATGTTTTCACCACCACCACCACCACCCAAGAGGAGAAGGTTATTTCGCAAGGCGTTGCGAGAACGCGTGAGCGGCGGCGGCGGCCGTAGAAGAGGCACAGACATTCGCCATGGAAGGAGGAAAAGTAGACCCAGGAGTGGTAGCGAAGGAGTTGGCTGCTGCGCGCTCGCCTCCTCGCCACCATTTGCCCTTTCGTTGCAGCCGCGTGTTTACCACAGTTGCTACGCATGCGGAAGGAGGGCTAATAACGCGCTTGCCTACACCGCTATCGTGGTGCTCCCAGTGCATTGTGCGCGAACTGCGACAGCCATGACGTCAAACAAAGCACAACTGCAGCTTTTCACTTGTACATCCGGGCTTAACCAGAGCTAAGCCACTGCCAATTTTTTGCTAACTTCCACTGACCATTGTTATCATGACCATTGTTGTTATTTACATGACCATTGTTATCGCGGCGCGCCGACGGCGCTGCCATCTGCCGGAGCGCAGCTGAAGCAACGCTGTTCAAGGTCAAACGTGGCTACCACCGGCCGTGAGCTACGCGACGAGCTGAAACCTGGCGTAGTATTGCTTTCGCAATAAAAAATTTAACTAAAATGATGACGCATGTGCTGTCTCTGGTAGATATGTAGAAACAGCTGAACACCTCATAATCAAACGCGATGGTATCCATCCGAATGTGGATGCAGGCCTAGTCACTCTTCCCGATGCCCCAGGGTTTAAAAATAACAGTGGTCATGTAAATAAATCTGGGGTGGAAGTAAGCAAAAAGTGATTTCAAGATTGGTGGCTGAAAAGCAGAGAGGTGAAGTAAGGTTAGAAGGGTAGGAAACCGTAGTGAAAGAAGATGGCGAATGTTAACGACAATTTACAACACAGTTAAACAAAAATACAGAAAAAAAGTCGAGCATGGTGGTAACTGCCACCACCCCGTTTAAAAGGGGACGTGCCTATCTTCCGTCGTTCTATCCATGTAAGCAGTGGCAATAGGATCAGCTGCCTGCCTGCTCCACGTCCGTAGAGTGTGTCGTCAACTGAAGCCTTTCAAGGCAACGAGAACCCGCACTCTCTGAGAATCATTATTACCTACCGCGATAACTGAAGCTCTGTGCTGCTTCAACACTACGCTCGCGGGTTCATGTACAGCATTCTCGGACGAAAATTGCGAAAATTGAAAAATTGTACGACACTGTTATGGAAATATTGAAGGTAATGGTCCATTCTTCTGATATGTAGCAAAATCTTTCCATTAAAGTGCTTCCATCGATCGCATCGAACAGTTAAGACTGCCATAGAAAACCAATGGGGAACAAGAACTGGTGGGCGAGTCGGTCAGACGTGTTAACTGTAACACAGCGCAACGGCTCGAAGCCAAACGAGGAAGGGACATAACACAGCGCTGATGGGGGACGCTCTTGGCGATAGCGAAAACGTTAATAAAGAAATACAACACTGCCATCACCGTGAGCATAGTGAAATATACATTATTTGAAGAAATTGCGCTCATAATCGGCTTCCTGCTCAAAAATGCTTTTGTCCGGAATGGTTGGGTATGGTGCGCAAAGCTTCGCGGGGCGCGTTCCGGGAAAAGCTACGTAAAGAAACACAGGTGTGCAAAAGTATTGCACCACGTTAAAATTGTGCTCTTTCCACCGATGGACATTATCCTCTAGGGCCCTTTTTCTTGTCACCCGGAAAATTTTTAAGTTGTACGCTCAAAGCGATATTCGCGTTCGGGGCTTCTTTCACTCCTGCCTCCCTCCCCTTACGGCGCGGTTCATGTGTCCACCGAGATATGTGAGACAGATACTGCGTCATTTCCATTCCACAAAAACCAATTTACCAATTTATTTACCGATTGAGGGAGTATATGTGGTCCAGCCTCTCAGAGCCGCACATGGGCTATGAGAGTCGCTATGTGGAGGGCTCTAGAATAAATTCGACCACCTGCGGTAATGCAAAGACCAACACAGAGGTGGTTTTGCATCTCGCCTTCACCGAAATGCAGCCGCCGCAGCCAGGGTTCACTACCGCGTCAGCAGTTTGAAGTTTGAAGTTTATTAAATTCTGACAATACAAGATTGTCATGGCGCCGGAGCGAAAGGCGAGACTATACCCGCCTCACTAGGCCCCTGGCGCCACAAGCACAGCAGACAACAGTGCACAGAAAAAATGTATACATAGATACACATAATACACACATATACATACTTATATATACGATAAACACAATTACACATACAATAAATCAATGCAACTTAATAGGTATAAATAATGCAACTGAAGAAATGAAGATAAGGAAGGCCAAAAGCAAAGTGGGAATAAAAAGTCTTGCAACACATGAAATTGTATGTTAATCGAAAAAGAAAAAACAAAATAAATTACAAAAAAACAATAGTCAATTGTTGGAAAAATACAGTTTTGATTTCTTTCTGAATATGGAAATGGTTGAGGAATCTTGCATGATATCAAATAAAGCGTACTCATTATTAAGTAAGTTAGGAATCTGCCACTGTAAAAGCTGATTGCCGTAGTTTGTTCTAGTTTTAGCCTTAATAAAGTTCCTAGCTCTTAAGGTGTAGTTAGTTGTGGTATTAGTATATATAGAAAAAAAGTTCTCACGATTACTTATGAATTCTAAAAATGTTTTTTCGGATAACTTTTGTTTATATAGATTAGTGACACTCAAAATGCTGTCCTGGTGAAAGTACTCAGAGGTATGTTCGTACATCGATAGGTTATGAATAATACGCAGACACTTTTTCTGCATTCGGAATAGAGTTTCCAAGTTAGCCCTAGAAGTGACGCCCCAGATAAGTAGACAATAGTGTAATCTAGAATGAATAGTAGAAAAGTATAACTGACGTTTAAGTTTTAAAGGCAACAGCGTGCGATGTCTATTGAGCATACCAATTAATTGTGCTATGCTACGTTTAATATGACTTACGTGATGCGTCCACCGTAGATTTTCATGGAAGGGTACACCCAAGAACTTGTACTGGGAAACCCTTTCAAGTGGTTGAGATTGAAATATTAAAGAGGATGCGAAATTAACTGGCTTATTAATAGGAGTAAAAACAATATACTTTGTTTTTTTAACATTTAGGCTCAACTGATTAGCCGATAACCATGCTGAAAGGGAATCTAACCAGTTGTTAATAAGAGGAATTAGAGTAGAGATGTTATCAGAGGAGAAAAAACGTTTGTATCATCGGGATATAACACAATATCGGGTGTTTCTGGTATTGCCACGATATCATTGATATAAAGCAGGAAAATCGTAGGACCTATAATAGAACCCTGCGGAACGCCGTACCTAATGTCTGCTAAATCTGATTTTATGCTATTGATTTCCACAAACTGGGAGCGGTGTGATAGATAGCTACGCAGTAAGTCTAAAGCAATGCCTCTAATTCCATAAAAGGGTAATTTAGAAAAAAGTATGTCATGTTTAATTGAATCAAATGCTTTATTAAAGTCTAAAAATAAGCCTATTGTGTATTGTTGGTTTTCTATATTGGCAACAATTTTATCACGCATTTCAAGTAACGCAGATTCAGTGGATTTACCCCTTTGAAAGCCATACTGGTTTGGGGATATAAGGTTATGCTTTTGCATGTGTCCAGTTATTCTAGAATTTACGGCTTTTTCAATAATTTTAGAAAAAACTGGAAGTATGGATATCGGCCTGTAATTAGCGATGCAATCAGTTGCGCCACCTTTATGCAAGACGACGATCCTAGCAATTTTCATGTTATCCGGAAATGTGCCTGTTGAAAACACAATACTTGTTATGTCACAAAGAACATCGCACAATAAATCCGCGACTGCTTTAATCGGTGCTACTTTAATACCGTCATAACGACACGAAGAGCTGTTCTTTAAATTGCTAATAATGTGTGCTATTTCTGCAGGAGTAACAGGACGAAGATACATAGTATTTTGCAGACTGGGGTTAATATAGTCCTTAAAGTTGTTGCTAACTTCCGAGTCAAAGGAGCCGAAGCACAAGAACTGCTGATTGAATACTTCAGCGAGGGATTTACCGCTTAACACTTTACCACCGTACGCAAGTTCCTGGGGAATGCTATTTTTTGTGTGCCGCAATAGGTCCTTTAGGGTGCGCCAAGTTTTTTTAGGATCATAAAGAATGTCCGTAAATTTGTTAGCGTAGTAGTCAATAAGTGACTTTTTTATGTCGGCATTTAGCCTGTTCCTGACCTTTTCATATTGCTTAGAAATTTCTACGTCCTTATATTTCAGGAAGTTGCTGAAGAGCTTATCTCGTGCTTTCATTCTCTTGACTAAGTCGTAGGTAACCCAGGGTTTCCGCGCTTTCTTAAACTTTTTGACAGTTACCAAAGGAAAAGAATGTTCGTAAATTTCAATAATTTTCTCGAGAAAGCAGTTGTATAAAAGGTTTTAATCAGATTTATTTTTATCTAAAATTTCATTCCATTTTACAGATGCAATATTTTGACGGAAATTATCTATCGCGCGATTAGTTATCACCCGCGTAGTTTTTGTCGAGTGTTCTATGGTAACCTGTGGAAAGGCACGCTTAGGAACGAAGCAGAACAAAGGTAAATGATCACTGATCGCACTTACAAGCACTCCCGCTTTCACGTCACTTTCATCATGATTAGTCAGACACAAATCAATCAAGGTTTCACTGGATGCAGAGACGCGAGTAGGCAGAGCAATATTGTTTGAAAAGCCATACATTGATAACAGGTCGACAAATTCATTGACTGATGTGTTAGCAGCTTGCAACAAATCAATGTTAAAGTCACCCAAAATGACCACAGGCATTTTCAGTGACGACAGAGAATCAAGCAATGTTTCAAATCGACGGAAAAATTCAACCAGAGACCCACCGGGAGGCCTATAAACAACGCGAATTACGAAAGTTCTACATCTGACAAAAAGAAGTTCGTAGTCGGACAACATTGCACAGTGTTCAGCCATTACTTCATAATGAACATAATGAACAGCCGTCGCCGTAGCTCAGCGGTAGAGCACCGGACGCGTAATTCGGAGGTCGTGGGTTCGGATCCCACCGGCGGCATGTGGTTGTTTTTTCTTCTGCTTTTCTAATCAATTAGCTTTAAGCGATAACATATTCAGTAATATTATAAATTTATCAAACCCACAAAATAAAGAAATTAATGAAAAAATCCCCTGTGCCCCTTGGTTTCTGTGGCTGTTGGCTTCTCTTATATTTATAACGAGCCCCTCATTCCTCTTCCCTTGTTTGCTTAGCGCTCTTTATGTATAAAGCAACCCCACCTCCTTTTTTACTACACCTGCTCAGGCATTCAGATTTGTAACCATTGATGTGGATTACATCTTCAGCGGTATTGTACCAAGTTTCCGTAAAGGCCAAAATATCAAACTCAAAGCCTAAGGACATGAAGAATGCGTTTAATTGGTCCTCTTTGTTCCGTAAACTCTGGGCGTTTATATGATAAAAGGAAAAGAACTTCGAGTGCTTACTCTCCTCAGAAGCAAAATCACGAAAAGAAACTAAATCTAGATAAGACTGCGAACATGAAACCGCCATGCGAAAGGAAAAAAAAAATTTATCAAACAATGCCTGAAGCGCTAACATCAAACCATGTTCGCGAGATCACTTTCTCGGCGGATTCGAATGACACTGTCGCCGTTATTCTTTCGTGCAAAAACATGGCCATTCTTTTGCCACACGAAGCAGTACTTCATTTCCTTTCCCTTTGTTTGCGCTAGCCATAAAAGCCTTTTGTTCATCGCAGTTAGATTATCGAAGATTCGCAAGTCTGCTGCTTTCTCCTGAAGACGTGAGCGACATTGCATCTAGCGTTCCTTCAACATGACAGATCGGAAGCGAGCTATCACCACAGGTTTTTTACCAGCACGTGGATGCAGCCGATGAAGGGAATCAAGGTCAGAGTCTGATAGCTCGGGAAGCTCAAGCGCACGTGCCAGACAGTTCATCTTATCAAGAAGGTTTTCATTCTCTTCTTTTTGCATACCGTGAATCTCGATGCTTTGTCGGCGGCTGTACTGCTCCAATTAATTTAACTGAGCTTTCACTTCTAGGGCATTAGGAGAAGTTTCAGAAGTTTCAGACTCCAAATGCTCAACACGCTTCCTCAAGGCCGCAATTTCAGTACCTTGACTGTCAGTGAAAGGCCATATCCAAAAAGTGCCTACGACAGGCGCAGTGTGGGCATTTAGAGACGAAGAAATCCATAATTCGAATAAAATCTTCGGAATCGTTAATATCATGCACTTTGTGACTAACTTTATAGGGAAGCTGAATAAAGTTTTGAGAAATAGAAAGTCTTGAAGAATTTAATACTGGGCAAAGTATGATAACTTTTTAAGGCGGAAGCCTTTAATGGCTCACACTGCCGTCCGTTAAAGCGTGTCATACGCATTTAACTCGGGAACTGCAAGAAAATCTAGCTCAGGAACTAGAAGAAAACCAATGGTTGCTTCAGATAGAGGAGGAAAAAATGAACCTAGAAGCCAAGTTTGATGACTGCAGATTAATTAGCTAATTAATGATAAGCAAAAATGTCAAAATTGCGTCGAAACAGCTAGGACGTGGATATAGCCACGGGAACCATGTGACGTCACATTTACCAGAAATCGTCACGGCGTAGTGATAATTCTCACAGAATGGTCGGAAAAAAAGTCGGATTTGTGTCAAAGAGATAGAGAATTTGTAATTAAGCACAATTAACACTTAAGATCCCAGAAATATGAATACTTTGGGTATCGATATAGCCACGGGAACGGTGTGACGTCACATCCACCGGTAGTCGTCACGGCATAGTGTCCTCTGCTTTCGCCTCTCAACACTTTAGTTGCCAAAGTGTCCTCGCAATTTTTTTTTTGCGTTGGCCACAGCTTGCCGCAGCTGTCTGGCTCAAATGAGTACTTAATTGCTCTTCGAGATGAGAAACGTGCTCCTATGAAGGCGACATGGTCATTTTTATTTTGCACAAGAAAGCTGTAATAAAATTGTGTTCGTTTCCACTGCTCGAGATAAGCAAACTGAAGGCTATATTACCTACGTTTTTGACTGCATACATTCGCCAGCTTCAATGACGCCTCTTTTTGCTGCTAGCTGGTGTGATTGTTTTTCCAGTAGTGAATGCCCTGTTTTGTGTCAGCCAGAGTGTCTTCCTTTGCTCACACTCAGAGCAAGGCCCGCCGCGGTCGGCGTGCGCTCGGTAGCGTACGCGATCACGGGGTGGGGTCCGGCCAGTTTTGAACTTTATCAGCCGTGGTTACGCGGGGAAACCGTATTTATCCCCCTATTACAACCCCTCAAGATATGGGTCTGGGCTAGTTGGAAAACCACGCTTGACATATAGCGCGCAGAAAGACACGAACGAATAAACACGACAGGCAAGCTCTCATCCAATTTGATATCAAGAGAGACAAAAAAAGGAAACTTTAGGACATACCAGCCTAGAAACGTGTGCGACGAATTTTAATGATGTCGCTGCGTGGCGCCAACGGAAGGGGCCTTTTTCCTTGACTAGTGTTTTTTTAAAAAGAAACAATACTTTCAACTCCTTTAATTAAGGAAACTGATACCCCTGTCACACGGGCACTGTAAAGGTACTTTGAACTAAAGCTCCATTACGCTACCAAAGGAGCACTACTTCAAGGGAGTTCGCCCGTGCTACACGGTCGCGGAACGACCTTTGAAAAACGATTTTAGCGCCCTCATCGGTGAAAACTGGATTAAAATTGCAGACTTCAGTGCACATGAGAATATAGCAGTGTCACATATTTTCATAAAAACTTCTTTTATATCAATATTATGCTCAATCAACGCGAGGCTCAGGGCGCTCGGGGCCGAGCCAAGCCGGGCCGGTCTGCCAGCTCTGATGCCAGCCGCCGGCGACTGAAAAACGCGCTAGTATTGTTTGTTGACGTTCTAGCAAGCCCAGGGATAGATGCATGTCAAAATTGCATCATTTCTGACGATCGTTGGCTAATACCGAGTTGCACGTAACAAGAAAATTTCATCCCACAGCCGCTTCGGTGCTGCTGCTACTTGGTGTGGTTCGCCTGCCGTCTGCTAATCCGTTTCTGAAGGCGTCGTGGAAATCGAACATATCTTTTATTATGGGACGAGTTCGCAGTCAAGCAATGTGAATAGTAGGCCTTTTATTATAGCACAGGCGACTTCCGAAGCGCTGTCAGCTGCGCCTTCGACGCGAAATCAAGTAGGCCTAGCGACGACTACGGCAGCCGGGACCAGCGCGCAGTTCGTTGCCCGGCGTTGCCGCAGCCGGTGTCGTTGCCGAAAGATCCTCTTTTGCACAGGTATATTGTCGTTGCTCGAATCTAGGAAGCATCCTCTCTGGTACATGGCTGTTTTGTACTTTCTTGTGCGAACGTGAAGTATTCCGAGCGGCCGGCCGGCCAGCCTGGATCCCGTCTGCCGGCGTCATAAAAACGAGCTAAAGTGTGTTCTTGACTTAAATAATAAACCCTGGGATGAGAAATGTGATAAATATGTCATTTTTGGGGATCGCTGACCAATACTGAGCTGCTGCTAAAGGTAACGACTGCGATACAAGCAAACTTCTATCCGCAACCACCCCGCAGCTGCCGCTTGCATGACGTTGGGGTCCGGCTCGCCTGGCGCTCGCTCGCTTCGCTGCCGAAGGCGTCGCGGAAATTGACCATATTATTACTTTATTGTGAGATGATGCTGTTGACAGCAGAGCGATGTGTGGAGTAGGCCTTTTATTATAGCTCAGGCGACTTCCGAAGCGCCGGCCGCTGCGGTTTCGATCCGAAAGAGGCTATAGGCCTAGCGACGACCACGGCAGCCAGGCAGTAGCAGAGCCCGTCGCCCGGAGCGCCCGCGAGCGGTGCCGTTGCCGAAAGCTCGCAACATAAGCAGGCATGCTTTGTCGCTGCTCGAGCAGACTTTCTGATAACAAGGCAATCTTGTCTTTTCTTGGGATATTTGTACACGATCACAAGCAGCGCTGAGGCACCGCTGCACGGCGGCGAAGTGTGACAGCGGTTGTGGGCGGAGCTTGGGTAGAGCGGCGCAGCGAATGCTCACCGCTCCGTGTGGGATGCCAGTTCGCACGCGACGATCGGTGCGGCGCGTCGGCGAAGTTGTCGCACATGTGTCCCCTGCTTTATGCTCGGCGATCTCCGTCAAGATGTATCACTAGCTGCTGTCCGCCACTGTCCGTATACTTGCTGAAAACAACAAACAACATGGCCGACATGGCGTCGTAGTTACCGTGGCGCTTGTAAATCCGGGACGAGAGTATGGCGTGGTGAAACCGCCACAAAACAAATAACCTTATATTTTAAAAGACCAATAATTTTACGAAGCAAATTTCAGAAAAGAATATCGATCGTTTCTTATCCCCATTTATTTTTGCTGCTAACTTACTGGGAGAGAGAGTACTCCCTTGCAGCCTCAAAGGACAAACTCGAGCTGCCTTGATTCGAAGTTCCTTTGAACTAGGTGTCCTTAGGCGCGCCCGTGTGGCAGCGCGCGTTCTCCCTTGGAGTAATGGAGCTTTAGCTCAAAGTACCTTTACAGTGCCCGTGTGACAGGGGTATGAGTCACCCCTGGGGAAAAAGGGCTTTCGCCGTGTAAAAAGTCTTTGACAAAGTGCATTTGAAAAGAAAGCTGGTACCTGAGTGGCAGAAGACGATGGTCTTATAATTGCTCTGCTATGCACGCCGAAAATCGTTCAGCCCAAACATTTTGGACAAAAGGAGAGGAAACAAACAATACGGACGCAAGCTTTCAAGTTGAAGGTGTTTTGTACGCCTCAGCTCAGGCCAGTAGATATGTCCCCATGCGAACAAACCCGCCGAACGCGCATAAAATAAAATATTACGCAGTTATCAGGAGAAACAAAGTGCATGAGTACCGAGACTGGAAAGTTACCAACAAAAGGCCCATGCTACGGAAAAGGTAAATGCGATGCTAAGAACCAAAAATTTAAAATAAAATGTGAAAGACTACATGTATGTTGGTCTTCGAGTGACAATGGCAAATCGTTTTTTTTTTTATTAGTTAGTACAGAAACCGGTGCCGCCCTTACAAAAATGGTCTGTAGAGAGCCTATGCAGTTGTTATAGGGTCTATTGCCTTCCTCTAAATATTTCTTTTTGTCTATTCATATTCTATATACTCTCTATAGACAAAAGTCTACCAAAAGTGTATGGGCATAATATGTAGATTGTGGGGTCGTGCGGGGACCCTGGGGCGTGCCCCGAAATCCTGTGTAAATAAAGTTTTCTCTCTCTCTCTCTCTCTGTAGACGAACTATAGCATTTGTATTGCTTATAGACTGTTCTCTAGCATTTGACTAAAGAAAGTCTATAGACTTTATAGATAAACGCCTATGGACCGTATATAGACTATCTAAAAATTTTGTAAGGGTGTACTCATGTTTCTGCATACCCGACTCCAAGCAGCAGAACAAAAGTGGCGGCAAACAAAAGTAATGAGTTTATAACACCTTCAGTATAATGAAGGGGCAAAGGCGGTTGACGCCCATGTCTTGCGCAAGAGCGAGACGCGTGGAGAGCTGCCATGGAAGCGAAACTGACGCTGGAGTTGCACCGCACAGGCAAGCGAGCTAGACATCTGCGTCGAGAGCCTCTACGATAACAGCGTTGGTAGACGCTTGTTGTTCGAGGCGCGCGCGGATGCCATGCCAACGTTACTTACCGCAAGCGCTTCGACCCCGCAGTTGAATACACTTTGTATATGGCATGCGGGACTAAGGACGAAACAACGGAACACATCGTCCAGTGCTGCGAGAAGCTACCCAACGCCACCGCAGGCGAGGGCTACGTTCCCGCAGGCGCTGGGTATCTGCTCCACCAACGGGAACGTCACAGCGGGCGCAGCAAACAAAGGGGCAGTCGCAGCGACGAAGCGCCGCTTGATTCAGTGACTGAGTGGTGGGTGGTGGGCTCTAGTGCACTGTAGTAGGATACAACTCAAGAAAGACGCCGCAGATGCCCTTCAAAGGAGCCCCTCCAGGCAATGGCGTCGACCGATTTTCATGACGCCGTGGTTAATCCGATTAACTGCAGTAATTCCCCATTCATATGCCACCCCCCCCCCTACGATTTCACACTAGCAAGACCAAGGGAATCGGCCAAGGGGGAGATGGGGAGAATCTGTGGACGACATTGGCTGGAGGGGCTCCTCTGAGGAGCATCTTCCGCTTCATTCTTGAGTTGTATCCGGTTATAGTGTGACTTTGGTTGGCTGCTTTTTTACTGGCACTGTTTCGTCGCTGTTTGTATGTGTGTTTGCCGCTTCGCTGTCCTTATTGTTGTTTTTGTGTGCCTATCCGGCCAGGGAACGTTTTGTTGCGAAGGCAACACTACGCGAGTCACCGAGCCATTTCGCGGAGCTGAGGAAAAACCATACTACGCATGAGCGAGGAGCAGGAACGTCACACGGCGCACAGCTGGCGCGGGTGACTCAAAGGTGCCGCCGCCGCGCTCGCCAGTTGCGCATGCGCAGTAGCGGCGCATAGTTAGCGTGCCGGGGCCGCCGCCGCTGCCGCGCGCTCTCCATCCTCTCTCTTTCTCCTCGTTGCTTTCGCAATCCTCCAGGTTTAACCAGAGCTAAACCACTGCCAAATTTCTTAGGCGTCCACCCATTTCAAAGGGAAGGTCACCCTATCGTATATGCTACCATCATCAATAACTAGGATGCCTCGATGCGTGCACCCTCTCCTGGGGAGGAAACAAACGCGTCGTCTGCTACGACGTACGCCATGTTTGTGCCCACTCATCTCGCACGCGCGTTGAAGCTGAACTTGCTGCCTCACAGAAATGACGTTTAGCTCGCGGAGAACAAAAATAAGTAAGAAAACGCAGCTGCTGATGAATGAAATATGTTTTTACGGAAGTAAAATGGAAGCACTTTTTATGCTTGCGAACAGTGCCCATAACTCTTGCACTCGCACATATTTATTTATTTTATTTAAAATACCCCTAAGGGATACACGCATGAAAATATGGCGCAGACACTTGAAATAAAATACCTATAATAACGAAGTAGGAAATAAAGCTAAAAATGTACACTAATAAAACAACAAAAACGCAGAATAAAATATGCCGCAAATGCACATAATACAACAAAGATGCAAAATCTGTTAGTAAATGAATGCTGAAACGATTGTAAGTTAACCTCAGTACCTTGGCAGGTTATTCCAGTCTATTACGGTGCGAGGAATGAATGATTTCGCGTAAAGGGATGAACGGCATGTTATGCGATTTATTTTGTTATCGTGGTCACGGTGAGGTATCGTGGTCATGGCATAGTTTCATATTACAAACTTATTGTACGAAGGTGCAGATGTAATGCAGTGGTATGGCATGCTGCGCCGTATCTGCAACATCCAAAGTGCCAGCATTATTCGCGCTATTTTTAATGTTAGGTGGCCGGTGTCAATCGTTTTTGGTGTTTTTTTTTAACAACAGATAATCATTACTAAAAGTGCTGGCCTGCATGTCAAAAATACAGAACCTCGAGAGAAAGCGAGTGGTAACCATTGGCAGAGCATGTTTAATGTTTTAGCAAAGTACGCGTCCAAATTCAAAGTCAAGGTCATTTCATCTCAAAAGTTGAAGCTTGCGACCCATCGGCTCTTTCCGAAGTAATGTTTTCGCACCAAAAAGAATGCTTAAATACACTTATTCAACGCTTGATTCTCGGACTGCTAGGCATGATCAACTATACTTCCCGGTGCTGGACCGTCTATTTTCCATCGCAATATATCACACCGATATGCAAGGCGCAAAAGCAGACGCTGATAAACTACCGAACTTAGTGTTCGAACGAAAGAAGCTGGAGCTGCAAGGAGATAACTTTTCGCCGCCCCTCCGCCGCCGCCGTAGATCACCTTGTTCGCGCGACTGTGCAGCTGCAGAATCACCGCTGTGTTCAAATCCCACGCGCTGTCTGCCAGGTCACGTGACAAAGAAAGCTCTGCTTTAGCGGCATCTCTGCGCGAAGTGAAAGCCAACCCATTATCGCAAGCGAATAGCCTTTCTTTTTTTTTTCGGCCAGGTCAGAGCGTATCGGCAGATCCCTGATGCAATTACACCGCCACTCACGCAATCGCGTCGATCATGCAGTTGCTCCCGCCGAGGCCGCTATGGAGGCCGCCGCGATCTGCTCCGGCGGCGCGCCAAAAGCGCGCTTCGATCGCGGAGGACACGTCCCGCCATCTGGACGCTCTCCGCGTTGGTGTTCGCTTAGTCGCAAGTGCCGCCGAACAGCTCTGTGGTTCAGGAATGCACTGAAGAGCGAAGCTCCATCAGGTACGCCATTCAATCCGACCCGCTTTTGAAAAGAGAAAAAAAATACGTACGCATATGTAACGTCACGAAGGGCGCCACAAGTCTATTTGACCAATCCCCGTAAACGCGCGGAAACTTCGAAGCACGTGGTTCTACGCGGCGGACTGTGCAGCTTGTGGTGTGTAAATTTCTTGACATTCGATTAGACGCGCAACTGTTTTTATTTCCACTTGGCGTGTGTGCAAACAAGGGCGTCCGCAGAATTTTTTGCAGGGGGGGGCCCCGTTGGTGCCCCGGGGGGGGGGGGGGGGTGGGGGGGGTATGTTCGTCGCAGAAAGGCGCTATTTGCGGAGTAAATTTATTTATTTATATATAAATAAAAATTAAACAAAATGCACACATGAAAGAAAAATTACAAACAGCAAATTAAAGCGCGGCTAGGAGAGGTACATTGGAGTTTATCAACCAAGAAACAACTAAAATTAATAAAAATGCAAAAAGATGCTATATCACTTCGTGGAGAAGAGTGCTCAGTCTTGCTGCATACGGGTTCTCGACTCACCCGGATTGATGACCAGCACACAGCACAATATGTTCACAAACACGCAACTACAGTCACTCAGTCAGTCTTCCTTGAACAGCAACTGTAGGCGCCTCGGATTTTTCTGGGCGAATTGCGTAATTACACGTGTGATAAATTCACTTCTGTGCTTCATTACACGCTCTCGGTGCACACTCATCATACACATTGATTGGAAAAACTGTTGAACGCGTACGTTGAAAACAAAAGATGACTATATATACAACGAAAACTTATTTACAAGATAAATGCACGCTCGCAGCTTCATACACCTCGCTCCATCTTGCTTGCGCATCCACACAGTCGAGCAACCGCACACACACTGCTCTCCGCTCGTCGTTTTCTCGTCCGCTGTCTTGGTTGTTCTCAGCTTCGCTGACAACCGGCCACTAAAAACACCCAAGCACAAACACAGAGGCGCGCACACGTGCAAGGGCTTACTTGCCGCAGTATCCCCGAATGCGCACTTTGGGGGTGAAAGGAACGCCGCGCAACTTCCGAGGGGAAGGGACACTCGCCACTCCAGTCGGAAAATTTGTTTTTGTGTTTTTATGGGGTTCAGAGCCCCAAAACGACTCAGGCTATGAGGGATGGAGTAGTACAGAGTTCCGGGTAATGTCGACCACCTGGGTCTCTTTACCATGCACTGACACGCACAGTACATGGGCGCTGTTGTGGTTTGAGGCCCAGCCAGAGGTGACAGGCGAGCCAGGCAGGCGCCATCGGGCTGCGTTGACCAAAGGCGCTGGTTTTCGCAGAAGACGCAAAGAACGCTGGTGTGGGTGGTGGTGGTGAAAACTTTTAATTTCTGAAATAGAGTTTGGGAGCCACAGAGTTGCCACGCTACATGGTCGGCGTCCCTAGTCCGGGACACCGCATGACAATGCCCCGTCTCTAGCCCGTTTCACCAGAGCCCTTTGGGACTCAAGCGAGGAGCAGTGGGGGCGCCTCGGGAGACTGCGTCGCCGTGAACAAAAGCAGCTAATCCCCTTTGCCGGAGATTCTGAAAGCGGCGCTTCTACCGAACTGCGCTACCCGTGGATCGGAGGAGACAGCGAGCGGCGGCGGCGCCAACTCATCGCCCGCTTGCCCCTGAGCAGCCCGACAAAGCGGGGGTGGACACGGCTGATTTTACCTTCCCTCCTTTAGAATTCATCGGTGACCGGCGTAACGATAGGCGAAAACAACATGCCCCGTGCACTGTCTGCCTCCGTGTCGCTATCTCTCTAGAGATAAAGAAACAGACACCCATCTCAAGGCGGCTCGAAACACATGCTCGCCGGTGCCGCTGTATGTCTGGAACAGGTCGCCCTTCAGTAGAGCTAACGATGGCGTGGTTTGAAAACGGCGGAACGACGCACGCCCGGACGCGGCATTTCGCAGATGTGACCATGCGGGGCTGCTTTTACCCTTTTGACTGAGCGCACCACCGCCCCTGGCGTGCGGCCATCACTCACGGTTCGAGTGAGTGATTTTCCAGGGGGGTGCAGCCGCCCCCCCTTGCCCCCCCCTCCGGACGCCCATGTGTGCAAATGAATGCATCTCCGAGACATCACAGAAAGTACGTAGCTCTCACATAGCTTTGTCCCTGAAATTTTTGTCCGCCTCGCATTTCAAAACGCGTCGGGTAGGCCGCTGACAACTTCAGTTGCATTACGAAGATAAAGACGGTAGTGACGAGGATTCACTTCTCCCTATTTCTCGTCATCTTGGTGCATTAAATCCGCCCCCAAACCAAGTGGAATAGTGCTAATTTGCCGAATGACTTGCCAATATTTCTCACTGACGAAAGAGGTCGATGAAGCGCGCTGCAAAACCGAATATTTGTACCCGTTTCGGTCCTCTTTTGCCGACGTGTTGTATGAAGTTAGCACTATCTTTATCTAATACGATTACGCCGAAAGAGCGCTTGTGTAATTGCTTAGATGGAAGAATATAATAGCTGTATATTGTTGTTTGTTGCTGTAGTCGTTCGCGCCGCTCTTCCTGCGTATGTATTAGGAACGAATTGTCTGCAATTATGTTTGCCAGCAAGCCCATCGCCATGCAGCTCGTGCGTAGTGCAGTTTGTGAAAGCTTGGCATTGGCTGCTGTGTTTGCACAAACCAACCCTCTTTTTCAGCAATATTAGTTTAAAAGAGAGCAAGGGTAAAGGGGAAGGGGCTGCTTTGCAGGGGTTACTTAGTGTGTAACCGAGGTTGCTCCGAGCGACAGTAGTGCATTCGTCCTAGGTCGGGTCGCAAGGTTTATATTTATTACTGCTGACCTCATATGGCGCAGAAGAATGCGTTAAGGCCAGGAAGAATCAATATTCGTAATGCCAAGAAATACAGTTACAAGTTCAATAAAATACAATGGTTGCAATAAAAAACTGCAAATAAACAGATTATAACAAACATGAACTAGAAACAGAGTATTGATAGTGTTCTGAAGGGCATTTCCAAAATTTCATTTTCCTCCCCTTGAGGTAATGAATTCCGGTCTGTTATAGTGCGCGGGAAGTATGAATATTTGTATTGGTTAGTCTTTTGCAAAGTAGGGGACTAAGGTGCAATTATGCTTGTCTGTTTAAGTTACAGAGTGTGTGGCATAATATTCCGGTGAGATTCCAAGTTTTCTATTTATCAGTGCGAATGAGGAAAGATCAGTGCAGAAATTTTGAGTCTAATGTGAGAGGCTGTATTTTATTGAATGCCCCCGCACTTATGCCAGTTCTAAAATCTTTTTTTGTTTTTGGATCCCAGACTATGCCTGCATATTTGAGTCTGGACCCAATGAGTGATGTATATGCCAATTTCCTAACACTGCTTGGTGTACGTTCCTTTCAGTTTATATCTCAAGAGGCCTAAGTTTCTTTTTGCAGATGACATTATATAATGAATGTGGTCTGTTCAGCTAAGCTGGGAATTGATTATAACATGTCAGTATTTGTTGCATGTACCCTCCGAAATAGGCCTGTTATTTATAGAGTAGTTAAACCTCAGGGACATTTTCTTTGTTGTTGCGTGCATAAATATTGTTTTATCTACATTAATTCTCTATTCCCCATTTGTCACACCAGTTCATAACCTCAGCGGTGACCAAGTGGCATTGAGCATCTGCCTCGCATACCGGAGGCGAGGGGTTCAATCCCAGGGCCGAGAAGCACCCACCGGTGATACAAATGGGTGCAAGCTTTCCCCTGTCTTGTTGCTCAGCTTCTTTAGGGGGAAATATGCTTGGGAATTGGGTCTTTGACGTTGTCTAGAGAAGAGGAAAACACCTTTTGGCATGGCACTCTTTGGCCTCAGATGCCCTTGCGCCATAAAAATTTAGTCATCTTCATCAGCTCATAACAATGTTAAGAGCAGTATTTAGCAAGGCGTGGTCCAGTGATCAGTAGATAGGGTTATACAGCACACAACTGTCAGCAAAGAAACCACTCGCAGCACTGGGATCAGTGACAGAAACTGTATCATTTACACACAGCCAGAATGAAATAAGTGCGATACACTAAAAAGTTTTCGATCCCTTAACTTTAACGCCCACAGTGTAATAAACAACACAGACTATTTAGAAAACGTTGCAATTGCCCATGACCCACACGTATTTGTAATAACAGAAACCTGGTTAAATTCTATGAAATAAGCCTACTTGGTTACCTTAGGAGTAACGCACTTGTGGTGGCAGCTTCAGTATTATTTCAAGAGTCGCTGCGGGTGACAAGATTACCAGATTTTGCCGAAACAGGATCTGTTATTGTGGAGGTATTCGTGGAAGATACCAAGGGAGTCTTAGTATAGCGTACGTAGACATACGCAAAAGCATAGCGAACGCTATAAAATAACGTCATTCGTACTGCGCATGCGCCAAACGGTATTTCAAACCAAGGTTTTGTGTACGTTCGTATTACGTATGCTATTTTTCGAATTTAGCGTGCTTGTTCTTGCGTACGCCAGGAAAAATAGTGTTGTCAAAATGGCGGCACCCACGTCACCCGCTTCAGAGAGAAATTGTCAGTGCTATTGGGTTTTTAGGCATATTCATTGCCCTTAAATGGGACATTTGATATTCGATTTGCCTCCTCTCACCGACGGCAGAACGAAAGAGTGGTAAACTTGTCCTATTTTGGATTCTGTGTTACAATTCTGCCGTTCCTAACGCTAACAGAACACCGCCGACTGTGCATTGGCTTGATTTGGATTTTTACGCCAAGGTAGTCATAGCCTTGCCAAAAGTAGCCGTTTCGGCGGTCAGCTGGCCCACGACCGGTCGTGGCTGGCCCGCCTCAAGGCTCGTAGCACGTGTTGGTGCTGGCATCGTCGCAGTGCTCGTAGCACGACTCATTTTGGGATGTCATGCAACCAGCTATGTATGTTATACAACTTGGATAAGCTTGGCCAATGCCTTGACTAAGCGCGAAAAATATGACACAATGTTTTTACATTATAACACCAGATGGCGCCACTGTGGCTTTGGCTATCATCGCATTCGGGTTGTTGTGCGGTAAACTAAAAGTGCTCTTGCGACTTCCACAGTACCCTTCCGCTAAATGCTTGCATATAACGTACGTAAGCGCTCATACGCTATACTAAAAGTCTCTGTTGTATGGTAGGGAATTTTATCGACCGCCAGGCACTGGCGACTCGTATTTTAAACAATGGATTGAATTTTTGTGTTAATATAGGAGACATTTGTCTAGCATATTGCTCGGTGGTGATTTCAAAGTGCTGTCCATCTATCGCGTGTTGCGTAAATCAGAGAAAATCGAAAAAAATTATCTCGGCCTAACCGCATGTTGTTTTGGGCTCAAATTTCGCACAGAGGTTGCATTTGGCGGTCAGTTTTGTTTTATAACACATTTAGGTGGGGTACTTGCCTGATTCGGTCAGAATTATTTGGAAATCCCCATCGTCTGCGGCGACGGGGAACCAAAACCGAAAGGCTTCTCAGCAGTGGTACCTGTAGCGCCATCTCGTACCAACCGGAGAAACCCAGCTGTGCTAAATTGGTGAGCAAATCATTTTTGCTTGGTGCTGTCTGCTGCGAAGCAGCGCGAGACATCACCGAAAATGCGGTCGTAGAGCGATCAAGAGAAGGCCATGGCCGTGACTTTGATGCGAGTCCAAGTCCTCCTACGCCGCCCTCCCCAGTAGAGGGCTCGTTTCTCCGGTGACTGCGAGATGGCGCCACGGTTACCAGCGCTGCGAAGTCTTTCTGTTCTGGTTTTCCGTCGCCGCAGACAATGAGGATTTCCAAATAATTCTGACCGAATCAGGCAAGTACCCCACCTAACTGTGGCATAAAACAAAACTGACCGCCAAATGCAACCTCTGTGCAAAATTTGAGCCCGAACAAATGTGCGGTTAGGCCGAGATAATTTTTTTTTCGATTTTCTCTGATTTACGCAACAGTCGGTATTGGGCGGACGGTTTTGTTGCGGAGGCAACACTACGCTAGGTGTGAGCGATTTCACAGAGCCCCAACTGCGCATGCGAGAAGGGAGTGTGAGACAGTTACTGCATGATTTCCTTTTCTCAATTACGATTTTCATATTCTTTCACTCCCACTTCCTCCCTTCCTCTACAAACAGATGATGGGCGTCCACTCCCTTCCTGTAGGGTACTGAGATGACAGAGAATTACTGCGCCATTTCCTTTCCTCAAAAAGCGTTGCGTTCAAAGGGCATGGCATCGCACCGAACGCATGGTGGCATTCCGTGGACTCCCTGGCAGCGCTACAACACGCTGTCGCGTTCCACTGCTAGAGGCGAAGCTTAAGCGATATTAAGTAGCAGTTAAATTAGTATTTAGTTATTAATCAGTAGTTTGTCATTACTTAGTAATTTGTCATCAATTATGTGTGACATCATCCAGTGGTGACGTCACAAATAAGTGCCACAGAGGCTGTCAAAGTTCCCTCTGAGATGCTGCCGCCACTGCGATTGCCCCGCCGTTGCTTCGAAATTCTACTTGGGATGCACATTGGTCAAACCACAGCCAATTTTTTTCATATACCCTATCCTGAACAGCAGAACCACTTGTCAATCTTATCTCATATAGTGACCTCGCTCAGTAAGTGAAAAACCCCTCGAATTCAGAACATTGCATTTACATTAGACATGGTTCTTTTCAGTAGCTCAATTCTTCAACAAAATTCTGAAATCCACATTTTTTAACACATTTCAGATCGTAAGATGATATGTGTCTCAGTGCAGCCGAATATCCTTCCACGAGAAGAAGTGCAAGAATGTGTTTTTCCAGTCTTTTCTCATGCTAGCGATGTTGATGTCCACACAGGGGCATCTGCAACATGCAGGTGATGATGGTGAGTTGCGACACCACAGTTTCCCGAGCATCCGCAGAGACATCATCTCAGGGGAATGTTGGTGAGCAGTGCGTCACTATGGACCCGAGCACCCAAGCTTAACTGTGCGTGGCTTTACCGTACCTGCAGCCATACCTGAATATTCCTGCAGGAGTAATATGTTTAAAGAATCAATACTACCAAGAACGGCTCACCAGTGGAATAGCTTATATCTGCTAATATTGTGCAATGTGCAAGTGTTGCACATTGAAATATGCTCACCACATTGTTACTTGCTTTGATTTTTTTGACCAGACTGTGGCATCAAGTTGCAGTGTCTTTATTCTGATTTGTCATGATTTTTCTCATGTCTTGCAATTGATTTTAGAATTAGCTTACAGCTCACTAATGTCTGCTGGTTTGCCTTTATGACAATTTGTTGCGATCCCATGTGTGAAATGTTCTTGATGCCATCTGTCTTGTTCACCTACTCCTGCCTAAAGCCTTGCACTGAGGTTGGAAGTATTGTTCTAAATACGATAAAAAATAAACCTAAAAACAGTAAATAGCCAAGTACACTCCCCTGGGGAACTCCTGAGAAGGCAGGAAGAGACAAGGAACAAAAACTCCCACAAACTGCGTGCGGTGTTTTAAAAAGGCGGCAGACTAGTTAATGAGGGCTAAACAAACTCTGGTTATCTTAATCTTGTGAAGCAATTTACTTGTACGGAACCTTCTCAAACACCTTACTAAAATCAAGAAAAACTGTATCTATTTGTCAGGAATTATCTAACATGGTAATGAAATTATGAGTAGCCAAAACTGTGTGACAGTAGAAAATCCTTTTCTCAAACCATGCTGGCACAGGCTTAATGCTGCGTATGTATACACGTGGGAAAGTAACCTTATGTTACCTGATTTAAGCTGACAGACCTCATGAGGATGCTTGAATACCGCAAGCATACATTCAGATTCTGAGTGCAGTTTAAAGATGTAGAAGAATATCTGTACCGTGCACGTTGGGCAACAGTGTGTTGTTTGGGAGCACCTTGATTCTGAGGTCATTTTCTTGAAGCAGATCAGTTATGTTGTACATGATGATAGAAGTGTCCATAGCTGCCACTTGCAATAAGCACTAGAACCATGCAGCCAGCTCTTGTACATCACGATCAGCAAACAACCGTAGTACATCTGAACAATGAGGAATGACCTAGTAAGTGGCGACAGAAGTAACAGTTGCCTTGCCACGAGTTAGTGTTCACAACAGCTGTAGTCAGCCCAAGCAGTGAGAAAATAAGTTGGCTTCCCATGCGACATCACCGCTCATTGACTCATCTTCAGTCTTTTGAACACTCTCAGCTAACGCTAAAGCTCAGGACTGTCCTAGCGGTTAGCCGTAAAAAGAGAACGATAGATTCAGTACGGTAAAGGCAGCCAATCTAGAGGATGCTTTGACAAGTATGTGATATGAAGCATCCAACTTAGTAAATGATTCCTCACACAAGTGCAACCCAATGGTGTGGTTCATTGGCTATGATGCCGACTGCTGAGGCATGGGTTTGAGGACTAATTCTAGACAGTGGCAGCCACATTTCATTGTGGCTGAGATGTAGACATCCATGTTGTGTTCAATGTAAGTGCACATGAGGAACCGCTCCATTGCAGTGGCTCAGTGGTTACGGCGCTCGGCTGCTGACCCGAAAGAAGCGGGTTCAGTCCTGGCTGCAGCGGCCGAATTTCGATGGAGGTGAAACACTAGAGGCCCGTGTACTGTGCGATGTTAGTACATGTTAAAGAACCCACCAGGTGATTGAAATTTCCAGAGCCCTTCACTATGGCGTCCCCATAGCCTGAGTCGCTTTTGGACGTTAAACCCCAATACACCAATAAATAAAACATGAGGAACCCACAATCATCTAAATTAGTCCGGAGCCCTCAATTTCTGCGTTTATAATAGTGCATGTGCAGCTCCAGGATATTAAATCTTGCATACCATGCCATGAGGCAATCTTAACCATAGCTTTTCTTGGGGCTTTAAGGGATACTGAGGCAATTTTTTTTCCTGGTTGGAACCGGTCGCCTAGCTCTTTGTGGATATATGTTGACATCTGTTTGGCAGAAAACGACACATTTATAAAATAAAATAATAAAATGAAACATATTTTCTTAAAATCAATTCAGACTCATGGCATCAAAACCGAAAATTACTCTGCGGTCTCTGTCTAGAAGTGAATGGCATTGTAGCCAAACCTGAGAGATTTGTGACGAAAAATCATTGTTGACTTTACCGCAGTTTGCTTGTGAGAACAGCCAGTGGCAGTATTACCTCATGTAAGCTCAATTTTTGGTGAAAGTAGACTGTGTGTCATTAGCGTGCAATAATCTCTTATACAGTCTAACTTCAGTTTCACCTTGTTATAGCGGGACAATCTTTAGGGCCAAGCAACCCTGAGCTACCATGTGTCACGTGTTGGCGGCTTTCCCGCCAGTCTGTACCCTGCCACCAGCAATAAAGGACGTAACATATAATTGGCGACGAGGTAAAAATGGCAACTGCGCTGGGCACGATTGGGGAATTCGTTCCAACAGAGGCGACGTCTTGGCCCTTGTATTTGGAGCGCCTCGAATTTTTCTTTCAAGCAAACGACATCGACGGTAACGAGAAGAAGCGAGCAACGCTCTGCAGCGTTTGCGGCCCAGCAACGTATGCCATCGTTCGCTCCCTTTGTTCTCCGGATGCGCCGTCGGCCGTGGCCTACGATGAGATCGTCAGGCGTCTCTCAAACCACTTCTCGCCGCGACCGTCGGTGACAGTACAGCGTTTCAAGTTTGGCACACGTCAACAGCAGCCCGGTGAGTCAATTGCCGACTACATCGCAGAATTGCGACGTCTCTCGGAACACTGCGATTTCGGTGCGTCGCTCGATGACATGTTGCGCGACCGGCTAGTGTGCGGGGTGCGAAGCGAGACCCTTCAGCGTCGGTTGCTGGCGGAGCCGGAGCTTACGTTTGCTACAGCTCGGGAGAAAGCCATTGCAATGGAATCTGCGCAGCGACAGACCGAGCAAATTCGCGGCAGTGCCGCATCGTGTGAAGTTGGCAGCGTGAGCGGGCAGCGTTTCGACCCGTGTGTTGCGAAGGTCTCTGCGCCAGTGACAGCCAAGGAGGGTACCCATAAGCAGGCTGGTTCGCCTGGGAGCACAAGCGTATGTTTCCGCTGCAAGGGTGCGCATTCGCCAAGCAGTTGCCCATTCATGAATATGCAGTGCCACTTCTGCAAGCAACGAGGGCACATAGTGAGAGCATGCAGGAGGAAGGCGGCAGCTCGCGCTTCGGCTGAACCCAACTCTCAGAACAAAAAACGGGCCAGTGGAGGCCGTCACAAGAATGCTGCGTCGGACGTTTACGACGTGTTCGTGCTGTCTGGTGAAGAGCCAGCCGTGAGAGTGGAAGTGCGCGTCAACGGAAGTCCCCTAGAGATGGAGGTGGACTCTGGTGCAGTGTGTTCAGTCATCAACGACCGGACTATGCAGAAGCTGCGAATATCGAAAAGGGCGTTGCGCCCAAGTACTCTTCATCTCCGAGCTTACAATAACAAGGAACTACGAGTGTTGGGTGAACTGACCGTGAAGGTGGAATTCAAGGGGCAGGAACATCGCCTGCGATTGGTGGTGGTTAAGGGTGCTAGTATCGGACTTCTCGGTCGGGACTGGTTCAAGTCTTTGGGAATAAGTCTGAGTGGTGTTCACAGTGTGTACGAGCCGAGTCGAACTGGCAGTAGGGGAACAACAGCCTTGCTCAAGAAGTATTCTGCAGTCTTTGAGCCTGGACTTGGGACAAGTAAAGGGCCTCCTGTACGCATAGAGGTGAACCCGGCAGCTCCGCCGCGATTTCTGAAGCCACGACAAGTACCGTTTGCATTGAGACCGAAGGTGGACGAAGCACTGGACAAGTTGGTGAGCCAAGGCATTTTCCAGCCTGTGCGGCACTCGAAGTGGGCAACACCTGTCGTTCCAGTTGTCAAAAAAGATGGATCGATAAGGATCTGTGGGGACTACAAGAGCACAGTCAATCGTGTAGTGCAGTGGGAGACGTATCCCCTGCCGACACCGGAGCAGCTGTTTGCCAGGCTGGCAGGTTGCTCGAAGTTTTCAAGGCTAGACCTCGGACAGGCGTATCAACAGAAGACTGTTGATGAAGAAACAGCTGACTTGTTGACGGTTACAACACATCGGGGACTGTTCCGCGTAACCCGTCTTCAATTTGGCGTGGCAGTGGCAGTGGCTATCTTTCAGAGGTACATGGAAGAACTGTTGCATGGAATTGATGGTGTTCTTGTGTTCTTGGATGACATCTTGATCGGTGGAAAGGATGAGGTGCAGCACAATGCTCGTTTACAAGAAGTGCTCAAAAGAATTCATGAAGACGGTCTGCGACTAAAGTTTGACAAATGTCAATTTGGTGTTGAGGAAGTGTGTTACTTGGGATTCCGTGTGAACTCTGCAGGTGTGCAGCCGACAGAAGACAAGGTGCGTGCTATTCACAAGGCCCCAGAGCCGACATGCAAAAAGGAACTTCAAGCCTTTTTAGGAGCTCTGAACTTTTACAACAAGTTTCTTAAAGGAGCAGCTCATGCCTTGGAGCCACTGTACCGGCTGTTGGACAAGGGTCGCGAGTGGCGTTGGATGGAAGCTGAGGCAGAAGCATTTCGCCAGGCGAAAGATCTGCTGCAGTCATCACATGTTCTGGTGCACTATGATGTCAACAAACCCCTAGTGCTGGCCTGTGACGCATCCCCGTACGGACTGGGTGCTGTGTTGAGTCATGTGTGCGAAGATGGCAGCGAGAGACCGGTTGCATATGCGTCGAGAACTATGAGTGCGGCAGAACGGAATTATGCCCAGACAGACCGAGAAGCGCTCGCCATCGGCTTTGGCATAAAGAAGTATCATCAGTTTCTATATGGGAGACATTTCAAAATTGTGACAGACCACAAACCTCTCTTAGGACTGTTGCACCATGCCAAGCCCATTCCCCAGGTGCTATCACCACGGATGCTGCGTTGGACCCTCATGTTATCGGCTTATGACTATGAAATTGAGTATCGACCAGCGGAGAAGCTTTCCAATGCTGATGCATTCAGTCGTTTACCACTGAGAGCCAGTAGGGCAGAGGAAGAGGAGCAGCGTCTTGGGGAAGTAGGGATGCTGGAAATGGCGCCGGAAGTAGCATGGAACTCTAGGAAGGTGGCAAGATTCACGTCAAGGGATAAGCTGTTGGCTAGAGTCTGCAATTGGGTGCAGCATGGGTGGCCAGAGGGTAAGCTGCCAGAAGAGTTTGCAGCGTTTGTGAGCCGCAAGCATGAACTGTCGGTGTACCAAGGTTGTTTGCTGTGGGGCAGTCGTGTGGTCATTCCAGAGCCAGCTCGACCGTATGTCATGGACATTCTTCACACAGCTCATCCAGGAATTGTCAAGATGAAGGGGCTTGCCAGAGGAGCCGTGTGGTGGCCAGGAATCGACAGAGATGTTGAGCAGAAGGTGAGAGACTGTGCACGTTGTCAGGAATCCAGGTCTGCGCCAGCAGCTGCAAAGATTCACCCTTGGGAATTCACCAAGCGTCCTTGGACAAGACTACACATCGATTTTGCTGGGCCCTTCCAAGGCAAAGTTTTCCTCATTGTGGTGGACTCTCACTCAAAGTGGTTGGAAGTGTGCCGGATGAATTCCATGTCGACAGCTACAGTTTGTGCGAAGCTTCGTTTCCTTTTTGCTACCCATGGCATTCCAGAAACTGTTGTTTCTGATAATGGCACTGCCTTTTGTTCGGAGGAGTTCAGAGACTTCATGTGCCGGAATCAAATCCGACATGTGACCGTTGCCCCATATCACCCTTCTTCGAATGGTCAAGCAGAACGCATGGTGCGCGAAACCAAGGGAGTACTCAAGCGAATGGTTGGAGGCGATATCGACACACGTCTGGCTAGGTTTTTAATGACCCAGCATATCCTGCCTCATGCTACAACAGGCAAGAGCCCGGCCGAATTGCTAATGGGCAGGAAACTTTCAACTGTGTTAGAGCGTCTGCATCCTGACCTGCAGTCCAGTGTGCAGCAGAAACAAGAGCAGGTGATGCAGCGCCGTAGCCAGGCAGTGCGACTGTTTGATGTGGGGGATCGAGTGTTTGTGCGCAACTATCTCTATGGGCCCAAGTGGTTGCCGGGCATTGTGGATGCTGTCACAGGACCAGTGTCGTACTTGGTCGTCACCAAGGACGGTCGTCGATGGAGACGTCATGTTGACCAACTCAGAAGTCGTTCTGCCAGCTACGCATTGGACAGTTTCGCTTCTGGGATGTGTGAAGAGGAGGAACCGCTGGTTGCTTCCCCGGCAGGGTGTTCCGGGCTTGGCATTCCTTCAAGCCTAGAGGACCCTGGAAGACGGGACCAAGGAGAAAGACTGGAGGAGGCTGCAGCGCCCAGTACCGAATCTGCTTCCTGTGGTGAGGACCGTGAAGCGAGTGCTTCCCTTCAAGTACAGCGACCACAGCGCCAACGCAGCCGCCCTGCGTATCTGAAGGACTTCGTGACGTAGGGGGGAGGAGTGTTATAGCGGGACAATCTTTAGGGCCAAGCAACCCTGAGCTACCATGTGTCACGTGTTGGCGGCTTTCCCGCCAGTCTGTACCCTGCCACCAGCAATAAAGGACGTAACACACCTCAGTTTTCTTTGTATATTATTTTGTGGGGCCTGAAAAAAATTCAATTAAATCTCGTGAACAGCGAATGCTGCAAGCCCTCTGTGACTCTTAAGAAAGCAGCGAGAGTGTGGAGTGCACTCCGTGTGCTTTCGGCCAAAGGTTAGCAGCAGTTAGAAGCACCAGTTAGAAGTGTTGAAGCCCCAGTGAGAGCTGATGGTCCATCATGCCACTTAACATGAGCTACCCCTTAATACTCACTCGCACGAAGCTTTGTGTTCCGCAGAAAAGCATTGTTGTCAAAACTGGCATTTGTAAGTATTTCCATACTCTTATGCAATTCTTTACTAAGCTTATTGTCTTAAAAGTCACAGCTAGCAGCTCCTTCATTCACTGTAACAAGCCTGCTTTCCACAAAGGTGAGAATGCGTACAGCATGTCCTTGTGAAACACTCAATTGGAGCAGTTAAGGTCATCTCCTACTGCCAACGATTGTCTTTATTGTAAATGTAATGCATCACTGTGTTCATTTTTTTTCAGGCATTGAAGCTTGCACAAAGATGCCTAAGATAAAAGTTTACATTGCTTCAGAACAGCTTCGGTCTATCTTCACTGGCCAGTTTTAGGCTGGGAGACAGTCACTAAAAGAGTATGTCTGGTGATCTTAGCGTCCGGTGTGTGGGCGGAGTGGTGTAGTTCAGCTGCCATCTTTTTGAGCCAAGGGTAATAATGCCGCCATGGTTTGAACTGCGACCAGCAGCAAGGCATTACGCAGAATTTTTGTTGGGCCATTCGCTTGAGGGCAGTTACAGTAGGTTGCCCTTCTAGCCAAGCAGCCAAGGACAATAAAGCTTTTTCTGGTTTTTTGATAATGCTGGACATTCTCCTCATTCAGGATTACAATGCAAGGGATTCCTTAGAACAAGTTCACATTTGTGTGTTTTTGTTGTTGTTGTTCTTTCTTGTTTGTTTTGTTGCCACATTCGTTTTTATTGTTGGTGTCTTGATTCATTCATTTTGATTTGCATTGTGGATTTTCCACCTGGTAACCACGTATATTCTCGTAGAGTTTTCGTGGTATTTTCTCTTTTCTGGTGCCATGCCTGTGTTTGTTACTCATCTAAAATAGCATGCATAAGCAGGGGAACTAATGAGAGCAAGTGACTTGCAACTACTAAATCATCCACGGTCGAAGAAGACTGTTTATTAATGCGAAAGCCTTATATGGCCATGTCCGCAAAATGTGTCTGCAAATTTTGTCCGCACAATTGCATTGTTCTCTGAAGATAAATATGTGAATGTGAGGTTGTGATAGATAGTGTGTGATACAATGTTGCCGTGGGAAAAATTTGGCTGATTAGGTGTAATTAGGTAATTAATTAAATGCGAAAAATACACTTATTTGTCAAAATAGCCATAGTCGTCGATATAGTACATGCACGTTAGAACAGCCACAGACGTCAATATAGCATGCTCCAATGTGGGTCACCGCAGTGATCTCAAAGTCTTTTCTTTCCCTTTTTATTTTTACAAATGCAGCTTTTTTGTATATCTCGAGATGCAACCTAGGTTTGCTATTTAATCACTGAACTTTGCCTCTTACTAGCTTCTGGGTGACATTTAATTTGCAGCTTTACTGTTTAGGCTTCCACCAAATTCCTGCAGCCTCAACACTTTGTGATGACCAGCTCATTTGGTTCTACGCAAGTTTGTGCAGTTACAGTTTAGTTTCAAAGACAGTTTAAAGTAGCTGTTCTATTGCTGTGTTGGGAGACGAGGTTACGTTACCTTTTCAGAGCACAATTCTTATACTTTGTCATGTGTAATGTATTGCTGTGTAATGTGGCTGATAGAAGCCACTCGGTACACTTAAACTATCTGTAGCTTTCCTTACAATGGCCCATTTTATCGAACCATGTTCCTGTGCCAGCCCCAGCCACTTTATCCCCTCAAACTTCAAGTGCTCCTCCCTTTATTTTGCAGCTGTTTCATGAACTGTAGCAAGTAGTCAAGTCTTCTCACAATCTCTTACATGCGTCGTAAAAGATTAAAAAAAACCATCTCACCAAGGGACATTGGGGAGCTCTGCCTAAAAATGATTAATTTTCTCTTTTTATTTTGTTTGTTTTTCAGGTGGCAAGCCTCTCATATGACATTTCCGATGATGTGCAAGTCAGTTCTGCAACAGTTTCTATGACATTGTTGCTTGCTTTCTGACCATACTGCAACATAACACGTTAAAGACTGTGAGCATGCACTGTTGCATGCCCGGCATGTTCACGCAGAGTTGCCGCAAACTTGTTCATGCCTTCTGTTCAACAGCACACATATTTTTACTTTTTTATTCACAGAACTTTCTCTGCAGATGTACCCTGGTTTTTCTGTCCTTGGAACATTCAAACTGCACCTCAACGTATCCCTAGCTCAGCTTCCCTGTAATGCACCTTCACACATTGTCATGAAGGTGCTTGTATATGACGAGGACAGATTGTGCAACAAGATGACTAGTAGAGCACTTGCCTAAAGTGTCAGCATGATCACTGTTCGATTTTATTTGCATCGTGTGTGTTGTGGTGCTCATGGTTGAGTCAAGACTGTGGCTGTGTGCCAGGCTGTAGAGTCAAGCAGCCGTGCAGTTTTGCTCAACCTGAATGCATGAGATGCATTTTAAATGCTCATGCAAGGCATCAGGGGTTTAGCGAGTGCAGTGCAGAGTTATCTTATGTGCAGAGCCTGGATTGGGTAATACCTTATTAATGGTGGATCTAGGGACTGTGATGTTTGTGATGTTAGACTAATTAGCATTATTTCAGACAGTAGCAGCAGTTATTTCATGACACTAACACAAATTGGAGGGCACGACGGAGATATTATGAATCTATCTAAATGCTTGTGTTATCTATGCTCTTGGTTTGAAGTTGTCATTGGACGATGTTGCTATGTGTGCTTGTTTTTTGTAGTGTACGGAAAGCACTAAAGAAAAAGTGACAAGCATTGTTTGTTGTATCATCTGACAATGTCTATTCACAGTGGTATTTGGAGCCATGATAAACAGAATTTCTTCAATGTAAATTTTATGGATACATCTGATCTCATAGACATTCCACTTTTTCCAGCCAGGAAGTGTGTTCTTGGCATCTAAGTGTAAATATACTCAAAGAGGCAACATGCTTGACATGAGGCTGTTTTGTCCAATTGCTTCTGGCAGGGGACGGTTTTTGTACCTGGTGGAGTTTTGCATAGTTTATACCGAGTGCCCATCACTGTGCTCTGTGCTGCCCCAGCCCATGACAAGTGTGCGCAATATACATGCTTGCATATTCTTCTTAAGTGGCTAATTTTCATTGCTGAACACAAAATAATGACTTCAGAATTTCGACTCTTTTTTCGTGATGTAATAACCAGGTCTCTGCATTTTAAATCTGTTGCATAAGGTGAGAAAATAAGTTTACTTCCACAAATAGCAAAGTTTTTTCCTGTTTTTTCTTATACACTATGCTTGGTTCCTCCCTTCTAATAAAGTAACAGTTGGTGTTCTGACGTCTAATTTCTATCTTTTTTTCTAGGCCTTTGTTAGTTTTTGTATTGGTTGTTGTATTGTTTAGTGCTCTTACTATAATGCGGGTCACTGTGTTATTTTAGGCATTCATTGGGAAGATGAAACTCTCCCACTGAAATCCCTGCAATTATATCAATTTATTGTTCATGAATTATTTATATAGAAATACCCTTGTCGCTGACAAGGCTTGGCATTCATGCATGTTTTTATCTACAACTAAGAACCAGTTTTCAGTTGCTTTGTCTTTTAGAACTGTTCCGTATCTGCTTGGTCTCGCATATCTGCTTTGTTGTATTTCTCAGTTTAATGTGGGCCTCACACCTTTTCCATTTTGTACTTTTTTTCAGGTTCGGTGTTGACATGATTGGAAAGGCTGCATCACTGTGTGTATAAGCGATAGCAGCAGCTGCAACTTCACGCATGTTCTGCAGATTCTTGCTCTCGTGTGCTTTAGGGGAAGTACTGCTAAAAGCAATTGTGTGCTTGCAATCTAGTTGCACTACGGGCAGAACAGTGTCTGTGAACTAGCATGTAATGAATGCATGCTTCTTTTTTTGTAGCCAGTCATGTTATACACTGATAGTCATGCATGACATGTAATGTTTTAGTTTCTTGCATAGCTCGGCTGCAAAAGCAGATGTATTTTGAGTGATGTGCTCTTTATTAGCTGTCATTGTGATGAGAAGTACATGCCTAGCTCAGAAGAGAACAGCTATTACTTTAGGTGTGCACAGTCTTAATTGAGCAAGGCTTAGTTCTTTGATTTTGACAATATTGGCCAGCTTGAATTAGTGCATCTTCACCGTTCATTAACTCACCTAGACCTAGGCCATCTGTTATCAATGCATTCAGGCATACCCTTCATTTCTAAAAGAATCTATGCTCTCTTATGTGCAGGTCTGGTCATAGCCAAGAGTAGCCACTCCTCGTCTCCTCGAACTAAATCTCAAGGTGGCAGACCGCGGCTTCTGTGCCCTGAGTGCGACTATGCTACAGTGGATCTCTCCAAATTCAGGAGACACCAGAGAATTCACACCGGAGAACGTCCTTACCAGTGTAATCATTGCAGCAAGGCGTTCAAGACCAGAAGCAACCTTGTAGAGCACATTCGCATCCATACGGGTGAGAGGCCGTACCACTGTGATCATTGTGGCAACAACTTCAGAACGAGCGCCACCCTGAACAGACACCTCCGAAGCCACACAGGCGAGAAGCCGTTCCAGTGCCACATGTGTCCCAAGGCATTTGCACAAAACATGGGGCTACTTCATCATGTGCGATCTCACAAGAGGGGAACTCTGTAGTAGTATTTTTTTTACACAAGTAGATTTTTGCACAGGCTGTGTCTGAAGTTCTGCAAGCGTGTAGTTTATTCATCTAGAAGCCTTTGCTGTTGAGGTATGCTGCAGGGTGTTGTCAGCGACTGTGCATTTTAGAACGAGTCAATGTTGTCGTGACAACTTTATTGAAAATAGCGAGGAGGATATTTTCACAGCAATCATGTTGATGCTATCTTATACATGGTGCAATATTTTTGGGGAATTATGAGCTGTGAAAAAGTTTTATGATGAATGGTAGTATAGAAACTTGCATTTCCACACATGAAATGAGAGCAGCAGCATTAGATGTGTTTGCAGGGTATTAATGCTTCATTTAAGTTTCAGATATCTCTAGCAGCATGCTTTTTATCTTTTGTTTGCTTTCAAGAGCAGTGATGGATAAAAGAACCAGTTCTGAAAAATCAGGCAGAGTGTGCGGAGTATGTGTCTTGTTTGCTGATGTTTTATTCAAGAATTTATTGAAGTTTTATTCTTTAAAATTGGAATGGGAGAAATGTTTCTCTTTGTTTTATATTGCATGCAACAATTTTTGATAAAATATGGCTCTGGCACTTTCTCTTTTGTTGTGTTATAAATTAGAATGGATGACTCCTGTTTTGAAATGATACATTGCACTTATTTGTAGTTGTCCTCGTGGAAATACAGAGTGATTGCTGCCTTCTCATTTTTAATTGTATATTGCACTCTATGCATTGTGTGTCATGAGAGCATACTTCAATGATTCATATCGTATTGACATCCGCTGCTACAGTATTTACTGACAGATTTTTTTTATCCTGCTTTGAAGAGTTTTTGGTTAGCTATTTCATCTTATATTTTTCCCTCAGTGATATTTGATTGACACTTTTCTCTTATTTGCTTGCATAAGCAAACCTTTGATTCAGGCAAAATCTTACATTTCCAGCACCTAAGTGGTTGTGCAGCTTTTGTTGAAGAAGAATAAGGGTAAATCTTGCAGTGGCAGCTATTCGTAATGTCCACTTCTCTTGGTTGTTGGTTTGCCTACGATGCATGCGGTACTTTTGTACTCTCATAGAGATCTGATAGCATCAAGAGAGTTCGAAGTAAGATGTGTTAATTTATTGTAAATAATAAAGTACGGCCAGAAACCTAACTGTAACATCTTCCCATATTACAGAAGGGACGACACAAGACGAATTCAACAGTGAGTGTTCAACAGCGCGTGTTTTGATTGGCTGCTTATCAAAATCAGAAGACTGTAGAGATGTAGAAAAAAAACAAGAATACTGAAGTAAAAAACAGCTCAGGAATCATCTTGCTGATGTTAAGTATATAGTTAGTGCACCCCTATGCTAAGATGTACAACAAAACTAGCGCCTTTAAAGCTTTGCTAACTGTAGCACGGTCACCTTTATTTCTAATATGCAGTATGCTTTTGTGGATATCGGTCGCAAAAAAAAGGGACTCGCACAGTGGAAGTAGAAGCAGCAGATGTGATCTGCAAGAATTAAGTTTTGGCAGTGACTGCTCAGTTGAGAGCAATGCCTTGATAGTGTGTGCATGAACTTTGTCATGCTAACTTCTTCAATGTGTGCCATACAGCTGCGGGCCTTTTCATTCGATGGATCCATTTCTTAGTGACAGATGCCCTGAAAGTTCGTAATAATTATCACAAAAATGTGATGGGAACATAATCAAGGTTTTGCACTCATGACTGAACTGTCACTTTTCTGATTTCATTCCCAGAGATCACTTCCTCTAATGCAGCAGGATCTTGTCCTTGGGCTTCTGTGATTTCTGCCACAGCAGTATCACTTTCTTGACCAATCAAGCCGCTCAGTGTATTCTATCTACTGCCTGCCCTGAATGACCGATTCCATGAAGTTTTACGAAAAGGCTCCAAAAGTAGATGGCAGACAAAGAAGACCACGTGAGACCCGCCTACCTGTGTGTGTGACCATTTACATTTGAGGCCTTAACTTTAAAAAATCTCAAGCCAACTCACCAAACAGTACGTGTCAAGTGATTTACATGAGTGACGAGCACAATGAATCTGTGTAGCACACTCTTGTGTGCCTTACCAGTTTTTAAATATTGTGAAAGAGATGCTGAGGTCATGCTGGCTCGCAGCAACAAATGAATAGGCATGAACAATTGAGTACATATAGCAACTGCAATCATTAAATGATGAAAAATAAATGTGGATGACTACTTTGTCTTTCTCTGTAGCTGTATGGTAGAGAGAGGGTTGTTAGATGGATTTTCGTTCCTTCACCGTACGCTCTGCACCTGCTGCTATCATTTCTCAGGTACCCTTGGCTTTTGTACTCCTTCGTCCTTCCCTCTCCCTTTCCTTTTCTTTTTTTCCCTTCCCGGTATTTCTTTCTGCCATGCTGCTCAATTTCTTCCCCCTTGTTTTTCTAGGTCAACGCAAGCAGTCATACCATGCCTGGGCACACAGCCTTTCAAGCCCATGTTCGCTATCTCTCCACCATTCCCAATCCCCGCATTTTGTTCTGCTGGGCTGGATTTTGCAGGTCAACCGGTTGATCATCTTTTGCAGCCACCCTGCTTGGACAAGATTTTCAAGTTCATGCTTGCCACATCAAACCCTTCTACTCCACACCAGGGCTTCCTCTTTGGTGTGAACGCCCTATTTAAACCCCTCTAATGATGAACGCTTTGCCCAGAAGAAGACAAGTCTTCTTGTTGAGATGTCTGCAAGCACTCTGAGGCTCCCCCTCCGCTTGGCACTTAGTGTTGTCTATCCCTGTATTATTTCATCCTCAGTCTATTCTGTGATCAGTAAGTGTGAACTCAGGTTAGCAATGTGCTTTTCTAGGAACTTAGTTTCCTTGTGTCTGGGTCCATTGGGTGCCATGGTCATGCTTGGCACCATTTGTGCCAAATATTTTGATGCGCACCTGAAGTAGTTCTCCCGCTTGTTAGTTTCATTGTGTTATACACTGGCATCTCCTCCTATGATCAGTCAGTTATTTTCGCCTTCAGTGTAGAGCAAGTGCATTTTAGAACACTCAGTTTGACAACTGTAAATTTCTCTCCCTGGACTATTGTTTCTGCAACCAATTGGTGTTTTTGTATTGACTGTAATGGCAAATCTTAGTAGTAGTAGTAGTAGTAGTAGTAACAAACTTAACTTGGGACGCAAGGTTGGTGGCATGTTGTATCGCAGCCAATTTGGCCTCCATTGAAGGAGACTCCAGCCAGGCATGCTGGCCGACAGGTTGAGAATTGGGGTTGTGTAGGGATAGTGGGTGGTGGGATACTTACCTTTATTGACCTGATTTTATTAGCCTGAATGGCAAAAAGGCTATTATATAGTAGTGGTAGAGAGGATCAAAAATTGTTGATAACTACTGATTTATAATCATTATGCTGATTTGAAATATCTTTACAGTACCCGAGAAAAATTCTCTAAGCACCCTACAAAAATGATGTGCACACCTTGGCTGCATGAGTGGTTGAATATGAATACATTCTTCTGGCTAAGAATAAAGTCTCTGTTAAAAGCAATGAGTACAAAAAATTTGATTTGTTATTTCACATGCATGTTGAGAATAGAATGAAAATGTAGCAGATTTTAGAGTTCTTGGTCATGGACAAATTGGCTTAGGTAGGCTAGTAGTTTCTTTTTCTTTGCCTACTAATGTCCATTCTAAATCTACACAAAAACCACTGTAGAGTTAAAATTAAGGTTTTAAACAACTGATAGAGTGGCTCCCATTCTTATTCACAAATTCAACTGTAAGGTACGAAACTCTTTCAGTTTCCTTACATTAACATGATACGAAGAAATCTGTGGAAAGCCTACCTATTGCTGTAATCCAGCATATTTGCTTTGTTCTGGTGCCATGCTTGTATTTGTCGCGTATTCTGGGCATTCAGAGTAGCTGTTCTCAGTAATGTGTGGAAGTGAGACAAAGAAAGCAAATACTTTGTCATGCTGTAGATGCAAATGAAATATTTCTTTTCGCGATGCATCTCATTTTTTGGATCGAAATAATGTGTGTTAAGTTCATTGCATGCATTTCATATGTGCTGATGAACAAATGAAACGGTCATTTGTACTGGCATCCAAATTCTTTGGCATGCACTGGCGTCCTTCCCTTCCTTTTTGATACCAAGTTCTGCCACTGTACGAAGATATCTTTGGTTCATTCATCTTGTTGTTCACGTCTGTGTTTGTGTGCAATAAGTCTGATGAAAAAAGCGTGAAGACGGATGAAGGGAATCTGTTTCGAAATAATGCATCTTCTTTTTTTGTTTCTTTGCTTTTTAGGGGTCACACCTGACATGGCTGGACGAACTACGAGTCTCTCACTGCCTCACTTTGTGGAGTTTCACAGTGAAACAATGAAACTTTTGTTTCATATTTAGAAGATTTAACGGCTTGCCTACACTTTTGCTGATTTTTCTCATATTTTTACTTTGTATTCTTAGGACTTACTGCTCTGCTACCATGTTCCCTTTCCCTCTGTTCTGCATTAGAACTGCAACTTGAAATATTCTTAAAAGGCTACGGCACACATTAACTTAAAGGTGATTGCATATGCTCGAAAAGGTTTATGTGGTGGCCAAACCAGTGAGATCAGATAAACAGATATCACCAGGGATCTTAACGACCACCATGTCAAAGTTGGCCGAATGGCTTACAGAGGTTGTGTTTAGCATGTATACTTCGCGCTTATAGAGGTGCTTGTTCAAGAGCATTACCATAAGGGCTATCTGTTTTCAAACAAAGTAAAAATAAAGAATTTAGGTCGTGCCAAGAGAAAAAAAATTTTGAAGCCTATTTTTAGCACTATCTTCATGCTATCTTGTTTACAGTGCCTAGTTGGTGACTAGAAATTACTCCATCTAGTATTCCCATCTATGAGTGTACTGACCTATTTTCGTAAATCTGATGTGTAGAAAAATAATTTGAATGATATCGAAAGAATGGTTGCATCTATGGTTGAATAAGAAGGCATTTTTAGGTGAGAATCAACTGTGCGTAAATGATAACATCAAGAATTTGGATTTCCTATTTCTTGTTAGTAACGCCAACAGAACGAAGCTGTAGAAGTACTTGCATCACTGTCATGGATGATGCTGGCTTAAATGGGGAGACTAATAGTTTCCCTACACATGCGTATCATACTTGGTATTCACTGTCAATAATAAAAAGCAGAGGTGTGTTGAATATGTACGTGATTTCCAGCCTTAAATGCACATGCAGTTACAACAATAGAAACTGACTTGCACTTTGCCCAGTTTCTTGTTGTTGTTAATCCCTTTGCATCAAAGGAGAATCTTTGTGAAATGGCCACCTTTATTTTAAATTGCTGTAACGAGGAGACTGCTTTAATTTTCCCAGTAGTTCTGCAGCCTCTGGATGCCTTGCTTGTGTTTTTAAACTGCAGTAGTGTTTTTCTGATGGCAGGCTATTGGTTATCTGTAATTGTGATAAGAAATGCATGCCAACTTAGAAACAGCACATTATTGGTTGGAACAAAGATTCTCTTAATCTCTAGCCTATTGAATTACACCACTGTGCCCAGCCCAATTGAGGATGTCTTCCTCATTCGTTAATTGTTCTTAAGATGGTTAAACTGATATCAATACATTGAAGGCAACCTTTTTAATTTGAAAAATTATGTGCTTTGTGTTTTATTGTGCAGCCTCACTCCCGACTTCTAGTGGCTGTGGCTCTTCACCTCAACAAAGTTGGCAAGCAGGAGGGCTTCGGTTCGTGTGCCCCGAGTGCAGCTATGCAACTAATATTGCTACCCACTTCAAAGAACACCAGATGACACACACCGGAGAGTGTCCTTACGAATGCAGTTACTGCAGCAAAGCTTTCAGAACCAAAGGAAACCTTATCTCACACCTCCGCATCCACACCGGTGAAAAACCATACCAGTGTAATCACTGCGGCAAGAGATTTACGCACAGAAACACCCTGAGGGACCATGTTCGCATGCACACGGGTGAGAAGCTACACCAGTGTGTTCATTGCAGGAAAAGCTTTGCAAAGAGATCGCAACTGATGCTCCACCTTCTCATCCACACAGGTGAACGGCCATACCATTGCCATCTGTGTCCCATGGCCTTTACCCAGACGTCGAACCTGCATCGTCATGTGCAATCCCACAAAAGTGGAACCCTGTTGTAGTGTACATTGTTCAAACATATTCACTTGCGGGCTGCAGCTCAAGTACCGTGATGAAAGTATGTTATAAGCACATCAGTGCATATGGGTGTTTTTCTGCCACCGTTTTGTGTTTCAACTGTAGGCAGCCATTGCACGTTATGTGAGTGTTCCAGTTTGGCCATAAAGTCTTATATGAAGGTATGCTGAAAAAAATTGACAAGGACCACATTTACTAACTGTCTTTCATCATGTGATAGTTTTAACAAGCTATTTGGCGAAATTTTAGATCTTATGTTTGTCAACAAATGGCTTTCCATTAGTGAACTCTAAGCAGCAGGGTCAAGGAAGCCTACTGTCCATCTACTTTTGTGTCAGCTGTGCATTTTTGGTTTGTTTTGGTTGAGAATTTTTTAGCAGGTTACTGTTGAACTCTTCTGTGCTAAAGAAGCCTGCTTTTGAAAATCAGAAAGAATGCATATAACACTGTCATTAAATGCTTCGTATGGTACAAGATGCTACCCACTTTTTGAATATCAGCTGGAATAATTTTGTTTTGTTTTCTTTTGCATACAAAAATTCGTACGGGAATTATGGTTCTTGCTCATAATTTTCTTTGTTAGTGCCTTGTTAATGGGAATGGTAATTCCTGACCTTATCATTGAGCTTCATGCCTTCTAAACTAATCAAGTACTCTTTATGCTCGTTATTGTGCAAGTGTTCACTACCTTTCCTTGTCTCATTATCATGATGTATGCTTGTCTTACTGACCCATTTTCACCTTATGTTGATAGGAAGAATTAAATAAAGTTTGATTACCTTTGATGCAGGAAATGCAAGAACAGGCTGTTCTTCCTTCTCCTCTTTCAAATTGTACATCTGTGATCTGTACATCTCTAAGTAAATACACTTTGTAAATCTTCTGAGAGACACTGATGTGCAAAATTTGTTCAAATAAACACTGCCAATATGGTAAACGATAAAGCTGATAGGAGTATGCATAAGTGTGTCGACATTGCACTGATGAGACTGGCAGGGAGGTCCACAGGTTCATATGCCTTGGCAAAAATCAACAATGGTCGTAAAATTTTTATTATCGAAAAATATTTATAATTTCTTATTGTATTTTTATGACCGAAGTTAACTCAGTCAAGAAGAGAGGAACAAACTTTTTCATACTATTGGGGAGGGGGGGGGGGGGAGGGTTAATAAGGGGGGACAAATACATTCTCCCCGCTTCAGTACGGCTGGCACAGTTCAACACCGCCGGACCTCACAAGGCAGGCCTTGTTCTGAGGGAACAAAGGAATACACTGGCTGACTTAACAAGGCATTTATTGCTACAGGAACAATAACGCCAGTTAGCAACAAAATATGCTGAGGAATCGAGGACGTCCGACTCACCAGCGCGGTTACGAGCGAGCGTTCGCCCACGCCAGGGCAAGAGGGAAACTCCGAGGTCGGACGGGACGAGTTGGCGGGAGCATGTTCTCACCACGAGGCCGCCCGCCGGCGAAGAACGCCGCGCGACACGTTCGAACGCGGCCAAATCCCGAGCCGAAGAGCGTCGTCTCCCTCGCACGCGCGCGCAGCAAACACACCATCCGTGGCGCTGTGACGCCGACGCCCTCCCTCGTTAGTGCAAGTAACTACCATGGCTAAAGAGGGTGCATCTCAGGGAAGCGAACCACAGGGGACGAGTAATGCGAGTCCCCACAGCCATCACTACCTGCAACAAAATCTGATTTATACTCAAGTAACCAGTTACTAGAGGTACGGGTAAATTGTACTGCCAAACATTGTTTGTTGTGAATTCAAAAAATACTACCAGTCAGTATTTACAAAGAACAATGGTTGCCTTCCCAACTTCTCTGTCTGTGATACCTGATATTATTTTGGAGAGTGGTGATGAGAGCAGTTTGCTTTGAACCTTGATGCTAAAAAAATCGCCAGGACCTAATACTATATCAAATTCTTTTTTGGAGCACTGTGCCGAATGGTGTGCTAAGTATTTATGTGTTATATTCACCACATCTTTACGCAAAGGATCTCTGCTGGATGGCTGGAGGACAGCCAAAATCATATCTTTGCATAAAACTGTAAAAAAACACACATCGACTATTAGTAACCTGTATCACTAACATGAACATCATGCAAAATTTTAGAGCAGATAATTCATACACATATATTAGGTATCTTAAAGGAGTACAATGTCCTTGAAAATGTTCAACATAGTTTCAGGCACGGATTTTTGACACATACTCATTCAGTTAACACTGTGCGCAGCTTCACACCGTCAATTAATAAAGGCAAGCAAACAGACGCGATATTCATGGATTTTCGCAAAGCATTCTATAAGGTGTCACATAACAAATCAGTATATAAATTAAGATAATATATAAAAACGACCAGATACTTCCATGGATCACAGCTAGCCTACCTTTCGAATCAAAGTAAGTTCGTGAACTTAAACGACACTTCTTCTACCTGTGCCCAGGTTGAGTCTGGCATCCCCCAGGGATCCGTTTTGGGACCAGTTTTATATTTATTTATTATTAATGACATTGTGGCAGGGCTGTCTGTCCATGTGGAGCTTTATGCAGATGACTGTGTTTTGTACAAAGAAATCTCTTCAACTGACAATCAGATGCGGCTGAATAATGACCTCCTAAAGGTCATTACTGGTGTGACCAATGGTAAATATACATTATTTTGAAACAACTGTTTCCTTGAGAATTACAAACAAGAGAAGACCTCTTCAGTTTGTGCATGGCACTAATAACGTATCACTATTGGAAGCAACAGAGTACAAATATTTGGTCCTGTGGATATCTACCCATCTTTCGTGGACAAAACACATAGATACTGTTGTAGCCAATTCCTTCTGTAAACTGTTTTACTTGAAGGGCTGACTGAAATCATCCGCAGTGTATGCCTTTTAGCTTACAATTCCTTTATTTGCCCGTTGCTAGAATATGCGGTAGTTATCTGGGACCCTTTCACGTTAACGAACATTAATAAACTTGAACAAATACAGCATAAGATAGTTACATTTCTTTACAGTTTATGTGGCTGTACATCTCTCAGCAAGCTCATGAAACGCAGTGGATTACCCCCAGTGATAGTGCACAATCGTGTCATTTAATTAAAGTTTCAGCTGGTGAATGCACGTTATAAAGTAAATACTGCCCAATTTTTTACTTACTCCTCGAGTTATAACACGAGACAAAGGCACATTTTAACAATAACTATTTTGAGTGCACAGAATAACTGTTTGAAATACTCTTTTTTCCTGAGGACAATTACAAACTGGAATAACCTAAGTAACGAGATTTTTACCCAGAATTACTAAAGTGATGTTTGAAAAATGCCTGCAAATGTTATGAATTTCAGTGTTTGCTTGTTTTATGTATACCCACCCTGCTATGATATTGTACTAGATCACAGTTACTGTAAATAAATAAATAAATAAAAAAATACTTATATTTTCTCTGCAAGCCTCGGAAGTCTTCCACCTACCTCAGCTCTTCATACTAATTGTGTTAGTGTTCCATAAGGCTATATATCCATAGAAACGACTTGAAAGCAGGAAAGCAAAAAAAAAGAGGTCTTGTTTTATTGCTGTGATGACTTGATGAGGAACTATAATGAATCAAAGTACTACTTTCGACACGGATAGTAACTATAAGGTGTGCAAACATTTGAAACTTCGAGTATTCTGTGAATAGTATTTACTATTTGATTCCACTGCTCAAATTATTCGAATAGCTCAAATGTTCAGAAACTGCAGAACTGGTCAAAAGTCGTACCAACGGAATTTCCAAACGGTAGTATCTAGCACTTGTCACATGAATTTACTGCCCTTGCCTCATAGTATCTGCTGGCAGCACACGGCAAAAGCCCACGCTCGGTAAGGCACTCTTGCATAAAATCAATGTGCTGACAGCCTTCAAAAGCCACAGTGGTGTGACCACTGTGAGCTCACTGGTCTGGAAACCAAGCACAGTGCCATGCAGCGCGTCACTGCATTGTGCACTGAAGCACGTCACTGCGTTGTGCCACGATAGAGTTGGTAACTGGCTAGGGAACCTGACTGCTATAATCCCCGCAATAAGAGACGAACGATCGCGCAAGTAGCCCGGCGTGTGCAGGATGGGGCAAAGATACGGTGTGCGTATGAGGGGTTGTTTCGAGGCGATTTATTTCTAATTTGTTCAGATACCCGCAGTACCTGAATGGACATTTTGTACGGGGGTGAAACAGAAATTACAGGTAGCACAGTGCAATGTGAAAAACGCAATGTTATAAGTAGAAACAATAAGACGTTCTCCTACTCATAAAAATGTGCACATAAATGCTACAAAAAAAAGGAAGAAAAAATTCTTGCAATATATTTACAAAGCTGTGGGTATTACACCACTAGAGCTGTCTCAGCATGTAGATAAAGCACATAGAAAAAAGATTATGGCACTTCATTCAACAAGAACTTTGCTAAAGCACTGTCAAAATAGGATGGCAGTGCGTAGACAATCTTTTCCAGTAAGTTGTTCCAATCATGGATGGTCCTAGGAAAAAAAATAGCTGGCAGTTTTGCATTGCTAAGCACGAAATAGTATGCCAAAGGACAGTTCTGAACGTGTGTCAATCCTATTTTATAATTTTAAGGAGGAGGAGGATGTAGAAGAGGAAAGGCAGGGAGTTAACCGAAAGAATAATCAATTTTAAGGAGTGGGCCACCCTAACATGGGGAGTGAGCCAATACCATTTTGGGGGCGCCCTAGTATCTCAGTACTCAGGCCGACTTTTTTCATTTATTTGTTCCACAGAAACTATGTGTGCATCACACATGCTTGATGCTGCCAAGCCAGGCAGTTGTGGCTTTGATCAGCATAAACTGACAGGCATGTATTATGCCTTTAATGATGTGCTGTGTCTTTAAAAGGCAACTGCATTGATTTTAGACGTCGATGAGCCTAAAATGGTCGAACGTGTGAAACTTGTAGGTAAAGCATGTGAAGTCCTTTTGGGCTAGCTTTTGAAATGGTGAAGTAATCGATCAAAATCGCGACTGCCTTCAAGCTTCTCCGCAGTGCACAACACCAAGTGGGGGTGGGTGGGGGAGGGGAGCTGATGACATCATCGAAGGTATCGGTACATTTCCAACACATAAACACCTGCTTTAATAAAAAAAACAATGCCACGGCAAATACCACCGAGCGTCATTTGGCAGCATCCAACGGTGCACGGCAAGGTGCGGCTGACGCAGCGGTAATTTGAAATCATACCTTCCGTCACCTCACACTGAACTTCCCCGCAGACCTGCGGGGCTTTGAGGAGAAGCATAATTTTCATTCACTGATTACGTCACTATTTTAAATGCTAGTGCAATAACACTTGGCATTCTTCACCTACAGCCTATATAGATTTGAATCCTTGAATATTGCAAAATTCTTAAAAAGTGACGCAGTTGCCCTTTAAAGGGGCACTTAGGACAACATGATTAAATTTCTGTTGCTTGTAAAACTTGATTCTATGGCTCTTTATGCCTGTGTTGTGTTTGTTTGGCAGCGACTGCTAAGAAAATGCATTCAAAATTTACCCCTCGATCTAATTAAAACTTGTGAAATATACGTTGAAAAGCACTGTTTTGAAGTAAATGGCAGTGCAGGTTAGCCTATCCAACCTGCAACCAAAAATCTGTGGTGAAGCATGATAGCTTACTTATAAAATGAGCCAGTGATGCCAACACCTGTATTTCATTTTCTGCCTTCAGTAGCTTATAAAAGCTCTATTTTCAATGAAAGTAATGCTTCATCATTAGAATGTAGTAGCTGGTTGATGTACACAGAGATTAATTTGTTCACAACGTCCCTTTGAGGGAGGTGGCAGAAGGTCTAGTGCTGGTCATGCTGCTGAACATCGGCTATGTCTTAATGCTGACTCATTTAAAAAAGGGGCATGAAGTTCCTCATTTCGCAGAAAGCATTGTTGTCAAAACTGGCATTCGTAAGTATTTCCATACTCTTATATAAGACTTTAGCCGGGCTTATAGTTTTAATAGTCACAGCTAAAAGCTCCTTCATTCAGTCTAACAAACCTGCTTTCTGCAGAGATGAGAATGCATACAGCAAGTCCATGTGAAACCTTCAGTTGGAGCAGTTAAGGTCACCTGTTCCTGCTAAAACTTGTCTTTGTTGTCAATGTAATGCATCACTTGTTCATTTTTTTCAGGCATTTGAGCTTGCATGAAGACGCTTAAGATTAAGCTTGCAGTGCTTCAAAGAAGCAACTTCATTCTATCTCTACTGGCGATCCTAGCGTTCACTGTGTGTGCACGGTGGGGAAGTCCAGCTGTCATCCTTTTGAGCCAAGGGTAATAATACCACTATGTATTGAGCTGCGATCAGCAGCTAGACATTACGCTGATATTTTTGTCAGGCCATTTTTATGAGCACACTTAGAACAGTAGGTGGCCTTTCCAGCCATGCAATAAAGGACAATGTGAAAGATTTGGTACACAATGCAGCTAGGTCATTTATTGACAAAAAAATTGTAAGGACAATTACGATGCTCCCTAATGCAAAATTTGAGTGCAGCTGTGTAGGTGTCTCAGGCTCAATGGGCTCAAAGTATTGCTTTGCTGGGTCGTCAGCACATCTGGCGATGATATTAATTCGATAGTAGTATTAGTTGATGAAGGCGACAATGTGCAGTGCACAGTGTGTAAGAATGTGTGCGTTAGTCTGATAGCAGTATTAGTAGTAGAAGATGATGTAGTGCAAAGCACTGTGCGAGCTCGGTTACACCTAAGGCAGCGATGAGGCTCAAGCCATGAACGGGTGCTTAGGAGCTGCGCTCTAAAAGACCACATCAATGTTGTGGCTTGCAGCATATTAGACTACGCAATGACAAGCTAATCATTTCTGCTACTTAAAGCATGTAATTTTTTTTTCAGCGGCATTTATTTGTTGGATAGTTTTACCAGCTTTTTTCATCGCTTTGCGACATTCATAGGGTGGTCATCACATGCAGGCAGCTGTTGCTGTTCATGGTTCAGAGCAAGATGAAATGTCAGAACAAATTAAGGGCAGTACAGGAGCAGAATATGTTCTTGCATTCACTCCTTCTTGCCTTATATCTTTCTCTGCAAACCTTGGAAGCCTTCAAGCTCACCCAGTTCTTCATACTAATTCTGTAGGTGTTCCAAAAAGCTATGTGGCTCAGCTCGAGCTGGTCGGCAGGCCCGTGCAATATTTCCTTTTCATCTTTCTTTCAGTCGCAACAACAATAACAACAGTACCCACTCTTGATGACATCGGCTCCGGCTGACTTAACTTCATCCGTAGCGAGATACTGGATAGGCAGCGTGCAGCAGTCCACACGGTGACCGTGGCGATGGTGGAGCGCGTGGCTGCAGCTGCTGCGAGTAATGTACATCGTATGTCACATGGTTGCTCATGCAGCTCTGCTTCTTCTATTTAAAGTCATTTGTGCAGACAGAGCTAAATCAGTGACGCTAGGCAAGCAAAGCTTTCGCTTTAAATACACTATCAACCTACTGTAACATGGTAAAGTCATCCTGCAGTACCATGCACATGTGCCTGTAGTAGGAACACAAGTACAACTTTAAACTCCACTTGAAAAGCAGTACTTAGAGCAGAAATAAAGCACTACAATAAGTGCAACTTGTATGTGGAACCCATACATTCGCATTCTAATGCTGTATGGGCTCATACTTTTGTATATCTCTGCCATTATGGGTGTTCCACAGGTACGTGTTAGTGGAGAAGGGTTAATACGTATGTTGCTGCATGCTCTTGCAAGCTGTTTTGTTACTTTTTGCCGCAGTGGGTTGCGCCTTCCCCATATTTACCTGCTGACGTGCACTCCTCCAGATAGTGGTATCTGTCAAATCTACAATGCTTATCATTGCTGTTTATGTGAGCATGAAGTCAAACTGCGATCTACTTTTCTTTCATTGAATATAAATTTTTGTCCTGAGAACTGTAAAAATGGGTATCAGTTTTCAAAACAGTGTTTATTAATGTATTACTATTTTCCCCTCTCTCCCCTTATATAACGCCCGGTTACGGGTGCATGTGGATGCAGGATGCGGTCAAAATCATTCTGAAGCCCTCCAATATACGGCACCTCCACTGTCCACCAAGAAGTGAGACAGCCACTGCATCATTTCCATTCCTCAACAGCCACTCACAATTTTTATGTCATATATTTTTGTTCTCTTCATAACTACATTTTATGAAAAGCATTTGTCCTTGAACTACATGTACCGATATCCGAAACTATTTGAACATAATCTATTTGATTCACGACCAATTTTATTTTTCATATGCGCAGTTCACAACCAAAAATTTAATATTCGCACACTTCTGGCAGTAATGCCAAGACGTAATAAAAAATTTATGCATTAGGAAGGTGCGCTTCATTTTTAATAAGTTTATAATAAGAAGCCTGGCCATGCCACATCAACAACTTGCATGGCTAAATATTTTTTCTAAGGATGAAAAAAATTGTTTTATTGCCATGATTACTTCATCAGTAACTAGAATAGGAACAGCTACTTTAGAAAAAGGTAGTAACACCAAGGCATATCATATATATCACTGTCAAGGCGTTCGCTGTCTCAGATAATTTTTTAGCAAGAATGCCCATGGCCTCACCAGTGATCTGAATTTTTATGAGCATGAATGCCATATTAGAGACATTCACAAGTGGTATGTATTTCATTATTTGTTATTTTTCATTAACACCTCTGGACTCATATGCTTAAAGCGAGGAATGCAGAATATTAAAAACAAGTAAGGTACATGCCGTGTCAACAAGTGACAGAAATTGGTGAAAAAAAGATATATGCACACTTTGAGGATTAAGCCACATGTAAGGAATGATAAGGAGTATTTCTCAATCACATTTCAAAAGCACAATGATATGCTGAAAAGGCAGTGAAGGTGGATAAATTTTTCATTGCTTGTTAGTTTGTGAAAAAAAACTGCCTTGCAATGATAGATATAGTCTACAGGAGATATAGACATATAATTTATGGTCTGGCACAAAGTACTCTATATAAAATTAAGGTATCAAGGCTTTACCAAGGACGTTAACCTCCTTGGGCTTTACCACGAAGAAGCTTGCATCGTTATGCCAATACCTGAAGCATAAAATTGCTCCACCGACGGCAGCATCTCCATTGCAGGGCAGTGGCGCATTGCTTAACTGCTGCACAACTGCGCCAGGAGCGGCATGAGGATTAGTACCAGTGATCTATGAATTTAAAAAAGAAGATGACCAATTACTCATATGTTGGCATTATCCCATTAATGCTATGGTCAGTAGCTATGACGTCAGCCCTTAAAACCATGGAGGAAGTTCTTCCTTCCTCCATGCTTAAGACGGTGTCCCGTCAAGTTTTTTTTCAGTAGACATCACAACTGCATTACTGAGGATCCATGGGATTCGTATTAAGAAATTTCAGGGGCTGCAAGGTCATCTCAGCCCTCAGGCAACCTTTTAATTTATCTGTTACACAGAAACCATGTGTCTGTCGCACACTCTTGATGCTGCCATGCCAGGCAGTTGTCGCTTTTATCAGCGCGAACTGACAAGCATGTGTCATGACTTTAATGATGTGCTGCTTCTTTAAGGGGGTATGGAAGGGTAGATCAACCAAAACACCGATTTTTGTAATTTTATTACCAAAAAATGTTACACACTGTGCGGAGCAAAACCGTACAGTGGCGAGCGCGCAGGAACGCTCGAAACCATTTAAAAATGGCGCCGAAAACCGCGCCTCCTGGTATTTTAAAATAGCGGACTCGAAGGTTTGTGTACATATTGTTTTTCATCATTTCTTTTGTATGTATGCACATTTTTTATTATATATATGGCTAACTCGGTTAAATGTGTCTCTTTTCTGCCATTTTCGCGAATTGTAGTTCTAAACTTTCTTACTAGGTGTGCTCTTGTAGCGCGTTGAAACGAAGTCGTCGGTTTTTGTTGTGAGGTCTGCGCATGTGCTTTTTGAACGTTGCTTGGCATTTTGGCCGCTATATCTACCTTGGTTTGGCCGCGTATTGTGCTTGAATAGGGCAAGAACAGCTTCAAAGTGGACGAGGAAGAGAAAGTTCCGCTGCAGTCAGTTCACAAGAAAAACGAACAGAGGAGCCGGCGCGTCGAAGTGCTTTCTCGAACATAGGTCAGAGTGCGCCATGTGACAGTTTCAACGTGGAAGGAGCTACCTCTTCACGATTTCACTTTATTGATATTGAGATCCTTCGCGACTTTCTTCGGGAGTCTGCGTTGTGCAAGAAATGCAGGAAAGGTGAGCTGAACTTAAAGGTGTATTCAGACGACGGACCACGGACCTGTTTTGTCCCGCGGACTAGCGGTCACGTGGGGTCTAGCTTCCGGTCTACGAGGTCCGCGCACGGTCCGCAGTCCGAATCGTGCGAGAAATGTGAGAACATTTTTTCTGGCGGCGGACCACGGACTTTTTAGCCTACTGGCTCACTTCAAGTCTGGCAACCATGTCACACTTGTCGCTTCAGGCAACCGATTCACCACTGCTATCATTTTGTGTGCCAAGGCGCGACACCAGCGAAAGTAGTAGTCTTGCGCCCACAGTCAACATGTCAGCGTAGTCGGACGATGCAATGTTTTACTTTTTAGGTTCACTACAGCTTTGTGGCTCGTTTACACTTTGGCATGAAAGCGAGCAAAATCCGCCCCCTCCGGAATGCTGCCTCGTACGCACTTCATAACCGCCACGATGCCGCTTGCGGCGTACACAGATGTTGTTAGAAAATAACATAAATTGACGCTGTCTACGCACCGCTAAACTCAGTATTCCATGCACCGCTAAACCTACACACCACTAAACCAATTCTCACATTTTCCACAGGGCAAGCGGCGAATTCCGCTTGCCCTCACCGCCGAATGCCGAAGCGTGAATGCACCATGAAACAAGTACTGCTGCAAGCGGGTCCCAGAGCTATTCACTTGGCCCACCTGGTCGCCTGCCCCTTTGGACCGTCGTGTGAATGCTGTCGCTGGACGGGCAAGGCCGGGCCACGTGCGGGAGACCCCACGTGACCGGTCCGCGGACCAGTCCGTGGCCCACCGTCTGTATACACCTTAGCGGAACATATTGACGGGAGGAGTGGACTGGCGTGCACCTTGAATATCTGTTGCAATGTATGTGGCGAGACAAGCTCATTCCAAATATCTAAGCGACCCCAAAAAGGCATGTTTGAAGTAAACGAACAGTTTATGCGCTACGAGCATGTAGGAAAGGACTGCTGGCTGGCCGTGTGATACGCCTCCGCCGCCTACGAAATTTGCGTCGTACACTTCGTGCTTACTTCCTGCAACAGAGACTGTTTCTTCGCAAAGGATCACCCAGGCTGTTGACAAGGTGAAGGCTGACATGCCTGGGAGTAATGAACCGCAGGAAATTGCCACTACTGTGGATGGCACCTGGATGAAGAGAGGGCATTCATCTCTGCATGGCGTCGTCACATTCGTATCAGTGGACACCGGCAAGGTGCTCGATTTCGAAGTGGAGACTAAGTTCTGCCATTTGTGCTCACGGAATCTCCACCCTGACATCAGCCAAGAAGAGTGCAAAGCAACGCATATTGGATCATCTGTAGGTATGGAGGCTGCGGGTGCTGTGAAGATTTTTGCGCGGTCTGTTTAAGAACTTGGTGCTTTGTACACTGAATATATTGGTGACGAGGACAGCAAGGCATACTTTGCTGTCATGGAATCGGAACCGTACAGCAAAGATACTGAAAAGCACGAGTGCGTTGGCCACATACAAAAGCGTATGGGGACCAGGCTTAGAAACCGCAAGACTACCCTGAGGGGTAAGAAGCTGTCAGATGGACTACCACTGTCTGAAAGAGGTAGTCTCATAGAAAAGGACATTGACTCCCTGCAATTTTAATATGGCAAGGCCGTACGTGAGAACACCGACAGCTTAGAGAATATACGAAAGGCTGTGGGGGCAATTTATTTTGATTAAGTTGTCTACTGATGAAAAACCAAATCATGGTCTGTGCCCCAAAGGAGCGTCATCATGGTGTGGATACAACCGCGCCCTCAGTGAAGGAAATCCTGAGGATATTTCTACACAAGCAGCTTGGCAGCTGCTGTTGTGGAAGCCGTCAAGCCAGTGTTCCAAGCTTTGTTGTCACCAGGCCTTCTAAGCAAGCAAGTGCCTGCACGGCAGGCAAGACACGGAACAGCGATGAGTCCTTGAGTCAGCTGATCTGGTGCCGCTGTCCGAAAACAACGTTCATTTCAAATGACACATTGAAACTCGCCACTTGTATTGCTGTAGCATACTATAATGACGGGAATCGTGCACAAATTGACGACTTGGAAACACTTGGCATCATGCCAGGTGTATTCTGTACAGTCGGTCTGAACCGGTGTGAAGGCCAGAGTTCTGAAGTTCACCAGAAAGCAAGGAATGCCGTAGGAAAAGAAAACACGAAGAAAGGCTTCGGGGAAGATACTAAAAGAGCCAGAAAGTGCGCATATTCTTGCCTTGATCAGTTGTATTCTGTGGCCACATAAATGTGCATTTTTCTCAAAATCACTTTTTAAAAGCTTTCAACTTTCATGTATCTTTTCTCGAGACCTATCAGGCCGATTATGCTGAAATTTTCTCAACTTTACTAAAATCTCTTGCAAATAGTCTGAACCTAAAGCTTTTATTCCGAAAGAAAAAAATTTCATTGGGAAGTCTCTCCCATTGTTGGGGTCAAGGGAGGGTAATATATTTTTTTCTTTGGAGGTGCACATAAAATCCCATTTATATTAAGTTTCGTTTTAAGCCACTATCGTATGGAATTAGTGTGCTCAGTTTCCTGGTGATGCTAGGTGGCAGAAGGGCCAGTGCTAGAAATACTTCATGCGACTAAGCATGAGCTACCTCTTACAGCTCACTCAGCTCAGAAAGGGGTGCAAAGTTTGCCGTTCCACAAAAAGCATATCAAAACAGGCATCTGTAAGTATTTCCATATATTTATTCAAGACTTTAGCCAGGCTTTTTAAGAGTCGCAGCTGGAGGCTCCTTCGTTCAGTCTTGTTTAACAAAGCTGCTTTAGAGTTACTATATAGTTCATAGAGTTGTGCATTTGTTTTCCCTGCGCTGCTCGTGCGTCTATTGGTTAAACACAATCACATGGGTGAAAAGCATCCATGCATTGTGGAGAAGCCAACTTCTTTGCATCGTTTAGTACTAGACCATTGCCGGTAGTTCATTTGTGCACCTACTGTTCTCATGGCATTTTATTTTGTCCGAGTGCACATATTCACTGAAAATGATGTTTTGATATGGATAACGTGCAATTTTATCACAAATGTATGTTTATTGTTAAAAAGTAAATGTTTGTGATCTGTGGCATTTACAAAAGATGGTGCATCCATCCACATGTCAAGTATTTTGTCCGTAACTCGTTGAGAAAGGTCTTCATGCTAGCAAGCTGTGTCAGTGCAACAGTAATCTGCCTAGAATAAAGCAAGTTCGGCAGTCAGAATCAAGCAGATTGGTGCTGCACTTGCTCTGACCACTGCATCAAGTCTGCCTCTGGCATGCAAGAGTTTGGGTTTTTCCTCAGAATTTGGATGCTTGGGAGAGCAATATGGCAGACTAATGCGCAACTCTTACCAATACAGTAACTCTAATTGGGAACGCATACAACATGTCCATGAAAAACCCCCCAGTTTGAGCAGTTACAGCTACTCTTGCTACCATTTGCCTTTTATAAATGTATGCATCACTCTGCTCATTTTTTTCAGGCATTGGAGCTCGGATCAAGATGCCTAAGATAAAAGCTCACAGTGCTTCAGAACAACCGCTGTCTATCTTCATTGGCCAGTTGTAGGTTGGGAGTCATAGTCAGTAAAACACTATGTCTGTTAATTTTGGTGTCGTGTGTGGGTGGAGCGGGACAGATCCGCTGACATCCTTTTGAGCCAAGGCTAAAAACAGCTGAGTATTGAGCTGCTACCCGTAACTGGGCTTTGAACAGATGTTTTTATTGGGCCATGTGTATGAATACTCCTAGAATAGTAGATTGCCTTTCCGGCCGTACAGTAAAGACAGTGAAGATTTTTTTGATAACGTTGGGCTTTCCTCTTGTTGACGATCGCAGTGAAATTCCTTGCTTCTCCTTCGAGATTCCTTGTAATGGGCTTGTATTTGTGGTGCTTTTTGTCTTGTTTGTTTTGTTGTGACGTTCATTTTCATTAATAGTTGCCTTGATGATTAAATCATTGCGATTTCCCACCAGTAACCATATATATTTTTCTCATAGGTTTCTCCCTGGTACTTTCTCAAATCTTTGCTCACTTCTACTGTCATGCTTGTGTTCTTTACTCGTCTCAAGTAGCGACCACAGAATGGTAAGATCTCGAATTACCTTAGGTTTGGTGAGGGAATGGAAGAAACTAGTGAAGCAGAAGCCCATTAACGAGTTAGCGGTAAGAGTGAAAGTAGAGGAATTCAGGATTTCACTGCAGGATAGATATTTGTCTTTAACTGAGGAAGACGATCTTAATGTTCAAACAATGAACAATAATCTTGCAACTGTCATTGCGTAGTGTGGCGTAGAAGTAGGTGGCAGGATGGTTTGACAGGTTACCGGGAAGCTATTTCAGGAGGCGAAAGATCTAATTAAGAGACGCCAAAGCATGAGGGTGTCTAACCCCACAGACAGAACTAACAGAGCTATCAAAGTTAATAAATAAGCGCAAGGTAGCCAACATAAGGAAGTTTAATATCGAGAGAGTTGAGCATGCATCTAAAGAATGGAGGCAGCCTAAAAGCAGAGAAGAGAAAACTAGGCATAGGTAAAAACCAGATGTATGTGGTAAACGACAAAGAAGGCAATGTCATTAGCAATATGGAGAAGATAGTTAAAGTAGCCGAAGATTTCTGCACAAATGTATACAGTAGCCAATGTAATCAGAACGTTAATAAGAAAGACAGTTGCACACAGCAATGAGACATCCCACCAGTAATGAAAGATGAAGAAAAGAAAGCCTTAGGAGCAATGTTAAGAGGGAAAGCAGCTGGTGAGGATCAGGTGACAGCAGATCTGTTGAAGGATGGAGGGAAGACTGTGCCAGAAAAACTATCACCCTGTAGTATACACAATGCCTTGCGACCTCGAGCGTACCAGAAGCCTGGAAGAATGCTAAAATTATCTTGATTCATAAGAAAGGAGACATCAAGGACTTGAAGAATTGTGGACCGATCAGCTTACTGTCTGTTGCCTACAAGGTATTTGCTAAGGTAATCGCTAATAGAGTCAGGACAACCTTAAATTTCATTCAACCAAATGATCAGGCAGGCTTTCGTAAAGGATATTCGACAATAGACTATGTTCACGCTATCAGTTGGATGATAGAAGAATGCGCAGAATATAACCGACATAGATTACGAGGAAGCATTTGACTCAGTGGAAACCTCAGCTGTCATGCAGGCATTACGCAATCGGTGTAGAATAGTGTTATGGGCAAATATCAGAAATATCTATAATGACTGCGTAGCTATCATATTCCTTCGTAAAGTCAGCTAAGAAATTCCAATAAAGGATTGTGTCAGGCAGGGAGACATGATCTCGCCAATGCTCTTCACCACCTCTCTACAGGAGGTATTCCGAGGCTTAATTGGGAACAGTTGGGGATAAGAACTAACAGAGATACCTAAGTAATCAGAGATTCGCTGACGACATTGCCTTGCTAAGTCACTTAGGAGATGAACTGCAAAACATGATCAATGAGTGTTAGACAGGAAGAGCAGAATGGTGGGTGTAAAATTAACATGCAGAAAACCAAAGTAATGTTCAACAGTCTAGCGAGGGAACAGCAGTTCACATTTGGTAGCGAGGTGCTGGAAGTATTAATGGAATACTTTTACTTAGGGCAGATGGTGACCACTGATCCGAATCATGAGAAAAAAATAAGTAGAAAAATAAGAATCAGGTGGAGCACATATGGCAGGTTCTCTTAGATCATGAATATCAGTTTACCAGTATCCTTCAAGAGAAAAGTACAAAACAGCTGTATTTTACCGGTACTCACCTATGGGTCAGAAACATGGAGGCTAAAGAAGTGGGTTCATCTTAAGTTAAGGACAACGCAGTGAGCTATGGAAAGAAAAATGATAGGTGTCATGTTAAGAAATCGGAAGCGCGCGGAGTGGGTGAGGGAACAAACAAGAGTTAATGACATCCTGGTCGAAATCAAGAGGGAGAAATGGGCTTGGGCAGGGCATGTAATGTGAAGGCAAGTTAACTACTGGTCCTTAAGAGTAAAAGAGTGGATTCCAAGAGAAGGCAAGAGTAGCAGGGGCGGCAGAAAGTTAGGTGGGCGGATGAGATTAAGAAGTTTGTGCGTATATGGTGGCCGCAGCTTGCAAAGGACAGGGTGTAATTGGAGAGACATGGGAGAGGCCTTTGCCCTGCTGTGGGCGTAATCAGGCTGATGATGATGATCATCATCATTGTGAATCTCAAGATGCTAGCAAGGTTTGCCATCTCGTTTGTGCGCCTTGTGTGTAATTATGAATGAAATATGTGTTTTTCAAGCTTAGGCAATTTTCAAATGAATGCAGCCTTTGGACACGCAGGTATCTGAGCCTTTCAACAAGTTCTGAAATGATCTGCTATTTTATTATGCTTGATGTTTGTCGCTAGTGTCTGAAAGCTTTAGCAAATACTGGTTCCTTTCATCACTTCTTCCTGTGGCATTATGCAGTCGCAGCTGCATTCTGTTCTATATTTGTGCTGGAAAGTGCAAAAAAAAATGAAAAGGGATGAAATGAAGTCATGGGAAGATGTAATGTATTTGCTCTTTGTCTTTTTTTCAGGTTGAAAGCTGATCTTCTCATATTTGCTGCATAGTTGAAGTATCCACTCCGGCAATTTGTGAATAATTTGCTGCCAAGCCATTGTTACTCACCTATATCATATTTGTTGTTGTATAGTTTAACATAAAATGCCATTTTAAATTTTGCTGGGCTTCTTCTGGTTCCCTGCTTTCCTTAATGCTTTGCAGTATAGCAGAAGAATGTTGCAATGTCTGTTATTGCGTTCACAGCTCTGACTGATTAAAATAAAGCTATAGTTTTTTGAAACCTTCACTTTATGGCCATAATGGGAGTTATTCCCATTTAGTTACACCATTTCATCTCTTATTAGCTTCTCAGTGACATTCAATTTGCAGCTTCATTGTGCAAGCTTCGACCAAACGCCCGCTGCTTCAGCTCTTTCTGATGTCCAGCTCATTTGGTCTTGTGGTCTCTCAGTTGCATGCTGTAATGTTGTGCATCTATAATTGTTTTTAATTTTGATCACAGTTTTAAGTAGCTGTTTTATTGCTGTATTTGTAGATGAGGTCACGGATTGCTCTTCAGAGCACAATTCTTGTACTTTCTTATGTACAATGTATTGCATTGCTGTAGAGGAGCCACTTAATTGTACTCACGATATCTTTGATTACCTTCGAATGACTCTTTTTATTGAACCAGCTTAAAACAAAGGTGTTTGCAAACTGCTGGAGCCGTTTCCAGGTAGCACTTTCACAGTAATTGTCGGGGTTTTCAAAGCAAGGTTAAATGAGCAGTTGATTATGAAGACATTTTCTTTGGATGTAACCAGTGGTTAGTGCTCAAAGCAATCAGAAAAGAAGTTATGACTTCTTATTTCACCTGGGTGAAAGTAACAGCAAGATTATGTAAACATTCTTGATAACTTGTGTCACAGATGACGTTAGATTTGGGAAACCAACGATTTCTCATTCCAAGTTCTTGGATTCTTTTGTGACTCCTCATGGTATACACAGCTGAGCAAAATGGAAGGCTATTTTCGAAATGCGAGTAGTTTGCAGTCATTATCATGTTTAAAAGTAGGCACTATGAAAGCTACCTCTCTGTGTAAAGCATATATTTATACTAAGCTGCTGTAGAGAGGTTAATTGCTATGCATTCTTTTTCAACACTTTTTCTGTCTTCTTGTGCCATGCTTATTGTTTGTCACTTATTGTGCTTATGTTCAGAGTATCTGTCTTGAATAACAAGCTTGAATGAGAAACAAAGCAAATCTAAATTCTTCAGCGAACATTCTTGGTATTCCTCCCTTTTTTTTGTAGCTGTATTCTCGAATTGTACAAAGCAGCCCAGGCGTCTCACATTTTTTGTGTGTGTTATAAAAGCCTTAAAAAAAAACATTTCAAGAAGGGATGTTGGGGGGGCTCTGCCTAGAGATTATGTATTTTCTCTTATTATTTTGTTTGTTTTTCAGGTGGAAAGCCTCTCTTCTGACATTCCTGATGATGTGCAAGTCAGTTCTGCAGCAGTTGCCAAGACATTGTTGATTGCTTTCTGACCATGCTGCAACATACTGTGTTAAAGACTGTGTCATGTGTGAGCATGTGCTATTGTAGCTGCAAGTTCGCAGACAGCTGCCACAAACTTGTGCATGCTTTCTGTCCAACGAGTGCAGCACGCGTAATTTTACTGTTTTTATTCACAGAATTTCGTCTGCAGGTATATCCTGCTTTTTTCTGTCCTTGCAACATTCAAACTGCACCTTAACACATCCCTGGCTGAGCTCCCCTGCAGTGCACCTTCGCACACTGTCATGAAGGTTTTTGTATATGCTGAAGATAGATTGTGCAATAAGATCACAAGTGAAATTAAGTTAACAGATAATATCAGGGGACTAAGAATTGTGGAATGCATGCGGGCAGATTTGGCTGTGGACCTGCACTCCTCTATTGTTATACTGCTATTATACTTTTCTTTTTATTTTACCAGTGGAGGGCGCGAGTTGTGAGGTTGACTTATACATGGCAATATACCATATGCATTGCTTGTTAATGACCTTTGTAGAATTTCTTTTTTTTTGTTACGTGTTCGCAAAATCTACGTTTAATTTGCATGCCCCCTTTTTGAAACCTTAGGGAAATAAAGTGCACAGATTACGCGAGTAGATGTGGTATTGTGCTTGGTTTCTCTCTTCTAATAAAGTTAATAGGTCCGGTTTGGTTTATGGGGTTTAAACATCCCAAAGCAACTCGGGCTTTGAGAGACGCCGTAGTGAAGGACTCTGGAAATTTTGACCACCTGGGTTTCTTTAAACCTGACATCGCACAGTACACGGGCCTCTAGAATTTCGCCTCCATCGGAGTTCAGCTGCCACAGCCAGGGTAGAACCCATGTCTTTCGGGTAGCAGCCGAGCGCCGTAACCACTGAGCCACCGCGGCAGCTAATAAAGTCAATAGTTGGTATTGTGGCGTCTAATCTCTCTCTCTCTTGGCCCTTGTCAGTCTTTGTTTTTGTTGTTGCACATTAGTGTTTTCCGTATTAGTGTATTCCGTGACTGTGTTATTTTAGGCATTCATTCGGAAGATGAAACTGTGCCACTTAGCCCCCTGCACTTATACCAAATTATTGTTTATGAGACTTTACATAACAATACTGATATAGAAATACCCTTGTCGCTTACGAGGCTGGCCTCCATGCATATGTTTTGAGAGCCAATTTTCAGTTGCTATTCCTGTTCGAACTATTTCATAGCTGCAGGGTCTCACATATCTGCTTTGTTATAGTTATGCGTCACACCTTCTGTTTTTTGTTTTAAGTTCTATGTTGACGTGGTTGGGAAGGCTGCATCACTGTGTACATGAACGACAGCAGCAGCTGCAAGTTCAAGCGTATTTTGCATATTCTTGTTTGTTCTTTTGTGCACTTGGGGAAGTGGTGCTAGTGTGTAATGACTGAACTAGCGTAATGAGAGTAAGTAATTAGCGAGTTATGAATGCATGCTTCTCTTTTTGAAACAAGTCATCATGCTATACACGGATGAAGTCATGCAGTGACATGGAATGATTGTAGTTTTTTGCTCAGCTCAGCCACGAAAGCAACAGTGTTTTTTGAGTGATGTGCTTTTGCATAGCTGTCACTGTGATGAGAAATACATGCCTAGCTTAAAAGAGAGCAGCTTTTATTTTAGATCTGCATGGTCTTAAGCAAGGCTTGGTTCTTTGATTTTGACAAAATCTGAGCAGCTTTAGTTAAAGCATCCTCACCATTCATTGGCTCACCTGGACACATTGGCCAGCTGTTTTCAGTGCACTGAGGCATTCATTTATTATCTAAGAAAGCATATGCTCACTTTCATTGTGCAGGTTCGGACACGGCTAAAAGTAGCTGCAGCTCATCTTTGCGACCAAAATTGCTAAAAGGCAGGGAGCGGTTCCTGTGCACCGAGTGCAGCTATGTCACAGTGTATCCCTCCAACTTCAAGAGACACCGGAGAATTCACACCGGCGAGTGCCCTTACCAGTGTAGCCAATGCAACAAGGCGTTCACAAGCACAGTGAGCCTTGCTGATCACATGCGCATCCATACGGGCGAGAAGCCACACCAGTGCAATCATTGCGGCAAGAACTTCACAAAGAGGACCAGCCTGACGCAACACGTTCGCATCCACATAGGTGCAAAGCCACATCGCTGTGATTTCTGCTGCAAGAGCTTCGCAAGGAAGTACACCCTGATGGAACACCTCCGCCTCCACACTGGCGAGAAGCTATACCGGTGCTATCTGTGTCCCGAGTCCTTTGCGCCGAGGTCAGGCCTACATAGACATATGCGATCCCACAAACGGAGAAAAGTGTAACTTTTTTGCACAAGAAGGAGATTTTCACAAAAGCTCCATCTGAAGTCCTCTGAATGCTCTTCATATTCATCTAAAGGAATTTGATGTTAAAGTGTGGTGCAGGGTGTTCTGCTAGCATTTATTGGTGCAGTTGGTGTCAGCCATTGCACATTGCAAGCATCAGCCTATTTCATTGTGGTTTTATTAAAAGGTCCAGGAGGATATTTTAACATATATCATGTAGGCAATATCCGATACATGGTGTAATATTTGTAGGGAAGTATGAGCTGTGACAAAAGTTAAGGTGAATGACTGAAGTGGAATCATCGCAGAAAAAGGCAGCGCAAAGCAACAAGGACAAATCACTTATCCATGCAGGTAAACAGCCGTACCATTGCCAGCTGTGTCCCATAACCTTTACACAGAAGTCACACCTTAATCGTCATGTGCAATCCCACAAAAAGGGAACCCTGTTGTAGTGTGCCTTGCTCAAGGAGATTCACTTGCCGGCTGAAGCTCAAGTGCCGTGACAAAAGTATGTCATAAAAACATCAGCTCTTTAGGAAATGTGAGTTTTTCTGCCACCATTTTGTGTTTCAATTAAGGGCAGCGGTTGCAAATTGTGTGAGTTTGCCAGTTTGGCAATGAATTCTTTATTGAAGGGATGTTGAAGGACATTTTGACAAGAACCATGTTTACAAAGTGTTTTTGATGATGTGATAATTTTAATGTGCTAAGTGACAAAATTTTGGGATTTTATGGATGTCAACAAATGGCTTTGCACAAGTCAACTCTTAAGCAACAATGTCAGGGAAGCCTACTTGCCACTGACTTATGCTATGTGTTATTGTTTTGTTTTTGTTGAGAATTTTTTCAACAGCTTTCTGTTAGACTCCTGTTTGCTGAAGAAGCCAGGTTTTGGAAGTCTGCTAGACTACATATAATACCATCATTAAATGCTTTATATGGTACAAGATGCTACCCATTTTTTGAATATCTGCTGGAATAATTTCTCTTTGCTTTCTACTGCATACAAATATTCCTACAGGAAATATGGTCCTGGCCCATAATTTTCTTTGTTAGTGCCGTGTTAATGGGAATGGTAATTCCTGTCCTCATCTTTTAGCTTTGTGCATTCTAAACTAATGAAGTATTCTTTTTGCACTTTATTGCATAAGTGTTCGCTACCTGTCCTTGTCTAATTAGTGTGATGTATACAATTCTTACTGACACATTTTCACCTTATTACGTTGATGAGAAGAATTTAATAAAGTTTCTGATTACCTTTGATGCACGAAATGCAAGAATAGGTTGTTCTTCTTCCTCCTCCTCTCTTTCACATTGCATGATCCTGCACATATCTAGGAAAACGCACTCTTTGTAGATCTTATGAGAAAGTGAAGAAACAATATTTCAGATGAAGTTAGAACCTGCAGTTAAGAAAAGGAAATTTTGCTAACAATGACACTGTATAGCTTGACTCAGACACTTTTTTATCTGGGTAGCATGCAGAATTTGTTCAAAAAAACTGGCAATGCGGTAAACGATGCTGACAGCAGCATGCGTAAGTGTGCCGACGCTGCAATTATGCGACTGGCAGGCAGGTTCATGGGGCACATTAAGCAGGAGGGAAAGCGGATGCAAGTGACCCATTGCATGCAGAGAAAGTGCCTCTTCAGGTACGTCTTGCAAGTGAGACAGAAAAACCTTGGTTAACAAAGGAGCATTTGTGAACATTGTGAAGTGGGTCTATCACTAGCAAGGAGCAATGGGCTGAGCTTACATGCCCAAAGTCGAAGTTGCAATAGATTCATTTATAGACCTCAGCAAAAACGAATAACAGTCTCGAAATATTTGTTCCTCATGATTAAGTTAACTGGGTCAAGAAGAGAGGAAGTTTTTCATACCATTACTACCTGCCACGAAATCTTATTTCTACTGAAGAGTGAAGTGACAAGTAGAGGTACGAATAAATAGTACTGCAACTCATAGATGTGTCTACACTGAAAGAATAAAAAGAGGAGTGCAGCAGTTTTCACAGTATCTATATATAAATAAATAGTGATCTTTTATCTGTGAACATCGGAAGCTTGTGAGCACCCTCAGCTCTTCTTACTAATTGTGTGAGTGTTCCATAAAGCTATATAACTCACATAATTATGTAAGGAGTAAAAAGATACAGGTCTGTCTGCGAATGAAAGTTAGCTAATAAAATGTGTGCACATTGTATGGCTGAAATTGCTCCCAAGACCACATAAATGTGGCTTGCAAGATCTCTGCCTGTGCAATGATAATGTATAATTTTTATTGAATCTTGTGATTTTTTTCAGCAGTGTTCATTTTTCAGATGGTTTAACCAGCTTTCTGCACTGCTCTGTATCATTCATAGGGTGCTCGTGGCATGTAAGCAGCTGCGCCTATTCATGGTTTAGAATACGAAGATGTGGCAAAGCATTGTAAGGGTAGGACAAGAACCCGAAAATGTGCTTGTATTCACTCCTTCTAGTCCACATCGCCCGAGATTCTGGCACTAAATCGCGCCGATGTATTCTTCCCTCAATGAGTTCTTCATCGACGACAAATGTGTACGTGGTGAAGGTGTTTATTGTGCTTTCAACCAATACTTCCAGTCGGTATGCGCAAAGGACAATGGTTGTCTTGCCAACTTCTCTATATCGCTGCCGGCTATGTCTGATGTTGCTTTGGAAAGTAGTACATAATTCGCAAACATATATTAGGTTTCTTAGAGGAGCATAATGTCCTTACAAATGTTCAACATGCTTTCACAAGTAGGTTTTCTGCAAGTACTCAATTAGTTGAGACTGTGAACGACCTTACACAGTCAAATAATAAGGGCAAGCATATACACGTGATATTAAGGAATTTTCGCAAAGCATTTGATAAGGTGTCACACAACAAATTAATATGTAAATTAAGATATTGTATAGAAAAGACCAGATACTTACATGGGTCACAGCGTACCTTTCAAACAGAAGTCAGTTCGTCACCTTAAACAACAATTCTACCCATGCCCAGGTTGAGTCTGGCATCTCTTGAGTATTCGTTTTGGGACCACTTTTATTTTTGTTATTTATTGATGACGTTGTGGCAGGGCTTCCCGTCTACATGGAGCTTTATGCAGGTGACTGTGTTTTATACGAAGAAATCTCTTCAGTTGACGATCAAGTGCAGCTGAATAACGACCTCTAAAGGTCATTACTTCGTGTGACCAATGGCAAATGTACATTATTTTGAAAAAAAAAACTGTTTTCCTGAGTAATACAAACAAGGAAAGACCTCTTCAATTTGTGCATGGCACTAACAATGTATCACTGTTGGAAGTAACAGAGTACAAATATTTGGTCCTGTGGATATCTAACCATCCTTGGTGGGCAAAATACATAGATACTGTTGTAGCCAATTCCTTCCATAAACTGTTTTACTTGAAGGGCTGACTCACATCATCCACGCCTTGTGTACGCCTCTTAGCTTACAATTCCCTTATTTGCCCGTTGCTGGAATATGCGGTAATTATCTGGGACCCTTTCACCTTAACCGACATTAATAAACTGGAACGAATACAGATAGTGCGTAGTTGTGTCATTCGATTAAAGTTTCAGCTGGTGAATGCATTTTATAAAGTAAATACTGCCATATCTTTTACTTACTCCTCGAGTTATAGCATGAGATGAAGGAACGTTTTAACAATAACCCCTTTTAACGTGGAGAATAACTGTTTTAAATGATCTTTTTTCCTGAGGACAATTAGAAACTGGAATAACCTAAATAACGAGATTGTTGCCCACAATTCTTAAATGATGTAAATGATGTGTGAAAAATGCCTGCAGATGTTATGAATATCAGTGTTTGCATGTTTTATATACCTCCACCCTGCTACGATATTGTACTAGATCACAGCTACTAATGATATTGTACTAGATGGCAGTTACTATAAATAAATTAATAAATCGTTATCTTTTCTCTGCAGACCTCAGAAGTCTTCAGGCTACCTCAGCTCTTCATACTAATTATGTGTGTCCCTTAAGGCTATATATCCATAGAAATGACTTGAAAGAAGCAAAGCGAAAAAAAGGTCTTGTTTAATTGCTGTGAGAACTTGATGAGCAACAATAACGAATGGAAGTACTGCTTTGGACAAAGGTAGTAACTGTTGTGTGCGAACATTTGAAACTTGGAGTAGTCTGTGAATAGTATTTAGTAATCGGTTCCACTGCTCAAATTATTCGAGTCACTTAAATGTTCAGAAATCGCAAAACTGCTCAAAAGTCCAAAACATCACGGCATTTCCAAACGGTAGTATCTAGCACTTGTCACATGAGTTTATTGCCCTTTCCTCATAGCATCTGCTGGCAGCATGCAGCAAAAGCCTGCACTCGGTAAGGCCCTCTTGCATAAAATCAATGTACTGACGGCCTTCAAGAGCCACCGTGGCACAACCACTGCAAGTTCACTGCTCCAGAAACGATGTGCAATGCCATGCTGCACGTCACTGTGTTGTGCCTTGATGGAGTTAATGACTGGCTGTGAGCCTGACTGCCTTAATCACTGCAATAAGAGATGCAACGCTCGCATAAGCAGCCCGGCTTGTGCAGGAAGGGGCAAAGATGAGGCATGTGTATGAGGGGTTGTTTCGCAGTGATTTATTTATAATTTGTTCAGACACTTGCAGCATCTGAATGGACATTTTGTATGGGTGTGAAACAAAGTAGCACAATGCAATGTGAAAACACAATGTTATAAGTTGAAACAATAATAAATTCTGCTACTGACATAAAATGTGCATATACCTAAACGCTACAAAAAACGAAGAAAAAATCTTGAAACATATTTACAAAGATGTGTACAAACTGCTACACCTGTCTCAGCATGTCGATGAAGCACATAGAAAAAAAGATTATGGCACTTGATTAAACAAGAACTTTGCTAAATCACTGTCAAAATAGGATAGCAGTGCATAGAGAACCTTTTCCAGTAAGTTGTTCCAATTGTGGATGGTCCTAAGAAAAAAAAAATTAGCTGCCAGTTTCGCATTGCTAAGCACGAAATATTGTGCCAAAGCACAGTTCTGAACGTGTGTCAACCCTATTTTCTAATTTTAAGGAGTGGGCCACCGAAATTTCAGGTGTGGGTCAACCTGCCTTTTTCAGAAGATGTGGCGCCCTCTGGGGGATGGCGAACATTAGTCTGCTACTGGCCGAAAACAAACGCATGCGGGAGATTCAGGCGCGATCCGATTCCACGAGGCGCCAACTGCACCTGCACAGTGGCAAGTTCGTGTTTGATAGCTGTCGCCATCTGACACATGCGCCTGTCACTAACATGAACTGCTGCACAGTAAGAGCTGGCGGTTTGCTTTCAACCAGTGGAGCAGGAGGAGGAGAGGCACCCATGAGATATAGGGGCCATGTGAGAAAGGGGGATTCTATTGCGTATGTATACATTTGGTTAAGCTTAAGCAGGTTTCCTGATTCAAGTTGATAGACCTCACGAGAATGCTTGAATGCAGCAAGCATACATTCAGACTCTGGGGGCAGTTTAAAGATGTAGAAGAATGTGTGTACCATGCACGCTGAGCAGCAATGTGTTGTTTGGGAGCACCTTGATTCTCAGGTCATTTTCTTGAAGCAAATCAGTTATGTTGTACATGAAGATGGAAATGTCTATAGCCGCCACTAGCAACAAGCTCTGGAACCATGTGGCCAGCACTTTTGCCACATGAATAGAAAGCAGCCGTACCACATTTGAACAATGAGGAATGACCTAATAAGAGGCAACAGAAGTAACAGTTGCCACAAGTTAGAGTTCACAACAGCTGAAGTGAGCCCAAGCAGTGAGAAAATAAGTTCACTTCCCATGCGACATCACCGCTCATTGACTCATCTTCAGTCTTTTGAACACTCTCAGCTAACGCTAAGGCTCAGGACTGCCCTAGTGTTTAGCTGTAAAAAGAAAGATTCAGCACGGTTAAGGCAGCCTGTTTAGAAGATGCTTTGACAAGTATATGACTCGAAGCGTTTAGCCCAGTGAATGATTCCTCACAAAAGTGAAACTCAATGGGGTGGCTCATTGGCTATGGTGTCAGCTGCTGAGGTATGTATTTGACGATTAATTCTGGACAGTGGCAGCCACATTGCATCACAGCTGAAATGCAAAAGCATCCATGTTGTTTTCATTCAACGCGAGGTACCCCACGCTCATCCAAATTAATCCAGAGCCTCCTGCTGCATTTCTACAGAGATGTACAGTTCCAGGACGTTAGGTCTTATGTACTACACCATGACACAATCATAACCATGCTTTTCTGGGGCTTCATGGGGTACTGAGGCAATTTTTTTTCTTAGTAGAAACCCGTCGCCTATCTCTGCGGATATATGTTGATGCTTGTTTGGCAGCCAAAGGTGCATTTATTGCTTACAAAATAAAAAATATATGAAGCACACATTTTCCTGCTATTCAATTCAGACTCATGGCATTAAGGCATAAAGGGCACTGCGATCTCTTTCTGGAAGTGAATGGCATTGCAGCCTAGCCGGTGAGAGATTTGTGGCGAATAATATTCACTTGATCACAGTTTGCTTGTTAGAACAGCTAGTGTCGGCAGTACCTCATGAAACCTCAGTTTTCAGTGAAAGTATACTCCTTGTCATTAGAAAAATGCAGTAATATGTAATACAGGCTAATCAGTTTCTCCTTAGTTTCCTTTATATATACTTTTGTGGGGCCTAACAAAAGTTTTATTGCATCTCGTGAACAGTGAATGCTGCATGCCCTCCATGACTCTTAAGAAAGCAGTGAAAGATTTGAGTGCACTTATTTGCTTTCTACCAAAGGTGGGCAGCAACTGCCTGCCATTTTGGCGTTTCTTTTTCTGCACTGCATTAATATGATTTGGCAATTACTACCCCCTCGGATCAGTATCAGAAGCAGTATTAACCTGATAGCTTTAGCGGCTTTATGCCACAGAAAATCCAAACTCTGCTTCGTTGGCCGTGAGTCAAAAAGCCATGAAAAAATCCCCAGAGAAGCAACCCAATTTGCCGTCTAGGTTGCTTCCGAACCATCTATGTGGCGTGCGGGCCATCAAGGTCATGTAACCTTGTGACATCATCACAACTTGCCCATGGAATTGTGAGCAAACTGCCCGCCTTGACAGGTGGCAGTTAAATTAATGATTGGTGGCTGCGCTTACAAGCCCCACCGGTAGCAGCACCTGCCATCATAGGGCAGTTCCACATCGCTTATGCGCAGTAGCACTGCACCACCAGTGGTATGAGAACACCCCATGATCTCTGAATGTAAAGTAGAGAATGGCCAACTCCACATATATGGACATAAACCCATTAATCCTATGACATCATACCGTTAAGACAGAACTTAAGTGTGCTCTCCAATTTTTTTAGTTACTTGTAGACGTTATCACTGCATTACTGAAGATCCAGTATGTGCTTCGTGTTCAGAAAGTTCGTGCGCTCTAAAGTTATCTCAGCCCTCAGGCCAACTTTTTTCATTGACTTGTTTCACAGAAACGATGTGTGCATCACACACTCTTGATGCTGCCAAGCCAGGCAGTTGCGGCTTTGGCCAGCACAAACTGACAGGTATGTATTATGCCTCTAATGATGTGCTGCATCTTTAAAGGGCAAATGCATATATTTTAGACATCGATGAGCCTAAAATGGTTGAATGTGTGAAACTTGTAGGTAAAGCATGTGAAGTCCTTTTGGGCTAGCTTTTGAAATGGTGACGTAATCGCGGATCAAAATTGCAACTGCCTTCAAGCTTATCCACAGTGCACAACACCAAGAGGGGGGCGCCTGATGACGTCATTGAAGGTATCAGTACATTTCCAACACATAAACACCTGCTTTGATAGAAAAAACCAATGTCACAGACAACAAAGACCGCCAAGTGTCATTTGGCAGCATCCAACGGTGCATGGCAGAGTGTGGCTGACGGCAGAGGTAATTTGAAATCATACCTTCCGTGACGTCACACTGAACTTCCCTGCACTCCTGCGGTGCTTTGAGGAGAAGCGCAAAATTGAATTGCTGATTACGTCACTATTTTAAATGCTAGTGCAATACGCTTGGCATGCTTCACCTACAGCCTATATAGATTTGAATCTTTGAATATTGCGAAATTCTCAAAAAGTGACGCAGTTGCCCTTTAAAGGGGCACTTAGGACAACATTATTAAACTTTTGTTGCTTGTAAAACTTGATTCTATGGCTCTTTATGCCTGTGTTGATGTTTGTTTGGCAGCAAAAGATGAATTGATTGCTGAGAAAATGCATTAAAAATTTACCCCTTGATCTAATTAAAACTTGGGAAATATACATTTAAAAGCACTGTTTTGAAGTAAATGGCAGTGTAGCTTAGCCTGTCCAATCTGTAACCAAAGATATGTGGTGAAGCATGGTAGTTTACTTATGAAATGGGCCAGTAATGCTGACACCTGTATTTCATTTTCTGCCTTGTGTAGCTTACAAAACTCCATTTTCAGTGAAAGTAATGCTTTGTTGTTACAATGTGGTAAATGGTTGAGGCACACAGAGATTAATTTGTTCACAATGTCCCTTTGAGGGAGGTGGCAGAAAGTCCAATGCTGGTCATTCCGCTAAGCATCGGCTATGTCTTAATGCTGACTCTTAAGAAAGGGGCTTGAAGTTCCCCATTTTGCAGAAAGCATTGTTGTCAAAACTGGAATTCGTAAGTATTTTCATACTCCGTACAAGACTTTCACATATAGTCACAGCTGAATGCCCCTTCAATCAATATAACAAACCTGCTTTCTGCAGAGATGAGAACGCGTACAGCATGTCCATGTAAACCTTCCGTTGGTGCAGTTAAGGTCAGCTGCTCCTGCTAACACTTGTCTTTGTTGTAAATGTAATGCATCATTTGTTCATTTTTTAACACATTGAAGCTTGCATGAAGATGCTTAAGATAAAGCTTGCAATGCTTCAGGGCAACTTCATTCTATCTCTTCTGGCGATCCTAGCGTTCACTGTGCTCACTGTGCACAGTGGGCCAGTTCAGCTGTCATCCTTTTGAGCCAAGGATAATAACACCGCTATGTATTGAACTGCAACCAGCAGCTAGGCATTACGCCGATACTTTTGTCGGGCCATTCTTATGAGCACGCTTAGAGCAGTAGATAGCCTTTTCAGCCAGGCAATAAAGGACAATGTGAAAGATTTGGTGCACAAAGCAGCTAGGTCATTTACTGATAATTACGATACAATTACGATACTCCCTAATGCAAAATTTGAGCACAGCTTTGTAGGTGTCTCATGCTCAATAGGCTCAAAGTTTTGCCGGGTCGTCGGCACATCTGGCGACAATATTAGTTCGATAGTAGCATTAGTTGTTGAAGGCGACAATGTGCAGTGCACAGTGTGTAAGAATGTGTGCGTTAGTCTGATAGCAGTATTAGTTGTAGAAGACGACAAAGTGCAAAGCACTGTGCGAGCTCGGTTACACCTACAGCAGCGATGAGGCTCATGCCATGAATGGGTGCTTAAGAGCTGCGCTCTAAAAGACCACATAAATGTTGTGGCTTGCAGCATCTTAGACTACGCAATGACAAGCTAATCATTTCTGCTACTTAAAAGCATGTTTTTTTTTCAGCGGCATTTATCTGTTGGATAACTTTACCAGCTTTTTGCATTGCTTTGCAACATTTATAGGGTGGTTGTCGCATGCAGGCAGCTGTAGCCGTTTGTGGTTTAGAGCAAGAATATATGTCAAAACAAATTAAGGGCAGTACAAGAGAAGAAAATGTGCTTGCATTCACTCCTTCTTGCCTTATATCTTTCTCTGCAAATCTTGGAAGCCTTCAGGCTCACCCAGTTCTTCATACTAATTTTGTAGGTGTTCCATAAGGCTATGTGTCTCAGCTCGAGCCAGTCGGCAGGCCCGTGCAATATTTCCTTTTCATGCTTCTTTCAATGGCAACACCAACAACAACAGTACCCACTCTCGATGATGTCAGCTCCGTCTGACTTAACTTCATCCGTAGCGAGACACTGGATAGGGAGCGTGCAGCAGTCCGCACAGCGACCGCGGCGATGGCAGAGCGCATGACTGCAGCTGCTATGAGTCATGTACCACATCATATGTCACATGGTTACTTATGCAGCTCCACTTCTCCTGTTCAAGGTCACTTGTGCAGACAGAGCTAAATCGGTGCCGCTAGGCTAGTAAGCTTTCACTTTAAAAACCCTCTCAACCTACTGTAACATGGTAAAGTCATCCTGCAGTACCATGCACATGTGCCTGTAGTAGGAACACAAGTACAGCTTTAAACCCCACTTGAAAAGCAGTACTTAGAGCAGCAATTAAGCACTACAATATATACAACTTGTATGTGCAACCCATACATTCCCATTCTAATACTGTGTCGGCTCATACTTCTGTATATCCCCGCCATTATGGATGTTCTACAGGTACGTGTTAATGAAGAATGGTTAATGCGTACGTTGCTGCATGCTCTTGCAAGCTGTTTTGTTACTTTTTGCCGCCAGTGGGTTGCGCCTTCCCCATAGTAAGTGTTGGCCTGGCCGACCCAATTACCTGCTGACGTGCGTGCACTCCTCCAGATAGCGGTATCTGTCAAACCTACAATCCTACGTTGTGACGAGAAGAATTTTGATGTGGGGTAATTGTATAAAAGCAGCAGCTATGTTAATTGTAAATAAGCAATGGGTAAAAAAGGCTTTTACCTGCTACTTCATGTGCATCTACAGTGCTGCATGACTCACTAGAATGTTGTTTAAGTGATTGTCACCTTGGGTCAGTATGTACAATAACGGCTTATAAGGGGCATTGCATGTCTTCCCTCGTGTAATTGCCATGCATAACACGTAACAGACTGGACTGCCACAGATAATTCATGGCATTTGGTCGACGCAGCGCGAACAAAAAAATTCAAGCGCTGAAAAAGCAAAACTCGAATTTACTCACTCCTGTTCGAAGCAAAACGTTCGTTTACGAAGTTGCTTGACACGAAAATTGAAGACAAACAAATGTATGCAACTATGTTTGACGGAAGTCCTTGCCTGCATTCTCAAGTATTATCCACAACAGATATTTAGTATTCAAGCTATAGTTCAGTTACTGCGGCTAGGCACAGCAACAACCGATATTTTGGTATGAACCCTGCGAGAACAAATAGCAATGCGCGTAGCATGAATGCTAGACCTGCACCATGAGCAGCATGAACAGCGAGGGCTTCAACAACGAGAACTGCACCTTTAGAATCGAGTTCGCGAGCGAAGGAGTACAACTGCAAAAAAACGAATACATCCAACGATGAACGCAACATGAAAGCTAGACCTGCACCGCGAGCAGCATGAAAAGTGTCGCTCAAACAGCGAGAACGGACTGTCTAATATCGAGTTCGTGAACGAAGGAATCCAACTGCAACAAAACAAATACGTCCAGTGATGCGCGCAACATGAAAAGTAAACCTGCACTGCGAGCAGCGCAAACGGCGGAATTCAAAGAACATGAAGGGCAAGTTTTGAGCCGAGCCCGCGAACGAGTCCGACTACAACCAAACCAATATCTCACTGAACACAGTAACGTCTTTTTGAGATCTCATATACGTCTTCGCAAGATAAGCGAGTCATCTTGGCGATAGAATAAAAACCTCTGCAAACGTCTTAAAAACATCGTCGGGAAAATCTTACGAACGTCCTACATGTTTCTAGCAAGGACATCTTGAAACATCTTGTAGCTTTCCTGTAGCAGGGCTAATGCACCGCAAATTTTGGGATACAAGACGTTGTGCAAGCTGTCCACAAGATGTCTCTTATAACGTTTATTATTCTTTAAACAGCTACATTTAGAAATATAAGGCATTCTGTGAGACATTCAAGGTCTGGGCAGAACTTCTAACATTTTGTAGCTCTGCTATAACACTGCAAATTTTAGAATACAAGACGTTGCACAAGATCTTAACAAGATGTTTTATAACGTCATCTATACTTTTCCAAACAACGAGGTCATCTATACTTTTCCAAACACACCAGTTAAGAAATTTAAAGCATCATGCAAGAGCTGTTCTACATTTTGTAAAAAAAAGTGCCCCCCCCCCCCCCCCCCCCTCAAAAAAAAGGAAGTAAGGTACTTAAATGAAAAACGAGTTGTAGTCATGCTTTCAGCAGAATAAAGTTTTATTTCACAACTTTAAGGAAACAAGAACAGACAATATCCAATGCACAGTTGTGCACTTGCACAATACTGCAAACACATACGCAAACACAAAGGCAAACACTTAAGTTCTTATCTTTATTAAAACCTGAGTAACCTGTCATATTAATATTAACAAAAAAACAGTAGCAACCTGTTACAGCAGAGCACTTCAGCTTACAACTATACAGCACAAACTGCTATGCAGAGTATTAAATAGCGCAGGGGCCCATTTACTCAGATTGCAGACTAATACAAGTCAAGAATGTATACAAAAGTAAAGTGCACATGTATTTCAGTGCACATATGACAATGTTGCACTCACAAGATGCTTTCAAGGCACAGGTTAATTTGCCAAGACCCTGCTAGGGCTTAAGAAACTGTCCACACACTAAAAAGAGACTGCAAAGCAACATTTGTTTACAGGGACTTACAGGCAAAACAAGAGCAAAGTTCACATCAAATTTGAAAACATTACAAATGGCTTGACAAATACTTCCTACAAGAAAAGAAGGCACACTATAAGTTACGCTTGGAGGTATTCTTACAGAACAGTACCACATTTTGTCCAATGGACAGGTTCAAATACACAGATCAAATGAGCATAGACCCATTCCAGCACTTGTGCAATTAGCAACAGTTATATATATAGATGCTGGCAGTGGGTTGGCAAAACTCAATTTCACTAAAATGGACGGCATGATAAACATACATTTATGCCTAGAGCTGTTTTTCCACATCAGTATCAGAGAATGTAGGCAGAAAGCCATTCTCCACTAAGGCAAGACTAAAAAGAAAAAGTCAGCAAAGAAACATTTGTTAACACAAAGCATAACTAGAAGAGTTTGCAAAAAAAAAATATCTGCACCTTTCAGGACAGGGGCTCCATGCAAGGGAGGCACCTGCTGATGCAGTTGCATAAAAATAGGACAAAAAGAAAAACAACTATGCCTAGAACTGTTCTACATCAGTATCACATGTGTAGCCAGGAAGCGATTCAAGCACTAAGACAACAACTAAAAAAAAGAAAGGAAAGCAGCATTTGTTAACCTTTAACATGACTAGAACAGCTTGGAAAAAAAAAATCTGCACCTTTCAGGACAGGGGTTCGAGACACAGGGCAGGAACTTGCTGGTGAGGTTGCACAGAGAGAAAGGCAGCTCTGTCTAGAGCTGTTCTAATCAGTACAACGTTATGTGGCTGGGAAGACATTCCCCCCCTAAAGCAACATGTTTAAAAAAAGAAAAGGTCTTCAGCTTTCAGGGCATGGGTCCTCACATGCAGCATCCAGATCAGGGGCTCGATAGAGGGGAGGGACCTCCTGATGTAGTCCTGTAGAGGTGTTGAGAATCGCAGTGCTAGATTAGTGTTCTGGCCATTCATAATGAAATTCATGATCATCATAACTACAGCCACTGAGCTCAAGGACAAGCCCATTTCTGAACACTATAGCATGCAGTGAGATGGAGAAAGACTACAGCTGACAGCATCATGATTTATACCCATTACACTTCACAAAAGAGTCATTCCGAAGCAACTAATTTAACAAAGAGTACGTTGTTGGGAGAGTCGGTCAGACATATCTTCAAGTATACTGCACACACAAAAACAAGGATGTGAAGGTACACTCAACAAGCGCAGAGCAACTAACAAGCAACCAAAGCTGCTAACCCACACAGAATAGAGAAAAGTGCTCTTTTAACCACGAATGCCATTTAAGCTCCACAAGCAGAGGTCCACAATGGCAGCCATCTTTTCGTACGAATGAGCACAATATTTCATGCTGGATTTGCCACCTGCTGCCACTGAACAAAAACTATGGCACTAAACGGGCATAAAAGTTACAGCTGCAGAAAACGGTAGCACTGCATCCATTCTTTCTCAGGCATGTAGCCAGAAATTTTTCTCAGGAGGCACCAAAATTGATAATTTTGCCAAGCAGGGGAGGCGAGGAATACCCATTGGGAACACTGACAAGAGAGCATAGCATGCCCCCTATGGAATAAGTCTGCTAGGGAAGCTGCAGTATTTATTTCTCTACTGAATACTGTAGGCCTAAGCCCAAGCAAAAAGAGCATATACAATACAAAAAGCAGATGAACGTCAAAAGCAGTTAGACCAGAAAAAGAAAATTAAATAAAAAAGTACAAAGTTTTCGTACCTTTTGGCTGCATTCTTGACACGGGCTGAACAATTTTTCAGCCATGCCATTACACCATCTTGTATATCTTTTAATGTCGCTTGTGACATGCCTTGCATCTGGCTAACTGCTTCTGCAGATAAACAGTAAATTGTGGACCTTTTTAGAAATACATGACAGTACATGTCATACTTAAAAGGAATACGAGAAATTATTAAATTTGCTCCTAATGCGGATAAAAGTAGCCTTCACCGTGAATCAGAAACATGGCATCAGACTCCTCTCGAGCACTTTGTGGTTTATTTTTCCCCACTTCTGGTAAAAGCTACTTTTCTCAAGTTACAACTTGGTTTAACCATTTCTCATGTCATGTCAGCAAATACCTGCAACAATTTTTTTAAAAGTGCGGTCGATTTAATATTCTGAACAAGAAGTGAACTGGAAATCAAATTAGGCTCAGTTAAGGGAAGCCTTGTTATTACACTCCAGTACATATTACAGATTCCTCTACACACTTTCAAGGTAATAAATGTTCAGTTAAAACAAATTTCCATTACTTTTTAATCAATGGTTTGGTACCTTGCCGCAGTCATGGCTGGCTATATAGCTGTATGAATTTTCATATATTCTAGTACTATTGTGATTGTTGAACAAAAGGAAATCAGGCTGTATACAGGTGTAGCCTTGGACACACGAAGGCACACCCATGTCACATGGGAGCATGCCATACAGCCTGGTCTGCAGCTCATCTCTAGCGATGACGACCATGGCCCAGCTCTGCTGCAGTCCGACACAACCAGGAGTGTGATAAGCAGCGTGGGACTGGGTCAGTCTGCTGCTAAATGACATGCATTCTCTTTAGATGCCTATACTCTACATGGAGAGCCCAAGTTTACTGTGCTGCAAAGACTACAAGGCGGTCTTGGAAACGCGAGAATTAAATACACCTATTACACCAAAAATTAAATACACCTAAAGTACAGTCACCCACATACTTGTCTAGAGTGCTGGATCAACAAGCTCTATTGAGCATTATTCATCACTGTCTTAGTGTATTATTTTTTCAGACATCGAGAAACTAGTTAAAATCGTTGCAAAGATCTACGCAGAAAATTGTGTTCTCTACACCACTCATAACTGACAGCATTGTACTCTGTAGTGCGTGGCTCAAGTGCTTGCAACAGGTGTATGGACGACAGCACAAAAATCTCCCAGACTGGCGACTGAATGTACAAATTTAAAAGCTACTCCATTTTAGTTTGTAAGCTTACTAGTTGAAATGGCTGACTTCACTTCTATTATTCACTATAACTGACAATACCTCAGTTCATTTTTCTAATCTGAGTATTTTTACTCCTTCACTACAAACACTACACCATTCACCCACCATAATCTCGAATCAATTTATTTTGCATTAAAAAAGTCAATTAGAACATTCCAAACAGATGCGAATTTATGGTATACCGGTCGTATGCTTCAAAAATAAAGATAAAGGTGGAACTTTCCTGGTTATCCCTTTTGCTTAATTTAGTGAAACTAAGCCCCATACAGCATTCACCGGAGTTAAAAAAAATCAAACTCAGAAGCCAATTTACATAGCAATTCATCCCATTAGCAGAGAGCCATGTTACCTTGTTTGCCCCATGACGCACTAAATATACAGTTTTTCACTAAAGAAAGAGGCTAAGGACTCACTCTGAACAAGAATGAAAAGGCGCAGGTCAGCAAATGGTTTTTTCCCCTTTTGGCCGCAGAGGCTGCATTTTTGGCCAAGTTCATTTGTCAAAAGCCGTGCCAGTATGCGCGCTGCCGCTGAATGCAGGTTGTTTCCGCCCGTACTGGCAAGCTGACTGACCTGCATAAAGAACCCGGTAAGCCAGAAAAACATCCATTTTTCGAAGTGACCACAGCTGTGTACCTGCCACTAAAAAAATTCCTCATACAGGTATCTAAAGCATCCAAATGGATTAAATAATAAGGGAAAGTAAAGCTGCCTCAACAACAACAAAAAAGAAAACTAATGCACAGAGGAAATATGCAAGACTAAGCCCTGCTTGCATTATTTTTAATGAACCACAAGGTATTGATTTCACATTTATAGGTAAATGAGGTTAGGTATGGTTGCTGCTGCCAAACATTACAACTCAATTATTTTCATCTTGATTGCAGTGGAGTGGAAGGTGCAAGCACAAGATGACATCTTTGAGCATACTCTTCTCATGTGCTCACCAGTCAACTTAAGAGGCAAGAAATCTGCCTTGAGCTTGTTTCCACTCCACTGCACACAACTTCCGAGACGAAGTTTAATACTATCCACTAAAATCTAAAGCTCATGTGCAGCTCAATTAACTGATGTGACCTGCATGCAAAAAATGTTTAAGCAAATGAGTTTAATCATACCATCTCAGTACACAGTGCCTGGCTCGCCTCCAGCTTTTTTTCAATCTCAACGGCATCCTGTTCAGTTTTTAGAGGCAGCACGGCAATGATGTTGTCCGCACAGCCCTGGTGCACTTCTTTCACAGAAAGCATTTTCTTTATAGCCCTGACTTCCTTCTTGAGAACACACAACTCTCGCAGGACGAGCAGTGAGGTATCTGGAAAAGCAACAATAAAGCCATAAAAATGGGCGCACAAACACCTCCAGAATGCAACTGTCCTCGCTGAGAAGGTTCTGTATTTCCAATCAATGAACATTTGGGTTTTTTTTAGCACATGCATGCCTTACGCTCCATTTTTTTACCTGCTTGTTCTGAAAATATTATTAATACTGTAACTGCAAACAGCAGACTATTCAATACGCAGCCAGGCATTATTAATTGATGCTGCATATTTGTTGATGGACTACGCATCTGCATGCTGTTTTCTGCCTCCATCTTATGCAGAAACGGTACAAAGCTAGGTCACATGGAGTTGCTAAGCATGTCTTGAAACCTATTGGTGTTCAATGAAGCTAAGAAACCCGAGAGCCCGAGGGTTAGTCTACGAAATGCCCCTGTTGAGTCACCCTTGGCTTGCAAACAGAAAAAAGCAAAGTAATGCAAGACCACAAACTGAAATTTGATAGTAAATTTGTTACATTGTTACACATACCTTGTGCAGAGCAAGGCACCAAAACAACTTGGCTACTGCCAGGAGGTGACTCCACAACAGGTGACTGCACTGGCAGTAATATTTAAAACGCACAAAAATCCATATTTAATCATAAACTTTCTCAAAAAGTTTCTCATGCAAAGCAAACTGATGAACCTGTTCTGATGTGGATGTTTGCCATTAGTAGGCAGCATGTGGTAACCCTTACTCTGTGTACTTTTGCAATTCTGATGCTCTACAGATCATTAAACTTTCGTTTATAAACCTGCTCCAAGCAAGAGAGCATTATGTTTTAGATGTGTGTTTTTGCAGAGTCTGATATTTCCTTGTCACAAATCCTTGTAGAGAGCTGCACTGCACTTTCTTGACAAATGTGAAGTTTTGGTTAATCTCGCATATTAAGCCTCCTTAAAATGTAACCTATAATAGCAAACTACCCTCTTGTTTGGGCTTATGGTGTCTTCGGCTGACGGCACTCGTGGAGTTTTCTAAGCACTCGTGCGGTGCCCCACGTTCGGCTGGATGCCACTCGTGCAGTGGCATACATTCGGCTGGGATGAGCACGACACGCGTGCGCGCCACCGCGCCACCGTGGAGACCGACGGTGGAGCGCCGTGCAATCCCATCGTGCAGTGCGCGCTAGCAGACGACACTGTTCACGCTCGTTGGTTGACGCAGCATCGACGGAGAGGAAAAACGGATGAAGCATTACAAGTGGACACATTTTAAAGAAATGTTGAATATTATAGCAGCAGCAATGCGTTTATTCGCGCTGCAATCACGCAGCCATCGGCCGGCGAACCATGTGCCTTCCCTTATGAGGAAATTAAAGGTTTGTCAATATTTTTAGTCTTGCAAGCTCTGCCTTAGCTCTTGCAGCGAACGACATATGCGGTTCATCCGGCATGCCTGCACTTTATAACATCGTACTTTCTGCCAACGTATGCGCAGGTTCAAGGATATCAATAAAGCGGCAATGTGGGGTGCTTAGTGGATTGAGAATCACCTGCTAATATTTTCGGAAGCTACTCTAGCTGAAGCTCTAAAGGCGTATGCATCGAAACCGGCAAGCATAACGCCTTGGTGTGGTGTCTTACAAACCTGCGCCCCATAATTAATCGCAGTATCTCACGAGCAGGCTCGTGGGTCCCGCATTTCCCGCCGATTCTATCAACGCCTGTTACAAGCGCGGTACTGCACTGTTCGGAAGAGGCTGTTGCTAATTATACTAACTGTTGACTGCGCTTGACTGCGCTCGTTGGCGTCGGCCGCTCGCAGGAATAGCCTCTGAGATTATCGAGGGTCTCGGAGGCCTCGGTTACCAGACGGCAGGAAGAGCAACGGCACTCTGCGAGTGTTTCGCACGTTCGGCTGATGTGCAAGGAGACGTGCCACTCGTGTAGTATTTGACGTAACTTCCTGCGCACCGGCACGGAGGCAGTGCGTGTCAGCCGAAGACACCATTAGTTCTATCATGTTGCGTACTGCCAAGCACTCTAAATATATTTATTTACCTGATGGCGCTATATCCAAGCAATTAAATTTAGGACACAAAGCTTTAACCATTTGTTAGGAGCATGCAAGCAAATACCATTCTAACCTGAATGGCCTTGAATGGCCTGAATGGCCGCAACGCGTAGACGTCGTCAAAGCTGGCGAAACGCTTCCCGCCCAAGGAGGATATCCTCCTTGTTCCCGCCAAACAGCGCGCATTGGATTGATGAATGGATGGATGATGGATGGATAGGAGCGCCGTCGTGCTAACACGTGACCACAGCGCCTCAGCCAATGGGAGGCTCGATCCGGCCGCGCTCTAGGCGACAGGAACCGGAAAGTTCAAAGCTTCTCGCTACTTTTCATGCTACTTTTGCTCCCTTTCGTCAAAGGTGTGGGCTTGCGGGCGCGAAAACTATTAGCATATTCGATAAACAGCACTGGTGCGCACCGGTGCGCACCGGTGCGAAATTTTATGTTCGATAAATTGCACCGGTGCGCACCGGACATCTTCGATAAATGGGGCGCACCGTGTGGGGGCACTTTTTTGTTGCCCCCAAGGCGGCGTTCGGAACGGGCACCGGCGCGATGCAGTTTGTATTCGATGTTGCCCCGGCTTGGAGCTCCACTACCGCGGGTCCTTGAGCACCGCAGTGGTTTTGGGTCAATTCTGGTGCGAGTTTATCGAATATGCCATATCACTCCAGTAGTTCCGTGTTCGGCGAAAGTAGTGCGTTGTATGTGCGTATGTTCACGCTCATTGGTGCGAAATGCAGCGACTGTAACTGATGTCAGTGTTACTGTTTTCTCAAGTCGGCAGCGTCCGCATAAGTTTTTGTCTTTTGAACTCCACGTTCTAACTTCTGGCGCGCTCTTTGTTGGAGCAGTAATAACAATAATACGGCCGGGCGTTCTCAGAGAGTGTTCGAACGTTGCAAAGCGACTTGTCAAGAGAAGACTGGCGGCCAAATTGGTAAGTCAGTGTACTACAGTCATTGACCTTCGACTACGAGAAAAAAAAAATGGCCCATCCACTACGGATCATGCATCTGACTTGGCCAACACGTGATCCCTTTGAAAAACCTGTGTACTAGTGTTGAAAAGTAGCGTTGTATATCTAACTGCAATTTCGCTGTTCGTTTGATAACCGCCGTGGTGGCTCAGTTGTTACGACGCTCGGCTGCTGGCGCGAAAGACGCGGGTTCGATCCCGGACGCGGCTGCTCAATTTTGATGGAGGCGGAATTCAAGAGGCCCGTGTGCTGTGCGGTGTCAGTGCACGTTAAAGAACTCCAGGTGGTCGAAATTTCCGGAGCTCTTCACTACGGCGTCCCCCATACCCTGAGTCACTTTGGAACGTTAAACCCCAATAAATCAACAAATCAAATGATAAGTTTGATATATCGGGACTGTGCTCCAGGATCGTCAGTAGGGTGAACGGCATCCGGTGCGGTAGTTTAGTTGTGCACCCCCCCCCCCCCCCCCTTATTTCGAAAATGAAGATTGTTTCTTTAGGAAACGAAATGGCATACTAACTGTCTTACATATATCGCGGTGGACACCCGAACCGCGCTGTAAGGGAAGGGATAAGGGAAGGAGTTAAATAAGAAAGGAAAAAAGAGGTTCCCTATGTAGTGGAGGGCTCCCGAATAATTTCGACCACCTGAGGATCTTTAACCTGCACTGACATGGCACAGCACACGGGCGCCTTTTGCATTTTGTCTCCATCGAAACGTGGCCGCTTCGCCTGTTTTGCTTTGGAAGTCACTTTGAGCTATTACGTATGAAAGGTATTGGACCGAAGCATCGCATGAAAGACCTATTTACAAAATATAGGCTCATGCAGCCGAATAGCCAACAGGAAGGGGCGCCCAGTACATGTACTGCTATTGTCATTCTCTCTGCCTGCACCTATATGACCGTGACAAGACCCTCCGGTGACAACACATTCCCGGTGCTTAGCTGGAAGCGCGTCGCCTCAGCTAGTGGTGTGTAGGTGGGTGAACAAAGTTCGAAAATTGAGCAATTACATAGGCTATATCAGTCACCTGAAGGAGCACTCGGGAGTGGCGCATGTAGCGGGAATACAGCTTTTTAGGCCCGGTGAGATAGGCACCACAGGAGGACAAGGTAGCCTGGAAGGACGTGGACTTCCCAATGACGGCAGTCATAAACCAGCTGCTCATTCGTTTGTGACGAGGAGAGACGGGCGCTGGCAAATTGGCACGTGAGCTAGCTCCACTTGCATGCAGTGACATGTGCATACTGTGTTGTTCATGCGCGAGCAGGCAGTACGGATGTGTCCAGGCCCTAGGACAATGTAGTGTGCATGGGGAACAAATGATAAAATGGTAAAAAGACAGCGGTGTCACAGTGACCAACATAACATAAGGTGGAGCAATTTCCCAATTACTTTTGTCGGCTCAAGCCTTTGCAAAAGTGAAGGTCCCATGGGGTCTGCGCCTGGTCCCATGCTGTGTGGCTCATTACGTATCACTGGAGTTCTACTGCCTTGAAGACCAGAACTGTCATCGTTAGGCCTGGAAAATTTAGGACTTCCCTGGATCCTACAGGAGCCCCACAACCGTGCTTAGAGGCAAACCTCTTTTGGCACTTTACTTTTGCGAAAGCCATATAAAGGAGAGTATGCCGATCAATGTTCGGTCTAGGCGTTCAGTCGGTGGATTCGAGGAATTATAAGGTGTGTGGTCAGCTTGTACTAGTTGGAACGTGAGCGGAGGACTGTTTTCGGCAGAAAATAGCCCCCCTAATCAGTAAATAATTGTCATATGGAGTACCATGCTGAAGGAAGCCCTCTTGCAGAGGAAAACTTTTAGTATTGTTAGCGCACGTTATGGCGAATGGGTTGGTATAGCGTACCTGGCTGTAGAATCAGTGACAGTGACCATAGACTTATCACCTAAGCAGGACGTCGGAAAGGTACCAGCAGGTTGAAATCAATGCGATATAAAGGTTCCAGTGAATGTCAGTAGGCTGAAGAGCACAAGCTGGTGACGCAAATCACAGGAGGCACCATAGCCTCATGTGTTGCGGCACAAACTGATTCTTGCAAAATAGCTGCGCACCTGTTCGTGCGTACTCTACACACTCAGACAGCCAGCGATTGGCAGGTATTTCCTCAAGACGCCTAAGCAAAGCCACTAGGGCAAAAGAAGCAGCAACTGAGACCCATTAGAGTGGATATTGCGGCAATAGTGCTGTCTAGCAAATCGTAGGGAGGAATTCTTATAATGTGGAGGTCTGCAATTAGCGATTGTAATGAGAGATCACGGCGCTGTTCGTGGGTGATATTGAGAAGTTCTGATATGAGGAAGAGAAACTAAATATGGTCCCTCTCATTGCAGTCGGGCGGTACAGGGTGAAAGTCAAGCAGCCTAAATCGTGGTGATGTACGTGACGGTGAGCGAATACTCTTGCAAACATAAGGCCCGGTGCCAAGTCAGCCCGAAGCACTTTTTTTTTTCTCTTTAGCGAAGAAACGAGAAGAGCACAATTCTTGGTCAGGACTGGGAAATGCCAACTGAACAGAAAACGGTGAAAGTTGGCAGCAGCCCGAGCAAGCGTCGAACACTCACATTCATTGATGTACAATAAATAATTCCGCTCGGCAGGTAGCATAGTAAAGACGAGTTCATGGTTCTGCCATTGTTTGGCTAGGACAACACCAGCACTGTGTCCGCAGCCGTGCATGAGAACTTCAGTTGCGGTTGATGCATCGAAATGAAAAAAAATTGATGGCAAGTTGATGGATTGATTTTTTTTATCGTACACTTCAAATTTTCCAAATAGGCACAGTGCATTACTGGTAATAACTCTAACTATGATGGCATAGCATTTGAAGTGCTTTTGCTATTGCAACCTAAATCCCAATGCCTCAAAACCACATTTAAGTGGTTTTTATTTGCAAAGATTCTTATTATTGCTAATGAGTTGTTAGTAAAATTTTTTAAGTGGAAGCTTCAGTTTTGTGCATGCATAAAAAGCCCCTGCATGCAAATGTCAGTTGCCTGGTCTGTTGTTTCATGAGACTTTCTGCCTTGCAAGTGCAGTAATTGCTTTTGTGCTATTTGTGTGACTTTTCCTACATAAATGCGTTTATTGGTCACCTGCATTAGGTTCTGTGGCGGTTGCGGTTGCATGGTGCATGGTGGCGGTTGCCACCGCCCCGTTTCAAAGGGGGCGCTCCTATCCATCCATCCATCCATCCATACGTCACGGAGGAAAAGCTGCTGAGAAAATTGAGTGCCGCCAAGCAATACCTCGCGCAAAAAGACCGCGCAATATGCAGCGCATTCTTGGCTTAACCAAGCTAAGCCTGGGCATCTTTTTTTCATCTTCCCACTGTGCATAGCAAATCCATCCTGCATGCAAGACTCATTGGGTATATGTTAACTGGTTGTGAACCTAGCCTAGAAGCTCATACATCCAAAACAAGATGACTCACAAGAACATACCAGCATCTCCAGGTATGGTGGCGATATACAGGCACTTTACCTGACTTTATTAAGCGACAGAAAACGAGCTCACTAGTGCTAACTGCGAGATGCTTTTCTGACTTTCGAGTGTTCGGATACCTCTAACTGTCCCTTTTGTAGGTCATTTCTCTTCAGCACATGCCATCTTTGTGCACTCTGTGCCATACCAGCTTGCCCAGATACAGTGTAGACTAGGTCCAGGTTCCAGGGTTTGGAAATGAAGCTAGCTTAATTAGTAGTAGTAGTAATAGTAGCACAGCAATATTAAGTTGTTCTAGTGACAAGTCATTTGTACGTTCTCATGAAATGGATTGAGCAGTTAACCGTACACATCTTTAATTTTGTTTTTTGTCGCACTATGGCACATTGCTCTGTTCATTTTTGCAAGCACAGGAGTGTGTAAACAATCGCTAGGAGGCAGTGGCCCCAATTCCCTGGAGCCATGTTTTTTGACATCTAATACAAAGTCAGCATTTTAGTTTTGTTGTAAGTTTAGATGTTGCAAATATAGCAGCATGAAAGCTACTTCTCTGTTAAAAGCATACTTGAGTGCAGAGCGATAATAAGGGAGTAATTACTCATTGGCGTCCACCCAAGCGCAGCCATACGGCTACAAAGGAAAGCTACACAGCTTTCTCAGAAACTTCGTAGTTAAAGAAAAATTCGTCCTGGTCCAGGGTTCGAACCCGGGACCACCGCTTCACCGGAGCAGTCATTCTACCAACTGAGCTAACCGGGACGGTAAGCTTATGGTAGGGTGAGAGCGAATTGATCAATAATTCGAAGTGGGAACAGTGTTGGTCAAATGTTTAGGGGAATTCCCTAAACATTTGAAGCGATAAGTTCTGACTTTTCCCCAAAATTGCTGCCTTTTTGACATGCTAGATCCATGTTTCTTGCTATCTATGCCTAATATTCACATTTCCACTCCAGTGAGAAATGCAAGAAAGACTTAAAGCAGATGTGTTGAATCTTTCACATGCCTGATTTCAGATTTTCAGACATGGCTTCTGACAGTTGCCTCTTTAAATCTCAAGAGTTTTGGCTTTGCACTCTTTTGTATCTTGTTTTTAGTGACTAGCTGGATTATTGTTTTGAATGCATATAAGAGTTTTCCTACTGGATGTGGCCCCTTGAATCCAGCCAGCTCAGTGCAAGCACCTGAATTGTTCTGCAAGCATTGGAATGACCCAGTTTTACTGCTGACCACATTCACCTTTGGTATCCCTATTCTCATGAAACACTCCAGTAATTACCCTTCTTGGTCTTGCTTCCAGATTTGCACCGTGTGGCCTGAGCTTGTCGCAGTTCCAGTTGTCTAGATGTGGGAAGTCTTAAAGAAAAATGTTTGATTTGTGGTAAGAATATGTCTGGTGTATGTATTCTTTTTTTTTTCAGGTTGTAAGCGGATCTTCTGAGATTTTCGACAAAGTGCAAGACACCTCTCCATCAGTCAAATTACTTCCGGCCAGGACATTGTTACTTCCTTCCTTTTACACTGCAAGCAAAACTGTTTCACTGTGTCTTGGCATTTGCTGTTGTGCGTTGGCACATTCACAAATTTGAGCAGGAGTGCTACATGATGCTTAGCAGCTTGCTAGTAGTCCTATGGATTTACCTTGGATATCCTTATATTGATTTCACAGCTCCTTTTCTCCTCTAGCTGTTTCATACTTTTCCTTACCAGCGGTAGTGTTCCCAGGGTGCAGTGATTGCCAAGATGGTGGTTGCATTTGCCCAGAAAAAGTTTTGTAATAATTGTATCAGTGTTTTTTACAGGTATTGTAGCTGCACAATGCACCTGGACTCTACAATAGCCCTGCTCGAAACGTGAAAATTTGTCACCAGATTGAATATTTTTTTTTTTTGCATGGCACTTTACTCTGAATTAGATGTGACCTTGCTTTGGGCCTGTATTGTGCTTGGGATGGCTCACAAGGAATGTGTTCCACAGGCGAGTTGCGTCAAGGTGTATATAAACTGGTAGTGAAGCTTGCCTAAAAGGTCATAGTACTTGCGAAACGAACCTCAAGCCTTAACACTTTCTCTTGATATAAGTAGTTAACCTAAGCAATTGTGACGTTTTAGAAAACTGAATTTATGAATGCTAACATTTTGGGCATGGATTGCGAAATACTTTCCCAAGTTCACTTTTCAACGTTGTGTTTTCTGTCCTGTAGTTTTTTTTTTCTGTCCTGTAGTAGCTTACACAAGAGTGAGTGTAAGCTTTGTGATTGTGGTTCATAAACTATGCTATGGTAATGCACTTTCATACCATTTGGGGTCTTTTCCCACAGCAATGTATAAAATCAAAATGTACTGAAATGAGCCTGAGTTTATGCCGCGCTGCCTGAAGAAATGCTTTGTCTTGATGCTGTTAAATTTCCATGAATATGGCTGTCTTGCCATTTTATTATGATCGTTCTTTTTACATCATATTTGCACTCTGAGCTTTAATGAGAGTTGGTATATGAGTGGCCTCAGCCTTGGCTCAGTGGTTTTAGCGCTCACCTATTGACCCGAAATGCAGGTTTGATTCCAGCCGCTGTGGTCGAATTTCGATGGAGGCGAAATTCTAGAGGCTCGTGTACTGTGTGATGTCATTGCACATTGAAGAATCTCAGGTGGTTGAAATTTCTGGAGCCCTGAACTAAGTCGTCCTTCATAGCCTGAGTCACTTTAGAACCTTGAAGCCCCATTAACCCAACCAGTGTATGAGTGTCAGGTGTGTAAACAGTTCGAGGTTGGTGAAGACCCAAACTGTTAGAGTGCCCGTTTCTCATAATGTAAAAAAGATCTGGGATAATTCTGGAAAATTTAGAATAAACTTGTAAAATTACTCCTATTAAAGTATTTTTCAATTTAAAAGCAATTTTACCATAGCAGTTGCCGAGTCCTCGCGGCTTGAGCATCCGTATCACATGCGCTATGTGCAGGGTTCGATCCGATGCCGCTGGGTCACCAGTAATGCGATAGGTACAAGCTTTCCACTGACCTGGTGCCGAGGTTATCTGTGGTGAAATGCTTGGAAAATGGGCCTCTGACCCCACCTTGTGTAGATGAAGGTGCTTTGTGCCATGGCACTCTTTGGCCACGGCTACCCTTGATCCATAAGAATCCATCATCAGCATCATGAATTCAAAGTAGTTATGATAAGCGCCTTGCATTAGCTTTTCTGAAAATCTTGACATGCCCAGTGGCCTATATCATTTCTCAATAATAAGCAAAAGTGAGACATATGCAGAAAATATTCAGTTTTTAGATCACTGCATGCTTTGCAAATGGAAGTGACGAGTAAGACTTCTGCCCTGTATCTTTTGGTAGTGCATCCCAATTTAAATGTGAAGAGTGTTGGATTTTCACTTTTTGCGTCCTATATGTATACTGGGTATCAAGAGAAATTGTTTGGCAAATCAAAGTCATTTTAGGTTGATGCAGTCCCTGGAAGCAAATCTAAACTGCTCAAGTATCTGAATGCTGCAAAAAGCAGCTCAGTGATCCAGTTCGTTTGGATTCTGAATGCATCTGTGATAACCAACTTCTATGAAAGCACTAGCTGAAGGCTCTTTTCTTTCTGCAACATTCTGCATTTGCATCAGCCAACCTTCGCTTTTCACAACATCGCCTGTTGTGCAAATGAAGGCTGGAAAAGAAAGAACATGTATATGGACGCTTTTGTTGGGTTTTATGGGGTTTAGCATCCTGAAGTGACTCAGGCTATGAGGGATGCCGTAGTGGAGGGCTTGGGATAATTTCGACCACCTTGGCTTCTTTTATGGGCCCTGACATTGCACAGTGCAAGAGCCTGTAGCATTTAATCTCTATCGAATTATGACCCTCGAGTGTGGAATTGAACCAGCATGTTTCAGGTTCGCAGTCGAGCATCATAACCACTGAGCCAAAGCGGCAGCTTTGAATAGAGACTGAGAGCTTTGGCTGAATATAATTTTTTTCCTAATTTTTATTTTCAGGTCACAAGACTATCTTCTGGTATCTTCAATGAAGTGCAAGTCCCTATTCCATCAAATTGTTGACGACTTTTGTACAAATTTTTTGCTTGTTTTATTCTCACTGCAGTACAGCTTGTTAAGTATTGACTTAGCACTTGGTCTGATGAGCATTGTCATGTTCCCAATTTTTTGTAATAATCTGTGGCTGACTAGTTTTGTGCTTCAAGTTTGATGTCATGCTTTGGTAACTCCCCAATATTTATAAATTTTGCCCCGCATATTTAACTTTAGTTTCACTAGAGCAAATGCTCTCCTCCCATCTCACACCTTCTCTACAGGTAGGATTGCAGCTTTGGGTCAAAGTATTCCTTAGGTGCACAATTTACTTTTTGCCCATTTTCAAGAAGATAGTTGCACACACTCATATCAACTTTTTTGGTGACCAAACTGACATTGTTAAGAGGTACTGTACGTGGTAGTAGAAAGGTTGTAGAACTTTGATAGCCATGCCAATAGCATCGGTGCATTGTCAGTTGTCTCAGCGCTGCAGTGTTGAAACCACGCTTGCCATGTGCATGTGATGTTTTTAGGGTGCATGCCTGGATTGTCTACACTTTAGTAGTGTAATTTCTTCGATGAGGTTTGAGCAGTGACTTGATAATACACACTTTTTGGATTTATAACAATAAAATGAGGAAGAACAACGCACAACACAAGGCACACTTGTGTTCTTTATTTTCTGTTCTATGTATCTACAGTACAGTGGTGTTGCATTCTAAATAATCTGCACGACAAATATGATTAGCAAGCTGTCCCCAGAATCTGGCTTATGAACACTGAGGGGTGTGACTGCGTCAGGAAGCCCCGTAATATATGCCGCTGTTCAGACATGGTTTCTATGCCATGCTTTGCCGTTGAAACTCATGGAATAAAATTTTCTTGCTGAGATGTGAGGTGAGATATGTTGTGTCTTGAACTGTGTGCAGTGGAAATCAGTTTTTTATTTTTTCATTTTCAAAGTCTTTTTATGCCGCCACTGCACTTTGTTGAGTTATGTACAGGTTTTAAATTATTTAGAGGCAGCCTTCTGCAGATGCTCTTGCGTGTAAACAACCATGATTATTAGAACTGCTTTAAATTTTTTGTGTGAAATTGTGTATTATTTTTCATTTTCATTTCTCTGCCTTGTTTTTGCTTTTGCAAACAGATTATATGCGCCCCACAATTTTTGTTTTAAGTCTTGTTAGTGGTGTGTAGATTAATATTTACACCGTACAGTTGATCTCCAACAAATGTAACAGCTGAAAAATCAGAATGGTCCCCTTGCTCCATTAAAATTCATCCTGGGGGATGTTTTCATCTTTTTTACTTTTTTTGTGAGCTCAAATTGGTGAAAAGACAAAATAGGACTAACGGGGCTAAGGTCGTACAGAGGCTCAGAATGTTTGTAGCTCTTTACATATGCAACCACTTTTGTAGTGGCATGCTGTTAATGACCTTCTATATGCTGGATGTTATCTAGGTGCCATCTAGGAAGGAAGGAATGTTTTGTGTCAAGTCTAAGCTTTATTTAACTTTGACTTGCTGACTGGCTAGAGCGAAACAGAACTGCGCGATGACGACGGGACAAAAGAAGGCACGAATACACATACACAAAGCGCAGACTTCCAACTGACTTTTAGCGAAAGTAGGGTGCTTATAAAGGCTATCACAGCAAACAAGGAGACAAGCAAAGGCAATGGGCGTACAGTATTGACAGTGTCAACAAGAGCACGTGTGGTTTCGACCCATGAAAAGCTCGGATGTGTCCATCTAAGAAATCGATCTCTTGCCTTGAAAGAGATAAAGAAGGCGCGCTAACACACTTATTGCCCCTTTTGGAAATGAAAGAAGCCTCAATAACATCTCTTTCGGTTGTTGTTTTGGCCTTAGAAAGGAACTTTGTTTTTTCCAGGTAAGGAGAACAGTTTTTGGTGTCGCAGCTCTTACAATGCAAGGGTAGATTGCTGCCAGTGCCACTGCTGAGGGATCGCCTGTGTTCCAAAGCGCTCACATTAAAACAACGGCCAGTCTGGCCTATGTAGGAATCACGACCGCAGGACAGGTATTTCATAAACAACTTCTGAAACACACTTTATGAACTTGTTCCGGTGGTTCTTTTTGCAAGTGGTGGGTTCCTTTCTTGTTCCAGTCAGTAGAGGGCACACTTTTTTCAGTTTGCAGGGTGCCGGAAAAACAACGCGAATTCTATACCGTTCCACTACCTTCTTGATTTTATGGGAAAGGCAATGAAAATACGGCATGACGAATGGTGGCTCGAGTTCCGAGCATCTTTTATCTTTTTCATGTGAAGATTTTAGCCTCTGAGGCAGGCTTTCGCATTGATTTCTTAGATGGACACATCCGAGTATTTCGTGGGTCGTAACCACACGTGGTCTTGTTGACACTGTCATTGCCGTACGCACGTTGCCTTTGCTTCTGCTTGTCTCCCTGTTTGCTGTGATAGCCTTTATAAGCACCCTGCTTTTGCTAAATAAGATCAGTGGGAAGTCTGCGCTTTGTGTGTGTGCATTTGTGCCTTTTGTCCCGTCGTCTGCGCGCAGTTTTGTTTCGCTCTAACCATGAACCAACTAGCCCAACATCATGTCTTACTGACTTTGCCACCCAATGTGTCAACAACATAAGAGTGACTGATTGGAGGCACCTTTGTCATTTATTTCTCCTTCTTAAAGGTGGCACCAGTGTAGAACTGTGGAGGAAGGCATATCCTTAGCATTTTGGTAAACTTTTTTTTTGTTGTGCAGGTTCAGTCACTGATGGCAAATCCAGCTCGCCAACAAAAGAAAAATTGCGAGGAAGGCGATTTTTCCTGTGCCATGATTGTGGTTATGCTACAACTGTCATCACAAACTTCAAGAACCACCAGCGGAGACACACTGGGGAGCGGCCCTTTGAATGCAGACATTGCGGCAAGAGCTTCGCAGTGAAGAGGACCCTGGTATCCCACATTTACACCCACACGGGCGAGAAGCCACACAAATGCACGCATTGCAGCCAAGGATTCACGCAGAAGGGCACCCTGATTGCGCACCTCCGTACTCACACAGGCGAGAAACTGTTCACTTGCACTTATTGTCCCCAGGGCTTCACACAGCATAGCCAGCTGGTACGCCACCTTCGCACCCACACAGGAGAGAGACCATACAAGTGCAGCCATTGCACAAAGAGCTTCAAAGTGAAGTGTGCCCTGGTAGACCACCTTCGCATCCACACAGGCGAGAAGCCGTACCAATGCCAGCTGTGTCCACTATCCTTTGCGTGCAGGTCGAACTTTAAGAGGCACGTGCAAAAAAAACACTAGAATTGAATACTGCTCCTTCCTCAATTTTGCTTGCAAACGTTACCGTGTAGGTAGCAAGTATCATGAGCAGCATAGCCATGCAAAAATGTCCACTATTTTATAAAGCCCTAGCTTGTTATTTTGCAAGCTTTCACTGGTGACCTAAAGTGAAGTTTGTCCATCAACGTGCCTTCTAACAAAGACTGTGCTGTGTTACGGTCTGCCATATTGACAAGGAGCATGTTTGATTTCGAGTTGAAGGATTGCGAACACTTCTGGCTCTGTGCTCATAAAAATTGGAATGGCATGAGGAAAATGCTTAGTCACAGATAAGTGGGGTTGTGTAGTAAAATTTCATTTTACTTACTATAGAGGTGCTGTGTGCAACCCAGTTCTTGTGTATTTCCTGTAGCAAAGCATATTCTAGGCTGCCTAAGAAAACCAGAACAGACTATTGTATGCACTTTGAATGTTGATTTGTGTTTAATTTACACATGAGACATGATAAGGATTCCTTTTGCATTCAATAGTGGTATTGCTATTAGGGCTTTGGAACATTAAAATATGTGTTGGGTAGGTGCAAACATGTAGCAAATTTTTGTGTTGAGATGATACATTACCTTTGTGCAAAGTTTCAAGCTACAGTGAAAGAAAGACACTGTTCCTTTAATGTTTGAGTTACATTTTGAAATATTTTGTCTGTAAGATGCTTTGCAACATATACGAATCTTGTGTTTGTTATTTGTACTATGTGTTCTTTCCTGGTTAAAATAAAACTACAGTTTTGCTGAAATGTTCTCAAATTATGGAGAATGCAGTTGTTGCATTGTTATTTCATCTAATGCTACCTCCTGAATAACATTGTCTAATTTTGGTGTACAGGAGAGTGGCCAAGCTTCAAGTAAAAGGGTAGAAGTTTGAGCAAGTTCGTATGGTGTCATGGTGAATATGCCTGCGTGAATGACATAGTCGTGAAAGGAGATAATACAAGTGCTGTCCCCATCATGTTCCTGTTTTTTGTGCTGGTAGGTTTGCCATGATTTTAAGTAAAATTTATAATTGCAACGTTTCCAATGAGGGACAGAAATGTTGCCCAGTTGATACCTTTCAGATTTGTGCAGTTATAGATGCATAAAAGGACCAAGAGAGTGTCAGGTATCGTTTATGTCCAGGCATTATGTCAGTCGGTAACTTCTTTGTAGGACAATAGTAATTCCCATCTGCTCTGTATGTGTCCCTACGTTAAAAGTATGGACTGCACCCTTGTTATCTGTGATGACTTGAATTACAGATTTTCATATAAGAGACGAGCTGCTTAGCAACTATTTGCATATTAGAGTGTGCCTTACCATGTAGTGTTTCAGCAGTAAATGTCACGGTGTACAGAGCGTAATTGCATTTATTAGATATATTGCTTAGTTGACAGGGGCTTGGGCAGCCCTAAACCCAGAAATGTGCATGGTTTGCCTACTGTGCCAAAATATATTGAGCATTACACCATGTGCCACTTTCAGCAATTGGGCAAAATACGAATATGATGAACACACTTCATTCTTTATGAGATTAGACACACAGACATTATCAGAGCAGTTGGTCATTAAGGGAACAGATAGGTCAAAAAATGACAGATTTTGCCGAAAAATAACTTCTTTCATTCTCGCTTGTTTTCTTTGTTTCACAAAAACCCCTAAAGGCTCTCATTATGAGGGTATTACATGAAGGGTGTCGAAAGCGGAGAAGTACCAGGATGCAGTGTAAACTTGCAATTACAGCAACATGGCAAACAAAACAATAAAGAAAGCTAGAAAAACAAAGAGATGGATAGGCTGCAGATATCAAAATGTGGCAGAAATACAACATAACATGTGGACATATCAAAGAAAGCAACATAAATACAAAAATTGAAAATTATAAACACAGACAGTAAGCAGATGAAAAGTACCTGGAAAACTGCATGGTTCTTACTTTTTTAAAGCCCTTGAAATATTGTTGCATTCATTTTAGTTGTGATATTAAATGACAGCCGATTCCAGTCAATACTGGTTTTAGGAAAGATTTGGCAAAAGTTTTTATGTGGCATATGATGCGTTTAATCTTGAATGATTGCTCACAGCGTGAATGGAAGGACTGCTTAGGGGGAGTGAAAGAAATGATTGTGAAGCAATTAACTATGATAAATTACTCTGAAAAAGTATTAGGCGAACAAGCTTGTTACAGTGAGAGCAGTGATCTCATCCAGCCTGTGCTTTTAACACCATGACACCACTGAAACTTGAGCAATTTGAAGAAATGAAAAGATCATCACGAATTTGCAGGGATTCGATATCTATGATGTCGAATTTCTCTGGGTCCCATATTGCTGTGGTGCATTCAATTTTAGGTCCAATCAAACCAGTATAAGGAAGCATAGGCACCAAGTTTTTAACCGGCAGGAGGGGGGGGGGGGGGGGCCCAGTTAGCACCCTCTCTTTTTCATTCACCCTCCCCCCTTCCTCCAGGCATGCTCCTAGGCAAGAGATATTTATTTTACTCTCAGGAGACAGAGTACATTACAGAGGGGAACAGCCATTCACAGCAATATAGAAGATAAAAAAACGGTAAGGGAGCCAAGTACTCATCCTTGAGAAACCCCATAACCTAGTGGTACGGTAGAGGAATCAGCGTCATTAATGCTGACAAATTCAACACGAGAAGAAGGAAATCCACAGATCTAGTTAAGAACTGCAGGGTCATTGTTCAGCACACTTAGTTTATTTATTACCAGTGAGTTATTAACTTTATCAAATGCTTTAGCAAAGTCAAGAAATATGAAGTAAAGATGAAAAAGCGGTGTCCAAATAGAAGTGCAAGTCATAAGTGAAGGAAAGTTTAGGGTTTATGGTTTCTGGGTATTTAACATCCCAAAGTGACTCAGGCTATGAAGGAAAGTAGTTGAATGTCGCATGAGAAAAACTTTCGGAAGCCAAGCTCTGTTAGAAGAAATTGTTACGCTCCAGAGAATTAACAGGATGTGTAAATATACCTACCATTATTTTACATGCTATTGATCTCAAAGGTATGGGTCAATGGTTAGATGAATTCTGATTATCTCCCGCTTTATGTACAGGTATGACCATAGCTGTCTTCTGGTCTTCAGTAGTACACCTTGATGATACGGTAGTGAGAATATGCATTTTATGATGACAGAACTATACTGCTTAGCATTCCTCATAAATTTGCCATTTATACCATCAATTCTGCTAGCAGATGTTAGTTTGAAATCGATAATCGGTATGATGCCTTGTAAGTAGAACATGGCGGGATCCATTGCAAAATGATCGCACAGCTGGAGATCGGGATGTTGGATAACATTGGATGAAGAAGGAAACATCTTAACGAAAGTATGATTTAATACAGTAGCACAGAGGTGGTCTTGAGCAGGTTCACCGGTGGGTGCAATAACGACACTTTATTGGCATTTCCTGGTTTTAGGGGTTAGTAATTAAGACGAGTGAATGCTCTGCTAAGCATGGTCCAATCCAGTCTGACTCCATTGTTAAACTCATGCTTCCCGTTAATTGACAGCAACTACACATCGTCGAAGTTGCAGCACGTTGCTCATCCATGGGTCCGTTGAAGGTAAGCCCATGCCGCATGCAGTTGTGGGAGTGCCGTCGGCTCCGCATACGCAACTGTGGCGAAGCGCAGCGAGTCACGTGATTCGATATAGTTGCGGGATGAGTGAGTGTTGGCTCAACGCGCACAGCTGGGGCGAGGTGTGGCGAATCACGTGGCGCGACGTCGGAGCCAATCGTCCGCTCCTCCTGGTTTGGTCAAACTTCACAGCCACATGACCTTCAGCTTTGTATGGGAGTAGTAGAGCTTTCGGTCTAAAACGAATATCAGCAGCTTACCCCGCCACAATCCAGAGATCATCATCATCATCAGCCTGACTACGCCCACTGCCAAAGCCTCCTAGAATACTTTCAGGCCTGCGCACTCGCTCCGTGACGTCACGCACCTTGACCGAGCAGTGCGGGAAAGTATCTGCCGGCGTTGCGCGCAGTGCATGCGGCATGCATGAGCTCTAAACATCGGACAAATAAAATTTAGCGCCTTCACGAGTGAGTAAGAAAAAAGAAAATGGAGGCAAAAAAATCATCATATTACATTCTTGATGCCTTTATTTCAGTCATATAACTAATATGTCCCGGTCACGGTTCATTTGAACTTCTTTAATTTTCTCTCTTGAGCTGCGGCCTTCTTAGCCGTTAGCAGGTCCGTCTTCATCTGTACGTAATTTTTCATGTAGGTGTTCGTGGCAGCCCACAAAATGTTGGAAATCACTTTGTCTGGGTGATGTCCGTTGCAGCAAACATCCAACTCTTCGTCATCGCTCAACAAGTGCTTCATCAAGCAAAGGAGCAGCTCTCTCTGATGGCGTGTGGAATGGAACTGCGCGGCGTTATCTTTTGTCGTCAATTTTTCAAGCACAATTTTTGTGTGCAGAACAGCGTTCACAACGACAGGCTGCGGAAATTTGAGCGCTCCTCTAGTGAGCCCTTGAATTAGACAGTTCTCGTCCGGTGGAATGTCCCTGTCCTCTCTTGTGAGATTTCTTGCACAAGCTTCGCAAGGAAGTTTGTTCAAGGCGGCGTGGGCGCAGAAACCAGCTATGTAAATTACTGCGGGCAAACTTTGTTTCTTTGAATTGATGTCATCCCATGTAACCGTGATGTTGTATTGGTCTTGCAATTTTCTGGCGTCAAATGTAATGGTGCTGGACTCCGAGAGTTCTTTCACATCTGGAAATACCAGTGAGTCTTGAAGACGCAGTTTGGTTTCCGACTCAAATATTTGCTGAACAGAAATATGATAATTGGATCCAGCAAGCCGGCGGTAACGTCCAAACCTGCTCTCCAAACTATCTGTTTGAAATTTCCCCAGCAAGACATATTCAAAATTAAGCTCTTCGAGACAGTACCTGCTGAGTTCTATCAACGCATATGATGTCAGCCGGAGTGCTGCATGAGTTTCTGGAGTCAGTGAACCAGAACGGCTGCCACTCATCTTCAGGTCATTCCATGTGTCCAACCAGTCTACAAATTCACCAAGAAATTGCAGCTGCACGCCAGTCACGTTTCTGACAGGCTCCTGATAAGGATCTCTGAGGTGTCGGCCCTTTGATGGTGTTTTTGTGTTCACGATGCACCACCACCTGTGTATTAAATCAATGAACTCCGCAGTATCAGCGGCATAAGGAAAGCCGGGTTTCGTACCGGGAGTCCTCAGAGCTTGTGCTGCAAAAGGATTGATTACTTTGAGCGCAAGTTTCACATTTTGACGCTCAATATTTGTTGGGTGCAAGGCCTTGTATGTTAGTCCATAGGCAAATTTAGACAGGTTGTGTCGCTCTGAAGTATACAGGTCCCGAAGCGTCTGAAACGAAGCTTTTTTTATTTCAAGCTTTGATTCGGTGCTTTTAAACTGGATAAAGAAAAGATGTATCTGGATTTTTTTGATTGAGCCAATTGTTCCTAATGCACTTTTAACAGGTGCACGGGATCCACCGCAAAAAACAACGGCCGTGCATTGTCCGCCGGATGAGGATACACTATGTCAATTGCTTTTTTCTTGGAAAATAATGACATTACTTTTCTGTTTATAGAATTGTTATCGCTTACAACCGCAATAACCTTGAGACCGGCTTTTTCAAGCCCTAAAATAACCTTTTTGAGGACTTCATGCAAGTCACTTGCCTCAATGCTGAAAACTGGCAAGATATGTGCCACATCTTTGTGTCCAGAAAGCAACGACTGCGTCATAAATACGTGCGCAGTTTTGGCAGCTTCAGAGGAGTTGGATGCTGTTCCCGTGAGGGAACCTCCCTTATACTCAAAATATTGCTGTATATGGATCTCATCCATCATAAGTGTTACCGTCCTCTCATGGGGTTTCAGAAGATTTGCTTTTTTTGTTATATAACTTAAAAAACCCTGATCACTTTGCTCTGCCGCAGGGCTAACGTTGTATTTGTTACAGAGTCTGGTGATTGTACAGGGATGAGGCAAGATCAATTTTACAGAGCTGCGAACAAATTTGTACGCATGTGGGGAAATTGAAAAATATGCTTGACAAGATGACAAGCTCTGAAGAATATCTAAATGCAGTCTGTTCTCTGTGGAGCAGATGAAGCTGTTCTTTTAGAAATCTTAGGGTTTCCATCTTTTCCACTGGCAGAAGTTCATCACTTGAAAGATCATCACGAAGAGAAAAAAGTAATTGAAAGCAGGCTTTAAGTTTTTTGTCTTTCTCGCAACGGTCGGGTGCTCTGAACTGCAGCACACTTTTGAGGACGGATTCCAAACTGCGCATGTCTTCAAGTCTGTCGGGAACTGTCATTTCACCACCGCGCAGCTCAACTTTTCTCCAGAAGGCTGACACCTTCAACGAATTATTTACTACCACGGAGCGTTCGATTTCTGGGTGCGCTGAATTCTCGTCGACGTGAAAGAATGCTACGGCGGCGTCAGTTTTTCGCATCACCCAGAAGTCTGAGACGTGAAAACCTTCAAGGAGAGACAGAAGTTCCCCATACGACGAGACTTTGTTCCTGCGCTCCTCTTCTTCATGTGTCGCAAGTGACATCTCGATGGCGTCTTGCAGACGAGTTGCTTCGCGTCGTCTCCGCTTTGCATTGGGCTCCTCGCGAATCGGTGCAGAGTTAGACAAGTATGATGGGCAATTTGGCAGTATCGTACGTACCGCCTCAGGAGTGAGTCGGGTGAGGTTCATCGCAACTTCTATTGTCTTTCCATCAGCATCTGTGTACGATGTTGTAGACCGGAGGTATTCGGGCTTAAAATGGAGCTCGCACACCTGCATAAAAGAGGAATGTTCCCTTTGAGTATGAAATTTTTCTACGTCATGTTTTCTTTTTTTATTTTACGATGTAACTGCTGTTGTTACTACCATTGGCTAATTACTGCTATTGGTGCTGCTTATAAGTGCTGCTGTATGTCAGTTAACTGGCATCAACTGTAACACACTGTATCGAACTGGTTGAATGCCATATGCTTAATGCATCCGAATGTATATTATAATTTGAAATTAACAGTGATTGACATATGAGAAAATTATATTACCTTTGGATCCCGCAGTGTGTCGATGTCCACATCATCACGCCGGATGGCCTGCTTCCATTTTATCCTCCGGTCGTCTTTTGGGAATGAGAAGACACGGACCTTCGGACCGCCGTCATAATTTCCACGGCAGTTCGGCACGCAACAGCGGCCCATCCTGGGCTGCTGGAACTTTCACTGACACTTTCACGACGCAGATATGCAGCACACAACACACGTTTGCAGAAGGAAATCAGACCACGCTACGAAAAGAAACACGTGCTTAGCTTCAGAGTCAAGCTGCCGTGACAGGACACTGCACGCAGCACGTGTGTACTGACAAGCCTAAGCGGTAGTGCACCAACTTGTTTGACCGGTCACTCTACCGCCCGACCGGTCAAGGTGGGGTGATGTCAAAGGGTGCGAGGAGGAAAGTGCGGAGGCCTTAAAAAATTCGAGGAGGCTTTGCCACTGCAGGGCAAAGGCCTCTCCCATGTCTCTCCAGTTGACCCTGTCCTTCGCCAGCCGTGGCCACCATATTCCCGCAAATTCCTAATCTCGCGCGGGATGAATTTGGCCTGGCTTAGCTTAAATCAGCTTACTTGATTTTCAGTGTGATCAGCCATGGCCAGTTCTGCAGTCTTTCCCCAGATACCCTGGATAGATACCCCAGTCCCTCCCAGAACCAGCGTCGCGTGTGTCCCCAATATTTCTATCTAGCGTGGCCGGGGCTCTGCGGCGGCTTTGCTGGCCTCGCGTTCTTGTGTGTGTTCCATCCACTTACGCCGACAATCTCTACAAAAATGAGACACTAGACAGAACAATACAGTAGAAGAGGAGGCCAAAGTGATCAGTGAGGATGAAGTCTGAAAAGTGACAGTTCAGTCAGCAGTGCCATGCCTTGAATATGTTTCAGTTGCATTGTGCTGGCAAGGTGTGCAAAATTGCAGTATATTTTCCAAGCATGGCAGGAAGTATTTGGGCCTTCGTGTGGTCACTCTTGCAATTCACTGACGCAATGGCTTCCAGCTGGATGCATTAGTCGCCAGGAATGGGCCCATCAAATGAAAAGGCCAGCAACTGCATGGTGCAAGTTGGACATGTTAGCAGCCAACTGTAACAGACACATTTTCAAGGTGTTACTCCCAACCATGCAGTCACTTAACCAACTGCTTTCTTCCAGATCACTTCAGCTTCTTCTTCGATTGTGTGAGCGTCACTTTTTTGCCTCTGAATTATGTACAACAGTGTACAGCACATCAGAAGGAAAGGTGACTGTGTGATAATTAGGTTTTTGGAAGTAATTTAATCCTGTGAAATAACACAAATGTTACTTCGAACTCTCTTGATGCTGTTATATCTACGATCCCACAAAATTAGTCCATTCATTGCAGAAAAGTCAACAACAAAGAGAAGTGGCCACCACTAATAGATGTGACTGTAGGATTCATACTGAAACTTCTGCAACAAAAACTGCACAACCGCTTAGGTGCTGTAATTGTAAATTTTGCCTGCAGCAAAGGCTCGCTTATGCAAATAAGTTCAAATTTCCAATCAAATATCACTGAGAGAAAAATGCAAGACGAAATGGCAAAAAGAAAACTGTTCAAAATAGGATAAAGATAAATCGGTCAGCAAGTACTGCAGCTTTATTTCTACCACTAAAGTACAAGCAGTGGACACCAACAGGATATGAAACATTGAAGTATGCTCTCATGAGATGCAACGCGTACAGTGCTGTTGAAAATTAAAAATGAAAGGCAGTGATCACTCTGTGTTTCCACCAGAATGGCTTCAAATAAATACAATGTACCATTTCAAGACTGGGACCACCCAGTCTATTTAGGTGATCCCTCAACACAGCTTTGCTTACAGGATTCTCTGTGAACACTATCAAGAAAACTATTAGACTAACAAAGCGAACATCATCTATGACAGTGTCACAGTACTGCTACACCTTTCTTTTTTTCTTTGCGGTCATAACATGAATTAATAAATCACAATTCTTACTCTTTTTGTTTACAACACAGACTATAGGGTCTCACCCAGAAATATGTCTTCCTAATCAACCCTATAGCTGCGGTCATGCTAACCTCAGTATTGTCGTTACAGCGAAAATAATGCTCAGTGAGCCATACTGCAGCATGCAGATAATTTCGCCACACACTTGATTCACAAAGATAGATCAGTTAAGACAAGTTGTAGATGGTCACACTGAAGAGAGTTTTTTCAATTCTCCATCTATGTGACACAATACACACAACAGAGTATGGGGATGGTACAAAATCAATTTTTTAAAATTAGACCCAACATCTTAATGCAACCAATGAGAAAGTTACCCGAGATTCATTTAATGCATTCAAAACCCCACATTAGTAACAGATTTCCAAATCACTCTCAGGCAGCAGAGAATGAAGCGCTGGAGCTATAATATTTTGCCTGATATGTGCAGAACAAAGCTGCAGATCGAATATCATTCGGAATGTGGTACAACTCTTACGACAAAAACAAAAAAAAGTGTCAGCCAAACTTTATTGCAGTTTAGCATGCAAGAAACAAGAACCAAGCACAGTAAAAAATGGTGAAAAATGTTCTGACAGTATAATTGCAAGCAGAAAATTATGAATGGTTGGGGAAAGAAAAACACAGCATTAACTTTGCAATGTCGTGAATACAGGCAATGCAAAATCAGGCACAGAATTAGGATTTCCATTTACATCACACCGCATCTGCAAAAAAAAATGCACCAGGCCACACTTTTAGGTCAATTCATGGATACAACAGTAAGAATGGAAAAAAAAGTCCTTCCCATGTCTCATTACATAAAGGCAAGCTCTGGGTCCAACAGAAAATTATTACACAGCCAACACATCAGGCCTCACCAGTGGGTTTCCCAAATGCTGCTGTTTCAAGTTCACGTGTAGAAAGCCAGGTTTATTTACAGTCATTGACTCCTAAAATCTGGCACATAACTCTAAAAACATTGATCCCTTCAGCGAAGAGCTTATCCCCAAACTGGCAGACTTAACAATGCACAATGGCTGCCTGGAACTGCACTGCATAATGCTGGAAGAACACCCCATAGATTTAAAGAGAAAATGTTTTTAGAAGAACATACCCCACTGAACACAGTAACGTCTTTTTGAGATCTTATATACGTCTTCGCAAGATAAGCGAGACATCTTGCCGACAGAATAAAAACCTCTACAGACGTCTTAAGAACATCCTCTGGAAAATCTTACGAACGTCTTATATGTTTCTAGCAAGGACATCTTGAAACATCTTGTAGCTTTCCTGTAGAAGGGCTAATGCACCACAAATTTTGGGATAGAAGACTTTGTGCAAGCTGTCCACAAGATGTCTTTTATAACGTTTATTATTATTCTTTAAACAGCTACATTTAGAAATATAAGGCATTCTGTGAGACATTCAAGGTCTAGGGAGGACTTCTAATAACATTTTGTAGCTCTCCTATAACACTGCAAATTTTGGAATACAAGACGTTGCACAAGATCTCAACAAGATGTTTTATAACGTCATCTATACTTTTCCAAATAGATACTTACGCACCAGTTAATAAGTTTAAAGCACCATGGAAGAGCTGCTCTACATTTTGTAAAAAAAAGTGCCCCTAGCCCCCCCCCCCCCCCCCAAAAAAAAAGGAAGCAAGGTACTTAAATGAAAAATGAGTTGTAGTCACGCTTTCAGCAGAATAAAGTTTTATTTCACAACTTTAAGAAAACAAGAACAGACCTTATACCATATACAGTTGTGCACTTGCACAATGCTGCAAACACATAAGTTCTTATATTTATTAAAACTTGAGTAACCTGTCATATTAATATTAAAAAAGATACGGTAGCAACCTAGCTGTTACAACAGAGCTGCACTTCCGCTTACAACTATACAGCACAAACTGCTATGCAGAGTATTAAATAGCACAGGGGCCCATTTACTCAGATTGCAGAATAATACAAGTCAAGAATGTATACAATAGTAAAGTGCACATGTATTTCAGTGCACATATGACATAATGTTGCACTCACAAGATGCTTTCAAGGCACAGGTTAATTTGCCAAGACCTTGCTAGGGCTTAAGAAATTGTCTGCGCAATAAAAAGAGACTGCAAAGCGAGATTTGTTCACAGGAGCTTACAGGCAAAAACAAGAGCAAGTTCACATCAAATCAGAAAACATTAGAAATGGCTTGACAAACACTTCCCGCAAGAAAAGAAGGCACTGTATAAGTTACGCTTGGAGGTATTCTTACAGAATCACAATTTGTCCAATGGACAGGTTCAAATACACAGATCAAATGAGCATAGACCCATTCCAGCACTTGTGCAATTAGCAACAGCTATATATATAGATGCTGGCAATGGCTTGGCAAAACTCAATTTCACTAAAATGGATGGCATGATAAACATACATTTATGCCTAGAGCTGTTTTTCCACATCAGTATCAGAGAATGTAGGCAGGAAGCCATTCTCCACTAAGGCAAGACTAAAAAGAAAAAGTCAGCAAAGAAGCATTTGTTAACACAAAGCATGACTAGAACAGTTTGCAAAAAAAAATCTGCACCTTTCAGGACAGGGGCTCCATGCAAGGGAGGCACCTGCTGATGCAGTTGCATAAAAACAGGACAAAAAGAAAAACAGCTACACTTAGAACTGTTCTACATCAGTATCACATGTGTAGCCAGGAAGCGATTCAAGCACTAAGGCAACAACCAAAAAAGAGAAAGCAAAGCAGCATTTGTTAACACTTAACATCACTAGAACAGCTTGCAAAAAAAAAAAAATCTGCATCTTTCAGGACAGGGGTTCGACACAGGGAGGCACTTGAGAAAAGCAGCTCTGTCTAGAGCTGTTGTAATCAGTACAACGTTATGTGGCTGGGAAGACATTCCCCCACTAAAGCAACACGTTTAAAAAAAAAAGGTCTTCAGCTTTCAGTACATGGGTCCTCACATGCAGCATCCAGATCAGGGGCTCGATAGAGGGGAGGGACCTCCTGATGTAGTCCTGTAGAGGTGTTGAGAATTGCAGTGCTAGGTTAGTGTTCTGGCCATTCATAATGAAATTCATGATCAGCATAACTACAGCCACTGAGCTCAAGGACAAGCCCATTTCTGAACACTAAAGCATGCAGTGAGATGGAGAAAGACTACAGCTGACAACATCATGATTTATACCCATTACACTTCACAAAACAGTCATTCCGAAGCAACTAATTTAAAAGGGAGAGTCGGTCAGGCATATCTTCAAAGTATACTGCACACACAAAAACAAGGACGTGAAGGTACACACAAGCGCAGAGCAACTAACAAGCAACCAAAGCTGCTAACCCACACAGAATAGAGAAAAGTGCTCTTTTAACCACGAATGCCATTTAAGCTCCACAAGCAGAGGTCCACAATGGCAGCCACCTTTTTCGTACGAATGAGCACAATATTTCATGCTGGATTTGCCACCTGCTGCCACTGAACAAAAACTATGGCACTAAACGGGCATAAAAGTTACAGCTGCAGAAAACGGTAGCACTGCATCCATCCTTTCTCAGGCATGCAGCCAGAAATATTTTTCAGGAGACACCAAAATTGATAATTTTGCCAAGCAGGGGAGGCGAGGAATACCCATTAGGAACACTGACAAGAGAGCATCGCATGCCCACTATGGAATAAGTCTGCTAGGGAAGCTGCAGTATTTATTTCTATACTGAATACTGTAGGCCTAAGCCCAAGCAAAAAGAGCATATACAATAAAAAGAGCAGATGAACGTCAAAAGAGTTAGACCAGAAAATGAAAATTAAATAAAGAAGTAGAAAGCTTTCGTACCTTTTGGCTGCATTCTTGACATGGGCTGAACAATTTTTCAGCCATGCCATTACACCATCTTGTATATTTTTTAATGTCGCTTGTGACATGCTTTGCATCAGGCTTACTGCTTCTGCAGATAAACAGTAAATTGTGGACATTTTTAGAAATGCATGACAGTACATGTCATACTTAAAAGGAATACGAGAAATTATTAAATTTGCTCCTAATGCGGATAAAAGTAGCCTTCACCGTGAATCAGAAACATGGCATCAGACTCCTCTCGAGTACTTTGTGGTTTATATTTCCCCACTTCCGGTAAAACCTACTTTTCTCAGGTTACAACTTGGTTTAACCATTTCTCGTGTCATGTCAGCAAATACCTGCAATTTTTTAAAAGTGCAGTCGATTTAATATTTTGAACAAGAAGTGAACTGGAAATCAAATTAGGCTCAGTTAAGGGAAGTTTTGTTATTACACTGCAGTTCATACTACAGATTCCTCCACACACTTTCAAGGCAATTAATGTTCAGTTAAAACAAATTTTCATTACTTGTTAATCAATGGTTTGGTACCTTGCCGCAGTCATGGCTGGCTATATAGCTGTATGAATTTTCATATATTCTAGTACTATTGTGATCGTTGAACAAAAGGAAATCAGGCTGTATACAGGTGTGGCACTATTAAACACACAGCCTTGGACACACGAAGGCACACCCTTGTCACATGGGAGCATGCCATGCAGCCTGGTCTGCAGCTCATCTCCAGCGATGACGACCATGGCCCAGCTCTGCTGCAGTCCAACACAACCAGGAGTGTGATAAGCAGCGTGGGACTGGGTCAGTCTGCTGCTAAATGACATGCATTCTCTTTAGATGCCTATACTCTACATGGAGAGCCCAAGTTTACTCTGCTGCAACGACTACAAGGTGGTCTTGGAAATGCAAGAATTAAATACACCTATTACACCAAAAATTAAATACACCTAAACTACAGTCACCCACATACTTGTCTACAGTGCTGGATCAACAAGCTCTATTGAGAATTATTCATCACTGTCTTAGTGCATTATTTTTTCAGACACCGAGAAGCTAGTTAAAATCATTGCAAACATCTATGCACAAAATTGTGTTCTCTACACCACTCATAACTGACAGCATTGTACTCTGTAGTGCGTGGCTCAAGTGCTTGCAACAGGTGTGTGGACGACAGTACAAAAATCTCCCAGACTGTGGCGAATGAATGTGTAAATTTAAAAGCTACTCCATTTTAGTTTATAAGCTTACCAGTTGAAATGGCTGACTTCACTTCTAATATTAACTATTACTGGCAATACCTCAGTTCATTTCTCTAATCTGAGTATTTTTACTCCTTCACTACAAACACTTCACTCACCCACCATAATCTTGAATCAATTTATTTTGCATTGAAAAAGTCAATTAGAACACTCCAACCAGATGAGAATTTAAGGCATACCGGTCGTATGCTTCAAAAATAAAGATCAAGGTGGATCTTTCCTGGTTATCCCTTTTTGCTTAATTTAGTGAAACTAAGCCCCATACAGCATTCACCGGAGTTTAAAAATATCAAACCCAGAAGAAGCCAATTTACATAGCAATCCATCCACCTTAAGGCTCCCATTAGCAGAGAGCCATGTTACCTTGTTTGCCCCATGACGCACTAAATATACAGTTTAACATTACTATTTCAATAAAGAAAGAGGCTAAGGACTCACTCTGAACAACAACGAAAAGGCGCAGGTCGGCAAATGCTTTTTTCCCCTTTTGGCCGCAGAGGCTGAATTTTTGGCCAAGTTCATTTGTCAAAAGCCGTGCCAGTATGCGCGCTGTCGCTGAATGCGGGTTGTTTCCGCCAGTACTGGCAAGCTGACTGACCTGCATAAAGAACCCGGTAAGCCAGGAAAACATCCATTTTTCGAAGTAGCCACAGCTGTGCACCTGCCACTAAAAAAATTCCTCATACAGGTATCTAAAGCATCCAAATGGATTAAATAGCAAGGGAAAGTAAAGCTACCTCAACAACAACAAAAAAGAAAACTAATACACAGATTAAATATGCAAGACTAAGCACTGCTTGCATTATATTTAATGAAGCACAAGGTATTGATTTCACATTTCTAGGTAAATGAGGTTAGGTATGGTTGCTGCTGCCAAACATTACAACTCAATTATTTTCATCTTAATTGCAGTGGAGTGGAAGGTGCAAGCACAAGATGACATCTTTGAGCATACTCTTCTCATGTGCCCACCAGTCAACTTAAAGGTGCACTGAAGAGGAATCTGAACTCGTCTTTTTGCCGCGGGAACTCAATCTACACGTCCTGAGCATTCCTAGAAACCTCGATTTATTGACCTGTGTGGCCGATTTCCCTAATTAAATCGAATTAATGTCCGGCTCCTGCCTTTTTTTTTTAAATTCTCCCTCGTACGGTGGGCGGAGTCGACCAACGCGCGGAGTGCCTTTCACCCAGTCGCGTGGCGGCTTGCCGCTCTGCCATCGGCGGAGTAATACATAGTAATCCGCAGAAGCAAATAGTCCACACGTATTTTTATTTCTGCGGGCTCATTTTGCAGCTATATTATCTGTGAATGAAACTATTTATTCACGGAAACCTAAAAAACAACATAAAGCGAAAGCAAAGCCTCCACGGAGCTGGCTGAAAGGTACGCCACGTGTTGGTCGACCTCGAACACCGTACGAGGGAGAATTCAAAAATAAAGGCAGGAGCCAGACGTTAATTTGATTTAATTAGAGAAATCGGCCACACAGGGCAATAAGTCGAAGTTTCTAAGAATGCTCGGAACGTGTAGATCGAGTTCCCGCGGCAAAAAGGCGAGTTCAGATTCCTCTTCAGTGCACCTTTAAGAGGCAAAAAATCTGCCTTGAGCTTGTTTCCACTCCACTGCACACAACTTCCGAGACGAAGTTTAATACTATCCACTAAAATCTAAAACTCATGTGCAGCTCAATTAACTGATGTTACCTGCATGCAAAAAATGTTTAAGCAAATGAGCTTAATCATATCATCTCAGTACACAGTGCCGCACTTCTTTCACAGAAAGCATTTTCTTTATACCCCTGACTTCCTTCTTGAGCACACACAACTCTCGCAGGACAAGCAGAGAGGTATCTGGAAAAGCAACAATAAAGCCATAAAAATGGGCGCACAAACACCTCCAGAATGCGACTGTCCTCGCTCACAAGGTTCTGTATTTCAAATCAATGAACATTTGGGTTTTTTTAGCACATGCGTGCCTTACGCTCCATTTTTTTACCTGCTTGTTCTGAAAATATTAATAATACTGTAACTGCAAACAGCAGACTATTCAATACGCAGCCAGGCATTATTAATTGATGCTGCACACTTGTTGATGGACTACGCATCTGCATGCTGTTTTCCGCCTCCATCTTATGCAGAAAGGGCACAAAGCTAGGTCACATGGAGTTGCTAAGCATGTCTTCAAACCTATTGGCGTTCAATGAAGCTAAGAAGCCCGACAGCCCGTGGGTTAGTCCACGAAATACCCCAGCTAAGTCACCCTTGGCTTGCAAACAGAAAAAAGCAAAGTAATGCAAGACCACAAACTGAAATTTGATAGTAAATTTGTTACATTGTTACACATACCTTGAGCAGAGCAAGGCACCAAAACATCTTGGCCACTGCCGGGAGGTGACTCCACAGGTGACTGCACTGGCACTAATTTTTAAAACACACAAAAATCCGTATTTAATCATAAACTTTCTCAAAAAGTTTCTCATGCAAAGCAAACTTATGAATCTGTTCTGATGTGGATGTTTGCCATTAGTAGGCAGCATGTGGTAACCCTTACTCTGTACTTTTGCAATTCTGATGCTCTACAGGTAATTAAACTTTCATTTATAAACCTGCTCCAAGCAAGAGAGCATTATGTTTTAGATGTGTTTTTTGCAGTCTGATATTTCCTTGTCAGAAATCCTTGAAGAGAGCTGCACTGCACTTTCTTGACAAAGCTGAAGTTTTGGTTAATCTTGCATATTAACCATCCTTAAAATGTAACCTATAATGGCAAACTACCCTCCTGTTTGGGCTTAGTTCTTTCATGTTGCGTACTGCCAAGCACTTTAAATATTTTATTTACCTGATGGCACTATATCCAAGCAATTAAATTTAAGACACAAAGCTTTAACCATTTGTTAGGAGCATGCAAGCAAATACCATTCTAACCTAGGTTAGAATGGCCATTCAGCTGAATGCCATTCAGCTGAATGGCCTTGATGACTTGGAGGAGACTGAGTGGCAACTGCTGAACCGCGTTCCTCGATAGGCTCTGCAGGTGCAGTTTCATGTCACGGCCATTCCGCGCGACATGAATTAAACTGCCCCTGGAGAGCCTAGCAGAGCCAGCAGCGTGAACGGCGGGGCTAAGACAACGAGAAGCACGACTTTCGTAGTCCGCGAGCGAACGAATCCGTCAACATGCCAAACGGCATTAACTGCGAAGAAAGACTGCTGTGGCTCGCTCTTCACAACAAATCCTCCGAAAAAAATGCGGCTGACAACTCAAGAACGGAAATTCACATCTAAATACGGGGATCTCGCTCATTATCAATGTTTTCCCGGCTGATCCTATGCCTGCAGCGAAACCTTTCGGTAAGCCGCATTGCTTTTTCCGGATAGAATGACGAAAAACCTTTGCCCACTGCCTCTTCGGTTGATGCAACCATAAGCGTAACGGAAGCTCGGCGTCGCCGCAACGCGTAGACGTCGTCAAAGCTGGCGAAATAGGCGAAACGCTTCCCGCCAAACAGCGCGCGCTGGATGGATCGATGGATAGATGGATGGATGAATGGATAGGAGCGCTTTCCTTGAAACGGGGTGGTAGCAATTGTCACCTTGCTAACACGTGACCACAGCGCCTCGGCCAATGGGAGGCTCGATCCGGCCGTGCGCTTGGAGAGAGGAGCCGGAAAGTTCAAAGCTTCTCGCTACTTTTAATGCTACCTTTTTGCTCCCTTTCGTCAAAGGTGTGGGCGTGCGGGCGCGTAGTTCCGTGTTCGGCGAAAGTAGTGCGTTGTATGTGCGTATGTTCACGCTCATTGGTGCGAAATGCAGCGACTGTAACTTATGTCAGTGTTACTGTTTTCCCAAGTCGGCAGCGTCCGCATAAGCTTTCTTCTTTTGAACTCCGCGTTCGAACTTCTTCTGGCGCGCTCTTTGTTGGAGCAGTAATAACAATAATACGGCCGGGCGTTGTCAGAGAGTGTTCGAACGTTGCAAAGCGACTTGTCAAGAGAAGACTGCCGGCTAAATTGGTAAGTCAGTGCACTACAGTCATTGATCCTCGACTACGAGAAAAAAGAAATAGCCCATCCACTACGGATCCTGCATCTGACTTGGCCAACACGTGATCCCTTTGAAAATCCTGTGTACCAGTGTTGAAAAGTCGCGTTGTATATCTAAAACTGCAATTTCGCTGTTCGTTTGATAACCGCCGCGGTGGCTCAGTGGTTACGACGCTCGGCTGCTGGCGCGAAAGACGCGGGTTCGATCCCGGACGCGGCTGCTCAATTTTGATGGAGGCGAAATTCAAGAGGCCCGTGTACTGTGCGGTGTCAGTGCACGTTAAAGAACCCCAGGCGGTCGAAATTTCCGGAGCTCTTCACTACGGCGTCCCTCATAGCCTGAGTCACTTTGGGACGTTAAACCCCAATAAATCAATAAATCAAATGATAAGCTTGATATATCGGGACTGTGCTCCAGGGTCGTCACTAGGGTGAACGGCATCCGGTGCGGTAGTTTAGTTGTGCACCCCCCCCCCCCCTATTTCGAAAATAAAAATTGTTTTTTTAGGAAACGAAATGGCATACTAACTGTCTTACATATATCGCGGTGGACACCCGAACCGCGCTGTAAGGGCAGGGATAAAGGAAGGAGTTAAATAAAAAAGGAAAAAAGAGGTTCCCTATGTAGTGGAGGGCTCCCGAATAATTTCGACCACCTGAGGATCTTTAACCTGCACTGACATCGCACAGCACACGGGCGCCTTTTGCATTTTGCCTCCATCGAAACGGGGCCGCCTCGCCTGTTTTGCTTTGGAAGTCTCTTTGAGCTATTACGCATGAAAGGTATTGGACCAAAGCATCGCATGGAAGACCTATTTACAAAATATAGGCTCATGTAGGTGAATAGCCAACAGGAAGGGGCGCCCAGTACATGTACCGCTATTGTCATCCTCTTTGCCTGCACCTATATGACCGTGACAATGCCCTCCGGCGACAACACATTCCGGGTGCTTAGCTGGAAGCGCGTCGCCTCAGTTAGTGTGTAGGTGGGTGAACACTGTTGGAAGATTGAGCAATTACATAGGCCATATCAGTCACCTGAAGGAGCACTCGAGAGTGGCCCATGTAGTGGGAATATAGCTTTTTAGGCCCAGTGAGATAGGCACCACAGGAGGACAAGGTAGCCTGGAAGGACGTGGACTTTCCAATGACGGCAATCATAAACCAGCTGCTCATTTGTTTGTGACGAGGAGAGACTGGCACTGGCAAATTGGCACGTGAGCTAGCTCCGCTTGCATGCAGTGGCATGTGCATACTGTGTTGTTGATGCGCGAGCAGGCAGTACGGATGTGTCCAGGACCTAGGACAATGTAGTGTGCATGGGGAACAAAAGATAAAATGGCAAAAAGACAGCGGTGTCACAGTGGCCAACGTAACATAAGGTGGAGAAATTTCCCAATCGCTTTTGTCGGCTCAGGCCTTTGCAAAAGTAAAGACCCCAGGGGGTCTGCGCCTTGTCCCATGCTGTGTGGCTCATTATGTATCACTGGAGTTCTACTGCCTTGAAGACCAGAACTGTCGTCGTTAGGCCTGGAAAATTTAGGACTTCCCTGGATCTTGCGGGAGCCCCACAACTGTGCATGGAGGCAAACCCGTTTTGGGACTTTACTTTTGCGAAAGCCGTATAAAGGAGAGTATGCCGGTCAATGTTCGGTCGAGGCGTTCAGTCGGTCAATTCGAGGAATTATAGGGTGTGTGGTCAGCTTGTACTAGTTGGAACGTGAGCGGAAGACTGTTTTTCGGCAGAAAATAGCCCCCCTAATCAGTAAATAATTGTCATATGGAGTACCATGCTGAAGGAAGCCCTCTTGCAGAGGAAAACTTTTAGTATTGTTAGCGCACGTTATGGCTAATGGGTTGGTATAACGTACCTGGCTGTAGAATCAGTGATAGCGACCATCGACTTATCACCTAAGCAGGACATCGGAAAGGTACCAGCAGGTTGAAATCAATGCGATGTAAAGGTTCCAGTGAATGTCAGTAGGCTGAAGAGCACAAGCTGGTGACGCAAATCACAGGAGGCAACATAGCCTCATGCATTGTGGCACAAACTGGTTCTTGAAAAACAGCTGCGCACCTGTTTGTACGTGCTCTACACACCAAGACTGCCAGCGGTTGGCAGGTATTTTCTCAAGACGCCTAAGCAAAGCCACTAGGGCAAAAGAAGCAGCAACTGAGACCCATTAGAGTGGATATTGCGGCAATAGTGCTGTCTAGTAAATCGTAGGGAGGAATTCTTAAAATGTCGAGGTCTGCAATTAGCGATTGTAATGAGAGATCACGGCGCTGTTCATGGGTGATATTGAGAAGTTCTGATATAAAGAAGAGAAACTAAATATGGTCCCTTTCATTGCAATCGGGCGGTACAGGGTGAAAATCAAGCAGCCTAAGTCGTGGTGGTGTATGTGACAGTGAGCGAATACTCTTGCAAACATAAGGCCCGGTGCCAAGTCAGCCCGCAGCACTTTTTTTTTCTCTTTAGCGAAGAAACGAGAAGAGCACAATTCTTGGTCAGGACTGCGAAATGCCAACTGAACAGAAAACGGTGGAAATTGGGAGCAGCCCGAGCAAGCGCCGAACACTCACATTCATTGATGTACAATAAATAATTCCGCTCAGCAGGTAGCATAGTAATGACGAGCTCATGGTTCTGCCATTGTTTGGCTAGGACAACACCAGCACTGTGTCCGCAGGCGTGGATGAGAACTTGAGTTGTGGTTGATGCATCTAAATGAAAAAAAAATTGATGGCAAGTTGATGGATTGATTTTTTTTATCGTACACTTCAAATTTTCGAAATAGGCACAGTGCATTACTGGTAATAACTCTTACTATGATGGCATAGCATTTGAAGTGCTTTTGCTATTGCAACCTAAATCCCAATGCCTCAAAACCACATTTAAGTGGTCTTTATTTGCAAAGATTCTTGTTATTGCTAATGAGTTGCAAGAAAAATTTTTTGAGTGGAAGCTTCAAAGCTTCAGTTTTCTGGATGCATAAAAAGCCCCTGCATGCAAATGTCAGAGTTGCCTGTTCTGTTGTTTCATTAGACTTTCTGCCTTGCAAGTGCAGTAATTGCTTTTGTGCTATTGGTGTGACTTTTCCTACATAAACGCGTTTATTGGTCACCTGCATTAGGTTCTCAGTATTTTTTACAGGGCACTAGGTTCTCAAATGAATGCGATTTCGCTGTGGACGTTTTTATGCGTAGCATATTGCAATCACTCAGTTCAGCCCTTCGGCGTGGCCGGGCAGCCACCAAACCGAGTGACGTGACGTCCTGTGGTTTGGTGACGTCACGTCACCAAACCACAGGACCACCAAACCACAGGACATCACGTCACGCGGTTTGGTGACGTCACGTCACGTGGTGAGGTGACGTCACCAAACCACGTGAAAAAAAGAAAAAGAAACGAAAAAAAGGACGGCTGAGCATGGTGGTGGTTGCCACCGCCCCGTTTCAAAGGGGGCGCTCCTATCCATCCATCCATACGTCACGAAGGAAAAGCTGCTGAGAAAATTGAGTGCCACCAAGCAATACCTCGCGCAAAAAGACCACGCAATATGCAACGCATTCTTGGCTTAACCAAGCTAAGCCTGGGCATCTTTTTTTCATCTTCCCACTGTGCATAGCAAATCCATCCTGCATGCAAGACTCATTGGGTATATGTTAACTGGTTGTGAACCTAGCCTAGAAGCTCATACGTCCAAAACAAGGTGACTCACAAGAACGTACCAGCATCTCCAGGTATGGTGGTGATATACAGGCACTTTACCTGACTTTATTAAGTGACAGAAAACGAGCTCACTAGTGCTAACAGTGAGATGCTGTTCTGACTTTCGAATGTTCCGATACCTCTAACTGTCCCTTTTGTAGATCATTTCTCTTCAGCACATGCCATCTTTGTGTGCTCTGTGCCATACTAGCTTGCCCAGATACAATGTAGACTAGGTCCAGCTTCCAGGGTTTGGAAATGAAGCTAGCTTAATTAGTAGTAGTAGTAATAGTAGCACAGCAATATTAAGTTGTTCTAGTGACAAGTCATTTGTACGTTCTCATGAAATGGATTGAGCAGTTAACCGTACACATCTTTAATTCTGTTTTTTGTCGCACTATGGCACATTGCTCTGTTCATTTTTGCAAGCATGGGAGTGTGTAAACAATCGCTAGGAGGCAGTGGCCCCAATTCCCTGGAGCCATGTTTTTTGACATCTAATATAAAGTCAGCATTTTAGTTTGGTTTTAAGTTTAGATGTTGCAAAAGAGAAAAAAGTATACAACAGCTGTATCCTACCGGTACTCACCTATGGGGCAGAAACGTGGAGGCTAACAAAGAGGGTTCAGCTTAAGTTAAGAACAACGTAGCGAGCTATGGAAAGGAAAATGATAGGTGTAACGTTAAGAGATCGAAAGTGGGCGGAGTGGGTGAGGGAACAAACGCGGGTTAATGACATCTTAGTTGAAATCAAGAGGAAGAAATGGGCTTGGGCAGGGCATGTAATGCGAAGGCAAGATAACCGCTGGTCCCTAAGGGTAACGGAGTGTATTCCAAGAGAAAGCAAACGTAGCAGGGGATGGCAGAAAGTTAGGTGGGCGGATGAGATTAAGAAGTTTGCGGGGATACAGTGGCGGCAACTGACAAAGGACAGGGTTAATTGGAGAGACATGGGAGAGGCCTTTGCCCTGCAGTGGGTGTAGTCAGGCTGATGATGATGATGATGAAATATAGCAGCATCAAAGCTAGTTCTCTGTTAAAAGCATACTTGAGTGCAGAGCGATAATAAGGGAGTAATTACTCATTGGCGTCCACCCAAGCACAGCCATACGGCTACAAAGGAAAGCTACACAGCTTTCTCAGAAACTTCGTAGTTAAAGAAAAATTCGTCCTCGTCCATGGTTCGAACCCGGGACCACCGTTTCACCGGAGCAGTCACTCTACCAACTGAGCTAACCGGGACGGTAAGCTTATGGTAGGACGAGAGTGAATTGATCAATAACTCGACGTGGGAACAGTGTTGGTCAAATGTTTAGGGGAATCCTCTAAACATTTCAAGCAATAAGTTCTGACTTTTCCCCAAAATTGCTGCCTTTTTGACATGCTAGATCCATGTTTTTTGCTATCTATGCCTAATATTCACATTTCCACTCCAGTGAGAAATGCAAGAAAGACTTAAAGCAGATGTTTTGAACCTTCCACATGCCTGATTTCAGATTTTCAGACATGGCTTCTGACAGTTGCCTCTTTAAATCTCAAGAGTTTTGGCTTTGCACTCTTTTTATCTTGTTTTTAGTGACTAGCTGGATTATTGTTTTGAATGCATATAAGAGTTTTCCGACTGGATGTAGCCCCTTGAATCCAGTCAGCTCAGTGCAAGTACCCGAATTGTTCTGCAAGCACTGGAATGACCCAGTTCTACTGCTGTCCACATTCACCTTTGGTATCCCTATTCTCATGAAACACTGCAGTAATTACCCTTCTTGGTCTTGCTTCCAGATTTGCACCGTGTGGTCTGAGCTTGTCGCAGTTCCAGTTGTGTAGATGTGGGAAGTCTTAAAGAGATATGTATGGATTGTGGTAAGAGTATGTCTGGGGTATATTTCTTTTTTTTTTCCGGGTTGTAAGCGAATCTTCTGAGATTTCCGACAAAGTGTGAAACACCACTCCTTAAATCAAATTACTTCCAGCCAGAACATTGTCACTTTCTTCCTTTTACACTGCAGGCGAAACTGTTTCACTGTGCCTTGGAATTTGCTGTTGTGCATCGGAACATTCACAGATTTGAGCAGAGTGCTACATGATGCTTACCAGCTTGCTAGTATTTCTATGGATTTGCCTTGGATATCCTTATCTTGATTTCACAGCTCCTGTTCTCCTCCAGCTGTTTCATACTTTGCCTTGCCAGCAGTAGTGTTCCTGAGGTGCAGTGTTTGCCAAGATGGTGGCGCATTTGCCCAGAAAAAGTTTTGTAATAATTGTATCAGTGTTTTTTACAGGTATTGTAGCTGCACAATGCACCTGGACTCTACAATAGCCCTGCTCGAAGCGTGAAAATTTGTCACCAGATTGAATTCTTTTTTTTTTGCATGGCACTTTACTCTGAGCTAGATGTGACCTTCCTATTGGCCTGTATTGTGCTTGTGATGGCTCACAGGGAATGTGTTCCACAGGCGAGTTGCATCAAGGTGTAAACTAGTAGTGAAGCTCGCCTAATAGGTCATATCACATCCGAAATGCACCTCGAGCCTTACCAGTTTCTCTTGGTAGAAGCAGCTAACCTGACCAATTGAGAGGCTATAAAAAACTGAATTTATGAGTGCAAACATTTTGGTCAAGGATTACAAAATATTTTCCCAAATTCACTGTTTAATGTCGTGTTTTCCGTCTTGTAGATTAATTTTTTCCTTTTGCACATTCTATCTCTCTGCCCTCTCAGTTGCGGCAAACTGCCAATATGTTGTTTAGGCCAATATTGCCAATATGTTGTTTAGGCTAGGTCTGGCGGTCGCTGTTTGCAAATGAACCTGACCTAAGAGTAGGAGCAGCAGCAGTGATAGCAGTAATAGTGATCTCTCTTCATCTGGGTGTGCTTGTAGTATTCAATTACCAGTTAAGTAGAGCTGCATGTGACATTGTTTTTATTGCACACATAATGCATTACTCTGTTAATTTTTGCAGGCATTCAAGCTAATATGAGAAAAACAAAGAAAAAAGTCTTGCAGCAAAATATGCCCCAAGGCAACTGCTCTGCCTGACAGGCGTAGTCTAAAACGGCATGTTTTGGCAATTTTAGCTTGTAATGAATGTGGGTACAGTGGCCCACTTCAAGTTTTTTGCTAATGGTACTTCTGTTGCTGTTTTATGTGACTGAGTGGCAACTAGGCTTTGGGCGAGTGTTCCTGTAAGACATGCACATAAATGCACATAGACAAGATTGAGTTCAAGCTTCATGATTGCGGTTCATAAAATATGCTATGTTATTGCACTTTCATACCATTTGGAATCTTTCCCCACAGCAATGTATAAAATCAAAATGTCCTGAAACGAGCCTGAGTTTATGCCGCGCTGCCTGAAGAAATGATTTGTCTTGTTGCTGTTAAATTTGTATAAATATGGCTGTCTGGCCACTTTATTATGATTGTTCTTTTTGAATCAGATTTGCACTCTGAACATCAATGAGAGACGGTCTATGAGTGTTGGCCGTGGTGGCTTAGTGATTATGGTGCTCGGCTGCTGACCTGAAAGACGTGGGTTCGATCCCGGCCGTTGCGGTCGGATATCGATGGAGGTGAAATTTAAGAGGCCCGTGTACTGTGTGATGTCATTGCATGTTAAAGAACCCCAGGTGATCTAAATTTCCGGAGCCCTTCACTACGGCGTCCCTCATAGCCTGAGTCGCTTTGGGACGAACCCCCATAAACCAAACCAGTGTATGAGTGTCAGGTGTGTAAACAGTTTGACGGTGGTGAGAACCCAAGCTCTTACACTGCCTGTTTCTAATAATGTAAAAAAATCTGTAGGATAATTCTGGAAAATTTTGGAATAAACTTGGAAAATTACTCATATTAGAGTCGCATCCCAATTTAAAAGCAATTTTACCATAGCAGTTGCAGTCTTGCCAGCTTGAAGGTGCAGTGAAGAGGAATCTGAACTCGTCTTTTTGCCGTGGGAACTCAATCTACACGTTCCGAGCATTTTTAGAAACTTTGATTTATTGCCCTGTATGGCCGATTTCACTAATTAAATCGGGTTAATGTCTGGCTCCCGTATATTTTTTGAATTCTCCCCGTACGATGGGCGGAGTCGACCAATGCGTGGGGTCCCTTTTCAGCCAGCTCCGTGGAGGCTTTGCTTTCACTTTATTTTGTTTTTTTAGGTTTCCGTGAATAAATAGTTTCATTCGCAGATATTATCGCCGCAAAATAAGTGCAAAGAAATAAAAATACGCATGGACTTTTTGCTTCTACGGATTACTACGTATTACTCCGCTGATGGCAGAGCGGCAAGCCACCACGGGACTGGGTGAAAGGCACTCCACGCATTGGTCGACTCCGCCCACCAAACGGGGAGAATTCAAAAAATAAAGGCGAGAGCCGGACGTTAGTTGGGTTTAATTAACCTATATATGTGTTGGCATATATGTGTTGGCAATATAAGTGTTGGCAGTCGAGCATCATAACCACTGAGCCAGAGCGGCAGCTTTGAATAGAGATGGAACAGTTTGGCTGATGATAATTTTTCTTTTTCCTTTTTTTTCAGGTCGTAAGCCCATCTTCTGGTATCTTCAATGAAGTGCTAATCCCTATTCCATCATATTGACTACTTTTGTACAAATTATTTTGCTTTTATTTTCACTGTAGTGCAACTTGTTAATTGTGACTTAGCACTTGCTGTGATGGGCATTGTCACATTCCCAATTTGCTGTAATAATCTGTGGCTGATCAGTTTCGTACTTCAAGTTTGATGTCATGCTTTGGCAACTCTCCAATATTTATAAATTTTGCCATACATATTTAACTTTACTTTCAACAGAGCAGATGCTCCCCTCCCATCTCACACCTTCCCTACAGGTTGGATTGCAGCTTTGTGTCAAGGTATTCCTGAGATGCACGATGTACTTGTTGCACATTTTCACGAAGATAGTTGCACATGCTCAGAGCACCTTTTGTGATGACCAAACTGACATTTTTAATGGATGCAATAGTTGGCAGAAAGATTGTAGAACTCTGACAATCAAGTGGATAGCGTCAGTGGATTGTCAGGTGTCTCAGTGCTGCAGCGTTGAAACTACGCTTGTCATGTGCATGTCATGCTATTACGGTGATTGTTTGAGAGAGTCTGCACTTTTGTGGTCTTATTTCTTTGACGAGATTTGAGCAGTGACACCTTGCATATATCCAATTTTTGGATTTAAAACAATAAAATGAAGAAAAAAGCAGAGCAAAGGGCATACCTTGAGTTGTCCATTTTTTTTCTGTTCTATGTATTTCCAGTACTGTGGTGTTGCATTCTAAATAGTTCGCACGACAAATATAGTTAACCAGCTGTCTCCAGAATCTGGCTTATGAACACTGAGGGGTGTGATTGCGTCAGGAAGCCCCGTAATATATGCCGCTGTTCAGACATCGTGCTATGCCGTGCTTTGCCGTTGAAACTCATGGAATAAAATTTCCTTCCACAGACGTGAAGTGAGATATATTGTGCCTTGAACTGTAAGCAGTGGAATCCATTTATTGTTTTTTCATTTTCAATGTCCCTTTATGCTGCCACTGCATTTTATTAAGTTATGTTGAGCTTATAAATTATTTAGAGGCAGCCTTCTGCTCTTGGTCTTGCGTGTAAACAAGCATGATTATTTGAACTGTTTTAAACTTTCTGGTAAATTTTAATTTGTCTGATGTTGTCTATTATTTTTATTTTCATTTCTCTGCCTTGTTTTTGCTGTTGCAAACAGATTATATGGGCCCCAAAGATTTTTTTTTAAGTGATGTAAGCGGCGTGCGGTCTAATATTTTCACCGTAAAGTTGATCTCCAACAAATGTAATGGCTGAGAAATCAGAATGGCCCTCTTGCTGCACTAAGTGTCATCTGGGGGATGTTTTTCTTATTTTCTACCTTCTTTTTTGTGAGCTCAAGTTGGTGAAAAGACAAAGATGGGACTGACGGGGCTAAAGTCATACAGAGGCTCAGAATATTTGCAGCTGTAGTGGCATGCTGTTAATGACCTTCTATATGCTGGATGTCATCTACGTGCCAGCTAGGAAGGAAGGAATGTTTGGTGTCAGGTCTAAGCTTTATTTAACTTTGACGTGCTGACTTTGGCACCCAATGTGTCAACAACATAAGAGGGACTGATTAGAGGCACCTTCATAATTTATTTACCCTTCTTGAAGGTGCCATCAGTGTAGGACTATGGATTGAGGCATATCCGTCGCATTTTGGTAAACTTTTGTTTTTCTTTGTGTAGGTTCAGTCACTGATGGCAAATCCAGCTCACCAACACAAGAAAAATCGCAAGGAAGGCGACAGTTCCTGTGCCATGATTGTGGTTATGCTACAACTGTCTTCACAAACTTCAAGCGCCACCAGAGGAAACACACTGGGGAGCGGCCCTTTGAATGCAGACATTGCGGCAAGAGCTTCGCAGTGAAGAGGACCCTGGTAGCCCACATTTACACCCACACAGGTGAGAAGCCACACAAATGCACGCATTGCAGCAAAAGATTCACGCAGAAGGCCACCCTGATTGTGCACCTCCGTACTCACACAGGCGAGAAACCGTTCACTTGCAGTTACTGTCCCCCGGGCTTCACACAGCAGAGCCACCTAGTAGACCACCTTCGCACCCACACAGGAGAGAGACCATACAAGTGCACCCATTGCAGCAAGAGTTTCAAAGTGAAGTGTGCACTGGTAAACCACCTTTGCATCCACACAGGCGAGAAGCCGCACCAATGTCAGCTGTGTCCCATGGTCTTTGCAAGGAGGTCGAACCTAAAGAGGCACGTACAAAAAAAACACTAGAATTGAAAACTGCTTTGTCCTCACTTTTCCTCTCGGACGTTAGCGTGTAGGTAGCAAGTATCATGAACAGCATAACCATGCAAAAGTGTCCACTGTTCTATAAAGCCCTAGCGTGTTATTTTGCAAGCTTTCACTGGGGACCTAAAGTGAAATTAAGGTTGTCCATCAACGTGCTTTCTAACAAAGATTGTGCTGTGTTGCGATGTGCCATATTCGCAAGGAACATGTTTGATTTCGGGTTGAACGATTGCAAACACTCCTGGTTCTCTGCTCATAAAAATCGGAACGGCATGAGGAAAGTGCTCTAGTCACAGATGAGTGTGGTTGTGTAGTAAAACTTCATTTTACGTACTATAGGGGTGCTGTGTGCAACCCAGCTCCTGTGTTTCCTGCAGCAAAGCATTTTCTAGGCTGCCTAAGAAAGCCAGAACAGAATATTGTATGCACTTTGAATGTTCATTTGTGTGAATTTTGCACATGAGACAATAATTCCTTTTTCATCCAAAAGTGGTCTTGCTATTAGAGCATTGGGACTTTAAAATTTGTGTTGGGTTGGTGCAAACATGAAGTGAATTTTTGTCTTGAGATGATGCATTATCTTGATCCAAAGTTTTATGCTACTGTGAAAGAAAGACACTGTTTCTTTGAGTTCCTTTTTTAAGTATTTTGCCTGTTACATGCTTTACAGCATATGAGAAGAATTTTGTTTGTCATTTATGCTCTGTGTTCTTTACGGGTTGAAATAAAGCTGCAGTTTTGCAGGCATGGTTTCACACTATGGAGAAAGTGGTTGTTATTGCTGGGCTATTTTATCTTACGCTGCCTCCTAAGCCCAGTACTGACAATTCTATTAGTAGTCGTAGCAGTAGTAGTAGCTTAAGTAATTAACAGTATTTGTGAGTGCTCAGAAAGTGCATGTAAAATGCATTGACCAATTAACCCTTTCACTGCCAGGTTTGTTTACTCACAGCTGCACACGCCGTGCCGGGTTTTTTTTCGTGTTAGTTTCCTGGAAATTTTTTGCTAGTAACGCACTAAAATGCTCTGCAGGGCATGTAGACATGTTTATTCAGGATAATCTTATAGATATTAGTTGTACTGAATCAAATCTTCCAGCACCAATCGTGCCTGTCGGATTTCCTCTTCTTACGCGGATTTTTCGGTGGAAGGGGAACTTCATTGCTGACATCACTCGACAAGGCACTTAGGTGGGCTCCTTCCTTGTTTTCATTATCATTGGAGTCTGAATTCACAAGCAGTTTTGAATTTATTCGTCCGTCAAAGCGCGGACGAGTGTGACACATTGCCTTACATGGCTCCTGTGCGGAAACCAAAACGAAGTGACTTAGATGTGGAAACATGCGAGCTATCTGTTGTGTAAAATTTACCCTACAAGATCTATGAGTTTATAGCGTCTCTCCATAGATGGCGCTACATGTTTGCATCTTTTTTTTTTTTACACGAGTATTATTGGGAGCGGCAGGGGGTGAGTTAAAAAGCCAAAATGAGTTAACTCGAGAGAGGCAGGGCGTGTGCTTATGTGGTAGCCCGAGTTATCTCGGGAGTGGCGGTAAAAGGGTTAAGCACAGTAGCTCATGCATTAAAGCGAGGGTCAAAAGTTTTAAATAAGCACTGCGTGACGACATCTATATTTTTAATCGTGACCCAGTTAAAGTTAAGAGCATGTAAAACATTTCTTTTAGCTTTAGATGTATACTTGGGCACTGTGAAGCACTAAAGAATTTTGTACAAATTGCATTAGCCTGCCACTGAATGAGTCTTTCCTTATGACCATAAGCATGCGGACACCTAGCAACAATGTGCACAAACTTGTTTGGAAGCATGGTATGGTCTTCCTGTTAACTATGCTCGCGTCGTATTTTGCATTTCTTCCCTACAGCCGTATGGTGATGCTGCATTAAGTACTAGTGCCTGTCTGCACTGCTGGCGCTGCCACCTCTCGAGCCCGAATGTAACCCATTCTGCAATTCTTCAATTTTCTGCATACATAAAAATCCCCTGCATGCAAATGTCAGAGTTGCCTATTCTGTTTCATGAACCTTTTTGCCTGTGCAAGTGCAGAAATTGCTTTTGTGCTATTTGTGACTTTTCTTACTTTGCTATCATAAACCGTTTATTGGCCACCTGCAATAGGTTCTCGGTTTTTTTTGCAGGGCACTAGGTTCTCAACTTGATGCTACTTTGCTGTGGGCCTTTTTTAATCTTCTCACTGTGCATAGAAAATCCATCCTGCATGTGAAACTCTTCGGGTATATGCTAAATGCTTGTGAACCTAGCCTAGGAGCTCACATAACCGAAACAAGGTGGCTCACTGAAACATACCAGCGTCTTTCGGTGTGGTGATATACAGGCATTTTATAAGGGAGTAATTACTCATTTGCATCCACCCAAGCGCAGCCATACGGCTACAAATTCGCTCTCGGCTACAAATACAGCTACAAATTCAATTCGCTCTCGCTCTACCGTAACCTTGCCGTCCCAGTTAGCTCAGTTGGTAGAGCGACTGCTCCGGTGAAGCAGTGGTCCCGGGTTCGAACCCTGGACCAGGACGAATTTTTCTTTAACTACGAAGTTTCTGAGAAAGTTGTATAGCTTTCCTTTGTAGCCGTATGGCTGCGCTTGGGTGGATGCCAATGAGTAATTGCTCCCTTATTACAAATTTACTCCACCTTGGAGGATTCCCCTAAACATTGACCAACAGGCACTTTACCTGACTTTATTAAGTGACAAAAAACGAGCTCACTAGTGCTAACAGTGAGATGCTTTTCTGACTTTCGAATGTTCGGATACCTCTAATTGTCCCTTTTGTTGATCATTTCTCTTTAGCACATGCCATCTTTCTGCACTCCGTGCTGTACCAGCTTGCCCAGATACAATGTAGACTAGGTCCAGCTTCCAGTATTTGGAAATGAAGCTAGCTTCATTAGTAGTAGTAGTAGTAGTAATAGTAGCACAGCAATAATAAGTGGTTCTAGTGACAAGTCATTTGTACGTTCTCAATAAATGGATTGAGCAGTTAACCGTACACATCTTTAATTTTGTTTTTTGTCGCCTTATGGAACATAGCTCTGTTCATTTTTGCAAGCATGGGAGCTTTAATTTAGATCAATATTTGAGTGTGTAAACAATCGCAAGGAGGCAATAGCGCGAATTTCCTGAAGCCATGTTTCTTGACATCTAATATAAAGTCAGAATTTTAGTTTTGTTATAAGTTTAGATGTTGCAAATATAGCAGCATGAAAGCTACTTCTCTGTTAAAAGCGTACTTGAGTGCAAAGCGATAAGTTCTGACTCTTCCCCAAAATTGCTGCCTTTTTGACATGCTAGATCCATGTTTTTTGCTGTCTATGGCTAATATTCACATTTCCACTCTTCAGTGAGAAATGCAAGAAAGACTTAAAGCAGATGATTTGAATCTCCCACATGCTGGATTTATTTTCACACATCTTCTGACAGTGGACGCCTCTTTAAATCTCAAGAGTGTTGGCTTTGCACTCTTTTGTATCTTGTTTGTAGGAACTAGCTGAATTGTTGTTTTGAATGTATATAAGAGCTTTCCGACTGGATGTAGCCCCTTGAAACCAGTCAGCTGAGTGCAAGTACCTGAATTCTTCAGCAAGCACTGGAATGACCCAGTTCTACTTCTGTCCACATTCACCTTTGGTATCCCTAGTCTCAAGAAACACTGTAGTCATTACCCTTCTTGGTCTTGCTTCCAGATTTGCACCATGTGGCCTGGGCTTGTCGCAGTTCCAGTTGTGTAGATGTGGGAAGTCTTAAAGAGAAATGCATTAATTGTGGTTAGAACATGTCTGGGGTATATTTTCTTTTCTTTTTTTTTCAGGTTGTAAGCGGATCTTCTGAGATTTCCGACAAAGTGCGAAACACCACTCCAAAAATCAAATTACTTCGGGCCAAGACATTGTTACTTCCTTCCTTTTACACTGCAAGCAAAACTGTTTCACTGTGTCTTGGCATTTGCTGTTGTGCGTTGGCACATTCACAAATTTGAGCAGGAGTGCTACATGATGCTTAGCAGCTTGCTAGTATTCCTGTGGATTTACCTTGGATATCCTTATATTGATTTCACAGCTCCTGTTCTCCTCTAGCTGTTTAATACTTTTCCTTACCAGCAGTAGTGTTCCCAGGGTGCAGTGATTGCCAAGATGGTGGTTGCATTTGCCCAGGAAAAGTTTTGTAATAATTGTGTCAGTGTTTTTTACAGGTATTGTAGCTGCACAATGCACCTGGACTCTACAATAGCCCTGCTCGAAACATGAAAATTTGTCACCAGATTGAATTCTTTTTTTTTTTGCATGGCACTTTACTCTGAATTAGATGTGACCTTGCTTTGGGCCTGTATTGTGCTTGGGAGGGCTCACAGGGGATGTATTCAACAGGCGAGTTGTATCACGGTGTATATAAACTAGTAGTGAAGCTTGCCTAAAATGTCATAGTACATCTGAAACGCACCTTGAGCCGTACAGGTTTCTCTTGGTCGAAGCAGTTAACCTGGCCAATTGTGACGTCTTAGAAAAATGAATTTATGAGTGCTAACATTTTAGGCAAGGATTTCGAAATAGTTTCCCAAGTTCACTTTTCAACGTCGTGTTTTCTGACTTGTAGATTGTTTTTTCTTTAGCACATTCTATCTCTCTGCCCTCTACGCTGCCAATATGTTGTTTTCCCAATATGCCAATGTTGCCAATATTTTGTTTAGACTAGGTCTGCCTGTCGCTGTTTGCAAATGAACCTGACCTAAGAGTAGGAGCAGCAGCAGTGATAGCAGTAATAGTGATCTCTCTTCATCTGGGTGTGCTTGTAGTATTCAATTACCAGTTAAGTAGAGCTGCATGTGACATTGTTTTTATTGCACACATAATGCATTACTCTGTTAATTTTTGCAGGCATTCAAGCTAATATGAGAAAAACAAAGAAAAAAGTCTTGCAGCAAAATATGCCCCAAGGCAACTGCTCTGCCTGACAGGCGTAGTCTAAAACGGCATATTTTGGCAATATTAACTTGTAATGAATGTGGGCACAGTGGGCCACCTCAAGATTTTGCTAATGGTACCTCGGTTGGTGTTTGTGTGATTGAGTGGCAACTGGGCTTTGGGCGAATGTTCCTGTAAGACATGCACATAAATGCACATAGACAAGAGTAAGTTCAAGCTTCGTGATTGCAGTTCATAAAATATATGCTATGGTATTGCACTTCCATACCATTTGAAGTCTTTCCCCACAGCAATATATGAGATGAAGTCTCCTGAAACGAGCCTGTATTTATGCTGTGCTGCGTGAAGAAATGATTTTCCTTGTTGCTGTCATATTTCCAGAAATATGGCTGTCTTGCCACTTTATTATGATTGTTCTTTTTGCATCATATGTGCACAATGAGAGTCTGTGTATGAGTGGCCGCCGTGATGGCTAAGTGGTTATGATGCTCGGCTGCTGACCCGAAAGACGGGAGTTCGATCCCGGCCGCGGCAGTCGAATTTCGATGGAGACGAAATTTTAGAGGTCCGTGTACTGTGCGATATCAGTGCACGTTAAAGAACCCCAGGTGGTCGAAGTTTCTGGAGCCCTTCACTACTATGTCCCTCATAGCCTGAGTCGCCTTGGGACGTTGAACACCCATAAACCAAACGAGTGTATGAGTGTCAGGTGTGTAAACAGTTCGAGGGTGGTGAGGACCCAAACTCTTTGACATGAGGTATGTGCGGGGTTCAATCCAGTGTTGCTGGGTGCCCACCAGTGATGCGATAGGTACAAGCTTTCCACTGACCTAGTGCTCAGGTTATCTGTGGTGAAATGCTTGGAAAATGGGCCTTTGACCCCACCTTGGATAAGTGCAGATACTCTGTGCCACGGCACACTTTGGATGTGGCTACCCTTGATCCATAAGAATCCATCATGATCATCATGAATTCAAAGCAGGTTTTTTAAGCGCCTTGCTTAGTCCTTTCTAAAATTCTTGACATGCCCAGTAGCCAATATCATTTCTCAATAATAAGCAAAAGTGCGACGGATGCAGAAAATATCCAGTTTACATCACTGCATGCTTTGCAAATGGAAGTGACAAGTAAGACTGCAGCCTTGTGTATTTTGGTACTGCATCCCATTTTAAATGTGAAGAGTTGGATTTTCACTTTTTGCGTCTTGTATGTATACTGGGTATCAAGAGAAATTGTTTGGCAAATCAGAGTCGTTTTAGGTTGATGCAGTCCCTGGAAGCAAATCTACACTGCTCAAGTATCTGAATGCTGCAAAAAGCAGCTGAGTGATCTAGTTCGTTTGGTGTCTGACTACATCTGTGATATCAGAGTCGCTATGAAAACACTTGTTAAAGGCTCCTTCCTTTCTGCAACATTCTGCATTCGCATCGTCCAACCTACGCTTTTCACAATGTTGCTTGTTATGCAAATGAAGGCTGGAAAAGAATGTTCATGAATACGGACGCTTTTGTTGGGTTTTATGGAGTTTAACATCCCAATGTGACTCGGGCTATGAGGGATGCCGTAGTGCAGGACGTGGGATAATTTCGACCACCTTGGCTTCTTTTATGTGCCCTGACATCACACAGTGCATGAGCCTGTAGCATTTCAGCTCTAATGAAATGTGACCATCGAGTGTGAAATTGAACCAGCATGTTTCAGGTTGGCAGTAGAGCATCATAACCACTGATCCACAGCGGCAGCTTTGAATAGAGATGGAGAGCTTTGGCTGAAAATAATTTTTCTTTTATTTATTTTTTTTTTCAGGTCAGAAGCCTTTCTTCTGGTATCATCAATGAAGTTCAAGTCCCATCATATCATTGACTGCTTTTGTGCAAATTATTTTGCTTGCTTTTTTCCTACTGCAGTTCAACTTGTGCTCTGATGAGCATTGTCTTATCCAAATTTGTTGTAATAATCTGCGGCTAATTAATTTTGTACTTCAAGTTTTGATGTCAGGCTTTGGCATCTCCCCACTATTTATAAATTTTTCCCCACATATTTAACTTTACTTTCACCAGAGCAAATGCTCTCCTCCCATCTCGCACCTTCTCTACAGGTAGGATGGCAGCTTTGAGCCAAAGTATTCCTCAGATGCACGATGTACTTCTTGCGCATTTTCACGAAGATAGTTGCACATGCTCAGAGTACTTTCTTTGATGACCAAACTGACATTGTTAACGGGTGCAATAGGTGGTAGAAAGATTGTAGAACTGTGATAATCATGTGGGTAGCATCGGTGCATTGTCAGGTGTCTCAGTGCTCCAGCGTTGAAACCACACTTGTCATGTGCATGTCATGTTTTTAGGGTGCGTGTCTGAGATTGTCCGCACTTTGGTGGCCTTATTTCTTTCATGTGTTTTGAGCAGTGATATACTGAATATATCCAATCTGTGGATTTAAAACAATAAAATGAGCAAGAAAAAAGCCCGACACAGGGCACACCTTGAGTTGTCCATTTTTTTTTCTGTTCTATGTAGCTCCAGTACCGTGATGTTGCATTATAACTAGTTTGGACGACAAATATGGTTAACCAGGTGTCCCCAAAATCTGGCTTAAGAGCACTGAGGGGTGTGATTGTGTCAGGAAGCCCTATAATATATATGCCGCTGTTCAGACATTGTGCTATGCCGTGCTTTGCCGTTGAATCTCGGGGAATCAAATTTTCTTGCTCAGATGTGAAGTGTGATATTGAGGCAGCCTTCTGCACATGGCCTTACGTGTAAAGAACCATGATTATTAGAACTGCTTTAAACTTTCTCATAAATTTATTTTATGTGAAGTTCTGTATTATTTCGCATCTTCATTTCTTTGCCAAGTTTTTGCTGTTTTTCGAGCAGATTGCTGTTTTTGCTGTTTTTCGAGAATGTAATGGCTGGAAAATCAGAGTGGTCCCCTTGCTCCATGAAAATTCATCTGGTGGATGTTTTTGATATTTTTACCTTTTTTTTGTGAGCTCAAATTAGAGAAAATACAAAGATAGGACAAACGGTGCTAAAGTCATACAGAGGCTCAGAATATTTGTAGCTCTTTATATATGCAACCACTTTTGTAGTGGCACGCTGTTACTGACCTTCTGTATGCTGGATGTTATCTGCGTGCCAGCTAGGAAGGGAAGAATGTCTTGTGTCAAGTCTAAGCTTTATTTAACTTTGACTGGTTAAAGGCACCTTTGTCCTTCATTTCTTCATCTTAAAGGTGGCACCAGTGTAGAACTATGTATGAAGGCAGATCCCTCGCATTTTGTTAAACTTTTTTTTCTCTTTGTGTAGGTTCAGTCACTGATGGCAAATCCACCTCACCAACACAAGAAAAATCGCGAGGAAGGCGACAGTTCCTGTGCCATGATTGTGGTTATGCTACAACTGTCCTCGCAAACTTCAAGCGCCACCAGAGGAAACACACTGGGGAGCGGCCCTTTGAATGCAGACATTGCGGCAAGAGCTTCGCATTGAAGGGGAACCTGGTAGCCCACATTTACACCCACACGGGCGAGAAGCCACACAAATGCACGCATTGCAGCAAAAGATTCACGCGGAAGGGCGGCCTGATTGTGCACCTCCGTACTCACACAGGCGAGAAACCGTTCACTTGCAGTTGTTGTCCCCAAAGCTTCACTCAGCAGAACCACCTAGTATACCACCTTCGCACCCACACAAGAGAGAGACCATACAAGTGCACCCATTGCACAAAGAGCTTCAAAGTGAAGTCTGCACTGGTAGACCACCTTCGCATCCACACAGGCGAGAAGCCGTACCAATGCCAGCTGTGTCCACTATCCTTTGCGTGCAGGTCGAACTTTAAGAGGCACGTGCAAAAAAAACACTAGAATTGAAAACTGCTCCTTCCTCACTTTTGCTTGCAAACGTTAGCGTGTAGGTAGCAAGTATCATGAACAGCATAGCCTTGCAAAAATGTCCACTATTTTATAAAGCCCTAGCTTGTTATTTTGCAAGCTTTCACTGGTGACCTAAAGTGAAGTTTGTCCATCAACCTGCCTTCTAACAAATACTGCTGTGTTACGGTCTGCCATATTGACAAGGAGCATGTTTGTTGAATGAGTTGAATGATTTCAAACACTTCTGGCTCTGTGCTCATAAAAATTGGAATGGCATGAGGAAAATGATTAGTCACAGATAAGTGTGGTTGTGTAGTAAAATTTCATTATACTTTCTATAGAGGTGCTGTGTGCAACCCAATTCTTGTGTGTTTCTTGTAGCAAAGCATATTCTAGGCTGCCTAAGAAAACCAGAACAGACTGTTGTATGCACTTTGAATGCTGATTTGTGTTTAATTTGCACATGACACATGATAAGAATTCCTTTTGCATTCAATAGTGGTATTGCTATTAGGGCTTTGGAACATTAAAATATGTGTTGGGTAGGTGCAAACACGCAGCAAATTTTTGTCTTGAGATGATACATTACCTTTGTGCAAAGTTTCAAGCTACAGTGAAAGACACTGTTTCTTTAATGTTTGAGTTACATTTTGAAATATTTTGCCTGTTAAATGGTTTGCAACATGCACAAATTTTGTGTTTATTATTTGTGCTATGTGTTCTTTCCTGGTTAAAATAAAACTACAGTTTTGCTGAAATGTTCTCACATTATGGAGAATGCAGTTGTTGCATTGTTATTTCATCTAATGCTACCTCCTAAATAACATTGTCTAATTTTGGTGTACAGGAGAGTGGCCAAGCTTCAAGTAAAAGGGTAGAAGTTTGAGCAAGTTCGTATGGTGTCATGGTGAATATGCCTGCGTGAATGACATAGTCGTGAAAGGAGATAATACAAGTGCTGTCCCCATCATGTTCCTGTTTTTCGTGCTGGTAGGTTTGCCATGATTTCAAGTAAAATTTATAATTGCAACGTTTCCAATGAGGGACAGAAATGTTGCCCAGTTGATGCCTTTCAGATTTGTGCAGTTATAGATGCATAAAAGGACCAAGAGAGTGTCAGATATCGTTTATGTCCAGGCATTATGTCAGTCGGTAACTTCTTTGTAGTATAATAGTAATTCCCATCTGCTCTGTATGTGTCCCTACGTTAAAAGTATGGACTGCACCCTTGTTATCTGTGGTGACTTGAATTACAGATTTTCATATAAGAGACGAGCTGCTTAGCAACCATTTGCATATTGCAGTGTGCCTTACCATGTAGTGTTTCAGCAGTAAATGTCATGGTGTACAGAGCGTAATTGCATTTATTAGATATATTGCTCAGTTGACAGGGGCTTGGGCAGCCCTAAACCCAGAAATGTGCACGGTTTGCCTACTGTGCCAGAATATATTGAGCATTACACCATGTACCGTTTTCAGCAATTGGGCAAAATACGAATATGTGGAACACACTTCATTCTTTATGAGATTAGACACACAGACATTATCAGAGCAGTTGGTCGTTAAGGGAACACATAGGTCAAAAAATGACAGATTTTGCCGAAAAATAACTTCTTTCATTCTCGCTTGTTTTATTTGTTTCACAAAAACCCCTAAAGGCCCTCACTATGAGGGTATTACATGAAGGGTGTCGAAAGCGGAGAAGTACCAGGATGCAGTGTAAACTTGCAATTACAGCAACATGGCAAAGAAAGCTAGAAAAACAAAGATATGGATAGGCTGCAGATATTAAAATGTGGCAGAAATACAACATAAAATGTGGACATATCAAAGAAAGCAACATAAATGCAAAAAATGAAAACTATAAACACAGACGGCAAGCAGACGAGAAGTACCTGAAAAACTGTGCACGGCTCTTACTTTTTTAAAGCCCTTGAAATATTGTTGCATTCATTTTAGTTGCGATATTAAACGACAGCCGATTCCAGTCAATAATGGTTCTAGGTAGGAAAGATTTGGCAGATGTTTTTGTGTGGCATATGGTGCGCTTGGTCTTCAAAGATTGGTCACAGCGCAAATGGAAGGACTGCTTAGGGGGAGTGAAAGAAATGATTGTGAAGCAATTAACTATGATAAATTACTCTGAAAAAGTGTTAGGCGAACAAGCTTGTGACAGTGAGAGCAGTGATCTCATCCAGCCTGTGCTTTTAACACCATGACAGCACTGAAACTTGAGCAATTTGAAGAAATGAAAAGATCATCACGATTTTGCAGGGATTCGATATCTATGATGTCGAATTTCTCTGGGTCCCATATTGCTGAGGTGCATTCGATTTTAGGTCCAATCAAACCAGTATAAGGAAGCATAGGCACCAAGTTTTTAACCTGCAGGAGGGGGGGGGGGGGGGGGCAGTTAGCACCCTCTCTCTTTTTCATTCACCCTCCCCCCTTCCTCCAGGCATGCTCCTAGGCAAGAGATATTTATTTATTTTACTCTCAGGAGACAGAGTACATTACAGAGGGGAACAGCCATTCACAGCAATATAGAAGATAAAATAAACGGTAAGGGACCCAAGTACTGATCCTTGAGAAACCCCGTAACCAAGTGGTACGGTAGAGGAATCAGCGTCATTAATGCTGACAAATTCAACACGAGAAGGAAATCCACAGATCTAGTTAAGAACTGCAGGGTCATTGTTCAGCACACTTAGTTTATGTATTACCAGTGAGTTATTAATTTTATCGAATGCTTTAGCAAAGTCAAGAAATATGCAGTAAAGATGAAAAAGCGGTGTCCAAATAGAAGTGCAAGTCGTAAGTGAAGGAAAGTTTAGGGTTTATGGGTACGTTGAGGACTTGCGGGGTCGCAGCGGAGCACTAGAGAGACGACCAGCGTGGCAGGCTTCTAGTTCCGAACTGCCCGTGCCGGGCGTGTGCCCCCAGCACACGCTGTCCATCTTTATTTTCCTGGTTCCATCTTTATTTTCCTGGCGCGCTGGTACCGCCGATCTCAGCGCCTGCGCTGTATAGCGTCGCCGGGCGCTATAGGGCCCCCCGCCTAGACGGAACGGCGAAATGGACGCGCCGACGAAGCAGAGATGGAGTAGCCACTTCGGCAAGCAGGTCTGCAGGTGGGGCAGCAACATCTGAGGGAAGCTCCTGGGGAGGTGTCTCGAGGTACGCGGGCTTGAGTCGATCGAGGGAGACGACCTCTTCACGACCACCGAGCAGGATTGTCGCTGACTTTGTCGTCCGGCTGAGGACGCGGTCCAGAGCGTTCTCTTCTGCGCGAGCCGGCGTTCTCCTGCGCGTACCCACCGCTTCGTCATCTTCCGCGTGCCAAAGCGGTGGCGCTAGAGGTATTTAACATACCAAAGCGACTCAGGCTATGAAGGAAAGTAGTTGAATGTCACAAGAGAAAAACTTTAGGAAGCCAAGCTCTGTTATAGAGAAGAAATTGTTATGCTCCAGAAAATTAACAAGATGTGTAAATATATCTGCCATTATTTTGCGTGCTATTGATCTCAAAGATATGGGTCAATGGTTGGATGAATTCAGATTATCTCCGGCTCTATGTACTGATGACCACAGATGTCTTCCAGTCTTCAGTAGTACACCATGATGATACGATAGTGAGAATATGCATTTCATGATGGCAGAACTATACTCTTTAGCATTCCATATAAATTTGCCATTTATACCATCAATTCTGCTAGAAGATGTTAGTTTGAAATCGATAATCGGCATGACGCCTTGTAAGTCGAACATGGTGGGATCCATTGCAAAATGATTGCACAGCTGGAGATCGGGATGTCAGATAACATTGGATGAAGAAGGAAACAACTTAACGAAGGTATAATTTAATACAGTAGCACAGAGGTGGTCGGGAGCAGGTTCGCCGGTGGGTGCAATAACGACACTTTATTGGCGTTTCCTGTTTTTAGGGGTTAGTAATTAAGACGAGTGAATGCTCTGCTAAGCATGGTAATTGAATCTGACTCCATCGTAAAACTCATGCTTCCCGTTAATTGACGGCGGCTACACATCGTCGAAGTTGCAGCACGTTGCTCATCCATGGGTCCGTTGAAGGTTAGCACATGTTGCATGCAGTTGTGGGAGTGCTGTCGGCTCTGCATACGCAACTGTGGCGAAGCGTAGCGAGTCACGTGATTCAAGATACCCACTGAACACAGTAACGTCTTTTTGAGATCTCATATACGTCTTCGCAAGACAAGCGAGACATCTTGCCGACAGAATAAAAACCTCTACAGACATCTTAAAAACATCGTCTGGAAAATATTACGAACGTCTTATGTTTCTAGCAAGGACATCTTGAAACATCTTGTAGCTTTCCCGTAGCATGGCTAATGCACCACAAATTTTGGGATATAAGACGTGCAAGCTGTCCACAAGATGTCTTTTATAACGTTTATTATTCTTCTTTAAACAGCTACATTTAGAAATATAAGGCATTCTGCGAGACATTCAAGGTCTAGGCAGGACTTCTAATAACATTTTGTAGCTCTCCTATAACACTGCAAATTTTGGAATACAAGACGTTGCACAAGACCTCAACAAGATGTTTTATAACGTCATCTATACTTTTCCAAACAGATACTTATACACCAGTTAAGAAATTTAAAGCATCATGCAACAGCTGCTCTACATTTTGTAAAGAAAGTGCCCCCCCCCCCAAAAAAAAAGGAAGTAAGGTACTTAAATGAAAAATGAGTTTTAGTCATGCTTTCAGCAGAATAAAGTTTTATTTCACAATTTTAAGGAAACAAGAACAGACCATATACCATGCACAGTTGTGCACTTGCACAAGACTGCAAACACATATGCAAACACGAAGGCAAACACATAAGTTCTTATTTTTATTAAAACTTGAGTAACCTGTCATATTAATATTAAAAAAAAATACAGTAGCAACCTGTTACAGCAGAGCTGCACTACAGCTTACAACTATACAGCACAAACTGCTATGCAGAGTATTAAATAGCACAGGGGCCCATTTACTCAGATTGCAGACTAATACAAGTCAAGAATGTATACAAAAGTAAAGTGCACATGTATTTCAGTGCACATATCACAATGTTGCACTCACAAGATGCTTTCAAGGCACAGGTTAATTTGCCAAGACCCTGCTAAGGCTTAAGAAACTGTGTGCACAATAAAAAGAGACTGCAAAGCGAGATTTGTTTACAGGGGCTTACAGGCAAAACAAGAGCAAAGTTCACATCAAATTTGAAAACATTGGAACTGGCTTGACAAACGCTTCCAGCAAGAAAATAAGGCAGAGTATAAGTTATGCTTGGAGGTATTCTTACAGAACAGTATCACATTTTGTCCAATGGACAGGTTCAAATACACAGATCAAATGAGTATAGACCCATTCCAGCACTTGTGCAATTAGCAACAGTTATATATATAGATGCTGGAAATGGCTTGGCAAAACTCAATTTCACTACAATGGACGGCATGATAAACATACATTTATGCCTAGAGCTGTTTTTCCACATAAGTATCAGAGAATGTAGGCAGAAAGCCATTCTCCACTAAGGCAAGACTAAAAAGAAAAAGTCAGCAAAGAAACATTTGTTAACAAAAAGAAAAATAGCTACGCCTAGAACTGTTCTATATCAGTATCACAAGTGTAGCCAGGAAGCGATTCAAGTACTAAGGCAACAACTAAAAAAAAAGAAAGCAAAGCAGCATTTGTCAACCCTTAACATGACTAGAACAGCTTGGAAAAAAAAATCTGCACCTTTCAGGACAGGGGTTCGAGACACAGGGGAGGCACTTGCTGGTGAGGTTGCACAGACAAAAGCAGCTCTGTCTAGAGCTGTTCTAATCAGTACAACGTTATGTGGCTGGGAAGACATTCCCCCACTAAAGCAACATGTTTAAAAAAAGAAAAGGTCTTCAGCTTTCAGTACATGGCTCCTCACACGCAGCATCCAGATCAGGGGCTCGATAGAGGGGAGGGACCTCCTGATGTAGTCCTGTAGGGGTGTCGAGAATTGCAGTGCTAGGTTAGTGTTCTGGCCATTCATAATGAAATTCATGATCAGCATAACTACAGCCACTGAGCTCAAGGACAAGCCCATCTCTGAACACTATAGCATGCAGTGAGATGGAGAAAGACTACAGCTGACAGTATCATGATTTATACCCATTACACTTCACAAAAGTGTCATTCCGAAGCAACTAATTTAAAAGGGTACGTTGTTGGGAGAGTCGGTCAGGCATATCTTCAAAGCATACTGCACACACAAAAACAAGGACGTGGAGGTACAGACAAGCGTAGAGCAACTAACAAGCAACCAAAGCTGCTAACCCACACAGAATAGAGAAAAGTGCTCTTTTAAACCCGAATGCCATTTAAGCTCCACAAGCAGAGGTCCACAATGGCAGCCACCTTTTTCGTACGAATGAGCACAATATTTCATGCTGGATTTGCCACCTGCTGCCACTGAACAAAAACTATGGCATTAAACGGGCATAAAAGTTACAGCTGCAGAAAACGGTAGCACTGCATCCATCCCTTCTAAGGCATGTAGCCAGAAATTTTTTTCAGGAGGCACCAAAATTGATAATTTTGCCAAGCAGGAGAGGCGAGGAATACCCATTAGGAACACTGACAAGAGAGCATAGCATGCCCCCTATGGAATAAGTCTGCCAGGGAAGCTGCAGTATTTATTTCTCTACTGAATACTGTAGGCCTAAGCCAAGCAAAAAGAGCATATACAATAAAAAAAGCAGATGAACGTCAAAAGCAGTTAGACCAGAAAATGAAAATTAAATAAAAAAGTAGAAAATTTTCGTACCTTTTGGCTGCATTCTTGACACGGGCTGAACAATTTTTCAGCCATGCCATTACACCATCTTGTATATCTTTTAATGTCGCTTGTGACATGCTTTGCATCTGGCTCACTGCTTCTGCAGATAAACAGTAAATTGTGGACATTTTTAGAAATATATGTACATTACATGTCATGCTTAAAAGGAATACGAGAAATGATTGAATTTGCTCCTAATGCGGATAAAAGTAGGCTTCACCGTGAATCAGAAACACGGCATCAGACTTCCTCTCGAGCACTTTGTGGTTTATTTTTCCCCACTTCTGGAAAAAGCTACTTTTCTCAAGTTACAACCTGGTTTAACCATTTCTCGTGTCATGTCAGCAAATACCTGCAACAATTTTTTTTAAAAGTGCAGTCGATTTAATATTCTGAACAAGAAGTGAACTGGAAATCAAATTCGGCTCACTTAAAGGAAGCCTTGTTATTACACTGCAGTTCATATTACAGATTCCTCCACACACTTTCAAGGTAATAAATGTTCAGTTGAAACAAATTTCCATTACTTTTTAATCAATGGTTTGGCACCTTGCCGCAGTCATGGCTGGCTATATAGCTGTATGAATTTTCATATATTCTAGTACTATTGTGATTGTTGAACAAAAGGAAATCAGGCTGTGTACAGGTGTGGCACTATTAAACACACAGCCTTGGACACACGAAGGCACACCCTTGTCACATGGGAGCATGCCATGCAGCCTGGTCTGCAGCTCATCTCTAGCGATGACGACCATGGCCCAGCTCTGCTGCAGTCCGACACAACCAGGAGTGTGATAAGCAGCGTGGGACTGGGTCAGTCTGCTGCTGAATGACATGCATTCTCTTCAGATGCCTATACTCTACATGGAGAGCCCAAGTTTACTGTGCTGCAACGACTACAAGGTGGCCTTGGAAATGCAAGAATTAAATACACCTATTACACCAAAAATTAAATACACCTAAAGTACAGCCACCCACATAGTTGTCTAGAGTGCTGGATCAACAAGCTCTAGTGAGAATTATTCATCACTGTCTTAGTGTATTATTTTTTCAAACACCGAGAAACTAGTTAAAATCGTTGCAAACATCTACGGACAAAATTTTGTTCTCTACACCACTCATAACTGACAGCATTGTACTCTGTAGTGCGTGGCTCAAGTGCTTGCAACAGGTGTGTGGATGACAGTACAAAAATCTCCCAGACTGTGGCGACTGAATGTGCAAATTTTAAAGCTACTCCATTTTAGTTTATAAGCTTACTAGTTGAAATGGCTGACTTCACTTCTATTATTCACTATTACTGACAATACCTCAGTTCATTTTTCTAATCTGAGTATTTTTACTCCTTCACTACAAACACTTCACCATTCACCCACCATAATCTCGAATCTATTTATTTTGCATTAAAAAAGTCAATTAGAACACTCCAACCAGATGAGAATTTAAGGCATACCGGTCGTATGCTTCAAAAATAAAGATAAAGGTGGATCTTTCCTGGTTATCCCTTTTTGCTTAATTCAGTGAAACTAAGCCCCATAGAGCATTCACCGGAGTTTAAAAATATCAAACCCAGAAGGCTCCCATTAGCAGAGAGCCATGTTACCTTGTTTGCCCCATGAGGCACTAAATATACAGTTTAACATTACTATTTCACTAAAGAAAGAGGCTAAGGACTGACTCTGAACAACAAAGAAAAGGCGCAGGTCGGCAAATGCTTTTTTTCCCCCTTTTGGCCGTAGAGGCTGAATTTTTGGCCAAGTTCATTTGTCAAAAGCCGTGCCAGTATGCGCGCTGTCGCTGAATGCGGGTTGTTTCCGCTAGTACTGGCAAGCTGACTGACCTGCATAAAGAACCCGGTAAGCCAGAAAAACATCCATTTTTCGAAATAACCACAGCTGTGTACCTGCCACTAAAAAAATTCCTCATACAGGTATCTAAAGCATCCAAATGGATTAAATAATAAGGGAAAGTAAAGCTGCCTCAACGACAACAAAAAAGAAAACTAATGCACAGATGAAATATGCAAGACTAAGCACTGCTTGCATTATTTTTAATGAACCACAAGGTATTGATTTCACATTTATAGGTAAATGAGGTTAGGTATGGTTGCTGCTGCCAAACATTACAACTCAATTATTTTCATCTTAATTGCAGTGGAGTGGAAGGTGCAAGCACAAGATGACATCTTTGAGCATACTCTTCTCATGTGCTTGCCAGTCAACTTAAGAGGCAAGAAATCTGCCTTGAGCTTGTTTCCACTGCACTGCACACAACTTCCGAGACAAAGTTTAATACTATCCACTAAAATCTAAAACTCATGTGCAGCTCAATTGACTGATGTGACCTGCATGCAAAAAATGTTTAAGCAAATGAGTTTAATCACACCATCTCAGTACACAGTGCCTGGCTCGCCTCCAGCTTTTTTTCAATCTCAACGACATCCTGTTCAGTTTTTAGAGGCAGCATGGCAATGATGCTGTCTGCACAACCCTGGTGCACTTCTTTCACAGAAAGCATTTTCTTTATAGCCCTGACTTCCTTCTTGAGAACACACAACTCTCGCAGGACGAGCAGAGAGATATCTGGAAAAGCAACAATAAAGCCATAAAAATGGGCGCACAAACACCTCCAGAATGCGACTGTCCTCGCTCACAAGGTTCTGTATTTCAAATCAGTGAACATTTGGGTTTTTTTTAACACATGCATGCCTTCCGCTCCATTTTTTTACCTGCTTGTTCTGAAAATATTAATAATACTGTAACTGCAAACAGCAGACTATTCAATACGCAGCCAGGCATTATTAATTGATGCTGCACATTTGTTGATGGACTATGCATCTGCATGCTGTTTTCGGCCTCCATCTTATGCAGGAAGGGTACAAAGCTAGGTCACATGGAGTTGCCAAGCATGTCTTGAAACCTATTGGTGTTCAATGAAGCTAAGAAACCTGAGAGCCCGTGGGTTAGTCTACGAAATGCCCCTGCCGAGTCACCCTTGGCTTGCAAACAGAAAAAAAGCACAGTAATGAAAGACCACAAAATGAAATTTGGTAGTAAATTGGTTACATTGTTACACATACCTTGTGCAGAGCAAGGCACCGAAACGTCTTGGCCACTACCAGGAGGTGGCTCCACAGGTGACTGCACTGGCACTAATATTTAAAACGCACAAAAATCTGTATTTCATCATAAACTTTCTCATGCAAAGCAAACTGAGGAATCTGCTCTGATGTGAATGTTTGCCATCAGTAGGCAGCATGTGGTAACCCTTACTCTGTGTACTTTTGCAATTCTGATGCTCTACAGGTCATTAAACTTTCATTTGTAAACCTGCTCCAAGCAGAGAGCATTATGTTTTAGGTGTGTTTTTTGCAGAGTGTGATACTTCCTTGTCACAAATCCTTGAAGAGAGCTGCACTGCACTTTCTTGACAAAGCTGAAGTTTTGGTTAATCTTGCATATTAAGCCTCCTTAAAATGTAACCTATAATAGCAAACTACCCTCCTGTTTGGGCTTAGCTCTTTCATGTTGCGTACTGCCAAGCACTTTAAATATTTTTATTACCTGATGGCACTATATCCAAGCAATTAAATTTAAGACAGAAAGCTTTAACCATTTGTTAGGAGCATGCAAGCAACTACCATTCTAACCTGAATGGCCTTGATGACTTGGAGGAGACTGAGTGGCAACTTCTGAACCGCGTTCCTCGATAGGCTCTGATGCCACGAAATGGGCGTGACATGAATTAAACTGCCCCTGGAGAGCCTAGCAGAGCCAGCAGCGTGAACGGGGGGGCTAAAACAACGAGAAGCACGGCTTTCGTAGTCCGCGAGCGAATGAATCCGTCTACAGCATGCCAAACGGCATTAACTGCGAAGAAAGACTGCTGTCGCTCACTCTTCACAACAAATCCTCCGAAAAAGATGCAGCTGACAACTCAGGAACGGCCATTCACATAGTAAAGAAAGGGATCCCGCTCATTATCAATGTTTTCCTGGCCGATCCTATGCCTGCAGTGAAACCTTTCGGCAAGCCGCATTGCTTTTTCCGGACAGAATGACGAAAAACCTTTGCCCACTGCCTCTTCGGTTGAAGCAATCGTAAGCGTAATGGAAGCTCGGCGTCGCTGCAACGCGTAGACGTCGTCCTCCATTGTCGTCAAAGCTGGCGAAACGTTTCCCTCCAAACATGCCTCCAAACAGCGCGCGCTGGATGGATGGATGGATAGGAGCGCCCCCCTTGAAACGGGGTGATGGCAATTGCCATCATGCTAACATGTGACCACAGTGCCTCGGCCAATGTGAGGCTCGATCCGGCCGCGCGCAAGGAGACAGGAACCGGAAAGTTCAAAGCTTCTCGCCACTTTTGCTCTCTCTCGTCAAAGGTGTGTGCGTGCGGGCGCGAAAACTATCACTCCTGTAGTTCCGTGTTCGGCGAAAGTAGTGCGTTGTATGTGCGTATGTTCACGCTCATTGGTGCGAAATGCAGCGACTGTAACTTATGTCAGTGTTACTGTTTTCCCAAGTCGGCAGCGTCCGCATAAGTTTTCTTCTTTTGAACTCCGCGTTCGAACTTCTGGCGCGCTCTTTGTTGGAGCAGTAATAACAACAATACGGCCGGGCGTTGTCAGAGAGTGCTCGAACGCTGCAAAGCGACTTATCAAGAGAAGACTGGCGGCTGAATTGGTAAGTCAGTGTACTACAGTCATTGATCCTCGACTACGAGAAAAAAAAAAAAAGAAATGGCCCATCCACTACGGATCTTGCATCTGACTTGGCCAACATGTGATCCCTTTGAAAATCCTGTGTACTAGTGTTGAAAAGTAGCGTTGTATATCTAACTGCAATTTCGCTGTTCGTTTGATAACCGCCGCGGTAGCTCAGTTGTTACGAAGCTCGGCTGCAGGCGCGAAAGACGCGGGTTCGATCCCGGACGTGGCTGCTCAATTTTGATGGAGGCGAAATTCAAGAGGCCCGTGTACTGTGCGGTGTCAGTGCACGTTAAAGAACCCCAGGTGGTCGAAATTTCCGGAGCTCTTCACTACGGCGTCCCCCATAGCCTTAGTCACTTTGGAACGTTAAACCCCAATAAATCAACAAATCAAATGGTAAGTTTGATATATCGGGACTGTGCTCCAGGGTCGTCACTAGGGTGAACGGCATCCGGTGCGGTAGTTTGTGCACCCCCCCCCCCCCCCCCCCTAATTTCGAAAATGAAAATTGTTTTTTTAGGAAACGAAATGGCATACTAACTGTCTTACATATATCGCGGTGGACATCCGAACCGCGTTGTAAGGGAAGGGATAAAGGAAGGAGTTAAATAAGAAAGGAAAAAAGAGGTTCCCTATGTAGTGGAGGGCTCCCGAATAATTTCGACCACCTGAAGATCTTTAACCTGCACTGACATGGCACAGTACACGGGCGCCTTTTGCATTTTGCCTCCATCGAAACGTGGCCGCTTCGCCTGTTTTGCTTTGGAAGTCACTTTGAGCCATTACGTATGAAAGGTATTGGACCGAAGCATCGCATGAAAGACCGATTTACAAAATATATGCTCATGCAGCCAAATAGCCTACAGGAAGGGGCACCCAATACACGTACCCCTATTGACATCCCCTTTGCCTGCACCTATATGACCATGACAAGACCCCAAGACCCTTCGGCGACAACACATTCCGGGTGCTTAGCTGGAAGTGCGTCGCCTCAGCTTGTGTAAATGTGTAGGTGGGTGAACAATGTCGGAAAATTGAGCAATTACATAGGCCATATCAGTCACCTGAAGGAGCACTCGAGAGTGGCCCATGTAGTGGGAATATAGCTTTTTAGGCCCAGTGAGATAGGCACCACAGGAGGACAAGGTAGCCTGGAAGGATGTGGACTTTCCAATGACGGCAGTCATAAACCAGCTGCTCATTTGTTTGTGACGAGGAGAGACAAGCGCTGGCAAATTGGTATGTGAGCTAGCTCCGCTTGCATGCAGCGGCATGTGCATACTGTGTTGTTGATGCGCGAGCAGGCAGTACGGATGTGTCCAGGACCTAGGACAATGTAGTGTGGATGGGGAACTAAAGATAAAATGGCAAAAAGACAGCGGTGTCGCAGTGGCAAACGTAACATAAGGTGGAGCAATTTCCCAATCGCTTTTGTCGGGTCAGGCCTTTGCAAATGTAAGGACCCCAGGGGGTCTGCGCCTGGTCCCATGCTGTGTGGCTCATTATGTATCACTGGAGTTCTACTGCCTTGAAGACCCGAACTGTCGTCGTTAGGCCTGGAAAATTTAGAACTTCCCTGGATCCTACAGAATCCTCACAACCGTGCTAGAGGCAAACCTCTTTTGGCACTTTACTTTTGTGAAAGCCATATAAAGGAGAGTATGCCGGTCAATGTACGGTCGAGGCGTTCAGTACAGTCGATTCGAGGAATGATAGGGTGTGTGGTCAGCGTGTATTAGTTGGAACAAGAGCGGAGGACTATTTTCGGCACAAAACTAGCGCCCTTATTCAGTAAATAATTGTCACATGAAGTACCATGCTGAAGGAAGTTCTCTTGCAGAGGAAAACTTTTAGCATTTCTATTAATACATTGAAAAGACTTTTGCGCGAAAATTTCATTGTGTAGTTGTAGTTGGGTTCACAGTTACTGTGATTTCTATAATATTTACTTTCTTTTTGAGTGTCTTTTCTGTAATGACTGCTTTTGAGTGGAATGGACTATATTTAATTTATGTTCGTCATACTTACTTTTTGTACATTATTGATTATAAATGTCTCCCCTGATGGATTCTGCATTTTTATGATGGATTCTGCACAGAGTTTTGTTGAAACAGATTTTATTTTGCTCAAATATTGGCACAAGTGTTGTGCACAAGTTCAAACATCATGTTGAATCGTATTCAATCTAAGTGGTTTGTATGTGTTTCTTCCTTAGTTTATGATTTGGTTATTCGTAGTGCATCGCTATCAACTTTGTTGTTATGGGGTCAGGGGACGCAGCCAGGTACCGGTTTGGTACCTTTTGTTCCCGGCCCTTAGTTTTCTGTACTGAGAACTAAAATGTTAATAAACTCAACTCTATAGTTAGCACATGTTATGGCGATTAGGTTGGTATAGTGTACCTGGCTGTAGAATCAGTGATAGCGACCATCGACTTATCACCTAAGCAGGACATCGGAAAGGTTCCAGCAGGTTGAAATCAATGCGATATAAAGGTTCAAGTGAATGTCAGTAGGCTGAAGAGCGCAAGCTGGTGATGCAAATCGCAGGAGGCAACATAACCTCATGTGTTGCGGCACAAACTGGTTCTTAAAAAATAGCTGCACACCTGTTTGTGCGTACTCTACACACCAAGATGGCCAGCGATTGGCAGGTATTTCCTCAAGATGCCCAAGCGAAGTCACTAGGGCAAAAGAAGCAGCAACTCAGACCCATTAGAGTGGATATTGCGGCAATAGTGCTGTCTAGCAAATCGTAAGGAGGAATTGTTTTCCGAGTCGAGGTCTGCAATTAGCAATTGTAATGAGAGATCACGGCGCTGTTCGTGGGTGATATTGAGAAGTTCTGGTATGAGGAAGAGAAACTTAATATGGGCCCCCTCATTGCAATCGGGCGGTACAGGGTAAAGGTCAAGCAGCCTAAGTCGTGGTGATGTACGTGACGGTGAGCGACTACTCTTGCAAACATAAGGCCCGATGCCAAGTCAGCCCGTATCGCTTTTTTTTTCTCTCTTTAACGAAGAAAGCCAGAAGAGCACAAATGCTGGTCAGGACTGGGAAATGCCAACTGAACAGAGAACCGTGAAAATTGGCAGCAGCCTGAGCAAGCACCGAGCACTCACATTCATTGATGTACATTAAATAATTCCGCTGAGCAGGTAGCATAGTAGTGACGAGTTCATGGTTCTGCCATTGTTTGGCTAGGACAGCGCCAGCACTGTGTCCGCAGGCGTGGATGTGAACTTGAGTTGTGGTTGATGCATTGAAATTGAAAAAAATTGATGGCAAGTTGATGGATTGATTTTTTTTCATCGTACACCTCAAATTTTCCAAATAGGCACAGTGCATTACCAGTAATAACTCCTACTATGATGGCATAGCATTTGAAGTGCTGTTGCTATGCATAAAATTTCAACCTAAATCCCAATGCATCGAAACCATATTTAAGTGGTCTTTATTTGCAAAGATTCTTGTTATTGCTAATGAGTTGCAAGAAAAATTTTTTGAGTGGAAGCTTCAAAGCTTCAGTTTTCTGCATGCATAAAAAAAGCCCATGCATGCAAATATCAGAGTTGCCTGTTCTGTTGTTTCATGAGACTTTCTGCCTTGCAAGTGCAGTAATTGCTTCTGTGCTATTTGTGTGACTTTTCCTATATAAACGCGTTTTTTGGTCACCTGCATTAGGTTCTCAGTATTTTTTACAGGGCACTAGGTTCTCAAGTGAATGCGATTTTACTGTGGGCCTTTTTTCATCTTCCCACTGTGCATAGCAAATCTATCCTGCGTGCAAGACTTATTGGGTATATGCTAACTGGTTGTGAACCTAGCCTAGAAGCTCATACATCCAAAACAAGGTGACGCACAAGAACATACCAGCGTCTCCAGGTATGGTGGCGATATACATACACTTTACCTGACTTTATTAAGTGACAGAAAACGAGTTCACTAGTGCTAACTGCGAGATGCTTTTCTGACTTTCGAGTGTTCGGATACCTCTAACTTCTCTTCAGCACATGCCATCTTTGTGTGCTCTGTGCCGTACTAGCTTGCCCAGATACAATGTAGACTAGGTCCAGCTTCCAGGGTTTGGAAATGAAGCTAGCTTTATTAGTAGCAGTAGTAATAGTAGCACAGCAATATTAAGTTGTTCTAGTGACAAGTCATTTGTGCATTCTCATGAAATGGATTGAGCAGTTAACTGTACACATCTTTAATTTTGTTTTTTGTCGCACTATGGCACATTGCCCTGTTCATTTTTGCAAGCATGGGAGTGTGTAAACAATCGCTAGGAGGCAGTGGCCCCGATTTCCTGGAGCCATGTTTTTTGACATCTAATATAAAGTCAGCATTTTAGTTTTGTTGTAAGTTTAGATGTTGCAAATATAGCAGCATGAAATCTACTTCTCTGTTAAAAGCATACTTGAGTGCAGAGCGATAATAAAGGAGTAATTGCTCATTGGCGTCCACCCAAGCGCAGCCATACGGCTACGAAGGAAAGCTACACAGCTTTCTCAGAAACTTCGTAGTTAAAGAAAAATTCGTCCTGGTCCATGGTTCGAACTTGGGACCACAACTTCACCAAAGCAGTCGTTCTACCAACTGAGCTAACCGGGACGGTAAGCTTATGGTAGGGCGAGAGCGAATTGATCAATAACTCGACGTGGGAACAGTGTTGGTCAAATGTTTAGGGGAATCCCCTAAACATTTCAAGCGATAAGTTCTGACTTTTCCCCAAAATTGCTGCCTTTTTGACATGCTAGATTCATGTTTTTTGCTATCTATGCCTAATATTCACATTTCCACTCCAGTGAGAAATGCAAGAAAGACTTAAAGCAGATGTTTTGAATCTTCCACATGCCTGATTTCAGATTTTCAGACATGGCTTCTGACAGTTGCCTCTTTAAATCTCAAGAGTTTTGGCTTTGCACTCTTTTGTATCTTGTTTTTAGTGACTAGCTGGATTATTGTTTTGAATGCATATAAGAGTTTTCCGACTGGATGTAGCCCCTTGAATCCAGTCAGCTTAGTGCAAGTACCTGAATTGTTCTGCAAGCACTGGAATAACCCAGTTCTACTGCTTTCCACATTCACCTTTGGTATCCCTATTCTCATGAAACACTCCAGTAATTACCCTTCTTGGTCTTGCTTCCAGATTTGCACCGTGTGGCCTGAGCTTGTCGCAGTTCCAGTTGTGTAGATGTGGGAAGTCTTAAAGAGATATGTACGGATTGTGGTAAGAGTATGTCTGGGGTATATTTCTTTTCTTTTTTTTTTCAGGTTGTAAGCGAATCTCCTGAGATTTCCGACAAAGTGCGAAACACCACTCCATAAATCAAATTACTTCCAGCCAGAACATTGTCACTTTCTTCCTTTTACACTGCAGGCGAAACTGTTTCACTGTGCCTTGGAATTTGCTGTTGTGCGTCGGAACATTCACAGATTTGAGCAGAAGTGCTACATGATGCTTACCAACATGCAAGTATTTTTATGGATTTGCCTTGGATATCCTTATCTTGTTTTCACAGCTCCTCTTCTCCTCCATGTTGTTTTATACTTTTCCTTACCAGCCGTAGTGTTCCTGAGGTGCAGTGTTTGCCAAGATGGTGGTGCAATTGAACAGAAAAAGTTTTGTAATAATTGTATCAGTGTTTTTTACAGGTATTGTAGCTGCACAATGCACCTGGACTCTACAATAGCCCTGCTCGAAGCGTGAAAATTTGTCACCAGATTGAATTTTTTCTTTTTTTTGGATGGCACTTTACTCTGAGCTAGATGTGATCTTCCTATTGGCCTGTATTGTGCTTGGAATGGCTCACAGGGAATGTGTTCCACAGGCGAGTTGCATCAAGGTGTATATGAACTAGTAGTGAAGCTTGCCTAATATTTCATAGAACATCTGAAATGCACCTCGAGCCTTACCAGTTTCTCTTGGTAGAAGCAGTTAACCTGACCAATTGAGAGGCTATAAAAAACTGAATTTATGAGTGCAAACATTTTGGGCAAGGATTAGAAAATATTTTCCCAAATTCACTGTTCAATGTCGTGTTTTCCGTCTTGTAGATTAATTTTTTCCTTTTGCACATTCTATCTCTCTGCCCTCTCAGTTGCGGCAAACTGCCAATATGTTGTTTAGCCAATATGCCAATATTGCCAATATGTTGTTTAGGCTAGATCTGGCGGTCACTGTTTGCAAATGATCCTGTCCTAAGAATAGGAGCAGCAGCAGTGATAGCAGTAATAGTAATAATCTCTGTTCAGCTGGATGTGCTTGTGGTATCCAATTACCAGTTAAGTAGAGCTGCATGTGACATTCTGTTCTTATTGCACACTTGATGCATTACTCTGCTTATTTTTGCAGGCATTCAAGCTAACATGAGGAAAACAAAGAGAAAAGCTTTGCAGCAAAATATGCCTCAAGGCAACTACTCTGCCTGACAGTTGTTGTCTAAAACGGCATGTTTTGGCAATTTTAACTTGTAATGAATGTGGGTACAGTGGGCCACTTCAAGTTTTTTGCTAATGGTACTTCTGTTGCTGTTTTATGTGACTGAGTGGCAACTAGGCTTTGGGCTAGTGTTCCTGTAAGACATGCACATAAATGCACATAGACAAGAGTGAGTTGAAGCTTTGTGATTGTGGTTCATAAAATATGCTATGTTATTGCACTTTCATACCATTTGGAATCTTTCCGCAGAGCAATGTATAAGATCAAAATGTCCTGAAACGAGCCTGAGTTTATGCCGCGCTGCCTGAAGAAATGATTTGTCTTGTTGCTGTTAAATTTGTATAAATATGGCTGTCTGGCCACTTTATTATGATTGTTCTTTTTGAATCAGATTTGCACTCTGAACATCAATGAGAGACGGTGTATGAGTGTTCGCCGTGGTGGCTTAGTGATTATGGTGCTCAGCTGCTGACCTGAAAGACGAGGGTTCGATCCCGGTCGTGCTGGTTGGATTTCGATGGAGGCGAAATTTAAGAGGCCCGTGTACTGTGTGATGTCATTGCATGTTAAAGAACCCCAGGTGGTCTAAATTTCCAGAGCCCTTCGCTACGGCGTCCCTCATAGCCTGAGTCGCTTTGGGACGAACTCCCATAAACCAAACCAGTGTATGAGTGTCAGGTGTGTAAACAGTTCAACGGTGGTGAGGACCCAAGCTCTTAGACTGCCTGTTTCTAATAATGTAAAAAAATCTGTAGGATAATTCCGGAAAATTTTAGAATAAACTTGGAAAATTACTCATAGTGGAGTCGCATCCCAATTTAAAAGCAATTTTACCATAGCAGTTGCAGAGTCTTGCCAGCTTAAATGTGCAGTGAAGAGGAATCTGAACTCGTCTTTTTGCCGTGGGAACTCAATCCACACGTTCCGAGCATTCTTAGAAACATTGATTTATTGCCCTGTATGGCCGATTTCACTAATTAAATCGATTAATGTCTGGCTCCCGCCTTTATTTTTTGAATTCTCCCCATACGATGGGCGGAGTCGACCAATGCGTGGAGTCCCTTTCTGCCAGCTCCGTAGAGGCTTTGCTTTCGCTTTATTTTGTTTTTTAGGTTTCCGTGAATAAATAGCTTCATTCGCAGATAATATCGCCGCAAAATAAGTGCAAAGAAATAAAAATACGCACAGACTTTTTGCTTCTATGGATTACTACGTATTACTCCGCTGATGGCAGAGCGGCAAGCCACCACGGGACTGGGTGAAATGCACTCCACGCATTGGTCGACTCTGCCCACCAAACGGGGAGAATTCAAAAAATAAAGGCGAGAGCCGGACGTTAGTTCGGTTTAATTAACCTATATATGTGTTGGCATATATGTGTTGGCAATATAAGTGTTGGCAGTCGAGCATCATAACCACTGAGCCAGAGTGGCAGCTTTGAATAGAGATGGAACAGTTTGGCTGATGATAATTTTTCTTTTTCCTTTTTTTTCAGGTCGTAAGCCCATCTTCTGGTATCTTCAATGAAGTGCTAATCCCTATTCCATCAAATTGACTACTTTTGTACAAATTATTTTGCTTTTATTTTCACTGTAGTGCAACTTGTTAAATTGTGACTTAGCACTTGCTGTGATGAGCATTGTCACATTCCCAATTTGCTGTAATAATCTGTGGCTGACCAGTTTTGTACTTCAGGTTTGATGTCATGCTTTGGCATCTCTCCACTATTTATAAATTTTGCCCCACATATTTAACTTTACTTTCACCAGAGCAGATGCTCTCCTCCCATCTCACACCTTCCCTACAGGAAGGATTGCAGCTTTGTGTCAAAGTATTCCTGAGATGCACGATGTACTTTTTGCACATTTTCACGAAGATAGTTGCACATGCTCAGAGCACCTTTTGTGATGACCAAACTGACATTGTTAATGGATGCAATAGTTGGTAGAAAGATTGTAGAACTCTGACAATCAAGTGAATAGCGTCGGTGGATTGTCAGGTGTCTCAGCGCTGCAGCACGCTTGTCATGTGCATGTCATGCTATTACGGTGATTGTTTGAGAGAGTCTGCACTTTTGTGGTCTTATTTCTTTGATGAGGTTTGAGCAGTGACAACTTGCATATATCCAATTTTTGGATTTAAAACAATAAAATGAAGAAAAAAGCAGAGCAAAAGGCACACCTTGAGTTGTCCATTCTATGTATTTGTTCTATGTATTTCTATGTTCTATGTATTTGTTCTATGTAGTTGTTCTATGTATTTCCAGTACTGTGGTGTTGCATTCTAAATAGTTCGCACGACAAATGTAGTTAACCAGCTGTCTCCAGAATCTGACTTATGAACACAGGGGTGTGATTGCATCGGGAAGCCCCGTAATATATGCCGCTGTTTAGACATCGTTCTATGCCGTGATTTGCCATTGAAACTCGTGGAATAAAATTTTCTTGCACAGACGTGAAGTGAGATATATTGTGCCTTGAACTGTAAGCAGTGGAATCCATTTATTGTTTTTTCATTTTCAATGTCCCTTTATGCTGCCACTGCATTTTATTAAGTTCTGTTGAGCTTATAAATTATTTAGAGGCAGCCTTCTGCTCTTGGTGTTGCGTGTAAACAAGCATGATTATTTGAACTGCTTTAAACTTTCTGGTAAATTTTAATTTGTCTGATGTTGTCTATTATTTTTATCTTCATTTCTCTGCCTTGTTTTTGCTGTTGCAAACAGATTATATGGGCCCCAAAGATTTTTTTTTAAGTGATGTAAGCGGCATGCGGTCTAATATTTTCACCGTAAAGTTGATCTCCAACAAATGTAATGGCTGAGAAATCAGAATGGCCCTCTTCCTGCACTGAATGTCATCTGGGGGATGTTTTTCTTATTTTTTACCTTCTTTTTTGTGAGCTCAAGTTGGTGAAAAGACAAAGATGGGACTGACGGGGCTAAAGTCATACAGAGGCTCAGAATATTTGTAGCTCATTACATATGCAGCTGTAGTGGCATGCTGTTAATGACCTTCTATATGCTGGATGTCATCTACGTGCCAGCTAGGAAGGAAGGAATGTTTGGTGTCAGGTCTAAGCTTTATTTAACTTTGACGTGCTGTCTTTGCACCCAATGTGTCAACAACATAAGAGGGACTGATTAGAGGCACCTTCATAATTTATTTACCCTTCTTGAAGGTGGCACCAGTGTAGAACTATGGAGTGAGGCATATCCGTCGCATTCTGGTAAACTTTTTTTTTCTTAATGCAGGCTCTGTCACTGATGGCAAATCCAGCTCACTAACACAAGAAAAATCGCAAGGAAGGCGACAGTTCCTGTGCCAAGATTGTGGTTATGCTACAACTTTCCGCACAAACTTCAAGCGCCACCAGAGGACACACACTGGGGAGCGGCCCTTTGAATGCAGACATTGCGGCAAGAGCTTCGCAGTGAAGATGACCCTGGTAGACCACATTTACACCCACACGGGCGAGAAGCCACACAAATGCACGCATTGCAGCAAAAGATTCGCGCAGAAGGGCGCCCTGATTGTGCACCTCCGTACTCACACAGGCGAGAAACTGTTCACTTGCAGTTGTTGTCCCCAAAGCTTCACTCAAAAGAGCCACCTAATAGACCACCTTCGCACCCACACAGGAGAGAGACCATACAAGTGCACCCATTGCAGCAAGAGTTTCAAAGTGAAGAGAGCACTGGTAGACCACCTTCGCATCCACACAGGCGAGAAGCCATACCAATGCCAGCTGTGTCCCATGGTCTTCACAAGGAGGTCGACCCTAAAGAGTCACGTGCAAAAAAAACACTAGAATTGAAAACTGCTCCTTCCTCACTTTTGCTTGCAAACGTTAGCGTGTAGGTAGCAAGTATCATGAACAGAATAGCCATGCAAAAATGTCCACTATTTTATAAAGCCCTAGCGTGCTATTTTGCAAGCTTTCACTGGTGACCTAAAGTGAAGTTTGTCCATCAACGTGCCTTCTGACAAAGACTATGCTGTGTTACGGTCTGCCATATTGACAAGGAGCATGTTTGATTTCGAGTTGAACGATTGCGAACACTTCTGGCTCTGTGCTCATAAAAATTGGAATGGCATGAGGAAAATGATTAGTCACAGATAAGTGGGGTTGTGTAGTAAAATTTCGTTTTACTTACTATAGAGGTGCTGTGTGCAACCCAGCTCTTGTGTGTTTCCTGTAGCAAAGCATTTTCTAGGCTGCCTAAGAAAGCCAGAACAGAATATTGTATACACTTTGAATGTTCGTTTTTGTGAAATTTGCACATGAGGCATCATAAAGATTCCTTTTTCGTCCAAGATTGGTCTTTTCTATTTGGGCTTTGGAACTTCAAAACTTTGTGTTGGGTAGGTTAAAACAGGAAGCAAATTTTTGTCTGGAGATTATGTATTACCTTGATGCAAAGTTTTAGGCTACTGTGAATGAGAGACACTGTTTCTTTGATCTTTGAGTTCTTTTTTCAAGTGTTTTCCCTGTTAGATGCTTTGCAACATATAAGAAGAATTTTGTTTATCATTTATGCTGTGTGTTCTTTCCGGGTTGAAATAAAGCTGCACTATTGCTGGCATGGTTTCACACTATGGAGAAAGTAGTTGTTATTGCTGGGCTCTTTCATCTTCCGCTCCCTCCTGTGCCCAATACCAACAATTCTATTAGTAGTCATGGCTGTAGTAGAACTAATAGTACTTCAAGTAATTAACAGTATTTGAGTGCTCAGAATGCGCATGTAAAATGCATTGAGCAATTAAGCACAGTAGCTCATGCATTGAAGCATGGGTCAGAAGTTTTAAGTAAACACTGCCTGGAGACATCTATTTTTTGATCATGATACAGTTAAAGTTAAGAGCATGTAAAACATTTCTTTTAGGTTCAGATGTATACTTGGACACAGTGAAGCACTAAAGCATTTTGTGTGAATCTCATTAGCCTAGCACTGAATGATTCTTTCTTTATGACCATAAGTATGGGGACACCTAGCAACAATGTGCACAAACTTGTTTGGTACCATGGTAAGATCTACCGTTTCTTAATTACAACAATGGTGTCACATTATTTTGCCTTTCTTCCCTACGGCTATATGGTGCTGCAGTAAGTACTAGTGTCTGCCTGCACCGTGGTGCTGCCACCTTGAGCACGAATGTAATCTACTTGTTTATTTTCATAATGGTGCAGAGTTCCTTGGAATGACTCTCTCTCTGTTCTTCTGTCTTTAAAGCATTTTTTTTGTTTTTGTTATTACTGGTGTCATTGTTATAAGTAGTGGTGTGACAGTTTTAACAGTTGTATTGGCTTTTTCCTTTTTCTTTTCTTGACATTGTACTTGTACAGGTGGCTAGCTTGGTGACAGCCATGTGTGTCCAGTGGACATCGGTAAAACCAGATGTAAAGCAGCATGTGAAAGCCCACAAGAAGTGAGCTGTTTCAGTATCACTTTTACCTGAAGGCATTCGCATGCAAGCAAAGACGAGAATACCGTAAAAACAGCATTTATCCTAAGGCATCTACTCCTCCATAAAGCTCCTGCTCATTCTGCTAGCTTTCAGTGATGCACTTGTGTGCAACCTTCATGCGTTGTGCTGATTGGCCAGCTTAGTTGCGGGGTCTTTTTTAATGGGGCAGTGTATGGTTTGTGTGGGTATAAATTATATATGAAAGCACCAAGAGAGGATGTGGTAACTTCACTGCATGTTGGGATTGTCATTTCAATGTGTCTGAGCTCTTTAACCTCAGTTATGTGCTTCACAGTTCATCATCCTTGGCTGGTATCTACACAGTGCGTTCTTGGTATTCATGGTGACCTCAGCGATCAAAAGTCAGCTGTATTACATAACTACTTGCATAGTGCTGTGTGCCTTACCACCTAGTGCTTCAGGGTTGTGGTTTGCATAGTGTAGGTATGTCTCTTTGTGAGAAAGGTTATTAGACCATCCTCAGGAGTTTGCCAGGCCGTTCTCCTCTAATTCAATGGTTTCTTTAAAGGACAGTAGCTACAAAGCCTTCAGTTACTGTATCATTGTCATGAGAACAGAATTTTAAGAATTACACGAATTTGGGTAATGGATGATGTTGGCTCTGGGAGGCCAGTGGTGTTTTTTATAATTGTTGATGTCTTTTGTATTGCATCAACACAACAACGTACATAAGACTCCATTTCATATCTTGTTCGTATCGTGTGCGGTGGAGCAGAAGGAATGAGGGCATGCTGACGAGTAGCGGATGTGTGTACCGTATTTTACACGATTGTAGGTCTACCTGTTTTTTTTTTTAAAATTCGAAGTGGGGGTCGACTTACCATCGATACCAAAGCATGCCATCATAAATAAAGGCGAGACAAACGAGATATCAGGGATGCTACAGCGTGGTTTCATTTTTCCTGTGGGGCTCTGTCGCATATCTCTCTTGGTGATGGCCTTGAGCAGCTGCTTTGTGAACGCGCAGAACCAGCAGCCTGCCCAAGCGCGGCGGCGATAGCAGTTATGGATAAGTGGCGGACTGGTACTCGTTTCCCTCCCCGTGCGTGGCTGGAGACTGCGGCTACTATAAGCTGTGATGGCCCAATAGCGCTGTTGCGTTCTGCTCTTAAAAAAGACGTGTCAGCATCCTCAAAGTTTTTTTTTTTTACTTTAACTGCGCACTCGGCGCTCAAGGGAGTCTCGATAGTTGTTGAAAGGGCCGCTGTTCCAGTTGCGGGAGCACGGCCACCACTGTACTGCCACTCGGAACGGCAGTGGTGTCAGGGAGTGTTGGTAGCTGACGGAAGAGCCGACACTGGTCACGAGTAGTTTGTCTTTAGATGTGACATATTTGATGACCGCCCGCCCACCATGTTTTACCACTTTTTAACGTAGTGCTTCGTCAGTCGTTATTTGTGCTCTGGGCCCGGTAAGAGTTCGGCGCTTGTTCATGGCTATATTCAAGATGATTGTCATGATTTACGCTGAAGAAAAGAACTGCGCTGCGGGGAGCACGGTTTACATCTCGGAACGGGTGATAAAGGTGTGGCAGCTGCAGCAAGGCAGAATTTTCAGCTGTTCCATGTGATTTCGTGATGTTGCTATATGTGAAGTGCGGAATATCGCTGGACGATGACCTTAGACTGATATGCTGTGGGACCGCAGCAGCGATCACGGCGACAGTGCTAGTGAGGACGATGGCGTAAGGGCGGATGAGTAGTCCAGTAACTATACACTTTAGTTTTGGAATGGCACGCTTGCGCACGGCAGCCAATACCGTCTGAGGTGGCCAGGTAATGCTATCACATTCTGCTATTAAAGGGGAATCTTAAGGGTCCTCTAAGTTTTTTCTCCCCTGATATGAGATAAGGGGTGTTGACTTGCATTCGAGTCGACTTACAATCGTGTAAATATGGTAGTTTGTTTTGGAGCACAGGAAAGCAGTAGTCTGGTGGATGCCCCTCACCTCGTTCTCTTCGCTTGCACTCCACTGCGAACAGGTTGTGACATCGAGTAAAAAAAAAAGTTGTAATGTGGAAGCTTCAATTTTCTGCTTACATAAATAGCCCCTGCATGCAAATGTCTGAGTTGCCTACTCTGTTTCATGAAACTTTCTGCCTGTGCAAGTGCAGAAATTGCTTTTGTGCTATTTGTGTGACTTTTCCTACTGTGCTACCATAAACGCCTTTATTGGTAACCTGCATTAGGTTCTCAGTTTTTTTCACAGGGCACTAGGTTCTCAACTTGATGCGACTTTGCTGTGGGCCTTTTTTCATCTTCCCACTGTGCATAGCAAATCCATCCTGCATGTGAGACTCATCGGGTCTATGCTGACTGCTTGTGAACCTAGCCTAGAAGCTTCCATATCCAAAGCAAGGTGGCTCACAGGAACATACCAGCATCTCCTGGTATGGTGGAGATATATACAGGCACTTCATCTGACTTTATTAAATGACGAAAAATGATCTCACTAGTGCTAACAGTGAGATGCTTTTCTGACTTTCGAATGTTCAGATACCTCTAATTGTCCCTTTTGTAGATCATTTCTCTTCAGCACATGCCATCTTTCTGCACTCTGTGCTGTACCAGCTTGCGCAGATACAACGTAAACTAGGTCCAGCTTCTATTGTTTGGAAATAAAGCGATAGCTTAATTAGTAGTAGTAGTAATAGTAGTATAGCTATAATAAGTGGTTCTAGGGACAGGTCATTTGTACGTTCTTGTGGATTGGATTGAGCAGTTAACCGTGCCCATCTTTTATTTTAAGGCGGAAGCCTTTCATGCCTCATCGTTGTAAACTGGAGTTGTCAACAGAAATGTCACGCTTTTCAATTGGTCGATATGGTCAAAATGGAAAGCAGCAAAACCGCTCTTCCGCCTTATCGCACTTTAGGTCAACAAAGTGCCCATCTGAATTTTTTTTTTTTACGCATTCATGGCGAATTGCTCTGTTTATTTTTGCAAGCATGGGAGCTTTGATTTTGATCAATATTTAAGTGGGTAAACAATCGCAAGGAGGCAATGGCCCCAATTTCCTGAAGCCATGTTTCTGGACATCTAATATTAACTCAGAATTTTAGTTTTGTTGTAAGTTTAGATGTTGCAAGTATAGCAGCATGAAAGCTACTTCTCTGTTGAAAGCGTACTTGAGTGCAAAGCAATAAGTTCTGACTTTTCCCCAAATTTGCTGCCTTTTTTGACATTCTAGATTAATGTCTTTTGCTATCTATGCCTAATATTCACTTTTCCTCTCTTCAGTGAGAAACGCAAGAAAGAGGTGTTTTGAATCTTCCACATGCTTGATTTCTGATTTTCACACGTCTTCTGACAATGGATGCCTCTTTAAATCTCAAGAGTGTTGGCTTTGCACTCTTTTGTATCTTTGTAGCAACTAGCTGAATTGTTGTTTCGAATGTATATAAGAGCTTTCGACTGGATGTAGCCCCTTGAATCCAGTCAGCTGAGTGCAAGTACCTGAATTCTTCAGCGAGCACTGGAATGACCCAGTTCTACTGCTGTCCACATTCACCTTTGGTATCCCTAGTCTCGTGAAACACTGCAGTCATTACCCTTCTTGGTCTTGCTTCCGGATTTGCACCGTGCGGCCTGAGCTTGTCGCAGTTCCAGTTGTGTAGATGTGGGAAGTCTTAAAGAGAACTGCATGAATTGTGGTAAGAGTATGTCTGGGGTATATTTTCTCTTTTCTTTCTTTTTTCAGGTTGTAAGCAGATCTTCTGAGATTTCCAACAAAGTGCGAAACACCACTCCATCAATCAAATTACTTCCGGCCAGGACATTGTCACTTCCTTCCTTTTACACTGCAGGCGAAACTGTTTCACTGTGTCTTGGCATTTCCTGCTGTGCGTTGGCACATTCACAGATTTGAGCAGAAGTGCTACATGATGCTTACCAACATGCTAGTATTTCTATGGATTTGCCTTGGATATCCTTATCTTGTTTTCTCAGCTCCTCTTCTCCTCCAGCTGTTTTATACTTTTCCTTACCAGCATTAGTGTTCCCGAGGTGCAGTGTTTGCCAAGATGGTTGTGCATTTGCCCAGAAAAAGTTTTGTAATAATTGTATCATTGTTTTTTACAGGTATTGTAGCTGCACAATGCACCTGGACTCTACAATAGCCCTGCTTGAAGCATGAAAATTGCTCACCTGAATAAATTTTTTTTTTTTGCATGGCACTTTACTGTGAATTAGATGTGACCTTGCTATTGGCCTGTATTGTGCTTGGGATGGCTCACAGGGAATGTGTTCCACAGGCGAGTTGCGTCAAGGTGTATATAAACTGGTAGTGAAGCTTGCCTAAAAGGTCATAGTACTTGCGAAAGACACCTCGAGCCTTAACACTTTCTCTTCATATAAGTAGTTAACCTAAGCAATTGTGACGTTTTAGAGAACTGAATTTATGAGTGCTAACATTTTAGGCAAGGATTGCGAAATAGTTTCCCAAGTTCACATTTCAACTTCGTGTTTTCTGTCCTGTAGTTTGTTTTTTTCTTTAGCACATTCCATCTCTCTTCCCTCTCAGTTGCCAATATGTTGTTTAGCCAATATGCCAATATTGCCAATATTTTGTATAGACTAAGTCTGGCTGCCACTCTTTGTAAATGAACCTCGCCTAAGAGTAGCAGTAGCAGCAGTTATAGCAGTAATAGTAATATTCTCTTTTCATGCGGATGTGCTTAGGTTATGCAGTTACCAGTTAAGTAGAGCTGCATGTGACATTCCATTTTTTTGCATACATGATGCATTACTCTATTTATTTTCGCAGGCATTCAAGCTAATATGAGAAAAGCAAACAAAGTTTTTGTGGCAAAATATGCCTCAAGGCAACTACTCTGCCAGACAGTCGTAGTCTAAAATGGCATATTTTGGCAATATTAACTTGTAATGAATGTGGGCACAGTGGGCCACCTCAAGATTATGCTAATGGTACCTCAGTTGGTGTTTGTGTGATTGAGTGGCAACTGGGCTTTGGGCGAATGTTCCTGTAAGACATGCACATAAATGCACAAAGACAAAACAGAGTTCAAGCTTCGTGATTGCGGTTCATAAAATATATGCTATGGTATTGCACTTCCATACCATTTGATGTCTTTCCCCACAGCAATATATGAGATGAAGTCTCCTGGAACGAGCCTGTGTTTATGCTGTGCTGCATGAAGAAATGATTTGCCTTGTTGCTGTTACATTTCCAGAAATATGGCTGTCTTGCCACTTTATTATGATTGTTCTTTTTGCATTATATGTGCACTCTGAGCATTAATGAGAGTCTGTGTATGAGGCCGCCGCGGTGGCTTAGTGGTTATTGTGCTCGGCTGCTGACCCGAAAGACGAGAGTTCGATCTCGGCCGCGGCTGTCGAATTTCGATGGAGGCGAAATTTTAGAGGTCCGTGTACTGTGTGATGTCAGTGCATGTTAAAGAACCCCAGGTGGTCGAAATTTCTGGAGGCCTTCACTACTACGTCCCTCATAGCCTGAGTCGCCTTGGGACGTTGAACACCCATAAACCAAACGAGTGTATGAGTGTCAGGTGTGTAAACAGTTCGAGGGTGGTGAGGACCCAAACTCTTTGACATGAGGTATGTGCGGGGTTCGATCCAGTGTTGCTGGGTGCCCACCAGTGATGCGAAAGGTGCAAACTTTCCTCTGACCTAGTGCTCAGGTTATCTGTGGTGAAATGCTTGGAAAATGGGCCTCTGACCCCACCTTGGATAAGTGCAGATACTCTGTGCCACGGCACACTTTGGTTGTGGCTACCCTTGATCCATAAGAATCCATCATGATCATCATGAATTCAAAGCAGGTTTTTTAAGCGCCTTGCTTAGTCCTTTCTAAAATTCTTGACATGCCCAGTAGCCAATATCATTTCTCAATAATAAGCAAAAGTGAGACGGATGCAGAAAATATCCAGTTTACATCACTGCATGCTTTGCAAATGGAAGTGACAACTATGACTGCAGCCTTGTATATTTTGGTAATACATCCCATTTTAAATGTGAAGAGAGTTGGATTTTCACTGTTTGCGTCTTGTATGTATACTGGGTATTAAGAGAAATTGTTTGGCAAATCAAAGTCATTTTCGGTTGATGCAGTCCCTGGAAGCAAATCTACACTGCTCAAGTATCTGAATCCTGCAAAAAGCAGCTGAGTGATCCAGTTTGTTTGGTGTCTGAACGCATCTGTGATATCAGACTTTCTATGAAAATACTAGTTGGAGGCTCCTTTCTTTCTGCAACATTCTGCATTCACATCGTCCAACCTTCGCTTGTCACAATGTTGCTTGTTATGCAAATGAAGGCTGGAAAAGAAAGTTCATGAATACGGACGCTTTTGTTGGGTTTTATGGGGTATAACATCCCATTGTGACTCGGGCTATGAGGGATGCCGTAGTGCAGGGCTTGGGATAATTTCGACCACCTTGGCTTCTTTCAAGTGCCCTGACATCACACAGTCATGAGCCTGTAGCATTTCAGCTCTAATAAAATGTGACCATCGAGTGTGAAATTGAACCAGCATGTTTCAGGTTGGCAGTCGAGCATCATAACCACTGAGCCAGAGCGGCAGCTTTGAATAGAGATAGAGAGCTTTGGCTGAAGATAATTTTTCTTTTCTTTATTTTTTTTCAGGTCGTAAGCCTTTCTTCTCGTATCTTCAATGAAGTTCATGTCCCATCATATTATTGACTGCTTTTGTGCAAATTATTTTGCTTGCTTTTTTCACACTGCAGTGCAACATGTTTACTGATGAGCATTGTGTTATCCAATTATGTTGTAATAATCTGCGGCTGATTAATTTTGTACTTCAAGTTTTGATGTCAGGCTTTGGCATCTCTCCACTATTTATAAATTTTGCCCCACATGTTTTATCTTTACTTTCACCAGAGCAAATGCTCTCCTCCTATCTCGCACCTTCTCTACAGGTAGGATTGCAGCTTTGAGTCAAAGTATTCCGCAGATGCACGATGTACTTTTTGCACATTTTCACGAAGATAGTTGCACTTGCTCAGAGTACCTTTTTCGATGACCAAACTGACATTGTTAACGGGTGCAATAGGTCGTAGAAAGATTGTAGAACTGTGATAATCATGTGGGTAGCATCGGTGCATTGTCAGGTGTCTCAGTGCTGCAGCGTTGAAAGCACACTTTTCATGTGCATGTCATATATTTAGGGTACGTGTCTGAGATTGTCTGCACTTTGGTGGCCTTATTTCTTTGACGAGATTTGAGCAGTGATATACTGAATATATCCAATCTGTGGATTTAAAACAAAACGAGCAAGAAAAAAGCCCGACACAGGGCACACCTTGAGTTGTCCATTTTTTTTTCTGTTCTATGTATCTCCAGTACCGTGGTGTTGCATTATAACTAGTTTGGATGACAAATATGGTTAACCAGCTGTCCCCAAAATCTGGCTTATGAGCACTGAGGGGTGTGATTGTGTCAGGAAGCCGTATAATATATATGCCGCTGTTCAGACACCGTGCTATGCCGTGCTTTGCCGTTGAATCTCATGGAATCAAATTTTCTTGCACAGATGTGAAGTATGATATTGAGGCAGCCTTCTGCACATGGTCTTACGTGTAAACAACCATGATTATTAGAACTGCTTTAAACTTTCTGGTAAATTAGTGTGAAGTTGTGTATTATTTCGCATCTTTATTTCTTTGCCAAGTTTTTGCTGTTTTTCGAGCACATTATATGGGCCCCATAGTTTTTTTTTAAGTTATGCGAGTGGCGTGTAGTTTGATATTTGCACCGTAAAGTTGATCTCCGAAAAATGTAATGGCTGGAAAATCGGAAAAACTCTTGCTCCATGAAAATTCATCTGGTGGATGTTTTTCATATTTTTACCTTTTATTGTGAGCTCAAATTAGAGAAAATACAAAGATGGGACAAACGGTGCTAAAGTCATACAGAGGCTCAGAATATTTGCAGCTCTTTACATATGCAACCACTTTTGTAGTGGCATGCTGGTAATGACCTTCTATATGCTGGATGCTATCTACGTGCCAGCTAGGAAGGAAGGAATGTTTTGTGTCAGGTCTAAGCTTTATTCAACTTTGATGTGCTGACTTTGGCACCCAATGTGTCAACACCATAAGGGGGACTGATTAGGGGTGCCTTCATCATTTATTTACCCTTCTTGAAGGTGGCATCAGTGTAGAACTATGGAGTGAGGCATATCCCTCGCATTTTGGCAAACTTTTTTTTTTCTTTGTGCAGGCTCAGTCACTCACGTCAAATCCAGCTCGCCAACACAAGAAAAATCACGAGGAAGGCGACAGTTCCTGTGCCAAGATTGTGGTTATGCTACAACTGTCCACACAAGCTTCAAAAACCACCAGAGGACACACACTGGGGAGCGGCCCTTTGAATGCAGACAATGCGGCAAGAGCTTCGCAGTGAAGGGGAACCTGGTAGCCCACATTTACACCCACACGGGCGAGAAGCCGCACAAATGCACGCATTGCAGCAAAAGATTCACGCAGAAGGGCGGCCTGATTGCGCACCTCCGTACTCACACAGGCGAGAAACCGTTCACTTGCAGTTGTTGTCCCCAAAGCTTCACTCAGCAGAGGCACCTAGTAGACCACCTTCGCACCCACACAGGAGAGAGACCATACAAGTGCACCCATTGCACAAAGAGCTTCAAAGTGAAGTGTGCCCTGGTAGACCACCTTCGCATCCACACAGGCGAGAAGCCGTACCAATGCCAGCTGTGTCCACTATCCTTTGCATGCAGGTCGAACTTTAATAGGCACGTGCAAAAAAAACACTAGAATTGAAAACTGCTCCTTCTTCACTTGCTTGGGGATGTTGGCATGTAGGTAGCAATTTAAGTACAGTGAACAGCATAACCATACAGAAGTGTCCACCATTCTATAAAACCTTAGCGTGTTAATTTGTAAGCTTTCACTGGTGACCTAAAGTAAAGTTTGTCCATCAACGTGCCTTCTAACAAAGACTGTGCTGTGTTGCGGTCTGCCATATTCACAAGGAACATGTTTGATTTCGGGTTGACCGATTGCAAACGCTTCTTGTTCTCTGCTCGTAAAAATTGGAGCGGCATGATGAAAGTGCTCCAGTCACAGATAAGTGTGGTTGTGTAGTAAAATTTTATTTTACTTACTATAGGGTGCTGTGTGCAGCTCGGCTGTTGTGTGTTTCCTGCAGCAAAGCATTTTCTAGGCTGCCTAAGAAAACCAGAACAGAATATTGTATGCACTTTGAATGTTTATTTGTGTTAAATTTACAAGTGAGACATCATAATAATTCCTTTTTAATCTAAGAGTGGTCTTGCTATTAGAGCGTTGGAACTTTAAAATTTGTATTGGGTTGGTGCAAACATGAAGTTAATTTTTGTCTTGAAATGATGCATTATCTTGATGCTAAGTTTTATGCTACTGTGAAAGAAAGACACCGTTTCTTTGAGTTCCTTTCTTAAGTATTTTGCCTGTTACTGCTTTGCAGCATATGAGAAGAATTTTTTTTGTTATTTATGCTGTATGTTCTTTCCGGGGTGAAATAAAGCTGCAGTTTTACTGGCATGTTTTCACATTATGGAGAAAGTAGTTGTTATCGCGGGGCTATTTCATCCTACGCTGCCTCCTAAGCCCAGTACTAACAGTTCTATTAGTATAGTCAGGGCAGTAGTAGTAGCTTAAGTAATTAACAGTATTTGTGAGTGCTCAGAAAGCGCATGTAAAATGCATTGACCAATTAAGCAGAGTAGCTCTTGCATTAAAGCGACAGTCAAAAGTTTTAAGTAAGCACTGCGTGACGACATCTATATATTTTATCATGACCCAGTTAACAGCATGTAAAACATTTCTTTTAGCTTTAGATGTATACTTGAGCACTGTGAAGCACTAAAGAATTTTGTACAAATTGCATTAGCCAGCCACTGAATGAGTCTTTCCTTATGACCATAAGCATGGGGACACCTAGCAACAATGTGCACAAACTTGTTTGGAACCATGGTATGGTCTTTCTTTTCTTAATTAGAACTATGCTCTCGTCGTAATTTGCATTTCTTCCCTACAGCCGTATGATGATGCTGCATTAAGTACTAGTGCCTGTCTGCACTGCTGGTGCTGCCACCTCTCGAGCACGAATGTAACCCATTCTGCAATTCTTCAATTTTCTGCATACATAAAAATCCCCTGCATGCAAATGTCAGAGTTGCCTATTCTGTTTCATGAACCTTTTTTCCTGTGCAAGTGCAGAAATTGCTTTTGTGCTATTTGTGTGACTTTTCTTACTTTGCTACCATAAACCGTTTATTGGCCACCTGCATTAGGTTCTCGATGTTTTTTACAGGGCACTAGGTTCTCAACTTAATGCTACTTTGCTGTGGGCCTTTTTTAATCTTCTCATTGTGGATAGAAAATCCATCCTGCATGTGAAACTCTTCGGGTATATGCTAACTGGTTGTGAACCTAGCCTAGGAGCTCACATAACCAAAACAAGGTGGCTCACAGGAACATACCAGCGTCTCTCGGTATGGTGGTGATATACAGGCATTTTATAATAAGGGAGTAATTACTCATTGGCATCCACCCAAGCGCAGCCATACGGCTACAAATTTGCTCTCGGCTACAAATACGGCTACAAATTCAATTCGCTCTCGCCCTACCATAACCTTGCCGTCCCGGTTAGCTCAGTTGGTAGAGCGACTGCTCCGGTGAAGCGGTGGTCTCGGGTTCGAACCCTGGGCCAGGGCGAATTTTTCTTTAACTACGAAGATTCTGAGAAAGCTGTATAGCTATCCTCTGTAGCCGTATGGCTGCGCTTGGGTGGATGCCAATGAGTAATTACTCCCTTATTACAAATTTACTCCAACTTGTAGGATTCCCCTAAACATTTGACCAACAGGCATTTATCTGACTTTATTAAGTGACGAAAGACGGGCTCAGTAGTGCTAACAGTGAGATGCTTTTCTGACTTTGGAATGTTCCGACGCCTCAAATTATCTCTTTTGTTAATCATTTCTCTTCAGCACATCCCATCTTTTTGCACTGTGCACTGTACCAGCTTTCTCAGATGCAATGTAGACTAGGTCCAGCTTCCAGAATTTGGAAATGAAGCTAGCTTCATTAGTAGTAGTAGTAATAGTAGCACAGCAATAATAAGTGGTTCCAGTGACAAGTCATTTGTACGTTCTCATGAAATGGATGGAGCAGTTAACCGTACACATCTTTAATTTTGTTTTTTGTCGCACTATGGAACATTGCTCTGTTCATTTTTGCAAGCATGGGAGTTTTGATTTAGATCAATATTTGAGTGCGTAAACAATCGCAAGGAGGCAATAGTGTGAATTTCCTGAAGCCATGTTTCTTGGCATCTAATATAAAGTCAGAATTTTAGTTTTGTTATAAGTTTAGATGTTGCAAATATAGCAGCATGAAAACAACTCTCTTAAAAGCATACTTGAGTGCAAAGCAATAAGTTCTGACTCTTCCCCAAAATTGCTGCCTTTTTGACATGCTAGATCCATGTTTTTTGCTGTCTATGCCTAATATTCACATTTCCTCTCTTCAGTGACAAACGCAAGAAAGACTTAAAGCAGATGTTTTGAATCTTCCACATGCTTGATTTATTTTCACACGTCTTCTGACAGTGGTTGCCTCTTTAAATATCAAGTGTGTTGGCTTTGCACTCTTTTGTATCTTGTTTGTAGCAACTAGCTGAATTGTTGTTTTGAATGTATATAAGTGCTTTCCGACTGGATGTAGCCCTTTGAATCCAGTCAGCTGAATGCAAGTACCTGAATTCTTCAGCAAGCACTGGAATGACCCAGTTCTACTGCTGTCCACATTCACCTTTGGTATCCCTAGCCTCATGAAACACTGCAGTCATTACCCTTCTTGGTCTTGCTTCCGGATTTGCGCCGTGCGTCCTCAGCTTGTCGCAGTTCCAGTTGTGTTGATGTGAGAAGTCTTAAACAGAAATGCATGAATTGTGGTAAGAATATGTCGGGGGGTATATTTTCTTTTCTTTTTTTTTCAGGTTGTAAGCAGATCTTCTGTGATTTCCAACAAAGTGCGAAACACCACTCCATAAATCAAATTACTTCAGGCCAGGACATTGTCACTTCCTTCCTTTTACACTGCAGGCGAAACTGTTTCACTGTGTCTTGGAATTTCCTGTTGTGCATAGGAACATTCACAGATTTGAGCTGGAGTGCTACATGATGCTTAGCAGCTTGCTAATATCTTTATGAATTTACATTGGATATCCTCATCTTATTTTCCCAGCTCTTGTTCTCTTCCAGCTGTTTCATACTTTGCCTTTCCAGCAGTAGTATTCCCGAGGTGCAGTGTTTGCCAAGATGGTGGCTGCATTTGCCCAGAAAGGGTTTTGTCATAACTTTATCAGTGTTTTTTAAAGGCATTGCAGCTACACAATGCACCTTGACTCTGCAATAGCCCTGCTGGAAGCATGAAAATTGCTCACCTGATTAAATTTTTTTTTGCATGGCACTTTACTCTGAATTAGATGTGACCTTGCTATTTTCCTGTATTGTGCTTGGGATGGCTCACAGAGAATGTGTTCCACAGGCGAGTTGCGTCAAGGTGTATATAAACTGGTAGTGAAGCTTGCCTTAAATGTCATAGTACTTGTGAAATGCACCTCGAGACTTACCACTTTCTCTTGGTAGAAGCAGTTAACCTGGCCAGTTGTGACGTTTTAGAAAACTGAATTTATGAGTGCTAACATTTTGGGCAAGGATTCCAAATTACTTTCCCAAGTTCACTTTTCAACGTCGTGTTTTCTGTCCTGTAGTTTGTTTTCTTCTTTAGCACATTCCATCTCTTCCCTCTCAGTTGCCAATATGTTGGTTAGCCAATATTGCCAATATTTTGTTTAGACTAAGTCTGGCTGCCACTGTTTGCAAGTGAACCTGGACTAAGAGTAATAGCAGCAGCGGTGATTGCTGTAATAGTAATAATCTCTGTTCATCTGGATGTGCTTGTGGTATGCAGTTACCAATTAAGTAGAGCTGCATGTAATATTTTATTGTTGCACACTTGATGCATTAGTCTGCTTATTTTTGCAGGCATTTAAGCTAATATGAGAAAAACAAAGAAAAAGTCTTGCAGCAAAATATGCCTCAAGATAACTACTCTGCCTGACAGTCGTAGTCTAAAATGGCGTGTTTTGGCAATTTTAACTTGTAATGAATGCGGGCACAGTGGTCCACTTCAAGTTTTTGCTAATGGTACTTCTGTTGATGTTTGTGTGACTAAGTGACAACTAGGCTTTGGGCGAATGTTCCTGTAAGACATGCACATAAATGCACATAGACAAGAGTCAGTTCAAGCTTCATGATTGCAGTTCATAAAATATGCTATGTTATTGCACTTTCATACCATTTGGAATCTTTCCCCACAGCAATGTATAAAATCAAAATGTCCTGAAATGAGCCTGAGTTTATGCCGCGCTGCCTGAAAAAATGATTTGTCTTCACGCTGTTAAATTTCCATAAATATGGCTGTCTTGCCACTTTATTATGATTGTTCTTTTTGAATCATATTTGCACTCTGAACATTAATGAGAGGCGGTGTATGAGTGTCCGCCGTGGTGGCTTAGTGATTATGGTGCTCGGCTGCTGACCCGAAAGACGTGGGCTCGACCTCGGCTGTGGCGGTTGGATTTCGATGGAGGCGAAATTTAAGAGGCCCGTCTACTGTGCAATGTCAGCGCACGTTAAAGAACCCCAGGTGGTCTAAATTTCCGGAGCCCTTCACTACGGCGTCCTTCATAGCCTGAGTCGCTTTGGGACGAACCCCCATAAACCAAACCAGTGATAAGTGTCAGGTGTCTAAACAGTTCGACGGTGGTGAGGACCCAAGCTCTTAGACTGCCTGTTTCTCATAATGTAAAAAATATCTGTGGGATAATTCTGGAAAATTTGGTATAAACTTGGGAAGTTACTCATATTAAAGTATTTTCCCAATTTAAAAGCAATTTTACCTTAGCAGTTGCCGAGTCCTTGCGGCTTGAGCATCCGTATCACATGTGCTATGCGCAGGGTTCGATCCAGTGCCGCTGGGTACCCACCTGTGATGTGAAAGGTACAAGCTTTCCACTGACCTATTGCTCAGGTTATCTGTGGTGAAATGCTTGGAACATGGGCTATTGACCCCACCTTGAGTAGATGAAGATGCTTTGTGCCATGGCACTCTTTGGCCAGGGCTACCCTTGATCCATAAGAATCCATCATCAGCATCATCAATTCAAAGTAGTTATAATAAGTGCCTTGCTTTAGCTTTTCTGAAAATCTTGACATGCCCAATAGCGAATATCATTTCTCAATAATAAGCAAAAGTGAGACGGATGCAGAAAATATTCAGTTTACATCACTGCATGCTTTGCAAATGGAAATGACAAAGTAAGACTGCTGCCTTGTATCTTTTGGTAGTGCATCCCATTATAAATTTGAAGAGTGATGGATTTTCACTGTTTTCATCTTGTATGTATACTGGCTATTAAGAGAAATTGTTTTGCAAATCAAAGTAGTTCTTAAGTCGATGCAGTACCTGGAAGCTAATCTACACTGTTCAAGTATCTGAATCCTGCAAAGAGCAGCTGAGTGATCCAGTTCGTTTAGTGTCTGAGTACATCTGTGATATCAGAGTCGGTATGAAAACACTTGTTGAAGGCTCCTTTCTTTCTGCAACATTCTACATTCGCATCGTTCAACCTTCGCTTGTCACAATGTTGCTTGTTATGCAAATGAAGGCTGGAAAAGAGAGTTCATGAATACGGATGCTTTTGTTGGGTTTTATGAGGTTTAGCATCCCGAAGTGACTCAGGCTATGAGGGATGCCGTAGTGGAGGGCTTGGGATAATTTCGACCACCTTGGCTTCTTTTTTGTGCCCTGACATTGCACAGTGCACGAGCCTGTAGCATTTCATCTCTATCGAATTGTGACCCTCGAGTGTGGAATTGAACCAGCATGTTTCAGGTTGGCAGTCGAGCACCATAACCACTGAGCTGAGCCACAGCGGCAGCTTTGAATAGAGATAGCTTTGGGTGAAGATAATTTTTTTCCTAATTTTTATTTTCAGGTCGCAAGACTATCTTCTCGTATCTTCAATGAAGTGCAAGTCCCTATTCCATCAAATTGTTGACTACTTTTGTACAAATTATTTTGCTTGTTTTATTCTCACTGCAGTACAGCTTGTTAAGTATTGACTTAGCACTTGGTCTGGTGAGCATTGTCATGTTCTCAATTGTTTGTAATAATCTTTGGATGACCAGTTTTGTGCTTCAAGTTTGATGTCATGCTTTGGCAACTCCCCAATATTTATAAATTTTGCCCCGCATATTTAACTTTAGTTTCACCAGAGCAAATGCTCTCCTCCCATCTCACACCTTCTCTACAGGTAGGATTGCAGCTTTGGGTCAATGTATTCCTTAAGTGCACGATGTACTTTTTGCCCATTTTCAAGAAGATAGTTGCACACACTCAGATCATCCTTTTGGTGACCAAACTGACATTGTTAAGAGGTACTGTAGGTGGTAGTAGAAAGGTTGTAGAACTGTGATAGTCATGCCGATAGCATCGGTGCATTGTCAGGTGTCTCAGCGCTGCAGCGTTGAAACCACGCTTGCCATGTGCATGTGATGTTTTTAGGGTGTGTGCCTGGATTGTCTCCACTTTGGTAGTGTAATTTCTTCGATGAGGTTTGAGCAGTGACTTGATAATACACAGTTTTTGGATTTATAACAATAATTTTGGATTTAAAACAATAAAAATGAGGAAGAACAACGCACAACACAAGGCACACATTGTGTGTTTCTTTATTTTCTGTTCTATGTATCTCCAGTACAGTGGTGTTGCATTCTAAATAATCTGGACGACAAATATGATTAGCCAGCTGTCCCCAAAATCTGGCTTACGAACACTGAGGGGTGTGACTGCATCAGGAAGCCCCGTAATACATGCCGCTGTTCAGACTTGGTTTCTATGCCAAGCTTTGCCATTGAAACTCAAGGAATAAACTTTTCTTGCTTAGATGTGAGGTGAGATATATTGTGCCTTGAGCTGTAAGCAGTGGAAATCATTTTTTTTTTTCATTTTCAGTCTCTTTATGCCGCCACTGCATTTTGTTGAGTTATGTACAGCTTTTAAATTATTTAGAGGCAGCCTTCTGCACATGGTCTTGCGTGTAAACAACCATGATTATGAGAACTGCTTTAAATTTTTTTTCTGAAGTTGTGTATTATTTTTCACCTTCATTTCTCTGCCTTGTTTTTGCTGTTGCAAACAGATTATATGGGCCCCACAGTTTCTTTTTTTAAGTCTTGTAATAGCATGTAGTTTAATATTTGCACCATAAAGTTGATCTCCAACAAATTTAACAGCTGAAAAATCAGAATGGTCCCCTTGCTATATTAAAATTCATCCTGGCGGATGTTTTTCATGCTTTTTACTTTTTGTTTTTTGAGCTCAAGTTGGTGAAAAGACAAAGTTTGGACTAACGAGGCTAAAGTCATACAGAGGCTCAGAATATTTGTAGCTCTTTACATATGCAACCACTTTTGGAGTGGCATGCCGTTAATGGCCTATATGCTGGATGTTATTATCTACGTGCCAGCTAGGAAGGAAGGAATGTTTTAGGTGAAGTCTAGGCTTTATTTTACTTTGACTTGCTGACTTTGGCACACAGTGTGTCAGCAGCATAAGGGTGACTGATTAGTGGCACTAGTGTAGAACTATGGAGGAAGGCATATCCCTCGCATTTTGGTAAACTTTTTTTTTTTGTGCAGATTCAGTTACTGATGGTAAATCCAGCTCGCCAACGCAAGAAAAATTGCGAGGAATGCGACGGTTCCTGTGCCATGATTGTGGTTATGCTACAACTGACGTCACAAACTTCAAGCGCCACCAGAGGACACACACTGGAGAGCGGCCCTTTGAATGCAGACATTGTGGCAAGAGCTTCGCAGTGAAGAGGACCCTGGTAGCCCACATTTACACCCACACGGGCGAGAAGCCACACAAATGCACGCATTGCAGCCAAGGATTCACGCAGAAGGGCGGCCTGATTGCGCACCTCCGTACTCACACAGGCGAGAAACCGTTCACTTGCAGTTATTGTCCCCAAAGCTTCACTCAGCAGAGCCACCTAGTAGACCACCTTCGCATCCACACAGGCGAGAAGCCGTACCAATGCCAGCTATGCCCACTATCCTTTGCGTGCGGGTCGAACTTTAAGAGGCACGTGCAAAAAAAACACTAGAATTGAAAACTGCTCCTTCTTCACTTGCTTGGGGATGTTGGCATGTAGGTAGCAATTTAAGTACAGTGAACAGCATAACCATGCAGAAGTGTCCACCATTCTATAAAACCTTAGCATGTTAATTTGTAAGCTTTCACTGGTGACCTAAAGAGAAGTTAAGGTATTCTATCAACGTGCCTTCTAACAAAGGCGGTGCTGTGTTGCAGTCTGCCATATTGACAAGGAACATGTTTGATTTCGGGTTGACCGATTGAAAACACTCCTGGTTCTCTGCTCGTAAAAATTGGAACGGCATGAGGAAAGTGCTCTAGTCACAGATAAGTGTGGCTGTGTAGTAAAACTTCATTTTACTTACTATAGGGGTGCTGTGTGCAGCTTGGCTGTTGTGTGTTTCCTGCAGCAAAGCATTTTCTAGGCTGCCTAAGAAAGCCAGAACAGAATATTGTATACACTGTGAATATTCGTTTTTGTGAAATTTGCACATGAGGCATCATAAAGGTTCCTTTTTCGTCCAAGAGTGGTCTTTTCTATTTGGGCTTTGGAACTTCAAAATTTGTGTTGGGTAGGTGCAGACAAGAAGCAAATTTTTGTCTGGAGATGATGTATTACCTTGATGCAAAGTTTCATGCTACTGTGAATGAAAGACACTGTTTCTTTGATCTTTGAGTTCTTTTTTTAAGTGTTTTCCCTGTTAGATGCTTTGCAACATATAAGAAGAATTTTGTTTATCATTTATGCTGTGTGTTCTTTCCGGGTTGAAATAAAGCTGCACTATTACTGGCATGTTTTCACATTATGGAGAAAGTAGTTGTTATTGCTGGGCTATTTCATCTTACGCTGCCTCCTAAGCTCAGAACTAACAATTCTATTAGTAGTCATGGCAGTAGTAGAAATAATAGTACTTAAAGTAATTAACAGTATTTGTGAGTGCTCAGAATGTGCATGTAAAATGCATTGAGCAATTAAGCAAAGTAGCTCATGCACTGAAGCGTGGGTGAGAAGTTTTAAGTAAACACTGCTTGAAGACATCTATTTTTTATCATGGTACAGTTAAAGTTAAGAGCATGTAAAAGATTTCTTTTATGTTCAGATGTATACTTGACCACAGTGAAGCACTAAAGCATTTTGTGTGAATCTCATAGCCTGATACTGAATGATTCTTTCCTTATGACCATAAGTATGGGGACACCTAGCAACAATGTGCACTATCTTGTTTGGTACCATGGTATGGTCTACCTTTTCTTAATTATAACAATGGTGTCGTATTATTTTGCCTTTCTTCCCTACAGCTATATGGTGCTGCTGTAAGTACTAATGTCTGCCTGCACCGTGGTGCTGCCACCTCGAGCACGAATGTAATCTACTTGTTTTTGCTTTGCACCGTTTTTGCCCGATTGCAGGTTGACCTGTTTTTTTTTTTCGAAAATGTGAAGTGGGGAGGTCGACTTACAATCGATACCAAAGCGTGCCATCATAAATAAAGGCGAGACAAACGAGATATCAGGGATGCTGCAGCATGGCTGCATTTTTCTTGTAGGGCTCTGTCGCATATCTCTCTTGGTGCTGGCCTTGAGCAGCTGCTTTGTCAATGCGCAGAACCAGCAGCCTGCCCAAGTGCGGCGGCGATGGCAGCTATGGATAAGTGGCGGACTGGTGCTTCTTGCCCTCCCTGTGTGTGGCTGCAGATTGCGGCTACTGATAAGCTGTGGCGGCCCAATAGCGCTGTTGCGTTCTGCTCTTAAAAAAGACGTGTCAGCGTCCTCCAAGTTTGTTTTTTTTTACTTTAACTACGCACTCGGCGCTCAAGGGAGTCTCGATAGTTGTTGAAAGGGCTGCTGTTCCAATTGCGGGAGCACGGCCACCACTGTGCTGCCACTCGGAACGGCAGTGGTGTCAGGGAGTGTTGGTAGCTGACGGAAGAGCCGACACTGGTCACGAGTAGTTTCTCTTTAGATGTGACATATTTGATGACCGCCCGCCCACCATGTTTTACCACTTTTTAACGTAGTGCTTCGTCCGTCGTTATTTGTGCTCTGGGCCCGGTAAGAGTTCGGCACTTGTTCATGGCTATATTCAAGATGATTGTCATGATTTACGCTGAAGAAAAGAACTGCACTGCAGTGAGCACGGTTTACATCTCGGAACAGGTGATAAAGGTGTGGCAGCTACAGCAAGGCAAAATTTTCAGCTGTTCCATGTGATTTCGTGATGTTGCTATGAGTGAAGTGTGGAATTTTGTTGGACGATGACTTTAGACTGATATGCTGTGGGACCGCAGCAGCGATCACGGCGACACTGCTAGTGAGGACAGTGGCGTAAGGGCGGATGAGTAGTCCAGTAACTAATAAGCTTTAGTTTTGGAATGGCACACGGGCACGATTACTCACGGCAGCCGATAGCGTCTGAGGTGGCCAGGTAATGCTATCGCATTTTGCTATTAAAGGGGAATCTTAAGGGACCTCTAAGTTTTTTTTTTCCTGATAAAGTCATCGTCCAACAGCAGCACTCTACCTATAGAACAATGTGCAGAACAATTTAACAACCACTTCTCACAAGTTTTTACAGATGAATTGCCCATTTGCAATCCACTGCAGCTTCCTGAGGCCAATATCCAGATTCCTTTTTCACCCATTCACATATCTGCTCTTGGCGTGGCTCGTGCAATTGACCGCCTACCCCACCACACTAGCCCAGGACCCGATGGTATCAACGCGAAGCTGTTAAAAATAACCTGCCAGCACACAGCTTTCCTGCTATCACTCATTTTCCAACAGTCACTCGATACAACATGTGTGCCAGAAGATTGGAGGTCCGCTTATGTAATCCCGGTATTTAAATCTGGAGAAAGATCCGTTCCTAATAATTACAGGCCAATTTCATTAACCTCGATATGTTGCAAGGTATTCGAACACATAATATACACAAATATTATGACTCATCTTAACCAGAACAACTTGCTTCACAACAACCAGCATGGCTTCCGCAAACATTTATCGTGCCAGACACAGTTATTTGAGCTAACAACGGACCTTCATCAAGCAATCGATTCTTCCCTCTACATTGACTCCATCTTTATTGATTTCTCTAAAGCCTTCGATCGCGTGCCTCATAACCGTCTGATGATAAAAATACGCAACTTGCAGCTGGATCAACATACTACGCAGTGGATTAACGCATTTCTAACAAACCGCTTTCAGTCAGTTAAATTAGGGAGCTTCTTATCAAGACGTACAGGTGTTGCTTCAGGAGTACCTCAGGGTTCGGTGCTGGGTCCACTGCTTTTCTTAATATATATTAATGACATCGCGTCGAACATAACATCAACAATACGATTATTTGCAGATGACTGTGTAATTTACCGAGTAATATCTAGCTCTCGCGACATCGTTGCTCTCCAGACTGATCTTGATGAGCTAACTAATTGGTGCGGCAGGTGGCAAATGGTAATTAACGCCGATAAAACTAAACACCTCAAGTTTACTTCCGTTGCCAACATGAGCCCTAATGCCTACTCAGTTAATACTACCATTGAAACTGCAGCGTCGGTAAAATACCTCGGTGTAAATTTTAACTCTAATTTATCCTGGAGCACTCATATTGAACAAATCACTAACAAAACCTTAAAAAAACTTGGTCTTCTTAAACGCCGACTGCACCAAGCCAACCAGGACACAAAACTACACGCATTCAACATGCTGATCAGGCCTGCGATAGAATACGCGTCGGTGATCTGGAACCCTCATCACGTCTATCTCATCAACATGTTGGAATCTATTCAAAACAAAGCTGCTCGTTTCATCCTTTCCCATTACTCTCGGTATCAAAGTGTAACAGCACTGAAACTATCGCTCCATCTCTCGCCTCTGGTCATGCGCAGAAAATTCAGCCGTTTATCCTTTTTCCATACTATCTACCACAGCAACACACCATTTTCAAGCTCTCATCTTCTCCCGGCACCGCACACATCGGCTCGTGTAGATCACAAGCAGAAGATTAAACCTATTTTCGCTCGGACAGAACGATACAAATACTCACCATTGGTCTTGTCTATCGAAGAGTGGAATTTGCTTCCTTCTAGCATTGCGACTATCGCTGAAACATCCTCATTTCAAACAGCTCTTTGGTCCTATTTAGAAAATTCTAACATATGTTGATGTGCGTTCTTTTTTTTTGTTTCTTGTTTTTTTTCTTGGTTGCTCTAGTGTGTGTGTGTGCTGGCCGTAACGTTCCGCAAAATGTTAGATGCTGTGTTTAGTAACTTTCGAAGCCGGGATTTTTCTTGATTTTTTGCGCGGTTTGCTACATGTGAATTTTTTTCAAATACCTCATATTAGCCTTTTTTTTTGTTCCTCTTATTAACTTGTACCTGCCTTCTTAACTTGTTTACTTCTGTTTTCAGCCGTTTGTATTCTGTGTTTTATATCTGTTGTTTTCTTTGATGAATCCCCCCCATGTAATGCCCGCATTGGGCCTTTAGGGTATTGAAATAAATAAAAAATAAATAAATGAGATAAGGGGTGTTGACTTGCATTCGAGTCGACTTACAATCGGGTAAATATGGTAGTTTGCTTTGGAGCACAGGAAAGCAGTAGTCTGGTGGAGGCCCCTCACCTCGTTCTCTTCGCTTGCACTCCACTGCGAACAGGTTGTGACATCGAGTAAAAAAAAAAGTTGTAATGTGGAAGCTTCAATTTTCTGCTTGCATAAATAGCCCCTGCATGCAAATGTCTGAGTTGCCTACTCTGTTTCATGAAACTTTCTGACTGTGCAAGTGCAGAAATTGCTTTTGTGCTATTTGTGTGACTTTTCCTGCTGTCCTACTATAAACGCCTTTATTGGTAACCTGCATTAGGTTCTCAGTTTTTTTCACAGGGCACTAGGTTCTCAACTTGATGAGACTTTGCTGTTGGCCTTTTTTATCTTCCCACTGTGCATAGAAAGTCCATCCTGCATGTGAGACTCATCGGGTATATGCTGACTGCTTGTGAACCTAGCCTAGAAGCTCATTCATCCAAAGCAAGGTGGCTCACAGGAACATACCAGCATCTCCTGGTATGGTGGAGATATATACAGGCACTTCATCTGACTTTATTAAATGGCAGAAAATGAGCTCACTAGTGCTAACAGCGAGATTCTTTTCTGACTTCGGAATGTTCGGATACCTCTAATTGTCCCTTTTGTAGGTCATTTCTCTTCAGCACATGCCATCTTTTTGCACTCTCTGTTGTACCAGCTTGCCCAGATACAACGTAAACTAGGTCCAGCTTCTATTGTTTGGAAATAAAGCGATAGTTTAATTAGTAGTAGTAGTAATAGTAGCATAGCAATAATAAGTGGTTCTAGGGACAGGTCATTTGTACGTTCTCATGGATTGGATTGAGCAGCTAACCGTGCTGCCCATCTTTTATTTTAAGGCGGAAGCCTTTAATGCCTCATCGTTGTAAGCAGGAGTTGTCAACAGAAATGTCACGCTTTTCAACTGGTCAAAATGGAAAGCAGCAAAACCGCGCTTCCGCCTTATCGCACTTTAGGTCAACAAAGTGCCCATCTGAATTTTTTTATTACGCATTCATGGCGAATTGCTCTGTTCATTTTTGCAAGCATGGGAGCTTTGATTTAGATCAATATTTGAGTGGATAAACAATCGCAAGGAGGCAATGGCCCCAATTTCCTGAAGCCATGTTTCTGGAGATCTAATATTAACTCAGAATTTTAGTTTTGTTGTAAGTTTAGATGTTGCAAGTATAGCAGCATGAAAGCTACTTCTCTGTTAAAAGCGTACTTGAGTGCAAAGCAATAAGTTCTGACTTTTCCCCAAATTTGCTGCCTTTTTTGACATTCTAGATTCATGTGTTTTGCTATCTATGCCTAATATTCACTTTTCCTCTCTTCAGTGAGAAACGCAAGAAAGACTTAAAGCAGATGTTTTGACTCTTCCACATGCTTGATTTATGATTTTCACATGTCTACTGACAGTGGATGCCTCTTTAAATCTCAAGAGTGTTGGCTTTGCACTCTTTTGTATCTTGTGTGCAGCAACTAGCTGAATTGTTGTTTTGAATGTATATAAGAGTTTTCCGACTGGATGTACCCCCTTGAATCCGGTCAGCTTAGTGCAAGTACCTGAATTCTTCAGCAAGCACTGCAATGACCCAGTTCTACTGCTGTCCACATTCACCTTTGGTATCCCTAGTCTCATGAAACACTGCAGTCATTACCCTTCTTGGTCTTGATTCCAGATTTGCGCCGTGCGGCCTGAGCTTGTCGCAGTTCCAGTTGTGTTGATGTGGGAAGTCTTAAAGAGAAATGCATGAATTGGGGTAAGAATATGTCTGGGGTATATTTTCTTTTTTTTCAGGTTGTAAGCGGATCTTCTGAGATTTCCGACAAAGTGCGAAACACCACTCCATAAATCAAATTACTTCCGGCTGGGACATTGTCTCTTCCTTCCTTTTACACTGCAGGCGAAACTGTTTCACTGTGTCTTGGAATTTGCTGTTGTGCATAGGAACATTCACAGATTTGAGCAGAAGTGCTACATGATGCTTAGCAGCTTGCTAGTATTCCTATGGATTTACCTTGGATATCCTTATATTGATTTCATAGCTCCTGTTCTCCTCTAGCTGTTTCATACTTTTCCTTACCAGCAGTAGTGTTCCCGAGGTGCAGTGTTTGCCAAGATGGTGGCTGTATTTGCCCAGAAAGGGTTTTTTGATAATTGTATCAGTGTTTTTTACAGGTATTGTAGCTGCACATTGCACCTGGACTCTACAATAGCCCTGCTCGAAGCGTGAAAATTTTTCACGAGATTGAATTTGCATGGCACTTTACTCTGAATTAGATGTGACCTTGCTTTTGGCCTGTATTGTGCTTGGGATGGCTCACAGGGAATGTGTTCCACAGGCGAGTTGCGTCAAGGTGTATATAAAGTCGTGATGAAGCTTGCCTTAAATGTCATAGTACTTGTGAAACGCACCTCGAGCCTTACCACTTTCTCTTGGCAGAAGCAGTTAACCTGGACAATTGTGACGTTTTAGGAAACTGAATTTATGAGTGCTAAAATTTTGGTCATGGGTTGCGAAATACTTTCCGAAGTTCACTTTTCAACGTCGTGTTTTCTGTCCTGTAGTTTGTTTTTTTCTTTAGCACATTCCATCTCTCTTCCCTCTTAGTTGCCAATATGTTGTTTAGCCAATATGCCAATATTGCCAATATTTTGTGTAGCCTAGGTCTGGCTGCCACTGTCTGCAAGTGAACCTGACCTAAGAGTAATAGCGGCAGCGGTGATAGCAGTAATAGTAATAATCTCTTCATCTGGATGTGCTTGTGGTATTCAATTACCAGTTAAGTAGAGCTGCATGTGGCATTGTTTTTGTTTACACATGATGCATTACTCTCTTTATTTTCGCAGGCATTCAAGCTAATATGAGAAAAACGAAGAAAAAAGTCTTGCAGCAAAATATACCTCAAGGAAGCTACTCTGCCTGACAGTCGTAGTCTAAAACGGCATGTTTGGCAATTTTAACTTGCAATGAATCCGGGCACAGTGGGCCACTTCAAGTTTTTGCTAATCGTACTTCTGTTGATGTTTTAAGTGACAGCTAGGCTTTGGGCGAGTGTTCCTGTAAGACATGCACATAGACAAGAGTGAGTTGAAGCTTCATGATTGCGGTTGATGAACTATGCTATGGTATTGCATTTTCATACCATGTGGAGTCTTTTTCCGTAGCAATGTGATGAAATTTCCTTAAACGAGCCTGAGTTTATGCTGCGCTGCCTGAAGAAATGATTTGTCTTGATGCTGTTAAATTTCCATAATTATGGCTGCCTTACCATTTTATTATGATCGTTCTTTTTGCGTCATATTTGCACTCTGAGCTTTATTGAGAGTTGGTGTATGAGTGGCCACAGCCTTGGCTCAGTGGTTGTAGCATTCACCTACTGACCCGAAATGCAGGTTTGATTCCAGCCGTGGTGGTCGAATTTCGATAGAGGCGAAATTCTAGAGGCTAGTGTACTGTGTGATGTTGTTGCACATTGAAGAATCCCAGGTGCTCAAAATTTCTGGAGCCCTGAAGTAAGTCGTCCTTCATAGCCTGAGTCAATTTAGAACCCCCATTAACCCAACCAGTGTCAGGTGTGTAAACAGTTCAAGGTTGGTGAGGACCCAAACTGTTAGACTGCCTGCTTCTCATAATGTAAAGAAGATCTGGGATAATTCTGGAAAATTTAGAATAAACTTGGAAAGTTACTCATATTAAAGTATTATCCCAATTTAAAAGCAATTTTACCATAGGAGTTGCCGAGTCCTCGCGGCTTGAGCATCTGTATCACATGCTCCATGTGCAGGGTTCGATTCAGTGTTGCTGGGTGCCCACCAGTGATGCAATAGGTACAAGCTTTCCTCTGACCTAGTGCTCAGGTTATCTGTGCTGAAATGCTTGGAAAATGGGCCTCTGACCCCACCTTGAGTAGATGAAGATGCTTTATGCCATGGCACTCTTTGGCCACGGCTACCCTTGATCCATAAGAATACATCATCATCATCATGAATTCAAAGTATTTATGATAAGCACCTTGCTTTGTCTTTTCTAAAAATCTTGACATGCCCAGTGGCGAATATCATTTCTCAATAATCAGCAAAAGTGAGACGGATGCAGAAAATATTCAGTTTACATCACTGCATGCTTTGCAGATGGAAGTGACAAAGTAAGACTTCTGCCCTGTATCTTTTGGTAGTGCATCCCATTTTAAATTTAAAGAGTATTGGATTTTCACAGTTCGCATCTTGTATGTATACTGGCTATTAAGAGAAATTGTTTTGAAAATCAAAGTAGTTCTTAAGTCGATGCAGTACCTGGAAGCTAATCTACACTGCTCAAGTATCTGAATCCTGTAACAAGCAGTTGAGCGATCCAGTTCGTTTAGTGTCTGAGTACATCTGCGACATCAAAATCGCTGTGTAAACACTAGTTGAAGGCTCCTTTCTTTCTGTAACATTCTGCATTCGCATCGTCCAACCTTCACTTGTCACAATGTTGCTTGTTATGCAAATGAAGGCTGGAAAAGAAAGTTCATGAATACGGACGCTTTTGTTGGGTTTTATGGGGTTTAGCATCCCTAAGTGACTCAGGCTATGAGGGATGCCGTAGTGGAGGGCTTGGGATAATTTCGACCACCTTGGCTTCTTTCATGTACCCTGACATCGCACAGTGCACGAGCCTGTAGCATTTCATCTATCGAATTGTGACCCTCGAGTGTGGAATTGAACCAGCATGTTTTAGGTTGGCAGTCGGGCACCATAACCACTGAGCTTAGCCACAGCGGCAGCTTTGAATAGAGATGGAGAGCTTTGGCTGAAGATAATTTTTTTCCTAATTTTTATTTTCAGGTCCCAAGGCTATCTTCTGGTATCTTCAATGAAGTGCAAGTCCCTATTCCATCAAATTGTTGACTACTTTTGTACAAATTATTTTGCTTGTTTTATTCTCACTGCAGTACAGCTTGTTAAGTATTGACTTAGCACTTGGTCTGATGAGCATTGTCATGTTCCCAATTTTTTGTAATAATCTTTGGCTGACTAGTTTTGTGCTTCAAGTTTCATGTCATGCTTTGGCAACTCTCCAATATTTATAAATTTTGCCCCGCATATTTAACTTTAGTTTCACCAGAGCAAATGCTCTCCTCCCATCTCACACCTTCTCTACAGGTAGGATTGCAGCTTTGGGTCAATGTATTCCTTAAGTGCACGATGTACTTTTTGCCCATTTTCAAGAAGATAGTTGGACACACTCAGATGAGCCTTTTGGTGACCAAACTGACATTGTTAAGAGGTACTGTAGGTAGTAGTAGAAAGGTTGTAGAACTGTGATAGTCACGCCAATAGTATCGGTGCATTGTCAGGTGTCTCAGCGCTGCAGCGTTGAAACCACGCTTGCCATGTGCATGTGATGTTTTTAGGGTGCGAGCCTGGATTTTCTACACTTTGATAGTGTAATTTCTTCAATGAGGTTTCAGCAGTGACTTGATAATACACAATTTTTGGATTTCTAACAATAATTTTGGATTTAAAACAATAAAATGAGGAAGAACAACGCACAACACAAGGCACGCTTGTGTTGTTCTTTATTGTCTGTTCTATGCATCTACAGTACAGTGGTGTTGCATTCTAAATAGTCTGGATGACAAATATGATTAGCAAGCTGTCCCCAGAATCTGGCTTACGAACACTGAGGGGTGTGACTGCGTCAGGAAGCCCCGTAATATATGCCGCTGTTAAGACATGGTTTCTGTGCCATGCTTTGCCGTTGAAACTCATGGAATAAAATTTTCTTGCTGAGATGTGAGGTGAGATATGTTGTGCCTTGAACTGTGCACAGTGGAAATCAGTTTATTTTTTCATTTTCAAAGTCTTTTTATGCCGCCACTGCACTTTGTTGAGTTATGTACAGGTTTTAAATTATTTAGAGGCAGCCTTCTGCAGATGCTCTTGCGTGTAAACAACCATGATTATTAGAACTGCTTTAAATTTTTTGTGTGAAATTGTGTATTATTTTTCATTTTCATTTCTCTGCCTTGTTTTTGCTTTTGCAAACAGATTATATGCGCCCCACAATTTTTGTTTTAAGTCTTGCTTGTAAGTGGTGTGTAGATTAATATTTACACCGTACAGTTGATCTCCAACAAATGCAACAGCTGAAAAATCAGAATGGTCCCCTTGCTCCATTAAAATTCATCCTGGGGGATGTTTTCATCTTTTTTACTTTTTTTTGTGAGCTCAAATTGGTGAAAAGACAGAATAGGACTAACGGGGCTAAGGTCGTACAGAGGCTCAGAATGTTTGTAGCTCTTTACATATGCAACCACTTTTGTAGTGGCATGCTGTTAATGACCTTCTATATGCTGGATGTTATCTACATGCCAGGTTGGAATGGAAGGAATGTTTTGTGTCAAGTCTAAGCTTTATTTAACTTTGACTTGCTGACTGGCTAGAGCGAAACAGAACTGCGCGATGACGACGGGACAAAAGAAGGCACGAATACACATACACAAAGCGCAGACTTCCAACTGACTTTTAGCGAAAGTAGGGTGCTTATAAAGGCTATCACAGCAAACAAGGAGACAAGCAAAGGCAATGGGCGTACAGTATTGACAGTGTCAACAAGAGCACGTGTGGTTTCGACCCATGAAAAGCTCGGATGTGTCCATCTAAGAAATCGATCTCTTGCCTTGAAAGAGATAAAGAAGGCGCGCTAACACACTTATTGCCCCTTTTGGAAATGAAAGAAGCCTTGATAACATCTCTTTCGGTTGTTTTGGCCTTAGAAAGGAACTTTGTTTTTTCCAGGTAAGGAAAACAGTTTTTGGTGTCGCAGCTCTTACAATGCAAGGGTAGATTGCTGCCAGTGCCGCTGCTGAGGGATCGCCTGTGTTCCAAAGCGCGCATATTAAAACAACGGCCAGTCTGGCCTATGTAGGAATTACGACCGCAGGACAGAGGTATTTCATAAACAACTTCTGAAACACATTTTATGAACTTGTTCCGGTGGTTCTTTTTGCAAGTGGTTGGTTCCTTTCTTGTTCCAGTCAGTAGAGGGCACACTTTTTTCAATTTGCAGGGTGCCGGAAAAACAACGCGAATCCCATACCTTTCCACTACTTTCTTGATGTTATGGGAAAGGCAATGAAAATATAGCATGACGAATGGTGGCTCGGGTTCCGAGCATCTTTTATCTTTTTCATGTGAAGATTTTAGCCTTTGAGGCAGGCTTTCGCATCGATTTCTTAGACACGAGTTTTTCGTGGGTCGTAACCACGCGTGGTCTTGTTGACACTGTCATTGCCGTACGCACGTTGCCTTTGCTTCTGCTTGTCTCCCTGTTTGCTGTGATAGCCTTTATAAGCACCCTGCTTTTGCTAAATAAAATCAGTGGGAAGTCTGCGCTTTGTGTGTGTGTATTCGTGCCTTTTGTCCCGTCGTCTTCGCGCAGTTTTGTTTCGCTCTAACCATGAACCAACTAGCCCAACATCATGTCTTACTGACTTTGCCACCCAATGTGTCAACAACATAAGAGTGACTGATTGGAGGCACCTTTGCCATTTATTTCTCCTTCTTAAAGGTGGCACCAGTGTAGAACTATGGCGGAAGGCATATCCCTAGCATTTTGGTAACCTTTTTTTTTTGTTGTGCAGGTTCAGTCACTGATGGCAAATCCAGCTCGCCAACAAAAGAAAAATTGCGAGGAAGGCGATTGTTCCAGTGCCATGATTGTGGTTATGCTACAACTGTCATCACAAACTTCAAGAACCACCAGCGGAGACACACTGGGGAGTGGCCCTTTGAATGCAGACATTGTGGCAAGAGCTTCGCAGTGAAGGGGAACCTAGTACAACACCTTCGCACCCACACAGGAGAGAGACCATACAAGTGCACCCATTGCAGCAAGAGTTTCAAAGCGAAGAGTGTCCTGGTAGACCACCTTCACATCCACACAGGAGAGAAGCCATACCAATGCCACCTGTGTCCACTATCCTTTGCATGCAGGTCGAACTTTAGGAGGCACATACAAAAACACTAGAATTGAATATGCTGCTTCCTCACTTTTGCTTGGGGATATTAGCGTGTAGGAAGCAATTTGAGTACGGTGAACAGCATAGCCATGCAAAAGTGTCCGCTATTCTATGAAGCCCTAGCATGTTATTTTGCAAGCTTTCACTGGTGACCCAAAGTGAAGTTAAGTTTGTTCATCAATGTGCCTTTTATCATAGACTGTGCTGTGTTATAGTCTGCCATATTGACAAGGAACATGTTTCATTTTGGGTTGACATTGCCTTGCTGAGTCACTCGGGACATGAACTGCAAAGCATGATCAATGAATTTGACAGGCAGAGCAAAACGGTGGGGCTAAAAAGTAACATACAGAAATCTAAAGTGATATTCAACAGTCTAGCAAGAGAACAGCAGTTCGCAATACATGGCGCAGTGCTGGAGGTAGTAAAAGAATGTCTATTTAGGGCAGGTAGTGACAGCTGATCCAGTTCATGAGAGGTTAATAACTAGAAGAAAAAGAATGGGGTGGAGCACATATGGCGGGTTCTCTCAGATCATGAATGGCAGTTTACCAATATCCCTCAAAAGAAATGTTTACTACAGCTGTGTCTTACCGGTACTCACCTATGGGGCAGAAACACGGAGGCTATCAAAGAGGGTTCAGCTTAAGTTAAGGACAACGCAGCAAGCTATGGCAAGAAAAATTATAGGTGTAACGTTAAGAGATCGGAAGCGGGCAGAGTGGGTGAATGAACAAACGCAGGTTAATGACATCCTACTTGAAATCAAGAGGAAGATCTGGGCTTGGGCAGGGCATGTAATGTGAAGGCAAGATAATTGCTGGTCCTTAAGGGTAACGGAGTGGATTCCAAGAGAAGGCAAGCGTAGCAGGGGGCGGCAGAAAGTTAGATGGGCAGATGAGATTAAGAAATTTACGGGAATACGGTGGCCACAACTGGCAAAGGACAGGGTTAGTTGGAGAGACATGGGAGAGGTCTTTGCCCTGCAGTGGGCGTAGGGATGCTGATGATGATGATGATTGCAAACTCTTCTGGTTCTCTGCTCGTGAAAATTTGAACAGCATGAGGAAAGTGCTCTAGGCACAGATAAGTGTGGTTATGTAGTAAAACTTCTTTTTACTTACTACAGGGGTGCTATGCAACCCAGCTCTTTCCTGCAGAAAGCATTTTCTAGGCTGCTTAAGAAAGCCAGAACAGAATACTGTATGCACTTTGAATGTTCATTTGTGTTTAATTTGCACATGAGACATCATAAAGATTCCTTTTTCATCCAAGTGTGGTCTAGCTGTATGGGCATTGGAACTTTAAAATTTGTGTTGGGTTGGTGCAAACAGAAAGCAAATTTTTGTCTTGAGATGATCCATTACCTTGATGCAAAGTTTCATGCTAGTGAAAGAAAGACACTGTTTCTTTGATCTTTGAGTTCCTTTTTTAAGTATTTTGCCTGTTAGATGTATTGCAACATGTGAGAATTGTTTATGATTGATGTTGTGTGTTCGTTTCGGGTTGAAATAAAGCTGCAGTTTTGCTTGCATGTTTTCACATTATGGAGAAAGTAGTTGTTATTGCTGGGCTATTTCATCTTACGCTACCTTCATAGCCTAGTACTAACAGTTCTATTAGTATAGTCATGGCAGTAGTAGAAATAACAGTAGTTCTAGTAATTAACAGTATTTGTGAGTACTCAGAATGTGCATGTAAAATGCTTTGAGCAATTAAGCACAGTAGTTCATGCATGAAAGTGAGGGTCAAATATTTTAAGTAAACTGTCACATTGAAGGAATGACGCGACAATGTCAGCTGTTCAGTGCAGGCACCCGACTGACTAGGCTGGCCGCAGCGCGTTCAATATAGCCGTTAAAATGCCCCCTGCCGGACCGGCAGGTTGTTATAATACATCATCCCTCCCCTCCTCATAGAATGGGACGTGCACAATAAAGCCCACGAACGGAACGAAACACGACCCGAAACATGGTTTATGGCGAATATCACACCACAGCTCTCAGTGTTCGGCTGCTTTGACGAAGGGGTGTCTGCTGCGTTGGCTGCGTTGTTCCGGTACACTCCGAGACGTCAGCGTCCGCGCAGGAAGACTCAGACGGTGAGTTTGCGTTCTCCTCAGAATGGCCTGAGTCGATGCTTCCAGCAACCATTACAGTCGTAGTATCAGGTGACCGTAAACTCTCCCCCGGCAACGACGTCGCCAGCCAGAGTGCTTGGAAGAACCGCATGCGGTGCTACTCTTACATGATCGTGGTGCCTCGTCCACACGTGGCCATCCGGAAGTCTCAGTACTGCTGCAAACCCTTCATCCGACTCCACCGCGGCCGGCACCCAACTCTGCCCATGTCGGAAATTCAGCACGAATACCTGTTTTCCTGGCTCCAGGTCGGTCACTCTGACTGATATCCGGTTCCTGCAAACATTTTCATGTAGCTGGTTCACCATGACTGCCTTCCGGAGATCCGGCCGAAGTAAGTCAAGGGCTGTTTTCAGCTTCCTGCCCCGTAACAGCTGAGCAGGACAGCAGCCAGCTACCTCATGCGGTGTGGTCCTGTATGTTAGTACGATTCTAGCAAGCTGTGTATGAATATCTCGCAATCCGGCCTTCTTCAGTTTCTGCTTGATGGTCTACTGCCCGCTCCGCTGCGCCATTGGACACTGGGTGGTATGGTGGCACCAGTATCTGCTGGATGCCATTCTGTAAAGGTACCTTGAACTCCTCACTTACAAACGCCGGGCTGTTGTCCGACACGACGTCTGGCAAGCCCTGACCTGCAGCGATCTGTCTCAGGCTCTGGATTAACTGCTGCAGATGCAGTCGCCACCGGATAAACCTCTATCCATTTCGAAAATGCGTCCATCACGGTGAATAAATGCACATTCCGCACCGGGCCGGCGAAATATACATGCAAACGAGAAGTGTAACCAAAACATGCACTCCAAAAAGGATAACTATTCTTGCGAGTGAAAGAGGTGTGTCTTAATCATTTCTAGAGACTTATGGAATTTGTAAACGCAGTAAATGTAAAAAAAAAAATTATTTTCTCATCTTCCGTCCCGACCGAGGCAGTCTTTTCCTGGTCTTTTTAAAGCCCCTTAATGAACTAAAGATAACGACATCTCCTCTCTCCTCCTCCCATGCCAGCACTCCTTCTCTCGGCTCCTCCCGGGCGCCGACGGTGGTGGCACCTAGGCAGGAGGAAGCTAGCAGACGCTCCCAACGCCCTTTGGCGCGCAGTAGACCGTGCGTGCATTTTCTGCCCGGGCTTCGCTTGAAATGAGATCGTGACATGGGAGATTAAAGAATTATTTACTCAAATAACTGGCACGAGCAGCGTTGCACTCTTTTGTCAAAACTTCTTGTACTGTGATCGATTTGATTGCGGTCGACGTGGTGGAGGTGCCGTGGGCGGCCAAGGGTATCCTCGTAATGTTGTTTCCCAATGCTCGCACAATGGTGAGCAGTGAACTGCGCGCCCAAATCAATTGTTTGTACTTTCTGAATCGATTCAGCCGCAATAGGATCATCACATGGGAGATTTTAAAAAATTATACTTATCCAAACAACTGCCTCTTCCCATGTTGCACTGCTTTATCAGAACTTTTTGTACTGCAGTCGCTTTGACTGCGGTGCACTCGGTGGACATGGTATGCGCAAGCGAGCTCGCGGCACAGCATTGAATATCCTTGGAATGTTGTTTTTCGACTGGCGTCTTTTGTCGAATCCTATTCAAAATTTAACTCCACCAAGGGGAAGTGACGCAACATACGACTTGGCGTGGGGCCTAAGCTTTATGTGGACGGATGGCGGCGTAATGCTGCAATAATATATTCTGCTCTCAAAGGCGCGTTTGCTCGTGCAATCAGCTGTGTGTGGGCACCTACTCTTCTCAGTTTTAATTTTTTTTATTGCAGAAAAGCTTAGCAATTATTTCAGAGTTCCTATATACCTCAGACACCTTGTAGGCTAACTTAAAGGACCCGAGTAACGGTAGTCCCTCACTGTTGTTTTTAAATAGGTGAATACGATGTCCTAGTTGCGGACTGTAACACAGCTGTGACGAGAATAATTTTGAAGTAGGGTTAATTGTAAAAACAGCAGCTAGGCTAATTGTAGAGAAGCAGAGGGTAAAAAAGGCTTTTACCTGGTACCTCGCGCACATCTACAGTGCTGCATGACTCACTAGAATGTTGCTTGTTCAAGTGATTGTCACCTTAGGTCAGCATGTGCAATAATGGCTTATAAGAGGACATTGTCTTCCCTCGTGTAATTGTCATGCATAACGTGCAACAGCCTGGACTGCCGCAGATAATTAATCGCTTTCGGTCGAAGCAGCGCAAAGAAAAAAATTCAAGCGCTGAAAAAGCAGAACAGAATTTACTCAGTCTCGTTGAAAGCAAAACGTTCGTTTAGGAAGTTGTTTGACGAGAAAATTGAAGACAAGTGTATGCAACGATGTTTGACGGAAGTCGTTTGCATTCTCAAGTATTATCCACACAGATATCGAATATTCAAGCTATAGTTCAGTTATTGTGGTTATAGGCACAGTAACGACCGATATTTTAATATGAACCCTGTAACGTACGGGAGTGACGACACGCACGCCAAGGAGAGTGCTGAACAAAGAGGGATTTTTATTTCGACGCGCGCCGAGGACTGGAGAACGCGCAAGGCACCTTGGGAGCTCAGGGTTACCGGCTGGGTAGTGCGCTCCCGCTAGGCTGGGCTACGTTACAAGCCCTACCAGAACAAATACTGTTAGCAAAGAACGCAGCATGAATGCTAGACCTGCACCATGAGCAGCATGAACAGCGGGGGCTTCAACTGCGAGAACCGCCCTTTTATTATCGAGTTCGCGAGAGGAGGAGTCCAACTGCAACAAAATAAATACGTCCAGCGATGAACGCAACATGACAGCTAGACCTGCACCGCGAGCAGCATGAACAGCGTCGCTCAAACAGCGAGAACGGGCAGTTTAGTATCGCGTTCGTGAACGAAGGAGTCCAACTGCAACAAAATAAATACGTCCAGCGATGAACGCAACATGACAGCTAGAGCTGCACCGCGAGCAGCATGAACAGCGTCGCTCAAACAGCGAGAACGGGCAGTTTAGTATCGCGTTCGTGAACGAAGGAGTTCAACTGCAACAAAACAAATACGTCCAGCGATGCGCGCAACATGAAAGGTTGACCTGCACTGCGAGCAGCGTAAACGGCGGAGCTCAAACAACATGGGCAAGTTTTGAGCCGAGCCCGCGAACGAGTCAGACTACAATCTAACCAATAGTGAGTGAGTGAAGAAACTTTATTTCCGCCAGAAGAAGACCCGTGCCCCTCCGGGTCCGCACGCAGGCGTCCGGGGAGGGGCAGCGTCGCAGCTGGAAGACTAGCAACGGTATAGTCGCGCAGCTTCTGCTGCCAGGCGGGTAGCGTATCGTTGTATGCTAAGGTCGGCACTTCTGAGTATGGTCTCCCATTCCTCTGCATTATTGATTCTGCCATATCCTGGGGCACTGGGGCATCTCCATAGTATATGTGTTCGAGTGTAGCGGTATGCCCGCAGAACTCGCACACCTCCGCATCCTCCCTCGTGTCACCTCCTGTCCAGCTCCTCCAGAGCGGGGATGCGAAGTTTCTAGCTTGGAGTCTTCTCCAGTCATAGGCCTCAGCCGAGCTAAGCGATCTATCCGGAGGAGGATAGATCCTTGTTCTTTTTCTGAATGTCTGTGATGCTATTAAAGGTATTGGTTTCCTCTTTAGTGCTGAATTCGTATGAGGTGTCCACGGCTCCCCAAGGTAAAGAGGAGCGGGCGAGCCTGTGGGCGGCCTCGTTTCCAACCAGACCCGAGTGGGCTGGGGTCCAGATAATTAGAATATTGTGGGCTGGGATAAAGTCTTTTAGATATTTAGCCGCCATTTCGTGGATGCGTCCCTTGCTGTAATTTCTAATTGCGGCTTTGCAGTCGCTTACTGCGTATTTGGTACCTGGCTGAGTTAGAGCGATCGCTATTGCAACCTCCTCCGCCACAAGGGGTTTTAAGTCAAGGTGTCTTACAACGCGTAACGTTCTGCCTGAGTCCCCGACGGCTACGGAGACGGTGTCTCCTAGCGTGCCTACCGCGGCATCAGTGTAGGCCACGGTTCCCTGTGGCATCTTGCCAATGCCACGAAATGCGCGCGAAATGAAACTGCCCCTGCAGAGCCTAGCAGAGCCAGCAGCGTGAACGGCAGGGCTAAGACATCGAAGAGCACGGCTTTCGTAGCCCCTGAGCGAACGAATCCATCCACAACATCCCAAACGGCATTAACTGCGAAGAAAGACTGCAGTCGCTTGCTGTTTAGAACAAATCCTCCGAAAAAAAATGCGACTGACAACTGAAGAACGGCCATTTACATACTAACGACGGGGATCCCGCTCATTATAAATGTTTTCCCGGCCGATCCTATATGCCAGCAGCCAAACGTTTCGGCAAGCCGCATCGCATTTTCCGGACGTAATGACAAAAAACCTTTTCCCACTGCCTCTTCGATTGTTGCAACCGTAAGCGCAAATGAAGCTCGGCGTCGCCGCAACGCGTAGACGTCGTCAAAGCTGGCGAAACGCTTCCCGCCAAAGCCCTCTCACACCAAGAAGAAAACGAAGCGCGATTTCTGCCCCCGGCAATGGCGCCGGCGTCTGTTGCGCACGACTACAGCCACAGCACGACCGGCTTTATTGCTGTTGCGTAACCAAAAAGCGCGCCCTAACACGTGACCACAGCCCCTCGGCCAATGGGAGTCTCGATTTTCCGGCCGAGCGCTAGGAGAGGAGAAGAGCCTGAAAGTTCAAAGCTTTTCAGTCTTTTGTCAAAGGTGTGCGGGCGTGCGGGCGCGAAAAACATATCTCTCCTGTAGGTTCGTGTTCGGCGAAGGTATGTGCTTTGCATGTGCGTATGTTCACGCTCATTGGTGCGAAATGCAGCGACTGTAACTTATGTCACTGCTGCTGTTTTCCCGAGGCGGCAGCGTCAGCAAAAGTTTGAAGGGATGAAGACCTTCTTTTGCACTCTGCGTTCGAACTCCTTTTGGCGCGCTTTCTGTTGGAGCAGTGATAGCAATAATAAGGCGGGGCGTTATCAGAGAGCGTTCGAACGTTGCAAAGCGACTTATCAAGAGAAGAGCCGCCGCGGTGGCTCAGTGGCTATGGTGCTCGGCTGCTGGCCCGAAAGACGCGGGTTCGATCCCGGCCGCGGCGGTTGAATTTCTTAGGAGGAGAAATTCGAGGCCCGTGTACAGTGCGATGTCAGAGCACGTTAAAGAACCCCAGGTGGTCGAAATTTCCGGAGCCCTCCACTACGGCGTCTCTCATAGCCTTAGTCGCTTTGGGACGTTAAACCCCATAAACCAAACCAACCAAACCTTATCAAGAGAAGACTGGCGGCTAAATTGGTAAGTCAGTATACTGCGGTCATCGATCCTCGGCTACGGGAAAAAAAAAAAAGAAATGGCGCATCCACTACGTATCTTGCATCTGACTTGGCCAACACGTGATCCCTTTGAAAATACTGTGTACAAGTGTAGAAAAGTCGCGTTGTATATCGAACTGCAGTTTCCTTCTTCGTTTGATACCCGCCGCGGTATACAGTGGTTACAGCGCTCGGCTGCTGGCCCGAAAGACGCGGGTTCAATCCCGGCCGCGGCGGCTGAATTTTGGAGGCGAAATTCTAGAGGCCGTGTACTGTGCGATGTCAGTGCACGTTAAAAAACCCCAGGTGGCCGAAATTTCCGGAGCCCTTCACTTCGGCGCCCCTCATAGCCTCAGTCGCTTTTGGACGTTAAACCCCAATAAATGAAATCAACAAATCAAATGATACGTTTAATATATCGGGACTGTGCTCCAGGGTCGTCAGTGGGGTGAACAGCATCCGGTTCTGTAGTTTAGTTGTGCACCGCCCCCTTATTTTGAAAATGGAAGTTGTTTTTTAGGAAAGGAAATGGCGTAGTAACTGTCTTACATATATATCGCGACGGACACCCGAACCGCGCTGTAACAAAGGAAGGAGTGAAAGAAGAAAGGAAAAAAGAGGTTCCCTATATAGTGGAGGGCGCCCGAATAATTTCGACCACCTGAGGATCTTTAACCTGCACTGACATGGCACAGCACATAGGTGCATTTTGCATTTCGCCTCCATCGAAACGTGGCCTCTGCGCCTGTTTCGCTTTGGAAGTCGCTTTGAGCTATTGCATATGAAAGATATTGGACCAAAGTATCCCATCAAAGACCTATTTACAAAATACAGGCTCATGTAGCCGAATAGCCAACAGGAAGCAGCGCCCAAGTACGTGTACCGCTATTGTCATCCTCTCTGCCGGCACCTATATATGACTGTGACACAACTCTCTGGCGGCAACACATTCCGGGTGCTTAGCTGGAAGCTCGTCGCTTCAGCTAGTGTGTAGGGGGGTTGACAATATTGGAAAATTGAGCAATTACATAGGCTATATCAGTCACCTGAAGGAGCACTCGGGAGTGGCCCATGTAGCGGGAATATAGTTTTTTAGGCCCGGTGAGATAGGCACCAAAGGAGGACAAGCTATCCTGGAAGGACGTGGGCTTCCCAATGACGGCAGTCATAAACCGGCTGCTCATTCGTTTGTGACGAGGAGAGACTGGCTCTGGCAAATTGGTGCGTGAGCTAGCTCCGCTTGCATGCAGTGACATGTGCATACTGTGTTTTTCATGCGCGAGCAGGCAGTACGGATGTATCTGGGCCCTAGGACAATGAAGGGTGCATGGGGAACAAAAGATAAAATGGCAAAATGGTCAGCTTGTGTTAGTTGGAACATGAACGCAGGACTGTTTTTCTCAGAAACTAGCGCCCTCAATCAGTAAATAATTGTCATATGGAATACCATGGTGTAGGATGTCCTCTTGCAGAGGAAAACATTAATATTCTTAGCGCAGCTTATGGCTAATGAGTTAGTATAGCGTATCTGGCTGTAGAATCAGTGACAGCGACCATCGACTTATCACCTAAGCAGGACCGTCGAAAGATACCAGTAGGTTGTGACCAATGTGATATAAAGGCTCGAGTGAATGTCAGTAGGCTGAAGAGCGCTAGCTGGCGGTGCAAATGGCCTTTTCCTCCCTCCGCACTGGTCACAGGAGGCAACTAGCCTCTTTCGTTGCAGCACAAAGCGGTTTATAAAAAACAGCTGCGCACCTGTTTGTACATACTCTATACGCCAAGATGGCCAGCGGTTGGCAGGTATTTTCTCAAGACGCCCAAGGGAAGCCACTAGGGCAAAAGAAGCAGCAACTCAGGCCCATTAGAGTGGATATTGCGGCAATAGTACTGTATAGCAAATCGTAGGGAGGAATTGCTTTCTGAGTCGAGGTCTCCAATTAGCAATCGTAATTAGAGATCACTGCACTGTTCTTGGGTGATATTGAGAACTTCTGGTATGAGGAAGAGAAATTAATGTCGGCCTCATTGCAGTGGGGCAGCACAGGGTGAAGGGACAAGCAGCCTAAGTTGTGGAGGTGTACGTGACGGTGAGCGAATACTCTTGCAAACATAAGGCCCGGTGCCAGGTCAGCCCGTAGCATTTTTTTTTCTTAATTTTTAACGAAGAAAGCCAGAAAAGCACAATAGTTGGTCAGGACTGGGAAATGCGAACTGAGCAGAGAACGGTGAAAATTGGCAGCAGCCTGAGCAAGCACCGAACACTGACATTCATTGATGTACAATAAATAATTCCGCTCGGCAGGTAGCATAGTAGTGACGAGTTCATGGTTCTGCCATTGTTTGGCTAGGACAACACCAGCACTGTGTCCACAGGCATGGATGAGAACTTGAGTTGTGGCTGATGCATCGAAATGGAAAAAAATTGATGGCAAGTTGATGAATTGATTTTTTTTATCGTACACCACAAATTTTCCTAATAGGCCCAATGCATAACCGGTAATAACTCGTACTATGGTGGCACAGGATTTGAAGTGCTATTGTTGCTATGCATAACATTGCAGCCTAAATCCCAATGCATCGTAACCACATTTAAGTGGTCTTTATTTGCAAAGATTCTTATTATTGCTAATGAGTTGCAAGAAAAATTTTTAAAGTGGAAGTTTCAAAGCTTCAATTTTCTGCATACATGAGAAGCCCCTGCATGCAAATGTCAGAGTTGCCTATTCTGCTGTTTCAGGAGACTTTATGCCTTGCAAGTGCAGTAATTGCTTTTGTGCTATTTGTGTGACTTTTCCTACATAAACGCGTTTATTGGTCACGTGCATTAGGTTCTCAGTATTTTTTACAGGGCACTAGGTTCTCAAGTGAATGCGATTTTACTGTGGGCTTTTTTTCATCTTTTGATCTTCCCGCTGTGCAAAGAAAATACATCCTGCATGCAAGACTCATCGGGTATATGCTAACTAGTTTTCAACCTAGCCTACAAGCTCATATATCCAAAACAAGGTGGCTCACAAGAACGTACCAGTGTCTTTTCGTATGGTGGTGATATACAGGCACTTTATCTGACTTTATTAAGTGACGAAAAACGAGCTCACTAGTGCTAACTGCGAGATGCTTTTCTTACTTTGGAATGTTCTGATACCTCAAATTGTCTCTTTTGTAGGTCATTTCTCTTCAGTACAAGCCATCTTTTTGCACTGTGCGCTGTACCAGCTTTCCCAGATGCAATGTAGACTAGGTCCAGCTTCCATTGTTTGGAAATGAAGCTAGCCTAATTAGTAGTAGTACTAGTAGTAGCACAGCAATAATAAGTTCTAGTAATGTACATTCTCATGAAATGCATTGAGCAGTTAACCGTGCCCATCTTTTGTTTTCTTTTCTTACGCACTCATGGCACATTGCTGTGTTCATTTTTGCAATCATAGGAGCTTTGATTTAGATCAATATTTGAGTGTGTAAACAATCACGAGGAGGCAATAGCGCCAGTTTGCTGAAGCCATGTTTCTTGAGATCTAATATAAAGTCAGCATTCTAGTGTTGTTATAAGTTTAGATGTTGAAAATATAGAGCATGAAAGCTAATTTTGTGTTAAAAGCATACTTAAGTACAAAGCGATAAGTTCTGACTTCTCCCCAAAACTGCTGTCTTTTTGACATGCTAGATCCTTGCTTTTTGCTATCTGTGCCTAATATTCACATTTCCACTCTTCAGTGAGAAATGCAAGAAAGACTTAAAGAACATGTTTTGAACCTTGCACATGCTTTATTTCTGATTTTCAGACATTGCTTCTGACAGTGGATGCCTCTTTAAATGTCAAGTGGGTTGGCTTTGCACTCCTTTGTATGTTTTTTGTATTGACTTGCTTAATTATTGTTTTGAATGCGTTTAAGAGTTTTCCGAATGGATGTAGACCTTGAATCCAGTCAGCTGAGTGCAACTACCTGAATTCCTCAGCAAGCACTGGAATGACCCAGTTCTACTGCTGTCCACATGCACCTTTGGTATCCCTATTCTTATGAAGCGCTGCATTAATTATCCTTCTTGGTCTTGCTTCCGGATTTGCACCGTGCGGCCTCAGCTTGTCGCAGTTACATTTGTGTTGATATATGGAAGAGAAAGGCATGAATTGTGGCAAGAGTATATCTGTCGTATAATTTTCTTTTTTTTTTTCAGGTTGTAAGCGGATCTTCTGAGATTTCCGACAAAGTGCGAAACACCACTCAATAAATCAAATTACTTCGGGCCAGGACATTGTCACTTCCTTCCTTTTACACTGCAGGCGAAACTGTTTCACTGTGTCTTGGCATTTGCTGTTGTGCGTTGGCACATTCACGAATTTGAGCAGGAGTGCTACATGATGCTTACCAGCTTGCTAGTATTCCTATGGATTTGCCTTGGATATCCTTATCTTGTTTTCACAGCTCCTGTTCTCCTCCAGCTGTTTCATACTTTGCCTTGCCAGCAGTAGTGTTCCCGAGGTGCAGTGATTGCCAAGATGGTGGCTGCATTTGCCCAGAAAGGGTTTTGTCATAACTTTATCAGTGTTTTTTAAAGGCATTGCAGCTACACAATGCACCTTGACTCTACAATAGCCCTGCTTGAAGCATGAAAATTGGTCACCTGATTAAATTTTTTTTTTTTTTTGCATGGCATTTTACTTTGAATTAGATGTGACCTTGCTATTTTCCTGTATTGTGCTTGGGATGGCTCACAGAGAATGCATTCCACAGGCAAGTTGTGTCAAGGTGTATATAAACTGGTAGTGAAGCTTGCCTTAAATGTCATAGTACTTGTGAAATGCATCTCGAGCCTTACCACTTTCTCTTGGTCGAAGCAGTTAACCTGGCCAATTGTGACATTTTAGAAAACTGAATTTATGAGTGCTAACATTTTGGGCAAAAATTGCAAAATTCTTTCCCAAGTTCGCTGTTCAACATCATGTTTTCTGTTTTGTAGATTGTTTTTGTCTTTAGCTCATTCCATCTCTCTTCCCTCTCAGTTGTACCAGACTGCCAATATGTTGTTTAGTCTAGGTCTGGCTGCCACTCTTTGTAAATGAACCTCACCTAAGAGTAGCAGTAGCAGCAGTTATAGCAGTAATAGTAATATTCTCTGTTCATCTGGACGTGCTTGTGGATGCAGTTACCAGTTAAGTAGAGCTGCATGTGACATTCCATTTTTTTGCACACATGATGCATTACTCTCTTTATTTTCGCAGGCATGCAAGCTAATATGAGAGAAGCTAACAAAAAATTTTTGCTGCAATATATGCCTCAAGGCAACTACTCTGCCTGACAGTCGTAGTCTAAAATGGCATACTTTGGCAATATTAACTTGTAATGAATGTGGGCACAGTGGGCCACCTCAAGATTTTGCTAATGGTACCTCGGTTGTTGTTTGTGGGATTAAGTGGCAACTGGGCTCTGGGCGAATGTTCCTGTAAGACATGCACATAAATGCACAGTCAAAAGTGAGTTCAAGCTTTGTGATTGCGGTTCATAAAATATATGCTATGGTATTGCACTTCCATACCATTTGAAGTCTTTCCCCACAGCAATATATGAGATGAAGTCTCTTGAAACGAGCCTGTATTTATGCTGTGCTGCGTGAAGAAATGATTTGCCTCTTTGCTGTTATATTTCCAGAAATATGGCTGTCTTGCCACTTTATTATGATTGTTCTTTTTGCATCATATGTGCACTCTGAACATTAATGAGAGTCTGTGTATGATGGCCGCCGTGGTGTCTTAGTGGTTATGGTGCTCGGCTGCTGACCCGAAAGACGAGAGTTCGATCCCGGCCGCGGCTGTCGAATTTTGATGGAGGCGAAATTTTAGAGGTCCGTGTACTGTGCGATATCAGTGCACGTTAAAGAACCCCAGGTGATCGAAATTTCTGGAGCCCTTCACTACTACGTCCGTCATAGCCTGAGTCGCCTTGGGACGTTGAACACCCATAAACCAAACGAGTGTATGAGTGTCAGGTGTGTAAACAGTTCGAGGGTGGTGAGGACCCAAACTCTTTGACGTGAGGTATGTGCGGGGTTCGATCCAGTGTTGCTGGGTGCCCACCAGTGATGCGAAAGGTGCAAACTTTCCTCTGACCTAGTGCTCAGGTTATCTGTGGTGAAATGCTTGGAAAATGGGCCTCTGACCCCACCTTGGATAAGTGCAGATACTCTGTGCCACGGCACACTTTGGTCGTGGCTACCCTTGATCCATAAGAATCCATCATGATCATTATGAATTCAAAGCAGGTTTGATAAGCGCCTTGCTTAGTCCTTTCTAAAATTCTTGACATGCCCAGTAGGCAATATCATTTCTCAATAATAAGCAAAAGTGCGACGGATGCAGAAAATATTCAGTTTACATCACTGCATGCTTTGCAAATGGAAGTGACAAGTAAGACTGCAGCCTTGTATATTTTGGTAGTGCATCCCATTTTAAATGTGAAGAGTGTTGGATTTTCACTGTTTGCGTCTTGTATGTATACTGGGTATCAAGAGAAATTGTTTGGCAAATCAAAGTCATTTTAGGTTGATGCAGTCCCTGGAAGCAAATCTACACTGCTCAAGTATCTGAATCCTGCAAAAAGCAGCTGAGTGATCCAGTTCGTTTGGTGTCTGAACGCATCTGTGATATCAGACTTTCTATGAAAATACTAGTTGAAGGCTCCTTTCTTTCTGCAACATTCTGCACTCGCATCAGCGAACCTTTGCTTTTCACAATATCACTTGTTGTGGAAATGAAGGCTGGAAAAGAAAGTACATGTATATGGATACTTTTGTTGGGTTTTATGGGGTTTAACATCCCAATGTGACTCAGGCTATTAGGGATGCCGTAGTGCAGGGCTTGGGATAATTTCGACCCCCTTGGCTTCTTTTATGTGCCCTGACATTGCACAGTGCAAGAGCCTGTAGCATTTCAGCTCTAATGAAATGTGACCATCGAGTGTGAAATTGAACCAGCATGTTTCAGGTTGGCAGTCGAGCATCATAACCACTGAGCCAGAGCGGCAGCTTTGAATAGAGATGGAGAGCTTTGGCTGAAAATAATTTTTCTTTTCTTTCTTTTTTTTTTTTCAGGTCGTAAGCCTTTCTTCTGGTATATTCAATGAAGTTCAAGTCCCATCATATCATTGACTGCTTTTGTGCAAATTATTTTGCTTGCTTTTTTCACACTGCAGTGCAACATGTTGGCTCCAAATTTGTTGTAATAATCTGCGGCTGATTAGTTTTGTACTTCAAGTTTTGATGTCAGGCTTTGGCATCTCTCCACTACTTATAAATTTTGCCCCACATATTTATCTTTACTTTCACCAGACCAAATGCTTTCCTCCCATCTCGCACCTTCTCTACAGGTAGGGTTGCAGCTTTGAGTCAAAGTATTCCTCAGATGCACGATGTACTTTTTGCACATTTTCACGAAGATAGTTGCGCTTGCTTAGAGTACCTTTTTTGATGACCAAACTGACATTGTTAACGGGTGCAATAGGTGGTAGAAAGATTGTAGAACTGTGATAATCATGTGGGTAGCATCGGTGCATTGTCAGGTGTCTCAGTGCTGCAGCGTTGAAACCACACTTGTCATGTGCATGTCATGTTTTTAGGGTGCGTGTTTGAGATTGTCTGCAGTTTGGTGGTCTTATTTCTTTCATGAGTTTTGAGCAGTGATATACTGAATATATCCAATCTGTGGATTTAAAACAATAAAATGAGCAAGAAAAAAGCCCGACACAGGGCACACCTTCAGTTGTCCATTTTTTTTTCCGTTCTGTGTATCTCCAGTACCGTGGTGTTGCATTCTAAATAGTTTGGACGGCAAATATGGTTAACCAGGTGTCCCCAAAATCTGGCTTATGAGCACTGAGGGGTGTGATTGTGTCAGGAAGCCCCATAATTTATGCCGCTGTTGAGACATCGTGCTATGCCATGCTTTGCCGTTGAAACTCATGAAATCAAATTTTCTTGCACATATGTGAAGTGTGATATTGAGGCAGCCTTCTGCACATAGTCTTACGTGTAAACAACCATGATTATTAGGACTGCTTTAAACTTTCTGGTAAATTTTAATTTGTGTGAAGTTGTGTATTATTTCGCATCTTTATTTCTTTGCCAAGTTTTTGCTGTTTTTTGAGCAGATTATATGGGTCCCGTAGTTTTTTTTAAGTTATGCAACTGGCATGTAGTTTGATATTTGCACCGTAATGTTGATCTCCGAAAAATGTAATGGTTGGAAAATCAGAGTGGTCCCCTTGCTCCATGAAAATTCATCTGGTGGATGTTTTTCATATTTTTACCTTTTTTTGTGAGCTCAAGTTAGTGAAAATACAAAGATGGGACAAACGGTGCTAAAGTCATACAGAGGCTCAGAATATTTGTAGCTCTTTACATATGCAACCACTTTTGTAGTGGCATGCTGGTAATGACCTTCTGTATGCTGCATGTTATCTGCGTGTAAGCTAGGAAGGGAAGAATGTTATGTCAGGTCTAAGCTTTATTTAACTTTGACTTGCTGACTTTGGTATCCAATGTGTCAACAACATAAGAGTGACTGATTAGGGGCACCTTCATCATTTATTTCTCCTTCTTAAAGGTGGCACCTGTGTAGAACTGTGGAGGAAGGCATATCCCTCGCATTTTGATAAACTTTTTTTTTCTTAATGCAGGCTCTGTCACTGATGGCAAATCCAGCTCACTAACACAAGAAAAAGCGCGAGGAAGGCGACAGTTCCTGTGCCAAGATTGTGGTTATGCTACAACTGTCCACACAAGCTTCAAAAACCACCAGAGGACACACACTGGGGAGCGGCCCTTTGAATGCAGACACTGCGGCAAGAGCTTCGCAGTGAAGGGTAACCTGGTAGCCCACATTTACACCCACACGGGCGAGAAGCCACACAAATGCACGCATTGCCGCAAAAGATTCACGCAGAAGGGCGGCCTGATTGCGCACCTCCGTACTCACACAGGCGAGAAACCGTTCACTTGCAGTTATTGTCCCCAAAGGTTCAATCAGCAGAGCCACCTAGTAGACCACCTTCGCACCCACACAGGAGAGAGACCATACAAGTGCACCCATTGCAGCAAGAGTTTCAAAGTGAAGAGTGCACTGGTAGATCACCTTCGCATCCACACAGGCGAGAAGCCACACCAATGCCAGCTGTGTCCCATGGTCTTCAAAAGGAGGTCGGACCTAAAGAGGCACGTACAAAAAAAACACTAGAATTGAAAACTGCTTCATCCTCGCTTTTCCTCTCGGACGTTAGCATGTAGGCAGCAAGTATCATGAACAGCATAACCATGCTAAAGTGTCCACTGTTCTAGGAAGCCCAAGTGTGTTATTTTGCAAGCTTTCAGTCGTGACCTAAATAAAAGCAAAGGTTCTCCTTCAGTGTGCATTATAACAAAGACTGTGCTGTTTTACCGTCGGCCATAATGACAGGGAATATGTTTGCTTTCAAGTTGAACGATTGCCAACACTTCTGTTCTCTGCTCGTTAAAATTGGAATGGCAGGAGGAAAGTGCTCTAGTCACGGATAAGTGTGGTTGTGTAGCAAAACTTCATTTTACTTACTATAGGATTGTTTCCTGTAGCAAAGCACTTTCTAGGCTGCCTAAGAAAGCCAGAACAGAATATTGTATGCACTTTGAAAGTTCATTTCTGTGAAATTTAAAGTATGTCTTGGGTTAGTGCAAACATGCAGTAAATTTTTGTCTTGAGATGATGTATTACCTTTGTGCAAAGTTTCAAGCTACTGTGAAAGAATGACACTGTTTCTTCTATCTTTGAGGTCCTTTTTTAAGTATTTTGTCTGTTAGATGCTTTGCAACATGTGAGAAAAATTGTTTATTTATGCTCTGTGTTCTTTCCTGGTTAAAATAAAACTATTGCTGAAATGTTTTCACATTATGAATAAAGTAGTTGTTACATTGCTATTTCGTGTAATGCTACCTCCTAAATAACCTCTTCTAGAATTTTGGTGTACAGGAGAGTGGCCAAGCTTCAAGTAAAAAGGTATAAGTTCGGGCAAGTTCGTATGGTGAAATGGTGAATCTGCCAGTGTGAATGACAGGGTCATGTAAGGAAATAATACAAGTGCTGTCCCATCATCTTCTCTTTCGTGCTGGTAGATTTGCCATGATTTCAAGTAAAATTTATAATTGCAACATTTTCGATGAGGGACAGGAATGTTGCCCCATGGATACCTTTCAGATTTGTGTAGATATAGATGCATAAAAGGACCAAGAGAGTGTCACATATCTTTTGTGTCGAGGCATTATGTCAGTCGGTAACTTCTCAGTAGTACAATAGTAATTCCCATCTGCTCTGTATATGTCCCTACATTAAAAGTATGGACTGCACTCTTATCTGTGATGACTTGAATTACAGATTTTCATATAAGGGACGAGCTGCTTAGCAAACCCACCTGCATAATGCAGTGTGTCTTACCGTGTAGTGTTTCAGCAGTAAATGTCATGGTGTACGGAGCGTAATTGAATGTATTAGATATATTGCTCAGTTGACAGGGGCTTGGGCAGTCCTAAACCCAGAAATGTGCCTGGTTTACTTACTGCGCCAAAATATGTTTACAATTACACTATGCACCACTTTCAGCAATTGGGCAAAATACAAACGTGGAATACACTTCAAGCTTTCTCAGATTTTCTTTTAAATATGCAGCAATGGCAATGGCTTCGGTCCGGAGAAAGCAAAACTTAATGTGACACATGCCCAGTTATCTTTATAAAAGAAATGGAGAACATTGTCTTTTAATCCAGCATGAGTGAGAGTTTGATAAGCAAGAAACCAGATAGTACTGTTTTTGATAATCATAAATTTTGTTTTCAACGAAAAATGCATATATGACCTTACCCACCCTGGTTGCTACCCTTCCAATAGGTTGATGTTTTGGCAAACTAGTTGGTTCAGAAACATAACGAGGCTTATAGTATAACTGTAGACACACAGACATTATCAGAGCAGTTAGGCGTTAAGAGAACACATGGGTGAAAAAATGACAGATTTTGCCGAAAAATAGCTTTTTTCATTCTTGCTTGTTTTATTTGTTTCACAAAAACCCCTAAAGGCCCTCACCATGAGGGTATTACATGAAGGGCGTTGAAAGCGGAGAAGTACCAGGGTGCAGTGTAAACTTGCAGTTACAGCAACATGGCAAACAAAACAATAAAGAAAGCTAGAAAAACAAAGAGATGGATAGGCTGCAGATATCAAAATGTGGCAGAAATACAACATAAAATGTGGACATATCAAAGAAAGCAACATAAATACAAAAAAATGAAAATTATAATTACAGACGGTAAGCAGACGAGAAGTAGCTGAAAAATTATGCATGGCTCTCTCTTTTTTAAAGCCCTTGAAATATTGTTGCATTCATTTTAGTTGCGATATTAAATGACAGCCGATTCCAGTCAATAATGGTTTTAGGAAAGATTTGGCAAAAGTTTTTATGTGGCATATGATGCTTTTAATCTTGAAAGATTGGTCACAGCGTGAATGGAAGGACTGCTTAGGATAAGTGAATGAAATGATTGTGAAGCAATTAACTATGATAAATTACTATGAAAAAGTGTTAGGCAAACAAGCTTGCGACAGTGAGAGCAGTGATCTCATCCAGCCTGAGCTTTTAACACCATGACACTACTGAAACTCGAGCAATTTGAAGAAATGAAAAGATCATCACGTTTTTGCAGGGATTCGATATCTATGATGTCGAATTTCTCTGGGTCCCATATTGCTGAGGTGTATTCAATTTTAGGTCCAATCAAACCAGTATAAGGAAGCATAGGCACCAAGTTTTTAACCTGCAGGAGGGGGGGGGGGGGGCAGTTAGCACTCTCTCTTTTTCATTCACCCTCCCCCCTTCCTCCAGGCATGCTCCTGGGCAAGAGATATTTATTTATTTTACTCTCAGGATACAGAGTACATTACAGAGGGAACAGCAATTCACAGCAATATAGAAGATAAAAAAAAACGGTAAGGGAGCCAAGTACTGATCTTTGAGAAACCCCATAACCAAGTGGTACGGTAGAGGAATCGGCGTCATTAATGCTGACAAATTCAACACGAGAAGAAGGAAATCCACAGATCTAGTTAAGAACTGCAGGGTCATTGTTCAGCACACTTAGTTTATGTATTACCAGTGAGTTATTAATTTTATCGAATGCTTTAGCAAAGTCAAGAAATATGCAGTAAAGATGAAAAAGCGGTGTCCAAATAGAAGTGCAAGTCGTAAGTGAAGGAAAGTTTAGGGTTTATGGGTATTTAACATCCCAAAGCGACTCAGGCTATGAAGGAAAGTAGTTGTATGTCACAAGAGAAAAACTTTCGGAAGCCAAGCTCTGTTAGAGAGAAGAAATTGTTATGCTCCAGAAAATTAACATGTGTAAATATATCTGCCATTATTTTGCATGCTATTGATCTCAAAGATATGGGTCAATGGTTGGATGAATTCGGATTATCTCCGGCTCTATGTACTGGTATGACCACAGATGTCTTCCAGTCTTCAGTAGTACACCATGATGATACGATAGTGAGAATATGCATTTCATGATGGCAGAACTACACTCTTTAGCATTCCATATAAATTTGCCATTTATGCCATCAATTCTGCTAGAAGATGTTAGTTTGAAATCGATAATCGGTATGATGCCTTGTAAGTCAAACATGGTGGGATCCATTGCAAAATGATTGCACAGCTGGAGATCGGGATGTCGGATAACATTGGATGAAGAAGGAAACAACTTAACGAAGGTATAATTTAATACAGTAGCACAGAGGTGGTCGGGAGCAGGTTCGCCGGTGGGTGCAATAACGACACTTTATTGGCATTTCGTGGTTTTAGGGGCTAGTAATTAAGACGAGTGAATGCTCTGCTAAGCATGGTAATCGAATCTGACTCCATCGTAAAACTCATGCTTCCCGTTAATTGACGGTGACTATACATCGTCGAAGTTGCAGCACGTTGCTCATCCATGGGTCCGTTGAAGGTAAGCACATGTTGCATGCAGTTGTGGGAGTGCTGTCAGCTCTGCATACACAACTGTGGCGAAGCGCAGCGAGTCACGTGATTCGACATACCCACTGAACATAGTAACGTCTTTTTGAGATCTCATATACGTCTTCGCAAGATAAGCGAGACATCTTGCGAACAGAATAAAAACCTCTACAGAAGTCTTAAAAACATTGTCTGGAAAATATTACGAACGTCTTATATGTTTCTAGCAAGGCCATCTTGAAACATCTTGTAGCTTTCCCGTAGCAGGGCTAATGCACCACAAATTTTGGGATATAAAACGTGCAAGCTGTCCACAAGATGTCTTTTATAACGTTTATTAATCTTCTTTAAACAGCTACATTTAGAAATATAAGGCTTTCTGCGAGACATTCAAGGTCTAGGCAGCACTTCTAATAACATTTTGTAGCTCTCCTATACCACTGCAAATTTTGGAATACAAGACGTTGCACAAGATCTGAACAAGATATTTTATAACGTTATCTATACTTTTCCAAATAGATACTGTGGGGATTCATGTTGCCCCTCGCCCGCCGGATGCCCCCTTCTCTCTCTCGTGGCCTACCGCGGCTCTTCCTCTGGCGGCCCCCGACATGGAGCGGAGGGGAGGCGCCCGCGACTACGCGTCGTCACGTGGGCAGCCCTCCTTGCCCACCGCTCTCGGTTTCGGCGGCCGCGCGGGCCGCGCCCACGGGACAGTCGGATGCAGAGTTGACAGCGAGCCCTGAGAGAGAGCGGACGCGGCACCAGCGGCGGCCCAGGTGACCTGAACTCCTCTGTGCCTGTCTCCTGTGCCTGTGTCCTGTGCCTGTTGCCTGCCGCTGCTGCCTGCGCGCGACCGAGGAAAGACATTGGGAGATCCCAATTAAAGGTTTTGCCTGCGGGCTTATTCCTCGGAGGTGTTCTTCGCGGCCGCAGGTGTGGCCGAGCTAGCGGAGTGGCGTTGGCCCTGAGTTCAGGGTCCGAACCGTGCCAGTAACGCCACATTTTGGCGCACCAACGTGGGGCCCCTCTGGAGTTCCAGGTGGGGTGCTAGCTCACGAAGAACAGCATGACCAGCCCGCGCTACGGGCTGCCGGACCTAATGATGTTGGCTGATGTATGCGGCGAAGCACGGGAGATCTCGAGCATCGTTTCCGTGGCCACATCTAAAACGACCGCGGATGCGGTAGCGCAAGGTCCGTCGGGCGCTATGCATGAAGCCGCAGGCGCGGCTGGCGTCCGAAATATTGCGCCAGGAGTTCCTGGTGAATACTCCGAGCTGGAGCAGCCAGATGGCTGTGGCTACAGGAGTTCCGTTCTGCTGAACGTGTCCCCAGGCGCTCCCGCAGATGTGGGTCGCGCAACTGGTTACGCGCCGGGAGATCCCGGCCAGCAAGGAAAGCCAAAGTCAGGTGTCAGTGGCTTCCAAACGCTCCGCTACGTCTCAGGCGCGTCCGCAGATGCGGTTCGCAAACCGAGTTTCCACCCAGGAGATCCTCCGGACTGCTCGTTGAGCCATTGCCAGTTGGCGTCGGCTACTCGCTCATTTCAACTCCTGCGCACGCATTCAGACCAGGTGGTCTAACTGCGTCAACGCCCGCAGATGCGGGCCGCGCTCCCCGCCAGATGGCAGAGGGTGACGCAGCGCAACTTGGTCCGGGAGGTCCCGAGCACCACTACAAGCCACCGCCAGTTGGCGAAGGCAACAAAAGCTGGCCAGTTGGCCCCGCTCTAACTACACCCGCAAATGTGGGACGCGCACCCAGCCAGGTGGCTGAAGAGCGCGCAGTGTGTCCGGCAGAGGGAGAGAACATCGCAAACGTCCTCGCAAACGCTTTGCAGCAGATGTTGCAATTAGCGCGCTCGCCCGGCCCTCGGATCGGAGTGCCGATACCGAATTACAGTGGCTACAGCGACAAGCAAAGTGCGAATGACTTTCTGCTGGCCCTGCGCCGGTACGAGCTAGCGAGTGACCTGAGCGAGAGCGAGATTCTGAGACGAGTTCTCCCCGTCGCACTCGTTGATCAAGCCGCCCGGTGGTACCAGTTGGTTGGCCACACAGCAGGCAACATGGCTGATTTTCGACGCTTGTTCAGGGAGGAGTTCCTTCCATACGATTACAAGCTGCGTATGCGACGAGAGCTTGAACTGCGGACACAGGCCCCGGATGAATCGCTTGTCGAGTTCGTACGAGCGATGCAAGAGCTGTATGAATATGCAGACCCAGGAGCTCCGAGTTCGGAGCGAGTGGAACGTGTCAACCGGCAGAGCCATCCGACATTTTCCCTCTACTTGAGGGGCTGCAGATGCAGCGATATGAACGAGCTTGCCATTGAAGCGCGCCGAGTCCAGGCTCAAATTTCAGCGGCCCGTAAATACCGGCCCCCACCGCCGGCTGAGGAGTGCCTCGAGCCAAGGTGTGCCTGGAGCGGCGTTGCAGCGGTAAGGGGTGAGATCACTCCCACGGCAGGTGCGTTCACGAACGAGCGGATGCCGTTCGAAATATCGGATCGTGCTCTGGATCCCTACAGGTACGGGCTGCGGAGTGCTGATACACAACCCCCGGAGATCTGCGGGGTACCGCGACAAAAGCCCACACCTGCTCAGAAAGCACCCACGGAGATCCGTGTACGGCTGGATGGCCGAGGTGCCACTGAGACCCCCCGAGCGTCGCAGCGAGAAGCATGGAGATCTGTGCGCTGCTTTAATTGTGGCCAGAGTGGTCACATAGCCAGAAACTGCCCCTCGAGATCGGGAAACAAGGCAGGCCGCCGGTAGCAGCACCGGCGGAGGCTACCAACGCTCGGGAGCCCATCCCCGTCACGTCCGCATTCAAAGTTGGAGAACCAACTAACACGCCTGCTCCTTTCATGGACCTCGCAGTTGCGGGGAGAACCTTTAAGGCGTTGCTGGACACGGGGGCAAGCATCTCGCTAATAGGAGACGAGGTCGTTTCCCAGCTCCGGCGGAGATCCGTTCGGTTGCGACAGCGAAGGACGCCACTCCAGCTAGCTAGCGGAGAAGTGCGGTCCTGTGGTGACGTTCGCCTCGCAGTGCGCTGGGATCAGCGTGTGCGCAGAATGCGTTTCGTTCACCTGCCTGGTCTCACAGTGCCAGTTATTCTAGGCCGAGAGTTCTTGGCGAAAACTGGACTGCCCAACAAACACAAAACCTCCTCAAAATCTCCCAAAAATAACCCATCGGTACATTTGGAATCTCCCCAGGAGGTGCTCATTTTTCCCGAACACATCCAAAAAACTTCCCCACAACTAGCGATGTCCAAAAAGTTGTGCATCCCATGGAAAGCCCCAAAAGGTTAATGCTCGATTTCTCGGCTCTGGTTCAATAAAATTATTCCTCCTTTTTCATGCAGCCTGCAGGCATCCAAGCGCACATATCTGCCAAATTTCAGGTGCATACTTACTTTACAGGTGATGTAATTTACAGGTGATGTAATGTCCACTTGTGTGAATGCGTGCTGGCTCGGCCGTTTCGCACTGTGAAATGTCCTAGCATTTTACACACAAAGGAAATATGAATTCAAAAAGTCACCCCATCTTGCCCATATATAAGAACAAATAGCAGCACCACACAGAAGTCATTTCAGTTTACTAGCCGTACTCTTAGCACGGACTTGTAGCCTGTCAGTGCACGTTAAAGAACCCCAGGTGGTCGAAATTTCCGGAGCCCTCCACTACGGCGTCTCTCATAGCCTTAGTCGCTTTGGGACGTTAAACCCCATAAACCAACCAACCTATTGTCCATACCGGCGACAGCACTATGCACCACCACAATCAAAATGCAAGTCAAAGAAAAACAATACAGACGAATTGAAAGTCCGTGCTGAACAAAACTTCCGGTCAACGGCGCAAATTTGAGTGAATACAAACAGCAGACGCAAACGTAGGCACCTTTTAATACACAATTTGTACATAGCACTACGGCGCCATGCCGTAGTGCTATGATGGCCACTTTTTCTCTAGCTCTGAGAAATCTGCAAACTCAAGAAAGTAAAACAGAACATGGGCTGGAAGTTGATGCACCTTAAACAAGTATTCTAAGGGCTACAAAAGCAGATATGCACACGCAAAAGCAAACGTACGTAAAGAGCAACTTGGATGACAAAACAAAAGGCGAGATGAGCGTACGCTGCAGACACGCAGTTTCAGGTCATGGATTTTCTTCAAGTTGAAACCCCCCTCTCTCGGAACAAGCTTCAGCGACATGTTATCAAAACAGAAAAAAAAATAGTTCTACCAGGCGAAATAAAAAAAGTGCGAAAAGGCCCTGCAGTATGTTTAAATAAATAAATAAAATAAACCAACATACCTTGACAACTTTGCCTACGGAAACCAAGGGATGAAAAAGGAGGCTGCAACAGCTGAAACCATGAATTAAACGCAGCCTTCTGTCCTGCGCCTTCTCATAGCACAGCGAACGCTCAAACATACGCGTTACACCCTCCTAACGATCCTGGGAGTTTTATTTTCTTGTGACTAAGTGTGGGGATAAGACTGCTTGAAGCTAGGCGGCAGGGGGGACGTCTCGAGGCTGGTGCAGTGGCGCGCTGCATCCATGGTGCGGCAGACCGCGCATGCGGCACAGTCCGGTGTGAGAGTCGAGATCAAGGCACGATTAATCCGGTGCGGGAGAGTCAGTATAGCCACGCGAACACTGCACAAACTACACCGCTGCGACAGGATGGCTGGGCGGTGGCGAAGTAGGTAGAGCAGGCTAATCCATGGGCACTCGCAGAAAGAGAGTGGTGAGTCTCCGAAGGTCCTTCCCGCCTATGACCATAGTTGAGGGCCACGCTTCCACCACCAACGCGCTGCAGTCGTCGGAGGCGCTGAGGAATGCAGGTGCGTATGAGGAGTCGCCTATTGCCACGAACTCCGCCGCCTCGAACAGCGGCATCAGTAGGGCCGTGAAGCTGCGCAAAGGACTTGCGATGCGCCGCCGCTGCATCAGTTCCAAAAAGAATGGTATGGGCACGCCGAGATGCGCGGGAAAACTGCCGTGAATCCGTAGCTACGAAGTCCACGACAGCCCAGTTGCCGTAGTGATAAGAGCAAGAACTGCCGCGCGCTGGGGCTTGTGCTCGAACGGCTGAGGCAGCGCGAATAACAGCGCGCTAAATGGCTTCCGTCCAGCGGAGAAGCCGGGCGAGCGACGGGAGGCCATTACTGCACTTCTGCTAGACAGCGGCGCAGGCGCCGATAGCCGGAGATGCCTGGAGGGGCCACCACACAATGTTGCAGTTGGACGGCAGCAGGGGAAACGCTAGAAGACGGGAAAGTTGGTGACCGCCGCTTACGGCGGCGCGATGAAAATGGAGACCGCCGTCACCTGCCTGCAGCATGGAGCCGACGGCCCACGTGCAAGAAACGCATGCGCCGAGAGAGATGCGGGGCTAACTGCTTCCTTCGGCTGTTCGAATGAAACTGCCGTTTCATCTCTCAAAACGACACGTGCAAGAGCAAAACCTCCTCTCGCCGCAGCTTGCGGCGCGAGGGAGAGAGAAAAGAACGCGAGCAGTCGATTTTTGTTTCTTGTTGAAAATCATTGGTCCCAAAACGTTATGCCCAGTTACCTTTCTGGGACCAAAATCCATTAACTCGCTTTTGTTTCTGCTTAAAACTCCAGAAAAAACGTTTCTAGACCTTTAGTGGGAGCACTGCCTTTTTGCTTGTGTTTCTGTGTCTTGCCTCTATGGTCTGGAAACGTTTGAGAAACGTCGTACTGGGACTGGGACATTCCATCCTTTCTAGGCGCACATGGGGAGGTCTTGTGCTTGTTGGGTGGTTGTAGACATCGCCCGTGGCGGATATCGGGAGAACCCGTGCGCCCCACTGAGGCCCTTTGTCGACCCGCCGACTGCAACGAGATCGTTGTCAGAACGCACGGCCGACACGCCCGCGGAGGAGCGAAATACCTCCCACGAGCAAAGCCCGCACCGCCAAATGCCGGGATCGGCAGCAGCGGCCCGCTCCAATGCGCCCTCTCCGAGGTCGGAGAAGGGAAAGCATGGCTGTACCGACAGATGTCGGCGAGCTAAGAGACAGCGGGTTTCCCCGCCCAATGCCGAGATCGGCAGCGGCGGCATGTCAGCACAGGTTTCCTCCGAGATCGGGGGAGAAAATGCACAACTTACTGGCAGATGCCGGTGCGCTGACACAGCTCGAACGTGACCGCCTCTTGTCGTTGTTGGATGACTTTGACGAGATATTCACGGACCAGCCGGGATGCACTAGTTTGGTGCAGCACCGCATAGATACGAGTGACGCGCTGCCCTGGAAATGTAACCCAAGGCCCGTCAGTGCTGCCAGACGGCAAGCTATCGACGAGGCGCTCCAGGAGTTGCTCGATGCTGGTCTCATATGCCGCTCTTCCAGTCCCTGGGGGTTCCCAGTGGTTCTTGTGCCGAAGAAAGATCGCACGTGGCGCTTGTGCGTTGACTATCGGCGGCTGAATGCGGTCACAAAGAAAGATGCGTACCCCTTCCCGAGAATAGCTGATCGTCTCAAATCTCGGCGGCGCTAAGTTCTTCTCGATTCTTGACGCAAGTAAGGGGTACCTGCAGGTCGAAATGCGACCGGGCGATGAGTGCAAAACGGCCTTCACGTGTCACAGAGGTCTGTTTCACTTCACGAGAATGCCTTTCGGTTTGTCCGGAGCTCCGAGCACATTCCAAAGGCTGATGGACCGTGTACTCGGAGACGCCAGATGGCATCACGCTCTCGCATACCTGGACGATGTGATCGTCTACTCTCAAACTTTCGAGGAGCACCTCGATCACCTGAGAGATGTCCTGGAAAATCTCAGGGCGGCTGGCATCACGCTCAATCCCGCAAAGGTGCAAATCTGCCAGGCTCAGGTGAGCTTGCTTGGATATCGAGTAAAACGGGGACAGGTGTCTCCTGATCCAGAGAAGCTTCGGGGGATCCTGGAGTTTCCTGCGCCTAAAGATGTGAGCGGTGTTCGCCGTTATCTTGGCATGGTGGGATACTATCGCCATTTCATTCCTAACTGTGTGCGACTGCAAGCGCCCTTGGCAAGATTGCTAAGAAAGTCTTCTCCGTGGATATGGGGAGACGAGCAGGAAAAGAGCTTTCATCAGCTCTCGCACGCTATCGCTGAGACGGCGGCTTTGAAGCTGCCCGACCTGAACCGCCCATTTGTTATCCAGACAGATGCCTGTGATATCGGGGTGGGAGCAGTACTCCTTCAGATGGAGGGGCATGAACTCCTACCTGTGGCATTTGCGAGCCGCGCCCTGACGCCGGCAGAACGCAATTACTCAGCGACAGAAAAGGAATGCCTGGCCATCATCTACGCACTTCGAAGGTTCGAGATGTACGTAGAGGGAACAAAGTTCACGGTCGAGACCGACCATATGGCCTTAACCTGGCTGAAACGCCTGCGTGAGCCCAGCGGGAGGCTTGCGCGATGGGCCCTGACACTGCAACGCTTCGAGTTCGAAGTGCGTTACCGCAAAGGCACTGCAAATGTAGTCGCCGATGCGCTGTCACGGGCGCCGGTCACTGACACCCAACCGGCCGGCCAGGACGAGGAGGAGGCAGAGTGGCAACCTGTCTCCCCCTCTGCGGAAGGAGCTCGTTGCGGGGAGTGCCCCGTTTTCGAAGCCCCGAGAGCACGTGCACCTCGTTGGAGCGGGGATCCCTCTCGAGGTTGCGTTCAGCAGAGAAGAGCTTGTCAAGGCTCAGCAGGAAGACTCATTCTGTCAGGAGTTGATCAATAGTCTTAGTGAAGAGACAGACACTCCGACGAGTCAGGCCAAATTGCGCTGTGAAGCCACTGGTAGTGTGGTTGGCGCTAACTCTAGTGTCGCTGGTATTGCGGCGAGTGAGTTGGAGAACTTCCTGCTGGACCGTGATGGAGCTTTGCTAAAATACGTGCCAGGCAAAGAGGCCTCGGATGAGAGTTTCAAAGCCGTTATTCCGCGCAAACTGCGGCGCGCCGCTATGCGGCACTATCACGACGCAGACGGTCACGGGAGCGCTCCAAAGACATGGCAGAAGCTTTGTCGGTTTGCTACCTGGCCGGGAATGAAGGCTGACGTATGTAGATATGTACGAACATGCCACGTCTGCCAAGAGAGAAAGCCTAGAGGTGGAAAGCCACCTGGCTTACTCCAACCCATCCTAAGCACCAAGCCCTGGGAGATCCTGGCGTGCGATTTGATGGGGCCGCTGCCGCGCAGCAAACGAGGGTACAAATACGTGCTGGTAGTCACGTGTCACTTCAGTGGGATCGCTGAATTGTACCCGCTGCGAAAAGCGACTGCCCGGGAGATCCTGGCAAAGCTGTGTGAAGTGTTTTGCCGCTACGGCTTCCCAAAGCGGCTGATCACTGATAATGCCACGTATTTCACATCGAAAGTTTTCCGTGATACGTGTGCAGCAATGGGTGTCCGGCAGCAGAAAACCACGTGCTACCATCCCCAGTCCAATGTGAGCGAGCGCCGAAATCGAGATATCAAGCCGCTCCTGGGCGCATATGCGAGATCGCACAATGATTGGGACGAGCACTTGGACGCCATCTCCTTCGCTCTGCGCACGAGCACAAATCGCTCGACCGGCTTCACGCCGGCTTTTCTCATGTTTGGCAGAGAGCTGAACACGCCTATGGACACAATCCTGATGGAAGGGTCGGAGAGTGTCCGCGAAGTCACGGCAGATGTTGACGACTACGCAAGGCGATTGCGCGAGCGTTTGGCAAATGCCATTAAGGAGGCGAACCGCAGCCGCGCGAAGGCCAGGGCAAGTCAAAAGGCCACTTATGATCGCGCACACAGAGACGTGGACTTTCAGATGGGAGACCTCGTTCTCAAGCGCAATCACGCACTCAGCGATGCAACCGCAGGTTTCGCGGCCAGTCTAGCGCCCAAATGGGTGGGACCCTTCCTGATCGCTGAGAAGCTTTCGCGGCTCAACTACCGGCTGAAAGACCCGAGATCGGGCCGAATCAGCGGACCCATTCACGTGGGAGAGCTGAAACAGTACTTCCAGAGGGAGGTTGCTGTGGAAGCAGAAACGCCACCAGCGCAGGATTGTGCAGAGGCGAGCGAAGCCCAGAGAGATCTCTACAGGCATCGCTATAATACCCGAAGCCAGCGAGCTCGCTGGGGCAACGGGCATGGGCGTCCGGAGGGGGGGGCAAGGGGGGGCGGCTGCACCCCCCTGGAAAATCACTCACTCGAACCGTGAGTGATGGCCGCACGCCAGGGGCGGTGGTGCGCTCAGTCAAAAGGGTAAAAGCAGCCCCGCATGGTCACATCTGCGAAATGCCGCGTCCGGGCGTGCGTCGTTCCGCCGTTTTCAAACCACGCCATCGTTAGCTCTACTGAAGGGCGACCTGTTCCAGACATACAGCGGCACCGGCGAGCATGTGTTTCGAGCCGCCTTGAGATGGGTGTCTGTTTCTTTGATCTCTAGAGAGATAGCGACACGGAGGCAGACAGTGCACGGGGCATCTTGTTTTCGCCTATCGTTACGCCGGTCACCGATGAATTCCTAATGAGGGAAGGTAAAATCAGCCGTGTCCACCCCCGCTTTGTCGGGCTGCTCAGGGGCAAGCGGGCGATGAGTTGGCGCCGCCGCCGCTCGCTGTCTCCTCCGATCCACGGGTAGCGCAGTTCGGTAGAAGCGCCGCTTTCAGAATCTCCGGCAAAGGGGATTAGCTGCTTTTGTTCACGGCGACGCAGTCTCCCGAGGCGCCCCCACACCAGCGTTCTTTGCGTCTTCTGCGAAAACCAGCGCCTTTGGTCAACGCAGCCCGATGGCGCCTGCCTGGCTCGCCTGTCACCTCTGGCTGGGCCTCAAATCACAACAGCGCCCATGTACTGTGCGTGTCAGTGCATGGTAAAGAGACCCAGGTGGTCGACATTACCCGGAACTCTGTACTACTCCATCCCTCATAGCCTGAGTCGTTTTGGGGCTCTGAACCCCATAAAAACACAAAAACAAATTTTCCGACTGGAGTGGCGAGTGTCCCTTCCCCTCGGAAGTTGCGCGGCGTTCCTTTCACCCCCAAAGTGCGCATTCGGGGATACTGCGGCAAGTAAGCCCTTGCACGTGTGCGCGCCTCTGTGTTTGTGCTTGGGTGTTTTTAGTGGCCGGTTGTCAGCGAAGCTGAGAACAACCAAGACAGCGGACGAGAAAACGACGAGCGGAGAGCAGTGTGTGTGCGGTTGCTCGACTGTGCGGATGCGCAAGCAAGATGGAGCGAGGTGTATGAAGCTGCGAGCGTGCATTTATCTTGTAAATAAGTTTTCGTTGTATATATAGTCATCTTTTGTTTTCAACGTACGCGTTCAACAGTTTTTCCAATCAATGTGTATGATGAGTGTGCACCGAGAGCGTGTAATGAAGCACAGAAGTGAATTTATCACACGTGTAATTACGCAATTCGCCCAGAAAAATCCGAGGCGCCTACAGTTGCTGTTCAAGGAAGACTGACTGAGTGACTGTAGTTGCGTGTTTGTGAACATATTGTGCTGTGTGCTGGTCATCAATCCGGGTGAGTCGAGAACCCGTATGCAGCAAGACTGAGCACTCTTCTCCACGAAGTGATATAGCATCTTTTTGCATTTTTATTAATTTTAGTTGTTTCTTCGTTGATAAACTCCAATGTACCTCTCCTAGCCGCGCTTTAATTTGCTGTTTGTAATTTTTCTTTCATGTGTGCATTTTGTTTAATTTTTATTTATATATAAATAAATAAATTTACTCCGCAAATAGCGCCTTTCTGCTACGAACATACCCCCCCCCCCCCCCGGGGCACCAACGGGGCCCCCCCCTGCAAAAAATTCTGCGGACGCCCTTGGCAACGGGAGAATGCCGAAAGCGTGAGATCACGCACACGGCGGCGTCGGTTGCCAAAACAGCTCGAGATCGAGCACACGGCGAAGGAACGCCAGACGCGCGAGATCGCGCACGGTGGACCTTATGCAAGGAGATCCTTGCCCCCGACGTCACAATATCCGAACTCGGCGAGATCGCCGAATGTGACCCATGCCGACCACGGCGAAGGAACGCCAGACGCGCGAGATCGCGCACGGTGTACCTAATGCAAGGAGATCCTTGCCCCCGAGTCACAATATCCGAACTGGGCGAGATCGCCGAATGTGACCCATGCCGACCACGGCAAAGCCTGGTGCGAGAGGTCTCGTGCCCACCCTGCCTGTGTGGATACACAAGCCGGTGTAGTTCCTGTACCCGGAGCACTGCAAAACGCCCGCTCGGAGGAATCGGGCCCCCACCGGCTGCCCTGATTTACGGCCCTGGCTTCAGCGACGGCCACGGAGAGCGGCGCGCGGCCGGGGACCGAGCCACCGAACTTCGCCCCCACACCATCGCACGGGGCATCGGCGGCGGTTCCGGAGCGGCGCGAGACGAGCTGACGATGGGCGGCCTGAACACGGAGCAGGCCGGCTTTCGCGGGCGCCATCCTGGTCTGGCCCGCGCCCCAGGCGCAGAGCTACCATCCCGGGGCCCAGTCTCCGGAAAGGCGGCATGGACCTGCTGATCCGCCGAGTTCGCTTCAGCGGGTGAAGGTCACTATTGAGAGAGGGAGGGTGTGGGGATTCATGTTGCCCCTCGCCCGCCGGATGCCCCCTTCTCTCTCTCGTGGCCTACCGCGGCTCTTCCTCTGGCGGCCCCCGACATGGAGCGGAGGGGAGGCGCCCGCGACTACGCGTCGTCACGTGGGCAGCCCTCCTTGACCACCGCTCTCGGTTTCGGCGGCCGCGCGGGCCGCGCCCACGGGACAGTCGGATGCAGAGTTGACAGCGAGCCCTGAGAGAGAGCGGACGCGGCACCAGCGGCGGCCCAGGTGACCTGAACTCCTCTGTGCCTGTCTCCTGTGCCTGTGTCCTGTGCCTGTTGCCTGCCGCTGCTGCCTGCGCGCGACCGAGGAAAGACATTGGGAGATCCCAATTAAAGGTTTTGCCTGCGGGCTTATTCCTCGGAGGTGTTGTTCTTCGCGGCCGCAGGTGTGGCCGAGCTAGCGGAGTGGCGTTGGCCCTGAGTTCAGGGTCCGAACCGTGCCAGTAACCCCACAATACTTACACACCAGTTAAGAAATTTAAAGCACCATGCAACAGCTGCTCTACATTTTGTAAAAAAAAAAGTGCCCCCTACCCCCCCCCCCCCCCCCAGAAAACAAGGAAGCAAAGTACTTAAATGAAAAATGAGTTGTAGTCACGCTTTCAGCAGAATATAATTTTATTTCACAACTTTAAGGAAACAAGAACAGACCATATACCATGCACAGTTGTGCACTTGCACAAGACTGCAAACACATATGCAAACACAAAGGCAAACACATAAGTTCTTATTTTTATTAAAACTTGAGTAACCTGTCATATTAATATTAAAAAAAATACAGTAGCAACCTGTTACAGCAGAGCTGCACTACAGCTTACAACTCTACAGCACAAACTGCTATGCAGAGTATTAAATAGCACAGGGGCCCATTTACTCAGATTGCAGACTAATACAAGTCAAGAATGTATACAAAAGTAACGTGCACATGTATTTCAGTACACATATGACATAATGTTGCACTCACAAGATGCTTTCAAGGCACAGGTTAATTCGCCAAGACCCTGCTAGGGCTTAAGAAACTGTCTGCACAATAAAAAGAGACTGCAAAGCGAGATTTGTTTACAGGGGCTTACAGGCAAAACAAGAGCAAAGTTCACATCAAATTTGAAAACATTGGAAATGGCTTGACAAACGCTTTCAGCAAGAAAATAAGGCACAGTATAAGTTATGCTTGGAGGTATTCTTACAGAACAGTATCACATTTTGTCTAACAGACAGGTTCAAATACACAGATCAAATGAGCATAGACCCATTCCAGCACTTGTGCAATTAGCAACAGTTATATATATAGATGCTGGCAATGGCTTGGCAAAACTCAATTTCACTAAAATGGACGGCATGATAAACATACATTAATGCCTAGAGCTGTTTTTCCACAGCAGTATCAGGGAATGTAGGCAGAAAGCCATTCTCCACTAAGGCAAGACTAAAAAGAAAAAGTCAGCAAAGAAGCATTTGTTAACCCTTAACATGACTAGAAGAGTTTGCAAAAAAAAACTGCACCTTTCAGGACAGGGGCTCCATGAAGGGGAGGCACCTGCTGATGCAGTTGCATAAAAACAGAACAAAAAGAAAAACAGCTACACTTAGAACTTTTCTACATCAGTATCACAGGTGTAGCCAGGAAGCGATTCAAGGACTAAGGCAACAACTAAAAAAAAGAAAGCAAAGCAGCATTTGTTAACCCTTAACATGACTAGAACAGCTTGGAAAAAAAAAAATCTGCACCTTTCAGGACAGGGGTTCGAGACACACGGGAGGCACTTGCTGGTGAGGTTGCACAGAGAAAAGCAGCTCTGTCTAGAGCTGTTCTAATCAGTACAACGTTACGTGGCTGGGAAGACATTCCCCCACTAAAGCAACATGTTTAAAAAAAGAAAAGGTCTTCAGCTTTCAGTACATGGCTCCTCACACACAGCATCCAGATCAGGGGCTCGATAGAGGGGAGGGACCTCCTGATGTAGTCCTGTAGGGGTGTCGAGAATTGCAGTGCTAGATTAGTGCTCTGGCCATTCATAATGAAATTCATGATCAGCATAACTACAGCCACTGAGCTCAAGAACAAGCCCATTTCTGAACACTATAGCATGCAGTGAGATGGAGAAAGACTACAGCATCATGATTTATACCCATTACACTTCACAAAACAGTCATTCCGAAACAACTAATCTAAAAGGGAGAGTCGGTCAGGCATATCTTCAAAGTATACTGCACACACAAAAACAAGGACGTGAAGGTACACTGAGCAAGCGCAGAGCAACTAACAAGCAACCAAAGCTGCTAACCCACACAGATTAGAGAAAAGTGCTCTTTTAACCACGAATGCCATTCAAGCTCCACAAGCAGAGGTCCACAATGGCAGCCACCTTTTTCGTACGAATGAGCACAATATTTCATGCTGGATTTGCCACCTGCTGCCACTGAACAAAAACTATGGCACTAAACGGGCATAAAAGTTACAGCTGCAGAAAACGGTAGCACTGCATCCATCCCTTCTCAGGCGTGTAGCCAAAAATTTTTGTCAGGAGGCAGCAATATTGATAATTTTGCCAAGCAGGAGAGGTGAGGAATACCCATTAGGAACACTGACAAGAGAACATAGCATGCCCCCTATGGAATAAGTCTGCCAGGGAAGCTGCAGTATTTATTTCTCTACTGAATACTGTAGGCCTAAGCCCAAGCAAAAAGAGCATATACAATAAAAAAAATCAGATGAACGTCAAAAGTAGTTAGACCAGAAAATGAAAATGAAATAAAAAAGTAGAAAATTTTCGTACCTTTTGGCTGCATTCTTGACACGGGCTGAACAATTTTTCAGCCATGCCATTACACCATCTTGTATATCTTTTAATGTCGCTTGTGACATGCTTTGCATCTGGCTCACTGCTTCTGCAGATAAACAGAAAATTGTGGACATTTTTAGAAATACATGTACATTACATGTCATGCTTAAAAGGAATACGAGAAATGATTGAATTTGCTCCTAATGCGGATAAAAGTAGGCTTCACCGTGAATCAGAAACACGGCATCAGACTCCTCTCGAGCACTTTGTGGTTTATTTTTCCCCACTTCTGGAAAAAGCTACTTTTCTCAAGTTACAACCTGGTTTAACCATTTCTCGTGTCATGTCAGCAAATACCTGCAACAATTTTTTTTAAAAGTGCAGTCGATTTAATATTCTGAACAAGAAGTGAACTGGAAATCAAATTCGGCTCACTTAAAGGAAGCCTTGTTATTACACTGCAGTTCATATTACAGATTCCTCCACACACTTTCAAGGTAATAAATGTTCAGTTGAAACAAATTTCCATTACTTTTTAATCAATGGTTTGGCACCTTGCCGCAGTCATGGCTGGCTATATAGCTGTATGAATTTTCATATATTCTAGTACTATTGTGATTCTTGAACAAAAGGAAAGCTGGCTGTGTACAGGTGTGGCACTATTAAGCACACAGCCTTGGACACACGAAGGCACACCCACGTCACATGGGAGCATGCAATGCAGCCTGGTCTGCAGCTCATCTCTAGCGATGACGACCATGGCCCAGCTCTGCTGCAGTCCGACACAACCAAGAGTGTGATAAGCAGCGTGGGACTGGGTCAGTCTGCTGCTAAATGACATGCATTCTCTTTCGATGCCTATACTCTACATGGAGAGCTCAAGTTTACTGTGTTGCAACGACTACAAGGTGGTTTTGGAAACGCAAGAATTAAATACACCTATTACACCAAAAATTAAATACACCTAAAGTACAGTCACCCACATACTTGTCTAGAGTGCTGGATCAACAAGCTCTATTGAGCATTATTCATCACTGTCTTAGTGTATTATTTTTTCAGACACCGAGAAACTAGTTAAAATTATTGCAAACATCTACGCACAAAAATGTGTTCTATACACCACTCATAACTGACAGCATTGTACTCTGTAGTGCGTGGCTCAAGTGCTTGCAACAGGCGTGTGGACGACAGTACAAAAATCTCCCAGACTGTGGCGACTGAATGTGCAAATTTAAAAGCTACTCCATTTCAGTTTATAAGCTTACTAGTTGAAATGGCTGACTTCACTTCTAATATTCACTATTACTGACAATACCTCAGTTCATTTTTCTAATCTGAGTATTATTACTCCTTCACTACAAACACTTCATCATTTGCCCACCATAATCTCGAATCAATTTATTTTGCATTAAAAAAGTCAATTAGAACATTCCAACCAGATGAGAATTTAAGGCATACCGGCCTTATGCTTCAAAAATAAAGATAAAGGTGGATCTTTCCTGGTTATCCCTTTTTGCTTAATTTAGTGAAACTAAGCCACATACAGCATTCACCGGAGTTTAAAAAAATCAAACCCAGAAGAAGCCAATTTACATAGCAATTCATCCACCTTAAGGCTTCCATTAGCAGAGAGCCATGTTACCTTGTTTGCCCCATGACGCACTAAATATACAGTTTAACATTATTATTTCACTAAAGAAAGAGGCTAAGGACTCACTCTGAACAACAACGAAAAGGTGCAGGTCGGCAAATGCTTTTTTCCCCCTTTTGGCCGTAGAGGCTGAATTTTTGGCCAAGTTCATTTGTCAAAAGCCGTGCCAGTATGAGCGCTGTCGCTGAATGCGGGTTGTTTCCGCCAGTACTGGCCAGCTGACTGACCTGCATAAAGAACCCGGTAAGCCAGAAAAACATCCATTTTTCGAAGTAGCCACAGCTGTGTACCTGCACTAAAAAAATTCCTCATACAGGTATCTAAAGCATCCAAATGGATTAAATAATAATGAAAGTAAAGCTGCCTCAACAACAACAAAAAAGAAAACTAATGCACAGATGAAATATGCAAGACTAAGCACTGCTTGCATTATTTTTAATGAAGCACAAGGTATTGATTTCACATTTCTAGGTAAATGAGGTTAGGTATGGTTGCTGCTGCCAAACATTACAACTCAATTATTTTCATCTTAATTGCAGTGGAGCGGAAGGTGCAAGCACAAGATGACATCTTTGAGCATACTCTTCTCATGTGCTCACCAGTCAACTTAAGAGGCAAGAAATCTGCCTTGAGCTTGTTTCCACTCCACTGCACACAACTTCCGAGGCGAAGTTTAATACTATCCACTGAAATCTAAAACTCATGTGCAGCTCAATTAACTGATGTGACCTGCATGCAAAAAATGTTTAAGCAAATGAGTTTAATCATACCATCTCAGTACACAGGGCCTGGCTCGCCTCCAGCTTTTTTTCAATCTCAACGACATCCTGTTCAGTTTTTAGAGGCAGCATGGCAATGATGCTGTCTGCACAACCCTGGTGCACTTCTTTCACAGAAAGCATTTTCTTTATAGCCCTGACTTCCTTCTTGAGAACACACAGCTCTCGCAGGACGAGCAGAGAGGTATCTGGAAAAGCAACAATAAAGCCATAAAAATGGGCGCACAAACACCTCCAGAATGCGACTGTCCTCGCTCACAAGGTTCTGTATTTCAAACCAATGAACATTTGGGTTTTTTTTAGCACATGCATGCCTTACGCTCCATTTTTTTACCTGCTTGTTCTGAAAATATTAATAACACTGTAACTGCAAACAGCAGACTATTAAATACGCAGCCAGGCATTATTAATTGATGCTGCACACTTGTTGATGGACTACGCATCTGCATGCTGTTTTCCGCCTCCATCTTATGCATAAAGGGCACAAAGCTAGGTCACATGGAGTTGCTAAGCATGTCTTGAAACTTACTGGTGTTCAATGAAGCTAAGAAAGCTGAGAGCCCGAGGGTTAGTCTACGAAATGCCCCTGCTGAGTCACCCTTGGCTTGCAAACAGAAAAAAAGCAAAGTAATGCAAGACACAAACTGAAATTTGATAGTAAATTTGTTACATTGTTACACATACCTTGTGCAGAGCAAGGCACCAAAACATCTTGGCCACTGCCAGGAGGTGCCTCCACAGGTGACTGCACTGGCACTAATTTTTAAAATACACAAAAATCCGTATTTAATCATAAACTTTCTCAAAAAGTTTTTCATGCAAAGCAAACTGATGAATCTGTTCTGATGTGGATGTTTGCCATTAGTAGGCAGCATGTGGTAACCCTTACTCTGTGTACTTTTGCAATTCTGATGCTCTACAGGTCATTAAACTTTCATTTATAAACCTGCTCCAAGCAAGAGAGCATTATGTTTTAGATGTGTTTTTGCAGAGTCTGATATTTCTTCGTCACAAATCCTTGAAGAGAGCTACACTCCACTTTATTGACAAAGCTGAAGTTTTGGTTAATCCTTAAAATGTAACCTATAATGGCAAACTACCCTCCTGTTTGGGCTTAGTTCTTTCATGTTGCGTACTGCCAAGCACTTTAAATATTTTCATTTACCTGATGGCACTATATCCAAGCAATTATGTTTAAGACACAAAGCTTTTAACCATTTGTTAGGAGCATGCAAGCAAATACCATTCTAACCTGAATGGCCTTGATGACTTGGAGGAGACTGAGTGGCAACTTCTGAACCGCGTTCCTCGATAGGCTCTGATGCCACGAAATGGGCGTGACATGAATTAAACTGCCCCTGGAGAGCCTAGCAGAGCCAGCAGCGTGAACGGGGGGGCTAAAACAACGAGAAGCACGGCTTTCGTAGTCCGCGAGCGAACGAATCCGTCGACATGCCAAACAGCATTAACTGCGAAGAAAGACTGCTGTCGCTCGATCTTCACAACAAATCCTCCGAAAAAGATGCGGCTGACAACTGAAGAACGGCAATTCACATAGTAAAGACGGGGATCCCGCTCATTATCAATGTTTTCCCGGCCGATCCTATGCCTGCCGCGAAACCTTTCGGCAAGCCGCATTGCTTTTTCCGGACAGAATGACGCAAAACCTTTGCCCACTGCCTCTTCGGTTGAAGCAACCGTAAGCGTAACGGAAACTCGGCGTCACCGCAAGTCGGTATGCCGCAACGCGTAGACGTCGTCAAAGCTGGCAAAACGCTTCCCGCCATGCTTCCCGCCAAACAGCGCGCGCTGGATGGATGGATGGATGGATAGGAGCGCCCCTTTTGAAACGAGGTGGTGGCAATTGCCCTCATGCTAACACGTGACCACAGCACCTCAGCCAATGGGAGGCTCGATCCGGCCGCGCGCTAGGCGACAGGAACCGGAAAGTTCAAAGCTTCTCGCTACTTTTGCTCTTTTGTGGGCGTGCGGGCGCGAAAACTATCACTCCTATAGTTCCGTGTTCGGCGAAAGTAGTGCGTTGTATGTGCGTACATGGCCTCCTGTATTTTGTAGAATATATAGGAGGCTATGGTGCGTATGTTCACGCTCATTGGTGCGAAATGCAGCGACTGCTTGGAGGAAAAGCGACTCTAACATATGTCAGTGTTGCTGTTTTCCCAAGTCGGCAGCGTCCGCTTAAGTTTTCTTCTTTGAACTCCACGTTCGAACTTCTGGCGCGCTCTTTGTTGGAGCAGTGATAACAATAATACGGCCGGGCGTTGTCAGAGAGTGTTCGAACGTTGCAAAGCGACTTGTCAAGAGAAGACTGGCGGCTAAATTGGTAAGTCAGTGTACTACAGTCATTGATTCTCGCCTACGAGAAAAAAAAAAAAGAAATGGCCCATCCACTACGGATCTTGCATCTGACTTGGCCAACACGTGATCCCTTTGAAAATCCTGTGTACCAGTGTTGAAAAGTCGCGTTGTATATCTAACTGCAATTTCGCTGTTCGTTTGATAACCGCCGCGGTGTCTGAGTGGTTACGACGCTCGGCTGCTGGCGCGAAAGACGCGGGTTCGATCCCGGACGCGGCTGCTCAATTTTGATGGAGGCGAAATTCAAGAGGCCCGTGTACTGTGCGATGTCAGTGCACGTTAAAGAACCCCAGGCGGTCGAAATTTCCGGAGCTCTCCACTACGGCGTCCCTCATAGCCTGAGTCACTAAATCAACAAATCAAATGATAAGTTTGATATATCGGGACTGTGCTTCCAGGGTCGTCACTAGGGTGAACGTCATCCGGTGCGGTAGTTTAGTTGTGCACCGCCTCCCCCCCTTATTTCGAAAATGAAAATTGTTTTTTTAGGAAACGAAATGGCATACTGTCTTACATATATCGCGGTGGACACACGAACCGCGCTGTAACGGAAGGGATTAAGGAAGGAGTTAAAGAAGAAATGAAAAAAGAGGTTCCCTATATAGTGGAGGGTTCCAAAATAATTTTGACCACCTGAGGATCTTTAGCCTGCATTGACATGGCACAGCACACGGGCACCTTTTGCATTTTGCCTCCATTGAAACGTGGCCTCTGCGCCTGTTTTGCTTTAGAAATCGCCTTGAGCTATTACATATGAAAGGTATTAGACTGAAGCATTGCATGGAAGACCTATTTACAAAATATAGGCTCATGTAGCCGAATAGCCAACAGGAAGGGGCTCCCAGTATACGTACCCCTATTGACATCCCCTTTGCCTGCACCTATATGACCATGACAAGACCCTTCGGCGACAACACATTCCGGGTGCTTAGCTGGAAGCACATCGCCTCAGCTTGTGTGTAGGTGGGTGAACAATGTCGGAAAATTGAGCAATTACATAGGCCATATCAGTCACCTCAGGGAGCACTCGGGAGTGGCCCATGTAGCGGGAATATAGCTTTTTAGGCCCAGTGAGATAGGCACCAAAGGAGGGCAAGGTAGCCTGGAAGGACGTGGACTTCCCAATGACGGCAGTCATACACCAGCTGCTCATTAGTTTGTGACGAGGAGAGACGAGCGCTGGCAAATTGGCACGTGAGCTAGCTCCGCTTGCATGCAGTGGCATGTGCATACTGTGTTGTTGATATGCGAGCAGGCAGTACGGATGTGTCCAGGCCCTAGGACAATGTAGTGTGCATGGGGAACAAAAGATAAAATGGTAAAAAGACAGCGGTGTCGCAGTGGCAAACGTAACATAAGGTGGAGCAATTTCCCTATCGCTTTTGTCGGGTCAGGCCTTTGCAAATGTAAGGACCCCAGGGGGTCTGCGCCTGGTCCCATGCTGTGTGGCTCATTATGTAGCGCTGGAGTTCTACTGCCTTGAAGACCAGAACTGTCGTCCGTTAGGCCTGGAAAATTTAGAACTTCCCTGGATCCTACAGAATCCTCACAACCGTGCTTAGAGGCAAACCTCTTTTGGCACTTTACTTTTGTGAAAGCCATATAAAGGAGAGTATGCCGGTCAATGTACGGTCGAGGCGTTCAGTCGGTCGATTCGAGGAATGATAGGGTGTGTGGTCAGCTTGTATTAGTTGGAACAAGAGCGGAGGACTATTTTCGGCACAAAACTAGTGCCCTTAATCAGTAAATAATTGTCACATGAAGTACCATGCTGAAGGAAGTCTTCTTGCAGAGGAAAACTTTTAGCATTTCTATTAATACATTGAAAAGACTTTTGCGCGAAAATTTCATTGTGTAGTTGTAGTTGGGTTCACAGTTACTGTGATTTCTATAATGTTTACTTTCTTTTCGAGTGTCTTTTCTGTAATGACTGCTTTTGAGTGGAATGGACTATATTTAATTTATGTTCGTCATACTTACTTTTTGTACATTATTGATTATAAATGTCTCCCCTGATGGATTCTGCATTTTTATGATGGATTCTGCACAGAGTTTTGTTGAAACAGATTTTATTTTGCTCAAATATTGGCACAAGTGTTGTGCACAAGTTCAAACATCATGTTGAATTGTATTCAATCTAAGTGGTTTGTATGTGTTTCTTGCTTAGTTTATGATTTGGTTATTTGGAGTGCATCGCTATCAACTTTGTTATGGGGTCAGGGGACGCAGCCAGGTACCGGTTTTGTACCTTTTGCTCCCGGCCCTTAGTTTTCTGTACTGAGAACTAAAATGTTAATAAACTCAACTCTATAGTTAGCGCATGTTATGGCGAATGGGTTGGTATAGCGTACCTGGCTCAGTGACAGTGATCATCAACTTATCATCTAAGCAGGACGTCGGAAAGGTATGCGCAGGTTGAAACCAATGCGATATAAAGGTTCGAGTGAATGCCAGTAGGCTGAAGCGCACAAGCTGGTGACGCAAATCGCAGGAGGCAACATAGCCTCATGCGTTGTGGCACAAACTGGTTCTTAAAAAACAGCTGTGCACCTGTTTGTACGTACTCTACACACCAGGACGGCCAGCGGTTGCCAGGTATTTTCTCAAGACGCCTAAGCGAAGCCACTAGGGCAAAAGAAGCAGCAACTCAGACCCATTAGAGTGGATATTGCGGCAATAGTGCTGTCTAGCAAATCGTAAGGAGGAATTGTTTTCTGAGTCGAGGTCTGCAAGTAGCAATTGTCATGAGAGATCACAGCACTGTTCGTGGGTGATATTGAGAAGTTCTGGTATGAGGAAGAGAAACTAAATATGGGCCCCCTCATTGCAATCGGGTGGTACAGGGTAAAGGTCAAGCAGCCTAACTCGTGGTGGTGTATGTGACGGTGAGCGAATACTCTTGCAAACATAATGCCCGGTGCCAGGTCAGCCCGTATCGCTTTTTTTTTTTCTCTTTAGCGAAGAAAACAAGAGCACAATTGTTGGTCAGGACTGAGAAATGCCAACTGAACAGAGAGCGGTGAAAATTGGCAGCAGCCCGAGCAAGCGCCGAACACTCACGTTCATTGATGTACAATAAATAATTCTGCTCGGCAGGTAGCATAGTAAAGACGAGTTCATGGTCCTGCCATTGTTTGGCTAGGACAGCACCAGCACTGCATCCGCAGGCGTGGATGAGAACTTGAGTTGTGGTGGATGCATCGAAATTGAAAAAAAATTGATGGCAAGTTGATGGATTGATTTTTTTTTCTCATACACCTCAAATTTTCCAAATAGGCACAGTGCATTACCGGTAATAACTCCTACTATGATGGCAGAGCGTTTGAAGTGCTGTTGCTATGCATAACATTGTGACCTAAATCCCAATGCATCGAAACGACTTTTAAGTGGTCTTTATTTGCAAAGATTCTTATTATTGCTATTGAGTTGCAAGAAAAATTCTTTAAGTGGAAACTTCAAAGCTTCAGTTTTCTACATGCATAAAAAGCCCCTGCATGCAAATGTCAGAGTTGCCTGTTCTCCTGTTTCATGAGACTTTCTGCCTTGCAAGTGCAGTAATTGCTTTTGTGCTATTTGTGTGACTTTTCCTATATAAACGCATTTATTGGTCACCTGCATTAGGTTCTCAGTATTTTTTACACTACACTAGGTTCTCAAGTGAATGCGATTTTACTGTGGGCCTTTTTTCATCTTCCCACTGTGCATAGCAAATCTGTCCTGCGTGCAAGACTAATTGGGTATATGCTAACTGGTTGTGAACCTAGCCTAGAAGCTCATTCATCCAAAACAAGGTGACTCACAAGAACATACCAGCGTCTCCAGGTATGGTGGTGATATACAGGCAGTTTACCTGACTTTTTTAAGTGACACAAAACGAGCTCACTAGTGCTAACAGTGAGATGCTTTTCTGACTTTCGAATGTTCGGATACCTCTAACTGTCCCTTTTGTAGATCATTTCTCTTCAGCACATGCCATCTTTCTGCACTCTGTGCCATACCAGCTTGCCCAGATACAGTGTAGACTAGGTCCAGCTTCCAGGGTTTGGAAATGAAGCTAGCTTAATTAGTAGTAGTAGTAATAGTAGCGCAGCAATATTAAGTTGTTCTAGTGGCAAGTCATTTGTACGTTCTCATGAAATGGATTGAGCAGTTAACCGTACACATCTTTAATTTTGTTTTTTGTCGCACTATGGTACATTGCCCTGTTCATTTTTGCAAGCACAGGAGTGTGTAAACAATCGCTAGGAGGCAGTGGCCCCGATTTCCTGGAGCCATGTTTCTGGACATCTAATATTAACTCAGCATTTTAGTTTTGTTGTAAGTTTATATGTTGTAAGTATAGCAGCATGAAAGCTACTTCTCTGTTAAAAGCATACTTGAGTGCAGAGCGATAATAAGGGACTAATTACTCATTGGCATCCACCCAAGCGCAGCCATACGGCTACAAAGGAAAGCTATACAGCTTTCTCAGAAACTTCGTAGTTAAAGAAAAATTCGTCCTGGTCCATGGTTCGAACCCGGGACCACCGCTTCACCGGAGCAGTCGTTCTACCAACTGAGCTAACTGAGACGGTAAGCTTATGGTAGGGCGAGAGCGAATTGATCAATAACTCGACGTGGGAACAGTGTTGGTCAAATGTTTAGGGGAATCCCCTAAACATTTCAAGCGATAAGTTCTGACGTTTCCCCAAAATTGCTGCCTTTTTTACATTCTAGATCCATGTTTTTTGCTATCTATGCCTAATATTCACATTTCCACTCCAGTGAGAAATGCAAGAAAGACTTAAAGCAGATGTTTTGAATCTTCCACATGCCTGATTTCAGATTTTCAGACATGGCTTCTGACAGTTGCCTCTTTAAATCTCAAGAGTGTTGGCTGCGCACTTTTTTGTATCTTGTTTGTAGTGACTACCTGAATTGTTGTTTTGAATGCATGTAAGAGTTTTCCAACTAGATGTAGCCTCTTGAATCCAGTCAGCTCAGTGCAGGTACCTGAATTGTTCTGCAAGCACTGGAATGACCCAGTTCTACTGCTGTCCACATTCACCTTTGGTATCCCTGGTCTCATGAAACACTGCAGTAATTACCCTTCTTGGTCTTGCTTCCAGATTTGCGCCGTGCGTCCTCAGCTTGTCGCAGTTCTAGTTGTGTAGATGTGGGAAGTCTTTAAGAGATATGTATTAATTGTGGTAAGAGTATGTCTGGGGTATATTTTCTTTTCTTTTTTTTTTTCAGGTTGTAAGCGGATCTTCTGAGATTTTCAACAAAGTGCGAAACACCACTCCATATATCAAATTACTTCCGGCTGGGACATTGTCTCTTCCTTCCTTTTACACTGCAGGCGAAACTGTTTCACTTTGTCTCGGAATTTGCTGTTGTGCATACGAACATTCACAGATTTGAGCTGGAGTGCTACATGATGCTTACCAGCTTGCTAGTATTCCTATGGATTTACCTTGGATATCCTTATCTTGATTTTACAGCTCCTGTTCTCCTCCAGCTGTTTCATACTTTTCCTTACCAGTGGTAGTGTTCCCAGGGTGCAGTGATTGCCAAGATGGTGGTTGCATTTGCCCAGAAAAGGTTTTGTAATAATTGTACCATTGTTTTTTACAGGTATTGTAGCTGCACAACGCACCTGGACTCTACAATAGCCCTGCTCGAAGCGTGAAAATTTGTCACCAGATTGAATTCTTTTTTTTTTTTGCATAGCACTTTACTCTGAGCTAGATGTGACCTTTCTATTGGCCTGTATTGTGCTTGGGATGGCTCACAGGGAATGTGTTCCACAGGCGAGTTGCATCAAGGTGTATATAAACTAGTAGTGAAGCTTGCCTAATAGGTCATAGCACATCCGAAACGCACCTCGAGCCTTAGCAGTTTCTCTTGGTAGAAGCAGTTAACCTGACCAATTGAGAGGCTATAAAAAACTGAATTTATGAGTGCAAACATTTTGGGCAAGGATTACAAAATATTTTCCCAAATTCACTGTTCAGTGTCGTGTTTTCCGTCTTTTAGATTAATTTTTTCCTTTTGTGCATTCTATCTGTCTGCCCTCTCAGTTGTGCCAGACTGCCAATATGTTGTTTAGCCAATATGCCAATATTGCCAATATGTTGTTTAGACTAGGTCTGCCTGTCGCTGTTTGCAAATGAACCTGACCTATGAGTAGGAGCAGCAGCAGTGATAGCAGTAATAGTAATAATCTCGGTTCAGCTGGATGTGCTTGTCGTATCCAATTACCAGTTAAGTAGAGCTGCATGTGACATTCTGTTTTTATTGCACACATGATGCATTACTCTGTTTATTTTCGCAGGCATTCAAGCCAACATCAGGAAAACAAAGAGATAAGCTTTGCAGCAAAATATGCCTCAAGGCAACTACTCTGCCTGACAGTTGTTATCTAAAACGGCATGTTTTGGCAATTTTAACTTGTATTGAATGTGGGTACAGTGGGCCACTTCAAGTTTTTTGCTAATGGTACTTCTGTTGCTCTTTTATGTGACTAAGTGGCAACTGGGCTTTGGGCGATTGTTCCTGTAAGACATGCACATAAATGCACATAGACAAGAGTGAGTTAAACTTCATGATTGTGGTTCATAAACTATGCTATGTTATTGCACTTTCATACCATTTGGAATCTTTCCCCACAGCAATGTATAAAATCAAAATGTCCTGAAACGAGCCTGAGTTTATGCCGCGCTGCCTGAAGAAATGATTTGTCTTGTTGCTGTTAAATTTGTATAAATATGGCTGTCTGGCCACTTTATTATGATTGTTCTTTTTGAATCAGATTTGCACTCTGAACATCAATAAGAGACGGTGTATGAGTGTTCGCCGTGGTGGCTTAGTGATTATGGTGCTCGGCTGCTGACCTGAAAGACGTGGGTTCGATCCCGGGCATGTCGGTCGGATTTCAATGGAGGCGAAATTTAAGAGGCCCGTGTACTGTGTGAAGTCATTGCATGTTAAAGAACCCCAGGTGGTCTAAATTTCTGGATCCCTCCACTACGGACTACGGCGTCCCTCATAGGCTAGTCACTTTGGGATGAACCCCCATAAACCAAACCAGTGTCTGAGTGTCAGGTGTGTAAACAGTTTGACGGTGGTGAGAACCCAAGCTCTTAAACTGCCTGTTTCTAATAATGTAAAAAAATCTGTAGGATAATTCTGGAAAATTTTGGAATAAACTTGGAAAATTACTCATATTAGAGTCGCATCCCAATTTAAAAGCAATTTTACCATAGCAGTTGCAGAGTCTTGCCAGCTTAAAGGTGCAGTGAAGAGAAATCTGAACTCGTCTTTTTGCCGTGGGAACTCAATCTACACGTTCCGAGCATTTTTAGAAACTTCGATTTATTGCCCTGTATGGCCGATTTCACTAATTAAATCGGATTAATGTCTGGCTCCCGTCTTTATTTTTTGAATTCTCCCCGTACGATGGGCGGAGTCGACCAATGCGTGGGGTCCCTTTCAGCCAGCTCCGTGGAGGCTTTGCTTTCGCTTTATTTTGTTTTTTTAGGTTTCCGTGAATAAATAGTTTCATTCACAGATATTATCGCCGCAAAATAAGTGCAAAGAAATAAAAATACGCATGGTCTTTTTGCTTCTACGGATTACTACGTATTACTCCGCTGATGGCAGTGCGGCAAGCCACCACGGGACTGGGTGAAAGGCACTCCACGCATTTGTTGACTCCGCCCACCAAACGGGGAGAATTCAAAAAATAAAGGCGGGAGCCGGACGTTAGTTCGGTTTAATTAACCTATATATGTGTTGGCATATATGTGTTGGCAATATAAGTGTTGGCAGTCGAGCATCATAACCACTGAGCCAGAGTGGCAGCTTTGAATAGAGATGGAACAGTTTGGCTGATGATAATTTTTCTTTTTCCTTTTTTTTCAGGTCGTAAGTCCATCTTCTGGTATCTTCAATGAAGTGCTAATCCCTATTCCATGAAATTGACTCCTTTTGTAGAAATTATTTTGCTTTTATTTTCACTGTAGTGCAACTTGTTAAATTGTGACTTAGCACTTGCCCTCATCACATGCTCATCACAGCACTTGCTGTGATGAGCATTGTCACATTCCCAATTTGCTGTAATAATCTGTGGCTGATCAGTTTTGTACTAAGTTTGATGTCATGCTTTGTCAACTCTCCAATATTTTTAAATTTTGCCCCACATATTTTATCTTTACTTTCACCAGACCAAATGCTTTCCTCCCATCTCGCACTTTCTCTACAGGTAGGATTGCAGCTTTGTGTCAAAGTATTCCTCAGATGCACGATGTACTTTTTGCACATTTTCACGAAGATAGTTGCACATGCTCAGAGCACCTTTTGTGATGACCAAACTGACATTGTTAATGGATGCAATAGTTGGTAGAAAGATTGTAGAACTCTCACAATCAAGTGGATAGCGTCGGGGCATTGTCAGGTGTCTTGGCGCTGCAGCGTTGAAACCACGCTTGTCATGTGCATGTCATGCTATTACGGTGATTGTTTGAGAGAGTCTGCACTTTTGTGGTCTTATTTCTTTGATGAGGTTTGAGCAGTGACACCTTGCATATATCCAATTTTTGGATTTAAAACAATAAAATGAAGAAAAAAGCAGAGCAAAGGGCACACCTTGAGTTGTCCATTTTTTTTTCTGTTCTATGTATTTCCAGTACTGTGGTGTTGCATTCTAAATAGTTCGCACGACAAATATAGTTAACCAGCTGTCTCCAGAATCTGGCTTATGAACACTGAGGGGTGTGATTGCGTCGGGAAGCCCCGTAATATATGCCGCTGTTCACACATCGTTCTATGCCGTGATTTGCCATTGAAACTCGTGGAATAAAATTTCCTTGCACAGACGTAAAGTGAGATATATTGTGCCTTGAACTGTAAGCAGTGGAATCCATTTATTGTTTTTTCATTTTCAATGTCCCTTTATGCTGCCACTGCATTTTATTAAGTTATGTTGAGCTTATAAATTATTTAGAGGCAGCCTTGTGCTCTTGGGGTTGCGTGTAAACAAGCATGATTATTTGAACTTCTTTAAACTTTCTGGTAAATTTTAATTTGTGTGATGTTGTCTACTATTTTTATCTTCATTTCTCTGCCTTGTTTTTGCTGTTGCAAACAGATTATATGGGCCCCAAAGATTTTTTTTTAAGTGATGTAAGCGGCGTGCGGTCTAATATTTTCACCGTAAAGTTGATCTCCAACAAATGTAATGGCTGAGAAATCAGAATGGCCCTCTTGCTGCACTGAGTGTCATCTGGGGGATGTTTTTCTTATTTTTTACCTTCTTTTTTGTGAGCTCAAGTTGGTGAAAAGACAAAGATGGGACTGACGGGGCTAAAGTCATACAGAGGCTCAGAATATTTGTAGCTCATTACATATGCAGCTGTAGTGGCATGCTGTTAATGACCTTCTATATGCTGGATGTCATCTACGTGCCAGCTAGGAAGGAACGAATGTTTGGTGTCAGGTCTAAGCTTTATTTAACTTTGTCCTGCTGACTTTGGCACCCAATGTGTCAACAACATAAGAGGGACTGATAAGAGGCACCTTCATAATTTATTTACCCTTCTTGAAGGTGGGATCAGTGTAGAACTATGGAGTGAGGCATATCCGTCGCATTCTGGTTAACTTTTTTTTTCTTTGTGCAGGCTCAGTCACTGATGGCAAATCCAGCTCACCAACACAAGAAAAATCGCGAGGAAGGCGACAGTTCCTGTGCCAAGATTGTGGTTATGCTACAACTGTATGCACAAACTTCAAGCGCCACCAGAGGAGACACACTGGGGAGCGGCCCTTCGAATGCAGGCATTGCGGCAAGAGCTTCGCATTGAAGAGGACCCTGGTAGCCCACATTTACACCCACACGGGCGAGAAGCCACACAAATGCACGCATTGCAGCAAAAGATTCACGCAGAAGGCCACCCTGATTGTGCACCTCCGTACTCACACAGGCGAGAAACCGTTCACTTGCAGTTACTGTCCCCAGGGCTTCGCACAGCAGAGCCACCTAGTAGACCACCTTCGCACCCACACAGGAGAGAGACCATAGAAGTGCACCCATTGCAGCAAGAGTTTCAAAGTGAAGTGTGCACTGGTAAACCACCTTTGCATCCACACAGGCGAGAAGCTGCACCAATGTCAGCTGTGTCCCATGGTCTTTGCAAGGAGGTCGAACCTAAAGAGGCACGTACAAAAAAAACACTAGAATTAAAAACTGCTTTGTCCTCACTTTTCCTCTCGGACCTTAGCGTGTAGGTAGCAAGTATCATGAACAGCATAACCATGCAAAAGCGTCCACTGTTCTATAAAGCCCTAGCGTGTTATTTTGCAAGCTTTCACTGGGGACCTAAAGTGAAATTAAGGTTGTCCATCAACGTGCTTTCTAACAAAGATTGTGCTGTGTTGCGATCAGCCATATTCGCAAGGAACATGTTTGATTTCGGGTTGAACGATTGCGAACACTCCTGGTCCTCTGCTCATAAAAATTGGAACGTCATGAGGAAAGTGCTCTAGTCACAGATAAGTGGGGTTGTGTAGTAAAACTTCATTTTACTTTCTATAGGGGTGCTGTATGCTACCCAGCTCATGTGTGGTTCCTGCATCAAAGCATTTTCTAGGCTGCCTAAGAAAGCCAGAACAGAATATTGTATGCACTTTGAATATTCATTTGTGTTAAATGTGCACATGAGACATCATAATAATTCCTTTTTCATCCAAGAGTGGTCTTGCTATTAGTGCATTGGGACTTTAAAATTTGGGTTGGGTTGGTGCAAACATGAAGTGAATTTTTGTCTTGAGATGATGCATTATCTTGATGCAAAGTTTTATGCTACTGTGAAAGAAAGGCACTGTTTTTTTGAGTTCCTTTTTTAAGTATTTTGCCTGTTACATGCTTTGCAGCATATGATAAGAATTTTGTTTGTCATTTATGCTGTGTGTTCTTTCCGGGTTGAAATAAAGGTGCAGTTTTGCTGGCATGGTTTCACACTATGGAGAAAGTAGCTGTTATTGCGGGGCTATATCATCTTACGCTGCCTCCTAAGACCAGAACCAACAGTTCTATCAGTAGTCGTAGCAGTAGTAGTAGCTTAAGTAATTAACAGTATTTGTGAGTGCTCAGAAAGCGCATGTAAAATGCATTGACCAATTAACCCTTTCACTGCCAGGTTTGTTTACTCACAGCTGCACACGCCCTGCCGGGTTTTTTTTTTCATGTTAGTTTCCTGGAAATTTTTTGGTAGTAACGCACTAAAATGCTCTGCAGGGTATGTAGGCATGTTTATTGAGGATAATCTTATAGATATTAGTTGTACTGAATCAAATCTTCCAGCACCAATCGTGCCTGTTGGATTTCCTCTTCTTACGCGGATTTTTCGGTGGAAGGGGGACTTCATTGCTGACATCACTCGACAAGGCACTTAGGTGGGCTCCTTCCTTGTTTTCATTATCATTGGACTCTAAATTGACAAGCAGTTTTGAATTTCTTCGTCCGTCAAAGCGCGGACGAGTGTGACACATTGCCTCACATGGCTCCTGTGTCGAAACCAAAACGAAGCGACTTAGGTGTGGAAACATGCGCGCTATCTGTTGTGTAAAATTTACCCTACAAGATCTATGAGTTTATAGCGTCTCTCCATAGATGGCGCTACATGTTTGCATCGTTTTTTCTTGAGCCAGTATGAGCCAGCCGCCGCGGTGGCTCAGCGGCTATGGTGCTCGGCTGCTGACCCAAAAGACGCGGGTTCGATCCCGGCCGCGGCGGCTAGAATTTCTTTGGAGGAGAAATTCTAGAGGCCCGTGTACTGTGCCATGTCAGTGCACGTTAAAGAACCCCAGGTGGTCGAAATTTCCGGAGCCCTCCACTACGGCGTCTCTCATAGCCTTAGTCGCTTTGGGACGTTAAACCCCATAAAACTAAAACTAAACTATCTTACACGAGTATTATCGGGAGCGGCAGGGGGTGAGTTAAAAAGCCAAAACGAGTTAACTCGGGAGAGGCAGGGGGTGTGCATATGTGGTAGCCCGAGTTATCTCGGGAGTTGCAGTGAAAGGGTTAAGCACAGTAGCTCGTGCATTAAAGCGAGGGTCAAAAGTTTTAAGTAAGCACTGCGTGACGACATCTATATTTTTAATTGTGCCCCAGATAAAGTTAAAAGCATGTAAAACATTTCTTCTAGCTTTAGGTGTATACTTGGGCACTGTGAAGCACTAAAGAATTTTGTACAAATTGCATTAACCTGCCACTGAATGAGTCTTTCCTTATGACCATAAGCATGCGGACACCTAGCAACAATGTGCACAAACTTGTTTGGAACCATGGTATGGTCTTCCTTTTAACTATGCTCTCATCGTATTTTGCATTTCTTCCCTACAGCCGTATGATGCTGCATTAAGTACTAGGATGTGCCTGTCTGCACTGCTGGTGCTGCCACCTCTCGAGCACGAATGTAACCCATTCTGCAATTCTTCAATTTTCTGCATACATACAAATCCCCTGCATGCAAATGTCAGAGTTGCCTATTCTGTTTCATGAACCTTTTTGCCTGTGCAAGTGCAGAAATTGCTTTTGTGCTATTTGTGTGACTTTTCTTTGCTACCAATAACAGTTTATTGGCCACCTGCATTAGGTTCTCGATTTTTTTTGCAGGTTACTAGCTTCAGAACTTGATGCTACTTTGCTGTAGGCCTTTTTTAATCTTCTCACTGTGCATAGAAAATCCATCTTGCATGTGAAACTCTTCGGGTATATGCTAAATGCTTGTCAACCTAGCCTAGGAACTCACATAACCAAAACAAGGTGGCTCACTGAAACATACCAGCATCTCTCAGAATGGTGGTGTTGTACAGGCATTTTATAATAAGGGAGTAATTACTCATTTGCATCCACCCAAGCACAGCCATAGGGCTACAAATTCAATTCGCTCTCGCCCTACCATAACCTTGCCGTCCCGGTTAGCTAAGTTGGTAGAGCGGCTGCTCCGGTGAAGCAGTGGTCCCGGGTTCGAACCCTGGACCAGCACGAATTTTTCTTTAACTACGTAGTTTCTGAGGAAGCTGTATAGCTTTCCTTTGTAGCCGTATGGCTGCGCTTGGGTGGATGCCAATGAGTAATTGCTCCCTTATTACAAATTTACTCCACCTTGGAGGATTCCCCTAAACATTTGACCAACAGGCATTTTATCTGACTTTATTAAGTGACGAGAAACGGGCTCATTAGTGCTAACAGTGAGATGCTTTTCTGACTTTGGAATGTTCCAACACCTCAAATTATCCCTTTTGTTAATCATTTCTCTTCAGCACATCCCATCTTTTTGCACTGTGCACTGTACCAGCTTTCTCAGATACAAAGTAGACTAGGTCCAGCTTCCAGTATTTGGAAATGAAGCTAGCTTCATTAGTAGTAGTAGTAATAGTAGCACAGCAATAATAAGTGGTTCTAGTGACAAGTCATTTGTACGTTCTCATGAAATGGATTCAGCAGTTAACCGTACACATCTTTAATTTTGTTTTTTGTCGCACTATGAAACATTGCTATGTTCAATTTTGCAAGCATGGGAGTGTGTAAACAATCGCTAGGAGGCAATAGTGCAAATTTCCTGAAGCCATGTTTCTTGACATCTAATATAAAGTCAGAATTTTAGTTTTGTTATAAGTTTAGATGTTGCAAATATAGCAGTATGAAAGCTACTTCCCTGTTAAAAGCATACTTGAGTGCAAAGCGATAAGTTCTGACTCTTCCCCAAAACTGCTGCCTTTTTGACATGCAAGATCCATGTTTTTTGCTGTCTAGAGCTAATATTCACATTTCCACTCTTCAGTGAGAAATGCAAGAAAGACTTAAAGCAGATGTTTTGAATCTACCACATGCTTGATTTATTTTCACACATCTTCTGACAGTGGACGCCTCTTTAAATCTCAAGAGTGTTGGCTTTGCACACTTTTGTATCTTGTTTGTAGCAACTAGCTGAATTGTTGTTTTCAATGTATATAAGAGCTTTCCGACTGGATGTAGCCCCTTGAATCCAGTCAGCTGAGTTCAAGTACCTGAATTCTTCAGCAAGCACTGGAATGACCCAGTTCTACTGCTGTCCACATTCACCTTTGGTATCCCTAGTCTCAAGAAACACTGTAGTCATTACCCTTCTTGGTCTTGCTTCCAGATTTGCGCCGTGAGTCCTCAGCTTGTCGCAGTTCCAGTTGTGTTGATGTGAGAAGTCTTAAAGAGAAATGCATTAATTGTGGTTAGAACATGTCTGGGGTATACTTTCTTTTCTTTTTTTTTTCAGGTTGTAAGCAGATCTTCTGAGATTTCCGACAAAGTGCGAAACACCACTCCAAAAATCAAATTACTTCGGGCCAAGACATTGTTACTTCCTTCCTTTTACACTGCAAGCAAAACTGCTTCACTGTGTCTTGGCATTTGCTGTTGTGCGTTGGCACATTCACAAATTTGAGCAGGAGTGCTACATGATGCTTAGCAGCTTGCTAGTATTCCTATGGATTTACCTTGGATATCCTTATATTGATTTCACAGCTCCTGTTCTCCTCTAGCTGTTTCATACTTTTCCTTACCAGCAGTAGTGTTCCCAGGGTGCAGTGATTGCCAAGATGGTGGTTGCATTTGCCCAGAAAAAGTTTTGTAATAATTGTATCAGTGTTTTTTACAGGTATTGTAGCTGCACAATGCACCTGGACTCTACAATAGCCCTGCTCGAAACGTGAAAATTTGTCACCAGATTGAATTATTTTTTTTTTGCACGACACTTTACTCTGAATTAGATGTGACCTTGCTTTGGGCCTGTATTGTGCTTGGGATGGCTCACAGGGGATGTATTCAACAGGCGAGTTGTATCACGGTGTATATAAACTAGTAGTGAAGCTTGCCTGAAATGTCATAGTACATCTGAAACGCACCTCGAGCCGTACAGATTTCTCTTGGTCGAAGCAGTTAACCTGGCCAATTGTGACGTTTTAGAAAACTGAATTTATGAGTGCTAACATTTTAGGCAAGGATTTCGAAATAGTTTCCCAAGTTCACTTTTCAACGTCGTGTTTCCTGACTTGTAGATTGTTTTTTCTTTAGCACGTTCTATCTCTCTGCCCTCTACGCTGCCAATATGTTGTTTTCCCAATATGCCAATGTTGCCAATATTTTGTTTAGACTAGGTCTGCCTGTCACTGTTTGCAAATGAACCTGACCTAAGAGTAGGAGCAGCAGCAGTGATAGCAGTAATTGTAATAATCTCTGTTTGTCTGGGTGTGCTTGTAGTATTCAATTACCGGTTAAGTAGAGCTGCATGTGACATTGTTTTTATTGCACACATAATGCATTACTCTGTTAATTTTTGCAGGCATTCAAGCTAATATGAGAAAAGCAAAGAAAAACGTTTTGCGGCAAAATATGCCTCAAGGCAACTACTCTGCCTGACAGTTGTTGTCTAAAACCGCATATTTTGGCAATTTTAACTTGTAATGAATGTGGGCGCAGTGGGCCACCTCAAGATTTTGCTAATGGTACCTCGATTGGTGTTTGTGTGATTGAGTGGCAACTGGGCTTTGGGCGATTGTTCCTGTAAGACATGCACATAAATGCACATAGACAAAAGAGAGTTCAAGCTTCGTGATTGCGGTTCATAAAATATATGCTATGGTATTGCACTTACATACCATTTGAAGTCTTTCCCCACAGCAATATATGAGATGAAGTCTCCTGAAACGAGCCTGTATTTATGCTGTGCTGCATGAAGAAATGATTTCCCTTGTTGCTGTCATATTTCCAGAAATATGGCTGTCTTGCCACTTTATTATGATTGTTCTTTTTGCATCATATTTGCACTCTGAACATTAATGAGAGTCTGTGTATGAGTTGCCGCGGCGATGGCTTAGTGGTTATGGTGCTCGGCTGCTGACCCGAAAGACGAGAGTTCGATCCCGGCTGCGGCAGTTGAACTTCGATGGAGGCGAAATTTTAGAGGCCCGTGTACTGTGTGATGTCAGTGCATGTTAAAGAACCCCAGGTGGTTGAAATTTCTGGAGCCCTTCACTACGACGTCCCTCATAGCCTGAGTCGCCTTGGGACGTTGAACACCCATAAACCAAACGAGTGTATGAGTGTCAGGTGTGTAAACAGTTCGAGGGTGGTGAGGACCCAAACTCTTTGACATGAGGTATGTGCGGGGTTCGATCCAGTGTTGCTGGGTGCCCACCAGTGATGCGAAAGGTGCAAACTTTCCTCTGACCTAGTGCTCAGGTTATCTGTGGTGAAATGCTTGGAAAATGGGCCTCTGAAAATGGGCCTCTGACCCCGCCTTGGATAAGTCCAGATACTCTGTGCCACGGCACACTTTGGTCGTGGCTACCCTTGATCCATAAGAATACATCATGATCATCATGAATTCAAAGCAGGTTTTTTAAGCGCCTTGCTTAGTCCTTTCTAAAATTCTTGACATGCCCAGTAGCCAATATCATTTCTCAATAATAAGCAAAAGTGCGACGGATGCAGAAAATATCCAGTTTACATCACTGCATGCTTTGCAAATGGAAGTGACAAGTAAGACTGCAGCCTTGTATATTTTGGTAGTGCATCCCATTTTAAATGTGAAGAGTGTTGGATTTTCACTGTTTGCGTCTTGTATGTATACTGGGTATCAAGAGAAATTGTTTGGCAAATCAAAGTCATTTTAGGTTGATGCAGTCCCTGGAAGCAAATCTACACTGCTCAAGTATCTGAATCCTGCAAAAAGCAGCTGAGTGATCCAGTTTGTTTAGTGTGTGAGTACATCTGTGATATCGGAGTCGCTATGAAAATACTAGTTGAAGGTTCCTTTCTTTCTGCAACATTTTGCATTCGCATCGTCCAACCTTCGCTTTTCAGAATATCGCTTGTTTTGCAAATGAAGGCTGGAAAAGAAAGTACATGTATATGGACACTTTTGTTGGGTTTTATGGGGTTTAACATCCCAATGTGACTCGGGCTATGAGGGATGCCGTAGTGCAGGGCTTGGGACAATTTCGACCACCTTGGCTTCTTTTATGTGCCCTGACATCACACAGTGCACGAGCCTGTAGCATTTCAGCTCTAATGAAATGTGACCATCGAGTGTGAATTTGAACCAGCATGTTTTGTGCAGCAGCAGCAAAAAAATCCCCTGTGCTTCTTGGTTTCTGTGGCTGTTGGCTTCTCTCATATTTATAACGAGCCCCTCATTCCCCTTCCCTTGTTTGCTTAATTGCTTAGCGAGGGTCTCGGTTCTGGCAGCCTTGATGCCATAGGAAGCATAAGAGGGTTATCACACAGCTTCCACCCTCGCCGTTCGATGGTGTTCTACGTCACACCAGCGGTAACCGAGGACGTTCCACGTCCGCCGCTTGCGAACATGGGTGGCGCTGATGAACACTCTCAAGGTTAAATTATTTGTAAACATAAAATACCCCCGAAAGCAGAAGGTTTGACAGCCGTCGCCGTAGCTCAGAGGTAGAGCACCGTACGCGTAATTCGGAGGTCATGGGTTTGGATCCCACCGGCGGCATGTGGTTGTTTTTTCTTCTGCTTTTCTAATCAATTAGCTTTAAGCGACAGTAATATTCTTACTTGATCAACACCACAAAAAATAAATAAATTAAAAAAAAAATCCCCTGTTCTCCTTGGTTTCTGTGGCTGTTGGCTTCTCTCATATTTATAACGAGCCCCTCATTCCCCTTCCCTTGTTTGCTTAATTACTTAGCGAGGGCCTCGGTTCTGGCAGCCTTGATGCCATAGGAAGCATAAGAGGGTTCTCACACAGCTTCCACCCTCGCCGTTCGATGGCGTTCTACGTCACACCAGTGGTAACCGAGGACATTCCACGTCCGCCGCTTATGAACATGGGTGGTGCTGATGAACACTCTCAAGGTTAGGTTATTTGTAAACATAAAATACCCCCGAAAGCAGAAGGTTTGACAGCCGTCGCCGTAGCTCAGAGGTAGAGCACCGGACCCGTAATTCGGAGGTTGTGGGTTCAGATCCCACCGGCGGCATGTGGTTGTTTTTTCTGCTTTTCTAATCAATTAGCTTTAAGCGACAGTAATATGATCAGCACCACAAAAAATAAATAAAATAAAATAAAAATCTCCTGTGCTCCTTGGTTTCTGTGGCTGTTGGCTTCTCTCATGTTTCAGGTTGGCAGTCGAGCATCATAACCACTGAGCCAGAGCGGCAGCTTTGAATAGAGATGGAGAGATGCCTGAAGATAATTTTTCTTTCCCTTATTTTTTTTCAGGTCGTAAGCCTTTGTTCTGGTATCTTCAATGAAGTTCAAGTCCCATCATATTATTGACTGCTTCTGTGCAAATTATTTTGCTTGCTTTTTTCACACTGCAGTGCAACATGTTCGCTGATGGGCATTATCTTATCCCAATTTGTTGTAATAATCTGCGGCTGATTAGTTTTGTACTTCAAGTTTTGATGTCAGGCTTTCGCATCTCTCCACTATTTATAAATTTTGCCCCACATATTTTATCTTTACTTTCACCAGAGCAAATGCTCGCCTCCTATCTCGCACCTTCTCTACAGGTAGGATTGCAGCTTTGAGTCAAAGTATTCCTCAGATGCACGATGTACTTTTTGCACATTTTCACGAAGATAGTTGCACATGCTCAGAGTACCTTTTTTGATGACCAAACTGACATTGTACCACCAAACTGACATTGTGGTAGAAAGATTGTCGAACTGTGATAATCATGTGGGTAGCATCGGTGCATTGTCAGGTGTCTCCGTGCTGCAGCGTTGAAACCACACTTTTCATGTGCATGTCATGTCATGTTTTTAGGGTGCGTGTCTGAGATAGTCTGCACTTTGGTGGCCTTATTTCTATGATGAGATTTGAGCAGTGCTATATTGAATATATCCAATTTGTGGATTTAAAACAATCAGATGAGCAAGAAAAAAGCCTGACACAGGGGGGCACACCTTGAGTTGTCCATTTTTTTTTCTGTTCTATGTATCTCCAGTACCGTGGTGTTGCATTATAACTAGTTTGGACGACAAATATGGTTAACCAGCTGTCCCCAAAATCTGGCTTATGAGCATTGAGGGGTGTGATTGTGTCAGGAGGCCCGTAATATATGCCGCTGTTCAGACATCGTGCTAGCCGTGCTTTGCCGTTGAAACTCATGGAATCAAATTTTCTTGCACAGATGTGAAGTGTGGTATTGAGGCAGCCTTCTGCACATGGTCTTACGTGTAAACAACCATGATTATTAGAACTGCTTTAAACTTTCTGGTAAATTTTAATTTGTGTGAAGTTGTGTATTATTTCGCATCTTTATTTCTTTGCCAAGTTTTTGCTGTTTTTCGAGCACATTATATGGGCCCCATAGTTTTTTTTAAGTCATGCAAGTGGCGTGTAGTTTGATATTTGCACCGTAAAGTTGATCTCCGAAAAATGCTCTGGCTCTGTGCTCTGTGCTCATAAAAACACTTCTGGCTCTGTGCTCATAAAAATTGGAATGGCATGAGGAAAATGCTTAGTGACAGATCAGTGCGGTCGTTTAGTAAAATTTCATTTTACTTACTATAGAGGTGCTGTGTGCAACCCAGCTCTTGTGTGTTTTCTGTAGCAAAGCATTTTCTAGGCTGCCTAAGAAAACGAGAACAGACTATTGTATGCACTTTGAATATTGACTTGTGTTTAATTTGCACATGACTCATAATAAGGATTCCTTTTGCATTCAAGAGTGGTATTGCTATTAGGGCTTTGGAACATTAAAATATGTGTTGGGTAGGTGTAAACATGTAGCAAATTTTTGTCTTGATACATTACCTTTGTGCAATGTTTCAAGCTACAGTGAAAGAAAGACAGTGTTCCTTTAATGTTTGAGTTACATTTTGAAATATTTTGCCTGTTAAATGGTTTGCAACATATATGAATTTTGTGTTTGTTATTTGTGCTATGTGTTCTTTCCTGGTTAAAATAAAACTAGTTTGGCTGTAATCTTTTCACATTATGGAGAATGCAGTTGTTGCATTGTTATTTCATCTAATGCTACCTCCTAAATAACATTGTCTAATTTTGGTGTACAGGAGAGTGGCCAAGCTTTAAGTAAAAGGGTAGAAGTTTGGGCAAGTTCGTATGGTGTCATGGTGAATATGCCTGCATGAATGACATAGTCGTGAAAGGAGATAATACAAGTGCTGTCCCCATCATGTTCCTGTTTTTCGTGCTGGTAGGTTTGCCATGATTTTAAGTAAAATTTATAATTGCAACGTTTCCAATGAGGGACAGAAATGTTGCCCAGTTGATACCTTTCAGATTTGTGCAGTTATAGATGCATAAAAGGACCAAGAGAGTGTCAGGTATTGTTTATGTCCAGGCATTATGTCAGTCGGTAACTTCTTTGTAGCACAATAGTAATTCCCATCTGCTCTGTATGTGTCCCTACGTTAAAAGGATGGACTGCACCCTTGTTATCTGTGGTGACTTGAATTACAGATTTTCATATGAGACGAGCTGCTTAGCAACCATTTGCATATTGCAGTGTGCCTTACCATGTAGTGTTTCAGCAGTAAATGTCATGGTGTACAGAGCGTAATTGTATTTATTAGATATATTGCTCAGTTGACAGGGGCTTGGGCAGCCCTAAACCCAGAAATGTGCCTGGTTTGTTTACTGTGCCAAAATATTGTGACGAAGACGAAGCTGGCAGTGGCGCGGGATGGAGCGCCCGCGCTAGGCCAGCGGCCATTAAATCATCTCATAGCCATGGTTCACCACGTCTCATTCTTTGGCTGGCCGTCGCGCAACATTTGGTGGAGGTGCTGGGGTCCCTTCATCGCCATCCTGGTCACGGAGCTTCGGCGTCCTGGGCCTGCCGTGGACGTCGGCCGTGAGTACCTGGTCAGCGCCGCACGGCCGTGCCCCAGCCCGCCCGACCTGAACCCGAATTAACAATTACACTATGCACCACTTTCAGCAATTGGGCAAAATACAAACATGTGGAATACACTTCAAGCTTTATGAGATTTTCTTTTAAATATGCAGCAATGGTAATGGCTTCTGTCTGGAGAAAGCAAAACTTATGTGACACGTCTAGTTATCTTTATAAAAGAAAAGGAGAACATTATTTTTTTATCTGGCATGGGTGCAAGTTTCATAAGCAAGAAAGCAAATAGTACTGTTTTTGATAATCATAAATTTTGTTTTCAACGAAAAATGCATGTATGACCTTACCCACCCTGGTTGCTACCCTTCCAACAGGGTTGACGTTTTGGCGGGCTAGTTGCTTCAGAAACATAACGGAGCGTATAGTATAGACCAGATTTTTTTACCCTCGCACGCAGGCTGCGGACGCGCGCCTACTCTCGACGCCAGTCGCCATCTGTCGGCGCGCGCGGCCCGAGGGACTGCGGGTCGCGCCGGCGCCGCGCATAGAACGCATGTTTACGTGTTCGCTTCTGCCGTTTTGTGCTCCATCAGCTAACGTATGAGGGTGTGTGCTGTGCGTCACTACTCACATTTGCCCTCTTCCAGACAGTGCTGCGGTTATCTTGTGCGCAGTTACTCGTTAACGTGACATCCGAGGGTAGTCGACCAGGTAGTGTACGGACTGGAAACCGGCACTTCGAAGCAGATTTCTGTGCTGTCGTGTCGTTTGTTGTCGCCTTTTACGTGCGATATCATCTATGATAATATTATGCATTAGAATGTAGATCTATTGACTTGACTCAGTGGAGTAGTAACTGGATAGGCGAGCTGCAGACTGAAGGTTGTCCCGACGGAGCGCGTGTTTTCGATCACCAGTACGTGTTCAGCATCCTTGCGCTGAGCTTGCTCTTGTTCCCATTCAGAACATTTCATGCACAGGATTGTAAGCACGACCGCTACCGATTTCAGCTGCTTTTCCCGCACACATGTCAGAGGTATCTGGGGGGTAAAGGTTTATCTATCGTATCTTTCTGCTGTTGGTATCTACCTTAGCTTGGTTTGGTTTATTAAGGTTTTACGTTCCAAAGCGACTCAGGCTATGAGGGACGCCGTAGTGAAGGGCTCCGGAAATTTCGACCACCTGGGGTTCTTTAACGTGCACTGACATCGCACAGTACACGGGCCTCTAGAATTTCGCCTCCTTCGAAATTCGGCCGCCGCGGCCGGGATCGAACCCGCATCTTTTGGGCCAGAGCAGAGAGCCGTAACCACTGAGCCACCGCAGCGGTGCGGTATCTACATTATTCATAGGAAAATATGCGCGATTTCATTACATTTTCCACACTTAGCCAAACGCCTACGCAACGCTCTCACACGCGGCGAGAGCTCCTGAATAACATAACGCGACTTCGGACCTCAGAATTAGTGAAAGCTGGATTAGCTGCTCATATCTATTCAAGCTTTTATAAATTAAGCGAAAGTACGTTTTTATGCACAAGGTTGCATAAACCATGACAAAATTTGTTTTCTGTTGGCGCTGCGACTCAGTTGAGCTCACAGCGGTAATTTGTTGATAAACTGGCGCGGCGACAAGAAAGCCGTTTGTGGAAGGGGGGGGGGGGGGGGGGCTTTATGGCCGGCAGGAAGGAATAAGAGTGCATGGGAATTGGAACTGCATACTAGCCGCACACCTAATTCTTGATATTGAATAAAAAGTTTCTTTGCGGTGGAGCACCAAGACGGAATTCGATTAAGCACGAGCGCGTTCTAAGCGCCGGCACAATTAACCTGAATGTCAAACTAAATGTCATTAAAACGCGTCAGTGTTATCGCTTTGATAACGTAAATACTTCCTGCAACACAGCCACGCAGCGGAAGTATGCTTGACAATGTTTTTTTAGCGCCCGAAGCGCGGCTATATGCAGGCGCGGCCGCGGAACTGCCGCAGCCCCGCAGTCCCCAAAGAAACGCCCGCACCGCGGTGCGCCAGTCGGTGCAAAATGGCCGCGCCCAGGAGAGGCTCAAAAATCTGGTCTATAGGCTATGGCTAGAGTTCCGTCCGGACGGAACTACAATTTGTGCTAGAGTTCCGTCTAGACGGAACCCCCTCGCTACATGCAGTCCGGTCTGGACGGAACTTTAGCGCAAATTGTAGTTCCGTCCAGATGGAACTGTATCTGACACCATACAGCTCCGCCCAGCGTTATCTGCCACAAGAGTTATGTCAAGACGGAATTGAACTGCCGTTAGGGATTGGGAAACCAATTTGCTTGCAGACTTTTGCATGTCCATTTAAAAAAGTGGCAATCCTGTTCCACCTAATGTGGGACAGGATATTCTGCCGCGTCATTTTATTTGCCAAGCAGTCGGTGAAAATTGGCAATAGAGCGAGTTTTGGCTTGGGTTTGTTGGTGCGTTTGCGTAATGCTTGTTGACCACTTGTGTATGTCTGTCTTTTTTGCGCCACGTCATCTTGCAGCACAAATAGCGACAGGGCTTCACATCACTTCGCGAAGAGTTTCTGCACTCTGCTTCTAACAGTGTCACTTTCCCGATCCTGCATGCATGCACAGAAGTTATACCTTTGAGAATGTAACTAAATGCAGTACGCGGACAGATATTTTGGTGCCGTATACATGCGTAGAGAGAACATCTGGATACAGCTTTGTCAACTGGTTATTCCAGAGGCAAAGAAATGCTTTATGTGGGTAGAAATCACCCATTTTGTATAGTATAGACAGTACGGACATTAGACAGTTTTAGTTTCACCTATGTAGAACCTTCACGCACGTAAACGTGAGCAGTCTACGTAGCGTACGCTCGTGTCGGTACGGGACGCAAATTTTGTAGATCTGCCATAGAACCTAGAAAATGCGCTAGCATGTTGTGCCGCGCCATCTAGTGCAGGTAAAGAAAACTAATTCTGTTCAGTTGAGCTGCTTGGAGTGGAGCCAGGCCAAGCCACAGTGCGGACGGTAAATACTTTCCCCCTTTCATCTGACAAACTTTGAGCGATTTCATTCCACTGAACTGTATGTTGCATGTCATCTTCAAAGGGATTGCATTCCTTCACGTTCCGCAGCATATTTAAATCATCGCTTTTCGAGAAGCGAAGGCGTGCTGGTGTCCCACTCATGTTAACGACCTGTGTGTATGGAGCCAAAACGTGCACTGTTTTGCTTTTCCCGCTCACTATGCCAAGGGTCTCGCAATATCCTGCGAGGTTCCGAGCTTCGTGTGGTCTTGCGAGACCGTCGGCACACTCGTTGCTATGACAACCACAAATGCTTCTCCGTTAGGCTTAGGAGCTGCTAAAACGGATTTCTATCTGGAAAACAAAAGCTAAATCTCACCTAAAACTTGATGCAATGGCAAGAATGGACCAACTGAAGGCAAATACGGCAGTTTACAGCATGATACCATGTCGAGGGATTGGCGACGAAGCTGTTATCGTTGTGAAGCGAACGGGCAGGGCACCGCCATCTTGCCAACGCCACTTACGCAAGCAACGTGCAGACCGCAACGCAAAGATCCGAATTTCACGAACGTCCATGCGACCGGCGCAGACACTTCACGTTCTGTGCATGCGCACTGGTGACCCGTAAGCGCTGTACTTACGTGAAGCTTCTACGTACGTGAAACTAAAACTGTCTATTGTATGGACGGAACTCTAGCTGCAGTAAATATTCCGTCTGGACGGAACTGCAGCAGCAGCAAATGTTCCGTCTGGACGGAACACTAGACACTCCATATAGTATAACTGCAGATACACAGACATTATCAGAGCAGTTGGTCGTTAAGAAAACACATGGGTCAAAAAAGGACAAATTTTGCCCAAAAATAAATTTTTATTTTTGCTTGTTTTGTCTCACAAAAGACCCTAAAGGCTCTCACTATGAAGGCATTACATGAAGGCCACCGAAAGCGAAGAAGTACCAGGATACAGTGTAAACTTGCAATTACAGCAACATAGGAAAAAAAGACAATAAAGAAAGGTAGAAAAACAAAGAGATGGAAAGGCTGCAGATATGAAAATATAGCAGACATAAAACATCAAAATGTGGACATATCAAAGAAAGCAACAAATACAAAAAATAAAAATTATAAACACGGATGGTAAGCAGATGAGAAGTAGCTGAAAAATTATGCATGGCTCTCTCTTTTTTAAGCCCTTGAAATATTATTGCATTGATTTTAGTTGTGATATTAAATGACAGCCGATTCCAGTGAATACTGGTTTTAGGAAAGATTTGGCAAAAGTTTTTGTGGCATATGATGCGTTTAATCTTGAATGATTGGTCACAGCGAGAATGAAAGGACTGCTTAGGATAAGTGACAAATTATTGTGAAGCAATTAACTATGATAAATTACTCTGAAAAAGTGTTAGGAAAACAAGCTTGTGACAGTGAGAACGATTATCTCATCCAGCAAGAGCTTTTAGCACCATGACACTACTGAAATGCGAGCAATTTAAAGAAATGAAAAAATCGTCACGTTTTTGCAGGGATTCGATATCTATGATGTAGGATTTATCTCGGTCCCATATTGCCGAGCTGTATTCGATTTTAGGTCCAATCAAACCAGTACAAGGAAGCATAGGCACCGAGTTTTCAACCCGCAGGGGAGGGAGGGGGGGCCAGTTAGCACCCTCTCTCTTTTTCATTCACCCTCCCCCCCTCCTCCAGGCATGTTCCTAGGCAAGAGATATTTATTTATTTTACTCTCAGGATACAGAGCACATTACAGAGAGGAACAGCAATTCACAGCAATATAGAAGATAAAAAAACGGTAAGGGAGCCAAGTACTGATCCTTGATCAGTACTTGGCTATAACCAAACCCTATAACCAAGTGGTACGGTAGAGGAATCGGCTTCATTAATGCTGATAAATTCAACACGAGAAGAAGGAAATCCACAGATCTAGTTAAGAACTGCAGGGTCATTGTTCAGCACACTTAGTTTATGTATTACCAGTGAGTTATTAACTTTATCAAATGCTTTAGCAAAGTCAAGAAATATGCAGTAAAGATGAAAAAGTGGTCTCCAAATAGGAGTGCAAGTCGTAAGTGAAGGAAAGGTTAGGGTTTATGGTTTCTGGGTATTTAACATCCCAAAGCGACTCAGGCTATGAAGGAAAGGAGTTGAATGTCACAAGAGAAAAACTTTCGGAAGTCATGCTCTGTTAGAAAAAACTGTATGCTCCAGAAAATTAACAAGATGTGTAAATATACCTACCATTATTTTACATGCTATTGATCTCAAAGATATGGGTCAATGGTTAGATGAATTCTGATTATCTCCCACTTTATGTACTGGTATGACCACAGATATCTTCCGGTCTTCAGTAGTACACCATGATGGTACGATTGTGAGAATATGCATTTTATGATGACAGAACTATACTCCTTAGCATTCCTCATAAATTTGCCATTTATACCATCAATTCCGCTAGAAGATGTTAGCTTGAAATTGATAATCGGCATGATGCCTTGCAAGTTGAACATGGTGGGATCCATTGCAAAATGATCGCACAGCTGGAGATTGGGATGTCGGATAACATTGGATGAAGAAGGAAACAACTTAACGAAAGTATAATTTAATACAGTAGCACAGAGGTGGTCGGGAGCAGGTTCGCCGGTGGGTACAATAACGACACTTTATTGGCGTTTCCTGGTTTTGGGGTTAGTAATTAAGACGAGTGAATGCTCTGCTAAGCATGGTAAACCAATCTGACTCCATCGTTAAACTCATGCTTCCCGTTAATTGACGGCGACTACTACACATCGCTGAAGTTGCAGCACGTTGCTCATCCACGGGTCTGTTGAAGGTAAGCACATGCCGCATGCAGTTGTGGGTGGTTGTGGGAGTGCCGTCGGCTCCGCATACGCAACTGTGGCGAACCGCAGCGAGTCACGAGGCGAGTGAGTGCCGTCGGCTCAAATTTGCGCACAGCTGGGGCGAGGTGTGGCGAATCACGTGGCGCGACATCGGAGCCAATCGTCCGCTCCACCTGATTTGGTCAAACTTCACAGCCACATGACCTTCAGCTTTGTATGGGAGTAGTAGAGCTTTCGGTCTAAAACGAATGTCAGCAGCTTACCCCGCCACAATCCAGAGATCGACGTCGTCAAAGACTCGCGCGGGACGAATTTGGCCTGGCTTAGCTTAAATCGGCTTCCTTGATTTCCAGTGTGATCAGCCATGGCCAGTTCTGCAGTCTTTCCCCAGATAACCTGGATAGATACCCCAGTCCCTCCCAGAACCAGCGTCGCGTGTGTCCCCGTTATTTCTATCCAGCGCGGCTGGGCCTCTGCGGCGGCTTTGCTGGCCTCGCCTTCTTGTGTGTGTTCCATCCGCTCACGCCGACAATCTCTACAAAAATGAGACGCTAGACAGAACAATACAGTAGAAGAGGAGGCCAAAGTAATCAGTGAGGATGAAGTCTGAAAAGTGACAGCTCAGTCAGCAGTGCCATGCCTTGAACATGTTTCAGTTGCATTGCGCTGGCAAGGTTTGCGAAATTACAGTATATTTGCCAAGCTTGGCAGGAAGTATTTGAGCCTTTGTGTGGTCACTCTTGCAATTCACTGACGCAATGGCTTCCAGCTGGACGCATTAGTCGCCAGAAATAGGCCCATCAAATGGAAAGGGCAGCTACTGCATGGTGCACGTTGGACAGGTTAGCAGCCAACTGTAATAGACACACATTTTAAAGGTGTTACTCCCAAACATGCAGTCACTGAACCAACTCCTTCCAGATCACTTCAGCTTCTTCTTTGATTGTGTGAACCCCGCTTTTTTGCCTCTGAATTATGGTTTGGTTTGGTTTATGGGGTTTAACGTCCCAAGCGACTAAGGCTATGAGAGACGCCGTAGTGGAGGGCTCCGGAAATTTCGACCACCTGGGGTTCTTTAACGTGGCCTCTGAATTATGTGCAGCAGTGTACAGCACATCAGAAGGAAAGGTGGCTGTGTGATAATTAGGTTTTTGGAAGTAATTTAATCCTATGAAATAACACAAATGTTACTTCGAACTCTCTTGATGCTGTTATATCTACGATCACACAAAATTAGTCCATTCATTGCAGAAAAATCAACAACAAAGAGAAGTGGCCACCACTAAAAGCTGTGACTGTAGGATTCATACTGAAACTTCTGCAACAAAAACTGCACAACCGCTTAGGTGCTGTAATTGTAAATTTTGCCTGCAGCAAAGGCTCGCTTATGCAAATAAGTTCAAATTGCCAATCAAATATCACTGAGAGAAAAATGCAAGACGAAATGGCAAAAAGAAAACTGTTCAAAATAGGATAAAGATAAATCGGTCAGCAAGTACTGCAGCTTTATTTCTGCCACTAAAGTACAAGCAGTGGACACCAACAGGATATGAAACATTGAAGTATGCTCTCATGAGATGCAATGCGTACAGCGCTGTTGAAAATTAAAAATGAAAGGCAGTGATCACTCTGTGTTTCCACCAGAACGGCTCCAAATAAATACAATGTACCATTTCAAGACTGGGACCACCCAGTCTATTTGGGTGATCCCTCAACACAGCTTTGCTTACAGGATTCTCTGTGAACACTATCAAGAAAACTATTAGACTAACAAAGCGCACATCATCTATGACAGTGTCACAATAATGCTACACCTTTCTTTTTTTCTTTGCAGTCATAACATGAATTAATAAATCACAATTCTTACTCTTTTTGTTTACAACACAGACTATAGGGTCTCACCCAGAAATATGTCTTCCTAATCAACCCTATAGCTGCAATCATGCTCTCCCCAGTATTGCAGTTACAGCGAAAATAATGCTCAGTAAGCCATACTGCAGCTTGCAGATAATTTTCCACACACTTGATTCACATCGATAGATCAGTCAAGACAAGTTGTAGATGGTTACACTGAAGGGAGTGTTTTCAATTCTCCATCTATGTGACACAATACACACAACAGAGTATGGGGATGGTACAAAATTAATTTTTTAAAATGTGATTCAGCATCTTAATACAACCAATAAGAAAGTTACCCGAGATTCATTTAATGCATTCAAAACCCCACATTAGTAACAGATTTCCAAATCACTCTCAGGCAGCAGAGAATGAAGCGCTGGAGCTATAATATTTTGCCTGAAATGTGCAGAACAAAGCTGCAGATCGAATGTCATTTGGAATGTAGTACAACTCTTACGACTAAAACAGAAACAAAGTGTCAGCCAAACTTTATTGCAGTTTAGCATGCAAGAAACAAGAACCAAGCACAGTAAAAAATGGTGAAAAATGTTCTGACAGTATAATTGCGAGCAGAAAATTATGAATGGTTGGGGAAAGAAAAACACTGCATTAACTTTGCAATGTCGCGAATACAGGCAATGCAAAATCAGGCACAGAATTAGGATTTCCATATACATCACACCGCATCAGCAAAAAGAAAATGCACCAGGCCACACTTTAAGGTCAATTCATGGATACAACAGCAAGAATGGAAAAAAAAGTCCTTCCCATGTCTCATTACATAAAGGCAAGCTCTGGGTCCAACAGAAAATTATTACACAGCCAACACATCAGGCCTGGCCAGTGGGTTTCCCAAATGCTGCTGTTTCGAGTTAACGTGTAGAAAGCCAGGTTTATTTACAGTCATTGACTCCTAAAATCTGGCACATAACTCTAAAAACATTGATCCCTTCAGCGAAGAGCTTATCCCCAAACTGGCAGACTTAACAATGCACAATTGCACAATGGCTGCCTGGAACTGCACTGCATAATGCTGGAAGAACACCCCATAGATTTAAAGAGAAAATGTTTTTAGAAGAACATACCCCACTGAACACAGTAACGTCTTTTTGAGATCTCATATACGTCTTCGCAAGATAAGCGAGACATCTTGCCGACAGAATAAAAACCTCTACAGACGTCTTAAGAACATCCTCTGGAAAATCTTACGAACGTCTTATATGTTTCTAGCAAGGACATCTTGAAACATCTTGTAGCTTTCCTGTAGCAGGGCTAATGCACCACAAATTTTGGGATAGAAGACGTTGTGCAAGCTGTCCACAAGATGTCTTTTATAACGTTTATTATTATTCTTTAAACAGCTACATTTAGAAATATAAGGCATTCTGTGAGACATTCAAGGTCTAGGCAGGACTTCTAATAACATTTTGTAGCTCTTCTATAACACTGCAAATTTTGGAATACAAGACGTTGCACAAGATCTCAACAAGATGTTTTATAACGTCATCAATACTTTTCCAAATAGATACTTACACACCAGTTAAGAAGTTTAAAGCACCATGCAAGAGCTGCTCTACATTTTGTAAAAAAAAGTGCCCCCTACCCCCCCCCCCCAAAAAAAAGGAAGCAAGGTACTTAAATGAAAAATGAGTTGTAGTCACGCTTTCAGCAGAATAAAGTTTTATTTCACAACTTCAAGAAAACAAGAACAGACCTTATACCATATACAGTTGAGCACTTGCACAATACTGCAAACACATAAGTTCTTATATTTATTAAAACTTAAGTAACCTGTCATATTAATATTAAAAAAGATACAGTAGCAACCTAGCTGCTACAGCAGAGCTGCACTTCAGCTTACAACTCTACAGCACAAACTGCTATGCAGAGTATTAAATAGCACAGGGGCCCATTTACTCAGATTGCAGACTAATACAAGTCAAGAATGTATACAAAAGTAAAGTGCACATGTATCTCAGTGCACATATGACATAATGTTGCACTCACAAGATGCTTTCAAGGCACAGGCTAATTTGCCAAGACCTTGCTAGGGCTTAAGAAACTGTCTGCGCAATAAAAAGAGACTGCAAAGCGAGATTTGTTTACAGGGGCTTACAGGCAAAAACAAGAGCAAAATTCACATCAAATTTGAATACATTGGAAATGGCTTGACAAATACTTCCCACAAGAAAAGAAGGCACACTATAAGTTACGCTTGGAGCTATTCTTACAGAACTGTCACATTTTGTCCAATGGACAGGTTCAAATACACAGATCAAATGAGCATAGACCCATTCCAGCACTTGTGCAATTAGAAACAGTTATATATATAGATGCTGGCAATGGCTTGGCAAAACTCAATTTCACTAAAACGGACGGCATGATAAACATACATTTATGCCTAGAGCTGTTTTTCCACATTAGTATCAAAGAATGTAGGCAGAAAGCCATTCTCCACTAAGGCGAGACTGAAAAGAAAAAGTCAGCAAAGAAACATTTGTTAACGCAAAGCATAACTAGAACAGTTTGCAAAAAAAAAACTGCACCTTTCAGGACAGAGGCTCCATGCAAGGGAGGCACCTGCTGATGCAGTTGCATAAAAACAACAAAAAGAAAAACGGCTACACTTAGAACTGTTCTACATCAGTATCACAGGTGTAGCCAGGAAGCGATTCAAGCACTGAGGCAACAACTAAAAAAAAAAAGAAAGCAAAGCAGCATTTGTAAACCCTTAACATGACTAGAACAGCTTGGAAAAAAAAAAATCTGCACCTTTCAGGACAGGGGTTCGACACAGGGGAGGCACTTGCTGGTGAGGTTACACAGAGAGAAAAGAAGCTCTGTCTAGAGCTGTTCTAATCAGTGCAACGTTATGTGGCTGGGAAGACATTCCCCCACTAAAGCGACATGTTTAAAAAAAAAAAAGGTCTTCAGCTTTCAGTACATGGGTCCTCACACGCAGCATCCAGATCAGGGGCTCGATAGACGGGAGGGACCTCCTGATGTAGTCCTGTAGAGGTATTGAGAATTGCAGTGCTAGATTAGTGTTCTGGCCATTCATAATGAAATTCATGATCGGCATAACTACAGCCACTGAGCTCAAGGACAAGCCCATTTCTGAACGCTATAGCATGCAGTGAGATGGAGAAACACACAGCATCATGATTTATACCCATTAAACTTCACAAAACAGTCATTCCGAAGCAACTAATTTAAAAGGGTACGTTGTTGGGACAGTCGGTCAGGCATATCTTCAAAGTATACTGCACGCACAAAAACAAGGACGTGAAGGTACACACAACAAGCGCAGAGCAACTAACAAGCGACCAAAGCTGCTAACCCACACAAGTGCTCTTTTAACCACGAATGCCATTTAAGCTCCACAAGCACAGGTCCACAATGGCAGCCACCTTGTTCGTACGAATGAGCCCAATATTTCATGCTGGATTTGCCACCTGCTGCCACTGAACAAAAGCTATGGCACTGAACGGGCATACAAGTTACAGCTGCAGAAAACGGTAGCACTGCATCCTTCCTTTCTCAGGCATGTAGCCAGAAATTTTTTTCAGGAGGCACCAAAATTGATAATTTTGCCAAGCAGGGGAGGCGAGGAATACCCATTAGGAACACTGACAAGAGAGCATAGCATGCCCACCATGGAATAAGTCTGCTAGGGAAGCTGCAGTATTTATTTCTCTACTGAATACTGTAGGCCTAAGCCCAAGCAAAAAGAGCATATACAATAAAAAAAGCAGGTGAACGTCAAAAGCAGTTAGACCAGAAAATAAAAATTAAATAAAAAAGTAGAAATTTTTCGTACCTTTTGGCTGCATTCTTGACACGGGCTGAACAATTTTTCAGCCATGCCATTACACTCTCTAATAATCTTTTAATGTCGCTTGTGACATGCTTTGCATCTGGCTTACTGCTTCTGCAGATGAACAGTAAATTGTGGACATTTTTAGAAATACATGACAGTACATGTCATATTTAAAAGGAATACGAGAAATGATTAAATTTGCTCCTAATGCTGATAAAAGTAGGCTTCACCGTGAATCAGAAACATGGCATCAGACTCCTCTCGAGCACTTTGTGGTTTATTTTTCCCCACTTCTGGTAAAAGCTACTTTTCTCAAGTTACAACCCGGTTTAACCATTCCTCGTGTCGTGTCAGCAAATACCTGCAACAATTTTTCAAAAAGTGCAGTCGATTTAATATTTTGAACAAGAAGTGAACTGGAAATCAAATTAGGCTCAGTTAAGGGAAGCCTTGTTATTACACTGCAGTTCATATTACAGATTCCTCCACACACTTTCAAGGTAATAAATGTTCAGTTAAAACAAATTTCCACTACTTTTTAATCAATGGTTTGGTACCTTGCCGCAGTCATGGCTGGCTTTATAGCTGTATGAATTTTCATATATTCTAGTACTATTGTGATTGTTGAACAAAAGGAAATCAGGCTGTATACAGGTGTAGCCTTGGACACACGAAGGCACACCCATGTCGCATGGGAGCATGCCATGCAGCCTGGTCTGCAGCTCATCTCTAGCGATGACGACCATGGCCCAGCTCTGCTGCAGTCCGACATAACCAGGAGTGCGATAAGCAGCGTGGGACTGGGTCAGTCTGCTGCTAAATGACATGCATTCTCTTCAGATGCCTATACTCTACATGGAGAACTCAAGCTTACTGTGCTGCAACGACTACAAGGTGGTCTTGGAAACGCAAGAATTAAATACATCTATTACACCAAAAATTAAATACGCCTAAAATATAGTCACCCACATACTTGTCTAGAGTGCTGGATCAACAAGCTCTATTGAGAATTATTCATCACTGTCTTAGTGCATTATTTTTTCAGACACCAAGAAACTAGTTAAAATTGTTGCAAACATCTACGCACAAAATTGTGTTCTCTACAACACTCATAACTGACTGCATTGTACTCTGTAGTGCGTGGCTCAAGTGCTTGCAACAGGTGCGTGGACGACAGTACAAAAATCTCCCAGACTTTGGCGACTGAATGTGCAAATTTAAAAGCTACTCCATTTTAGTTTATAAGCTTAGTAGTTGAAATGGCTGACTTCACTTCTAATATTAACTATTACTGGCAATACCTCAGTTCATTTCTCTATTCTGAGTACTATTATTCCTTCACTACAAACACTTCACTCACCCACCATAATCTCGAATCAATTTATTTTGCATTAAAAAAGTCAATTAGAACACTCCAACCAGATGAGAATTTAAGGCATACCGGTCGTATGCTTCAAAAATAAAGATAAAGGTGGATCTTTCCTGGTGATCCCTTTTTGCTTAATTTAGTGAAACTAAGCCCCATAGAGCATTCACCAGAGTTTAAAAAAATCAAACCCAGAAGAAGCCAATTTACATAGCAATTCATCCACCTTAAGGCTCCCATTAGGAGAGAGCCATGTTACCATGTTTGCCCCATGACGTACTAAATATACAGTTTAACATTATTATTTCACTAAAGAAAGAGGCTAAGGACTCACTCTGAACAAGAATGAAAAGGCGCAGGTCGGCAAATGCTTTTTTTCATCTTTTCGCCGCAGAGGTTGATTTTTTGGCCAAGTTCATTTGTCAAAAGCCGTGCCAGTATGCGCGCTGTCACTGAATGCGGGTTGTTTCCGCCCGTACTGGCAAGCTGACTGACCTGCATAAAGAACCCGGTAAGCCAGAAAAACATCAATTTTTCGAAGTAGCCACAGCTGTGTACCTGTCACTAAAAAAAATTCCTCATACAGGTATCTAAAGCATCCAAATAGATTAAATAACAAGGGAAAGTAAAGCTGCCTCAACAACAACAAAAAAGAAAACTAATGCACAGATGAAATATGCAAGACTAAGCACTGCTTGCATTATTTTTAATGAAGCACAAGGTATTGATTTCACATTTCTAGGTAAATGAGGTTAGGTATGGTTGCTGCTGCCAAACATCACAACTCAATTATTTTCATCTTAACTGCAGTGGAGTGGAAGATGCAAGCACAAGATGACATCTTTGAGCATACTCTTCTCATGTGCTCACCAGTCAACTTAAGAGGCAAGAAATCTCGCTTGAGTTTGTTTCCACTCCACTGCACACAACTTCCGAGACGAAGTTTAATACTATCCACTAAAATCTAAAACTCATGTGCAGCTCAATTAACTGATGTGACCTGCATGCAAAAAATGTTTAAGCAACGAGTTTATTCATACCATCTCGGTACACACTGCCTGGCTGGCCTCCAGCTTTTTTTCAATCTCAACGACATCCTCTTCAGTCTTTAGAGGGAGCACGTCAATGATGTTGTCCGCGCAGCCCTGGTGCACTTCTTTCACAGAAAGCATTTTCTTTATAGCCCTGACTTCCTTCTTGAGAACACACAACTCTCGCAGGACGAGCAGAGAGGTATCTGGAAAAGCAACAATAAAGCCATAAAAATGGGCGCACAAACACCTCCAGAATGCGACTGTCCTCGCTCACAAGGTTCTGTATTTCAAATCAATGAACATTTGGGTTTTTTTTAGCACATGCATGCCTTACACTCCATTTTTTTACCTGCTTGTTCTGAAAATATTAATAATACTGTAACTGCAAACAGCAGACTGTTCAATATGCAGCCAGGCATTATTAATTGATGCTGCACATTTGTTGATGGACTACGCATCTGCATGCTGTTTTCCGCCTCCATCTTATGCAGAAAGGGTACAAAGCTAGGTCACATGGAGTTGCTAAGCATGTCTTGAAACCTATTGGTGTTCAAAGAAGCTAAGAAACCTGAGAGCCCTTGGGTTAGTCTACGAAATGCCCATGCCGAGTCACCCTTGGCTTGCAAACAGAAAAAAGCAAAGTAATGGAAGACCACAAAATGAAATTTGATAGTAAATTTGTTACATTGTTACACATACCTTGTGCAGAGCAAGGCACCAAAACATCTTGGCCACTGCCAGGAGGTGGCTCCACAGGTGACTGCACTGGCACTAATTTTTAAAACACACAAAAATCCATATTTAATCATAAACTTTCTCATGCAAAGCAAACTTATGAATCTGTTCTGATGTGGATATTTGCCATTAGTAGGCAGCATGTGGTAACCCTTACTCTGTGTACTTTTGCAATTCTGATGCTCTACGGGTCATTAAACTTTCATTTATAAACCTGCTCCAAGCAAGACAGCGTTATGTTTTAGAAGTGTTTTTTGCAGAGTCTGATATTTCCTTGTCACAAATCCTTGAAGAGAGCTGCACTGCACTTTCTTGACAAAGCTGAAGTTTTGGTTAATCTTGCATATTAAGCCTCCTTAAAATGTAATAGCAAACTACCCTCCTGTTTGGGCTTAGTTCTTTCATGTTGCGTACTGCCAAGCACTTTAAATATTTTATTTACCTGATGGCACTATATCCAAGAAATTAAATTTAAGACACAAAGCTTTAACCATTTGTTAGGAGCATGCAAGCAAATACCATTCTAACCTGAATGGCCTTGATGACTTGGAGGAGACTGAGTGGCAACTTCTGAACCGCGTTGCTCGATAGGCTCTGCAGGTGCAGTTTCATGTCGCGGCCATTTCGTGGCATATATACGCCACGAAATGCGCGCAACATGAATTAAACTGCCCCTGGAGAGCCTAGCAGAGCCAGCAGCGTGAACGGCGGGGCTAAGACAACGAGAAGCACGACTTTCGTAGTCCGCGAGCGAACGAATACGTCAACAACATGCCAAACGGCATTAACTGCGAAGAAAGACTGCTGTCGCTCGCTCTTCACAACAAATCCTCCGAAAAAAATGCGGCTGACAACTCAAGAACGGCAATTCACATAGTAAAGACGGGGATCCCGCTCATTATCAATGTTTTCCCGGCCGATCCTATGCCTGCAGCGAAACCTTTCGGCAAGCCGCATTGCTTTTTCCGGACAGAATGACGGGAAACCTTTGCCCACTTCCTCTTCGGTTGAACTATAGTTGAAGCAATCGTAAGCTCGGCGTCGCCGCAACGCGTAGACGTCGTCAAAGCTGGTCAAAGCTGGCGAAACGCTTCCCGCCCAAGGAGGATATATAGTGCTAGCAACTTCATGAGTAGCGCGAAAAACTAGAAGCACGGCTGCGATCCGCTGCTTTTTGCCTCTACAGGCTGCACTATGCCTTTCTCCTTAATACTTCTGCAGTTAAACTGCCTTCATCACGGCAGTTTGGTGCTGGTTGACGGGAAATAAGCGCTTACAAGTAGAACCACTTGTTTTCATTGCTTTCTGAATGCGCGCAACTTCATCAGCAGCGCGAAAAAGCAGAAGCGCGGCCAGGCGCTGCTCCGCGCTGCGCTGCTTTTTGCCTCTGGTAAGATGGCCGCCGCCCGTTCGGCGCGGCTTCACCCTTGCCCTTCCACTCCAGCAAGTTTTCCTTGTTCCCGCCAAACAGCGCACACTGGATAGATGAATGGATGGATGATGGATGGATAGAAGCGCCGTCATGCTAACACGTGACCACAGCGCCTCAGCCAATGGGAGGCTCGTTCCGGCCGCGCTCTAGGCGACAGGAACCGGAAAGTTCCATGGAGGAAGGAAAGAAATAAGGAGAGGCCCTGACGTCACGTTTTGTGAAGCCTCCCAGCAACCGGAAGTTGGCGTGTCTCTCCTCCTCCGCTCTGTCCTTCGCCTTTTCTCTCTCCGCGGCTCTACCTCCTCCGCGCCGCGCTTGGATCGCGCGCGTTTATGAGTTTATGGCTCAGTCAGCTGACACCGCGCCGCGGAAAAGCGAAACTTCTGATGTGAATGCGATAGTTGCTTGCTCGAGCGTCCTTTTGTTCGACGGCCGCGACTAGGTCCGCGAGCGTGATCATGCCCAGCTGCTGCGTTCCGGGCTGCAAGTCACGTACGCGACTTAAGGAGCCGGGTGTCACTTTCCACGAGTGAGTATTTTCGTCTGCTGCGCTGCTGCGTTAACTAGGATGATCGGCGAAAGCATGCGTGTTCTCGTTCTCTTGAAAGGTTTCCCAAAAAGGGATATCGGCGGAAGGAGTGGGCCGACGCCGTGCGATTTCCTGGGACAGACTGGGAGCCTCCGAGGCGTGCATGTGTCTGCTCCAAGCATTTTATGCCGGAGCACTTCAGCCGCTCATCGCCGCGGCTCGTTCGATTGACAAATGATGCAGTCCCTACGCTCTTGGTAAGAAAGGAGGTGGCATCAAACTTGTGTTTATGCACATGCATGGACGTACATGTGTTACTAATAGAGTTTTTAAGGTGTTGACGGAGCTTTCAAATCACCAAAATCCTGAAAAAAAAAATAATAATTTTAGATAACGTCAGATTTGGTATCTATAAGACCTTTTTAATCACTTCCCGAAAAACTTTCTCCGAAAACAGCCCAGAAGTGACTTAAAAATATTTTTGTGATTGTAGAAAGTGTAGCACCACAACGGCTTCACGGATTTTAATGTCATATTTGTCGCATTCTGTACTTTAAAATTTGTTTACGAAGTGACGTTTAGGTATATTTGAATTATTTTCTCATTTCTTAAATTAATCCATCACTAATTTGTCATGACACTAATGAGTGCAGTGTACAAGCGTGGATATAACATTCTGTGTAGAAAAACATGCTGCTAAAAATATTTGGAGAATGTCACTGCATGAACATTTCCTTTGGGTAAAACTTAGCAGACTGCTACTGTGTTTTGTTGTCACGGCAGGCTTTCTGCGAATTTGGTTGATCCATGACGCACATAACAATTTATAACGTCATAACTACTGAAAGATATTTGTGTGAACTTTTGTATTTAATAAGCATTCCGTGGACTTAATTTCCATCTAGCATGCCAAATTTCATTACACTATGCAAATAAATAAAAATGGCACTTCCAAAACCGATGACCCCTTTAATAATAGTAGTATCTTCATTTAGCATTCAAGGAAATAATTATAGCAAAATCAGCCCATCTAAGCCAGTGGTAGCTTGTGTGACATGGCCTGGCATTGTCAGGTACGCAATGTATACATATGTGCAATTTAGATACCAACAATGAAGAAAAAACAATTACAGCAGTGGTAATTAAGATATTAACAGTAATACATGTAGAAAAGGTATTACAAGGCACTGACAAGGCAACATAATAGCATGCACAATGCCATTCCAGCCACCGCTATATGTATATCCCAGGAAGTGAGGATTTGGCAGCTGAGGAAAATTTTTCGGCTTCTCGGTTTATAATTGCAGGCTGAGGGAGTATTGTCATAATGATTGTTTTCATTTTAACTGGCACTATTAATTAGCTGAAACTTCATTATAGCATCACTATTGCAGTGCCACCACCACGCTTGTCTATAAATGTTTACTCCTCAGATACCACAACTCGCACAGCAGTCAACAGCTGCATCTGGTTCTTTGAGTGGAGCAATTTCAAGCTTGGAGGTGACTGCGGAACAGACCTGTGGTCCATCTCAAGCCTCTACCTACACTGAGGTAACCTAGTTGTAAACCTAGTTTTCAGCTTTGAAGAAGCATACAGCTTTGCTTTTTGCTGAAAGTGTAAATTCTGGTTTTCATTGTTCCCTTAGGAATTGGCACATTTGAGTGATGACAGCCCACAGGGGACCTCCTCGGGGCTTTCTGCACTGACCAGTGGCCTCCTTGAAATCCCGGAGTTGGCACAGGTAACCGGTTTGCTCACTACTTGCGTGTGGCTTGTGTTGGAAATGGCAACACTTCCTGTTTTCATTCAGCAAAAAGCAAAAGTTGTTTTCTAGTAGATCCACTACTTTTTTAGGAACCCATGGTTCCTGGGGAAGAACTTCACCATCCAGTGAGCAGCGGAAGTTTTCCTAAAACCTCCACGCCCACTCGGGTAACTGGATTGCTATAAGTACTCAGCCAACAGCCTTTAGCTGCAATTTGAGTTCATACAATTGTCATCTTAAATGGAACCATGATTTACACAGGCATTATTCTAACAGGCTCCTAGGCTTCTGGGGGACGTCACCAGTCTAGATGCCTTGCCATCGACCTCTGGACACAGTCTTCCTGGCCCTTCAGCATTTGCAGAGGTAATAAGATATTGGATTGCAAACTGTACAGTGAATTATACATTGTTCTTTTTTCCAGTGCATTATTTGAAAATGCTTGAAACATTGTTACAGTAAAACGTCTTTTCACATGGCTAATTGCTGCTGTTTGTACCCCAACAGAATTATCTCTTTTTGGTGTATGCTCCTTGAATTTAACGCATCAAAAGTATTGTTGATGCACCTCAAAAAACTTTTAGTTGATGAGAACCAACTGCCATTGTCTAAATTATATGCATGCTGATTATGGCTGACATACTGCGACATTTCTTTTTTTTTAGGTCAGCTTTAGTGGGCCATCAGAGGAAAATGAATCTTCGAACAACGGACATGATGTGAGTAAAATTACAAGCTGTCACTGCAAATCATCTTTCTGTATACCTTATACTTCTCTTAATATGGCAGAGGATGGCTTGGGAATCAAATAATGTCTCTTGAACATCAATTTGTGCAGGGAATGCTGCCTTCACAAACCCAGAGTTCTGTTCGAACACCAAGAAAGAGAAAGCAAGTGATGGTAAGTAAGGCAGGCAGGCAAGGTTAATCTGAAAATGACATACAATACCAAAGCTTTTGCATGCGTGTGTATGTGTGTGTGATTGGCTTATTTCTTGCATGTGCTTATATTACTGTAACCTATTGACAGTGCATATGCTAAGGGGTCATGAGTGACTGGATCAGCTTGATTTTGCGCCCATGATTCTTGCTAACACACTTAACACATTTGTATGCTCTTTTTTTGATCAATAAACCAATGAATTTTTAAGTGTGTGAGTGTCCTCCACGCCAAGCTGAGGGAGCTGCTGTCAGATCTCTTGGCTTTGAACTTGGGTGCCAGCAGCACAAGCATCGGTGAGTCCAAAGAAAATTTTGTTGCTACACCTTAGAGCAAACCTCCTGTATATTATCATTGATGAAAGTGCATGTGGCTGGACCTGAGCAGCTTATAATTGCAAACGATGACTAAATTTTGGCTCTGCTTTATAGGTTGACACTCCTGAAAAAGCTTTCCTGAGAGCACGTGCTACAAAGTTTGCCTCAGAGCACCTAAAAACTCGAAAGCAGATCAAGCGGCTGCAGCAGTCTAGGAGAAGACTCGAGAAGCAAAACGCCGAGTTGAAGGCTGTGCTTCAAGCGCTACTGAGGCAAAACATCCTGCTGAAGGAGCAGGTGGCTGTGCTTGACACCCTTGGAGTAGCCAATCAACATCTTCTCAAAAGGCAGATTTCCAAGCGCTCTGGGCGGGATGTGCCGAGGAAATTTTCACCCGAGCTGAGGGCATTTGCCCTGACACTCAATTTTTACTCGCCACGAGCGTACAATTACGTAAGACAAGTCTTCGACACCTGCTTGCCCCACCAAAGAACACTGCGAAAGTGGTACCAGACTGTAGATGGCGGTGCTGGCTTTTCAAGTGAGGCATTCAATGCTCTGAAAATTAAATGTGCTGAGATGAGCAGCCAAGGCCACCAAACTGTGTGCAGTCTGATGGTGGATGAAATGTCGATCAGGCAGCAGGTTCAATGGAACCGGGGCAATTTTGAGGGGTTTGCTGACATGGGCACAGGAGTTGATGGTGACTGCCTGCCGCAGGCAAAAGCTGCTTTTGTTGTAATGGCAGTGGCCATCAACGGACGGTGGAAGCTGCCCCTCGGATACTTTTTTGTAGACGGCCTTGTCGGTGAGCAGCGAGCTAATTTAGTCACACAGAGCCTCCTTCTTGCCCACGATGCTGGGGCAATGGTTGTAGCTTTAACGTGCGATGGAGCTCCAGCAAATATAGCCATGCTGCAGGAGCTGGGTTGCAGCTTCAGAAATGTCGACCAACTGAGGACAACATTCCCTCATCCTGCCACCCAAGAACCAGTGGCAGCATTTCTTGACCCGTGCCACATGTTAAAACTTGTGAGAAATGCTCTTGCGCACAAAAAATCTTTCATTGACAAGAATGGGAAGGCAGTGGCATGGCAGTATATTGAGCGGCTACATACTTTGCAACAAAAAGAAGGGCTTCACTTGGCCAACAAGCTGCGCAGAGCACATATTGAATGGCAGAGGCAGCCGATGAAGGTCAGGCTTGCGGCCCAAGTTATGAGCATTTCTGTGGCCACAGCACTTGCTGAATGTCGAGTGCTTAAACTAGAAGGTTTTGAAGACTCTCAGCCGACTGAAAATTTTTTGAGGTGCATCAACAATACTTTTGATGCCTTAAATTCAAGGAGTATATACCAGAAAGGCTTCAAGAAAGCTTTAAATGAGCGAAATTTTCAAGATATTGAAGCTATGTTTAAAGACTCAATCATTTACCTTTCATCATTGAGGGAGTCTACTAGTGGCCACAGAATGATCGAGACGGCACGAAAAACAGGATTTTTAGGTTTCGTAACATGCATGGAAAGCTTGCTTGCACTCTATAATTTCACTGTGATGCAAAAAAAAGTCCTCAAATACATACCAGCTCACAAAATTTGTCAAGACCACCTGGAACTTTTTTTCGGACTAATTAGATCACATGGAGGCCACAATGACAACCCAACTACTTTACAGTTTCGTGCTGCTTTTAAAAAAGTAGTAGTCCAAAATGAGCTCACTGATGCAGCAACAGGAAACTGTTTACCTTTGGAAACCACAGCAATCTTGTCATGCAGTAGTGCTGTTACTGCTTCAGCAAGTGAGGCACTAAATGCGTCAACAGATAGGAGGCGCATTTTGGATGCTGACACTGCTGCGCAACACCAGGTAGCCAGTGACCACGACTATATCTCACATCCAGAACACATCAGTGAATGGGGCGACAGAGTTGTGTCATACATGGCCGGTTACGTTTCCCACAAGTTGCATAGTAAGCTGATGTGTGAACAGTGTACGGCAGCGCTGTTTGCATCTCGACCACAGGGTAGCTCATATTCTTTCATTAAGAGAAAAAGTAGAGGAGGGCTGAGCTACCCATCAGATAGTGTTATTAAAATCTGTCGCAAATCCGAGTCTATTGTTAGATTGGCATTGCACACTAAAAATCTGTCATCAAAAACATTGTTAAATGACCTTGTACATGAAGTTTTGGATTCTTTCCAGCAAAGAGAGCTGTTTCTGGAGCTTCATGACCACATGTTTGACAGCTCTCCACTCGAGAATCATTATGTGCTTCTAGTGCAGAGTGTTGCAGAGTGCTTTTTAAACACGAGGCTCTATCATGCAGGCAAGCAGGTCACAGAAAGTTTTCAGGACAGCCACGTGCGACAGATTTTTAGGAAACTTACCCAATTTAAGGGCCAGTAGCAGGCACATAGCGAAGAGTTCCTTTCCAAAACTGTGAGGTAAGGGAATGCATGTCCAATAGAAAATTATTTGGGGGAGAGGAGGAAGGGGCTATCATCATTTCAGGAGGGCTCTGGCTATGTACTGTGGCCAGTAGTTTAAACTTGCATCATGATGACGGGCTTTAATGACGCAAGGGCATCTCGAGCCAAAGAGCACCAAACTTGCAGTAGTCATAAATCCTTGAGCTGAATGATCTGCCAGTTTTTGTGCATAAATTTTTTTTGTTCACCTGACACTCATCAATGACAGGTCCTGAAACCTGAATCCCTTCTTTCTGTGCATAGCATTCACTATGTTTACAGTTTGATTACATGCTCACTGTGCATGGTGTTTGGTTTTAACCGTAAATGGGTGGCCGGATTAATCGGGACGGAATTTCCCAGCTGCCGAGACAAGTGCTAAGCACTCGCGTTCTGTAACGGAGTGATTGCGCTGTTGGGCAGAGAGGAGGTGGCTGGCATAAGCGATGACAAAGTTTTGTGCATAAATTTTTTTTGCTCACCTGACACTCATCAATGACAGGTCCTGAAACCTGAATCCCTTCTTTCTGTGCATAGCATTCACTATGTTTACAGTTTGATTACATGCTCACTGTGCATGGTGTTTGGTTTTAACCGTAAATGGGTGGCCGGATTAATCGGGACGGAATTTCCCAGCTGCCGAGACAAGTGCTAAGCACTCGCGTTCTGTAACGGAGTGATTGCGCTGTTGGGCAGAGAGGAGGTGGCTGGCATAAGCGATGACAAAGTTTTGTGCATAAATTTTTTTTGCTCACCTGACACTCATCAATGACAGGTTCTGAAACCTGAATCCCTTCTTTCTGTGCATAGCATTCACTATGTTTACAGTTTGATTACATGCTCACTGTGCATGGTGTTTGGTTTTAACCGTAAATGGGTGGCCGGATTAATCGGGACGGAATTCCGAGACAAGTGCTAAGCACTCGCGTTCTGTAACGGAGTGATTGCGCTGTTGGGCAGAGAGGAGGTGGCTGGCATAAGCGATGACAAAGTTTTGTGCATAAATTTTTTTTGCTCACCTGACACTCATCAATGACAGGTCCTGAAACCTGAATCCCTTCTTTCTGTGCATAGCATTCATTATGTATATATAACTACAGTTTGATTACATGCTGCTAATATAAATTAATAATGCCGCCTATATGTGTTTTCTTGCTGTATTGGTTGGTCAAGAGCCCAAATAAATGTTTCTGACCATGGAACTTGGTGCCACTGCATTACTTTATTTATTATACAGTTGATTGTGCACAAAACTTGAAAACAGACCCTGTGGGTCAGCACTAAGTGCTTGCAACAAGAGGTGGGAAGGTAGGTCAGGGTGCCTCTTGCATATGACCGAGATGAACCAATTCCATCTTAGTTCCTGCAGTAATACCCCAGGGATTTGTAAACAAGACTGAGAAAGATGGTACACGCTGCAGAGGTTGCATCAGGCTATCGCGTTTATTCTGAGCATACACGCTAGACAATTAAGTTGAACTTTATCTGCTGACCTTGACAATATTGACAAGGTGAGCACGGTTGAGGTTATGCTGCAGAATAAATCCAGGACACAAGTTTGGCCCGACCGCGTCGCTGGGTTAATTACCCCACGCGACTGAAGCTATCAGTTGCATGCGCGCGCATTATACAGGTTTCATGTGGTCTCGCGCACAGCGTACCAGCAGTGCATTCAGAGACGTTTTGCACTTGATCCATATACATACGGTTGCAATGCTAAACGCGCACTGTGCGATTGCTGCTTGTGCTGGAGGTCGTCAGTGCTGCAGACGACGCGGATTTATAATTCTGATCAAATCAAGAAAATGCATCATACACTTGGTATTAAATAATTGAAAAACAAGAATGTCATATACCATCTCTGCGCGAAATTCCAGCGAGAATAAGCGAGGGTTTAACCGAGAGAAGTGTTTTAAGGTGCGCGTTTAGCGTTGCAGCTATAGTGTACTAGAATTAGTACACTATAGTTGCAGCAGATAGTGTATATGTCAGTACAACGCATTATGTATCAACCACACAAGGCGACATCCATTTCAGACAGAGACTTTTGTAGCGGGCTGCCGCAGCCGGACGCCTGTTGTTTAAGGGCTTCGAGAAAGCGCGCTGCTCGCCGCATTCGTTCCCTACGCACGGGCGTCGCGGTGAGCCCAATTCCGACGCCGAGAAATACGACATCGCAAAAGCGTGCCGCTCGGTGTTATCCTACGTCTGCTATGCGGTCTTGCTTTTGTCACACAGCAGAGCAACGTTGAAAACGCTGAAAGCATCTTTGCGTCTGCGTAGTTCGACAGGATGCAGTAGGCTGCTGCGGGAAACGATGGCTCGGCACCGCACAACTCAATCGCTCCTCATCACCACACTAGTTTTGACAAGAAAAATTGCCACTAAACGGCGATTCAACACATCCAGAAGTAATCCTCAATGTGTACGTAACGTCGCTAGGTAAGACGAGGCGAATTTCACACTCAAGGCAAGGCCGAACATACCACCTCAAAAGCCCACTCACCACCACCGAGAAAAAAACACGGCCGACTCGCGCCCACCGCTCTCGGGCCCTTAGCAACAATGACGCCGTACGCCGTTGCTAGTGGCCCGAGTTTTCTTAGCAACAACGACAACGTTGCTAGTGGCCCGACTTTTTAAGCCTAAATTTTGACGTCACTTCCGCCACATTTTCGCCAATGCATTGGGAATACGAAGGGCCTCTCCTTAGTTTTCCTTCCTCCATGGGAAAGTTCAAAGCTTCCATGAAAGCTTCTCGCTACTTTGCGAGAAGCTACGTTGCGGGCGCGAAAACTCACTCCTGTAGTTCCGTGTTCGGCGAAAGTAGTGCGTTGTATGTGCGTATGTTCACGCTCATTGGTGCGAAATGCAGCGACTGTAACTCATGTCAGTGTTACTGTTTTCCCAAGTCGGCAGCGTCCGCGTAAGTTTTCTTCTTTTGAACTCCACGTTCGAACTTCTCTGCCGCGCTCTTTGTTGGAGCAGTAATAACAATAATACGGCCGGGCGTTCTCAGAGAGTGTTCGAACGCTGCAAAGCGACTTGTCAAGAGAAGACTGGCGGCTACATTGGTAAGTCAGTGTACTACAGTCATTGATTCTCGACTACGAGAAAAAAAAAAAAAGAAATGGCCCATCGACTACGGATCTTGCATCTGACTTGGCCAACACGTGATCCCTTTGAAAATCCTGTGTACTAGTGTTGAAAAGTAGCGTTGTATATCTAACTGCAATTTCGCTGTTCGTTTGCTAACCGCCGCGGTGGCTCAGTGGTTACGACGCTCGGCTGCTGGCGCGAAAGACGCGGGTTCGATCCCGGACGCGGCTGCTCAATTTTGATGGAGGCGAAATTCAATAGGCCCGTGTACTGTGCGGTGTCAGTGCACGTTAAAGAACCCCAGGTGGTCGAAATTTCCGGAGCTCTTCACTACGGCGTCCATAGCCTGAGTCACTTTGGGACGTTAAACCCCAATAAATCAACAAATCAAATGATAAGCTTGATATATCGGGACTGCGCTCCAGGGTCGTCGCTAGGGTGAACGGCATCCGGTGCAGTAGTTTAGTTGTGCACCCCTCCCCCCCCCCCCCCATATTTCGAAAATGAAAATTGTTTTTTTAGGAAACGAAATGGCATACTGTCTTACATATATCGCGGTGGACACCCGAACCGCGCTGTAACGGAAGGGATAAAGGAAGGAGTTAAAGAAGAAAGGAAAAAAGAGGTTCGCTATGTAGTGGAGGGCTCCCGAATAATTTCGACCACCTGAGGATCTTTAGCCTGCATTGACATGGCACAGCACACGGGTACCTTTTGTATTTCGCCTCCATTGAAACGTGGCCTCTGCGCCTGTTTTGCTTTAGAAGTCGCCTTGAGGTGTTACGTATGAAAGGTATTGGACTGAAGCATCGCATGGAAGACCTATTTACAAAATATAGGCTCATGTAGCCGAATAGCCGACAGGAAGGGGCACCCAGTACATGTACCGCTATTGACATCCCCTTTGCCTGCACCTATATGACCGTGACAAGACCCTTCGGCGACAACACATTCCGGGTGCTTAGCTGGAAGCGCGTCGCCTCAGCTAGTGTGTAGGTGGGTGAACACTGTTGAAAAATTGAGCAATTACATACGCCATATCAGTCACCTGAAGGAGCACTCGGGAGTGGCCCATGTAGTGGGAATATAGCTTTTTAGGCCTAGTGAGATAGGCACCACAGGGGGACAAGGTAGCCTGGAAGGACGTGGACTTTCCAATGACGGCAGTCAAAAACCAGCTGCTCATTCGTTTGTGGCGATGAGAGACGGGCGCTGGCAAATTGGCACGTGAGCTAACTCCGCTTGCATGCAGTGACATGTGCATACTGTGTTGTTGATACGCGAGCAGGCAGTACGGATGTGTCCAGGCCCTAGGACAATGTAGTGTGCATGGGGAACAAAAGATAAAATGGTAAAAAGACAGCGGTGTCGCAGTGGCAAACGTAACATAAGGTGGAGCAATTTCCCAATCACTTTTGTCGGCTCAGGCCTTTGCAAATGTGAAGGTCCCAGGGGGTCTGCGCCTGGTCCCATTCTGTGTGGCTCATTATGTATCACTGGAGTTCTACTGCCTTGAAGACCAGAACTGTCGTCGTTAGGCCTGGAAAATTTAGAACTTCCCTGGATCCTACAGGAGCCCCACAACCGTGCTTAGAGGCAAACCTCTTTTGGCACTTTACTTTTGCGAAAGCCATATAAAGGAGAGTATGCCGGTCAATGTTCGGTCGAGGCGTTCAGTCGGTGGATTCGAGGAATTATAGGGTGTGTGGTCAGCTTGTATTAGTTGGAACATGAGCGGAGGACTGTTTTCGGCAGAAAATAGCGCCCTTAATCAGTAAATAATTGTCATATAGAGTACCATGCTGAAGGAAGCCCTCTTGCAGAGGAAAACTTTTAGTATTGTTAGCGCACGTTATGGCTAATGGGTTGGTATAACGTACCTGGCTGTAGAATCGGTGATAGCGACCATCGACTTATCACCTAAGCAGGACATCGGAAAGGTACCAGCAGGTTGAAATCAATGCGATATAAAGGTTCCAGTGAATGTCAGTAGGCTGAAGAGCACAAACTGGTGACACAAATCACAGGAGGCAACATAGCCTCATGTGTTGCGGCACAAACTGGTTCTTGCAAAATAGCTGCGCACCTGTTTGTGCGTGCTCTACACACCCAGACAGCCAGCGGTTGGCAGGTATTTTCTCAAGACGCCTAAGCAAAGCCACTAGGGCAAAAGAAGCAGCAACTCAGACCCATTAGAGTGGATATTGTGGCAATAGTGCTGTCTAGCAAATCGTAGGGAGGAATTGTTTTCTGAGTCGAGGTCTGCAATTAGCGATTGTAATGAGGGATCACGGCGCTGTTCGTGGGTGATATTGAGAAGTTCCGGTATGAGGAAGAGAAACTAAATAATGTCCCCATCATTGCAATCGGGCGGTACAGAGTGAAGGTCAAGCAGCCTAAGTTGTGGTGGTGTACGTGATGGTGAGCGAATACTCTTGCAAACATAAGGCCCGGTGCCAAGTCAGCCCGTATCGCTTTTTTTTCTCTCTTTAGCGAAGAAAGCCAGAAGGGCACAATCAATCAATCAATCAATTTTATTTCCTTAAAGACCCCTTTTCAGGGGCATTACATAAGGGGTGGGTAGAACGTTTGGTGCGACAAAGTAATCATGCGTTATGATGATGACAAAAAGGTGTTAGCTCTGCGTGCGAAGTTCGCGGGACAGGTTATTGTTGCAATGTCAGCGGGAAGGCCATTCCAGTCCGCGGCGGTGCGTGAAAAAAATGAAGCTGCTAAGGTGACTGTGCGTGCACGTGGACGGCTGATCTGGAGTTGATGGAGAGTGCGGTGAGATATGCGTGCCGGAGGGACCATGTAGGGTGCAGTTCGTAGATGGCTGTAAAAGAACTTGTGAAATAATAAAAGACTGGCTGTGCGGCGGCGCAGCTCGAGTGGCTGTATGCCTGAAAGCGATTTCAGATATGTAACACTCGTGCTGTAATGATATGAAGAATGAATAAATCTGACTGCGCGGTTTTTCAAAATTTCTAATGCGTTGGTTAGATAAGCTTGATGTGGATGCCAAATGGGTGATGCGTATTCTAATTTCGATTTCACAAGTGTTTCGTAAGCTAATAACCTAACATGCATGGGCGCATCGTGTAGATGACGTTTTAGAAAACCATGGGATTTGTTAGCTGAAGAAATGATGTTAGTTATATGCGTTTTCCAGGAGAGGTCAGTGCACAAGGTTACGCCTAAATATTTGTATGATTCTACTGGCAGCACGGGAACGGAGTCTATGTGATAGAAGGGCACGAGCGGGTTACGGCGGCGATGAAAAGAGAGTGCGTTGCATTTGTGAGGGTTAAGCTCCATTAGCCAAATTTTACACCAATCCCGAATCTTGTTAAGGTTGTTTTGGAGAGATAATTGATCAGAATTGTTATTAACTGCTTCATAAATAACGCAGTCGTCAGCAAACATGCGAATTTTACAAGACACATGCGAGGGCAAATCATTTATGTATATTAAAAACAAAAGGGGACCTAGTACGGAACCTTGAGGGACGCCAGATGTTACAGGAAGGAAGCTGGAAGTGTGTTCATTTACAAAGACGGACTGAGTGCGGTTAGTTAGGAATTCTTTAATCCATGCAACAACATTAGGATCGATATTAAGGTTAGATAACTTGTACAACAGGCGTTTGTGGGGAACTTTATCGAAGGCTTTTTTAAAATCAAGAAATATAGCGTCAGTTTGCAGGTTAAGATCTAGGTTGGCATGCAAGTCATGAATAAAAAGGGCTAGTTGAGTGTCGCAAGAAAAGCCTTTCCGGAACCCGTGCTGCGCAGGATGAAAAAAATTGTTCGAATCCAAGAAGGCAATGACATGGGAGAATATGACGTGTTCCATTAGCTTGCAAGGCACGCTTGTTAAAGAAATGGGGCGATAATTTAATGGAGAATTTGTGTTACCGGATTTGAAGACTGGAATGACCTTCCCATTTTTCCAGTCACGAGGAAGTTGGCCAGAAGAGATTGACTGCTGGAATAGCAAACATAAGTAACTGGCACTGGTGAGTTTCGTGTTCTTAAGAAATTTGGCGTTGATATTATCGAAACCGGCCGAAGATGAAAGTTTCATTTTATCGATTAGCACAATTGTTGGTCAGGACTGGGAAATGCCAACAAATGAGAGAACGGTGAAAATTGGCAGCAGCCCGAGCAAGCGCTGAACTCTCACATTCATTGATGTAAAATAAATAATTCTGCTCAGCAGGTAGCATTGTAATGACGAGCTCATGGTTCTGCCATTGTTTGGATATGACAGCACCAGCACTGTGTCCGCAGGTGTGGATGAGAACTTGAGTTGTGCCTGAAGCATCGAAATTGAAAAAAATTGATGGCAAGTTGATGGATTGATTTTTTTTTCTCATACACCTCAAATTTTCCAAATAGGCACAGTGCATTACCAGTAATAACTCCTACTATGATGGCATAGCATTTGAAGTGCTGTTGCTATGCATAACATTGCGACCTAACTCCCAATGCATCGAAACGATATTTAAGTGGTCTTTATTTGCAAAGATTCTTACTATTGCTATTGAGTTGCAAGAAAAATTTTTAAAGTGGAAGCTTCAAAGCTTCAGTTTTGTGCATGCATAAAAAGCCCCTGCATGCAAATGTCAAAGTTGCCTGTTCTGTTGTTTCATGAGACTTTCTGCCTTGCAAGTGCAGTAATTGTTTTTGTGCTATTGGTGTGACTTTTCCTACATAAACGCGTTTATTGGTCACCTGCATTAGGTTCTCAGTATTTTTTACAGGGCACTAGGTTCTCAAGTGAATGCGGTTTTACTGTGGGCCTTTTTTCATCTTCCCACTGTGCCTAGCAAATCCATCCTGCGTGCAAGACTCATTGGGTATATGCTCACTGGTTGTGGACCTAGCCTAGAAGCTCATTCATCCAAAACAAGGTGACTCACAAGAACATACCAGCATCTCCAGGTATGGTGGTGATATACAGGCAATTTACCTGGCTTTATTAAGTGACAAAAAACGAGCTCACTAGTGCTAACAGTGAGATGCTTTTCTGACTTTCGAATGTTCGGATACCTCTAATTGTCCCTTTTGTTGATTATTTCTCTTCAGCGCATGCCATTTTTCTGCACTCTGTGCTGTACCAGCTTGCCCAGATACAGTGTAGACTAGGTCCAACTTTCAGGGTTTGGAAATGAAGCTAGCTTCATTAGTAGTAGTAGTAATAGTAGCACAGCAATAATAAGTTGTTCTAGTGACAAGTCATTTGTACGTTCTCATGAAATGGATTGAGCAGTTAACCGTACACATCTTTAATTTTGTTTTTTGTCGCACTATGGCACATTGCTCTGTTCATTTTTGCAAGCATGGGAGTGTGTAAACAATCGCTAGGAGGCAGTGGCCCCAATTCCCTGGAGCCATGTTTTTTGACATCTAATATAAAGTCAGCATTTTAGTTTTGTTGTAAGTTTAGATGTTGCAAATATAGCAGCATGAAAGCTACATCTCTGTTGAAAGCATACTTGAGTGCAGAGCGATAATAAGGGAGTAATTGCTCATTGGCGTCCACCCAAGCGCAGCCATACGGCTACAAAGGAAAGCTACACAGCTTTCTCAGAAACTTCGTAGTTAAGAAAAATTCGTCCTGGTCCATGGTTCGAACCCGGGACCACTGCTTCACCGGAGCAGTCGTTCTACGAACTGAGCTAACTGGGACGGTAAGCTTATGGTAGGGCAAGAGCGAATTGATCAATAACTCGACGTGGGAACAGTGTTGGTCAAATGTTTAGGGGAATCCCCTAAACATTTCAAGCGATAAGTTCTGACGTTTCCCCAAAATTGCTGCCTTTTTGACATGCTAGATCCATGTTTTTTGCTATCTATGCCTAATATTCACATTTCCACTCCAGTGAGAAATGTAAGAAAGACTTAAAGCAGATGTTTTGAATCTTCCACATGCCTGATTTCAGATTTTCAGACATGGCTTCTGACAGTTGCCTCTTTAAATCTCAAGAGTGTTGGCTGCGCACTTTTTTGTATCTTGTTTGTAGTGACTACCTGAATTGTTGTTTTGAATGCATGTAAGAGTTTTCCAACTAGATGTAGCCTCTTGAATCCAGTCAGCTCAGTGCAGGTACCTGAATTCTTCAGCAAGCACTGGAATGACCCAGTTCTACTGCTGTCCACATTCACCTTTGGTATCCCTAGTCTCATGAAACACTGCAGTCATTACCCTTCTTGGTCTTGATTCCAGATTTGCACCGTGTGGCCTCAGCTTGTCGCAGTTCCAGTTGTGTAGATGTGGGAAGTCTTAAAGAGAGATGCATGAATTGTGGTAAGAGTATGTCTGGGGTATATTTTCTTTTCTTTTTTTTTTCATGTTGTAAGCGGATCTTCTGAGATTTCCGACAAAGTGCGAAACACCACTCCATAAATCAAATTACTTCCAGCCAGGACATTGTCACTTCCTTTCTTTTACACTGCAGGCGAAGCTGTTTCACTGTGTCTTGGAATTTGCTGTTGTGCGTTGGCACATTCACAAATTTGAGCAGGAGTGCTACATGATGCTTACCAGCTTGCTAGTATTTCTATGGATTTACATTGGATATCCTTATCTTGATTTCACAGCTCCTGTTCTCTTCCAGCTGTTTCATACTTTGCCTTACCAGCAGTAGTGTTCCCGAGGTGCAGTGTTTGCCAAGATGATGGTGCATTTGCCCAGAAAAAGTTTTGTAATAATTGTAGTGTTTTTTACAGGTATTGTAGCTGCACAATGCACCTGGACTCTACAATAGCCCTGCTCGAAGCGTGAAAATTTGTCACCAGATTGAATTCTTTTTTTTTTTTTGCATGGCACTTTACTCTGAGCTAGATGTGACCTTGCTATTGGCCTGTATTGTGCTTGGGATGGCTCACAGGGAATGTGTTCCACAGGCGAGTTGCATCAAGGTGTATATAAACTAGTAGTGAAGCTTGCCTAATAGGTCATAGAACATCCGAAATGCACCTCGAGCCTTACCCGTTTCTCTTGGTAGAAGCAGTTAACCTGACCAATTGAGAGGCTATAAAAAACTGAATTTATGAGTGCAAACATTTTGGGCAAGAATTACAAAATATTTTCCCAAATTCACTTTTCAATGTTGTGTTTCCGTCTTGTAGATTAATTTTTTCCTTTTGCACATTCTATCTCTCTGCCCTCTCAGTTGCGCCAAACTGCCACTATTTTGTTTAGCCAATATGCCAATATGTTGTTTAGGCTAAATCTGGCGGTCGCTGTTTGCAAATGAACCTGACCTAAGAGTAGGAGCAGCAGCAGTGATAGCAGTAATAGTAATAATCTCTGTTCAGCTGGATGTGCTTGTCGTATCCAATTATGAGTTAAGTAGAGCTGCATGTGACATTCTGTTCTTATTGCACACTTGATGCATTACTCTGCTTATTTTTGCAGGCATTCAAGCTAACATGACGAAAACAAAGAGAAAAGCTTTGCAGCAAAATATGCCTCAAGGCAACTACTCTGCCTGACAGTTGTTATCTAAAACGGCATGTTTTGGCAATTTTAACTTGTAATGAATGTGGGTACAGTGGGCCACTTCAAGTTTTTTGCTAATGGTACTTCTGTTGCTCTTTTATGTGACTGAGTGGCAACTAGGCTTTGGGCGAGTGTTCCTGTAAGACATGCACATAAATGCACATAGACAAGAGTGAGTTCAAGCTTCATGATTGCGGTTCATAAAATATGCTATGTTATTGCACTTTCATACCATTTGGAATCTTTCCCCAGAGCAATGTATAAGATCAAAATGTCCTGAAACGAGCCTGAGTTTATGCCGCGCTGCCTGAAGAAATGATTTGTCTTGTTGCTGTTAAATTTGTATAAATATGGCTGTCTGGCCACTTTATTATGATTGTTCTTTTTGAATCAGATTTGCACTCTGAACATCAATGAGGGTCTGTGTATGAGTGGCCGCCGCGGTGGCTTAGTGGTTATGGTGCTCGGCTTCTGACCCGAAAGACGTGGGTTCGATCCCGGCCGTTGCGGTCGGATTTCGATGGAGGCGAAATTTAAGAGGCCCGTGTACTGTGTGATGTCATTGCATGTTAAAGAACCCCAGGTGGTCTAAATTTCCGGAACCCTCCACTACGGCGTCCCTCATAGCCTGAGTCGCTTTGGGACGTTGAACACCCATAAACCAAACCAGTGTATGAGTTTCAGTTGTGTAAACAGTTCGAGGGTGGTGAGAACCCAAGCCCTTAGACCGCCTGTTTCTAATAATGTAAAAAAATCTGTAGGATAATTCTGGAAAATTTTGGAATAAACTTGGAAAATTACTGATATTAGAGTCGCATCCCAATTTAAAAGCAATTTTACCATAGCAGTTGCAGAGTCTTGCCAGCTTGAAGGTGCAGTGAAGAGGAATCTGAACTCGTCTTTTTGCCGTGGGAACTCAATCTACACGTTCCGAGCATTTTTAGAAACTTTGATTTATTGCCCGGTATGGCCGATTTCACTAAATAAATCGGATTAACCTCTGGCTCCCGCCTTTATTTTTTTAATTCTCCCCGTACGATGGGCGGAGTCGACCAATGCGTGGGGTCCCTTTCAGCCAGCTCCGTGGAGGCTTTGCTTTCGCTTTATTTTGTTTTTTTTAGGTTTCTGTGAATAAATAGTTTCATTCGCAGATATTATCGCCGCAAAACAAGTGCAAAGAAATAAAAATACGCACGGACTTTTTGCTTCTACGGATTACTACGTATTACTCCGCTGATGGCAGAGCGGCAAGCCACCACGGGACTGGGTGAAATGCACTCCACGCATTGGTCGACTCCGCCCACCAAACGGGGAGAATTAAAAAAATAAAGGCGAGAGCCGGACGTTAGTTCGGTTTAATTAACCTATATATGTGTTGGCATATATGTGTTGGCAATATAAGTGTTGGCAGTCGAGCATCATAACCACTGAGCCAGAGTGGCAGCTTTGAATAGAGATGGAACAGTTTGGCTGATGATAATTTTTCTTTTTCCTTTTTTTTTTCAGGTCGTAAGCCCATCTTCTGGTATCTTCAATGAAGTGCTAATCCCTATTCCATCAAATTGACTACTTTTGTACAAATTATTTTGCTTTTATTTTCACTGTAGTGCAACTTCTTAATTGTGACTTAGCACTTGCTGTGATGAGCATTGTCAGATTCCCAATTTGCTGTAATAATCTGTGGCTGACCAGTTTTGTACTTCAAGTTTTGTTGTCAGGCTTTGTCAACTCTCCACTATTTATAAATTTTGCCCCACATATTTTATCTTTACTTTCACCAGAGCAAATGCTCCCCTCCCATCTCACACCTTCCCTACAGGTTGGATTGCAACTTTGTGTCAAAGTATTCCTGAGATGCACGATGTACTTTTTGCACATTTTCACGAAGATAGTTGCACATGCTCAGAGCACCTTTTGTGATGACCAAACTGACATTGTTAATGGATGCAATAGTTGGTAGAAAGATTGTAGAACTCTGACAATCAAGTGGATAGCGTCGGTGCATTGTCAGGTGTCTCGGCGCTGCAGCGTTGAAACCACGCTTGTCATGTGCATGTCATGCTATTACGGTGATTGTCTGAGAGAGTCTGCACTTTTGTGGTCTTATTTCTTTGATGAGGTTTGAGCAGTGACACCTTGTATAATGTTATGGGAGGGCGGGCCCGCGCAGAGAAATGCAGAGACTCAGACACAGGAGACTCGGACATAACCGGCCGCGGCGATTCTCCTTTGTTCTCTACCTCACGCGCTAGCGCCGCGCGCTCTCCCCTCGCGCTCGCCCCGCGCCTCTTCTTTATTTGTATACCGAAGCGCGCTCCTGGTTGCGAAGGTCGTATGCCGTTACATCTTTCCACCGGGGGGGGGGGGGGGGGGGGGAAGAAGATAAGAGTCTCTTCCAGTCTCCAAGATAAGAGGGGGAAGACACCGCTGGTGTCCCCTAGCGCGTGCTTCGCTTTGCAGGCGGCATCGAACTCGTCCCGATGAGCCCGGGCTGAGGTTCTTCGCACCGGCGCAGCTTGGTGCGCAGGAGGCATCGTCACGTTGTGATGACAGTGTCGTCTGACACGAGACGGTCCCGGTCGATCCCGGGGCTGCTTGTAGGCGACTCCTCGCCGTACGAAAACTGCGAGGGCTTCTGCCTGCCTTCGGAAAGTGGTTCCAGTAAGCCGTTAAACTCAAGCTTAGTACGACGTTCAGTTCCTACGGCACAGCCGGGCGGCGGCATTTGTATTCGCGTTTGCGGCTTCGTGTCAGCCCGTGGAAGCGCAGCGCCGCGCTTGCCCTCGTCTAGTCATCCGGTAGGCGATGGGGTGGCTTCGATGTGCCCAGTTGGGACGGGCACACCGCGGGACTTGGGATTGCATTCACGGAGCAGCGCTCCACTTAAGGGGCGGCATTCAGGAAGGGAGGCCTGGTGCTGGTACGGGAGGGCGGCACTAGGGAGGACGTGGGAGCCAAGTCGGGATCACGGTGTAACGGTGTAATCCAATTTTTGGATTTAAAACAATAGAAAGAAGAAAAAATCGGAGCAAAGGGCACACCTTGAGTTGTCCATTTTTTTTCTGTTCTATGTATTTCCAGTACTGTGGTGTTGCATTCTAAATAGTTCGCACGACAAATATAGTTAGCCAGCTGTCTCCAGAATCTGGCTTATGAACACTGAGGAGTGTGATTGCGTCGGGAAGCCCCGTAATATATGCCGCTGTTCAGACATCGTTCTATGCCGTGATTTGCCATTGAAACTCGTGGAATAAAATTTCCTTGCACAGACGTGAAGTGAGATATATTGTGCCTTGAACTGTAAGCAGTGGAATCCATTTATTGTTTTTTCATTTTCAATGTCCCTTTATGCTGCCACTGCATTTTATTAAGTTATGTTGAGCTTATAAATTATTTAGAGGCAGCCTTCTGCTCTTGGTCTTGCGTGTAAACAAGCATGATTATTTGAACTGCTTTAAACTTTCTGGTAAATTTTAATTTGTCTGATGTTGTCTATTATTTTTATCTTCATTTCTCTGCCTTGTTTTTGCTGTTGCAAACAGATTATATGGGCCCCAAAGTTTTTTTTTTTTAAGGTGATGTAAGCGGTGTGCGGTCTAATATTTTCACCGTAAAGTTGATCTCCAACAAATGTAATGGCTGAGAAATCAGAATGGCCCTCTTGCTGCACTGAGTGTCATCTGGGGGATGTTTTTCTTATTTTTCACCTTCTTTTTTGTGAGCTCAAGTTGGTGAAAAGACAAAGATGGGACTGACGTTGCTAAAGTCATACAGAGGCTCAGAATATTTGTAGCTCATTACATATGCAGCTGTAGTGGCATGCTGTTAATGACCTTCTATATGCTGGATGTCATCTACGTGCCAGCTAGGAAGGAAGGAATGTTTGGTGTCAGGTCTAAGCTTTATTTAACTTTGACGTGCTGACTTTCGCACCCAATGTGTCAACAACATAAGAGGGACTGATTAGAGGCACCTTCATCATTTAGTTACCCTTCTTGAAGGTGGCATCAGTGTAGAACTATGGAGTGAGGCATATCCGTCGCATTCTGGTAAACTTTTTTTTTCTTTGTGCAGGCTCAGTCACTGATGGCAAATCCAGCTCACCAACACAAGAAAAATCGCGAGGAAGGCGACAGTTCCTGTGCCAAGATTGTGGTTATGCTACAACTGTCCACACAAGCTTCAAGCGCCACCAGAGGACACACACTGGGGAGCGGCCCTTCGAATGCAGGCATTGCGGCAAGAGCTTCGCATTGAAGAGGACCCTGGTAGCCCACATTTACACCCACACGGGCGAAAAGCCACACAAATGCACGCATTGCAGCAAAAGATTCACGCAGAAGGCCACCCTGATTGTGCACCTCCGTACTCACACAGGCGAGAAACCGTTCACTTGCAGTTACTGTCCCCAGGGCTTCACACAGCAGAGCCACCTAGTAGACCACCTTCGCACCCACACAGGAGAGAGACCATACAAGTGCACCCATTGCAGCAAGAGTTTCAAAGTGAAGTGTGCACTGGTAGACCACCTTCGCATGCACACAGGCGAGAAGCCGCACCAATGTCAGCTGTGTCCCATGATCTTTGCAAGGAGGTCGAACCTAAAGAGGCACGTACAAAAAAAACACTAGAATTGAAAACTGCTTCGTCCTCACTTTTCCTCTCGGACGTTAGCGTGTAGGTAGCAAGTATCATGAACAGCATAACCATGCAAAAGTGTCCACTGTTCTATAAAGCCCTAGCGTGTTATTTTGCAAGCTTTCACTGGGGACCTAAAGTGAAATTAAGCTTGTCCATCAACGTGGTTTCTAACAAAGATTGTGCTGTGTTGCGATCTGCCATATTCGCAAGGAACATGTTTGATTTCGGGTTGAACGATTGCAAAAACTCCTGGTTCTCTGCTCATAAAAATTAGGACGTCATGAGGAAAGTGCTCTAGTCACAGATAAGTGGGGTTGTGTAGTAAAACTTCATTTTACTTACTATAGGGGTGCTGTGTGCTACCCAGCTCATGTGTGGTTCCTGCATCAAAGCATTTTCTAGGCTGCCTAAGAAAGCCAGAACAGAATATTGTATGCACTTTGAATATTCATTTGTGTTAAATTTGCACATGAGACATGATAATAATTCCTTTTTCATCCAAGAGTGGTCTTGCTATTAGAGCATTGGGACTTTAGAATTTGTGTTGGGTTGGTGCAAACATGAAGTGAATTTTTGTCTTGAGATGATGCATTATCTTGATGCAAAGTTTTATGCTACTGTGAAAGAAAGGCACTGTTTTTTTTAGTTCCTTTTTTAAGTATTTTGCCTGTTACATGCTTTGCAGCATATGAGAAGAATTTTGTTTGTCATTTATGCTGTGTGTTCTTTCCGGGTTGAAATAAAGCTGCAGTTTTGCTGGCATCGTTTCACACTATGGAGAAAGTAGCTGTTATTGCGGGGCTATATCATCTTACGCTGCCTCCTAAGACCAGAACCAACAGTTCTATTAGTAGTCGTAGCAGTAGTAGTAGCTTAAGTAATTAACAGTATTTGTGAGTGCTCAGAAAGCGCATGTAAAATGCATTGACCAATTAACCCTTTCACTGCCAGGTTTGTTTACTCACAGCTGCACACGCCCTGCCGGGTTTTTTTTTCGTATTAGTTTCCTGGAAATTTTTTGGTAGTAACGCACTGAAATGCTCTGCAGGGCATGTAGGCATGTTTATTGAGGATAATCTTATAGATATTAGTTGTACTGAATCAAATCTTCCAGCACCAATCGTGCCTGTCGGATTTCCTTTTCTTACGCGGATTTTTCGGTGGAAGGGGGACTTCATTGCTGACATCACTCGACAAGGCACTTAGGTGGGCTCCTTCCTTGTTTTCATTATCATTGGACTCTGAATTCACAAGCAGTTTTGAATTTCTTCGTCCGTCAAAGTGCGGACGAGTGTGACACATTGCCTCACATGGCTCCTGTGTCGAAACCAAAACGAAGCGACTTAGATGTGGAAACATGCGCGCTATCTGTTGTGTAAAATTTACCCTACAAGATCTATGAGTTTATAGTGTCTCTCCATATATGGCGCTACATGTTTGCAGCGTTTTTTCTTGAGCCAGTATGAGCCAGCCGCCGCGGTGGCTCAGCGGCTATGGTGCTCGGCTGCTGACCCAAAAGACGTGGGTTCGATCCCGGCCGCGGCGGCTAGAATTTCTTTGGAGGAGAAATTCTAGAGGCCCGTGTACTGTGCGATGTCAGTGCACGTTAGAGAACCCCAGGTGGTCGAAATTTCCGGAGCCCTCCACTACGGCGTCTCTCATAGCCTTAGTCGCTTTGGGACGTTAAACCCCATAAAACTAAAACTAAACTATCTTACACGAGTATATCAGGAGCGGCAGGGGGTGAGTTAAAAAGCCAAAACGAGTTAACTCGGGAGAGGCAGGGGGTGTGCATATGTGGTAGCCCGAGTTATCTCGGGAGTGGCATTGAAAGGGTTAAGCACAGTAGCTCGTGCATTAAAGCGAGGGTCAAAAGTTTTAAGTAAGCACTGCGTGACGACATTTATATTTTTAATTGTGACCCAGATGAAGTTAAGAGCATGTAAAACATTTCTTTTAGCTTTAGATGCATACTTGGGCACTGTGAAGCACTAAAGAATTTTGTACAAATTGCATTAGCCTGCCACTGAATGAGTCTTTCCTTATGCCCATAAGCATGGGGACACCTAGCAACAATATGCACAAACTTGTTTGGAACCATGGTATGGTCTTCCTTTTAACTATGCTCTCATCGTATTTTACATTTCTTCCCTACAGCCGTATGATGCTGCATTAAGTACTAGTGCCTGTCTGCACTGCTGGTGCTGCCACCTCTCGAGCACGAATGTAACCCATTCTGCATTTCTTCAATTTTCTGCATACATTAAAAGCCCCTGCATGCAAATGTCAGAGTTGCCTATTCTGTTTCATGAACCTTTTTGCCTGTGCAAGTGCAGAAATTGCTTTTGTGCTATTTGTGTGACTTTTCTTTGCTACCAATAACAGTTTATTGGCCACCTGCATTAGGTTCTCGATTTTTTTTGCAGGTTACTAGCTTCTGAACTTGATGCTACTTTGCTGTAGGCCTTTTTTAATCTTCTCACTGTGCATAGAAAATCCATCTTGCATGTGAAACTCTTCGGGTATATGCTAAATGCTTGTCAACCTAGCCTAGGAACTCACATAACCAAAACAAGGTGGCTCACTGAAACATACCAGCATCTCTCAGAATGGTGGTGATGTACAGGCATCTTATAATAAGGGAGTAATTACTCATTTGCATCCACCCAGGCACAGCCATAGGGCTACAAATTCAATTCGCTCTCACCCTACCATAACCTTGCCGTCTCGGTTAGCTCAGTTGGTAGGGCGACTGCTCCGGTGAAGCGGTGGTCCCGGGTTCGAACCCCGGACCAGCACGAATTTTTCTTTAACTACGAAGTTTCTGAGAAAGCTCTATAGCTTTCCTTTGTAGCCGTATGGCTGCGCTTGGGTGGATGCCAATGAGTAATTGCTCCCTTATTACAAATTTACTCCACCTTGGAGGATTCCCCTAAACACTTGACCAACAGGCATTTTATCTGACTGTATTAAGTGACGAAAAACGGCCTCAGTAGTGCTAACAGTGAGATGCTTTTCTGACTTTGGAATGTTCTGACACCTCAGATTATCCCTTTTGTTAATGATTTCTCTTCAGCACATCCCATCTTTTTGCACTGTGCACTGTACCAGCTTTCTCAGATGCAATGTAGACTAGGTCCAGCTTCCAGTATTTGGAAATGGAGCTAGCTTCATTTGTAGTAGTAGTAATAGTAGCACAGCAATAATAAGTGGTTCTAGTGACAAGTCAGTTGTACGTTCTCATGAAATGGATTGAGCAGTTAACCGTACACATCTTTAATTTTGTTTTTTGTCGCACTATGGAACATAGCTCTGTTCATTTTTGCAAGCATGGGAGCTTTGATTTAGATCAATATTTGAGTGTGTAAACAATCGCAAGGAGGCAATAGCGCGAATTTCCTGAAGCCATGTTTCTTGACATCTAATATAAAGTCAGCATTTTAGTTTTGTTATAAGTTTAGATGTTGGAAATAAAGCAGCATGAAAACTACTCTGTTAAAAGCATACTTGAGTGCAAAGCGATAAGTTCTGACTCTTCCCCAAAATTGCTGCCTTTTTGACATGCTAGATCCATGCTTTTTGCTATCTGTGCCTAATATTCACATTTCCTCTCTTCTGTGAGAAATGCAAGAAAGACAAAGCAGATGTTTTGAATCTTCCCCATGCTTGATTTCTGATTTTCACACGTCTTCTGACAGTGGATGCCTCTTTAAATCTCAAGAGTGTTGGCTTTGCACTCTTTTGTATCTTGTTTTTAGTGACTAGCTGGATTATTGTTTTGAATGCATATAAGAGTTTTCCGACTGGATGTAGCCCCTTGAATCCAGTCAGCTCAGTGCAAGTACCTGAATTCTTCAGTGAGCACTGTAATGAGCCAGTTCTACTGCTGTCCACATTCACCTTTGGTATCCCTATTCTCATGAAACACTGCAGTCGTTAGCCTTCTTGGTCTTGCTTCCAGATTTGCACCGTGTGTCCTCAGCTTGTCGCAGTTACAGTTGTGTAAAGAGAAATGCATGAATTGTGGTAAGAATATGTCTGGGGTATATTTTCTTTTCTTTCTTTTTTTTCAGGTTGTAAGCGGATCTTCTGAGATTTCCAACAAAGTGCGAAACACCACTCCATCCATCAAATTACTTCCGGCCAGGACATTGTCACTTCCTTTTACACTGCAAGCAAAACTGTTTCACTATGTCTTCGAATTTGCTGTTGTGCATAGGAACATTCACAGAGTTGAGCAGGAGTGCTGCATGATGCTTAGCAGCTTGCTAGTATTCCTATGGATTTACATTGGATATCATTATCTTATTTTCATAGCTCCTGTTCTTCTCCAGCTGTTTCATACTTTGCCTTACCAGCAGTAGTGTTCCCGAGGTGCAGTGTTTGCCAAGATGATGGTTGCATTTGCCCAGATAGGGTTTTTTCATAACTGTATCAGTGTTTTTTAAAGGTATTGCAGCTACACAATGCACCTGGACTCTACAATAGCCCTGCTCGAAGCGTGAAAAATGGTCACCAGATTGAATTTTTTTTTTTGCATGGCACTTTACTATCAACTAGATGTGATCTTGCTATTGGCCTGTATTTTGCTTGGGATAGCTCACAGGGAATGTGTTCCACAGGCGAGTTGCGTCAAGGTGTATATAAACTGGTAGTGAAGCTTGCCTTAAATGTCATAGTACTTGTGAAAGGCTCTTCGAGCCTTACCACTTTCTCTTGGTAGAAGCAGTTAACGTGTGCAATTGTGACGTTTTAGAAAGCTGAATTTATGAGTGCTAACATTTTGGGCATGGATTGCGAAATACTTTCCCAAGTTCACTTTTCAACGTCATGTTTTCTGTCCTGTAGTTTGTTTTTTTCTTTAGCACATTCCATCTCTCTTCCCTCTCCGTTGCCAATATGTTATTGAGCCAATATGCCACTATTGCCAATATTTTGTTTAGACTAGGTCTGGCTGCCACTGTTTGCAAGTGAACCTGACCTAAGAGTAATATCAGCAGCGGTGACAGCAGTAATAGTAATAATCTGTTCATCTGGATGTGCTTGTGGTATGCAGTTACCAGTTAAGTAGAGCTGCATGTGACATTGTTTTTGTTTACACATGATGCATTACTCTATTTTCGCAGGCATTCAAGCTAACATGAGAAAAACAAAGAAAAAAGTCTTCCAGCAAAATATGCCTCAAGACAACTACTCTGCCTGACAGTCATAGTCTAAAATGGCGTGTTTTGGCAATTTTAACATTCAATGAGAATGGGAACAGTGGGCCTCTTCAAGTTTTTTTGCTAATGGTACTTCTGTTGCTGTTTTATGTGACTTAGTGGCAAGTTGGCTTTGGGCGAGTGTTCCTGTAAGGCATGCACATAAATGCACATACACATAAATGCACATAGACAGGAGTGAGTTCAAGCTTTGTGATTGTGGTTCATAAACTATGCTATGGTAATGCACTTTCATACCATGTGGAGTCTTTTCCCACAGCAATGTATAAGGTGAAATTTCCTGAAATGAGCCTGAGTTTATGCTGCGCTGCCTGAAGAAATGCTTTGTCTTGATGCTGTTAAATTTCCATAAATGTGGCTGTCTTGCCATTTTATTATGATCGTTCTTTTTGCATCATATTTGCGCTCTGAGCTTTAATGAGAGTTGGTGTTGCATGAGTGGCCACAGCCTTGGCTCAGTGGTTATAGCGCTCACCTACTGACCCGAAATGCAGGTTTGATTCCAGCCGCGGTGGTCAAATTTCGATGGAGGCGAAATTCTAGAGGCCCGTGTACTGTGTGATGTCATTGCACATTGAAGAATCCCAGGTGGTTGAAATTTCTGGAGCCCTGAACTAAGTCGTCCTTCATAGCCCGAGTCACTTTAGCACCTTGAAGCCCCATTAACCCAACCAGTGTATGAGTGTCAGGTGTGTAAACAGTTCGAGGTTGGTGAAGACCCAAACTGTTAGAGTGCCCGTTTCTCATAATGTAAAAAAGATCTGGGATAATTCTGGAAAATTTAGAATAAACTTGGAAAATTACTCCTATTAAAGTATTTTTCAATTTAAAAGCAAATTTACCATAGCAGTTGCCGAGTCCTCGTGGCTTGAGCATCTGTATCACATGCGCTATGTGCAGGGTTCGATCCAGTGCCGCTGGGTACCCACCAGTAATGCGATAGGTACAAGCTTTCCCCTGACCTGGTGCCGAGGTTATCTGTGGTGAAATGCTTGGAAAATGGGCCTCTGACCCCACCTTGTGTAGATGAAGGTGCTTTGTGCCAAGGCACTCTTTGGCCATGGCTACCCTTGAGCCATAAGAATCCATCATGATCATCAGCATCATGAATTCAAAGTAGTTATGATAAGCGCCTTGCTTTGTCTTTTCTAAAAATCTTGAGATGCCCAATGGCCAGTATCATTTCTCAATAATGAGCAAAAGTGAGACGGATGCACAAAATATTCAGTTTACATCACTGCATGCTTTGCAAATGGAAGTGACGAGTAAGACTTCTGCCCTGTATCTCTTGGTAGTGCATCCCATTTTAAATTTGGAGAGTTGCATTTTCATTGTTTTCATCTTGTATGTATACTGGCTATTAAGAGAAATTGTTTTGCAAATCAAAGTAGTTCTTAAGTCGATGCAGTACCTGGAAGCTAATCTACACTACTCAAGTCTCTGAATCCTGTAATAAGCAGTTGAGTGATCCAGTTCGTGTAGTGTCTAAGTGCATCTGTGATATCAGAGTCGCTATGAAAACACTAGTTGAAGGCTCCTTTCTTTCTGCAGCATTCTACATTCGCATCGTTCAACCTTCGCTTGTCACAATGTTGCTTGTTATGCAAATGAAGGCTGGAAAAGAAAGCTCATGAATACAGATGCTTTTGTTGGGTTTTATGAGGTTTAGCATCCCGAAGTGACTCAGGCTATGAGGGATGCCGTAGTGGAGGGCTTGGGATAATTTCGACCACCTTGGCTTCTTTTATGGGCCCTGACATTGCACAGTGCAAGAGCCTGTAGCATTTAATCTGTATCGAATTATGACCCTCGAGTGTGGAATTGAACCAGCATGTTTCAGGTTCGCAGTCGAGCATCATAACCACTGAGCCAAAGTGGCAGCTTTGAATAGAGACTGAGAGCTTTGGCTGAATATAATTTTTTTCCTAATTTTATTTTCAGGTCACAAGACTATCTTCTGGTATCTTCAATGAAGTGCAAGTCCCTATTCCATCAAATTGTTGACGACTTTTGTACAAATTTTTTGCTTGTTTTATTCTCACTGCAGTACAGCTTGTTAAGTATTGACTTAGCACTTGGTCTGATGAGCATTGTCATGTTCCCAATTTTTTGTAATAATCTGTGGCTGACTAGTTTTGTGCTTCAAGTTTGATGTCATGCTTTGGTAACTCCCCAATATTTATAAATTTTGCCCCGCATATTTAACTTTAGTTTCACTAGAGCAAATGCTCTCCTCCCATCTCACACCTTCTCTACAGGTAGGATTGCAGCTTTGGGTCAAAGTATTCCTTAGGTGCACAATTTACTTTTTGCCCATTTTCAAGAAGATAGTTGCACACACTCATATCAACTTTTTTGGTGACCAAACTGACATTGTTAAGAGGTACTGTACGTGGTAGTAGAAAGGTTGTAGAACTTTGATAGCCATGCCAATAGCATCGGTGCATTGTCAGTTGTCTCAGCGCTGCAGTGTTGAAACCACGCTTGCCATGTGCATGTGATGTTTTTAGGGTGCATGCCTGGATTGTCTACACTTTGGTAGTGTAATTTCTTCGATGAGGTTTGAGCAGTGACTTGATAATACACACTTTTTGGATTTATAACAATAAAATGAGGAAGAACAACGCACAACACAAGGCACACTTGTGTTGTTCTTTATTTTCTGTTCTATGTATCTACAGTACAGTGGTGTTGCATTCTAAATAATCTGCACGACAAATATGATTAGCAAGCTGTCCCCAGAATCTGGCTTATGAACACTGAGGGGTGTGACTGCGTCAGGAAGCCCCGTAATATATGCCGCTGTTCAGACATGGTTTCTATGCCATGCTTTGCCGTTGAAACTCATGGAATAAAATTTTCTTGCTGAGATGTGAGGTGAGATATGTTGTGTCTTGAACTGTGCGCAGTGGAAATCAGTTTTTTATTTTTTCATTTTCAAAGTCTTTTTATGCCGCCACTGCACTTTGTTGAGTTATGTACAGGTTTTAAATTATTTAGAGGCAGCCTTCTGCAGATGCTCTTGCGTGTAAACAACCATGATTATTAGAACTGCTTTAAATTTTTTGTGTGAAATTGTGTATTATTTTTCATTTTCATTTCTCTGCCTTGTTTTTGCTTTTGCAAACAGATTATATGCGCCCCACAATTTTTGTTTTAAGTCTTGTTAGTGGTGTGTAGATTAATATTTACACCGTACAGTTGATCTCCAACAAATGTAACAGCTGAAAAATCAGAATGGTCCCCTTGCTCCATTAAAATTCATCCTGGGGGATGTTTTCATCTTTTTTACTTTTTTTGTGAGCTCAAATTGGTGAAAAGACAAAATAGGACTAACGGGGCTAAGGTCGTACAGAGGCTCAGAATGTTTGTAGCTCTTTACATATGCAACCACTTTTGTAGTGGCATGCTGTTAATGACCTTCTATATGCTGGATGTTATCTAGGTGCCATCTAGGAAGGAAGGAATGTTTTGTGTCAAGTCTAAGCTTTATTTAACTTTGACTTGCTGACTGGCTAGAGCGAAACAGAACTGCGCGATGACGACGGGACAAAAGAAGGCACGAATACACATACACAAAGCGCAGACTTCCAACTGACTTTTAGCGAAAGTAGGGTGCTTATAAAGGCTATCACAGCAAACAAGGAGACAAGCAAAGGCAATGGGCGTACAGTATTGACAGTGTCAACAAGAGCACGTGTGGTTTCGACCCATGAAAAGCTCGGATGTGTCCATCTAAGAAATCGATCTCTTGCCTTGAAAGAGATAAAGAAGGCGCGCTAACACACTTATTGCCCCTTTTGGAAATGAAAGAAGCCTCGATAACATCTCTTTCGGTTGTTTTGGCCTTAGAAAGGAACTTTGTTTTTTCCAGGTAAGGAGAACAGTTTTTGGTGTCGCAGCTCTTACAATGCAAGGGTAGATTGCTGCCAGTGCCACTGCTGAGGGATCGCCTGTGTTCCAAAGCGCTCACATTAAAACAACGGCCAGTCTGGCCTATGTAGGAATCACGACCGCAGGACAGGTATTTCATAAACAACTTCGGAAACACACTTTATGAACTTGTTCCGGTGGTTCTTTTTGCAAGTGGTGGGTTCCTCTCTTGTTCCAGTCAGTAGAGGGCACACTTTTTTCAGTTTGCAGGGTGCCGGAAAAACAACGCGAATTCCATACCGTTCCACTACCTTCTTGATTTTATGGGAAAGGCAATGAAAATACGGCATGACGAATGGTGGCTCGAGTTCCGAGCATCTTTTAACTTTTTCATGTGAAGATTTTAGCCTTTGAGGCAGGCTTTCGCATTGATTTCTTAGATGGACACATCCGAGTATTTCGTGGGTCGTAACCACAAGTGGTCTTGTTGACACTGTCATTGCCGTACGCACGTTGCCTTTGCTTCTGCTTGTCTCCCTGTTTGCTGTGATAGCCTTTATAAGCACCCTGCTTTTGCTAAATAAGATCAGTGGGAAGTCTGCGCTTTGTGTGTGTGTATTTGTGCCTTTTGTCCCGTCGTCTTCGCGCAGTTTTGTTTCGCTCTAACCATGAACCAACAAGCCCAACATCATGTCTTACTGACTTTGCCACCCAATGTGTCAACAACATAAGAGTGACTGATTGGAGGCACCTTTGTCATTTATTTCTCCTTCTTAAATGTGGCACCAGTGTAGAACTGTGGCGGAAGGCATATCCCTAGCATTTTGGTAAACTTTTTTTTTGTTGTGCAGGTTCAGTCACTGATGGCAAATCCAGCTCGCCAACAAAAGAAAAATTGCGAGGAAGGCGATTTTTCCTGTGCCATGATTGTGGTTATGCTACAACTGTCATCACAAACTTCAAGAACCATCAGCGGAGACACACTGGGGAGCGGCCCTTTGAATGCAGACATTGCGGCAAGAGCTTCGCAGTGAAGAGGACCCTGGTATCCCACATTTACACCCACACGGGCGAGAAGCCACACAAATGCACGCATTGCAGCCAAGGATTCACGCAGAAGGGCACCCTGATTGCGCACCTCCGTACTCACACAGGCGAGAAACTGTTCACTTGCACTTATTGTCCCCAGGGCTTCATACAGCATAGCCAGCTGGTACGCCACCTTCGCACCCACACAGGAGAGAGACCATACAAGTGCACCCATTGCATCAAGAGTTTCAAAGTGAAGTCTGCACTGGTAGACCACCTTCGCATCCACACAGGCGAGAAGCCGTACCAATGCCAGCTGTGTCCACTATCCTTTGCGTGCAGGTCGAACTTTAAGAGGCACGTGCAAAAAAAACACTAGAATTGAATACTGCTCCTTCCTCACTTTTGCTTGCAAACGTTAGCGTGTAGGTAGCAAGTATCATGAGCAGCATAGCCATGCAAAAATGTCCACTATTTTATAAAGCCCTAGCTTGTTATTTTGCAAGCTTTCACTGGTGACCTAAAGTGAAGTTTGTCCATCAACGTGCCTTCTAACAAAGACTGTGCTGTGTTACGGTCTGCCATATTGACAAGGAGCATGTTTGATTTCGAGTTGAACGATTGCGAACACTTCTGGCTCTGTGCTCATAAAAATTGGAATGGCATGAGGAAAATGCTTAGTCACAGATAAGTGGGGTTGTGTAGTAAAATTTCATTTTACTTACTATAGAGGTGCTGTGTGCAACCCAGTTCTTGTGTGTTTCCTGTAGCAAAGCATATTCTAGGCTGCCTAAGAAAACCAGAACAGACTATTGTATGCACTTTGAATGTTGATTTGTGTTTAATTTGCACATGAGACATGATAAGGATTCCTTTTGCATTCAATAGTGGTATTCCTATTAGGGCTTTGGAACATTAAAATATGTGTTGGGTAGGTGCAAACATGTAGCAAATTTTTGTGTTGAGATGATACATTACCTTTGTGCAAAGTTTCAAGCTACAGTGAAAGAAAGACACTGTTCCTTTAATGTTTGAGTTACATTTTGAAATATTTTGTCTGTAAGATGCTTTGCAACATATACGAATCTTGTGTTTGTTATTTGTACTATGTGTTCTTTCCTGGTTAAAATAAAACTACAGTTTTGCTGAAATGTTCTCAAATTATGGAGAATGCAGTTGTTGCATTGTTATTTCATCTAATGCTACCTCCTGAATAACATTGTCTAATTTTGGTGTACAGGAGAGTGGCCAAGCTTCAAGTAAAAGGGTAGAAGTTTGAGCAAGTTCGTATGGTGTCATGGTGAATATGCCTGCGTGAATGACATAGTCGTGAAAGGAGATAATACAAGTGCTGTCCCCATCATGTTCCTGTTTTTTGTGCTGGTAGGTTTGCCATGATTTTAAGTAAAATTTATAATTGCAACGTTTCCAATGAGGGACAGAAATGTTGCCCAGTTGATACCTTTCAGATTTGTGCAGTTATAGATGCATAAAAGGACCAAGAGAGTGTCAGGTATTGTTTATGTCCAGGCATTATGTCAGTCGGTAACTTCTTTGTAGGACAATAGTAATTCCCATCTGCTCTGTACGTGTCCCTACGTTAAAAGTATGGACTGCACCCTTGTGAATGGAAGGACTGCTTAGGGGGAGTGAAAGAAATGATTGTGAAGCAATTAACTATGATAAATTACTCTGAAAAAGTATTAGGCGAACAAGCTTGTGACAGTGAGAGCAGTGATCTCATCCAGCCTGTGCTTTTAACACCATGACACCACTGAAACTTGAGCAATTTGAAGAAATGAAAAGATCATCACGAATTTGCAGGGATTCGATATCTATGATGTCGAATTTCTCTGGGTCCCATATTGCTGTGGTGCATTCAATTTTAGGTCCAATCAAACCAGTATAAGGAAGCATAGGCACCAAGTTTTTAACCGGCAGGAGGGGGGGGGGGCCCAGTTAGCACCCTCTCTTTTTCATTCACCCTCCCCCCTTCCTCCAGGCATGCTCCTAGGCAAGAGATATTTATTTTACTCTCAGGAGACAGAGTACATTACAGAGGGGAACAGCCATTCACAGCAATATAGAAGATAAAAAAACGGTAAGGGAGCCAAGTACTCATCCTTGAGAAACCCCATAACCTAGTGGTACGGTAGAGGAATCAGCGTCATTAATGCTGACAAATTCAACACGAGAAGAAGGAAATCCACAGATCTAGTTAAGAACTGCAGGGTCATTGTTCAGCACACTTAGTTTATTTATTACCAGTGAGTTATTAACTTTATCAAATGCTTTAGCAAAGTCAAGAAATATGAAGTAAAGATGAAAAAGCGGTGTCCAAATAGAAGTGCAAGTCATAAGTGAAGGAAAGTTTAGGGTTTATGGTTTCTGGGTATTTAACATCCCAAAGTGACTCAGGCTATGAAGGAAAGTAGTTGAATGTCGCATGAGAAAAACTTTCGGAAGCCAAGCTCTGTTAGAAGAAATTGTTACGCTCCAGAGAATTAACAGGATGTGTAAATATACCTACCATTATTTTACATGCTATTGATCTCAAAGATATGGGTCAATGGTTAGATGAATTCTGATTATCTCCCGCTTTATGTACAGGTATGACCATAGCTGTCTTCTGGTCTTCAGTAGTACACCTTGATGATACGGTAGTCAGAATATGCATTTTATGATGACAGAACTATACTGCTTAGCATTCCTCATAAATTTGCCATTTATACCATCAATTCTGCTAGCAGATGTTAGTTTGAAATCGATAATCGGTATGATGCCTTGTAAGTAGAACATGGCGGGATCCATTGCAAAATGATCGCACAGCTGGAGATCGGGATGTTGGATAACATTGGATGAAGAAGGAAACAACTTAACGAAAGTATAATTTCATACAGTAGCACAGAGGTGGTCTTGAGCAGGTTCACCGGTGGGTGCAATAACGACACTTTATTGGCATTTCCTGGTTTTAGGGATTAGTAATTAAGACGAGTGAATGCTCTGCTAAGCATGGTCCAATCCAGTCTGACTCCATTGTTAAACTCATGCTTCCCGTTAATTGACAGCAACTACACATCGTCGAAGTTGCAGCACGTTGCTCATCCATGGGTCCGTTGAAGGTAAGCACATGCCGCATGCAGTTGTGGGAGTGCCGTCGGCTCCGCATACGCAACTGTGGCGAAGCGCAGCGAGTCACGTGATTCGATATAGTTGCGGGATGAGTGAGTGTTGGCTCAACGCGCACAGCTGGGGCGAGGTGTGGCGAATCACGTGGCGTGACGTCGGAGCCAACCGTCCGCTCCTCCTGGTTTGGTCAAACTTCACAGCCACATGACCTTCAGCTTTGTATGGGAGTAGTGGAGCTTTCGGTCTAAAACGAATATCAGCAGCTTACCCCGCCACAATCCAGAGATCATCATCATCATCAGCCTGACTACGCCCACTGCCAAAGCCTCCTAGAATACTTTCAGGCCTGCGCACTCGCTCCGTGACGTCACGCACCTTGACCGAGCAGTGCGGGAAAGTATCTGCCGGCGTTGCGCGCAGTGGTGGTGGTGGTGAAAACATTTATTAATCATAGAGAGAGGTGTTGGGGGTCGTGACCTGAAGGGTCACGCCCTTACAACCACTAGGTGGGATGCCTAGTCAGGCACACCATTGGCGTTTGCCGCAGCCCGGGCGCGCTGCGTTAAGGCCCTTTGGGCCTCGAGAGTGCAGCAACCGGACAGGGTCGCCTCCCAGTCCTCTCGGGTGGGGTTCGGGATAGGGGGTAGGGATGGGTTCTGCTGGCAGGCCCACACCATGTGGTAGGTGTCAGACACCTCCCCACAGTGTGAGCACCGCCCGTCGAATTTAGGATCGAAATGCTTTAGAATTGCCGGGCACAACATCGTGTTGGTGAGCAGGCGCAGGAGTACCCGCTCGTTGTCCTTCCCCAGCCCTTTGCATGGGGTGGGAAGAGTTTGGTGCGTGGATTTGTAATAATCGCATATTTCCTTAAAAGTGTAAATCGGATTGAAATGGAAGTCCTGGTCGGCGTCGGGTCCCGTGGGAAATGCCCGGAGAGAGAGCGCGCGGGCGGCGGCGTCGGCTGCCTCATTTCCGTGGACGCCTTGGTGACCTGGAGCCCAAACGATAGATCGGTGCGCGGGATCCGAGTATCGGCTACAATTTTGGTAAATACGATAAGCTAGGGGAGTAACCCACCCTTGCGTGACGTTTCGACAAGCCCCTCGTGAGTCATGCGGCATGCATGAGCTCTAAACATCGGACAAATAAAATTTAGCGCCTTCACGAGTGAGTAAGAAAAAAGAAAATGGAGGCAAAAAAATCATCATATTACATTCTTGATGCCTTTATTTCAGTCATATAACTAATATGTCCCGGTCACGGTTCATTTGAACTTCTTTAATTTTCTCTCTTGAGCTGCGGCCTTCTTAGCCGTTAGCAGGTCCGTCTTCATCTGTACGTAATTTTTCATGTAGGTGTTCGTGGCAGCCCACAAAATGTTGGAAATCACTTTGTCTGGGTGATGTCCGTTGCAGCAAACATCCAACTCTTCGTCATCGCTCAACAAGTGCTTCATCAAGCAAAGGAGCAGCTCTCTCTGATGGCGTGTGGAATGGAACTGCGCGGCGTTATCTTTTGTCGTCAATTTTTCAAGCACAATTTTTGTGTGCAGAACAGCGTTCACAACGACAGGCTGCGGAAATTTGAGCGCTCCTCTAGTGAGCCCTTGAATTAGACAGTTCTCGTCCGGTGGAATGTCCCTGTCCTCTCTTGTGAGATTTCTTGCACAAGCTTCGCAAGGAAGTTTGTTCAAGGCGGCGTGGGCGCAGAAACCAGCTATGTAAATTACTGCGGGCAAACTTTGTTTCTTTGAATTGATGTCATCCCATGTAACCGTGATGTTGTATTGGTCTTGCAATTTTCTGGCGTCAAATGTAATGGTGCTGGACTCCGAGAGTTCTTTCACATCTGGAAATACCAGTGAGTCTTGAAGACGCAGTTTGGTTTCCGACTCAAATATTTGCTGAACAGAAATATGATAATTGGATCCAGCAAGCCGGCGGTAACGTCCAAACCTGCTCTCCAAACTATCTGTTTGAAATTTCCCCAGCAAGACATATTCAAAATTAAGCTCTTCGAGACAGTACCTGCTGAGTTCTATCAACGCATATGATGTCAGCCGGAGTGCTGCATGAGTTTCTGGAGTCAGTGAACCAGAACGGCTGCCACTCATCTTCAGGTCATTCCATGTGTCCAACCAGTCTACAAATTCACCAAGAAATTGCAGCTGCACGCCAGTCACGTTTCTGACAGGCTCCTGATAAGGATCTCTGAGGTGTCGGCCCTTTGATGGTGTTTTTGTGTTCACGATGCACCACCACCTGTGTATTAAATCAATGAACTCCGCAGTATCAGCGGCATAAGGAAAGCCGGGTTTCGTACCGGGAGTCCTCAGAGCTTGTGCTGCAAAAGGATTGATTACTTTGAGCGCAAGTTTCACATTTTGACACTCAATATTTGTTGGGTGCAAGGCCTTGTATGTTAGTCCATAGGCAAATTTAGACAGGTTGTGTCGCTCTGAAGTATACAGGTCCCGAAGCGTCTGAAACGAAGCTTTTTTTATTTCAAGCTTTGATTCGGTGCTTTTAAACTCTGGATAAAGAAAAGATGTATCTGGATTTTTTTGATTGAGCCAATTGTTCCTAATGCACTTTAACAGGTGCACGGGATCCACCGCAAAAAACAACGGCCGTGCATTGTCCGCCGGATGAGGATACACTATGTCAATTGCTTTTTTCTTGGAAAATAATGACATTACTTTTCTGTTTATAGAATTGTTATCGCTTACAACCGCAATAACCTTGAGACCGGTTTGAGGACTTCATGCAAGTCACTTACCTCAATGCTGAAAACTGGCAAGATATGTGCCACATCTTTGTGTCCAGAAAGCAACGACTGCGTCATAAATACGTGCGCAGTTTTGGCAGCTTCAGAGGAGTTGGATGCTGTTCCCATGAGGGAACCTCCCTTATACTCAAAATATTGCTGTATATGGATCTCATCCATCATAAGTGTTACCGTCCTCTCATGGGGTTTCAGAAGATTTGCTTTTTTTGTTATATAACTTAAAAAACCCTGATCACTTTGCTCTGCCGCAGGGCTAACGTTGTATTTGTTACAGAGTCTGGTGATTGTACAGGGGTGAGGCAAGATCAATTTTCCAGAGCTGCGAACAAATTTGTACGCATGTGGGGAAATTGTGAAAAATATGCTTGACAAGATGACAAGCTCTGAAGAATATCTAAATGCAGTCCGTTCTCTGTGGAGCAGATGAAGCTGTTCTTATAGAAATCTTAGGGTTTCCATCTTTTCCACTGGCAGAAGTTAATCACTTGAAAGATCATCACGAAGAGAAAAAAGTAATTGAAAGCAGGCTTTAAGTTTTTTATCTTTCTCGCAACGGTCGGGTGCTCTGAACTGCTGCACACTTTTGAGGACGGATTCCAAACTGCGCATGTCTTCAAGTCTGTCGGGAACTGTCATTTCACCACCGCGCAGCTCAACTTTTCTCCAGAAGGCTGACACCTTCAACGAATTATTTACTACCACGGAGCGTTCGATTTCTGGGTGCGCTAAATTCTCGTCGACGTGAAAGAATGCTACGGCGGCGTCAGTTTTTCGCATCACCCAGAAGTGTGAGACGTGAAAACCTTCAAGGAGAGACAGAAGTTCCCCATACGACGAGACTTTGTTCCTGCGCTCCTCTTCTTCATGTGTCGCAAGTGACATCTCGATGGCGTCTTGCAGACGAGTTGCTTCGCGTCGTCTCCGCTTTGCATTGGGCTCCTCGCGAATCGGTGCAGAGTTAGACAAGTATGATGGGCAATTTGGCAGTATCGTAGGTACCGCGTCAGGAGTGAGTCGGGTGAGGTTCATCGCAACTTCTATTGTCTTTCCATCAGCATCTGTGTACGATGTTGTAGACCGGAGGTATTCGGGCTTAAAATGGAGCTCGCACACCTGCATAAAAGAGGAATGTTCCCTTTGAGTATATGAAATTTTTCTACGTCATGTTTTCTTTTTTTATTTTGCGATGTAACTGCTGTTGTTACTACCATTGGCTAATTACTGCTATTGGTGCTGCTTATAAGTGCTGCTGTATGTCAGTTAACTGGCATCAACTGTAACACGCTGTGTATCGAACTGGTTGCATGCCGTATGCTTAATGCATCCGAATGTATATTATAATTTGAAATTAACAGTGATTGACACATGAGAAAATTATATTACCTTTGGATCCCGCAGTGTGTCGATGTCCACATCATCACGCCGGATGGCCTGCTTCCATTTTATCCTCTGGTCGTCTTTTGGGAATGAGAAGACACGGACCTTCGGACCGCCGTCATAATTTCCACGGCAGTTCGGCACGCAACAGCTGCCCATCCTGGGCTGCCGGAACTTTCACTGACACTTTCACGACGCAGATATGCAGCACACAACACACGTTTGCAGAAGGAAATCAGACCACGCTACGAAAAGAAACACGTGCTTAGCTTCAGAGTCAAGCTGCCGTGACAGGACACTGCACGCAGCACGTGTGTACTGACAAGCCTAAGCGGTAGTGCACCAACTTGTTTGACCGGTCACTCTACCGCCCGACCGGTCAAGGTGGGGTGACGTCAAAGGGTGCGAGGAGGAAAGTGCGGAGGCCTTAAAAAATTCGAGGAGGCTTTGCCACTGCAGGGCAAAGGCCTCTCCCATGTCTCTCCAATTGACCCTGTCCTTCGCCAGCCGTGGCCACCATATTCCCGCAAATTCCTAATCTCGCGCGGGATGAATTTGGCCTGGCTTAGCTTAAATCAGCTTACTTGATTTTCAGCGTGATCAGCCATGGCCAGTTCTGCAGTCTTTCCCCAGATACCCTGGATAGATACCCCAGTCCCTCCCAGAACCAGCGTCGCGTGTGTCCCCAATATTTCTATCTAGCGTGGCCGGGGCTCTGCGGCGGCTTTGCTGGCCTCGCGTTCTTGTGTGTGTTCCATCCGCTTACGCCGACAATCTCTACAAAAATGAGACACTAGACAGAACAATACAGTAGAAGAGGAGGCCAAAGTGATCAGTGAGGATGAAGTCTGAAAAGTGACAGTTCAGTCAGCAGTGCCATGCCTTGAATATGTTTCAGTTGCATTGTGCTGGCAAGGTGTGCAAAATTGCAGTATATTTTCCAAGCATGGCAGGAAGTATTTGGGCCTTCGTGTGGTCACTCTTGCAATTCACTGACGCAATGGCTTCCAGCTGGATGCATTAGTCGCCAGAAATGGGCCCATCAAATGAAAAGGCCAGCAACTGCATGGTGCAAGTTGGACATGTTAGCAGCCAACTGTAACAGACACATTTTCAAGGTGTTACTCCCAACCATGCAGTCACTTAACCAACTGCTTTCTTCCAGATCACTTCAGCTTCTTCGATTGTGTGAGCGTCACTTTTTTGCCTCTGAATTATGTACAACAGTGTACAGCACATCAGAAGGAAAGGTGACTGTGTGATAATTAGGTTTTTGGAAGTAATTTAATCCTGTGAAATAACACAAATGTTACTTCGAACTCTCTTGATGCTGTTATATCTACGATCCCACAAAATTAGTCCATTCATTGCAGAAAAGTCAACAACAAAGAGAAGTGGCCACCACTAATAGATGTGACTGTAGGATTCATACTGAAACTTCTGCAACAAAAACTGCACAACCGCTTAGGTGCTGTAATTTTAAATTTTGCCTGCAGCAAAGGCTCGCTTATGCAAATAAGTTCAAATTGCCAATCAAATATCACTGAGAGAAAAATGCAAGACGAAATGGCAAAAAGAAAACTGTTCAAAATAGGATAAAGATAAATCGGTCAGCAAGTACTGCAGCTTTATTTCTACCACTAAAGTACAAGCAGTGGACACCAACAGGATAAGGAACATTGAAGTATGCTCTCATGAGATGCAATGCGTACAGTGCTGTTGAAAATTAAAAATGAAAGGCAGTGATCACTCTGTGTTTCCACCAGAACGGCTCCAAATAAATACAATGTACCATTTCAAGACCGGGACCACCCAGTCTATTTGGGTGATCCCTCAACACAGCTTTGCTTACAGGATTCTCTGTGAACACTATCAAGAAAACTATTAGACTAACAAAGCGAACATCATCTATGACAGTGTCACAGTACTGCTACACCTTTCTTTTTTTCTTTGCAGTCATAACATGAATTAATAAATCACAATTCTTACTCTTTTTGTTTACAACACAGACTATAGGGTCTCACCCAGAAATATGTCTTCCTAATCAACCCTATAGCTGCAGTCATGCTAACCTCGGTATTGTCGTTACAGCGAAAATAATTCTCAGTGAGCCATACTGCAGCATGCAGATAATTTCGCCACACACTTGATTCACAAAGATAGATCAGTTAAGACAAGTTGTAGATGGTCACACTGAAGAGAGTTTTTTCAATTCTCCATCTATGTGACACAATACACACAACAGAGTATGGGGATGGTACAAAATCAATTTTTTAAAATTAGACAGAACATCTTAATGCAACCAATGAGAAAGTTACCCGAGATTCATTTAATGCATTCAAAACCCCACATTAGTAACAGATTTCCAAATCACTCTCAGGTAGCAGAGAATGAAGCGCTGGAGCTATAATATTTTGCCTGATATGTGCAGAACAAAGCTGCAGATCGAATATCATTCGGAATGTGGTACAACTCTTACGACAAAAACAAAAAAAAGTGTCAGCCGAACTTTATTGCAGTTTAGCATGCAAGAAACAAGAACCAAGCACAGTAAAAAATGGTGAAAAATGTTCTGACAGTATAATTGCAAGCAGAAAATTATGAATGGTTGGGGAAAGAAAAACACTGCATTAACTTTGCAATGTCGCGAATACAGGCAATGCAAAATCAGGCACAGAATTAGGATTTCCATTTACATCACACCGCATCTACAAAAAAAAATGCACCAGGCCACACTTTTAGGTCAATTCATGGATACAACAGCAAAAATGGAAAAAAAAGTCCTTCCCATGTCTCATTACATAAAGGCAAGCTCTGGGTCCAACAGAAAATTATTACACAGCCAACACATCAGGCCTGGCCAGTGGGCTTCTCAAATGCTGCTGTTTCGAGTTCACGTGTAGAAAGCCAGGTTTATTTACAGTCATTGACTCCTAAAATCTGGCACATAACTCTAAAAACATTGATCCCTTCAGCGAAGAGCTTATCCCCAAACTGGCAGACTTAACAATGCACAATGGCTGCCTGGAACTGCACTGCATAATGCTGGAAGAACACCCCATAGATTTAAAGAGAAAATGTTTTTAGAAGAACATACCCCACTGAACACAGTAACGTCTTTTTGAGATCTTATATACGTCTTCGCAAGATAAGCGAGACATCTTGCCGACAGAATAAAAACCTCTACAGACGTCTTAAGAACATCCTCTGGAAAATCTTACGAACGTCTTATATGTTTCTAGCAAGGACATCTTGAAACATCTTGTAGCTTTCCTGTAGAAGGGCTAATGCACCACAAATTTTGGGATAGAAGACTTTGTGCAAGCTGTCCACAAGATGTCTTTTATAACGTTTATTATTATTCTTTAAACAGCTACATTTAGAAATATAAGGCATTCTGTGAGACATTCAAGGTCTAGGGAGGACTTCTAATAACATTTTGTAGCTCTCCTATAACACTGCAAATTTTGGAATACAAGACGTTGCACAAGATCTCAACAAGATGTTTTATAACGTCATCTATACTTTTCCAAATAGATACTTACGCACCAGTTAATAAGTTTAAAGCACCATGGAAGAGCTGCTCTACATTTTGTAAAAAAAAGTGCCCCTAGCCTCCCCCCCCAAAAAAAGGAAGCAAGGTACTTAAATGAAAAATGAGTTGTAGTCACGCTTTCAGCAGAATAAAGTTTTATTTCACAACTTTAAGAAAACAAGAACAGACCTTATACCATATACAGTTGTGCACTTGCACAATGCTGCAAACACATAAGTTCTTATATTTATTAAAACTTGAGTAACCTGTCATATTAATATTAAAAAAGATACGGTAGCAACCTAGCTGTTACAACAGAGCTGCACTTCAGCTTACAACTATACAGCACAAACTGCTATGCAGAGTATTAAATAGCACAGGGGCCCATTTACTCAGATTGCAGAATAATACAAGTCAAGAATGTATACAATAGTAAAGTGCACATGTATTTCAGTGCACATATGACATAATGTTGCACTCACAAGATGCTTTCAAGGCACAGGTTAATTTGCCAAGACCTTGCTTATGCTTAAGAAATTGTCTGCGCAATAAAAAGAGACTGCAAAGCGAGATTTGTTCACAGGAGCTTACAGGCAAAAACAAGAGCAAGTTCACATCAAATCAGAAAACATTAGAAATGGCTTGACAAACACTTCCCGCAAGAAAAGAAGGCACTGTATAAGTTACGCTTGGAGGTATTCTTACAGAATCACATTTTGTCCAATGGACAGGTTCAAATACACAGATCAAATGAGCATAGACCCATTCCAGCACTTGTGCAATTAGCAACAGCTATATATATAGATGCTGGCAATGGCTTGGCAAAACTCAATTTCACTAAAATGGATGGCATGATAAACATACATTTATGCCTAGAGCTGTTTTTCCACATCAGTATCAGAGAATGTAGGCAGGAAGCCATTCTCCACTAAGGCAAGACTAAAAAGAAAAAGTCAGCAAAAAAACATTTGTTAACGCAAAGCATAACTAGAACAGTTTGCAAAAAAAAAAAATCAGCACCTTTCAGGACAGGGGCTCCATGCAAGGGAGGCACCTGCTGATGCAGTTGCATAAAAACAGGACAAAAAGAAAAACAGCTACACTTAGAACTGTTCTACATCAGTATCACATGTGTAGCCAGGAAGCGATTCAAGCACTAAGGCAACAACCAAAAAAGAGAAAGCAAAGCAGCATTTGTTAACACTTAACATCACTAGAACAGCTTGCAAAAAAAAAAAATCTGCATCTTTCAGGACAGGGGTTCGACACAGGGAGGCACTTGAGAAAAGCAGCTCTGTCTAGAGCTGTTGTAATCAGTACAACGTTATGTGGCTGGGAAGACATTCCCCCACTAAAGCAACACGTTTAAAAAAAAAAGGTCTTCAGCTTTCAGTACATGGGTCCTCACATGCAGCATCCAGATCAGGGGCTCGATAGAGGGGAGGGACCTCCTGATGTAGTCCTGTAGGGGTGTTGAGAATTGCAGTGCTAGATTAGTGTTCTGGCCATTCATAATGAAATTCATGATCAGCATAACTACAGCCACTGAGCTCAAGGACAAGCCCATTTCTGAACGCTACAGCATGCAGTGAGATGGAGAAAGACTACAGCTGACAACATCATGATTTATACCCATTACACTTCACAAAACAGTCATTCCGAAGCAACTAATTTAAAAGGGAGAGTCGGTCAGGCATATCTTCAAAGTATACTGCACACACAAAAACAAGGACGTGAAGGTACACACAAGCGCAGAGCAACTAACAAGCAACCAAAGCTGCTAACCCACACAGAATAGAGAAAAGTGCTCTTTTAACCACGAATGCCATTTAAGCTCCACAAGCAGAGGTCCACAATGGCAGCCACCTTTTTCGTACGAATGAGCACAATATTTCATGCTGGATTTGCCACCTGCTGCCACTGAACAAAAACTATGGCACTAAACGGGCATAAAAGTTACAGCTGCAGAAAACGGTAGCACTGCATCCATCCTTTCTCAGGCATGTAGCCAGAAATTTTTCTCAGGAGACACCAAAATTGATAATTTTGCCAAGCAGGGGAGGCGAGAAATACCCATTAAGAACACTGACAAGAGAGCATAGCATGCCCCCTGTGGAATAAGTCTGCTATGGAAGCTGCAGTATTTATTTCTATACTGAATACTGTAGGCCTAAGCCCAAGCAAAAAGAGCATATACAATAAAAAGAGCAGATGAACGTCAAAATAGTTAGATCAGAAAATGAAAATTAAATAAAGAAGTAGAAAGCTTTCGTACCTTTTGGCTGCATTCTTGACACGAGCTGAACAATTTTTCAGCCATGCCATTACACCATCTTGTATATTTTTTAATGTCGCTTGTGACATGCTTTGCATCAGGCTTACTGCTTCTGCAGATAAACAGTAAATTGTGGACATTTTTAGAAATGCATGACAGTACATGTCATACTTAAAAGGAATACGAGAAATTATTAAATTTGCTCCTAATGCGGATAAAAGTAGCCTTCACCGTGAATCAGAAACATGGCATCAGACTCCTCTCGAGTACTTTGTGGTTTATATTTCCCCACTTCCGGTAAAACCTACTTTTCTCAGGTTACAACTTGCTTTAACCATTTCTCGTGTCATGTCAGCAAATACCTGCAATTTTTTAAAAGTGCAGTCGATTTAATATTTTGAACAAGAAGTGAACTGGAAATCAAATTAGGCTCAGTTAAGGGAAGTTTTGTTATTACACTGCAGTTCATACTACAGATTCCTCCACACACTTTCAAGGTAATAAATGTTCAGTTAAAACAAATTTTCATTACTTGTTAATCAATGGTTTGGTACCTTGCCGCAGTCATGGCTGGCTATATAGCTGTATGAATTTTCATATATTCTAGTACTATTGTGATCGTTGAACAAAAGGAAATCAGGCTGTATACAGGTGTGGCACTATTAAACACACAGCCTTGGACACACGAAGGCACACCCTTGTCACATGGGAGCATGCCATGCAGCCTGGTCTGCAGCTCATCTCCAGCGATGACGACCATGGCCCAGCTCTGCTGCAGTCCAACACAACCAGGAGTGTGATAAGCAGCGTGGGACTGGGTCAGTCTGCTGCTAAATGACATGCATTCTCTTTAGATGCCTATACTCTACATGGAGAGCCCAAGTTTACTCTGCTGCAACGACTACAAGGTGGTCTTGGAAATGCAAGAATTAAATACACCTATTACACCAAAAATTAAATACACCTAAACTACAGTCACCCACATACTTGTCTACAGTGCTGGATCAACAAGCTCTATTGAGAATTATTCATCACTGTCTTAGTGCATTATTTTTTCAGACACCGAGAAGCTAGTTAAAATCATTGCAAACATCTATGCACAAAATTGTGTTCTCTACACCACTCATAACTGACAGCATTGTACTCTGTAGTGCGTGGCTCAAGTGCTTGCAACAGGTGTGTGGACGACAGTACAAAAATCTCCCAGACTGTGGCGAATGAATGTGTAAATTTAAAAGCTACTCCATTTTAGTTTATAAGCTTACCAGTTGAAATGGCTGACTTCACTTCTAATATTAACTATTACTGGCAATACCTCAGTTCATTTCTCTAATCTGAGTATTTTTACTCCTTCACTACAAACACTTCACTCACCCACCATAATCTTGAATCAATTTATTTTGCATTGAAAAAGTCAATTAGAACACTCCAACCAGATGAGAATTTAAGGCATACTGGTCGTATGCTTCAAAAATAAAGATCAAGGTGGATCTTTCCTGGTTATCCCTTTTTGCTTAATTTAGTGAAACTAAGCCCCATACAGCATTCACCGGAGTTTAAAAATATCAAACCCAGAAGAAGCCAATTTACATGGCAATCCATCCACCTTAAGGCTCCCATTAGCAGAGAGCCATGTTACCTTGTTTGCCCCATGACGCACTAAATATACAGTTTAACATTACTATTTCAATAAAGAAAGAGGCTAAGGACTCACTCTGAACAACAACGAAAAGGCGCAGGTCGGCAAATGCTTTTTTCCCCTTTTGGCCGCAGAGGCTGAATTTTTGGCCAAGTTCATTTGTCAAAAGCCGTGCCAGTATGCGCGCTGTCGCTGAATGCGGGTTGTTTCCGCCAGTACTGGCAAGCTGACTGACCTGCATAAAGAACCCGGTAAGCCAGGAAAACATCCATTTTTCGAAGTAGCCACAGCTGTGCACCTGCCACTAAAAAAATTCCTCATACAGGTATCTAAAGCATCCAAATGGATTAAATAGCAAGGGAAAGTAAAGCTACCTCAACAACAACAAAAAAGAAAACTAATACACAGATTAAATATGCAAGACTAAGCACTGCTTGCATTATATTTAATGAAGCACAAGGTATTGATTTCACATTTCTAGGTAAATGAGGTTAGGTATGGTTGCTGCTGCCAAACATTACAACTCAATTATTTTCATCTTAATTGCAGTGGAGTGGAAGGTGCAAGCACAAGATGACATCTTTGAGCATACTCTTCTCATGTGCTCACCAGTCAACTTAAAGGTGCACTGAAGAGGAATCTGAACTCGTCTTTTTGCCGCGGGAACTCAATCTACACGTCCTGAGCATTCTTAGAAACCTCGATTTATTGACCTGTGTGGCCGATTTCCCTAATTAAATCGAATTAATGTCCGGCTCCTGCCTTTTTTTTTTAAATTCTCCCTCGTACGGTGGGCGGAGTCGACCAACGCGCGGAGTGCCTTTCACCCAGTCGCGTGGCGGCTTGCCGCTCTGCCATCGGCGGAGTAATACGTGGTAATCCGCAGAAGCAAATAGTCCACACGTATTTTTATTTCTGCGGGCTCATTTTGCAGCTATATTATCTGTGAATGAAACTATTTATTCACGGAAACCTAGAAAACAACATAAAGCGAAAGCAAAGCCTCCACGGAGCTGGCTGAAAGGTACGCCACGTGTTGGTCGACCTCGAACACCGTACGAGGGAGAATTCAAAAATAAAGGCAGGAGCCAGACGTTAATTTGATTTAATTAGAGAAATCGGCCACACAGGGCAATAAGTCGAAGTTTCTAAGAATGCTCGGAACGTGTAGATCGAGTTCCCGCGGCAAAAAGGCGAGTTCAGATTCCTCTTCAGTGCACCTTTAAGAGGCAAAAAATCTGCCTTGAGCTTGTTTCCACTCCACTGCACACAACTTCCGAGACGAAGTTTAATACTATCCACTAAAATCTAAAACTCATGTGCAGCTCAATTAACTGATGTTACCTGCATGCAAAAAATGTTTAAGCAAATGAGCTTAATCATATCATCTCAGTACACAGTGCCGCACTTCTTTCACAGAAAGCATTTTCTTTATACCCCTGACTTCCTTCTTGAGCACACACAACTCTCGCAGGACAAGCAGAGAGGTATCTGGAAAAGCAACAATAAAGCCATAAAAATGGGCGCACAAACACCTCCAGAATGCGACTGTCCTCGCTCACAAGGTTCTGTATTTCAAATCAATGAACATTTGGGTTTTTTTAGCACATGCGTGCCTTACGCTCCATTTTTTTACCTGCTTGTTCTGAAAATATTAATAATACTGTAACTGCAAACAGCAGACTATTCAATACGCAGCCAGGCATTATTAATTGATGCTGCACACTTGTTGATGGACTACGCATCTGCATGCTGTTTTCCTCCTCCATCTTATGCAGAAAGGGTACAAAGCTAGATCACATGGAGTTGCTAAGCATGTCTTCAAACCTATTGGCGTTCAATGAAGCTAAGAAGCCCGAGAGCCCGTGGGTTAGTCCACGAAATACCCCAGCTAAGTCACCCTTGGCTTGCAAACAGAAAAAAGCAAAGTAATGCAAGACCACAAACTGAAATTTGATAGTAAATTTGTTACATTGTTACACATACCTTGAGCAGAGCAAGGCACCAAAACATCTTGGCCACTGCCGGGAGGTGACTCCACAGGTGACTGCACTGGCACTAATTTTTAAAACACACAAAAATCCGTATTTAATCATAAACTTTGTCAAAAAGTTTCTCATGCAAAGCAAACTTATGAATCTGTTCTGATGTGGATGTTTGCCATTAGTAGGCAGCATGTGGTAACCCTTACTCTGTACTTTTGCAATTCTGATGCTCTACAGGTAATTAAACTTTCATTTATAAACCTGCTCCAAGCAAGACAGCATTATGTTTTAGATGTGTTTTTTGCAGAGTCTGATATTTCCTAGTCAGAAATCCTTGAAGAGAGCTGCACTGCACTTTCTTGACAAAGCTGAAGTTTTGGTTAATCTTGCATATTAACCATCCTTAAAATGTAACCTATAATGGCAAACTACCCTCCTGTTTGGGCTTAGTTCTTTCATGTTGCGTACTGCCAAGCACTTTAAATATTTTATTTACCTGATGGCACTATATCCAAGCAATTAAATTTAAGACACAAAGCTTTAACCATTTGTTAGGAGCATGCAAGCAAATACCATTCTAACCTAGGTTAGAATGACCATTCAGCTGAATGCCATTCAGCTGAATGGCCTTGATGACTTGGAGGAGACTGAGTGGCAACTGCTGAACCGCGTTCCTCGATAGGCTCTGCAGGTGCAGTTTCATGTCACGGCCATTTCGCGCGACATGAATTAAACTGCCCCTGGAGAGCCTAGCAGAGCCAGCAGCGTGAACGGCGGGGCTAAGACAACGAGAAGCACGACTTTCGTAGTCCGCGAGCGAACGAATCCGTCAACATGCCAAACGGCATTAACTGCGAAGAAAGACTGCTGTGGCTCGCTCTTCACAACAAATCCTCCGAAAAAAATGCGGCTGACAACTCAAGAACGGAAATTCACATCTAAATACGGGGATCCCATCAATGTTTTCCCGGCTGATCCTATGCCTGCAGCGAAACCTTTCGGTAAGCCGCATTGCTTTTTCCGGATAGAATGACGAAAAACCTTTGCCCACTGCCTCTTCGGTTGATGCAACCATAAGCGTAACGGAAGCTCGGCGTCGCCGCAACGCGTAGACGTCGTCAAAGCTGGCGAAATAGGCGAAACGCTTCCCGCCAAACAGCGCGCGCTGGATGGATCGATGGATAGATGGATGGATGGATGCCGTTGCTCTTCCTGCCGTCTGTTAACCGAGGCCTCCGAGACCCTCGATATTCTCAGAGGCTATTCCTACGAGCGGCCGACGCCAACGAGAGCAGTCAACAGTTTGTACAATTAGCAAACAGCCTCTTCAGAACAATGCAGTACCGCGCTTTTGCGTTCATAGAATCGGCGGGAAACGCGGGACCCACGAGCCTGCTCGTGAGATACTGCGATTAACTATGGGGGCGTAACTTTGTAAGACACCACCACTCCAAGGCGTTATGCTTGCCGGTTTCAGCAGGTGATTCGCAATCCGCTAAGTGCCCCACATTGTCGCTTTATTAATATCCTTTAACCTGCGCATACGTTGGCAAAAAGCTCCATGTTATAAAGTGCAGGCATGCTGGATGAACAACATATGCCGTTCGCTGCAAGAGCCAAGGCAGAACTTGCAAGACAAACCTTTAATTTCCTCATAACTGAAGGCACATGCTTGCCGGCCGGTGGCTGCGTGATTGCAGCGCGAATAAATGCATTGCAGCTGCTGTAATATTCAACATTTTTTTTAAAATGTGTCGACTTGTAATGCTTCGTCCGTTTTTCCTCTTCGTCGATGCTGCGTCAACCAACGAGCGTGAACAGCGTCGTCTGCTAGCGCGCGCTGCACGATGGGATTGCACCGCGCTCCACCGTCGGTCTCCACGGTGGCGCGGTGGCACGCACGCGTGTCGTGCTCGTCCCACCCGAATGTACGGCACTGCACCAGTGGCATCCAGCCGAACGTGGGGCACCGCACGAGTGCGTAGAAAACTCCACGAGTGCCGTCAGCCGAAGACACCATAACACGTGACCACAGCGCCTCGGCCAATGGGAGGCTCGATCCGGCCGTGCGCTTGGAGAGAGGAGCCGGAAAGTTCAAAGCTTCTCGCTACTTTTAATTACAGTGAACTAGAATATTGGGTAGTGTGCTCACAGGCCCGCTCGGGGTGACCCCGCCGGTGTCGACAGGGCGCGGTGGCGCGTGGTGGCGCTGCACGCGTCTTCACGGGTGAAAGCGAGTGGCGCATTCGGCTGGCGTCGCAGTAGCCGTGGTAGCCGCGCCAACAAATTGAATTATTATCGCAACATTCGCGTGTGTGTCATCGAAATGGCTCGGCAGATCTTGAATGGAACTTAATTTCTGGCATGTGCACATGTTTATTTATTTCTCAAAGTTCCACAGGACATTGCATGAGGGGTTACATGAGCAACTTTTATCAGTATACGCTTGGCACGCAGGGATGATCACGTATTGTCCCTCGTGCCTGCAATGTTTCCTTGCAGTTACAACGCACTGCGTACCGAGGGGTCATACAGCTTTTTGTCTTATTACTTAAAGTTAATAGTAGTAGCATGTGGTGTGGCGGAATTTGATTATATGCCAGGGACAAACGCGGAATGGAGAGTGTGTCGGCGGCAGCAGTTATTTCTATTCGCAAGGAGCCAAGCTGCAGCACACATAACACATAGGGGCAGGGAGGTAGAAGGGAGACACATAAGTGAGCGAAAGTACAAGGAAGGGGAGGGGGGGGGGGGGCATATACATTATTTAAAATTAGCGCTTTGCGCTAAATACGATCGAGGCACGCGTACCGAAACAATTTCGACACAACAGTAACTGACTTCACATTTTTTTGAACAGCCATGCAGCATCCACTGCTATTTAAAAAAATAAAGAATGAGGCAGATTTGTCATCACTGCATGCATTTATGCTCGCTCATTTCGCCTCTGGCAGCGGTGGCTCAGATGGCGCTCGGCTGCTGATCCGAAAGACATGGGTTCGAACCCGGCCACGGCTGTCGAATTTCGATGGAGGCGAAATTATAGAGGCCCACGTACTGTATGATGTCAGTGCACGTTGAAGAACCCCAGGTTACAGTGAGTTGTACCCATGTGGTGGAAATTTCCGGAGCCCTTCACTATAGCGTCCCGCATAGCCTGAGTCGCTCAGAGACGATAAAACCCCGTAAACTAAACCACTTCGCCTCTTTTTCGTTCAACTTTTTCTAGCACTTCAGAGCAGCGTCAGCAACGGCTCAGTTTAAGGTGCTTCGCCCGTTCGAGTTTTTCTTCGCTGCAATGAATTACATTCCGAAAGCATTCTTCATATGTTGGAAGTGGTTAGAAGCAGACTTCAAAAAGAAGTTGGTTCTGTGAGGTTTTCTGTGGAGAGGTTTTCAATTGCTTCAACACAAATCCATAAAGCTGCGCCAGTGGGTAGAGCAGTCCTCCATGGTCGCGGTATTTTGTCAGCCTCGCAGGAAAACAGTTTTCATTGGGAGACTGCATTGTAAGCAAGGTAATGCACATTTGGCAATTTGTCTCCAGTACACACTTCCGTGCAACATACCCTATTACGTAGAAAACAAGTCTACAGTCACTTCTACCTACGTGCTCATCGTGGTCATGCGCAGGCACCCAAGTTTGAATCTGGAGGGCCCTGCATTTGAAGGCCGCTTATCTGGGCAAGCTTGAACAAGCACTGGCACCATACGTGAACAAAAACGTGAAATGACCCCCCGAGAAGCGCTCAAACCAGTGCAAAACCGCACAACAGAACAACAACGAGCCCACAAATACACACGGCGCACTGACGGCGACGGCAAATCCTACCGTGAAGTCTACTGTGGCGCCACCTCGTGTCGGCGCCGCGAAACAGAAACCTGTCGACATTCGCTGGGCCACCGCTCCCCCATTGAGCCGGCGCGGAGTGAGCACACTACCCAATATTCTAGTTCACTGTATTTTAATGCTACCTTTGCTCCCTTTCGTCAAAGGTGTGGGCGTGCGGGCGCGAAAACTATCACTCCTGTAGTTCCGTGTTCGGCGAAAGTAGTGCGTTGTATGTGCGTATGTTCACGCTCATTGGTGCGAAATGCAGCGACTGTAACTTATGTCAGTGTTACTGTTTTCCCAAGTCGGCAGCGTCCGCATAAGTTTTCTTCTTTTGAACTCCGCGTTCGAACTTCTTCTGGCGCGCTCTTTGTTGGAGCAGTAATAACAATAATACGGCCGGGCGTTGTCAGAGAGTGTTCGAACCATAAAGAAACTATATGGTTCGAACGTTGCAAAGCGACTTGTCAAGAGTAGACTGGCGGCTAAATTGGTAAGTCAGTGCACTACAGTCATTGATCCTCGACTACGAGAAAAAAAAAATAGCCCATCCACTACGGATCCTGCATCTGACTTGGCCAACACGTGATCCCTTTGAAAATCCTGTGTACCAGTGTTGAAAAGTCGCGTTGTATATCTAAAACTGCAATTTCGCTGTTCGTTTGATAACCGCCGCGGTGGCTCAGTGGTTACGACGCTCGGCTGCTGGCGCGAAAGACGCGGGTTCGATCCCGGACGCGGCTGCTCAATTTTGATGGAGGCGAAATTCAAGAGGCCCGTGTACTGTGCGGTGTCAGTGCACGTTAAAGAACCCCAGGCGGTCGAAATTTCCGGAGCTCTTCACTACGGCGTCCCTCATAGCCTGAGTCACTTTGGGACGTTAAACCCCAATAAATCAAATGATAAGCTTGATATATCGGGACTGTGCTCCAGGGTCGTCACTAGGGTGAACGGCATCCGGTGCGGTAGTTTAGTTGTGCACCCCCCCCCCCCCCCCCCCCTATTTCGAAAATAAAAATTGTTTTTTTAGGAAACGAAATGGCATACTAACTGTCTTACATATATCGCGGTGGACACCCGAACCGCGCTGTAAGGGCAGGGATAAAGGAAGGAGTTAAATAAAAAAGGAAAAAAGAGGTTCCCTATGTAGTGGAGGGCTCCCGAATAATTTCGACCACCTGAGGATCTTTAACCTGCACTGACATCGCACAGCACACGGGCGCCTTTTGCATTTTGCCTCCATCGAAACGGGGCCGCCTCGCCTGTTTTGCTTTGGAAGTCTCTTTGAGCTATTACGCATGAAAGGTATTGGACCAAAGCATCGCATGGAAGACCTATTTACAAAATATAGGCTCATGTAGGTGAATAGCCAACAGGAAGGGGCGCCCAGTACATGTACCGCTATTGTCATCCTCTTTGCCTGCACCTATATGACCGTGACAATGCCCTCCGGCGACAACACATTCCGGGTGCTTAGCTGGAAGCGCGTCGCCTCAGTTAGTGTGTAGGTGGGTGAACACTGTTGGAAGATTGAGCAATTACATAGGCCATATCAGTCACCTGAAGGAGCACTCGAGAGTGGCCCATGTAGTGGGAATATAGCTTTTTAGGCCCAGTGAGATAGGCACCACAGGAGGACAAGGTAGCCTGGAAGGACGTGGACTTTCCAATGACGGCAATCATAAACCAGCTGCTCATTTGTTTGTGACGAGGAGAGACTGGCACTGGCAAATTGGCACGTGAGCTAGCTCCGCTTGCATGCAGTGGCATGTGCATACTGTGTTGTTGATGCGCGAGCAGGCAGTACGGATGTGTCCAGGGAAGAAAGCCAGAAGAGCACAATTGTTGGTCAGGACTGAGAAATGCCAACTGAACAGAGAACGGTGGAAATTGGGAGCAGCCCGAGCAAGCGCCGAACACTCACATTCATTGATGTACAATAAATAATTCCGCTCAGCAGGTAGCATAGTAATGACGAGCTCATGGTTCTGCCATTGTTTGGCTAGGACAACACCAGCACTGTGTCCGCAGGCGTGGATGAGAACTTGAGTTGTGGTTGATGCATCTAAATGAAAAAAAATTGATGGCAAGTTGATGGATTGATTTTTTTTATCGTACACTTCAAATTTTCGAAATAGGCACAGTGCATTACTGGTAATAACTCTTACTATGATGGCATAGCATTTGAAGTGCTTTTGCTATTGCAACCTAAATCCCAATGCCTCAAAACCACATTTAAGTGGTCTTTATTTGCAAAGATTCTTGTTATTGCTAATGAGTTGCAAGAAAAATTTTTTGAGTGGAAGCTTCAAAGCTTCAGTTTTCTGGATGCATAAAAAGCCCCTGCATGCAAATGTCAGAGTTGCCTGTTCTGTTGTTTCATTAGACTTTCTGCCTTGCAAGTGCAGTAATTGCTTTTGTGCTATTGGTGTGACTTTTCCTACATAAACGCGTTTATTGGTCACCTGCATTAGGTTCTCAGTATTTTTTACAGGGCACTAGGTTCTCAAATGAATGCGATTTCGCTGTGGACGTTTTTATGCGTAGCATATTGCAATCACTCAGTTCAGCCCTTCGGCGTGGCCGGGCAGCCACCAAACCGCGTGACGTGACGTCCTGTGGTTTGGTGACGTCACGTCACCAAACCACAGGACCACCAAACCACAGGACATCACGTCACGCGGTTTGGTGACGTCACGTCACGTGGTGAGGTGACGTCACCAAACCACGTGAAAAAAAAGAAAAATAAACGAAAAAAAGGACGGCTGAGCATGGTGGTGGTTGCCACCGCCCCGTTTCAAAGGGGGCGCTCCTATCCATCCATCCATACGTCACGAAGGAAAAGCTGCTGAGAAAATTGAGTGCCACCAAGCAATACCTCGCGCAAAAAGACCACGCAATATGCAGCGCATTCTTGGCTTAACCAAGCTAAGCCTGGGCATCTTTTTTTCATCTTCCCACTGTGCATAGCAAATCCATCCTGCATGCAAGACTCATTGGGTATATGTTAACTGGTTGTGAACCTAGCCTAGAAGCTCATACGTCCAAAACAAGGTGACTCACAAGAACGTACCAGCATCTCCAGGTATGGTGGTGATATACAGGCACTTTACCTGACTTTATTAAGTGACAGAAAACGAGCTCACTAGTGCTAACAGTGAGATGCTGTTCTGACTTTCGAATGTTCCGATACCTCTAACTGTCCCTTTTGTAGATCATTTCTCTTCAGCACATGCCATCTTTGTGTGCTCTGTGCCGTACTAGCTTGCCCAGATACAATGTAGACTAGGTCCAGCTTCCAGGGTTTGGAAATGAAGCTAGCTTAATTAGTAGTAGTAGTAATAGTAGCACAGCAATATTAAGTTGTTCTAGTGACAAGTCATTTGTACGTTCTCATGAAATGGATTGAGCAGTTAACCGTACACATCTTTAATTTTGTTTTTTGTCGCACTATGGCACATTGCTCTGTTCATTTTTGCAAGCATGGGAGTGTGTAAACAATCGCTAGGAGGCAGTGGCCCCAATTCCCTGGAGCCATGTTTTTTGACATCTAATATAAAGTCAGCATTTTAGTTTGGTTTTAAGTTTAGCTGTTGCAAAAGAGAAAAAAGTATACAACAGCTGTATCCTACCGGTACTCACCTATGGGGCAGAAACGTGGAGGCTAACAAAGAGGGTTCAGCTTAAGTTAAGAACAACGCAGCGAGCTATGGAAAGGAAAATGATAGGTGTAACGTTAAGAGATCGAAAGTGGGCGGAGTGGGTGAGGGAACAAACGCGGCTTAATGACATCTTAGTTGAAATCAAGAGGAAGAAATGGGCTTGGGCAGGGCATGTAATGCGAAGGCAAGATAACCGCTGGTCCTTAAGGGTAACGGAGTGTATTCCAAGAGAAAGCAAACGTAGCAGGGGATGGCAGAAAGTTAGGTGGGCAGATGAGATTAAGAAGTTTGCGGGGATACAGTGGCGGCAACTGACAAAGGACAGGGTTAATTGGAGAGACATGGGAGAGGCCTTTGCCCTGCAGTGGGTGTAGTCAGGCTGATGATGATGATGATGAAATATAGCAGCATCAAAGCTAGTTCTCTGCTAAAGGCATACTTGAGTGCAGAGCGATAATAAGGGAGTAATTACTCATTGGCGTCCACCCAAGCACAGCCATACGGCTACAAAGGAAAGCTACACAGCTTTCTCAGAAACTTCGTAGTTAAAGAAAAATTCGTCCTCGTCCATGGTTCGAACCCGGGACCACCGTTTCACCGGAGCAGTCACTCTACCAACTGAGCTAACCGGGACGGTAAGCTTATGGTAGGACGAGAGTGAATTGATCAATAACTCGACGTGGGAACAGTGTTGGTCAAATGTTTAGGGGAATCCCCTAAACATTTCAAGCAATAAGTTCTGACTTTTCCCCAAAATTGCTGCCTTTTTGACATGCTAGATCCATGTTTTTTGCTATCTATGCCTAATATTCACATTTCCACTCCAGTGAGAAATGCAAGAAAGACTTAAAGCAGATGTTTTGAATCTTCCACATGCCTGATTTCAGATTTTGAGACATGGCTTCTGACAGTTGCCTCTTTAAATCTCAAGAGTTTTGGCTTTGCACTCTTTTTATCTTGTTTTTAGTGACTAGCTGGATTATTGTTTTGAATGCATATAAGAGTTTTCCGACTGGATGTAGCCCCTTGAATCCAGTCAGCTCAGTGCAAGTACCCGAATTGTTCTGCAAGCACTGGAATGACCCAGTTCTACTGCTGTCCACATTCACCTTTGGTATCCCTATTCTCATGAAACACTGCAGTAATTACCCTTCTTGGTCTTGCTTCCAGATTTGCACCGTGTGGTCTGAGCTTGTCGCAGTTCCAGTTGTGTAGATGTGGGAAGTCTTAAAGAGATATGTGTGGATTGTGGTAAGAGTATGTCTGGGGTATATTTCTTTTTTTTTCCGGGTTGTAAGCGAATCTTCTGAGATTTCCGACAAAGTGCGAAACACCACTCCATAAATCAAATTACTTCCAGCCAGAACATTGTCACTTTCTTCCTTTTACACTGCAGGCGAAACTGTTTCACTGTGCCTTGGAATTTGCTGTTGTGCATCGGAACATTCACAGATTTGAGCAGAAGTGCTACATGATGCTTACCAGCTTGCTAGTATTTCTATGGATTTGCCTTGGATATCCTTATCTTGATTTCACAGCTCCTGTTCTCCTCCAGCTGTTTCATACTTTGCCTTGCCAGCAGTAGTGTTCCTGAGGTGCAGTGTTTGCCAAGATGGTGGTGCATTTGCCCAGAAAAAGTTTTGTAATAATTGTATCAGTGTTTTTTACAGGTATTGTAGCTGCACAATGCACCTGGACTCTACAATAGCCCTGCTCGAAGCGTGAAAATTTGTCACCAGATTGAATTCTTTTTTTTTTGCATGGCACTTTACTCTGAGCTAGATGTGACCTTCCTATTGGCCTGTATTGTGCTTGTGATGGCTCACAGGGAATGTGTTCCACAAGCGAGTTGCATCAAGGTGTAAACTAGAAGTGAAGCTCGCCTAATAGGTCATATCACATCCGAAATGCACCTCGAGCCTTACCAGTTTCTCTTGGTAGAAGCAGTTAACCTGACCAATTGAGAGGCTATAAAAAACTGAATTTATGAGTGCAAACATTTTGGGCAAGGATTACAAAATATTTTCCCAAATTCACTGTTCAATGTCGTGTTTTCCGTCTTGCAGATTAATTTTTTCCTTTTGCACATTCTCTCTCTCTGCCCTCTCAGTTGCGCCAGACTGCCAATATGTTGTTTAGGCAATATGCCAATATTGCCAATATGTTGTTTAGGCTAGGTCTGGCGGTCGCTGTTTGCAAATGAACCTGACCTAAGAGTAGGAGCAGCAGCAGTGATAGCAGTAATAGTAATAATCTCTGTTCAGCTGGATGTGCTTGTCGTATCCAATTATGAGTTAAGTAGAGCTGCATGTGACATTCTGTTCTTATTGCACACTTGATGCATTACTCTGCTTATTTTTGCAGGCGTTCAAGCTAACATGAGGAAAATAAAGAGAAAAACTTTGCAGCAAGATATGCCTGAAGGCAACTACTCTGAATGACAGTTGTTGTCTAAAACGGCATGTTTTGGCAATTTTAGCTTGTAATGAATGTGGGTACAGTGGCCCACTTCAAGTTTTTTGCTAATGGTACTTCTGTTGCTGTTTTATGTGACTGAGTGGCAACTAGGCTTTGGGCGAGTGTTCCTGTAAGACATGCACATAAATGCACATAGACAAGAGTGAGTTCAAGCTTCATGATTGCGGTTCATAAAATATGCTATGTTATTGCACTTTCATACCATTTGGAATCTTTCCCCACAGCAATGTATAAAATCAAAATGTCCTGAAACGAGCCTGAGTTTATGCCGCGCTGCCTGAAGAAATGATTTGTCTTGTTGCTCTTAAATTTGTATAAATATGGCTGTCTGGCCACTTTATTATGATTGTTCTTTTTGAATCAGATTTGCACTCTGAACATCAATGAGAGACGGTCTATGAGTGTTCGCCGTGGTGGCTTAGTGATTATGGTGCTCGGCTGCTGACCTGAAAGACGGGGGTTCGATCCCGGCCGTGGCGGTCGGATTTCGATGGAGGTGAAATTTAAGAGGCCCGTGTACTGTGTGATGTCACTGCATGTTAAAGAACCCCAGGTGGTCTAAATTTCTGGAGCCCTTCAATACAGCGTCCCTCATAGCCTGAGTCGCTTTGGGACGAACCCCCATAAACCAAACCAGTGTATGAGTGTCAGGTGTGTAAACAGTTTGACGGTGGTGAGAACCCAAGCTCTTACACTGCCTGTTTCTAATAATGTAAAAAAATCTGTAGGATAATTCTGGAAAATTTTGGAATAAACTTGGAAAATTACTCATATTAGAGTCGCATCCCAATTTAAAAGCAATTTTACCATAGCAGTTGCAGTCTTGCCAGCTTGAAGGTGCAGTGAAGAGGAATCTGAACTCGTCTTTTTGCCGTGGGAACTCAATCTACACGTTCCGAGCATTTTTAGAAACTTTGATTTATTGCCCTGTATGGCCGATTCCACTAATTAAATCGGGTTAATGTCTGGCTCCCGTCTTTATTTTTTGAATTCTCCCCGTACGATGGGCGGAGTCGAACTATGCGTGGGGTCCCTTTTCAGCCAGCTCCGTGGAGGCTTTGCTTTCACTTTATTTTGTTTTTTTAGGTTTCCGTGAATAAATAGTTTCATTCGCAGATATTATCGCCGCAAAATAAGTGCAAAGAAATAAAAATACGCATGGACTTTTTGCTTCTACGGATTACTACGTATTACTCCGCTGATGGCAGAGCGGCAAGCCACCACGGGACTGGGTGAAAGGCACTCCACGCATTGGTCGACTCCGCCCACCAAACGGGGAGAATTCAAAAAATAAAGGCGAGAGCCGGACGTTAGTTGGGTTTAATTAACCTATATATGTGTTGGCATATATGTGTTGGCAATATAAGTGTTGGCAGTCGAGCATCATAACCACTGAGCCAGAGTGGCAGCTTTGAATAGTGATGGAACAGTTTGGCTGATGATAATTTTTCTTTTTCCTTTTTTTTCAGGTCGTAAGCCCATCTTCTGGTATCTTCAATGAAGTGCTAATCCCTATTCCATCAAATTGACTACTTTTGTACAAATTATTTTGCTTTTATTTTCACTGTAGTGCAACTTGTTAATTGTGACTTAGCACTTGCTGTGATGGGCATTGTCACATTCCCAATTTGCTGCAATAATCTGTGGCTGATCAGTTTCGTACTTCAAGTTTGATGTCATGCTTTGGCAACTCTCCAATATTTATAAATTTTGCCACACATATTTAACTTTACTTTCAACAGAGCAGATGCTCCCCTCCCATCTCACACCTTCCCTACAGGTTGGATTGCAGCTTTGTGTCAAGGTATTCCTGAGATGCACGATGTACTTGTTGCACATTTTCACGAAGATAGTTGCACATGCTCAGAGCACCTTTTGTGATGACCAAACTGACATTTTTAATGGATGCAATAGTTGGTAGAAAGATTGTAGAACTGTGACAATCAAGTGGATAGCGTCGGTGGATTGTCAGGTGTCTCAGTGCTGCAGCGTTGAAACTACGCTTGTCATGTGCATGTCATGCTATTACGGTGATTGTTTGAGAGAGTCTGCACTTTTGTGGTCTTATTTCTTTGATGAGGTTTGAGCAGTGACACCTTGCATATATCCAATTTTTGGATTTAAAACAATAAAATGAAGAAAAAAGCAGAGCAAAGGGCACACCTTGAGTTGTCCATTTTTTTTCTGTTCTATGTATTTGCAGTACTGTGGTGTTGCATTCTAAATAGTTCGCACGACAAATATAGTTAACCAGCTGTCTCCAGAATCTGGCTTATGAACACTGAGGGGTGTGATTGCGTCAGGAAGCCCCGTAATATATGCCGCTGTTCAGACATCGTGCTATGCCGTGCTTTGCCGTTGAAACTCATGGAATAAAATTTCCTTCCACAGACGTGAAGTGAGATATATTGTGCCTTGAACTGTAAGCAGTGGAATCCATTTATTATTTTTTAATTTTCAATGTCCCTTTATGCTGCCACTGCATTTTATTAAGTTATGTTGAGCTTATCAATTATTTAGAGGCAGCCTTCTGCTCTTGGTGTTGCGTGTAAACAAGCATGATTATTTGAACTGTTTTAAACTTTCTGGTAAATTTTAATTTGTCTGATGTTGTCTATTATTTTTATTTTCATTTCTCTGCCTTGTTTTTGCTGTTGCAAACAGATTATATGGGCACCAAATATATTTTTTTAAGTGATGTAAGCGGCGTGCGGTCTAATATTTTCACCGTAAAGTTGATCTCCAACAAATGTAATGGCTGAGAAATCAGAATGGCCCTCTTGCTGCACTAAGTGTCATCTGGGGGATGTTTTTCTTATTTTCTACCTTCTTTTTTGTGAGCTCAAGTTGGTGAAAAGACAAAGATGGGACTGACGGGGCTAAAGTCATACAGAGGCTCAGAATATTTGCAGCTGTAGTGGCATGCTGTTAATGACCTTCTATATGCTGGATGTCATCTACGTGCCAGCTAGGAAGGAAGGAATGTTTGGTGTCAGGTCTAAGCTTTATTTAACTTTGACGTGCTGACTTTGGCACCCAATGTGTCAACAACATAAGAGGGACTGATTAGAGGCACCTTCATAATTTATTTACCCTTCTTGAAGGTGGCATCAGAGTAGAACTATGGATTGAGGCATATCCGTCGCATTTTGGTAAACTTTTGTTTTTCTTTGTGTAGGTTCAGTCACTGATGGCAAATCCAGCTCACCAACACAAGAAAAATCGCAAGGAAGGCGACAGTTCCTGTGCCATGATTGTGGTTATGCTACAACTGTCCTCACAAACTTCAAGCGCCACCAGAGGAAACACACTGGGGAGCGGCCCTTTGAATGCAGACATTGCGGCAAGAGCTTCGCAGTGAAGAGGACCCTGGTAGCCCACATTTACACCCACACAGGTGAGAAGCCACACAAATGCACGCATTGCAGCAAAAGATTCACGCAGAAGGCCACCCTGATTGTGCACCTCCGTACTCACACAGGCGAGAAACCGTTCACATGCAGTTACTGTCCCCAGGGCTTCACACAGCAGAGCCACCTAGTAGACCACCTTCGCACCCACACAGGAGAGAGACCATACAAGTGCACCCATTGCAGCAAGAGTTTCAAAGTGAAGTGTGCACTGGTAAACCACCTTTGCATCCACACAGGCGAGAAGCCGCACCAATGTCAGCTGTGTCCCATGGTCTTTGCAAGGAGGTCGAACCTAAAGAGGCACGTACAAAAAAAACACTAGAATTGAAAACTGCTTTGTCCTCACTTTTCCTCTCGGACGTTAGCGTGTAGGTAGCAAGTATCATGAACAGCATAACCATGCAAAAGTGTCCACTGTTCTATAAAGCCCTAGCGTGTTATTTTGCAAGCTTTCACTGGGGACCTAAAGTGAAATTAAGGTTGTCCATCAACGTGCTTTCTAACAAAGATTGTGCTGTGTTGCAATCTGCCATATTCGCAAGGAACATGTTTGATTTCGGGTTGAACGATTGCAAACACTCCTGGTTCTCTGCTCGTAAAAATTGGAACGGCATGAGGAAAGTGCTCTAGTCACAGATAAGTGGGGTTGTGTAGTAAAACTTCATTTTACTTTCTATAGGGGTGCTGTGTGCAACCCAGCTCCTGTGTTTCCTGCAGCAAAGCATTTTCTAGGCTGCCTAAGAAAGCCAGAACAGAATATTGTATGCACTTTGAATGTTCATTTGTGTGAAATTTGCACACGAGACAATAATTCCTTTTTCATCCAAGAGTGGTCTTGCTATTAGAGCATTGGGACTTTAAAATTTGTGTTGGGTTGGTGCAAACATGAAGTGAATTTTTGTCTTGAGATGATGCATTATCTTGATCCAAAGTTTTATGCTACTGTGAAAGAAAGACACTGTTTCTTTGAGTTCCTTTTTTAAGTATTTTGCCTGTTACATGCTTTACAGCATATGAGAAGAATTTTGTTTGTCATTTATGCTCTGTGTTCTTTACGGGTTGAAATAAAGCTGCAGTTTTGCAGGCATGGTTTCACACTATGGAGAAAGTGGTTGTTATTGCTGGGCTATTTTATCTTACGCTGCCTCCTAAGCCCAGTACTAACAATTCTATTAGTAGTCGTAGCAGTAGTAGTAGCTTAAGTAATTAACAGTATTTGTGAGTGCTCAGAAAGTGCATGTAAAATGCATTGACCAATTAACCCTTTCACTGCCAGGTTTGTTTACTCACAGCTGCACACGCCGTGCCGGGTTTTTTTTCGTGTTAGTTTCCTGGAAATTTTTTGCTAGTAACGCACTAAAATGCTCTGCAGGGCATGTAGACATGTTTATTCAGGATAATCTTATAGATATTAGTTGTACTGAATCAAATCTTCCAGCACCAATCGTGCCTGTCGGATTTCCTCTTCTTACGCGGATTTTTCGGTGGAAGGGGAACTTCATTGCTGACATCACTCGACAAGGCACTTAGGTGGGCTCCTTCCTTGTTTTCATTATCATTGGAGTCTGAATTCACAAGCAGTTTTGAATTTCTTCGTCCGTCAAAGCGCGGATGAGTGTGACACATTGCCTCACATGGCTCCTGTGCGGAAACCAAAACGAAGTGACTTAGATGTGGAAACATGCGCGCTATCTGTTGTGTAAAATTTACCCTACAAGATCTATGAGTTTATAGCGTCTCTCCATAGATGGCGCTACATGTTTGCACCTTTTTTTTTTTTACACGAGTATTATTGGGAGCGGCAGGGGGTGAGTTAAAAAGCCAAAATGAGTTCACTCAAGAGAGGCAGGGCGTGTGCTTATGTGGTAGCCCGAGTTATCTCGGGAGTGGCGGTAAAAGGGTTAAGCACAGTAGCTCATGCATTAAAGCGAGGGTCAAAAGTTTTAAATAAGCACTGCGTGACGACATCTATATTTTTAATCGTGACCCAGTTAAAGTTAAGAGCATGTAAAACATTTCTTTTAGCTTTAGATGTATACTTGGGCACTGTGAAGCACTAAAGAATTTTGTACAAATTGCATTATGCCTGCCACTGAATGAGTCTTTCCTTATGACCATAAGCATGCGGACACCTAGCAACAATGTGCACAAACTTGTTTGGAAGCATGGTATGGTCTTCCTGTTAACTATGCTCGCGTCGTATTTTGCATTTCTTCCCTACAGCCGTATGGTGATGCTGCATTAAGTACTAGTGCCTGTCTGCACTGCTGGCGCTGCCGCCTCTCGAGCCCGAATGTAACCCATTCTGCAATTCTTCAATTTTCTGCATACATAAAAATCCCCTGCATGCAAATGTCAGAGTTGCCTATTCTGTTTCATGAACCTTTTTGCCTGTGCAAGTGCAGAAATTGCTTTTGTGCTATTTGTGACTTTTCTTACTTTGCTATCATAAACCGTTTATTGGCCACCTGCATTAGGTTCTCGGTTTTTTTTGCAGGGCACTAGGTTCTCAACTTGATGCTACTTTGCTGTGGGCCTTTTTTAATCTTCTCACTGTGCATAGAAAATCCATCCTGCATGTGAAACTCTTCGGGTATATGCTAAATGCTTGTGAACCTAGCCTAGGAGCTCACATAACCGAAACAAGGTGGCTCACTGAAACATACCAGCGTCTTTCGGTGTGGTGATATACAGGCATTTTATAAGGGAGTAATTACTCATTTGCATCCACCCAAGCGCAGCCATACGGCTACAAATTCGCTCTCGGCTACAAATACAGCTACAAATTCAATTCGCTCTCGCCCTACCGTAACCTTGCCGTCCCAGTTAGCTCAGTTGGTAGAGCGACTGCTCCGGTGAAGCAGTGGTCCCGGGTTCGAACCCTAGACCAGGACGAATTTTTCTTTAACTACGAAGTTTCTGAGAAAGCTGTATAGCTTTCCTTTGTAGCCGTATGGCTGCGCTTGGGTGGATGCCAATGAGTAATTGCTCCCTTATTACAAATTTACTCCACCTTGGAGGATTCCCCTAAACATTGACCAACAGGCACTTTACCTGACTTTATTAAGTGACAAAAAACGAGCTCACTAGTGCTAACAGTGAGATGCTTTTCTCACTTTCGAATGTTCGGATACCTCTAATTGTCCCTTTTGTTGATCATTTCTCTTTAGCACATGCCATCTTTCTGCACTCCGTGCTGTACCAGCTTGCCCAGATACAATGTAGACTAGGTCCAGCTTCCAGTATTTGGAAATGAAGCTAGCTTCATTAGTAGTAGTAGTAGTAGTAATAGTAGCACAGCAATAATAAGTGGTTCTAGTGACAAGTCATTTGTACGTTCTCATTAAATGATTGAGCAGTTAACCGTACACATCTTTAATTTTGTTTTTTGTCGCACTATGGAACATAGCTCTGTTCATTTTTGCAAGCATGGGAGCTTTAATTTAGATCAATATTTGAGTGTGTAAACAATCGCAAGGAGGCAATAGCGCGAATTTCCTGAAGCCATGTTTCTTGACATCTAATATAAAGTCAGAATTTTAGTTTTGTTATAAGTTTAGATGTTGCAAATATAGCAGCATGAAAGCTACTTCTCTGTTAAAAGCGTACTTGAGTGCAAAGCGATAAGTTCTGACTCTTCCCCAAAATTGCTGCCTTTTTGACATGCTAGATCCATGTTTTTTGCTGTCTATGGCTAATATTCACATTTCCACTCTTCAGTGAGAAATGCAAGAAAGACTTAAAGCAGATGATTTGAATCTCCCACATGCTGGATTTATTTTCACACATCTTCTGACAGTGGACGCCTCTTTAAATCTCAAGAGTGTTGGCTTTGCACTCTTTTGTATCTTGTTTGTAGGAACTAGCTGAATTGTTGTTTTGAATGTATATAAGAGCTTTCCGACTGGATGTAGCCCCTTGAAACCAGTCAGCTGAGTGCAAGTACCTGAATTCTTCAGCAAGCATTGGAATGACCCAGTTCTACTGCTGTCCACATTCACCTTTGGTATCCCTAGTCTCAAGAAACACTGTAGTCATTACCCTTCTTGGTCTTGCTTCCAGATTTGCACCATGTGGCCTGGGCTTGTCGCAGTTCCAGTTGTGTAGATGTGGGAAGTCTTAAAGAGAAATGCATTAATTGTGGTTAGAACATGTCTGGGGTATATTTTCTTTTCTTTTTTTTTCAGGTTGTAAGCGGATCTTCTGAGATTTCCGACAAAGTGCGAAACACCACTCCAAAAATCAAATTACTTCGGGCCAAGACATTGTTACTTCCTTCCTTTTACACTGCAAGCAAAACTGTTTCACTGTGTCTTGGCATTTGCTGTTGTGCGTTGGCACATTCACAAATTTGAGCAGGAGTGCTACATGATGCTTAGCAGCTTGCTAGTATTCCTGTGGATTTACCTTGGATATCCTTATATTGATTTCACAGCTCCTGTTCTCCTCTAGCTGTTTAATACTTTTCCTTACCAGCAGTAGTGTTCCCAGGGTGCAGTGATTGCCAAGATGGTGGTTGCATTTGCCCAGAAAAAGTTTTGTAATAATTGTATCAGTGTTTTTTACAGGTATTGTAGCTGCACAATGCACCTGGACTCTACAATAGCCCTGCTCGAAACATGAAAATTTGTCACCAGATTGAATTCTTTTTTTTTTGCATGGCACTTTACTCTGAATTAGATGTGACCTTGCTTTGGGCCTGTATTGTGCTTGGGAGGGCTCACAGGGGATGTATTCAACAGGCGAGTTGTATCACGGTGTATATAAACTAGTAGTGAAGCTTGCCTAAAATGTCATAGTACATCTGAAACGCACCTTGAGCCGTACAGGTTTCTCTTGGTCGAAGCAGTTAACCTGGCCAATTGTGACGTCTTAGAAAAATGAATTTATGAGTGCTAACATTTTAGGCAAGGATTTCGAAATAGTTTCCCAAGTTCACTTTTCAACGTCGTGTTTTCTGACTTGTAGATTGTTTTTTCTTTAGCACATTCTATCTCTCTGCCCTCTACGCTGCCAATATGTTGTTTTCCCAATATGCCAATGTTGCCAATATTTTGTTTAGACTAGGTCTGCCTGTCGCTGTTTGCAAATGAACCTGACCTAAGAGTAGGAGCAGCAGCAGTGATAGCAGTAATAGTGATCTCTCTTCATCTGGGTGTGCTTGTAGTATTCAATTACCAGTTAAGTAGAGCTGCATGTGACATTGTTTTTATTGCACACATAATGCATTACTCTGTTAATTTTTGCAGGCATTCAAGCTAATATGAGAAAAACAAAGAAAAAAGTCTTGCAGCAAAATATGCCCCAACTGCTCTGCCTGACAGGCGTAGTCTAAAACGGCATATTTTGGCAATATTAACTTGTAATGAATGTGGGCACAGTGGGCCACCTCAAGATTTTGCTAATGGTACCTCGGTTGGTGTTTGTGTGATTGAGTGGCAACTGGGCTTTGGGCGAATGTTCCTGTAAGACATGCACATAAATGCACATAGACAAGAGTAAGTTCAAGCTTCGTGATTGCAGTTCATAAAATATATGCTATGGTATTGCACTTCCATACCATTTGGAATCTTTCCCCACAGCAATGTATAAAATCAAAATGTCCTGAAACGAGCCTGAGTTTATGCCGCGCTGCCTGAAGAAATGATTTGTCTTGTTGCTTATTAGACAGCCATATTTCCAGAAATATGGCTGTCTTGCCACTTTATTATGATTGTTCTTTTTGCATCATATGTGCACAATGAGAGTCTGTGTATGAGTGGCCGCCGTGGTGGCTAAGTGGTTATGATGCTCGGCTGCTGACCCGAAAGACGGGAGTTCGATCCCGGCCGCGGCAGTCGAATTTCGATGGAGACGAAATTTTAGAGGTCCGTGTACTGTGCGATATCAGTGCACATTAAAGAACCCCAGGTGGTCGAAGTTTCTGGAGCCCTTCACTACTATGTCCCTCATAGCCTGAGTCGCCTTGGGACGTTGAACACCCATAAACCAAACGAGTGTATGAGTGTCAGGTGTGTAAACAGTTCGAGGGTGGTGAGGACCCAAACTCTTTGACATGAGGTATGTGCGGGGTTCAATCCAGTGTTGCTGGGTGCCCACCAGTGATGCGATAGGTACAAGCTTTCCACTGACCTAGTGCTTAGGTTATCTGTGGTGAAATGCTTGGAAAATGGGCCTTTGACCCCACCTTGGATAAGTGCAGATACTCTGTGCCACGGCACACTTTGGATGTGGCTACCCTTGATCCATAAGAATCCATCATGATCATCATGAATTCAAAGCAGGTTTTTTAAGCGCCTTGCTTAGTCCTTTCTAAAATTCTTGACATGCCCAGTAGCCAATATCATTTCTCAATAATAAGCAAAAGTGCGACGGATGCAGAAAATATCCAGTTTACATCACTGCATGCTTTGCAAATGGAAGTGACAAGTAAGACTGCAGCCTTGTGTATTTTGGTACTGCATCCCATTTTAAATGTGAAGAGTGTTGGATTTTCACTTTTTGCGTCTTGTATGTATACTGGGTATCAAGAGAAATTGTTTGGCAAATCAGAGTCGTTTTAGGTTGATGCAGTCCCTGGAAGCAAATCTACACTGCTCAAGTATCTGAATGCTGCAAAAAGCAGCTGAGTGATCTAGTTCGTTTGGTGTCTGACTACATCTGTGATATCAGAGTCGCTATGAAAACACTTGTTAAAGGCTCCTTCCTTTCTGCAACATTCTGCATTCGCATCGTCCAACCTTCGCTTTTCACAATGTTGCTTGTTATGCAAATGAAGGCTGGAAAAGAATGTTCATGAATACGGACGCTTTTGTTGGGTTTTATGGAGTTTAACATCCCAATGTGACTCGGGCTATGAGGGATGCCGTAGTGCAGGACGTGGGATAATTTCGACCACCTTGGCTTCTTTTATGTGCCCTGACATCACACAGTGCATGAGCCTGTAGCATTTCAACTCTAATGAAATGTGACCATCGAGTGTGAAATTGAACCAGCATGTTTCAGGTTGGCAGTAGAGCATCATAACCACTGATCCACAGCGGCAGCTTTGAATAGAGATGGAGAGCTTTGGCTGAAAATAATTTTTCTTTTATTTATTTTTTTTTTCAGGTCAGAAGCCTTTCTTCTGGTATCATCAATGAAGTTCAAGTCCCATCATATCATTGACTGCTTTTGTGCAAATTATTTTGCTTGCTTTTTTCCTACTGCAGTTCAACTTGTGCTCTGATGAGCATTGTCTTATCCAAATTTGTTGTAATAATCTGCGGCTAATTAATTTTGTACTTCAAGTTTTGATGTCAGGCTTTGGCATCTCCCCACTATTTATAAATTTTTCCCCACATATTTAACTTTACTTTCACCAGAGCAAATGCTCTCCTCCCATCTCGCACCTTCTCTACAGGTAGGATTGCAGCTTTGAGCCAAAGTATTCCTCAGATGCACGATGTACTTCTTGCGCATTTTCACGAAGATAGTTGCACATGCTCAGAGTACTTTCTTTGATGACCAAACTGACATTGTTAACGGGTGCAATAGGTGGTAGAAAGATTGTAGAACTGTGATAATCATGTGGGTAGCATCGGTGCATTGTCAGGTGTCTCAGTGCTCCAGCGTTGAAACCACACTTGTCATGTGCATGTCATGTTTTTAGGGTGCGTGTCTGAGATTGTCCGCACTTTGGTGGCCTTATTTCTTTCATGTGTTTTGAGCAGTGATATACTGAATATATCCAATCTGTGGATTTAAAACAATAAAATGAGCAAGAAAAAAGCCCGACACAGGGCACACCTTGAGTTGTCCATTTTTTTTTCTGTTCTATGTAGCTCCAGTACCGTGATGTTGCATTATAACTAGTTTGGACGACAAATATGGTTAACCAGGTGTCCCCAAAATCTGGCTTAAGAGCACTGAGGGGTGTGATTGTGTCAGGAAGCCCTATAATATATATGCCGCTGTTCAGACATTGTGCTATGCCGTGCTTTGCCGTTGAATCTCGGGGAATCAAATTTTCTTGCTCAGATGTGAAGTGTGATATTGAGGCAGCCTTCTGCACATGGCCTTACGTGTAAAGAACCATGATTATTAGAACTGCTTTAAACTTTCTCATAAATTTATTTTATGTGAAGTTCTGTATTATTTCGCATCTTCATTTCTTTGCCAAGTTTTTGCTGTTTTTCGAGCAGATTGCTGTTTTTGCTGTTTTTCGAGAATGTAATGGCTGGAAAATCAGAGTGGTCCCCTTGCTCCATGAAAATTCATCTGGTGGATGTTTTTGATATTTTTACCTTTTTTTTGTGAGCTCAAATTAGAGAAAATACAAAGATAGGACAAACGGTGCTAAAGTCATACAGAGGCTCAGAATATTTGTAGCTCTTTATATATGCAACCACTTTTGTAGTGGCACGCTGTTACTGACCTTCTGTATGCTGGATGTTATCTGCGTGCCAGCTAGGAAGGGAAGAATGTCTTGTGTCAAGTCTAAGCTTTATTTAACTTTGACTGATTAAAGGCACCTTTGTCATTCATTTCTCCATCTTAAAGGTGGCACCAGTGTAGAACTATGTAGGAAGGCAGATCCCTCGCATTTTGGTAAACTTTTTTTTCTCTTTGTGTAGGTTCAGTCACTGATGGCAAATCCACCTCACCAACACAAGAAAAATCGCGAGGAAGGCGACAGTTCCTGTGCCATGATTGTGGTTATGCTACAACTGTCCTCGCAAACTTCAAGCGCCACCAGAGGAAACACACTGGGGAGCGGCCCTTTGAATGCAGACATTGCGGCAAGAGCTTCGCATTGAAGGGGAACCTGGTAGCCCACATTTACACCCACACGGGCGAGAAGCCACACAAATGCACGCATTGCAGCAAAAGATTCACGCGGAAGGGCGGCCTGATTGTGCACCTCCGTACTCACACAGGCGAGAAACCGTTCACTTGCAGTTGTTGTCCCCAAAGCTTCACTCAGCAGAACCACCTAGTATACCACCTTCGCACCCACACAAGAGAGAGACCATACAAGTGCACCCATTGCACAAAGAGCTTCAAAGTGAAGTCTGCACTGGTAGACCACCTTCGCATCCACACAGGCGAGAAGCCGTACCAATGCCAGCTGTGTCCACTATCCTTTGCGTGCAGGTCGAACTTTAAGAGGCACGTGCAAAAAAAACACTAGAATTGAAAACTGCTCCTTCCTCACTTTTGCTTGCAAATGTTAGCGTGTAGGTAGCAAGTATCATGAACAGCATAGCCTTGCAAAAATGTCCACTATTTTATAAAGCCCTAGCTTGTTATTTTGCAAGCTTTCACTGGTGACCTAAAGTGAAGTTTGTCCATCAACCTGCCTTCTAACAAAGACTGCTGTGTTACGGTCTGCCATATTGACAAGGAGCATGTTTGTTGAATGAGTTGAATTATTTCAAACACTTCTGGCTCTGTGCTCATAAAAATTGGAATGGCATGAGGAAAATGATTAGTCACAGATAAGTGTGGTTGTGTAGTAAAATTTCATTATACTTTCTATAGAGGTGCTGTGTGCAACCCAATTCTTGTGTGTTTCTTGTAGCAAAGCATATTCTAGGCTGCCTAAGAAAACCAGAACAGACTGTTGTATGCACTTTGAATGCTGATTTGTGTTTAATTTGCACATGACACATGATAAGAATTCCTTTTGCATTCAATAGTGGTATTGCTATTAGGGCTTTGGAACATTAAAATATGTGTTGGGTAGGTGCAAACACGCAGCAAATTTTTGTCTTGAGATGATACATTACCTTTGTGCAAAGTTTCAAGCTACAGTGAAAGACACTGTTTCTTTAATGTTTGAGTTACATTTTGAAATATTTTGCCTGTTAAATGGTTTGCAACATGCACAAATTTTGTGTTTATTATTTGTGCTATGTGTTCTTTCCTGGTTAAAATAAAACTACAGTCTTGCTGAAATGTTCTCACATTATCGAGAATGCAGTTGTTGCATTGTTATTTCATCTAATGCTACCCCCTGAATAACATTGTCTAATTTTGGTGTACAGGAGAGTGGCCAAGCTTCAAGTAAAAGGGTAGAAGCTTGAGCAAGTTCGTGTGGTGTCATAATGAATATGCCTGCGTGAATGACATAGTCGTGAAAGGAGATAATACAAGTGCTGTCCCCATCATGTTCCTGTTTTTCGTGCTGGTAGGTTTGCCATGATTTCAAGTAAAATTTATAATTGCAACATTTCCAATGAGGGACAGAAATGTTGCCCAGTTGATGCCTTTCAGATTTGTGCAGTTATAGATGCATAAAAGGACCAAGAGAGTGTCAGATATCGTTTATGTCCAGGCATTATGTCAGTCGGTAACTTCTTTGTAGTATAATAGTAATTCCCATCTGCTCTGTATGTGTCCCTACGTTAAAAGTATGGACTGCACCCTTGTTATCTGTGATGACTTGAATTACAGATTTTCATATAAGAGACGAGCTGCTTAGCAACTATTTGCATATTAGAGTGTGCCTTACCATGTAGTGTTTCAGCAGTAAATGTCATGGTGTACAGAGCGTAATTGCATTTATTAGATATATTGCTCAGTTGACAGGGGCTTGGGCAGCCCTAAACCCAGAAATGTGCATGGCTTGCCTACTGTGCCAAAATATATTGAGCATTACACCATGTGCCACTTTCAGCAATTGGGCAAAATACGAATATGATGAACACACTTCATTCCTTATGAGATTAGACACACAGACATTATCAGAGCAGTTGGTCGTTAAGGGAACACATAGGTCAAAAAATGACAGATTTTGCCGAAAAATAACTTCTTTCATTCTCGCTTGTTTTATTTGTTTCACAAAAACCCCTAAAGGCCCTCACTATGAGGGTATTACATGAAGGGTGTCGAAAGCGGAGAAGTACCAGGATGCAGTGTAAACTTGCAATTACAGCAACATGGCAAAGAAAGCTAGAAAAACAAAGATATGGATAGGCTGCAGATATTAAAATGTGGCAGAAATACAACATAAAATGTGGACATATCAAAGAAAGCAACATAAATACAAAAAATGAAAACTATAAACACAGACGGCAAGCAGACGAGAAGTACCTGAAAAACTGTGCACGGCTCTTACTTTTTTAAAGCCCTTGAAATATTGTTGCATTCATTTTAGTTGCGATATTAAACGACAGCTGATTCCAGTCAATAATGGTTCTAGGTAGGAAAGATTTGGCAGATGTTTTTGTGTGGCATATGGTGCGCTTGGTCTTCAAAGATTGGTCACAGCGCAAATGGAAGGACTGCTTAGGGGGAGTGAAAGAAATGATTGTGAAGCAATTAACTATGATAAATTACTCTGAAAAAGTGTTAGGCGAACAAGCTTGTGACAGTGAGAGCAGTGATCTCATCCAGCCTGTGCTTTTAACACCATGACAGCACTGAAACTTGAGCAATTTGAAGAAATGAAAAGATCATCACGATTTTGCAGGGATTCGATATCTATGATGCCGAATTTCTCTGGGTCCCATATTGCTGAGGTGCATTCGATTTTAGGTCCAATCAAACCAGTATAAGGAAGCATAGGCACCAAGTTTTTAACCTGCAGGAGGGGGGGGGGGGGCAGTTAGCACCCTCTCTCTTTTTCATTCACCCTCCCCCCTTCCTCCAGGCATGCTCCTAGGCAAGAGATATTTATTTATTTTACTCTCAGGAGACAGAGTACATTACAGAGGGGAACAGCCATTCACAGCAATATAGAAGATAAAATAAACGGTAAGGGACCCAAGTACTGATCCTTGAGAAACCCCGTAACCAAGTGGTACGGTAGAGGAGTCAGCGTCATTAATGCTGACAAATTCAACACGAGAAGGAAATCCACAGATCTAGTTAAGAACTGCAGGGTCATTGTTCAGCACACTTAGTTTATGTATTACCAGTGAGTTATTAATTTTATCGAATGCTTTAGCAAAGTCAAGAAATATGCAGTAAAGATGAAAAAGCGGTGTCCAAATAGAAGTGCAAGTCGTAAGTGAAGGAAAGTTTAGGGTTTATGGGTACGTTGAGGACTTGCGGGGTCGCAGCGGAGCACTAGAGAGACGACCAGCGTGGCAGGCTCCTAGTTCCGAACTGCCCGTGCCGGGCGTGTGCCCCCAGCACGCGCTGTCCATCTTTATTTTCCTGGTTCCATCTTTATTTTCCTGGCGCGCTGGTACCGCCGATCTCAGCGCCTGCGCTGTATAGCGTCGCCGGGCGCTATAGGGCCCCCCGCCTAGACGGAACGGCGAAATGGACGCGCCGACGAAGCAGAGATGGAGTAGCCACTTCGGCAAGCAGGTCTGCAGGTGGGGCAGCAACATCTGAGGGAAGCTCCTGGGGAGGTGTCTCGAGGTACGCGGGCTTGAGTCGATCGAGGGAGACGACCTCTTCACGACCACCGAGCAGGATTGTCGCTGACTTTGTCGTCCGGCTGAGGACGCGGTCCAGAGCGTTCTCTTCTGCGCGAGCCGGCGTTCTCCTGCGCGTACCCACCGCTTCGTCGTCTTCCGCGTGCCAAAGCGGTGGCGCTAGAGGTATTTAACATACCAAAGCGACTCAGGCTATGAAGGAAAGTAGTTGAATGTCACAAGAGAAAAACTTTAGGAAGCCAAGCTCTGTTATAGAGAAGAAATTGTTATGCTCCAGAAAATTAACAAGATGTGTAAATATATCTGCCATTATTTTGCGTGCTATTGATCTCAAAGATATGGGTCAATGGTTGGATGAATTCAGATTATCTCCGGTTCTATGTACTGATGACCACAGATGTCTTCCAGTCTTCAGTAGTACACCATGATGATACGATAGTGAGAATATGCATTTCATGATGGCAGAACTATACTCTTTAGCATTCCATATAAATTTGCCATTTATACCATCAATTCTGCTAGAAGATGTTAGTTTGAAATCGATAATCGGCATGACGCCTTGTAAGTCGAACATGGTGGGATCCATTGCAAAATGATTGCACAGCTGGAGATCGGGATGTCAGATAACATTGGATGAAGAAGGAAACAACTTAACGAAGGTATAATTTAATACAGTAGCACAGAGGTGGTCGGGAGCAGGTTCGCCGGTGGGTGCAATAACGACACTTTATTGGCGTTTCCTGTTTTTAGGGGTTAGTAATTAAGACGAGTGAATGCTCTGCTAAGCATGGTAATTGAATCTGACTCCATCGTAAAACTCATGCTTCCCGTTAATTGACGGCGGCTACACATCGTCGAAGTTGCAGCACGTTGCTCATCCATGGGTCCGTTGAAGGTTAGCACATGTTGCATGCAGTTGTGGGAGTGCTGTCGGCTCTGCATACGCAACTGTGGCGAAGCGTAGCGAGTCACGTGATTCAAGATACCCACTGAACACAGTAACGTCTTTTTGAGATCTCATATACGTCTTCGCAAGATAAGCGAGACATCTTGCCGACAGAATAAAAACCTCTACAGACATCTTAAAAACATCGTCTGGAAAATATTACGAACGTCTTATATGTTTCTAGCAAGGACATCTTGAAACACCTTGTAGCTTTCCCGTAGCATGGCTAATGCACCACAAATTTTGGGATATAAGACGTGCAAGCTGTCCACAAGATGTCTTTTATAACGTTTATTATTCTTCTTTAAACAGCTACATTTAGAAATATAAGGCATTCTGCGAGACATTCAAGGTCTAGGCAGGACTTCTAATAACATTTTGTAGCTCTCCTATAACACTGCAAATTTTGGAATACAAGACGTTGCACAAGACCTCAACAAGATGTTTTATAACGTCATCTATACTTTTCCAAACAGATACTTATACACCAGTTAAGAAATTTAAAGCATCATGCAACAGCTGCTCTACATTTTGTAAAGATAGTGCCCCCCCCCCCCAAAAAAAAAGGAAGTAAGGTACTTAAATGAAAAATGAGTTGTAGTCACGCTTTCAGCAGAATAAAGTTTTATTTCACAACTTTAAGAAAACAAGAACAGACCTTATATCATATACAGTTGTGCACTTGCACAATACTGCAAACACATAAGTTCTTATATTTATTAAAACTTGAGTAACCTGTCATATTAATATTAAAAAAGATACGGTAGCAACCTAGCTATTACAACAGAGCTGCACTTCAGCTTACAACTATACAGCACAAACTGCTATGCAGAGTATTAAATAGCACAGGGGCCCATTTACTCAGATTGCAGACTAATACAAGTCAAGAATGTATACAAAAGTAAAGTGCACATGTATTTCAGTGCACATATCACAATGTTGCACTCACAAGATGCTTTCAAGGCACAGGTTAATTTGCCAAGACCCTGCTAAGGCTTAAGAAACTGTGTGCACAATAAAAAGAGACTGCAAAGCGAGATTTGTTTACAGGGGCTTACAGGCAAAACAAGAGCAAAGTTCACATCAAATTTGAAAACATTGGAAATGGCTTGACAAACGCTTCCAGCAAGAAAATAAGGCAGAGTATAAGTTATGCTTGGAGGTATTCTTACAGAACAGTATCACATTTTGTCCAATGGACAGGTTCAAATACACAGATCAAATGAGTATAGACCCATTCCAGCACTTGTGCAATTAGCAACAGTTATATATATAGATGCTGGAAATGGCTTGGCAAAACTCAATTTCACTACAATGGACGGCATGATAAACATACATTTATGCCTAGAGCTGTTTTTCCACATAAGTATCAGAGAATGTAGGCAGAAAGCCATTCTCCACTAAGGCAAGACTAAAAAGAAAAAGTCAGCAAAGAAACATTTGTTAACAAAAAGAAAAATAGCTACGCCTAGAACTGTTCTATATCAGTATCACAAGTGTAGCCAGGAAGCGATTCAAGCACTAAGGCAACAACTAAAAAAAAAGAAAGCAAAGCAGCATTTGTCAACCCTTAACATGACTAGAACAGCTTGGAAAAAAAAATCTGCACCTTTCAGGACAGGGGTTCGAGACACAGGGGAGGCACTTGCTGGTGAGGTTGCACAGACAAAAGCAGCTCTGTCTAGAGCTGTTCTAATCAGTACAACGTTATGTGGCTGGGAAGACATTCCCCCACTAAAGCAACATGTTTAAAAAAAGAAAAGGTCTTCAGCTTTCAGTACATGGGTCCTCACACGCAGCATCCAGATCAGGGGCTCGATAGAGGGGAGGGACCTCCTGATGTAGTCCTGTAGAGGCGTTGAGAATTGCAGTGCTAGGTTAGTGTTCTGGCCATTCATAATGAAATTCATGATCAGCATAACTACAGCCACTGAGCTCAAGGACAAGCCCATTTCTGAACACTATAGCATGCAGTGAGATGGAGAAAGACTACAGCTGACAGCATCATGATTTATACCCATTACACTTCACAAAAGTGTCATTCCGAAGCAACTAATTTAAAAGGGTACGTTGTTGGGAGAGTCGGTCAGGCATATCGTCAAAGCATACTGCACACACAAAAACAAGGACGTGGAGGTACAGACAAGCGTAGAGCAACTAACAAGCAACCAAAGCTGCTAACCCACACAGAATAGAGAAAAGTGCTCTTTTAAACCCGAATGCCATTTAAGCTCCACAAGCAGAGGTCCACAATGGCAGCCACCTTTTTCGTACGAATGAGCACAATATTTCATGCTGGATTTGCCACCTGCTGCCACTGAACAAAAACTATGGCATTAAACGGGCATAAAAGTTACAGCTGTAGAAAACTGTAGCACTGCATCCATCCCTTCTCAGGCATGTAGCCAGAAATTTTTTTCAGGAGGCACCAAAATTGATAATTTTGCCAAGCAGGAGAGGCGAGGAATACCCATTAGGAACACTGACAAGAGAGCATAGCATGCCCCCTATGGAATAAGTCTGCCAGGGAAGCTGCAGTATTTATTTCTCTACTGAATACTGTAGGCCTAAGCCCAAGCAAAAAGAGCATATACAATAAAAAAAGCAGATGAACGTCAAAAGCAGTTAGACCAGAAAATGAAAATTAAATAAAAAAGTAGAAAATTTTCGTACCTTTTGGCTGCATTCTTGACACGGGCTGAACAATTTTTCAGCCATGCCATTACACCATCTTGTATATCTTTTAATGTCGCTTGTGACATGCTTTGCATCTGGCTCACTGCTTCTGCAGATAAACAGTAAATTGTGGACATTTTTAGAAATATATGTACATTACATGTCATGCTTAAAAGGAATACGAGAAATGATTGAATTTGCTCCTAATGCGGATAAAAGTAGGCTTCACCGTGAATCAGAAACACGGCATCAGACTTCCTCTCGAGCACTTTGTGGTTTATTTTTCCCCACTTCTGGAAAAAGCTACTTTTCTCAAGTTACAACCTGGTTTAACCATTTCTCGTGTCATGTCAGCAAATACCTGCAACAATTTTTTTTAAAAGTGCAGTCGATTTAATATTCTGAACAAGAAGTGAACTGGAAATCAAATTCGGCTCACTTAAAGGAAGCCTTGTTATTACACTGCAGTTCATATTACAGATTCCTCCACACACTTTCAAGGTAATAAATGTTCAGTTGAAACAAATTTCCATTACTTTTTAATCAATGGTTTGGCACCTTGCCGCAGTCATGGCTGGCTATATAGCTGTATGAATTTTCATACATTCTAGTACTATTGTGATTCTTGAACAAAAGGAAATCTGGCTGTGTACAGGTGTGGCACTATTAAGCACACAGCCTTGGACACACGAAGGCACACCCATGTCACATGGGAGCATGCCATGCAGCCTGGTCTGCAGCTCATCTCTAGCGATGACGACCATGGCCCAGCTCTGCTGCAGTCCGACACAACCAGGAGTGTGATAAGCAGCGTGGGACTGGGTCAGTCTGCTGCTAAATGACATGCATTCTCTTTCGATGCCTATACTCTACATGGAGAGCTCAAGTTTACTGTGTTGCAACGACTACAAGGTGGTTTTGGAAACGCAAGAATTAAATACACCTATTACACCAAAAAATTTAATACACCTAAAGTACAGTCACCCACATACTTGTCTAGAGTGCTGGATCAACAAGCTCTATTGAGCATTATTCATCACTGTCTTAGTGTATTATTTTTTCAGACCCCGAGAAACTAGTTAAAATTATTGCAAACAACTACGCACAAAAATGTGTTCTATACACCACTCATAACTGACAGCATTGTACTCTGTAGTGCGTGGCTCAAGTGCTTGCAACAGGCGTGTGGACGACAGTACAAAAATCTCCCAGACTGTGGCGACTGAATGTGCAAATTAAAAAGCTACTCCATTTCAGTTTATAAGCTTACTAGTTGAAATCGCTGACTTCACTTCTAATATTCACTATTACTGACAATACCTCAGTTCATTTTTCTAATCTGAGTATTATTACTCCTTCACTACAAACACTTCATCATTTGCCCACCATAATCTCGAATCAATTTATTTTGCATTAAAAAAGTCAATTAGAACATTCCAACCAGATGAGAATTTAAGGCATACCGGCCTTATGCTTCAAAAATAAAGATAAAGGTGGATCTTTCCTGGTTATCCCTTTTTGCTTAATTTAGTGAAACTAAGCCCCATACAGCATTCACCGGAGTTTAAAAAAATCAAACCCAGAAGAAGCCAATTTACATAGCAATTCATCCACCTTAAGGCTTCCATTAGCAGAGAGCCATGTTACCTTGTTTGCCCCATGACGCACTAAATATACAGTTTAACATTATTATTTCACTAAAGAAAGAGGCTAAGGACTCACTCTGAACAACAACGAAAAGGCGCAGGTCGGCAAATGCTTTTTTCCCCCTTTTGGCCGTAGAGGCTGAATTTTTGGCCAAGTTCATTTGTCAAAAGCCGTGCCAGTATGAGCGCTGTCGCTGAATGCGGGTTGTTTCCGCCCGCACTGGCAAGCTGACTGACCTGCATAAAGAACCTGGTAAGCCAGAAAAACATCCATTTTTCGAAGTAGCCACAGCTGTGTACCTGCACTAAAAAAATTCCTCATACAGGTATCTAAAGCATCCAAATGGATTAAATAATAATGAAAGTAAAGCTGCCTCAACAACAACAAAAAAGAAAACTAATGCACAGAGGAAATATGCAAGACTAAGCACTGCTTGCATTATTTTTAATGAAGCACAAGGTATTGATTTCACATTTCTAGGTAAATGAGGTTAGGTATGGTTGCTGCTGCCAAACATTACAACTCAATTATTTTCATCTTAATTGCAGTGGAGTGGAAGGTGCAAACACAAGATGACATCTCTGAGCATACTCTTCTCATGTGCTCACCAGTCAACTTAAGAGGCAAGAAATCTGCCTTGAGCTTGTTTCCACTCCACTGCACACAACTTCCGAGAGGGAGTTTAACACTATCCACTAAAATCTAAAACTCATGTGCAGCTCAATTAACTGATGTTACCTGCATGCAAAAAATGTTTAAGCAAACGAGTTTAATTATACCATCTCAGTACACAGTGCCTAGCTCGCCTCCAGCTTTTTTCAATCTCAACGACATCCTGTTCAGTTTTTAAAGGCAGCATGGCAATGATGTTGTCTGCGCAGCCCTGGTGCACTTCTTTCACAGAAAGCATTCTCTTTATAGCCCTGACTTCCTTCTTGAGAACACACAACTCTCGCAGGACAAGCAGAGAGGTATCTGGAAAAGCAACAATAAAGCCATAAAAATGGGCGCACAAACACCTCCAGAATGCGACTGTCCTCGCTCACAAGGTTCTGTATTTCAAATCAATGAACATTTGTTTTTTTTTAGCACATGCATGCCTTACGCTCCAATTTTTTACCTGCTTGTTCTGAAAATATTAAGAATACTGTAACTGCAAACAGCAGACTATTCAATACGTAGCCAGGCATTATTAATGATGCTGCACATTTGTTGATGGACTACGCATCTCCGCCTCCATCTTATGCAGAAAGGGTACAAAGCTAGGTCACATGGAGTTGCTAAGCATGTCTTGAAACCTAATGGCGTTCAGTGAAGCTAAGAAAGCCGAGAGCCCGAGGGTTAGTCTGCGAAATGCCCCTGCTGAGTCACCCTTGGCTTGCAAACAGAAAAAAAGCAAAGTAATGAAAGACACAAAATGAAATTTGATAGTAAATTTGTTACATTGTTACACATACCTTGTGCAGAGCAAGGCACCAAATCATGTTGGCCACTGCCAGGATGTGACTCCACAACAGGTGACTGCACGGGCACTAATATTTAAAACGCACAAAAATCCGTATTTAATCATAAACTTTCTGAAAAAGTTTCTCATGCAAAGCAAACTTATGAATCTGTTCTGATGTGGATGTTTGCCATTAGTAGGCAGCATGTGGTAACCCTTACTCTGTGTACTTTTGCAATCCTGATGCCCTACAGGTCATTAAACTTTCATTTATAAACCTGCTGCAAGCAAGAGAGCATTATGTTTTAGATGTGTTTTTTGCAGAGTCTGATATTTCCTTGTCACAAATCCTTGAAAAGAGCTGCACTGCACTTTCTTGACAAAGCTGAAGTTTTGGTTAATCTTGCATATTAAGCCTCCTTAAAATGTAACCTATAATAGCAAACTAAACTCCTGTTTGGGCTTAGTTCTTTCATGTTGCGTACTGCCAAGCACTTTAAATATTTTATTTACCTGATGGCACTATATCCAAGCAATTAAATTTAAGACACAAAGCTTTAACCATTTGTTAGGAGCATGCAAGCAAATACCATTCTAACCTGAATGGCCTTGATGACTTGGAGGAGACTGAGTGGCAACTTCTGAACCGCGTTCCTCGATAGGCTCTGCAGGGGCAGTTTAATTCATGTCGCGGCCATTTCGTGGCATATATACGCCACGAAATGCGCGCGACATGAATTAAACTGCCCCTGCAGAGCCTAGCAGAGCCAGCAGCGTGAACGGCGGGGCTAAGACAACGAGAAGCACGACTTTCGTAGTCCGCGAGCAAACGAATCCGTCTACAGCATGCCAACGGCATTAGCTGCGAAGAAAGACTGCTGTCGCTCGCTCTTCACAACAAATCCTCCGAAAAAAATGCGGCTGATAACTCAAGAACGGCAATTCACATAGTAAAGACGGGGATCCCGCTCATTATCAATGTTTTCCCGGCCGATCCTATGCCTGCAGCGAAACCTTTCGGCAAGCCGCATTGCTTTTTCCGGACTGAATGACGAAAAACCTTTGCCCACTGCCTCTTCGGTTGAAGCAACCGTAAGCGTAACGGAAACTCGGCGTCGCCGCAAGTCGGTATGCCGCAACGCGTAGACGTCAAAGCTGGCGAAACGCTTCCCGCCATGCTTCCCGCCAAACAGCGCGCGCTGGATGGATGGATGGATGGATGGATGGATCAACGTAGGGATGGATGGATGGATAGGAGCGCTCCTTTTGAAACGGGGTGGTGGCAATTGTCATCATGCTAACACGTGACCACAGCGCCTCAGCCAATGGGAGGCTCGATCCGGCCGCGCTCTAGGCGACAGGAACCGGAAATTTCAAAGCTTCTCGCTACTTCCGCTCTTTTTCGTCAAAGGTGTGGGCGTGCGGGGGTGCGGGCGCGAAAACTCACACTTGTAGTTCCGTGTTCGGCGAAAGTAGTGCGTTGTATGTGCGTATGTTCACGCTCATTGGTGCGAAATGCAGCGACTGTGTCAGTGTTACTGTTTTCCCAAGTCGGCAGCGTCCGCATAAGTTTTCTTCTTTTGAACTCCACGTTCGAACATATTCTGGCGCGCTCTTTGTTGGAGCAGTAATAACAATAATACGGCCGGGCGTTGTCAGAGAGTGTTCGAACGTTGCAAAGCGACTTGTCAAGAGAAGATTGGCGGCTAAATTGGTAAGTCAGTGTACTACAGTCATTGATCCTCGACTACGAGAAAAAAGAAATGGCCCATCCACTACGGAGCTTGCATCTGACTTGGCCAACACGTGATCCCTTTGAATATCCTGTGTACCAGTGTTGAAAAGTCGCGTTGTATATCTAACTGCAATTTCGCTGTTCGTTTGATAACCGCCGCGGTGGCTAAGTGGTTCCGACGCTCGGCTGTTGGCGCGAAAGACGCGGGTTCGATCCCGGACGCGGCTGCTCCATCAATTTTGATGGAGGCGAAATTCAAGGGGCCCGTGTACTGTGCGGTGTCAGTGCACGTTAAAGAACCCCAGGCGGTCGAAATTTCCGGAGCTTTTCACTACGGCTCCCCTCATAGCCTGAGTCACTAAATCAACAAATCAAATGATAAGTTTGATATATCGGGACTGCTCCAGGGTCGTCACTAGGGTGAACGGCATCCGGTGCGGTAGTTTAGTTGTGCACCGCCTCCCCCCTTATTTCGAAAATGAAAAATTTTTTTTTTTCAGGAAACGAAATGGCATACTAACTGTCTTACATATATCGCGGTGGACACCCGAACCGCGCTGTAATGGAAGGGATAAAGGAAGGAGTTAAATAAGAAAGGAAAATAGAGGTTCCCTATGTAGTGGAGGGCTCCCGAATAATTTCGACCACCTGAGGATATTTAACCTGCACTGACATGGCACAGCACACGGGCGCCTTTTGCACGTGGCCTCTGTGCCTGTTTTGCTTTGGAAGTCGCTTTGAGCTATTACGCATGAAAGGTATTGGACCAAAGCATCGCATGGAAGACCTATTTACAAAATATAGGCTTATGTAGCCGAATAGCCAACAGGAAGGGGCGCCCAGTACATGTACTGCTATTGTCATCCTCTCTGCTTGCACCTATAGACCGTGACAAGACCCTCCGGTGACAACACATTCCGGGTGCTTAGCTGGAAGCGCATCGCCTCAGCTTGTGTGTAGGTGGGTGAACAATGTCGGAAAATTGAGCAATTACATAGGCCATATCAGTCACCTGAAGGAGCACTCGGGAGTCGCCCATGTAGCGGGAATATAGCTTTTTAGGCCCAGTGAGATAGGCACCACAGGAGGACAAGGTAGCCTGGAAGGACGTGGACTTTCCTATGACGGCAGTCATAAACCAGCTGCTCATTAGTTTGTGACGAGGAGAGACGGGCGCTGGCAAATTGGCACGTGAGCTAGCTCCGCTTGCATGCAGTGGCATGTGCATACTGTGTTGTTGATGCGCGAGCAGGCAGTACGGATGTGTCCAGGCCCTAGGACAATGTAGTGTGCATGGGGAACAAAAGATAAAATGGTAAAAGACAGCGGTGTCACAGTGGCAAACGTAACATAAGGTGGAGCAATTTCCCAATCGCTTTTGTCGGCTCAGGCCTTTGCAAATGTAAAGACCCCAGGGGGTCTGCGCCTGGTCCCATGCTGTGTGGCTCTTTATGTATCACTGGAGTTCTACTGCCTTGAAGACCCGAACTGTCGTCGTTAGGCCTGGAAAATTTAGAACTTCCCTGGATCCTACAGAAGCCCCACAACTGTGCTTAGAGGCAAACCTCTTTTGGCACTTTACTTTTGTGAAAGCCATATAAAGGAGAGTATGCCGGTCAATGTACGGTCGAGCCGTTCAGTCGGTCGATTCGAGGAATGATAGGGTGTGTGGTCAGCTTGTATTAGTTGGTACAAGAGCGGAGGACTGTTTTCGGCAGAAACTAGTGCCCTTAATCAGTAAATAATTGTCACATGAAGTACCATGCTGAAGGAAGTCCTCTTGCAGAGGAAAACTTTTAGCATTTCTATTAATACATTGAAAAGACTTTTGCGCGAAAATTTCATTGTGTAGTTGTAGTTGGGGTCACAGTTACTGTGATTTCTATAATGTGTACTTTCTTTTCGAGTGACTTTTCTGTAATGACTGCTTTTGAGTGGAAAGGACTATATTTAATTTATGTTCGTCATACTTACTTTTTGTACATTATTGATTATAAATGTCTCTCCTGATGGATTCTGCACAGGGTTTTGTTGAAACAGATTTTATTTTGCTCAAATATTGGCACAAGTGTTGTGCACAAGTTCAAACATCATGTTGAATTGTTTTCAATCTAAGTGGTTTGTATGTGTTTCTTCCTTAGTTTATGATTTGGTTATTCGTAGTGCATCGCTATCGACTTTGTTATGGGGTCAGGGGACGCAGCCAGGTACCGGTTTTGTACGTTTTGTTCCCGGCCCTTAGTTTTCTGTACTGAGAACTAAAATGTTAATAAACTCAACTCTGTAGTTAGCGCATGTTATGGCGAATGGGTTGGTATAGCGTACCTGGCTGTAGAATCAGTGACAGTGACCATCGACTTATTACCTAAGCAGGACTTCGGAAAGATACCAGCAGGTTGAAACCAACGTGATATTGGGGTTCGAGTGAATGTCAGTAGGCTGAAGCGCACAAGTGGTGACGCAAATAACAGGAGGCAAGATAGCCTTATGCATTGTGGCACGAACTGGTTCTTAAAAAACAGCTACGCACCTGTTTGTACGTACTCCACACACCAAGACTGCCAGCGGTTGGCAGGTATTTTCTCAAGACGCCTAAGCGAAGCCACTAGGGCAAAAGAAGCAGCAACTCAGACCCATTAGAGTGGATATTGCGGCAATAGTGCTGTCTAGCAAATCGTAAGGAGGAATTGTTTTCTGAGTCAAGGTCTGCAAGTAGCGATTGTCATGAGAGATCACGGCACTGTTCGTGGGTGATATTGAGAAGTTCTGGTATGAGGAAGAGAAACTAAATATGGTCCCCCTCATTGCAATCGGGTGGCACAGGGTGTAGGGACAAGCAGCCTAAGTCGTGGTGGTGTATGTGACGGTGAGCGAATACTCTTTCAAACATAATGCCCGGTGCCAGGTCAGCCCGTATCGCTTTTTTTTTTCTCTTTAGCGAAGAAAGCCAGAAGGGCACAATTGTTGGTCAGGACTGAGAAATGCCAACCGAACAGAGAACGGTGAAAATTGGCAGCAGCCCAAGCAAGCACCGAACATTCACATTCATTCATGTACAATAAAAAATTCCGCTCGGCAGGTAGCATAGTAATGACGAGTTCATGGTTCTGCCATTGTTTGGCTATGACAGCACCAGCACTGTGTTTGCAGGCGTGGATGAGAACTTGAGTTGTGGGTGATGCATCGAAATGAAAAAAAAATTGATGGCAAGTTGATGGATTGATTTTTTTTATTGCACACCTCAAATTTTCCAAATAGGCACAGTGCATTACCAGTAATAACTCCTACTATGATGGCATAGCATTTGAAGTGCTGTTGCTATGCATAACATTGCAACCTAAATCCCAATGCATCAAAACCATATTTAAGTGGTCTTTATTTGCAAAGATTCTTGTTATTGCTAATGAGTTGCAAGAAAATTTTTTTAAGTGGAAGCTTCAAAGCTTCAGTTTTCTGCATGCATAAAAAGCCCCTGCATGCAAATGTCAAAGTTGCCTGTTCTCTTGTTTCATGGAACTTTCTGCCTTGCAAGTGCAGAAATTGCTTTTGTGCTATTTGTGTGACTTTTCCTACATAAACTGGTCACCTGCATTAGGTTCTCAGTATTTTTTACACGGCACTAGGTTATCAGGTGAATGCGATTTTGCTGTGGGCCTTTTTTCATCTTCCCACTGTGCATAGCAAATCTATCCTGCGTGCAAGACTCATTGGGTATATGCTAACTGCTTGTGAATCTAGCCTAGAAGCTCATACACCCAAAACAAGGTGACTCACAAGAACATAGCAGCGTCTCCAGGTATGGTGGTGATATACAGGCACTTTACCTGAATTTATTAATCGACAGAAAACGAACTCACTAGTGCTAACAGTGAGATGCTTTTCTGACTTTCGAATGTTCGGATACCTCTAACTTCTCTTCAGCACATGCCATCTTTGTGTGCTCTGTGCCGTACTAGCTTGCCCAGATACAATGTAGACTAGGTCCAGCTTCCAGGGTTTGGAAATGAAGCTAGCTTTATTAGTAGTAGTAGTAATAGTAGCACAGCAATATTAAGTTGTTCTAGTGACAAGTCATTTGTACGTTCTCATGAAATGGATTGAGCAGTTAACCGTACACATATTTAATTTTGTTTTTTGTCGCACTATGGCACATTGCTCTGTTCATTTTTGCAAGCATGGGAGTGTGTAAACAATCGCTAGGAGGCAGTGGCCCCAATTCCCTGGAGCCATGTTTTTTGACATCTAATATAAAGTCAGCATTTTAGTTTGGTTTTAAGTTTAGATGTTGCAAATATAGCAGCATGAAAGCTACTTCTCTGTTAAAAGCATACTTGAGTGCAGAGCGATAATAAGGGAGTAATTACTCATTGGCGTCCACCCAAGCGCAGCCATACGGCTGCAAAGGAAAGCTACACAGCTTTCTCAGAAACTTCGTAGTTAAAAGAAAATTCGTCCTGGTCCATGGTTCGAACTTGGGACCACCGCTTCACCAGAGCAGTCGTTCTACCAACTGAGCTAACCGGGACGGTAAGCTTATGGTAGGGCGAGAGGGAATTGATCAATAACTCGAAGTGGGAACAGTTTTGGTCAAATGTTTAGGGGAATCCCCTATTATTATTATTCTTTTGAATGCATATAAGAGTTTTCCGACTGGATGTAGCCCCTTGAATCCAGTCAGCTCAGTGCAAGTACCTGAATTGTTCTGCAAGCACTGCAATGACCCAGTTCTACTGCTGTCCACATTCACCTTTGGTATCCCTATTCTCATGAAACACTGCAGTAATTACCCTTCTTGGTCTTGCTTCCAGATTTGCACCGTGTGGCCTGAGCTTGTCGCAGTTCCAGTTGTGTAGATGTGGGAAGTCTTAAAGAGATATGTATGGATTGTGGTAAGAGTATGTCTGGGGTATATTTCTTTTCTTTTCTTTTCGGGTTGTAAGCAAATCTTCTGAGATTTCCGACAAAGTGCGAAACACCACTCCATAAATCAAATTACTTCCAGCCAGAACATTGTCACTTTCTTCCTTTTACACTGCAGGCGAAACTGTTTCACTGTGTCTTGGAATTTTCTGTTGTGCATCGGAACATTCATAGATTTGAGCAGAAGTGCTACATGATGCTTGCGAACATGATAGTATTTCTATGGATTTACATTGGATATCCTTATCTTGATTTCACAGCTCCTCTTCTCCTCCAGCTGTTTTATACTTTTCCTTACCAGCAGTAGTGTTCCTGAGGTGCGGTGTTTGCCAAGATGGTGGTGCATTTGCCCAGAAAAAGTTTTGTAATAATTGTATCATTGTTCTTTACAGGTATTGTAGCTGCACAATGCACCTGGACTCTGCAATACCCCTGCTCGAAGTGTGAAAATTTGACACCAGATTGAATTTTTTTTTTTTGCATAGCACTTTACTCTGAGCTAGATGTAACCTTCCTATTAGCCTGTATTGTGCTTGGGATGGCTCACAGGGAATGTGTTCCACAGGCGAGTTGCATCAAGGTGTATATAAACTAGTAGTGAAGCTTGCCTAATAGGTCATAGCACATCCGAAACGCACCTCGAGCCTTACCAGTTTCTCTTGGTAGAAGCAGTTAACCTGACCAATTGAGAGGCTATAAAAAACTGAATTTATGAGTGCAAACATTTTGGGCAAGGATTACAAAATATTTTCCCAAATTCACTGTTCAATGTCATGTTTTCCGTCTTGTAGATTAATTTTTTCCTTTTGTACATTCTATCTCTGCCCTCTCAGTTGCGCCAGACTGCCAATATGTTGTTTAGCCAATATGCCAATATTGCCAATATGTTGTTTAGACTAGGTCTGGCAGTCGCTGTTTGCAAATGAACCTGACCTAAGAGTAATATCAGCAGCAATGATAGCAGTAATAGTAATAATCTCTATTCAGCTGGATGTGCTTGTCGTATCCAATTACCAGTTAAGTAGAGCTGCATGTGACATTGTTTTTCTAGCACACATGATGCATTACTCAATTTTCGCAGGCATTCAAGCTAACATGAGGAAAACAAAGAGAAAAGCTTTGCAGCAAAATATGCCTCAAGGCAACTACTCTGCCTGACAGTTGTTATCTAAAACGGCATGTTTTGGCAATTTTAACTTGTAATGATTGTGGGTACAGTGGGCCACTTCAAGTTTTTTGCTAATGGTACTTCTGTTGCTGTTTTATGTGACTGAGTGGCAACTAGGCTTTGGGCGAGTGTTCCTGTAAGACATGCACATAAATGCACATAGACAAGAGTGAGTTCAAGCTTCATGATTGCGGTTCATAAAATATGCTATGTTATTGCACTTTCATACCATTTGGAATCTTTCCCCACAGCAATGTATAGGATCAAAATGTCCTGAAATGAGCCTGAGTTTATGCCGCGCTGCCTGAAGAAATGATTTGTCTTGTTGCTGTTAAATTTGTATAAATATGACTGTCTGGCCACTTTATTATGATTGTTCTTTTTGAATCAGATTTGCACTCTGAACATCAATGAGAGACGGTGTATGAGTGTTCGCCGCGGTGGCTTAGTGATTATGGTGCTCGGCTGCTGACCTGAAAGACGTTGGTTCGATCCCGGCCGTGGTGGTCGGATTTAGATGGAGGCGAAATTTAAGAGGCCCGTGTACTGTGTGATGTCATTGCATGTTAAAGAACCCCAGGTGGTCTAAATTTCCGGAGCCTTTCACTGCAACATCCCTCATAGTCTGAGTTGCTTTGGGACGAACGCCCGTAATCCAAACCAGTGTATGAGTGTCAGGTGTGTAAACAGTTCGACGGTGGTGAGGACCCAAGCTCTTAGACTGCCTGTTTCTAATAATGTAAAAAAATCTAGGATAATTCTGGAAAATTTTATAATAAACTTGGAAAATTACTCATATTAGAGTCGCATCCCAATATAAAAAGCAATTTTACCATAGCAGTTGCAGAGTCTTGCCAGCTTAAAGGTGCAGTGAAGTGGAATCTGAACTCGTCTTTTTGCAGTGGGAACTCAATCTACACGTTCCGAGCATTCTTAGAAACTTCGATTTATTGCCCTGTATGGCCGATTTCCCTAATTAAATCGGATTAACGTCTGGCTCCCGCCTTTATTTTTTGAATTCGCCCCGTACGATGAGCGGAGTCGACCAATGGTTGGAATCCCTTTCAGCCAGCTCCGTGGAGGCTTTGCTTTCACTTTATTTTGTTTTTTAGGTTTCCGTGAATAAGTAGTTTCATTCGCAGATATTATCGCCGCAAAATAAGTGCAAAGAAATAAAAATACGCATGGACTATTTGCTTCTACGGATTACTACGTATTACTCCGCTGATGGCAGAGCGGCAAGCCGCCACGGGACTGGGTGAAAGGCACTCCACGCATTGGTCGACTCCGCCAACCAAACTGGGAGAATTAAAAAAATAAAGGCGAGAGCCGGACGTTAGTTTCATTTAATTAGGGAAATCGGCCAAACAGGGCAATAAATCGAAGTTTCTAAGAATGTTCAGAATGTGTAGATTGGGTTCCTGCGGCAAACAGACGAGTTCAGATTCCTCTTCAGTGCACCTTTAAGCATCCATATCGCATGCGCTATGTGCGGGGTTCGATCTAGTGCTGCTGGATACCCACCAGTGATGCGATAGGTACAAGCTTTCCACTGACCTGGTGCTATCTGGGTGGCCTGGGCGATCAGGTCATGCTTGTCGTCCTGTGCTAGACAGGACGGAATCCCACTGGGACGGGGAAGAGGTAGGGTATGGGGGGTACTGAGAGAGGACTGGGGAATGCATAGAGGGTTGGATGTGCTCCTCAAAAACATTGATTTGCAGTGTAGCATGCATGTGGGTAAAGCAAATTGGTGGCATGACCAGCACTGTCTGTATTTATGTGTGTCCATGCTCGCTTCACGGCAACATTATCGTGACTAAAAAGAAGAAAAAATATTTGAAGTAGTAAAGGCAAATCTAAATGCACACCCATCAGGTTTCTGACTCAACTGGGCGCAGGTGGCTTAAAATGCCAATTACTTTGGTAAGGATTCACATTGTTATTTCGTTACTATGCTTACCTTAAATTTATACCTTGCGCATCAGCCAAAGCTATCTCAGCTTAAGGTGCGAGGTTACACTAAAAAAACTGTTTTTTTAATATAGCCACAGAACTATGATAACCTTTCTTTTTCTGATTAAGCATATATTATTCAACTTATCCAACTATCTAAAGCACAAAAATTGGTTCAATTCAATTTTTTGCAGTTAATTTTTCTCAAAAGTATGTTAAAACAGCTAGTCGCGCTAGAAGTGATAACTACTGGAAAGCTGAACTGAGGAAAATTTTGGCATTTGTATAGCTGGATGTGTGACCTCATATTTCTTGAGAGTAAACTTCTTGCACCCCACTTTTTATCATCTCCAATAAGTCCACTGCCACCAAAAATTTTCCCAATCAACCCTATCCTGTGCCAGCGGCGGCCACCTTATAACCTCATCTGCCCTCTTGACCTGATTCTTTCTGCTGTGCTTGCTTTGTCTCTTAATCCAGCCTGTTACCCTCAATGATAATCGGTTAGCTTGCCTTGACGTTACACGAGGTGCCCATGCCTGTTTTGTTGTTTAGACTAGAATGGTTTAGCTTCAGTTAATAACATTGTAGCTGAAATAACAAAGCCGGCATAGGTCAAGGAAAAAACACAATTGTGTTTTTCCGTAAAGCACGTGTCGTTGCATAAAGCATGGGTTGCAAGCTCCCGTGATTTACGTGCAGCATTGCAAAAATCTAAGGTCATCTTCATCGCACTGTCCCTTGGAGATTTCTTGCCGTGAGAATCCGCTGGCATTGTTAACATAAAGCTCTTTGCATTATAATGCTCTTGTAACATAATGCTCTTTGCGTTATGTTAGCATTATCATAGCATGCTATAGCGGAAGCCCGTAGGCAAGAGATGACCTAAGGAACAGTAGGATGACATAAATCATTTTTGGAAAACAGACTTTGTAGATATTACAACTGCCGTATGTAAGACAAATTATTGGTCTGTGCATAGTCATATTCTCTCTATGTATATGTCTAGACTATGTAGACTGGGCATACTTACAGTATGCACAAATATTTGGTAAATGTCGAGCTGGATGTCTGCACTACGTACTATACCTCGGACTGGACACTAGTTTTGTGGTGTAGGTACGTAGATTTTTGGTAAACTACTAAAATGGATGTCTAGTGGAGGTGTCTGATGTCCAGCGTAAATATCTCGATGTCCATGTGACGTTTGATGGTTTACGGGGTTGTAAAATGGGCCTTTGACCCCACCTTGGACAGATGAAGATACTTTGTGCCATGGCACTCATTGGCCATGGCATAGTCCTTCAATGTTTTTCTGGTCACGAAACTCCGGCCAAAGTTTCATATAGGGACACTGCGTGCCACTAGTGGCACGGCGGTTGGCGAGGGGTCACAAGTCGCTGCACGAGCCTGCTCGCAGCGGCTGATTTGCGGCCAACAGGCTCATATTCGCTTGGTAGTTGTGCTTTCTGGAGATCGGTATTTGGGCTTGGGATGGACGCTACTTTACTGGTTATAACATGTAAGCTTGGTTGCAACATCGAGACACTAAAAACCCTGTGCGATCGATGACGGCCACTAGTAAACCTTGTTAGCGGCTGTTTTCTGGCAAACAATTAACGCGCTTGCTTGCTCTCGTTGCTTTTTACAAAAGAGCGATTTTTGTACATTGGTCCAGCCTTTGCATTGATTTTTACCGCAACTTGCCTACAACGCCATTCTGGAAGATCTAGCTTAGCGATCAGTAACATATCTATATATGTCTGGGTTGCACCTGTCTTGGCCGAGTCCTCTCTTTCATCTAAGTGCACAAGGCTGCTTAGGGCTGGCGTTTACCTTGTGACAAATACTGCAACCTCAGTAATGCTGAGAACAAGACGTTCTGACGGCATTTTAAGAACGGGTGTGCGCGCTACAAAAGTGATCACATGACGAATGCGCAGTAGTTTGATGGTGTTATCTCAAATTTTTTTTTTTTTGCTGACATTTTCGGAGGTGGCATAGCCAGCTGCATGAAGACTATTCCTACATAAGCCATTTATTTGCACTTTGTCACGCTGTGACTACGGAGGCGCTGACAAGTGCAAAGAAATTGTGAATTTTTGTTTTTCATTGCTCGTGTGCCGGCTTCGCTCTACCAAAATAAGAGACAAGCTCTGAGTGGCCACACAGTAAACCAAAATTAAGCAACGACAGAAATCACGAAGAAACATGTACAAAAAATACAAAGCGCTAGGGGCTAAATGTGGTTAAACCGAGCAGATGTGCGAACGAACGCATGTGTTTAGCCTTTTTGGCTCATGGTTTTGCTTTGCTTGGTGATAGGCACGTCTGGCAACAATAATTGACTGAAGTTATGCTACGATCGAGTTTAAGCTGGTCTGATGTGTTCGTTCCGAAGGTGGAAGTTGAAGACGACGGCGTACAATGCGGCAAGCGCAAGAGTGTGTTGCAGTTTAGTTTTTTCCTGTTTGGGTCTGCACGAAACCCTGGCCAATCTCCCACCGTGGGTATGTGCCATTGTTTTTAAAGCAACAACAACAGCACGAGGCGTGATGGGCTGCTGCGATAGCACAGTGCTCTCGTGGATCCCATTTTAAATTTGAAGAGTGTTGAATTTTCATTGTTTGCATCCTGTATGTATACTGGCTATTGAGAGAAATTGTTTTGCAAATCAAAGTTAATTGTTGGGTTTTATGGGGTTTAGCATCCCGAGTTGACTCGGGCTATGCATGATGCCGTAGTGGAGGGCTGGGGATAATGTCGACCACCTGAGCTTCTTTAACGTGCCCTGACATCGCACAGTGCATGAGCCTGTAGCATTTCATCTCTATCGAAATGTGACCATTGAGTGTGAAATTGAACCAGCATGTTTCAGGTTGGCAGTCGAGCATCATAACCACTGAGCCAGAGTGGCAGCTTTGAATAGAGATGGAACAGTTTGGCTGATGATAATTTTTCTTTTTCCTTTCTTTTTTCAGGTCGTAAGCCCATCTTCTGGTATCTTCAATGAAGTGCTAATCCCTATTCCATCAAATTGACTACTTTTGTACAGATTATTTTGCTTTTATTTTTACTGTAGTGCAACTTGTTAAATTGTGTCTTAGCACTTGCTGTGATGAGCATTGTCACATTCCCAATTTGCTGTAATAATCTGTGGCTGATCAGTTTTGTACTTCAAGTTTGATGTCATGCTTTGGCAACTCTCCAATATTTATAAATTTTGCCCCACATATTTTATCTTTACTTTCACTAAAGCAAATGCTCGCCTCCCATCTCGCACCTTCCCTACAGGTAGGATTGCAGCTTTGTGTCAAGGTATTCCTCAGATGCACGATGTACTTTTTGCACATTTTCACGAAGATAGTTGCACATGCTCAGAGCACCTTTTGTGATGACCAAACTGACATTGTTAATGGATGCAATAGTTGGTAGAAAGATTGTAGAACTCTGACAATCAAGTGGATAGCGTCGGTGCATTGTCAGGTGTCTCGGTGCTGCAGCGTTGAAACCACGCTTGTCATGTGCATGTCATGCTATTACGGTGATTGTTTGAGAGTCTGCACTTTTGTGGTCTTATTTCTTTGATGAGGTTTGAGCAGTGACACCTTGCATATATCCAATTTTTGGATTTAAAACAATAAAATGAAAAAAGCAGAGCAAAGGGCACACCTTGAGTTGTCCATTTTTTTTTCTGTTCTATATATTTCCAGTACTGTGGTGTTGCATTCTAAATAGTTCGCACAACAAATATAGTTAACCAGCTGTCTCCAGAATCTGGCTTATGAACACTGAGGGGTGTGATTGCGTCGGGAAGCCCTGTAATATATGCCGCTGTTCAGACATCGTTCTATGCCGTGATTTGCCATTGAAACTCGTGGAATAAAATTTCCTTGCACAGACGTGAAGTGAGATATATTGTGCCTTGAACTGTAAGCAGTGGAATCCATTTATTGTTTTTTCATTTTCAATGTCCCTTTATGCTGCCACTGCATTTTATTAAGTTATGTTGAGCTTATAAATTATTTAGAGGCAGCCTTCTGCTCTTGGTGTTGCGTGTAAACAAGCATGATTATTTGAACTGCTTTAAACTTTCTGGTAAATTTTAATTTGTCTGATGTTGTCTATTATTTTTTTTATCTCCATTTCTCTGCCTTGTTTTTGCTGTTGCAAACAGATTATATGGGCCCCAAAGATTTTTTTTTAAAGTGATGTAAGCGGTGTGCGGTCTATTATTTTCACCGTAAAGTTGATCTCCAACAAATGTAATGGCTGAGAAATCAGAATGGCCCTCTTGCTGCACTGAGTGTCATCTGGGGGATGTTTTTCTTATTTTTTACCTTCTTTTTTGTGAGCTCAAGTTGGTGAAAAGACAAAGATGGGACTGACGGGGCTAAAGTCATACAGAGGCTCAGAATATTTGTAGCTCATTACATATGCAGCTGTAGTGGCATGCTGTTAATGACCTTCTATATGCTGGATGTCATGTACGTGCCAGCTAGGAAGGAAGGAATGTTTGGTGTCAGGTCTAAGCTTTATTTAACTTTGACGTGCTGACTTTGGCACCCAATGTGTCAACAACATAAGAGGGACTGATTAGAGGCACCTTCATAATTTATTTACCCTTCTTGAAGGTGGCATCAGTGTAGAACTATGGAGTGAGGCATATCTGTCGCATTCTGGTAAACTTTTTTTTTCTTTGTGCAGGCTCTGATGTCACTGATGGCAAATCCAGCTCACCAACACAAGAAAAATTGCGAGGAATGCGACGGTTCCTGTGCCATGATTGTGGTTATGCTACAACTGTCCACACAAACTTCAAGCGCCACCAGAGGAGACACACTGGGGAGCGGCCCTTTGAATGCAGACATTGCGGCAAGAGCTTCGCAGTGAAGAGGACCCTGGTAGCCCACATTTACACCCACACGGGTGAGAAGCCACACAAATGCATGCATTGCAGCAAAAGATTCACGCAGAAGGCCACCCTGATTGTGCACCTCCGTTCTCACACAGGCGAGAAACCATTCACTTGCAGTTACTGTCCCCAGGGCTTCACTCAGCAGAGCCACCTAGTAGACCACCTTCGCACCCACACAGGAGAGAGACCATACAAGTGCACCCATTGCAGCAAGAGTTTCAAAGTGAAGTCTGCACTGGTAAACCACCTTCGCATCCACACAGGCGAGAAGCCGCACCAATGCCAGCTGTGTCCCGTGGTCTTCGCAAGGAGGTCGGACCTAAAGAGGCACGTACAAAAAAAACACTAGAATTGAAAACTGCTTCATCCTCACTTTTCCTCTCGGACGTTAGCGTGTAGGCAGCAAGTATCATGAACAGCATAACCATGCAAAAGTGTCCACTATTCTATAAAGCCCTATCGTATTATTTTGCGAGCTTTCACTGGGGACCTGAAGTGAAGTTAAGGTTGTCCATCAACGTGCCTTCTAACAAAGACTATGCTGTGTTACGGTCTGCCATATTGACAAGGAACATGTTTGATTTCGGGTTGAACGATTGCAAACACTTCTGGTTCTCTGCTCATCAAAATCGGAACGGCATGAGGAAAGTGCTCTAGTCACAGATGAGTGTGTTTGTGTAGTAAAACTTCATTTTACTTACTTATAGGGGTGCTGTGTGCAACCCAGCTCATGTGTGTTTCCTGCAGCAAAGCATTTTCTAGGCTGCCTAAGAAAGCCAGAACAGAATTTTGTATGCACTTTGAATGTTCGTTTTTGTGAAATTTGCACATGAGGCATCATGAAGGTTCCTTTTTCGTCCAAGAGTGGTCTTTTCTATTTGGGCTTTGGAACTTCAAAATTTGTGTTGGGTAGGTGCTAACAAGAAGCAAAGTTTTGTCTGGAGATGATGTATTACCTTGATGCAAAGTTTCATGCTACTGTGAATGAAAGACACTGTTTCTTTGATCTTTGAGTTCTTTTTTTAAGTGTTTTCCCTGTTAGATGCTTTGCAACATATAAGAAGATTTTTGTTTATCATTTATGCTATGTGTTCTTTCCGGGTTGAAATAAAGCTGCACTATTGCTGGCATGGTTTCACACTATGGAGAAAGTAGTTGTTATCGCTGGGCTCTTTCATCTTCCGCTCCCTCCTAAGCCCAATACCAACAATTCTATTAGTAGTCATGGCAGTAGTAGAAATAATAGTACTTCAAGTAATTAACAGTATTTGAGTGCTCAGAATGTGCATGTAAAATGCATTGAGCAATTAAGCACAGTAGCTCATGCATTGAAGCGTGGGTCAGAGGTTTAAAGTAAACACTGCTTGAAGACATCTATTTTTTTATCATGATACAGTTAAAGTTACATGTAAAACATTTCTTTTAGGTTCAGATGTATACTTGGACACAGTGAAGCACTAAAGCATTTTGTGTGAATCTCAGCCTGACACTGAATGATTCTTTCCTTACGACCATAAGTATGGGGACACCTAGCAACAATGTGCACAAACTTGTTTGGTACCATGGTATGGTCTACCTTTTCTTAATTATAACAATGCTGTCATATTATTTTGCCTTTCTTCCCTACAGCCATATGGTGCTGCAGTAAGTACTAATGTCTGCCTGCACCGTGGTGCTGCCACCTCGAGCACGAATGTAATCTACTTGTTTATTTTCATAATGGTGCAGAGTTCCTTGGAAAGACTCTCTCCCTGTTCTTCTGTCTTTAAAGCATTTCTTTTTTGTTTTTGTAATTACTGGTGTCATTGTTACAAGTAGTGGTGTGACTGTTTTAACAGTTGTATTGGCTTTTTCCTTTTTCTTTTCCTGACATTGTACTTGTACAGGTGGCAAGCTTGGTCACAGCCATGTGTGTCCAGTGGACATCGGTAAAACCAGATGTAAAGCAGCATGTGAAAGCCCACAAGAAGTGAGCTGTTTCACTATCACTTTTACCTGAAGGCATTCGCATGCAAGTGAAGACGAGAATACCGTAAAAACAGCATTTATGATAATGCATCTACTCCTCCATAAAGCTCCTGCTCATTCTGCTAGCTTTCAGTGATGCACTTGTGTGCAACCTTCATGCATTGTGCTGATTGGCCAGCTTAGTTGCGGGGTCTTTTTTAATGGGGCAGTGCATGGTTTGTGTGGGTATAAATTGTATATGAAAGCTCCAAGAGAGTATGTGGTAACTTCACTGCATGTTGGGATTGTCATTTGAAAGTGTCTGAGCTTTTTAACCTCAGTTATGTGCTTCACAGTTCATCATCCTTGGCTGGTATCTACACAGTGCGTTCTTGATATTCATGGTGACCTCGGCGATCAAAAGTCAGCTGTATTACATAACTACTTGCATAGTGCTGTGTGCCTTACCACCTAGTGCTTCAGGGTTGTGGTTTGCATAGTGTAAGTATGTCTCTTTGTGAGGAAGGTTATTAGACCATCCTCGGGAGTTTGCCAGGTCGTTCTCCTCTAATTCAATGGTTTGTTTAAAGGACAGTGGCTGCAAAGTTGTGAGAACAAGAAATAAACTACACTAATTTGGGTAATGGATGGTGTTGGCTCTGGGAGGACAATGGTGTTCTTTATAACGCTTGATGTGTTTTGTAGTGCATCAACAACATATGTAAGACTCCATTTTACAGCTTGTTCGTATTGTGGGCAGTGGAGCAGTAGGAATGAGTGTATGCTGACGAGTATCAGATGTGTGTACTGTTTTTGCCCGATTGCAGGTTGACCTGTTTTTTTTTTTTTTTTTTGAAAATGTGAAGTGGGGAGGTCGACTTTCAATCGATACCAAAGCGTGCCACCATAAATAAAGGCAAGACAAACGAGATATCAGGGATGCTACAGCGTGGTTGCATTTTTCCTGTAGGGCTCTGTCGCATATCTCTCTTGGTGCTGGCCTTGAGCAGCTGCTTTGAAAATGCGCAGAACCAGCAGCCTGCCCAAGCGCGGCGGCGATGGCAGTTATGGATAAGTGGCGGACTGGTACTCCTTGCCCTCCCCGTGCGTGGCTGCAGACTTCGGCTACTGATAAGCTGTGGCAGCCCAATAGCGCTGTTGCGTTCTGCTCTTAAAAAAGACGTGTCAGCGTCCTCCAAGTTTTATTTTTTACTTTAACTGCGCACTCGGCGCTCAAGGGAGTCTCGATAGTTGTTGAAAGGTCCGCTGTTCCAATTGCGGGAGCATGGCCACCACTGTGCTGCCACTCGGAACGGCAGTGGTGTCAGGGAGTGTTGGTAGCTGACGGAAGAGCCGACACTGGTCACGAGTAGTTTCTCTTTGGATGTGACATATTTGATGACCGCCCACCCACCATGTTTTACCACTTTTTAACGTAGTGCTTCGTCAGTCGTTATTTGTGCTCTGGGCCCGGTAAGAGTTCGGCGCTTGTTCATGGCTATATTCAAGATGATTGTCATGATTTACGCTGAAGAAAAGAACTGCACTGCGGGGAGTACGTTTTACATCTCGGAACTGGGGATAAAGGTGTGGCAGCTGCAGCAAGGCAGAGTTTTCAGCTGTTCCACGTGATTTCGTGATGTTGCTATATGTGAAGTGCGGAATTTCGCTGGACGATGACCTTAGACTGATATGCTGTGGGACCGCAGCAGCGATCAAGGCGACGGTGCTAGTGAGAACAGTGGCGTAAGGGCGGATGAGTAGTCCAGTAACTAATACGCTTTAGTTTTGGAATGGCACACGGGCACGCTTGCGCACGGCAGCCGATAGCATCTGAGGTGGCCAGGTAGTGCTATCGTATTCTGCTATTAAAGGGGAATCTTATGGGACCTCTAAGTTTTTTTTTTATGATATGAGATAAGGAGGGGCTGACTTGCATTTGAGTCGACTTACAATCGTGTAAATACGGTAGTTTGTTTTGGAGCACAGGAGAGCAGTAGTCTGGAAGATGACCCTCACATCGTGCTCGTAGCTTGCACTCCTCTGCAAACAGGTTGTGACAGCGATTAAAAAAGAGAAAAAGTTGTAATATGGAAGCTTCAATTTTCTGCTTACATAAATAGCCCCTGGATGCAAATGTCTGAGTTGCCTACTCTGTTTCATGAAACTTTCTGCCTGTGCAAGTGCAGAAATTGCTTTTGTGCTATTTATGTGACTTTTCCTACTGTGCTACCATAAACGACTTTATTGGTAACCTGCTATTGGTTCTCAGTATTTTTCACAGGGCACTAGGTTCTCAACTTGATGGGACTTTGTTGTGGGCCTTTTTTCATCTTCCCACTGTGCATGGAAAGTCCATCCTGCATGTGAGACTCATCGGGTATATGCTGACTGCTTGTGAACCTAGCCTAGAAGCTTCCATATCCAAAGCAAGGTGGCTCACAGGAACATACCAGCATCTCCTGATATGGTGGAGATATATACAGGCACTTTATCTGACTTCAATAAATGACGAAAAATGGTGTATATAAGAGCTTTCCGACTGGATGTAGCACCTTGAATCCAGTCAGCTGAGTGCAAGTACCTGAATTGTTCAGCAAGCACTGGAATGACCCAGTTCTACTGCTGTCCACATTCACCTTTGGTATCCCTAGTCTCATGAAACACTGCAGTCATTACCCTTCTTGGTCTTGCTTCCGGATTTGCGCCGTGCGTCCTCAGCTTGTCGCAGTTCCAGTTCTGTTGATGTGGGAAGTATTAAAGAGAAATGCATTAATTGTGGTAAGAATATGTCTGGGGTATATTTTCTTTTCTTTTTTTTCTAGGTTGTAAGCGGATCTTCTGAGATTTCCGACAAAGTGCGAAACACCACTCCATAAATCAAATTACTTCGGGCCAGGACATTGTCACTTCCTTCCTTTTACACTGCAGGCAAAACTGTTTCACTGTGTCTTGGCATTTGCCGTTGTGCGTTGGCACATCCACGAATTCGAGCAGGAGTGCTACATGATGCTTACCAGCTTGCTAGTATCTTTATGAATTTACATTGGATATCCTTATCTTGATTTCACAGCTCCTGTTCTCCTCCAGCTGTTTCATACTTTTCCTTACCAGCAGTAGTGTTTCCGAGGTGCAGTGTTTGCCAAGACGGTGGCTGCATTTGCCGAGAAAGGGTTTTTTCATAACTTTATCAGTTTTTTAAAGGCATTGCAGCTACACAATGCACCTTGACTCTACAATAGCCCTGCTCGAAGCGTGAAAATTGCTCACCTGATTAATTTTTTTTTTTTGCATGGCACTTTACTGTCAATTAGATGTGACCTTGCTATGCGCCTGTATTGTGCTTGGGATGGCTCACAGAGAATGTGTTCCACAGGCGAGTTGCGTCAAGGTGTATATAAACTGGTAGTGAAGCTTGCCTTAAATGTCATAGTAGTTGTGAAATGCACCTCGAGCCTTACCACTTTCTCTTGGTAGAAGCAGTTAACCTGGGCAATTGTGACGTTTTAGAAAACTGAATTTAGGAGTGCTAACATTTTGGGCAAGGTTTGCAAAATTCTTTCCCAAGTTCACATTTCAACGTCGTGTTTTCTGTCCTGTAGTTTATTTTTTTTCTTTAGCACATTCCATCTCTCTTCCCTCTCAGTTGCCAATATGTTGTTTAGCCAATATGCCAATATTGCCAATATTTTGTTTAGACTAAGTCTGGCTGCCACTCTTTGTAAATGAACCTCGCCTAAGAGTAGCAGTAGCAGCAGTTATAGCAGTAATAGTAATATTCTCTGTTCATGTGGATGTGCTTAGGGTATGCAGTTACCAGTTAAGTAGAGCTGCATGTGACATTCCATTTTTTTGCATACATGATGCATTACTCTATTTATTTTCGCAGGCATTCAAGCTAATATGAGAGAAGATAACAAAAAATTTTTGCAGCAAAATATGCCTCAAGGCAACTACTCTGGCTGACAGTTGTGTTCTAAAACGGCATGTTTTGGCAATTTTAACTTGTAATGAATGTGGGCACAGTAGGCCACCGCAAGATTTTGCTAATGGTACCTCGGTTGGTGTCTGTGTGATTGAGTGGCAACTGGGCTTTGGGAGAATGTTCCTGTAAGACATGCACATAAATGCACATAGACAAAAGTGAGTTCAAGCTTCGTGATTGCGGTTCATAAAATATGCTAGGTATTGCACTTCCATACCATTTGAAGTCTTTCCCCACAGCAATATATGAGATGAAGTCTCCTGAAACGAGCCTGTGTTTATGCTGTGCTGCTTGAAGAAATGGTATGCCTTGTTGCTGTTATATTTCCAGAAATATGGCTGTCTTGCCACTTTATTATGATTGTTCTTTTTGCATCATATGTGCACTCTGAACATTAATGAGAGTCTGTGTATGAGTGGCCGCCTTGGTGGCTTAGTGGTTATGGCGCTCGGCTGCTGACCCGAAAGACGAGAGTTCGATCCCGGTCGCGGCAGTCGAATTTCGATGGAGGCGAAATTTTAGAGGTCCGTGTACTGTGCGATATCAGTGCACGTTAAAGAACCCCAGGCGGTCGAAATTTCTGGAGCCCTTCACTACTACGTCCCTCATAGCCTGAGTCGCCTTGGGACGTTGAACACCCATAAACCAAACGAGTGTATGAGTGTCAGGTGTGTAAACAGTTCGAGGGTGGTGAGGACCCAAGCCCTTTGACGTGAGGTATGTGCGGGGTTCGATCCAGTGTTGCTGGGTGCACACCAGTGATTCGAAAGCTGCAAACTTTCCTCTGACCTAGTGCTCAGGTTATCTGTGGTGAAATGCTTGGAAAATGGGCCTCTGACCCCACCTTGGATAAGTGCAGATTCTCTGTGCCACGGTGCACGTTGGTTGTGGCTACCCTTGATCCATAAGAATCCATCATGATCATCAAGAATTCAAAGCAGGCTTGATAAGCGCCTTGCTTAGTCCTTTCTAAAATTCTTGACATGCCCAGTAGCCAATATCATTTCTCAATAATAAGCAAAAGTGAGACGGATGCAGAAAATATCCAGTTTACGTCACTGCATGCTTTGCAAATGGAAGTGACAACTATGACTCCAGCCTTGTATATTTTGGTAATGCATCCCATTTTAAATGTGAAGAGTGTTGGATTTTCACTGTTTGCGTCTTGTATGTATACTGGGTATTAAGAGAAATTGTTTGGCAAATCAAAGTCATTTTCGGTTGATGCAGTCCCTGGAAGCAAATCTACACTGCTCAAGTATCTGAATCCTGCAAAAAGCAGCTGAGTGATCCAGTTCGTTTGGTGTCTGAATGCATCTGTGATATCAGACTTTCTATGAAAATACTAGTTGAAGGCTCCTTTCTTTCTGCAACATTCTGCATTCGCATCAGCCAACCTTCGCTTTTCACAATATCGCTTATTATGCAAATGAAGGCTGGAAAAGAAAGTACATGTATATAGACACTTTTGTTGGGTTTTATGGGGTTTAACATCCCAATGTGACTCGGGCTATGAGGGATGCCGTAGTGCAGGGCTTGGGATAATTTCGACCACCTTGGCTTCTTTTATGTGCCCTGACATTGCACAGTGCAAGAGCCTGTAGCATTTCAGCTCTAATGAAATGTGACCATCGAGTGTGAAATTGAACCAGTGTGTTTCAGGTTGGCAGTCGAGCATCATAACCACTGATCCACAGCGGCAGCTTTGAATAGAGATGGAGAGCTTTGGCTGAAAATAATTATTCTTTATTTGTTTTTCAGGTCGTAAGCCTTTCTTCTGGTATCTTCAATGAAGTTCAAGTCCCATCATATTATTGACTGCTTTTGTGCAAATTATTTTGCTTGCTTTTTTCCTACTGCAGTGCAGCATGTACTCTGATGAGCATTGTCTTATCCAAATTTGTTGTAGTAATCTGCGGCTCATTAATTTTGTACTTCAAGTTTTGATGTCAGGCTTTGGCATCTCTCCACTATTTATAAATTTTGCCCCACATATTTAACTTTACTTTCACCAGAGCAGATGCTCTCCTCCCATCTCACACCTTCCCTACAGGTAGGATTGCAGCTTTGTGTCAAAGTATTCCTCAGATGCACGATGTACTTTTTGCACATTTTCACGAAGATAGTTGCACATGCTCAGAGCACCTTTTGTGATGACCAAACTGACATTGTTAACGGATGCAATAGGTGGTAGGAAGATTGTAGAAATGTGATAATCAAGTGGATAGCGTCGGTGCATTGTCAGGTGTCTCAGTGCTGCAGCGTTGAAACCACACTTGTCATGTGCATGTCATGTTTTTAGGGTGCATGTCTGAGATTGTCTAAGCTTTGGTGGTCTTATTTCTTTGATGAGTTTTGAGCAATGATATACTGAATATATCCAATCTGTGGATTTAAAACAATAAAATGAGCAAGAAAAAAGCCCGACACAGGGCACACCTTGAGTTGTCCATTTTTTTTTTCCGTTCTATATATCTCCAGTACCGTGGTGTTGCATTCTAAATAGTTTGGACGACAAATATGGTTAACCAGGTGTCCCCAAAATCTGGCTTATGAGCACTGAGGGGTGTGATTGTGTCGGGAAGCCCTATAATATATGCCGCTGTTCAGACATCGTGCTATGCCGTGCTTTGCCGTTGAATCTCATGGAATCAAATTTTCTTGCACAGATGTGAAGTGTGATATTGAGGCAGCCTTCTGCACATGGTCTTACGTGTAAACAACCATGATTATTAGAACTGCTTTAAACTTTGTGATAAATTTATTTTGTGTGCAGTTCTGTATTATTTCTCATCTTCAATTCTTTGCCAAGTTTTTGCTGTTTTTCGAGCTGATTATATGGGTCTCGTAGTTTTTTTTAAGTCATGCAAGTGGCGTGTAGTTTGATATTTGCACCTTAAAGTTGATCTCCGAAAAATGTAATGGTTGGAAAATCAGAGTGGTCCCCTTGCTCCATGAAAATTCATCTGGTGGATGTTTTTCATATTTTTACCTTTTTTTTTTGTGAGCTCAAATTAGAGAAAATACAAAGGACAAACGGCACTAAAGTCATACAGAGGCTCAGAATATTTGTAGCTCTTTATATATGCAACCACTTTTGTAGTGGCACGCTGTTACTGACCTTCTGTATGCTGCATGTTATCTGCGTGTAAGCTAGGAAAGGAAGAATGTTTTTTGTCAGGTCTAAGCTTTATTTAAGTTTGACTTGCTGACTTTGGCACCCAATGTGTCAACAACATAAGAGTGACTGATTAGAGGCACCTTTGTCATTTATTTCTCCTTCTTGAAGGTGGCACCAGTGTAGAACTATGGAGGAAGGCATATCCCTCGCATTCTGGTAAACTTTTTTTTTCTTTGTGCAGGCTCAGTCACTGATGGCAAATCCAGGTCACCAACACAAGAAAAATCGGGAGGAAGGCGACAGTTCCTGTGCCAAGATTGTGGTTATGCTACAACTGTCACCACAAACTTCAAGAGCCACCAGCGGAGACACACTGGGGAGCGGCCCTTTGAATGCAGACGTTGCGGCAATAGCTTCACAGTGAAGGCGAACCTGGTAGCCCACATTTACACCCACACAGGCGAGAAGCCACACAAATGCACGCATTGCAGCCAAGGATTCACGCAGAAGGGAACCCTGATTGCGCACCTCCGTACTCACACAGGTGAGAAACCGTTCACTTGCACTTATTGTCCCCAGGTCTTCACACAGCATAGCCAGCTGGTACGCCACCTTCGCACCCACACAGGAGAGAGACCATACAAGTGCACCCATTGCATCAAGAGTTTCAAAGTGAAGTCTGCACTGGTAGACCACCTTCGCACCCACACAGGCGAGAAGCCGCACCAATGCCAGCTGTGTCCCATGGTCTTCGCAAGGAGGCCGGACCTAAAGAGGCACGTGCAAAAAAAACACTAGAATTGAAAACTGCTCCTTCCTCACTTTTGCTTGCAAACGTTAGCGTGTAGGTAGCAAGTATCATGAGCAGCATAGCCATGCAAAAATGTCCACTATTTTATAAAGCCCTAGCTTGTTATTTTGCAAGCTTTCACTGGTGACCTAAAGTGAAGTTTGTCCATCAACGTGCCTTCTAACAAAGACTGTGCTGTGTTATGGTCTGCCATATTGACAAGGAGCATGTTTGATTTCTCTGGCTCTGTGCTCATAAAAATTGGAATGGCATGAGGAAAATGATTAGTCACAGATAAGTGTGGTTGTGTAGTAAAATTTCATTTTACTTACTATAGAGGTGCTGTGTGCAACCCAATTCTTGTGTGTTTCTTGTAGCAAAGCATATTCTAGGCTGCCTAAGAAAACCAGAACAGACTATTGTATGCACTTTGAATGTTGATTTGTGTTTAATTTGCACATGAGACATGATAAGAATTTTTTTTGCATTCAAGAGTGGTATTGCTATTAGGGCTTTGGAACATTAAAATATGTGTTGGGTAGGTGCAAACATGTAGCAAATTTTTGTCTTGAGATGATACATTACCTTTGTGCAAAGTTTCAAGCTACAGTGAAAGAAAGACACTGTTCCTTTAATGTTTGAGTTACATTTTGAAATATTTTGTCTGTAAGATGCTTTGCAACATATACGAATCTTGTGTTTGTTATTTGTGCTATGTGTTCTTTCCTGGTTAAAATAAAACTACAGTCTTGCTGAAATGTTCTCACATTATCGAGAATGCAGTTGTTGCATTGTTATTTCATCTAATGCTACCCCCTGAATAACATTGTCTAATTTTGGTGTACAGGAGAGTGGCCAAGCTTCAAGTAAAAGGGTAGAAGCTTGAGCAAGTTCGTGTGGTGTCATAATGAATATGCCTGCGTGAATGACATAGTCGTGAAAGGAGATAATACAAGTGCTGTCCCCATCATGTTCCTGTTTTTCGTGCTGGTAGGTTTGCCATGATTTTAAGTAAAATTTATAATTGCAACACTTCCAATGAGGGACAGAAATGTTGCCCAGTTGATACCTTTCAGATTTGTGCAGTTATAGATGCATAAAAGGACCAAGAGAGTGTCAGGTATTGTTTATGTCCAGGCATTATGTCAGTCGGTAACTTCTTTGTAGTACAATAGTAATTCCCATCTGCTCTGTATGTGTCCCTACGTTAAAAGTATGGACTGCACCCTTGTTATCTGTGGTGACTTGAATTACAGATTTTCATATAAGAGACGAGCTGCTTAGCAACCATTTGCATATTGCAGTGTGCCTTACCATGTAGTGTTTCAGCAGTAAATGTCATGGTGTACAGAGCGTAATTGCATTTATTAGATAGATTGCTCAGTTGACAGGGGCTTGGGCAGCCCTAAACCCAGAAATGTGCATGGTTTGCCTACTGTGCCAAAATATATTGAGCATTACACCATGTGTCGCTTTCAGCAATTGGGCAAAATACGAATATGTGGAACACACTTCATTCTTTATGAGATTAGACACACAGACATTATCAGAGCAGTTGGTCGTTAAGGGAACACATAGGTCAAAAAATGACAGATTTTGCCGAAAAAAAACTTCTTTCATTCTTGCTTGTTTTATTTGTATCACAAAAACCCCTAAACGCCCTCACTATGAGGGAATTACATGAAGGGTGTCGAAAGCGGAGAAGTACCAGGATGCAGTGTAAACTTGCAATTACAGCAACATGGCAAAGAAAACAATAACGAAAGCTAGAAGAACAAAGAGATGGATAGGCTGCAGATATCAGAATGTGGCAGAAATACAACATAAAATGTGGACATATCAAAGAAAGCAACATAAATACAAAAAATGAAAATTATAAACACAGACGGTAAGCAGACGAAAAGTACCTGGAAAACTGCATGGCTCTTACTTTTTTAAAGCCCTTGAAATATTGTTGCATTCATTTTAGTTGCGATATTAAACGACAGCCGATTCCAGTCAATAATGGTTTTAGGTAGGAATATTTGGCAGATGTTTTTGTGTGGCATATGGTGTGCTTGGTCTTGAAAGATTGGTCACAGCGTGAATGGAAGGACTGCTTAGGGTGAGTGAAAGAAATGATTGTGAAGCAATTAACTATGATAAATTACTCTGAAAAAGTGTTACGCGAACAAGCTGGTGACAGTGAGAGCAGTGATCTCATCCAGCCTGTGCTTTTAACACCATGACACCACTGAAACTTGAGCAATTTGAAGAAATGAAAAGATCATCACGATTTTGCAGGGATTCGATATCTATGATATAGGATTTCTCTGGGTCCCATATTGCTGAGGTGCATTCGATTTTAGGTCCAATCAAACCAGTATAAGGAAGCATAGGCACCAAGTTTTTAACCTGCAGGAGGGGGGGGGGGGGGGGAGTTAGCACCCTCTCTTTTTTCATTCACCCTCCCCCCTCCTCAAGGCATGCTCCTGGGCAAGAGATATTTATTCATGTTACTCTCAGGATACAGAGTACATTACAGAGGGAACAGCAATTCACAGCAATATAGAAGATAAAAAAACGGTAAGGGAGCCAAGTACTGATCTTTGAAAAACCCCATAACCATGTGGTACGGTAGAGGAATCGGCGTCATTAATGCTGACAAATTCAACACGAGAAGAAGGAAATCCACAGATCTAGTTAAGAACTGCAGAGTCATTGCTCAGCACACTTAGTTTATGTATTACCAGTGAGTTATTAACTTTATTGAATGCTTTAGCAAAGTCGTGAAATACGCAGTAAAGATGAAAAAGCAGTGTCCAAATAAAGTGCAAGTCGTAAGTGAAGGAAAGTTTAGGGTTTATGGTTTCTGGGTATTTAACATCCCAAAGCAACTCGGGCTATGAAGGAAAGTAGTTGAATGTCACAAGAGAAAAACTTTCGGAAGCCAAGCTCTATTAGAGAGAAGAAATTGTTATGCTCCAGAATATTAACAAGATGTGTAAATATATCTGCCATTATTTTGCATGCTATTGATCTCAAAGATATGGGTCAATGGTTGGATGAATTCAGATTATCTCCGGCTCTATGTACTGGTATGACCACAGATGTCTTCCAGTCTTCAGTAGTACACCATGATGATACGATAGTAAGAATATGCATTTCATGATGGCAGAACTACACTCTTTACATTCCATATAAATTTGCCATTTATACCATCAATTCTGCTAGAAGATGTTAGTTTGAAATCGATAATCGGTATGATGCCTTGTAAGTCGAACATGGTGGGATCCATTGCAAAATGATCGCACAGCTGGAGATCGGGATGTCGGATAACATTGGATGAAGAAGGAAACAACTTAACGAAAGTATAATTTCATACAGTAGCACAGAGGTGGTCTTGAGCGGGTTCGCCTTTGGGTGCAATAACGACACTTTATTGGCGTTTCCTGGTTTTAGGGGTTAGTAATTAAGACGAGTGAATGCTCTGCTAAGCATGGTAATCCAATCTGACTCCATTGTTAAACTCGTGCTTCCCGTTAATTGACAGCAACTACACATCGTCGAAGTTGCAGCATGTTGCTCATCCTTGGGTCCGTTGAAGGTAAGCACATGCCGCATGCAGTTGTGGGAGTGCTGTCAGCTCCGTATACGCAACTGTGGCGAAGCACAGCGAGTCACGTGATTCGATATAGTTGCGGGATGAGTGAGTGTTGGCTCAACGCGCACAGCTGGGGCGAGGTGTGGCGAATCACGTGGCATGACGTCGGAGCCAACCGTCCGCTCCTCCTGGTTTGGTCAAACTTCACAGCCACACGACCTTCAGCTTTGTATGGGAGTAGTAGAGCTTTCGGTCTAAAACGAATATCAGCAGCTTACCCCGCCGCAATCCAGAGATCGACTTCGTCAAAGACTTGCGCGGGACGAATTTGGCCTGGCTTAGCTTAAATCAGCTTACTTGATTTCCAGAGTGATCAGCCATGGCCAGTTCTGCAGTTTTTCCCCAGATACCCTGGATAGATACCCCAGTCCCTCCCAGAACCAGCGTCGCGTGTGTCCCCGTTATTTCTATCTAGCGCGGCTGTGCTTCTGCGGCGGCACTTGCTGGCCTCGCGTTCTTATGTATGTTTCACCCGCTCACGCCGACAACCTCTACAAAAATGAGACGCTAGACAGAACAATACAGTAGAAGAGGAGGCCAAAGTGATCAGTGAGATTGAAGTCTGAAAAGTGACAGCTCAGTCAGCAGTGCCATGCCTTGAATATGTTTCAGTCGCATTGTGCTGGCAAGTTTTGCAAAATTTCAGTATATTTGCCAAGCTTGGCAGGAAGTATTTGAGCCTTTGTGTGGTCACTCTTGCAATTCACTGACGCAATGGCTTCCAGCTGGATGCATTAGTCGCCAGAAATAGGCCCATCAAATGGAAAGGGCAGCTACTGCATGGTGCATGTTGGACAGGTTAGCAGCCAACTGTAATAGACACACAATATCACGGTGATACTCCCAACCATGCAGTCACTGAACCAACTCCTTCCTTCCAGATCACTTCAGCTTCTTCTTCGATTGTGTGAACCCCGCTTTTTTGCCTCTGAATTATGTACATCAGTGTACAGCACATCGGAAGGAAAGGTGTGATAATTAGGTTTTTGGAAGTAATTTAATCCTTTGAAATAACACAAATGTTACTTCGAACTCTCATGATGCTGTTATATCTACGATCACACAAAATTAGTCCATTCATTGCAGAAAAGTCAACAACAAAGAGAAGTGGCCTGCAATAAAAGCTGTGACTGTAGGATTCATTCAGAAACTTCTGTGACAAAAACTGCACAACCACATAAGTGACATAATTGGAAATTTTGCCTGCAGCAAAGGCTCGCTTATGCAAATAAGTTCAAATTGTCAATGAAATATCGCTGAGAAAAATACAAGATGAAATGGCAAAAAGAAAACTGTTCAAAATAGGATAAAGAGAAATCGGTCAGCAAGTGCTGCAGCTTTATTTCTACCACTAAAGTACAAGCAGCGGACATCAACAGGATATGAAACATTGAAGTATGCTCTCATGAGATGCATTGCGTACAGCGCTGTTGAAAATTAAAAATGAAAGGCAGTGATCACTCTGTATTTCTACCAGAATGGCTTCAAATAAATACAATGTACCATTTCAAGACAGGGATCGCCCAGTCTAATTGGGTGATCCCTCAACACAGCTTTGCTTACAGGATTCTCTGTGAACACTATCAAGAAAACTATTAGACTAACAAAGCGAACATCATCTATGACAGTGTCACAATACTGCTACACCTTTCTTTTTTTCATTACAGTCATAACATGAATTAATAAATCACAATTCTTACTCTTTTTGTTTACAACACAGACTATAGGGTCTCACCCAGAAATATGTCTTCCTAATCAACCCTATAGCTGCACTCATGCTCTCCTCAGTATTGCAGTTACAGCGAAAATAATGCCCAGTGAGCCATACTGCTGCATGCAGATAATTTTGCCACACACTTTATTCACATAGATAGATCAGTCAAGACAAGTTGTAGATGGTCACACTGAAGGGAGTTTATTCAATTCTCCATCTATGTGACACAATACACACAACAGAGTATGGGGATGGTACAAAATCAATTTTTTAAAGTTAGACCCAACATCTTAATACAACCAATGAGAAAGTTACCCGAGATTCATTTAATGCATTCAAAACCCCACATTAGTAACAGATTTCCAAATCACTCTCAGGCAGCAGAGAATGAAGCGCTGGAGCTATAATATTTTGTCTGATATGTGCAGAACAAAGCTGCAGATCGAATGTCATTCGGAATGTGGTACAACTCTTACGACTAAAACAAAAAAGTGTCAGCCAAACTTTATTGCAGTTTAGCATGCAAGAAACAAGAACCAAGCACAGTAAAAAATGGTGAAAAATGTTCTGACAGTATAATTGCGAGCAGAAAATTATGAATGGTTGGGGAAAGAAAAACACTGCATTAACTTTGCAATGTCGCGAATACAGGCAATGCAAAATCAGGCACAGAATTAGGATTTCCATTTACATCACACCGCATCTGCAAAAAAAAATGCACCAGGCCACACTTTTAGGTCAATTCATGGATACAACAGCAAGAATGGAAAAAAAAGTCCTTCCCATGTCTCATTACATAAAGGCAAGCTCTGGGTCCAACAGAAAATTATTACACAGCCAACACATCAGGCCTGGCCAGTGGGTTTCCCAAATGCTGCTGTTTCGAGTTCACGTGTAGAAAGCCAGGTTTATTTAGTCATTGACTCCTAAAATCTGGCACATAACTCTAAAAACATTGATCCCTTCAGCGAAGAGCTTATCCCCAAACTGGCAGACTTAACAATGCACAATTGCACAATGGCTGCCTGGAACTGCACTGCATAATGCTGGAAGAACACCCGATAGATTTAAAGAGAAAATGTTTTTAGAAGAACATACCCCACTGAACACAGTAACATCTTTTTGAGATCTTATATACGTCTTCGCAAGATAAGCGAGACATCTTGCCGACAGAATAAAAACCTCTACAGACGTCTTAAGAGCATCCTCTGGAAAATCTTACGAACGTCTTATGTTTCTAGCAAGGACATCTTGAAAGATCTTGTAGCTTTCCTGTAGCAGGGCTAATGCACCACAAATTTTGGGATAGAAGACGTTGTGCAAGCTGCCCACAACATGTCTTTTATAACATTTATTATTATTCTTTAAACAGCTACATTTAGAAATATAAGGCATTCTGTGAGACATTCAAGGTCTAGGGAGGACTTCTAATAACATTTTGTAGCTCTCCTATAACACTGCAAATTTTGGAATACAAGACGTTGCTCAAGATCTCAACAAGATGTTTTATAACGTCATCTATACTTTTCCAAATAGATACTTGCACACCAGTTAAGAAGTTTAAAGCACCATGCAAGAGCTGCTCTACATTTTGTAAAAAAAAGTGCCCCCTACCCCCTCCCCGCCCAAAAGAAAGGAAGCAAGGTACTTAAATGAAAAATGAGTTGTAGTCACGCTTTCAGCAGAATAAAGTTTTATTTCACAACTTTAAGAAAACAAGAACAGACCTTATATCATATACAGTTGTGCACTTGCACAATACTGCAAACACATAAGTTCTTATATTTATTAAAACTTGAGTAACCTGTCATATTAGTATTAAAAAAGATACGGTAGCAACCTAGCTGTTACAACAGAGCTGCACTTCAGCTTACAACTATACAGCACAAACTGCTATGCAGAGTATTAAATAGCACAGGGGCCCATTTACTCAGACTGCAGAATAATACAAGTCAAGAATGTATACAATAGTAAAGTGCACATGTATTTCAGTGCACATATGACATAATGTTACACTCACAAGATGCTTTCAAGGCACAGGTTAATTTGCCAAGACCTTGCTAGGGCTTAAAAACCGTCTGCGCAATAAAAAGAGACTGCAAAGCGAGATTTGCTTACAGGAGCTTACAGGCAAAAACAAGAGCAAGTTCACATCAAATCAGAAAACATTAGAAATGGCTTGACAAACACTTCCCGCAAGAAACGAAGGCATTGTATAAGTTACGCTTGGAGGTATTCTTACAGAATCACATTTTGTCCAATGGACAGGTTCAAATACACAGATCAAATGAGCATAGACCCATTCCAGCACTTGTGCAATTAGCAACAGCTATATATATAGATGCTGGCAATGGCTTGGCAAAACTCAATTTCACTAAAATGGATGGCATGATAAACATACATTTATGCCTAGAGCTGTTTTTCCACATCAGTATCAGAGAATGTATGCAGGAAGCCATTCTCCACTAAGGCAAGACTAAAAAGAAAAAGTCAGCAAAGAAACATTTGTTAACCCTTAACATGACCAGACCAGTTTGCAAAAAAAAAAATCTGCACCTTTCAGGACAGGGGCTCCATGCAGGGGAGGCACCTGCTGATGCAGTTGCATAAAAACAGGACAAAAAGAAAAACGGCTACGCCTAGAACTGTTCTACATCAGTATCACAGGTGTAGCCAGGAACTGATTCAAGCACTAAGGCAACAACTAAAAACAAAAGAAAGCAAAGCAGCATTTGTTAACACTTAACATGACTAGAACAGCTTGGAAAAAAAAAATCTGCACCTTTCAGGACAGGGGTTCGAGACACAGGGGAGGAACTTGCTGGTGAGGTTGCACAGAGAGAAAAGCAGCTCTGTCTAGAGCTGTTCTAATCAGTACAACGTTATGTGGCTAGGAAGACATTCCCCCACTAAAGCGACATGCTTAAAAAAAGAAAAGGTCTTCAGCTTTCAGTACATGGGTCCTCACACGCAGCATCCAGATCAGGGGCTCGATAGAGGGGAGGGACCTCCTGATGTAGTCCTGTAGAGGTGTTGAGAATTGCAGTGCTAGATTAGTGTTCTGGCCATTCATAATGAAATTCATGATCAGCATAACTACAGCCACTGAGCTCAAGGACAAGCCCATTTCTGAACGCTACAGCATGCAGTGAGATGGAGAAAGACTACAGCTGACAGCATCATGATTTATACCCATTACACTTCACAAAACAGTCACTCCGAAGCAACTAATTTAAAACGGTACGTTGTTGGGAGAGTCGGTCAGGCATATCTTCAAAGTATACTGCACACACAAAAACAAGGACGTGAAGGTACACACAACAAACGCAGAGCAACTAACAAGCAACCAAAGCTGCTAACCCACACAGAATAGAGAAGAGTGCTCTTTTAACCCCGAATGCCATTTAAGCTCCACAAGCAGAGGTCCACAATGGCAGCCACCTTTTTCGGACGAATGAGCACAATATTTCATGCTGGATTTGCCACCTGCTGCCACTGAACAAAAACTATGGCACTTAACGGGCATAAAAGTTACAGCTGCAGAAAACGGTAGCACTGCATCCATCCTTTCTCAGGCGTGTAGCCAGAAATTTTTTTCAGAAGGCACCAAAATTGATAATTTTGCCTACCAGGGGAGGTGAGGAATACCCATTAGGAACACTGACAAGAGAGCATAGCATGCCCCCTATGGAATAAGTCTGCTAGGGAAGCTGCAGTATTTATTTCTCTACTGAATACTGTAGGCCTAAGCCCAAGCAAAAAGAGCATATACAATAAAAAAAAGCAGATGAATGTCAAAAGCAGTTAGACCAGAAAATAAAAATAAAATAAAAAAGTAGAAAGTTTTCGTACCTTTTGGCTGCAGTCTTGACACGAGCTGAACAATTTTTCACCCATGCCATTACACCATCTTGTAAATCTTTTAATGTCGCTTGTGACATGCTTTGCATCTGGCTTGCTGCTTCTGCAGATAAACAGTAAATTGTGGACATTTTTAGAAATACATTACAGTGCATGTCATACTTAAAAGGAATACGAGAAATTATTAAATTTGCTCCTAATGCGGATAAAAGTAGCCTTCACCGTGAATCAGAAACATGGCATCAGACTCCTCTCGAGCACTTTGTGGTTTACTTTTCCCCACTTCTGGTAAAAGCTACTTTTCTCAAGTTACAACTTGGTTTAACCATTTCTCATGTCATGTCAGCAAATACCTGCAACAATTTTTTTAAAAGTGCAGTCGATTTAATATTCTGAACAAGAAGTGAACTGGAAATCAAATTAGGCTCAGTTAAGGGAAGCCTTATTATTACACTGCAGTTCATATTACAGATTCCTCCACACTTTCAAGGTAATAAATGTTCAGTTAAAACAAATTTTCATTACTTTTTAATCAATGATTTGGTACCTTGCCACAGTCATGGCTGGCTATATAGCTGTATGAATTTTCATATATTCTAGTACTATTGTGATTGTTGAACAAAAGGAAATCAGGCTGTATACAGCCTAGCAAGAGAACAGCAGTTCGCAATTGGTAGCGAGGTGCTGGAAGTAGTAAGAGAATATGTCTACTTAGGGCTGGTAGTGACCGCAGATCCGGATCATGAGAGGGAAATAACTAGAAGAATAAGAATGGGGTGGAGCGCATATGGCAGATTCTCTCAGATCATGAATGGTAGCTTACCAATATCCCTGAAGAGAAAAGTATATAACAGCTGTATCCTACCGGTACTCACCTATGGGGCAGAAACGTGGAAGCTAACAAAGAGGGTTCAGCTTAAGTTAAGAACAAAGCAGCGAGCTATGGAAAGGAAAATGATAGGTGTAACGTTAAGAGATCGGAAGAGGGCGGAGTGGGTGAGGGAACAAACGCGGGTTAATGACATCTTACTTGAAATCAAGAGGAAGAAATGGGCTTGGGCAGGGCATGTAATGCGAAGGCAAGATAACCGCTGGTCCTTAAGGGTAACGGATTGGGTTCCAAGAGAAAGCAAACGTAGCAGGGGACGGCAGAAAGTTAGGTGGGCGGACGAGATTAAGAAGTTTGTGGGGATACAGTGGCAGCAACTGACAAAGGACAGGGTTAATTGGAGAGACATGGGAGAGGCCTTTGCCCTGCAGTGGGTGTAGTCAGGCTGATGATGATGATGATACAGGTGTGGCAGTATTAAGCACACAGCCTTGGACACACGAAGGCACACTCATGTCACATGGGAGCATGCCATGCAGCCTGGTCTGCAGCTCATCTCTAGCGATGACGACCATGACCCAGCTCTGCTGCAGTCCGACACAACCAGGAGTGTGACAAGCAGCGTGGGACTGGGTCAGTCTGCTGCTAAATGACATGCATTCTCTTTAGACGCCTATATTCTACATGGAGAGCCCAAGTTTAGTGTGCTGCAACGACTACAAGGTGGTCTTGGAAACGCAAGAATTAAATACATCTATTACACCAAAAATTAAATACGCCTAAAATATAGTCACCCACATACTTGTCTAGAGTGCTGGATCAACAAGCTCTATTGAGCATTATTCATCACTGTCTTAGCATATTATTTTTTCAGACACTGAGAAACTAGTTAAAATCATTGCAAACATCTATGCACAAAATTGTGTTCTCTACACCACTCATAACTGACAGCATTGTACTCTCTAGTGCGTGGCTCAAGTGCATGCAACAGGTGCGTGGACGACAGTACAAAAATCTCCCAGACTGTGGCGACTGAATGTGCAAATTTAAAAGCTACTCCATTTTAGTTTATAAGCTTACTAGTTGAAATGGCTGACTTCACTTCTAATATTCACTATTACTGACAATACCTCAGTTCATTTTTCTAATCTGAGTATTATTACTCCTTCACTACTAACACTTCACCATTCACCCACCATAATCTCGAATCAATTTATTTTGCATTAAAAAAGTCAATTATAACATTCCACCAGATGAGAATTTAAGGCATACCGGTCGTATGCTTCAAAAATAAAGATAAAGGTGGATCTTTCCTGGTTATCCCTTTTTGCTTAATTTAGTGAAACTAAGCCCCATACAGCATTCACCGGAGTTAAAAAAAATCAAACCCAGAAGAAGCCAATTTACATAGCAATTCGTCCACCTTAAGGCTCCCATTAGCAGAGAGCCATGTTACCTTGTTTGCCCCATGACGCACTAAATATACAGTTTAACATTATTATTTCACTAAAGAAAGAGGCTAAGGACTCACTTTGAACAACAACAAAAAGGCGCAGGTCGGCAAATGCTTTTTTCCCCTTTTGGCCGTAGAGGCTGAATTTATGGCCAAGTTCATTTGTCAAAAGCCGTGCCAGTATGCGCGCTGTCGCTGAATGCGGGCTGTTTCCGCCAGTACTGGCAAGCTGACTGACCTGCATAAAGAACCCGGTAAGCCAGAAAAACATCCATTTTTCGAAGTAACCACAGCTGTGTACCTGTCACTAAAAAAAATTCCTCATACAGGTATCTAAAGCATCCAAATGGATTAAATAACAAGGGAAAGTAAAGCTGCCTCAACAACAACCAAAAAGAAAACTAATGCACAGATGAAATATGCAAGACTAAGCACTGCTTGCATTATTTTTAATGAAGCACAAGGTATTGAATTCACATTTCTAGGTAAATGAGGTTAGGTATGGTTGCTGCTGCCAAACATTACAACTCAATTATTTTCATCTTAATTGCAGTGGAGTGGAAGGTGCAAACACAAGATGGCATCTTTGAGCATACTCTTCTCATGTGCTCACGAGTCAACTTAAGAGGCAAGAAATCTGTCTTGAGCTTGTTTCCACTCCACTGCACACAACTTCCGAGACGAAGTTTAACACTATCCACTAAAATCTAAAACTCATGTGCAGCTCAATTAACTGATGTTACCTGCATGCAAAAAATGTTTAAGCAAATGAGTTTAATTATACCATCTCAGTACACAGTGCCTGGCTCGCCTCCAGCTTTTTTTCAATCTCAACGACATCCTGTTCAGTTTTTAAAGGCAGCATGGCAATGATGTTGTCTGCGCAGCCCTGGTGCACTTCTTTCACAGAAAGCATTCTCTTTATACCCCTGACTTCCTTCTTGAGAACACACAACTCTCGCAGGACGAGGAGAGAGGTATCTGGAAAAGCAACAATAAAGCCATAAAAATGGGCGCACAAACACCTCCAGAATGCGACTGTCCTCGCTCACAAGGTTCTGTATTTCAAATCAATGAACATTTGTTTTTTTTTAGTACATGCATGCCTTACGCTCCAATTTTTTACCTGTTTGTTCTGAAAATATTAATAATACTGTAACTGCAAACAGCAGCCTATTCAATACGCAGCCAGGCATTATTAATTGATGCTCCACATTTGTTGATGGACTACGCATCTGCATGCTGTTTTCGCCCTCCATCTTATGCAGAAAAGCACAAAGCTAGGTCACATGGAGTTGCTAAGCATGTCTTGAAAGCTATTGGCGTTCAGTGAAGCTAAGAAAGCTGAGAGCCCGAGGGTTAGTCTACGAAATGCCCCTGCTGAGTCACCCTTGGCTTGCAAACAGAAAAAAAGCAAAGTAATGAAAGACACAAAATGAAATTTGATAGTAAATTTGTTACATTGTTACACATACCTTGTGCAGAGCAAGGCACCAAAACATCTTGGCCACTGCCAGGAGGTGACTCCACAACAGGTGACTGCACGGGCACTAATATTTAAAACGCACAAAAATCCGTATTTAATCATAAACTTTCTCAAAAAGTTTCTCATGCAAAGCAAACTTATGAATCTGTTCTGATGTGGATGTTTGCCATTAGTAGGCAGCATTTGGTAACCCTAACTCTGTGTACTTTTGCAATTCTGATGCCCTACAGGTCATTAAACTTTCATTTATAAACCTGCTCCAAGCAAGAGAGCATTATGTTTTAGATGTGTTTTTTGCAGAGTCTGATATTTCCTTGTCACAAATCCTTGAAGAGAGCTGCACTGCACTTTCTTGACAAAGCTGAAGTATTGGGTAATCTTGCATATTAAGCCTCCTTAAAATGTAACCTATAATAGCAAACTAAACTCCTGTTTGGGCTTAGTTCTTTCATGCTGCGTACTGCCAAGCACTTTAAATATTTTATTTACCTGATGGCACTATATCCAAGCAATTAAATTTAAGACACAAAGCTTTAACCATTTGTTAGGAGCATGCAAGCAAATACCATTCTAGCCTGAATGGCCTTGATGACTTGGAGGAGACTGAGTGGCAACTTCTGAACCGCGTTCCTCGATAGGCTCTGCAGGGGCAGTTTAATTCATGTCGCGGCCATTTCGTGGCATATATACGCCACGAAATGCGCGCGACATGAATTAAACTGCCCCTGCAGAGCCTAGCAGAGCCAGCAGCGTGAACGGCGGGGCTAAGACAACGAGAAGCACGACTTTCGTAGTCCGCGAGCAAACGAATCCGTCTACAGCATGCCAAACGGCATTAACTGCGAAGAAAGACTGCTGTCGCTCGCTCTTCACAACAAATCCTCCGAAAAAAATGCGGCTGATAACTCAAGAACGGCAATTCACACAGTAAAGACGGGGATCCCGCTCATTATCAATGTTTTCCCGGCCGATCCTATGCCTGCAGCGAAACCTTTCGGCAAGCCGCATTGCTTTTTCCGGACAGAATGACGAAAAACCTTTGCCCACTGCCTCTTCGGTTGAAGCAACCGTAAGCGTAACGGAAACTCGGCGTCGCCGCAAGTCGGTATGCCGCAACGCGTAGACGTCAAAGCTGGCGAAACGCTTCCCGCCATGCTTCCCGCCAAACAGCGCGCGCTGGATGGATGGATGGATGGATGGATGGATGGATGGATGGATCAACGTTGGGATGGATGGATGGATAGGAGCGCTCCTTTTGAAACGGGGTGGTGGCAATTGCCATCATGCTAACACGTGACCACAGCGCCTCAGCCAATGGGAGGCTCGATCCGGCCGCGCTCTAGGCGACAGGAACCGGAAAGTTCAAATCTTCTCGCTACTTCCGCTCTTTTTCGTCAAAGGTGTGGGCGTGCGGGGGTGCGGGCGCGAAAACTCACTCTTGTAGTTCCGTGTTCGGCGAAAGTAGTGCGTTGTATGTGCGTATGTTCACGCTCATTGGTGCGAAATGCAGCGACTGTAACTTATGTCAGTGTTACTGTTTTCCCAAGTCGGCAGCGTCCGCATAAGTTTTCTTCTTTTGAACTCCACGTTCGAACTTCTTCTGGCGCGCTCTTTGTTGGAGCAGTAATAACAATAATACGGCCGGGCGTTGTCAGAGAGTGTTCGAACGTTGCAAAGCGGCTTGTCAAGAGAAGACTGGCGGCTAAATTGGTAAGTCAGTGTACTACAGTCATTGATCCTCGACTACGAGAAAAAAGAAATGGCCCATCCACTACGGAGCTTGCATCTGACTTGGCCAACACGTGATCCCTTTGAATATCCTGTGTACCAACCGCCGCGGTGGCTCAGTGGTTACGACGCTCGGCTGTTGGCGCGGAAGACGCGGGTTCGATCCCGGACGCGGCTGCTCAATTTTGATGGAGGCGAAATTCAAGGGGCCCGTGTACTGTGCGGTCTCAGTGCACGTTAAAGAACCCCAGGCGGTCGAAATTTCCGGAGTTTTTCACTACGGCGTCCCTCATAGCCTGAGTCACTAAATCAACAAATCAAATGATAAGTTTGATATATCGGGACTGTGCTCCAGGGTCGTCACTATGGTGAACTGCATCCGGTGCGGTAGTTTAGTTGAGCACCGCCTCCCCCTTATTTCGAAAATGAAAATTGTTTTTTTTTTTAGGAAACGAAATGGCATACTGTCTTACATATATCGCGGTGGACACCCGAACCGCGCTGTAACGGAAGGGATAAAGGAAGGAGTTAAATAAGAAAGGAAAATAGAGGTTCCCTATGTAGTGGAGGGCTCCCGAATAATTTCGACCATTTGAGGATATTTAACCTGCACTGACATGGCACAGCACACGGGCGCCTTTTGCATTTCGCCTCCATTGAAACGTGGCCGCTTCGCCTGTTTTGCTTTGGAAGACTCTTTGAGCTATTACGCATGAAAGGTATTGGACCAAAGTATCGCATGGAAGACCTATTTACAAAATATAGGCTCATGTAGCCGAATAGCCAACAGGAAGGGGCGCCCAGTACATGTACTGCTATTGTCATCCTTTCTGCTTGCACCTATAGACCGTGACAAGACCCTCCGGTGACAACACATTCCGGGTGCTTAGCTGGAAGCGCGTCGCCTCAGCTAGTGTGTAGGTGGGTGAACACTGTTGGAAAATTGAGCAATTACATACGCCATATCAGTCACCTGAAGGAGCACTCGGGAGTAGCCCATGTAGCGGGAATATAGTTTTTTAGGCCCGGTGAGATAGGCACCACAGGAGGACAAGGTAGCCTGGAAGGACGTGGACTTTCCAATGACGGCAGTCATAAACCAGCTGCTCATTTGTTTGTTCCGAGGAGAGATGGGTGCTGGCAAATTGGTGCATGAGCTAGCTCCGCTTGCATGCAGTGACATGTGCATACTGTGTTGTTGATGCGCGAGCAGGCAGTACGGATGTGTCCAGGCCCTAGGACAATGTAGTGTGCATGGGGAACAAAAGATAAAATGGTACAAAGACAGCGGTGTCGCAGTGGCAAACGTAACATAAGGTGGGGCGATTTCCCAATCGCTTTTGTCGGCTCAGGCCTTTGCAAATGTAAAGACCCCAGGGGGTCTGCGCCTGGTCCCATGCTGTTTGGCTCATTATGTATCACTGGAGTTCTACTGCCTTGAAGACCAGAACTGTTGTCGTTAGGCCTGGAAAATTTAGAACTTCCCTGGATCCTACAGGAGCCCCACAACCGTGCTTAGAGGCAAACCTCTTTTGGCACTTTACTTTTGTGAAAGCCGTATAAAGGAGAGTATGCCGGTCAATGTACGGTCGAGGCGTTCAGTCGGTCGATTCGAGGAGTGATAGGAGGTGTGTTCAGCTTGTATTAGTTGGAACATGAGCGGAGGACTGTTTTCGGCAGAAACTAGCGCCCTTAATCAGTAAATAATTGTCACATGAAGTACCATGCTGAAGGAAGTCCTCTCGCACAGGAAAACTTTTACCATTTCTATTAATACATTGAAAAGACTTTTGCGCGAAAATTTCATTGTGTAGTTGTAGTTGGGTTCACAGTTACTGTGATTTCTATAATGTTTACTTTCTTTTCGAGTGACTTTTCTGTAACGACTGCTTTTGAGTTGAATGAACTATATTTAATTTATGTTCGTCATACTTACTTTTTGTACATTATTGATTATAAATGTCTCTCCTGATGGATTCTGCACAGGGTTTTGTTGAAACAGATTTTATTTTGCTCAAATATTGGCACAAGTGTTGTGCACAAGTTCAAACATCATGTTGAATTGTTTTCAATCTAAGTGGTTTGTATGTGTTTCTTCCTTAGTTTATGATTTGGTTATTCGCAGTGCATCGCTATCGACTTTGTGATGGGGTCAGGGGACGCAGCCAGGTACCGGTTTTATACCTTTTGTTCCCGGCCCTTAGTTTTCTGTACTGAGAACTAAAATGTTAATAAACTCAACTCTATAGTTAGCGCATGTTATGGCGAATGGGTTGGTGTAGCGTACCTGGCTCAGTGACAGTGACCATCAACTTATCATCTAAGCAGGACGTCGGAAAGGTATGAGCAGGTTGAAACCAATGCGATATAAAGGTTCGAGCAAATGTCAGTAGGCTGAAGCGCACAAGCTGGTGACGCAAATCACAGGAAACAACATAGCCTCATGCGTTGTGGCACAAACTGGTTCTTAAAAAAGAGCTGTGCACCTGTTTGTGCGTACTCTACACACCAAGACAGCCAGCAGTTGGCAGGTATTTTCTCAAGACGCCTAAGCAAAGCCACTAGGGCAAAAGAAGCAGCATCTCAGGCCCATCAGAGTGGATATTACGGCAGTAGTTCTGTCTAGCAAATCGTAGGGAGGAATTGGTTTCTGAGTCAAGGTCTGCAATTAGCGATTGTAATGAGAGATCACGGCGCTGTTCGTGGGTTATATTGAGAAGTTCCGGTGTGAGGAAGAGAAACTAAATAATGTCCCCCTCATTGCAATCGGGCGGTACAGGGTGAAGGTCAAGCAGCCTAAGTCGTGGTGGTATATGTGACGGTGAGCGAATACTCTTGCAAACATACGGCCCGGTGCCAAGTCAGCCCGTAGTGTCCTTTTTTTTCTCTTTAGCGAAGAAAGCCAGAAGAGCACAATTGTTGGTCAGGACTGGGAAATGCCAACTGAACAGAAAACGGTGAAAATTGACAGCAGCCTGAGCAAGCGCTGAACTCTCACATTCATTGATGTAAAATAAATACTTCCGCTCAGCAGGTAGCATAGTAATGACGAGCTCATGGTTCTGCCATTTTTTGGCTAGGACAGCAGCAGCACTGTGTCCGCAGGCGTGGATGAGAACTTGAGTTGTGCCTGATGCATCGAAATTGAAAAAAATTGATGGCAAGTTGATGGATTGATGGATTGATTTTTTTTTTCTCATACACCTCAAATCTTCCAAATAGGCACAGTGCATTACTGGTAATAACTCCTACTATGATGGCACAGCATTTGAAGTGCTATTGTTGCTATGCATAACATTGCAACCTAAATCCCAATGCATCGAAACCACATATAAGTGGTCTTTATTTGCAAAGATTCTTATTATTGCTATTGAGTTGCAAGAAAAATTCTTAAAGTGGAAACTTCAAAGCTTCAGTTTTGTGCATGCATAAAAAGCCCCTGCATGCAAATGTCAGAGTTGCCTGTTCTGTTGTTTCATGAGACTTTCTGCATTGCAAGTGCAGTAATTGCTTTTGTGCTATTTATGTGACTTTTCCTATATAAACGCGTTTATTGGTCACCTGCATTAGGTTCTCAGTATTTTTTACAGGGCACTAGGTTCTCAAGTGAATGCGACTTTGCTGTGGGGCCTTACACTGTGCATAGCAAATCTATCCTGCGTGCAAGACTTGTTGGGTATATGCTAACTGGTTGTGAACCTAGCCTAGAAGCTCATACATCCAAAACAAGGTGACGCACAAGAACATAGCAGCGTCTCCAGATATGGTGGTGATATACAGGCACTTTACCTGACTTTATTAAGTGACAGAATATGAGCTCACTAGTGCTAACTGCGAGATGCTTTTCTGACTTTCGAGTGTTCGGATACCTCTAACTGTCCCTTTTGTAGGTCATTTCTCTTCAGCACATACCATCTTTGTGCGCTCTGTTCCGTACTAGCTTGCCCAGATACAATGTAGACTAGGTCCAGGAAATGAAGCTAGCTTAATTAGTAGTAGTAGTAATAGTAGCACAGCAATATTTAGACTTTCTAGTGACAAGTCATTTGTACGTTCTCATGAAATGGATTGAGCAGTTAACCGTACACATCTTTAATTTTGTTTTTTGTCGCACTATGGCACATTGCTCTGTTCATTTTTGCAAGCATGGGAGTGTGTAAACAATCGCTAGGAGGCAGTGGCCCCAATTTCCTGGAGCCATGTTTCTGGACATCTAATATAAAGTCAGCATTTTAGTTTTGTTGTAAGTTTAGATGTTGCAAGTATAGCAGCATGAAAGCTACTTCTCTGTTAAAAGCATACTTGAGTGCAAAGCAATAAGTTCTGACTTTTCCCCAAATTTGCTGCCTTTTTGACATGCTGGATCCATGTTTTTTGCTTTCTATGGCTAATATTCACATTTCCACTCTTCAGTGAGAAATGCAAGAAAGACTTAAAGCAGATGTTTTGACTTTTCCACATGCTTGATTTATTTTCACACATCTTCTGACAGTGGACGCCTCTTTAAATCTCAAGAGTGTTGGCTTTGCACTCTTTTGTATCTTGTTTGTAGCAACTAGCTGAATTGTTGTTTTCAATGTATATAAGAGCTTTCCGACTGGATGTAGCCCCTTGAATCCAGTCAGCTGAGTGCAAGTACCTGAATTCTTCAGCAAACACTGGAATGACCCAGTTCTACTGCTGTCCACATTCACCTTTGGTATCCCCAGTCTCATGAAACACTGCAGTCATTACCCTTTTTGGTCTTGCTTCCGGATTTGTGCCGTGCGTCCTCAGCTTGTCGCAGTTCCAGTTGTGTTGATGTGGGAAGTCTTCAAGAGATATGTATGGATTGTGGTAAGAGTATGTCTGGGGTGTATTTCTTTTCTTTTTTTTTTTCAGATTGTAAGCGGATCTTCTGAGATTTCCGACAAAGTGCCAAACACCACTTCATCATTCAAATTACTTCCAGCCAGGACATTGTCACTTCCTTCCTTTTACACTGCAGGCGAAACTGTTTCACTGTGTCTTGGAATTTCCTGTTGTGCATAGGCACATTCACATATTTGAGCAGAAGTGCTACATGATGCTTACCAGCTTGCTAGTATTCCTATGGATTTGCCTTGGATATCCTTATCTTGTTTTCACAGCTCCTGTTCTCCTCCAGCTGTTTCATACTTTGCCTTACCAGCAATAGTGTTCCCGAGGTGCAGTGTTTGCCAAGATGGTGGTTGCATTTGCCCAGAAAGGGTTTTTTCATAACTGTATCAGTGTTTTTAAAGGTATTACAGCTACACAATGCACCTGGATTCTACAATAGCCCTGCTCGAAGCGTGAAAATTGCTTACCAGATTGAATTCTTTTTTTTTCATGGCACTTTACTGTCAACTAGATGTGACCCTTCTATGGGCCTGTATTGTGCTTGGCATGGCTCACAGGGGACGTATTCAACAGGCGAGTTGTATCACGGTGTATATAAACTAGTAGTGAAGCTTGCCTAAAATGTCATAGTACATCTGAAACGCACCTCGAGCCTTACAGGTTTCTCTTGGTCGAAGCAGTTAACCTGGGCAATTGTGACGTTTTAGAAAACTGAATTTATGAGTGCTAACATTTTAGGCAAGGATTGCGAAATAGTTTCCCAAGTTCACTTTTCAACGTCGTGTTTTCTGTCTTGTATATTGTTTTTTCTTTAGCACATTCTATCTCTCTGCCCTCTCAGCTGCCAATATGTTGTTTTCCCAATATGCCAATGTTGCCAATATTTTGTTTAGACTAGGTCTGCCTGTCGCTGTTTGCAAATGAACTTGACCTAAGAGTAGGAGCAGCAGGAGTGATAGCAATAATAGTGTTAATCTCTCTTCATCTGGGTGTGCTTGTAGTATTCAATTACCAGTTAAGTAGAGCTGCATGTGACATTGTTTTTATTGCACACATAATGCATTACTCTGTTAATTTTTGCAGGCATTCAAGCTAATATGAGAAAAGCAAAGAAAAACGTTTTGCGGCAAAATATGCCTCAAGGCAACTACTCTGCCTGACAGTTGTTGTCTAAAACCGCATATTTTGGCAATTTTAACTTGTAATGAATGTGGGCACAGTGGGCCACCTCAAGATTTTGCTAATGGTACCTCGGTTGGTGTTTGTGTGATTGAGTGGCAACTGGGCTTTGGGCGAATGTTCCTGTTAGACATGCACATAAATGCACATAGACAAAAGCGAGTTCAAGCTTCGTGATTGCGGTTCATAAAATATGCTATGGTATTGCACTTCCATACCATTTGAAGTCTTTCCCCACAGCAATATATGAGATGAAGTCTCCTGAAACGAGCCTGTGTTTATGCTGTGCTGCATGAAGAAATGATTTGCCTTGTTGCTGTTATATTTCCAGAAATATGGCTGTCTTGCCACTTTATTATGATTGTTCTTTTTGCATCATATGTGCACTCTGAACATTAATGAGAGTCTGTGTATGAGTGGCCGCCGTGGTGGCTAGTGATTATGGTGCTCAGCTGCTGACCTGAAAGACGACTTCGATGGAGGCGAAATTTTAGAGGTCCGTGTACTGTGCGATATCAGTGCACGTTAAAGAACCCCAGGTGATCGAAATTTCTGGAGCCCTTCACTACTATGTCCCTCATAGCCTGAGTCGCCTTGGGACGTTGAACACCCATAAACCAAACAAGTGTATGAGTGTCAGGTGTGTAAACAGATCGAGGGTGGTGAGGACCCAAACTCTTTGACATGAGGTATGTGCGGGGTTCGATCCAGTGTTGCTGGGTGCCCACCAGTGATGCGAAAGGTGCAAACTTTCCTCTGACCTAGTGCTCAGGTTATCTGTGGTGAAATGCTTGGAAAAGGGGCCTTTGACCCCACCTTGGATAAGTGCAGACACTCTGTGCCATGGCGCACTTTGGTCGTGGCTACCCTTGATTCATAAGAATCCATCATGATCATCATGAATTCAAAGCAGGTTTGATAAGCGCCTTGCTTAGTCCTTTCTAAAATTCTTGACATGCCCAGTAGCCAATAACATTTCTCAATAATAAGCAAAAGTGAGACGGATGCAGAAAATATCCAGTTTACATCACTGCATGCTTTGCAAATGGAAGTGACAAGTAAGACTGCTGCCTTGTATCTTTTGGTACTCCATCCCATTTTAAATGTGAAGAGTGTTGGATTTTCACTTTTTGCGTCTTGTATGTATACTGGGTATCAAAAGAAATTGTTTGGCAAATCAGAGTCGTTTTAGGTTGATGCAGTCCCTGGAAGCAAATCTACACTGCTCAAGTATCTGAATCCTGCAAAAAGCAGCTGAGTGATCCAGTTTGTTTGGTGTCTGACTATATCTGTGATATCAGAGTCTCCATGAAAACACTTGTTGAAGGCTCCTTTCTTTCTGCAACATTCTGCATTCGCATCGTCCAACCTTCGCTTGTCACAATGTTGCTTGTTATGCAAATGAAGGCTGGAAAAGAAAGTACATGTATAAGGACACTTTTGTTGGGTTTTATGGGGTTTAACATCCCAATGTGACTCGGGCTATGAGGGATGCCGTAGTGCAGGGCTTGGGATAATTTCGACCACCTTGGCTTCTTTAACGTGCCCTGACATCATACAGTACACAAGCCTGTAGCATTTCAGCTCTAATGAAATGTGACCACTGAGTGTGAAATTGAACCAGCATGTTTCAGGTTGGCAGTCGAGCATCATAACCACTGATCCACAGCGGCAGCTTTGAATAGAGATGGAGAGCTTCGGCTGAAGATAATTTTTCTTTTATTTTTTTTTCAGGTCATAAGCCTTTCTTCTGGTATCTTCAATGAAGTTCAAGTCCCATCATATTATTGACTGCTTTTGTGCAAATTATTTTGCTTGCTTTGTTCACACTGCTGTGCAACATGTTCGCTGATGGGCATTGTCTTATCCAAATTTGTTGTAATAATCTGCGGCTGATTAATTTTGTACTTCAAGTTTTGATGTCAGGCTTTGGCATTTCTCCACTATTTATAAATTTTGCCCCACATATTTAACTTTACTTTCACCAGAGCAAATGCTCTCCTCCCATCTCGCACCTTCTCTACAGGTAGGATTGCAGCTTTGAGTCAAGGTATTCCTCAGATGCACGATGTACTTTTTGCACATTTTCACGAAGATAGTTGCACATGCTCAGAGCACCTTTTGTGATGACCAAACTGACATTGTTAACGGATGCAATAGGTGGTAGGAAGATTGTAGAACTGTGATAATCATGTGGGTAGCATCGGTGCATTGTCAGGTGTCTCAGTGCTGCAGCGTTGAAACCACACTTTTCATGTGCATGTCATGTTTTTAGGGTCCGTGTCTGAGATTGTCTGAACTTTGGTGGTCTTATTTCTTTGATGAGTTTTGAGCAGTGCTATATTGAATATATCCAATTTGTGGATTTAAAACAATAACATGAGCAAGAAAAAAGCCCGACACAGGGCACAGCTTGAGTTGTCCATTTTTTTTTCTGTTCTATGTATCTCCAGTACCGTGGTGTTGCATTCTAAATAGTTTGGACGACAAATATGGTTAACCAGGTGTCCCCAAAATCTGGCTTATGAGCACTGAGGGGTGTGATTGTGTCAGGAAGCCCCATAATATATGCCGCTGTTTAGACATCGTGCTATGCCGTGCTTTGCCGTTGAAACTCATGGAATCAAATTTTCTTGCACAGATGTGAAGTGTGATATTGAGGCAGCCTTCTGCACATGGTCTTACGTGTAAACAACCATGATTATTAGAACTGCTTTAAACTCTCTGGTAAATTTTAATTTGTGTGAAGTTGTGTATTATTTCGCATCTTTATTTCTTTGCCAAAGTTTTTGCTGTTTCTGAGTTGATTATATGGGCCCCATGATTTTTTTTAAGTTGTGTAAGTGGCGTGTCGTTTAATATTTGCATCGTAAAGTCGATCTCCAACAAATGTAATGGGGGAAAAATCGGAGTGGTCCCCTTGCTCCATGAAAATTCATCTAGGGGATGTTTTTCATATTTTTACCTTTTTTTGTGAGCTCAAATTACAGAAAATACAAAGATAGGACAAACGGTGCTAAAGTCATACAGAGGCTCAGAATATTTGTAGCTCTACATATGCAACTACTTTTGTAGTGGCATGCTGGTAATGACCTTCTGTATGCTGGATGTTATCTGCGTGCCAGCTAGGAAGGGAAGAATCTTTTGTGTCAGGTCTAAGCTTTATTTAACTTTGACTTGCTGACTTTGGCACCCAATGTGTCAACAACATAAGAGTGACTGATTAGAGGCACCTTTGTCATTTATTTCTCCTTCTTAAAGGTGGCAACAGTGTAGAACTGTGGAGTGAGGCATATCCCTCACATTTTGGTTAACTTTTTTTTTTCTTAACGCAGGCTCTGTCACTGATGGCAAATCCAGCTCGCCAACACAAGAAAAATCGCAAGGAAGGCGACAGTTCCTGTGCCAAGATTGTGGTTATGCTACAACTTTCCGCGCAAACTTCAAGCGCCACCAGAGGACACACACTGGGGAGCGGCCCTTTGAATGCAGACATTGCGGCAAGAGCTTCGCAGTGAAGATGACCCTGGTAGACCACATTTACACCCACACAGGCGAGAAGCCGCACCAATGCCAGCTGTGTCCCATGGTCTTCGCAAGGAGGTCGGACCTAAAGAGGCACGTGCAAAAAAAACACTAGAATTGAAAACTGCTCCTTCCTCACTTTTGCTTGCAAACGTTAGCGTGTAGGTAGCAAGTATCATGAACAGAATAGCCATGCAAAAATGTCCACTATTTTATAAAGCCCTAGCGTGCTATTTTGCAAGCTTTCACTGGTGACCTAAAGTGAAGTTTGTCCATCCACGTGCCTTCCGACAAAGACTATGCTGTGTTACGGTCTGCCATATTGACAAGGAGCATGTTTGATTTCGAGTTGAACGATTGCGAACACTTCTGGCTCTGTGCTCATAAAAATCGGAATGGCATGAGGAAAATGATTAGTCACAGATAAGTGGGGTTGTGTAGTAAAATTTCGTTTTACTTACTATAGAGGTGCTGTGCAACCCAGCTCTTGTGTGTTTCCTGCAGCAAAGCATTTTCTAGGCTGCCTAAGAAAGCCAGAACAGAATATTGTATGGACTTTGAATGTTCGTTTTTGTGAAATTTGCACATGAGGCATCATAAAGGTTCTTTTTTCGCTTTTCTATTAAGGCTTTGGAACTTCAAAATTTGTGTTGGGCAGGTGAAAACAGGAAGAAAATTTTTGTCTGGAGATTATGTATTACCTTGATGCAAAGTTTTAGGCTACTGTGAATGAAAGACAGTTTCTTTGATCTTTGAGTTCTTTTTTTTTAAGTGTTTTCCCTGTTAGATGCTTTGCAACATATAAGAAGAATTTTATTTATCATTTATGCTGTGTGTTCTTTCCGGGTTGAAATAAAGCTGCACTATTGCTGGCATGTTTTCACACTCTGGAGAAAGTAGTTGTTATTGCTGGGCTCTTTCATCTTCCGCTCCCTCCTAAGCCCAATACCAACAATTCTATTAGTTGTCATGGCAGTAGTACAAATAATAGTACTTCAAGTAATTAACAGTATTTGTGAGTGCTCAGAATGCGCATGTAAAATGCATTGAGCAGTTAAGCACAGTAGCTCATGCACTGAAGCGTGGGTCAGAAGTTTTAAGTAAACACTGCTTGAAGACATCTATTTTTTTATCATGATACAGTTGAAGTTAAGAGCATGTAAAACATTTCTTTTAGGTTCAGATGTATACTTGGACACAGTGAAGCACTAAAGCATTTTGTGTGAATCTCATTAGCCTGGCACTGAATGATTCTTTCCTTATGACCATAAGTATGGGGACACCTAGCAACAATGTGCACAAACTTGTTTGGTACCATGGTATGGTCTACCTTTTCTTAATTATAACAATGCTGTCATATTATTTTGCCTTTCTTCCCTACAGCTATATGGTGCTGCAGTAAGTACTTATGTCTGCCTGCACCGTGGTGCTGCCACCTCGAGCACGAACGTAATCTACTTGTTTATTTTCATAATGGTGCAGAGTTCCTTGGAATGACTTTCTCTCTATTGTTCTGTCTTTAAAGCATTTTTTTTGTTTTTGTTATTACTGGTGTCATTGTTATAAGTAGTGGTGTGACTGTTTTAACAGTTGTATTGGCTTTTTCCTTTTTCTTTTCCTGACATTGTACTTGTACAGGTAGCAAGCTTGGTCACAGCCATGTGTGTCCAGTGGACATCGGTAAAGCCAGATGTAAAGCAGGATGTGAAAGCCCACAAGAAGTGAGCTGTTTCAGTATCACTTTTACCTGAAGGCATTCGCATGCAAGCGAAGAAGAGAATACCGTAAAAACAGCATTTATGCTAATGCATCTGCTCCTCCATAAAGCTCCTGCTCATTCTGCTAGCTTTCAGTGATGCACTTGTGTCCAACCTTCATGCATTGTGCTGATTGGCCAGCTTAGTTGCGGGGTCTTTTTTAATGGGGCAGTGCATGGTTTGTGTGGGTATAAATTGTATATGAAAGCACCAAGAGAGTTTGTGGTAACTTCACTGCATGTTGGGATTGTCATTTGAAAGCGTCTGAGCTTTTTAACCTCAGTTATGTGCTTCACAGTTCATCATCCTTGGCTGGTATCTACACAGTGCGTTCTTGGTATTCATGGTGACCTCAGCGATCAAAAGTCAGCTGTATTACATAACTACTTGCATAGTGCTGTGTGCCTTACCACCTAGTGCTTCAGGGTTGTGGTTTGCATAGTGTAGGTATGTCTCTTTGTGAGAAAGGTTATTAGACCATCCTAGGGAGTTTGCCAGGTCGTTCTCCTCTATTTCAATGGTTTGTTTAAAGAACAGTGGCTGCAAAGCCTTCAGTTACTGTATTCATGTTGTGAGAACAAGAAATGAACTACACTAATTTGGGTAATGGATGATGTTGGCTCTGGGAGGCCAATGGTGTTCTTTATAACGCTTGATGTGTTTTGTAGTGCATCAACGTATGTAAGACTCTATTTTACAGCTTATTCGTATTGTGGGCAGTGGAGCAGAAGGAATGAGGGTATGCTGACGAGTATCAGATGTGTGTACCGTTTTTGCCCGATTGCAGGTTGACCTGTTTTTTTTTTTGAAAATGTGAAGTGGGGAGGTCGACTTACAATCGATACCAAAGCGTGCTATCATAAATAAAGGCGAGACAAACGAGATACCAGGGATGCTACAGCGTGGTTGCATTTTTTCTGTAGGGCTCTGTCGCATATCTCTCTTGGTGCTGGCCTTGAGCAGCTGCTTTGTCAATGCGCAGAACCAGCAGCCTGCCCAAGCGCGGTGGCGATGGCAGCTGTGGATAAGTGGCGGACTGGTACTTCTTGCCCTCCTCGTGTGTGGCTGCAGACTGCGGCTACTGATAAGCTGTGGCGGCCCAATAGCGCTGTTGTGTTCTGCTCTTAAAAAAGACATCTCAGCGTCCTCGAAGTTTTTTTTTTACTTTAACTGCGCACTCGGCGCTCAAGGGAGTCTCGATAGTTGTTGAAAGGGCTGCTGTTCTAGTTGCGGGAGCACGGCCACCACTGTGCTGCCACTCGGAACGGCAGTGGTGTCAGGGAGTGTTGGTAGCTGACGGAAGAGCCGACACTCGTCACGAGTAGTTTCTCTTTGGATGTGACATATTTGATGACCGCCCGCCCACCATGTTTTACCACTTTTTAACGTAGTGCTTCGTCAGTCGTTGTTTGTGCTCTGGGCCCGGTAAGAGTTCGGCACTTGTTCATGGCTATATTCAAGATGATTGTCATGATTTACGCTGAAGAAAAGAACTGCGCTGCGGGGAGCACGGTTTACATCTCGGAACGGGTGATAAAGGTGTGGCAGCTACAGCAAGGCAAAATTTTCAGCTGTTCCACGTGATTTCGTGATGTTGCTATATGTGAAGTGCGGAATTTCGCTGGACGATGACGTTAGAATGATATGCTATGGGACCGCAGCAGTGATCACGGTGACAGTGCTAGTGAGGATGATGGCGTAAGGGTGGATGAGTAGTCCAGTAACTAATACGTTTTAGTTTTGGAATGGCACACGGGCATGCTTGCGCGTAGCAGCCGATAGCGTCTAAGGTGGCCAGGTAATGCTATCACATTCTGCTATTAAAGGGGAATCCTAGGGGACCTGTAAGTTTTTTTTTTCCTGATATGAGATAAGGGGGGTTGACTTGCATTCGAGTCGACTTACAATCGTGTAAATACGGTAGTTTGCTTTGGAGCACAGGAAAGCAGTAGTCTGGTGGATGCCCCTCACATCGTGCTCGTAGCTTGCACTCCTCTGCGAACAGGTTGTGACATCGAGTAAAAAAGAGAAAAAGTTGTAATGTGGAAGCTTCAATTTTCTGCTTACATAAATAGTCCCTGCATGCAAATGTCTGAGTTGCCTACTCTGTTTCATGAAACTTTCTGACTGTGCAAGTGCAGAAATTGCTTTTGTGCTATTTGTGTGACTTTTCCTACTGTCCTACCATAAACGCCTTTATTGGTAACCTGCATTAGGTTCTCAGTTTTTTTCACAGGGCACTAGGTTCTCAACTTGATGCGACTTTGCTGTGGGCCTTTTTTCATCTTCCCACTGTGCATAGAAAGTCTGTCCTGCATGTGAGACTCATCGGGTATATGCTGACTGCTTGTGAACCTAGCCTAGAAGCTTCCATATCCAAAGCAAGGTGGCTCACAGGAACATACCAACGTCTCCTGGTATGGTGGAGATATATACAGGCACTTCATCTGACTTTATTAAATGACGAAAAATGATCTCACTAGTGCTAACAGTGAGATGCTTTTCTGACTTTCGAATGTTCGGATACCTCTAATTGTCCTTTTTGTAGATCATTTCTCTTCAGCACATGCCATCTTTCTGCACTCTGTGCTGTACCAGCTTGCGCAGATACAACGTAAACTAGGTCCAGCTTCTATTGTTTGGAAATAAAGCGATAGCTTAATTAGTAGTAGTAGTAATAGTAGTATAGCTATAATAAGTGGTTCTAGGGACAGGTCATTTGTACGTTCTCGTGGATTGGATTGAGCAGTTAACCGTGCCCATCTTTTATTTTAAGGCGGAAGCCTTTCATGCCTCATCGTTGTAAACTGGAGTTGTCAGCAGAAATGTCACGCTTTTCAATTGGTCGATATGGTCAAAATGGAAAGCAGCAAAACCGCTCTTCCGCCTTATCGCACTTTAGGTCAACAAAGTGCCCATCTGAATTTTTTTTACGCATTCATGACGAATTGCTCTGTTCATTTTTGCAAGCATGGGAGCTTCGATTTAGATCAATATTTGACTGGGTAAACAATTGCAGGGAGGCAATGGCCCCAATTTCCTGAAGCCATGTTTCTGGACATCTAATATTCACTCAGAATTTTAGTTTTGTTGTAAGTTTAGATGTTGCAAATATCGCAGCATGAAAGCTACTTCTTTGTTAAAAGCGTACTTGAGTGCAAAGCAATAAGTTCTGACTTTTCCCCAAAATTGCTGCCTTTTTTGACATGCTAGATTAATGTCTTTTGCTATCGATGCCTAATATTCACTTTTCCTCTCTTCAGTGAGAAACGCAAGAAAGACTTAAAGCAGATGTTTTGAATCTTCCCCATGCTTGATTTCTGATTTTCACACGTCTTCTGACAGTGGATGCCTCTTTAAATCTCAAAAGTGTTGGCTTTGCACTCTTTTGTATCTTGTTTGTAGCAACTAGCTGAATTGTTGTTTTGAATGTATATAAGAGCTTTCCGACTGGATGTAGCCCCTTGAATCCAGTCAGCTGAGTGCAAGTACCTGAATTCTTCTGCAAGCACTGGAATGACCCAGTTCCACTGCTGTCCACATTCACCTTTGGTATCCCTAGTCTCATGAAACACTGCAGTCATTACCCTTTTTGGTCTTGCTTCCAGATTTGCGCCGTGCGTTCTCAGCTTGTCGCAGTTCCAGTTGTGTTGATGTGGGAAGTCTTAAACAGAAATGCATGAATTGTGGTAAGAATATGTCTGAGGTATATTTTCTTTTCTTTTTTTTTAGGTTGTAAGCGGATCTTCTGAGATTTCTGACAAAGTGCGAAACACCACTCCATAAATCAAATTACTTCGGGCCAGGACATTGTCACTTCCTTCCTTTTACGCTGCAGGCAAAACTGTTTCACTGTGTCTTGGCATTTGCTGTTGTGCATAGGAACATTCACAAATTTGAGCAGGAGTGCTACATGATGCTTACCAGCTTGCTATTATTCCTATGGATTTACCTTGGATATCCTTATCTTGATTTCACAGCTCCTGTTCTCCTCTAGCTGTTTCATATTTTTCCTTACCAGCGGTAGTGTTCCCAGGGTGGAGTGATTGCCAAGATGGTGGTTGCATTTGCCCAGAAAAAGTTTTGTGATAATTGTATCAGTGTTTTTTACAGGTATTGCAGCTACACAATGCACCTTGACTCTAGAATAGCCCTGCTCGAAGCATGAAAATTGCTCACCTGATCGAATTTTGTTTTTTGCATGGCACTTTACTATGAATTGGATGTGACATTGCTATTGGCCTGTATTGTGCTTGGGATGGCTCACAGAGAACGTGTTCCACAGGCGAGTTGTATCACGGTGTATATAAACTGGTAGTGAAGCGTGCCTTAAATGTCAGAGTACTTGTGAAACGCACCTCAAGCCTTACCACTTTCTTTTGGTAGAAGCAGTTAACCTAGGGAATTGTGACGTTTTAGGAAACTGAATTTATGAGTGCTAACATTTTGGGCATGGATTGCGAAATACTTTCCCAAGTTCACTTTTCAACGTCGTGTTTTCTGTCCTGTAGTTTGTTTTTTTCTTTAGTACATTCCATCTCTCTTCCCTCTCAGTTGCCAATATGTTGTTTAGCCAATATGCCACTATTGCCAATATTTTGTTTACACTAGGTCTGGCTGCCACTGTTTGCAAGTGAACCTGACCTAAGAGTAATATTAGCAGCGGTGATAGCAGTAATAGTAATAATCTCTGTTCATCTGGATGTGCTTGTGGTATGCAGTTACCAGTTAAGTAGAGGTGCACATGACATTCTGTTTTTTTGCACACATGATGCATTACTCTCTTTGTTTTCGCAGGCATTCAAGCTAACATGAGAAAAGCAAACGAAGTTTTGCAGCAAAATATGCCTCAAGGCAACTAACTACTCTGGCTGACAGTTGTAGTCTAAAATGGCATATTTGTCAATTTTACTTTGTAATGAATGTGAGCAGAGTGGGCCGCTTCAAGATTTTGCTAATGGTACCTCGGTTGGTGTTTGTGTGATTGAGTGGCAACTGGGCTTTGGGCGAATGTTCCTGTAAGACATGCACATAAATGCACATAGACAAAAGTGAGTTCAAGCTTCGTGATTGCGGTTCATAAAATATATGCTATGGTATTGCACTTCCATAGCATTTGAAGTCTTTCCCCACAGCAATATATGAGATGAAGTCTCCTGAAACGAGCCTGTGTTTATGCTGTGCTGCGTGAAGAAATGATTTGCCTTGTTGCTGTTAAATTTCCAGAAATATGGCTGTCTTGCCACTTTATTATGATTGTTCTTTTTGCATCATATGTGCACTCTGAACATTAATGAGAGTCTGTGTATGAGTGGCCCGCCGTGGTGGCTTAGTGGTTATGGTGCTCGGCTGCTGACCCGAAAGACGAGAGTTCGATCCCGGCCGCGGCAGTCGAATTTCGATGGAGGCGAAATTTTAGAGGTCCGTGTACTGTGCGATATCAGTGCACGTTAAAGAACCCCAGGCGGTCGAAATTTCTGGAGCCCTTCACTACTACGTCCCTCATAGCCTGAGTCGCCTTGGGACGTTGAACACCCATAAACCAAACGAGTGTATGAGTGTCAGGTGTGTAAACAGTTCGAGGGTGGTGAGGACCCAAACTCTTTGACGTGAGGTATGCGCAGGGTTCGATCGAGTGTTGCTGGGTGCCCACCAGTGATGCGAAAGCTGCAAACTTTCCTCTGACCTAGTGCTCCAGTTATCTGTGGTGAAATGCTTGGAAAATGGGCCTCTGACCCCACCTTGGATAAGTGCAGATACTCTGTGCCACGGCACACTTTGGTTGTGCCTACCCTTGATCCATAAGAATCCATCATGATCATCATGAATTCAAAGCAAGTTTGATAAGCGCCTTGTTTAGTCCTTTCTAAAATTCTTGACATGCCCAGTAGCCAATATCATTTCTCAATAGTAAGCAAAAGTGAGACGGATGCAGAAAATATTCAGTTTACATCACTGCATGCTTTGCAAATGGAAGTGACAAGTAAGACTGCAGCCTTGTATATTTTGGTACTGCATCCCATTTTAAATGTGAAGAGTGTTGGATTTTCACTGTTTGCATCTTGTATGTATACTGGTTATTAAGAGAAATTGTTTGGCAAATCAAAGTTGTTTTAGGTTGATGCAGTCCCTGGAAGCAAATCTACACTGCTCAAGTATCTGAATCCTGCAAAAAGCAGCTGAGAGATCCAGTTCGTTTGGTGTCTGAACGCATCTGTGATAACCAACCTGTATGAAAGCACTAGCTGAAGGCTCCTTTCTTTCTGCAGCATTCGCATCAGCCAACCTTCACTTTTCACGATAGCACTTGTTGTGCAAATGAAGGCTGGAAAGAAAGTACATGTATATGGACACTTTTGCTGGGTTTTATGGGGTTTAACATCCCAATGTGACTCGGGCTATGAGGGATGCTGTAGTGCAGGGCTTGGGATAATTTCGACCACCTTGGCTTCTTTCAAGTGCCCTGACATCATACAGTGCACAAGCCTGTAGCATTTCAGCTCTAATGAAATGTGACTGAGTGTGAAATTGAACCAGCATGTTTCAGGTTGGCAGTCGAGCATCATAACCACTGATCCACAGCGGCAGCTTTGAATAGAGATGGAGAGCTTTGGCTGAAAATAATTTTTCTTTTCTTTATTTTTTTTTTTCAGGTCGTAAGCCTTTCTTCTGGTATCTTCAGTGAAGTTCAAGTCCCATCATATTATTGACTGCTTTTGTGCAAATTATTTTGCTTGCTTTGTTCACACTGCTGTGCAACATGTTCGCTGATGGGCATTGTCTTATCCAAATTTGTTGTAATAATCTGCGGCTGATTAATTTTGTACTTCAAGTTTTGATGTCAGGCTTTGGCATTTCTCCACTATTTATAAATTTTGCCCCACATATTTAACTTTACTTTCACCAGAGCAGATGCTCTCCTCCCATCTCGCACCTTCCCTACAGGTAGGATTTCAGCTTTGTGTCAAGGTATTCCTGAGATGCACGATGTACTTTTTGCACATTTTCACGAAGATAGTTGCACATGCTCAGAGCACCTTTTGTGATGACCAAACTGACATTGTTAACGGATGCAATAGGTGGTAGGAAGATTGTAGAAATGTGATAATCAAGTGGATAGCGTCGGTGCATTGTCAGGTGTCTCAGTGCTGCAGCGTTGAAACCACACTTTTCATGTGCATGTCATGTTTTTAGGGTGCTTGTCTGAGATTGTCTGCACTTTGGTGGTCTTATTTCTTTCATGTGTTTTGAGCAGCGATATACTAAATATATGCAATCTGTGGATTTAGAACAATAAAATGAGCAAGAAAAAAGCCCGACACAGGGCACACCTTGAGTTGTCCATTTTTTTTTCTGTTCTATGTGTCTCCAGTACCGTGGTGTTGCATTCTAAATAGTTTGGACGACAAAGATGGTTAACAAGGTGTCCCCAATATCTGGCTTATGAGCACTGAGGGGTGTGATTGTGTCAGGAGGCCCGTAATATATGCCGCTGTTCAGACATCTTGCTATGCCGTGCTTTGCCGTTGAAACTCATGGAATCGAATTTTCTTGCACAGATGTGAAGTGTGATATTGAGGCAGCCTTCTCCACATGGTCTTATGTGTAAACAACCATGATTATTAGAACTGCTTTAAACTTTCTGATAAATTTTAATTTGTGTGAAGTTGTGTATTATTTCGCATCTTTATTTCTTTGCCAAAGTTTTTGCTGTTTTTGAGTTGATTATATGGGCCCCATGGTTTTTTTTAAGTCGTGCAAGTGGCGTGTCGTTTAATATTTGCATCGTAAAGTCGATCTCCAACAAATGTAATGGGGGAAAAATCAGAGTGGTCCCCTTGCTCCATGAAAATTCATCTAGTGGCTGTTTTTCATATTTTTACCTTTTTTGTGAGCTCAAATTACAGAAAATACAAAGATAGGACAAATGGTGCTAAAGTCATACACAGGCTCAGAATATTTGTAGCTCTACATATGCAACCACTTTTGTAGTGGCACGCTGTTACTGACCTTCTGTATGCTGGATGTTATCTGCGTGCCAGCTTGGAAGGGAAGAATGTTTTGTGTCAAGTCTAAGCTTTATTTAACTTTGACTTGCTGACTTTGGCACCCAATGTGTCAACAACATGATTAAAGGCACAGTGACTGATTAAAGGCACCTTTGTCATTTATTTCTCCTTCTTGAAGGTGGCACCAGTGTAGAACTATGGAGGAAGGCATATCCCTCGCATTTTGGTAAACTTTTTTTTTCTTAATGCAGGCTCAGTCACTGATGGCAAATCCAGGTCACCAACACAAGAAAAATCGGGAGGAAGGCGACAGTTCCTGTGCCAAGATTGTGGTTATGCTACAACTGTCATCACAAACTTCAAAAGCCACCAGAGGACACACACTGCGGAGCGGCCCTTAGAATGCAGACATTGCGGCAAGAGCTTCGCATTGAAGAAGAACCTGGTGGACCACATTTACACGCATACGGGCGAGAAGCCACACAAATGCACGCATTGCAGCAAAAGATTCACGCAGAAGGGCGGCCTGATTGTGCACCTCCGTACTCACACAGGCGAGAAACCGTTCACTTGCAGTTATTGTCCCCAAAGCTTCACTCAGCAGAGCCACCTAGTAGAGCACCTTCGCACCCACACAGGAGAGAGACCATACAAGTGCACCCATTGCAGCAAGAGTTTCAAAGTGAAGTCTGCACTGGTAAACCACCTTCGCATCCACACAGGCGAGAAGCCGCACCAATGCCAGCTGTGTCCCATGGTCTTCGCAAGGAGGTCGGACCTAAAGAGGCACGTACAAAAAAAACACTAGAATTGAAAACTGCTTCATCCTCACTTTTCCTCTCGGACGTTAGCGTGTCGGTAGCAAGTATCATGAACAGCATAACCATGCAAAAGTGTCCACTATTCTATAAAGCCCTAGCGTGTTATTTTGCAAGCTTTCACTGGGGACCTAAAGTGAAGTTAAGGTTGTCCATCAACGTGCTTTCTAAGAAAGATTGTGCTGTGTTGCGATCTGCCATATTCACAGGGAACATGTTTGATTTCGGGTTGAACGATTGCAAACACGTCTGGTTCTCTGCTCATAAAAATCGGAACGGCATGAGGAATGTGCTCTAGTCACAGATAAGTGGGGTTGTGTAGTAAAACTTCATTTTACTTACTATAAGGGTGCTGTGTGCAACCCAGCTCATGTGTGGTTCCTGCAGCAAAGCATTTTCTAGGCTGCCTAAGAAAGCCAGAACAGAATATTGTTCGCACTTTGAATGTTCATTTGTGTGAAATTTGCACATGAGACATCATAATAATTCCTTTTTCATCCAAGAGTGGTCTTGCTATTAGAGCGTTGGGACTTTAAAATTTGTGTTGGGTGTGTGCAAACATGAAGTGAATTTTTGTCTTGAGATGATGCATTATCTTGATGCAAAGTTTTATGCTACTGTGAAACTAAGACACTGTTTCTTTGAGTTCCTTTTTTAAGTATTTTGCCTGTTACATGCTTTGCAGCATATGAGAAGAATTTTGTTTGTTATTTATGCTGTGTGTTCTTTCCAGGTTGAAATAAAGCTGCAGTTTTGCTGGCATGGTTTCACACTATGGAGAAAGTAGTTATTGCTGGGCTATTTCATCTTACGCTGCCTCCTAAGCCCAGTACTAACAATTCTATTAGTAGTTGTAGCAGTAGTAGTACCTTAAGTAATTAACAGTATTTGTGAATGCTCAGAAAGCGCATGTAAAATGCATTGACCAATTGACCCTTTCACTGCCAGGTTTGTTTACTCAGCTGCACACGCCGTGCCGGGTTTTTTTTCGTGTTAGTTTCCTGGAAATTTTTTGCTAGTAACGCACTAAAATGCTCTGCAGGGCATGTCGGCATGTTTATTGAGGATAATCTTATAGATATTAGTTGTACTGAATCAAATCTTCCAGCACCAATCATGCCTGTCGGATTTCCTCTTACGCGGATTTTTCGGTGGAAAGGGGACTTCATTGCTGACATCACTCGACAAGGCACTTAGGTGGGCTCCTTCCTTGTTTTCATTATCATTGGACTCTGAATTCACAAGCAGTTTTGAATTTCTTCGTCCGTCAAAGCGCGGACGAGTGTGACACATTGCCTCACATGGCTCCTGTACGGAAACCAAATCGAAGCGACTTAGATGTGGAAACATGCCCGCTATCTGTTGTGTAAAATTTACCCTACAAGATCTATGAGTTTATAGCGTCTCTCCATAGATGGCGCTGCCTGTTTGCATCGTTTTTTTTTTACACAAGTATTATCGGGAGCGGCAGGGGGTGAGTTAAAAAGCCAAATCGAGTTAGCTCAGGACAGGCAGGGGGTGTGCATATGTGGTAGCCCGAGTTATATCGAGAGTGGCGGTGAAGGGTTAAGCACAGTAGCTCATGCATTAAAGCGAGGGTTAAAAGTTTTGAATAGGGACTGCGTGATGACATCTATATTTTTAATCGTGACTCAGTTAAAGTTAAGAGCATGTAAAACATTTCTTTTACCTTTAGATCTATACTTGGGCACTGTGAAGCACTAAAGAATTTTGTACAAATTGCATTAGCCTGCCACTGAATGAGTCTTTCCTTATGACCATAAGCATTGGGACACCTAGCAACAATGTGCACAAACTTGTTTGGAACCATGGTATGGTCTTCCTTTTAACTATGCTCGCATCGTATTTTGCATTTCTTCCCTACAGCCGTATGACGATGCATTAAGTACTAGTGCCTGTCTGCACTGCTGGTGCTGCCACCTCTCGAGCACGAATGTAACCCATTCTGCAATTCTTCAATTTTCTGCACACATAAAAATCCCCTGCATGCAAATGTCAGAGTTGCCTATTCTGTTTCATGAACCTTTATGCCTGTGCAAGTGCAGAAATTGCTTTTGTGCTATTTGTGTGACTTTTCTTACTTTGCTACCATAAACCGTTTATTGGCCACCTGGATTAGGTTCTCGGTCTTTTTTGCAGGGCACTAGGTTCTCAACTTGATGCTACTTTGCTGTGGGCCTTTTTTAATCTTCTCACTGTGCATAGAAAATCCATCCTGCATGTGAAACTCGTCGGGTATATGCTAAATGCTTGTGAACCTAGCCTAGGAGCTCACATAACCAAAACAAGGTGGCTCACTGAAACATACCAGCGTCTCTTGGTGTGATGGTGATATACAGACATTTTATAATAAGGGAGTAATTACTCATTTGCATCTACCCAAGCGCAGCCATACGGCTACAAATTCGCTCTCGGCTACAAATACGGCTACAAATTCAATTCACTCTCGCCCTACCATAACCTTGCCGTCCCGGTTAACACAGTTGGTAGAGCGACTGCTCCGGTGAAGCAGTGGTCCCGGGTTCGAACCCCGGAGCAGGACGAATTTTTCTTTAACTACGAAATTTCTGAGAAAGCTATATAGCTTTCCTTTGTAGCCGTATGGCTTCGCTTGGGTGGATGCCAATGAGTAATTACTCCCTTATTACAAATTTACTCCACCTTGGAGGATTCCCCTAAACATTTGACGAACAGGCATTTTTTTCTGACTTTATTAAGTGACTAAAAACGGGCTCAGTAGTGCTAACAGTGAGATGCTTTTCTGACTTTGGAATGTTCCGACACCTCAAATTATCCCTTTTGTTAATCATTTCTCTTCAGCACATCCCATCTTTTTACACTCTGTGCTCTACCAGCTTGCCCAGATACAAAGTAGACTAGGTCCAGCTTCCAGTATTTGGAAATGAAGCTAGCTTCATTAGTAGTAGTAGTAATAGTAGCACAGCAGTAATAAGTGGTTCTAGTGACAAGTCATTTGTACGTTCTCATGAAATGGATTCAGCAGTTAACCGTACACATCTTTAATTTTGTTTTTTGTCGCACTATGGAACATTGCTCTGTTCATTTTTGCAAGCATGGGAGTGTGTAAACAATCGCTAGGAGGCAATAGTGTGAATTTCCTGAAGCCATGTTTCTTGGCAAGCTAGCTTCATTAGTAGTAGTAGTAATAGTAGCACAGCAGTAATAAGTGGTTCTAGTGACAAGTCATTTGTACGTTCTCATGAAATGGATTCAGCAGTTAACCGTACACATCTTTAATTTTGTTTTTTGTCGCACTATGGAACATTGCTCTGTTCATTTTTGCAAGCATGGGAGTGTGTAAACAATCGCTAGGAGGCAATAGTGTGAATTTCCTGAAGCCATGTTTCTTGGCATCTAATGTAAAGTCAGCATTTTAGTTTTGTTATAAGTTTAGATGTTGCAAATATAGTAGTATGAAAGCTACTTCCCTGTTAAAAGCATACTTGAGTGCAAAGCGATAAGTTCTGACTCTTCCCCAAAACTGCTGCCTTTTTGACATGCTAGATCCATGTTTTTTGCTGTCTATGCCTAATATTCACATTTCCTCTCTTCAGTGAGAAATGCAAGAAAGACTTAAAGCAGATGTTTTGAATCTTCCACATGCTTGATTTATTTTCACACGTCTTCTGACAGTGGTTGCCTCTTTAAATATCAAGTGTGTTGGCTTTGCACTCTTTTGTATCTTGTTTGTAGTGACTAGCTGAATTGTTGTTTTGAATGTATATAAGAGCTTTCCGACTGGATGTAGCCCTTTGAATCTAGTCAGCTGAGTGCAAGTACCTCAATTCTTCAGCAAGCACTGGAATGACCCAGTTCTACTGCTGTCCACATTCACCTTTGGTATCCCTAGTCTCATGAAACACTGCAGTCATTACCCTTCTTGGTCTTGCTTCCGGATTTGTGCCGTGCGTCCTCAGCTTGTCGCAGTTCCAGTTGTGTTGATGTGAGAAGTCTTAAACAGAAATGCATGAATTGTGGTAAGAATATGTCGGGGGTATATTTTCTTTTCTTTTTTTTTTTCAGGTTGTAAGCGGATCTTCTGAGATTTCCAAGAAAGTGCGAAACACCACTCCATAAATCAAATTACTTTGGGCCAGGACATTGTCACTTCCTTCCTTTTACACTGCAGGCGAAACTGTTTCACTGTGTCTTGGAATTTCCTGTTGTGCATGGGAACATTCACATATTTGAGCAGAAGTGCTACATGATGCTTACCAGCTTGCTAGTATTCCTATGGATTTACCTTGGATATCCTTATCTTATTTTCACAGCTCCTGTTCTCCTCCAAGCTGTTTCATACTTTGCCTTGCCAGCAGTAGTGTTCCCGAGGTGCAGTTATTGCCAAGATGGTGGCTGCATTTGCCCAGAAAGGGTTTTTTCAAAACTTTATCAGTGTTTTTAACGGCATTGCAGCTACACAATGCACCTTGACTCTACAATAGCCCTGCTTGAAGCATGAAAATTGCTCACCTGATTAATTTTTTTTTTGTTTTGCATGGCACTTTACTCTGAATTAGATGTGACCTTGCTATTTTCCTGTATTGTGCTTGGGATGGCTCACAGAGAATGTGTTCCACAGGCGAGTTGCGTCAAGGTGTATATAAACTGGCAGTGAAGCTTGCCTTAAATGTCATAGTACTTGTGAAATGCACCTTGAGACTTACCACTTTCTCTTGGTAGAAGCAGTTAACCTGGCCAATTGTGACGTTTTAGAAAACTGAATTTATGAGTGCTAACATTTTGGGCAAGGATTCCAAAATACTTTCCCAAGTTCACTTTTCAACGTCGTGTTTTCTCTCCTGTAGTTTGTTTTTTTCTTTAGCACATTCCATCTCTCTTCCCTCTCAGTTGCCAATATGTTGTTTAGCCAATATTGCCAATATTTTGTTTAGACTAAGTCTGGCTGCCACTGTTTGCAAGTGAACCTGGCCTAAGAGTAATAGCAGCAGCGGTGATTGCAGTAATGGTAATAATCTCTGTTCATCTGGATGTGCTCGTGGTATGCAGTTACCAGTTAAGTAGAGCTGCATGTAATATTTTATTGTTGCACACTTGATGCATTACTCTGCTTATTTTTGCAGGCATTTAAGCTAATATTAGAAAACCAAAGAAAAAAGTCTTGCAGCAAAATATGCCTCAAGACAACTGCTCTGCCTGACAGTCGTAGTCTAAAATGGCGTGTTTTGGCAATTTTAACCTGTAATGAATGCGGCTCAGTGGGCCACTTACAGTTTTTTGTTTATGGTACTTCTGTTGATGTTTTTGTGACTTAGTGGCAACTAAGCTTTGGGCGAATGTTCCTGTAAGACATGCACATAAATGCACAAAGAGAAGAGTGAGTTCAAGCTTTATGATTGCGGTTCATGAACTATGCTATGGTATTGCATTTTCATACCATGTGGAGTCTTTCCATAGCAATGTATATGATGAAATTTCCTTAAACGAGCCTGAGTTTATGCTGCGCTGCCTGAAGAAGTGATTTGTCTTGATGCTGTTAAATTTCCATAAATATGGCTGTCTTGCCACTTTATTATGATTGTTCTTTTTGAATCATATTTGCACTCTGAACATTAATGAGAGGCTGTGTATGAGTGTCCGCCGTGGTGGCTTAGTGATTATGGTGCTCGGCTGCTGACCCGAAAGACGTGGGTTCGACCTCGGCTGTGGCGGTTGGATTTCGATGGAGGCTAAATTTAAGAGGCCCGTCTACTGTGCAATGTCAGCGCACGTTAAAGAACCCCAGGTGGTCTAAATTTCTTGAGCCCTTCACTACGGCGTCCCTCATAGCCTGAGTCACTTTGGGACGAACCCCCATAAACCAAACCAGTGATAAGTGTCAGGTGTCTAAACAGTTCGACGGTGGTGAGGACCCAAGCTCTTAGACTGCCTGTTTCTCATAATGTAAAAAAGATCTGTGGGATACTTTTGGAAAATTTGGTATAAACTTGGAAAGTTACTCATATTAAAGTATTTTCCCAATTTAAAAGCAATTTTACCTTAGCAGTTGCCGAGTCCTCGCAGCTTGAGCATCCATATCACATGTGCTATGTGCAGGATTCGATCCAGTGGCGCTGGGTACCCACCAGTGATGCGATAGGTACAAGCTTTCCACTGACCTGGTGCTCAGGTTATCTGTGGTGAAATGCTTGGAAAATGGGCCTCTGACCCCACCTTGGATAAGTGCAGAGACTCTGTGCCATGGCACTCTTTGGCGACGGCTACCCTTGATCCATAAGAATCCATCATCAGCATCATAAATTCAAAGCAGGTTTGATAAGCGCCTTGCTTTGTCTTTTCTAACAATCTTGACATGCCCAACAGCGAGTATCATTTCTCAATAATAAGGAAAAGTGAGATGGATACAGAAAATATTCAGTTTACATCACTCCATGCTTTGCAGATGGAAGTGACAAAGTAAGACTGCTGCCTTGTATCTTTTGGTAGTGCATCCCATTTTAAATTTGAAGAGTGTTGGATTTTCATTGTTTTCATCTTGTATGTATACTGGCTATTAAGAGAATTTTTTTGCAAATCAAAGTAGTTCTTAAGTCATTGCAGTACCTGGAAGCTAATTTACACTGCTGAAGTATCTGAATCCTGTAACAAGCAGCTGAGTGATCCAGTTCGTTTAGTGTCTGCGTACATCTGTGATATCAGAGTCACTATGAAAACACTAGTTTAAGGCTCCTTTCTTTCTGCAACATTCTGCATTTGTGTCATCCAACCTTCGCTTGTCACAATGTTGCTTGTTATGCAAATGAAGGCTGGAAAAGAAAGTTCATGAATACGGATGCTTTTATTGGGTTTTATGGGGTTTAGCATCCCGAAGTGACTTAGGCTTTGAGGGATGCCGTAGTGGAGGGCTTGGGATAATTTCGACCACCTTGGCTTCTTTTATGTGCCCTGACATTGCACAGTGCAAGAGCCTGTAGCATTTCATCTCTATCGAATTGTGACCCTCGAGTGTGGAATTGAACCAGCATATTTCAGGTTTGCAGTCGAGCACCATAACCACTGAGCCAGAGCGGCAGCGGCAGCTTTGAATAGAGATGGAAAGCTTTGGCTGAAGATAATTTTTTCCTAATTTTTATTTTCAGGTCGCAAGTCTATCTTCTCATATCTTCAATGAAGTGCAAGTCCCTATTCCATCAAATTGTTGACCACTTTTGTACAAATTATTTTGCTTGTTTTATTCTCACTGCAGTACAGCTTGTTAGGTATTGACTTAGCACTTGGTCTGATGAGCATTGTCATGTTCCCAATTTTTTGTAATAATCTTTGGCTGACCAGTTTTGTACTTCAAGTCTGATGTCATGCTTTGGCAACTCTCCAATATTTGTAAATTTTGCCCCCCATATTTAACTTTAGTTTCACCAGAGCAAATGCTCTCCTCCCATCTCACACCTTCTCTACTGGTAGGATTGCAGCTTTGTGTCAATGTATTCCTTAGGTGCACGATATCCTTTTTGCCCATTTTCAAGAAGATAGTTGCACATATATCAAATTTTTTGATGACCAAACTGACATTGTTAAGAGGTACTGTAGGTGGTAGTAGAAAGGTTGTAGAACTGTGATAGTCATGCCGATAGCATCGGTGCATTGTCAGGTGTCTCAGCGCTGCAGCGTTGAAACCACACTTACCATGTGCATGTGATGTTTTTAGGGTGTGTGCCTGGATTGTCTACACTTTGGTAGTGTAATTTCTTCAATGAGGTTTGAGCAGTGACTTGATAATACTCAATTTTTGGATTTATAACAATAATTTTGGATTTAAAACAATTAAATGAGGAAGAACAACGCACAACACAAGGCACACATTGTGTTGTTCTTTTTTTTTTCTGTTCTATGTATCTCCAGTACAGTGGTGTTGCATTCTAAATAGTCTGGATGACAAATATGATTAGCCAGCTGTCCCCAGAATCTAGCTTACGAACACTGAGGGGTGTGACTGCGTCAGGAAGCCCCGTAATATATGCCGCTGTTCAGACATGGTTTCTATGCCATGCTTTGCCGTTAAAACTCGTGGAATAAAATTTTCTTGCTGAGATGTGAGGTGAGATATGTGCTGAGATAGGTGAGATGGTGCCTTGAACTGTGCGCAGTGGAAATCAGTTTATTTTTTCATTTTCAAAGTCTTTTTATGCCACCACTGCACTTTGTTGAGTTATGTACAGCTTTTAAATTATTTAGACGCAGCCTTCTGCAGATGCTCTTGCGAGTAAGGAACCATGATTATTAGAACTGCTTTAAAATTTTTTGTGTGAAATTGTGTATTATTTTTCATTTTCATTTCTCTGCCTTGTTTTTGCTTTTGCAAGCAGATTATATGGGCCCCACAGTTTTTTTTTTTAAGTCTTGTAAGTGGTGTGTAGATTAATATTTACACTGTAGAGTTGATCTCCAACAAATGTAACAGCTGAAAAATCAATGGTCCCCTTGCTCCATTAAAATTCATCCTGGGGGATGTTTTCATCTTTTTTACTTTTTTTGTGAGCTCAGATTGGTGAAAAGACAAAATAGGACTAACGGGGCTAAGGTCATACAGAGGCTCAGAATATTTGTAGCTTTTACATATGCAGCCACTTTTGTAGTGGCATGCTGTTAATGACCTTCTATATGCTGGATGTTATCTACATGCCAGGTTGGAATGGAAGGAATGTTTTGTGTCAAGTCTAAGCTTTATTTAACTTTGACTTGCTGACTGGCTAGAGCGAAACAGAACTGTGCGAAGACGACGAGACAAAAGAAGGCACGAATACACATACACAAAGCGCAGACTTCCAACTGACTTTTAGCAAAAGCAGGGTGCTTATAAAGGCTATCACAGCAAACAAGGAGACAAGCAGAAGCAAAGGCAATGTGCGTACGGCATTGACAGTGTCAACAAGACCACGTGTGGTTTCGACCCATGGAAAGCTCGGATGTGTCCATCTAAGAAATCGATCTCTTGCCTTGAAAGAGATAAAGAAGGCGCGCTAACACACTTATTGCCCCTTTTGGAAATGAAAGAAGCCTCGATAACTTCTCTTTTGGTTTTTATTTTGGCCTTAGAAAGGAACTTTGTTTTTTCCAGGTAAGGAGAACAGTTTTTGGTGTTGCAGCTCTTACAATGCAAGGGTAGATTGCTGCCAGTGCCGCTGCTGAGGGATCGCCTGTGTTCCAAAGCGCGCATATTAAAACAACGGCCAGTCTGGCCTATGTAGGAATTACGACCGCAGGACAGAGGTATTTCATAAACAACTTCTGAAACACATTTTATGAACTTGTTCCGGTGGTTCTTCTTGCCAGTGGTTGGTTCCTTTCTTGTTCCAGTCAGTAGAGGGCACACTTTTTTCAATTTGCAGGGTGCCGGAAAAACAACGCGAATCCCATACCTTTCCACTACTTTCTTGATTTTATGGGAAAGGCAATGAAAATACAGCATGACGAATGGTGGCTCGGGTTCTGAGCATCTTTTATCTTTTTCATGTGAAGATTTTAGCCTTTGAGGCAGGCTTTCGCATCGATTTCTTAGACACATCCGAGTTTTTCGTGGGTCGTAACCACACGTGGTCTTGTTGACACTGTCATTGCCGTACGCACGTTGCCTTTGCTTCTGCTTGTCTCCCTGTTTGCTGTGATAGCCTTTATAAGCACCCTGCTTTTGCTAAATAAAATCAGTGGGAAGTCTGCGCTTTGTGTGTGTGTATTCGTGCCTTTTGTCCCGTCGTCTTCGCGCAATTTTGTTTCGCTCTAACCATGAACCAACTAGCCCAACATCATGTCTTACTGACTTTGCCACCCAATGTGTCAAACACATAAGAGTGACTGATTGGAGGCACCTTTGTCATTTATTTCTCCTTCTTAAAGGTGGCAACAGTGTAGAACTGTGGAGTGAGGCATATCCCTAGCATTTTGGTAAACTTTTTTTTTTGTTGTGCAGGTTCAGTCACTGATGGCAAATCCAGCTCGCCAACACAAGAAAAATTGCGAGGAAGGCAATTGTTCCTGTGCCATGATTGTGGTTATGCTACAACTGTCATCACAAACTTCAAGAACCACCAGCGGAGACACACTGGGGAGTGGCCCTTTGAATGCAGACATTGTGGCAAGAGCTTTGCAGTGAAGGGGAACCTAGTACAACACCTTCGCACCCACACAGGAGAGAGACCATACAAGTGCACCCATTGCAGCAAGAGTTTCAAAGCGAAGAGTGTCCTGGTAGACCACCTTCACATCCACACAGGAGAGAAGCCATACCAATGCTACCTGTGTCCACTATCCTTTGCATGCAGGTCGAACTTTAGGAGGCACGTACAAAAACACTAGAATTGAATATGCTGCTTCCTCACTTTTGCTTGGGGATATTAGCGTGTAGGAAGCAATTTGAGTACGGTGAACAGCATAGCCATGCAAAAGTGTCCGCTATTCTATGAAGCCCTAGCATGTTATTTTGCAAGCTTTCACTGGTGACCTAAAGTGAAGTTAAGTTTGTTCATCAATGTGCCTTCTATCATAGACTGCTGTGTTATAGTCTGCCATATTGACAAGGAACATGTTTCATTTTGGGTTGACATTGCCTTGCTGAGTCACTCAGGAACTCAGGACATGAACTGCAAAGCATGATCAATGAATTTGACAGGCAGAGCAAAACGGTGGGGCTAAAATGTAACATACAGAAATCTAAAGTAATATTCAACAGTCTAGCAAGAGAACAGCAGTTCGCAATACATGGCGCAGTGCTGGAGGTAGTAAAAGAATATGTCTATTTAGGGCAGGTAGTGACAGCTGATCCAGTTCATGAGAGGGAAATAACTAGAAAAATAAGAATGGGGTGGAGCACATATGGCGGGTTCTCTCAGATCATGAATGGCAGTTTACCAATATCCCTCAAAAGAAATGTTTACTACAGCTGTGTCTTACCGGTACTCACCTATGGGGCAGAAACACGGACGCTATCAAAGAGGGTTCAGCTTAAGTTAAGGACAACGCAGCAAGCTATGGCAAGAAAAATTATAGGTGTAATGTTAAGAGATCGGAAGCGGGCAGAGTGGGTGAATGAACAAACGCAGGTTAATGACATCCTACTTGAAATCAAGAGGAAGATCTGGGCTTGGGCAGGGCATGTAATGTGAAGGCAAGATAATTGCTGGTCCTTAAGGGTAACGGAGTGGATTCCAAGAGAAGGGAAGCGTAGCAGGGGGCGGCAGAAAGTTAGATGGGCAGATGAGATTAAGAAATTTACGGGAATATGGTGGCCACAACTGGCGAAGGACAGGGTTAGTTGGAGAGACATGGGAGAGGTCTTTGCCCTGCAGTGGGCGTAGGGAGGCTGATGATGATGATTGCAAACTCTTCTGGTTCTCTGCTCGTGAAAATTTGAACGGCATGAGGAAAGTGCTCTAGGCACAGATAAGTGTGGTTATGTAGTAAAACTTCTTTTTACTTACTATAGGGGTGCTATGCAACCCAGCTCTTTCCTGCAGAAAGCATTTTCTAGGCTGCTTAAGAAAGCCAGAACAGAATACTGTATGCACTTTGAATGTTCATTTGAGTTTAATTTGCACATGAGACATCATAAAGATTCCTTTTTCATCCAAGTGTGGTCTAGCTGTATGGGCTTTGGAACTTTAAAATTTGTGTTGGGTTGGTGCAAACAGAAAGCAAATTTTTGTCTTAAGATGATCCATTACCTTGATGCAAAGTTTCATGCTAGTGAAAGAAAGACACTGTTTCTTTGATCTTTGAGTTCCTTTTTTAAGTATTTTGCCTGTTAGATGTTTTGCAACATGTGAGAATTGTTTATGATTGATGTTGTGTGTTCGTTTCGGGTTGAAATAAAGCTGCAGTTTTGCTTGCATGTTTTCACATTATGGAGAAAGTAGTTGTTATTGCTGGGCTATATCATCTTACGCTACCTTCAGAGCCTAGTACTAACAGTTCTATTAGTATAGTCATGGCAGTAGTAGAAATAACAGTAGTTCTAGTAATTAACAGTATTTGTGAGTACTCAGAATGTGCATGTAAAATGCTTTGAGCAATTAAGCACAATAGTTCATGCATGAAAGTGAGGGTCAAATATTTTAAGTAAACTGTCACATTGAAGGAATGACGCGACAATGTCAGCTGTTCAGTGCAGGCACCCGACTGACTAGCCTGGCCGCAGCGCGTTCAATATAGCCGTTAAAATGCCCCCTGCCGGATCGGCAGGTTGTCATAATACATCATCCCTCCCCTCCGCATAGAATGGGACGTGCACAATAAAGCCCACGAGCGGAACGAAACACGACCCGAAACATGGTTTATGGCGAATATCGCACCACAGCTCTCGGTGTTCGGCTGCTTTGACGAAGGGGTGTCTGCTACATTGGCTGCGTTGTTCCGGTACACTCCGAGACGTCAGCGTCCGCGCAGGAAGACTCAGACGGTGAGTTCGCGTTCTCCTCAGAATGGCCTGAGTCGATGCTTCCAGCAACCATTACAGTCGTAGTATCAGGTGACCGTAAACCCTCTTCCCCGGCAACGACGTCGCCAGCCAGAGTTCTTGGAAGAACCGCATGCGGTGCTACTCTTACATGATCGTGGTGCCTCGTCCACACGTGGCTATCCAGAAGTCTCAGTACTGCTGCAAACCCTTCATCCGACTCCACCGCGGCCGGCACCCAACTCTGCCCAGGTCGGAAATTCAGCATGAATACCTGTTTTCCTGGCTCCAGGTCGGTCACTCTGACTGATATTCGGTTCCTGCAAAGATTTTCATGTAGCTGGTTCACCATGACTGCCTTCCGGAGATCCGGCCGAAGTAAGTCAAGGGCTGTTTTCAGCTTCCTGCCCAGTAACAGCTGAGCAGGACAGTAGCCAGCTACCTCATGCGGTGTGGTCCTGTATGTTAGTACGATTCTAGCAAGCTGTGTATGAATATCTCACAATCCGGCCTTCTTCAGTTTCTGCTTGATGGTCTACTGCCCGCTCCGCTGCTCCATTGGACACTGGGTGGTATGGTGGCACCAGTATCTGCTGGATGCCATTCTGTAAAGGTACCTTGAACTCCTCACTTACAAACGCCGGGCTGTTGTCCGACACGACGTCTGGCAAGCCCTGACCTGCAACGATCTGTCTCAGGCTCTGGATTAACTGCTGCAGATGCAGTCGCCACCGGATAAACCTCTATCCATTTCGAAAATGCGTCCATCACGGTGAATAAATGCACATTCCGCACCGGGCCGGCGAAATATACATGCAAACGAGAAGTGTAACCAAAACATGCACTTCAAAAAGGATAACTATTCTTGCGAGTGAAAGAGGTGTGTCTTAATCATTTCTAGAGACTTATGGAATTTGTAAACGCAGTAAATGTAAAAAAAAAAATTATTTTCTCGTCTTCCGTCCCGACCGAGGCAGTCTTTTCCTGGTCTTTTTAAAGCCCCTTAATGAACTAAAGATAACGACATCTCCTCTCTCCTCCTCCCATGCCAGCACTCCTTCTCTCGGCTCCTCCCGGGCGCCGACGGTGGCAGCACCTAGGCAGGAGGAAGCTAGCAGACGCTCCCAACGCCCTTTGGCGCGCAGTAGACCGTGCGTGCATTTTCTGCCCTGGCTTCGCTTGAAATGAGATCGTGACATGGGAGATTAAAGAATTATTTACTCAAATAACTGGCACGAGCAGCGTTGCACTCTTTTGTCAAAACTTCTTGTACTGTGATCGATTTGACTGCGGTCGACGTGGTGGAGGTGCCGTGGGCGGCCAAGGGTATCCTTGTAATGTTGTTTCCCAATGCTCGCACAATGGTGAGCAGTGAACTGCGCGCCCAAATCAATTGTTTGTACTTTCTGAATCGATTCAGCCGCAATAGGATCATCACATGGGAGATTTTAAAAAATTATACTTATCCAAACAACTGCCTCTTCCCATGTTGCACTGCTTTATCAGAACTTTTTGTACTGCAGTCGCTTTGACTGCGGTGCACTCGGTGGACATGGTATGCGCAAGCGAGCTCGCGGCACAGCATTGAATATCCTTGGAATGTTGTTTTTCGACTGGCGTCTTTTGTCGAATCCTATTCAAAATTTAACTCCACCAAGGGGAAGTGACGCAACATACGACTTGGCGTGGGGCCTAAGCTTTATGTGGACGGATGGCGGCGTAATGCTGCAATAATATATTCTGCTCTCAAAGGCGCATTTGCTCGTGCAATCAGCTGTGTGTGGGCACCTACTCTTCTCAGTTTTAATTTTTTTTAGTGCAGAAAAGCTTAGCAATTATTTCAGAGTTCCTATATACCTCAGACACCTTGTAGGCTAACTTAAAGGACCCGAGTAACGGTAGTCCCTCACTGTTGTTTTTAAATAGGTGAATACGATGTCCTAGTTGCGGACTGTAACACAGCTGTGACGAGAATAATTTTGAAGTAGGGTTAATTGTAAAAACAGCAGCTAGGCTAATTGTAGAGAAGCAGAGGGTAAAAAAGGCTTTTACCTGGTACCTCGCGCACATCTACAGTGCTGCATGACTCACTAGAATGTTGCTTGTTCAAGTGATTGTCACCTTAGGTCAGCATGTGCAATAATGGCTTATAAGAGGACATTGTCTTCCCTCGTGTAATTGCCGTGCATAACGTGCAACAGCCTGGACTGCCGCAGATAATTAATCGCTTTCGGTCGAAGCAGCGCAAAGAAAAAAATTCAAGCGCTGAAACAGCAGAACAGAATTTACTCAGTCTCGTTGAAAGCAAAACGTTCGTTTAGGAAGTTGTTTGACGAGAAAATTGAAGACAAGTGTATGCAACGATGTTTGACGGAAGTCGTTTGCATTCTCAAGTATTATCCACACAGATATCGAATATTCAAGCTATAGTTCAGTTATTGTGGTTATAGGCACAGTAACGACCGATATTTTAATATGAACCCTGTAACGTACGGGAGTGACGACACGCACGCCAAGGAGAGTGCTGAACAAAGAGGGATTTTTATTTCGACGCGCGCCGAGGACTGGAGAACGCGCAAGGCACCTTGGGAGCTCAGGGTTACCGGCTGGGTAGTGCGCTTCCGCTAGGCTGGGCTACGTTACAAGCCCTACCAGAACAAATACTGTTAGCAAAGAACGCAGCATGAATGCTAGACCTGCACCATGAGCAGCATGAACAGCGGGGGCTTCAACTGCGAGAACCGCCTTTTATAGTATCGAGTTCGCGAGAGGAGGAGTCCAACTGCAACAAAATAAATACGTCCAGCGATGAACGCAACATGACAGCTAGACCTGCACCGCGAGCAGCATGAACAGCGTCGCTCAAACAGCGAGAACGGGCAGTTTAGTATCGCGTTCGTGAACGAAGGAGTCCAACTGCAACAAAATAATACGTCCAGCGATGAACGCAACATGACAGCTAGAGCTGCACCGCGAGCAGCATGAACAGCGTCGCTCAAACAGCGAGAACGGGCAGTTTAGTATCGCGTTCGTGAACGAAGGAGTTCAACTGCAACAAAACAAATACGTCCAGCGATGCGCACAACATGAAAGGTTGACCTGCACTGCGAACAGCGTAAACGGCGGAGCTCAAACAACATGGGCAAGTTTTGAGCCGAGCCCGCGAACGAGTCAGACTACAATCTAACCAATACGCCACGAAATGCGCGCGAGATGAAACTGCCCCTGCAGAGCCTAGCAGAGCCAGCAGCGTGAACGGCAGGGCTAAGACATCGAAGAGCACGGCTTTCGTAGCCCCTGAGCGAACGAATCCGTCCACAACATCCCAAACGGCATCAACTGCGAAGAAAGACTGCAGTCGCTTGCTGTTTAGAACAAATCCTCCGAAAGAAAATGCGACTGACAACTGAAGAACGGCCATTTACATACTAACGACGGGGATCCCGCTCATTATAAATGTTTTCCCGGCCGATCCTATATGCCAGCAGCCAAACGTTTCGGCAAGCCGCATCGCATTTTCCGGACGTAATGACGAAAAACCTTTTCCCACTGCCTCTTCGATTGTTGCAACCGCAAGCGCAAATGAAGCTCGGCGTCGCCGCAACGCGTAGATGTCGTCAAAGCTGGCGAAACGCTTCCCGCCAAAGCCCTCTCACACCAAGAAGAAAACGAAGCGCGATTTCTACCCCCGGCAATGGCGCCGGCGTCTGTTGCGCACGACTACAGCCTCAGCACGACCGGCTTTATTGCTGTTGCGTAACCAAAAAGCGCGCCCTAACACGTGACCACAGCGCCTCGGCCAATGGGAGTCTCGATTTTCCCGGCCGAGCGCTAGGAGAGGAGAAGAGCCTGAAAGTTCAAAGCTTTTCAGTCTTTTGTCAAAGGTGTGCGGGCGTGCTGGCGCGAAAAACATATCTCTCCTGTAGGTTCGTGTTCGGCGAAGGTATGTGCTTTGCATGTGCGTATGTTCACGCTCATTGGTGCGAAATGCAGCGACTGTAACTTATGTCACTGCTGCTGTTTTCCCGAGGCGGCAGCGTCAGCAAAAGTTTGAAGGGATGAAGACCTTCTTTTGCACTCCGCGTTCGAACTCCTTTTGGCGCGCTTTCTGTTGGAGCAGTGATAGCAATAATAAGGCCGGGCGTTATCAGAGAGCGTTCGAACGTTGCAAAGCGACTTATCAAGAGAAGAGCCGCGCCGCGGTGGCTCAGTGGCTATGGTGCTCGGCTGCTGGCCCGAAAGACGCGGGTTCGATCTCGGCCGCGGCGGTTGAATTTCTTTGGAGGAGAAATTCGAGGCCCGTGTACTGTGCGATGTCAGAGCACGTTAAAGAACCCCAGGTGGTCGAAATTTCTGGAGCCCTCCACTACGGCGTCTCTCATAGCCTTAGTCGCTTTGGGACGTTAAACCCCATAAACCAAACCAACCAAACCTTATCAAGAGAAGACTGGCGGCTAAATTGGTAAGTCAGTATACTGCGGTCATCGATCCTCGGCTACGGGGAAAAAAAAAGAAATGGCGCATCGACTACGTATCTTGCATCTGACTTGGCCAACACGTGATCCCTTTGAAAATACTGTGTACAAGTGTAGAAAAGTCGCGTTGTATATCGAACTGCAGTTTCCTTCTTCGTTTGATACCCGCCGCGGTATACAGTGGTTACGGCGCTCGGCTGCTGGCCCGAAAGACGCGGGTTCAATCCCGGCCGCGGCGGCTGAATTTTGGAGGCGAAATTCTAGAGGCCGTGTACTGTGCGATGTCAGTCCACGTTAAAAAACCCCAGGTGGCCGAAATTTCCGGAGCCCTTCACTTCGGCGCCTCTCATAGCCTCAGTCGCTTTTGGACGTTAAACCCCAATAAATCAAATCAACAAATCAAATGATACGTTTAATATATCGGGACTGTGCTCCAGGGTCGTCAGTGGGGTGAACAGCATCCGGTTCTGTAGTTTAGTTGTGCACCGCCCCCTTATTTTGAAAATGGAAGTTGTTTTTTAGGAAAGTGTTGTGTCCCCTTATTGCTTTTGTGTGTGTGCGCCCCCCGCATCCTCCTCCTAACGACCACTCGCATCCTCCTCCTAACGACCACTCAATCCTCCTCCTAACGACGACTTGCCCCTCGTCGCACGCTGTCACCAGATGCCCCCCCATGATGCGCCCCCGCACCCTCCTCCTGTTCTGGGAAGCCACTCCCTCCCGTGGACGCTTCTCCACTCCCTCCTTTCTTCGGGCGGCCAGTTCGGCTCCTGCCTCGGTCGACGCTGGTCGCACCCTCATCGGCTTTAAATAAACGAAGTCTTAAAGTACCGTGTGCGTCTTTCGCTGCATTCAACACAGCGACCGGACACGACAGTGGCGACGAGAAAGTGGATTCGACCCGCGCTACGCAACGCTATTGACAAGCCATGGCTACGCGAGGGTTTCCCAATCAGATACCAGAGTTCAACGGCTCATCGTGGTCATCGTGGGTTGGACGCCTTCAGTTCTACTTTGAAGCTAACAACATCACAGACCCAGCCTTGAAGAGGGCCAACCTGCTGACGCTGTGCGGGGAGCAGACCTACGATACTGTCTGCGCCCTTATTCAGCCAAGCACACCAGCGGCAGTGTCTTACGACAACATCGTAAAAGCGCTGCAAAAGCACTACGACCCAAGGCCATCCGAGGTCTACAGCCGGGCTCGCTTCCAACGACGAGATCAACTGGGAGGAGAAACTGTGAGCGCCTACGTAGCCGCGCTCAAGAAGCTCGCTGCCGACTGCAATTTTGGAACGCTGTCGACAACAGCTACCGGGCAGGAGGGAGCTTCTTCTGCTAACACCACCATGCTTCCCTTGGACGTGATGTTACGCGACAGATTTGTGTGCGGACTGAGTGACGAGTCACTGCAGCAGCGCCTGTTCGCTGAGAAGGACCTCACATTCAGCAAAGCTTACGACATCGCCGTTCGAGCGGAGAGCGCCGGTCACCAGCAGAGAGGGATTCGCCGGAACACCGAGCCGGTACACCAGACAAGCAACCAGGTGCGCAAGCCTTCTGTTGTTGTAAAATCGGTCAAAAAGGCACAACGCTGCTGGCGGTGTGACGACCAACACAACCCCCAGGGATGTCGATTTCAGTCAGCCACGTGTAATTTTTGCCACAAGCGAGGGCATATCGAAAGAGCATGCATTACGAAACGGAGACTTGCCAAGATAAAGTCACCTTCCCAGCCTAATCACAGCGTCAACGCCTCAGAGAATACGCCGCTATCTGATCTCCATGGAACAACATCAGCAACACCATCTGTGTTGTACGACCTGAACACCATGAATCTCGGCACGCGACCGAAGATTTTTACAGAAGTAAGCGTACATCACCAGCTGATTAAGTTCGAGGTGGACTCCGGCGCAGCCTGTACTCTGATCAGTGAGGACACGTTCCGAACTTCATGGCCATCTGACGCACCCGCCCTGCAACAAGACGACACGCACCTGCGAACGTGGTCAGGACAGAATCTGCCACTATTGGGCTCTGCCAACGTGCAGGTTAACTACAACGGCCAGACCCATACGCTACCTCTGCTTGTGAAGGGCACAGGATCAAGCCTTCTAGGGAGAAACTGGTTTTCTCCACTAGGCGTGATGATATGCGGCATACACCAGACGCCGAGCCAGAACATGGTTGAGCAACTGCAAGAGAAATACGAAAGAGTATTCTCGGAAGAGATTCCAGGAAACGAAGGGCCCCCGGTCACACTGGAGTTGTTGGACAACGCGCAACCCAAATTTCTGAAGGCCAGGCTGGTGCCGTTTGCTCTCCGAGATTCAGTTGAAAAAGAGTTGGACAAACTGGAGCAGCAAGGTGTCATCGAGCCGACGCAGCATTCAGAATGGGCCACACCACTTGTCGTAGTTCGCAAGAAGAACGGAACCATACGCCTCTGCGGAGACTACCGGAGCACCGTCAATCTTGCGACTAAAGCGTCCTCTTACCCGCTACCGACACCTGAAGAAGTATTCAGTGTACTACGTGGCGCAAGAGTCTTCAGCACATTGGACCTCACCCAGGCGTATCAGCAGCTGAAGGTGAGCGAGTCAACTGCTGAATTATTGGCAATTAACACACTGAAAGGCTTGTACAAAGTCAAGCGACTGCCTTTTGGCGTAGCTGCAGCCCCGGCCATATTTCAAAAATTCATGGAGACAGTGCTTCAGGGCATCCCAGGAGTTTGTGTCTACCTTGACGATGTCATCATCAGTGGCACTTCCACTGAAGAGCATGCAGTGCGCCTAGAGCTCGTTCTCGAAAGGCTAGCAAACGCTAATTTGTGCATAAGCAAATCGAAGTGCTGTTTTGCGGTGCCAGAGGTGCAATTTCTGGGACACCAAATTGATGCGGAAGGCATTCACCCTACCGAGGACGAAGTGCGAGCGATCACAGAAGCACGAGCTCCAACAAACAAGCAGGAGCTACAGGCTTTTCTCGGACTCTTGACGTTCTACGACCGGTTCTTGGAACAAAGAGCTACCGTGGCCAACGACTTATACCAACTCCTTCGGAAAGATGTGACATGGACATGGTCGCCACGCCATCAGCAGTCATTCGATGCCCTGAAAGACCTGATTCGAAGATGTACAGTCCTCCGCCACTACGACGAAAGGAAGCCTCTGCTTTTGGCTTGCGACGCATCACCGCACGGAGTCGGCGCGGTTCTATCGCAAACTGACGAGCAAGGAAGGGAAGCTCCCATCGCCTTCGCCTCACGTACGTTGTCGCAAGCAGAACGCAACTACGCGCAACTTGACAAAGAAGGGCTAGCCATCGTCTACGCGGCGACACATTTTCACCAGTACATTGCCGGCCGGAAGGTGACCTTTATAACCGATCACCGACCGCTATTGGGCATTCTGGGACCACAAAGGCCTATGCCACCAACTTTGTCTCCGCGAATGACACGTTGGTGCATCAAACTCTCAGCGTACGACTACGCTCTGGTCTACCGCAATGGGAGTAAACATCAAAACGCCGATGCGCTAAGCCGTCTGCCACTAGACGCAACTGTTGACGAACCATTTCCACCAGGAGACGTTCTGATGTTCGAAGCACTGCCAGAACCTCCGCTTACAGCAGGCACAGTTGCAGCATCTACGCAGAAGTGCGCAGCTCTCCGGCTAGTTTACACAGCTGTTCAACAAGGCAACGTGCATAAACTCAAAGGGGACAACTTCGACGCTTACCGCAGGCGAGCTACAGAGTTGAGCACCCATCGCGGCTGCATCATATTTGGGTCCCGAGTTGTGATGCCGAGAGAACTACGCGCACAAGCTATGTCTCTCATCCACGCCGGACATCGGGGCATCGTTGCAATGAAAAAGTGTGCCAGAAGCTACATGTGGTGGCCTGGCATTGACAACGACATCGAAACAGTGGTGCGAGAATGCAAGCCTTGCCAGAGCAGCCGGAGCGCCCCGCCGAAAGCTCCTGTCCCAGAATGGGAAAAGCCAGACACACCATGGCACACACTGCACATTGATTTTGCAGGACCAATTGAGGGCTGCACTTTCCTTGTGGTCGTAGATGCCTACACAAAGTGGCTTGAGATAAGGCAAATGGGACAGACGACTTCGGCAGCAGTCATTGACAACCTCCGATCACTATTTGCAACGTTCGGCCTGCCGCGGAAGGTAGTGTCGGACAACGGAACACCGTTTGTGTCTGCGGAGATCCTCAAGTTTTATCGCGACAACGGGATCTCATCAGTTACATCGGCCCCCTACCACCCAGCGACAAACGGACAAGCCGAGCGCTACGTAGCCGAGCTAAAACGCGCCCTTGAAAGAGATCAGACAGGCTCGCTGCAGCGCCGCCTTGCGCGCTTTCTCTTCAAGCAGCACACGACGGTTCAGAGCACAACAGGCGAGACCCCCTCGAAAATGATGTTCGAGCGTGAAATGCGAACCCAGCTCACAGCCATCCTCCCCGAGCCAAAGGCAGAGACGTTCCGGGAAGAAAAAGCAATTCCGCGCTGCGGCACGCTTAATGAGGGGCAGCGCGTCCTCGCCCGACAGTTTCTGAAAAAGCCACGCTGGGAGGAAGCTACAATTGTCAGACGCATAGGCCTGCGCTCTTGGCTCGTCAACATACATGGCACAGTAGCACGCCGACATCTCAACCAGCTGCGTAGATTTACGACGCCGTCTGAGAGCTGTCCGCCAGCGGAGAGAACACGTGCACCATCTTCCCACATAGCCTGGCACCTCTTCCCGGAAGAAGAGACTTCGCCCAGGACAGACCTAGGAGACACAGCGAACAACAGCCAGCCTACAAGTATTTCTCCCCCGAGCGCACAAAGCCAGCGCGCCTCCACGCGTGAGCGCCGACCCCCTGCACGATACCAGGCAACTTTCTAAGGGGGAAGGAAGTGTTGTGTCCCCTTATTGCTTTTGTGTGTGTGCGCCCCCCGCATCCTCCTCCTAACGACCACTCGCATCCTCCTCCTAACGACCACTCAATCCTCCTCCTAACGACGACTTGCCCCTCGTCGCACGCTGTCACCAGATGCCCCCCCATGATGCGCCCCCGCACCCTCCTCCTGTTCTGGGAAGCCACTCCCTCCCGTGGACGCTTCTCCACTCCCTCCTTTCTTCGGGCGGCCAGTTCGGCTCCTGCCTCGGTCGACGCTGGTCGCACCCTCATCGGCTTTAAATAAACGAAGTCTAAAAGTACCGTGTGCGTCTTTCGCTGCATTCAACACAGCGACCGGACACGACAGAAAGGAAATGGCGTAGTAACTGTCTTACATATATATCGCGATGGACACCCGAACCGCGCTGTAACAAAGGAAGGAGTGAAAGAAGAAAGGAAAAAAGAGGTTCCCTATATAGTGGAGGGCTCCCGAATAATTTCGACCACCTGAGGATCTTTAACCTGCACTGACATGGCACAGCACATAGGTGCATTTTGCATTTCGCCTCCATCGAAACGTGGCCTCTGCGCCTGTTTCGCTTTAGAAGTCGCTTTGAGCTATTGCATATGAAAGATATTGGAACAAAGTATCCCATCAAAGACCTATTTACAAAATACAGGCTCATGTAGCCGAATAGCCAACAGGAAGCAGCGCCCAAGTACGTGTACCGCTATTGTCATCCTCTCTGCCTGCACCTATATATGACCGTGGCACAACTCTCTGGCGGCAAAACATTCCGGGTGCTTAGCTGCAAGCTCGTCGCTTCAGCTAGTGTGTAGATGGGTTGACAATATTGGAAAATTGAGCAATTACATAGGCTATATCAGTCACCTGAAGGAGCACTCGGGAGTGGCCCATGTAGCGGGAATATAGGTTTTTAGGCCTAGTGAGATAGGCACCAAAGGAGGACAAGCTATCCTGGAAGGACGTGGGCTTCCCAATGACGGCAGTCATAAACCGGCTGCTCATTCGTTTGTGACAAGAAGAGACAAGCGCTGGCAAATTGGCACGTGAGCTAACTCCGCTTGCATGCAGTGACATGTGCATACTGTGTTTTTCATGCGCGAGCAGGCAGTACGGATGTATCTGGGCCCTAGGACAATGAAGGGTGCATGGGGAACAAAAGATAAAATGGCAAAATGGTCAGCTTGTGGTAGTTGGAACATGAACGCAGGACTGTTTTTCTCAGAAACTAGCGCCCTCAATCGGTAAATAATTGTCATATGGAGTACCATGGTGTAGGATGTCCTCTTGCAGAGGAAAACATTAATATTCTTAGCGCAGCTTATGGCTAATGAGTTAGTATAGCGTATCTGGCTGTAGAATGAGTGACAGTGACCATCGACTTATCACCTAAGCAGGACCGTCGAAAGATACCAGCAGGTTGTGACCAATGTGATATAAAGGTTCGAGTGAATGTCAGTAGGCTGAAGAGCGCTAGCTGGCGGTGCAAATGGCCTTTTCCTACCTCCGCACTGGTCACAGGAGGCAACTAGCCTCTTTCGTTGCAGCACAAAGCGGTTTATAAAAAACAGCTGCGCACCTGTTTGTACATACTCTACACACCAAGATGGCCAGCGGTTGGCAGGTATTTCCTCAAGACGCCCAAGGGAAGCCACTAGGGCAAAAGAAGCAGCAACTCAGGCCCATTAGAGTGGATATTGCGGCAATAGTACTGTATAGCAAATCGTAGGGAGGAATTGCTTTCTGAGTCGAGGTCTCCAATTAGCAATCGTAATTAGAGATCACTGCACTGTTCTTGGGTGATATTGAGAACTTCTGGTATGAGGAAGAGAAATTAATGTCGGCCTCATTGCAGTGGGGCAGCACAGGGTGAAGGGACAAGCAGCCTAAGTTGTGGAGGTTTACGTGACGGTGAGCGAATACTCTTGCAAACATAAGGCCCGGTGCCAGGTCAGCCCGTAGCATTTTTTTTCTTAATTTTTAACGAAGAAAGCCAGAAAAGCACAATAGTTGGTCAGGACTGGGAAATGCGAACTGAGCAGAGCACGGTGAAAATTGGCAGCAGCCTGAGCAAGCACCGAACACTGACATTCATTGGTGTACATTAAATAATTCCGCTCGGCAGGTAGCATAGTAAAGACGAGTTCATGGTTCTGCTGTTGTTTGGCTAGGACAACACCAGCACTGTGTCCGCAGCTGTGGATGAGAACTTGAGTTGTGCCTGAAGCATCGAAATTGAAAAAAATTGATGGCGAGTTGATGGATTGATTTTTTTTATCGCACAAATTTTCCTAATAGGCACAATGCATTACCGGTAATAACTCCTACTATGGTGGCACAGCATTTGAAGTGCTATTGTTGCTATGCATAACATTGCAACCTAAATCCCAATGCATCGTAACTACATTTAAGTGGTCTTTATTTGCAAAGATTCGTATTACTGCTAATGAGTTGCAAGAAAAATTTTTAAAGTGGAAGCTTCAAAGCTTCAATTTTCTGCATGCATAAAAAGCCTCTGCATGCAAATGTCAGAGTTGCCTATTCTGTTGTTTCATGAAACTTTCTGCCTTGCAAGTGCAGAAATTGCTTTTGTGCTGTTTGTATGACTTTTCCTACATAAACGCGTTTATTGAGAACCTACATTAGATTCTCAGTATTTTTTAGAGGGCACTAGGTTTTCAACTGGATGCGATTTTACTGTGGGCCTTTTTTCATCTTATCATCTTCCCGCTGTGCATAGAAAATCCATCCTGCATGCAAGACTCATCGGGTATATGCTAACTGGTTGTGAACCTAGCCTACAAGCTCATATATCCGAAACAAGGTGCCTCACAAGACCGTACCAGTGTCTTTTCGTATGGTGGTGATATACAGGTACTTCATCTGACTTTAAGTGACAAAAAACGAGCTCACTAGTGCTAACAGCTAGATGTTTTTCTTTGGAATATTCCGATACCTCAAAGTGTCCTTTTTGTAGATCATTTCTCTCCAGTACAAGCCATTTTTTTGCACTGTGCGCTGTACCAGCTTTCTCAGATGCAATGTGGACTAGGTCCAGCTTCCACTGTTTGAAAATGAAGCTAGCTTAATTAGTAGTAGTAGTAATAGTTGCACAGCAATAATAAGTTGTTCTAGTGACAAGTCATTGGTGTGTTCTCAAGAAATGGATTGAGCAGTTAACCGTACACATCTTTAATTTCGTTTTTTGTCGCACTATGCACACTGCTCTGTTCATTTTTGCAAGCACGGGAGTGTGTAAACAATCGCAAGGAGGCAATGGCCCAATTTCCTGAAGCCATGTTTCTTGGCATCTAATATAAAGTCAGCATTTTAGTTTTGTTGTAAGTTTAGATGTTGCAAATATAGCAGTATGAAAGGTAATCCTCTGTTAAAAGCATACTTAAGTACAAAGCGATAAGTTCTGACTTTTCCCCAAAATTGCTGCCTTTGTGACATGCTGGATCCATGCTTTTTGCTATCTGTGCCTAATATTCACATTTCCACTCTTCAGTGAGAAATGCAAGAAAGACTTAGAGAACATGTTTTGAACCTTCCACATGCTTTATTTCTGATTTTCAGACATGGCTTCTGACAGCGGATGCCTCTCCAAATGTCAAGTGTGTTTGTATGTTTTTTGTATTGACTTGCTTAATTATATTTTTGAAAGTGTTTAAGAGTTTTCCGAATGGATGTAGACCTTGAATCCAGTCAACTGAGTACAACTACCTGAATTCCTCAGCAAGCACTGGAATGACCCAGTTCTACTGCTGTCCACATGCACCTTTGGTATCCCTATTCTTATGAAACGCTGCAGTAATTATCCTTCTTGGTCTTGCTTCCAGATTTGCACCGTGCGGCCTTAGCTTGTCGCAGTTACATTTGTGTTGATATATGGAAGAGAAAGGCATGAATTGTGGCAAGAGTATATCTGTCGTATAATTTTCTTTTTTTTTTTCAGGTTGTAAGCGGATCTTCTGAGATTTCCGACAAAGTCCGAAACACCACTCCATAAATCAAATTACTTCGGGCCAGGACATTGTCACTTCCTTCCTTTTACACTGCAGGCGAAACTGTTTCACTGTGTCTTGGCATTTGCTGTTGTGCGTTGGAACATTCACGAATTTGAGCAGGAGTGCTAAATGATGCTTACCAGCTTGCTAGTATTTTTATGGATTTACATTGGATATCCTTATCTTGATTTCACAGCTTCTGTTCTCCTCCAGCTGTTTCATACTTTGCCTTACCAGCAGTAGTGTTTCCGAGGTGCATGTGTTTGCCAAGATGGTGGTTGCATTTGCCCAGAAAAGGTTTTGTGATAACTGTATCAGTGTTTTTTAAAAGCATTGCAGCTACACAGGGCACCTGGACTCTATAATAGCCCTGCTCGAAGCTTGAAGATTGGTCACTAGATTGATTTTTTTGTTTCTTTTTTTGCATGGAACTTTACTATCAACTAGATGTGACCTTGCTATGGGCCTGTATTGTGCTTGAGATGGCTCGCAGGGAATGTATTCCAGAGGCGAGTTAACCTGGCCAATTGTGACATTTTAGAAAAATGAATTTATGAGTGCTAACATTTTGGGCAAAAATTGCAAATTCGTTCCCAAGTTCGCTGTTCAACACTGTGTTTTCTGTCTTGTAGATTGTTTTTTTTCTTTAGCACATTCCATCTCTCTTCCTTCTCAGTTGTACCAGACTGCCAATATGTTGTTTAGTCTAGGTCTGGCTGCCACTCTTTGTAGATGAACCTCACCTAAGAGTAGCAGTAGCAGCAGTTGTAGCAGTAATAGTAATATTCTCTGTTCATCTGGACGTGCTTGTGGATGCTGTTACCAGTTAAGTAGAGCTGCATGTGACATTCCATTTTTTTGCATACATGATGCATTACTCTCTTTATTTTCGCAGGCATTCAAGCTAATATGAGAGAAGCTAACAAAAAATTTTTGCGGCAAAATATGCCTCAAGGCAACTACTCTGCCTGACAGTCGTAGTCTAAAATGGCATATTTTGGCAATATTAACTTGTAATGAATGTGGGCACAGTGGGCCACTTCAAGATTTTGCTAATGGTACCTCGGTTGGTGTCTGTGATTGAGTGGCAACTGGGCTTTGGGCGAATGTTAATGTAAGACATGCACATAAATGCACATAGACAAAAGTGAGTTCAAGCTTCCTGATTGCAGTTCATAAAATATGCTATGGTATTGCACTTCCATACCATTTGAAGTCTTTCCCCACAGCAATATGTGAGATGACATTTCCTGAAACGAGCCTGTGTTTATGCTGTGCTGCATGAAGAAATGATTTGCCTTGTTGCTGTTATATTTCCAGAAATATGGCTGTCTTGCCACTTTATTATGATTGTTCTTTTTGCATCATATGTGCACTCTGAACATTAATGAGAGTCTGTGTATGAGTGGCCGCCATGGTGGCTTAGTGGTTATGATGCTCGGCTGCTGACCCGAAAGACAAGAGTTCGATCCCGGCCGCGGCTGTCGAATTTCGATGGAGGCGAAATTTTAGAGGTCCGTGTACTGTGCGATATTAGTGCACGTTAAAGAACCCCAGGTGGTCGAAATTTCTGGAGCCCTTCACTACTACGTCCCTCATAGCCTGAGTCGCCTTGGGATGTTGAACACCCATAAACCAAACAAGTGTATGAGTGTCAGGTGTGTAAACAGTTCGAGGGTGGTGAGGACCCAAACTCTTTGACATGAGGTATGTGCGGGGTTCAATCCAGTGTTGCTGGGTGCCCACCAGTGATGCGAAAGGTGCAAACTTTCCTCTGACCTAGTGCTCAGGTTATCTGTGGTGAAATGCTTGGAAAATGGGCCTTTGACCCCACCTTGGATAAGTGCAGATACTCTGTGCCGCGGCACACTTTGGTTGTGGCTACCCTTGATCCATAAGAATCCATCATGATCATCATGAATTCAAAGCAGGTTTGATAAGCGCCTTGCTTAGTCCTCTCTAAAATTCTTGACATGCCCAGTAGCCAATATCATTTCTCAATAATAAGCAAAAGTGAGACGGATACAGAAAATATTAAGTTTACATCACTGCATGCTTTGCAAATGAAAGTGACAAGTAAGACTGCAGCCTTGTATATTTTGGTACTCCATCCCATTTTATATGTGAAGAGTGTTGGATTTTCACTGTTTGCATCTTGTATGTATACTGGGTATCAAGAGATATTGTTTGGCAAATCAAAGTCGTTTTAGGTTGATGCAGTCCCTGGAAGCAAATCTACACTGCTCAAGTATCTGAATCCTGCAAAAAGCAGCTGAGTGATCCAGTTCGTTTGGTGTCTGAACGCATCTGTGATAACCTACCTGTATGAAAGCACTAGCTGCAGGCTCCTTTCTTTCTGCAGCATTCACATCAGCCAACCTTCTCTTTTCACAATAGCACTTGTGCAAATGAAGGCTGGAAAAGAAAGTACATGTATATGGACACCTTTGTTGGGTTTTATGGGGTTTAACATCCCAATGTGACTCGGGCTATGAGGGATGCCGTAGTGCAGGGCTTGAGATAATTTCGACCACCTTGGCTTCTTTTATGTGCCGTGACATCACACAGTGCACGAGCCTGTAGCATTTCAGCTCTAATGAAATGTGACCATCGAGTGTGAAATTAAATCAGCACGTTTCAGGTTGGCAGTCGACCATCATAACCACTGATCCACAGCGGCAGCTTTGAATAGAGATGGAGAGCTTTGGCTGAAGATAATTTTTCTTTTCCTTATTTTTTTTTTCAAGTCGTAAGCCTTCTGGTATCTTCAATGAAGCTCAAGTCCCATCATATTATGGACTGCTTTTGTGCAAATTATTTTGCTTGCTTTTTTCACACTGCAGTGCAACATGTTCGCTGATGGGCATTGTCTTATCCAAATTTGTTGTAATAATCTGCGGCTGATTAATTTTGTACTTCAAGTTTTGATGTCAGGCTTTGGCATCTCTCCACTATTTATAAATATGCCCCACATATTTAACTTTACTTTCACCAGAGCAGATGCTCTCCTCCCATCTCGCACCTCCTCTACAGGTAGGATTGCAGCTTTGTGTCAAAGTATTCCTCAGATGCACGATGTACTTTTTGCACATTTTCACGAAGATAGTTGCACTTGCTCAGAGTACCTTTTTTGATGACCAAACTGACATTGTTAACGGGTGCAATAGGTGGTAGAAAGATTGTAGAACTGTGATAATCATGTGGGTAGCATCGGTGCATTGTCAGGTGTCTCAGTGCTGCAGCGTTGAAACCACGCTTGTCATGTGCATGTCATGTTTTTAGGGTGCATGTCTGAGATTGTCTGCACTTTTGTGGCCTTATTTCTTTGATGAGGTTTGAGCAGTGACACCTTGCATATATCCAATTTGTTGATTTAAAACAATAAGATGAGCAAGAAAAAAGCTCGACACAGGGCACACCTTGAGTTGTCCATTTTTTTTCCCGTTCTATGTATCTCCAGTACCGTGGTGTTGCATTCTAAATAGTTTGGACGACAAATATGGTTAACCAGGTGTCCCCAAAATCTGGCTTATGAGCACTGAGGGGTGTGATTGTGTCAGGAAGCCCCATAATATATGCCGCTGTTCAGACATCGTGCTATGCCGTGCTTTGCCGTTGAAACTCATGGAATCAAATTTTCTTGCACAGATGTGAAGTGTGATATTGAGGCAGCCTTGTGCACACGGTCGTACATGTAAACAACCATGATTATTAGAACTGCTTTAAACTTTCTGGTAAATTTTAATTTGTGTGAAGTTGTGTATTATTTTGCATCTTTATTTCTTTGCCAAGTTTTTGCGGTTTTTCGAGCAGATTATATGGGCCCCGTAGTTTTTTTTAAGTTATGCAACTGGCGTGTAGTTTGATATTTGAACCGTAAAGTTGATCTCCGAAAAATGTAATGGTTGGAAAATCAGAGTGGTCCCCTTGCTCCATGAAAATTCATCTGGTGGATGTTTTTCATATTTTTACCTTTTTTGTGAGCTCAAGTTAGTGAAAATACAAAGATGGGACAAACGGTGCTAAAGTCATACAGAGGCTCAGAATATTTGTAGCTATTTACATATGCAACCACTTTTGTAGTGGCATGCTGGTAATGACATTCTGTATGCTGGATGTTATCTGTGTGCCAGCTAAAAAGGGAAGAATGGTTTGTGTCAAGTCTAAGCTTTATTTAACTTTGACTTGCTGACTTTGGCACCCAATGTGTCAACAACATAAGAGTGACTGATTAGGGGCACCTTCATCATTTATTTCTCCTTCTTAAAGGTGGCACCAGTGTAGAACTATGGAGTGAGGCATATCCCTCGCATTTTGGTAAACTTTTCTTTTCTTAATGCAGGCTCAGTCACTGATGTCAAATCCAGCTCACCAACACAAGAAAAATCGCGAGGAAGGCGACAGTTCTTGTGCCAAGATTGTGGTTATGCTACAACTTTCCGCGCAAACTTCAAGCGCCACCAGAGGACACACACTGGGGAGCGGCCCTTTGAATGCAGACATTGCGGCAAGAGCTTCGCATATAAGTGGAACCTGGTGGACCACATTTACACGCACACGGGCGAGAAGCCACACAAATGCACGCATTGCAGCAAAAGATTCACTCAGCAGAGCCACCTAGTAGACCACCTTCGCATCCACACAGGAGAGAAGCCGTACCAATGCCAGCTGTGTCCACTATCCTTTGCGTGCAGGTCGAACTTTAATAGGCACGTGCAAAAAAAACACTAGAATTGAAAACTGCTCCTTCCTCACTTTTGCTTGCAAACGTTAGCGTGTAGGTAGCAAGTATCATGAACAGCATAGCCATGCAAAAATGTCCACTATTTTATAAAGCCCTAGCTTGTTATTTTGCAAGCTTTCACTGGTGACCTAAAGTGAAGTTTGTCCATCAACGTGCCTTCTAACAAAGACTGTGTTGTGTTACGGTCTGCCATATTGACAAGGAACATGTTTGATTTCGAGTTGAACGATTGCAAACACTTCTGGATCTGTGCTCATAAAAATTGGAATGGCATGAGGAAAATGCTTAGTCACAGATAAGTGGGGTTGTGTAGTAAAATTTCATTTTACTTACTATAGGGGTGCTGTGTGCAACCCAGCTCTTGTGTGTTTCCTGTAGCAAAGCATATTCTAGGCTGCCTAAGAAAACCAGAACAGACTATTGTATGCACTTTCATGTTTATTTGCGTTAAATTTGCACATGAGACATGATAAGAATTCCTTTTGCAATCAATAGTGGTATTGCTATTAAGGCTTTGGAACATTAAAATATGTGTTGGGTAGGTGCAAACATGTAGCAAATTTTTGTCTTGAGATGATACATTACCTTTGTGCAAAGTTTCAAGCTACAGTGAAAGAAAGACGCTGTTCCTTTAATGTTTGAGTTACATTTTGAAATATTTTGTCTGTAAGATGCTTTGCAACATATACGAATCTTGTGTTTGTTATTTGTGCTATGTGTTCTTTCCTGGTTAAAATAAAACTACAGTTTTGCTGAAATGTTTTCACATTATGGAGAATGCAGTTGTTGCATTGTTATTTCATCTAATGCTACCTTCTAAATAACCTTGTCTGTAATTTTGGTGTACAGGAGAGTGGCCAAGCTTCAAGTAAAAGGGTAGAAGTTTGGGCAAGTTTGTATGGTGTCATGGTGAATATGCCTGCATGAATGACAGAGTCATGAAAGGAGATAATACAAGTGCTGTCCCCATCATGTTCCTGTTTTTTGTGCTGGTAGGTTTGCCATGATTTCAAATAAAATTTATAATTGCAACGTTTCCAATGAGGGACAGAAATGTTGCCCAGTTGATTACTTTCAGATTTGTGCAGTTATAGATGCATAAAAGGACCAAGAGAGTGTCAGGTATCGTTTATGTCCAGGCATTGTGTCAGGCGGTAACTTCTTTGTAGTACAATAGTAATTCCCATCTGCTCTGTATGTGTCCCTACATTAAAAGTATGGACTGCACTCTTATCTACGATGACTTGAATTACAGACTTTCATATAAGGGACGAGCTGCTTAGCAAAACCACCTGCATATTGCAGTGTGTCTTACCACGTAGTGTTTCAGCAGTAAATGTCATGGTGTACAGAGTGTAATTTCATTTATTAGATACATTGCTCAGTTGAAAGGAGCATGGGCAGCCCTAAACCCAGAAATGTGCCTGGTTTGCTTACTTTGCCAAAATATATTAACAATTACACCATGCACCACTTTCAGCAATTGGGCAAAATACAAACATGTCGAATACACTTCAAGCTTTATGAGATTTTCTTTTAAATATGCAGCAGTGGTAATGGGTTCTGTCTGGAGAAAGCAAAACTTAATGCGACACATGCTCAGTTATCTTTATAAAAGAAATGGAGAACATTTTCTTTTAATCTGGCACGAGTGGGAGTTTGATAAGCAAGAAACCAGATAGTGCTGGTTTTTATAATCAAATTTTGTTTTCAACGAAAAATACATGTATGACCTGACCCACCCTGGTTGCTACCCTTCCAATAGCTTGATGTTTTGGCGAACTAGTTGGTTCAGAAACATAACGAGGCTTATAGTATAACTGTAGACACACAGACATTATCAGAACAGTTGGTCGTTAAGGGAACACATAGGTCAAAAAATGACAGATTTTGCCGAAAAATAACTTCTTTCATTCTTGCTTGTTTTATTTGCTTCACAAAAACCCCTAAAGGCCCTCACTATGAGGGTATTACATGAAGGGCGTCGAAAGCGAAGAAGTACCAGGATGCAGTGTAAACATGCAATTACAGCAACATGGCAAAGAAAACAATAAAGAAAGCTAGAAAAACAGAGATGGATAGGCTGCAGATATCAAAATATGGCAGAAATACAACATAAAATGTGGTCATATCAAAGAAAGCAACATAAATACAAAAAATGAAAACTATAAACACAGACAGTAAGCAGACGAAAAGTACCTGAAAAACTGTGCATGGCTCTTACTTTTTTAAAGCCCTTGAAATACTGTTGCATTCATTTTAGTTGCGATATTAAATGACAGCCGATTCCAGTCAATAATGGTTTTAGGTAGGAATATTTGGCAAATGATTTTGTGTGGCATATGGTGCGCTTGGTCTTGAAAGATTGGTCACAGCGCGAATGGAAGGACTGCTTAGGGGGAGTGAAAGAAATGATTGTGAAGCAATTAACTATAATAAATTACTCTGAAAAAGTGTTAGGCCAACAAGCTTGCGACAGTGAGAGCAGTGATCTCATCCAGCCTGAGCTTTTAACACCATGACACTACTGAAACTCGAGCAATTTGAAGAAATGAAAAGATCACCACGATTTCGCAGGGATTCGATATCTATGATGTCGAATTTCTCTGGGTCCCATATTGCTGAGGTGTATTCGATTTTAGGTCCAATCAAACCAGTATAAGGAAGCATAGGCACCAAGTTTTTAACCTGCAGGAGAGGGGGGGGCGGGGGCAGTTAGCACCCTCTCTCTTTTTCATTCACCCCCCCCCCCTCCTCCAGGCATGCTCCTAGGCAAGAGATATTTATTTCACTCTCAGGAGACAGAGTACATTACAGAGGGGAACAGCCATTCACAGCAATATAGAAGATAAAAAAATGGTAAGGGAGCCAAGTACTGATCCTTGAGAAACCCCATAACCTAGTGGTACGGTAGAGGAATCAGTGTCATTAATGCTGACAATTTCAACACGAGAAGAAGGAAATCCGCAGATCTAGTTTAGAACTGCAGGGTCATTGTTCAGCACACTTAGTTTATGCATTACCAGTGAGTTTTAACTTTATCGAATGCTTTAGCAATGTCGAGAAATATGCAGTAAAGATGAAAAAGCGGTGTCCAAATAGAAGTGCAAGTCGTAAGTGAAGGAAAGTTTAGGGTTTATGGTTTCTGGGTGTTTAACATCCCGAAGCGACTCAGGTTATGAAGGAAAGTAGTTGAATCTCGCAAGAGAAAAACTTTCGGAAGCCAAGCTCTGTTAGAGAGAAGAAATTGTTATGCTCCAGAAAATTAACAAGATGTGTAAATATATCTGCCATTATTTTGCATGCTATTGATCTCAAAGATATAGGTCAATGGTTGGATGAATTCGGATTATCCCCGGCTCTATGTACTGGTATGACCACAGATGTCTTCCAGTCTTCAGTAGTATGCCATGATGATACGATAGTGAGAATATGCATTTCATGATGGCAGAACTATACTCTTTAGCATTCCTCATAAATTTGCCATTTATACCATCAATTCCGCTAGAAGATGTTAGTTTGAAATCGATAATTGGTATGAGACCTTGTAAGTCGAACATGGTGGGATCCATTGCAAAATGATCGCACAGCTGGAGATTGGGATGTCGGATAACATTGGATGAAGAAGGAAACAACTTAGCGAAAGTATAATTTAATACAGTAGCACAGAGGTGGTCGGGAGCAGGTTCACCGGTGGGTACAATAACGACTCTTTATTGGTGTTTCCTGGTTTTGGGGGTTAGTAATTAAGACGAGTGAATGCTCTGCTAAGCATGGTAAACCAATCCGACTCCATTGTTAAACTCATGCTTCCCGTTAATTGACAGCAACTACACATCGTCGAAGTTGCAGCATGTTGCTCATCCTTGGGTCCGTTGAAGGTAGGCACATGCCGCATGCAGTTGTGGGAGTGCCGTCGGCTCCGCATACGCAACTTTGGCGAAGCGCAGCGAGTCACGTGATTCAATATAGTTGCGGGATGAGTGAGTGTTGTTGGCTCAACGCGCACAGCTGGGACGAGGTGTGGTGTGGCGAATCACGTGGCGTGACGTCGGAGCCAATCGTCCGCTCCTCCTGATTTGGTCAAACTTCACAGCCACATGACCTTCAGCTTCGTATGGGAGTAGTAGAGCTTTCGGTCTAAAACGAATGTCAGCAGCTTACCCCGCCACAATCCAGAGATCAACATCGTCAAAGACTCGCGCGGGACGAATTTGGCCTGGCTTAGCTTAAATCAGCTTACTTGATTTCCAGTGTGATCAGCCATGTTCAGTTCTGCAGTCTTTCCCCAGATACCCTGGATAGATACCCCAGTCCCTCCCAGAACCAGCGTCGCGTGTCCCCGTTATTTCTATCCAGCACGGCTGGGCCTCTGCGGCGGCTTTGCTGGCCTCGCGTTCTTGTGTGTGTTCCATCCGCTCACGCCGACAATCTCTACAAAAATGAGATGCTAGACAGAACAATACAGTAGAAGAGGAGGCCAAAGTGATCAGTGAGGATGAAGTCTGAAAAGTGACAGCTCAGTCAGCAGTGCCATGCCTTGAATATGTTTCAGTTGCATTGTGCTGACAAGGTTTGCAAAATTACAGTATATTTGCCAAGCTTGGCAGGAAGTATTTGAGCCTTTGTGTGGTCACTCTTGCAATTCACTGACGCAATGGCTTCCAGCTGGACGCATTAGTCGCCAGAAATAGGCCCATCAAATGGAAAGGGCAGCTACTGCATGGTGAACGTTGGACAGGTTAGCAGCCAACTGTAATAGACACACATTATCACGGTGTTACTCCCAACCATGCAGTCACTTAACCAACTGCTTTCTTCCAGATCACTTCAGCTTCTTCTTCGATTGTGTGAACCCTGCTTTTTTGCCTCTGAATTATGTACAACAGTGTACAGCACATCAGAAGGAAAGGTGACTGTGTGATAATTAGGTTTTTGGAAGTAATTTAATCCTGTGAAATAACACAAATGTTACTTCGAACTCTCTTCATGCTGTTATATCTACGATCACACAAAATTAGTCCATTCATTGCAGAAAAGTTAACAACAAAGAGAAGTGGCCACCACTAAAAGCTGTGACTGTAGGATTCATACTGAAACTTCTGCAACAAAAACTGCACAACCGCTTAGGTGCTGTAATTGTAAATTTTGCCTGCAGCAAAGGCTCGCTTATGCAAATAAGTTCAAATTGCCAATCAAATATCACTGAGAGAAAAATGCAAGACAAAATGACAAAAAGAAAACTGTTCAAGATAGGATAAAGATAAATCGGTCAGCAAGTACTGCAGCTTTATTTCTACCACTAAAGTACAAGCAGTGGACACCAACAGGATATGAAACATTGAAGTATGCTCTCATGAGATGCAATGCGTACAACGCTGTTGAAAATTAAAAATGAAAGGCAGTGATCACTCTTGTGTTTCCACCAGAATGGCTTCAAATAAATACAATGTACCATTTCAAGACAGGGATCGCCCAGTATATTTGGGTGATCCCTCAACACAGCTTTGCTTACAGGATTCTCTGTGAACACTATCAAGAAAAGTATTAGACTAACAAAGCGAACATCATCTATGACAGTGTCACAGTACTGCTGCACCTTTCTTTTTTTCTTTGCAGTCATAACATGAATTAATAAATCACAATTCTTACTCTTTTTGTTTACAACACAGACTATAGGGTCTCACCCAGAAATATGTCTTCCTAATCAACCCTATAGCTGCGGTCATGCTAACCTCAGTATTGTCGTTACAGCGAAAATAATGCTCAGTGAGCCAACTGCAGCATGCAGATAATTTCGCCACACACTTGATTCACAAAGATAGATCAGTTAAGACAAGTTGTAGATGGTCACACTGAAGGGAGTTTTTTCAATTCTCCATCTATGTGACACAATACACACAACAGAGTATGGGGATGGTGCAAAATCAATTTTTTAAAATTAGACCCAACATCTTAATACAACCAATGAGAAAGTTACCCGAGATTCATTTAATGCATTCAAAACCCCACATTAGTAACAGATTTCCAAATCACTCTCAGGCAGCAGAGAATGAAGCGCTGGAGCTATAATATTTTGCATGATATGTGCAGAACAAAGCTGCAGATCGAATGTCATTCGGAATGTGGTACAACTCTTACGACTAAAACAAAAAAAAGTGTCAGCCAAACTTTATTGCAGTTTAGCATGCAACAAGAACCAAGCACAGTAAAAAATGGTGAAAAATGTTCTGACAGTATAATTGCGAGCAGAAAATTATGAATGATTGGGGAAAGAAAAACACTGCATTAACTTTGCAATGCCGCGAATACAGGCAATGCAAAATCAGGCACAGAATTAGGATTTCCATTTACATCACACCGCATCTGCAAAAAAAAATGCACCAGGCCACACTTTTAGGTCAATTCATGGATACAACAGCAAGAATGGAAAAAAAAGTCCTTCCCATGTCTCATTACATAAAGGCAAGCTCTGGGTCCAACAGAAAATTATTACACAGCCAACACATCAGGCCTGGCCAGTGGGTTTCCCAAATGCTGCTGTTTCGAGTTCACGTGTAGAAAGCCAGGTTTATTTACAGTCATTGACTCCTAAAATCTGGCACATAACTCTAAAAACATTGATCCCTTCAGCGAAGAGCTTATCCCCAAACTGGCAGACTTAACAATGCACAATTGCACAATGGCTGCCTGGAACTGCACTGCATAATGCTGGAAGAACACCCGATAGATTTAAAGAGAAAATGTTTTTAGAAGAACATACCCCACTGAACACAGTAACGTCTTTTTGAGATCTTATATACGTCTTCGCAAGATAAGCGAGACATCTTGCCGACAGAATAAAAACCTCTACAGACGTCTTAAGAGCATCCTCTGGAAAATCTTACGAACGTCTTATATGTTTCTAGCAAGGACATCTTGAAAGATCTTGTAGCTTTCCTGTAGCAGGGCTAATGCACCACAAATTTTGGGATAGAAGACGTGCAAGCTGCCCACAACATGTCTTTTATAACATTTATTATTATTCTTTAAACAGCTACATTTAGAAATATAAGGCATTCTGTGAGACATTCAAGGTCTAGGGAGGACTTCTAATAACATTTTGTAGCTCTCCTATAACACTGCAAATTTTGGAATACAAGACGTTGCTCAAGATCTCAACAAGATGTTTTATAACGTCATCTATACTTTTCCAAATAGATACTTGCACACCAGTTAAGAAGTTTAAAGCACCATGCAAGAGCTGCTCTACATTTTGTAAAAAAAAGTGCCCCCTACCCCACCCCCCCCCCCCCCAAAAAAAAGGAAGCAAGGTACTTAAATGAAAAATGAGTTGTAGTCACGCTTTCAGCAGAATAAAGTTTTATTTCACAACTTTAAGAAAACAAGAACAGACCTTATATCATATACAGTTGTGCACTTGTACAATACTGCAAACACATAAGTTCTTATATTTATTAAAACTTGAGTAACCTGTCATATTAATATTAAAAAAGATACGGTAGCAACCTAGCTGTTACAACAGAGCTGCACTTCAGCTTACAACTATACAGCACAAACTGCTATGCAGAGTATTAAATAGCACAGGGGCCCATTTACTCAGATTGCAGAATAATACAAGTCAAGAATGTATACAATAGTAAAGTGCACATGTATTTCAGTGCCCGTATGACATAATGTTGCACTCACAAGATGCTTTCAAGGCACAGGTTAATTTGCCAAGACCTTGCTAGGGCTTAAAAACCGTCTGTGCAATAAAAAGAGACTGCAAAGCGAGATTTGTTTACAGGGGCTTACAGCCAAACAAGAGCAAAGTTCACATTAAATTTAAAAACATTGGAAATGGCTTGACAAACACTTCCAGCAAGAAAAGAAGGCACAGCATAAGTTATGCTTGGAGGTATTCTTACAGAACAGTATCCCATTTTGTCCAATGGATAGGTTCAAATACACAGATCAAATGAGCATAGACCCATTCCAGCACTTGTGCAATTAGCAACAGCTATATATATAGATGCTGGCAATGGCTTGGCAAAACTCAGTTTCACTAAAATGGATGGCATGATAAACATACATTTATGCCTAGAGCTGTTTTTCCACATCAGTATCAGAGAATGTAGGCAGGAAGCCATTCTCCACTAAGGCAGGACTAAAAAGAAAAAGTCAGCAAAGAAACATTTGTTAACCCTTAACATGACTAGACCAGTTTGCAAAAAAAAAAAATCTGCACCTTTCAGGACAGGGGCTCCATGCAGGGGAGGCACCTGCTGATGCAGTTGCATAAAAACAGGACAAAAAGAAAAACGGCTACGGCTAGAACTGTTCTACATCAGTATCACAGGTGTAGCCAGGAACTGATTCAAGCACTAAGGCAACAACTAAAAACAAAATAAAGCAAAGCAGCATATGTTAACACTTAACATGACTAGAACAGCTTGGAAAAAAAAAAATCTGCACCTTTCAGGACAGGGGTTCGAGACACAGGGGAGGAACTTGCTGGTGAGGTTGCACAGAGAAAAGAAGCTCTGTCTAGAGCTGTTCTAATCAGTACAACGTTATGTGGCTGGGAAGACATTCCCCCACTAAAGCGACATGTTTAAAAAAAGAAAAGGTCTTCAGCTTTCAGTACATGGGTCCTCACACGCAGCATCCAGATCAGGGGCTCGATAGAGGGGAGGGACCTCCTGATGTAGTCCTGTAGAGGTGTTGAGAATTGCAGTGCTAGATTAGTGTTCTGGCCATTCATAATGAAATTCATGATCAGCATAACTACAGCCACTGAGCTCAAGGACAAGCACATTTCTGAACACTATAGCAGGCAGTGAGATGGAGAAAGACTACAGCTGACAGCATCATGATTTATACCCATTACACTTCACAAAACAGTCATTCCGAAGCAACTAATTTAACAAAGAGTACGTTGTTGGGAGAGTCGGTCAGACATATCTTCAAAGTATACTGCACACACAAAAACAAGGACGTGAAGGTACACACAACAAGCGCAGAGCAACTAACAAGCAACCAAAGCTGCTAACCCACACAGAATAGAGAAAAGTGCTCCTTTAACCACGAATGCCATTTAAGCTCCACAAGCAGAGATCCACAATGGCAGCCACCTTTTTCGCACGAATGAGCACAATATTTCATGCTGGATTTGCCACCTGCTGCCACTGAACAAAAACTATGGCACTAAACGGGCATAAAAGTTACAGCTGCAGAAAACGGTAGCACTACATCCATCCTTTCTCAGGCATGTAGCCAGAAATTTTTTTCAGGAGGCACCAAAATTGATAATTTTGCCAAGCAGGGGAGGCGAGGAATACCCATCAGGAACACTGACAAGAGAGCATAGCATGCCCCCTATGGAATAAGTCTGCTAGGGAAGCTGCAGTATTTATTTCTCTACTGAATACTGTAAGTTTTCGTACCTTTTGGCTGCCTTCTTGACACGGGCTGAACAATTTTTGAGCCATGCCATTACACCATCTTGTATATCTTTTAATGTCGCTTGTGACATGCTTTGCATCTGGCTTACTGCTTCTGCAGATAAACAGTAAATTGTGGACATTTCTAGAAATACATGACAGTACATGTCATACTTAAAAGGAATACGAGAAATGATTAAATTTGCTCCTAATGCGGATAAAAGTAGGCTTCACCGTGAATCAGAAACATGGCATCAGACTCCTCTCGAGCACTTTGTGGTTTATTTTTCCCCACTTCTGGAAAAAGCAACTCTTCTCAAGTTACAACTTGGTTTAACCATTTCTCGTGTCATGTCAGCAAATACCTGCAACAATTTTTTTAAAAGTGCAGTCGATTTAATATTCTGAACAAGGAGTGAACTGGAAATCAAATTAGGCTCAGAAGGGAAGCCTTGTTATTACACTGCAGTTCATATTACAGATTCCGCCACACACTTTCAAGGTAATAAATGTTCAGTTAAAACAAATTTTCATTACTTTTTAATCAATGGTTTGGTACCTTGCCACAGTCATGGCTGGTTATATAGCTGTATGAATTTTCATATATTCCTGTACTATTGTGATTGTTGAACAAAAGGAAATCAGGCTGTATACACGTGTGGCACTATTAAGCACACAGCCTTGGACACACGAAGGCACACCCATGTCACATGGGAGCATGCCATGCAGCCTGGTCTGCAGCTCATCTCTAGCGATGACGACCATGGCCCAGCTCTGCTGCAGTCCGACACAACCAGGAGTGTGATAAGCAGCATGGGACTGGGTCAGTCTGCTGCTAAATGACATGCATTCTCTTTCGATGCCTATATTCTACATGGAGAGCCCAAGTTTAGCGTGCTGCAACGACTACAAGGTGGTCTTGGAAACGCAAGAATTAAATACACCTATTACACCAAAAATTAAACACACCTAAACTACAGTCACCCACATACTTGTCTAGAGTGCTGGATCAACAAGCTCTATTGAGAATTATTCATCACTGTCTTAGTGTATTATTTTTTCAGACACCGATAAACTAGTCAAAATCATTGCAAACATCTACGCACAAAACTGTGTTCTCTACACCACTCATAACTGACAGCATTGTATTCTGTAGTGCGTGGCTCAAGTGCTTGCAACAGGTGTGTGGACGACAGCACAAAAATCTCCCAGACTGTGGCGACTGAATGTGCAAATTTACAACCCACTCCATTTTAGTTTATAAGCTTACTGGTTGAAATGGCTGAATTCAATTCTAAAATTCAATATTACTGACAATACCTCACTTCATTTTTCTAATCCGAGTATTATTACTCCTTCACTACAAACACTTCAACATTCACCCACCATAATCTCGAATCAATTTATTTTGCATTAAAAAAGTCAATTAGAACATTCCAACCAGATGAGAATTTAAGGCATACCGGTTGTATGCTTCAAAAATAAAGATAAAGGTGGATCATTCCTGGTTATCCCTTTTTGCTTAATTTAGTGAAACCATGCCCCACACAGCATTCACTGGAGTTAAAAAAAATCAAACCCAGAAGCCAATTTACATAGCAATTCATCCACCTTAAGGCTTCCATTAGCAGATAGCCATGTTACCTTGTTTGCCCCATGAAGTACTAAATATGCAGTTTAACATTACTATTTCACTAAAGAAAGAGGCTAAGGACTGACTCTGAACAACAACGAAAAGGCCCAGGTAGGCAAATGCTTTTTTTCCCCTTTTGGCCGTAGAGGCTGAATTTTTGGCCAAGTTCATTTGTCAAAAGCCGTGCCAGTATGCGCGCTGTCGCTGAATGCGGGTTGTTTCCGCCCGTACTGGCAAGCTGACTGACCTGCATAAAGAACCCGGTAAGCCAGAAAAACATCCATTTCTCGAAGTAACCACAGCTGTGTGCCTGCCACTAAAAAAGTTCCTCATACAGGTATCTAAAGCTCCAAATGGATTAAACAATAAGGGAAAGTAAAGCTGCCTCAACAACAACAGAAAAGAAAACTAATGCACAGATGAAATATGCAAGACTAAGCACTGCTTGCATTACTTTTAATGAAGCACAAGGTATTGATTTCACATTTATAGGTAAATGAGGTTAGGTATGGTTGCTGCTGCCAAACATTACAACTCAATTATTTTCATCTTAACTGCAGTGGAGTGGAAGGTGCAAGCACAAGATGACATCTTTGAGCATACTCTTCTCATGTGCTCACCAGTCAACTTAAGAGGCAAGAAATCTGCCTTGAGCTTGTTTCCACTCCACTGCACACAACTTCCGAGGCGAAGTTTAATACTATCCACTGAAATCTAAAACTCATGTGCAGCTCAATTAACTGATGGGACCTGCATGCAAAAAATGTTTAAGCAAATGAGTTTAATCATACCATCTCAATACACAGTGCCTGGCTGGCCTCCAGCTTTTTTTCAGTCTCAATGACATCCTGTTCAGTTTTTAGAGGTAGCATGGCAATGATGTTGTCCGCACAGCCCTGGTGCACTTATTACACAGAAAGCATTTTCTTTATACCCCTGACGTCCTTCTTGAGCACACACAGCTCTCGCAGGACAAGCAGAGAGGTATCTGGAAAAGCAACAATAAAGCCATAAAAATGGGCGCACAAACACCTCCAGAATGTGACTGTCCTCGCTCACAAGGTTCTGTATTTCAAATCAATGAACATTTTGGTTTTTTTTAGCACATGCATGCCTTACGCTCCATTTTTTTATCTGCTTGTTCTGAGAATATTAATAATACTGTAACTGCAAACAGCAGACTATTCAATACGCAGCCATGCATTATTAATTGATGCTGCACATTTGTTGATGGACTACGCATCTGCATGCTGTTTTCCGCCTCCATCTTATGCAGAAAGGGTACAAAGCTAGGTCACATGGAGTTGCTAAGCATGTCTTGAAACCTGTTGGTGTTCAATGAAGCTAAGAAACCCGAGAGCCCGTGGGTTAGTCTACGAAATGCCCCTGCTGAGTCACCCTTGGCTTGCAAACAGAAAAAAGCAAAGTAATGCAAGACACAAACTGAAATTTGATAGTAAATTTGTTACATTGTTACACATACCTTGTGCAGAGCAAGGCACCAAAACATCTTGGCGACTGCCAGGAGGTGGCTCCACAGGTGACTGCACTGGCACTAATTTTTAAAACACACAAAAATCCGTATTTAATCAAACTTTCTCAATAAGTTTCTCATGCAAAGCATACTTATGAATCTGTTCTGATGTGGATGTTTGCCATTAGTAGGCAGCATGTGGTAACCCTTACTCTGTGTACTTTTGCAATTCTGATGCCCTACAGGTCATTAAACTTTCATTTATAAACCTGCTCCAAGCAAGAGAGCATTATGGTTTAGATGTGTTTTTTGCAGAGTATGATATTTCTTGTCACAAATCCTTGAAGAGAGCTACACTGCACTTTATTGACAAAGCTGAAGTTTTGGTTAATCTTGCATATTAAGCATCCTTAAAATGTAACCTATAATAGCATACTACCCTCCTGTTTGGGCTTAGTTCTTTCATGTTGCGTACTGCCAAGCACTTCAAATATTTTTATTTACCTGATGGCACTATATCCAAGCAATTAAATTTAAGATTTGTTAGGAGCATGCAAGCAAATACCATTCTAACTTGAATGGCCTTGATGACTTGGAGGAGACTGAGTGGCAACTGCTGAACCGCGTTCCTCGATAGGCTCTGCAGGTGCAGTTTCATGTCGCGGCCATTTCGTGGCATATATACGCCACGAAATTCGCGCGACATGAATTAAACTGCCCCTGGAGAGCCTAGCAGAGCCAGCAGCGTGAACGGCGGGGCTAAGACAACGAGAAGCACGACTTTCGTAGTCCGCGAGCGAACGAATCCGTCAACATGCCAAACGGCATTAACTGCGAAGAAAGACTGCTGTCGCTCGCTCTTCACAACAAATCCTCCGAAAAAAATGCGGCTGACAACTAAAGAACGGCAATTCACATAGTAAAGACGGGGATCCCGCTCATTATCAATGTTTTCCCGGCCGATCCTATGCCTGCAGCGAAACCTTTCGGCAAGCCGCATTGGTTTTTCCGGACAGGGTTGCCAGGTCCTAAATTTTGAAAGGAGCCACAAAAAGAAGAAAAGTAGCCAAAAAAGTAGCCAACTAGCTGCCGAAGTGTCAAAATTAGCCAAAAATAGCGCCAAAGTTGCATAAAAGCGTCACCAGAAGCATAAAGGGCGTAAGAAATATATAATTCTGGTAGGACGCAGGGCAATCGTGAATGCGAATAACTTTGAAGTACAAAAGCATCGTAAATCAAATGAAAGGAAATACATGAACACCATGGGACAGAAGCACGGAAACGCGCGAGGAATTTCTGAAGGGAAAGAGAGTGTGGGAAAAGTAATCAGAAATGTTTTTCTTCTTTTCAGAGGAGAAATAATTGGTGTTCCTAAGCCACAGCCATGGCAATTTTAATTCCCAAATATATGTGTGTGTGTATATATATATGGCATGCCTGGCATTGATTTTTGCATGAAATTTCTTCACTGCTCCTTAAACAAGGGTTTGATTTTGATGTCCCTATTTCTTTTTCCGTTTCTCTCTTGTGATCTTTTTTCAGCTTTATATTGCAAAATCAGACTGATCGCCACATGCAGTTCATATGTTCTAAAGACATAAAAAGCATAGCATTGGTCAAATTTTTTCAAGTCACATGGCTTCCTTTTCAGCCGTATACTGGGGAACTCATGGCTCTCCGGATATCGCTGGACGATACAAAGAGTCTTCGTCATCGCGTTTCAAAGCCCTTTGCTCTTCCCCGTTCCCCAGTAATCGGCTAAAAGGAAACAGTATTTGCCCTGAAAAATTTTAACCAAGACTGTAATTCCCAGCATCATCCAATTGGATGTCGGGCTAGCATGTGTGGCCGATCAATACGCTTTGAACCAGTATCCAACTGAGGAAACAAGGTATATCAGCTAAGTAGCAATTCACATCCTTATTTAGCTGAAGCGCATTGAGTGAATGGTGATAGGACATTTCTTCTTGCTGGTTCTAAGGAAACCTACATAACAGCATTGCATAGCGGAGGCGGAATCTCGCCTGGGAGAACACAGGAGCGAGAAGTATTTTAAGTCTGGGACATAATTACAGGCAAAATTTCAACAAAAAGACTGGCACCGCAGAATAATGGTGTTCACGTATGGCATTCTGACAAGCAAAGATGCATGGACCATTGGCAGAAAAAGAGGTCCATTACAGTCCTAACTTCGATTTCAAAAGTAGCCAAAAAGTAGCCAAGTAGCCAAAATTTTTGTCGCCAAGCGGTCCTAAAAGTAGCCAATTTGGCGCAAAGTAGCCAAACCTGGCAACCCTGTTTCCGGACAGAATGACGAAAAACCTTTGCCCACTGCCTCTTCGGTTGAAGCAACCGTAAGGGTAACGGAAGCTCGGCGTAGTTGGTATATTAGCTCTATGGCGTCGCCGCAACGCGTAGACGTCGTCAAAGCTGGCGGGAAACAGCGCGCGCTGGATGGATGGATGGATAGGAGCGCCCCCTTTGAAACGGGTGATGGCAATCAAGATGGCAATTGCCATCATGCTAACATGTGACCACAGCGCCTCGGCCAATGGGAGGCTCGATCCGGCCGCGCGCTAGGCGAAAGGAACCGGAAACTTCAAAGCTTCTCCCTACTTTTGCTCTTTTTCGTCAAAGCTGTGGGATGCGGGCGCGAAAATTATCACTCCTGTAGTTCCGTGTTCGGCGAAAGTAGTGCGTTGTATGTGCGTATGTTCACGCTCATTGGTGCGAAATGCAGCGACTGCTTGGAGGAAGAGCGACTCTAACATATGTCAGTGTTGCTGTTTTCCCAAGTCGGCAGCGTCCGCCAAGTTTTCTTCTTTGAACTCCACGTTCGAACTTCTTCTGGCGCGCTCTTTGTTGGAGCAGTGATAACAATAATACGGCCGGGCGTTGTCAGAGAGTGTTCGAACGTTGCAAAGCGACTTGTCAAGAGAAGACTGGCGGCTAAATTGGTAAGTCAGTGTACTACAGTCATTGATTCTCGACTACGAGAAAAAAAAAAAAAAGAAATGGCCCATCCACTACGGATCTTGCATCTGACTTGGCCAACACGTGATCCCTTTGAAATTCCTGTGTACCAGTGTTGAAAAGTCGCGTTGTATATCAAACTGCAATTTCGCTGTTCGTTTGATAGCCACCGCGGTGGCTCAGTTGTTACGACGCTCGGCTGCTGGCGCGAAAGACGCGGGTTCGATCCCGGACGCGGCTGCTCAATTTTGATGGAGGCGAAATTAAAGAGGCCCGTGTACTGTGCGGTGTCAGTGCACGTTAAAGAACCCCAGGCGGTCGAAATTTCCGGAGCTCTTCACTACGGCGTCCCTCATAGCCTGAGTCACTTTGGGACCTTAAACCCCAATAAATCAACAAATCAAATGATAAGCTTGATATATCGGGAGTGTGCTCCAGGGTCGTCGCTATAGGGTGGACGGCATCCGGTGCGGTAGTTTAGTTGTGCCCCCCCCCCTTATTTCGAAAATGAAAATTGTTTTTTAGGAAACGAAATGGCATACTAACTGTCTTACATATATCGCGGTGGACACCCGAACCGCGCTGTAAGGGCAGGGATAAAGGAAGGAGTTAAAGGAAAAAAGAGGTTCCCTATGTAGTGGAGGGCTCCCGAATAATTTCGACCACCTGAGGATCTTTAATCTGCGCTGACATGGCACAGCACACGGGCGCCTTTTGCATTTTGCCTCCATCGAAACGGGGCCTCTGCGCCTGTTTTGCTTTGGAAGTCGCCTTGAGCTATTACGTATGAAAGGTATTGGACTGAAGCATCGCATGGAAGACCTATTTACAAAATATAGGCTCATGTAGCCGAATAGCCGACAGGAAGGGGCGCCCAGTACATGTACCGCTATTGACATCCCCTTTGCCTGCACCTATATGACTGTGACAAGACCCTTCGGCGACAGCACATTCCGGGTGCTTAGCTGAAAGCGCGTCGCCTCAGCTAGTGTGTAGGTGGGTGAACACTGTTGGAAAATTGAGCAATTACATAGGCTATATCAGTCACCTGAAGGAGCACTCGGGAGTGGCCCATGTAGCGGGAATATAGTTTTTCAGGCCCAGTGAGACAGGCACCACAGGAGGACAAGGTAGCCTGGAAGGACGTGGACTTCCCAATGAGGGTAGTCATAAACCGGCTGCTCATTCGTTTGTGACGAGGAGAGACGGGCGCTGGCAAATTGGCACGTGAGCTAGCTCCGCATGCATGCAGTGACATGTGCATACTGTGTTGTTGATGCGCGAGCAAGCAGTACGGATGTGTCCAGGACCTAGGACAATGTAGTGTGCATGGGGAACAAAAGATAAAATGGCAAAAAGACAGCGGTGTCACAGTGGCCAACGTAACGTAAGGTGGAGCAATTTCCCAATTACTTTTGTCGGCTCAGGCCTTTGCAAATGTGAAGGTCCCTTGGGGTCTGCGCCTGGTCCCACGCTGTGTGGCTCATTATGTATCACTGGAGTTCTACTGCCTTGAAGACCAGAACTGTCGTCGTTAGGCCTGGAAAATATAGGACATCCCTGGATCTTGCAGGAGCCCCACAACCATGCTTAGAGGCAAACCCCTTTCGGGACTTTACTTTTGCGAAAGCCATATAAAGGAGAGTATGCCGGTCAATGTTCGGTCGAGGCATTCAGTCGGTGGATTCGAGGAATTATAGGCTGTGTGGTCAGCTTGTACTAGTTGGAACGTGAGCGGAGGACTGTTTTCGGCAGAAAATAGCCCCCCTAATCAGTAAATAATTGTCATATGGAGTACCATGCTGAAGGAAGCCCTCTTGCAGAGAAAAACTTTTGGTATTGTTAGCGCACGTTATGGCTAATGGGTTGGTATAACGTACCTGGCTGTAGAATAAGTGATAGCGACCATCGACTTATCACCTAAGCAGGACATTGGAAAGGTACCAGCAGGTTGAGATCAATGCAATATAAAGGTTCCAGTGAATGTCAGTAGGCTTAAGAGCACAAGTTGGTGACGGAAATCACAGGAGGCAACATAGCCTTATGTGTTGCGGCACAAACTGGTTCTTGCAAAAATGCTGCGCACCTGTTTGTGTGTAATCTACACGCCCAGACAGCGAGCGATTGGCAGGTATTTCCTCAAGACGCGTAAGCAAAGCCACTAGGGCAAAAGAAGCAGCAACTCAGACCCATTAGAGTGGATATTGAGGCAATAGTGATGTCTAGCAAATCATAGGGAGGAATTCTTAAAATGTCGAGGTCTGCAATTAGCGATTGTAATGAGAGATCACGGCGCTGTTTGTGGGTGATATTGAGAAGTTCTGATATGAGGAAGAGAAACTAAATATGGTCCCTCTCATTGCAATCGGGCGGTACAGGGTGAAGGTCAAGCAGCTAAATCGTGGTGATGTACGTGACGGTGAGCGAATACTCTTGCAAACATAAGGCCCGGTGCCAGGTCAGCCCGTATCGCTTTTTTTTTCTCTCTTTAGCGAAGAAAGCCAGAAGAGCAGAATTGCTGGTCAGGACTGCGAAATGCCAACTGAACAGAAAACGGTGAAAATTGGCAGCAGCCCGAGCAAGCACCGAACACTCACATTCATTGATGTGCATTAAATAATTCCGCTCAGCAGGTGGCATAGTAAAGACGAGTTTATGGTTCTGCCATTGTTTGGCTAGGACAACACCAGCACTGTGTCCGCAGCCGTGGATGAGAACTTGTGTTGTGCCTGATGCATCAAAATGGAAAAAAATTGATGGCAAGTTGCATGGATTGTTTTTTTTTTATCGTACAGCTCAAATGTTCCAAATAGCCACAGTGCATTACTGGTAATAACTCCTACTATGATGGCACAGCATTTGAAGTGCTGTTGCTATGCATAACATTGCAACCTAAATCCCAATGCATCAAAACCATATTTAAGTGGTCTTTATTTGCAAAGATTCTTGTTATTGCTAATGAGTTGCAAGAAAAATTTTTTAAGTGGAAACTTCAAAGCTTCAGTTTTCTGCATGCATAAAAAGCCCCTGCATGCAAATGTCAAAGTTGCCTGTTCTGTTGTTTCGTGGAACTTTCTGCCTTGCAAGTGCAGAAATTGCTTTCGTGCTATTTGTGTGACTTTTCCTACATAAACTGGTCACCTGCATTAGGTTCTCAGTATTTTTTACACGGCACTAGGTTCTCAAGTGAATGAGATTTTGCTGTGGGCCTTTTTTCATCTTCCCACTGTGCATAGCAAATCCATCCTGCGTGCCGGACTCATTGGGTATATGCTGACTGCTTGTGAACCTAGCCTAGAAGCTCATACATCCAAAACAAGGTGACACACAAGAACATACCAGCGTCTCCAGGTATGGTGGCGATATACAGGCACTTTACCTGACTTTATTAAGCGACAGAAAACGAGCTCACTAGTGCTAACTGCGAGATGCTTTTCTGACTTTCGAGTGTTCGGATACCTCTAACTGTCCCTTTTGTAGGTCATTTCTCTTCAGCACATGCCATCTTTCTGCACTCTGTGCCATACCAGCTTGCCCAGATACAGTGTAGACTAGGTCCAGTTTCCAGGGTTTGGAAATGAAGCTAGCTTAATTAGTAGTAGTAGTAATAGTAGCACAGCAATATTAAGTTGTTCTAGTGGCAAGTCATTTGTACGTTCTCATGAAATGGATTGAGCAGTTAACCGTACACATCTTTAATTTTGTTTTTTGTCGCAGTATGGCACATTGCCTTGTTCATTTTTGCAAGCATGGGAGTGTGTAAACAATCGCTAGGAGGCAGTGGCCCCAATTCCCTGGAGCCATGTTTTTTACATCTAATATAAAGTCAGCATTTTAGTTTGGTTTTAAGTTTAGATGTTGCAAATATAGCAGCATGAAAGCTACTTCTCTGTTAAAAGCATACTTGAGTGCGAAGCGATAACAAGGGAGTACTTACTCAACGGCGTCCACCCAAGCGCAGCCATACGGCTACAAAGGAAAGCTACACAGCTTGCTCAGAAACTTCGTAGTTAAAGAAGAATTCGTCCTGGTCCGTGGTTCGAACCCGGGACCACCGCTTCACCGGAGCAGTCGTTCTACCAACTGAGCTAACCGGGACGGTAAGCTTATGGTAGGGCGAGAGCAAATTGATCAATAACTCGACGTGGGAACAGTGTTGATCAAATGTTTAGGGGAATCCTCTAAACATTTGAAGCGATAAGTTCTGACTTTTCCCCAAAATTGCTGCCTTTTTGACGTGCTAGATCCATGTTTTTTGCTCTCTATGCCTAATATTCACATTTCCACTCCAGTGAGAAATGCAAGAAAGACTTAAAGCAGATGTTTTGAATCTTCCACATGCCTGATTTCAGATTTTGAGACGTGGCTTCTGACAGTTGCCTCTTTAAATCTCAAGAGTGTTGGCTTTGCACTTTTTTGTATGTTGTTTTTAGTGACTAGCTGAATTGTTGTTTTGAATGCATGTAAGAGCTTTCCAACTAGATGTAGCCCTTTGAATCCAGTCAGCTGAGTACAGGTACCTGAATTGTTCTGCAAGCACTGGAATGACCCAGTTCTACTGCTGTCCACATTCACCTTTGGTATCCCTATTCTCATGAAACACTGCAGTCATTACCCTTCTTGGTCTTGCTTCCTGATTTGCACCGTGTGGCCTTAGCTTGTCGCAGTTCCAGTTGTGTAGATGTGGGAAGTCTTAAAGAGATATGTATGGATTGTGGTAAGAGTATGTCTGGGGTATATTTCTTTTCTTTCTTTTTTTCAGGTTGTAAGCGAATCTTCAGAGATTTCCGACAAAGTGTGAAGCACCACTCCATAAATCAAATTACTTCCAGCCAGAACATTGTCACTTTCTTCCTTTTACACTGCAGGCGAAACTGTTTCACTGTGCCTTGGAATTTGCTGTTGTGCATCGGAACATTCACAGATTTGAGCAGAAGTGCTACATGATGCTTACCAACTGGCTAGTATTTTTATGGATTTGCCTTGGATATCCTTATCTTGTTTTCTCAGCTCCTCTTCTCCTCCATGCTGTTTTATACTTTTCCTTACCAGCAGTAGTGTTCCTGAGGTGCAGTGTTTGCCAAGATGGTGGTGCATTTGCCCAGAAAAAGTTTTGTAATAATTGTATCAGTGTGTTTTAACGGTATTGTAGCTGCACAATGCACCTGGACTCTACAATAGCCCTGCTCGAAGCGTGAAAATTTGTCACCAGTTAACCTGACCAATTGAGAGGCTATAAAAAACTGAATTTATGAGTGCAAACATTTTGGGCAAGGATTACAAAATATTTTCCCAAATTCACTGTTCAATGTCGTGTTTTCCGTCTTGTAGATTAATTTTTTCCTTTTGCACATTCTATCTCTCTGCCCTCTCAGTTGCGCCAGACTCCCAATATGTTGTTTAGCCAATATGCCAATATTGCCAATATGTTGTTTAGGCTAGGTCTGGCGGTCGCTGTTTGCAAATGAACCCGACCTAAGAGTAGGAGCAGCAGCAGTGATAGCAGTAATAGTAATAATCTCTGTTCAGCTGGATGTGCTTGTCGTATCCAATTACCAGTTAAGTAGAGCTGCATGTGACATTCTGTTTTTATTGCACACATGATGCATTACTCTGTTTATTTTTGCAGGCATTCAAGCTAACATGAGGAAAACAAAGAGAAAAGCTTTGCAGCAAAATATGCCTCAAGCAACTACTCTGCCTGACAGTTGTTATCTAAAATGGCATGTTTTGGCAATTTTAACTTGTAATGAATGTGGGTACAGTGGGCCACTTCAAGTTTTTTGCTAATGGTACTTCTGTTGCTGTTTTATGTGACTGAGTGGCAACTAGGCTTTGGGCGAGTGTTCTTGTAAGACATGCACATAAATGCACATGCACATAAATGCACATAGACAAGAGTGAGTTCAAGCTTCATGATTGCGGTTCATAAAATATTGTGTGTTATTGCACTTTCATACCATTTGGAATCTTTCCCCACAGCAATGTATAAGATCAAAATGTCCTGAAACGAGCCTGAGTTTATGCCGCGCTGCCTGAAGAAATGATTTGTCTTGTTGCTGTTAAATTTGTATAAATATGGCTGTCTGGCCACTTTATTATGATTGTTCTTTTTGAATCAGATTTGCACTCTGAACATCAATGAGAGACGGTGTATGAGTGTTCGCCGTGGTGGCTTAGTGATTATGGTGCTCGGGTGCTGACCTGAAAGACGTGGGTTCGATCCCGGCTGTGGCGGTCGGATTTCGATGGAGGCGAAATTTAAGAGGCCCATGTACTGTGTGATGTCATTGCATGTTAAAGAACCCCAGGTGGTCTAACTTTCCGGAGCCCTTCACTACGGCGTCCCTCATAGCCTGAGTCGCTTTGGGACGAACCCTAAACCAAACCAGTGTATGAGTGTCAGGTGTGCAAACAGTTCGACGGTGGTGAGGACTCAAGCTCTTAGACTGCCTATTTCTAATAATGTAAAAAAATCTGTGGGATAATTCTGGAAAATTTTGGAATAAACTTGGAAAATTACTCATATTAGAGTCGCATCCCAATTTAAAAGCAATTTTACCATAGCAGTTGCAGAGTCTTGCCAGGTTAAAGGTGCAGTGAAGAGGAATCTGAACTCGTCTTTTTGCCGTGTGCACTCAATCTCCACGTTTCGAGCATTCTTAGAAACCTCGATTTATTGCCCTGTATGGCCGATTTCACTAATTAAATCGGATTAACGTCTGGCTCCCGCCTTTATTTTTTGAATTCTCCCCGTACGATGGGCGGAGTCGACCAATGCGTGGAGTCCCTTTCAGCCAGCTTCGTGGAGGCTTTGCTTTCGCTTTATTTTGTTTTTTAGGTTTCCGTGAATAAATAGTTTCATTCGCAGATATTATCGCCGCAAAATAAGTGCAAAGAAATAAAAATACGCATGGACTCTTTGCTTCTACGGATTACTACGTATTACTCCGCTGATGGCAGAGCGGCAAGCCGCCACGGGACTGGGTGAAAGGCACTTCACGTATTGGTCGACTCTGCCCACCAAACGGGGAGAATTCAAAAAATAAAGGCGAGAGCCGGACGTTAGTTCGATTTAATTAGGGAAATCGGCCACACAAGGCAATAAATCGAAGTTTCTAAGAATGTTCAGAACGTGTAAATTGGGTTCCCGCGGCAAACAGACGAGTTCAGATTCCTCTTCAGTGCACCTTTAAGCATCCATATCGCATGCGCTATGTGCGGGGTTCGATCTAGTGCTGCTGGATACCCACCAGTGATGCGATAGGTACAAGCTTTCCACTGAGTTGGTGCTATATGGGTGGCCTGGGCGATCAGGTCATGCTTGTCGTCCTGTGCTAGACAGAACAGAATCCCACTGGGACGGGGAAGAGGTGGGGCATGGGGGGTACTGAGGGAGGACTGGGGAATGCATAGAGGGTTGGATGTGCTCCTCAAAAACATTGATTTGCAGTGTAGCATACATGTGGGTAAAGCAAATGAGCAAATTGGTGTCATGACCAGCACTGTCTGTATTTATGTGTGTCCGTTCTCACTTCACGGCAACATTATCGTGACTAAAAAGAAGAAAGAATATTGGAAGTAGTAAAGGCAAATCTAAATGCACACCCATCAGGTTTATGACTCAACTGGGCACAGGTGGCTTAAAATGCCAATCACTTTGGTCAGGATTCACATTGTTATTTCGTTACTATGCTTACCTTAAATTTATACCTTGCGCATCAGCCAAAGCTATATCAGCTTAAGGTGCGAGGTTACACTAAAAAAACTTGGTTTTTTTAATTTAGCCGCAGAACTATGATAACCTTTCTTTTTCTGATTAAGCATATATTATTCAACTTATACAACTATCTAAAGTACAACAATTGGTTCAATTCAATTTTTTGCAGTTAATTTTTCTCAAAAGTGTGTTAAAACAGCTAGTCGCGCTAGAAGTGATAACTACTGGAAAGCTGAACTGAGGAAAGTTTTGGCATTTGTGTAGCTGGATGTGTGACCTCATATTTCTTGAGAGTAAACTTCTTGAGCCCCACTTTTTATCATCTCCAACCTATGTCCACTGCCACCAAAAATTTTCCCAATCAACCCTATCCTGTGCCAGCGGCGGCACCTTATAACCTCATCTGCCCTCTTGACCTGATTCTTTCTGCTGTGCTTGCTTTGTCTCTAAATCCAGCCCGTTACCCTCAATGATAATCGGTTAGCTTGCCTTGACGTTACACGAGGTGCCCATGCCTGTTTTGTTGTTTAGACTAGAATATTTTAGCTTCAGTTAATAACATCGTAGCTGAAATAACAAAGCCGGCATAGGTCAAGGAAAAAACACAATTGTGTTTTTTCATAAAGCACGTGTCGTTGCATAAAGCATGGGTTGCAAGCTCCCGTGCTTTACGTGCAGCATTACAGAAATCTAAGGTCGTCTCCATCGCACTGTCCCTTGGAGATTTCTTCCCGTGAGAGTTCGTTGGCATTGTTAACATAAAGCTGTTTGCATTATAATGCTGTTTGCGTTATGTTAGCATTATCATAGCATGCTATAGCGGAAGCCCGTAGGCAAGAGATGACCTAAGGAACAGTATGGTGAGGACGTAAATCATTTTTGTAATACAGACTTTGTAGTTATTACAACTGCCGTATGTAAGACAAATTATTGGTCTGTGCATAGTCATATTCTCTTTATGTAGATGTCTAGACTATGTAGACTGGGCATACTTACAGTATGCACAAATATCTGGTAAATGTCGAGCTGGATGTCTGCACTACGTACTATACCTCGGACTGGACACTAGTTTTGTGGTATAGGTACGTAGATTTTTGGTAAACTGTACTAAAATGGATGTCTAGTAGAGGTGTCTAATGTCCAGCGTAAATATCTCGATGTCCATGTGACGTTTGATGGTTTACGGGGTTGTAAAATGGGCCTTTGACCCCACCTTGGATAGATGAAGATACTTTGTGCCATGGCATTCTTTGGCCGTGGCATAGTCCTTCAATGTTTTTCTGGTCACGAAACTCCGGCCAAAGTTTCATATAGGGACACCGCGTGCCACTAGTGGCACGGCTGTCGGCGAGGGGGCACAAGTCGCTGCAGGAGCCTGCTCGCAGTGGCTGATTTGCGGCCAGCAGGCTCATATTCGCTTGGTAGTTGTGCTTTCTGGAGATCGGTATTTGGGCTTGGGATGGACGCTACTTTACTGGTTATAACCTGTAAGCTTGGCTGCAACATCGAGACACTAAAGACCCTGTGCGATCGACGACGGCCGCTAGTAAACCTTGTTAGCGGCTGTTTTCTGGCAAACAATTAACGCACTTGCTTGCTCTCGTTGCTTTTTACAAAAGAGCGATTTTTGTACATTGGTCCAGCCTTTGCATTGATTTTTACCGCAACTTGCCTACAACGCCATTCAGGAAGATCTAGCTTAGCGATCAGTAACATATCTATATGTGTCTGGGTTGCACCTGTCTTGGCCGAGTCCTCTCTTTCATCTAAGTGCACAAGGCTGCTTAGGGCTGGCGTTTACCTTGTGACAAATACTGCAACCTCAGTAATGCTGAGAACAAGACGTTTTGGCGGCATTTTAAGAACGGGAGTGCGCGCTACAAAAGTGATCACATGACGAATGCGCGGTAGTTTGATGGTGTTATCCCAAATTTTTTTTTTTTTTCTGACATTTTCGGAGGTGGCATAGCCAGCTGCATGAAGACTATTCCTACATAAACCATTTATTTGCACTTTGTCACGCTGTGACTACGGAGGCGCTGACAAGTGCAAGGAAATTGTGAATTTTTGTTTTTCATTGCTCGTGTGCCGGCTTCGCTCTACCAAAATAAGAGAGAAGCTCTGAGTGGCCACACAGTAAACCAAAATTAAGCAATGACAGAAATCACGGAGAAACATGTACAAAAAATACAAAGCGCTAGGGGCTAAATGTGGTTAAACCGAGCAGATGTGCGAATGCGTGTGTTTAGCCTTTTTGGCTCATGGTTTTGCTTTGCTTGGTCATAGGCACGTCTGGCGACAATAATTGACTGAAGTTATGCTACGATCGAGTTTAAGCTGGTCTGATGTGTTCGTTCCGAAGGTGGAAGTTGAAGACGACGGTGTACAATGCTCAGCGCGAGAGTGTGTTGCAGTTTAGTTTTTTGCTGTTTGGGTCTGCACGAAACCCTGGCCAATCTCCCACCGTGGGTATGTACCATTGTTTTTGAGGCAACAACAACAGCACGAGGCGTGATGGGCTGCTGCGATAGCACAGCGCTCTCGTGGATCCCATTTTAAATTTGAAGAGTGTTGCATTTTCATTGTTTGCGTCCTGTATGTATACTGGCTATTGAGAGAAATTGTTTTGCAAATCAAAGTTAATTGTTGGGTTTTATGGGGTTTAGCATCCCAAGGTGACTCGGGCTATGAAGGATGCCGTAGTGGAGGGCTTGGGATAATGTCGACCACCTGAGCTTCTTTAACGTGCCCTGACATCGCACAGTGCATGAGCCTGTAGCATTTCATCTCTATCGAAATGTGACCATTGAGTGTGAAATTGAACCAGCATGTTTCAGGTTGGCAGTCGAGCATCATAACCACTCAGCCAGAGCGGCAGCTTTGAATAGAGATGGAACAGTTTGGCTGATGATAATTTTTCTTTTTCCTTTCTTTTTTCAGGTCGTAAGCCCATCTTCTGGTATCTTCAATGAAGTGCTAATCCCTATTCCATCAAATTGACTACTTTTGTACAAATTATTTTGCTTTTATTTTCACTGTAGTGCAACTTGTTAAATTGTGACTTAGCACTTGCTGTGATGAGCATTGTCACATTCCCAATTTGCTGTAATAATCTGTGGCTGACCAGTTTTGTACTTCAAGTTTGATGTCATGCTTTGGCAACTCTCCAATATTTATAAATTTTGCCCCACATATTTAACTTTACTTTCAACAGAGCAAATGCTCTCCTCACATCTCACACCTTCTTTACAGGTAGGATTGCAGCTTTGTGTCAAGGTATTCCTCAGATGCACGATGTACTTTTTGCCCATTTTCACGGAGACAGTTGCACATGCTCAGAGCACCTTTTGTGATGACCAAACTGACATTGTTAATGGATTCAATAGTTGGTAGAAAGATTGTAGAACTCTGACAATCAAGTGGATAGCGTCGGTGCATTGTCAGGTGTCTCAGCGCTGCAGCGTTGAAACCACGCTTGTCATGTGCATGTCATGCTATTACGGTGATTGTCTGAGAGAGTCTGCACTTTGGTGGTCGTATTTCTTTGATGAGGTTTGAGCAGTGACACCTTGCATATATCCAATTTTTGGATTTAAAACAATAAAATGAAGAAAAAAGCAGAGCAAAGGGCACACCTTGAGTTGTCCATTTTTTTTTCTGTTCTATGTATTTCAAGTACTGTGGTGTTGCATTCTAAATAGGTCGGACGACAAATATAGTTAACCAGCTGTCTCCAGAATCTGGCTTATGAACACTGAGGGGTGTGATTGCGTCAGGAAGCCCTGTAATATATGCCGCTGTTCAGACGTTCTATGCCGTGATTTGCCGCTGAAACTCATGGAATAAAATTTTCTTGCACAAATGTGAAGTGAGATATATTGAGCCTTGAACTTTAAGCAGTGGAATTCATTGTTTTCTTTTTCCGTTTTCAATGTCTCGTTATGTTGCCACTGCATTTTATTAAGTTATGTTGAGCTTTTAAATTATTTAGAGGCAGCCTTCCGCTCTTGGTCTTGCGTGTGAACAAGCATGATTATTTAAACTGCTTTAAACTTTCTGGTAAATTTTAATTTGTCTGATGTTGTCTATTATTTTTATCTTCATTTCTCTGCCTTGTTTTTGCTGTTGCAAACAGATTATATTTGCCCCAAAGTTTTTTTTTTAGTGATGTAAGCAGTGTGCGGTCTAATATTTTCACCGTAAAGTTGATCTCCAACAAATGTAATGGCTGAGAAATCAGAATGGCCCTCTTGCTGCACTGAGTGTCATCTGGGGGATGTTTTTCTTATTTTTTACCTTCTTTCTTGTCAGCTCAAGTTGGTGAAAAGACAAAGATGGGACTGACAGGGCTAAAGTCATACAGAGGCTCAGAATGTTTGTAGCTCATTACATATGCAGCTGTAGTGGCATGCTCTTAATGACCTTCTATATGCTGGATGTTATCTACGTGCCAGATAGGAAGGAAGGAATGTTTGGTGTCAGGGCTAAGCTTTATTTAACTTTGACGTGCTGACTTTGGCACCCAAAGTGTCAACAACATAATAGGGACTGATTAGGGGCACCTTCATCATTTATTTACCCTTCTTGAAGGGGGCATCAGTGTAGAACTATGGATTGAGGCATATCCGTCGCATTCCGGTAAACGTTTTTTTTCTTTGTGCAGGCTCATTCACTGATGTCAAATCCAGCTCACCAACACAAGAAAAATTGCGAGGAATGCGACGGTTCCTGTGCCATGATTGTGGTTATGCTACAACTGTCCACACAAGCTTCAAGCGCCACCAGAGGACACACACTGGGGAGCGGCCCTTCGAATGCAGGCATTGCGGCAAGAGCTTCGCAGTGAAGAGGACCCTGGTAGCCCACATTTACACCCACACGGGTGAGAAGCCACACAAATGCACGCATTGCAGCAAAAGATTCACACAGAAGGCCACCCTGATTGTGCACCTCCGTACTCACACAGGCGAGAAACCGTTCACTTGCAGTTATTGTCCCCAAAGCTTCACTCAGCAGAGCCACCTAGTAGAGCACCTTCGCACCCACACAGGAGAGAGACCACACAAGTGCACCCATTGCAGCAAGAGTTTCAAAGTGAAGTGTGCACTGGTAAACCACCTTCGCATCCACACAGGCGAGAAGCCGCACCAATGCCAGCTGTGTCCCATGGTCTTCGCAAGGAGGTCGGACCTAAAGAGGCACGTACAAAAAAAACACTAGAATTGAAAACTGCTTCATCCTCACTTTTCCTCTCGGACATTAGCGTGTCGGTAGCAAGTATCATGAACAGCATAACCATGCAAAAGTCTCCACTATTCTATAAACCCTAGCATGTTAATTTGCAAGCTTTCACTGGGGACCTAAAGTGAAGTTAAGGTTGTCCATCAACGTGCTTTCTAACAAAGATTGTGCTGTGTTGCGATCTGCCATATTCACAGGGAACATGTTTGATTTCGGGTTGAACGATTGCAAGCACGTCTGGTTCTCTGCTCATAAAAATCGGAACGGCATGAGGAAAGTGCTCCAGTCACAGATAAGTGTGGTTGTGTAGTAAAACTTCATCTTACTTACTATAGGGGGGCTGTGTGCAACCCAGCTCATGTGTGTTTCCTGTAGCAAAGCATTTTCTAGGCTGCCTAAGAAAGCCAGAACAGAATATTGTATGCACTTTGAATGTTCGTTTTCATGCAATTTGCACATGAGGCATCATAAAGATTCCTTTTTCGTCCAAGAGTGGTCTTTTCTATTAAGGCTTTGGGACTTCAAAATTTGTGTTGGGTAGGTGCAAACAAGAAGCAAATTTTTGTCTGGAGATGATGCATTACCTTGATGCAAAGTTTCATGCTACTGTGAATGAAAGACACTGTTTCTTTGATCTTTGAGTTCTTTTTTAAAGTGTTTTCCCTGTTAGATGCTTTGCAACATATAAGAAGAATTTTGTTTATCATTTATGCTATGTGTTCTTTCCGGGTTGAAATAAAGCTGCACTATTGCTGGCATGTTTTCACACTATGGAGAAAAAAGTTGTTATTGCTGGGCTCTTTCATCTTCCGCTCCCTCCTAAGCCCAATACCAACAATTCTATTAGTAGTCATGGCAGTAGTAGAAATAATAGTACTTCAAGTAATTAACAGTATTTGTGAGTGCTCAGAATGCGCATGTAAAATGCATTGAGCAATTAAGCACAGTAGCTCATGCATTGAAGCATGGGTCAGAAGTTTTAAGTAACCACTGCTTGAAGACATCTATTTTTTGATCATGATACAGTTAAAGTTAAGAGCATGTAAAACATTTCTTTTAGGTTCAGATGTATATTTGGACACAGTGAAGCACTAAAGCATTTTGTGTGAATCTCATTAGCCTAGCACTGAATGATTCTTTCTTTGTGACCATAAGTATGGGGACACCTAGCAACAGTGTGCACAAACTTGTTTGGTACCATGGTATGGTCTACCTTTTCTTAATTATAACAATGCTGTCATTATTTTGCCTTTCTTCCCTACGGCTATATGGTGCTGCAGTAAGTACAGAGGGCAAAACGCATGCCTAGAACAACCAAAGTGTGTATTCCGAAGCTCTCAAAGCCGCTGCGACCAAGAAAGCAAGAAATGATGATGAAATTCTATGAGTTTAACAGCACATGTTTACTTCCAGACCATTTTTAACCAAATCTTATCGCTAGTTATCGCGTGTTACGCTCGGAGCGTGTTCTAGACATGCGTTTTGCCCTCTGTACTAGTGTGCCTGCACCGTGGTGCTGCCACCTTGAGCACGAATGTAATCTACTTGTTTATTTTCATAATGGTGCAGAATTGCTTGGAATGACTCTCTCTCTGTTCTTCTGTCTTTAAAGCATTTTTTTTGTTTTTGTTATTACTGGTGTCATTGTTATAAGTAGTGGTGTGACAGTTTTAACAGTTGTATTGGCTTTTTCCTTTTTCTTTTCTTGACATTGTACTTGTACAGGTGGCAAGCTTGGTCACAGCCATGTGTGTCCAGTGGACATCGGTAAAACCAGATGTAAAGCAGCATGTGAAAGCCCACAAGAAGTTAGCTGTTTCAGTATCACTTTTACCTGAAGGCATTCGCATGCAAGTGAAGACGAGAATACCGAACAAACAGCATTTATCCTAAGGCATCTACTCCTCCATAAAGCTCCTGCTCATTCTGCTAGCTTTCAGTAATGCACTTGTGTGCAACCTTCATGCGTTGTGCTGATTGGCCAGCTTAGTTGCGGGGTCTTTTTTAATGGGGCAGTGTATGGTTTGTGTGGGTATAAATTATATATGAAAGCACCAAAAGAGGATTTGTTAACTTCACTGCATGTTGGGATTGTCATTTCAATGCATCTGAGCTCTTTAACCTCAGTTATGTGCTTCACAGTTCATCATCCTTGGCTGGTATCTACACAGTGCGTTCTTGGTATTCATGGTGACCTCAGCGATCAAAAGTCAGCTGTATTACATAACTACTTGCATAGTGCTGTGTGCCTTACCACCTAGTGCTTCAGGGTTGTGGTTTGCATAGTGTAGGTATGTCTCTTTGTGAGAAAGGTTATTAGACCATCCTCAGAAGTTTGCCAGGTCGTTCTCCTCTAATTCAATGGTTTGTTTAAAGGACAGTGGCTGCAAAGCCTTTAGTTACTGTATTCATGTTGTGAGAACAAGAAATGAACTACACTAATTTGGGTAATGGATGATGTTGGCTCTGGGAGGCCAATGGTGTTCTTTATAACGCTTGATGTGTTTTGTAGTGCATCAACAACGTATTTAAGACTCCATTGTACAGCTTGTTCGTATTGGGGGCAGTGGAGCAGAAGGAATGAAGGTATGCTGACGAGTAACAGATGTGTGTACCGTATTTGCACGATTGCAGACTGACCTGTTTTTTTTTTTTTTTGAAAATGTGAAGTGGGGAGGTCGACTTACAATCGATACCAAAGCGTGCCACCATAAATGAAGGCGAGACAAACGAGATACCAGGGATGCTACTGCGTGGCTGCATTTTTCCTGTGGGGCTCTGTCGCATATCTCTCTTGGTGCTGGCCTTGAGCAGCTGCTTTGTCAATGCGCAGAACCAGCAGCCTGCCCAAGAGCGGCGGCGATGGCAGCTATGGATAAGTGGCGGACTGGTACTTCTTGCCTTCCCCATGTGTGGCTGCAGACTGCGGCTACTATAAGCTGTGGTGGCCCAATAGCGCTGTGGCGTTCTGCTCTTAAAAAAGACGTGTCAGCGTCCTCCAAGTTTTTTTTTTTTTTACTTTAACTGCGCACTCGAAGCTCAAGGGAGTCTCGATAGTTGTTGAAAGGGCCGCTGTTCCAGTTGTGGGAGCACGGTCACCACTGTACTGCCACTCGGAACGGCAGTGGTGTCAGGGAGTGTTGGTAGCTGACGGAAGAGCCGACACTGGTCACGAGTAGTTTGTCTTTAGATGTGACATATTTGATGACCGCCCGCCCACCATGTTTTACCACTTTTTAACGTAGTGCTTCGTCAGTCGTTATTTGTGCTCTGGGCCCGGTAAGAGTTCGGCGCTTGTTCATGGCTATATTCAAGATGATTGTCATGATTTACGCTGAAGAAAAGAACTGCGCTGCGGGGAGCACGGTTTACATCTCGGAACGGGTGATAAAGGTCTGGCAGCTGGAGCAAGGCAGAATTTTCAGCTGTTCCACGTGATTTCGTGATGTTGCCATATGTGAAGTGCGGAATTTCTCTGGACAATGACCTTAGACTGATATGCTGTGGGACCGCAGCAGCGATCACGGCGACAGTGCTAGTGAGGACAGTGGCGTAAGGGCGGATGAGTAGTCCAGTAACTAATACGCTTTAGTTTTGAAATGGCACGCTTGCGCACGGCAGCCGATAGCGTCTGAGGTGGCCAGGTAATGCTATTGCATTCTGCTATTAAAGGGGAATCTTAAGGGACCTCTAAGTTTCTTTTTCCTGATATGAGATAAGGGGGGTTGACTTGCATTCGAGTCGACTTACAATCGTGTAAATACGGTAGTTTGTTTTGGAGCACAGGAAAGCAGTAGTCTGGTGGATGCCCCTCACCTCGTTCTCTTCGCTTGCACTCCACTGCGAACAGGTTGTGAAATTGAGTAAAAAAAAAAAGTTGTAATGTGGAAGCTTCAATTTTCTGCTTACATAAATAGCCCCTGCTTGCAAATGTCTGAGTTGCCTACTCTGTTTCATGAAACTTTCTGCCTGTGCAAGTGCAGAAATTGCTTTTGTGCTAATTGTGTGACTTTTCCTGCTGTGCTACCATAAACGACTTTATTGGTAACCTGCATTAGGTTCTGAGTATTTTTTCACAGGGCACTAGGTTCTCAACTTGATGCGACTTTGCTGTGGGCCTTTTTTCATCTTCCCACTGTGCATAGAAAGTCCATCCTGCATGTGAGACTCACCGGGTATATGCTGACTGCTTGTGAACCTAGCCTAGAAGCTTCCATATCCAAAGCAAGGTGGCTCACAGGAACATACCAGCATGGTGGAGATATATACAGGCACTTCATCTGACTTTATTAAATGACGAAAAATGATCTCACTAGTGCTAACAGTGAGATGCTTTTCTGACTTTTGAATGTTCGGATACCTCTAATTGTCCTTTTTGTAGATCATTTTTCTTCAGCACATGCCATCTTTTTGCACTCTCTGTTGTACCAACTTGCCCAGATACGACGTAAACTAGGTCTAGCTTCTATTGTTTGGAAATGAAGCTATAGCTTAATTAGTAGTAATAGTAATAGTAGCATAGCAATAATAAGTGGTTCTAGGGACAAGACATTTGTACGTTCTCATGAAATGGTTTGAGCAGCTAACCGTGCCCATCTTTTATTTTGAGGCGGAAGCATTTAATGCCTCATCGTTGTAAACTGGAGTTGTCAACAGAAATGTCACGCTTTTCAACTGGTCGAAATGGTCAAAATGGAAAGCAGCAAAACCGCGCTTCTGCCTTATCGCACTTTAGGTCAACAAAGTGCCCATCTGAATTTTTTTTTTTACGCATTCATGGCGAATTGCTCTGTTCATTTTTGCAAGCATGGGAGTGTGTAAACAATCGCAAGGAGGCAATGGCCCCAATTTCCTGAAGCCATGTTTCTGGAGATCTAATATTAACTCAGAATTTTAGTTTTGTTGTAAGTTTAGATGTTGCAAGTATAGCAGCATGAAAGCTACTTCTCTGTTGAAAGCGTACTTGAGTGCAAAGCAATAAGTTCTGACTTTTCCCCAAATTTGCTGCCTTTTTTGACATTCTAGATTAATGTCTTTTGCTATCTGTGCCTAATATTCACTTTTCCTCTCTTCAGTGAGAAACGCAAGAAAGAGATGTTTTGAATCTTCCACATGCTTGATTTCTGATTTTCACACGTCTTCTGACAGTGGATGCCTCTTTAAATCTCAAGAGTGTTGGCTTTGCACTCTTTTGTATCATGTTTGTAGCAACTAGCTGAATTCTTGTTTCGAATGTATATAAGAGCTTTCCGACTGGATGTAGCTCCTTGAATCCAGTCAGCTGAGTGCAAGTACCTGAATTCTTCAGCAAGCACTGGAATGACCCAGTTCTACTGCTGTCCACATTCACCTTTGGTATCCCTAGTCTCATGAAACACTGCAGTCATTACCCTTTTTGGTCTTTCTTCCAGATTTGCGCCGTGCGTCCTCAGCTTGTCGCAGTTCCAGTTGTGTTGATGTGGGAAGTCTTAAAGTGATATGCATGAATTGTGGTAAGATATGTCTGGGGTATATTTTCTTTTCTTTTTTTTTTCAGGTTGTAAGCGGATCTTCTGAGATTTCTGACAAAGTGCGAAACACCACTCCATAAATCAAATTACTTCTGGCCGGAACATTGTCACTTCCTTCCTTTTACACTGCAGGCGAAACTGTTTCACTTTGTCTCGGACTTTGCTGTTGGTGCGTTGGCACATTTACAAATTTGAGCAGGAGTGCTACATGATGCTTACCAGCTTGCTAGTATTTTTATGAATTTACATTGGATATCCTTATCTGGATTTCACAGCTCCTGTTCTCCTCCAATCTGTTTCATACTTTGCCTTACCAGCAGTAGTGTTCCCGAGGTGCAGTGTTTGCCAAGATGGTGGCTGTATTTGCCCAGAAAGGGTTTTTTGATAATTGTATCAGTGTTTTTTACAGGTATTGCAGCTACACAATGCACCTGGACTCTACAATAGCCCTGCTCGAAGCTTGAAAATTGCTCACCAGATTGAATTGTTTTTTTGCATGGCACTTTACTCTGAATTAGATGTGACCTTGCTATTGGCCTGTATTGTGCTTGGATGGCTCACAGGGAATGTATTCCACAGGCGAGTTGCGTCAAGGTGTATATAAACTGGTAGTGAAGCTTGCCTAAAAGGTCGTAGTACTTGCGAAAGACACCTCGAGCCTTAACACTTTCTCTTGATATAAGTAGTTAACCTAAGCAATTGTGACGTTTTAGAAAACTGAATTTATGAGTGCTAACATTTTGGGCAAGGATTGCAAAATACTTTCCCAAGTTCACATTTCAACTTCGTGTTTTCTGTCCTGTAGTTTGTTTTTTCTTTAGCACATTCCATCTCTCTTCCCTCTCAGTTGCCAATATGTTGTTTAGCCAATATGCCAATATTGCCAATATTTTGTTTAGACTAAGTCTGGCTGCCACTCTTTGTAAATGAACCTCGCCTAAGAGTAGCAGTAGCAGCAGTTATAGCAGTAATAGTAATATTCTCTTTTCATGTGGATGTGCTTAGGGTGTGCAGTTACCAGTTAAGTAGAGCTGCATGTGACATTCCATTTTTTTGCATACATGATGCATTACTCTATTTTCGCAGGCATTCAAGCTAATATGAGAAAAGCAAACAAAATTTTTGTGGCAAAATATGCCTCAAGGCAACTACTCTGCCAGACAGTCGTAGTCTAAAATGGCATATTTTGGCAATATTAACTTGTAATGAATGTGGGCACAGTGGGCCACCTCAAGATTCTGCTAATGGTACCTCGGTTGGTGTTTGTGTGATTGAGTGGCAACTGGGCTTTGGGCGAATGTTCCTGTAAGACACGCACATAAATGCACATAGACAAAAGTGAGTTCAAGCTTCGTGATTGCGGTTCATAAAATATATGCTATGGTATTGCACTTCCATACCATTTGATGTCTTTCACCACAGCAATATATGATATGAAGTCACCTGGAACGAGCCTGTATTTATGCTGTGCTGCGTGAAGAATTGATTTGCCTTGTTGCTGTTACATTTCCAGAAATATGGCTGTCTTGCCACTTTATTATGATTGTTCTTTTTGCATTATATGTGCACTCTGAGCATTAATGAGAGTCTGTGTATGAGGCCGCCGCGGTGGCTTAGTGGTTATTGTGCTCGGCTGCTGACCCGAAAGACGAGAGTTCGATCCCGGCCGCGGCTGTCGAATTTCGATGGAGGCGAAATTTTAGAGGTCCGTGTACTGTGTGATGTCAGTGCATGTTAAAGAACCCCAGGTGGTCGAAATTTCTGGAGGCCTTCACTACTACGTCCCTCATAGCCTGAGTCGCCTTGGGACGTTGAACACCCATAAACCAAACGAGTGTATGAGTGTCAGGTGTGTAAACAGTTCGAGGGTGGTGAGGACCCAAACTCTTTGACATGAGGTATGTGCGGGGTTCGATCCAGTGTTGCTGGGTGCCCACCAGTGATGCGAAAGGTGCAAACTTTCCTCTGACCTAGTGCTCAGGTTATCTGTGGTGAAATGCTTGGAAAATGGGCCTTTGACCCCACCTTGGATAAGTGCAGATACTCTGTGCCACGGCACACTTTGGTCGTGGCTACCCTTGATCCATAAGAATCCATCATGATCATCATGAATTCAAAGCAGTTTTGATAAGTGCCTTGCTTAGTCCTTTCTAAAATTCTTGACATGCCCAGTAGCCAATATCATTTCTCAATAATAAGCAAAAGTGCGACGGATTCAGAAAATATCCAGTTTACATCACTGCATGCTTTGCAAATGGAAGTGACAAGTAAGACTGCAGCCTTGTATATTTTGGTAGTGCATCCCAATTTAAATGTGAAGAGTGTTGGATTTTCACTTTTTGCGTCCTATATGTATACTGGGTATCAAGAGAAATTGTTTGGCAAATCAAAGTCATTTTAGGTTGATGCAGTCCCTGGAAGCAAATCTAAACTGCTCAAGTATCTGAATGCTGCAAAAAGCAGCTCAGTGATCCAGTTCGTTTGGATTCTGAATGCATCTGTGATAACCAACTTCTATGAAAGCACTAGCTGAAGGCTCTTTTCTTTCTGCAACATTCTGCATTTGCATCAGCCAACCTTCGCTTTTCACAACATCGCCTGTTGTGCAAATGAAGGCTGGAAAAGAAAGAACATGTATATGGACACTTTTGTTGGGTTTTATGGGGTTTAACATTCCAATGGGACTCGGGCTATGAGGGATGCCGTAGTGCAGGGCTTGGGATAATTTCGACCACCTTGACTTCTGTTATGTGCCCTGACATCACAGAGTGCATGAGCCTGTAGCATTTCATCTCTATCGAATTGTGACCATCGAGTGTGAAATTGAACCAACATGTTTCAGGTTGGCAGTCGAGCATCATAACCACTGAGCCAGAGCGGCAGCTTTGAATAGAGATGGAGACATACCTGAAGATAATTTTTCTTTCCCTTATTTTTTTTTCAGGTCGTAAGCCTTTCTTCTGGTATCTTCAATGAAGTTCAAGTCCCATCATATTATTGACTGCTTTTGTGCAAATTATTTTGCTTGCTTTTTTCACACTGCAGTGCAACATGTTCGCTGATGGGCATTGTCTTATCCAATTATGTTGTGATAATCTGCGGCTGATTAATTTTGTACTTCAAGTTTTGATGTCAGGCTTTGGCATCTCTCCACTATTTATAAATTTTGCCCCACATATTTAACTTTACTTTCACCAGAGCAGATGCTCTCCTCCCATCTCGCACCTTCTCTACAGGTAGGATTGCAGCTTTGAGTCAAAGTATTCCTCAGATGCACGATGTACTTTTTGCACATTTTCACGAAGATAGTTGCACATGCTCAGAGCACCTTTTGTGATGACCAAACTGACATTGTTAACGGGTGCAATAGGTCGTAGAAAGATTGTAGAACTGTGATAATCATGTGGGTAGCATCGGTGCATTGTCAGGCGTCTCAGTGCTGCAGCGTTGAAAGCACACTTTTCATGTGCATGTCATATATTTAGGGTACGTGTCTGAGATTGTCTGCACTTTGGTGGCCTTATTTCTTTGACGAGATTTGAGCAGTGATATACTGAATATATCCAATCTGTGGATTTAAAACAAAACGAGCAAGAAAAAAGCCCGACACAGGGCACACCTTGAGTTGTCCATTTTTTTTTCTGTTCTATGTATCTCCAGTACCGTGGTGTTGCATTATAACTAGTTTGGATGACAAATATGGTTAACCAGCTGTCCCCAAAATCTGGCTTATGAGCACTGAGGGGTGTGATTGTGTCAGGAAGCCGTATAATATATATGCCGCTGTTCAGACACCGTGCTATGCCGTGCTTTGCCGTTGAATCTCATGGAATCAAATTTTCTTGCGCAGATGTGAAGTATGATATTGAGGCAGCCTTCTGCACATGGTCTTACGTGTAAACAACCATGATTATTAGAACTGCTTTAAACTTTCTGGTAAATTAGTGTGAAGTTGTGTATTATTTCGCATCTTTATTTCTTTGCCAAGTTTTTGCTGTTTTTCGAGCACATTATATGGGCCCCATAGTTTTTTTTTAAGTTATGCGAGTGGCGTGTAGTTTGATATTTGCACCGTAAAGTTGATCTCCGAAAAATGTAATGGCTGGAAAATCGAAAAAACTCTTGCTCCATGAAAATTCATCTGGTGGATGTTTTTCATATTTTTACCTTTTATTGTGAGCTCAAATTAGAGAAAATACAAAGATGGGACAAACGGTGCTAAAGTCATACAGAGGCTCAGAATATTTGCTGCTCTTTACATATGCAACCACTTTTGTAGTGGCATGCTGGTAATGACCTTCTATATGCTGGATGCTATCTACGTGCCAGCTAGGAAGGAAGGAATGTTTTGTGTCAGGTCTAAGCTTTATTCAACTTTGATGTGCTGACTTTGGCACCCAATGTGTCAACACCATAAGGGGGACTGATTAGGGGTGCCTTCATCATTTATTTACCCTCTTGAAGGTGGCATCAGTGTAGAACTATGGAGTGAGGCATATCCCTCGCATTTTGGCAAACTTTTTTTTTTCTTTGTGCAGGCTCAGTCACTCACGTCAAATCCAGCTCGCCAACACAAGAAAAATCACGAGGAAGGCGACAGTTCCTGTGCCAAGATTGTGGTTATGCTACAACTGTCCACACAAGCTTCAAAAACCACCAGAGGACACACACTGGGGAGCGGCCCTTTGAATGCAGACAATGCGGCAAGAGCTTCGCAGTGAAGGGGAACCTGGTAGCCCACATTTACACCCACACGGGCGAGAAGCCGCACAAATGCACGCATTGCAGCAAAAGATTCACGCAGAAGGGCGGCCTGATTGCGCACCTCCGTACTCACACAGGCGAGAAACCGTTCACTTGCAGTTGTTGTCCCCAAAGCTTCACTCAGCAGAGGCACCTAGTAGACCACCTTCGCACCCACACAGGAGAGAGACCATACAAGTGCACCCATTGCACAAAGAGCTTCAAAGTGAAGTGTGCCCTGGTAGACCACCTTCGCATCCACACAGGCGAGAAGCCGTACCAATGCCAGCTGTGTCCACTATCCTTTGCATGCAGGTCGAACTTTAATAGGCACGTGCAAAACAAACACTAGAATTGAAAACTGCTCCTTCTTCACTTGCTTGGGGATGTTGGCATGTAGGTAGCAATTTAAGTACAGTGAACAGCATAACCATACAGAAGTGTCCACCATTCTATAAAACCTTAGCGTGTTAATTTGTAAGCTTTCACTGGTGACCTAAAGTAAAGTTTGTCCATCAACGTGCCTTCTAACAAAGACTGTGCTGTGTTGCGGTCTGCCATATTCACAAGGAACATGTTTGATTTCGGGTTGACCGATTGCAAACACTTCTTGTTCTCTGCTCGTAAAAATTGGAGCGGCATGATGAAAGTGCTCCAGTCACAGATAAGTGTGGTTGTGTAGTAAAATTTTATTTTACTTACTATAGGGTGCTGTGTGCAGCTCGGCTGTTGTGTGTTTCCTGCAGCAAAGCATTTTCTAGGCTGCCTAAGAAAACCAGAACAGAATATTGTATGCACTTTGAATGTTTATTTGTGTTAAATTTACAAGTGAGACATCATAATAATTCCTTTTTAATCTAAGAGTGGTCTTGCTATTAGAGCGTTGGAACTTTAAAATTTGTATTGGGTTGGTGCAAACATGAAGTTAATTTTTGTCTTGAAATGATGCATTATCTTGATGCTAAGTTTTATGCTACTGTGAAAGAAAGACACCGTTTCTTTGAGTTCCTTTTTTAAGTATTTTGCCTGTTACTGCTTTGCAGCATATGAGAAGAATTTTTTTTGTTATTTATGCTGTATGTTCTTTCCGGGGTGAAATAAAGCTGCAGTTTTACTGGCATGTTTTCACATTATGGAGAAAGTAGTTGTTATCGCGGGGCTATTTCATCCTACGCTGCCTCCTAAGCCCAGTACTAACAGTTCTATTAGTATAGTCAGGGCAGTAGTAGTAGCTTAAGTAATTAACAGTATTTGTGAGTGCTCAGAAAGCGCATGTAAAATGCATTGACCAATTAAGCACAGTAGCTCTTGCATTAAAGCGACAGTCAAAAGTTTTAAGTAAGCACTGCGTGACGACATCTATATATTTTATCATGACCCAGTTAACAGCATGTAAAACATTTCTTTTAGCTTTAGATGTATACTTGAGCACTGTGAAGCACTAAAGAATTTTGTACAAATTGCATTAGCCAGCCACTGAATGAGTCTTTCCTTATGACCATAAGCATGGGGACACCTAGCAACAATGTGCACAAACTTGTTTGGAACCATGGTATGGTCTTTCTTTTCTTAATTAGAACTATGCTCTCGTCGTAATTTGCATTTCTTCCCTACAGCCGTATGATGATGCTGCATTAAGTACTAGTGCCTGTCTGCACTGCTGGTGCTGCCACCTCTCGAGCACGAATGTAACCCATTCTGCAATTCTTCAATTTTCTGCATACATAAAAATCCCCTGCATGCAAATGTCAGAGTTGCCTATTCTGTTTTATGAACCTTTTTTCCTGTGCAAGTGCAGAAATTGCTTTTGTGCTATTTGTGTGACTTTTCTTACTTTGCTACCATAAACCGTTTATTGGCCACCTGCATTAGGTTCTCGATGTTTTTTACAGGGCACTAGGTTCTCAACTTAATGCTACTTTGCTGTGGGCCTTTTTTAATCTTCTCATTGTGGATAGAAAATCCATCCTGCATGTGAAACTCTTCGGGTATATGCTAACTGGTTGTGAACCTAGCCTAGGAGCTCACATAACCAAAACAAGGTGGCTCACAGGAACATACCAGCGTCTCTCGGTATGGTGGTGATATACAGGCATTTTATAATAAGGGAGTAATTACTCATTGGCATCCACCCAAGCGCAGCCATACGGCTACAAATTTGCTCTCGGCTACAAATACGGCTACAAATTCAATTCGCTCTCGCCCTACCATAACCTTGCCGTCCCGGTTAGCTCAGTTGGTAGAGCGACTGCTCCGGTGAAGCGGTGGTCTCGGGTTCGAACCCTGGGCCAGGGCGAATTTTTCTTTAACTACGAAGATTCTGAGAAAGCTGTATAGCTATCCTCTGTAGCCGTATGGCTGCGCTTGGGTGGATGCCAATGAGTAATTACTCCCTTATTACAAATTTACTCCAACTTGTAGGATTCCCCTAAACATTTGACCAACAGGCATTTATCTGACTTTATTAAGTGACGAAAGACGGGCTCAGTAGTGCTAACAGTGAGATGCTTTTCTGACTTTGGAATGTTCCGACGCCTCAAATTATCTCTTTTGTTAATCATTTCTCTTCAGCACATCCCATCTTTTTGCACTGTGCACTGTACCAGCTTTCTCAGATGCAATGTAGACTAGGTCCAGCTTCCAGAATTTGGAAATGAAGCTAGCTTCATTAGTAGTAGTAGTAATAGTAGCACAGCAATAATAAGTGGTTCCAGTGACAAGTCATTTGTACGTTCTCATGAAATGGATGGAGCAGTTAACCGTACACATCTTTAATTTTGTTTTTTGTCGCACTATGGAACATTGCTCTGTTCATTTTTGCAAGCATGGGAGTTTTGATTTAGATCAATATTTGAGTGCGTAAACAATCGCAAGGAGGCAATAGTGTGAATTTCCTGAAGCCATGTTTCTTGGCATCTAATATAAAGTCAGAATTTTAGTTTTGTTATAAGTTTAGATGTTGCAAATATAGCAGCATGAAAACAACTCTCTTAAAAGCATACTTGAGTGCAAAGCAATAAGTTCTGACTCTTCCCCAAAATTGCTGCCTTTTTGACATGCTAGATCCATGTTTTTTGCTGTCTATGCCTAATATTCACATTTCCTCTCTTCAGTGACAAACGCAAGAAAGACTTAAAGCAGATGTTTTGAATCTTCCACATGCTTGATTTATTTTCACACGTCTTCTGACAGTGGTTGCCTCTTTAAATATCAAGTGTGTTGGCTTTGCACTCTTTTGTATCTTGTTTGTAGCAACTAGCTGAATTGTTGTTTTGAATGTATATAAGTGCTTTCCGACTGGATGTAGCCCTTTGAATCCAGTCAGCTGAATGCAAGTACCTGAATTCTTCAGCAAGCACTGGAATGACCCAGTTCTACTGCTGTCCACATTCACCTTTGGTATCCCTAGCCTCATGAAACACTGCAGTCATTACCCTTCTTGGTCTTGCTTCCGGATTTGCGCCGTGCGTCCTCAGCTTGTCGCAGTTCCAGTTGTGTTGATGTGAGAAGTCTTAAACAGAAATGCATGAATTGTGGTAAGAATATGTCGGGGGGTATATTTTCTTTTCTTTTTCTTTTTCAGGTTGTAAGCAGATCTTCTGTGATTTCCAACAAAGTGCGAAACACCACTCCATAAATCAAATTACTTCAGGCCAGGACATTGTCACTTCCTTCCTTTTACACTGCAGGCGAAACTGTTTCACTGTGTCTTGGAATTTCCTGTTGTGCATAGGAACATTCACAGATTTGAGCTGGAGTGCTACATGATGCTTAGCAGCTTGCTAATATCTTTATGAATTTACATTGGATATCCTCATCTTATTTTCCCAGCTCTTGTTCTCTTCCAGCTGTTTCATACTTTGCCTTTCCAGCAGTAGTATTCCCGAGGTGCAGTGTTTGCCAAGATGGTGGCTGCATTTGCCCAGAAAGGGTTTTGTCATAACTTTATCAGTGTTTTTTAAAGGCATTGCAGCTACACAATGCACCTTGACTCTGCAATAGCCCTGCTGGAAACATGAAAATTGCTCACCTGATTAAATTTTTTTTTGCATGGCACTTTACTCTGAATTAGATGTGACCTTGCTATTTTCCTGTATTGTGCTTGGGATGGCTCACAGAGAATGTGTTCCACAGGCGAGTTGCGTCAAGGTGTATATAAACTGGTAGTGAAGCTTGCCTTAAATGTCATAGTACTTGTGAAATGCACCTCGAGACTTACCACTTTCTCTTGGTAGAAGCAGTTAACCTGGCCAGTTGTGACGTTTTAGAAAACTGAATTTATGAGTGCTAACATTTTGGGCAAGGATTCCAAATTACTTTCCCAAGTTCACTTTTCAACGTCGTGTTTTCTGTCCTGTAGTTTGTTTTCTTCTTTAGCACATTCCATCTCTTCCCTCTCAGTTGCCAATATGTTGGTTAGCCAATATTGCCAATATTTTGTTTAGACTAAGTCTGGCTGCCACTGTTTGCAAGTGAACCTGGACTAAGAGTAATAGCAGCAGCGGTGATTGCTGTAATAGTAATAATCTCTGTTCATCTGGATGTGCTTGTGGTATGCAGTTACCAATTAAGTAGAGCTGCATGTAATATTTTATTGTTGCACACTTGATGCATTAGTCTGCTTATTTTTGCAGGCATTTAAGCTAATATGAGAAAAACAAAGAAAAAGTCTTGCAGCAAAATATGCCTCAAGATAACTACTCTGCCTGACAGTCGTAGTCTAAAATGGCGTGTTTTGGCAATTTTAACTTGTAATGAATGCGGGCACAGTGGTCCACTTCAAGTTTTTGCTAATGGTACTTCTGTTGATGTTTGTGTGACTAAGTGACAACTAGGCTTTGGGCGAATGTTCCTGTAAGACATGCACATAAATGCACATAGACAAGAGTCAGTTCAAGCTTCATGATTGCAGTTCATAAAATATGCTATGTTATTGCACTTTCATACCATTTGGAATCTTTCCCCACAGCAATGTATAAAATCAAAATGTCCTGAAATGAGCCTGAGTTTATGCCGCGCTGCCTGAAAAAATGATTTGTCTTGACGCTGTTAAATTTCCATAAATATGGCTGTCTTGCCACTTTATTATGATTGTTCTTTTTGAATCATATTTGCACTCTGAACATTAATGAGAGGCGGTGTATGAGTGTCCGCCGTGGTGGCTTAGTGATTATGGTGCTCGGCTGCTGACCCGAAAGACGTGGGCTCGACCTCGGCTGTGGCGGTTGGATTTCGATGGAGGCGAAATTTAAGAGGCCCGTCTACTGTGCAATGTCAGCGCACGTTAAAGAACCCCAGGTGGTCTAAATTTCCGGAGCCCTTCACTACGGCGTCCTTCATAGCCTGAGTCGCTTTGGGACGAACCCCCATAAACCAAACCAGTGATAAGTGTCAGGTGTCTAAACAGTTCGACGGTGGTGAGGACCCAAGCTCTTAGACTGCCTGTTTCTCATAATGTAAAAAATATCTGTGGGATAATTCTGGAAAATTTGGTATAAACTTGGGAAGTTACTCATATTAAAGTATTTTCCCAATTTAAAAGCAATTTTACCTTAGCAGTTGCCGAGTCCTTGCGGCTTGAGCATCCGTATCACATGTGCTATGCGCAGGGTTCGATCCAGTGCCGCTGGGTACCCACCTGTGATGTGAAAGGTACAAGCTTTCCACTGACCTATTGCTCAGGTTATCTGTGGTGAAATGCTTGGAACATGGGCTATTGACCCCACCTTGAGTAGATGAAGATGCTTTGTGCCATGGCACTCTTTGGCCATGGCTACCCTTGATCCATAAGAATCCATCATCAGCATCATCAATTCAAAGTAGTTATAATAAGTGCCTTGCTTTAGCTTTTCTGAAAATCTTGACATGCCCAATAGCGAATATCATTTCTCAATAATAAGCAAAAGTGAGACGGATGCAGAAAATATTCAGTTTACATCACTGCATGCTTTGCAAATGGAAATGACAAAGTAAGACTGCTGCCTTGTATCTTTTGGTAGTGCATCCCATTATAAATTTGAAGAGTGATGGATTTTCACTGTTTTCATCTTGTATGTATACTGGCTATTAAGAGAAATTGTTTTGCAAATCAAAGTAGTTCTTAAGTCGATGCAGTACCTGGAAGCTAATCTACACTGTTCAAGTATCTGAATCCTGCAAAGAGCAGCTGAGTGATCCAGTTCGTTTAGTGTCTGAGTACATCTGTGATATCAGAGTCGGTATGAAAACACTTGTTGAAGGCTCCTTTCTTTCTGCAACATTCTACATTCGCATCGTTCAACCTTCGCTTGTCACAATGTTGCTTGTTATGCAAATGAAGGCTGGAAAAGAGAGTTCATGAATACGGATGCTTTTGTTGGGTTTTATGAGGTTTAGCATCCCGAAGTGACTCAGGCTATGAGGGATGCCGTGGTGGAGGGCTTGGGATAATTTCGACCACCTTGGCTTCTTTTTTGTGCCCTGACATTGCACAGTGCACGAGCCTGTAGCATTTCATCTCTATCGAATTGTGACCCTCGAGTGTGGAATTGAACCAGCATGTTTCAGGTTGGCAGTCGAGCACCATAACCACTGAGCTGAGCCACAGCGGCAGCTTTGAATAGAGATAGCTTTGGGTGAAGATAATTTTTTTCCTAATTTTTATTTTCAGGTCGCAAGACTATCTTCTCGTATCTTCAATGAAGTGCAAGTCCCTATTCCATCAAATTGTTGACTACTTTTGTACAAATTATTTTGCTTGTTTTATTCTCACTGCAGTACTGCTTGTTAAGTATTGACTTAGCACTTGGTCTGGTGAGCATTGTCATGTTCTCAATTGTTTGTAATAATCTTTGGATGACCAGTTTTGTGCTTCAAGTTTGATGTCATGCTTTGGCAACTCCCCAATATTTATAAATTTTGCCCCGCATATTTAACTTTAGTTTCACCAGAGCAAATGCTCTCCTCCCATCTCACACCTTCTCTACAGGTAGGATTGCAGCTTTGGGTCAATGTATTCCTTAAGTGCACGATGTACTTTTTGCCCATTTTCAAGAAGATAGTTGCACACACTCAGATCATCCTTTTGGTGACCAAACTGACATTGTTAAGAGGTACTGTAGGTGGTAGTAGAAAGGTTGTAGAACTGTGATAGTCATGCCGATAGCATCGGTGCAATGTCAGGTGCCTCAGCGCTGCAGCGTTGAAACCACGCTTGCCATGTGCATGTGATGTTTTTAGGGTGTGTGCCTGGATTGTCTACACTTTGGTAGTGTAATTTCTTCGATGAGGTTTGAGCAGTGACTTGATAATACACAGTTTTTGGATTTATAACAATAATTTTGGATTTAAAACAATAAAAATGAGGAAGAACAACGCACAACACAAGGCACACATTGTGTTGTTCTTTATTTTCTGTTCTATGTATCTCCAGTACAGTGGTGTTGCATTCTAAATAATCTGGACGACAAATATGATTAGCCAGCTGTCCCCAAAATCTGGCTTACGAACACTGAGGGGTGTGACTGCATCAGGAAGCCCCGTAATACATGCCGCTGTTCAGACTTGGTTTCTATGCCAAGCTTTGCCATTGAAACTCAAGGAATAAAATTTTCTTGCTTAGATGTGAGGTGAGATATATTGTGCCTTGAGCTGTAAGCAGTGGAAATCATTTTTTTTTTTCATTTTCAGTCTCTTTATGCCGCCACTGCATTTTGTTGAGTTATGTACAGCTTTTAAATTATTTAGAGGCAGCCTTCTGCACATGGTCTTGCGTGTAAACAACCATGATTATGAGAACTGCTTTAAATTTTTTTTCTGAAGTTGTGTATTATTTTTCACCTTCATTTCTCTGCCTTGTTTTTGCTGTTGCAAACAGATTATATGGGCCCCACAGTTTCTTTTTTTAAGTCTTGTAATAGCATGTAGTTTAATATTTGCACCATAAAGTTGATCTCCAACAAATTTAACAGCTGAAAAATCAGAATGGTCCCCTTGCTATATTAAAATTCATCCTGGCGGATGTTTTTCATGCTTTTTACTTTTTGTTTTTTGAGCTCAAGTTGGTGGAAAGACAAAGTTTGGACTAACGAGGCTAAAGTCATACAGAGGCTCAGAATATTTGTAGCTCTTTACATATGCAACCACTTTTGGAGTGGCATGCCGTTAATGGCCTATATGCTGGATGTTATTATCTACGTGCCAGCTAGGAAGGAAGGAATGTTTTAGGTGAAGTCTAAGCTTTATTTTACTTTGACTTGCTGACTTTGGCACCCAATGTGTCAACAACATGATTAAATGCACAGTGACTGATTAAAGGCACCTTTGTCATTTATTTCTTCTTCTTGAAGGTGGCACGAGTGTAGAACTATGTAGGAAGGCATATCCCTCCCATTTTGGTAAACTTTTTTTTTCTTTGTGCAGGCTCAGTCACTGATGTCAAATCCAGCTCACCAACACAAGGAAAATCACGAGGAAGGCGAGAGTTCCTCTGCCAAGATTGTGGTTATGCTACAACTGTCATTACAAACTTCAAGCGCCACCAGAGGAAACACACTGGGGAGCGGCCCTTTGAATGCAGACATTGCGGCAAGAGCTTCGCAGTGAAGAGGACCCTGGTAGCCCACATTTACACCCACACGGGTGAGAAGCCACACAAATGCACGCATTGCAACCAAGGATTCACGCAGAAGGGCACCCTGATTGCGCACCTCCGCACTCACACAGGCGAGAAACTGTTCACTTGCACATATTGTCCCCAGGGCTTCACACAGCAGAGCCAGCTGGTACGCCACCTTCGCACCCACACAGGAGAGAGACCACACAAGTGCACCCATTGCAGCAAGAGTTTCAACGAGAAGCGTGGCCTGGTAGACCACCTTCACACTCACACAGGCGAGAAGCCGTACCAATGCCAGCTGTGTCCACTATCCTTTGCATGCAGGTCGAACTTTAATAGGCACGTGCAAAAAAAACACTAGAATTGAAAACTGCTCCTTCTTCACTTGCTTGGGGATGTTGGCATGTAGGTAGCAATTTAAGTACAGTGAACAGCATAACCATACAGAAGTGTCCACCATTCTATAAAACCTTAGCGTGTTAATTTGTAAGCTTTCACTGGTGACCTAAAGTGAAGTTTGTCCATCAACGTGCCTTCTAACAAAGACTGTGCTGTGTTGCGGTCTGCCATATTCACAAGGAACATGTTTGATTTCGGGTTGACCGATTGCAAACACTTCTTGTTCTCTGCTCGTAAAAATTGGAGCGGCATGATGAAAGTGCTCCAGTCACAGATAAGTGTGGTTGTGTAGTAAAATTTTATTTTACTTACTATACGGTGCTGTGTGCAGCTCGGCTGTTGTGTGTTTCCTGCAGCAAAGCATTTTCTAGGCTGCCTAAGAAAACCAGAACAGAATTTTGTATGCACTTTGAATGTTTTTTTGTGTTAAATTTGCACTTGAAACATCATAATAATTCCTTTTTTCATCCAAGAGTGGTCTTGCTATTAGAGCGTTGGAACTTTAAAATTTGTGTTGGGTTGGTGCAAACATGAAGTTAATTTTTGTCTTGAGATGATGCATTATCTTGATGCTAAGTTTTATGCTACTGTGAAAGAAAGACACTTTTTCTTTGAGTTCCTTTTTTAAGTATTTTGCCTGTTACTGCTTTGCAGCATATGAGAAGAATTTTTTTTGTTATTTATGCTGCATGTTCTTTCCGGGGTGAAATAAAGCTGCAGTTTTGCTGGCATGTTTTCACATTATGGAGAAAGTAGTTGTTATCGCGGGCCTATTTCATCCTACACTGCCTCCTAAGCCAAGTACTAACAGTTCTATTAGTATAGTCATGGCAGTAGTAGTAGCTTAAGTAATTAACAGTATTTGTGAGTGCTCAGAAAGCGCATGTAAAATGCATTGACCAATTAAGCACAGTAGCTCTTGCATTAAAGCGACGGTCAAAAGTTTTAAGTAAGCACTGCGTAACGACATCTATATTTTTAATCATGACCCAGTTAAAGTTAACAGCATGTAAAACATTTCTTTTAGCTTTAGATGTACACTTGGGCACTGTGAAGCACTAAAGAATTTTGTACAAATTGCATTAGCCTGCCACTGAATGAGTCTTTCCTTATGACCATAAGCATGGGGACACCTAGCAACAATGTGCACAAACTTGTTTGGAACCATGGTATGGTCTTTCTTTTCTTAATTAGAACTGTGCTCTCATCGTATTTTGCATTTCTTCCCTACAGCCGTATGATGATGCTGCATTAAGTACTAGTGCCTGTCTGCACTGCTGGTGCTGCCACCTCTCGAGCACGAATGTAACCCATTCTGCAATTCTTCAATTTTCTGCATACATAAAAATCCCCTGCATGCAAATGTCAGAGTTGCCTATTCTGTTTCATGAACCTTTTTTCCTGTGCAAGTGCAGAAATTGCTTTTGTGCTATTTGTGTGACTTTTCTTACTTTGCTACCATAAACCGTTTATTGGCCACCTGCATTAGGTTCTCGGTGTTTTTTACAGGGCACTAGGTTCTCAACTTGATGCTACTTTGCTGTGGGCCTTTTTTAATCTTCTCACTGTGTGTAGAAAATCCATCCTGCATATGAAACTTCGGGTATATGCTAACTGGTTGTGAACCTAGCCTAGGAGCTCACATAACCAAAACAAGGTGGCTCACAGGAACATACCGGCGTCTCTCGGTATGGTGGTGATATACAGGCATTTTATTATAAGGGAGTAATTACTCATTGGCATCCACCCAAGCGCAGCCATACGGCTACAAATTCAATTCTCTCTCGCCCTACCATAACCTTGCCGTCCCGGTTAGCTCAGTTGGTAGAGCAACTGCTCCGGTGAAGCGGTGGTCTCCGGTTCGAACTCTGGACCAGGACGAATTTTTCTTTAACTACGAAGTTTCTGAGAAAGCTGTATAGCTTTCCTAGTGCCGTAGGCTGCGCTTAGGTGGATGCCAATGAGTAATTACCAGCTTAATACAAATTTACTCCACCTTGGAGGATTCCCCTAAACATTTGACCAACACTGTTCCCACTTCGAGTTATTGATCAATTCGCTCTCGCCCTACCATAACCTTGCCGTCCCGGTTAGCTCAGTTGGTAGAGCGACTGCTCCGGTGAAGCGGTGGTCTCGGGTTCGAACCCTGGACCAGGACGAATTTTTCTTTAACTACGAAGTTTCTGAGGAAGCTGTATAGCTTTCCTTTGTAGCCGTATGGCTGTGCTTGGGTGGACACCAATGAGTAATTACTCCCTTATTACAAATTTACTCCAACTTGGAGGATTCCCCTAAACATTTGACCAACAGGCATTTTATCTGACTTTATTAAGTGACGAAAAACAGGCTCACTAGTGCTAACAGTGAGATGCTTTTCTGACTTTCGAATGTTCCGACACCTCAAATTATCCCTTTTGTGAATCATTTCTCTTCAGCACATCCCATCTTTTTGCACTGTGCACTGTACCAGCTTTCTCAGATGCAATGTAGACTAGGTCCAGCTTCCAGAATTTGGAAATGAAGCTAGCTTCATTAGTAGTAGTAGTAATAGTAGCACAGCAATAATAAGTGGTTCCAGTGACAAGTCATTTGTACGTTCTCATGAAATGGATGGAGCAGTTAACCGTACACATCTTTAATATTGTTTTTTGTCGCACTATGGAACATTGCTCTGTTCATTTTTGGAAGCATGGGACCTTCGATTTAGATCAATATTTGAGTGGGTAAACAATCGCAAGGAGGCAATGGCCCCAATTTCCTGAAGCCATGTTTCTTGACATCTAATATTAACTCAGAATTTTAGTTTTGTTCTAAGTTTAGATGTTGCAAGTATAGCAGCATGAAAACTACTCTGTTAAAAGCATACTTGAGTGCAAAGCGATAAGTTCTGACTTTTCCCCAAATTTGCTGCCTTTTTTGACATTCTAGATTCATGTGTTTTGCTATCTATGCCTAATATTCACTTTTCCTCTCTTCAGTGAGAAACGCAAGAAAGACTTAAAGCTGATGTTTTGAATCTTCCACATGCTTGATTTCTGATTTTCACACGTCTTGTGACAGTGGACGTCTCTTTAAATCTCAAGAGTGTTGGCTTTGCACTCTTTTGTATCTTGTTTGTAGTGACTAGCTGAATTGTTGTTTTGAATGTATATAAGTGCTTTCCGACTGGATGTAGCCCCTTGAATCCAGTCAGCTCAGTGCAAGTACCTGAATTCTTCAGCAAGCACTGGAATGACCCAGTTCTACTGCTGTCCACATTCACCTTTGGTATCCCTATTCTTATGAAGCGCTGCAGTCATTACCCTTCTTGGTCTTGCTTCCGGATTTGCGCCGTGCGTCCTCAGCTTGTCGCAGTTCCAGTTGTGTTGATGTGAGAAGTCTTAAACAGAAATGCATGAATTATGGTAAGAATATGTCGGGGGGTATATTTTCTTTTCTTTTTTTTTTCAGGTTGTAAGCAGATCTTCTGTGATTTCCAACAAAGTGCGAAACACCACTCCATAAATCAAATTACTTCAGGCCAGAACATTGTCACTTCCTTCCTTTTACACTGCAGGCGAAACTGTTTCACTGTGTCTTGGAATTTCCTGTTGTGCATAGGAACATTCACAGATTTGAGCTGGAGTGCTACATGATGCTTAGCAGCTTGCTAGTATTTCTAGGCATTTAACTTGGATATCCTTATCTTACTTTCACAGCTCCTGTTCTCCTCCAGCTATTTCATACTTTGCCTTACCAGCAGTAGTATTCCCGAGGTTCAGTGTTTGCCAAGATGGTGGTTGCATTTGCCCAGAAAGGGTTTTTTCATAACTGTATCAGTGTTTTTTAAAGGTATTGCAGCTACACAGTGCACCTGGACTCTACAATAGCCCTGCTGGAAGCATGAAAATTGCTCACTTGAATAATTTCTTTTTTTTTCGCATGGCACTGGTGTGACCTTGCTATTTTCCTGTATTGTGCTTGGGATGGCTCACAGAGAATATGTTCCACAGGCGAGTTGTGTCAAGGTGTATATAAACTGGTAGTGAAGCTTGCCTTAAATGTCATAGTACTGGTGAAATGCACCTCGAGCCTTACCACTTTCTCTTGGTAGAAGCAGTTCACCTGGCCAATAGGGGATATTCAAAATTCCGCAAGTGCGCTTTCCCGCATAACAATTTTGCCCCAAACAAGATGGCCGACTTCGCTGTAAAGGAACTACGTGGGCTACAGGACAGGCGCTAACAGTGTGGATAGAATGTAAGAAACGTATTTTGGAAGAATCAAACAAAAAACCAGTCTTTCTTGCTTTGTTTCAGCTGGAAATGCATGGTCAGCCATCTTGTTTGGGACAACATTGTTATGCGGGAAAGCGCACTTGCGGAATTTTGAATATCCCCTATTGTGACGTTTTAGAAAACTGAATTTATGAGTGCTAACATTTGGGCAAGGATTGCAAAATACTTTCCCAAGTTCACATTTCAACGTCGTGTTTTCTGTCCTGTAGTTTGTTTTTTTCTTTAGCACATTCCATCTCTCTTCCGTCTCAGTTGCCAATATGTTGTTTAGCCAATATTGCCAATATGTTGTTTAGACTAAGTCTGGCTGCCACTGTTTGCAAGTGAACCTGGCCTAAAAGTAATAGCAGGAGCAGTGATAGCAGTAATAGTAATAATCTCTGTTCATCTGGATGTGCTTGTGGTATGCAGTTACCAATTAAGTAGAGCTACATGTGACATTGTTTTTTTGCACACATGATGCATTAGCCTTTTTATTTTCGCAGGCATTTAAGCTAATATGAGAAAAACGAAGAAAAAAGTCTTGCAGCAAAATATGCCTCAAGGAGGTTAATCTGCCTGACAGTCGTAGTCTAAAATGGCGTGCTTTGGCAATTTTAACTTGCAATGAATCCGGGCACAGTGGGCCACTTCAAGTTTTTGCTAATCGTACTTCTGTTGATGTTTGTGTGACTAAGTGACAACTAGGCTTTGGGCGAGTGTTCCTGTAAGACATGCACATAAATGCACAAAGATAAGAGTGAGTTCAAGCTTTGTGATTGTGGTTCATGAACTATGCTATGGTATTGCATTTTCATACCATGTGGAGTCTTTTTCCATAGCAATGTATTTGATGAAATTTCCTTAAATGAGCTTGAGTTTATGCTGTTCTGCCTGAAGAAATGATTTGTCTTGATGCTGTTAAATTTCCATAAGTATGGGTGTCTTACCATTTTATTATGATCGTTCTTTTTGTGTCATATTTGCACTCTGAGCTTTAATGAGAGTTGGTGTATGAGTGGCCACAGCCTTGGCTCAGTGGTTATAGTGCTCAGCTACTGACCCGAAATGCGGGTTCAATTCCAGCCGCGGTGGTCGAATTTCGATGGAGGTGAAATTCTAGAGGCTCGTGTACTGTGTGATGTCGTTGCACATTGAAGAATCCCAGGTGCTCAAAATTTCTGGAGCCCTGAAGTAAGTCGTCCTTCATAGCCTGAGTCAATTTAGAACCCCCATTAACCCAACCAGTGTCAGGTGTGTAAACAGTTCAAGGTTGGTGAGGACCCAAACTGTTAGACTGCCTGCTTCTCATAATGTAAAGAAGATCTGGGATAATTCTGGAAAATTTAGAATAAACTTGGAAAGTTACTCATATTAAAGTATTATCCCAATTTAAAAGCAGTTTTACCATAGCAGTTGCCGAGTCCTCGCAGCTTGAGCATCCGTATCACATGTGCTATGCGCAGGGTTCGATCCAGTGCCGCTGGGTACCCACCTGTGATGTGAAAGGTACAAGCTTTCCACTGACCTATTGCTCAGGTTATCTGTGGTGAAATGCTTGGAACATGGGCTATTGACCCCACCTTGAGTAGATGAAGATGCTTTGTGCCATGGCACTCTTTGGCCATGGCTACCCTTGACCCACAAAAATTCATCATCATCATCATGAATTCAAAGTAGTTATGATAAGCGCCTTGCTTTGTCTTTTCTAAAAATCTTGACATGCCCAGTGGCAAATATCATTTCTCAATAATAAGTAAAAGTGTGACGGATGCAGAAAATATTGTTTACACCACTGCATGCTTTGCATATGGAAGTGACAAGTAAGACTGCTGCCTTGTATCTTTTGGTAGTGCATCCCATTATAAATTTGAAGAGTGATGGATTTTCACTGTTTTCATCTTGTATGTATACTGGCTATTAAGAGAAATTGTTTTGCAAATCAAAGTAGTTCTTAAGTCGATGCAGTACCTGGAAGCTAATCTACACTGTTCAAGTATCTGAATCCTGCAAAAAGCAGCTGAGTGATCCAGTTCGTTTAGTGTCTGAGTACATCTCTGATATCAGAGTCGGTATGAAAACACTTGTTGAAGGCTCCTTTCTTTCTGCAACAGTCTGCATTCGCGTCGTCCAACCTTCGCTTGTCACAATGTTGCTTGTTATACAAATGAAGGCTGGAAAAGAAAGTGCATGAATATGGACACTTTTGTTGGGTTTTATGGGGTTTAACATCCCGAAGTGACTCAGGCTATGAGGGATGCCGTAGTGGAGGGCTTGGGATAATTTTGACCACCTTGGCTTCTTCTATGTGCCCTGACATCACACAGTGCATGCGCCTGTAGCATTTCAGCTCTAATGAAATGTGACCATCGAGTGTGGAATTGAACCAGCATGTTTCAGGTTGGCAGTCGAGCACCATAACCACTGAGCTGAGCCACAGCGGCAGCTTTGAATAGAGATGGAGAGCTTTGGCTGAAGATAATTTTTTTCCTAATTTTTATTTTCAGGTCGCAAGACTATCTTCTCGTATCTTCAATGAAGTGCAAGTCCCTATTCCATCAAATTGTTGACTACTTTTGTACAAATTATTTTGCTTGTTTTATTCTCACTGCAGTACAGCTTGTTAGGTATTGACTTAGCAGTTGGTCTGGTGAGCATTGTCATGTTCTCAATTGTTTGTAATAATCTTTGGCTCACCAGTTTTGTGCTTCAAGTCTGATGTCATGCTTTGGCAACTCTCCAATATTTGTAAATTTTGCCCCACATATTTAACTTTTGTTTCACCAGAGCAAATGCTCTCCTCCCATCTCACACCTTCTCTACAGGTAGGATTGCAGCTTTGGGTCAAAGTATTCCTTAGGTGCACAATTTACTTTTTGCCCATTTTCAAGAAGATAGTTGCACACACTCATATCAACTTTTTTGATGACCAAACTGACATTGTTAAGAGGTATTGTAGGTGGTAGTAGAAAGGTTGTAGAACTATGATAGTCATGCCGATAGCATTGGTGCATTGTCAAGTGTCTCAGCGCTGCAGCGTTGAAACCACGCTTGCCATGTGTATGTGATGTATTTAGGGTGCGTGCTTAAATTGTCTACACTTTGGTAGTGTAATTTCTTCGATGAGGTTTGAGCAGTGACTTGATAATGCACAATTTTCAGATTTATAACAATAATTTTAGATTTAAAACAATAAAATGAGGATGAACAACGCAGAACACAAAGCACACATTGTGTTCTTTTTTTTTCTGTTTTATGTATCTCCAGTACAGTGGTGTGTCATTCTAAATGGTCTGGACGACAAATATGATTAGCCAGCTGTCCCCAGAATCTGGCTTACGGACACTGAGGGGTGTGACTGTATCAGGAAGCCCCGTAATACATGCTGCTGTTCAGACTTGGTTTCTATGCCAAGGTTTGCCATTGAAACTCATGGAATAAAATTTTCTTGCTTAGATGTGAGGTGAGATATATTGTGCCTTGAACTGTAAGCAGTGGAAATCATTTTTTTTTTTTTCATTTTCAGTCTCTTTATGCCGCCACTGCATTTTGTTGAGTTATGTACAGCTTTTAAATTATTTAGAGGCAGCCTTCTGCACATGGTCTTGCGTGTAAACAACCATGATTATGAGAACTGCTTTAAATTTTTTTTCTGAAGTTGTGTATTATTTTTCACCTTCATTTCTCTGCTTTGTTTTTGCTGTTGCAAACAGATTATATCGGCTCCACAGTTTCTTTCTTTAAGTCTTGTAAGTAGCGTGCAGTTTAATATTTGCACCGTAAAGTTGATCTCCAACAAATGTAACAGCTAAAAAATCAGAATGGTCCCCTTGCTATATTAAAATTCATCCTGGTGGATGTTTTTCATCTTTTTTACTTTTTGTTTTTTGAGCTCAAGTTGGTGAAAAGACAAAGATGGGACTAACGAGGCTAAAATCATACAGAGGCTCAGAATATTTGTACCTCTTTACATATGCAACCACTTTTGGTGTGGCATGCTGTTTATGACCTTCTATATGCTGGATGTTATTATCTACGTGCCAGCTAGGAAGGAAGGAATGTTTTAGGTGAAGTCTAGGGTTTATTTTACTTTGACTTGCTGACTTTGGCACACAGTGTGTCAGCAGCATAAGGGTGACTGATTAGTGGCACTAGTGTAGAACTATGGAGGAAGGCATATCCCTCGCATTTTGGTAAACTTTTTTTTTTTGTGCAGATTCAGTTACTGATGGTAAATCCAGCTCGCCAACGCAAGAAAAATTGCGAGGAATGCGACGGTTCCTGTGCCATGATTGTGGTTATGCTACAACTGACGTCACAAACTTCAAGCGCCACCAGAGGACACACACTGGAGAGCGGTCCTTTGAATGCAGACATTGTGGCAAGAGCTTCGCAGTGAAGAGGACCCTGGTAGCCCACATTTACACCCACACGGGCGAGAAGCCACACAAATGCACGCATTGCAGCCAAGGATTCACGCAGAAGGGCGGCCTGATTGCGCACCTCCGTACTCACACAGGCGAGAAACCGTTCACTTGCAGTTATTGTCCCCAAAGCTTCACTCAGCAGAGCCACCTAGTACACCACCTTCGCATCCACACAGGCGAGAAGCCGTACCAATGCCAGCTATGCCCACTATCCTTTGCGTGCGGGTCGAACTTCAAGAGGCACGTGCAAAAAAAACACTAGAATTGAAAACTGCTCCTTCTTCACTTGCTTGGGGATGTTGGCATGTAGGTAGCAATTTAAGTACAGTGAACAGCATAACCATGCAGAAGTGTCCACCATTCTATAAAACCTTAGCATGTTAATTTGTAAGCTTTCACTGGTGACCTAAAGAGAAGTTAAGGTATTCTATCAACGTGCCTTCTAACAAAGGCGGTGCTGTGTTGCGGTCTGCCATATTCACAAGGAACATGTTTGATTTCGGGTTGACCGATTGAAAACACTCCTGGTTCTCTGCTCGTAAAAATTGGAACGGCATGAGGAAAGTGCTCTAGTCACAGATAAGTGTGGCTGTGTAGTAAAACTTCATTTTACTTACTATAGGGGTGCTGTGTGCAGCTTGGCTGTTGTGTGTTTCCTGCAGCAAAGCATTTTCTAGGCTGCCTAAGAAAGCCAGAACAGAATATTGTATACACTGTGAATATTCGTTTTTGTGAAATTTGCACATGAGGCATCATAAAGGTTCCTTTTTCGTCCAAGAGTGGTCTTTTCTATTTGGGCTTTGGAACTTCAAAATTTGTGTTGGGTAGGTGCAGACAAGAAGAAAATTTTTGTCTGGAGATGATGTATTACCTTGATGCAAAGTTTCATGCTACTGTGAATGAAAGACACTGTTTCTTTGATCTTTGAGTTCTTTTTTTAAGTGTTTTCCCTGTTAGATGCTTTGCAACATATAAGAAGAATTTTGTTTATCATTTATGCTGTGTGTTCTTTCCGGGTTGAAATAAAGCTGCACTATTACTGGCATGTTTTCACATTATGGAGAAAGTAGTTGTTATTGCTGGGCTATTTCATCTTACGCTGCCTCCTAAGCTCAGAACTAACAATTCTATTAGTAGTCATGGCAGTAGTAGAAATAATAGTACTTCAAGTAATTAACAGTATTTGTGAGTGCTCAGAATGTGCATGTAAAATGCATTGAGCAATTAAGCAAAGTAGCTCATGCACTGAAGCGTGGGTGAGAAGTTTTAAGTAAACACTGCTTGAAGACATCTATTTTTTATCATGGTACAGTTAAAGTTAAGAGCATGTAAAACATTTCTTTTAGGTTCAGATGTATACTTGACCACAGTGAAGCACTAAAGCATTTTGTGTGAATCTCATAGCCTGACACTGAATGATTCTTTCCTTATGACCATAAGTATGGGGACACCTAGCAACAATGTGCACTATCTTGTTTGGTACCATGGTATGGTCTACCTTTTCTTAATTATAACAATGGTGTCGTATTATTTTGCCTTTCTTCCCTACAGCTATATGGTGCTGCTGTAAGTACTAATGTCTGCCTGCACCGTGGTGCTGCCACCTCGAGCACGAATGTAATCTACTTGTTTTTGCTTTGCACCGTTTTTGCCCGATTGCAGGTTGACCTGTTTTTTTTTTTCGAAAATGTGAAGTGGGGAGGTCGACTTACAATCGATACCAAAGCGTGCCATCATAAATAAAGGCGAGACAAACGAGATATCAGGGATGCTGCAGCATGGCTGCATTTTTCTTGTAGGGCTCTGTCGCATATCTCTCTTGGTGCTGGCCTTGAGCAGCTGCTTTGTCAATGCGCAGAACCAGCAGCCTGCCCAAGTGCGGCGGCGATGGCAGCTATGGATAAGTGGCGGACTGGTGCTTCTTGCCCTCCCTGTGTGTGGCTGCAGATTGCGGCTACTGATAAGCTGTGGCGGCCCAATAGCGCTGTTGCGTTCTGCTCTTAAAAAAGACGTGTCAGCGTCCTCCAAGTTTTTTTTTTTTTACTTTAACTGCGCACTCGGCGCTCAAGGGAGTCTCGATAGTTGTTGAAAGGGCTGCTGTTCCAATTGCGGGAGCACGGCCACCACTGTGCTGCCACTCGGAACGGCAGTGGTGTCAGGGAGTGTTGGTAGCTGACGGAAGAGCCGACACTGGTCACGAGTAGTTTCTCTTTAGATGTGACATATTTGATGACCGCCCGCCCACCATGTTTTACCACTTTTTAACGTAGTGCTTCGTCCGTCGTTATTTGTGCTCTGGGCCCGGTAAGAGTTCGGCACTTGTTCATGGCTATATTCAAGATGATTGTCATGATTTACGCTGAAGAAAAGAACTGCACTGCAGTGAGCACGGTTTACATCTCGGAACAGGTGATAAAGGTGTGGCAGCTACAGCAAGGCAAAATTTTCAGCTGTTCCATGTGATTTCGTGATGTTGCTATGAGTGAAGTGTGGAATTTTGTTGGACGATGACTTTAGACTGATATGCTGTGGGACCGCAGCAGCGATCACGGCGACACTGCTAGTGAGGACAGTGGCGTAAGGGCGGATGAGTAGTCCAGTAACTAATAAGCTTTAGTTTTGGAATGGCACACGGGCACGATTACTCACGGCAGCCGATAGCGTCTGAGGTGGCCAGGTAATGCTATCGCATTTTGCTATTAAAGGGGAATCTTAAGGGACCTCTAAGTTTTTTTTTTCCTGATAAAGTCATCGTCCAACAGCAGCACTCTACCTATAGAACAATGTGCAGAACAATTTAACAACCACTTCTCACAAGTTTTTACAGATGAATTGCCCATTTGCAATCCACTGCAGCTTCCTGAGGCCAATATCCAGATTCCTTTTTCACCCATTCACATATCTGCTCTTGGCGTGGCTCGTGCAATTGACCGCCTACCCCACCACACTAGCCCAGGACCCGATGGTATCAACGCGAAGCTGTTAAAAATAACCTGCCAGCACACAGCTTTCCTGCTATCACTCATTTTCCAACAGTCACTCGATACAACATGTGTGCCAGAAGATTGGAGGTCCGCTTATGTAATCCCGGTATTTAAATCTGGAGAAAGATCCGTTCCTAATAATTACAGGCCAATTTCATTAACCTCGATATGTTGCAAGGTATTCGAACACATAATATACACAAATATTATGACTCATCTTAACCAGAACAACTTGCTTCACAACAACCAGCATGGCTTCCGCAAACATTTATCGTGCCAGACACAGTTATTTGAGCTAACAACGGACCTTCATCAAGCAATCGATTCTTCCCTCTACATTGACTCCATCTTTATTGATTTCTCTAAAGCCTTCGATCGCGTGCCTCATAACCGTCTGATGATAAAAATACGCAACTTGCAGCTGGATCAACATACTACGCAGTGGATTAACGCATTTCTAACAAACCGCTTTCAGTCAGTTAAATTAGGGAGCTTCTTATCAAGACGTACAGGTGTTGCTTCAGGAGTACCTCAGGGTTCGGTGCTGGGTCCACTGCTTTTCTTAATATATATTAATGACATCGCGTCGAACATAACATCAACAATACGATTATTTGCAGGTGACTGTGTAATTTACCGAGTAATATCTAGCTCTCGCGACATCGTTGCTCTCCAGACTGATCTTGATGAGCTAACTAATTGGTGCGGCAGGTGGCAAATGGTAATTAACGCCGATAAAACTAAACACCTCAAGTTTACTTCCGTTGCCAACATGAGCCCTAATGCCTACTCAGTTAATACTACCATTGAAACTGCAGCGTCGGTAAAATACCTCGGTGTAAATTTTAACTCTAATTTATCCTGGAGCACTCATATTGAACAAATCACTAACAAAACCTTAAAAAAACTTGGTCTTCTTAAACGCCGACTGCACCAAGCCAACCAGGACACAAAACTACACGCATTCAACATGCTGATCAGGCCTGCGATAGAATACGCGTCGGTGATCTGGAACCCTCATCACGTCTATCTCATCAACATGTTGGAATCTATTCAAAACAAAGCTGCTCGTTTCATCCTTTCCCATTACTCTCGGTATCAAAGTGTAACAGCACTGAAACTATCGCTCCATCTCTCGCCTCTGGTCATGCGCAGAAAATTCAGCCGTTTATCCTTTTTCCATACTATCTACCACAGCAACACACCATTTTCAAGCTCTCATCTTCTCCCGGCACCGCACACATCGGCTCGTGTAGATCACAAGCAGAAGATTAAACCTATTTTCGCTCGGACAGAACGATACAAATACTCACCATTGGTCTTGTCTATCGAAGAGTGGAATTTGCTTCCTTCTAGCATTGCGACTATCGCTGAAACATCCTCATTTCAAACAGCTCTTTGGTCCTATTTAGAAAATTCTAACATATGTTGATGTGCGTTCTTTTTTTTTGTTTCTTGTTTTTTTTCTTGGTTGCTCTAGAGTGTGTGTGTGCTGGCCGTAACGTTCCGCAAAATGTTAGATGCTGTGTTTAGTAACTTTCGAAGCCGGGATTTTTCTTGATTTTTTGCGCGGTTTGCTACATGTGAATTTTTTTCAAATACCTCATATTAGCCTTTTTTTTTGTTCCTCTTATTAACTTGTACCTGCCTTCTTAACTTGTTTACTTCTGTTTTCAGCCGTTTGTATTCTGTGTTTTATATCTGTTGTTTTCTTTGATGAATCCCCCCCATGTAATGCCCGCATTGGGCCTTTAGGGTATTGAAATAAATAAAAAATAAATAAATGAGATAAGGGGTGTTGACTTGCGTTCGAGTCGACTTACAATCGGGTAAATATGGTAGTTTGCTTTGGAGCACAGGAAAGCAGTAGTCTGGTGGATGCCCCTCACCTCGTTCTCTTCGCTTGCACTCCACTGCGAACAGGTTGTGACATCGAGTAAAAAAAAAAAAGTTGTAATGTGGAAGCTTCAATTTTCTGCTTACATAAATAGCCCCTGCATGCAAATGTCTGAGTTGCCTTCTCTGTTTCATGAAACTTTCTGCCTGTGCAAGTGCAGAAATTGCTTTTGTGCTATTTGTGTGACTTTTCCTACTGTGCTACCATAAACGCCTTTATTGCTAACCTGCATTAGGTTCTCATTTTTTTTCACAGGGCACTAGGCTCTTAACTTGATGCTACTTTTCTGTGGGCCTTTCTTCATCTTCCCACTGTGCATAGAAAGTCTGTCCTGCATGTGAGACTCATCGGGTATATGCTGACTGCTTGTGAACCTAGCCTAGAAGCTTCCATATCCAAAGCAAGGTGGCTCACAGGAACATACCAGCATCTCCTGGTATGGTGGAGATATATACAGGCACTTCATCTGACTTTATTAAATGGCAGAAAATGAGCTCACTAGTGCTAACAGCGAGATTCTTTTCTGACTTCGGAATGTTCGGATACCTCTAATTGTCCCTTTTGTAGGTCATTTCTCTTCAGCACATGCCATCTTTCTGCACTCTGTGCTGTACCAGCTTGCGCAGATACAACGTAAACTAGGTCCAGCTTCTATTGTTTGGAAATAAAGCGATAGTTTAATTAGTAGTAGTAGTAATAGTAGCATAGCAATAATAAGTGGTTCTAGGGACAGGTCATTTGTACGTTCTCATGGATTGGATTGAGCAGCTAACCGTGCTGCCCATCTTTTATTTTAAGGCGGAAGCCTTTAATGCCTCATCGTTGTAAGCAGGAGTTGTCAACAGAAATGTCACGCTTTTCAACTGGTCAAAATGGAAAGCAGCAAAACCGCGCTTCCGCCTTATCGCACTTTAGGTCAACAAAGTGCCCATCTGAATTTTTTTATTACGCATTCATGGCGAATTGCTCTGTTCATTTTTGCAAGCATGGGAGCTTTGATTTAGATCAATATTTGAGTGGATAAACAATCGCAAGGAGGCAATGGCCCCAATTTCCTGAAGCCATGTTTCTGGACATCTAATATTAACTCAGAATTTAAGTTTTGTTGTAAGTTTAGATGTTGCAAGTATAGCAGCATGAAAGCTACTTCTCTGTTAAAAGCGTACTTGAGTGCAAAGCAATAAGTTCTGACTTTTCCCCAAATTTGCTGCCTTTTTTGACATTCTAGATTCATGTGTTTTGCTATCTATGCCTAATATTCACTTTTCCTCTCTTCAGTGAGAAACGCAAGAAAGACTTAAAGCAGATGTTTTGACTCTTCCACATGCTTGATTTCTGATTTTCACATGTCTACTGACAGTGGATGCCTCTTTAAATCTCAAGAGTGTTGGCTTTGCACTCTTTTGTATCTTGTTTGCAGCAACTAGCTGAATTGTTGTTTTGAATGTATATAAGAGTTTTCCGACTGGATGTACCCCCTTGAATCCGGTCAGCTTAGTGCAAGTACCTGAATTCTTCAGCAAGCACTGCAATTTCCCAGTTCTACTGCTGTCCACATTCACCTTTGGTATCCCTAGTCTCATGAAACACTGCAGTCATTACCCTTCTTGGTCTTGATTCCAGATTTGCGCCGTGCGGCCTGAGCTTGTCGCAGTTCCAGTTGTGTTGATGTGGGAAGTCTTAAAGAGAAATGCATGAACTGGGGTAAGAATATGTCTGGGGTATATTTTCTTTTTTTTTCAGGTTGTAAGCGGATCTTCTGAGATTTCCGACAAAGTGCGATACACCACTCCATAAATCAAATTACTTCCGGCTGGGACATTGTCTCTTCCTTCCTTTTACACTGCAGGCGAAACTGTTTCACTGTGTCTTGGAATTTGCTGTTGTGCATAGGAACATTCACAGATTTGAGCAGAAGTGCTACATGATGCTTAGCAGCTTGCTAGTATTCCTATGGATTTACCTTGGATATCCTTATATTGATTTCATAGCTCCTGTTCTCCTCTAGCTGTTTCATACTTTTCCTTACCAGCAGTAGTGTTCCCGAGGTGCAGTGTTTGCCAAGATGGTGGCTGTATTTGCCCAGAAAGGGTTTTTTGATAATTGTATCAGTGTTTTTTACAGGTATTGTAGCTGCACATTGCACCTGGACTCTACAATAGCCCTGCTTGAAGCGTGAAAATTTTTCACGAGATTGAATTTGCATGGCACTTTACTCTGAATTAGATGTGACCTTGCTTTTGGCCTGTATTGTGCTTGGGATGGCTCACAGGGAATGTGTTCCACAGGCGAGTTGCGTCAAGGTGTATATAAAGTCGTGATGAAGCTTGCCTTAAATGTCATAGTACTTGTGAAACGCACCTCGAGCCTTACCACTTTCTCTTGACAGAAGCAGTTAACCTGGGCAATTGTGACGTTTTAGGAAACTGAATTTATGAGTGCTAAAATTTTGGTCATGGGTTGCGAAATACTTTCCGAAGTTCACTTTTCAACGTCGTGTTTTCTGTCCTGTAGTTTGTTTTTTTCTTTAGCACATTCCATCTCTCTTCCCTCTTAGTTGCCAATATGTTGTTTAGCCAATATGCCAATATTGCCAATATTTTGTGTAGCCTAGGTCTGGCTGCCACTGTCTGCAAGTGAACCTGACCTAAGAGTAATAGCGGCAGCGGTGATAGCAGTAATAGTAATAATCTCTTCATCTGGATGTGCTTGTGGTATTCAATTACCAGTTAAGTAGAGCTGCATGTGGCATTGTTTTTGTTTACACATGATGCATTACTCTCTTTATTTTCGCAGGCATTCAAGCTAATATGAGAAAAACGAAGAAAAAAGTCTTGCAGCAAAATATACCTCAAGGAAGCTACTCTGCCTGACAGTCGTAGTCTAAAACGGCATGTTTGGCAATTTTAACTTGCAATGAATCCGGGCACAGTGGGCCACCAAGTTTTTGCTAATCGTACTTCTGTTGATGTTTTAAGTGACAGCTAGGCTTTGGGCGAGTGTTCCTGTAAGACATGCACATAGACAAGAGTGAGTTGAAGCTTCATGATTGCGGTTGATGAACTATGCTATGGTATTGCATTTTCATACCATGTGGAGTCTTTTTCCGTAGCAATGTGATGAAATTTCCTTAAACGAGCCTGAGTTTATGCTGCGCTGCCTGAAGAAATGATTTGTCTTGATGCTGTTAAATTTCCATAATTATGGCTGCCTTACCATTTTATTATGATCGTTCTTTTTGCGTCATATTTGCACTCTGAGCTTTATTGAGAGTTGGTGTATGAGTGGCCACAGCCTTGGCTCAGTGGTTGTAGCACTCACCTACTGACCCGAAATGCAGGTTTGATTCCAGCCGTGGTGGTCGAATTTCGATAGAGGCGAAATTCTAGAGGCTAGTGTACTGTGTGATGTCGTTGCACATTGAAGAATCCCAGGTGCTCAAAATTTCTGGAGCCCTGAAGTAAGTCGTCCTTCATAGCCTGAGTCAATTTAGAACCCCCATTAACCCAACCAGTGTCAGGTGTGTAAACAGTTCAAGGTTGGTGAGGACCCAAACTGTTAGACTGCCTGCTTCTCATAATGTAAAGAAGATCTGGGATAATTCTGGAAAATTTAGAATAAACTTGGAAAGTTACTCATATTAAAGTATTATCCCAATTTAAAAGCAATTTTACCATAGGAGTTGCCGAGTCCTCGCGGCTTGAGCATCTGTATCACATGCTCCATGTGCAGGGTTCGATTCAGTGTTGCTGGGTGCCCACCAGTGATGCAATAGGTACAAGCTTTCCTCTGACCTAGTGCTCAGGTTATCTGTGCTGAAATGCTTGGAAAATGGGCCTCTGACCCCACCTTGAGTAGATGAAGATGCTTTATGCCATGGCACTCTTTGGCCACGGCTACCCTTGATCCATAAGAATACATCATCATCATCATGAATTCAAAGTATTTATGATAAGCACCTTGCTTTGTCTTTTCTAAAAATCTTGACATGCCCAGTGGCGAATATCATTTCTCAATAATCAGCAAAAGTGAGACGGATGCAGAAAATATTCAGTTTACATCACTGCATGCTTTGCAGATGGAAGTGACAAAGTAAGACTTCTGCCCTGTATCTTTTGGTAGTGCATCCCATTTTAAATTTAAAGAGTATTGGATTTTCACAGTTCGCATCTTGTATGTATACTGGCTATTAAGAGAAATTGTTTTGAAAATCAAAGTAGTTCTTAAGTCGATGCAGTACCTGGAAGCTAATCTACACTGCTCAAGTATCTGAATCCTGTAACAAGCAGTTGAGCGATCCAGTTCGTTTAGTGTCTGAGTACATCTGCGACATCAAAATCGCTGTGTAAACACTAGTTGAAGGCTCCTTTCTTTCTGTAACATTCTGCATTCGCATCGTCCAACCTTCACTTGTCACAATGTTGCTTGTTATGCAAATGAAGGCTGGAAAAGAAAGTTCATGAATACGGACGCTTTTGTTGGGTTTTATGGGGTTTAGCATCCCTAAGTGACTCAGGCTATGAGGGATGCCGTAGTGGAGGGCTTGGGATAATTTCGACCACCTTGGCTTCTTTCATGTACCCTGACATCACACAGTGCACGAGCCTGTAGCATTTCATCTATCGAATTGTGACCCTCGAGTGTGGAATTGAACCAGCATGTTTTAGGTTGGCAGTCGGGCACCATAACCACTGAGCTTAGCCACAGCGGCAGCTTTGAATAGAGATGGAGAGCTTTGGCTGAAGATAATTTTTTTCCTAATTTTTATTTTCAGGTCCCAAGGCTATCTTCTGGTATCTTCAATGAAGTGCAAGTCCCTATTCCATCAAATTGTTGACTACTTTTGTACAAATTATTTTGCTTGTTTTATTCTCACTGCAGTACAGCTTGTTAAGTATTGACTTAGCACTTGGTCTGATGAGCATTGTCATGTTCCCAATTTTTTGTAATAATCTTTGGCTGACTAGTTTTGTGCTTCAAGTTTCATGTCATGCTTTGGCAACTCTCCAATATTTATAAATTTTGCCCCGCATATTTAACTTTAGTTTCACCAGAGCAAATGCTCTCCTCCCATCTCACACCTTCTCTACAGGTAGGATTGCAGCTTTGGGTCAATGTATTCCTTAAGTGCACGATGTACTTTTTGCCCATTTTCAAGAAGATAGTTGGACACACTCAGATGAGCCTTTTGGTGACCAAACTGACATTGTTAAGAGGTACTGTAGGTAGTAGTAGAAAGGTTGTAGAACTGTGATAGTCACGCCAATAGTATCGGTGCATTGTCAGGTGTCTCAGCGCTGCAGCGTTGAAACCACGCTTGCCATGTGCATGTGATGTTTTTAGGGTGCGAGCCTGGATTTTCTACACTTTGGTAGTGTAATTTCTTCAATGAGGTTTCAGCAGTGACTTGATAATACACAATTTTTGGATTTCTAACAATAATTTTGGATTTAAAACAATAAAATGAGGAAGAACAACGCACAACACAAGGCACGCTTGTGTTGTTCTTTATTTTCTGTTCTATGCATCTACAGTACAGTGGTGTTGCATTCTAAAAAGTCTGGATGACAAATATGATTAGCAAGCTGTCCCCAGAATCTGGCTTACGAACACTGAGGGGTGTGACTGCGTCAGGAAGCCCCGTAATATATGCCGCTGTTAAGACATGGTTTCTGTGCCATGCTTTGCCGTTGAAACTCATGGAATAAAATTTTCTTGCTGAGATGTGAGGTGAGATATGTTGTGCCTTGAACTGTGCACAGTGGAAATCAGTTTATTTTTTCATTTTCGAAGTCTTTTTATGCCGCCACTGCACTTTGTTGAGTTATGTACAGGTTTTAAATTATTTAGAGGCAGCCTTCTGCAGATGCTCTTGCGTGTAAACAACCATGATTATTAGAACTGCTTTAAATTTTTTGTGTGAAATTGTGTATTATTTTTCATTTTCATTTCTCTGCCTTGTTTTTGCTTTTGCAAACAGATTATATGCGCCCCACAATTTTTGTTTTAAGTCTTGTAAGTGGTGTGTAGATTAATATTTACACCGTACAGTTGATCTCCAACAAATGCAACAGCTGAAAAATCAGAATGGTCCCCTTGCTCCATTAAAATTCATCCTGGGGGATGTTTTCATCTTTTTTACTTTTTTTTGTGAGCTCAAATTGGTGAAAAGACAAAATAGGACTAACGGGGCTAAGGTCGTACAGAGGCTCAGAATGTTTGTAGCTCTTTACATATGCAACCACTTTTGTAGTGGCATGCTGTTAATGACCTTCTATATGCTGGATGTTATCTACATGCCAGGTTGGAATGGAAGGAATGTTTTGTGTCAAGTCTAAGCTTTATTTAACTTTGACTTGCTGACTGGCTAGAGCGAAACAGAACTGCGCGATGAGGACGGGACAAAAGAAGGCACGAATACACATACACAAAGCGCAGACTTCCAACTGACTTTTAGCGAAAGTAGGGTGCTTATAAAGGCTATCACAGCAAACAAGGAGACAAGCAAAGGCAATGGGCGTACAGTATTGACAGTGTCAACAAGAGCACGTGTGGTTTCGACCCATGAAAAGCTCGGATGTGTCCATCTAAGAAATCGATCTCTTGCCTTGAAAGAGATAAAGAAGGCGCGCTAACACACTTATTGCCCCTTTTGGAAATGAAAGACGCCTCGATAACATCTCTTTCGGTTGTTTTGGCCTTAGAAAGGAACTTTGTTTTTTCCAGGTAAGGAAAACAGTTTTTGGTGTCGCAGCTCTTACAATGCAAGGGTAGATTGCTGCCAGTGCCGCTGCTGAGGGATCGCCTGTGTTCCAAAGCGCGCATATTAAAACAACGGCCAGTCTGGCCTATGTAGGAATTACGACCGCAGGACAGAGGTATTTCATAAACAACTTCTGAAACACATTTTATGAACTTGTTCCGGTGGTTCTTTTTGCAAGTGGCTGGTTCCTTTCTTGTTCCAGTCAGTAGAGGGCACACTTTTTTCAATTTGCAGGGTGCCGGAAAAACAACGCGAATCCCATACCTTTCCACTACTTTCTTGATTTTATGGGAAAGGCAATGAAAATATAGCATGACGAATGGTGGCTCGGGTTCCGAGCATCTTTTATCTTTTTCATGTGAAGATTTTAGCCTTTGAGGCAGGCTTTCGCATCGATTTCTTAGACACGAGTTTTTCGTGGGTCGTAACCACGCGTGGTCTTGTTGACACTGTCATTGCCGTACGCACGTTGCCTTTGCTTCTGCTTGTCTCCCTGTTTGCTGTGATAGCCTTTATAAGCACCCTGCTTTTGCTAAATAAAATCAGTGGGAAGTCTGCGCTTTGTGTGTGTGTATTCGTGCCTTTTGTCCCGTCGTCTTCGTGCAGTTTTGTTTCGCTCTAACCATGAACCAACTAGCCCAACATCATGTCTTACTGACTTTGCCACCCAATGTGTCAACAACATAAGAGTGACTGATTGGAGGCACCTTTGCCATTTATTTCTCCTTCTTAAAGGTGGCACCAGTGTAGAACTATGGCGGAAGGCATATCCCTAACATTTTGGTAACCTTTTTTTTTTGTTGTGCAGGTTCAGTCACTGATGGCAAATCCAGCTCGCCAACAAAAGAAAAATTGCGAGGAAGGCGATTGTTCCAGTGCCATGATTGTGGTTATGCTACAACTGTCATCACAAACTTCAAGAACCACCAGCGGAGACACACTGGGGAGTGGCCCTTTGAATGCAGACATTGTGGCAAGAGCTTCGCAGTGAAGGGGAACCTAGTACAACACCTTCGCACCCACACAGGAGAGAGACCATACAAGTGCACCCATTGCAGCAAGAGTTTCAAAGCGAAGAGTGTCCTGGTAGACCACCTTCACATCCACACAGGAGAGAAGCCATACCAATGCCACCTGTGTCCACTATCCTTTGCATGCAGGTCGAACTTTAGGAGGCACATACAAAAACACTAGAATTGAATATGCTGCTTCCTCACTTTTGCTTGGGGATATTAGCGTGTAGGAAGCAATTTGAGTACGGTGAACAGCATAGCCATGCAAAAGTGTCCGCTATTCTATGAAGCCCTAGCATGTTATTTTGCAAGCTTTCACTGGTGACCCAAAGTGAAGTTAAGTTTGTTCATCAATGTGCCTTTTATCATAGACTGTGCTGTGTTATAGTCTGCCATAGTGACAAGGAACATGTTTCATTTTGGGTTGACATTGCCTTGCTGAGTCACTCGGGACATGAACTGCAAAGCATGATCAATGAATTTGACAGGCAGAGCAAAACGGTGGGGCTAAAAAGTAACATACAGAAATCTAAAGTGATATTCAACAGTCTAGCAAGAGAACAGCAGTTCGCAATACATGGCGCAGTGCTGGAGGTAGTAAAAGAATGTCTATTTAGGGCAGGTAGTGACAGCTGATCCAGTTCATGAGAGGTTAATAACTAGAAGAAAAAGAATGGGGTGGAGCACATATGGCGGGTTCTCTCAGATCATGAATGGCAGTTTACCAATATCCCTCAAAAGAAATGTTTACTACAGCTGTGTCTTACCGGTACTCACCTATGGGGCAGAAACACGGAGGCTATCAAAGAGGGTTCAGCTTAAGTTAAGGACAACGCAGCAAGCTATGGCAAGAAAAATTATAGGTGTAACGTTAAGAGATCGGAAGCGGGCAGAGTGGGTGAATGAACAAACGCAGGTTAATGACATCCTACTTGAAATCAAGAGGAAGATCTGGGCTTGGGCAGGGCATGTAATGTGAAGGCAAGATAATTGCTGGTCCTTAAGGGTAACGGAGTGGATTCCAAGAGAAGGCAAGCGTAGCAGGGGGCGGCAGAAAGTTAGATGGGCAGATGAGATTAAGAAATTTACGGGAATACGGTGGCCACAACTGGCAAAGGACAGGGTTAGTTGGAGAGACATGGGAGAGGTCTTTGCCCTGCAGTGGGCGTAGGGATGCTGATGATGATGATGATTGCAAACTCTTCTGGTTCTCTGCTCGTGAAAATTTGAACAGCATGAGGAAAGTGCTCTAGGCACAGATAAGTGTGGTTATGTAGTAAAACTTCTTTTTACTTACTACAGGGGTGCTATGCAACCCAGCTCTTTCCTGCAGAAAGCATTTTCTAGGCTGCTTAAGAAAGCCAGAACAGAATACTGTATGCACTTTGAATGTTCATTTGTGTTTAATTTGCACATGAGACATCATAAAGATTCCTTTTTCATCCAAGTGTGGTCTAGCTGTATGGGCATTGGAACTTTAAAATTTGTGTTGGGTTGGTGCAAACAGAAAGCAAATTTTTGTCTTGAGATGATCCATTACCTTGATGCAAAGTTTCATGCTAGTGAAAGAAAGACACTGTTTCTTTGATCTTTGAGTTCCTTTTTTAAGTATTTTGCCTGTTAGATGTTTTGCAACATGTGAGAATTGTTTATGATTGATGTTGTGTGTTCGTTTCGGGTTGAAATAAAGCTGCAGTTTTGCTTGCATGTTTTCACATTATGGAGAAAGTAGTTGTTATTGCTGGGCTATTTCATCTTACGCTACCTTCATAGCCTAGTACTAACAGTTCTATTAGTATAGTCATGGCAGTAGTAGAAATAACAGTAGTTTTAGTAATTAACAGTATTTGTGAGTACTCAGAATGTGCATGTAAAATGCTTTGAGCAATTAAGCACAGTAGTTCATGCATGAAAGTGAGGGTCAAATATTTTAAGTAAACTGTCACATTGAAGGAATGACGCGACAATGTCAGCTGTTCAGTGCAGGCACCCGACTGACTAGGCTGGCCGCAGCGCGTTCAATATAGCCGTTAAAATGCCCCCTGCCGGACCGGCAGGTTGTTATAATACATCATCCCTCCCCTCCTCATAGAATGGGACGTGCACAATAAAGCCCACGAACGGAACGAAACACGACCCGAAACATGGTTTATGGCGAATATCACACCACAGCTCTCAGTGTTCGGCTGCTTTGACGAAGGGGTGTCTGCTGCGTTGGCTGCGTTGTTCCGGTACACTCCGAGACGTCAGCGTCCGCGCAGGAAGACTCAGACGGTGAGTTTGCGTTCTCCTCAGAATGGCCTGAGTCGATGCTTCCAGCAACCATTACAGTCGTAGTATCAGGTGACCGTAAACTCTCTTCCCCGGCAACGACGTCGCCAGCCAGAGTGCTGCAAACCCTTCATCCGACTCCACCGCGGCCGGCACCCAACTCTGCCCATGTCGGAAATTCAGCACGAATACCTGTTTTCCTGGCTCCAGGTCGGTCACTCTGACTGATATCCGGTTCCTGCAAACATTTTCATGTAGCTGGTTCACCATGACTGCCTTCCGGAGATCCGGCCGAAGTAAGTCAAGGGCTGTTTTCAGCTTCCTGCCCCGTAACAGCTGAGCAGGACAGCAGCCAGCTACCTCATGCGGTGTGGTCCTGTATGTTAGTACGATTCTAGCAAGCTGTGTATGAATATCTCGCAATCCGGCCTTCTTCAGTTTCTGCTTGATGGTCTACTGCCCGCTCCGCTGCGCCATTGGACACTGGGTGGTATGGTGGCACCAGTATCTGCTGGATGCCATTCTGTAAAGGTACCTTGAACTCCTCACTTACAAACGCCGGGCTGTTGTCCGACACGACGTCTGGCAAGCCCTGACCTGCAGCGATCTGTCTCAGGCTCTGGATTAACTGCTGCAGATGCAGTCGCCACCGGATAAACCTCTATCCATTTCGAAAATGCGTCCATCACGGTGAATAAATGCATATTCCGCACCGGGCCGGCGAAATATACATGCAAACGAGAAGTGTAACCAAAACATGCACTCCAAAAAGGATAACTATTCTTGCGAGTGAAAGAGGTGTGTCTTAATCATTTCTGGAGACTTATGGAATTTGTAAACGCAGTAAATGTAAAAAAAAAATTATTTTCTCGTCTTCCGTCTCGACCGAGGCAGTCTTTTCCTGGTCTTTTTAAAGCCCCTTAATGAACTAAAGATAACGACATCTCCTCTCTCCTCCTCCCATGCCAGCACTCCTTCTCTCGGCTCCTCCCGGGCGCCGACGGTGGTGGCACCTAGGCAGGAGGAAGCTAGCAGACGCTCCCAACGCCCTTTGGCGCGCAGTAGACCGTGCGTGCATTTTCTGCCCTGGCTTCGCTTGAAATGAGATCGTGACATGGGAGATTAAAGAATTATTTATTCAAATAACTGGCACGAGCAGCGTTGCACTCTTTTGTCAAAACTTCTTGTACTGTGATCGATTTGATTGCGGTCGACGTGGTGGAGGTGCCGTGGGCGGCCAAGGGTATCCTCGTAATGTTGTTTCCCAATGCTCGCACAATGGTGAGCAGTGAACCGCGCGCCCAAATCAATTGTTTGTACTTTCTGAATCGATTCAGCCGCAATGGGATCATCACATGGGAGATTTTAAAAAATTATACTTATCCAAACAACTGCCTCTTCCCATGTTGCACTGCTTTATCAGAACTTTTTGTACTGCAGTCGCTTTGACTGCGGTGCACTCGGTGGACATGGTATGCGCAAGCGAGCTCGCGGCACAGCATTGAATATCCTTGGAATGTTTTTTTTTGACTGGCGTCTTTTGTCGAATCCTATTCAAAATTTAACTCCACCAAGGGGAGAGAGAGAGAGAGAGAAAACTTTTATTGCTCTTTCAAGAGATTCGCGGAGATGAAGACTTCTTGGTCGTCCTGCTTGGGCGCTGGCGACTTGAGTCTTCGAGCAAGGGTGGGCCCTCAGTCCAGGGCTCCACTGAGTCGTGCCGCTTCAACAGCGTGCTGTACCAAGGCCCTCTGGACCTCGAGCTCGCTGCTGGAGAGACAGCTCTCCCATTGCTCCTCACTCGGTGGTTGATAATTGTGGAATGCTATGTTTCTTTCGCACTCCCAGGTAATGTGATAGAGTGTAGGTGTACCGCCGCACCAGGGACAGTCTGAAGTGACGCAACATACGACTTGGCGTGGGGCCTAAGCTTTATGTGGACGGATGGCGGCGTAATGCTGCAATAATATATTCTGCTCTCAAAGGCGCGTTTGCTCGTGCAATCAGCTGTGTGTGGGCACCTACTCTTCTCCGTTTTAATTTTTTTTAGTGCAGAAAAGCTTAGCAATTATTTCAGAGTTCCTATATACCTCAGACACCTTGTAGGCTAACTTAAAGGACCCGAGTAACGGTAGTCCCTCACTGTTGTTTTTAAATAGGTGAATACGATGTCCTAGTTGCGGACTGGAACACAGCTGTGACGAGAATAATTTTGAAGTAGGGTTAATTGTAAAAACAGCAGCTAGGCTAATTGTAGAGAAGCAGAGGGTAAAAAAGGCTTTTACCTGGTACTTCGCGCACATCTACAGTGCTGCATGACTCACTAGAATGTTGCTTGTTCAAGTGATTGTCACCTTAGGTCAGCATGTGCAATAATGGCTTATAAGAGGACATTGTCTTCCCTCGTGTAATTGCCATGCATAACGTGCAACAGCCTGGACTGCCGCAGATAATTAATCGCTTTCGGTCGAAGCAGCGCAAAGAAAAAAATTCAAGCGCTGAAAAAGCAGAACAGAATTTACTCAGTCTCGTTGAAAGCAAAACGTTCGTTTAGGAAGTTGTTTGACGAGAAAATTGAAGACAAGTGTATGCAACGATGTTTGACGGAAGTCGTTGTTTGCATTCTCAAGTATTATCCACACAGATATCGAATATTCAAGCTATAGTTCAGTTATTGTGGTTATAGGCACAGTAACGACCGATATTTTAATATGAACCCTGTAACGTACGGGAGTGACGACACGCACGCCAAGGAGAGTGCTGAACAAAGAGGGATTTTTATTTCGACGCGCGCCGATGACTGGAGAACGCGCAAGGCACCTTGGGAGCTCAGGGTTACCGGCTGGGTAGTGCGCTCCCGCTAGGCTGGGCTACGTTACAAGCCCTACCAGAACAAATACTGTTAGCAAAGAACGCAGCATGAATGCTAGACCTGCACCATGAGCAGCATGAACAGCGGGGGCTTCAACTGCGAGAACCGCCCTTTTAGTATCGAGTTCGCGAGAGGAGGAGTCCAACTGCAACAAAATAAATATGTCCAGCGATGATCGCAACATGACAGCTAGACCTGCACCGCGAGCAGCATGAACAGCGTCGCTCAAACAGCGAGAACGGGCAGTTTATAGTATCGCGTTCGTGAACGAAGGAGTCCAACTGCAACAAAATATGTCCAGCGATGAACGCAACATGACAGCTAGACCTGCACCGCGAGCAGCATGAACAGCGTCGCTCAAACAGCGAGAACGGGCAGTTTAGTATCGCGTTCGTGAACGAAGGAGTTCAACTGCAACAAAACAAATACGTCCAGCGATGCGCGCAACATGAAAGGTTGACCTGCACTGCGAGCAGCGTAAACGGCGGAGCTCAAACAACATGGGCAAGTTTTGAGCCGAGCCCGCGAACGAGTCAGACTACAATCTAACCAATACGCCACGAAATGCGCGCGAGATGAAACTGCCCCTGCAGAGCCTAGCAGAGCCAGCAGCGTGAACGGTAGGGCTAAGACATCGAAGAGCACGGCTTTCGTAGCCCCTGAGCGAACGAATCCATCCACAACATCCCAAACGGCATTAACTGCGAAGAAAGACATGCAGTCGCTTGCTGTTTAGAACAAATCCTCCGAAAAAAAAATGCGACTGACAACTGAAGAACGGCCATTTGCATACTAACGACGGGGATCCCGCTCATTATAAATGTTTTCCCAGCCGCCAAACCTTTCGGCAAGCCGCATCGCATTTTCCGGACGTAATGACGAAAAACCTTTTCCCACTGCCTCTTCGATTGTTGCAACCGTAAGCGCAAATGAAGCTCGGCGTCGCCGCAACGCGTAGACGTCGTCAAAGCTGGCGAAACGCTTCCCGCCAAAGCCCTCTCACACCAAGAAGAAAACGAAGCGCGATTTCTACCCCCGGCAGTGGCGCACGACTACAGCACTACCGGCTTTATTGCTGTTGCGTAACCAAAAAGCGCGCCCTAACACGTGACCACAGCGCCTCGGCCAATGGGAGTCTTGATTTTCCGGCCGTGCGCTAGGAGAGGAGAAGAGCCTGAAAGTTCAAAGCTTTTCAGTCTTTTGTCAAAGCAGTGATGCCAACCCTAGGGATTTATCCCTAGATCTAGGGGTTTTTTGTTTGCTTCAGGGATCTAGCGTCTTTTTGTGAAATCTAGGGATTTTGAGAGGCCCTAGAATTTCTACTCTAAGCGGCTTAATGGCAGGTGTGTGATTATTTTGCGCTTGGAACAAAAAAAACTATGAAAAATGCTAATTAGTACTCCTTTATTTTTAGTATTCTGCCGAACCGAGAGAGGGCGAAAGCAGTTCTGCAACGCGACATTATCGACTGCTGCACAGGGAGGAAAAACGAAACCATGTGAATTTCAAACTTTAACGTGCGTGCCATCTCTGGCGCTTCGAGTGACTGCTCCTCTACGAAATACGAAGTTGAATTTTGACTTGTAGTGCCTGGATCAACGCGCTACGTTTACGCTCACCGCTTACCTTTACCAAAAAGTGCCACAATTCGCATTCTCCACGTATGCTAGACCACTTTATTTAAACATGCTGTTCAACCAAAAAACACATTCAAAGTTGTAAGGAATCACTTTCTGATTTTGTAGTTACCAATCTTACGTCTGTATCATTGCTGTGTAACTATAATAGGATTTTTGGTTATGTCAGTTTCTCGGGACGTCAATCCTTAGTAGCTCCAAAACTATTTGACGATCTTTGATTGGGACTATGATTAATAAATAACTGTGCGGTGAGATGCGCCATTTCACCGCTTCTGAATATTCTCTATGAGGCGAGAAGAGCTCTTTCATTAATTCAATCATTTTCATCTTTCTGTGTGCCTCTTAAAACAATCCTTAAAACAACCCTTAGTGGTGTCTGAATAAAATACTTTCATGTGTTGACGAGGCTTAGCAGAAAATGCCAGCTCTTTCAACTTGGTATCAACTGCATTTATTTTTCAAAGGGTTGCATAGGTTCTTTGCGCGTAAAGTTAAGCCGGCTGAAGGAGCAGCTCAAAGGCGGGTGCGGTGAAACGGGAGTCGTCTGCTCGTGAGCGTCGTTGCTCACTATATTTCTCTCCAGTGAGCACACGGCTCTGTAAAAGCTGGTGCCATCTGTGGGCCCTCTATGTAAGGTAAATCTACAAAAAAAGTGCAATTGTGACTATAGTCGGATACAACTTAAGTCTGCAGTGAAGCTCCGCCCACATTCAGCCTCCGAGCACAGAATTCCTCCACGACGAAAAAGTAGTGCACTGCTTAAACGTTTCTTGTTACGTAAACAAGAAGCTTAGCAGAATAAAAAAATTATGAGGTCTAGAATTTTGATACCTGGATTGTTTGATATAGTCAAACATTAAAAAGCTGATTTCTTTTACAGTTACGATTGGCCAGCGGAGTAATACAGGACGCCGCGGACCGTGGCCCAGTGTTAGCAACTGCTGTTTTTTTAAGTTGTATACTACTATAACACGCTTTTATTCATGTCTGACGAAATGTATAACCAATACACGAAACAGTGAACGGCGCTGCGAGATTGTTGAAGCTCAAATGGTCGCATTAACAATTAAACAATTATAGGCTAGAGATTTTTCTTCAATCTAGGGATTTTTGGGGGGTTCAATCTAGGGAGAAAACGTTGACCTGAGTTGGCATCACTGTGTCAAAGGTGTGCGGGCGTGCGGGCGCGAAAAACATCTCTCCTGTAGGTTCGTGTTCGGCGAAGGTATGTGCTTTGCATGTGCGTATGTTCACGCTCATTGGTGCGAAATGCAGCGACTGTAACTTATGTCACTGCTGCTGTTTTCCCGAGGCGGCAGCGTCAGCAAAAGTTTGAAGGGATGAAGACCTTTTGCACTCCGCGTTCGAACTCCTTTTGGCGCGCTTTCTGTTGGAGCAGTGATAGCAATAATAAGGCCGGGCGTTATCAGAGAGCGTTCGAACGTTGCAAAGCGACTTATCAAGAGAAGAGCCGCCGCGGTGGCTCAGTGGCTATGGTGCTCGGCTGCTGGCCCGAAAGACGCGGGTTCGATCCTGGCCGCGGCGGTTGAATTTCTTTGGAGGAGAAATTCGAGGCCCGTGTACTGTGCGATGTCAGTGCACGTTAAAGAACCCCAGGTGGTCGAAATTTCCGGAGCCCTCCACTACGGCGTCTCTCATAGCCTTAGTCGCTTTGGGACGTTAAACCCCATAAACCAAACCAACCAAACCTTATCAAGAGAAGACTGGCGGCTAAATTGGTAAGTCAGTATACTGCGGTCATCGATCCTCGGCTACGGGGAAAAAAAAAAAGAAATGGCGCATCCACTACGTATCTTGCATCTGACTTGGCCAACACGTGATCCCTTTGAAAATACTGTGTACAAGTGTAGAAAAGTCGCGTTGTATATCGAACTGCAGTTTCCCTCTTCGTTTGATACCCGCCGCGGTATACAGTGGTTACGGCGCTCGGCTGCTGGCCCGAAAGACGCGGGTTCAATCCCGGCCGCGGCGGCTGAATTTTGGAGGCGAAATTCTATCGACTGTTGCGGAAATATACGCGCCCCGTAAAATGATTTTTTCAGCTAAACGGGCGCATTGTTCGAGCTCAAATTTCGCACAGAAATGGCATTTGGTCGGCAGAATTGTTTAATACCACGTTTGCTTGGGGTACTTACCTGATTCGACCAGAATAAGTCGGATATTCACATCGTCTGCGGCGACGACGAAGGAAATTAAGCCGCTCTCTCAGCGATCGCACTGGTGGCGCCATCTCGTTTGTTCGCCGCGAAGTTTAAGCAAATGTGGGGGATGTTTGCGGGAAGTTTGAAGGCTCTCTTTCAAATGTTTTTTAATTGGTCACAAAAAACGCAGTTTGGCAAAAACTGCGCGAAATTCGCAACGTTTCGAATGCCTTTAGCAATAAATCTTTTCGAGCTTCGGGTGTCGTCTGCGTTCGTCTGTTCGCTACCGACTGCAGCTTCTGAGTCTGTGCTTTCAGTCTTGCCTTCTTTCGTAAAGTACGGAAGCTTACTACCGACAAATGAGACCGTACACTGACGAAGAGAAGGCCATGACCGTGTCATGGATGTGCGCATCCAATTTTATCCGCTTCGTGCGTAAGAAGTTTCGTGCGGAGTTCCATCGTCGACCGCCGCATCGAGAATCTCTGAAAAGGTGGGTCGACAAGTTTCTGTCAACTGGAACTGTCGGAAGGACGAAAAGATGCGATGTTGGAAGCTCCAGTTCATACTGTTCACTGATGAATCTATTTTTTATCTTTACGGCGCAGTGAAGAGGCAAAATACGCGCCAGTGGTCCCGGGAAAACCCCAGGTTTTCAACAACACGTCCTGTTCACTCTCCAGGTGTGGCAGTTTGGTGCGGGATTTGGAGAGAAGGGGTCGTAGGAACATTTTTTTTTCAGTGATACTGTCACTGCCGACTCTTACCTGTCGCTGCTGCAGAACGATGTTCTGCCTGAACTGAACGAAAGACACATGCAGCAAGAGGTGTGCATTTTCCAGCACGACGGTGCCCCAGCGCACTACGCCTCAAAGGTTCGGCGTTTTTTGGATGAAAATTTCACGCGCAAGTGGATGGGCCGCGGGTCCGAAAACATGCCCTGGCCTCCGAGGTCACCTGATCTCACCCGGTGCGATTTTTTTGTTTGGGGCTTCATAAAATCGCTTGTATACAGCGCCGGTACACTGACGAGCATCGCTGCGCTCACGGCCCGCATTGAGGACGCGTTTGACCAGATCACTGATGAAATGCGGGCAAACGTGTTCAGAAACTATGAAGAGCGCCTGGAGAGGTGCATCCAAGCCAACGGCGGCCACTTTGACGTCTGAGCTGCACAGGATCTCAAGAACAAGTCGCGAAACGGCCCTTATCAGGGCCACCAAAATCCTGCCTGGTGGGAGCTAACGCACCGCCGCTACTCCTTACCCGAGCCTCTGCAAATAAAGGAGAAAAAAATGGTATCTACACAGATAGCATAATGCAAAAATGCTTTCAGGAGGGTGTCAGAGCGCTCATAGCGTTTATTCTGTGGCAGTGTACGACATCAAACCGCACCGGTAGCGAACAGACGAAAGCAGACGACACTCGAAGCTCGAAAAGATTTATTGCTAAAGGCATTCGAAACGTTACGAATTTCGCGCAGTTTTTGCCAAACTGCGTTTTTTGTGACCAATTAAAAAAACATTTGAAAGAGAGCCTTCAAACTTCCCGCAAACATCCCCCCACATTTGCTTAAACTTCGCGGCGAACAAACGAGATGGCGCCACCAGTGCGATCGCTGACAGAGCGGCTTAATTTCCTTCGTCGTCGCCGCAGACGATGTGAATATCCGACTTATTCTGTTCGAATCAGGTAAGTACCCCAAGCAAACGTGGTATTAAACAATTCTGCCGACAAAATGCCATTTCTGTGCGAAATTTGAGCTCGCACAATGCGCCCGTTTAGCTGAAAGAATCATTTTACGGGGCGCGTATATTTCCGCAACACGCGATAGAGGCCGTGTACTGTGCGATGTCAGTGCACATTAAAAAACCCCAGGTGGCCGAAATTTCCGGAGCCCTTCACTTCGGCGCCCCTCATAGCCTCAGTCGCTTTTGGACGTTAAACCCCAATAAATGAAATCAACAAATCAAATGATACGTTTAATATATCGGGACTGTGCTCCAGGGTCGTCAGTGGGGTGAACAGCATCCGGTTCTGTAGTTTAGTTGTGCACCGCCCCGCTTATTTTGAAAATGGAAGTTGTTTTTTAGGAAAGGAAATGGCATAGTAACTGTCTTACATATATATCGCGATGGACACCCGAACCGCACTGTAACAAAGGAAGGAGTGAAAGAAGAAAGGAAAAAAGAGGTTCCCTATATAGTGGAGGGCTCCCGAATAATTTCGACCACCTGAGGATCTTTAACCTGCACTGACATGGCACAGCACAAGGTGCAGCACATGGGTGCATAGCACAGGAGGAAACATAGCCTCATGCGTTGTGGCACAAACTGGTTCTTAAAAAACAACTGCGCACCTGTTTGTTCGTACTCTACACACCAAGACGGCCAGCGATTGGAAGGTATTTTCTCAAGATAGCTAAGTGAAGCCACTAGGGCAAAAGAAGCAGCAACTCGGACTGATTGGAGTGAATATTGCGGTAATAGTACTGTCTAGCAAATCGTAGGGAGGAATTGTTTTCTGAGTCGACGTCTGCAAATAGCGATTGTAATGAGAGATCACCTCGCTATTCGTGGGGGATATTGAGAAGTTCTGGTATGCGGAAAAGAATCTAAATATGGTCATTGCAATCGGGTGGCACAGGGTGTAGGGACAAGCAGCCTAAGTCGTGGTGGTGTACGTGATGGTGAGCGAATGCTCTTGCAAACATAAGGCCCGGTGCCAGGTCAGCCCGTAGCATTTTCTTTTTTTTTCCTCTTTAGCGAAGAAAGCCAGAAAAGCACAATTGTTGGTCAGGACTGGGAAATGCCAACTGAACAGAGAACGGTGAAAATTGGCAGCAGCCCGAGCAAGCGTCGAACACTCACGTTCATTGATGTACAATAAATAATTCTGCTCGGCAGGTAGCATAGTAGTGGCGAGTTCATGGTTCTGCCATTGTTTGGCTAGGACAGCGCCAGCACTGTGTCCGCAGCTGTGGATGAGAACTTGAGTTGTGGTTGATGCATTGAAATGGAAAAAAATTGATAGCGAGTTGATGGATTGATTTTTTTTATCGTACACCACAAATTTTCCTAATAGGCACAATGCATTACCGGCAATAACTCCTACTATGGTGGCACAGCATTTGAAGTGCTATTGTTGCTATGCATAACATTGCAACCTAAATCCCAATGTATCGTAACTACATTTAAGTGGTCTTTATTTGCAAAGATTCTTATTATTGCTAATGAGTTGCAAGAAAAATTTTTAAAGTGGAAGCTTCAAAGATTGTATTTTCTGCATGCATAAAAAGCCCCTGCGTGCAAATGTCAGAGTTGCCTATTCTGTTGTTTCATGAAACTTTCTGCCTTGCAAGTGCAGAAATTGCTTTTGTGCTGTTTGTGTGACTTTTCCTACATAAACGCGTTTATTGAGAATCTACATTAGGTTCTCAGTATTTTTTAGAGGGCACTAGGTTTTCAACTGGATGCGATTTTACTGTGGGCCTTTTTTCATCTTATCATCTTCCCGCTGTGCATAGAAAATCCATCCTGCATGCAAGACTCATCGGGTATATGCTAACTGGTTGTGAACCTAGCCTACAGGCTCATATATCCAAAACAAGGTGCCTCACAAGACCGTACCAGTGTCTTTTCGTATGGTGGTGATATACAGGTACTTTACCTGACTTTATTAAGTGACAGAAAACGAGCTGACTAGTGCTAACAGGTAGATGTTTTTCTTACTTTGGAATATTCTGATACCTATTCTTATGAAGCGCTGCAGTAATTATCCTTCTTGGTCTTGCTTCCAGATTTGCACCGTGCGGCCTCAGCTTGTCGCAGTTACATTTGTGTTGATATATGGAAGAGAAAGGCATGAATTGTGGCAAGAGTATATCTGTCGTATAATTTTCTTTTTTTTTTCAGGTTGTAAGCGGTTCTTCTGAGATTTCCGACAAAGTGCGAAACACCACTCCATAAATCAAATTACTTCGGGCCAGGACATTGTCACTTCCTTCCTTTTACACTGCAGGCGAAACTGTTTCGCTGTGTCTTGGCATTTGCTGTTGTGCGTTGGAACATTCACGAATTTGAGCAGGAGTGCTAAATGATGCTTACCAGCTTGCTAGTATTTTTATGGATTTACCTTGGATATCCTTATCTTGATTTCACAGCTTCTGTTCTCCTCCAACTGTTTCATACTTTGCCTTACCAGCAGTAGTGTTCCCGAGGTGCAGTGTTTGCCAAGATGGTGGTTGCATTTTCCCAGAAAACGTTTTGTGATAACTGTATCAGTGTTTTTTAAAAGCATTGCAGCTACACAGGGCACCTGGACTCTACAATAGCCCTACTCGAAGCTTGAAGATTGGACTCTACAATAGCCCTGCTCGAAGCTTGAAGATTGGTCACCAGATTGATTTTTTTGTTTCTTTTTTTGCATGGAACTTTACTATCAACTAGATGTGACCTTGCTATGGGCCTGTATTGTGCTTGAGATGGCTCGCAGGGAATGTATTCCAGAGGCGAGTTAACCTGGCCAATTGTGACATTTTAGAAAAATGAATTTATGAGTGCTAACATTTGGGGCAAAAATTGCAAAATTCGTTCCCAAGATCGCTGTTCAACACTGTGTTTTCTGTCTTGTAGATTGTTTTTTTCTTTAGCACATTCCATCTCTCTTCCCTCTCAGTTGTACCAGACTGCCAATATGTTGTTTAGTCTAGGTCTGGCTGCCACTCTTTGTAGATGAACCTCACCTAAGAGTAGCAGTAGCAGCAGTTGTAGCAGTAATAGTAATATTCTCTGTTCATCTGGACGTGCTTGTGGATACAGTTACCAGTTAAGTAGAGCTCCATGTGACATTCCATTTTTTTGCATACATGATGCATTACTCTATTTTCGCAGGCATTCAAGCTAATATGAGAGAAGCTAACAAAATATTTTTGCGGCAAAATATGCCTCAAGGCAACTACTCTGCCTGACAGTCGTAGTCTAAAATGGCATATTTTGGCAATATTAACTTGTAATGAATGTGGGCACAGTGGGCCACTTCAAGATTTTGCTAATGGTACCTCGGTTGGTGTCTGTGATTGAGTGGCAACTGGGCTTTGGGTGAATGTTAATGTAAGACATGCACATAAATGCACATAGACAAAAGCGAGTTCAAGCTTCCTGATTGCAGTTCATAAAATATGCTATGGTATTGCACTTCCATACCATTTGAAGTCTTTCCCCACAGCAATATGTGAGATGACATTTCCTGAAACGAGCCTGTATTTATGCTGTGCTGCGTGAAGAAATGATTTGCCTTGTTGCTGTTATATTTCCAGAAATATGGCTGTCTTGCCACTTTATTATGATTGTTCTTTTTGCATCATATGTGCACTCTGAACATTAATGAGAGTCTGTGTATGAGTGGCCGCCGTGGTGGCTTAGTGGTTATGGTGCTCTGCTGCTGACCCGAAAGACGAGAGTTCGATCCCGGCCGCGGCTGTCGAATTTCGATGGAAGCGAAATTTTAGAGGTCCGTGTACTGTGCGATATCAGTGCACATTAAAGAACCCCAGGTGGTCGAAATTTCTGGAGCCCTTCACTACTACGTCCCTCATAGCCTGAGTCGCCTTGGGACGTTGAACACCCATAAACCAAACGAGTGTATGAGTGTCAGGTGTGTAAACAGTTCGAGGGTGGTGAGGACCCAAACTTTTTGACATGAGGTATGTGCGGGGTTCAGTCCAGTGATGCTGGGTGTCCAACAGTCATGCGAAAGGTGCAAACTTTCCTCTGACCTAGTGCTCAGGTTATCGGTGGTGAAATGCTTGGAAAATGGGCCTTTGACCCCACCTTGGATAAGTGCAGATACTCTGCCACGGCACACTTTGGTTGTGGCTACCCTTGATCCATAAGAATCCATCATGATCATCATGAATTCAAAGCAGTTTTGATAAGCGCCTTGCTTAGTCCTTTCTAAAATTCTTGACATGCCCATTAGCCAATATCATTGCTCAATAATAAGCAAAAGTGCGACGGATGCAGAAAATATCCAGTATACATCACTGCATGCTTTGCAAATGGAAGTGACAAGTAAGACTGCAGCCTTGTATATTTTGGTACTGCATCCCATTGTAAATGTGAAGAGTGTTGGATTTTCACTGTTTGCATCTTGTATGTATACTGGGTATCAAGAGAAATTGTTTGGCAAATCAAAGTCATTTTAGGTTGATGCAGTCCCTGGAAGCAAATCTACACTGCTCAAGTATCTGAATCCTGCAAAAAGCAGCTGAGTGATCCAGTTCGTTTGGTGTCTGAACGCATCTGTGATATCAGACTTTCTATGAAAATACTAGTTGAAGGCTTCTTTCTGCAACATTCTGCATTCACGTCGTCCAACCTTCGCTTTTCACAATATCGCTTGTTATGCAAATGAAGGCTGGAAAAGAAAGTACATGTATATGGACAGTTTTGTTGGGTTTTATGGGGTTTAACATCCCAATGTGACTCGGGCTATGAGGGATGCCGTAGTGGAGGGCTTGGGATAATTTCGACCACCTTGGCTTCTTTCAAGTGCCCTGACATCACACAGTGCATGAGCCTGTAGCATTTCAGCTCTAATGAAATGTGACCATCGAGTGTGAAATTGAACCAGCATGTTTCAGGTTGGCAGTCGAGCATCGTAACCACTGATCCACAGCGGCAGCTTTGAATAGAGATGGAGAGCTTTGGCTGAAGATAATTTTTCTTTTCCTTATATTTTTTTCAGGTCGTAAGCCTTCTGGTATCTATGAAGTTCAAGTCCCTATTCCATCATATTATTGACTGCTTTTGTGCAAATTATTTTGCTTGCTTTTTTCACACTGCAGTGCAACATGTTTGCTGATGGGCATTGTCTTATCCAAATTTGTTGTAATAATCTGCGGCTGATTAATTTTGTACTTCAAGTTTTGATGTCAGGCTTTGGCAACTCTCCAATATTTATAAATTTTGCCCCACATATTTAACTTTACTTTCACCAGAGCAGATGCTCTCCTCCCATCTCACACCTCCTCTACAGGCAGGATTGCAGCTTTGAGTCAAAGTATTCCTAAGATGCACGATGTACTTTTTGCACATTTTCAAGAAGATAGTTGCACTTGCTCAGAGTACCTTTTTTGATGACCAAACTCACATTGTTAACGGATGCAATAGATGGTAGAAAGATTGTAGAACTGTGATAATCATGTGGGTGGCATCGGTGCATTGTCAGGTGTCTCAGTGCTGCAGCGTTGAAACCACGCTTGTCATGTGCATGTCATGTTTTTAGGGTGCGTGTCTGAGATTGTCTGAACTTTGGTGGTCTTATTTCTTTGATGAGTTTTGAGCAGTGATATACTGAATATATGCAATCTGTGGATTTAAAACAATAAAATGAGCAAGAAAAAAGCCCGACACAGGGCACACCTTGAGTTGTCCATTTTTTTTTTCTGTTCTATGTGTCTCCAGTACCGTGGTGTTGCATTCTAAATAGTTTGGATGACAAATATGGTTAACCAGGTGTCCCCAAAATCTGGCTTATGAGCACTGAGGGGTGTGATTGTGTCGGGAAGCCCTATAATATATGCCGCTGTTCAGACATCGTGCTATGCCGTGCTTTGCCGTTGAATCTCATGGAATCAAATTTTCTTGCACAGATGTGAAGTGTGATATTGAGGCAGCCTTCTGCACATGGTCTTACGTGTAAACAACCATGATTATTAGAACTGCTTTAAACTTTGTGATAAATTTATTTTGTGTGCAGTTCTGTATTATTTCGTATCTTCAATTCTTTGCCAAGTTTTTGCTGTTTTTCGAGCAGATTATATGGGTCTCGTAGTTTTTTTTAAGTCATGCAAGTGGCGTGTAGTTTGATATTTGCACCTTAAAGTTGATCTCCGAAAAATGTAATGGTTGGAAAATCAGAGTGGTCCCCTTGCTCCATGAAAATTCATCTGGTGGATGTTTTTCATATTTTTACCTTTTTTTTTTGTGAGCTCAAATTAGAGAAAATACAAAGGACAAACGGCGCTAAAGTCATACAGAGGCTCAGAATATTTGTAGCTCTTTATATATGCAACCACTTTTGTAGTGGCACGCTGTTACTGACCTTCTGTATGCTGCATGTTATCTGCGTGTAAGCTAGGAAAGGAAGAATGTTTTTTGTCAGGTCTAAGCTTTATTTAACTTTGACTTGCTGACTTTGGCACCCAATGTGTCAACAACATAAGGGGGACTGATTAGAGGCACCTTTGTCATTTATTTACCCTTCTTGAAAGTGACACTTGTAGAACTATGAGGAAGGCATATCCCTCGCATTCTGGTAAACTTTTTTTTTCTTAATGCAGGCTCTGTCACTGATGGCAAATCCAGCTCGCCAACAAAAGAAAAAACGCGAGGAAGGCGACAGTTCCTGTGCCAAGATTGTGGTTATGCTACAACTGTCATCACAAACTTCAAGAGCCACCAGCGGAGACACACTGGGGAGCGGCCCTTTGAATGCAGATGCAGACATTGCGGCAAGAGCTTCACAGTGAAGGCGAACCTGGTAGCCCACATTTACACCCACACAGGCGAGAAGCCACACAAATGCACGCATTGCAGCCAAGGATTCACGCAGAAGGGAACCCTGATTGCGCACCTGCGTACTCACACAGGCGAGAAACCGTTCACTTGCAGTTGTTGTCCCCAAAGCTTCACTCAGCAGAGCCACCTAGTAGACCACTTTCGCACCCACACAGGAGAGAGACCATACAAGTGCACCCATTGCACAAAGAGTTTCAAAGTGAAGTCTGCACTGGTAGACCACCTTCGCATCCACACAGGCGAGAAGCCGTACCAATGCCAGCTGTGTCCACTATCCTTTGCGTGCAGGTCGAACTTTAATAGGCACGTGCAAAAAAAAACACTAGAATTGAAAACTGCTCCTTCCTCACTTTTGCTTGTAAACGTTAGCGTGTAGGTAGCAAGTATCATGAGCAGCATAGCCATGCAAGAAAGTCCACTATTTTATAAAGCCCTAGCTTGTTATTTTGCAAGCTTTCACTGGTGACCTAAAGTGAAGTTTGTCCATCAACGTGCCTTCGAACAAAGACTGTGCTGTGTTACGGTCTGCCATATTGACAAGGAGCATGTTTGATTTCTCTGGCTCTGTGCTCATAAAAATTGGAATGGCATGAGGAAAATGATTAGTCACAGATAAGTGTGGTTGTGTAGTAAGATTTCATTTTAGTTACTATAGAGGTACTGTGTGCAACCCAATTCTTGTGTGTTTCTTGTAGCAAAGCATATTCTAGGCTGCCTAAGAAAACCAGAACAGACTATTGTATGCACTTTGAATGTTGATTTGTGTTTAATTTGCACATGAGACATGATAAGAATTCCTTTTGCATTCAAGAGTGGTATTGCTATTAGGGCTTTGGAACATTAAAATATGTGTTGGGTAGGTGCAAACATGTAGCAAATTTTTGTCTTGAGATGATACATTACCTTTGTGCAAAGTTTCAAGCTACAGTGAAAGAAAGACACTGTTCCTTTAATGTTTGAGTTACATTTTGAAATATTTTGTCTGTAAGATGCTTTGCAACATATACGAATCTTGTGTTTGTTATTTGTGCTATGTGTTCTTTCCTGGTTAAAATAAAACTACAGTTTTGCTGAAATGTTCTCACATTATCGAGAATGCAGTTGTTGCATTGTTATTTCATCTAATGCTACCCCCTGAATAACATTGTCTAATTTTGGTGTACAGGAGAGTGGCCAAGCTTCAAGTAAAAGGGTAGAAGCTTGAGCAAGTTCGTGTGGTGTCATAATGAATATGCCTGCGTGAATGACATAGTCGTGAAAGGAGATAATACAAGTGCTGTCCCCATCATGTTCCTGTTTTTCGTGCTGGTAGGTTTGCCATGATTTTAAGTAAAATTTATAATTGCAACGCTTCCAATGAGGGACAGAAATGTTGCCCACTTGATACCTTTCAGATTTGTGCAGTTATAGATGCATAAAAGGACCAAGAGAGTGTCAGGTATCGTTTATGTCCAGGCATTATGTCAGTCGGTAACTTCTTTGTAGTACAATAGTAATTCCCATCTGCTCTGTATGTGTCCCTACGTTAAAAGTATGGACTGCACCCTTGTTATCTGTGATGACTTGAATTACAGATTTTCATATAAGAGACGAGCTGCTTAGCAACCATTTGCATATTGCAGTGTGCCTTACCATGTAGTGTTTCAGCAGTAAATGTCATGGTGTACAGAGCGTAATTGCATTTATTAGATATATTGCTCAGTTGATAGGGGCTTGGGCAGCCCTAAACCCAGAAATGTGCATGGTTTGCCTACTGTGCCAAAATATATTGAGCATTACACCATGTGTCGCTTTCAGCAATTGGGCAAAATACGAATATGTGGAACACACTTCATTCTTTATGAGATTAGACACACAGACATTATCAGAGCAGTTGGTCGTTAAGGGAACACATAGGTCAAAAAATGACAGATTTTGCCGAAAAAAAACTTCTTTCATTCTTGCTTGTTTTATTTGTATCACAAAAACCCCTAAAGGCCCTCACTATGAGGGTATTACATGAAGGGTGTCGAAAGCGGAGAAGTACCAGGATGCAGTGTAAACTTGCAATTACAGCAACATGGCAAAGAAAACAATTACGAAAGCTAGAAAAACAAAGAGATGGATAGGCTGCAGATATCAAAATGTGGCAGAAATACAACATAAAATGTGGACATATCAAAGAAAGCAACATAAATACAAAAAATGAAAATTATAAACACAGACGGTAAGCAGACGAAAAGTACCTGGAAAACTGCATGGCTCTTACTTTTTTAAAGCCCTTGAAATATTGTTGCATTCATTTTAGTTGCGATATTAAACGACAGCCGATTCCAGTCAATAATGGTTTTAGGTAGGAATATTTGGCAGATGTTTTTGTGTGGCATATGGTGTGCTTGGTCTTGAAAGATTGGTCACAGCGTGAATGGAAGGACTACTTAGGGTGAGTGAAAGAAATGATTGTGAAGCAATTAACTATGATAAATTACTCTGAAAAAGTGTTACGCGAACAAGCTGGTGACAGTGAGAGCAGTGATCTCATCCAGCCTGTGCTTTTAACACCATGACACCACTGAAACTTGAGCAATTTGAAGAAATGAAAAGATCATCACGATTTTGCAGGGATTCGATATCTATGATATAGGATTTCTCTGGGTCCCATATTGCTGAGGTGCGTTCGATTTTAGGTCCAATCAAACCAGTATAAGGAAGCATAGGCACCAAGTTTTTAACCTGCAGGAGGGGGGGGGGGAGCTATAGCACCCTCTCTTTTTTCATTCACCCTCCCCCCTCCTCCAGGCATGCTCCTGGGCAAGAAATATTTATTTTACTCTCAGAATACAGAGTACATTACAGAGGGAAACAGCAATTCACAGCAATATAGAAGATAAAAAAACGGTAAGGGAGCCAAGTACTGATCTTTGAAAAACCCCATAACCATGTGGTACGGTAGAGGAATCGGCGTCATTAATGCTGACAAATTCAACACGAGAAGAAGGAAATCCACAGATCTAGTTAAGAACTGCAGAGTCATTGCTCAGCACACTTAGTTTATGTATTACCAGTGAGTTATTAACTTTATTGAATGCTTTAGCAAAGTCGTGAAATACGCAGTAAAGATGAAAAAGCAGTGTCCAAATAAAGTGCAAGTCGTAAGTGAAGGAAAGTTTAGGGTTTATGGTTTCTGGGTATTTAACATCCCAAAGCAACTCAGGCTATGAAGGAAAGTAGTTGAATGTCGTAAGAGAGAAACTTTCGGAAGTCAAGCTCTGTTAGAGAGAAGAAATTGTTATGCTCCAGAAAATTAACAAGATCTGTAAATATATCTGCCATTATTTTGCATGCTATTGATCTCAAAGATATGGGTCAATGGTTGGATGAATTCAGATTATCTCCGGCTCTATGTACTGGTATGACCACAGATGTCTTCCAGTCTTCAGTAGTACACCATGATGATACGATAGTAAGAATATGCATTTCATGATGGCAGAACTACACTCTTTACATTCCATATAAATTTGCCATTTATACCATCAATTCTGCTAGAAGATGTTAGTTTGAAATCGATAATCGGTATGATGCCTTGTAAGTCGAACATGGTGGGATCCATTGCAAAATGATCGCACAGCTGGAGATCGGGATGTCGGATAACATTGGATGAAGAAGGAAACAACTTAACGAAAGTATAATTTCCTACAGTAGCACAGAGGTGGTCTTGAGCGGGTTCGCCTTTGGGTGCAATAACGACACTTTATTGGCGTTTCCTGGTTTTAGGGGTTAGTAATTAAGACGAGTGAATGCTCTGCTAAGCATGGTAATCCAATCTGACTCCATTGTTAAACTCGTGCTTCCCGTTAATTGACAGCAACTACACATCGTCGAAGTTGCAGCATGTTGCTCATCCTTGGGTCCGTTGAAGGTAAGCACATGCCGCATGCAGTTGTGGGAGTGCTGTCAGCTCCGTATACGCAACTGTGGCGAAGCACAGCGAGTCACGTGATTCGATATAGTTGCGGGATGAGTGAGTGTTGTTGGCTCAACGCGCACAGCTGGGGCGAGGTGTGGCGAATCACGTGGCATGACGTCGGAGCCAACCGTCCGCTCCTCCTGGTTTGGTCAAACTTCACAGCCACACGACCTTCAGCTTTGTATGGGAGTAGTAGAGCTTTCGGTCTAAAACGAATATCAGCAGCTTACCCCGCCGCAATCCAGAGATCGACTTCGTCAAAGACTTGCGCGGGACGAATTTGGCCTGGCTTAGCTTAAATCAGCTTACTTGATTTCCAGAGTGATCAGCCATGGCCAGTTCTGCAGTTTTTCCCCAGATACCCTGGATAGATACCCCAGTCCCTCCCAGAACCAGCGTCGCGTGTGTCTCCGTTATTTCTATCTAGCGCGGCTGTGCTTCTGCGGCGGCACTTGCTGGCCTCGCGTTCTTATGTGTGTTTCACCGGCTCACGCCGACAACCTCTACAAAAATGAGACGCTAGACAGAACAATACAGTAGAAGAGGAGGCCAAAGTGATCAGTGAGATTGAAGTCTGAAAAGTGACAGCTCAGTCAGCAGTGCCATGCCTTGAATATGTTTCAGTCGCATTGTGCTGGCAAGTTTTGCAAAATTTCAGTATATTTGCCAAGCTTGGCAGGAAGTATTTGAGCCTTTGTGTGGTCACTCTTGCAATTCACTGACGCAATGGCTTCCAGCTGGATGCATTAGTCGCCAGAAATAGGCCCATCAAATGGAAAGGGCAGCTACTGCATGGTGCATGTTGGACAGGTTAGCAGCCAACTGTAATAGACACACAATATCACGGTGATACTCCCAACCATGCAGTCACTGAACCAACTCCTTCCTTCCAGATCACTTCAGCTTCTTCTTCGATTGTGTGAACCCCGCTTTTTTGCCTCTGAATTATGTACATCAGTGTACAGCACATCAGAAGGAAAGGTGTGATAATTAGGTTTTTGGAAGTAATTTAATCCTTTGAAATAACACAAATGTTACATCGAACTCTCATGATGCTGTTATATCTACGATCACACAAAATTAGTCCATTCATTGCAGAAAAGTCAACAACAAAGAGAAGTGGCCTGCAATAAAAGCTGTGACTGTAGGATTCATTCAGAAACTTCTGTGACAAAAACTGCACAACCACATAAGTGACATAATTGGAAATTTTGCCTGCAGCAAAGGCTCGCTTATGCAAATAAGTTCAAATTGTCAATGAAATATCGCTGAGAAAAATACAAGATGAAGTGGCAAAAAGAAAACTGTTCAAAATAGGATAAAGAGAAATCGGTCAGCAAGTGCTGCAGCTTTATTTCTACCACTAAAGTACAAGCAGCGGACATCAACAGGATATGAAACATTGAAGTATGCTCTCATGAGATGCATTGCGTACAGCGCTGTTGAAAATTAAAAATGAAAGGCAGTGATCACTCTGTATTTCTACCAGAATGGCTTCAAATAAATACAATGTACCATTTCAAGACAGGGATCGCCCAGTCTAATTGGGTGATCCCTCAACACAGCTTTGCTTACAGGATTCTCTGTGAACACTATCAAGAAAACTATTAGACTAACAAAGCGAACATCATCTATGACAGTGTCACAATACTGCTACACCTTTCTTTTTTTCATTGCAGTCATAACATGAATTAATAAATCACAATTCTTACTCTTTTTGTTTACAACACAGACTATAGGGTCTCACCCAGAAATATGTCTTCCTAATCAACCCTATAGCTGCAATCATGCTCTCCCCAGTATTGCAGTTACAGCGAAAATAATGCCCAGTGAGCCATACTGCTGCATGCAGATAATTTTGCCACACACTTTATTCACATAGATAGATCAGTCAAGACAAGTTGTAGATGGTCACACTGAAGGGAGTTTATTCAATTCTCCATCTATGTGACACAATACACACAACAGAGTATGGGGATGGTACAAAATCAATTTTTTAAAGTTAGACCCAACATCTTAATACAACCAATGAGAAAGTTACCCGAGATTCATTTAATGCATTCAAAACCCCACATTAGTAACAGATTTCCAAATCACTCTCAGGCAGCAGAGAATGAAGCGCTGGAGCTATAATATTTTGTCTGATATGTGCAGAACAAAGCTGCAGATCGAATGTCATTCGGAATGTGGTACAACTCTTACGACTAAAACAAAAAAGTGTCAGCCAAACTTTATTGCAGTTTAGCATGCAAGAAACAAGAACCAAGCACAGTAAAAAATGGTGAAAAATGTTCTGACAGTATAATTGCGAGCAGAAAATTATGAATGGTTGGGGAAAGAAAAACACTGCATTAACTTTGCAATGTCGCGAATACAGGCAATGCAAAATCAGGCACAGAATTAGGATTTCCATTTACATCACACCGCATCTGCAAAAAAAAATGCACCAGGCCACACTTTTAGGTCAATTCATGGATACAACAGCAAGAATGGAAAAAAAAGTCCTTCCCATGTCTCATTACATAAAGGCAAGCTCTGGGTAAAACAGAAAATTATTACACAGCCAACACATCAGGCCTGGCCAGTGGGTTTCCCAAATGCTGCTGTTTCGAGTTCACGTGTAGAAAGCCAGGTTTATTTAGTCATTGACTCCTAAAATCTGGCACATAACTCTAAAAACATTGATCCCTTCAGCGAAGAGCTTATCCCCAAACTGGCAGACTTAACGATGCACAATTGCACAATGGCTGCCTGGAACTGCACTGCATAATGCTGGAAGAACACCCGATAGATTTAAAGAGAAAATGTTTTTAGAACAACATACCCCACTGAACACAGTAACATCTTTTTGAGATCTTATATACGTCTTCGCAAGATAAGCGAGACATCTTGCCGACAGAATAAAAACCTCTATAGACGTCTTAAGAGCATCCTCTGGAAAATCTTACGAACGTCTTATGTTTCTAGCAAGGACATCTTGAAAGATCTTGTAGCTTTCCTGTAGCAGGGCTAATGCACCACAAATTTTGGGATAGAAGACGTTGTGCAAGCTGCCCACAACATGTCTTTTATAACATTTATTATTATTCTTTAAACAGCTACATTTAGAAATATAAGGCATTCTGTGAGACATTCAAGGTCTAGGGAGGACTTCTAATAACATTTTGTAGCTCTCCTATAACACTGCAAATTTTGGAATACAAGACGTTGCTCAAGATCTCAACAAGATGTTTTATAACGTCATCTATACTTTTCCAAATAGATACTTACGCACCAGTTAAGAAGTTTAAAGCACCATGCAAGAGCTGCTCTACATTTTGTAAAAAAAAGTGCCCCCTACCCCCCCCCCCCCCGCCCAAAAGAAAGGAAGCAAGGTACTTAAATGAAAAATGAGTTGTAGTCACGCTTTCAGCAGAATAAAGTTTTATTTCACAACTTTAAGAAAACAAGAACAGACCTTATATCATATACAGTTGTGCACTTGCACAATACTGCAAACACATAAGTTCTTATATTTATTAAAACTTGAGTAACCTGTCATATTAATATTAAAAAAGATACGGTAGCAACCTAGCTGTTACAACAGAGCAGCACTTCAGCTTACAACTATACAGCACAAACTGCTATGCAGAGTATTAAATAGCACAGGGGCCCATTTACTCAGACTGCAGAATAATACAAGTCAAGAATGTATGCAATAGTAAAGTGCACATGTATTTAAGTGCACATATAACATAATGTTACACTCACAAGATGCTTTCAAGGCACAGGTTAATTTGCCAAGACCTTGCTAGGGCTTAAAAACCGTCTGCGCAATAAAAAGAGACTGCAAAGCGAGATTTGCCTACAGGAGCTTACAGGCAAAAACAAGAGCAAGTTCACATCAAATCAGAAAACATTAGAAATGGCTTGACAAACACTTCCCGCAAGAAAAGAAGGCACTGTATAAGTTACGCTTGGAGGTATTCTTACAGAATCACATTTTGTCCAATGGACAGGTTCAAATACACAGATCAAATGAGCATAGACCCATTCCAGCACTTGTGCAATTAGCAACAGCTATATATATAGATGCTGGCAATGGCTTGGCAAAACTCAATTTCACTAAAATGGATGGCATGATAAACATACATTTATGCCTAGAGCTGTTTTTCCACATCAGTATCAGAGAACGTAGGCAGGAAGCCATTCTCCACTAAGGCAAGACTAAAAAGAAAAAGTCAGCAAAGAAACATTTCTTAACCCTTAACATGACTAGACCAGTTTGCAAAAAAAAAAAATCTGCACGATTCAGGACAGGGGCTCCATGCAGGGGAGGCACCTGCTGATGCAGTTGCATAAAAACAGGACAAAAAGAAAAACGGCTACGCCTAGAACTGTTCTACATCAGTATCACAGGTGTAGCCAGGAACTGATTCAAGCACTAAGGCAACAACTAAAAACAAAAGAAAGCAAAGCAGCATTTGTTAACACTTAACATGACTAGAACAGCTTGGAAAAAAAAAAAATCTGCACCTTTCAGGACAGGGGTTCGAGACACAGGGGAGGAACTTGCTGGTGAGGTTGCACAGAGAGAAAAGCAGCTCTGTCTAGAGCTGTTCTAATCAGTACAACGTTATGTGGCTAGGAAGACATTCCCCCACTAAAGCGACATGTTTAAAAAAAGAAAAGGTCTTCAGCTTTCAGTACATGGGTCCTCACACGCAGCATCCAGATCAGGGGCTCGATAGAGGGGAGGGACCTCCTGATGTAGTCCTGTAGGGGTGTTGAGAATTGCAGTGCTAGATTAGTGTTCTGGCCATTCATAATGAAATTCATGATCAGCATAACTACAGCCACTGAGCTCAAGGACAAGCCCATTTCTGAACGCTACAGCATGCAGTGAGATGGAGAAAGACTACAGCTGACAGCATCATGATTTATACCCATTACACTTCACAAAACAGTCACTCCGAAGCAACTAATTTAAAACGGTACGTTGTTGGGAGAGTCGGTCAGGCATATCTTCAAAGTATACTGCACACACAAAAACAAGGACGTGAAGGTACACACAACAAACGCAGAGCAACTAACAAGCAACCAAAGCTGCTAACCCACACAGAATAGAGAAGAGTGCTCTTTTAACCCCGAATGCCATTTAAGCTCCACATGCAGAGGTCCACAATCGCAGCCACCTTTTTCGGACGAATGAGCACAATATTTCATGCTGGATTTGCCACCTGCTGCCACTGAACAAAAGCTATGGCACTTAACGGGCATAAAAGTTACAGCTGCAGAAAACGGTAGCACTGCATCCATCCTTTCTCAGGCGTGTAGCCAGAAATTTTTTTCAGAAGGCACCAAAATTGATAATTTTGCCTACCAGGGGAGGTGAGGAATACCCATTAGGAACACTGACAAGAGAGCATAGCATGCCCCCTATGGAATAAGTCTGCTAGGGAAGCTGCAGTATTTATTTCTCTACTGAATACTGTAGGCCTAAGCCCAAGCAAAAAGAGCATATACAATAAAAAAAAGCAGATGAATGTCAAAAGCAGTTAGACCAGAAAATAAAAATAAAATAGAAAAGTAGAAAGTTTTCGTACCTTTTGGCTGCAGTCTTGACACGAGCTGAACAATTTTTCACCCATGCCATTACACCATCTTGTATATCTTTTAATGTCGCTTGTGACATGCTTTGCATCTGGCTTGCTGCTTCTGCAGATAAACAGTAAATTGTGGACATTTTTAGAAATACATTACAGTACATGTCATACTTAAAAGGAATACGAGAAATTATTAAATTTGCTCCTAATGCGGATAAAAGTAGCCTTCACCGTGAATCAGAAACATGGCATCAGACTCCTCTCGAGCACTTTGTGGTTTATATTTCCCCACTTCCGGTGAAAGCTACTTTTCTCAGGTTACAACTTGGTTTAACCATTTCTCGTGTCATGTCAGCAAATACCTGCAATTTTTTTAAAAGTGCAGTCGATTTAATATTTTGAACAAGAAGTGAACTGGAAATCAAATTAGGCTCAGTTAAGGGAAGTCTTGTTTTTACACTGCAGTTCATATTACAGATTCCTCCACACACTTTCAAGGTAATAAATGTTCAGTTAAAACAAATTTCCATTACTTTTTAATCAATGGCTTGATACCTTGCCGCAGTCATGGCTGGCTATATAGCTCTATGAATTTTCATATATTCTAGTACTATTGTGATTGTTGAACAAAAGGAAATCAGGCTGTGTACAGGTGTGGCACTATTAAACACACAGCCTTGGACACACGAAGGCACACCCTTGTCACATGGGAGCATGCCATGCAGCCTGGTCTGCAGCTCATCTCTAGCGATGACGACCATGGCCCAGCTCTGCTGCAGTCCGACACAACCAGGAGTGTGATAAGCAGCGTGGGACTGGGTCAGTCTGCTGCTGAATGACATGCATTCTCTTCAGATGCCTATACTCTACATGGAGAGCCCAAGTTTACTGTGCTGCAACGACTACAAGGTGGCCTTGGAAATGCAAGAATTAAATACACCTATTACACCAAAAATTAAATACACCTAAAGTACAGCCACCCACATAGTTGTCTAGAGTGCTGGATCAACAAGCTCTATTGAGAATTATTCATCACTGTCTTAGTGTATTATTTTTTCAAACACCGAGAAACTAGTTAAAATCGTTGCAAACATCTACGGACAAAATTTTGTTCTCTACACCACTCATAACTGACAGCATTGTACTCTGTAGTGCGTGGCTCAAGTGCTTGCAACAGGTGTGTGGATGACAGTACAAAAATCTCCCAGACTGTGGCGACTGAATGTGCAAATTTTAAAGCTACTCCATTTTAGTTTATAAGCTTACTAGTTGAAATGGCTGACTTCACTTCTATTATTCACTATTACTGACAATACCTCAGTTCATTTTTCTAATCTGAGTATTTTTACTCCTTCACTACAAACACTTCACCATTCACCCACCATAATCTCGAATCATTTTGCATTAAAAAAGTCAATTAGAACACTCCAACCAGATGAGAATTTAAGGCATACCGGTCGTATGCTTCAAAAATAAAGATAAAGGTGGATCTTTCCTGGTTATCCCTTTTTGCTTAATTCAGTGAAACTAAGCCCCATAGAGCATTCACTGGAGTTTAAAAATATCAAACCCAGAAGGCTCCCATAGCAGAGAGCCATGTTACCTTGTTTGCCCCATGAGGCACTAAATATACAGTTTAACATTACTATTTCACTAATGAAAGAGGCTAAGGACTGACTCTGAACAACAAAGAAAAGGCGCAGGTCGGCAAATGCTTTTTTTCCCCCTTTTGGCCGTAGAGGCTCAATTTTTGGCCAAGTTCATTTGTCAAAAGCCGTGCCAGTAGGCGCGCTGTCGCTGAATGCGGGTTGTTTCCGCTAGTACTGGCAAGCTGACTGACCTGCATAAAGAACCCGGTAAGCCAGAAAAACATCCATTTTTCGAAATAAACACAGCTGTGTACCTGCCACTAAAAAAATTCCTCATACAGGTATCTAAAGCATCCAAATGGATTAAATAATAAGGGAAAGTAAAGCTGCCTCAACGACAACAAAAAAGAAAACTAATGCACAGATGAAATATGCAAGACTAAGCACTGCTTGCATTATTTTTAATGAACCACAAGGTATTGATTTCACATTTATAGGTAAATGAGGTTAGGTATGGTTGCTGCTGCCAAACATTACAACTCAATTATTTTCATCTTAATTGCAGTGGAGTGGAAGGTGCAAGCACAAGATGACATCTTTGAGCTTACTCTTCTCATGTGCTCACCAGTCAAATTAAGAGGCAATAAATCTGCCTTGAGCTTGTTTCCACTGCACTGCACACAACTTCCGAGACAAAGTTTAATACTATCCACTAAAATCTAAAACTCATGTGCAGCTCAATTGACTGATGTGACCTGCATGCAAAAAATGTTTAAGCAAATGAGTTTAATCACACCATCTCAGTGCACAGTGCGTGGCTCGCCTCCAGCTTTTTTTCAATCTCAACGACATCCTGTTCAGTTTTTAGAGGCAGCATGGCAATGAGGTTGTCTGCACAGCCCTGGTGCACTTCTTTCACAGAAAGCATTTTCTTTATAGCCCTGACTTCCTTCTTGAGAACACACAACTCTCGCAGGACGAGCAGAGAGATATCTGGAAAAGCAACAATAAAGCCATAAAAATGGGCGCACAAACACCTCCAGAATGCGACTGTCCTCGCTCACAAGGTTCTGTATTTCAAATCAGTGAACATTTGGGTTCTTTTTAACACATGCATGCCTTCCGCTCCATTTTTTTACCTGCTTGTTCTGAAAATATTAATAATACTGTAACTGCAAACAGCAGACTATTCAATACGCAGCCAGGCATTATTAATTGATGCTGCACATTTGTTGATGGACTATGCATCTGCATGCTGTTTTCGGCCTCCATCTTATGCAGGAAGGGTACAAAGCTAGGTCACATGGAGTTGCCAAGCATGTCTTGAAACCTATTGGTGTTCAATGAAGCTAAGAAACCTGAGAGCCCGTGGGTTAGTCTACGAAATGCCCCTGCCGAGTCACCCTTGGCTTGCAAACAGAAAAAAAGCACAGTAATGAAAGACCACAAAATGAAATTTGGTAGTAAATTGGTTACATTGTTACACATACCTTGTGCAGAGCAAGGCACCGAAACATCTTGGCCACTACCAGGAGGTGGCTCCACAGGTGACTGCACTGGCACTAATATTTAAAACGCACAAAAATCTGTATTTCATCATAAACTTTCTCATAAAGTTTCTCATGCAAAGCAAACTGAGGAATCTGCTCTGATGTGAATGTTTGCCATCAGTAGGCAGCATGTGGTAACCCTTACTCTGTGTACTTTTGCAATTCTGATGCTCTACAGGTCATTAAACTTTCATTTGTAAACCTGCTCCAAGCAGAGAGCATTATGTTTTAGGTGTGTTTTTTGCAGAGTGTGATACTTCCTTGTCACAAATCCTTGAAGAGAGCTGCACTGCACTTTCTTGACAAAGCTGAAGTTTTGGTTAATCTTGCATATTAAGCCTCCTTAAAATGTAACCTATAATAGCAAACTACCCTCCTGTTTGGGCTTAGCTCTTTCATGTTGCGTACTGCCAAGCACTTTAAATATTTTTATTACCTGATGGCACTATATCCAAGCAATTAAATTTAAGACAGAAAGCTTTAACCATTTGTTAGGAGCATGCAAGCAACTACCATTCTAACCTGAATGGCCTTGATGACTTGGAGGAGACTGAGTGGCAACTTCTGAACCGCGTTCCTCGATAGGCTCTGATGCCACGAAATGGGCGTGACATGAATTAAACTGCCCCTGGAGAGCCTAGCAGAGCCAGCAGCGTGAACGGGGGGGCTAAAACAACGAGAAGCACGGCTTTCGTAGTCCGCGAGCGAATGAATCCGTCTACAGCATGCCAAACGGCATTAACTGCGAAGAGAGACTGCTGTCGCTCACTCTTCAACACAAATCCTCCGAAAAAGATGCAGCTGACAACTCAGGAACGGCCATTCACATAGTAAAGAAAGGGATCCCGCTCATTATCAATGTTTTCCTGGCCGATCCTATGCCTGCAGTGAAACCTTTCGGCAAGCCGCATTGCTTTTTCCGGACAGAATGACGAAAAACCTTTGCCCACTGCCTCTTCGGTTGAAGCAACCGTAAGCGTAACGGAAGCTCGGCGTCGCTGCAACGCGTAGACGTCGTCCTCCATTCTCGTCAAAGCTGGCGAAACGTTTCCCTCCAAACAGCGCGCGCTGGATGGATGGATGGATAGGAGCGCCCCCCTTGAAACGGGGTGATGGCAATTGCCATCATGCTAACATGTGACCACAGTGCCTCGGCCAATGTGAGGCTCGATCCGGCCGCGCGCAAGGAGACAGGAACCGGAAAGTTCAAAGCTTCTCGCTACTTTTGCTCTCTTTCGTCAAAGGTGTGTGCGTGCGGGCGCGAAAACTATCACTCCTGTAGTTCCGTGTTCGGCGAAAGTAGTGCGTTGTATGTGCGTATGTTCACGCTCATTGGTGCGAAATGCAGCGACTGTAGCTTATGTCAGTGTTACTGTTTTCCCAAGTCGGCAGCGTCCGCATAAGTTTTCGTCTTTTGAACTCCACGTTCTAACTTCTTCTGGCGCGCTCTTTGTTGGAGCAGTAATAACAATAATACGACCGGGCGTTGTCAGAGAGTGTTCGAACGTTGCAAAGCGACTTATCAAGAGAAGACTGGCGGCTAAATTGGTAAGTCAGTGTACTACAGTCATTGATCCTCGACTACGAGAAAAAAAAAAGAAAGAAATGGCCCATCCACTAAGGATCTTGCATCTGACTTGGCCAACATGTGATCCCTTTGAAAATCCTGTGTACTAGTGTTGAAAAGTAGCGTTGTATATCTAACTGCAATTTCGCTGTTCGTTTGATAACCGCCGCGGTGGCTCAGTTGTTACGAAGCTCGGCTGCAGGCGCGAAAGACGCGGGTTCGATCCCGGACGCGGCTGCTCAATTTTGATGGAGGCGAAATTCAAGAGGCCCGTTGTGCGGTGTCAGTGCACGTTAAAGAACCCCAGGTGGTCGAAATTTCCGGAGCTCTTCACTACGGCGTCCCCCATAGCCTGAGTCACTTTGGAACGTTAAACCCCAATAAATCAACAAATCAAATGGTAAGTTTGATATATCGGGACTGTGCTCCAGGGTCGTCACTAGGGTGAACGGCATCCGGTGCGGTAGTTTAGTTGTGCACCCCCCCCCCCTAATTTCGAAAATGAAAATTGTTTTTTTAGGAAACGAAATGGCATACTAACTGTCTTACCTATATCGCGGTGGACATCCGAACCGCGTTGTAAGGGAAGGGATAAAGGAAGGAGTTAAATAAGAAAGGAAAAAAGAGGTTCCCTATGTAGTGGAGGGCTCCCGAATAATTTCGACCACCTGGGGATCTTTAACCTGCACTGACATGGCACAGTACACGGGCGCCTTTTGCATTTTGCCTCCATCAAAACGTGGCCGCTTCGCCTGTTTTGCTTTGGAAGTCACTTTGAGCCATTACGCATGAAAGGTATTGGACCGAAGCATCGCATGAAAGACCAATTTACAAAATATAGGCTCATGCAGCCGAATAGCCAACAGGAAGGGGCACCCAATACACGTACCCCTATTGACATCCCCTTTGCGTACACCTATATGACCATGACAAGACCCTTCGGCGACAACACATTCCGGGTGCTTAGCTGGAAGCGTGTCACCTCAGCTTGTGTGTAGGTGGGTGAACAATGTTGGAAAATTGAGCAATTACATAGGCCATATCAGTCACCTGAGGGAGCACTCGGGAGTGGCCCATGTAGCGGGAATATAGCTTTTTAGGCCCAGTGAGATAGGCACCACAGGAGGACAAGGTAGCCTGGAAGGACGTGGACTTCCCAATGACGGCAGTCATAAACCAGCTGCTCATTCGTTTGTGACGAGGAGAGACGGGCGCTGGCAAATTGGCACGTGAGCTAGCTCCGCTTGCATGCAGTGACATGTGCATACTGTGTTGTTGATGCGCGAGCAGGCAGTACGGATGTGTCCAGGCCCTAGGACAATGTAGTGTGCATGGGGAACAAAAGATAAAATGGTAAAAAGACAGCGGTGTCACAGTGGCAAACGTAACATAAGGCGGAGCAATTTCTCAATCGCTTTTGTCGGCCCAGGCCTTTGCAAATGTAAAGACCCCAGGGGATCTGCGCCTGGTCCCATGCTGTGTGGCTCATTATGTATCACTGGAGTTCTACTGCCTTGAAGACCAGAACTGTCGTCGTTAGGCCTGGAAAATTTAGAACTTCCCTGGATCCTACAGAATCCTCACAACCGTGCTTAGAGGCAAACCTCTTTTGGCACTTTACTTTTGTGAAAGCCATATAAAAGAGAGTATGCCGGTCAATGTACGGTCGAGGCGTTGAGTCGGTTGATTCGAGGAATGATAGGGTGTGTGGTCAGCTTGCATTAGTTGGAACATGAGCGGAGGACTGTTTTCGGCAGAAACTAGCGCCCTTAATCAGTAAATAATTGTCATATGAAGTACCATGCTGAAGGAAGTCCTCTTGCAGAGGAAAACTTTTAGCATTTCTATTAATACATTAAAAAGACTTTTGCGCAAAAATTTCATTGTGTAGTTGTAGTTGGGTTCAAAGTTACTGTGATTTCTATAATGTTTACTTTCTTTTCGAGTGACTTTTCTGTAATGACTGCTTTTGAGTGGAATGGACTGTATTTAATTTATGTTCGTCATACTTACTTTTTGTACATTATTGATTATAAATGTCTCTCCTGATGGATTCTGCATTTTTATCATGGATTCTGCACAGGGTTTTGTTGAAACAGATTTTATTTTGCTCAAATATTGCCACAAGTGTTGTGCACAAGTTCAAACATCATGTTGAATTGTTTTCAATCTAAGTGGTTTGTATGTGTTTCTTCCTTAGTTTATGATTTGGTTATTCGTAGTGCATCGCTATCAACTTTGTTATCGGGTCAGGGGATGCAGCCAGGTACCGGTTTTGTACCTTTTGTTCCCGGCCCTTAGTTTTCTGTACTGAGAACTAAAATGTTAATAAACTCAACTCTATAGTGAACACATGTTATGGCGAATGGGTTGGTATAGCGTACCTGGCTGTAGAATCAGTGACAGTGACCATCAACTTATCACCTATGCAGGACTTCGGAAAGGTATGAGCAGGTTGAAACCAATGCGATATAAAGGTTGGAGCGAATGTCAGTAGGCTGAAGAGCACAAGCTGGTGACGCAAATCACAGGAGGCAACATAGCCTCATGCGTTGTGGCAGAAACTGGTTCTTAGAAAACAGCTGCGCACCTGTTTGTACGTACTCTACACACCAAGACGGCCAGCGGTTGGCAGGTATTTTCTCAAGACGCCTAAGCAAAGCCACTAGGGCAAAAGAAGCACCATCTCAGGCCCATCAGAGTGGATATTGCGGCAGTAGTTCTATCTAGCAAATCGTAGGAAGGAATTGTTTTCTGAGTCGAGGTCTGCAATTAGTGATTGTAATGAGAGATCACGGCGCTGTTCGTGGGTGATATTGAGAAGTTCCGGTATGAGGAAGAGAAACTAAATATGGTCCCCTTCATTGCAATCGGGCGGTACAGGGTGAAGGTCAAGCAGCCTAAGTCGTGGTGGTGTACGTGACGGTGAGCGAATACTCTTGCAAACATAAGGCCCAGTGCCAAGTCAGCCTGCAGCACTTTTTTTTTCTCTTTAGCGAAGAAAGCCAGAAGGGCACAATTCTTGGTCAGGACTGGGAAATGCCAACTGAACAGAAAATGATGAAAGTTGGCAGCAGCCCGAGCAAGCACCGAACACTCACATTCATTGATGTACAGTAAATAATTCCGCTCGGCAGGTAGCATTGTAATGACGAGCTCATGGTTCTGCCATTGTTTGGCTAGGACAACACCAGCACTGTGTCCGCAGGCGTGGATGAGAACTTGAGTTGTGCCTGATGCATCAAAATTGAAAAAAATTGATGGCAACTTGATGGATTGATTTCTTTTCATCGTACACCTCAAATTTTCCAAATAGGCACAGTGCATTACCAGTAATAGCTCCTACTATGATGGCACAGCATTTGAAGTGCTGTTGCTATGCATAACATTGCAACCTAAATCCCAATGCATCGAAACCATATTTAAGTGGTCTTTATTTGCAAAGATTCTTGTTCTTGCTAATGAGTTGCAAGAAAAATTTTTTGAGTGGAAGCTTCAAAGCTTCAGTTTTCTGCATGCATAAAAAGCCCCTGCATGCAAATGTCAGAGTTGCCTGTTCTGTTGTTTCATTAGACTTTCTGCCTTGCAAGTGCAGTAATTGCTTTTGTGCTATTGGTGTGACTTTTCCTACATAAACGCGTTTATTGGTCACCTGCATTAGGTTCTCAGTATTTTTTACTGGACACAAGGTTCTCAAGTGAATGCGATTTTGCTGTGGGCCTTTTTTCATCTTCCCACTGTGCCTAGCAAATCTATCCTGCCTGCTTATTTTCGCAGGCATTCAAGCTAACATGAGGAAAACAAAGAGAAAAGCTTTGCAGCAAAATATGCCTCAAGGCAACTACTCTGCCTGACAGTTGTTATCTAAAACGGCATGTTTTGGCAATTTTAACTTGTAATGATTGTGGGTACAGTGGGCCACTTCAAGTTTTTTGCTAATGGTACTTCTGTTGCTGTTTTATGTGATTGAGTGGCAACTAGGCTTTGGGCGAGTGTTCCTGTAAGACATGCACATAGACAAGAGTGAGTTCAAGCTTCATGATTGCGGTTCATAAAATATGCCATGTTATTGCACTTTCATACCATTTGGAATCTTTCCCCACAGCAATGTATAAGATCAAAATGTCCTGAAATGAGCCTGAGTTTATGCCGCGCTGCCTGAAGAAATGATTTGTCTTGTTGCTGTTAAATTTGTATAAATATGGCTGTCTGGCCACTTTATTATGATTGTTCTTTTTGAATCAGATTTGCACTCTGAACATCAATGAGAGACGGTGTATGAGTGTTCGCCGCGGTGGCTTAGTGATTATGGTGCTCGGCTGCTGACCTGAAAGTTGGGGTTCGATCCCGGCCGTGGTGGTCGGATTTCGATGGAGGCGAAATTTAAGAGGCCCGTGTACTGTGTGATGTCATTGCATGTTAAAGAACCCCAGGTGGTCTAAATTTCCAGAGCCCTTCACTGCAACGTCCCTCATAGCCTGAGTTGCTTTGGGACGAACGCCCGTAAACCAAACCAGTGTATGAGTGTCAGGTGTGTAAACAGTTCGACGGTGGTGAGGACCCAAGCTCTTAGACTGCCTGTTTCTAATAATGTAAAAAAATCTGTAGGATAATTCTGGAAAATTTTATAATAAACTTGGAAAATTACTCATATTAGAGTCGCATCCCAATATAAAAAGCAATTTTACCATAGCAGTTGCAGAGTCTTGCCAGCTTAAAGGTGCAGTGAAGAGGAATCTGAACTCGTCTTTTTGCCGTGGGAACTCAATCTACACGTTCCGAGCATTCTTAGAAACTTCGATTTATTGCCCTGTATGGCCGATTTCACTAATTAAATCTGATTAACGTCTGGCTCCCGCCTTTATTTTTTGAATTCGCCCCGTACGATGGGCGGAGTCGACCAATGGTTGGGGTCCCTTTCAGCCAGCTCCGTGGAGGCTTTGCTTTCGCTTTATTTTGTTTTTTAGGTTTCCGTGAATAAATAGTTTCATTCGCAGATATTATCGCCGCAAAATAAGTGCACAGAAATAAAAATACGCATGGACTATTTGCTTCTACGGATTACTACGTATTACTCCGCTGATGGCAGAGCGGCAAGCCATCACGGGACTGGGTGAAAGGCACTCCACGCATTGGTCGACTCCGTCCACCAAATGGGGAGAATTAAAAAAATAAATGCGAGAGCCGGACGTTACTTCGATTTAATTAGGGAAATCGGCCACACAGGGCAATAAATCGAAGTTTCTAAGAATGTTCAGAACGTGTAAATTGGGTTCCCGCTGCAAACAGACGAGTTCAGATTCCTTTTCAGTGCACCTTTAAGCATTCATATCGCATGCGCTATGTGCGGGGTTCGATCTAGTGCTGCTGGATACCCACCAGTGATGCGATAGGTACAAGCTTTCCACTGACCTGGTGCTATATGGGTGGCCTGGGCGATCAGGTCATGCTTGTCGTCCTGTGCTAGACAGGACGGAATCCCACTGGGACGGGGAAGAGGTGGTGGGGTATGGGGGGTACTGAGGGAGGACTGGGGAATGCATAGAGGGTTGGATGTGCTCCTCAAAAACATTGATTTGCAGTGTAGCATACATGTAGGTTAATCAAATGAGCAAATTGGTGGCATGACCAGCACTGTCTATATATATGTGTGTCCATGCTCGCTTCATGGCAACATTATCGTGACTAAAAAGAAGAAAAAATATTGGAAGAAGAAAAGGCAAATCTAAATGCACAATCATCAGGTTTCTGAGTCAACTGGGCGCAGGTGGCTTAAAATGCCAATCACTTTGGTCAGGATTCACATTGTTATTTCGTTACTATGCTTACCTTAAATTTATACCTTGTGCATCAGCCAAAGCTATCTCAGCTTAAGGTGTGAGGTTACACTAAAAAAATTTAGTTTTTTTTAATATAGCCGCAGAACTATGATAACCTTTCTTTTTCTGATTAAGCATATATTCAACTTATCCAACTATCTAAAGTACTTCAATTTTTTGCTGTTAATTTTTCTCAAAAGTATGTTAAAACAGCTAGTCGTGCTAGAAGTGATAACTAACTACTAGAAAGCTGGACTGAGGAAAGTTTTGGCATTTGTGTAGCTGGATGTGTGACCTCATATTTCTTGAGAGTAAACTTCTTGAACCCCACTTTTTATCATCTCCAACTTATGTCCACTGCCACCAAAAATTTTCCCAATCAACCCTATCTTGTGCCAGCGGCGGCCACCTTATAACCTCATCTGCCCTCTTGACCTGATTCTTTCTGCTGTGCTTGCTTTGTCTCTAAATCCAGCCCGTTACCCTCAATGATAATCGGTTAGCTTGCCTTGACGTTACATGAGGTGCCCATGCCTGTTTTGTTGTTTAGACTAGAATGTTTTAGCTTCAGTTAATAATATTGTAGCTGAAATAACAAAGCCGGCATAGGTCAAGGAAAAAATACAATTGTGTTTTTTCGTAAAGTACGTGTCGTTGCAAAAGCATGGGTTGCAAGCTCCCGTGATTGACGTGCAGCATTACAGAAATCTAAGGTCGTCTTCATCGCACTGTCCCTTGGAGATTTCTTCCCGTGAGAGTCCGCTGGCATTGTTAACATAAAGCTCTTTGCATTATAATGCTCTTGTAACATAATGCTCTTTGCGTTATGTTAGCATTATCATAGCATGCTATAGCGGAAGCCCGTAGGCAAGAGATGACCTAAGGAACAGTAGGATGAGGACGCAAATCATTTTTGTAATACAGACTTTGTAGTTATTACAACTGCCATATGTAAGACAAATTATTGGTCTGTGCATAGTCATATTCTCTTTATGTATATGTCTAGACTATGTAGACTGGGCATACTTACAGTATGCACAAATATCTGGTAAATGTCGAGCTGGATGTCTGCACTACGTACTATACCTCGGACTGGACACTAGTTTTGTGTTGTAGCTACGTAGATTTTTGGTAAACTACTAAAATGGATGTCTAGTGGAGGTGTCTAATGTCCAGCGTAAATATCTCGATGTCCATGTGACGTTTGATGGTTTACGGGGTTGTAAAATGGGCCTTTGAGCCCACCTTGGATAGATGAAGATACTTTGTGCCATGGCACTCATTGGCCATGGCATAGTCCTTCAATGTTTTTCTGGTCACGAAACTCCGGCCAAAGTTTCATATAGGGACACCGCGTGCCACTAGTGGCACGACGGTTGGCGAGGGGGCACAAGTCGCTGCACGAGCCTGCTCGCAGCGGCTGATTTGCGGCCAACAGGCTCATATTCGCTTGGTAGTTGTGCTTTCTGGAGATCGGTATTTGGGCTTGGGATGGACGCTACTTTACTGGTTATAACCTGTAAGCTTGGCTGCAACATCGAGACACTAAAAACCCTGTGCGATCGACGACGGCCACTAGTAAACCTTGGTAGCGGCTGTTTTCTGGCAAACAATTAACGCGCTTGCTTGCTCTGGTTGCTTTTTACAAAAGAGCGATTTTTGTACATTGGTCCAGCCATTGCATTGATTTTTACCGCAACTTGCCTACAATGCCATTCTGGAAGATCTAGCTTAGCGATCAGTAACATATCTATATGTGTCTGGGTTGCACCTGTCTTGGCCGAGTCCTCTCTTTCATCTAAGTGCACAAGGCTGCTTAGGGCTGGCGTTTACCTTGTGACAAATACTGCAACCTCAGTAATGCTGAGAACAAGACGTTATGGCGGCATTTTAAGAACAGGAGTGCGTGCTACAAAAGTGATCACATGACGAATGCGCGGTAGTTTGATGGTGTTATCCCAAATTTTTTTTTTTTTTGCTGACATTTTCGGAGGTGGCATAGCCAGCTGCATGAAGACTATTCCTACATAAGCCATTTATTTGCACTTTGTCACGCTGTGACTACGGAGGCGCTGACAAGTGCAAGGAAATTGTGAATTTTTGTTTTTCATTGCTCGTGTGCCAGCTTCGCGCTACCAAAATAAGAGACAAGCTCTGAGTGGCCACACAGTAAACCAAAATTAAGCATTGACAGAAATCACGGAGAAACATGTACAAAAAATACAAAGCGCTAGGGGCTAAATGTGGTTAAACCGAGCAGATGTGCGAACGCATGTGTTTAGCCTTTTTGGCTCATGGTTTTGCTTTGCTTGGTGATAGGCACGTCTGGCACCAATAATTGACTGAAGTTATGCTACGATCGAGTTTAAGCTGGTCTGATGTGTTCGTTCCGAAGGTGGAAGTTGAAGATGACGGTGTACAATGCGCGCAGCGCAAGAGTGTGTTGCAGTTTAGTTTTTTCCTGTTTGGGTCTGCATGAAACCCTGGCCAATCTCCCACCGTGGGTATGTGCCATTGTTTTTGAAGCAACAACAACAGCACGAGGCGTGATGGGCTGCTGCGATAGCACAGTGCTCTCGTGAATCCCATTTTATTATTTATTTTATTCAATAAACCCCTAAAGGCCCTCAATCGAGGGTATTACATAGGGGGGAGCAATGACAAACAACGCAAAATAAGAATGAGCAAGCACCAAGGTGCAAAACATAAATACAAAAAGCACATGTAGAAAACAAAACAAGAAAGAAATAAAAACCTGTAGTATACATTGTAATTTACACGAAAAAAGAACAGATAGCATTTTAGAGGCAATAACAATCGCAGGAACAAAACAAAATAATAAAACAGCTCAATGCAGCTAGTGGTACAATCAATTAGTAAAGCTAAACAGACATTTGGGTTAGAAGGTCGTGAAACTTGTTAAGATCCCTTTCAGAAGCGATGAGTGATGGTAGATTATTCCAGTCGACTATAGTATGTGGTACGAAAGAGTTAGGAAAAGAAGAAGTGTGGCATGATATGTGTTAAACTTTCAGCGGGTGGTCGCGACGTGGAAAAAAAGATTCAGGTGATTGAAAAAAATCGTTATGGAGCAGAACATGATGGTAAAGTTTATGGAAAAGGGTCAAGCGTGATAGTTTGCGGCGATGTGATAACGTAACAAGTTCGGCGCGAGCCTTTAGTGCGGTGACGCTAGTATGACGAGAATAATCAGAAAAGATGAATCTAACGGCACGGTTTTGCAAAGATTCCAAGTCATCTATAAGGTATGCTTGATCCGGGTCCCAGATGGCCGACGCATATTCGATTTTAGGCCGTATTAAGGTAACGTATGCTAGTTTTTTTAGGTGAAAAGGCGCTTGTTTAAGGTTACGTTTTAGAAGACCCAGAGAGCGGTTAGCAGCTGCAAGAATATGGCTAATATGGTAATTCCATGTTAAATTGGACTGAAGGTGTAGTCCCAAATACTTGTAGGAAGTAGAAAGTTCAACCGGGTTATTAAGGAGAGTGTAAGATGTCGGGATGCGGCAAGACTTGCGAGTGAAAGAGACAAGTTTAGTTTTAGAGGAATTAAGGGTCATTAACCAAGAAGAACACCAGTTACTAATGGAATCTAAATCAGTTTGCAAAGATTGGCGGTCAGAGTCGTTAGAAATGCTACGGTATATAACACAGTCATCAGCGAATAATCTGATTTTGGATGATACGCAGGCGGGTAAGTCATTTATGAAGATTAGAAAAAGTAAAGGTCCCAAAACGCTACCCTGGGGAACACCGGACGAAACGGGTGAGGAGGACGAAAGATGATTATTGACAGAAATGAACTGAGATCGACATGCAAGAAAAGCTTTAACCCAGGCAATAACATCGGAATGAATGTTCAAGTGGGTTAGTTTGAGCAAAAGTCTGTGATGGGGGACCCGGTCAAATGCCTTAGAGAAGTCAAGGAATAGCGCATCGACTTGTTTGCCTGCATCCACTGATGAAAAGAGGTCGTGAGTGAAGCCGGAAAGTTGAGTGTCACATGAAAAACCCCTTCGAAATCCATGCTAGTATTTGAATATGATGTTGTGGTGCTCAAGATAGCTGATAATATTAGTGTAAACAACATGTTCCATTAGCTTAGATATGGAGCTAGTTAAGGATATTGGACAATAGTTGAGGGGATTAGAGTGGTCACCAGATTTGAATATGGGTATTACTTTAGCTACGCGCCAATCGCTAGGAATCGATCCAGATGATAATGACTGAGAAAAGAGTGATGACAATACTGGATAAATGCTCTCAGAAATGTTTTTCAGAATCTTGTTGTTAAAGCCCAGCGGATCAGAGCTAGAAGTTAGTTTAACATTATTCAGGAGGGTTTTAATTCCTTCGTCATTAATAACTATTTGGGGCATAGAAACCTCAAGAAATCGATCTAGGCTGGGAGCTGTAGCGATGTCTTCTAAAGTAAATACGGATGAGAATGCTGAAAGAAACATCTGAGCACATTCAGATGCAGGAATTGGAGTGTTGTTCGAGTCAGTAAGGATAATGTCATCAGAGCTGCGGGGATTAATAACGCGCCAGAATCTTCGTGGGTTATTGGTGATGATTGTTGGCAAAATATTGCTGAAGAATTCCCTGCGGGTTTTTTTTAGTAATACTTGGTATTCTTTATCGCTTTGCTTATACCTTTCAAGAGAACGAGTAGTTCGATGCGCTTTGGCTTGCCTGTACAGACGTTTTTTCTTGTTATTAGCTCTACGAAGCCTGAGATCAAACCAGGGTACACTTGGGTAGCACTTTATCGATATAAGAGGAATGCACTCATTGATGAGGTTAGTAAGTGTAGTTTTAAGCAACATCCAGTTCTCCTCAACAGAATGAGAGGACCAATCAGAAAGGTATTGCACTGAGAAGGAGGTTAATTCGGAGTTCATTTTGTGAAAGTTATCCCTGTTATAGCATCTTATCTTTTTTGGAACAGTTTTCCTTTCGCTGAACAGATAGTTGATGTGCCCGGTGACAATGTCGTGATCGGAAATTTGAAGAGTGTTGAATTTTCATTGTTTGCATCCTGTATGTATACTGGCTATTGAGAGAAATTGTTTTGCAAATCAAAGTTAATTGTTGGGTTTTATGGGGTTTAGCATCCCGAGGTGACTCGGGCTATGAAGGATGCCGTAGTGGAGGGCTGGGGATAATGTCGACCACCTGAGCTTCTTTAACGTGCCCTGACATCGCACAGTGCATGAGCCTGTAGCATTTCATCTCTATCGAAATGTGACCATTGAGTGTGAAATTGAACCAGCATGTTTCAGGTTGGCAGTCGAGCATCATAACCACTGAGCCAGAGCGGCAGCTTTGAATAGAGATGGAACAGTTTGGCTGATGATAATTTTTCTTTTTCCTTTCTTTTTTCAGGTCGTAAGCCCATCTTCTGGTATCTTCAATGAAGTGCTAATCCCTATTCCATCAAATTGACTACTTTTGTACAAATTATTTTGCTTTTATTTTCACTGTAGTGCAACTTCTTAATTGTGACTTAGCACTTGCTGTGATGGGCATTGTCACATTCCCAATTTGCTGTAATAATCTGTGGGTGACCAGTTTTGTACTTCAAGTTTGATGTCATGCTTTGGCAACTCTCCAATATTTATAAATTTTGCCCCACATATTTTATCTTTACTTTCACCAGAGCAAATGCTCCCCTCCCATCTCACACCTTCCCTACAGGTTGGATTGCAGCTTTGTGTCAAGGTATTCCTCAGATGCACAATGTACTTTTTGCACATTTTCACGAAGATAGTTGCACATGCTCAGAGCACCTTTTCTGATGACCAAACTGACATTGTTAATGAATGCAATAGTTGGTAGAAAGATTGTAGAACTCTGACAATCAAGTGGATAGCGTCAGTGCATTGTCAGGTGTCTTGGCGCTGCAGCGTTGAAACCACGCTTGTCATGTGCATGTCATGCTATTACGGTGATTGTTTGAGAGTCTGCACTTTTGTGGTCTTATTTCTTTGATGAGGTTTGAGCAGTGACACCTTGCATATATCCAGTTTTTGGATTAAAACAATAAAATGAAGAAAAAAGCAGAGCAAAGGGCACACCTTGAGTTGTCCATTTTTTTTTCTGTTCTATGTATTTCCAGTACTGTGGTGTTGCATTCTGAATAGTTCACACGACAAATATAGTTAACCAGCTGTCTCCAGAATCTGGCTTATGAACACTGAGGGGTGTGATTGCGTCGGGAAGCCCCGTAATATATGCCGCTGTTCAGAGATCGTTCTATGCCGTGATTTGCCATTGAAACTCGTGGAATAAAATTTCCTTCCACAGACGTGAAGTGAGATATATTGTGCCTTGAACTGTAAGCAGTGGAATCCATTTATTGTTTTTTCATTTTCAATGTCCCTTTATGCTGCCACTGCATTTTATTAAGTTATGTTGAGCTTATAAATTATTTAGAGGCAGCCTTCTGCTCTTGGTCTTGCGTGTAAACAAGCATGATTATTTGAACTTTAAACTTTCTGGTAAATTTTAATTTGTCTGATGTTGTCTATTATTTTTATCTTCATTTCTCTGCCTTGTTTTTGCTGTTGCAAACAGATTATATGGGCCCCAAGTATTTTTTTTTAAAGTGATGTAAGCGGCGTGCGGTCTAATATTTTCACCGTAAAGTTGATCTCCAACAAATGTAATGGCTGAGAAATCAGAATGGCCCTCTTGCTGCACTGAGTTTCATCTGGGGGATGTTTTTCTTATTTTTTACCTTCTTTTTTGTGAGCTCAAGTTGGTGAAAAGACAAAGATGGGACTGACGGGGCTAAAGTCATACAGAGGCTCAGAATATTTGTAGCTCATTACATATGCAGCTGTAGTGGCATGCTGTTAATGACCTTCTATATGCTGGATGTCATCTACGTGCCAGATAGGAAGGAAGGAATGTTTGGTGTCAGGTCTAAGCTTTATTTAACTTTGACCTGCTGACTTTGGCACCCAATGTGTCAACAACATAAGAGGGACTGATTAGAGGCACCTTCATAATTTATTTACCCTTCTTGAAGGTGGCATCAGTGTAGAACTATGGAGTGAGGCATATCCATCGCATTCTGGTAAACTTTTTTTTTTCTTTGTGCAGGCTCAGTCACTGATGGCAAATCCAGCTCAGTAACACAAGAAAAATCGCGAGGAAGGCGACGGTTCCTGTGCCATGATTGTGGTTATGCTACAACTGACGTCACAAACTTCAAGCGCCACCAGAGGAGACACACTGGGGAGCGGCCCTTTGAATGCAGACATTGCGGCAAGAGCTTCGCAGTGAAGAGGACCCTGGTAGCCCACATTTACACCCACACGGGTGAGAAGCCACACAAATGCACGCATTGCAGCAAACGATTCACGCAGAAGGCCACCCTGATTGTGCACCTCCGTACTCACACAGGCGAGAAACCGTTCACTTGCAGTTACTGTCCCCAGGGCTTCACACAGCAGAGCCACCTAGTAGACCACCTTCGCACCCACACAGGAGAGAGACCATACAAGTGCACCCATTGCAGCAAGAGTTTCAAAGTGAAGTGTGCACTGGTAGGCCACCTTTGCATCCACACAGGCGAGAAGCCGCACCAATGTCAGCTGTGTCCCATGGTCTTTGCAAGGAGGTCGAACCTAAAGAGGCACGTACAAAAACAACACTAGAATTGAAAACTGCTTCGTCCTCACTTTTCCTCTCGGACGTTAGCGTGTAGGTAGCAAGTATCATGAACAGCATAACCATGCAAAAGTGTCCACTGTTCTATAAAGCCCTAGCGTGTTATTTTGCAAGCTTTCACTGGGGACCTAAAGTGAAATTAAGGTTGTCCATCAACGTGCTGTCTAACAAAGATTGTGCCGTGTTGCGATCTGCCATATTCGCAAGGAACATGTTTGATTTCGGGTTGAACGATTGCAAACACTCCTGGTTCTCTGCTCATAAAAATTGGAACGTCATGAGGAAAGTGCTCTAGTCACAAATAAGTGGGGTTGTGCAGTAAAACTTCATTTTACTTTCTAAAGGGGTGCTGTATGCTACCCAGCTCATGTGTGGTTCCTGCATCAAAGCATTTTCTAGGCTGCCTAAGAAAGCCAGAACAGAATATTGTATGCACTTTGAATATTCATTTGTGTTAAATTTGCACATGAGACATCATAATAATTCCTTTTTCATCCAAGATTGGTCTTGCTATTAGAGCATTGGGACTTTAAAATTTGTGTTGGGTTGGTGCAAACATGAAGTGAATTTTTGTCTTGAGATGATGCATTATCTTGATGCAAAGTTTTATGCTACTGTGAAAGAAAGGCACTGTTTCATTGAGTTCCTTTTTTAAGTATTTTGCCTGTTACATGCTTTGCAGCATATGAGAAGAATTTTGTTTGTCATTTATGCTGTGTGTTCTTTCCGGGTTGAAATAAAGCTGCAGTTTTGCTGGCATGGTTTCACACTATGGAGAAAGTAGCTGTTATTGCGGGGCTATATCATCTTACGCTGCCTCCTAAGACCAGAACCAACAGTTCTATCAGTAGTCGTAGCAGTAGTAGTAGCTTAAGTAATTAACAGTATTTGTGAGTGCTCAGAAAGCGCATGTAAAATGCATTGAGCAATTAACCCTTTCACTGCCAGGTTTGTTTACTCACAGCTGCACACGCCCTGCCGGGTTTTTTTTTTTCATGTTAGTTTCCTGGAAATTTTTTGGTAGTAACGCACTAAAATGCTCTGCAGGGCATGTAGGCATGTTTATTGAGGATAATCTTATAGATATTAGTTGTACTGAATCAAATCTTCCAGCACCAATCGTGCCTATCGGATTTCCTCTTCTTACGCGGATTTTTCGGTGGAAGGGGGACTTCATTGCTGACATCACTCGACAAGGCACTTAGGTGGGCTCCTTCCTTGTTTTCATTATCATTGGACTCTAAATTGACAAGCAGTTTTGAATTTCTTCGTCCGTCATAGCGCGGACGAGTGTGACACATTGCCTCACATGGCTCCTGTGTCGAAACCAAAACGAAGCGACTTAGGTGTGGAAACATGCGCGCTATCTGTTGTGTAAAATTTACCCTACAAGGTCTATGAGTTTATAGCGTCTCTCCATAGATGGCGCTACATGTTTGCATCGTTTTTTCTTGAGCCAGTATGAGCCAGCCGCCGCGGTGGCTCAGCGGCTATGGTGCTCGGCTGCTGACCCAAAAGACGCGGGTTCGATACCGGCCGCGGCGGCTAGAATTTCTTTGGAGGAGAAATTCTAGAGGCCCGTGTACTGTGCGATGTCAGTGCACGTTAAAGAACCCCAGGTGGTCGAAATTTCCGGAGCCCTCCACTACGGCGTCTCTCATAGCCTTAGTCGCTTTGGGACGTTAAACCCCATAAAACTAAAACTAAACTATCTTACACGAGTATTATCGGGAGCGGCAGGGGGTGAGTTAAAAAGCCAAAACGAGTTAACTCGGGAGAGGCAGGGGGTGTGCATATGTGGTAGCCCGAGTTATCTCGGGAGTGGCAGTGAAAGGGTTAAGCACAGTAGCTCGTGCATTAAAGCGAGGGTCAAAAGTTTTAAGTAAGCACTGCATGACGACATCTATATTTTTAATCGGGATGCAGATAAAGTTTAGAGCATGTAAAACATTTTTTTAAGCTTTAGATGTATACTTGGGCACTGTGAAGCACTAAAGAATTTTGTACAAATTGCATTAGCCTGCCACTGAATGAGTCTTTCCTTATGCCCATAAGCATGGGGACACCTAGCAACATTGTGCACAAACTTGTTTGGAACCATGGTATGGTCTTCCTTTTAACTATGCTCTCATCATATTTTGCATTTCTTCCCTACAGCCGTATGATGATGCTGCATTAAGTACTAGGAGGTGCCTGTCTGCACTGCTGGTGCTGCCACCTCTTGAGCACGAATGTAACCCGTTCTGCAATTCTTCAATTTTCTGCATACATACAAATCCCCTGCATGCAAATGTCAGAGTTGCCTATTCTGTTTCATGAACCTTTTTGCCTGTGCAAGTGCAGAAATTGCTTTTGTGCTATTTGTGTGACTTTTCTTTGCTACCAATAACAGTTTATTGGCCACCTGCATTAGGTTCTCGATTTTTTTTGCAGGTTACTAGCTTCTGAACTTGATGCTACTTTGCTGTGGGCCTTTTTTAATCTTCTCACTGTGCATAGAAAATCCATCTTGCATGTGAAACTCTTCGGGTATATGCTAAATGCTTGTCAACCTAGCCTAGGAACTCACATAACCAAAACAAGGTGGCTCACTGAAACATACCAGCATCTCTCAGAATGGTGGTGATGTACAGGCATTTTATAATAAGGGAGTAATTACTCATTTGCATCCACCCAGGCACAGCCATAGGGCTACAAATTCAATTCGCTCTCACCCTACCATAACCTTGCCGTCCCGGTTAGCTCAGTTGGTAGAGCGACTGCTCCGGTGAAGCAGTGGTCCCGGGTTCGAACCCCGGACCAGCACGAATTTTTCTTTAACTACGTAGTTTCTGAGGAAGCTGTATAGCTTTCCTTTGTAGCCGTATGGCTGCGCTTGGGTGGATGCCAATGAGTAATTGCTCCCTTATTACAAATTTACTCCACCTTGGAGGATTCCCCTAAACATTTGACCAACAGGCATTTTATCTGACTTTATTAAGTGACGAGAAACGGGCTCATTAGTGCTAACAGTGAGATGCTTTTCTGACTTTGGAATGTTCCGACATCTCAAATTATCCCTTTTGTTAATCATTTCTCTTCAGCACATGCCATCTTTCTGCACTCTGTGCTGTACCAGCTTGCCCAGATACAAAGTAGACTAGGTCCAGCTTCCAGTATTTGGAAATGAAGCTAGCTTCATTAGTAGTAGTAGTGATAGTAGCACAGCAATAATAAGTGGTTCTAGTGACAAGTCGTTTGTACGGTCTCATGAAATGGATTGAGCAGTTAACCGTACACATCTTTAATTTTGTTTTTTGTCGCACTATGGAACATTGCTCTGTTCATTTTTGCAAGCATGGGAGTGTGTAAACAATCGCAAGGAGGCAATGGCCCCAATTTCCTGAAGCCATGTTTCTGGGCATCTAAGATTAACTCAGAATTTTAGTTTTGTTATAAGTTTAGATGTTGCAAATATAGCAGCATGAAAACTACTTCTCTGTTAAAAGCATACTTGAGTGGAAAGCGATAAGTTCTGACTCTTCCCCAAAATTTGCTGCCTTTTTTGACATTCTAGATTCATGTTTTTTGCTGTCTATGGCTAATATTCACATTTCCACTCTTCAGTGAGAAATGCAAGAAAGACTTAAAGCAGATGTTTTGAATCTCCCACATGCTTGATTTATTTTCACACATCTTCTGACAGTGGACGCCTCTTTAAATCTGAAGAGTGTTGGCTTTGCACTCTTTTATATCTTGTTTGTAGCAACTAGCTGAATTGTTGTTTTGAATGTATATAAGAGCTTTCCGACTGGATGTAGCCCCTTGAATCCAGTCAGCTGAGTGCAAGTACCTGAATTCTTCAGCAAGCACTGGAATGACCCAGTTCTACTGCTGTCCACATTCACCTTTGGTATCCCTAGTCTCATGAAACACTGCAGTCATTTCCCTTCTTGGTCTTGCTTCCAGATTTGCACCGTGCGTCCTCAGCTTGTCGCAGTTCCAGTTGTGTTGATGTGGGAAGTCTTAAAGAGAAATGCATTAATTGTGGTTAGAACATGTCTGGGGTATATTTTCTTTTCTTTTTTTTTCAGGTTGTAAGCGGATCTTCTGAGATTTCCGACAAAGTGCGAAACACCACTCCAAAAATCAAATTACTTTGGGCCAAGACATTGTTACTTCCTTCCTTTTACACTGCAAGCAAAACTGTTTCACTGTGTCTTGGCAGTTGCTGTTGTGCGTTGGCACATTCACAAATTTGAGCAGGAGTGCTACATGATGCTTAGCAGCTTGCTAGTATTCCTATGGATTTACCTTGGATATCCTTATATTGATTTCATAGCTCCTGTTCTCCTCTAGCTGTTTCATACTTTTCCTTACCAGCGGTAGTGTTCCCAGGGTGCAGTGATTGCCAAGATGGTGGTTGCATTTGCCTAGAAAAAGTTTTGTAATAATTGTATCAGTGTTTTTTACAGGTATTGTAGCTGCGCAATGCACCTGGACTCTACAATAGCCCTGCTCGAAACGTGAAAATTTGACTTGGTCTTGCACGACACGGCGAATGGTAGGAGCCAAAGACGGGGTCGAGTCAGGAACTTGGCGGGCGGGGTCTTGAAAATGTGATATGAGAGACAGCTGGCGAGCGACCTCTTCACGAACGAAGGCTTTGATTTGGTTGAGAAGAGGGGAGTCCTCAGGAGAAGTACCACCCAAGGCCAGTGTAGAGAGGGCCTCGTCGCAGACATCGGCACGCCGTGTGGAAGCGCGCTGCTTGCGGAGCTCGTCATAGCTCTGGCAAAGCTTAATAACCTCACTGACGGTGGTAGGATTTTTCGCGAGGAGCATCTGAAATGCGTCGTCAGTGATGCCTTTGAGGATCTGGTGGATCTTGTCCGCTTCTGGCATGGCGGCGTTGACACGTTTGCAGAGGTCAACGATGTCCTCAATGTAACTTGTGAAGGTCTCGTCGGTGTGTTGAGCGCGGTCCCGTAAGCGCTGTTCGGCACGGAGCTTGCGCACCGCAGGGCGGCCGAATACTTCCGCAAAACTCTTCTTAAATACGGGCCAAGTGGGTAGGTCCGCCTCATGGTTTCGAAACCAGAGGTTCGCCACGCCCGTGAGATAAAAGATGACGTTACTCAGCTTGATAGTGTCATCCCATTTGTTGTAGCTGCTCACTCGCTCATACGATGACAACCAGTCGTCAACATCTTGGTCGGCAGTGCCACTGAAGAGGGCAGAGTCACGCTGCCGGATGGCGCCAGAACAAATGACGGTGGTTGAACTGGCCGCCGGTGTTGGGGCAGTCTCATTTGGCATGGTTGACACAGGCGGCGGCGTACGGCTCCGGAGTTCCAGGTTGGTAGGGGACGTACCCCGCACCTCCACCAATTGTAGGGGTGCGTTTATTAGGCGTCCTCAAGAGACCGAACCGCTGTGCAGGGTCTGGCAGCGTAGACGGGCGTAGCCAGCACCAAGAGAGAAGAGAGCGGGGGAACATCGTCGTCGTCACGCGCAGCGTACTGTCGGCGCAAAACTTCGTTGTCGTCAGGCGCAGCGCAGTGTCGGCGCATGGTGGTAGCGGAACCTGTCACACTTGGCACACTACACCAGATTGAATTCTTTTTTTTTTGCATGGCACTTTACTCTGAATTAGATGTGACCTTGCTTTGGGCCTGTATTGTGCTTGGGATGGCTCACAGGGGATGCATTCAACAGGCGAGTTGTATCACGGTGTATATAAACTAGTAGTGAAGCTTGCCTAAAATGTCATAGTACATCTGAAACGCACCTCGAGCCGTACAGGTTTCTCTTGGTCGAAGCAGTTAACCTGGCCAATTGTGACGTTTTAGAAAACTGAATTTATGAGTGCTAACATTTTAGGCAAGGATTTCGAAATAGTTTCCCAAGTTCACTTTTCAACGTCGTGTTTTCTGTCTTGTAGATTGTTTTTTCTTTAGCACATTCCATCTCTTCCCTCTCAGTTGGCAATATGTTGTTTAGCCAATATGCCAATATTGCCAATATTTCGTTTAGACTAGGTCTGCCTGTCGCTGTTTGCAAATGAACCTGACCTAAGAGTAGGAGCAGCAGCAGTGATAGCAGTAATAGTGATAATCTCTCTTCATCTGGGTGTGCTTGTAGTATTCAATTACCAGTTAAGTAGAGCTGCATGTGACATTCTGTTTTTATTGCACACATAATGCATTACTCTGTTAATTTTTGCAGGCATTCAAGCTAATATGAGAAAAGCAAAGAAAAACGCTTTGCGGCAAAATATGCCTCAAGGCAACTACTCTGCCTGACAGTCGTAGTCTAAAACGGCATGTTTTGGCAATTTTAACTTGTAATGAATGTGGGTACAGTGGGCCACTTCAAGTTTTTGCTAATGGTACCTCGGTTGGTGTTTGTGTGATTGAGTGACAACTGGGTTTTGGGCGAATGTTCCTGTAAGACATGCACATAAATGCACAAAGACAAAAGTGAGTTCAAGCTTCGTGATTGCGGTTCATAAAATATGCTATGGTATTGCACTTACATACCATTTGAAGTCTTTCCCCACAGCAATATATGAGATGAAGTCTCCTGAAACGAGCCTGTATTTATGCTGTGCTGCGTGAAGAAATGATTTGCCTTGTTGCTGTTATATTTCCAGAAATATGGCTGTCTTGCCACTTTATTATGATTGTTCTTTTTGCATCATATTTGCACTCTGAACATTAATGAGAGTCTGTGTATGAGTTGCGCGGCGGTGGCTTAGTGGTTATGGTGCTCGGCTGCTGACTCAAAAGACGAGAGTTCGATCCCGGCTGCAGCAGTCGAATTTCGATGGAGGTGAGATTTTAGAGGCCCGTGTAGTGCGTGATGAAAGTGCATGTTAAAGAATCCCAGGTGGTCGAAATTTCTGGAGCCCTTCACTACGCCGTCCCTCATAGCCTGAGTCGCCTTGGGACGTTGAACACCCATAAACCAAACAAGTGTATGAGTGTCAGGTGTGTAAACAGATCGAGGGTGGTGAGAACGCAAACTCTTAGACAAGAGGTATGTGCGGGGTTCAATCCAGTGTGGCTGGCTGCCCACCAGTGATGCGAAAGGTGCAAACTTTCCTCTGACCTAGTGCGCAGGTTATCTGTGGTGAAATGCTTGGAAAATGGGCCTCTGACCCCACCTTGGATAAGTGCAGATACTCTGTGCCACGGTGCACTTTGGTCGCGGCTACCCTTGATCCATAAGAATCCATCATGATCATCATGAATTCAAAGCAGGTTTGATAAGCGCCTTGCTTAGTCCTTTCTAAAATTCTTGACATGCCCTATGGCGAATATCATTTCTCAATAATAAGCAAAAGTGAGACGGATGCAGAAAATATCCAGTTTACATCACTGCATGCTTTGCAAATGGAAGTGACAAGTAAGACTGCAGCCTTGTGTATTTTGGTACTGCATCCCATTTTAAATGTGAAGAGTGTTGGATTTTCACTGTTTGCGTCTTGTATGTATACTGGGTATCAAGAGAAATTGTTTGGCAAATCAGTCATTTTAGGTTGATGCAGTCCCTGGAAGCAAATCTACACTGCTCAAGTATCTGAATCCTGCATAAAGCAGCTGAGTGATCCAGTTCGTTTGGTGTCTGAGCGCATCTGTGATATCCGACTTTCGATGAAAGCATTAGCTGAAGGCTCTTTTCTTTCTGCAACATTCTGCATTCGCATCAGCCAACCTTCGCTTTTCACAATATCGCTTGTTGTGCAAATGAAGGCTGGAAAAGAAAGTGCATGTATATGGACACTTTTGTTGGGTTTTATGGGGTTTAGCATCCCAATGTGACTCGGGCTATGAGGGATGCCGTAGTGCATGGCTTGGGATAATTTCGACCACCTTGGCTTCTTTTATGTGCCCTGACATCACACAAGTGCATGAGGCTGTAGCATTTCAGCTCTAATGAAATGTGACCATCGAGTGTGAAATTGAACCAGCATGTTTCAGGTTGGCAGTAGAGCATCATAACCACTGATCTACAGCGGCAGCTTTGAATAGAGATGGAGAGCTTTGGCTGAAAATAATTTTTCTTTTCTTTATTTTTTTTTTCAGATCCTAAGCCTTTCTTCTGGTATCTTCAATGAAGTTCAAGTCCCATCATATTTTTGACTGCTTTTGTGCAAATTATTTTGCTTGCTTTTTCCTACTGCAGTTCAACTTGTGCTCTGATGAGCATTGTCTTATGCAAATTTGTTGTAATAATCTGCGGCTGATTAATTTTGTACTTCAAGTTTTGATGTCAGGCTTTGGCATCTCCCCACTATTTATAAATTTTGCCCCACATATTTAACTTTACTTTCACCAGAGCAAATGCTCTCCTCCCATCTCGCACCTTCTCTACAGGTAGGATTGCAGCTTTGAGTCAAAGTATTCCTCAGATGCACGATGTACTTTTTGCACATTTTCACGAAGATAGTTGCACATGCTCGGAGTACTTTCTTTGATGACCAAACTGACATTGTTAACGGGTGGAATAGGTGGTAGAAAGATTGTAGAACTGTGATAATCATGTGGGTAGCATCGGTGCATTGTCAGGTGTCTCAGTGCTGCAGCGTTGAAACCACACTTGTCATGTGCATGTCATGTTTTTAGGGTGCGTGTCTGAGATTGTCTGAACTTTGGTGGCCTTATTTCTTTGACGAGATTTGAGCCGTGATATATTGAATGTATCCAATCTGTGGATTTAAAACAATAAAATGAGCAAGAAAAAAGCCTGACACAGGGCACACCTTGAGTTGTCCATTTTTTTTCTGTTCTATGTATCTCCAGTACCGTGGTGTTGCATTATAACTAGTTTGGACGACAAATATGGTTAACCAGGTGTCCCCAAAATCTGGCTTATGAGCACTGAGCGGTGTGATTGTGTCAGGAGGCCCGTAAATATGCCGCTGTTCAGACATTGTGCTATGCCGTGCTTTGCCATTGAAACTCATGGAATCAAATTTTCTTGCACAGATGTGAAGTGTGATATTGAGGCAGCCTTCTGCACATGGTCTTAGGTGTAAACAACCATGATTATTAGAACTGCTTTAAACTTTCTGATCAATTTTAATTTGTGTGAAGTTGTGTATTATTTCGCATCTTCATTTCTTTGCCAAGTTTTTGCTGTTTTTCAAGCAGATTATATGGGTCCCGTAGTTTTAAGTCATGCAAGTGGCGTGTAGTTTGATATTTGCACCGTAAAGTTGATCTCCGAAAAATGTAATGGTTGGAAAATCAGAGTGGTCCCCTTGCTCCATGAAAATTCATCTGGTGGATGTTTTTCATATTTTTACCTTTTTTTGTGAGCTCAAATTAGTGAAAATACAAAGATGGGACAAACGGTGCTAAAGTCATACAGAGGCTCAGAATATTTGTAGCTATTTACATATGCAACCACTTTTGTAGTGGCATGCTGGTAATGACATTCTGTATGCTGGATGTTATCTGCGTCCCAGCTAGGAAAAAGGAATGTTTAGTGTCAGGTCTAAGCTTTATTTAAGTTTGACTTGCTGACTTTGGCACCCAATGTGTCAACAACATAAGAGTGACTGATTAGAGGCACCTTCATCATTTATTTACCCTTCTTGAAGGTGGCATCAGTGTAGAACTATGGAGTGAGGCATATCCCTCGCATTTTGGTTAACTTTTTTTTTTCTTAACGCAGGCTCTGTCACTGATGGCAAATCCAGCTCGCCAACAAAAGAAAAAACGCGAGGAAGGCGACAGTTCCTGTGCCAAGATTGTGGTTATGCTACAACTGTATACACAAACTTCAAGCGCCACCAGAGGACACACACTGGGGAGCGGCCCTTTGAATGCAGACACTGTGGCAAGAGCTTCGCATTGAAGGGGAACCTGGTAGCCCACATTTACACCCACACGGGCGAGAAGCCACACAAATGCACGCATTGCAGCAAAAGATTCACGCGGAAGGGCGGCCTGATTGTGCACCTCCGAACTCACACAGGCGAGAAACCGTTCACTTGCAGTTGTTGTCCCCAAAGCTTCACTCAGCAGAACCACCTAGTATACCACCTTCGCACCCACACAAGAGAGAGACCATACAAGTGCACCCATTGCACAAAGAGCTTCAAAGTGAAGTCTGCACTGGTAGACCACCTTCGCATCCACACAGGCGAGAAGCCGTACCAATGCCAGCTGTGTCCACTATCCTTTGCGTGCAGGTCGAACTTTAAGAGGCACATGCAAAAAAACACTAGAATTAAAAAGTGCTCCTTCCTCACTTTTGCTTGCAAATGTTAGCGTGTAGGTAGCAAGTATCATGAACAGCATAGCCATGCAAAAATGTCCACTATTTTATAAAGCCCTAGCTTGTTATTTTGCAAGCTTTCACTGGTGACCTAAAGTGAAGTTTGTCCATCAACGTGCCTTCTAACAAAGACTGTGCTGTGTTACGGTCTGCCATATTGACAAGAAGCATGTTTGATTTCGAGTTGAACGATTGCAAACACTTGTGGCTCTGTGCTCATAAAAATTGGAATGGCATGAGGAAAATGATTAGTCACAGATAAGTGTGGTTGTGTAGTAAAATTTCATTTTACTTACTATAGAGGTGCTGTGTGCAACCCAGCTCTTGTGTGTTTCCTGTAGCAAAGCATATTCTAGGCTGCCTAAGAAAACCAGAACAGACTATTGTATGCACTTTGAATATTGACTTGTGTTTAATTTGCACATGAGGCATAATAAGGATTCCTTTTGCATTCAAGAGTGGTATTGCTATTAGGGCTTTGGAACATTAAAATATGTGTTGGGTAGGTGCAAACACGCAGCAAATTTTTGTCTTGAGATGATACATTACCTTTGTGCAAAGTTTCAAGCTACAGTGAAAGACACTGTTTCTTTAATGTTTGAGTTACATTTTGAAATATTTTGCCTGTTAAATGGTTTGCAACATGCACGAATTTTGTGTTTAATATTTGTGCTATGTGTTCTTTCCTGGTTAAAATAAAACTACAGTTTTGCTGAAATGTTTTCACATTATGGAGAATGCAGTTGTTGCATTGTTATTTCACCTAATGCTACCTCCTAAATAACATTGTCTAATTTTAGTGTACAGGAGAGTGGCCAAGCTTCAAGTAAAAGGGTAGAAGTTTGGACAAGTTCGTATGGTGTCATGGTGAATATGCCTGCGTGAATGACATAGTCGTGAAAGGAGATAATACAAGTGCTGTCCCCATCATGTTCCTGTTTTTCGTGCTGGTAGGTTTGCCATGATTTCAAGTAAAATTTATAATTGCAACGTTTCCAATGAGGGACAGAAATGTTGCCCAGTTGATGCCTTTCAGATTTGTGCAGTTATAGATGCATAAAAGGACCAAGAGAGTGTCAGGTATCGTTTATGTCCAGGCATTATGTCAGTCGGTAACTTCTTTGTAGTATAATAGTAATTCCCATCTGCTCTGTATGTGTCCCTACGTTAAAAGTATGGACTGCACCCTTGTTATATGTGGTGACTTGAATTACAGATTTTCATATAAGAGACGAGCTGCTTAGCAACCATTTGCATATTGCAGTGTGCCTTACCATGTAGTGTTTCAGCAGTAAATGTCATGGTGTACAGAGCGTAATTGCATTTATTAGATATATTGCTCAGTTGACAGGGGCTTGGGCAGCCCTAAACCCAGAAATGTGCATGGTTTGCCTACTGTGCCAAAATATATTGAGCATTACACCATGTGCCACTTTCAGCAATTGGGCAAAATACGAATATGTGGAACACACTTCATTCTTTATGAGATTAGACACACAGACATTATCAGAGCAGTTGGTCGTTAAGGGAACACATAGGTAAAAAAAATGACAGCTTTTGCCTAAAAATAACTTTTTGCATTCTTGCTTGCTTTATTTGTTCCACAAAAACCCCTAAAGGCCCTCACTATGAGGGTATTACATGAAGGGTGTCGAAAGTGGAGAAGTACCAGGATGCAGTGTAAACTTGCAATTACAGCAACGTGGCAAACAAAACAATAAAGAAAGCTAGAAAAACAAAGAGATGGATAGGCTGCAGATATCAAAATGTGGCAGAAATACAACATAAAATGTGGACATATCAAAGAAAGGAACATAAATACAAAATATGAAAATTATAAACACAGACGGTAAGCAGACGAAAAGTATCTGGAAAACTGCAAGGCTCTTACTTTTTTAAAGCCCTTGAAATATTGTTGCATTCATTTCAGTCGCGATATTAAATGACAGCCGATTCAAGTCAATAATGGTTTTAGGTAGGGAAGATTTGGCAGATGTTTTTGTGTGGCATATGGTGCGCTTGGTCTTCAAAGATTGGTCACAGCGCGAATGGAAGGACTGCTTAGGGGGAGTAAAAGAAATGATTGTGAAGCAATTAACAATGATAAATTACTCTGAAAAAGTGTTAGGCGAACAAGCTTGCGACAGCGAGAGCAGTGATCTCATCCAGCCTGTGCTTTTAACACCATGACACCCCTGAAACTTGAGCAATTTGAAGAAATGAAAAGATGATCACTATTTCGCAGGGATTAGATATCTATGATGTAGGATTTCTCTGGGTCCCATATTGCTGAGGTGTATTCAATTTTAGGTCCAATCAAACCAGTATAAGGAAGCATAGGCACCAAGTTTTTAACCTGCAGGAGGGGGGGGGGGGGGGCATTTAGCACCCTCTCTCTTTTTCATTCACCCTCCCCCCCCCCCCCCCCCCCTTCCTCCAGGCATGCTCCTAGGCGAGAGATATTTATTTTACTCTCAGAATACAGAGTACATTACAGAGGGGAACAGCAATTCATAGCAATATAGAAGATAAAAAAACGGTAAGGGAGCCAAGTACTGATCCTTGAGAAACCCCATAACCAAGAGGTACGGTAGAGGAATCGGCGTCATTAATGCTGATAAATTCAACATGAGAAGAAGGAAATCCTCAGATCTAGTTAAGAACTGCGGGGTCATTGTTCAGCACACTTAGTTTATGTATTACCAGTGAGTTATTAACTTTATCGAATGCTTTAGCAAAGTCGAGAAATAAGCAGTAAAGATGAAAAAGCGGTGTCCAAATAGAAGTGCAAGTCGTAAGTGAAGGAAAGTTTAGGGTTTATGGTTTCTGGGTGTTGAACATCCCAAAGCGACTCAGGCTATTAAGGAAAGTAGTTGAATCTCACAAGAGAAAAACTTTCGGAAGCCAAGCTCTGTTAGAGAGAAGAAATTGTTATGCTCCAGAAAATTAACAAGATGTGTAAATATATCTGCCATTATTTTGCATGCTATTGATCTCAAAGATATGGGTCAATGGTTGGATAAATTCGGATTATCTCCGGCTGTATGTACTGGTATGACCACAGATGTCTTCCAGTCTTCAGTAGTACACCATGACGATACGATAGTGAGAATGTGCATTTCATGATGGCAGAACTATACTCTTTAGCATTCCATATAAATTTGCCATTTATACCATCAATTCTGCTAGAAGATGTTAATTTGAAATCGATAATCGGTATGATGCCTTGTAAGTCGAACATGGTGGGATTCATTGCAAAATGATTGCACAGCTGGAGATCGGGATGTCGGATAACATTGGATGAAGAAGGAAACAACTTAACGAAAGTATAATCTAATACAGTAGCACAGAGGTGGTCGGGAGCAGGTTTGCCGGTGGGTGCAATAACGACACTTTATTGGTGTTTCCTGGTTTTGGGGGTTAGTAATTAAGACGAGTGAATGCTCTGCTAAGCATGGTAATCGAATCTGACTCCATCGTAAAACTCATGCTTCCCGTTAATTGACGGCGACTACACATCGTCGAAGTTGCAGCACATTGCTCATCCATGGGTCCGTTGAAGGTAAGCACATGTTGCATGCAGTTGTGGGAGTGCCGTCGGCTCTGCATACGCAACTGTGGCGAAGCGCAGCGAGTCACGTGATTCGATATACCCACTGAACACAGTAACGTCTTCGCAAGCGAGACATCTTGCCGACAGAGGTCTTAAAAACATCGTCTGGAAAATATTACGAACGTTTTATATGTTTCTAGCAAGGACATCTTTAAACATCTTGTAGCTTTCCTGTAGCAGGGCTAATGCATCACAAATTTTGGGATATAAGACGTTGTGCAAGCTGTCCACAAGATGTCTTTTATAGCGTTTATTATTCTTCTTTAAACAGCTAGAATTATAAGGCATTCTGCGAGACATTCAAGGTCTAGGCAGGACTTCTAACAATATTTTGTAGCTCTCCTATAACACTGCAAATTTTGCAATACAAGACGTTGCACAAGATCTGAACAAGATGTTTATAACGTTATCTATACTTTTCCAAATAGATACTTACACACCAGTTAAGAAATTTAAAGCACCATGCAACAGCTGCTCTACATTTTATAAAAAAAAGTGCCCCCTACCCCCCCCCCAGAAAAGAAAGGAAGCAAGGTACTTAAATGAAAAATGAGTTGTAGTCACGCTTTCAGCAGAATAAAATTTTATTTCACAACTTTAAGAAAACAAGAACAGACCACATACCATGCACAGTTGTGCACTTGCACAAGACTGCAAACATATGCAAACACATAAGTCCTTATTTTTATTAAATCTTGAGTAACCTGTCATATTAATATTAAAAAAAATACAATAGCAACCTGTTACAGCAGAGCTGCACTACAGCTTACAACAATACAGCACAAACTGCTATGCAGAGTATTAAATAGCACAGGGGCCCATTTACTCAGATTGCAGACTAATACAAGTCAAGAATGTATACAAAAGTAAAGTGCACATGTATTTCAGTGCACATATGACATAATGTTGCACTCACAAGATGCTTTCAAGGCACAGGTTAATTTTCCAAGACCCTGCTAGGGCTTAAGAAACTGTCTGCACAATAAAAAGAGACTGCAAAGCGAGATTTGTGTACAGGGGCTTACAGGCAAAACAAGAGCAAAGTTCACATCAAATTTGAAAACATTGGAAATGGCTTGACAAACGCTTTAAGCAAGAAAATAAGGCACAGTATAAGTTATGCTTGGAGGTATTCTTACAGAACAGTATCACATTTTGTCCAACGAACAGGTTCAAATACACAGATCAAATGAGCATAGACCCATTCCAGCACTTGTGCAATTAGCAACAGTTATATATATAGATGCTGGCAATGGCTTGGCAAAACTCAATTTCACTAAAATGGACGGCATGATAAACATACATTAATGCCTAGAGCTGTTTTTCCACATCAGTATCAGAGAATGTAGGCAGAAAGCCATTCTCCACTAAGGCAAGACTAAAAAGAAAAAGTCAGCAAAGAAGAATTTGTTAACCCTTAACATGACTAGAACAGTTTGCAAAAAAAAAAATCTGCACCTTTCAGGACAGGGGCTCCGTGCAATAGAGGCACCTGCTGATGCAGTTGCATAAAAACAGAACAAAAAGAAAAACAGCTACAATTAGAAGTGTTCTAAATCAGTATCACGGGTGTAGCCAGGAAGCGATTCAAGGACTAAGACAACAACTAAAAAAAAAAGAAACAAAAGCAGCATTTGTTAACCCTTAACATGACTAGAACAGTTTGGAAAAAAAAAATCTGCACCTTTCAGGACAGGGGTTCGAGACACAGGGGAGGCACTTGCTGGTGAGGTTGCACAGAGAGAAAAGCAGCTCTGTCGAGAGCTGTTCTAATCAGTACAACGTTATGTGGCTAGGAAGACATTCCCCCACTAAAGCAACAGGTTTAAAAAAAAAGGTCTTCAGCTTTCAGTACATGGGTCCTCACACGCAGCATCCAGATCAGGGGCTCGATAGAGGGGAGGGACCTCCTTATGTAGTCCTGTAGGGGTGTTGAGAATTGCAGTGCTAGATTAGTGTTCTGGCCATTCATAATGAAATTCATGATCAGCGTAACTACAGCCACTGAGCTCAAGGACAAGCCCATTTCTGAACACTACAGCATGCAGTGATATGGAGAAAGACTACAGCTGACAGCATCATGATTTATACCCATTACACTTCACAAAACAGTCACTCCGAAGCAACTAATTTAAAAGGGTACGTTGTTGGGACAGTTGGTCAGGCATATCTTCAAAGTATACTGCACACACAAAAACAAGGACGAGAAAATACACACAACAAGCGCAGAGCAACTAACAAGCAACCAAAGCTGCTAACCCACACAGGATAGAGAAAAGTGCTCTTTTAACCGCGAATGCCATTTAAGCTCCACAAGCAGAGGTCCACAATGGCAGCTACCTTTTTCATACGAATGAGCACAATATTTCATGCTGGATTTGCCACCTGCTGCCACTGAACAAAAACTATGGCACTGAACGGGCATAAAAGTTACAGCTGCAGAAAACGGTAGCACTGCATCCATCCCTTCTCAGGCATGTAGCCAGAAATTTTTTTCAGGAGGCACCAAAATTGATAATTTTGCCAAGCAGGGGAGGCGAGGAATACCCATTAGGAACACTGACAAGAGAGCATAGCATGCCCCCTATGGAATAAGTCTGCTAGGGAAGCTGCAGTATTTATTTCTCTACTGAATACTGTAGCCCTAAGCCCAAGCAAAAAGAGCATGTACAATAAAAAAAGCAGATGAACGTCAAAACTAGTTAGACCAGAAAATGAAAATGAAATAAAAAAGTAGAAAGCTTTCGTACCTTTTGGCTGCATTTTTGACACGGGCTGAACAATTTTTCAGCCATGCCATTACACCATCTCGTATATCTTTTAATGTCGCTTGTGACATGCTTTGCATCTGGCTTACTGCTTCTGCAGATAAATAGTAAATTGTGGACATTTTTAGAAATACATGACAGTACATGTCATACTTAAAAGGAATACGAGAAATTATTAAATTTGCTCCTAATGCGGATAAAAGTAGCCTTCACCGTGAATCAGAAACATGGCATCAGACTCCTCTCGAGCACTTATTGGTCTATTTTTCCCCACTTCTGGTAAAGGCTACTTTTCTCAAGTTACAACTTGGTTTAACCATTTCTCGTGTCATGTCAGCAAATACCTGCAACAATTTTTTTAAAAGTGCAGTCGATTTAATATTCTGAACAAGAAGTGAACTGGAAATCAAATTTGGCTCACTTAAGGGAAGCCTTGTTATTACACTGCAGTTCATATTACAGATTCCTCCACACACTTTCAAGGTAATAAATGTTCAGTTGAAACAAATTTCCATTACTTTTTAATCAATGGTTTGGCACCTTGCCGCAGTCATGGCTGGCTATATAGCTGTATGAATTTTCATATATTCTAGTACTATTGTGATTCTTGAACAAAAGGAAAGCTGGCTGTGTACAGGTGTGGCACTATTAAGCACACAGCCTTGGACACACGAAGGCACACCCTTGTCACATGGGAGCATGCCATGCAGCCTGGTCTGCAGCTCATCTCTAGCGATGACGACCATGGCCCAGCTCTGCTGCAGTCCGACACAACCAGGAGTGTGATAAGCAGCGTGGGACTGGGTCAGTCTGCTGCTAAATGACATGCATTCTCTTTAGATGCCTATACTCTACATGGAGAGCTCAAGTTTACTGTGCTGCGACGACTACAAGGTGGTCTTGGAAACGCAGGAATTAATTACGCCAATTACACCAAAAATTAAATACACCTAAACTACAGGCACCCACATATTTGTCTACAGTGCTGGATCAACAAGCTCTATTGAGCATTATTCATCACTGTCTTAGTGTATTATTTTTTCAGACACCGAGAAACTAGTTAAAATCATTGCAAACATCTACGCACAAAATTGTGTTCTCTACACCACTCATAACTGACAGCATTGTACTCTGTAGTGCGTGGCTCAAGTGCTTGCAAGAGGTGTGTGGATGACAGTACAAAAATCTCCCACTGTGGCGACTGAATGTGCAAATTTAAAAGCTACTCCAGTGTAGTTTATAAGCTTACTAGTTGAAATGGCTGACTTCACTTCTAATATTCACTATTACTGACAATACCTCAGTTCATTTTTCTAATCTGAGTATTTTTACTCCTTCACTACAAACACTTCACCATTCAGCCACCATAATCTCGAATCAATTTATTTTGCATTAAAAAAGTCAATTAGAACATTCCAACCGGATGAGAATATAAGGCATACCAGTCGTATGCATAAAAATTAAAGATAAAGGTGGATCATTCCTGGTTATCCCTTTTTGCTTAATTTAGTGAAACTAAGCCCCATACAGCATTCACCGGAGTTAAAAAAAAAATCAAACCCAGAAGAAGCCAATTTACATAGCAATTCATCCACCTGAAGGCTTCCATTAGCAGAGAGCCATGTTACCTTGTTTGCCCCATGACGCACTAAATATACAGCTTAACATTATTATTTCACTAAAGAAAGAGGCTAAGGACTCACTCTGAACAACAACGAAAAGGCGCAGGTCGGCAAATGCTTTTTTTACCCTTTTGGCCGTAGAGGCTGAATTTTTGGCCAAGTTCATTTGTCAAAAGCCGTGCCAATATGCGCGCTGTCGCTGAATGCGGGTTGTTTCCGCCCGTACTGGCAAGCTGACTGACCTGCATAAAGAACCCGGTAAGCCAGAAAAACATCCATTTTTCGAAGTAGCCACAGCTGTGCACCTGCCACTAAAAAAATTTCTCATACAGCCATCAAAAGCATCCAAATGGATTAAATAAGAAGGGAAAGTAAAGCTGCCTCTACAACAACAAAAAAGAAAACTAATGCACAGATGAAATATGCAAGACTAAGCACTGCTTGCATTATTTTTAATGAAGCACAAGGTATTGATTTCACATTTCTAGGTAAATGAGGTTAGGTATGGTTGCTGCTGCCAAACATTACAACTCAATTATTTTCATCTTAACTGCAGTGGAGTGGAAGGTGCAAGCACAAGATGACATCTTTGAGCATACTCTTCTCATGCGCTCACCAGTCAACTTAAGAGGCAAGAAATCTGCCTTGAGCTTGTTTCCACTCCGCTGCACACAACTTCCGAGACGAAGTTTAACACTATCCACTAAAATCTAAAACTCATGTGCAGCTCAATTAACTGATGTTACCTGCATGCAAAAAATGTTTAAGCAAATGAGTTTAATTATACCATCTCAGTACACAGTGCCTGGCTCGCCTCCAGCTTTTTTTCAATCTCAACGACATCCTGTTCAGTTTTTAAAGGCAGCATGGCAATGATGTTGTCTGCGCAGCCCTGGTGCACTTCTTTCACAGAAAGCATTTCCTTTATAGCCCTGACTTCCTTCTTGAGAACACACAACTCTCGCAGGACAAGCAGAGAGGTATCTGGAAAAGCAACAATAAAGCCATAAAAATGGGCGCACAAACACCTCCAGAATGCGACTGTCCTCGCTCACAAGGTTCTGTATTTCAAATCAATGAACATTTGTTTTTTTTTTAGCACATGCATGCCTTACGCTCCAATTTTTTACCTGCTTGTTCTGAAAATATTAATAATACTGTAACTGCAAACAGCAGACTATTCAATACGTAGCCAGGCATTATTAATGATGCTGCACATTTGTTGATGGACTACGCATCTCCGCCTCCATCTTATGCAGAAAGGGTACAAAGCTAGGTCACATGGAGTTGCTAAGCATGTCTTGAAACCTAATGGCGTTCAGTGAAGCTAAGAAAGCCGAGAGCCCGAGGGTTAGTCTACGAAATGCCCCTGCTGAGTCACCCTTGGCTTGCAAACAGAAAAAAAGCAAAGTAATGAAAGACACAAAATGAAATTTGATAGTAAATTTGTTACATTGTTACACATACCTTGTGCAGAGCAAGGCACCAAATCATGTTGGCCACTTCCAGGAGGTGACTCCACAACAGGTGACTGCACGGGCACTAATATTTAAAACGCACAAAAATCCGTATTTAATCATAAACTTTCTCAAAAAGTTTCTCATGCAAAGCAAACTTATGAATCTGTTCTGATGTGGATGTTTGCCATTAGTAGGCAGCATGTGGTAACCCTTACTCTGTGTACTTTTGCAATTCTGATGCCCTACAGGTCATTAAACTTTCATTTATAAACCTGCTGCAAGCAAGAGAGCATTATGTTTTAGATGTGTTTTTTGCAGAGTCTGATATTTCCTTGTCACAAATCCTTTCAGAGAGCTGCACTGCACTTTCTTGACAAAGCTGAAGTTTTGGTTAATCTTGCATATTAAGCCTCCTTAAAATGTAACCTATAATAGCAAACTAAACTCCTGTTTGGGCTTAGTTCTTTCATGTTGCGTACTGCCAAGCACTTTAAATATTTTATTTACCTGATGGCACTATATCCAAGCAATTAAATTTAAGACACAAAGCTTTAACCATTTGTTAGGAGCATGCAAGCAAATACCATTCTAACCTGAATGGCCTTGATGACTTGGAGGAGACTGAGTGGCAACTTCTGAACCGCGTTCCTCGATAGGCTCTGCAGGGGCAGTTTAATTCATGTCGCGGCCATTTCGTGGCATATATACGCCACGAAATGCGCGCGACATGAATTAAACTGCCCCTACAGAGCCTAGCAGAGCCAGCAGCGTGAACGGCGGGGCTAAGACAACGAGAAGCACGACTTTCGTAGTCCGCAAGCAAACGAATCCGTCTACAGCATGCCAAACGGCATTAACTGCGAAGAAAGACTGCTGTCGCTCGCTCTTCACAACAAATCCTCCGAAAAAAATGCGGCTGATAACTAAAGAACGGCAATTCACATAGTAAAGACGGGGATCCCGCTCATTATCAATGTTTTCCCGGCCGATCCTATGCCTGCAGCGAAACCTTTCGGCAAGCCGCATTGCTTTTTCCGGACTGAATGACGAAAAACCTTTGCCCACTGCCTCTTCGGTTGAAGCAACCGTAAGCGTAACGGAAACTCGGCGTCGCCGCAAGTCGGTATGCCGCATGGTATGCCGCAACGCGTAGACGTCAAAGCTGGCGAACCGCTTCCCGCCATGCTTCCCGCCAAACAGCGCGCGCTGGATGGATGGATGGATGGATCAACGTTGGGATGGATGGATGGATAGGAGCGCTCCTTTTGAAACGGGGTGGTGGCAATTGCCATCATGCTAACACGTGACCACAGTGACCACAGCGCCTCAGCCAATGGGAGGCTCGATCCGGCCGCGCTCTAGGCGACAGGAACCGGAAAGTTCAAAGCTTCTCGCTACTTCCGCTCTTTTTCGTCAAAGGTGTGGGCGTGCGGGGGTGCGGGCGCGAAAACTCACTCTTGTAGTTCCGTGTTCGGCGAAAGTAGTGCGTTGTATGTGCGTATGTTCACGCTCATTGGTGCGAAATGCAGCGACTGTGTCAGTGTTACTGTTTTCCCAAGTCGGCAGCGTCCGCATAAGTTTTCTTCTTTTGAACTCCACGTTCGAACTTCTTTTGGCGCGCTCTTTGTTGGAGCAGTAATAACAATAATACGGCCGGGCGTTGTCAGAGAGTGTTCGAACGTTGCAAAGCGACTTGTCAAGAGAAGACTGGCGGCTAAATTGGTAAGTCAGTGTACTACAGTCATTGATCCTCGACTACGAGAAAAAAGAAATGGCCCATCCACTACGGAGCTTGCATCTGACTTGGCCAACACGTGATCCCTTTGAATATCCTGTGTACCAAAAGTCGCGTTGTATATCTAACTGCAATTTCGCTGTTCGTTTGATAACCGCCGCGGTGGCTCAGTGGTTCCGACGCTCGGCTGTTGGCGCGAAAGACGCGGGTTCGATCCCGGACGCGGCTGCTCAATTTTGATGGAGGCGAAATTCAAGGGGCCCGTGTACTGTGCGGTGTCAGCGCACGTTAAAGAACCCCAGGCGGTCGAAATTTCCGGAGCTTTTCACTACGGCGTCCCTCATAGCCTGAGTCACTAAATCAACAAATCAAATGATAAGTTTGATATATCGGCCGGGACTGTGCTCCAGGGTCGTCACTAGGGTGAACGGCATCCGGTGCGGTAGTTTAGTTGTGCACCGCCTCCCCCCTTATTTCGAAAATGAAAATTGTTTTTTTTTTAGGAAACGAAATGGCATACTAACTGTCTTACATATATCGCGGTGGACACCCGAACCGCGCTGTAACGGAAGGGATAAAGGAAGGAGTTAAATAAGAAAGGAAAATAGAGGTTCCCTATGTAGTGGAGGGCTCCCGAATAATTTCGACCACCTGAGGATATTTAACCTGCACTGACATGGCACAGCACACGGGCGCCTTTTGCACGTGGCCTCTGTGCCTGTTTTGCTTTGGAAGTCGCTTTGAGCTATTACGCATGAAAGGTATTGGACCGAAGCATCGCATGGAAGACCTATTTACAAAATATAGGCTTATGTAGCCGAATAGCCAACAGGAAGGGGCGCCCAGTACATGTACTGCTATTGTCATCCTCTCTGCTTGCACCTATAGACCGTGACAAGACCCTCCGGTGACAACACATTCCGGGTGCTCAGCTGGAAGCGCGTCGCCTCAGCTAGTGGTGTGTAGGTGGGTGGACACTGTTGGAAAATTGAGCAATTACATACGCCATATCAGTCACCTGAAGGAGCACTCGGGAGTAGCCCATGTAGCGGGAATATAGTTTTTTAGGCCCGGTGAGATAGGCGCCACAGGAGGACAAGATAGCCTGGAAGGACGTGGACTTTCCTATGACGGCAGTCATAAACCAGCTGCTCATTCGTTTGTGACGAGGAGAGACGGGTGCTGGCAAATTGGCACGTGAGCTAGCTCCGCTTGCATGCAGTGACATGTGCATACTGTGTTGTTGATGCGCGAGCAGGCAGTACGGATGTGTCCAGGCCCTAGGACAATGTAGTGTGCATGGGGAACAAAAGATAAAATGGTAAAAGACAGCGGTGTCACAGTGGCAAACGTAACATAAGGTGGAGCAATTTCCCAATCGCTTTTGTCGGCTCAGGCCTTTGCAAATGCAAAGACCCCAGGGGGTCTGCGCCTGGTCCCATGCTGTGTGGCTCATTATGTATCACTGGAGTTCTACTGCCTTGAAGACCCGAACTGTCGTCGTTAGGCCTGGAAAATTTAGAACTTCCCTGGATCCTACAGAAGCCCCACAACTGTGCTTAGAGGCAAACCTCTTTTGCACTTTACTTTTGTGAAAGCCATATAAAGGAGAGTATGCCGGTCAATGTACGGTCGAGCCGTTCAGTCGGTCGATTCGAGGAATGATAGGGTGTGTGGTCAGCTTGTATTAGTTGGTACAAGAGCGGAGGACTGTTTTTGGCAGAAACTAGTGCCCTTAATCAGTAAATAATTGTCACATGAAGTACCGTGCTGAAGGAAGTCCTCTTGCAGAGGAAAACTTTTAGCATTTCTATTAATACATTGAAAAGACTTTTGCGCGAAAATTTCATTGTGTAGTTGTAGTTGGGTTCACAGTTACTGTGATTTCTATAATGTGTACTTTCTTTTCGAGTGACTTTTCTGTAATGACTGCTTTTGAGTGGAAAGGACTATATTTAATTTATGTTCGTCATACTTACTTTTTGTACATTATTGATTATAAATGTCTCTCCTGATGGATTCTGCACAGGGTTTTGTTGAAACAGATTTTATTTTGCTCAAGTGTTGTGCACAAGTTCAAACATCATGTTGAATTGTTTTCAATCTAAGTGGTTTGTATGTGTTTCTTCCTTAGTTTATGATTTGGTTATTCGTAGTGCATCGCTATCGACTTTGTTATGGGGTCAGGGGACGCAGCCAGGTACCGGTTTTGTACGTTTTGTTCCCGGCCCTTAGTTTTCTGTACTGAGAACTAAAATGTTAATAAACTCAACTCTATAGTTAGCGCATGTTATGGCGAATGGGTTGGTATAGCGTACCTGGCTGTAGAATCAGTGACAGTGACCATCGACTTATCACCTAAGCAGGACTTCGGAAAGATACCAGCAGGTTGAAACCAACATGATATTGAGGTTCGAGTGAATGTCAGTAGGCTGAAGCGCACAAGTGGTGACGCAAATCACAGGAGGCAAGATAGCCTCATGCGTTGTGGCACGAACTGGTTCTTAAAAAACAGCTATCCACCTGTTTGTACGTACTCCACACACCAAGACTGCCAGCGGTTGGCAGGTATTTTCTCAAGACGCCTAAGCGAAGCCACTAGGGCAAAAGAAGCAGCAACTCAGACCCATTAGAGTGGATATTGCGGCAATAGTGCTGTCTAGCAAATCGTAAGGAGGAATTGTTTTCTGAGTCAAGGTCTGCAAGTAGCGATTGTCATGAGAGATCACGGCACTGTTCGTGGGTGATATTGAGAAGTTCTGGTATGAGGCAGAGAAACTAAATATGGGCCCCCTCATTGCAATCGGGTGGTACAGGGTAAAGGTCAAGCAGCCTAAGTCGTGGTGGTGTATGTGACGGTGAGCGAATACTCTTGCAAACATAATGCCCGGTGCCAGGTCAGCCCGTATCGCTTTTTTTTCTTCTCTTTAGCGAAGAAAGCCAGAAGGGCACAATTGTTGGTCAGGACTGAGAAATGCCAACCGAACAGAGAACGGTGAAAATTGGCAGCAGCCCAAGCAAGCACCGAACACTCACATTCATTCATGTACAATAAAAAATTCCGCTCGGCAGGTAGCATAGTAATGACGAGTTCATGGTTCAGCCATTGTTTGGCTATGACAGCACCAGCACTTTGTTTGCAGGCGTGGATGAGAACTTGAGTTGTGGGTGATGCATCGAAATGAAAAAAAAATTGATGGCAAGTTGATGGATTGATTTTTTTTATTGCACACCTCAAATTTTCCAAATAGGCACAGTGCATTACCAGTAATAACTCCTACTATGATGGCATAGCATTTGAAGTGCTGTTGCTATGCATAACATTGCAACCTAAATCCCAATGCATCAAAACCATATTTAAGTGGTCTTTATTTGCAAAGATTCTTGTTATTGCTAATGAGTTGCAAGAAAAATTTTTTATGTGGAAGCTTCAAAGCTTCAGTTTTCTGCATGCATAAAAAGCCCCTGCATGCAAATGTCAAAGTTGCCTGTTCTGTTGTTTCATGGAACTTTCTGCCTTGCAAGTGCAGAAATTGCTTTTGTGCTATTTGTGTGACTTTTCCTACATAAACTGGTCACCTGCATTAGGTTCTCAGTATTTTTTACACGGCACTAGGTTATCAGGTGAATGCAATTTTGCTGTGGGCCTTTTTTCATCTTCCCACTGTGCATAGCAAATCTATCCTGCGTGCAAGACTCATTGGGTATATGCTAACTGCTTGTGAATCTAGCCTAGAAGCTCATACACCCAAAACAAGGTGACTCACAAGAACATAGCAGCGTCTCCAGGTATGGTGGTGATATACAGGCACTTTACCTGAATTTATTAATCGACAGAAAACGAACTCACTAGTGCTAACAGTGAGATGCTTTTCTGACTTTCGAATGTTCCGATACCTCTAACTGTCCCTTTTGTTGATCATTTCTCTTTAGCACATGCCATCTTTTTGCACTCTCTGTTGTACCAACTTGCCCAGATACAACGTAAACTAGGTCCAGCTTCTAATGTTTGGAAATGAAGCTAGCTTAATTAGTAGTAGTAGTAATAGTAGCACAGCAATAATAAGTTGTTCTAGTGACAAGTCATTTGTACGTTCTCATGAAATGGATTCAGCGGTTAACCGTACACATCTTTAATTTTGTTTTTTGTCGCACTATGGCACATTGCTCTGTTCATTTTTGCAAGCATGGGAGTGTGTAAACAATCGCTAGGAGGCAGTGGCCCCAATTCCCTGGAGCCATGTTTTTTGACATCTAATATAAAGTCAGCATTTTAGTTTTGTTGTAACTTTAGATGTTGCAAATATAGCAGCATGAAAGCTACTTCTCTGTTAAAAGCGTACTTGAGTGCAGAGCGATAATAAGGGAGTAATTACTCATTGGCGTCCACCCAAGCGCAGCCATACGGCTGCAAAGGAAAGCTACACAGTTTCTCAGAAACTTCGTAGTTAAAAGAAAATTCGTCCTGGTTCATGGTTCGAACTTGGGACCACCGCTTCACCAGAGCAGTCGTTCTACCAACTGAGCTAACCGGGACGGTAAGCTTATGGTAGGGCGAGAGGGAATTGATCAATAACTCGAAGTGGGAACAGTTTTGGTCAAATGTTTAGGGGAATCCCCTAAACATTTCAAGCGATAAGTTCTGACTTTTCCCCAAAATTGCTGCCTTTTTGACATGCTAGATCCATGTTTTTTGCTATCTATGCCTAATATTCACATTTCCATTCCAGTGAGAAATGCAAGTAAGACTTAAAGCAGATGTTTTGAATCTTCCACAGCCTGATTTCAGATTTTGAGACATGGCTTCTGACAGTTGCCTCTTTAAATCTCAAGGCTTTGCACTCTTTTGTATCTTGTTTTTAGTGACTAGCTGGATTATTGTTTTGAATGCATATAAGAGTTTTCCGACTGGATGTAGCCCCTTGAATCAAGTCAGCTCAGTGCAAGTACCTGAATTGCTCTGCAAGCACTGCAATGACCCAGTTCTACTGCTGTCCACATTCACCTTTGGTATCCCTATTCTCATGAAACACTGCAGTAATTACCCTTCTTGGTCTTGCTTCCAGATTTGTACCGTGTGGCCTGAGCTTGTCGCAGTTCCAGTTGTGTAGATGTGGGAAGTCTTAAAGAGATATGTATGGATTGTGGTAAGAGTATGTCTGGGGTATATTTCTTTTCTTTTTTTTTTTCAGGTTGTAAGCAAATCTTCTGAGATTTCCAACAAAGTGCGAAACACCACTCCATAAATCAAATTTCTTCCAGCCAGAACATTGTCACTTTCTTCCTTTTACACTGCAGGCGAAACTGTTTCACTGTGTCTTGGAATTTGCTGTTGTGCATCGGAACATTCATAGATTTGAGCAGAAGTGCTACATGATGCTTGCCAACATGATAGTATTTCTATGGATTTACATTGGATATCCTTATCTTGATTTCACAGCTCCTCTTCTCCTCCAGCTGTTTTATACTTTTCCTTACCAGCAGTAGTGTTCCTGAGGTGCGGTGTTTGCCAAAGATGGTGGTGCATTTGCCCAGAAAAAGTTTTGTAATAATTGTATCATTGTTCTTTACAGGTATTGTAGCTGCACAATGCACCTGGACTCTGCAATACCCCTGCTCGAAGCGTGAAAATTTGACACCAGATTGAATTTTTTTTTTTTTTGCATAGCACTTTACTCTGAGCTAGATGTAACCTTCCTATTAGCCTGTATTGTGCTTGGGATGGCTCACAGGGAATGTGTTCCACAGGCGAGTTGCATCAAGGTGTATATAAACTAGTAGTGAAGCTTGCCTAATAGGTCATAGCACATCCGAAACGCACCTCGAGCCTTACCAGTTTCTCTTGGTAGAAGCAGTTAACCTGACCAATTGAGAGGCTATAAAAAACTGAATTTATGAGTGCAAACATTTTGGGCAAGGATTACAAAATATTTTCCCAAATTCACTGTTCAATGTCATGTTTGCCGTCTTGTAGATTAATTTTTTCCTTTTGTACATTCTATCTCTGCCCTCTCAGTTGCGCCAGACTGCCAATATGTTGTTTAGCCAATATGCCAATATTGCCAATATGTTGTTTAGACTAGGTCTGGCAGTCGCTGTTTGCAAATGAACCTGACCTAAGAGTAATATCAGCAGCAATGATAGCAGTAATAGTAATAATCTCTATTCAGCTGGATGTGCTTGTCGTATCCAATTACCAGTTAAGTAGAGCTGCATGTGACATTGTTTTTCTAGCACACATGATGCATTACTCAATTTTCGCAGGCATTCAAGCTAACATGAGGAAAACAAAGAGAAAAGCTTTGCAGCAAAATATGCCTCAAGGCAACTACTCTGCCTGACAGTTGTTATCTAAAACGGCATGTTTTGGCAATTTTAACTTGTAACGATTGTGGGTACAGTGGGCCACTTCAAGTTTTTTGCTAATGGTACTTCTGTTGCTGTTTTATGTGACTTAGTGGCAACTAGGCTTTGGGCGAGTGTTCCTGTAAGACATGCACATAAATGCACATAGACAAGAGTGAGTTCAAGCTTCATGATTGCGGTTCATAAAATATGCTATGTTATTGCACTTTCATACCATTTGAAATCTTTCCCCACAGCAATGTATAAGATCAAAATGTCCTGAAATGAGCCTGAGTTTATGCCGCGCTGCCTGAAGAAATGATTTGTCTTGTTGCTGTTAAATTTGTATAAATATGACTGTCTGGCCACTTTATTATGATTGTTCTTTTTGAATCAGATTTGCACTCTGAACAACAATGAGAGACGGTGTATGAGTGTTCGCCGCGGTGGCTTAGTGATTATGGTGCTCGGCTGCTGACCTGAAAGACGTGGGTTCGATCCCGGCCGTGGTGGTCGGATTTCGATGGAGGCGAAATTTAAGAGGCCCGTGTACTGTGTGATGTCATTGCATGTTAAAGAACACCAGGTGGTCTAAATTTCCGGAGCCTTTCACTGCAACATCCCTCATAGTCTGAGTTGCTTTGGGACGAACGCCCGTAAACCAAACCAGTGTATGAGTGTCAGGTGTGTAAACAGTTCGACGGTGGTGAGGACCCAAGCTCTTAGACTGCCTGTTTCTAATAATGTAAAAAAATCTAGGATAATTCTGGAAAATTTTATAATAAACTTGGAAAATTACTCATATTTGAGTCGCATCCCAATATAAAAAGCAATTTTACCATAGCAGTTGCAGAGTCTTGCCAGCTTAAAGGTGCAGTGAAGAGGAATCTGAACTCGTCTTTTTGCAGTGGGAACTCAATCTACACGTTCCGAGCATTTTTAGAAACTTCGATTTATTGCCCTGTATGGCCGATTTCCCTAATTAAATCGGATTAACGTCTGGCTCCCGCCTTTATTTTTTGAATTTGCCCCGTGCGATGAGCGGAGTCGACCAATGGTTGGAATCCCTTTCAGCCAGCTCCATGGAGGCTTTGCTTTCCCTTTATTTTGTTTTTTAGGTTTCCGTGAATAAATAGTTTCATTCGCAGATATTATCGCCGCAAAATAAGTGCAAAGAAATAAAAATACGCATGGACTATTTGCTTCTACAGATTACTACGTATTACTCCGCTGATGGCAGAGCGGCAAGCCGCCACGGGACTGGGTGAAAGGCACTCCACGCATTGGTCGACTCCGCCCACCAAATGGGGAGAATTAAAAAAATAAAGGCGAGAGCCGGACGTTAGTTCGATTTAATTAGGGAAATAGGCCACACAGGGCAATAAATCGAAGTTTCTAAGAATGTTCAGAATGTGTAGATTGGGTTCCTGCGGCAAACAGACGAGTTCAGATTCCTCTTCAGTGCACCTTTAAGCATCCATATCGCATGCGCTATGTGCGGGGTTCGATCTAGTGCTGCTGGATACCCACCAGTGATGCGATAGGTACAAGCTTTCCACTGACCTGGTGCTATCTGGGTGGCCTGGGCGATCAGGTCATGCGTGTCGTCCTGTGCTAGACAGGACGGAATCCCACTTTGACGGGGAAGAGGTAGGGTATGGGGGGTACTGAGGGAGGACTGGGGAATGCATAGAGGGTTGGATGTGCTCCTCAAAAACATTGATTTGCAGTGTAGCATGCATGTGGGTAAAGCAAATTGGTGGCATGACCAGCACTGTCTGTATTTATGTGTGTCCATGCTCGCTTCACGGCAACATTATCGTGACTAAAAAGAAGAAAAAATATTTGAAGTAGTAAAGGCAAATCTCAATGCACACCCATCAGGTTTCTGACTCAACTGGGCGCAGGTGGCTTAAAATGCCAATTACTTTGGTAAGGATTCACATTGTTATTTCGTTACTATGCTTACCTTAAATTTATACCTTGCGCATCAGCCAAAGCTATCTCAGCTTAAGGTGCGAGGTTACACTAAAAAAACTTTGTTTTTTTAATATAGCCACAGAACTATGATAACCTTTCTTTTTCTGATTAAGCATATATTATTCAACTTATCCAACTATCTAAAGTACAAAAATTGGTTCAATTCAATATTTTGCAGTTAATTTTTCTCAAAAATATGTTAAAACAGCTAGTCGCGCTAGAAGTGATAACTACTGGAAAGCTGAACTGAGGAAAGTTTTGGCATTTGTGGGTTGCAAGCTCCCGTGATTTACGTGCAGCATTACAAAAATCTAAGGTCGTCTTCATCGCACTGTCCCTTGGAGATTTCTTGCCGTGAGAGTCCGCTGGCATTGTTAACATAAAGCTCTGTGCATTATAATGCTCTTGTAACATAATGCTCTTTGCGTAATGTAGCATGCTATAGCGGAAGCCCGTAGGCAAGAGATGACCTAAGGAACAGTAGGATGAGGACTTTTTGTAATAGACTTTGTAGATATTACAACTGCCGTATGTAAGACAAATTATTGGTCTGTGCATAGTCATTCTTTTTATGTAGATGTCTAGACTATGTAGACTGGGCATACTTACAGTGTGCACAAATATCTGGTAAATGTCGAGCTGGATGTCTGCACTACGTGCTATACCTCGGACTGGACACTAGTTTTGTGGTGTAGGTACGTAGATTTTTGGTAAACTACTAAAATGGATGTCTAGTGGAGGTGTCTGATGTCCAGCGTAAATATCTCGTTGATGTCCATGTGACGTTTGATGGTTTACGGGGTTGTAAAATGGGCCTTTGACCCGACCTTGGATAGATGAAGATACTTTGTGCTATGGCACTCTTTGGCCATGGCATAGTCCTTCAATGTTTTTCTGGTCACGAAACTCCGGCCAAAGTTTCATATAGGGACACCGCGTGCCACTAGTGGCACGGCTGTCGGCGAGGGGTCACAAGTCGCTGCACGAGCCTGCTCGCAGCGGCTGATTTGCGGCCAACAGGCTCATATTCGCTTGGTAGTTGTGCTTTCTGGAGATCGGTATTTGGGCTTGGGATGGACGCTACTTTACTGGTTATAACCTGTAAGCTTGGTTGCAACATCGAGACACTAAAAACCCTGTGATATCGATGACGGCCACTAGTAAACCTTGTTAGCGGCTGTTTTCTGGCAAACAATTAACGCGCTTGCTTGCTCTCGTTGCTTTTTACAAAAGAGCGATTTTTGTACATTGGTCCAGCCTTTGCATTGATTTTTACCGCAACTTGCCTACAACGCCATTCTGGAAGATCTAGCTTAGCGATCAGTAACATATGTATATGTGTCTGGGTTGCACCTGTCTTGGCCGAGTCCTCTCTTTCATCTAAGTGCACAAGGCTGCTTAGGGCTGGCGTTTACCTTGTGACAAATACTGCAACCTCAGTAATGCTGAGAACAAGACGTTATGGCGGCATTTTAAGAACGGGAGTGCGCGCTACAAAAGTGATCACATGACGAATGCGCGGTAGTTTGATGGTGTTATCCCAAATTTTTTTTTTTTTTGCTGACATTTTCGGAGGTGGCATAGCCAGCTGCATGAAGACTATTCCTACATAAGCCATTTATTTGCACTTTGTTACGCTGTGACTACGGAGGCGCTGACAAGTGCAAGGAAATTGTGAATTTTTTTTTCATTGCTCGTGTGCCGGCTTCGCGCTACCAAAATAAGAGACAAGTTCTGAGTGGCCACACAGTAAACCAAAATTAAGCATTGACAGAAATCACGGAGAAACATGTACAAAAAATACAAAGCGCTAGGGGCTAAATGTGGTTAAACCGAGCAGATGTGCGAACGCATGTGTTTAGCCTTTTTGGCTCATGGTTTTGCTTTGCTTGGTGATAGGCACGTCTGGCACCAATAATTGACTGAAGTTATGCTACGATCGAGTTTAAGCTGGTCTGATGTGTTCGTTCCGAAGGTGGAAGTTGAAGACGACGGCGTACAATGCGCGCAGCGCAAGAGTGTGTTGCAGTTTAGTTTTTTCCTGTTTGGGTCTGCATGAAACAATGGCCAATCTCCCACCGTGGGTATGTGCCATTGTTTTTAAAGCAACAACAACAGCACGAGGCGTGATGGGCTGCTGCGATAGCACAGTGCTCTCGTGGATCCCATTTTAAATTTGAAGAGTGTTGAATTTTCATTGTTTGCATCCTGTATGTATACTGGCTATTGAGAGAAATTGTTTTGCAAATCAAAGTTAATTGTTGGGTTTTATGGGGTTTAGCATCCCGAGTGGACTCGGGCTATGAAGGATGCCGTAGTGGAGGGCTGGGGATAATGTCGACCACCTGAGCTTCTTTAACGTGCTCTGACATCGCACAGTGCATGAGCCTGTAGCATTTCATCTCTATCGAAATGTGACCATTGAGTGTGAAATTGAACCAGCATGTTTCAGGTTGGCAGTCGAGCGTCATAACCACTGAGCCAGAGCGGCAGCTTTGAATAGAGATGGAACAGTTTGGCTGATGATAATTTTTCTTTTTCCTTTCTTTTTTCAGGTCGTAAGCCCATCTTCTGGTATCTTCAATGAAGTGCTAATCCCTATTCCATCAAATTGACTACTTTTGTACAGATTATTTTGCTTTTATTTTTACTGTAGTGCAACTTGTTAAATTGTGTCTTAGCACTTGCTGTGATGAGCATTGTCACATTCCCAATTTGCTGTAATTGTGGCTGACCAGTTTTGTACTTCAAGTTTGATGTCATGCTTTGTCAACTCTCCAATATTTATAAATTTTGCCCCACATATTTAACTTTACTTTCACCAGAGCAAATGCTCCCCTCCCATCTCACACCTTCCCTACAGTTAGGATTGCAACTTTGTGTCAAGGTATTCTTGAGATCCACGATGTACTTTTTGCACATTTTCACGAAGATAGTTGCACATGCTCAGAGCACCTTTTGTGATGACCAAACTGATATTGCTAATGGATGCAATAGTTGGTAGAAAGATTGTAGAACTCTGACAATCAAGTGGATAGCGTCGGTGCATTGTCAGGTGTCTTGGCGCTGCAGCGTTGAAACCACGCTTGTCATGTGCATGTCATGCTATTACGGTGATTGTTTGAGAGTCTGCACTTTTGTGGTCTTATTTCTTTGATGTGGTTTGAGCAGTGACACCTTGCATATATCCAATTTTTGGATTTAAAACATTAAAATGAAGAAAAAAGCAGAGCAAAGGGCACACCTTGAGTTGTCCATTTTTTTTCTGTTCTATGTATTTCCAGGACTGTGGTGTTGCATTCTAAATAGTTCGCACGACAAATATAGTTAACCAGCTGTCTCCAGAATCTGGCTTATGAACACTGAGGGGTGTGATTGCGTCGGGAAGCCCCGTAATATATGCCGCTGTTCAGACATCGTTCTATGCCGTGATTTGCCGTTGAAACTCGTGGAATAAAATTTCCTTGCACAGACGTGAAGTGAGATATATTGTGCCTTGAACTGTAAGCAGTGGAATCCATTTATTGTTTTTTCATTTTAAATGTCCCTTTATGCTGCCACTGCATTTTATTAAGTTATGTTGAGCTTATAAATTATTTAGAGGCAGCCTTCTGCTCTTGGTGTTGCGTGTAAACAAGCACGATTATTTGAACTGCTTTAAACTTTCTGGTAAATTTTAATTTGTCTGATGTTGTCTATTAGTTTTATCTTCATTTCTCTGCCTTGTTTTTGCTGTTGCAAACAGATTATATGGGCCCCAAAGATTTTTTTTAAAGTGATGTAAGCGGTGTGCGGTCTAATATTTTCGCCGTAAAGTTGATCTCCAACAAATGTAATGGCTGAGAAATCAGAATGGCCCTCTTGCTGCACTGAGTGTCATCTGGGGGATGTTTTTCTTATTTTTTACCTTCTTTTTTGTGAGCTCAAGTTGGTGAGAAGACAAAGATGGGACTGACGGGGCTAAAGTCATACAGAGGCTCAGAATATTTGTAGCTCATTACATATGCAGCTGAAGTGGCATGCTGTTAATGACCTTCTATATGCTTGATGTCATCTACGTGCCAGCTAGGAAGGAAGGAATGTTTGGTGTCAGGTCTAAGCTTTATTTAACTTTGACGTGCTGACTTTGGCACCCAATGTGTCAACAACATAAGAGGGACTGATTAGAGGCACCTTCATACTTTATTTACCCTTCTTGAAGGTGGCATCAGTGTAGGACTATGGAGTGAGGCATATCCGTCGCATTCTGGTAAACTTTTTTTTTTCTTTGTGCAGGCTCAGTCACTGATGGCAAATCCAGCTCAGTAACACAAGAAAAATCGCGAGGAAGGCGACGGTTCCTGTGCCATGATTGTGGTTATGCTACAACTGACGTCACAAACTTCAAGCGCCACCAGAGGAGACACACTGGGGAGCGGCCCTTTGAATGCAGACATTGCGGCAAGAGCTTCGCAGTGAAGAGGACCCTGGTAGCCCACATTTACACCCACACGGGTGAGAAGCCACACAAATGCACGCATTGCAGCAAACGATTCACGCAGAAGGCCACCCTGATTGTGCACCTCCGTACTCACACAGGCGAGAAACCGTTCACTTGCAGTTACTGTCCCCAGGGCTTCACACAGCAGAGCCACCTAGTAGACCACCTTCGCACCCACACAGGAGAGAGACCATACAAGTGCACCCATTGCAGCAAGAGTTTCAAAGTGAAGTGTGCACTGGTAGGCCACCTTCGCATCCACACAGGCGAGAAGCCGCACCAATGTCAGCTGTGTCCCATGGTCTTTGCAAGGAGGTCGAACCTAAAGAGGCACGTACAAAAACAACACTAGAATTGAAAACTGCTTCGTCCTCACTTTTCCTCTCGGACGTTAGCGTGTAGGTAGCAAGTATCATGAACAGCATAACCATGCAAAAGTGTCCACTGTTCTATAAAGCCGTAGCGTGTTATTTTGCAAGCTTTCACTGGGGACCTAAAGTGAAATTAAGGTTGTCCATCAACGTGCTTTCTAACAAAGATTGTGCCGTGTTGCGATCTGCCATTTTCGCAAGGAACATGTTTGATTTCGGGTTGAACGATTGCAAACACTCCTGGTTCTCTGCTCATAAAAATTGGAACGTCATGAGGAAAGTGCTCTAGTCACAGATAAGTGGGGTTGTGTAGTAAAACTTCATTTTACTTTCTATAGGGGTGCTGTATGCTACCCAGCTCATGTGTGGTTCCTGCATCAAAGCATTTTCTAGGCTGCCTAAGAAAGCCAGAACAGAATATTGTATGCACTTTGAATATTCATTTGTGTTAAATTTGCACATGAGACATCATAATAATTCCTTTTTCATCCAAGATTGGTCTTGCTATTAGAGCATTGGGACTTTAAAATTTGTGTTGGGTTGGTGCAAACATGAAGTGAATTTTTGTCTTGAGATGATGCATTATCTTGATGCAAAGTTTTATGCTACTGTGAAAGAAAGGCACTGTTTCATTGAGTTCCTTTTTTAAGTATTTTGCCTGTTACATGCTTTGCAGCATATGAGAAGAATTTTGTTTGTCATTTATGCTGTGTGTTCTTTCCGGGTTGAAATAAAGCTGCAGTTTTGCTGGCATGGTTTCACACTATGGAGAAAGTAGCTGTTATTGCGGGGCTATATCATCTTACGCTGCCTCCTAAGACCAGAACCAACAGTTCTATTAGTGGTCGTAGCAGTAGTAGTAGCTTAAGTAATTAACAGTATTTGTGAGTGCTCAGAAAGCGCATGTAAAATGCATTGACTAATTAAGCACAGTAGCTCGTGCATTAAAGCGAGGGTCAAAAGTTTTAAGTAAGCACTGCGTGACGACATCTATATTTTTAATCGGGACGCAGATAAAGTTAAGAGCATGTAAAACATTTTTTTTAGCTTTAGATGTATACTTGGGCACTGTGAAGCACTAAAGAATTTTGTACAAATTGCATTAGCCTGCCACTGAATGAGTCTTTCCTTATGACCATAAGCATGGGGACACCTAGCAACAATGTGCTCAAACTTGTTTGGAACCATGGTATGGTCTTCCTTTTAACTATGCTCTCATCATATTTTGCATTTCTTCCCTACAGCCGTATGATGATGCTGCATTAAGTACTAGGAGGTGCCTGTCTGCACTGCTGGTGCTGCCACCTCTTGAGCACGAATGTAACCCATTCTGCAATTCTTCAATTTTCTGCACACATAAAAATCCCCTGCATGCAAATGTCAGAGTTGCCTATTCTGTTTCATGAACCTTTTTGCCTGTGCAAGTGCAGAAATTGCTTTTGTGCTATTTGTGTGACTTTTCTTACTTTGCTACCATAAACCGTTTATTGGCCACCTGCATTAGGTTCTCCGTCTTTTTTGCAGGGCACTAGGTTCTCAACTTGATGCTACTTTGCTGTGGGCCTTTTTTAATCTTCTCACTGTGCATAGAAAATCCATCCTGCATGTGAAACTCTTCGGGTATATGCTAAATGCTTGTCAACCTAGCCTAGGAACTCACATAACCAAAACAAGGTGGCTCACTGAAACATACCAGCATCTCTCAGAATGGTGGTGATGTACAGGCATTTTATAATAAGGGAGTAATTACTCATTTGCATCCACCCAGGCACAGCCATAGGGCTACAAATTCAATTCGCTCTCACCCTACCATAACCTTGCCGTCCCGGTTAGCTCAGTTGGTAGAGCGACTGCTCCGGTGAAGCAGTGGTCCCGGGTTCGAACCCCGGACCAGCACGAATTTTTCTTTAACTACGTAGTTTCTGAGGAAGCTGTATAGCTTTCCTTTGTAGCCGTATGGCTGCGCTTGGGTGGATGCCAATGAGTAATTGCTCCCTTATTACAAATTTACTCCACCTTGGAGGATTCCCCTAAACATTTGACCAACAGGCATTTTATCTGACTTTATTAAGTGACGGGAAACGGGCTCATTAGTGCTAACAGTGAGATGCTTTTCTGACTTTGGAATGTTCCAACATCTCAAATTATCCCTTTTGTTAATCATTTCTCTTCAGCACATGCCATCTTTCTGCACTCTGTGCTGTACCAGCTTGCCCAGATACAAAGTAGACTAGGTCCAGCTTCCAGTATTTGGAAATGAAGCTAGCTTCATTAGTAGTAGTAGTGATAGAAGCACAGCAATAATAAGTGGTTCTAGTGACAAGTCGTTTGTACGGTCTCATGAAATGGATTGAGCAGTTAACCGTACACATCTTTAATTTTGTTTTTTGTCGCACTATGGAACATTGCTCTGTTCATTTTTGCAAGCATGGGAGTGTGTAAACAATCGCAAGGAGGCAATGGCCCCAATTTCCTGAAGCCATGTTTCTGGGCATCTAAGATTAACTCAGAATTTTAGTTTTGTTATAAGTTTAGATGTTGCAAATATAGCAGCATGAAAACTACTTCTCTGTTAAAAGCATACTTGAGTGCAAAGCGATAAGTTCTGACTCTTCCCCAAAATTTGCTGCCTTTTTTGACATTCTAGATTCATGTTTTTTGCTGTCTATGGCTAATATTCACATTTCCACTCTTCAGTGAGAAATGCAAGAAAGACTTAAAGCAGATGTTTTGAATCTCCCACATGCTTGATTTATTTTCACACATCTTCTGACAGTGGACGCCTCTTTAAATCTGAAGAGTGTTGGCTTTGCACTCTTTTATATCTTGTTTGTAGCAACTAGCTGAATTGTTGTTTTGAATGTATATAAGAGCTTTCCGACTGGATGTAGCCCCTTGAATCCAGTCAGCTGAGTGCAAGTACCTGAATTCTTCAGCAAGCACTGGAATGACCCAGTGCTACTGCTGTCCACATTCACCTTTGGTATCCCTAGTCTCATGAAACACTGCAGTCATTACCCTTCTTGGTCTTGCTTCCAGATTTGCACCGTGCGTCCTCAGCTTGTTGCAGTTCCAGTTGTGTTGATGTGGGAAGTCTTAAAGAGAAATGCATTAATTGTGGTTAGAACATGTCTGGGGTATATTTTCTTTTCTTTTTTTTTCAGGTTGTAAGCGGATCTTCTGAGATTTCCGACAAAGTGCGAAACACCACTCCAAAAATCAAATTACTTCGGGCCAAGACATTGTTACTTCCTTCCTTTTACACTGCAAGCAAAACTGTTTCACTGTGTCTTGGCAGTTGCTGTTGTGCGTTGGCACATTCACAAATTTGAGCAGGAGTGCTACATGATGCTTAGCAGCTTGCTAGTATTCCTATGGATTTACCTTGGATATCCTTATATTGATTTCATAGCTCCTGTTCTCCTCTAGCTGTTTCATACTTTTCCTTACCAGCGGTAGTGTTCCCAGGGTGCAGTGATTGCCAAGATGGTGGTTGCATTTGCCTAGAAAAAGTTTTGTAATAATTGTATCAGTGTTTTTTACAGGTATTGTAGCTGCACAATGCACCTGGACTCTACAATAGCCCTGCTCGAAACGTGAAAATTTGACTTGGTCTTGCACGACACGGCGAATGGTAGGAGCCAAAGACGGGGTCGAGTCAGGAACTTGGCGGGCGGGGTCTTGAAAATGTGATATGAGGGACAGCTGGCGAGCGACCTCTTCACGAACGAAGGCTTTGATTTGGTTGAGAAGAGGGGAGTCCTCAGGAGAAGTACCGCCCAAGGCCAGTGTAGAGAGGGCCTCGTCGCAGACATCGGCACGCCGTGTGGAAGCGCGCTGCTTGCGGAGCTCGTCATAGCTCTGGCAAAGCTTAATAACCTCACTGACGGTGGTAGGATTTTTCGCGAGGAGCATCTGAAATGCGTCGTCAGCGATGCCTTTGAGGATCTGGTGGATCTTGTCCGCTTCTGGCATGGCGGCGTTGACACGTTTGCAGAGGTCAACGATGTCCTCAATGTAACTTGTGAAGGTCTCGTCGGTGTGTTGAGCGCGGTCCCGTAAGCGCTGTTCGGCACGGAGCTTGCGCACCGCAGGGCGGCCGAATACTTCCGCAAAACTCTTCTTAAATACGGGCCAAGTGGGTAGGTCCGCCTCGTGGTTTCGAAACCAGAGGTTCGCCACGTCCGTGAGATAAAAGATGACGTTACTCAGCTTGATAGTGTCATCCCATTTGTTGTAGCTGCTCACTCGCTCATACGATGACAACCAGTCGTCAACATCTTGGTCGGCAGTGCCACTGAAGAGGGCAGGGTCACGCTGCCGGATGGCGCCAGAACAAATGACGGTGGCTGAACTGGCCGCCGGTGTTGGGGCAGTCTCATTTGGCATGGTTGACACAGGCGGCAGCGTACGGCTCCGGAGTTCCAGGTTGGTAGGGGACGTACCCCGCACCTCCACCAATTGTAGGGGTGCGTTTATTAGGCGTCCTCAAGAGACCGCACCGCTGTGCAGGGTCTGGCAGCGTAGACGGGCGTAGCCAGCACCAAGAGAGAAGAGAGCGGGGGAACTTCGTCGTCGTCAGGCGCAAAACTTCGTTGTCGTCAGGCGCAGCGCAGTGTCGGCGCATGGTGGTAGCGGAACCTGTCACACTTGGCACACTACACCAGATTGAATTCTTTTTTTTTTGCATGGCACTTTACTCTGAATTAGATGTGACCTTGCTTTGGGCCTGTATTGTGCTTGGGATGGCTCACAGGGGATGTATTCAACAGGCGAGTTGTATCACGGTGTATATAAACTAGTAGTGAAGCTTGCCTAAAATGTCATAGTACATCTGAAACGCACCTCGAGCCGTACAGGTTTCTCTTGGTCGAAGCAGTTAACCTGGCCAATTGTGACGTTTTAGAAAACTGAATTTATGAGTGCTAATATTTTAGGCAAGGATTTCGAAATAGTTTCCCAAGTTCACTTTTCAACGTCGTGTTTTCTGTCTTGTAGATTGTTTTTTCTTTAGCACATTCCATCTCTTCCCTCTCAGTTGGCAATATGTTGTTTAGCCAATATGCCAATATTGCCAATATTTCGTTTAGACTAGGTCTGCCTGTCGCTGTTTGCAAATGAACCTGACCTAAGAGTAGGAGCAGCAGCAGTGATAGCAGTAATAGTGATAATCTCTCTTCATCTGGGTGTGCTTGTAGTATTCAGTTACCAGTTAAGTAGAGCTGCATGTGACATTCTGTTTTTATTGCACACATAATGCATTACTCTGTTAATTTTTGCAGGCATTCAAGCTAATATGACAAAAGCAAAGAAAAACGCTTTGTGGCAAAATATGCCTCAAGGCAACTACTCTGCCTGACAGTCGTAGTCTAAAACGGCATGTTTTGGCAATATTAACTTGTAATGAATGTGGGTACAGTGGGCCACTTCAAGTTTTTGCTAATGGTACCTCGGTTGGTGTTTGTGTGATTGAGTGGCAACTGGGTTTTGGGCGAATGTTCCTGTATGACATGCACATAAATGCACAAAGACAAAAGTGAGTTCAAGCTTCGTGATTGCGGTTCATAAAATATGCTATGGTATTGCACTTACATACCATTTGAAGTCTTTCCCCACAGCAATATATGAGATGAAGTCTCCTGAAACGAGCCTGTATTTATGCTGTGCTGCGTGAAGAAATGATTTGCCTTGTTGCTGTTATATTTCCAGAAATATGGCTGTCTTGCCACTTTATTATGATTGTTCTTTTTGCATCATATTTGCACTCTGAACATTAATGAGAGTCTGTGTATGAGTTGCCGCGGCGGTGGCTTAGTGGTTATGGTGCTCGGCTGCTGACTCGAAAGACGAGAGTTCGATCCCGGCTGCGGCAGTCGAATTTCGATGGAGGTGAGATTTTAGAGGCCCGTGTAGTGCGTGATGAAAGTGCATGTTAAAGAATCCCAGGTGGTCGAAATTTCTGGAGCCCTTCACTACGCCGTCCCTCATAGCCTGAGTCGCCTTGGGACGTTGAACACCCATAAACCAAACGAGTGTATGAGTGTCAGGTGTGTAAACAGTTTGAGGGTGGTGAGGACCCAAACTCTTTGACATGAGGTATGTGCGGGGTTCGATCCAGTGTTGCTGGGTGCCCACCAGTGATGCGAAAGGTGCAAACTTCCCTCTGACCTAGTGCTCAGGTTATCTGTGGTGAAATCCTTGGAAAATGGGCCTTTGTCCCCACCTTGGATAAGTGCAGATACTCTGTGCCACGGTGCACTTTGGTCGTGGCTACCCTTGATCCATAAGAATCCATCATGATCATCATGCATTCAAAGCAGGTTTGATAAGCGCCTTGCTTAGTCCTTTCTAAAATTCTTGACATGCCCTATGGCGAATATCATTTCTCAATAATAAGCAAAAGTGAGACGGATGCAGAAAATATCCAGTTTACATCACTGCACGCTTTGCAAATGGAAGTGACAAGTAAGACTGCGGCTGCTGTATTTTGGTACTGCATCCCATTTTAAATGTGAAGAGTGTTGGATTTTCACTGTTTGCGTCTTGTATGTATACTGGGTATCAAGAGAAATTGTTTGGCAAATCAGTCATTTTAGGTTGATGCAGTCCCTGGAAGCAAATCTACACTGCTCAAGTATCTGAATCCTGCATAAAGCAGCTGAGTGATCCAGTTCGTTTGGTGTCTGAGCGCATCTGTGATATCCGACTTTCGATGAAAGCATTAGCTGAAGGCTCTTTTCTTTCTGCAACATTCTGCATTCACATCAGCCAACCTTCGCTTTTCACAATATGGCTTGTTGTGCAAATGAAGGCTGGAAAAAAAAGTGCATGTATATGGACACTTTTGTTGTTTTTTATGGGGTTTAGCATCCCAATGTGACTCGGGCTATGAGGGATGCCGTAGTGCATGGCTTGGGATAATTTCGACCACCTTGGCTTCTTTTATGTGCCCTGACATCACACAGTGCATGAGCCTGTAGCATTTCAGCTCTAATGAAATGTGACCATCGAGTGTGAAATTGAACCAGCATGTTTCAGGTTGGCAGTAGAGCATCATAACCACTGATCTACAGCGGCAGCTTTGAATAGAGATGGAGAGCTTTGGCTGAAAATAATTTTTCTTTTCTTTATTTTTTTTTTCAGATCCTAAGCCTTTTTTCTGGTATCTTCAATGAAGTTCAAGTCCCATCATATTTTTGACTGCTTTTGTGCAAATTATTTTGCTTGCTTTTTCCTACTGCAGTTCAACTTGTGCTCTGATGAGCATTGTCTTATGCAAATTTGTTGTAATAATCTGTGGCTGATTAATTTTGTACTTCAAGTTTTGATGTCAGGCTTTGGCATCTCCCCACTATTTATAAATTTTGCCCCACATATTTAACTTTACTTTCACCAGAGCAAATGCTTTCCTCCCATCTCGCACCTTCTCTACAGGTAGGATTGCAGCTTTGAGTCAAAGTATTCCTCAGATGCACGATGTACTTTTTGCACATTTTCACGAAGATAGTTGCACATGCTCGGAGTACTTTCTTTGATGACCAAACTGACATTGTTAACGGGTGCAATAGGTGGTAGAAAGATTGTAGAACTGTGATAATCATGTGGGTAGCATCGGTGCATTGTCAGGTGTCTCAGTGCTGCAGCGTTGAAACCACACTTGTCATGTGCATGTCATGTTTTTAGGGTGCGTGTCTGAGATTGTCTGCACTTTGGTGGCCTTATTTCTTTGACGAGATTTGAGCCGTGATATATTGAATGTATCCAATCTGTGGATTTAAAACAATAAAATGAGCAAGAAAAAAGCCTGACACAGGGCACACCTTGAGTTGTCCATTTTTTTTCTGTTCTATGTATCTCCAGTACCGTGGTGTTGCATTATAACTAGTTTGGACGACAAATATGGTTAACCAGGTGTCCCCAAAATCTGGCTTATGAGCACTGAGGGGTGTGATTGTGTCAGGAGGCCCGTAAATATGCCGCTGTTCAGACATTGTGCTATGCCGTGCTTTGCCATTGAAACTCATGGAATCAAATTTTCTTGCACAGATGTGAAGTGTGATATTGAGGCAGCCTTCTGCACATGGTCTTAGGTGTAAACAACCATGATTATTAGAACTGCTTTAAACTTTCTGATCAATTTTAATTTGTGTGAAGTTGTGTATTATTTCGCATCTTCATTTCTTTGCCAAGTTTTTGCTGTTTTTCAAGCAGATTATATGGGTCCCGTAGTTTTAAGTCATGCAAGTGGCGTGTAGTTTGATATTTGCTCCGTAAAGTTGATCTCCGAAAAATGTAATGGTTGGAAAATCAGAGTGGTCCCCTTGCTCCATGAAAATTCATCTGGTGGATGTTTTTCATATTTTTACCTTTTTTTGTGAGCTCAAATTCGAGAAAATACAAAGATAGGACAAACGGTGCTAAAGTCATACAGAGGCTCAGAATATTTGTAGCTCTTTACATATGCAACCACTTTTGTAGTGGCACGCTGGTAATGGCCTTCTGTATGCTGGATGTTATCTGCGTCCCAGCTAGGAAAAAGGAATGTTTAGTGTCAGGTCTAAGCTTTATTTAAGTTTGACTTGCTGACTTTGGCACCCAATGTGTCAACAACATAAGAGTGACTGATTAGAGGCACCTTCATCATTTATTTACCCTTCTTGAAGGTGGCATCAGTGTAGAACTATGGAGTGAGGCATATCCCTCGCATTTTGGTTAACTTTTTTTTTTCTTAACGCAGGCTCTGTCACTGATGGCAAATCCAGCTCGCCAACAAAAGAAAAAACGCGAGGAAGGCGACAGTTCCTGTGCCAAGATTGTGGTTATGCTACAACTGTATACACAAACTTCAAGCGCCACCAGAGGACACACACTGGGGAGCGGCCCTTTGAATGCAGACACTGTGGCAAGAGCTTCGCATTGAAGGGGAACCTGGTAGCCCACATTTACACCCACACGGGCGAGAAGCCACACAAATGCACGCATTGCAGCAAAAGATTCACGCGGAAGGGCAGCCTGATTGTGCACCTCCGTACTCACACAGGCAAGAAACCGTTCACTTGCAGTTGTTGTCCCCAAAGCTTCACTCAGCAGAACCACCTAGTATACCACCTTCGCACCCACACAAGAGAGAGACCATACAAGTGCACCCATTGCACAAAGAGCTTCAAAGTGAAGTCTGCACTGGTAGACCACCTTCGCATCCACACAGGCGAGAAGCCGTACCAATGCCAGCTGTGTCCACTATCCTTTGCGTGCAGGTCGAACTTTAAGAGGCACGTGCAAAAAAAACACTAGAATTGAAAAGTGCTCCTTCCTCACTTTTGCTTGCAAATGTTAACGTGTAGGTAGCAAGTATCATGAACAGCATAGCCATGCAAAAATGTCCACTATTTTATAAAGCCCTAGCTTGTTATTTTGCAAGCTTTCACTGGTGACCTAAAGTGAAGTTTGTCCATCAACGTGCCTTCTAACAAAGACTGTGCTGTGTTACGGTCTGCCATATTGACAAGGAGCATGTTTGATTTCGAGTTGAACGATTGCAAACACTTGTGGCTCTGTGCTCATAAAAATTGGAATGGCATGAGGAAAATGATTAGTCACAGATAAGTGTGGTTGTGTAGTAAAATTTCATTTTACTTACTATAGAGGTGCTGTGTGCAACCCAGCTCTTGTGTGTTTCCTGTAGCAAAGCATATTCTAGGCTGCCTAAGAAAACCAGAACAGACTATTGTATGCACTTTGAATATTGACTGGTGTTTAATTTGCACATGAGGCATAATAAGGATTCCTTTTGCATTCAAGAGTGGTATTGCTATTAGGGCTTTGGAACATTAAAATATGTGTTGGGTAGGTGCAAACACGCAGCAAATTTTTGTCTTAAGATGATACATTACCTTTGTGCAAAGTTTCAAGCTACAGTGAAAGACACTGTTTCTTTAATGTTTGAGTTACATTTTGAAATATTTTGCCTGTTAAATGGTTTGCAACATGCACGAATTTTGTGTTTAATATTTGTGCTATGTGTTCTTTCCTGGTTAAAATAAAACTACAGTTTTGCTGAAATGTTTTCACATTATGGAGAATGCAGTTGTTGCATTGTTATTTCACCTAATGCTACCTCCTAAATAACATTGTCTAATTTTGGTGTACAGGAGAGTGGCCAAGCTTCAAATAAAAGGGTAGAAGTTTGGGCAAGTTCGTATGGTGTCATGGTGAATATGCCTGCGTGAATGACATAGTCGTGAAAGGAGATAATACAAGTGCTGTCCCCATCATGTTTCTGTTTTTCGTGCTGGTAGGTTTGCCATGATTTCAAGTAAAATTTATAATTGCAACGTTTCCAATGAGGGACAGAAATGTTGCCCAGTTGATGCCTTTCAGATTTGTGCAGTTATAGATGCATAAAAGGATCAAGACAGTGTCAGGTATCGTTTATGTCCAGGCATTATGTCAGTCGGTAACTTCTTTGTAGTATAATAGTAATTCCCATCTGCTCTGTATGTGTCCCTACGTTAAAAGTATGGACTGCACCCTTGTTATCTGTGGTGACTTGAATTACAGATTTTCATATAAGAGACGAGCTGCTTAGCAACCATTTGCATATTGCAGTGTGCCTTACCATGTAGTGTTTCAGCAGTAAATGTCGGTGTACAGAGCGTAATTGCATTTATTAGATATATTGCTCAGTTGACAGGGGCTTGGGCAGCCCTAAACCCAGAAATGTGCATGGTTTGCCTACTGTGCCAAAATATATTGAGCATTACACCATGTGCCACTTTCAGCAATTGGGCAAAATACGAATATGTGGAACACACTTCATTCTTTATGAGATTAGACACACAGACATTATCAGAGCAGTTGGTCGTTAAGGGAACACATAGGTCAAAAAATGACAGATTTTGCCGAAAAAAAACTTCTTTCATTCTCGCTTGTTTTATTTGTTTCAAAAAACCCCTAAAGGCCCTCACTATGAGGGTATTACATGAAGGGAGTCGAAAGCGGAGAAGTACCAGGATGCAGTGTAAACTTGCAATTATAGCAACATGGCAAAGAAAACAATAAAGAAAGCTAGAAAAACAAAGAGATGGATAGGTTGCAGATATCAAAATGTGGCAGAAATACAACATAAAATGTGGACATATCAAAGAAAGCAACATAAATACAAAAAATGAAAACTATAAACACAGACGGTAAGCAGACGAGAAGTACCTGAAGAACTGTGCATGGCTCTTACTTTTTTAAAGCCCTTGAAATATTGTTGCATTCATTTTAGTTGCGATATTAAATGATAGCCGATTCCAGTCAATAATGGTTTTAGGTAGGAATATTTGGCAAATGTTTTTGTGTGGCATATGGTGCGCTTGGTCTTGAAAGATTGGTCACAGCGCGAATGGAAGGACTGCTTAGGGAGAGTGAAAGAAATGATTGTGAAGCAATTAACAATGATAAATTACTCTGAAGAAGTGTTCGGCGAACAAGCTTGCGACAGCGAGAGCAGTGATCTCATCCAGCCTGTGCTTTTAACACCATGACACCCCTGAAACTTGAGCAATTTGAAGAAATGAAAAGATGAACACTATTTCGCAGGGATTAGATATCTATGATGTAGGATTTCTCTGGGTCCCATATTGCTGAGGTGTATTCAATTTTAGGTCCAATCAAACCAGTATAAGGAAGCATAGGCACCAAGTTTTTAACCTGCAGGAGGGGGTGGGGGGCAGTTAGCACCCTCTCTCTTTTTCATTCAACCTCCCCCCCCCTCCTCCAGGCATGCTCCTAGGCAAGAGATATTTATTTTACTCTCAGAATACAGAGTACATTACAGAGGGGAACAGCAATTCATAGCAATATAGAAGATAAAAAAACGGTAAGGGAGCCAAGTACTGATCCTTGAGAAACCCCATAACCAAGAGGTACGGTAGAGGAATCGGCGTCATTAATGCTGACAAATTCAACACGAAAAGAAGGAAATCCACAGATCTAGTTAAGAACGACAGGGTCATTGTTCAGCACACTTAGTTTATGTATTACCAGTGAGTTATTAACTTTATCGAATCCTTTAGCAAAGTCGAGAAATAAGCAGTAAAGATGAAAAAGCGGTGTCCAAATAGAAGTGCAAGTCGTAAGTGAAGGAAAGTTTAGGGTTTATGGTTTCTGGGTGTTTAACATCCCCAAGCGACTCAGGCTATGAAGGAAAGTAGTTGAATCTCACAAGAGAAAAACTTTCGGAAGCCAAGCTCTGTTAGAGAGAAGAAATTATGCTCCAGAAAATTAACAAGATGTGTAAATATATCTGCCATTATTTTGCATGCTATTGATCTCAAAGATATGGGTCAATGGTTGGATAAATTCGGATTATATCCGGCTGTATGTACTGGTATGACCACAGATGTCTTCCAGTCTTCAGTAGTACACCATGATGATACGATAGTGAGAATGTGCATTTCATGATGGCAGAACTATACTCTTTAGCATTCCATATAAATTTGCCATTTATACCATCAATTCTGCTAGAAGATGTTAATTTGAAATCGATAATCGGTATGATGCCTTGTAAGTCGAACATGGTGGGATTCATTGCAAAATGATTGCACAGCTGGAGATCGGGATGTCGGATAACATTGGATGAAGAAGGAAACAACTTAACGAAAGTATAATCTAATACAGTAGCACAGAGGTGGTCAGGGAGCAGGTTTGCCGGTGGGTGCAATAACGACACTTTATTGGTGTTTCCTGGTTTTGGGGGTTAGTAATTAAGACGAGTGAATGCTCTGCTAAGCATGGTAATCGAATCTGACTCCATCGTAAAACTCATGCTTCCCGTTAATTGACGGCGACTACACATCGTCGAAGTTGCAGCACATTGCTCATCCATGGGTCCGTTGAAGGTAAGCACATGTTGCATGCAGTTGTGGGAGTGCCGTCGGCTCTGCATACGCAACTGTGGCGAAGCGCAGCGAGTCACGTGATTCGATATACCCACTGAACACAGTAACGTCTTCGCAAGCGAGACATCTTGCCCACAGAATAAAAACCTCTACAGACGTCTTAAAAACATCGTCTGGAAAATATTACGAACGTTTTATATGTTTCTAGCAAGGACATCTTTAAACATCTTGTAGCTTTCCTGTAGCAGGGCTAATGCATCACAAATTTTGGGATATAAGACGTTGTGCAAGCTGTCCACAAGATGTCCTTTATAACGTTTATTATTCTTCTTTAAACAGCTAGAATTATAAGGCATTCTGCGAGACATTCAAGGTCTAGGCAGGACTTCTAACAATATTTTGTAGCTCTCCTATAACACTGCAAATTTTGCAATACAAGACGTTGCACAAGATCTGAACAAGATGTTTATAACGTTATCTATACTTTTCCAAATAGATACTTACACACCAGTTAAGAAATTTAAAGCACCATGCAACAGCTGCTCTACATTTTATAAAAAAAAGTGCCCCCTACCCCCCCCCCCAGAAAAGAAAGGAAGCAAGGTACTTAAATGAAAAATGAGTTGTAGTCACGCTTTCAGCAGAATAAAATTTTATTTCACAACTTTAAGAAAACAAGAACAGACCACATACCATGCACAGTTGTGCACTTGCACAAGACTGCAAACATATGCAAACACATAAGTTCTTATTTTTATTAAAACTTGAGTAACCTGTCATATTAATATTAAAAAAAATACAGTAGCAACCTGTTACAGCAGAGCTGCACTACAGCTTACAACAATACAGCACAAACTGCTATGCAGAGTATTAAATAGCACAGGGGCCCATTTACTCAGATTGCAGACTAATACAAGTCAAGAATGTATACAAAAGTAAAGTGCACATGTATTTCAGTGCACATATGACATAATGTTGCACTCACAAGATGCTTTCAAGGCACAGGTTAATTTTCCAAGACCCTGCTAGGGCTTAAGAAACTGTCTGCACAATAAAAAGAGACTGCAAAGCGAGATTTGTGTACAGGGGCTTACAGGCAAAACAAGAGCAAAGTTCACATCAAATTTGAAAACATTGGAAATGGCTTGACAAACGCTTTCAGCAAGAAAATAAGGCACAGTATAAGTTATGCTTGGAGGTATTCTTACAGAACAGTATCACATTTTGTCCAACGAACAGGTTCAAATACACAGATCAAATGAGCATAGACCCATTCCAGCACTTGTGCAATTAGCAACAGTTATATATATAGATGCTGGCAATGGCTTGGCAAAACTCAATTTCACTAAAATGGACGGCATGATAAACATACATTAATGCCTAGAGCTGTTTTTCCACATCAGTATCAGAGAATGTAGGCAGAAAGCCATTCTCCACTAAGGCAAGACTAAAAAGAAAAAGTCAGCAAAGAAGAATTTGTTAACCCTTAACATAACTAGAACAGTTTGCAAAAAAAAAAATCTGCACCTTTCAGGACAGGGGCTCCGTGCAATAGAGGCACCTGCTGATGCAGTTGCATAAAAACAGAACAAAAAGAAAAACAGCTACAATTAGAAGTGTTCTACATCAGTATCACGGGTGTAGCCAGGAAGCGATTCAAGGACTAAGGCAACAACTAAAAAAAAAGAAAGCAAAGCAGCATTTGTTAACCCTTAACATGACTAGAACAGTTTGGAAAAAAAAAATCTGCACCTTTCAGGACAGGGGTTCGAGACACAGGGGAGGCACTTGCTGGTGAGGTTGCACAGAGAAAAGCAGCTCTGTCTAGAGCTGTTCTAATCAGTACAACGTTATGTGGCTAGGAAGACATTCCCCCACTAAAGCAACAGGTTTAAAAAAAAAGGTCTTCAGCTTTCAGTACATGGGTCCTCACACGCAGCATCCAGATCAGGGGCTCGATAGAGGGGAGGGACCTCCTGATGTAGTCCTGTAGGGGTGTTGAGAATTGCAGTGCTAGATTAGTGTTCTGGCCATTCATAATGAAATTCATGATCAGCGTAACTACAGCCACTGAGCTCAAGGACAAGCCCATTTCTGAACACTACAGCATGCAGTGAGATGCAGAAAGACTACAGCTGACAGCATCATGATTTATACCCATTACATTTCACAAAACAGTCACTCCGAAGCAACTAATTTAAAAGGGTACGTTGTTGGGACAGTTGGTCAGGCATATCTTCAAAGTATACTGCACACACAAAAACAAGGACGAGAAAATACACACAACAAGCGCAGAGCAACTAACAAGCAACCAAAGCTGCTAACCCACACAGGATAGAGAAAAGTGCTCTTTTAACCGCGAATGCCATTTAAGCTCCACAAGCAGAGGTCCACAATGGCAGCCACCTTTTTCATACGAATGAGCACAATATTTCATGCTAGATTTGCCACCTGCTGCCACTGAACAAAAACTATGCCACTGAACGGGCATAAAAGTTACAGCTGCAGAAAACGGTAGCACTGCATCCATCCCTTCTCAGGCATGTAGCCAGAAATTTTTTTCAGGAGGCACCAAAATTGATAATTTTGCCAAGCAGGGGAGGCGAGGAATACCCATTAGGAACACTGACAAGAGAGCATAGCATGCCCCCTATGGAATAAGTCTGCTAGGGAAGCTGCAGTATTTATTTCTCTACTGAATACTGTAGGCCTAAGCCCAAGCAAAAAGAGCATGTACAATAAAAAAAGCAAATGAACGTCAAAACTAGTTAGACCAGAAAATGAAAATGAAATAAAAAAGTAGAAAGCTTTCGTACCTTTTGGCTGCATTCTTGACACGGGCTGAACAATTTTTCAGCCATGCCATTACACCATCTCGTATATCTTTTAATGTCGCTTGTGACATGCTTTGCATCTGGCTTACTGCTTCTGCAGATAAATAGTAAATTGTGGACATTTTCAGAAATACATGACAGTACATGTCATACTTAAAAGGAACACGAGAAATTATTAAATTTGCCCCTAATGCGGATAAAAGTAGCCTTCACTGTGAATCAGAAACATGGCATCAGACTCCTCTCGAGCACTTATTGGTCTATTTTTCCCCACTTCTGGTAAAGGCTTCTTTTCTCAAGTTACAACTTGGTTTAACCATTTCTCGTGTCATGTCAGCAAATACCTGCAACAATTTTTTTAAAAGTGCAGTCGATTTAATATTCTGAACAAGAAGTGCACTGGAAATCAAATTTGGCTCACTTAAGGGAAGCCTTGTTATTACACTGCAGTTCATATTAGAGATTCCTCCACACACTTTCAAGGTAATAAATGTTCAGTTAAAACAAATTTCCATTACTTTTTAATCAATGGTTTGGTACCTTGCCACAGTCATGGCTGGCTATATAGCTGTATGAATTTTCATATATTCTAGTACTATTGTGATTGTTGAACAAAAGGAAATCAGGCTGTATACAGGCGTGGCACTATTAAACACACAGCCTTGGACACACGAAGGCACACTCATGTAACATGGGAGCATGCCATGCAGCCTGGTCTGCAGCTCATCTCTAGCGATGACGACCACGACCCCGCTCTGCTGCAGTCCGACACAACCAGGAGTGTGATAAGCAGCGTGGGACTGGGTCAGTCTGCTGCTAAATGACATGCATTCTCTTTAGATGCCTATACTCTACATGGAGAGCTCAAGTTTACTGTGCTGCGACGACTACAAGGTGGTCTTGGAAACGCAGGAATTAATTACGCCAATTACACCAAAAATTAAATACACCTAAACTACAGGCACCCACATATTTGTCTACAGTGCTGGATCAACAAGCTCTATTGAGCATTATTCATCACTGTCTTAGTGTATTATTTTTTCAGACACCGAGAAACTAGTTAAAATCATTGCAAACATCTACGCACAAAATTGTGTTCTCTACACCACTCATAACTGACAGCATTGTACTCTGTAGTGCGTGGCTCAAGTGCTTGCAAGAGGTGTGTGGATGACAGTACAAAAATCTCCCACTGTGGCGACTGAATGTGCAAATTTAAAAGCTACTCCAGTGTAGTTTATAAGCTTACTAGTTGAAATGGCTGACTTCACTTCTAATATTCACTATTACTGACAATACCTCAGTTCATTTTTCTAATCTGAGTATTTTTACTCCTTCACTACAAACACTTCACCATTCAGCCACCATAATCTCGAATCAATTTATTTTGCATTAAAAAAGTCAATTAGAACATTCCAACCGGATGAGAATATAAGGCATACCAGTCGTATGCATAAAAATTAAAGATAAAGGTGGATCATTCCTGGTTATCCCTTTTTGCTTAATTTAGTGAAACTAAGCCCCATACAGCATTCACCGGAGTTAAAAAAAAATCAAACCCAGAAGAAGCCAATTTACATAGCAATTCATCCACCTGAAGGCTTCCATTAGCAGAGAGCCATGTTACCTTGTTTGCCCCATGACGCACTAAATATACAGCTTAACATTATTATTTCACTAAAGAAAGAGGCTAAGGACTCACTCTGAACAACAACGAAAAGGCGCAGGTCGGCAAATGCTTTTTTTACCCTTTTGGCCGTAGAGGCTGAATTTTTGGCCAAGTTCATTTGTCAAAAGCCGTGCCAGTATGCGCGCTGTCGCTGAATGCGGGTTGTTTCCGCCCGTACTGGCAAGCTGACTGACCTGCATAAAGAACCCGGTAAGCCAGAAAAACATCCATTTTTCGAAGTAGCCACAGCTGTGCACCTGCCACTAAAAAAATTTCTCATACAGCCATCAAAAGCATCCAAATGGATTAAATAAGAAGGGAAAGTAAAGCTGCCTCTACAACAACAAAAAAGAAAACTAATGCACAGATGAAATATGCAAGACTAAGCACTGCTTGCATTATTTTTAATGAAGCACAAGGTATTGATTTCACATTTCTAGGTAAATGAGGTTAGGTATGGTTGCTGCTGCCAAACATTACAACTCAATTATTTTCATCTTAACTGCAGTGGAGTGGAAGGTGCAAGCACAAGATGACATCTTTGAGCATACTCTTCTCATGCGCTCACCAGTCAACTTAAGAGGCAAGAAATCTGCCTTGAGCTTGTTTCCACTCCGCTGCACACAACTTCCGAGACGAAGTTTAACACTATCCACTAAAATCTAAAACTCATGTGCAGCTCAATTAACTGATGTTACCTGCATGCAAAAAATGTTTAAGCAAATGAGTTTAATTATACCATCTCAGTACACAGTGCCTGGCTCGCCTCCAGCTTTTTTTCAATCTCAACGACATCCTGTTCAGTTTTTAGAGGCAGCATGGCAATGATGCTGTCTGCACAACCCTGGTGCACTTCTTTCACAGAAAGCATTTTCTTTATAGCCCTGACTTCCTTCTTGAGAACACACAACTCTCGCAGGACGAGCAGAGAGATATCTGGAAAAGCAACAATAAAGCCATAAAAATGGGCGCACAAACACCTCCAGAATGCGACTGTCCTCGCTCACAAGGTTCTGTATTTCAAATCAGTGAACATTTGGGTTTTTTTTAACACATGCATGCCTTCCGCTCCATTTTTTTACCTGCTTGTTCTGAAAATATTAATAATACTGTAACTGCAAACAGCAGACTATTCAATACGCAGCCAGGCATTATTAATTGATGCTGCACATTTGTTGATGAACTATGCATCTGCATGCTGTTTTCGGCCTCCATCTTATGCAGGAAGGGTACAAAGCTAGGTCACATGGAGTTGCCAAGCATGTCTTGAAACCTATTGGTGTTCAATGAAGCTAAGAAACCTGAGAGCCCGTGGGTTAGTCTACGAAATGCCCCTGCCGAGTCACCCTTGGCTTGCAAACAGAAAAAAAGCACAGTAATGAAAGACCACAAAATGAAATTTGGTAGTAAATTGGTTACATTGTTACACATACCTTGTGCAGAGCAAGGCACCGAAACGTCTTGGCCACTACCAGGAGGTGGCTCCACAGGTGACTGCACTGGCACTAATATTTAAAACGCACAAAAATCTGTATTTCATCATAAACTTTCTCATGCAAAGCAAACTGAGGAATCTGCTCTGATGTGAATGTTTGCCATCAGTAGGCAGCATGTGGTAACCCTTACTCTGTGTACTTTTGCAATTCTGATGCTCTACAGGTCATTAAACTTTCATTTGTAAACCTGCTCCAAGCAGAGAGCATTATGTTTTAGGTGTGTTTTTTGCAGAGTGTGATACTTCCTTGTCACAAATCCTTGAAGAGAGCTGCACTGCACTTTCTTGACAAAGCTGAAGTTTTGGTTAATCTTGCATATTAAGCCTCCTTAAAATGTAACCTATAATAGCAAACTACCCTCCTGTTTGGGCTTAGCTCTTTCATGTTGCGTACTGCCAAGCACTTTAAATATTTTTATTACCTGATGGCACTATATCCAAGCAATTAAATTTAAGACAGAAAGCTTTAACCATTTGTTAGGAGCATGCAAGCAACTACCATTCTAACCTGAATGGCCTTGATGACTTGGAGGAGACTGAGTGGCAACTTCTGAACCGCGTTCCTCGATAGGCTCTGATGCCACGAAATGGGCGTGACATGAATTAAACTGCCCCTGGAGAGCCTAGCAGAGCCAGCAGCGTGAACGGGGGGGCGAAAACAACGAGAAGCACGGCTTTCGTAGTCCGCGAGCGAATGAATCCGTCTACAGCATGCCAAACGGCATTAACTGCGAAGAAAGACTGCTGTCGCTCACTCTTCACAACAAATCCTCCGAAAAAGATGCAGCTGACAACTCAGGAACGGCCATTCACATAGTAAAGAAAGGGATCCCGCTCATTATCAATGTTTTCCTGGCCGATCCTATGCCTGCAGTGAAACCTTTCGGCAAGCCGCATTGCTTTTTCCGGACAGAATGACGAAAAACCTTTGCCCACTGCCTCTTCGGTTGAAGCAACCGTAAGCGTAACGGAAGCTCGGCGTCGCTGCAACGCGTAGACGTCGTCCTCCATTGTCGTCAAAGCTGGCGAAACGTTTCCCTCCAAACAGCGCGCGCTGGATGGATGGATGGATAGGAGCGCCCCCCTTGAAACGGGGTGATGGCAATTGCCATCATGCTAACATGTGACCACAGTGCCTCGGCCAATGTGAGGCTCGATCCGGCCGCGCGCAAGGAGACAGGAACCGGAAAGTTGAAAGCTTCTCGCCACTTTTGCTCTCTCTCGTCAAAGGTGTGTGCGTGCGGGCGCGAAAACTATCACTCCTGTAGTTCCGTGTTCGGCGAAAGTAGTGCGTTGTATGTGCGTATGTTCACGCTCATTGGTGCGAAATGCAGCGACTGTAACTTATGTCAGTGTTACTGTTTTCCCAAGTCGGCAGCGTCCGCATAAGTTTTCTTCTTTTGAACTCCGCGTTCGAACTTCTGGCGCGCTCTTTGTTGGAGCAGTAATAACAACAATACGGCCGGGCGTTGTCAGAGAGTGCTCGAACGCTGCAAAGCGACTTATCAAGAGAAGACTGGCGGCTGAATTGGTAAGTCAGTGTACTACAGTCATTGATCCTCGACTACGAGAAAAAAAAAAAAAAGAAATGGCCCATCCACTACGGATCTTGCATCTGACTTGGCCAACATGTGATCCCTTTGAAAATCCTGTGTACTAGTGTTGAAAAGTAGCGTTGTATATCTAACTGCAATTTCGCTGTTCGTTTGATAACCGCCGCGGTAGCTCAGTTGTTACGAAGCTCGGCTGCAGGCGCGAAAGACGCGGTTCGATCCCGGACGTGGCTGCTCAATTTTGATGGAGGCGAAATTCAAGAGGCCCGTGTACTGTGCGGTGTCAGTGCACGTTAAAGAACCCCAGGTGGTCGAAATTTCCGGAGCTCTTCACTACGGCGTCCCCCATAGCCTTAGTCACTTTGGAACGTTAAACCCCAATAAATCAACAAATCAAATGGTAAGTTTGATATATCGGGACTGTGCTCCAGGGTCGTCACTAGGGTGAACGGCATCCGGTGCGGTAGTTTGTGCACCCCCCCCCCCCCCCCCCCTAATTTCGAAAATGAAAATTGTTTTTTTAGGAATTGAAATGGCATACTAACTGTCTTACATATATCGCGGTGGACATCCGAACCGCGTTGTAAGGGAAGGGATAAAGGAAGGAGTTAAATAAGAAAGGAAAAAAGAGGTTCCCTATGTAGTGGAGGGCTCCCGAATAATTTCGACCACCTGAAGATCTTTAACCTGCACTGACATGGCACAGTACACGGGCGCCTTTTGCATTTTGCCTCCATCGAAACGTGGCCGCTTCGCCTGTTTTGCTTTGGAAGTCACTTTGAGCCATTACGTATGAAAGGTATTGGACCGAAGCATCGCATGAAAGACCGATTTACAAAATATAGGCTCATGCAGCCAAATAGCCTACAGGAAGGGGCACCCAATACATGTACCCCTATTGACATCCCCTTTGCCTGCACCTATATGACCATGACAAGACCCTTCGGCGACAACACATTCCGGGTGCTTAGCTGGAAGTGCGTCGCCTCAGCTTGTGTACATGTGTAGGTGGGTGAACAATGTCGGAAAATTGAGCAATTACATAGGCCATATCAGTCACCTGAAGGAGCACTCGAGAGTGGCCCATGTAGTGGGAATATAGCTTTTTAGGCCCAGTGAGATAGGCACCACAGGAGGACAAGGTAGCCTGGAAGGATGTGGACTTTCCAATGACGGCAGTCATAAACCAGCTGCTCATTTGTTTGTGACGAGGAGAGACAAGCGCTGGCAAATTGGTATGTGAGCTAGCTCCGCTTGCATGCAGTGGCATGTGCATACTGTGTTGTTGATGCGCGAGCAGGCAGTACGGATGTGTCCAGGACCTAGGACAATGTAGTGTGGATGGGGAACTAAAGATAAAATGGCAAAAAGACAGCGGTGTCGCAGTGGCAAACGTAACATAAGGTGGAGCAATTTCCCAATCGCTTTTGTCGGGTCAGGCCTTTGCAAATGTAAGGACCCCAGGGGGTCTGCGCCTGGTCCCATGCTGTGTGGCTCATTATGTATCACTGGAGTTCTACTGCCTTGAAGACCCGAACTGTCGTCGTTAGGCCTGGAAAATTTAGAACTTCCCTGGATCCTACAGAATCCTCACAACCGTGCTAGAGGCAAACCTCTTTTGGCACTTTACTTTTGTGAAAGCCATATAAAGGAGAGTATGCCGGTCAATGTACGGTCGAGGCGTTCAGTCAGTCGATTCGAGGAATGATAGGGTGTGTGGTCAGCTTGTATTAGTTGGAACAAGAGCGGAGGACTATTTTCGGCACAAAACTAGCGCCCTTATTCAGTAAATAATTGTCACATGAAGTACCATGCTGAAGGAAGTTCTCTTGCAGAGGAAAACTTTTAGCATTTCTATTAATACATTGAAAAGACTTTTGCGCGAAAATTTCATTTTGTAGTTGTAGTTGGGTTCACAGTTACTGTGATTTCTATAATATTTACTTTCTTTTTGAGTGTCTTTTCTGTAATGACTGCTTTTGAGTGGAATGGACTATATTTAATTTATGTTCGTCATACTTACTTTTTGTACATTATTGATTATAAATGTCTCCCCTGATGGATTCTGCATTTTTATGATGGATTCTGCACAGAGTTTTGTTGAAACAGATTTTATTTTGCTCAAATATTGGCACAAGTGTTGTGCACAAGTTCAAACATCATGTTGAATCGTATTCAATCTAAGTGGTTTGTATGTGTTTCTTCCTTAGTTTATGATTTGGTTATTCGTAGTGCATCGCTATCAACTTTGTTGTTATGGGGTCAGGGGACGCAGCCAGGTACCGGTTTGGTACCTTTTGTTCCCGGCCCTTAGTTTTCTGTACTGAGAACTAAAATGTTAATAAACTCAACTCTATAGTTAGCACATGTTATGGCGATTAGGTTGGTATAGTGTACCTGGCTGTAGAATCAGTGATAGCGACCATCGACTTATCACCTAAGCAGGACATCGGAAAGGTTCCAGCAGGTTGAAATCAATGCGATATAAAGGTTCAAGTGAATGTCAGTAGGCTGAAGAGCGCAAGCTGGTGATGCAAATCGCAGGAGGCAACATAACCTCATGTGTTGCGGCACAAACTGGTTCTTAAAAAATAGCTGCACACCTGTTTGTGCGTACTCTACACACCAAGATGGCCAGCGATTGGCAGGTATTTCCTCAAGATGCCCAAGCGAAGTCACTAGGGCAAAAGAAGCAGCAACTCAGACCCATTAGAGTGGATATTGCGGCAATAGTGCTGTCTAGCAAATCGTAAGGAGGAATTGTTTTCCGAGTCGAGGTCTGCAATTAGCAATTGTAATGAGAGATCACGGCGCTGTTCGTGGGTGATATTGAGAAGTTCTGGTATGAGGAAGAGAAACTTAATATGGGCCCCCTCATTGCAATCGGGCGGTACAGGGTAAAGGTCAAGCAGCCTAAGTCGTGGTGGTGTATGTGACGGTGAGCGAATACTCTTGCAAACATAAGGCCCGGTGCCAAGTCAGCCCGTATCGCTTTTTTTTTCTCTCTTTAACGAAGAAAGCCAGAAGAGCACAAATGCTGGTCAGGACTGGGAAATGCCAACTGAACAGAGAACCGTGAAAATTGGCAGCAGCCTGAGCAAGCACCGAGCACTCACATTCATTGATGTACATTAAATAATTCCGCTGAGCAGGTAGCATAGTAGTGACGAGTTCATGGTTCTGCCATTGTTTGGCTAGGACAGCGCCAGCACTGTGTCCGCAGGCGTGGATGTGAACTTGAGTTGTGGTTGATGCATTGAAATTGAAAAAAATTGATGGCAAGTTGATGGATTGATTTTTTTTCATCGTACACCTCAAATTTTCCAAATAGGCACAGTGCATTACCAGTAATAACTCCTACTATGATGGCATAGCATTTGAAGTGCTGTTGCTATGCATAAAATTTCAACCTAAATCCCAATGCATCGAAACCATATTTAAGTGGTCTTTATTTGCAAAGATTCTTGTTATTGCTAATGAGTTGCAAGAAAATTTTTTTGAGTGGAAGCTTCAAAGCTTCAGTTTTCTGCATGCATAAAAAAAGCCCATGCATGCAAATATCAGAGTTGCCTGTTCTGTTGTTTCATGAGACTTTCTGCCTTGCAAGTGCAGTAATTGCTTCTGTGCTATTTGTGTGACTTTTCCTATATAAACGCGTTTTTTGGTCACCTGCATTAGGTTCTCAGTATTTTTTACAGGGCACTAGGTTCTCAAGTGAATGCGATTTTACTGTGGGCCTTTTTTCATCTTCCCACTGTGCATAGCAAATCTATCCTGCGTGCAAGACTTATTGGGTATATGCTAACTGGTTGTGAACCTAGCCTAGAAGCTCATACATCCAAAACAAGGTGACGCACAAGAACATACCAGCGTCTCCAGGTATGGTGGCGATATACAGGCACTTTACCTGACTTTATTAAGTGACAGAAAACGAGTTCACTAGTGCTAACTGCGAGATGCTTTTCTGACTTTCGAGTGTTCGGATACCTCTAACTTCTCTTCAGCACATGCCATCTTTGTGGGCTCTGTGCCGTACTAGCTTGCCCAGATACAATGTAGACTAGGTCCAGCTTCCAGGGTTTGGAAATGAAGCTAGCTTTATTAGTAGCAGTAGTAATAGTAGCACAGCAATATTAAGTTGTTCTAGTGACAAGTCATTTGTGCATTCTCATGAAATGGATTGAGCAGTTAACTGTACACATCTTTAATTTTGTTTTTTGTCGCACTATGGCACATTGCCCTGTTCATTTTTGCAAGCATGGGAGTGTGTAAACAATCGCTAGGAGGCAGTGGCCCCGATTTCCTGGAGCCATGTTTTTTGACATCTAATATAAAGTCAGCATTTTAGTTTTGTTGTAAGTTTAGATGTTGCAAATATAGCAGCATGAAATCTACTTCTCTGTTAAAAGCATACTTGAGTGCAGAGCGATAATAAAGGAGTAATTGCTCATTGGCGTCCACCCAAGCGCAGCCATACGGCTACGAAGGAAAGCTACACAGCTTTCTCAGAAACTTCGTAGTTAAAGAAAAATTCGTCCTGGTCCATGGTTCGAACTTGGGACCACAACTTCACCAAAGCAGTCGTTCTACCAACTGAGCTAACCGGGACGGTAAGCTTATGGTAGGGCGAGAGCGAATTGATCAATAACTCGACGTGGGAACAGTGTTGGTCAAATGTTTAGGAGAATCCCCTAAACATTTCAAGCGATAAGTTCTGACTTTTCCCCAAAATTGCTGCCTTTCTGACATGCTAGATTCATGTTTTTTGCTATCTATGCCTAATATTCACATTTCCACTCCAGTGAGAAATGCAAGAAAGACTTAAAGCAGATGTTTTGAATCTTCCACATGCCTGATTTCAGATTTTCAGACATGGCTTCTGACAGTTGCCTCTTTAAATCTCAAGAGTTTTGGCTTTGCACTCTTTTGTATCTTGTTTTTAGTGACTAGCTGGATTATTGTTTTGAATGCATATAAGAGTTTTCCGACTGGATGTAGCCCCTTGAATCCAGTCAGCTTAGTGCAAGTACCTGAATTGTTCTGCAAGCACTGGAATAACCCAGTTCTACTGCTTTCCACATTCACCTTTGGTATCCCTATTCTCATGAAACACTCCAGTAATTACCCTTCTTGGTCTTGCTTCCAGATTTGCACCGTGTGGCCTGAGCTTGTCGCAGTTCCAGTTGTGTAGATGTGGGAAGTCTTAAAGAGATATGTACGGATTGTGGTAAGAGTATGTCTGGGGTATATTTCTTTTCTTTTTTTTTTCAGGTTGTAAGCGAATCTCCTGAGATTTCCGACAAAGTGCGAAACACCACTCCATAAATCAAATTACTTCCAGCCAGAACATTGTCACTTTCTTCCTTTTACACTGCAGGCGAAACTGTTTCACTGTGCCTTGGAATTTGCTGTTGTGCGTCGGAACATTCACAGATTTGAGCAGAAGTGCTACATGATGCTTACCAACATGCAAGTATTTTTATGGATTTGCCTTGGATATCCTTATCTTGTTTTCACAGCTCCTCTTCTCCTCCATGTTGTTTTATACTTTTCCTTACCAGCCGTAGTGTTCCTGAGGTGCAGTGTATGCCAAGATGGTGGTGCATTTGAACAGAAAAAGTTTTGTAATAATTGTATCAGTGTTTTTTACAGGTATTGTAGCTGCACAATGCACCTGGACTCTACAATAGCCCTGCTCGAAGCGTGAAAATTTGTCACCAGATTGAATTTTTTTTTTTTTTTGCATGGCACTTTACTCTGAGCTAGATGTGATCTTCCTATTGGCCTGTATTGTGCTTGGAATGGCTCACAGGGAATGTGTTCCACAGGCGAGTTGCATCAAGGTGTATATGAACTAGTAGTGAAGCTTGCGTAATATTTCATAGAACATCTGAAATGCACCTCGAGCCTTACCAGTTTCTCTTGGTAGAAGCAGTTAACCTGACCAATTGAGAGGCTATAAAAAACTGAATTTATGAGTGCAAACATTTTGGGCAAGGATTAGAAAATATTTTCCCAAATTCACTGTTCAATGTCGTGTTTTCCGTCTTGTAGATTAATTTTTTCCTTTTGCACATTCTATCTCTCTGCCCTCTCAGTTGCGGCAAACTGCCAATATGTTGTTTAGCCAATATGCCAATATTGCCAATATGTTGTTTAGGCTAGATCTGGCGGTCGCTGTTTGCAAATGATCCTGTCCTAAGAATAGGAGCAGCAGCAGTGATAGCAGTAATAGTAATAATCTCTGTTCAGCTGGATGTGCTTGTGGTATCCAATTACCAGTTAAGTAGAGCTGCATGTGACATTCTGTTCTTATTGCACACTTGATGCATTACTCTGCTTATTTTTGCAGGCATTCAAGCTAACATGAGGAAAACAAAGAGAAAAGCTTTGCAGCAAAATATGCCTCAAGGCAACTACTCTGCCTGACAGTTGTTGTCTAAAACGGCATGTTTTGGCAATTTTAACTTGTAATGAATGTGGGTACAGTGGGCCACTTCAAGTTTTTTGCTAATGGTACTTCTGTTGCTGTTTTATGTGACTGAGTGGCAACTAGGCTTTGGGCTAGTGTTCCTGTAAGACATGCACATAAATGCACATAGACAAGAGTGAGTTGAAGCTTTGTGATTGTGGTTCATAAAATATGCTATGTTATTGCACTTTCATACCATTTGGAATCTTTCCGCAGAGCAATGTATAAGATCAAAATGTCCTGAAACGAGCCTGAGTTTATGCCGCGCTGCCTGAAGAAATGATTTGTCTTGTTGCTGTTAAATTTGTATAAATATGGCTGTCTGGCCACTTTATTATGATTGTTCTTTTTGAATCAGATTTGCACTCTGAACATCAATGAGAGACGGTGTATGAGTGTTCGCCGTGGTGGCTTAGTGATTATGGTGCTCGGCTGCTGACCTGAAAGACGAGGGTTCGATCCCGGTCGTGCTGGTTGGATTTCGATGGAGGCGAAATTTAAGAGGCCCGTGTACTGTGTGATGTCATTGCATGTTAAAGAACCCCAGGTGGTCTGAATTTCCAGAGCCCTTCGCTACGGCGTCCCTCATAGCCTGAGTCGCTTTGGGACGAACTCCCATAAACCAAACCAGTGTATGAGTGTCAGGTGTGTAAACAGTTCAACGGTGGTGAGGACCCAAGCTCTTAGACTGCCTGTTTCTAATAATGTAAAAAAATCTGTAGGATAATTCTGGAAAATTTTAGAATAAACTTGGAAAATTACTCATAGTGGAGTCGCATCCCAATTTAAAAGCAATTTTACCATAGCAGTTGCAGAGTCTTGCCAGCTTAAAGGTGCAGTGAAGAGGAATCTGAACTCGTCTTTTTGCCGTGGGAACTCAATCCACACGTTCCGAGCATTCTTAGAAACATTGATTTATTGCCCTGTATGGCCGATTTCACTAATTAAATCGATTAATGTCTGGCTCCCGCCTTTATTTTTTGAATTCTCCCCATACGATGGGCGGAGTCGACCAATGCGTGGAGTCCCTTTCTGCCAGCTCCGTAGAGGCTTTGCTTTCGCTTTATTTTGTTTTTTAGGTTTCCGTGAATAAATAGCTTCATTCGCAGATAATATCGCCGCAAAATAAGTGCAAAGAAATAAAAATACGCACAGACTTTTTGCTTCTATGGATTACTACGTATTACTCCGCTGATGGCAGAGCGGCAAGCCACCACGGGACTGGGTGAAATGCACTCCACGCATTGGTCGACTCTGCCCACCAAACGGGGAGAATTCAAAAAATAAAGGCGAGAGCCGGACGTTAGTTCGGTTTAATTAACCTATATATGTGTTGGCATATATGTGTTGGCAATATAAGTGTTGGCAGTCGAGCATCATAACCACTGAGCCAGAGTGGCAGCTTTGAATAGAGATGGAACAGTTTGGCTGATGATAATTTTTCTTTTTCCTTTTTTTTCAGGTCGTAAGCCCATCTTCTGGTATCTTCAATGAAGTGCTAATCCCTATTCCATCAAATTGACTACTTTTGTACAAATTATTTTGCTTTTATTTTCACTGTAGTGCAACTTGTTAAATTGTGACTTAGCACTTGCTGTGATGAGCATTGTCACATTCCCAATTTGCTGTAATAATCTGTGGCTGACCAGTTTTGTACTTCAGGTTTGATGTCATGCTTTGGCATCTCTCCACTATTTATAAATTTTGCCCCACATATTTAACTTTACTTTCACCAGAGCAGATGCTCTCCTCCCATCTCACACCTTCCCTACAGGAAGGATTGCAGCTTTGTGTCAAAGTATTCCTGAGATGCACGATGTACTTTTTGCACATTTTCACGAAGATAGTTGCACATGCTCAGAGCACCTTTTGTGATGACCAAACTGACATTGTTAATGGATGCAATAGTTGGTAGAAAGATTGTAGAACTCTGACAATCAAGTGAATAGCGTCGGTGGATTGTCAGGTGTCTCAGCGCTGCAGCACGCTTGTCATGTGCATGTCATGCTATTACGGTGATTGTTTGAGAGAGTCTGCACTTTTGTGGTCTTATTTCTTTGATGAGGTTTGAGCAGTGACAACTTGCATATATCCAATTTTTGGATTTAAAACAATAAAATGAAGAAAAAAGCAGAGCAAAAGGCACACCTTGAGTTGTCCATTCTATGTATTTGTTCTATGTATTTCTATGTTCTATGTATTTGTTCTATGTAGTTGTTCTATGTATTTCCAGTACTGTGGTGTTGCATTCTAAATAGTTTGCACGACAAATGTAGTTAACCAGCTGTCTCCAGAATCTGACTTATGAACACAGGGGTGTGATTGCGTCGGGAAGCCCCGTAATATATGCCGCTGTTTAGACATCGTTCTATGCCGTGATTTGCCATTGAAACTCGTGGAATAAAATTTTCTTGCACAGACGTGAAGTGAGATATATTGTGCCTTGAACTGTAAGCAGTGGAATCCATTTATTGTTTTTTCATTTTCAATGTCCCTTTATGCTGCCACTGCATTTTATTAAGTTATGTTGAGCTTATAAATTATTTAGAGGCAGCCTTCTGCTCTTGGTGTTGCGTGTAAACAAGCATGATTATTTGAACTGCTTTAAACTTTCTGGTAAATTTTAATTTGTCTGATGTTGTCTATTATTTTTATCTTCATTTCTCTGCCTTGTTTTTGCTGTTGCAAACAGATTATATGGGCCCCAAAGATTTTTTTTTAAGTGATGTAAGCGGCATGCGGTCTAATATTTTCACCGTAAAGTTGATCTCCAACAAATGTAATGGCTGAGAAATCAGAATGGCCCTCTTCCTGCACTGAATGTCATCTGGGGGATGTTTTTCTTATTTTTTACCTTCTTTTTTGTGAGCTCAAGTTGGTGAAAAGACAAAGATGGGACTGACGGGGCTAAAGTCATACAGAGGCTCAGAATATTTGTAGCTCATTACATATGCAGCTGTAGTGGCATGCTGTTAATGACCTTCTATATGCTGGATGTCATCTACGTGCCAGCTAGGAAGGAAGGAATGTTTGGTGTCAGGTCTAAGCTTTATTTAACTTTGACGTGCTGTCTTTGGCACCCAATGTGTCAACAACATAAGAGGGACTGATTAGAGGCACCTTCATAATTTATTTATCCTTCTTGAAGGTGGCACCAGTGTAGAACTATGGAGTGAGGCATATCCGTCGCATTCTGGTAAACGTTTTTTTTCTTAATGCAGGCTCTGTCACTGATGGCAAATCCAGCTCACTAACACAAGAAAAATCGCAAGGAAGGCGACAGTTCCTGTGCCAAGATTGTGGTTATGCTACAACTTTCCGCACAAACTTCAAGCGCCACCAGAGGACACACACTGGGGAGCGGCCCTTTGAATGCAGACATTGCGGCAAGAGCTTCGCAGTGAAGATGACCCTGGTAGACCACATTTACACCCACACGGGCGAGAAGCCACACAAATGCACGCATTGCAGCAAAAGATTCGCGCAGAAGGGCGCCCTGATTGTGCACCTCCGTACTCACACAGGCGAGAAACTGTTCACTTGCAGTTGTTGTCCCCAAAGCTTCACTCAAAAGAGCCACCTAATAGACCACCTTCGCACCCACACAGGAGAGAGACCATACAAGTGCACCCATTGCAGCAAGAGTTTCAAAGTGAAGAGAGCACTGGTAGACCACCTTCGCATCCACACAGGCGAGAAGCCATACCAATGCCAGCTGTGTCCCATGGTCTTCACAAGGAGGTCGACCCTAAAGAGTCACGTGCAAAAAAAACACTAGAATTGAAAACTGCTCCTTCCTCACTTTTGCTTGCAAACGTTAGCGTGTAGGTAGCAAGTATCATGAACAGAATAGCCATGCAAAAATGTCCACTATTTTATAAAGCCCTAGCGTGCTATTTTGCAAGCTTTCATTGGTGACCTAAAGTGAAGTTTGTCCATCAACGTGCCTTCTGACAAAGACTATGCTGTGTTACGGTCTGCCATATTGACAAGGAGCATGTTTGATTTCGAGTTGAACGATTGCGAACACTTCTGGCTCTGTGCTCATAAAAATTGGAATGGCATGAGGAAAATGATTAGTCACAGATAAGTGGGGTTGTGTAGTAAAATTTCGTTTTACTTACTATAGAGGTGCTGTGTGCAACCCAGCTCTTGTGTGTTTCCTGTAGCAAAGCATTTTCTAGGCTGCCTAAGAAAGCCAGAACAGAATATTGTATACACTTTGAATGTTCGTTTTTGTGAAGTTTGCACATGAGGCATCATAAAGATTCCTTTTTCGTCCAAGATTGGTCTTTTCTATTTGGGCTTTGGAACTTCAAAACTTTGTGTTGGGTAGGTTAAAACAGGAAGCAAATTTTTGTCTGGAGATTATGTATTACCTTGATGCAAAGTTTTAGGCTACTGTGAATGAGAGACACTGTTTCTTTGATCTTTGAGTTCTTTTTTCAAGTGTTTTCCCTGTTAGATGCTTTGCAACATATAAGAAGAATTTTTTTTATCATTTATGCTGTGTGTTCTTTCCGGGTTGAAATAAAGCTGCACTATTGCTGGCATGGTTTCACACTATGGAGAAAGTAGTTGTTATTGCTGGGCTCTTTCATCTTCCGCTCCCTCCTGTGTCCAATACCAACAATTCTATTAGTAGTCATGGCTGTAGTAGAACTAATAGTACTTCAAGTAATTAACAGTATTTGAGTGCTCAGAATGCGCATGTAAAATGCATTGAGCAATTAAGCACAGTAGCTCATGCATTGAAGCGTGGGTCAGAAGTTTTAAGTAAACACTGCCTGAAGACATCTATTTTTTGATCATGATACAGTTAAAGTTAAGAGCATGTAAAACATTTCTTTTAGGTTCAGATGTATACTTGGACACAGTGAAGCACTAAAGCATTTTGTGTGAATCTCATTAGCCTAGCACTGAATGATTCTTTCTTTATGACCATAAGTATGGGGACACCTAGCAACAATGTGCACAAACTTGTTTGGTACCATGGTAAGGTCTACCTTTTCTTAATTATAACAATGCTGTCATATTATTTTGCCTTTCTTCCCTACGGCTATATGGTGCTGCAGTAAGTACTAGTGTCTGCCTGCACCGTGGTGCTGCCACCTTGAGCACGAATGTAATCTACTTGTTTATTTTCATAATGGTGCAGAGTTCCTTGGAATGACTCTCTCTCTGTTCTTCTGTCTTTAAAGCATTTTTTTTGTTTTTGTTATTACTGGTGTCATTGTTATAAGTAGTGGTGTGACAGTTTTAACAGTTGTATTGGCTTTTTCCTTTTTCTTTTCTTGACATTGTACTTGTACAGGTGGCTAGCTTGGTGACAGCCATGTGTGTCCAGTGGACATCGGTAAAACCAGATGTAAAGCAGCATGTGAAAGCCCACAAGAAGTGAGCTGTTTCAGTATCACTTTTACCTGAAGGCATTCGCATGCAAGCAAAGACGAGAATACCGTAAAAACAGCATTTATCCTAAGGCATCTACTCCTCCATAAAGCTCCTGCTCATTCTGCTAGCTTTCAGTGATGCACTTGTGTGCAACCTTCATGCGTTGTGCTGATTGGCCAGCTTAGTTGCGGGGTCTTTTTTAATGGGGCAGTGTATGGTTTGTGTGGGTATAAATTATATATGAAAGCACCAAGAGAGGATGTGGTAACTTCACTGCATGTTGGGATTGTCATTTCAATGTGTCTGAGCTCTTTAACCTCAGTTATGTGCTTCACAGTTCATCATCCTTGGCTGGTATCTACACAGTGCGTTCTTGGTATTCATGGTGACCTCAGCGATCAAAAGTCAGCTGTATTACATAACTACTTGCATAGTGCTGTGTGCCTTACCACCTAGTGCTTCAGGGTTGTGGTTTGCATAGTGTAGGTATGTCTCTTTGTGAGAAAGGTTATTAGACCATCCTCAGGAGTTTGCCAGGCCGTTCTCCTCTAATTCAATGGTTTCTTTAAAGGACAGTAGCTACAAAGCCTTCAGTTACTGTATCATTGTCATGAGAACAGAATTTTAAGAATTACACGAATTTGGGTAATGGATGATGTTGGCTCTGGGAGGCCAGTGGTGTTTTTTATAATTGTTGATGTCTTTTGTATTGCATCAACACAACAACGTACATAAGACTCCATTTCATATCTTGTTCGTATCGTGTGCGGTGGAGCAGAAGGAATGAGGGCATGCTGACGAGTAGCGGATGTGTGTACCGTATTTTACACGATTGTAGGTCTACCTGTTTTTTTTTTTTAAAATTCGAAGTGGGGGTCGACTTACCATCGATACCAAAGCATGCCATCATAAATAAAGGCGAGACAAACGAGATATCAGGGATGCTACAGCGTGGTTTCATTTTTCCTGTGGGGCTCTGTCGCATATCTCTCTTGGTGATGGCCTTGAGCAGCTGCTTTGTGAACGCGCAGAACCAGCAGCCTGCCCAAGCGCGGCGGCGATGGCAGTTATGGATAAGTGGCGGACTGGTACTCGTTTCCCTCCCCGTGCGTGGCTGGAGACTGCGGCTACTATAAGCTGTGATGGCCCAATAGCGCTGTTGCGTTCTGCTCTTAAAAAAGACGTGTCAGCGTCCTCAAAGTTTTTTTTTTTTACTTTAACTGCGCACTCGGCGCTCAAGGGAGTCTCGATAGTTGTTGAAAGGGCCGCTGTTCCAGTTGCGGGAGCACGGCCACCACTGTACTGCCACTCGGAACGGCAGTGGTGTCAGGGAGTGTTGGTAGCTGACGGAAGAGCCGACACTGGTCACGAGTAGTTTGTCTTTAGATGTGACATATTTGATGACCGCCCGCCCACCATGTTTTACCACTTTTTAACGTAGTGCTTCGTCAGTCGTTATTTGTGCTCTGGGCCCGGTAAGAGTTCGGCGCTTGTTCATGGCTATATTCAAGATGATTGTCATGATTTACGCTGAAGAAAAGAACTGCGCTGCGGGGAGCACGGTTTACATCTCGGAACGGGTGATAAAGGTGTGGCAGCTGCAGCAAGGCAGAATTTTCAGCTGTTCCATGTGATTTCGTGATGTTGCTATATGTGAAGTGCGGAATATCGCTGGACGATGACCTTAGACTGATATGCTGTGGGACCGCAGCAGCGATCACGGCGACAGTGCTAGTGAGGACGATGGCGTAAGGGCGGATGAGTAGTCCAGTAACTATACACTTTAGTTTTGGAATGGCACGCTTGCGCACGGCAGCCGATACCGTCTGAGGTGGCCAGGTAATGCTATCACATTCTGCTATTAAAGGGGAATCTTAAGGGTCCTCTAAGTTTTTTCTCCCCTGATATGAGATAAGGGGTGTTGACTTGCATTCGAGTCGACTTACAATCGTGTAAATACGGTAGTTTGCTTTGGAGCACAGGAAAGCAGTAGTCTGGTGGATGCCCCTCACCTCGTTCTCTTCGCTTGCACTCCACTGCGAACAGGTTGTGACATCGAGTAAAAAAAAAAGTTGTAATGTGGAAGCTTCAATTTTCTGCTTACATAAATAGCCCCTGCATGCAAATGTCTGAGTTGCCTACTCTGTTTCATGAAACTTTCTGCCTGTGCAAGTGCAGAAATTGCTTTTGTGCTATTTGTGTGACTTTTCCTACTGTGCTACCATAAACGCCTTTATTGGTAACCTGCATTAGGTTCTCAGTTTTTTTCACAGGGCACTAGGTTCTCAACTTGATGCGACTTTGCTGTGGGCCTTTTTTCATCTTCCCACTGTGCATAGCAAATCCATCCTGCATGTGAGACTCATCGGGTATATGCTGACTGCTTGTGAACCTAGCCTAGAAGCTTCCATATCCAAAGCAAGGTGGCTCACAGGAACATACCAGCATCTCCTGGTATGGTGGAGATATATACAGGCACTTCATCTGACTTTATTAAATGACGAAAAATGATCTCACTAGTGCTAACAGTGAGATGCTTTTCTGACTTTCGAATGTTCAGATACCTCTAATTGTCCCTTTTGTAGATCATTTCTCTTCAGCAAATGCCATCTTTCTGCACTCTGTGCTGTACCAGCTTGCCCAGATACAACGTAAACTAGGTCCAGCTTCTATTGTTTGGAAATAAAGCGATAGCTTAATTAGTAGTAGTAGTAAGAGTAGCATAGCAATAATAAGTGGTTCTAGGGACAGGTCATTTGTACGTTCTCGTGGATTGGATTGAGCAGTTAACCGTGCCCATCTTTTATTTTAAGGCGGAAGCCTTTAATGCCTCATCGTTGTAAACTGGAGTTGTCAACAGAAATGTCACGCTTTTCAATTGGTCGATATGGTCAAAATGGAAAGCAGCAAAACCGCTCTTCCGCCTTATCGCACTTTAGGTCAACAAAGTGCCCATCTGAATTTTTTTTTTTTACACATTCATGGCGAATTGCTTTGTTCATTTTTGCAAGCGTGGGAGCTTTGATTTAGATCAATATTTGAGTGGGTAAACAATTGCAGAGAATCAATGACCCCAATTTCCTGAAGCCATGTTTCTGGAGATCTAATATTAACTCAGAATTTTAGTTTTGTTGTAAGTTTAGATGTTGCAAGTATAGCAGCATGAAAGCTACTTCTCTGTTGAAAGCGTACTTGAGTGCAAAGCAATAAGTTCTGACTTTTCCCCAAATTTGCTTTTTTTGACATTCTAGATTAATGTCTTTTGCTGTCTATGCCTAATATTCACTTTTCCTCTCTTCAGTGAGAAACGCAAGAAAGAGATGTTTTGAATCTTTCACATGCTTGATTTCTGATTTTCACACGTCTTCTGACAGTGGATGCCTCTTTAAATCTCAAGAGTGTTGGCTTTGCACTCTTTTGTATCTTGTTTGTAGCAACTAGCTGAATTGTTGTTTCGAATGTATATAAGAGCTTTCCGACTGGATGTAGCTCCTTGAATCCAGTCAGCTGAGTGCAAGTACCTGAATTCTTCAGCAAGCACTGGAATGACCCAGTTCTACTGCTGTCCACATTCACCTTTGGTATCCCTAGTCTCATGAAACACTGCAGTCATTACGCTTTTTGGTCTTGCTTCCGGATTTACGCCGTGCGTCCTCAGCCTGTCGCAGTTCCAGTTGTGTTGATGTGGGAAGTCTTAAAGAGATATGCATGAATTGTGGTAAGATATGTCTGGGGTATATTTTCTTTTCTTTTTTTTTTCAGGTTGTAAGCGGATCTTCTGAGATTTCTGACAAAGTGCGAAACACCACTCCATAAATCAAATTACTTCCGGCCGGAACATTGTCACTTCCTTCCTTTTACACTGCAGGCGAAACTGTTTCACTTTGTCTCGGAATTTGCTGTTGGTGCGTTGGCACATTTACAAATTTGAGCAGGAGTGCTACATGATGCTTACCAGCTTGCTAGTATTTTTATGAATTTACATTGGATATCCTTATCTGGATTTCACAGCTCCTGTTCTCCTCCAATCTGTTTCATACTTTGCCTTGCCAGCAGTAGTGTTCCTGAGGTGCAGTGTTTGCCAAGATGGTGGCTGTATTTGCCCAGAAAGGGCTTTTTGATAATTGTATCTGTTTTTTACAGGTATTGCAGCTACACAATGCACCTGGACTCTACAATAGCCCTGCTCGAAGCATGAAAATTGCTCACCAGATTGAATTGCTTTTTTGCATGGCACTTTACTCTGAATTAGATGTGACCTTGCTATTGGCCTGTATTGTGCTTGGATGGCTCACAGGGAATGTATTCCACAGGCGAGTTGCGCCAAGGTGTATATAAACTGGTAGTGAAGCTTGCCTAAAAGGTCATAGTACTTGCGAAAGACACCTCGAGCCTTAACACTTTCTCTTGATATAAGTAGTTAACCTAAGCAATTGTGACGTTTTAGAAAACTGAATTTATGAGTGCTAACATTTTGGGCAAGGATTGCAAAATACTTTCCCAAGTTCACATTTCAACTTCGTGTTTTCTGTCCTGTAGTTTGTTTTTTTCTTTAGCACATTCCATCTCTCTTCCCTCTCAGTTGCCAATATGTTGTTTAGCCAATATGCCAATATTGCCAATATTTTGTTTAGACTAAGTCTGGCTGCCACTCTTTGTAAATGAACCTCGCCTAAGAGTAGCAGTAGCAGCAGTTATAGCAGTAATAGTAATATTCTCTTTTCATGTGGATGTGCTTAGGGTGTGCAGTTACCAGTTAAGTAGAGCTGCATGTGACATTCCATTTTTTTGCATACATGATGCATTACTCTATTTATTTTCGCAGGCATTCAAGCTAATATGAGAGAAGCTAACAAAAAATTGTTGCAGCAAAATATGCCTCAAGGCAACTACTCTGGCTGACAGTTGTGTTCTAAAACGGCATGTTTTGGCAATTTTAACTTGTAATGAATGTGGGCACAGTGGGCCACCGCAAGATTTTGCTAATGGTACCTCGGTTGGTGTCTGTGTGATTGAGTGGCAACTGGGCTTTGGGAGAATGTTCCTGTAAGACATGCACATAAATGCACATAGACAAAAGTGAGTTCAAGCTTCATGATTGCGGTTCATAAAATATGCTGGGTATTGCACTTCCATACCATTTGAAGTCTTTCCCCACAGCAATATATGAGATGAAGTCTCCTGAAACGAGCCTGTGTTTATGCTGTGCTGCTTGAAGAAATGGTATGCCTTGTTGCTGTTATATTTCCAGAAATATGGCTGTCTTGCCACTTTATTATGATTGTTCTTTTTGCATCATATGTGCACTCTGAACATTAATGAGAGTCTGTGTATGAGTGGCCGCCGTGGTGGCTTAGTGGTTATGGTGCTCAGCTACTGACCCAAAAGACGAGAGTTCGATCCCGGTCGCGGCAGTCGAATTTCGATGGAGGCGAAATTTTAGAGGTCCGTGTACTGTGCGATATCAGTGCACGTTAAAGAACCCCAGGCGGTCGAAATTTCTGGAGCCCTTCACTACTACGTCCCTCATAGCCTGAGTCGCCTTGGGACGTTGAACACCCATAAACCAAACGAGTGTATGAGTGTCAGGTGTGTAAACAGTTCGAGGGTGGTGAGGACCCAAGCCCTTTGACGTGAGGTATGTGCGGGGTTCGATCCAGTGTTGCTGGGTGCCCACCAGTGATGTGAAAGCTGCAAACTTTCCTCTGACCTAGTGCTCAGGTTATCTGTGGTGAAATGCTTGGAAAATGGGCCTTTGACCCCACCTTGGATAAGTGCAGATTCTCTGTGCCACGGTGCACTTTGGTTGTGGCTACCCTTGATCCATAAGAATCCATCATGATCATCAAGAATTCAAAGCAGGCTTGATAAGCGCCTTGCTTAGTCCTTTCTAAAATTCTTGACATGCCCAGTAGCCAATATCATTTCTCAATAATAAGCAAAAGTGAGACGGATGCAGAAAATATGCAGTTTACATCACTGCATGCTTTGCAAATGGAAGTGACAAGTAAGACTGCAGCCTTGTATATTTTGGTACTGCATCCCATTTTAAATGTGAAGAGTGTTGGATTTTCACTTCTTGCGTCTTGTATGTATACTGGGTATCAAAAGAAATTGTTTGGCAAATCAAAGTCATTTTAGGTTGATGCAGTCCCTGGAAGAAAATCTACACTGCTCAAGTATCTGAATCCTGCAAAAAGCAGCTGAGTGATCCAGTTTGTTTGGTGTCTGAATGCATCTGTGATATCAGACTTTCTATGAAAATACTAGTTGAAGGCTCCTTTCTTTCTGCAACATTCTGCATTCGCATCAGCCAACCTTCGCTTTTCACAATATCGCTTATTATGCAAATGAAGGCTGGAAAAGAAAGTACATGTATATAGACACTTTTGTTGGGTTTTATGGGGTTTAACATCCCAATGTGACTCGGGCTATGAGGGATGCCGTAGTGCAGGGCTTGGGATAATTTCGACCACCTTGGCTTCTTTTATGTGCCCTGACATTGCACAGTGCAAGAGCCTGTAGCATTTCAGCTCTAATGAAATGTGACCATCGAGAGTGAAATTGAACCAGCATGTTTCAGGTTGGCAGTCGAGCATCATAACCACTGATCCACAGCGGCAGCTTTGAATAGAGATGGAGAGCTTTGGCTGAAAATAATTATTCTTTATTTGTTTTTCAGGTCGTAAGCCTTTCTTCTGGTATCTTCAATGAAGTTCAAGTCCCATCATATTATTGACTGCTTTTGTGCAAATTATTTTGCTGGCTTTTTTCCTACTGCAGTGCAGCATGTACTCTGATGAGCATTGTCTTATCCAAATTTGTTGTAATAATCTGCGGCTCATTAATTTTGTACTTCAAGTTTTGATGTCAGGCTTTGGCATCTCTCCACTATTTATAAATTTTGCCCCACATATTTAACTTTACTTTCACCAGAGCAGATGCTCTCCTCCCATCTCACACCTTCCCTACAGGTAGGATTGCAGCTTTGTGTCAAAGTATTCCTCAGATGCACGATGTACTTTTTGCACATTTTCACGAAGATAGTTGCACATGCTCAAAGCACCTTTTGTGACGACCAAACTGACATTGTTAACGGATGCAATAGGTGGTAGGAAGATTGTAGAAATGTGATAATCAAGTGGATAGCGTCGATGCATTGTCAGGTGTCTCAGTGCTGCAGCGTTGAAACCACACTTGTCATGTGCATGTCATGTTTTTAGGGTGCATGTCTGAGATTGTCTGAGCTTTGGTGGTCTTATTTCTTTGATGAGTTTTGAGCAATGATATACTGAATATATCCAATCTGTGGATTTAAAACAATAAAATGAGCAAGAAAAAAGCCCGACACAGGGCACACCTTGAGTTGTCCATTTTTTTTTCCGTTCTATATATCTCCAGTACCGTGGTGTTGCATTCTAAATAGTTTGGACGACAAATATGGTTAACCAGGTGTCCCCAAAATCTGGCTTATGAGCACTGAGGGGTGTGATTGTGTCGGGAAGCCCTATAATATATGCCGCTGTTCAGACATCGTGCTATGCCGTGCTTTGCCGTTGAATCTCATGGAATCAAATTTTCTTGCACAGATGTGAAGTGTGATATTGAGGCAGCCTTCTGCACATGGTCTTACGTGTAAACAACCATGATTATTAGAACTGCTTTAAACTTTGTGATAAATTTATTTTGTGTGCAGTTCTGTATTATTTCGCATCTTCAATTCTTTGCCAAGTTTTTGCTGTTTTTCGAGCAGATTATATGGGTCTCGTAGTTTTTTTTAAGTCATGCAAGTGGCGTGTAGTTTGATATTTGCACCGTAAAGTTGATCTCCGAAAAATGTAATGGTTGGAAAATCAGAGTGGTCCCCTTGCTCCATGAAAATTCATCTGGTGGATGTTTTTCATATTTTTACCTTTTTTTTGTGAGCTCAAATTAGAGAAAATACAAAGATAGGACAAACGGCGCTAAAGTCATACAGAGGCTCAGAATATTTGTAGCTCTTTATATATGCAACCACTTTTGTAGTGGCATGCTGTTACTGACCTTCTGTATGCTGCATGTTATCTGCGTGTAAGCTAGGAGAGGAAGAATGTTTTTTGTCAGGTCTAAGCTTTATTTAACTTTGACTTGCTGACTTTGGCACCCAATGTGTCAACAACATAAGAGTGACTGATTAGAGGCACCTTCATCATTTATTTACCCTTCTTGAAGGTGGCATCAGTATAGAACTATGGAGTGAGGCATATCCCTTGCATTTTGGTTAACTTTTTTTTTTCTTAACGCAGGCTCTGTCATTGATGGCAAATCCAGCTCGCCAACAAAAGAAAAAACGCGAGGAAGGCGACAGTTCCTGTGCCAAGATTGTGGTTATGCTACAACTTTCCGCGCAAACTTCAAGCGCCACCAGAGGACACACACTGGGGAGCGGCCCTTTGAATGCAGACATTGCGGCAAGAGCTTCGCAGTGAAGATGACCCTGGTAGACCATATTTACACCCACACGGGCGAGAAGCCACACAAATGCACGCATTGCAGCAAAAGATTCGCGCAGAAGGGCGGCCTGATTGTGCACCTCCGTACTCACACAGGCGAGAAACCGTTCACTTGCAGTTGTTGTCCCCAAAGCTTCACTCAGCAGAACCACCTAGTAGACCACCTTCGCACCCACACAAGAGAGAGACCATACAAGTGCACCCATTGCACAAAGAGTTTCAAAGTGAAGTCTGCACTGGTAGACCACCTTCGCATCCACACAGGCGAGAAGCCGTACCAATGCCAGCTGTGTCCACTATCCTTTGCGTGCAGGTCGAACTTTAATAGGCACGTGCAAAAAAAACACTAGAATTGAAAACTGCTCCTTCCTCACTTTTGCTTGCAAACGTTAGCATGTAGGTAGCAAGTATCATGAGCAGCATAGCCATGCAAGAAAGTCCACTATTTTATAAAGCCCTAGCTTGTTATTTTGCAAGCTTTCACTGGTGACCTAAAGTGAAGTTTGTCCATCAACGTGCCTTCGAACAAAGACTGTGCTGTGTTACGGTCTGCCATATTGACAAGGAGCATGTTTGATTTCTCTGGCTCTGTGCTCATAAAAATTGGAATGGCATGAGGAAAATGATTAGTCACAGATAAGTGTGGTTGTGTAGTAAAATTTCATTTTACTTACTATAGAGGTGCTGTGTGCAACCCAATTCTTGTGTTTCTTGTAGCAAAGCATATTCTAGGCTGCCTAAGAAAACCAGAACAGACTATTGTATGCACTTTGAATGTTGATTTGTGTTTAATTTGCACATGAGACATGATAAGAATTCCTTTTGCATTCAAGAGTGGTATTGCTATTAGGGCTTTGGAACATTAAAATATGTGTTGGGTAGGTGCAAACATGTAGCAAATTTTTGTCTTGAGATGATGCATTACCTTTGTGCAAAGTTTCAAGCTACAGTGAAAGAAAGACACTGTTCCTTTAATGTTTGAGTTACATTTTGAAATATTTTGTCTGTAAGATGCTTTGCAACATATACGAATCTTGTGTTTGTTATTTGTGCTATGTGTTCTTTCCTGGTTAAAATAAAACTACAGTTTTGCTGAAATGTTCTCACATTATGGAGAATGCAGTTGTTGCATTGTTATTTCATCTAATGCTACCTCCTGAATAACATTGTCTAATTTTGGTGTACAGGAGAGTGGCCAAGCTTCAAGTAAAAGGGGAGAAGCTTGAGCAAGTTCGTGTGGTGTCATAATGAATATGCCTGCGTGAATGACATAGTCGTGAAAGGAGATAATACAAGTGCTGTCCCCATCATGTTCCTGTTTTTCGTGCTGGTAGGTTTGCCATGATTTTAAGTAAAATTTATAATTGCAACGCTTCCAATGAGGGACAGAAATGTTGCCCAGTTGATACCTTTCAGATTTGTGCAGTTATAGATGCATAAAAGGACCAAGAGAGTGTCAGGTATCGTTTATGTCCAGGCATTATGTCAGTCGGTAACTTCTTTGTAGTACAATAGTAATTCCCATCTGCTCTGTATGTGTCCCTACGTTAAAAGTATGGACTGCACCCTTGTTATCTGTGATGACTTGAATTACAGATTTTCATATAAGAGACGAGCTGCTTAGCAACCATTTGCATATTGCAGTGTGCCTTACCATGTAGTGTTTCAGCAGTAAATGTCATGGTGTACAGAGCGTAATTGCATTTATTAGATATATTGCTCAGTTGACAGGGGCTTGGGCAGCCCTAAACCCAGAAATGTGCATGGTTTGCCTACTGTGCCAAAATATATTGAGCATTACACCATGTGTCGCTTTCAGCAATTGGGCAAAATACGAATATGTGGAACACACTTCATTCTTTATGAGATTAGACACACAGACATTATCAGAGCAGTTGGTTGTTAAGGGAACACATAGGTCAAAAAATGACAGATTTTGCCGAAAAAAAACTTCTTTCATTCTCGCTTGTTTTATTTGTATCACAAAAACCCCTAAAGGCCCTCACTATGAGGGTATTACATGAAGGGTGTCGAAAGCGGAGAAGTACCAGGACGCAGTGTAAACTTGCAATTACAGCAACATGGCAAAGAAAACAATAACGAAAGCTAGAAAAACAAAGAGATGGATAGGCTGCAGATATCAAAATGTGGCAGAAATACAACATAAAATGTGGACATATCAAAGAAAGCAACAAATACAAAAAATGAAAATTATAAACACAGACGGTAAGCAGACGAAAAGTACCTGGAAAACTGCATGGCTCTTACTTTTTTAAAGCCCTTGAAATATTGTTGCATTCATTTTAGTTGCGATATTAAACGACAGCCGATTCCAGTCAATAATGGTTTTAGGTAGAAATATTTGGCAGATGTTTTTGTGTGGCATATGGTGTGCTTGGTCTTGAAAGATTGGTCACAGCGTGAATGGAAGGACTGCTTAGGGTGAGTGAAAGAAATGATTGTGAAGCAATTAACTATGATAAATTACTCTGAAAAAGTGTTAGGCGAACAAGCTTGCGACAGTGAGAGCAGTGATCTCATCCAGCCTGTGCTTTTAACACCATGACACCACTGAAACTTGAGCAATTTGAAGAAATGAAAAGATCATCACGATTTTGCAGGGATTCGATATCTATGATGTAGGATTTCTCTGGGTCCCATATTGCTGAGGTGTATTCGATTTTAGGTCCAATCAAACCAGTATAAGGAAGCATAGGCACCAAGTTTTTAACCTGCAGGAGGGGGGGGGGGGGGGGGGAGTTAGCACCCTCTCTTTTTTCATTCACCCTCCCCCCTCCTCCAGGCATGCTCCTGGGCAAGAGATATTTATTCATGTTACTCTCGGTATACACAGTACATTACAGAGAGGAACAGCAATTCACAGCAATATAGAAGATAAAAAAACGGTAAGGGAGCCAAGTTCTGATCTTTGAAAAACCCCATAACCATGTGGTACGGTAGAGGAATCGGCGTCATTAATGCTGACAAATTCAACACGAGAAGAAGGAAATCCACAGATCTAGTTAAGAACTGCAGTCATTGCTCAGCACACTTAGTTTATGTATTACCAGTGAGTTATTAACTTTATTGAATGCTTTAGCAAAGTCGTGAAATACGCAGTAAAGATGAAAAAGCAGTGTCCAAAGAAAGTGCAAGTCGTAAGTGAAGGAAAGTTTAGGGTTTATGGTTTCTGGGTATTTAACATCCCAAAGCAACTCAGGCTATGAAGGAAAGTAGTTGAATGTCACAAGAGAAAAACTTTCGGAAGCCAAGCTGTTAGAGAGAAGAAATTGTTATGCTCCAGAAAATTAACAAGATGTGTAAATATATCTGCCATTATTTTGCATGCTATTGATCTCAAAGATATGGGTCAATGGTTGGATGAATTCAGATTATCTCCGGCTCTATGTACTGGTATGACCACAGATGTCTTCCAGTCTTCAGTAGTACACCATGATGATACGATAGTAAGAATATGCATTTCATGATGGCAGAACTACACTCTTTACATTCCATATAAATTTGCCATTTATACCATCAATTCTGCTAGAAGATGTTAGTTTGAAATCGATAATCGGTATGATGCCTTGTAAGTCGAACATGGTGGGATCCATTGCAAAATGATCGCACAGCTGGAGATCGGGATGTCGAATAACATTGGACGAAGAAGGAAACAACTTAACGAAAGTATAATTTCATACAGTAGCACAGAGGTGGTCTTGAGCGGGTTCGCCGGTGGGTGCAATAACGACACTTTATTGGCGTTTCCTGGTTTTAGGGGTTAGTAATTAAGACGAGTGAATGCTCTGCTAAGCATGGTAATCCAATCTGACTCCATTGTTAAACTCGTGCTTCCCGTCAATTGACAGCAACTACACATCGTCGAAGTTGCAGCATGTTGCTCATCCTTGGGTCCGTTGAAGGTAAGCACATGCCGCATGCAGTTGTGGGAGTGCTGTCAGCTCCGTATACGCAACTGTGGCGAAGCACAGCGAGTCACGTGATTCGATATAGTTGCGGGATGAGTGAGTGTTGTTGGCTCAATGCGCACAGCTGGGGCGAGGTGTGGCGAATCACGTGGCATGAGGTCGGAGCCAACCGTCCGCTCCTCCTGGTTTGGTCAAACTTCACAGCCACACGACCTTCAGCTTTGTATGGGAGTAGTAGAGCTTTCGGTCTAAAACGAATATCAGCAGCTTACCCCGCAGCAATCCAGAGATCGACTTCGTCAAAGACTTGCGCGGGACGAATTTGGCCTGGCTTAGCTTAAATCAGCTTACTTGATTTCCAGAGTGATCAGCCATGGCCAGTTCTGCAGTTTTTCCCCAGATACCCTGGATAGATACCCCAGTCCCTTCCAGAACCAGCGTCGCGTGTGTCCCCGTTATTTCTATCTAGCGCGGCTGTGCTTCTGCGGCGGCACTTGCTGGCCTCGCGTTCTTATGTGTGTTTCACCCGCTCACGCCGACAACCTCTACAAAAATGAGACGCTAGACAGAACAATACAGTAGAAGAGGAGGCCAAAGTGATCAGTGAGGATGAAGTCTGAAAAGTGACAGCTCAGTCAGCAGTACCATGCCTTGAATATGTTTCAGTCGCATTGTGCTGGCAAGTTTTGCAAAATTTCAGTATATTTGCCAAGCTTGGCAGGAAGTATTTGAGCCTTTGTGTGGTCACTCTTGCAATTCACTGACGCAATGGCTTCCAGCTGGATGCATTAGTCGCCAGAAATAGGCCCATCAAATGGAAAGGGCAGCTACTGCATGGTGCATGTTGGACAGGTTAGCAGCCAACTGTAATAGACACACAATATCACGGTGATACTCCCAACCATGCAGTCACTGAACCAACTCCTTCCTTCCAGATCACTTCAGCTTCTTCTTCGATTGTGTGAACCCCGCTTTTTTGCCTCTGAATTATGTACATCAGTGTACAGCACATCAGAAGGAAAGGTGTGATAATTAGGTTTTTGGAAGTAATTTAATCTTTTGAAATAACACAAATGTTACTTCGAACTCTCTTGATGCTGTTATATCTACGATCACACAAAATTAGTCCATTCATTGCAGAAAAGTCAACAACAAAGAGAAGTGGCCTGCAATAAAAGCTGTGACTGTAGGATTCATTCAGAAACTTCTGTGACAAAAACTGCACAACCACATAAGTGACGTAATTGGAAATTTTGCCTGCAGCAAAGGCTCGCTTATGCAAATAAGTTCAAATTGTCAATGAAATATCGCTGAGAAAAATACAAGATGAAATGGCAAAAAGAAAACTGTTCAAAATAGGATAAAGAGAAATCGGTCAGCAAGTGCTGCAGCTTTATTTCTACCACTAAAGTACAAGCAGTGGACACCAACAGGATATGAAACATTGAAGTATGCTCTCATGAGATGCAATGCGTACATCGCTGTTGAAAATTAAAAATGAAAGGCAGTGATCACTCTGTGTTTCCACCAGAATGGCTCCAAATAAATACAATGTACCATTTCAAGACAGGGATCGCCCAGTCTAATTGGGTGATCCCTCAACACAGCTTTGCTTACAGGATTCTCTGTAAACACTATCAAGAAAACTATTAGACTAACAAAGCGAACATCATCTATGACAGTGTCATAGTACTGCTACACCTTTCTTTTTTTCTTTGCAGTCATAACATGAATTAATAAATCACAATTCTTACTCTTTTTGTTTACAACACAGACTATAGGGTCTCATCCAGAAATATGTCTTCCTAATCAACCCCATAGCTGCAGTCATGCTAACCTCAGTATTGCAGTTACAGCGAAAATAATGCTCAGTAAGCCATACTGCAGCATGCAGATAATTTTGCCACACACTTGATTCACATAGATAGATCAGTCAAGACAAGTTGTAGATGGTCACACTGAAGGGAGTTTTTTCAATTCTCCATCTATGTGACACAATACACACAACAGAGTATGGGGATGGTAAAAAATCAGTTTTTTTAAATTAGACCCAACATCTTGATACAACCAATAAGAAAGTTACCCGAGATTCATTTCATGCGTTCAAAACCCCACATTAGTAACAGATTTCCAAATCACTCTCAGGCAGCAGAGAATGAAGCGCTGGAGCTATGATATTTTGCCTGATATGTGCAGAACAAAGCTGCAGATCGAATATCATTCGAAATGTGGTACAACTCTTACGACTAAAACAAAAAAAAAGTGTCAGCCAAACTTTAGTGCAGTTTAGCGTGCAAGAAACAAGAACCAAGCACTGTAAAAAATGGTGAAACATGTTCTGATAGCATAATGCCGAGCAGAAAATTATGAATGGTTGGGGAAAGAAAAACACTGCATTAACTTTGCAATGTTGGGAATACAGGCAATGCAAAATTGAGGACAGAATTAGCATTTCCATTTACATCCCACCGCACCAGCTAAAAAAAATGCACCAGGCCACACTTTTAGGTCAATTCATAGATACAACAGCAATAATGGAACAAAGTCCTTCTTATGTCTCATGTAGTGCCGGAGCTCCCATTTCGCTGGCTGGCCCCCCTGGAAACAAGCGCTGCGCGCTCGCCGACGCTCAAAGCAGGCCCAGACTTTCTCGGACAAGTCGCGACATGCAGCGTGACTCATCCCGTCGGCGCGGCGCCGACACGGACCCTTCCTCCTTTCCTCCTCTCCGTCGGTGCGAACTCCTCCGGCGCTCGCCGGATCTCAACCATTGGTCTAATTTGAATGGTGGCCAGTGATTGGAGGATTTGAACGGCTGGCTGCCGTAACCGTTTCCAGCGGCTTTAAAAGCGGAGCCGCGCTGAACCCGAGCAGCAGACGGGCAGCAGAAGAGCCATCACGCCGGAGCTACGCTCGCCGCCTGGGTCGCCCTTCTTCTTTGTGCTCGCCCGTGGTGCTCTTGGCCCTTGTATCATGTAAAAGCCCTTGTACATACTGTACATAAAGTTCTTTTGACTCACCGTCGCCTCGACCGTTTCCTGGCTCGGACACCCAGTCCCAACAGTGGAGACAGCGGTGGGATGCCTAAGTCCCAACAGTGGATGGCAGCTGCGGGATCGACCGGCGTCAGCTACCTCGGCGCGGTGAGTGCCTGATGTTTTCCCCTCAATTCGCCAGACTTCTCTAGCACACGTGATTGTAGTTTAGAGTAGGGCTGTGTGTTGCACTGGAGAGAGCTTTGCTGTTTCGAGCCAAGTCGGAGCGCTTTGAAACGAAAGCTGGTGCAGAGGGAGTTAACGAGGCGTTGTTGGAAAGAATTACTTGCGCGTGTCATACTAGTAGCGCTATAGTAGTGAACGGCAAGGGAATTCTAAGAAAAGGGCAAACTACAAGAGGCTATTGTGCGCGATGGAGAACTTCAAAGTGAAGGAACTCATCGAAATTTGTGAAGAGTTGGGCATTGATTTGGGCCCCGCAAAACAAAAGCATGCGATTCTTGAGGTCATGCGGAAGGAGGATGTAACGGCTGAGGAAGCCAATGAGGCCTGGGAAGAGATCACAGAACGCCGTGAGCGCGAAGAGGCAGAAAAACAGAAGCAGCTTGAGATAAAACGGCGTGCTCGCGTCAGGAAACTGAGGGGCCTCGAGCTTGAAGCGCATGAGATGAGTTTCGAGAGATATGAAACATTATCCGTTCTTAATGAGACTAATAGTCGACAGCCGAGAGACAGGCCACGGCCCTTCGTGATCGCCGAAGATATGGCGAAATATTTGGCGGAGTTCGAGCGCGTCTGCGAGAGAAAGCGCGTTGAGCGGAATGGTTGGGCACAGAAGTTGGTAGCCCTGCTTTCTAGCGAAGCGTATGACGTTGTGAAGCGCCTGTTGGACGACGGCTTGGCGGACTACGATGAGCTGAAAAGCTTCTTACTGACGAGGTATAACGTGTCACCGATGGACCTTCGAAAAAGGTACCTGCGAGAGAATAGCAGCCCATCGTTTTACGATTTTCCCTACCAGTTTAAAGCCGACATTTTAGAGTGGCTCGAAAATGCTGAAGGGTCGGAAGATCGTGACACAGAGGTAGAGTGCGTAGCTGTAGAGCAGAGCTGCCAGTGCGGCACAGAGGAGCGTAGTCCGTACTTGGCAGATGTAACTGCTGCTGTAACAGTGGGAATTTCCCCGCATTCGCCAACCGAGGAAACCTCTATACCATCGGATAACGTAGTCACAGCATTGGACGATGCACTTACAGAGGTCTCGCCCATTGAGATTGTGGCGGAGTTACCGGAAAGCGGACCTCCTAGTGTGTCAGAAGTAGGAAAAGTTGCCGAACAGGGCAGAGAGGATGTCCGTCTGGACCTTAATGAAAGCACCAGTGCCAACGCAAGCGAAGTAGATGAGGACGGCACGCCGTGTTGTGCAGCGCGTTCGGCAGAGATGCAGAAACCCGAGACTTCCGATCAACGGATGCGGACGCATATAGAGTTTGCGGACGCTGAGTTGTGCGCTAGTGTTTGCAGCGAGCGATGCGAAACGAGTCCCGTGCTTTCGCTCTGCTCTGAGCTTTGCGACTTTCCAGAAAGCAGCTGCAGTAGCGGGAACACCGCGACTGAGTGCAGAGCCGACCCTCATCCGCAATCGGCTGAAACGCGTCAGGAGCACGACGCGAGCTGCGTGTCAACACTAATGTCAGGAGAAAACACTAGTTCGTCCGCGCCTGTAGAAGCCAAGGTGCTGGACGACAGTGGAGTACAGAACCTCCCAGACGACATGGGAGCTGTAGACGTCGTTCCTTCCGAGAAAGATGAGGACGAATGCGCACTCAGAGACGCTGAGCAGGAAGAGCGCAGCTTTGAGGAACTTAGTGAAGGCGCCAAAGACAGGTCTGATTTAGGTAGCGCACGTGAATCGGCTGAGAATCATAGTGACATTGTCAGAGAACAGGAACCTAGGCGACGAAAGCAGCATGTGCTTCCTCAGGAGAAAATGATAGGAAAGCACGAGAAAGAAAGCTGCAACCGGAAGGAAAGCCAGTTCCGAAAAGTGAGCTATCACCACAAGGTGACCGACAAACAGTGCTGCCGCCGAAAGGACAGTAAAGGCAAGCTCGAGAGAGAGAGCTGTCACCGAAAGACGATGAAAGGCAGGCAAAAGAAAGAGTGGTGCCGCCGAAAGATGAAAGGAAGGCATAAGAAAGACGATCGCCGCCGAAAAGAGAGAAAGGGCAAACGCGCGAAAACGGGTTGCCACCATCGGAAGCGCCAACGTCGCCGGCAAAATGACTCTAGTAAAGTAAGTCACTTCTACATCCCTGAAACTAGCGTCAGAATCAGAGCTAAAGAAGTGTTCCAGGCGTCGCTATCGCGCAAAGCGAAACACATAGGTCTGGGCAGTAGAATAAACTGCAAAAAGAAATCGTGCAAACATTCGCGCGGAAAAGTGCACCAAAGCAGCAAACCAAGATTCAAGAGAGCGCTGCCCGGGAGGAGAAAAATTAAGGAGCGGGACAAGCGTGAATTTTGCCGCCAGCACAGAGAGAGCGAGACGCGCAAAGGCGCGTGTGCTCAGGACGGCTCTCGCTTTCCACTGCAGTCACGGGAGCAACCGCGCTCCCACAGAAAGAGGCACGCGCGCGCAAGGAAAACGCGAGAACGGCTGAAAGAGCGAGAGATTGTACGAGGCCGCAGTGACAGGGGCAAGAAAATTGGCAAGAAACCGTCTAAGCGCTCGGCCAAGTACAGTTATCGCGATGGGAAGCCGCATGTCAGGATAACGCTCTCCAGTACGCGTAAAATCCACAGGCTGGGCAGAGGCGAACTACACATCGAGCGGAAAGGCAAACGGGTGCGCGAGAAAGTCAAGACTCGTGCAAGGTCTGACTTGCCCCCACGAACAGAGTGAAAGAAAGAACGGTCCCATCGGAAGCGTTGCGCACTCGCTATGGGACGTCGCGACTGGCGCGCGAAGCGCAAAGAAAGGGACAAGTTGCCAGTCTATGAAAGCGAATCGCTCTCGTACTGTAGCTCCCGTAGAAACTGGAAAGACAAGTACAGAGAGAAAGAAAAGCGCGTATACCGCGAAAGAGGCAGAGACATTAGCTACCGCGGTAGTAGAGAGAGAAAGAAAAGCGCGTCTACCGCGAAAGAGGCAGAAACGTTAGCTACCACGGTAGTAGAGAGAGAAAAGCGCAGCACAGCGAAAGAGGCAGAGTCACTAGTTTCCGCTGTAGCGGGTGTCGTTTACCGTCCGTTAGAAGCGAGGAAAACGCGAACGTAGACGCACTAAGCCGTGTGTTCTAAGCAAGGCTGGCTTCGCCTCCTCGTGACCTACATTTTGTCTCTTCGCGAACAGCTGTTTTAAGTTCGCTCGTAGATCGGGGAAAAATTTATGTCCTCATTTGTGACCAGCTGAGTGTTTTCTGGCCGGGTGATCTCAAGAGAGCGAATTTATTGTGCATTCATTTTATTCCGTGTTACGTGTTTGACACTTTGTTTGAGTTAATTACTTTTAAGTTCTTGTATCCCACATGTGTCTCTTGTTGAAGAGGGAACAAAAAGGGGGCAGAACTATTGCTAACGGAGTTTTGTGACTTTAAGTCTGGTGTATTGACGGGTGACGGAGGGCACTTGCTCGTGTTGGGTGTTGCCTGTTGTCGGTCGGTTCTTCGCAACATGCAGAACGATCAACGATCGATGCTGAGAAGCAAGCTCTTCCGAAGGACCGAGCGAAGCTGATCCAGTCACCTGGGCGACTAAGCTGCGGAGCAGTGATCCTGTCCTGACGAGAGGGACCCGTTCTCGGGAAGGAGCCTGGAGCTACCTGCGGCTGAACACCGGACGAGAACTTGGAGGAGCCTGGCGTACGAGCGCGCCCCGCATCCGAGCCACGCGGAAGTAGCTCGTCTTCGTGGCGCATTGTCTGGCGGCGGTGGTGCTGTAGTGCCGGAGCTCCCATTTCGCTGGCTGGCCCCCCTGGAAACAAGCGCTGCGCGCTCGCCGACGCTCAAAGCAGGCCCAGACTTTCTCGGACAAGTCGCGACATGCAGCGTGACTCATCCCGTCGGCGCGGCGCCGACACGGACCCTTCCTCCTTTCCTCCTCTCCGTCGGTGCGAACTCCTCCGGCGCTCGCCGGATCTCAACCATTGGTCTAATTTGAATGGTGGCCAGTGATTGGAGGATTTGAACGGCTGGCTGCCGTAACCGTTTCCAGCGGCTTTAAAAGCGGAGCCGCGCTGAACCCGAGCAGCAGACGGGCAGCAGAAGAGCCATCACGCCGGAGCTACGCTCGCCGCCTGGGTCGCCCTTCTTCTTTGTGCTCGCCCGTGGTGCTCTTGGCCCTTGTATCATGTAAAAGCCCTTGTACATACTGTACATAAAGTTCTTTTGACTCACCGTCGCCTCGACCGTTTCCTGGCTCGGACACCCAGTCCCAACAGTGGAGACAGCGGTGGGATGCCTAAGTCCCAACACTCATTACAAAAAGGCAAGCTCTGGGTCCAACTGAAAATTATTATACAGCTAGCACATCAGCCCATGGCCAGTGAATTTCCCAACTGCTGCTGTTCCCAGTTCACGCGTAGAAAGCCAAGTTTATTTATAGTCACTGACCCCTAAAATCTGACACATAACTCTAAAAATAACCGGTCCCTTCGGCAAAGAATTTATCGCCAAACTGGCAGACTCTACAATGCACAATGGCTGCCTGTAACTGCACTCCATAACGCTGGAAGAACGCCCCATTTATTTAAACAAAATATTTTTAGAAGAACATACTGCTCACAGTTCTTGAGCTGCAGCCTGCATGGGAATGTGCCTGAGCAAGAGAGGCTACTACAGGGTTCCATTCTTGTGGGATTTCAAATGACGTCTTAGTTTTGTCTTCTGTATGAAGGCCATGGGACAGAGGTGGCACTGGTGCGGCTTCTCACCCCTGTGAATGCGTACATGGTCCATCAGGTAGGTCCTCTTTGTGAAACTCTTGCCGCAGTGATCGCAGTGGTATGGCTTCTCGCCTGTGTGGATGCAACGTGCTGTGTCAGGGTGCCCCTCCCTGTGAAGCTCTTGCCACAGTGATCACACTGGTGTGGCTTCTCGCCCGTATGGACACGGATGTGCTGCACAAGGCTGTCTGCAGTAGTGAATGCCTTGTTGCAATGGCTGCACTTGTAAGGACGCTCTCCGGTGTGGGTTCGCTGGTTCCTCTTGAAGGTGGTGAGATACACTGTAGCATAGCTGCACTCGGAGCACAGGAACCGCTTTTTGCCTTTGAGCGATTTTTTATGCAAAGAGGAGCTGCAGCTACTCTTATCTGTGGTGGCCAAACCTGCACAATGAAAATGAACATGTTTTTTTAGATACAAAGTGTATGCCTCAATGCATTGATAACAGCTGGCACAAATACTGAGGTGAGTAAATGAATGGTAAAGATTCTCGAATTCAAGCTGGGAACATGCAGCATATTTAAGTGAGCCTCACATAAGGACAACCTTGGTTCCGCTCAGTAATGTGTTGTTTCTAAGGTGGCATACATTTTTTTGTTACTGATACAGCCAATAAAGTCCACCATCGGAGAAATTCTACTAGAGTGTAAAATCACAAGGAAGGCACCCAGAGCTTCTAAAAGTTGGAATAAACAAAATGACCATCCTTTCACAGCAGCTTAACATAAGGGTGGCCATTACAGGAAGTTTGCTTTGATGCTAATTTCTTCACATCAAGAAACTGGGAAATGGAAAGTGAATTCCCCTTCCATTTAAAGGCAGGACTGCACAAATAAGACAGGACAGAAACGAAAACGACACCACAGGTGCAGACTTCAAACTGTTTATTCTTATTCACGCTGTCCTGCTTTTAATTGAAGTAATCTAAATAGCCCGCAAGAACGTTCTACTTCTGAATTCTCCTACTTGTACCTGCATGTGCAATTATGACTGCTAATGGCTTGCATGCTGAACCCAACTTTGCTTTTTAGTATATTCTGTAACACTATGCAGAGTAAAGATACAGATGGGAAGAGAAACTATTAGCCTACCAGAGCCAACATCATCTATGACAGCGTTCCAAACACTGCTACACCTTTTTCTTTGTAATCATAATGTAAAGTAATGAATCACAATTCTAGTTGTTTTTATTAACAATTCACACTGTTGAATCTTATTGTATATTGGATGACGTTTTTTTTTCATTCTCCACTTATATGGCAAGTACCGGGAAGGTACTAGACTAAATTTTAAACTGTAAGACTGCCACACTGGTGGCTCAGAGGTTATGGTGGTCCTGAAAGGCATGGGTTCGATCCTGGAACCATGGTGGTTGCATTTCGACGTAGGCGAAATGCTAGAGGACTGTGAGCTAGTATGCACGTTAAAGCCCCAAGTATTCAAAACTATTCGGAGCTCTCCACTACGCCCTCCATCATAGCCTAAGCTGATTTGCTACTTTAAGCCTTGTAAAACCAAATCGCCAATAAGAAAGCTATATCAAATTTACTTAACACATTCAAATCCCCACAAAAGATTCACAAAGCCTTCTACAGTAGTCGAGAATGAAATCAGCTGGCAAGCACCAAGTGCTGCTGCAGCAGTAAGATTTAGCTTTATAGGTGCATTAAAGAGGATTCTAAGCTCGTCTTTTTATCACGGGAACTCAATCTACACACTCTGAGCATTTTAGAAACTTCGAATTATTGCCCTGTGCAACTGAATTCAATGTCCCAGTTCCGCCTTTTTTTTTAACTCACCTCCGAAAGCAGGAGGAGTCAACCAATGCGTGGAATGTCTTTCAGCCAGTCGCGTGGTGGCTTTGCTTTTTGTTTTTTAGGTTTCCGTGAATAATAAATAGTCTCAGTCACAGAACACACAGCCGCAAATCAGGCCCATGGAAATAAAAATATGCGTGAACTCTGCTTTGCGTATCAGTCCGCCGATGGCAGAGTGGCAAGCTGCCACGCAACTGGCTGAAAGGCACTACACGTGTTGGCTGACTCCTACTTTCATAGGAGAGTTAAAAAAAAAGGGAGCCAGGAAGTTTACTTCAATTTAGTAGAAAAATTGGCCTCACAGGACAATAATTCAGAGTTTCTAAGAATGCTTGGAGCGTGTATAGGTAGAGTTCTCGTGATAAAGAGATGAGCAAAGAATCAACTTTAGTGCACTTTTCAGCTTGCACAATAAAGCTTCTGACTGAGTGTTACTCGGAATGTAGTACAATACACACCAGAGCAGTAACTTTCATGACAAACACAAAAATAAAATGTCTTAGCAAAACGGTAGCATCGGTTTAAACTGTATAAACAAGCACCGAACACATTAAAAAAAATGTGACCAATGCTCATGCATGTTCTCATGGAATGATGCCAAGATGAAAATTAGGAATGGTGGTGGAAAAATAAGCACTGCATTAATTAACTTTGCAGTGCCTGGAATAAAGGTAATGTAAAATCTTGGGACAAGAATTAGCATTCCCATTTACATTGTACCAGCACAGAAAAAAATGCGCCAAGCCAGGTTTTCTAGGTTAATTCATGGATACAACAGCAAAAATGGAACAGAAGTCCTTCACATATTTCATTACAAAAACCAAGCACTGGGTACCAGAAAATAAACAGTCGAGGCACACAACATGCATTATGTGTGTGATTTTTTAGAACAAGTTTAAAAACAATTTTTCACATTTGAAGAGAAAAAAAGCCAGAGACCACACAATAAACATATTACAAACCAGAACAAACCTTATTACATAGCAAACACGTAGGCTCAAGGTCCATGCATTTTCTTCAAACCGTTGTCAAAGAACCCCAGGTGGTTGAAATTTCAGGAGCCCTTCACTACGGCGTCCCTCATAGACTGAGTCGCTTTGGGACATCAAACCCCAGTAAACCAATAAACCAATTATTTATTTAATGAGCCAGAAATCTAAACTGGTCACAGTCATTCATGACAAAAATTTCATGACACTTATTCACTAGCAAAATATGGCACCATGCATGACAAAACAATATGGCTAGTGTCTAAATGTCGCCTTGGGCCCACCTTCAAAGAGAAAGAAACATTGAAAACAACAACCTTGTAGTCAGACAGGCTGTCTGCAAGTGACCCACTCAACGATCACACAACATTGCAGCTTAATGGAACACAGGACGCAAAAACCTTGAAGCAAAAGTGACACTTGAGAGGTTTATAACATGTTTACGTTAACAAATGACAGTTTCGATCCGTTTTCTGAGCAAAGGCCATGGGACACAGCTGGAATTGCTACGGCCTCAAGCGTACGTGGAGGCAAAGGTGTCCTGGCAGGGCGCTCTTCTGTGCAAAGCCTTCGCAGCAATCGCTGAACTGAAAGGGGTGCCCTCCGATTTTCGTCCACTGAAGGTTCTTGAAGTGAGAGTGAAACGTTGCTATCTCCTCACAAAACTTGTTGACATGACCAGCTGCGACTGTTACACGCAGCTAGTAAGCCTGCACAAAAGAAACATCAGGTAAGTTCCTTCACAGGCAGGGTGCATTCCTCAACATATTGGCAAAAGCTCGCTCATATCTGAAGGAGCGCTAGAGAATGACAAAGACACTTTTGATGGGGTAGGCACTGTGAGTCAAAAGTCAAAGTCCTAACACAATCTTTCCATGGAGTGGAGACTTCCTGTTCTTAAGATAGCATGGATGAGCAAAGGCAGGTCACAAAGAAGCTAACAGCACAAAAAGATGGTTAGAATTATTTATAATCAAATCAAAAGTGCTCAATATTATGAGCCACCACATGGCTTAACAACCATGCAGGAGGATGCTTTAATTAGCAGAAATTTCACAGGCTCCGAGTAGCTTATAACGTGCAATGCAGCCTTACACCGAAAGCTTGACACTTATTTCTGCAGCACGTCGCAACAAACATATAGGAACAAAGATGAATCTAAGCTCTTTCGGGTTTGAACTTTGTAATTTCCTAGTGCTACTGTGACAACTGCAAACACCAAAAAGACTAAATGAAAAGCACACATACGAAAGGCAGGGACTGATCAAAAATTTAGGCAGTGGTTAAACTCTGCCAAACCAAGTTTCACATAGCAGAATCAGAGCGCACAGCTATGGATTATATAACCCATACCCTGACATCACAACTGTAAATTGAATCACGTGACACCATGCGATTGCCAGGTGGCTTCTTACCACCCTGCACCAACAACTTAAAAGGTCAACATCAAGTGGTGCGGCACCAAGGTGAACCACACATGGTAACACAGACGTGCAACCCTTACCTCAAGGTCGTTTCAAGGTAATTCAGAGGCTCACAGCAAAAGGCGTCGTTTGCCAAAGTTCAAGGTGAAAGGTCGACCACACATGGTTAGACACATGTACATAGCAACACTAGACATGACTTATCTCAGGGTCATTCGGATGCTCAGGGCAAAATGCGTCCCAGCTATAGTAGTGTAGCTTTCGCTGCAAAATCTTTATGACGCAGCTGTCCAATAAGACAGTCGTTTCATTGTTATCACAATTTTGCATTTCAGATAATTTTCTCTTCGTTCAACAGCCGCGTTTCGATGGAGGCGAAATGCAAGAGGCGCCCGTGTGCTGTGCGATGTCAGTGCACGTTAAAGATCCCTAGGTGGTCGAACTTATTCCGGAGACGACCACTACGGCACCTCTTTCTCTCTCTCTTCTTTCACTCCCACTTTCCTCCCTTCCCTTGCGACGCAGTTCAGGTGTCCGCCGAGATATGTGAGACAAATACTGCGCCATTTCCTTTCCTCAGAAAACAATTTACCAATTTTTTCTCTTCCTTCAAAACACTCAGTAAATGCGATGACTCCTGTTTACGCAGTTCTCCACCCTTTGTTGAATCACTTGGTATGCATCACAAAAGAGTGTTCAATTTTCAAAGTCATGTTTTCGTTCCCAGCCATTAAGATGAACCACTTATTAGGTCACATAGAAGCATCCACCATAGAGGCTTGGGCAGCCCTAAAACCCAAAAGTGCGCATGATTTAAAAACTGTGCCAAAATATAATAGGTATGTTCACTAACATGATCATGCACAGGAATAAGTAGTACAAAAGAGAAGAGCAAGTTCATATACAAGAACGAATTTTACCTACTCCTGCAACAAAGGTAATAGGCAAGTTTATTAAACACCTCCCACGAACATAATGTGAAAATGTGTCAGCAGGTGTTGTACACGAGTCATATATTGAGGAAAGAACGAACAGCAAACATTAACAAAGTAACAAACAAAGAATGCTTCATATGTGTCAGAGGACATGAAGCTGAGCAGACACTTAGAAGTACATAGCAAAGACTTAGATTGAATTTATTTTGCACTGCTTAAACGTGAGCAGGTTCCATCATTTCAAGAAAGGGGTTACCTTTTCAGTTATGAGGTACCAACAAAAAAAATCCTGTGCAGTGGCCACATTTCCTGTATGAACTATATGCAGTGAAAAAACAAAGAGAAATTTTTTAGCAAACTGATAGCATCTTAAACCAAACCAAGACAATTAATGAAAGCAGCATGGGCAGTCTGTCTCACTTTTGAAAGCAAATATCTTCAGCAAAAAACAGTTGAACAGAATGCTGTTAGAAAAAATTCTCAACCAAAACAGAACATTAATACACAGCTAGCACATCAGCCCATGGCCAGTGAATTTCCCAACTGCTGCTGTTCCCAGTTCACGTGTAGAAAGCAGTCACTGACCCCTAAAATCTGACAGATAACTCTAAAAATAATCGGTCCCTTAGGCAAAGAATTTATCGCCAAACTGGCAACTCTACAATGCACAATGGCTGCCTGTAACTGCACTCCATAACGCTGGAAGAACGCCCCATTTACTTAAACAAAATATTTTTAAAACATACTATGCTCACAGTTCTTGAGCTGTAGCCTGCATGTGAATGTGGCTGAACAAGACAGGCTACTACAGGGTTCCATTCTTGTGGAATTTCAAATGACATCTTAGTTTTGTCTTCTGTGTGAAGGCCATGGGGCAGAGGGGGCACTGATGCGGCTTCTCACCCGTGTGAATGCGAACATGGTCCATCAGGTTAGAACTCTTTGTGAAGCTCTTGCCGCAGTGATTGCATTGGTGCGGCTTCTCGCCCGTATGGATGCGCATGTGATCAACAAGGTTCCCCGAGTATGTGAACACCTTGTTGCACTGGCTGCACTGGTAAGGACGCTCTCCGGTGTGGCTTCTCCGGTGTCTCCTGAAGTTGGAGGGATCCACTGTGGCATAGCTGCACTCGGGGCACAGGAACCACTTCCTGCCTTTTAGCAATTTTTGTTGTGAAGGCGAGATGCAGCTACTGTTAGTTGAGGCCGAACCTGCACAATGAAAATGAACGTTTTTTTTAGATATAAAGTGTATGCCTCAATGCATTGATAACACCTGGCCCAAATACTGAGGTAAGTAAATGAATGGTAAACATTTTCTAGTTCAAGCTCGGCACATGTAGCATATTCGTGAAAGACATGAGAGCGCAAAACGGGGACACGGACGAGGAAGTTAACAGGACGAGCGCTGCTCTCATGTCTTTCACGAATATGCACCAACAAGCACAGCTTCAAGTACTTCTTAGACATGTAGCATATATCAGTGAGCCTCAGATTAAGACAACCTTGGTTCCATTCAGTAATGTGTTGTTTCTAAGGTCGCATACATTTTTTTGTTACCAATACAGCGAACAATGTCCACTATCAGAGCAATTCTATTAGAGTGTAAGATCACAAGGAAGGCACCAAGAGCGTGTAAAAGTTGGAAAAAACGAAAATGATCATCCAGTCACAGCAGCTTATCATTAGGATGGCCATTACAGGAAGTTTGCTTTGAAGTCAATTTCTTCACATCAAGAAACTGGGAAAGGGAAAATGAATTCCCCTTCCATTTTAAGGCAGGACTGCACGAATAAGACAGGGCAGAAAACAGAAGCAAAATGGCACCAGAGGCACAAATTCCAGTTGTTTATTCGTATTTGTGCAGTCCTGCCTTCAACTGCAATGAACCAACTAGCCCGCAAGAACGTTCTACTACTGAATTCCCCTACTTGTACCTCCATGTGCAATTAAGACTGCAAATGACTTTCATGCTGAACAGAGCTTTGCTTTTTAGTATTTCCAGTGAACACTGTAAAAAGTAAAGATACAGATGGAAAGAGAGACTATTAGCCTACCAAAGCCAACATCATCTATGACAGCGTTGCACATACTGCTGCACCTTTTTCTTTGTAGTCATAACATAAAGTAATGAAACACAATGCTTGCTGTTTCTATTAACAATTCACACTGGTGGGTCTCACCCAGAAATATGTCTTCTTAACCATAGTTGCAATCACGCTCTCGACATCCCTTACAGATACAGTGGAAATAATACTTAGGAAGTAGTGATGCAAAACTATCGATAGTACTATTGATACTAACCATAGTTGGGTCACTATTGAACTATCGATGGTAAAAAAACTATCGATAGTACTATCGCTAGCACTATCGATCGATATTTAGTACTTTTGATAGTAGTATCAATAGTACTATCGATAGCTGTATCGATACTACTTGTTATATATGGTACTATTGATTCTATAAAATCAACCATGCATACACACCGCATCCTAAACTTGGTTTCCCGAGTGTGTGGAATAGAGGTGGTGATATGAGTAACTGACAGAAGTCGCCCATTTTCGCGGCCTACGTGTCAACGAACCCTACAAACGTTCCCTACGTAAAGTTGCTGGATAAAATGTTAGCGTGCGAATGCCCTGGTTGCAAAGCATGTGTGCGAAAGCATTTCTGCAGTGGCTACGCCAGCAAGATGACGTCTGCAGTGCACGATAGTGTCGTGTAAGCCGGCACAACTTGTGCTCTTTGTTCTTACATTAGATGCAGTTCCAGGTATTTTTCCGAACTGTCCTAGTGCACGTTAAAGAACCACAGCTGGTTGAAATTTACCCGCAGACCTCCACTATGGCATCGCTCATAGCTTGAGTCACTTTGGGATGTTAAGCCTCATGAGACCGCTAAACCAATCAGGTATCGCAAATGTTTTGCTTATATCGCTGGCCGACAAATGCATAATATCAACATTGTTACTATCAATAGCCTTACCACTATCGATAGTCTTGCCATCGATAGCGGTACTATTGCTAGTCATACTATCGATAGTAGACTATCGATAATACTATCGATAGTCTATTGATAGTATTTTATTACTATAGATAGAAACTATCGACAGTCAATTTTCCGATAGTTTTGCATCACTATTAGGAAGGCACATTACAGCATGCAAATAATTTTGCTACACACCTGATTTAAAAAATATCACTAAGGACAAGGCGTCAATAGTCATATTGTATTGTTTGTTTTTTCATTTTCTGCTTATATTGCAAGATTGGGAAGGTAGTAAACTAACTTTTAAAATGTGACCTAATACAACCAATAAGAGAGCCACTCTGGTGGCTGAGTGGTTAAGGTGCTTCTGAAAGACGTGGGTTTGGTCCTGGCTATGGAGGTCACATTTCGATGTAGGTCGCATTTCGACGTTTATTAGTTCATGGGCCTCTTGCCCATAAATTTGTTGCCCATGGGCTAGAGGCCCATGAACTAATAAACATGTTCAATTCACGTTAAAGAGCCCCAAGTAGTCAAAACTGTCCAGAAATCTCCACTACGGCATCCCTCATAGCCTAGGTTGATTCAAAACTTTAAGCCTTGTAAAACCAAAACCAAACAACCAATAAGAAAGCTATGTCAAATTCACTAAACATATTAAAATCCACACAAAAGATTCCAAAAGCCTTCTATTTCTATGACAGTCAAGAATAAAATCAGCTGGCAGGCACCAAGTGCTGCAACTGTAAGATTTAGCTTTAAAGGTGCATTAAAGAGGATTCTCAGTTCGCCTTTTTTTTTACCACGGGAACTCGACCTACACACTCCGAGCATTTTAGAAATTTTGAATTATTATCCTGTGTGGCTGATTTACTTTTTCTTTACCTTTTTTTGAACTCGCTTCCAAAAGTAGGAGGAGTCAACCAACGCATAGAATGCCTTTCAGACATTCGCAAGCCAGCTTCGCTTTTGCTTTTTAAATTTTCGTGAATAAATAGTTTCAGTCGCAGACATTATAGCTGCAAATTAGGCCCACGGAAATAAAAGTAGGCATAGACTCCTTGCTTTACATATCACTCCGCCGATGCCAGAGTGGCAAGCCTGCCACGTCACTGGCTGAAAGAAACTCCACGTGTTGGCTGACTCCTCATACTTTAGGAGGTGAGTTAAAAAAAAAAGAGGGGGGGCCGGGAAGTTTAATTCGATTTAGTAGGGAAATTGGCCGCACAAGACAATTCAGGGTTCCTAAGAATGCTTGGAGCGTGTAGGTCAAGTTCCTGTGGTAAATGAACGAGCCAACAATCAACTTTAGTGCACTGTTAAGCTTGCATAACAAAGCTGCTGACTGAGTGTTACTCAGAACGTAGTACAATACAAAACAGAGCAGTAACTCTCATTAAGACAACAACAATAAAATGTGTTAGCAAAACTGCAGCGTCAGTTTAACTTGTAATACAGAAGCACCGAACGCATTTAAAAAATGTGACCAATGCTTATGTTCTCATGGCATGATGCCGAGAAGAAGGTCAGGAATGGTTTGGAAAGATAACTGCTGCATTAACTTTGCAGTGCCTGGAATAAAGGCAATACAAAATCTTGGGACAAGAATTAACATTCCCACTTACACCACACTAGCATAATAAAACTGCACCAGGCCACATTTTTTAGGTTAATTCATGAATACAACAGCAAAACAGAACTGCACTTCATATTATGTGTGCCACAAGAGAAAGCAAGCACTAGGTACCAGAAAATACACAGGCGAGGCACTTGCCATGCATTACCTGTTCTTAATTCTAGAACGGGTTTAAAAACTATTTTCACACTTTAAGAAAAAAAAATCCACTTACCCCACACTACACATATTATAAACCAGAAAAAACGTTATTGCACAGCAAACATGCACGCTCAAGGTCCGTGTACTTCCTTCCGACCATTTTTACCAATTTATTTAATGAGCCAGAAACCAAAATCGTTTGAACTCATTCACGCCAAAATTTTATGACACTTACTCATGCACAAATACAGCACTATGCCCAACAGAACAACATGGGTTGTGTCTGAATGCCGCTTTGGGTCTCTCTTCAAAGAAACATCGAAAACAACAACCTTGCAGCCAGACACTGCCTGCAAGTGAACCACTCAACAACCACACAACATCGCAGCTTAATAGAACACTGGCCGCAAAAACCTTGAAGCAAAAGTAACACTTGAGTGGTTCAAAAAATGTGCGCGTTAATAAAGGACAGTTTCAATCTGTCTTCTGAGCAAAAGCCATGGGACACAGCTGGAATTGCTACGGCCTCAAGCGTACGTGGAGGCAAAGGTGTCCTGGCAGGGCGCTCTTCTGTGCAATGCCTTCGCAGCAGTCGCTGAACTGAAAGGGGTGCCCTCCGGTTTTCGTCCACTGAAGGTTCTTGAAGTGAGAGTGAAATGTTGCTATCTCCTCACAAAACTTGTTGACATTACCAGCTGCGACTGTTACACGCAGCTAGTAAGCCTGCACAAAAGAAACATCAGGTAAGTTTCTTCATAGGCAGGGTACATTCCTCAACATATTGGCAAAAGCTCGCCCATATCTGAAGGAGCGCTAGAGAATGACAAAGACGCTTCTGATGAGGTAGGCACTGTGAGTCAAAAGTCAAAGTCCTAACACAATATTTCCATGGAGTGAAGACTTCCTGTTCTTAAGATAGCATGAATGAGCAAAGGCAGGTCACAAAGAAGCTAACAGCACAAAAAGATGTTTAGAATTATTTATAATCGAATCAAAAGCGATCAATATTATGAGCCACCGCATGGTTTAACAATAGTGCAGGAGGATACTTTAATTAGCAGAAAGTTCACACGCTCCAAGTAGCTTAGAATGTACAACGCAGCGTTACACTGAAAACTTACCGCTTGTATTTGTGCAGCAAGTCCCAACAAATGCATAGGAACAAAGATGAATCTAAGCTCTTTCAAGTCTGAACTCACAATTTTCAAGTGCAACTGTAACAAGTGCAACAAGAACAAAACAAAAAAGATGAAATGGAAAGTACATTTATGAAAGGCAGGAACAGAACAAAGATTGTCATGATGCAGCTGTCTTATAATGCACGTTTCATTGGTAAAACAATTTTGCATTAGATAATTTTCTCCTCCTTCAAAACACTCAGCAAATGAAGCTCAATTCTTCACCTTTATTGAATAACCTGGTACGCATCATTAAAAGGTGACCAATTTTCAAAGTCGTGTTTTCGTTCCCAGCAAGATGAGGAACTTATTAGCAGCATACACAGAAGCATCCGCACTATACAAAGTTGACAGAATCTTGAACAGCCTTAAACCCAGCAGTGTGCATGATTTACCAGCTGTGCCACGTGTATTATGCGTTACACCATCCACCACCCTTCAGCAAAAGGGTAAAATACGAACATGTGAAACACACCTCATGCTTTATGAGATTTTCCCCTATATACACAGCAGTGACCATGGCTTCTGGCAGTGGAAAATAAAACTTGCATGACACAACCACAGTAATATTTATAAAGAATAGGAGAAGATGATTTTGTAATCTGGCATGAGGTTGAGTTTCATAAGGAAGAAACCGAAAAGCGATTCTAATATTCATAAATTCTGTTGTGGAGAATGAATGTATAATCTGACCCACCCTTGTTGTTGCTCTTTCAACAGGGTGCATGTTTTGGTTGGATAGTTGGTTCAGAAGCATAACACAGTGTACAGTGCAACCGGAGATGCACAGTGGACAAAGAGCCCGACACAACACACAGTGCTATGTATCATGTCATCTACTCTGTCCTCTGTTACTCTTTCCTTCGTCCTTCATGTCTAATTACAAAAGACATCAAGCACGAGCAGAACTACTATGAAAATGACCAGAACAGACAAAATATGTATCACACAGGCTTTTAGATAAGGCCACACAATCCATGCCCAGTCCTCTAGTTACATTACCAAATTTTGCTCTCACTGCTTTTAACTTTATTAGTTAAACCCTATTAACATCACTAGTTGACACATTACTACCAGGCAGTATCTAGTTCAGTCTCTGCACCAAAGATACCTATGTTAGCACTTCAGACCTAGCAAGTGTTTCATGATGTCCTTAAAAAAACATCTTGTGCTTTCAGGTCTGGCATGTGGGAGGCTGAATTTAAAGAGCTGCTCAATGAATGTATCACAGCATTGTAAAAACAGCTGCTTCCACAATAACTTCTGACATCTGAAGGTACTTGTGAACAACAAAAGTACAAATTCATCAAAGATCTAGGTACAAAGTTAGACAAAGTATCACAGAACATACATGAACTGTCATGACTGCACTGGTGTTTCCCAACACAGATTGCCTCCCTGCTGCTAACACTAGCACCAACATACACCTTTCGCACACCTAAAAATATTTGTTATGCACATCATTTTCAATTCAGGGGGAGCCTGAATGTTGACATGAGCATGAACTGTTGTATCAGCAGCAGCATCCATCTTTACCCACCAGGAAACCAAACACTGATCTCCCGCCTTTCAATCTCCTCCTGTGAGACAACCCTAACCGGCTCAGTCTCGAGCGATCAACAACTGCTGATCAAGTGGGCATGCCAGATCACGTCATCCACGGGGGTGCAGGACTGAGGACTCCACCCATCATGGATGGCTATAACACTAAATCAATGGTTTTACCACCACCACACCATCACCACAAGGCTCCCTGTCGCAAAAGTGGGCATCAGTGATCCCAGTGATGCATATTGGGCAAATACCATAAGCAGCACAAAAAGGGCAGGCTAAGCACAACCTCTATATCATAGAATGCAGCTCCACCAGGTTATGTAATGAATCAGTTCAGCCTACGGTCTCAGTTCCACAATCCTTAGTCTCCCGACAGCACCTGTTAACCTAACCTGATTGTTACGCACCATGCAACCTTTCTCGAGCATACGTAAGCCGCCCCTTCATGGTAATGTGAAGCTTCTGCTGCAGGGATGCGTCAAGGTGCAAGCTGAATGTTGCGAAGACGGTAAACTGTTAACTGACAGCAGAGCAACTACTCCTCTGAATGCCAAGATGTGAAAACTTGCGAACAAAATCAGCAGGAATATTTGTAATCTATCAAAACATTGCCCAAAATGCACAATAACAATGGTATACATTTGCAGCAGCTATCTCTGAGTTTGTGAGGGCATATCACAGTTCAAAGGCTGATGAACTCTTGAACGTGCAGCACTGCAGTAAGGACAGCATGTAAGTTACAGTGTCATGACCATGAGTAATCCACAGAACAGTGCAGCAACACAGACTTGCATTTCACTGGAAATGTCAAAAGGCAGGCTTAAAACCTAAAAAGCAAACAAACAAAGTACCTCCAACATTCTTCCCTCCCACATTGCTCCCTTTCCTTTCTAAAAATTTTTTCACACTCCTTTCGCACAACTGCAGAAGAGAATGCAAGAAGCCTAGGCATAGTACAATTGCACATTTCCTCAGCAAAAAAAGGAAATAATGACTAGTTTTTTTCTGAATAGTTCTGATACCAGTATTTCTGCCAGTACAAGTGATGCACAATTATGCTATAAGTGATGCTAGTACCATTGGTACTGGTGTACAGAGTACCGGAGACTGCTTTCAGTTAAAGGTCACCTCTTCTACTTGTGAGCACAGGATGCAAGATGCTGGCTAAACCCAAATTCATTTTGCAGCATAACAAAAAGATGCTACACTAAGTGTTCCACTAGTGTAAGATTGCATATGACTTAAATTAGACTTGTTTGTGAAGGCCGTGGGACACTGGTGGCATTGGTGTGGCCTCTCGCCTGTGTGGATGCGGATGTGAGATGAGGGGTCAGAGCGCAGCGGTGAACGAAGCTCTAGCTGCAGTCAGTGATTGCAGTGGTATGGTTTACCGCCCGTATGCACCCAGAGGTGGGCCACAAGATTGCTCCTGGTGCATGAAGCTTTTGCTCCAGTGGATGCACTCATAAGGACACTGATGTGCGTCCTCTGGCATCTCTTGAAGTGGGTGTAAGAAGCTGTGGCATAGCTGCAGTCAGGGCACGAGAAACACCGCCTCCCAGCCTGCAATTCTTGCTAAGACGATATGCTGGAGCTGCTCTCAGCTGCTACTGAACCTGCACAGTTAAAAAAAAAAAAACATATACCTCTCAAGATAAGAGTGCGCTTCAGTGCACGGACAACAGCTGACCCCCATCTCCAGAAGAGGCAATGAATGCTAAGGACGCTGTAACTCAGGACGGGCATATGTCGTGTCAAAACCAATAAGCGTAGCATTACTTAAGACAACACAGTACCAAAATAAATGTTCTCTTTCAAAGTTGGTGTGCATTTACTGACACAACAGCAGTACACAGCATGCCATTGAATAAACACCACAACTAGGTCCAGCGCAAAAGACGAACACAAAGAAAGGAAACGACACACACGGAGCGCTCGTCTTTTGCGCTGAACCAAGTTTCAACTATGTCCAACCAACTAGCCCAGCACGAAGTTTTGTTAAACACCACAACTTTATTAAGATGCAAACTAAAATAAAGATGAAATGTGAGACCTCAATGATATACTATAGTCTTTATGCACAGAATTATTGAAGACTGGCTGTCGATTGTAACTAGGTAGGAGTGCAGGAATATTGAAACTTCCTCATACTAATCTAGTACGTATTCAGCATGAAAAACAATTTTAAGATAAAGATAAATAGCCAATGTTGTTGCCCTTATTTCTTTTTCTAAACTGTGTATGGTCTTTTCAACTACAAAAAGCTAAATCGACTCAGAACCACACAAGAAAAATGTGATAAGCAAAGAAATGTATAGTACTTGATTAGATAGCATAACAGTAAGCAACCTTTAATATGGTCACTCATATTGTGAAACAAAATTAAATCCAAGAACTGACACGACTGGCACCAAAAATAGTAGAACAGGTACTCTATGTACTTCGAGGGTTCAGGAAAAATGCAGAAAGATGAGATTAAAGCCGTTACTCCTCCTCGAAAGTGCTCCCCCCCTCCCCAAAATGGCCGAAAGTGGAAACGTTTTAACATTTCTGACAGTATCTTTTAGGGCGGTAAAGCCTTACAAGGAGGCTCCAATAGGCAAAATGCGACAAACCCTTCCTCTATTGAGTGCACAGTTCTGGCATGTCAGATGAATAAAGGAGACGTAAGAGAGGGGAATGTGCTTTTGTGTCAGAATGGCGAGACTGCTTCAACTAAGAAATGACCAGCAATGCCGCAGCAGCTGCCGTCCGAAAGCAACGTGCAGCTGGTTTGGATGACTGGTGAATGCACAGCCATAGCTGTTGCCCCCACTGGGTGGCCATGAAGCTCACAAACTGAAATTACAATAAAAAAGAGTTGAGCTAGTTGGTACCTACTGCTGGGAAAGAAACAGTGCTGAGACGAGGGACAAAGAAAGAAGAAGACAGCAGGACCGACGCTGACTATGAACTGAAAGCTTATTAGAAACAGCACGCAAAATATTGTAACGAAGACAGGGCTGGCACAGCTCACAGTCTGAGCTTGGGAGCAGAGATTGTTGAACTCTGGATGTAATGGTCACTCTCTAGGGTCTCACCGAGATGCATGGGCGTCCGGAGGGGGGGGCAAGGGGGGGCGGCTGCACCCCCCTGGAAAATCACTCTCTCGAACCGTGAGTGATGGCCGCACGCCAGGGGCCGTGGTGGGCTCAGCCAAAAGGGTAAAAGCAGCTCCGCTTCCACGCTTTGGGTCACATCTGCGAAATGCCGCGTCCGGGCACGCGTCTTTATGCCGTTTTCAAACCACGCCATCGTTAGCTCTGTTGAAGGCCGACCTGTTGCAGACATACAGCGGCACCGGCGAGCATGTGTTTCAAGCCGTCTTGAAATGGGTGCCTGTTTCTTTGATCTCTAGACAGATAGCGACACGGAGGCAGACAGTGCACAGTGCATCTTGTTTTCGCCTTCGTTATGCCGGCCACCGATGAATTCTTCAGGAGGGAAAGACAAATCAGCCGTGTCCACCCCCGCTTTGTCGGGCTGCTCATGGGCAAGCGGGCGATCAGTTGGCGCCGCCGCCGCTCGCTGTGCCTCCGATCCACGGGAGAGCGCAGTGCGGTAGAAGCGCCGCTATCAGAATCTTCGGCAAAGGAGATTAGCATCTTTTGTTCACGGCGACGCAGTCTCCAGAGGCGCCCCCACACCAGCGTCCCTTGCGTCTTCTCCGAAAACCAGCGCCTTTGGTCAACGCAGCCCGATGGCGCCTGCCTGGCTCGCCTGTCACCTCTGGCTGGGCCTCAAATGACAACAGCGCCCGTGTACTGTGCGAGGTCAGTGCCCGGTAAAGAGACCCAGGTGGTCGACATTATCCGGAGCTCTGTACTACTCCGTTCCTCATAACCTGAGTCGTTTTGGGGCTCTGAACCCCATAAAAACACACAAAATAAATTTTCCCACGGGAGTGGCTAGTGTCCCTTCCCCTTGGAAGTCGCACGGAAGTAAGCCCTTGCACGTGTGCGCGCCTCTGTATTTGTGCTTCGGTGTTTTTAGTGGCCGTTTGTCAACGAAGCTGAGAACAACCAAGACAGTGGACGAGAAAACTACGAGCGGCGAGCAGTGTGCGTGCGGTTGCTCGACTGTGCGGATGCGCGAGCAAGATGGAGCGAGGTGTATGAAGCTGCGAGCGTGCATTTATCTTGTAAATAAGTTTTCGTTGTATGTATAGACATCTTTTGTTTTCAACGTGCGCGTTCAAACGTTTTTCCAATCAATGTGTGTGACGAGTGTGCACCGAGAGCGTGTAATGAAGCACAGAAATGAATTTATCACCTGTGTAATCACGCAATTCGCCCAGAAAAATCCGTGGAGTCTACAGTTGCTGTTCAAGGAAGACTGACTGAGTGACTGTGGTTGCGTGTTTGTGACCATATTGTGCTGTGTGCTGGTCATCAATCCGGGTGAGTCGAGAACCCGTATGCAGCAATACTGAGCACTCTTCTCCACGAAGTGATAGTATATTTTTGGATTTTTTATTAATTTTAATTGTTTCTTCGTTGATAAACTGCAATGTATCTCTCCTAGCCACACTTTAATTTGCTGTTTGTAATTTTTATTTCATGTGTGTATTTCACTTATTTTTTATTTATATATAAATAAATAAATTCATACCGCAAATAGTGCCTTTTTGCTACGAACATGCCCCCCCCCCCCCCCCCCCCTCCGGCGCCAACAACCAATGGGGCCCCCCCCTGCAAAAAATTCTGCGGACGCCCTTGCCGAGATGTTAATAGCTTTCATCATAAAAGATAGATCAGGAGTGGTGTCTCTGCAAACGCTGTTGCCGATCCTGGTAGGTATTGTAAAGTCCTTAGCTAGCCTGAGGTCTTCCCTCTCCACTGCTTTCAACAGGGAGGTGCCTTTTCTGGTGTCCTTTGTATACCCTCATGCCGTATGGGGGACATTCAGGTTGCCCAATACATACTACAATCTGGTTTTTGTTTGCTATTTGAGCACATTCCTGGAGTACGTTTACAAACTGTTCTTGTTGCGCATGAGGTGGGCTATATAGTTTCAATATAAAGGTGCTGTGTTTCCCCCGTTTCTGTGGGAGGCCTTCCAGCAATATGCGGTTAATACTGGTAACTTAGGTGGAGTGGGCCACAGAGGCTATGGATTTTGATACATACACAGTGATGCGTGGTGAATCTGGATAAAAATTCTGTAATTGCCTCCTAGCATGGCAAATTGCATTCCTATTTCTTGAAGGCAGATGACAATGGGTGGAGTAGGGGAGGTCTGAATGAAGAGTTGTAACGAGGGTCCTTTATAAAACGAGCGACAGTTCCAATGCCATATTTCCAATTGATTTGGGATGTCTCGAAAGGTATTAGTTGTTGCTGCCATCGAGGCTGCTTTCTGCGTCACTAACATCTTTTATGTCATTGATGCACCGTATACCTTGGCTCTTGGGTTGTTTTTATCGTCCCCTCTCTTGCATGGGCCGTGCTCCAGGACGCGGGCACTCCATTGGAGCTCGGCTACAGCCTGCCCTAGCTCTGTACTGGTCTACATGTGAGCTTGCATTTGGGTGACGAACTGCTGTTGTTGGGTGATGAGCATTTGAACTGCAGCTAGTAAGCTTGCAGGACAAGGGGGTTCTGTCGGGGATGCCACTACTTGCGCATTGGGTCTTACTTCTGTATTTTGAGTACCTGGTGTTTGTTGTTGTGCTAACTGCGCGGGTTGTTGTCGTTGTGCATCTAGGCGCTGAAGGCACCGATTTAGGTTATTAACTTGTTCTCTATGGTGTGTGTTTTCCTTTTCTAATTGTGAACATTTAGAGCAGGTGTTTGAGGGGTGAGAGACGCTTAAAGCTGGCCAGCTCACCTGATCATTGATGTTGGGTGGTGTCTTTTTTGTTGGTTCCTTGTGGTTCTTCTTTCCAGTAGACGTTGACGGGATGGTCCACCCTGGATCTCAAGTGGGAACGTGATCTCGACCAGATGCGCAATGAGGTTTCTTGATCCAAACTGAACCACCTGAATCGTAGGTTGGGAGGATTAATTGTCGGCTCTGCTGAGATGTAGAGATGATTTGGTCTGTCCTGGTGGCTTCGGCTGGTTTCCTTGCAAGTTCCCCATTTTATTGGGGAGGAAGGGATTCTTTTGGCAGAGCCAAGTGTCGGGCTTAAGGCGTCTTTGGCACTCCCGGGACCCCGTGTTGTGGGCCTCTCCGCAGGCTACGCAGCGTGGGGAGCAGGTATGGAGTTCGTCTGGATCCCTCGTGCCACAGTTGCAGCAGATCTGGATGTCTGGCGTTGGGCACACCTCTGACTGGAGTTAAATGCTTTGGCATACCTAGCAGACTTGTCGGGTGGGTTTGTAGGGGTAGCATGCTGTTTCTCCCCGGCAGTAATAGACCCAACGGGGAGGTGTTGATGAGCTGAACGTGATGACTGCTGTCGTTGATTTACCGAGCATGCGGGTTTGCAAGATTTAAACTCCTTGGGTTCGAACCCTGAGATGGGCCATGCGTTCGTCCGCCGGGGTGTTGGGTCCCAGTCTGTGTATGACTCCTCTCAATACTCCATCTGTGGCCGCCACGTATGTATTGACGAGGTACTTTACGCCTTAGAGCGTAATCTCGGTGATTTTTCTTAGTATTTTGGCTACCTCCTGGTGAGGGGTGCTAAATACGATGATGTTAGAGCCCGGCCGTACATGAACCAGGAATTTAGAATCTTCTACTTGATTTTCACAGGCTTGAGAAAAAGCTCGGGATACTTGGTGGTTGGTACAAATCTTGACCAGGAGGCCTTTCTTCAGCTGTATTATGATTTTTAAGTTGCTCTTCGGAAGAGGCGGAAGCTTTCGTTGTTTTATAGGCACTGGGCTCAGCTTTTGCTTGATAAGCGAAGTCAATTCTAGGGTGTTGGTAAGCACGAGATGGGTATCTGCAACCACGACTTGCTGACCTTTAGCGAGGCGATGTTTCGTGCGTTTGTAGAGGTTTAGCATCTAGTTGGAGTAAGGGTCCCCCGGCGGTGTCCCTAAAGCCCGTTGATATTGAAAGTAGCGACACTCTCCTCCACTCCCACGCTTTCCTCAATTCTCGCCCACCAGGTGTGTGCGCTGTGCACGGCACACTTTGAACGCCATCACACGCTCGCCGGCCCAATGTCTTCACCTGTGCACATGAACGCGCCGAAGTTCATGCTTTTTTTCATGGTCTGTTATTAAACACAATCACCAGAAAGTGATGCGACATGCTTGACTTTACCATGAGCCACATTTATCAACTTCTCGTTTGAGCAATGACAGTGCTAAACATGAGTGCTTGCGGCATGAACAATCAAAGCCTCCTCCATTCTCTCCAATATGGCACAGTTTTTATTAGGACAAAATTAACGTTAAATTTATATATTCTTCGATAGTTTTCGGCACAATGACGCTCCAATAAAAGCAGATTTCACTTAGTGCTGCATTTTCCAGAAAATGTTGTTTACGACGGTGTTCTTTTGCAAACGAGCAAAGCAAAGACTTCGTAATTTAGCTAAAGATTTTTCATGAGAGAAGTCTCAGAAGCGCGATAGTGGCTGCGAAAATGCTGGGACATTTTATTTAATACGCGGTATGCATTTTTTTTCCAAGTTTAAGACTGATACACTTAAGCTTGGCTCCTCGGAATCATGCACATGCAGTGGCTTTATTGCCTGGTCAATACAAATTTCACGGCTGCTTGAAAAAGAACAATTTTATTTTCTAGTTTTTTTCGTTTATTTTATTGATTACTGCAGAAGCATGCCTGGCCAGGGTTGGCTTAAAATTTCTGGATGATTGCTGGTGCCAAGGGATGATGAGATTAAGTGGCACAAAGATGATGCTCTCTTGATGACTCATGTAGAATAGTTCCTCGAAGGAATTTAATGAGTGCTTCTAATGCTCATGCTGAACCAATATTCAGCACTGTAAAGCACGATTGGAAATGATGTATTTATCGTGTGATAGAATCAACTTCACGGAAACAATTCGTACTATTTTATATACTACGGAGTTGAAGACTATGATGTTAGTTTGAAAACACCATTCACTATTGTATATGATGATAACAATTTCACCAATGACAAGTCAAAACTCATCCCAAAAAACATTTTTTCTGTGACTCGCTCCTCATGTGGCGTCATTGATCTCGAAATCGCGGTAGAGTTGCGCAGTCGCAACGGTCAAATGAGCACCTTAATTTCTGCAAAGATTAACAACTCCTATCATCCCTAGACAGATGACGGTATAACGTCGTTACAGCTACTAGCGCACAGAGCTCTTGGGCACACGAGAGATAGACTGCCGTATACGCTACAAAAATGAACATTTTCTATTCTGTGCCACATTAGAAGCACGCGATTACTAGCAAAAAATTGATGTCTACGATGCATTCGTTTTTCATGGAAACCCACACCGAGATCCAGAAATTAAAGCCAGTATTATAGGCCCATTACGTACGCCGACAATCACGAATAGAACACACAGAACAATGCCATCGAATGGAAAGAACAGCATGTGAAAAGGTACAAAATGACTAGCGAATCAAGCAAGATTATCAGCTTCCTGGTGATCTCGAAAAGTTTAAAGTAGCCACACTGCACTTTAGATACAAAGAAATGTCCAGTACTTAGCAGAGGACAGTGTGCTTTGTCGGAATGATAAATAGAAAGATACAGAAAGAGGGGAAAGGCAGGGATGTTAACCAGAAAGGATTCTGGTTGGCTACCCTGCACAGGGGAAGGGAATGAAGGGATTAAAGAAGTCTCAGTTATGGCCGATATTTTGGATTCACTTTTTTCTGTGGCTAATGCCACTTTTTCTTCGAAAAATCACGAACAGTACGAAGCCATTTACACGCCGGCTTGCACACTGCAATGCGCTGCAAACGGGTATAACGGAGCACTAAAGGTAGAGTTCGAATTTTCAGCGCGCAACTCAAGGGAGCTCGACTTGCAGCAGAGGCAGATGGCTTGCGCATGGCGGCAAAGAAAAACGAAAACACAACCAAAACGATTCTTCCGTGCGTTTCCAGGGCGACTGCCGGAGTGGGCCAATCAGCGTTCAGAAAAGCCCCGCAAAGACACACGGGTGAGGAGGATGTGCGAGGGTTCGCGGCACGGCGGCGAAGTTCACAGCAATGCGCTACTTCCAATATCAAAGGGCTTTAGGTGTCCCCAGCGTTGGCCCCTCCTCTTCTGAGTGTTGCTTGGTAAGTCCGGGTGGAATGTCCTGGACTTCCATTTTGGCTGAGTCTTGACTGCTTCCGGCAGAAGCAGGCACCGAGCCCAGCCTGCTGGGGCCTGGCTGGGAAGCGATGCAGTTATCGATATGCTGCGTTGACATGACGCGCGGCCTCGCCCCGTTCGCCGCCGGAGCGGCGTTAGGCTTAGCGCATTGGCACCGCCTTGGATGTCTTCAAAGGCAACTTGTGCAAAAATAAGCAACACTAACGGTCAACGAAGTTCTCGAAGAGGTGAAGGGGTGATCAGCCAGGCCTGAAGTGAAGATTTCAGGAGCATGGATGAGGTAATTCGGCAAAAAAAAAAAAAGTTGACGGAGCCCATATGGAGCGCATCCGCTCCGTCCGGCTCCTCCTGTGGTCGGAGAAATAGATGGATATATGCTCGCCTTGCTGCACCAATGCCTAGTTCTCAAAGACGAGGTCTATGCAAGTATTTTGAGAGGTTGTCAAAGCCATGGGAGACTAGATGAACGGGATATTCTCCCGCATTAGAAATTCCTGTTTTTCTTTATATCTACATTAAAGTCCCCACCTACCCTGCCACCCTGGCAGGTGGCAGTTGACGGTTGATCGCGAGAGTTCGCTTACCGTTGTCAGCGCTAACGCATGCAGCCCACATCTATCATCACCCACATACCTATAAACGCGATTCAGGAGTCCACTGACATGGGGGGGCCAGTTATGCGCACTTCCTTTCCTTAAAATGATTGGAGTGTAAAACGTCAACACCAATGAACCCATGAACGCCGACGGCCTATGGATTCAGCGCCGCGTTTCTGGCACAACGTTGTCAAAGCATGTAACCCACATCTGTCACTACCGCCACATAGATAAAGCACGATTGAGGTGTCACTTGTTCGAAAAGGGCAGTTATATGCGCCTTCCCTCAGCTTTCCAAGTTCCCGCGCTCCCGCTCCATTGGTTCGATTCTCAGCTTAAAACGCGACTAAGGTAGTCCACTGACGGGGTATCTTTTTCAGCCAGCGTCCATTCCGGCGGACGCGGTTGTTGCGACGCGCGTCTTTACTCTCTCTTTTACTCTTTCCTCTTATCTTTCAACTCTTTTCTATCTGCACGTGGCAGCGGTGGTGGCTCGGCTTGAGCCAGTTGGCAGGCCCGTGCACTTTTCCTTTTCATCCTTCTCTCAGTCGCAACCAACCAACCAACCAACCAACCAACCAACCAACCAACTGACGGCAGCGCGGCGACGGCGACGTCGCGAAATGCAGAAACGGGACCAAAGAGCTGCGCTCTAAAAATATGCGCAACCTGTGCTAAGCGAGTTGCCCGCTGCATGAAAGAATCCAGATTCAACCGAACAAATTTTAGCCGCCTGTTGAGTGACAATGCTTGCATGTATTCGAGGCCAGACAGCTGTTCAGTAGGTGATATGCTGCAGTCCTTTCATTAGCTGGCATCATTGCGGCTGGATGTCCTTCAACACAGCTATGACCATGACTGAATAGGAAGTAAACTGTGCTGGCTGCAGCTTGATCCTTCGGGTAGCGGCGACCAGTTCGCCCAGTCGATGGCGCATTCGGCGCGCAGTTTCTATAGCTTCCAAACTGTTCACAACAGTGAACTCTAGAGCTCTGTAAGCATATGATGTGCTAATTTTAGGAGCACCGAAACTTCTGCACTTCTGCTGTGCACTAGCTGCCACGTCTGAACTACACAAAAGCGCGATTCTTAAGAAAAAGAAACCATGCCACTTGACTTGTTCTGCGCCGGTTTCTGGCGCCCCAAAGGTCATCGCAGTAAGTTGTTTTTGCGTAAAAATGAAGCTGTCCGAGTAATAACAGTAAATACGCTTATTTAGCTTACAAAAGTGGGTAATGTGAACAAAAACAATCGACAAGAACCCACCTCGTCGCTAATCACATCGAAGATTCGCGTGGGCCATGGAGAAAGAAAAAACCTGGCGCGAGCAGAACAAATTGGCTTGGCTTGGTTTATATCGGCTAGCTTGCCTTCCAGTAAACTACGGGAGTGCAATGCAGCGCACGTGGCAGCATGTCGGACTGCACGAGACTCACGAGAAGCTTGCGCTTACCGGGTGCCACCCAGTGGATAAAGCTCCTATTAAAGCGATAGCCCCGTGTCGCAGAAAAGCCGATCTGTCCTCGCTTCGGCGAGCGCGGCTTCGGCCGCTTATCTGTTTTTTGAGCAGCGTCCGCTCCGGCGGAAGCAGTTGTTGCTGCGACGCGCGTCTTTTCTTTCCTTTTTCTCTTTCCTCTGATCTTTTAACTCTCCTCTATCTGCACGTGGCAACGGTGGTGGCTCGGCTGGAGCCAGTAGGCAGGCCCGTGCAATTTCCTTTTCATCCTTCTCTCAGTCACAACAACAACAGAAAAGCCGGTGTCGTCGTCGGCAGCATTTGCCGTAAGCGAAAAATCCCAGAAGCATTCATAAATAAAACCAAGTAGGAAATTGGTTGCGTTGGGGAATCGCACCATGCAGGGCCTCCTGGAGTGCGAGACAAGCACGCTAACCACTCCGTGAACAAAGGCGCGTCTAGTTAATACGGTGTTGTCTTAGAAGGGTGCTTAAAGGGCAACTCCTGCGATTTTTCAGCCATTTTAAGTTAATGGCTGTTTTGTGTTCCTAAGAACCACCTGTAATGGGTACGATACAAGGTTTTCAAAAGCAACCGTAAAATAATTTTTAAACAGCAAAAAACGCAAAACTCGAAACCGAAACCGCAAAACCGAAACCGGGGAGGTGCCTGCGTGCGGTATTGACTGTGACGTCACGAGCGGGTTCGCCGCGCTGTGAAGTCCCCGAAGACATCACAACTACCGTGAGCCGCGCTGTCGACATGACTGAAAGCGCGGAGGACAGCTTTTCCGAGACCAGCGAGTCTTTAGAAGACGACTCATTCGACGATTTTGGACTGGACGAGTCGCCTTTTAGGTATGATCCACCGCCGCGCGAGCCAGCCGAGTCACACCGCAGGCCGCGTCTCCTGCAGCACGAAGACGGTCTGAACTTGGAGAAATGATTACTTGAGTCATTTCTCGTGCATGCATTTGTGACAGAGTCGTCAGAACAAAAGTTAATGAAATGCTCCCGCCGACAGCTGTTCGTGTGGCCAGTGCCGGCCGACCGAGCCTGATGAAAGAATCTGCTGCCGGAACGTTGCCGCGGTGCCCAACGTCCTTACAGGGGCATGCATCACCAACAGTCCTCTCTGCGAAGCTCTATCTCGGTGGCGAGCTTTTGGAAGTGAGTTACTTTTAGCTACTTGACTAAAGTAACTAAAAATGACTCACGTAACTAATGACTCAAGTAACTAAAAAATGCACTTTGTGGAGAAAAACGTGTATGCTAAAGCAGTTTCTGCTTGGAAAAAATTAGCTCCAGAATGACACTACAGGTGAATTACAAATGCAACTAGGAATCAAAACATTCAATGATGTGCTATTTGTACTAAATCACAGAACTTTTCAGAAAGTGACTGCATTTAGGCGCCATTTATCGTATGCTGTGCTATGTCAGTGCACGTTAAAGAACCCCAGGTGGTCGAAATTTCCAGAGCCCTTCGCTACGGCGTTCCTCATAGCCCGAGTGACTTTGGGACGTTAAACCCCATAAAACAAACTTCGATTCAAAACAGTCCTTATCATTCCAGCGGAGAGAGAACACAAATGGCGAACATTTTCTAGGTATGGAAACTGCTAAAAAATTGGAAACAAAATTTTTAAAATCCAGATCTATGAAATTGTCACCCTAGGCATCTTCAAATCATTTTGAAGACAGATGTGATGTAAGGGCGCATGGGCTCTAACCAGTCAGTGGTTAGGGCACTCGACTATTGAGCCTGGCAACCCAAGGTTTGATCCTGGCTGTGGAGGCTACACAGGCATGGAAGGTGCCTGTGTAGCAATGTCAGTGCATGATAAAAAAACCCAGAGTGGTCAAAGTTATCCACAGCCCTCCACACAGCGTCCCTCATAGCCAGTCGCTTTTTGACGTTAAATCCCATGAACCAAATAAAACTGAATTCTGAGAAAAAAAAATGACATCAGTTATAGGGCCAAAATCTACCACCAAAACATTGGAGGTCACAGTGCCAAGCTTACGATTTTGTGAAATATATTTGCTCTTTCAGTTGTATACAAAGCGTTCTATCTGCTCAATTAATTAGCCTTAAATGAAACAATCTAAGCTACGCAGACTATGCTCCAAGCTTTGTGAATTTGCAGTGCACCTAATTGTGTACCAGGGGACTAAAAATGTTAGGCTACATGAGGCAGCAAACCAAAAAACTAATAGTGTGCACACAAATGCTCACAAAAATCAAAAGTATCTTTTTCCATAAAAGTGGATAACACGAGGTGTGGAATGTAACCTTTGGGTATGCCAGGTCTATGCAGACAAGCACACTTTTGGTCATCACTGTACACACAAAAACAGTCTCAAGCTCACAAAAGGTATAAGGGAATCAACTTGCCTCAGCTTTCTTTGCGTGCCTTTCCTGGAGCTGCTTCTGCCTGCAGGACGCATGCTGCAGCCATTTTTTTACCATTTCTTCTATCTCGGCCAGTGTTGTTGAGAACATCTTGTTCGATCGAACAGCATCTATGCAGAACGATAGGACACATTCAGTATGAAAGCACACATGGAAAAAAGAGCCATGAATGGTCGATATTGTAATAAGTCTGGTTGGTAGATCATAATCGGGGAATGCAGCATGAGGAAACACGGATGGGAACAAAATTGGAATGGGCTGGCACGTACTTTTTCATTGCCATTGTGAAAATTGTTTTCCAAATGCATCAGCATGCAATTAGATTTTGATATTACTTAAGCAATACTAGTTGGACTTCCATAAATTTTTGCTAAAAGTTGTATAATGCATGCTAAAGTACTTCTATGCAGAAAGTCCAGGCAACTATTTGTAAAAATAACAAGAACAGGGTGCCTGGTTATGAGAAATGCTCATAAATTTGTAACAGAAAGTAAAGCTCCACATTCTAGAGAAAGCGTTACACAGCGTTACTGAATTCAGTCTGAAGTGATGCAGTGTCAGAACCATCAGTTATTAAGCAGTAGATGACACAATCAGCAGCAAAAAACAAGCAGAAACAACACTAAATGAACTGCTAATACAGGTCAGAAAAAGTTAACATGCTAAAGCACATCCTTGAGGCATGCCTGAAAGGATTAGAACACCATAAGAGTTGGTTGCATTAACAGTCAAATGATGTGCAGTTAGAAAGTCAGCAACCCTGTAGAAAACCAAATAGTCATTGTTGAGGTGCCTTAGTCTTATTGTAGAAACCTGGAGTTTAACATAGAAACATGCCTTGGAGACGTCTAAAATCAAAGCTCTTTCCAGACCCAGAAGCTATAAATGTATGTTAATCATTACCGAACATTATAAATTGTGCTTCATGAAAGCATTTGCGGAACCAAAGTTGGGACGTGTGAGAAAACAGATTTAACTCAAGTGAGTTAATTACGCCAGTGAAACGTGATTGCTTGAATTTTTATGCGTTATGTTAAGACGAAAGATGTGGCAGTAGTTGGCAATTAGCCTGTCTTTAATGAAGAACTAGAATATATTTGGTGAAAGCTATTTGCTTTCCATAGGTCATGACTAATAACCTAAGAATGAAGCGCGAAAAACAGTTTCATACCAGCTTTTTGTCTTGATGGAGCAAATGCAGCTAGTGAGTGACAACATACAGACAGCCTCTTTTCTGAACATGCTCTCCAAAATACCTGAAAATGAACAGGAGAGAAGAATGGTCACACCCAGTTGCATTACAGGTTTACAATTTGCAACTCTCATTTTATATAATGTAACCCCGTACTGGGGCACACGAACAGTAGCAAGAATTTTCTCAGCACTACTTGCATTCACACACTGCAATAAAAAGATATTTTCAGCAAAAGTTATAGAAACCACAAGCTGAAAGACAAAAACAGTCAAGAACCAAATATCATGAAGTGAGCAACAACTGAAATAGGAGAAAATTACAAATAAGAAAGAACCCACAAAGGTTTTTTACAAGCACAAAGATGAAAAAGCAATGTCAGATCGCAAAAGGCAAATTTAAACAGAAGAGCTTGACTAAAAACAAAGCCCAGTTAGTTTTGAAGAGAAGAGCTGCAACGAAAGGGGACCTGTTAGCAAATTTTACACCAACACAAGATCTGCCAAAACTGTCTTCTTGAGCCGCCGGAGACTGGAAACTCTACCTTTGTAGTGAGGGTCATAGCATGCCAGGCGGCCGCCACAGGCATTCCCGCGCCACTACTGTACCATGCCTCCGCTTCAGGGACAAATCCAGTTAACTAAACGCCACGCATTTTTAAGCTATCTATGCACTCCACGAACTGATAAACCGACTGGTGAAATCGCCAGCACGAAAACTGCACAATGCCACAAACGAACACTAACACTTGTTTGAGCGAAAAGTGTGCAAAAACTCACCATTATTGCCGTTCTTCACGTAGTCCCCCAGTACACTGCACAATGCTGGCACAGGACGGTATACGACGCGTACAAGCTTGCCGCCACAACGAAGAAAATGTAAACACGCGAAAAAATAAAATGTGCAAACGAACGCTGAAAGGGACCAAGAAAACGTCGCTACGCGGCCGCCGCGGCTAATGATGATGCCCATGGCCGTTGGGCTGCCTAATATCAATACAGTTCTAGTTGCGGTTCTGGTTTGAAATTCGCGGCGTTTGTGGGTTTCAGTCTAGCTTGAGAAGTTTCTTCAAATAATCGTACTTCACATGCATTTGCTTGCATAAAATAAAATCAAAGCATGTAATTGCTGACTGCCTAAATAATTCATTCCTGAAAACCAGATTGCGAAAGCAAAAAAAAAAATTAAAATTTAAAGGCAACATAATTTTAATGTGTTTTCTGGTAAGCTGTTTGCACATTTCCAAATCTTCCACTGTGCTGAAAGAAAAACATGTATGAATGTCATCTGAATATCCACTAACTGATATCTGAATCCGATAGTCTTCTCAACATGCAGAGGATATTGATACATAGACATTGGACGTTAGGACCATTAGTGGACATCCTCTGCATATTCATGGTTTGCTGAGTTCAACAATCCAACATACCGCTTCTTCTTGACGGCCGCGCTTCCTTCAGCTGGCCGCTGCGATAGACGGTTGTACTAGAATAACGTTGCCACAGAATATGCCTTCAAGCGCCAGTTGAACGAAGCCTTAGCGAGTCCAATCTTTGAAGTACATGCTGTCTTCATAGCAATCTGGCGCGAAATGTTCCGAGCAAGCGGGAATGCTTCCTCGGAGATCAGTTTACACGGCGGACAGCTCTCACCAACTTGTCGCGAAGGTCCTTATCGCTAGGAAACCTACGCTAGATCACGCCCGTTGTCACAGATCAAGAATTTGTGCACCCCACAGCACACAAGAAGTTGCCGTGACCCATCACTCTGGCGTAAGACGGAGGAGCGAACTTTAAGGCGCCTGCAGACAGGTACTCTACTCTGTCCTGCAATAATAAAACATTACGATCCTAACACGGATGGGCGATGCCCACACTGTGGGGAGACCTGTGATATCTTCCACATGGTGTGGGCATGTACTCAAAATCCCCACCTCCCCCCTTCCCCTACCCCTTCCAGAGAGGCATGGGAGACTGCCCTCCTCAACTGCTCCTCGCTTGAGTCCCAAAGGGCTCTGGTGAAACGGGCGAGAGACGGGGCCTCGTCGTGCGGTGTCCCGGACTAGGGACGCCGACCATGTAGCGGGGCCACTCTGTGGCTCCCAAACTCTTTTTTTTTTACAATATAAAAGTTTTCACCACCACCACCTACACATCACATCAGGCACATTGAGCTGGCGCGAAATGGCACCGGTGGTCGAAATAATTTCGGAGAGCTCCACTACGGACCTCTTTCTTCCTTTCTTCTTTCACTCCTCCCTTAAGTCGCGGTTCGGGTGTCCATTACTGCGTCATTTACTTTCCTCAAAACCAATTTTCAGTTTTCCCCTGCACTGCCAGCGCCAGCGCGCGCCCAACCAGCTTGACACGCCGCCCCGCCAGTGACGTCACAGAACAGGGTGGCCTGTAGAAGTTGCTCGATCAGTGGGTGCCGCTCGCGTCGAGGAGCGCTTGTCTTCAAAATCCGCTTGCGGAAAAACTACGCCGGTTTCAGGTGCGAAATTTTACATGAGGCATAAGACTATCATAAAGAATACAGACTTAAAATTTCATTTCAATCGATGCACATCGAAAAATCGCCGGAGTTGCCCTTTAAGACTGTGGTGTATATTACTAATTATGAGCATGGAAAATACAGAAGTCGCAGTTAAGTGATTAGCAAAGTATGTTTCCGCTACTTTTCCTTTTCATTGGCGCGCATGTAGCGCCATCAGGCGGCGCCCACTAAAACCACTCCCTCCTCCTCCTCGCAATGTACGCCACTGCCCCAACAGATAGCACGCGACGGCAGCGCCTCCCACTCGTCTCGTTCGGGCGCTGTGGGGCCGTGCGGGGATGCAGGAATCACGCACTGAGCGGCGAACAAGGCGCGTTCACCACGAAGCTTGCTGCCCATTTGTTCGGCGCGGAAGCTATGCTGGCGTTCGTGGCTGGGTTTGCCGCTCCGGGCGTCCATTTCACCATTCTAGAATCAGCAGCACCAGGTTCACACGGCGTCGAAGGCGTTGGCCGTGAGGGAAAAATCCCGAAAGGATTAAAAGAGTAGCAAGTTGGTCTATAGAATGGCTGATTCCCGCGTATAAGGGCATTAATCCAATAACGCTAATTGTGTTGTACCCTTAAGGTGGAGCTTAAATGTCTCCTCCAAATTTTTTTTGGGAGTGTATCCGGGTTCACAGCACATTGGTCGTGGTGTTTGAAAGGCCTCTGAAAAGGGATGTACGAGGTTGGCTATAAAGTGATTTCATTAAGTAGAATACAGGTCACCGAGCGTTCATGCCAAGTACGAGACCTCAGAAGCGAGTGGATAATTCACATGCAGTTTGAAAAATTCTCGCTTTTGCACCTTGCGGCGACCTGCGGTGCCGGGCTTTCACGTGAAACCTGGCTCACGACGTCGTGTCGTTCAAGTGACGTCATCAGCGGAGGGCTGTCATTGGGTCGCCATGTCAAATCTTTTCAGACGTTGGGTAACTACCAAGGCCGTGGCCACTCTGGCGAATCAGGAAGCTCCGCTCCCCGCGGAATTCCCATGCGTGTCGGCAGCCTTCAAAGGGGCCGCCAGCAGAGTGCCAAGATTTCAGCGTGCAAAAAGCGATGAGAGGTGAGGGAAGGGCACAAAAGACGAAAATTCAAATTTAGACTACAGATAACTCGGCTTCCATGCAGCGCAATAAAAAAATTCTTGCTGAAGGATATTTGTGAAGCAGCGTTCTTTAGTTTTACATCCTAGGCATACCACAAGTTTATTGACAGCCCCTTTCAGAGTGCCTTTAAAATGATAGCTTTGATATGACGTAGCATACTTTCTCACACACTAATTCAAAGCACTTGCAAGCTGTTAACAAACAGCCCCCTCTATGGCTACTATGTGAAACGAGAAAAATGATGTTTATGCTTTCGGAATCTGTTAGATGAACCTGTTTTTTCTTCACGAAGGGACGCCATCATAGGTGCACTATGAAATCAGAAAACTGCTTTTGAAACTTTTGCTTCCGTGCATTCCTATGGGCGCTAGGCCTACATTTCACACGCAGTTTTGCCTGTCATCCCAGCTGGCAACAGCAGCGCCACTGCATCTTGCTCGTGTCATCGTTGTTGGTCTATATGGTTACTGGCATGATTACCAAGCCAACGCTTTTGCTAAGGCGAAGGTGTGCTTCAGAACAATAAATGGAGGAGGAGCAACTGCAAGTCCAAAAAATGTTTAACTATCACGGTATAAATGACGGAAGCCAACAGTCACGTGACAATTGGCTTCCGTCATATGTGTCATAATGTGCTCCTCTTTTCCCTTCCCTTGTATGCTCAGCAGCTAACAGAGGGCCTCAATTCTCGCGCAGATTCCGCCCTCATGGTTTGATCATGTTCTTACGTGGCACTCACGGTAGTACAGGACGCAACGTTACTAGAACGTCGACAGAATGCACTACGTTTACCGCTATGGTTGAGGGTAGCCCTGTTGAACACTCAAAGTTCAATTACAGTACACATAAATACCCCCAAAAGCATAAGATTGGATAGCCACTGCTGTAGCTCATTTGGTAGAGCACCGGACACAAACATTGGAGGTTGCAGGTTCGGATTCTACTGGCAGCATGTGGTTGTTTTTGCTTCTCCTTCCTAATCAATTAGTAAATTAATTACCCTATTAATGTCCCATTAATGAACAAGAAAAAAAGATCCCCTATGCTTCTTGCTTGCCACAGTGGCTCAGTAGTTAGGGCACTCGGTTACTAAAGTTTCAAACCCAACCGCGGGCAATCTTTAATGTGCACTGACATCTCGCAGCTCATGGGCACCTTTTGCGGTTCGCCTTGTGAAACGCGAGCCGCGGTTTGATGGAGGCGAAACGCAAAAGGTGCCTGTGTGCTGTGCGATGTCAGTGATCCCCAAGGGGTCAAAATTATTTCAGAGATCTCACTACAGCGCCTCTTTCTTCTTTCACTGCCTTCTCTATCCTTTCCCTTATGCAGCTCGGGTATCCATCGAGATATGCGAGACAGTTACTGCACCACTTCCTTTCCTCAACAGCCAATTTTCAAATTTTTTTCTATGCTCCTTGGTTTTCATGACTGTTGTCTTCTGTCATGTATCCTGGTAGATGGTAAACCGAAGAGGTGTGCAACAGGAGGAAAAAAAAGCGGACCGCTGAGCGAGCAAGGAGTGGCCGGACTTTATGTTGCTCATCATCTACCCGACATACGGGGAAAAAAAACGTGCCGAGTCCATCTGATGTACTTTTAGCCCCAGCCTTCAGACCCGTCCGACGTACTTAGGAAAAAAGTTTACATAGGTCTGCCTGACGTACCTTTAATCACAGCCATTTTTGAATCGTGAGCAGATTGCAGTACATATTTAATTAACTGTACTATGGGCCAAAATTATGAGTGGGCACTGGAGTGTTTTCTTTGTTTTTGCCCTTGTGAACAAAATTACATGTGGCATTAAGATCAAATATAAGGCAATCTCTGACAGTGTCTTAACCCTTTGTGGACAGCATGTGTTTTTTTGGCAAAATTGATGAAAAGTTTTTGAATGCACGAGCAGAGAGTTGCACAGAAACAATTCTCAACAAATTTTGAATTTCAGTACACACAGTTATGTGGAAAAAAGTGTGACATATTTGTCCCAAGGACACTAAATGAGGATAAAGAAAATGGGATGTATTTGTCCCTCTGACGTACACGGGTTTCCTCACTGATTTAGTTTTTTCTTACCATTTCATGAACTTGTTCACACTTGTTCGCTTGCTGTTGGAACTTGTTCGCACTACTTCTCCAGTCATGGAATGCCAGCGGCATCCATGCCCTCGTTTGACTTTCACAGGGCTGTGTACTTGGCTGATTAGCTGAACTTCACCTGAGACGCCAACTATTTTGGCCATTTTTTTCAAAAAACCCTCCATGTTAATTCGAAAAGGCTTATTGCTGCTGGCAGTTGTGAATGTTTGGCTATTGATGATTTGGCACCCAAGAACAAACTCTACATACAATGTTTGAGAATTTGCACTCAATAATCTGTCATTAAATGGCAAATATTTTCAGCATGGCAAAGATAAAGTACTTTCCTCTTATTACTTGTCATCTAAAATCTTTGGAACAAGTGCACATTGTGTTTTTGTTTTTTGCCAGATCAAATATAGCCTTAAACTTGCAACGTTCCCGAAAAAAGAATGAAGTTTTAAGGTCTCAACCCACTACCTCATCTAGTTGACGCAGCTGGCTGAAACCATTTTTCAACAAATCACTGAAACCTTACAGGTGGGAGCACAGCATATGCATGTTGGACTGCTGTGTCCCACTGCCTTTTACGAGCCCTTTAGTATGGAGAGCAAAGTGGGACGTGTGTCCCATTGTCTCACAAAGGGTTAACTGTGCACAAAAATGTCTGTACGCACAGCTATGAAATGACTATTTGGCAGCTTGGAGTAAAGACAGTGATAATATTGACTACTTATAATAATCACTATCACCTCCTATGCCATGGAGATGTGCACATGGTCCCCACATGCACTGGCCTCAAATGAGGACAAGTGGACTGGTTCTCAAGCATTCTTGAGTAGCTTTGACAATGTACTATCCTATTGGCGTGTCTACAGGTTGGTCATGCACACCTACCCTGGCTAGGCAAAGCCAGCACTGCTCCTAACTACTCCTGAAAGCAAACCCAGCAGCTTATTGCAAAGGGATTTATAATTGCCACTTCTCATCACATCCCTTATCTGGGAGAGGCAGCCACTAGAGCAGGTATGAGCTTTTTCCTTCACAATAGCCTCTTGGGTTTACTTTCAAGAAAAGAGCAGTGCTGGCTTCACCTAGCCAGAGTAGGTGTGTGCTACCATTCTGAAAGACATGCCTGCAGGGCAGTACATACGTTGTCAGTGCTACTTAAGGATGCTTGTGAACCAGCTCATGTGTTCTTGTTTGAGACAAGTGCGTGTGGGGACCATGTGCACAACCTCGTGGCATAGAAGGTGCTATATTAGTATACAACTTAAACAGCAGTTAGTAACAATGGGTCATGGTTTGTGGCATCTTATGTTACTCTGCTAACCAATACAAGAGTAAACAAAATCAGCTTTCTAATGTTTGACTATATCAAACAAGCCAGACGAATCAAAATTCTTGAGCTTTTAATTTTGCCTCATTATTAGTTTTTTTTAAAAAAAAAGCAAGGAAAACTTTAACAGACTACTTTTTTGTTGTGGAGGTATTCAGTGCAACGGTCCTGAATATGGCAGGGCTTCACTGCATAAGTTGTATTTGACTATAGCACTGCACCAAATTATTGTCCCACAGTGCATTGTGTTGTTGATTGTGAGAACACTGTTCATGAAAAAATGTGCGCAGCGAACTCGTACACCATTCTGCAGCATATCCTGCAGAATGGCATACGAGGAGCCTGGGGCTGGGTTGGCCATATAGGGATAAAACTTTTAGAATGTGTGTATTCATCACTATGTTTGTCCAGAGGAAAAACACTCAAATCTTGATCGTCGGAGCAGTGAAAAAGGAGTCTTGATTACAGAAAGGAACAATGTGGTCACCAGACAAGAATTCGAGACAGGTGCTGGATATGCTGAGTCTTGTATCCACACTGTTCCTTTCCATCATGTCAAACCAACTAGGCTGTAGCAGTGCTTCTGTGTTTGGTTGAATTTCATTTATTCTATTTTTACTGAACTTGATTCCCGATTACAAAACCACAACTTGTGTGTTGTGATATATAATAATATTAATAAGAACTTTGATAACACTGCACGGTTCATGTCTGGCTATGCACTGCTAAGTCAGACGTTCAACTTACACTTTTTATGAAAACTTATTACTATCCCCTCAGAAAACTCACCTTCAAGAGCCATCAGAATTGTCTCCTTCATACAGAATGTCCCTCCTCCCCAATATAATGCCTTTTAATATCGCAGGCTTGAATAAAAATAAAATAATTGATTTCAGTTACTTCACAGATTGTAGTAAGAAAAGAACAGTAGCGCAACCAAGACAAACACAAGAGAGGATCACACAGGATAAGCGCTAAGGACAAGTTCTTTTCTTACAACATGCACCATCTAGCCCAACAAAAAGTTCTTCTAAACCACAGATTGTAGATAGCCCATAGATTTGTTTGGTTTTACGAGGTCTAACAGACCAAAATGACTAGGGCTATGAGAGATGCCATAGTGGAGGGCTCTGGATAACTTCACCATAACCAACGAGCCACCGTGCTAGCTCTATAGAGTTGTCTTCTGGTTGAACATCTTGTGGTGTAGGTGGCACTGATGTGGCCTCTCTCCCATATGGATGCAAAGGTGCTCTGGTAGTTTGTCACTCCTTGCTATGTCCTGGCTACAAAGACTGCACCGAAAACAATGCTCTTTAATGTGCGTCACCTACTGGTTTTTGAAGTCAGTGTGAATATATGTTGCAGAGTCACACTCAGCGCAAAGGAATCACTGTCATCCCGCTTGCACTTTCTGTTGACGCAATGAGACACACCTGCAATGCTTTGTGACAAAGCCTGCACAATGAAACAAACATTTACTGAAAAGTTAGGGACTGGTCTCAAGGCACTGTCAGCTAAATATCACCTTTTTCAGGAAGAACGCTTTCTCAAGAATTACTGAAGGCTAAGGATGCTCTTACTAAAGCCCTGCTCTTGCTGGCATATGCAATGTCAAATCCAGTATATTAAAATTTAGGGCAACTCAGAATATAAATTTTAAGTTTGTTTTCATGTTGGCATGCTGTTCACATCATCATAGCAGAGCACAACTTATCATTGCAAAGAGATAGCTGAAATTTTAACTGACTAAAAAGTCTAAAAAGTTTCAAGCTACAGCATGACTTCCAGTGCTGTCTCCCCCCTCCGGAAAAAAAAGAGCTAGGGCATGTGGCAACTTGGTGATGACTCTCTCTCACATCATCCTTTATCTCCAGCTTCATTTGATGAATTAAGAAATGAAGAAAAACATCTCACAAAATCAATTTAGCAGGTGTGAGCTGCTTATTGTATTCTCTGAATGACTCTTAGATTTTTCACAGAAGACATCCAGTCTTCCAGGCAACTTTGAGCATTCCCCAGCTGATATCGACAGGTATAATAGTGCTGGAAAGAAATAAAACTGTGCGCCTTGAAACAAATCCTTGTTACTAAAACGGCCTTTTTTTCCTTGCCACCAGTGTTGCAAATAGGTGACATAAGCATGAATGGCTGTTTGTAGATTATGCAATATTGCCAATAAAATTTTCAGACTAACAAAACTTTGCATCCATGGCAAAAAAAGCTCTGCGGTGGGGCCCAATTGAAGTTGGGAGCGAAAAACTGCCAAACATTGCAAGAAAATTGCTGGGGGTAAAAAGAAGCTTATTTTCCACGACTACAAGTGTGAACAATAATTTTCATATGCAGCTTTAACACTATGCTAGCAGTTTTCTCCATGCAAATCTATCTGCAGAAGCTTGCTTTTCTACACAACTCAAAAGCAAAACAGAGCATAAGAAAACACACAGGGCACATCACAAAATCTTTTATTGGAATGCTAGGAATCTTGTTTATAATACTGCAAGAATATAATACTGCCAGAATGAACATTGGTTACAAAATCAAATATACCTTGCTTTTCTTTCTTTCCTCTGCGCACTGAGTAATACTACTAATGACAAAGCATTTTGCTCTTGCTCCAACCGTGCCTAGGCTCTTGATTCATGTTAAGCATATGTGGTGGCTGCTGTTCACAAATGATCAAATGAGAGTACTTTGAAAACGACTCATAGACACATTTGTAGAAATCTAATAACTAAAAATGTACTCTATGCGATCAGCTATACTAGTCATAGGCCCTATGAAGAGCAAGTATTTACAGAGAAAGTATCCATTCTTGAAGCTACAAGGGTGCTTTCCACACAGGGAGGTGGCCAGCTGGTAGGAATGCTAGTTATGTGGAGTTTGATGGGGGAAAGCTAGTGGGAATGTCCCCCCCTACCCCCCTCGATTTTCTGCATTTTAAGGCCAAGTATAGCACAAAGCCTAGTGCAAACAGTGGCACACGAGTTTTCCTAACTTCCTTGCGGGGCCAAATCCTCAAAATTGCAAAAAAATTAGATTACCTGTGTACACAGAATTTACATCATCATCATCAGCCTGACTACACCCACTGTAGGGCTAAGGCCTCTCCCATGTCGCTCCAGTTAAACCTTCATTAATTAATTAATTTGCAGCAGCTGCCAACCAACAGACCTGGCTATCACTGCAAGTGATGGAGTTGTAGAATTTTGCCTGAAATTCAAGCACTCTTGCTTGAGCAAATACAAGGATGTTGCTGATCAAGTTCAACTCAGGAGCTCGCACAAGAAAAAATGGCAGAGCCAAAAGCCCGACAACAACGACAAGGGGAAAGTGTCTTAGGAAATACTCTGTTGTCATTTCAGCCAGTAAACTACATGGCAAACACGAACACAATAACACCGAAGCACATCTCTCACGAAGACTAAAGTGGACCGATAAAAATGATCTGGCAGTGGCATACACTGGGCTTCCATCACAATGCCCAAAAATGAACAGATGCGTTGTACAAACAAATTTCTCCCATGAGGCACTTCTCGCATAAATTGTCATGAGCAATAGAAATAAATGAAAATCCTTGTGGCTCTTAATAGAAAAAGGCAAGCATCTTTTAGCACAAGCATTCAAAACATGCAATATGTGCTGCCCATCCAATTTCCAAAGCAGGTTTCTTGGCTAGTTTTGCCCTTGTCACCAGAAAAAGAGTCAGTCAAACAGCATTCTGCTTGCTAAAAAATGATTCAAACAAAATGAAACTTTAATGCACCACAAGCACACTTGTCCATCTCCACTGAGATTCCTTGATGTCATTGTTAACAGTTTACTTGTGAAGAACCAAGAGTGTTCACAGTCACCCAACCTAAAATTTTATCCCATGCCCAAACTGTCGAAAATTATCATGCCATATAAAACAATTCGTTAAAATATCCTCTTGGGTCCCTCAACTGAACACCACCCAGCCAAACTGGCAGATTTGTAAAACGCAGAATGGCTAACACACAGAATGCTGCCAAAATAATACAACAATAATGAACAGTAGATGTCTTAAGATGAACTTAATCTGTTCATGGTACGTCAAATGTAACCTAATTAACCAAGAGACATTGCAGGAGTGTTCCCTTTTTGTGGGATTGCACATATTGCACATGACAACTTAGGATACACTTCCTTGCAAAGGCCATGGGACACAAGTGGCAGTGGTATGATCTTTAACTAGTACGGATGCGGAGGTATGATACCAGATGGGAACCCTGTGTACCGAGAGACATCACAAGTGTTCCCTTTTTGTGGGATTGCACATGACGGCCTAGGGTACACTTCCTTGCAAATGCCAAGGGACACAAGTGGCAGTGGTATGATCTTTCACCAGTATGGATGCGGAGGTATGATACCAGATGGGAACCCTGTGTACCGAAAGACATTACAAGAGTGTTCCCTTTTTGTGGGATTGCACATGATGGCTTAGGGTACACTTCCTTGCAAAGGCCATGGGACATAAGTGGCAGTGGTATGATCTTTCACCGTATGGATGCGGAGGTATGATACCAGATGGGAACCCTGTATACCGAGAGACATTATAAGAGTGTTTCCTTTTTGTGGGATTGCACATGACGGCTTAGGGTACACTTCCTTGCAAAGGCCATGGGACACAAGTGGCAGTGGTATGATCTTTCACCAGTATGGATGCGGAGGTATGATACCAGATGGGAACCCTGTATACCGAGAGACATTACAAGAGTGTTCCCGTTTTGTGGGATTGCACATGACGGCTTAGGGTACACTTCCTTGCAAAGGCCATGGGACACAAGTGGCTGTGGTATGATCTTTCACCAGTCTGGATGCGGAGGTGTGATACCAGATGGGGACCCTGTGTAAAGCTCTTGCTGCAAAGGCTACACTGAAGTGGACGCTCTCCAGTGTGTATCCTCCAATGTCCCTTAAAGGGGCTGTAAAAAGCTGTGGCAAAGCTGCACTTGGGGCACAGGAATCGCTGAACTCGTGCATGTGGTTTCTTCTGAGCCGTTGCACTGCAGGTGCTGTGGGCTATGTCCGAGTCTGCATGATGGAAAAAAGAAAGTCTGCAAAAATGAAGGGATATAATGCAATGCATTGAGAGTTAAGTGTATTGAAATCCTCCCTTAAGAAGAGTTCTAGAATCCTATTTAGGCACTTAATGGAGCTTGTTGCATTGCCACATGTGGTGCCACATTTAGAAATATAGATAGCACAGTTGAGAAAAAAAAAGTGTCCTGTTAAGATGTTGCTCTGCAGTCCATACCACAATGAATATAGTTTCAATTAGGCTATCATTGTTGAAACTGTAATTGGGCAAAATGTTATCACATTGCCAGCACACCACTGTTGCCTCTCAGATATAAACCTCATCATTACACCTATAAAACATGACAGCCATTGCTTAAAATCAATATTACAAGTGTGAAATGCTTGCTATAACTTTTTCAGGCTCTTTTATTTCCCACAAAGGCACCCAGCTGACTCTGCCAGTTTTCCAGGCAACCAAATGTAAAGGCCACACCTACCAATAATGACAGGTAAAATAGCCCAGGAAAACAAAATTATTTGCAACAAAGCTTCATTAACAAAATGGGTATTTTTTCCTTTGCCACAGGTGTTGGAAAGAGGTGATGCAAGCAAAAATGGCTGTTTGTGGAATATAGAATCTTGTCAAAAAACTGATGAAAATAAAGCAACAAGAATACACATCCACAGACATAGGGCACCAAAGAAGTTGGTAGCAAAACAGTGACAAATTGGAAGAGAATTGCAGAGCACAAAAAAGAGGCACATTGTAATGAGTACACAAAATTGTTATCTTCAAGCTAAGTGTGATGTTAACCATTATTCCTTAGATATCAGTCCATGTGTGGAAGCTTCTTACATTCATGACAAAAATACATACGAAGGAAAAACTTTAGTCTGATTTCACTGCTTTCAATTGATTTGAACTAAATGCAGGTGCGCACAACTGTAAATCTACTGGTCCCATTATAAAACTAACTATCCCGGACTACAGCTTTTGGAAGCAGGTAGTTCCAGCTAGAATAAATTTAAACTATAACATAAAGAAGTGAAAATGGAATGCAACTAAAATACAGCTGCATGGGGAACAGCTAACAGCAACAGTTCCAGTCAGAGAGAGACACACTACAAGATAACTTATTCTATATGGGACCAGCACGAGGTCAAATTTATATAAGCACTGCATATTCGAGGTGGTATGTAGTATGGAACCTGCTAGAATGTGTGGTTCTAGCTGAAACCAGTTCCCATACACCTGATAGCACTCCCTGTACTCTCCGCTGAGACCAATCAAAGGCCTATAGGCTCTCTCAAGCTATAAATGCACTTATGTACAGCCATCGTCAGAAATTTATGGAGGGCATCTCTGTTAAAAACAACAACTTTCTTTGCATCGCAAGTGTAATGCTTGTGAGATGCTAATGGTGTGCTGTGTAATTTGCACTATGACAACAGTGGTAACAGTAGGGTGTTCTGTCTAGAACAATCTTGCTCACCGGCATCATTACCTGGGGGAAGTACAACGTTCGAATAAACAGTCTTCCTATTCTTTGATTCGAGTATTGCACTGGAAACATCCTTTACTATGTTGAGAGCGTCGCCAATGGCATCGCAGTTCCTTGCGACCTCCTGGAGTGCCATGTCTAGGCAGTGGTTACTGCAGTGCACAAATATTGACCGTGGTTCAGATTCCGTAATCCTTTTCTGCACGCCAGCAAATCTGCCTGCCATGTTCACGGCCACGTCAAAACAGTGCCCCCTTAGGTTCTGAAAGTCCGGGCCCAGACGCAAAATCATGTTCCTCAAGGCTTTATACAACGTCTCGGCTCTGCTGTCTGGTGCATTGTACATGCCAAGAAATTCCTCACAAACTTCTAGCGTTATCCCATCTACCCAACGCACACAAAATGTGAACTGCTCATTGCCTGTTATGTCAGTGGTACCGTCAACAATGATTCCATAAAATGGACTGCATCTGAAGTCTTTGATGATGCCTCACTGAACGCTGTGCATCATAATTTCTATGAGCTCATTCTGTATGTCGCTGCTTAGCCACCTATCTCGCTTCTCCAGCCATCTCTTGCGATCATTCATCTAGCAGATCAAGGAGGTTGCCTTTGTCCTTCGTTAGCCCTTGTAAAACTTGACCTGTGCAGCATAGGTAACGCACTGAACTCACTATTGCACGCAGTGCCTGCCTGGCTTCCTCCTGCTGTCTGCTGCTGTGTTGAGATAATAGCTGCACTACAGGCATTCTTTTCTTTCGACAGTTGGCGGCTTGCGAAAGTGCAGTGAAATTGGCTCTTCTCATGACACTGAAATTTTTCAACAGCCTTTTTCCAATTACTGAGCCCACCGTGAATGAAACACAGCTCCACTGCTGTTACGTTTTCTCCTCTTTCTTGGAAAGCTATTTGACACGAATTGCAAAACACAACGTCGCGTTCGTAGTCGTACGACAGCCACGTGAATTTCTCAAACCATGCATATTTACAGGACCTTCCGGTCTGGTTCGCTGGAAATTTGTAGCTCTTTGACGGCAGTGATTGAACAAGCGGGGGCGTGTCGTCATGGCTTGCGATTTCCATAGGAGCACAGTCTGTTGCCAAGAGGGGCTCTCCACCTTGTGCTACGGTTGCTGGGATCTCTGTAATAAGTGAGATAAAAGGGACTATTAGCTGATCAACACTGTTTGAATCCTTTTTTGATTACCGTATATACTCGTGTGAGGGCTGCACTTTTTTTCCGCGGTTCTCATGGGGTGCGGCCCTTACGTGGAACCGGCGTTTTTCCGCTAAAAATTTCTGCTACAGCGCAGCCCTAAGTACGCGTCTGTTTTTTACGCTGCGATACTTATTTTTATGACGAATTAGCACAGGCACGATGAATCCTTCGAATACACAATGCATTAAAAGTGTGGATTGTGCCCGCGCGATCTGCGTGATTACCACCCGCAGTAAGACAGGTTGCTAGTGGTTGCTTGATCACTGTATTGCTTTACTGGCAAATTTCACGTGATCCTAAGTTACGATCCACCTAAGGTGCGGCGTTTGTGACGGTATGAAGCGGCATGCCGAAGACGCGCCACTCGCATTTTCTTGCACAGTGAGGCGCACCCAACACGCCTGCACCCCATCCTGGCTTTTCTGGTGCGAACGCCAAGCGAGCTAGCGTCGATGACGGACCATGTGTGCGGGGTTCCAGGCCGATCACCCCAGTAAACCGAAAACCTCCATCCGACGTGCCAGATAGATCCAAATGTCTATGTCTAAATATAACGTCCAATGAACGTTACCAGTATGTCACTTCATGGCAGACATCCATGGTATGTCGCATTTGCCATGATGTACATCTTTCGCACATCCACGAACCACGAGCATGGGATGTGCAATGTCCGGCTGCTCGTGGCCGACCAAACTTGCCACACAACGCATGATATATACCTCCTCAATATCGCACATATATATACATCTCTGCTCATCTAAGTGCTATGCATTATCCAGATAACAACCGAACCCGGCTGGAACCACAGATTGATTACAAAGCCGACGCTTTTGGATACCTTCTTCACAGTTGATTGGGTTTGGGCAAGAGATGCACTTTTGAACCTTCTTGTCAGCCACTTTTCACAGATCGCCATTGTATGAGTCATTCCCTGTCGACATGAAAAAAAACTTTTTTAATGGAGAAATCATACCACTGTCTGCGGAAACCTTGAAGGCACAAAGCACTAAGAGCACATTGCACTATGCTGTCCATGTAAAAGGGGGAAAGGGGCAACGCCCTGCATGCATGCACGCAGCTCAGAATTATTAAGGCGAAAGCCTTTAATGCCTCATACTGTCGTTAGCAGCCGTGTAGGCAGATGTGTCCGCGTTTTGGCGTCACTACTTAAAAAAAAAAACTGTGTCGAGGCTGAGAATCGGGGCCTTTGGCATTTGAAGCCATTAACTACTCATTTAGCAAGTATTTTACTTATCTTCTTTTGCCTCTCAGTGGCGAATAAAACTCGTCGAATTTGTGTTTGCCACCTTTGGACATGTCATTGCTCACAATGCCTGGCGCGTTCGCTACAACTTGCACCGTCACGCTTGCAGACTGGCTCGCGCAGGCGCCGCAACCACCGTTGACGTATCGCCTGCTGGCGCATTGAGGTTGTTGCGCCTTGCCAGCAGCTGATTTCGTTCACTCAAGCCAGGGTTGAGAGCAGCACAATCGTGGTGCACAAATGCACTAGTCACGTGACTTTTTTTTGTATTTCGCGGGCTTTCTTTGGAGCTCAGAAAAAAGATACTCGTGAGGTTTCCTTCACTGCAAATAAATGGAATGGGGGTTTCTGAAGGTGCTCTCTAACTTTGCGATTCACGTCTGCTGTCTAAAGTCAATATTTACGCATTTAGAAATATCTTAATTGCAAAACAAAAAACTTCCTATGATGCGCAAGCTGGTTGGTAGATGTATGTACGTGGTTTCTCTGGCTTACCTCAAGTATTTTATTCTTTTAGCCCTTGGCTAAAGTTAGCATGGATACCCTGCATACCTACCGTGGGCAACACGCCCCAATAGTTAAGAAGCCTGCTAGTTAGCACCTCTTAGCAGACTGCTAGTTATCAAGTGTTAGCTATATTCTGATGTAGTACACCGCTGAGAATGCTATGCTGAAAAAAGCGCCCTTCTAACTCAAAAACCCTCTTTTCAAAAATTGTGTAGGCTTAGGTGAAACATCGCATATGAGCCTAGCATAACCAAGTGTTCACTAACGACTTTTATCATTCGATACTGTTAAGAACCGAATCCGACCTTTGCGGCCGTCTGTGTCTGATATAAACCAGGCAGTCGATGCACGCTTTTCTGCTTTGCTTCAGTTAGTGTAAACACGGTGATAAACTAGGACCCACCTGGAAACTCAACACCGGCGATTCTTTTGGTGCCGTTTCGAAGGGCTCCGAGGCAACTTTCCTTTCTTGCGGAGGCACTTGTGGAAAATCGATGACACTTGTAGACGCAGCCGACGCAGCTGCCTCCAGTCGCACTCTGTACTTCGGCGCACACCCCTGGGTCTTCACAAGCTTCACTGCCCGTTCTGGTATGCTATAAGGGGAATAGCGGCCTTCCTCCCAGGCAGTTTTTCTTTCTTGTGGAGGCCTTTTGGCGGCATCGAAGATGCTTGGAAAACCAAGTATCAGCGTTTCTTGCCCGCTGCTAGTGGTGCCTGCTGCGCGGAAAAACTTTCTCGGGGAACATGCTTGTAACGGATCAGTAGGCTTCTGCCGATCCCAAGAAGGTGTTTGTGATGACTGCTGGCACCCGTTGTATTGCTGACCTAAATAGGAAGGGAGGTAGTTTACAAACGCTCTCATCCTTCCTTCTGTGTCCCGCGGCTGCTGAAGGGTCCCCGGCGGGAGGGGGCAGTTAAGGCTCAACTCCATCGGCGCTTTTCGGCGCGTGCGCGTCCTGCGCATTTGGGGGCGTTGGAAGCGGGGTTCGGTTTTCAACAATTGGAGGATTACGGGGCTCTCGGGGACTCTTTTCTTCATGGCTGAAAGCTCTTTCAGGTTCCCCCAAATTTTCTTGGAATCCTTGCAGCTCCCCACTATCTTTTGTTCATGGCTTGATATTTTTTCAGTCGGCTCGCGAGGGGGAGCGAGCCAGCAACAGGAGCATGGAGATGCATGCCCCTTTTCGACGCTCGTCGCGGCGCGTGCTGGGCGCGCAGGCGCTCCGCACGCACGCTGTGGACGAGTTCATGGAGTTGGGGCTTTAGCGCTCAAGGCGGGCAGCAGCCAGAGAGGGAGCGGCCAGCTCGCTCAAACCTCCCTTTGTCTTGTCCCCTTTCGGGGCAAGACGCGAGTGGAGGGGTCGTGGGGTTTGTTTCGCGACAGGGCCGCGCAGCGTCCGACGTACAAGGGGTTATAAAAATGTTAGCACCGACACTGCGTTGCATGCCGACGGCTCACCGCGTGTTGACGGATACCAGATGCTGTTCAATCTAGCTGCGAACGCTTCGTTCGGAGGTTCGACAGCTCTTTTGAAAAGAAAACACTGCTAGACGAAGCGGGGCTGAGCGCGCCCAGATGAATGGGAGTTGTCGGCGACAGTGCAGCTGGCTGGTGGTCGGTGATAGCGGAAGCTGTAAAGTCGGAACATGAGCGGTTCTCAAGAGACAGGCGAGCGCAGAAGACACCACCGGACAGAGCGAAAGCAGCCACGTGCTTAATTAAGGACAGTAACGGCCAGCTGAGTTATGATGCTGCCCGGACCCCGGGGGGCGGCTGCTGGGTCAGCAGTCCAGGGTAATACAACTCGCATGGGACGCGGTTCGGCGCTCCCGGTTGTTGTGCGCGACGGTCGTGGCTCAAGTTTGGAACCGATAATTGCCCTAATTTCGAGAGCCGTCAAGGTCACGGGTCCTGGGGTGACCAGTGCCTCCGTGCAAGTGTTTTGCTTTTCCGTTTTTATGTGTTTTGCTTTTTCTTCCACAGGGGAGTGAGTGTCTGATACAGTGGAAGTGTGGGGCGTGGCACACATCCTAGGGAGCCAATCCATTTGTGTGTACATTCTCAGAATGTACGATTTTAAAGTGAAAATGATGTCCTTACGCTATGTATATTTGAGAGGGGGTAATGTGCTTTAAGGAAATTGGAGGGTGGGCCACACGGCTAATAACCAATCGTATTAAGAGTTTCACACGTTGGATGCTGAAGAATATGTGAGCCGGGCCAATGTGTCTTTAAAACTGGGTCCCGGGAAAAGGGTTCTGGGCTACGGGCAGACGTGACGCATCTTCGACTATGCAGTGTAGGGGCCTCCCCTAATGTTAGCCAGTTCCATGTTGCTGTGCTCTCAACTTGTTGTACATAAGTAAATTTTTGTACATAAAGGAACAGTTTATACCCCCTGCAAGTTCTCTTTTGTTGCCGAGTATTGTCTGCTAGACCTTCAGCCTTCAAGACATCACAAGCCGTCTCGGACGGGGCACCCCAGGGTTGCAAAGAAAGGAAGAGAGTTTAAGAACGTTTTCGTTTTTCGTTCAGAATCATTTACTGTGCTGTCTTCCTCTGGTGCTTATCCAGGAAGTCCATGCTCGCTTGTCTCTCCTGTCGGCGGCCGCTTCGTTCATGGCGCTGGCGGACCACCCTGTGGCAACTGGGCTGCTTCTGCTACTGCTCCAGCAGAGCTCGGCCCTAATCGCCAGATCCGGGCTTTTGGGTGTAATTGTGCGAAAGAAAGAAGAAAGCACGTCGTCAGTTTGCCATCCACGTAAACGCATGCAACTTTTCGCATAAACCGAGCTTGAGCTGGGGCTTTAGCCGAGGCTTTTTTTAAATTACATACCATGTGTTTCAAATTATTTTATACGGATTTTTCCTTGACAAGGCGTGAGAGATATGACAATGCGGTTTGCACAGGTGGATTCTACAGCATGGCGCAAATTATGTATACCTGATACAGCGCAATAATGAAAAGATCAATTAACTAAATTTAACTAATCCAGTGAGGCTAGCCTAGCAGCGCTGTTGAAGGAACAAGTAGGTATGAAATGGGATGTCATAGGGCTTAGTGAGGTTAGGAGGATGGATGAGGTGTATACAGTACTAAGGGGCGGGCACGTACTGGGCTAATGACAGTTTACCAATATCCCACAAGAGAAAAGTATACAACAGCTGTATCTTACCGGCACTCACCTATGGGGAGAAACGTGGACGCTAACGAAAAGTGTTCAGCTTAGGATAAGGACAACTCAGCGAGCTATGGAAAGAAAAATTATAGGTGTAACATTAAGAGATCGGAAGCGGGCGGAGCGGGTGAGGAAGCAAACACGGGATAATGACACCCTTGTCGAAATCGAGAGGAAGAAATGCGCTTGTGCAGGGTATATAATGCGAAGGCAAGATAATAGCTGGTCCTTAAAGGGAAACCACATATGTTTGAGAAATCAACGAGCTTAAGAGAGTCGAATATGTGAAACTTGAAGGTAAAGCATACGAAGTCTTTTTGGGCTAGCACTTGAAATAGTGAATTAACCGCCGATCGAAATCCAGACGCCCTTCAAGCTTCTCCGCAGCGCAAAACGCCAAGTGGGGGGCGCGTGATGACGTCACCGAAGGTATCGGTCCATTTCCAACGCACAAACACCTGCTTTGAAGGAAAAACCAACGGCACCGAAGGCAAACCTTGCCAAGAGTTGTTTGGCAGCGTCGAAGGAGTCAAGGCAGGGTGTGGCTGACGACAGCGGTAATTTGAAATCATACCTTCCATGATGTCATGCCGAATTTCCCTGCACTCCTGCAATGCATTGAGGAGAAGTGCACAATTCAATCGTCGATTACGTCACTATTTTAAATGCCAGTGCTAAAACACTTGGCATGCTTTATCTACAGCCTATATAGATTGGAATCCTTGAATATTGTGAAATTCTCAAAAAAGTGCTGTAGTTGCCCTTTAAAGGTAACCGAGTGGATTCCTTGAGAAGGCAAGAGTAGCAGGGGGCGGCAGAAAGTTAGGTGGGCGGATGAGATTAAGAAGTCTGCGGGGATACGGTGGCCGCAGCTTGCAAATGACAGGGTTAATTGGAGAGACATGGGTGAGACCTTTGTCCTGCAGTGGGCGTAGTCAGGATGATGATGATGATGAACTGACCAACATTTTTTTAAATTTTATTTTAGGGGCTGAAATTATATGGTGAAATTGAAGGCTTGCAAGATTAAAGTTGAGCTCAGTTTTGAAATTTTCTTAATCGGCAGTGTGGTTCAAAGTATCGAACTTCAAAAATACACATTTTAAAGCTTGTTGAGTTGACTTTCATGCATTACATATTTATCAAATGTCGTCGTTCGCATTTCTTATGCAGCGAATAAAGAAGCCGTTTGTGCATTTTAGGAAGTAAAATCAGTTAAAACAATTTCCGCAACAAAACAATGCGCAGCGACACCATTTTATAAATATGCGAGGCAGGCAAGCGAGCTTTAAAATGCATGTTTTTGACGTTGAAAATTTCGAACGTACCATGTTGGCGATTAAGAAAGTTTCAAAACTGTGTTCGCCATCGATCTTGCCAGCTTTAAATTTCACCATATAATCTTGGCTCCTGAAATCAAAAATAACATGCTGATTATTTATAAATTTATTAAATTAATTCTATAACTATAGAGCTGTATCAGGTACAGCTGGTAAAATGTTTAGCTAGCATGCATGATGGCCGTGTTTTCCGTGCTCCTGTAGCTTATTACGAAGCAAACTTGCGAAAATATAAAATTTAAGCACTGGCTCACTAAGCCCGTGCTTAATATTGAGCCTTCCGCAAGTTTGCTTCTTCCCAAAGCGCAGGAGCACAGAAAAAGCAGCCATCGCGCACGCCAGCTAAAGATTTGGCCGGCTGTACATAACATCCGCGATGCTGTAGAATTCACCAGCACAAACCGCATTGTCGTATCTCTCACTTCGTTTCAAAAAAATCTGTATCGGTTTTTTTAATAATTATAATAATACATTATTCAAATCAGGGATATAATACAGTACGCGAACATGCCAAAGCCACAATTCGGCTTGTAGGGCGCCGTCCGGCAGCAGCAACAACCTATGCTACTGTCGCGCTTAGTTTTTGTTGAGAAATTACAATATGGATTCACAATTCTTCAAAATTAGCAATGGCATCACATAGCTGATTGCAAGTGTTCAAGTGAAAAAGATAATAAAGTTAGACTGGAACCAATCATACAGCTTAGTAGCGTCATGTTGAACTTCCTGAAGTGCACATGAAAAATCGGCATTAGTGGAGATGAGCTTATTGAATATATATGGTACATAGTATGATCTTATGGATTCGCCGAAATGGGATCGCACTCTAAGGACAACAAATCAAAGAATTTTTCGCATTGGGACTGTTTTAACATTTTCCAACTTAAAATCACATTTCCAGAAATACCACAATACAGTAATTTGTTTGAACAAGGTATTAAAAGAAGGCAGACCAGAGGATAGGAATAAACTTTGTGAATTGTTATATGAGACTTGTGGCCGTGTTTTTAAGAATAAGATTTATCCTGGTTTTCAATTTAACAAAACAGTTAAAGAAACAGCACATGCCATACACCTAAGCAGAGCATATCCCAAAGAGTGGTCCATGGCAAATGGCAGGTAGGCTTTCAGAGCATACAACAAGCCTGCCATGCCTCTAAGTTTCCTGCTCAGGTAAGCCATGTGTGTCATCATCATCATCAGCCTGACTACACCCACTGCAGGGCAAAGGCCTTTCCCATGTCTCCCCAATTAACCCTGTCCTTTGACAGTTGCGGCCACTGTATCCCCGCATACTTCTTAATCTCATCTGCCCACCTAACTTTCTGCCGTCCCCTGCTACGTTTGCCTTCTCTTGGAATCCACTCCGTTATCCTTAAAGACCAGCGGTTATCTCGCCTTCGCATTACATGCCCTGCCCAAGCCCATTTCTTCCTCTTGATTTCAACTAGGATATCATTAACCCGCGTTTGTTCTCTCACCAAATCCGTCCTCTTCCGATCTCTTAACCTTACACCTATCATTTTTCTTTCCATAGCTCGCTGCATTGTCCTTAACTTAAGCTGAACCCTCTTTGTTAGCCTCCATGTTTCTGCCCCGTAGGTGAGTACCGGTAGGATACAGCTGTTGTATACTTTTCTCTTGAGATATATCAGTAAACTGCCATCCATCATCTGAGAGAACCTGCAATAGGCGCTCCACCCCATTCTTATTCTTCTAGTTATTTCCCTCTCATGATCCGGATCTGCGGTCACTACCTGCCCTAAGTAGACATATTCTCTTACTACTTCCAGCACCTTGCTACCAACTGCGAACTGCTGTTCCCTTACTAGGTTGTTGCTAGGTGTGTTGTTCCCTTGCCATGTGTGTATTCCAGGACAAATCGCCGTCTATGTGTATACAGAGATATTTTACATAGAAAACACAGATAATTGGGGTAGCAAGAACGCGATGCGCAGCTGGAGCTGTGTAATAAAACAGATCCATCATTGGGGACAAGTTCTTGGGGAGACTTGCTGAGTTTTCGGGGGTTAATTTCAATCAAGTTAGACTGGAACGAATCATACAGCTTAGTAGCGTCATGTTTGAAATTCCCTGAGTTCACATGAAAAATCGGCATTAGTTGAGATGAGCAGAGTATCATCCGCGTATTGATAAATATGTGACGAAGTTATAACACCGGGAAGGTTTTTAACATAAGGATTAAATAAGAGAGGTGGTAAGATGAATCCCTGCGAAACACAGAGCTTGAAATACCCAGTATATGAAACAACTTCAAAAGTTTGTGTGATAGAGTAGTTCTGTACAAAAAAATTTATTAAATATTTGCCTGCCGATTGCTGTTCGTTACCAGGAATTTGGGACAGAGGTCTCGTTCGCTTGTTTTGCCCCAACGTGGCACATATGGCAATAACTAATGGCTGTATTTTTTTTTTTCCCGGAGAAATAAAAGCACCGCGCAGTAGCGAAGGTCTAATCTATGATCCTCTTTGTCTGCACTGTGTAGCGTTAGGTCATTCGGCTATGCCGCGTCTATTTGCACGTGGACACATTGGCGTACAGCGCTTCAGCGTGAGATGGGGCGACCGAGTTGTGAGATTGTAAATTTTGGACAATTTTCCTGTTTGTTTCGACAAACACAGCAAAGGATATTGGAAACCACAGCCTCTGTTTAATCTGAAGCTGCTGGAAGAGAGCCATTGGGGCTGTGAATTCTACAAAGACCGTGTTTTTGTCACCCAAAAAGGGCTCTAAATTGGTATCCTTTCCATTACACCCGTTACTTAAAATCTGAATGGTTTTAGGTCAAACGTTAGGTGAGGCAGCGAGATGCCGTTGCCTTGGATGTGTGCGGGAGGTCATCTGTAACATAAATCCTGGCGAGAAACCATGTCCGTTATCTGTACGATTATTCATGCCAAAAAAACCGACTCTGCCCATCGGACGGCTATAGGCCGCAATGCTTAGCGGCACTAGCTGTAGGCGCTGTCCCAAATTCATGATAACGGCAATGACAACAGGCTCCTGTTCAGCGGAGAACTCAGCGGTGCCGGAGAAAATGCAGATTGATCGAAAAGGTGGTGAGGTCACACATGGAGCAGCGATTTGAGAAGTGATTAAAACATCACATAAATTGTGACGGTCAGGTCGCAAGACGACTCAAACGTCACTATGGCATGCAAGAATCCAAATTAAGTGCACTGAAAAGAAAATGAGGTGAGGTAAGAATCGGACCCGTGCCCCTTGGATCCCTAGTCAGACACGCTAACCCTAGGCAACTGAGGCATGCCAACTAATGACGCCCGTCTGCTGCGGAAAAAAATAAAGAAATGGTTTAACGCTTTCCAGAATACGGTTGGGAGCAGCGCTTGTATGTCTCATAATAAGCGTATGTCCGTTTATGGTCCCGACCACTTACCGCCGTCTTTTTTTTTTTCAATTGAGCCTTTAGAATTCAGTCATATATGATTTGCTGGGGACAATAAGTGTACCGTCCGCTTGAAACACCAGTGAGCAGTGAACCTAATTAAGTGTTCACACTGTCCTTTACGACGGTGCTGTAGCCGCCACACGCAATCCTGCACTCACTTGGGAGTCCCCAACCGTGAGTAGCAGCAACTGCTCTTGGGACTGGTTGACGAGCTGGGCCCTCACCTGTCCGATAAGACCATTAAAAGCCTGGTCTACGAGGCTCCCGACAGTCCTCACGAAGTCGGCCACGACATTGCTGGTGTCGATTCCTTCGATGACCGACCACTGCCGGCGCCGCACGCACACGATGGGTACTGTGCGCGTGCGGTGGCTTCTCCGGGACCGCAGTTGCACGGAGAGCATCCCTTCGTCGGTGGCGGGCAGACAATAGCCGTACTGCACAGTGTAAACGTCAATTTGCTTGTGAGATACGCGCTCTGAACTCTTTCGTGAATGGCAATGGTACACTGGAGGTCGCACGGTTGTACATTGCAGGCATGAGCAGCCAGGAACAGAAACTTACGCTTGAATTATTTACACAAAGGCAATTGCATGCCCTGGTCGACACCACTTTCGGATACTTTCTGAGGCTTCGTTCTGAGACTGCGGAGGGCAGGACCTCCTCGAGCAAAACAGCAGAAAACTTGGAGGCTTTACCCGTTATAACTTTATTTTTCATACTTTAAAATGGTCGCTAGGCACATGTCTCTCATTCTTCCTTTGCTTGAAAATGTCACGTAAATGGTCTTTCTTTTATGTATTTGCTTCCTTCACTTCCTTACTGCAAAAGAGCTGACCAGCTTTTTTTTTGCATGGCCAGTTTCCTCCTGTATCAAACCTAGTCAAGCTTTTTTTTCTCGTTTTTCTTTATTGTGAAGTGTCTATGCTAGAAGATTTGCGAGAAAATTGATACCCGCTCATTGAGACGCTTTTTAGTCTTAAAGCACACAGAAGAGAGGTTTCTGCGCGTTTAGCAAATTAACGGGGCGATGGATCTGAGAGGGATTTGCCTAACGTAAACACGTCGCGCAAATCCCTTGGAACATGTTTTGAGCAGTGCAGGGATACACCACTCATGACGGATCGTGGCACTGGTGCGCAAAAGAAAAATGTTAACTGCTTGCCCTCATAATATCGTCAGCTGAAATTGAATTTTTTATCTCCCGCAAGTGCCGCGCGTTGCGATGACCGGCTGACGAGTTTCTTTTTTCTTATTGTTATGAGTGGGCGTGCTGCAGCTGAGCGTTTCTCCGCGTGCCAGTGCTCTCCTCACGAGCAGGGTCAGAGAGAGTTGCTTACGTTGGCCCTCCAGTACTGTCGAACACTCCGCCAGTTTCGGAAGCGGTCGCACTGGGGCCTTGACACAGCCACCGCTTCGGCGTCTTCCGTGCTGTAATAAAAGCAGCCACGGCATTTTTGAAAAATAACAACTTTTGACAAGCCGCGTTCTGTGAAACGTGAAATGAGCTGCGCCTAATTTATCAGCGGAACCATGCTCCTGACGTGGCTTCCACCTTAGGTGCGAGAAAAACTGTTAACACCCCTTACAAAAATGAATTTTGAGCTTCAGTCGACGCCTTGTTGAGCTCTTGATGAATCAACTATAAACCAACATTAACCTATTGTATGTTGAGCCTACTCAACATCTGCTAAAAATTTCTGCTCAAAGTAGTCAACACATTAATTGTTGAGTAATTTCTGTTGAATTTACATTGAATAGTCTCATGGCAGCCGCGTCTATGCCTAACTAAATGAAATAAGTTCGACATGCGTCGTGTGAACAGAACCTTATCACATTATACATTTAAGAATGCATGCAGCACCTGTTAAGACTCTCGTACCCTGCTCAGTCATTTTCTTTCATAGAAAAAAGTGCTAGTGGTGAAATATACTATTTCAGGCATACCTACTTCAGCAGATTCGTATGTGCGCTCAGAAAAAAGGACGCTTAATTAGTGCTTTATTTCTGTTGTTTATGAATGAATCAAGGTCTTCAACTAACAGAACGTCGCATGTGAACTTGATTACTTCTACTACACATAAAATAAATAAATATTAATAGTAACAATAGACATAACTTCGCTGATCAGCAGGCCACAACCTGCGCAGATCTGGACACCACTGTGTAGGACTATATAAGGGTTAATGTGAGATCGCGCTAAAGATGGAAAAGTTATGAACTCTTGGTCACTTCGTGCTATAGCTTCGTGTGCAATACTGTTTCATTATCTTCATTCGATGGTTGTATAAGGCGGTGTGATTGTGCGTATGTGTGGAGCGCCACACGACTGGAGATGTGAGTTCACCAGCCTGCTCGTTAGCACGTCTTATCTGCATACATATATATATATATATATATATATATATAATAAGTTGGGGAAGTTACATTGAAAAACTTAACAGATTTATTCAACGTTTCGACCAGGGACTGGTCTTGAAAAAGACCAGTCCCTGGTCGAAATGTTGAATAAATCTGTTAAGTTTTTCAATGTGACTTCCCCAACTTATTATATATTTAGTCAGTTGCCTTGAAGATTTTCTTATTCCTTATATATATATATATATATATCTAACTCTAAGACAAGAACGTAGAAAACTACAGCCTCAAGACAAACTTTTCACCGCATTCGTGCACTCCACCGACTGAGCTGTGCACAAAATTACGTGACGCACGTATATATACATATACGTGTGTTTGTGCATATTTGTGGAGCACTACACGACTGGGGATGTGAGTTCACCAGCCTGCTCGTTAGCACGTCTTATCTGCATACTGGCGTACTACACTGCTGACAATACTAAGCCGAAAAAAGGGGCCTTCTAACTCAAAAAACGTATTTTTAAAATTGTCTAAAGTCTTAGGTGAAACACCCGCTATAAAGGGGCGTTTGTTGCATGCATCGCCAGAACTGGTGCAACCGACTGAACGTGTATTGTTTTCAAAAGAAAAATACGTGTAATAGCGTCATGAGGTAATTATTTGGCGACTACTCTGAGGAACAAAAATTACACCGGCAGTCTTCCTACACGAGAGTCGAGTTAGTAGCTCCAATGTGACTGACATACGCGCCTCCTGTTAGAAGAGTTACTAGAAAGGTGTCGTTTGGACTTGATGGAGTAGGAGGATACTTTGCCGATCAAACCAGAGTAAACAGAGAAGACTAGACAAGAGGTTCTCAAACTTTTTTGCCCCATTAAACTCCCTTCTCACATGTCTAATTCCAAGACAAGAATGTAGAAAACTACAGTCTCAAGACAAACTTTCCACCGCATTCGCGTGCTCCACCGACTGAGCTGTGCACAAAACTACGTGACGATTCGCCCGACTTTCACTGGCTATCTGCCAGCAGTCCTTCATTGTGCCGCCTCTGGGAGAAGCTGCGTGTAAACAATAGCAACAGTACGAATACAGGTACTGAGAGAGAAAGAGAGGCAACCTTATTGAAGCGCCAGTCAGTGAACGCCAGGAAAGAAGTCCATTTCCCCCGTCACCCCTAGCCGTCAGCTGGAATCACTCGGGACAAAGCAGCAGCAAGGGCTTATCGATGATGTCCTGCTGGACGTTAGGGTCCGGGATGCAGAGCAAAGCCTCACAGGATTCTAAAGTGCGCGAGCTATCGTACTTAGTCGGACATGCCCACCTCATGTGGACCAGAGTTTCTGCCTTGTCGCAAAATTTGCACTTTGACCTGTAGACTACAGGATGCCACAGCTGTAGACGGGAAAAACTCCCGTCTGCAATTTTCTCCGCATAATCTCCTCTTTCTTATTGAGCATTCTGTCTGTTGGCGGATAAATTTGCCGATTAGGGCCTGCAATACAGTATGATTTCCTGACATGCGCGCATAACCACTCTGCTGTTTATAGTTTCGGTGACTTGGGAGGCTCCAGGGGTCGACCGGTAAGTGAGACCTCGGGTGACCGAATGATCCTGCTCCTTTTCTCTAACTCCCTGGTGAGTGACAACTGATAGCCCAGCAAAGAAAACCTTCCTTCAGTACTTTTAGGATCCTCCATTACGAATCAGGGAAGGGGGACCCCAGAAGTACTGAAGTAAAAATTTTTTGCTGGGCTATCCGTTGTCACTAGCACTACTTCCTGCCTGTCTCACCTGTGATCGTTTTTATGTTGCTCTACGTTATTACCCAAGAGAATAAATGTAGCTGGCGCCGTCATCGTTTCAACCGCTCAGCACACCCTGCGGAGCAAGCAGTGCGTGTGGCGTCTGGCGTACACCCAGACATGGAAAAGGGAAATCGCTTTCCGGGTGGCAACTAAGCCCGAACTGCTTTAGGGAGTAAACCAGCCTTTCTTCCCAACGGCAGTCATCATGAAGCGGGAGGGTCGTGCATCGCCTGCCTGTGGCAGCTGCGCGACAGTGGCGAATTGAGAAATTTCATGGGCAGCGGAAAAGGAAAGTGAGTGGAGGCAAGATGAGGCGCATTACTCCCATCGAGTTAACATAGAGCATAAAACGAGGGCCGCGCTCCGATGCACTCTGATTACACATTGCCTCTAACCTTGCTGGCAAACATTATGGTAACGCCTTTATACGGCGTACCGCTCTTACGCGTATCAAATGCTGGCCGTACTGGTGTGGCAAAAACTATTCGTTCATATCCCCAGGATCTGGCCCATATGGCCACTATTCCCATTAAATAGACAGCACAGCTTCGAAGGGCAAAAATGTCATCATAAAACACATTTTGACTGTTGCTGAAGCATCGTTAATCTCCGCGAACATTGCTGGCACTACCATCCATGGTGACGCCGCAGAGCACAGCGCACAGCCTACTCTCCGCGCTCTACCCTCCCTCTGATGGCTCAGAACCTTCGACGAGGGTGCAAGGGTCGCGGAAATAAGCTAAGCATGTCTCTTGCGTTAAACGGTGACCGCCGAAATAAATCAATGTCAAAAATTAATCATTATTACGAGGGAGGTGGGCTGAGGTTATGTGTTAAGAAAAACGCGGCGGCTCACCCCGAGTGGGCATCATCTAGACATCGCCATGAGGGAATGGATGAAGACAGTCAGCAAGGGGAAGGGACTACGAGAAAGCGAAACATAAAAAAAAAACAATCGAACGTGTGGCCACAATGCCCCTAGTCATTTGTGAGGAGCGTCGACCGATGCCGAATTGTTGGTACCAGTTACAAATTCAATTGCAGCGCGTTTCGACTCCGGATCCCAACCACGGCTCGAGAAAGCGTCGGCGTTTGCACTGTGCAAAGTCGACTCGTGTACGGAGGCCATCCTGGAAGACGAGGTCATACCGTGGGCGAATGCAGCACGGCACGTTGTTGGTTGGCATGCAAATCTCCCTCTGGAGCCTCGAGATGGCATCTTGTCCCGGAAGAAGGTCTTCAAGCTGCGAGCGCAGATACACGTCCGCAATGACTGTCGTGGCTCGGGCTGATATGGCACCACATCGGACTGTTTCACTCAGAGCGAAATACGAGATGCATAATTTTTCTTTTTTGCAACAATTAACCTCATTTCACTTGGCCTGGGTGTCAGTCGTGACTGAAAGCAACAGTAGGTGGAGTAGTGAACGACCAATCACAGGCAAGGCCGGTCTGGTCGCTGCGACGCCACTAGCCAAACTGTACGCTGCCATTGCGTCGAGTCCGACCAAGTGACAGAGACCATGCTCCGCCAGTTGGTCACCCGACCCAGCTTCTTTCCCGAGTCGGGACTAGCGCCTATAAAGCTCATCAGGCATATCGTTGTCGCTCATTCTTTTGTGTCGGTGCCTATTCGCCAATGCGGCATGGGCGTGGGGCGGTTTTTATGCAAGCAGGTGACATCACGGGCGCTTTTGCCGCGACGTCAGCATGACGTCATCCCCACGGTTATGTCACCACCAGCAGCGAGAAATGGCACAGGACCAAATAGAACAATGAAAAACGAAGTGGAAACACTACAAAATACGGTCTCGGGGTTATTCTTGACAATGGCACAATTAGAAAAGTGCGTTGTCCTTTCCTTTCTTACGTCACACAGTCATATAGCTCCGAAGCAGTGGTATGACACTTAGCAGCCACTTCTTAAAGCACTGATTCATTGGCTAAAGCCTTGTTTAACCTGGTTCTTCCACTCCGAGCATATTTCTTTTTCTAGCCCACAATACTCTTCTAAACAATGTATCTTTGTGGTGTACAAAGCTAAAGATATCGAACGAAAATTAGCAGACATCTCGTGTTTATTTCTGAGGGGTGTTTTAGTTAACTGATGATTTTAAACCCATTTTAACCCCTGTAATTCATGACCCCGCTTATTTTGAGCCCAAGGACGAAAAGCACAGACGATAGCAAGCCTATCTATAGGGCGCTCGAGCTCTACGAAGCAAGTGAATCAAAATTTCTAAGCATGTACCTGATTTCAGTGACACGAAAAATTTTTCATGAATATATATACCAACCGACTCAGATTTCAACTCTACTTCAGTGACACTGCTTTCACTTAAGGGGGGACATGGGTCTTAGAACATTTTCTTTTATTTACAGACCAAATACAATGAAACTGCACAGACTTATTCAGTTTTTTCTGCTGATTTCAAATATGCAAATTGTTTATTTCTAGGCCAATTAGTTCATGCGATATTAATATATATCATGCCATTGTCTGCTCAAACAATAGAAAAAAAATGGGCCACCAGAAATTTAATTTTAATGTGTGGGCAGATACTACAATGTGTGAGGAATGCAACGCTGGAAGCAGTTTTCAGTTTTTTGTCCGTGTCGTCAAATGGGCTTAATAGTTAGTTTTCAAGTGAGTTAACCAGACATTCAGTGCCAGAAAACACATGACACACATGAAACTAACTTTGAGCCCATTTGTCCACACGGACAAAAAACTGAAAACTGCTTCCAGCGTTGCATTCCTCACACATTGTAGTATCTACCCACACATTAAAATTAAATTTCTGGTGGCCCATTTTTTTTCTATTGTTTGAGCAGACAATGGCATGATATATATTAATATCTCAGGAACTAATTGGCCTAGAAATAAACAAATTGCATATTTGAAATCAGCAGACGAAACTGAATAAGTCTGTTCAGTTTCATTGCATTTGGTCTGTAAATAAAAAAAAATGATTTAAGACCCATGTCCCCCCTTAAGCGAAGCGACACAGACATGCGAGCGATGAAAGCCCTAGCATCGTGCCCCTATGGGAGCAGCTGCATTTCACTTTCATTTCAGCTGCATTTAATATGTATTTCACTTTCTTTGTTCCGCAGCACACCGCTCTAGGCAAGGCTGCTCGTGAGTCTACGCTTCAGAAGGGAAATACCAAAACATGGGTTTTGATCAGACGTCTTATTGGTGTCATTGTATCAAACGCCACGCATGCTAACGATGTCCTATTTAAAGGATTTTGTGGTTTTAAAATGGTCGTGGTTCGCCAGTCATTTGATATGTCGAGCGACGCGCCCCTGCAAGAGGCACTTCTCCTAACGGATCTCTTCGCGGTGGGCCTGGGCACCTGCTGACTAGCTTCAATCCAACGAAATCGATCGGTATGTCGAGCCTCAGAACAATTCTTCGCAGTGCATGGCAGCAGCGACCAATGTGGCAACGTCGATGAGCGCACCAGTGGCATTTGCAAAGTACAAAAAGGCTTAGCATGAAGCGTCTTGTATGGTATATCTGCGCTTTCATTTTGGACGATACATCTTTGTGGCTACGTTTGTGCTGTGAAAATGCGACGTTGGTGCTTATCAGTGCGTGCAGTGCAAAAAACCTGTGTTGATGGTGAAAGTGGAATGTAATCGGTTTCGTGTTTAACGCACTGGAAAGTGCGTTAAACATTTATTTTCCACGGTTAGCTATAGTTGGCGGCATGAAGAGAAAGCCCTCTCGCCATGGACAAATTCGGTGCTCGTTTAGGCCAATCAGCATTTCTGCTCATTTATTGCAATGTACAGGAAGCATATTTTACTACAGGACATACTGATTGTAGAACAACTCTTTCTTGCAACATATAAATTACGAAAATTTGTGTTTCTGCAATCGCAGTCATGTTTTAGGGCTAAGTATGATACGCTGTCTTCCCGGCAGTTCCACGGTGGATGAAGAGCCCTTAAGAGACTCGCATAGACGGTGGCACCAGCTTTCCCTCTAGGTAATAATTAGAAACTATGCTCTGAATGCAGACGGAGCTTCACTGCAGACTTAAGTTGTATTTGACTATAGTAGGACACCACTCAAACAGCAGGTGGTAACAATGGGCCATGGCCCGCGGCTTCACAACAATTAATGGAATAAGCTGTTTATTGATTGACTGTGTCAAACAAGCCGGAGCCATAAAAATACTTGACCTAATTGTACTTTTGTCCTTTTGTCTGGTGGTTGCTTCTTGTTTGAGTAACACGAAAAATTTTAATCGACTACCTTTTTCTGGAGGAATTTTGTGTGGCGGTCCACTATGTGGGCGGAGCTTCACTATAGACCAGATTTTTGAGCCTCTCCTGGGCGCGGCCATTTTGCACCGACTGGCGCGCCGCGGTGCGGGCGTTTCTTTGGGGACTGCGGGGCTGCGGCAGTTCTGCGGCCGCGCCTGCATATAGCCGCGCTTCGGGCGCTAAAAAAACATTGTCGAGCATACTTCCGCTGCGTGGCTGTGTTGCAGGAAGTATTTACGTTATCAAAGCGATAACATTGACGCGTTTTAATGACATTTAGTTTGACATTCAGGTTAATTGAGCCGGCGCCATAGTCCTTCAATGCTTTTTTCTGGTCACGAAACTCCCGCCTCAGTTTCATATAGGGTCGGCGCTGGCCGCTAGAGGCGCCGCTGGGCACTGGAGGGCACCGAGCAGCGGCGCAGTCGCCTGCCCGCCCCAGCCGGCTTTGCATCACGCGAGGTATTTTCACCCGATTACTCGAAAATTTCAGCGACAGTCGGTTTAGCTTTCCTTCCAATCTAGTCTAACGAGAATATGACGAACTTTAATCAGGGAGGAAATGGGAAGGAAATGATGACGTAGCGACATACAGATACTTCTCTGAAGCAGACGATTTGTGTAGAACTGCGCAGCTTCTTGTTTATTCTCAAAATGGCCCTGTTACATTTTTGAACGTGATGCAGCACACTAACGCCCTGTAGACGCGATAAAAAGCTAACGATATTGCCAGAAGAAAGCGATACGCGCTACAAAGACAGTTGCTTGTCTCCTGCCTTCGCATCGCTGTTTTCGATCTCAAATCTTGCAGCGCGTAACCGCTAGCTTGCAGTTGGCGAAATACGAGCAGAAACATGACCGCAGTCCCCATTGAACACCTCCCAACTCTGGTCTGACAGCTCAAGCGTGAGTCCGCTTTCAAGACGCGTATACATAGTCGGTGCTTTTGAATTTATAAGGCAGCTTTCTTGTGAGAACTGGGGCCGCGCGATGCCCGTCCGGGCTCGAAAGTAAGCATATGATGGCTTGCTCAACGGGCTTCTTATTCCTTTTTGTCGCAGTTTTAAGAGTAGCAAGCATGGCCGTGATGGCTTGATCAACGAAAGACCCCGTGCTCACGGCTGCATATATGTGACACATAAGGAACGCGCGCTAAGTTTCATCGTGTGATTTTTGCTTTAATTCAGCTTACGCGTATGAAAGGGCTCTGTCATTTTTGGCTGTCGTGTATCTAAATCACTAAATCAGCATTCGTGGTCGTTGCAAACATGCGAGCCAATGAGTTTCAGCGCATTTGTTTCTTAATTCACGACAATTTTTTTTAACTTAATTCTTCTTGAACCGATTACAGCTGACACTGTTGTCAGCTTGTCATTAGGAGCCTTGTCATTAGGAGAAACATGAGAACTGCAGCCTTAAAAATATATGCTCCTGTCACTAAATTCGGGACCCCCGCGGTATCCCCTCTGTTTTTCTGGCGCCGGTCGTCGGAATGGGTGGACGGCCTCACCGCGTCCTTCAGCGCTTGCGTCTCCTAAATGCCAAGGACGCAGTCACGCGGGGAATGACCGAATGCGGCTTATAAGGCGGTGTGAAAGTAATTTTGTGGACGGTGCACGTGAGGGTAAAAGATACGGCGGCAGTGTAAGCGCAGGGCCGGACAGAGCATTTGGGCTAGTCGATGCGTGCAGACGGGAGCGTGCATCAGGCAAGGACGTGATCGGCTAGCGATCGGGACTACGATCAGAACCTACCACGTCAACCCTCGTTACCCCGAGGCCCCATGATAAGCCAACATCAGGCTCTGGTCCTCCAACGTCCTCGCCACTGAATCAGCCCCGCAACGACCTACCCTCCTTCGAATAGGAGATTGCCATCCCTGCAGATAAGCACTCGTTTCCCCTCTATATTAACCTCTCCTTTTTTCCCCTCCCTACATACCTCACTTTCAATTGTTTTACGAGCTAACGTCTTCAAGTCCTTATTGTAGTTGTCACTAGTTCTGTAGGCATTATTCTGATGTCTTATACTTCGAACCCTTACGTTTAACTCGTCTGTATTAAGCATGAAATGCTTTTAGCCCCCGTTGTCGGCAGTGTGGTGACGTCACGCTGAGACCTAGAGCCATCATCCGGGCACTGAAATCCACTCATCCGGGCACTGAAATCCACTCATCCGGGCACTGAATTCCCGTCATCCGGGCACTGAATTCCCGTCATCCGGGCACTGAATTCCCGTCATCCGGGCACTGAAATCCACTCATCCGGGCACTGAATTCCAGTCATCCGGGCTCTGAAACGAGAACATCCGGGCACCTTACGTGACTTAACGAGATTTAACGAGACTCTCTAAGCCCTCCTACGCGACCGGCATGCAAGCACCGGTTGGTCTCCAAACGAGACAAAAAATAACTGCTGCCAGTGCCTTCTCAATGTTTATCAAGATATCAGTGGAGCTGTGGGTTTGATAATGCACGGAATTATAATTTCCGATTTCTAATAAGGCGTGCAAAAAGCACATAAATGCCACGTTACACTTCGTTGTCATACGTGATCCGGGGGAGAAGCGCTGCGTTCAAAGGGCAAGGCATCGCGCCGAATGGGTGGTGGCGTTCCTCCCTTCCATTATGTTCCTCCCTTCCATTACGGCGCGGTTCGGGTGTCCACCGAGATGGCAGAGAATTACTGCGCCATTTCCTTTCCTCAAAAAACCTTGCATCGCGCTGAACGGGTGGTGTCCACCGAGATGACAGAGAATTACTGCGCCATTTCCTTTCCTCAAAAAGCGTTGCGTTCAATGGGCAAGGCATCGCGCCGAACGGGTGGTGGCGTTCTGTGGACTCTCTGGCAGCGCTACAACGCGCTGTCGCGTTCCACTCCTAAAGCCGAAGCTTGAGCGTCATTAATTAGCAGTTAATTAGTATTCAGACATTAATCAGTAATTAACAATTAATTAGTGATTTGCCATCACTTAGTAATTATATGTGATGCCACCAGTGCCACAGAAACAGCGAAGGTGGTGCGGAAAACGCTTCCGCCTCTACCCACTTTAGAGTCAAAGTGCCCCCTGAACTTTTTAACAGAGTGCATGTATGTTCTGATGACATTCTCTGTTATGGTCTATAATGAACGTAGTTATCAATACGAAAGATGGCGTTTTACACAGCCATTCACAGCGAATTCCTCTACACGAATGATGTCCGCAACGTGAAAGTGCTTTTCGCAAACACGCACATATTTCGAATCAAAACTGAAGTCACCAGTCTCTTCCCGAGGAATAGCACGCTTCCACTTTTCCGACAGCCCCTTGTCAGCAGGGAAGCGAAATAACGAGAGCTTCTCTGTCACGCCTTTGTAGCCGGACCGGCACCCTGGTGCGCAACAAGTGTTCGGCATGGTGTCACGCACACGACTTATATTATGTCAACACACAACACAGCAGCAGGCGGTGAAATTCGCACTCTGATAACGAGCGGCGACGCTTTCTGACCGGTCGCGACAGCGCTGAGCTCACCGAATGATGCCCTTCAGTGCCCCGTGGCGCCGCGCCGCGGCAGGCGCGGGCGGTATATGAACCTCTCCCATAGAGTTACGGAGGAGTTTCGTGACCAGAAAAAGCATTGAAGGACTATGCCGGCGCTTAGAACGCGCTCGTGCTTAATCGAATTCCGTCTTGGTGGTCCACCGCAAAGAAACTTTTTATTCAATATCAAGAATTAGGTGTGCAGCTAGTATGCAGTTCCAATTCCCATGCACTCTTATTCCTTCCTGCCGGCCATAAAGCCCCCCCCCCCCTCCCCCCCTTCCACAAACGGCTTTCTTGTCGCCGCGCCAGTTTATCAACAAATTACCGCTGTGAGCTCAACTGAGTCGCAGCGCCAACAGAAAACAAATTTTGTCATGGTTTATGCAACCTTGTGCATAAAAACGTACTTTCGCTTAATTTATAAAAGCTTGAATAGATATGAGCAGCTAATCCAGTTTTCACTAATTCTGAGGTCCGAAGTCGCGTTATGTTATTCAGGAGCTCTCGCCGCGTGTGAGAGCGTTGCGTAGGCATTTGGCTAAGTGTGGAAAATCTAATGAAATCGCGCATATTTTCCTATGAATAATGTAGATACCGCACCTCTGCGGTGGCTCAGTGGTTACGGCTCTCTGCTCTGGCCCAAAAGACGCGGGTTCGATCCCGGCCGCGGCGGCCGAATTTCGAAGGAGGCGAAATTCTAGAGGCCCGTGTACTGTGTGATGTCAGTGCACGTTAAAGAACCCCAGGTGGTCGAAATTTCCGGAGCCCTTCACTACGGCGTCCCTCATAGCCTGAGTCGCTTTGGAACGTAAAACCTTAATAAACCAAACCAAGCTAAGGTAGATACCAACAGCAGAAAGATACTATAGATAGACCTTTACCCCCCAGATACCTCTGACATGTGTGCGGAAAAAGCAGCTGAAATCGGTAGCGGTCGTGCTTACAATCCTGTGCATGAAATGTTCTGAATGGGAACAAGAGCAAGCTCAGCGCAAGGATGCTGAACACGTACTGGTGATCGAAAACACGCGCTCCGTCGGGACAACCTTCAGTCTGCAGCTCGCCTATCCAGTTACTACTCCACTGAGTCTACATTCTAATGCATAATATTATCATAGATGATATCGCACGTAAAAGGCGACAACAAACGACACGACAGCGCAGAAATCTGCTTCGAAGTGCCGGTTTCCAGTCCGTACACTACCTGGTCGACTACCCTCGGATGTCACGTTAACGAGTAACTGCGCACAAGATAACCGCAGCACTGTCTGGAAGAGGGCAAATGTGTGTAGTGACGCACAGCACACACCCTCATACGTTAGCTGATGGAGCACAAAACGGCAGAAGCGAACACGTAAACATGCGTTCTATGCGCGGCGCCGGCGCGACCCGCAGTCCCTCGGGCCGCGCGCGCCGACAGATGGCGACTGGCGTCGAGAGTAGGCGCGCGTCCACAGCCTGCGTGCGAAGGTAAAAGAATCTGGTCTATAGGAGCTTCTGTTCTGGCATTGTGAACAATAGAAACATTTCATTGGAGTGGTCTGCTAGCGTGAGTTCACGCCCTATGCTCGTGCCATTAGAAATTTGCCGAACGCTCACCCTTTTATGAGAAAGTTGTTCGCGTGTGCAATATGCAGTCTCTCGCCATGTCCGGTCGCTTTGCGGATTTTATAAAGAAAAATATGAACTAGGAAGTGGAAACCTGTCCCACCACAAGTGACGGCTGTATACTCATGCTGACAAGTGCAACACGCTGGTATTTCCGCGATTTAACTCACGAAGTGGAAGTCACTTCTTCATTCAATGAGCGGCGATTGCCAGAATTCGAAATCAAGCAGATGCAATCCTCGACAAGTACGGTTAACATTTAGATGGCCCTTGTCGAAGCACTTACAACTTCCGAAAGATAAGTTTCTCCGAGACTCCAACATGAAATGGTCACAGCTAGCAGTAGGTTGTCGAGTTTTAAACTCACAAAAAACTTTGTTCCCTTCTTTCAGGTTCACACTGGACAAACCAAGCTGTCTGCATAAACACGGCTCCAAGCAATGGGGAAAATGGACTTCAAGCCCAGCAGACACCAGACACTCTGCTCACCTCACTTCAACTTAAGCGCCTTCAGATATAAAATGAACTGCCTGCATAAAGCTACAACACCACAAAGCGCGCAAAACATCAATGAAACCGAAACTGAACAACTAAACAATCCAATCCATAGAACAGTCAACAAGGCACAAGATTTCCATCCGAAGCCACGTTTTACTTGCAAACCATGGAGGTGGCAAGCCTAGCGTGCCCTCGGGGAATGGTGTGCAGCACCGCAAGCGCCGCCAGCTTTCACTCTAGTTAATAGTAAGAAACTGGTTTGGTGTGGTTAATGGGGTTTAACGTCCCAAAGTGACTCAGGCTATGAGAGACACTCATAGAATTATTATAATGAAGAAACTCTATGACTGTGCCTGCGTCGACATCTGGATGGATACTGCCACATGCTTGTAAAATAGGTTCCATTGTTTCTACAGATTTATCATTCGCTGCACATGTCATCGTCTTGGTTAAGTTTCTTTTTGTAGCTTTGTATTCTAAAAAATCCTTGCTTCACTTTGAATCTTGAGTCATCATGGATGATTCCTTCCTGACTAGTGAAATCAGCCTTTTTAATTAAAGGAGTATAGACACCTAACTTTTGGAAACATGTTTTCTTCTTTGTGTGGTTTATTGGTTTATTAGGGTTTAACGTCCAAAGCGACTGGGGCTATGAGGGGCGCCGTAGTGAAGGGCTCCGGAAATTTCGACCACCTGGGGTTCTTTAACGTGCACTGACATCGCACAGCACACAGGCCTCTAGAATTTGGCTTCCATCGAAATTCAGCCGCCGTGGCTGGGATCAAACCCGCGTCTTTTGGCCCAGCAGCCGAGTGCCATAACCATTGAGCCTCCGCGGCAGGTTTTTTCTTCTTAGTAATAAGGCGTAAGGCATTATTATACATGGATAACCACTGGTATCCTCCTACGACCACTAAATAATTTATGATCGAATTTCTTTCTCGTCCTGTTTCGGTTTCAACAGCCGAATGATGGCTGCGACGTAAGAGAGGTTATAGGTCACGTGATGCATGAAAAACTGCAATGTAATAGGTGCTTCTACTTACGTTGCCATTCCGGCTCTTGAGGAAAGCTGGCTTCAGCATTGTAGCGAATTAAAACGATGAAGCAGTGATTATATCACAGTTTCTTCATGCTTCACGTGCCTTATAACCTATCAATGAAGTCACAGCCATCAGTGAAACCAAAACAGCATGACGAAAAATTCGATTATAAATTATTTAGCAGTCGTAGGCGAATACCACATGGTGATTCATGCATTGTAGTGCCTTCCGCATCATTACCTAGAAGAAAACATGCCACCAAAATTAGGTGTCTATACTCTTTAATTCCAGTTCTTACCCTTTGCGTTTTTTGATGTGTTGTTTAAAGTTCTTCTACGTCCTGGTTTCCTGTAATCGGCCCAGTATTGTTAACGGATGGTTTCACTATGATCCTTTGTAGAACCAGCATTTGCCAATACATTTCCAATATTGGACTGATTAACCTGTGCTGCTGGGGTAGTCCTTTTCAGACAGTGAGTCAATGCTCTCTCTGTACAAGTATTTAAATATCTTAGCCTCCCACCTCTTATTATCTATTTTCCTCAGGCAGTCTTCATATAATATTTTACTCTGGGCTTCTCATGTTTCGAACGATGCCCAGCCTATGTACCCCTTTACTACAACATTTGTGGCTTTCCCATGGGCACCTAGTGCTAATCTACGAACAGCCCTCCAATTTATTCCTAGCCCTTAGGCACTAAACTGGATTTCCGAAAATAAGCAGGGCAATCATTTCCTTCCAAATACCTCTCAGTACTTAATACCTTTTGTAACTCCATAATGCTCTATGCTTCATTATCCCGACATTTGTGACATTTGTTGAACGTTTTTGCTCTTGCAACATTGCAATTTAGCCCCAAGACAGGTCCTGTTTGAAGAGGGCGACCTCTTCCTCATTTCACTCCCTCCTTCCTCCCTTACCTTAAGACGTAGTCCAGCCAGATGTGAGATAGATTCTGCGCCATTTCCTTTCCTCAAAAAACAATTTCATTTCATGAGGGCAGACTCTTTTCTCTCTTTCTTCTTTCACTCCCACCTTCCTCCCTTCCCTTATGGTGCGGTTCAGGTGTCCACCGAGACGTGTGAGACATACTGCGCCATTTACTTTCCTCAAAAACAATTTATCAAGAGTGCCTAGAAGAATCGAAGCAGGCACGTCACCTGCACTGGCGCCTTATCAAACACTGCGCCGTATGATTCGCATGCTATGCTGCCTTATCAAAACCAGTGCGATACACGTGGTCTGCATGCATAGGCGCAAACTTTTTCAAATGCCACCACTGATACCGGAAGCGCTTTGGGGCTCTTATCACCATCGGCATCCATGTTTGTTTGTAAACGACAAAACCGTGACTTTTTGTGCTTTAAACATTGTATCTGTCCTTCGTTTACTCATACTTCGAGATATCTGTACTCTGCCAGCCATATGGCCTTTCGCACCGCAACATATCGTGGCGCCGCTGTGCGCAAGTGCATACCATGGCACCCACGGTGATAACCAGATACCCCTAACCGCGAACCTTTTATTTATGGCAAAATTGCTGCGTGAGTTGCAAAAAAAAAAAAATCTAAAAGAAAACGCCTCACGTCGTGACGCATAATGTCGCAACTTCTCTAAAAAAGGAACGGGGGGGGGGGGGGGGGATTTCCTTTGGCGAAGCTATCAAGGAATCTTGTTACAACGAACTCTCAAAATGAATATCAGAACAGCAATGTCTTATCATCCAAAAGCGAACGCGTAACAAGTGGCTTCATGCATCTACGCGCACATATCTGAATCTGTGGTCGGCGTTGTACGGCGCTGTCGGACTACCGGCTTCGGGCACATGCCACACTATGACGCTTTCTGAATTCTTGGCTAGGATAAAATGCGAGCGCGAAACAATTCATGCACTTTGGGTATATAGTTAACTATAGTTTGGGTCCAGTGCATGCGTGTGAAACAAGCGTACGTGAGACACGAGTTAGGTGAAAATAAACAATAACATCGATCGAGCATGCAACTTAATTGTTTCTTTGGCTTCACATACCCATGGGAACGCAGGCTCGAACGGCAGAGCAGAGAAGGTTCAACGGCAGAGCAGGTTCAAAGAGAAATACCGCATAAAGGCGGCTTATTATTTTCTGTGAGCTGTGATTGCGTTGACAGCAGTAGTTTCGGAATCATTGAGGCAGTCGTGGGTAATTAACAAACATGAGCATTACACTGTTCTTTTTTTTCCTTCGCAGCGGGACGTGCCCTGTTCTGCCTAGCACAGATTGTAAGCTATTTGTGAAAATTAAGTCGTTTAATAAAAGCGTTGATCAGTAACTCACCGTGATGAATACTGTTCGTAGCAAGGCTGATGCCTTCGCCAGTCTGTAGTTTCCCATGCACTGAGTCTATCCTGCAAAAAAAGGCAGCACACACGTACAAATGAGTTTTGATGCATTGACACAGCTAGCACAGCTTAATTTAAACACCGTTTGAGGTCCAACCTACCTTTGATCGCTGCAGAATGAATTCAGCCAGGTGCCCAGCGAGCCCTTTTGCACCCGGACGCCGGGCACTGCCATCATGGAGGACCGCGTCCATGACCGCCATGCACGGTAGTCGGACGTCGCAAGTAGAAACTAAACAGAAGCAGACGAAAATCGAACGATCGCACGCATTTATGCACGCACATGAGCGCGTGCACCACGTACTTTTCACACTGGTGCACGAGCACCAATCAAGCAGTAGCGAAACCGGCGCCAACAGCGCGTTCGTCACCTGGGTTATCACGTGATTGCAATAAATAGGTGTCAGCATATCGCCACCGTTCCATTAATTCACTGTGAGCTGGCAACACCATCGGGGCGCTTAGGTGCGCTGAATTTAGCCTACGTCGGCACTCGCAAGAGCTTCGAGCACATTTTCAGGTGGACCGCAAAGACCGTTTCATTTTCCTAAGCGCACCTTGGATTGCGTAACTTGCAACGGGCATCGACGGCTGACTCACAGATCTCAGCGCCCCCACCAAAATTGTCCATTAAGGAAAGCAAGATGGCGGAGGGCGGTTCGGAAGGTGTCTTGTGTAGGCAAGTAAACATTCTATTTTTCCATTTCTACCTTTCGAATACTGTTGCCCCGCTTCGAAACGACTTCTTAGCGCTGTTGCTGCCTAGGCATGTCGGAGCGCTGCCGTGAGCTCGACCACAGTGACTGCCGTGGGAACGCGTCGCGCTCGCGGACTGTGCATCGAACGCCGTAACCTACGGCAAAAGAAGAGCGTTTCATAATCCGCTTAATCGAATTGAGCACTTCGATAACGCTTCTCGGGAGGCCTTTATGTCGTAGTCTAGCGCAGTTTGCCGCCAGCTTATCGGGCCGAATTGTGCTCGCGCCGTTTCGAATCCGAATCCGTGGACTTCGTGCTGAATGGCTCTACCACGGTCCTAATGCCACTAGGCGGAAGGAAAAAAAAAGTGTAGGCCGACGTGTGTGTTTTTTTGCTTCCAGTCGCCGTCGCTATGATGTCTCAAATATCGAAGGCGCAGCTACGTGTGAAGGATGGTCTGTTCTCGGCGACGGCTGTGTCGGTGCTGCGAAACTTCTGCTTTCGTCGACAACCTGTGGTGTTGTGACCGCGTTTCAATCAGCTGCATCTCTCATTCATACCTGGCTTCGCGCGCTGCTGTTTCGCGGATATAAATTAAGTGCTTAACAAACTCGCGAGGAACAGAACATAATGCGCTCGGGATGTGGTGTTTTAAACCGTAGTGTTTGTGTGTAGCGGAGACAACTACCCGCGCGGTGTTAGTTGAGAAACGCGTGTTGACACCGATATGCAAACCTATATTTGCTCTTCCGTTATCTTTTGCGGTATTTAACGTTGCTATTGGTGGAAGTGTTGGCGAGATATTAGATTCTCACTTTTACCTGCACAACGTTTTTTTCCCCCTAATAGTAGTTTCTTATCTGTCGTGCCGAGTGCACCGCCTCGTCTGCTTTCTTCCGGAGCGCGTTTTTTTTTTAACCTTTCCTCAGCTGTCGAGCAGTTGCCTTGCGACAATTTTGCGTCTTGCATCAGCGCTGATAACGGGTACCTGTCTTGAACGGTCGGTTTCGGTGCGACTTTAAGTTTCGTGACTGCAAGAATGGAAGGAACTGTGCTCATTTTGACGCACTCAAAAAATAGCATCAAGTACCTGACGCCGCGAGATTTTAAAGCCATTTGTCCAATGCTACACAGGAATTTACTGCTCTTAGCCACAATTTAGTGAGTTCAGCACACCTGATTTTCTTGTGAAATGTTTTTTTTTTAATCCCTACCATCTGCATGAAGCTGCATGCAGTTTAAACATTTTGTGAAGCAACTGGTAATTTGTCCCTGTTGTACGAGATGCCTTCACGTAATATTTTATGCGACGAGTGCAATTTATTTTTCTCTAACACCTCAGGTGAACACTAGTGTGTGAGCTGATGTGTGTGGATTTGGAATAATGTGTTCAACTTGCAAGCTATAATGATGAGCACATTGTATGCTTTTAAAAGGAGTTATTTTTTAAGGTTAAACCATTTGTTTCTCAATACTGTCATGAAACTTTAGGGTACAAGATCTGAACCTGTTGTGGTGACTCGGAAAATAATGGCAGTGATCAATTGGAAGCATTAGACATATGATAGGATTTCATGTGTTTGTGTGTGTATTGATGACTTTTGAGGGTTCTGCCATTGCATACTAGTGGAAGGACTTTTAATTTGCTGGTTTTAAAGGTGAATTCGGCTTAATTTTTATGTGCTGTGTACCATGTGGGTGGCTGTAAATGCAGGGTGAGAATAAGAAAAGATGTAGGAATGGATGTGTGCCGTCTACCATGTGTAGTATGCAGGTATGTTTATTAAGGTATGTGGGTGAATTGTGGTACTGACCTGCTTTACATTTGAGGGTGATGCTTTTTGTGCCTGTTGGCTTGCCTTTGTAATTTGTGCTGGTAGAAATTTAGTATTTTTTTGGTAGTTATTTTAAATGCAACTCTTTATCAGCTGTGACAGGTAATGAACGGCTAGATTCTTCTCTTTACACCCTCCTTGCCTGTTTATATTTCATTGCTTTCATGAATTGCGCTGAATGTTGTGCTCGACCGCATCATTGGCACACATTTTTATGCTTTCCTCATCTGTCTTTTACAGTTGTTACTTTGAGAACCGGAAAAGTTGACAATTTTACTACTTGAGGGGCTCTCGGATACTTATTGAATATTGCAGATACACTGTACCGATCATTTTGAAGTAGCATGCACACATTTTTGGTTCATGTTCAGTTTAGGTCACGTGAGCCACGTAAAACCAGTATAGTCACTGCTTCATTATTTCAGTTGATTGCAATTCTTCTGCTAGCCTGCTCCTAGAGCTGGAATGGCAATGAATGAACATGCAGGTACAATATTGCTGCTTTTGCATGCCTCATGCGACCTAAGCTGCACCTCAGTGTCATTGTCACCGTTAAGGTTCAGAAACTGAAACATTACAAGGAATTCAAATATAGGTAAAATACTAGTGTAGGTGTATGCTGTCTGCAGGTTTATGTTTACGGATGTCATTTGGGTCATTGCAGAGAAAGAGCCTACTACCAAAATTTGGTTCCTGTATTTCTTTGGGGGCTGTTAACGACAACTCATTTGGGGTTTTGTTTATTGCACGCCCAACAGCTGGGCCTATTGTGACTCTGTTCACATCTGACAGTTAAAAATGCAGAGCTAAAGTGTATTTCTTTTTTTTTATTTGTATTGTGTTTGTGGTGTGTCATCGGTTTCTCATTTAATTAGTGTCTCTTATCTTGTGTGATGAAAGCACTCTTAACAGTTCAGAAATAAAGGGTGCCTTTGCAATCAGGCACATAATCCTTTTTCTCTTCTGTTGAACCAAAAAGTCTTTTTTGTCAATACCGTAATTTACTTGTAGAAGCAGCCTTTTTTTTTAATTTGAATTGTGTTTGTGGTGACTGTCATGGGTTTCTCATTTAATTAGTGTTTCTTATCTTGTGTGATAAAAGCACTCTTAACAGTTCAGAAATAAAAGGTGCCTTTGCAATCAGGCACATAATCCTTTTTCTCTTCTGTTGAACCAAAAAGTCTTTTATGTCAATACCATAATTTACTTGTAGAAACGGTCCATGGTGGTGATAACCTGTCTTTCACACATTTTGCTATCGTCCACTCTATGAGAGCTTAGATTTCAGTGCGAGTGACCTGTTTGTCATTAGGAATGGATAATCGAGTAGGCCAGCTTAATTGTTCTCAGTGCTTTCCAAACCACGTGATGATTGTGGGAGGAAGACATTTGGCGTCCTACACGCAGCACAGTACCCACAGTTCAATATTGACTGCTGTTCCCACGGCCTGTTGAAAATCCCCACCAGGCTTCTTACTCCTTGAGCATCCTTTTGGATAACCACCACTTGCTATGGTGGTCAGGCTGGTTCCTTTAATTTCACTAATAATAGCTGTCACCGGGAGCATAGCGGCATAAAAAGAGATTGTCATTGTCAGTCTAGGCGCCAGCTAGGTGACATTCACCGCAGGACTGAGGTCTCTCCCAGTAATCCTCATTTTAACCTATCTTTCATCAGCCATGGCTACTCATTCTCAGGAAACCTCCTGTCCACTTGACCCTTCACTGCCCCCAGCTGTGTTCTCCTTTCCTTGAATCCATTCTGTTACTGACTGCTCGTCATCTGTTTTCAGCATTACGTGTGCTGATGTCCATTTTCACCTCTTGATGTCCACTCACTAATTTGAAGCCGTCACGGTGGCTCAGTGGTTATGGCGCTCGGCTGCTGACCTGAAAGACTCTGGCTCGATCCTGACTGCGGCGGTCGAATTTCGATTGGAGGCGAAATTCTAGAGTCCTGTGTGCTGTGCGATGTCAGTGCATGTTAACCCTTTCAGGTGCTGTGTACACAATTGCGTAAGCGGCAAACTTGCAGCTTTTTCTGAGAAAATGGAGCTCTTAACAGTGATTTCATTATTTCAGTCAAATTGAGCACCCGTCTTGTTGCAAATAAGTTGCTTTTTTGGTACCGTGTAGCGAATGCAGTAAGTAATATTTCACGATAACAGTGAGCTAGGTAGCACTTTGCCCGCCGTTCTTGTGCAGACAGATTTTGCCACGAGTGAAAACATCGATTGTTTTGCTCAATTTCGAGCGTAATATGCATCTTCGAAACGCAAAGTGGTTCCACAATTCCTAGGACCTGACACACGAGAACATTTCGATGGTACGACACTTTGTATGGAATTCTCCACATGGTTGTAAGAACTAACCTGCTGGTCTTTCTTGCTCGAAAACTAACGAATTCCCTTTCTTGAGGACTGAATATACTACTTAGGTGAAAAAATAATTGGTTTGAGTCAAAACAAAAAATGGCGCCTGAAAGGGTTAAAGAACCCCAGGTGGTCGAAATTTCTGGAGCCCTTCACTACGGCGTCCCTCATAGCCTGGGTCGCTTTGGAACGTTAAACCCCCATAAACCATTGATTTGTGTTCGTTCTCTAATCCACGTGGCTCTTTTTCTCTGTCTGAACATTATGCCTATAATTTTCCTTTTCACAGCTCGCTGTGTTGCCCTCTTTTCGTTTCCATTGCTTTTCATTGGCTTCCATGTTCCAGCATAAAAATGTAGTCCAAGCAAATGCTCCGAGTCACACCTAGAATGGCAGCTACCTGAAAATTAGAAGAAAAAAAATAAAAATGAAGGGTTTAACATTGGCACCTGTCACTGGCTGCAGCATAGTGATCATGTTGCACTGCTTGTACTGACTGGTAGCTCTGAGTGAATTGCGGCACTGAGGGGGAGACCCTTGATGATTTCAGTTCAAAAAGGGATCTTTCGGAAAAAAAGAAAATGGTTGTATAAGGTTCCGCAACTAGAGCCCTCCTTGATGCTTGTCAGGTTAAGGTTACCTGTTAAGGTGTTTCATAGTCCCTTTCATGCAGTGTTGGCACTGTCCTCTGTTAATGTTTATTTCTGTTTGCTCTCAAGCTGCAAGATTTACCCTATGTTCAGTAATTTGCTGGGAAGAGAGGAAGCATTGAAATCGTTTTATATAAGTGTTATAGGGGTGTGTCGTTTAAACTGGGTCTAACAGCTGCCCGTAATTTTTTTTCTCTGGTTTAAGAAATTCCTCCAGTTCTGCTGTGCTTTGCACTACTGCAATAGTTGTTTTTTTTGGTGTATTTACTTTTTTTTTTGTGAAATAATAAGCTTAGTGAAAGTGAGTTGTTGTGCCGGATGAAAAGTAGTGCTTTACGTGTTGTTCATACGAATGGCCTGCTCTTTTAAATGCGGCTGAAGTTAAAACGCCAGGTTTTTTTATGAATCGGTGCGCACTGTATGCACAGGATCAGCCTTGCATTCCGTGTAAGCTGCGATAGCTGGTGTCACAAAGCTGGCCTGTACAGTTCCTCATTCTGTGCATTGTGGTGCGTAATTTTGACTAATTTTCCACAAGCCGAGTGCCATACCAGGGGGAAGCTTGTACCCATTGGCAAATCTGTGTGCATTTGGCAGTACCAGGAACTGTATCTTTTGCATAGAAGGCTGATGCTCAAACCACAATGCCATCGCTGTGGACTAAATTGAAGAGCTGAGCACGGTCTAAGGTGTTCTGCGTTTAGTTCTGTTTGTGGGACCTGGGTTTTAACAAGCTGGTGGTACGTGCACAATTTTAAGGCAAAAGCCTTTAATGGCTCATACTGTCATCCGTTAACAAACGTGTCACACGCGTTTAACTCGGGAACTAGAAAAGATAAAAGAAAACCAATGGTTGCTTCAGATAGAGGAGGAAAAAATGAACCTAGAAGCCAGGTTTGATGACTGCAGATTAATTAATTAATTATAAACAAGAATGTCAAAATTCGTCAAAATAGCGCGGCCATTGATACAGCGACGGGAACGGTGCGACGTCACATCCACCGGAAGTCGTCACGGCATAGTGAAAATTGTCACAGAATGGTCAGAAAAATGTCGGATTTGTGTCAAATTAGATGGAGGAATGTGTAATTAGGCGTAATTAACACTTAAGATCCCCGAAAGATGTATAATTCGGGTTTCGATATAGCCACGGGAAGGGTGTGACGTCGCATCCACCGGAAGTCGTCTCGGCATAGCGTCCTCGGCTTTCGCCTCTCAACACTTTAGTTGCCAAAAGTGTCCCCGCAATTTTTTTTAGCAGTGTTTGGGAGAAAGATGAAGGATCTTGTTTCAAAGAGTCTTGCCTAAGCTCGGTGCTGGTGCGAGCTTGTGTTGCCGAAAAACTGCGATAGGAGCGTGTGAGAGTGTCTTTGTCTTTCGCCACCGTCGTCGTCTTATTGGTGCGTGTTTTTGCGTCATACAGGTATTTTCTGAGCGGCGTGTGCAGGGACGGGCACCGCTGCCTCTTTTCACACGACCGCTCGATGGGCCAGGTGGACAACGTGTGCCGCTACTACCTGAAAGGAGAGTGCATCTACGGTAGCCGTTGCAGGTGAGGCCCAGGTGGTGCCCCCTGTGTGTTGAGTCATCATCATCAGCAGCCTGACTACGTCCACTGCATGGCAAAGGCCTCTCCCACGTCTCTCCAATTAACCCTGTCCTTCGCCAGTTGCGGCCACTGTATTCCTGCAGATTTCTTAATCTCATCCGTCCACCTAACTTCCTGCCGCCCCCTGGCCTTCTCTTGGAATCCAGTCCCTCACCCTTAAGGACCAGCGGTTATCTTGCCTTCACATTACATGCCCTGCCCAAGCCCACTTCTTCCTCTTGATTTCGACTAGGATGTCATTAACCCGCGTTTGTTCCCTCACCCACTCCGCCCGCTTCCGATCTCTTAATTTTACACCTATCTTCTTTCTTTCCATAGCTCGTTGTGGTGTCTTTAACTTAAGCTGAACCCTCTTTGTTCAGTATGTTTAGTGAATTTCGTGTTGCATCTTTGTTCTGGTCGATTGTTGCGAGTGCAAGAGCTCTTAGGGGAAAGCATGATCAAGGTAATACATTGCAAGTTGTTGCTGTCTATTTGTCTAGTTGCACACCAACCTTCTGCATTTGCTTTGAAGTTAGAGGCAGTGCAATCCTTTTTGATGTGATTTTTTGATCACCTGCTGAGTATGCTTTCCGGATTGTGATGGCCGACAGCCCTTCCTGTGTAAACTGAGTCTGTGAAGAGACAATCAGTCATCTCTTGTGTGAGTGCCCTGTCTTTATGAACGAAATATGTAAGCTGCGTTGTGCTCTGGACCGCCTTGATCCTCGCTCTTTCACAGAGGTGAAGATCCTCGGTCCGTGGCTACAACAGTCGACTGCCACCAAGCCTTACGAGGCACTGTTTTGTTTTTTGAGGGAGACTGCCTTGATTGACAGATTGTGACTGTTTCCCGTTCCTTCTCTCTTCCCTCTTTAATCCCCTCATTCCCTTCCCCTGTGCAGGGTAGCCAACCGGAAACCTTTCTGGTTAACATCCCTGCCTTTCCCCCCTCTCTGTATCTGTCTATCCCTCCATGCCATATCTTGAGGAGTCAGTTTAGAAGATTTAAAACTTCCTTTTTTTTTTTAAAGTGTGTAATGTGTAATGTCATTCAGAGTCATAGCAGTACACCACCCCTGTAAGAATGTTGCGATGGATGCATTAGGTGTCTGGGCCACCATGGTGGCTCAGTGGTTATGGCGCTGTGCTGCTGGCCTGAAAGACGTGGGTTTGATCCCGGCCGCGGCGGTTGAATTTCGATGGAGGGGAAATTCTAGAGGCCCGTGTACTGTGCGATGTCAGTGCACGTTGAAGAATCCCAGGTAATATAAATTTCCGGAGCCCATCACTATGGTGTCCCTCATAGCCTGAGTGACTTTGAGACTTTAAACACCAGTAAACTAAACTAAAGCTTTAGGTGTCGCCGCCGCAGTGGCTCAGTGGTTATGGTGCTCGGCTGCTGACCCGAAACACGTGGGTTCGATCCCGGCCGCGGTGGTTGAATTTCTTTGGAGGAGAAATTCTAGAGGCCCGTGTACTGTGCGATGTCAGTGCACGTTAAAGAACCCCAGGTGGTCTAAATTTCCGGAGCCCTCCATTACGGCGTGTCTCATAGCCTTAGTTGCTTTGGGACGTTAAACCCCATAAATCAACCAACCAACTGCTTTAGGTGTCAGTCTTTGCACCAGTCTGTAAGACCAGGTGAACTTCAGAAAGCACCTTCTGGAAAACTGCATAACATTAATCAGGAATAAATAATGCATTGCAAGGAGCTTAAATCTGATGTTTTCTGGCGTGCACTGTGACTTCCTAATTGCAAACTTTGCCCTGAATTCAGAATTTGCTCTCTGTATGCGACTCTGCTCCTTATGCTCACAAATGTATGTGAGCTTATAGAGTTTGATTTGAACACCAGCTGTAACTACAAGGGTGCAACAACGAGGTGTAGCTGCAAACACACTGTTTTGTGTGCCAGACCTAACTCCACAGGGCCCCAGGGGAATCCAGTATTCCACACGTGTTGGACATACACATGGGCTTGGGCAGGGCATGTAGTGCGAAGGCAAGATAACCGCTGGTCCTTACGGGTAACGAAGTGGATTCCAAGTGAAGGCAAGCGCAGCAGTTAGGTGGGCGAATGAGATTACGAAGTTTGCAGGGATACAGTGGCCGCAACTGGCAAAGGACAGGGTTAATTGGAGAGACATGGGAGAGGCCTTTGCCCTACAGTGAGCGTAGTCAGGCTGATGATGATGAAACTGAGTAACAGCATGCATGTGCCTAGGTGCCTGGGAACCCCAGAAAGCAATCGGAGGAACCCAGGGGTTTTGAGGACCCTTGTGTGCTACATGATTGAAGTTACAGTGTTACAGAGAAGATGAATCAGGGGCTCTTTAGAGACGGGCTGGCCAATGTTAGAGATGAGGGTACCAACGGGGGTTGAAAAAAATGTTTTGCGCCGTGAATTAAGGTGTGCACCATCGTAAGTTTTGTTGGTACAGATTGTTTCCCTTTGAAACCTTTTCAAACCTCTCTGCGAAATGTGTGGCGATGAACTCACAGTAAACCACATTTTAATTTCATGTACAAAACTTGAACAACGAAGAAAAAGGTAGTTTAGAACATTCTACAATGAATAAATCCCATTACACCCCATGTTGCTTTTAGGTGACCAAGCACTTATTGATTTTTCAAGTATTTTCAAGTTTCTTAAAGAAGCCAATATTTTAAACAAACTATAGGTACCTCCTCTAACGCAAAATATTCTAACCCTGTGTTTGGCGCGTCATAGCCTTTGTAGCTTTTGCACCATAAAACCCGATACGTTTAGCTCAACTTTGAAACTGCGTCGTCTCGTCGTCCAGGTATGACCACATTCGGACGAAGCCTCGGACTGACGGTGGTGGCGGGCGCTCGGCGAGGGGCGGCCGGGGTCCGGGCCAGAACCACCGGTCGCAGAATCACTCAGGATCGGCCGAGGGGGCCAACCACAGCGGAAACCACGTCACCACGTCGGGCACTTCGTCCACCCCCAGCCGTACACTACTCACAGGTGGGTCTGCTTAGGTGGGGGCAGGGGGCCACTCATGCACGGTATTCTCCGTTATAGATGTGGTACTGAGATGCACGCAGCTGTACGGCGTGTTCACAACGCGGGTAGCGTGGCTGCAGACACCTGGCAGGTATAGATCTGGGCACCGCGCTTCCGCCTGCTCGCATCTGTTGCTGCGAGCATGTGCAGACTGGCCCAGTACTGTGCGTGGGAGCAGAGGCATGTGGCGCAGAGTTGGAGCTTTGGCTGCGTGTGCTCCATGTTGCCTTCCTGGAGGAGATATGCTGAACCAAAAGCACAGCAAAAGTTCCAGAAACGTTAGTCACTCTGGACGAAGGCTTCGAGATTTCGAATGCCAAACATTCGGTTTGAATCGAACACTGAATACTCTACTATTCAACTGAATATTCGAAATTATTGAATATTCGCACATGTCTGTAAGCCTGTTTTCTAGCTAGGAATGTCTCACCAGGCTTATGGCTCTTAATTTATTGTGTGGACAAACTGGAAGCAAACTTGTGTGTTATGCGCAGTCGGACACAGTAATATACAGAGCGCACTTTGGTGTTCTCACTCTTTTCGTGCTTTACTCAGCTGAGGCGGGGAAGTGTGTTCTATTTGTACACGAGAGCACCAACGGCATTTGCCCAGGCATATGAAAGGGACAAGCGAGGTGAGGGTCGACTCCATCCAATTTCTGTTCTTAGTTGACAACTTTCAGTGGTGTGTGTCTGTGCGTGTGTGAAGCCTCCGTGCAGCAAGTGCAACTGGCTCACGGGGTCAGTGGGCTCCTCAAAAAACCGTGCTTTTGCAGAATGTCTCATACTTAGCAATGCTAAACCAGGCGGCAGTTTTTTCCCACCGCTTAGTTTGTAATATGACGTTCGTGCATATCTTGTTTTTTTATTTGTATCTGTGCTCATGCCTGTGCTCATGCCTACTTGGAGTCAGGCGACTCCGCAGTATTGCATGAATAATTAAATAAATTCAGAGTCCATAATAGGGGATTATGGACTGCGTAATCACTCGACTGGAAGTGGGTAGCGGTGTAGTACAGCCTCTGAGATCTGCAACTATATACAAATATATTGACATCATCACAGTTTGGCTGTGAAAGCAGACTGTGATGGCGACACCTCTAGTTCATTTTTTGGACTTGGCTTATAAAAGCTCCACATTCCGTGAAAGTAACATGTTTGTCCTTAGAATGTGGTTACTTGGTAGCTGTGAGCCAACTTCGATTTGTTTCTTGGTGTCCTTTTAATCACAGAGTCCACCACTGAAAGCCATCTACAGTTGTGTGAAATTTTTATTGAGAAATGTGGGACGTGTACACCTATCTGCACTGCGGTGGTTGGTGTTACATTGCCTTGCTTTTTTGGCAGTGCCTGCAATGCTGGTCGCAGTCGTGGGAGGGTGATGGGCTTGCTTGACCAACCATGTTTCCTCCCCTGTCTCTCCCCTCCCCTTCTGTCCTCCGACAAGGGCCATTGACAGTTCTTAAAAAGAACGGCAGTGCGTCGTCCTCCTGGAGCGGCGATCCAACTTGCAAGACAGCGCGTGCTTCGAGTTGGGCCGACGCGCCAGAGTTTGTCCCCAAAAGTACGTGTTTCCCTTCCATTCTCTCCGCACGCTCCCATGTTTTCAGCTATCCGCCGATGTCGTCCCTTCCAGCTGTCTTGAGTTTTCGCTCAAGTCAGTCCCATCTGAAGATCTTCCTGGCTAGTGGCAGTACATTTCTCCAGACTGCATCTTTTGTACCTTTGGTCTCAGAATTGGTAGTCTTCAGATGGGTTGACTTGAGGCAGTCAGTGAGCATGTGACTGCGCTGCTCACTGACTGCACACTCCTTAAGGCACTGACTCATCAAGGCACCGACAAGACTCCGAAGAATTTAAAATTCACTTCTTTTGCAACCAGAATGGCTGGTATGGTGGAAGACCAAAATAAGATGTGGGACCTAAAGGGACACCAAATGGAAATACTAAGTCAGACCGCAGCGGTGGTCTATTGGTTTGAGCACGTGCCTTGCATGTGGAAGGTACGGGGTTCGATCCCCAGTGCTGCCGGCTACCCACAGGTGATACAGTGGGTGCAAACTTTCCCCTGGCCTGTAGCTTGGCTTTAGGGTGCAATGCTTGGGGAAATGGGTCTCTGACCCAACCTTAAGAAGAAAAATATCTTGCGCCATGACACCCTTTGGCCGCAGATGCCCTTGAGCCATAAAAAAAGTCATCGAAACTTAAGTCAGGCTATGCTTACAGGGAGGCTGGGCTTACTGATATCAAATATGTCATTTCTACTGAAAACAATGCTTTTATAAGCCAGGAAATTGCATAAAAGCGAGGTACACATGGCGCCTTCACTGGAAGACTCTCCTAGCTGCGGCAAGTGATGTATTCATGAACGAATACTGCTTCGCTTTCTCGATGGTTAACATTGAAATATGAAGAAAGCAGCGCGGTGAACACGGCAGACACTGCGGAGCGTCTTGTAATTAAAACGGCACAAAACAGACGACTGAGAGAAAGGTTAGTCGCAAACACGAGTACTGAAGCCTTCGCCTTGCATTTTGTGCACTCAAGCTGTGTGTAGCCGTTGTATAGCCATCGTACGCAGCAAGTTAGAACTGCATGCTTTCAGCGGCATTCACGCTGCATGTGCTTGCCATGCTGCTGGCGAAGCAGTTTGAGTTGTCATTTCAGCTGTCGAATCGGCTACTCTGTGCAGGCGGCGGGTGTTGTGAGTGTGCAAGGTGTTTGTTTCTTCATTTTTAGTATGCGCTCACACAGACACGCATGCATGCATGCATGCATGCCGTCAGCATATGACGTGCTATGTGAGTCCATGGTCTTCCATGTTTTCTGCGCAGTGGAAGGGCGAATATACTTTTCGATACGGTGAAAAATAGCTCAGGAGTACCACGTGCATGCAACATCACCTCTCATTTGGATCATTAAAGGAAAAGGTTTCCCGGCGCGGGTCGTCATGCACGCAGTGTGTGAGGTGTCAGCACGCAAGGCGTGGTTTTTCGCCAGAAAAATGTTCAATTAGCTGATGTGTGTGTTCGTCACAATTATGCGTGCATCCCCTTTTCAGCAGCTATGGCTGGCAGGCAGCAGACTGCTGCTGGGTGCAGCCAGGGTCCTTCAATGCTTTCTTGTCATGAAACTTCTCCATGACAGTAAGGGAAAGTTTCACGTGCTGCTTGCGGCCGCCGCAGTACAGCGCCACTGTCGGCAGAAGTACATCGTCTGAGGAGCTCTGCATTATTGCGACCGAAAGGGAAGCCCCTCCGCTGTTACTTTTATGGTGGTGTTCAATGTCTAACGTGGTTTTGTGTGTTCAGGTAATGCAACCTGTGTGCATGGGACCACTTGTTACATGTCAGTATGCAGTTCAGGTTGCAGAGGCGCGACGAGAAAGTCTAGCTCGTTGTTTCCCTGTCTCGGTGGCATGGAGCTGCCGAGGAAATCGAAGCGTGCAATAGCGTGGCAAGAAACAGGTGGTTTCATCTTTGCTTCGAAATATGTGCAGGCTTCTGGAATGCATTTCATTTTCTCACACTTCGAAATGGTCGACACCTGCCTCCTCCCGCAACGAGTAGACCTAGTGAGTGCGCAGAGACGGCCTGCACTTGCTTATTGCCACCATGCCCACTGATCCGTCTACTTTCGGTTTCTGGTCAGGTTTCCCCGTCTTTGGAAGGGACGCGTGCCTCTGATTGTTTTGGTCGCAAAGACTTCACACAGACCTCATTTTTCGCAGGCGCTAGTCTTTCTATTTAATCAGAATCTGGAAGGTTTTCAGGACTTACTTTTGCGGTTTTCTCAGCAATGCAGGCACCTTTCTGGATAGAAGAAAAAAAAAAATATTGTTCCTGAGGAAAGTCTATCCGTTTTGGCAGGTGTGGTATTTCCTTTGAGTGTGCCTTTTAACCCGATTTGTTGCTTGATCCCTTGCGTAACACGATGCATGTGCAGAGGGGGAGGGCACATGCTTATGCTGAGTGAAAAAACTGTCAAACAAGGTATGCGCTAAGGGAAAGCAAGGAGAAGGGGATATACGGAGGTGGCAGGGTGTTGTATGTTTGCCGGACACTGCTGCCGTGGTCTTGTCTAGTAGTCCACTTTCGTGGCGTGCGTGTGGTTGCGAGGCTTACCAGTTACGAGGCTTACCAGGCTACCGAGCCGGAGTACCTGGGTTCAAACCAGACTGCGGCGGCTGCGTTTTGATGGAGGTGAAACGCAAGAGGCGCCCGTGTGCTGTGCGATGTCAGTGCACGTTAAGGATCCCCTGGTGGTCGAAATTATCCTGGAGCCCTTCACTACGGCACCTCTTTCTCTCATTCTTCTTTCACTCCCACCTTCCTCCCTTCACTTACGGTGCGGTTCAGGCGTCTGGTTCAGGTGTCCGCGGTTCAGGTGTCCGGTTCAGGTGTCCGCGGTTCAGGTTTCTGGTTCAGGTGTCCGCGGTTCAGGTTTCTGGTTCAGGTGTCCGCGGTTCAGGTACCTGGTTCAGGTGTCCGCGGTTCAGGTTTCTGGTTCAGGTGTCCACCGTGATATGTGTGACAGATACTGCTCCATTTCCTTTCCTCAAAAACCAATTTACCAATTTAGATTGGGCGGAAGTGCCAGCCAGTGAAGCATGGAATAGCACGGAGGCAGTGATACGAATTTGGTTCCATATGGCAGCTCCTTTGACAATTTGTTTGCACATTGACAGAGCAGATGAAGAAATGTGTGGGTTCCCTGACAAGTTATTACAGTGCACACCGTTTCCAGCAATGCAATTGGCAATGCCAGCAGCATGCGTTGTGCTGTAAATATATGCCTGCCATGCATCCAGGCGTGGTAGCGATCGAGGGCAGGACTGAGAAGGTTCAGGTGTTTAATTACTTTGGCATTGAGCACAGCATGCTCTCCTGGGTGTATATCGAGAGCTTCATTTGCTAAACAAGGCTGTTTTGATTTGACATGCGTATATTTCCAGCTTTCGTTCATTCTTTTCATGATCCCCAACGGCGTAATCGAATAGTTATGGTGGTTTCGTGAGGGTCCAGTTAATGAGTCTACTGTACCATTATAAGTCGGTACCAGTGGTGTGTAAATATCTTCAGATTTTAAATAAAAGTCCAACGCGTGTAGTTCTTCATTTGGTGCTTGATTCCATATTTGGCACTAGTCTTCAAATATTCATTTCAAGCAGAATGATCGGGCTTAATATAGGTTTTATACATCGAAGGCTTTGTTCTCGTGGTGGTGACTGTATCCGAGCTGTTTGAATGGTGCATGTAGCTAGTGGATGCAAAGCCATGCAGCAAGAGACTTTGATTTTCCTTCTCGCAGAGTATGCACATATTCTGGTGCTCTTTCACAAATGGTTAATGTCTTGCTCCAGATATTTTTCTCCACTCTGGTTTCCTGCATGTGCCTGATGTATTACTTGATTGGTGGTGCAACCAGACAGTTGCCTGCTTGCTAGTTGCTACTGCGGCTATGGGATCTGTTACGAAGCAGTTTTCTCGGTGCCATAACAGACTGCAGCCTTGCGGTCTTTCCTGGTGCCCGAAGGGATGGCAAGTTACCGGAACTAGGTTACTGGAAAGTCTGCATGAAATTCATGAGGACAAGCACTTTCTCCTTTATAGCCTGCTTAGCTCATTTTCTGTAAACTGCTTAACTACAGACAAAGAACTGCAGCCCCATAGAATTTCCGTGGACACAGAATGCAAGACGTGAACAGCTGACTAACTATGCCATCTAACGTTACATGACTTGTTGACTAATGAATTTTTTTAGTTACCAATTGCCGGATGTAGGTAAGCTGTCTCCGACCCTCCCTCTGTACCCCCCCCCACCCAAATTTCAGATGGGCATTCAAAGATGTTGACTTATGCGCGGCAAAAAATATGGTGTTTCTTTGCCGTAACATAGTTGTTTTTTGAAATAGTGCAGGATACGTGAACACTTTCGGCATGCTGGGAGTAACACATCTTGCTAGCCTTAGATGATCTTTGCTTGCAGGTTGGGCAGGCCAACCGAGAGTTTGATTTAAGGATTTTGGGCTGTGAGGAAAGTTGGTGGGGTCACATGTTGGTTTGATTTTAAAGATAGTGAGAAATGCGGCTAAAAGGGCTTCGAGGAAGGCTGGCAGTCAAAGCCTGGATAGCAGAGACCAGGTGCCTAATGTCATGTTCCCTCTTGGGGCAGTGTTCTCAGGTGTTTGCTCCTCAGGCGTTTTGCAAGAGTGGCAGAACTAAACAAGGCCAAAAAAAAAAATTGTGGATACACGTGTTCCATTATAGCCTTTTGTGTATCATCTAATGCTGTAGTGCATGGAATCGGGAATGATGGAATATAGTAGTCTCTGACAGTTGTTCTGAAGCAACCTGCTGACTTTGTGCAAAACCATGGGTGCTTCCACGCTGCTCTTGTCAACGTGGGTGGCATTGCTACAACTCTGGTGCATCTGGCAGGCCTGGGGAAGTGCTGTAGGGCTATTTTCAGGCCGGGAATTAATCTTGGTGCACGCTGTAAGATGTTTTGGAAACGTACCGTGGGAGTCGTGTTGGCAGGATCATTATCAAATGCCACCACTGTGCCTTGTCGCCATAGAAAGGTGTTGCCCATGGTAATGTGCTACGTGAAAATACTGTGCACGGAGGGAGTTCAGTGGCCATGATGTTCAACTTCCGTGCCCAAGGTCATGATGTCGAGTCATGAGTGCAGCAGGCACATCATATTGGAAGTGAAATGCAAAAGCCCTGATGTGCTGGGCAGTGCCCATGGACAGTTAATTAAGAACCCCATAAGGTCGAAACTAATGTGGAGCCCTCCATTATGGCATCTCTCGTGGACAAATGGGCAACTACATGTACTGAGTGGATTGTTCAAGAATATTGACTGTCAGTTCTTTTTTTTTTTCCACTGCCCCCATGTCTGGGCATTTGATGTTGCTGTTTTCGATGTTACTGCGTGTCCTTAGTTTTAGACCAGGGCTTCTCAAACCCGGTTTCACAAAATCATTGTATTCATTGCAGTGTTCTTTGGGTTCCCCGAGCACCTAAATCTGTGCATGCTTCGACCTGTACCCTTCCACGGGCCACATTTTTTTTCACTCATCATACTGTAATGGCTCGCAGTAGGCTATGCAGCCAAGCACCGCTAATGGAATTTGGGCATTGTTTCTCGGGGACAGCGCATCCGCGTGCACTTTTCAGTGTGCGAGCACTGAGGCTTCCAGTCCCTTGTCTGTTTGTCTGAAGCCAGCTAGACCTGCAGAAGTAAACGTGGCTGCGACAGCGCCGCGTCTGTGTTTCGAACTCGCGGCAGCGCGAGCAGATCAGTTTCGCAGGCCACTGCATGGGAGCGCTGTGCTATCTCTGCAACCGATTACTATTCATTTTTAACAACCTCTCTCGTGTTATGCATTGCATGTCATCTTCATGAATAAATCCAGAACACACTGCTACCGGAATGCCGTCTTAAGGTGCGTTTAGCGGTTCCAAAGCTTCGTATTGCACCACTGCTGAGGTCTTAATCACTGATTTTGCCAGTCTAGCCTGAAGCCTGACCTTGAAACCCTAGACTTGAGCCGAGAGCAGAATGAAGCAAGACGTGCGAGCGCACATCAATCAATCAATGAATCAATGTTATTTCCTTAAAGACCCCTTTTCAGGTGCATTACCTAACGGGTGGGCACAGCGTTTGGTGAGACTAGGAAAGTAATCATGCGTTATGACGATGACAAATAGCTGTAGGCTTTGCACACGAAGTTCGCGGGACAGGTTATTGTTGCAATGTTAGCGGGAAGGCCACTCCAGTTCGCGGCGGCGTGAGAAAAAAAAATGAAGCTGCGAAGGTGACGGTGTGTGCACATGCACGGCTGATTTGGAGTTGATGGAGAGTGCTGTGAGATATACATTCTGGAGGGACCATGTAGATGGCTGTAAAATAACTTGTGAAGTAATAAAAGACTGGCTATGTGGCGGCACTGCTCGAGTGGCTGTATGCCTGAAAGTGATTTGATACGTAACACTCATGTAATGGTCTGAAGAATGAATAAATCTGACGGCGAGGTATATTGAAACTTGTAATGCGTTGGTCAGATTTGGCCAAGCAAGCTAAATCGGCTGGATTTTTTTTGGCACGCTTGCCAGGCAGGAAGGGATGTAAGCCAGGACCCGCAGGGTTCCTCGGCTCCTTCCTCTGCCACTGGGGCTCCTCGATGCTAGAAATCTCAAGTCGTGCTCACCTCCCGCTTTGTTGGTCCAGATGGAGCCCCGCGAGCACAGAAGTCGTACGCGTCCATGCTGAGGCCCGAGGGCAGCAGTGAGAAGGCCCCGCCGAGCAAGGATGCCTTGCTGCCGCTCTGCCCGTACGAGCTGGCCAGCGGGGGCTGCCCCGTGGGCGAGCGCTGCTCCTACGTGCACGGACAGCTGTGCGACCTCTGCCAGAAGCCCTGCCTGCACCCGTTCAACGAAGGACAGCGCATGCAGCACAGGGAGGTGGGTTCGAGTGTGTGCGCGTTGTTGCGGTTGACTTGCGCTGTGCACTAGAAAAATTACGAGGAACTTTAACAACTAAAGTGGTGAAAGGCGAAAGCCTGAGTGCTGCATTGTGTAACGCGATTGTTGCGCATGTACAGTCAAGTCCACTTATAACAATACTGGTTATAACAATATATCGGATATAACAATGGTCAGTCATGGCATCATCAGCTTTGCCATGTGTTCTATGGTAAAATAAACTGCTTATAGCAATGCTCTCAAGGCACATTATTGGTTATAACAATTAAATCTGGTAATTAAGTGCCAACCATTATAGGAAAAAAAGAAGAAAATGCTACAACCACACCAGCAGAATCATGCTTATAACACAAAAGCACGCACGTGTGGGGCCGACGAATGGACTAAGCTGGCGCAGCAACGCCACAAAAGCAAAAGAGGCAGGCGTCATCACGTCAGGAGAGCTGCTGCATTGGCTACGCATGCCATGCATACCCCCAATCAGTCGGTGCAGTGCGCGTGCATGCAGCCAGCGCGGTTTTTTTCTCTTGTCGGCTGTCACCGCACCCTTAGTTCTGCATGCTTCTTGAATTTCCCATAAGAATCACTTCCGGAAAGCCGGCTTGATTCCTGTGACGTGGAAGTGCGCGAAGCTCCCAGTGGCACAGTGATGGCGGTGCTTTGGTTATCAGTGAACATTGTTCCGGTTTCCTGAAGTTCAAATTACCGAGTTTTTACAGGCATTAAAACAATCAAACCCCTCTGGGTATTTACCGTCAATAAATGCTCTTAAGTTTGTCATCTTTTTTTTTTTTCGGCACAACCCTGTTATAACAATGGTATTTCCATGGCACTTGAATATTGTTATAAGTGGGCTTGACTGGTTATGAATGCTGCCACGAGCGACCACACTTTCACATTCTGTTGGTGCATTAATTGACTGCCAATTAACGAAGCTTAGTCTTCGCCTTTAGAAGTGGAACGCGACAGTGTATTGTAGCGCTGCCAGGGAATCCACCGAAAGCCACCACCCGTTCGGCACGATGCCTTGCCCTTTGAATGCAACGCTTTTTGAGGAAAGGAAATTGCTCTAATTCTCTCTCATCTCGGTGGACACCTGAACCGCATCGTACAGGAAGGGAGGAAGTGGGAGTGAAAAAAGAAAGAGAGGGGCTTAAAAGCGGGACTCATTTTGTTCCAAGACAATGATGAGCCATTAAAGGCTTCTGCCTTAAACTGCTCAACTAGAGTGGGAGGACACTGAAAGGGAATACTAAGCAAGGCTATACTGATAGGTTAGCATCCAGCGACAGCAAGTATGTCATTCTTACGGAAAACAAAGCTTGAATGAGCATAAAGTTTCGTAAATGCAAAGTACACGTGGCGCCACCTACTTGCGGAATCGTACAACTGCCGCTCATGATGTATTTATGCACTTTCTCGAGTGTAGTTTCACTATTAGTGGGCAGCTATGGTCGAAATGCGAGCAGAGCAGTACGACGAGCATAGCCGAGAATGCAAAGAGTATTGTAACTAAAACAGCGTGAAAAGCTGGATGCAAACAAGAGCGCTGAATCTTTCACCTTGCATTCAGTGCACTCAAGCTGTGTTTCGTCCGTTTTGCAGCAAGTTCAGAACCGCAAGCATTCACGCATTCACGCTCTCTTGGGCTTGCCAGGCAGCTGGCGAAACGGTTTCGTTCTTGCTTCAGCCGTCTATCGGCTACTTTGTGCTGCCTGCGGATGTTCTGGGATTGCAAAGTGCCCCCCATCCCCCCCCCCCCCTTTTTTTTAGTTGAACTCACACAGACTGGCATATGTGGGCACATCAATGCAGGCACATGGTCCTCCATGTTTCCCACATTATGGAAAGGTAGATGTACTTTGAGATATGCTGGAAAATATCTGAGAAGTACCAAAGGCATGCACCATCACCTCTCATTTGGCTCATTAAAAAAAAAAAAGTTTCCTTGCTCAGGTCATGATGCGTGCAGTACATTAGGTGCCTGTACGCAAGGCTGGTGAATCTGTATCTTACTGATACGATCTGCAACTAAACTGTTATGAATAGAAACGTTGAACCAGCTGGTGCATGTTCGGGATTATGTGTGTTATGTGTGCATTTCCTGTCGAGAGCTGTAGCCCACAGGCGGTAGGCTACAGTTGGGCGGAATGTAGCGCGATTCTTTTCCGCTTAAAACTCGCAGGAAGCACTTCGCGAACGTAGAAATCGCAATGGCTACAGCAGAGTCAGAGGGGTTGTCTCCGACCATATGCATTGCACAGTTGATCAACAAACATGCGATAGTTGACTGCACAGCGTGCCGCTTGATGAGCAATGTGTGTGTGTGTGTGGATGTGGTGTTTTGTGAAATACGTACCAGCAAGGCTGCTGCTTGCATACCTTTGAGGATTCCTGGAACCTTAGATGTTCACTTCACGGCAGCACACAACGCACCAAAGGCCACAGGCTTGCATCGTCGTGGTTGATGTGTGCGTCTGTGCGAGAGCGATCAGCACTTTGTTCTGCTGTCTACTGATGCCCTTGATAACTGCACAGTTTCTTTCGCACCTACGGCGCCTATTTCTACTGTTTCTTGTATTGCAATGAGATGCAGATGCACGCGAATGCTGTGGAGTGTCAAAGTGCGGGCGACCTCAGCCAGCTGAGTGGCCTACACTTCAGCTAGCTTGTTCCAATTTCTGCCAGTGTTTCAGGACCTTTGGAAGTGGTGCCTGTGGTTCGTTGGAAAGCTCTATCGCAGATGCATTATTGAAATATCAGTGGACTTTCATATCCGATTTTCTCAACGCAGCCACCTTTTCGCGCAGAAAGAACGTCGGTAGTGTTCCTGAAAAATAATCCATTCATCTTGCTTAATTTTGCATTCCCCTTTAGTGTCATTTTAGGGGAGATGTGGCTTTCAAATCCTGGAAAATGGCCAAAAATTCAGTTTTCCAAAAGTGAAAGTATCCACTAATATGGCATTTTCTGTTCTGTTCCTTGATTTCTTGGCTGAAATCCCCTGGGAATCACCCAGTGGAAAATTTTCTTTATCCACCATGTTCATGCTGTATATCTCGAAGTGGTCTTAAAATTGCTATTTTGCTGAATTTCGATGGAGGCGAAATTCTAGAGGCCTGCGTACTGTGCGATGTCAGTGCACGAATTGAACCCCAGGTGGTCGAAATTTCCGGAGCCCTTCGCTACGGCGTCGCTCATAGCCTGAGCTGCTTTGGGATGTTAAACCCTAATAAATCAAATTATTTTTTGAAGCCCTTTGCCGTGTCATTAGTAAGTGGTGGTATATAGGACTCTGTGGAAAGCTTGCTTCTGCTTGAAATCTGATGCCTCAGCCTTGATTCCACAAGCAGAAGCAGACGTGCAAGAAGCAGAAATTTCAAGCTTTGACCACGTCACTGCTGGGCGTTAGCATGGGTCTCCTGTATGGTTGCCCCTAGGAACCGGTGGGGTTTGAACAGGGGCTTGTAGAGCACTGTCTGCTCTTCAACACCATTGTCTATGCTTGCTCATCTTGCTGTGCATTGCTTTAGATTCATACTTCAGTGATTGTGGATCGACACTCCTTTAAAGGGGCCTTTATTCTTTGCACGCTTAGCATTTGACATTTTGATGCCTGAATGGCTGGCAGATCATTGAAATCGTGGTATTTATAATCGTAATCTGTTCCAGAAACGCCCATTGTGGGCCAGTGGTGACTTAACATAGTGGCAGTTTTTGGCTGCAGATATGATGTGACAGCCACATTCGGTGCTGCCTTTTTGATTGGTGGGTGTTCATTTCAAACCAGGTTCCTATATACTTGGTGGTGTGATGCCACCGAATGTTGTAAGCTTTTTTGCATGGTGAAAAATATTTTAAAAAAGTAGTAAAAGCGGAAGAGATCTAAGGCGACCAATGCCCTTGTCACATGGGCCACTTCAAATTCCCTTGAACCGATAGCCTATCGACTCGGAGGCCAGTTGATTGGTTTAGGTTCACGGGGATTCAACGTCCCAAAGCGACTCAGGCTATGAGGGACGCCGTAGTGAAGGGCTCCGGAAATGTCGACCACCTGGGGTTTTGTAACGTGCACTGACACCGCACAGAATACGGGCCTCTAGCATTTCGCTTCCATCAAATTTTGACCGCCGCGGCCGGGATCGAGCCCGTGTCTTTCGGGTCAGCAGCCGAGCACCATAACCACAGAGCAACCGCGGCGGCGTGGAGGCCAATTGAGCACTGCTGCATGGGGGTCTGTGGTGGCCGTAGAGTCGAGGGCCTTCGAGCAGTGGTTGTGTGCACTGTCGGATGCAGAGTGCTCCCAGCAATGCGCTGTCGAACTAAATCAGAGCAGTATCATCTTTGAAAAATATGGAACTTTACAATGTACTACTTATTGTGCCGAAAAGAATACAGCTCGGGCAACAAAACACTGCAGCAAGTGTTATATTATGGCCGACACAGCTTAGTGGCTATGGTGTTCCGCTGCCAAGCCCGAGGATGCTGGATTGCATCCTAGGCACAGCGGCTGAATAACTTTCGTGTGCTGTGTGACACTGGTGCACATCTAAGTGCCTAGGGTGGTCGAAATTAACTTAGAGCCCTCCACTGTAGTGTCTCATCGTGCAGTGTAGTTCTTTCTGTCTCTTGTAGCTGTGGGACGTTAAGGGGGGACCCTGGTCTTTGAAAAAAAAAATTTTATTAATGAAGTCACAGTTATAAAATTTCCAGGCCACATGTAGTTTTGTGCGCTGATTCTGGATATGTCATTTAATTTCGTGTAAAACAATTCCTTGAGCACTTGTGCAATTTTTATGCAAGTATTTTGGGAAAAGTTTTGCAGAAAATTTGCTGCAGGAAACTCGCTGAAATGCATGCCATTGGGTTCTCTTGACACCAAGGAATGCAGTAAGGGTAAAATGATCATCCTGGCTATCATAGAACTTGAATAGAGTTTTGAAGTTGTCACTTCAGAAATGAGAAGGAAAATGTGTATTCCTGTTTGTGAAGTAGCAGCTTCAGTACCCTGTAACTCAAGTTCTATGATAGCCAGGAAGACAATTTTACCCTTATTGCATTCCTTAATGTCAAGAGAGCCCAATGGCATGCATTTCAGCGAGTTTCCTGCAGCAAATTTTCTTATATGCTCTCTCCAAAAGACTTGCATAAAAATTGCACAAGTGCTCAAGGAATTGTTTTACACAAAATTAAATGACATATCTAAAATCACACAAAAATACATCTAGATTAATAAAAATTTTTTTTTCAAGACCAGGGTCCCCCCTTAAGCCCCTGCATACCTTGTCTTCTCGCTGCCTCTCCCCTCTTCCTCGATCGTCCCTTGCAGGAGTGTGTGCAGCGGCACGAGCAGGACATGGAGCTGTCGTTTGCGGTGCAGCGGAGCGCGGGCAAGAGTTGCGGCATCTGCATGGACATCGTGATGGACAAGGAGCCGGCCTCAGAGCGCCGCTTCGGCATCCTGGAGAAGTGCAGCCACGTGTTCTGCCTCAACTGCATCCGCAAGTGGCGGGGCTCCAAGCAGTTCGACAGCAAGACCGTCCGGTGAGTTCAGGGCGGGTCATCCCGGACTCCTGCCTCTTGTTCTGGCTCGTTTCTCGCGTAGATAAAACACACGGACTGAGTAGATACCATGGACGCTGGCTTCAGCTAGATTTTATTCCGCAAAGAGTAGGAAAAATATACAATAATATACAGTCAAACCCACTTGTAACAATATTGAAGTGCCATGGAAATACCATTGCAACAGCGTTCGTGTCGCCCTGTAAGAAGCTCCCACAGTTACCAGGTTACACCCGTGATGGCCCGTATTAACTGTTTTAAATACTCCTTTTTCCCCAGAACAATAACAGAGTGGAATTCCCTGCCTCAGGCCTTTCTGCAAATAGACAATCTCCCCAAATTTGAAAATTGCTTGTACCGTCACTTACCTGAATAGACATCCCTGTAATTTTGTTTTTCTTTTCATACGTTTTGTTTCCCTACTGCTATTTTATGGTTGTAAGCCAAAATATTTACCCACGCATTTGTACTTTAGGCCTGTATCTGCAGTGCAGGACAGTTGTGTTGCGACGATAGTCGTTTTCAGTTTGACTGTTTTGAATTGTGCACTGTTCATACTTGTGTCTGTGTGACATAACTTACATATGTATCTGTTTCCACCCTGTAACGGCCTACGGCTGACAGTATCAATAAATAAATAATAAATAAATTGTTATAACCGATAATTGTTATAACCGGGTTGTGCCGAAAAAGAGAGAAGGTGACAAACTTTAGACCATTTACTGAGAGGAAGCATCTGGAGGGATTTAATTGTTCTAATGCCTGTAAAAGCTCATTAATTCAAACTTCAGTGGACTGGAGAAATGTTCAAGCTATCGAAAGACCCCGAAAAACTAACAACCGGTTGCATCACGGTATATTGGCTTGGTGAACGACTGGACAATGGTTGCTTGCTTTTGAGAGGAGAACGACGCGACGATTTTTTTTTTTTCACGTTTTCATAGATGCTTTATTAGAGAGTTTTAGTATAGCGTTAGCGTGATAGCGGACCTAAGGGAAATTACGTTAGCGTGCCGCAAGCAACTTATCCCCGCAGATAGTTGTAGTGTAGCGTTCTGAAAACGTTAAACGCCACCTGCTTGACATGGATGCGAACGGTGCTTCTAAAATGGTCGACACTGCCGCTACCTCGCCAAAACTTAATATTTCCTAGTTTTTTAAACGAATTATTACTGTAGGGCTTATTTTCGTCTACAAAATGACCCCGAAATTTAAATAAAATGCAAAAACAAACGTAAAACAGTGGCACCATCTAGTCAAGGCAATGTTAACTACAAGCCGTTCGAGCAAGAATATTTGCCATCACATGACGTGTAATGTCAAAAAAACTATTTGAAATTTAATATAAACTTGCTGTACATCATAAAACACTGCAAAAAAGCTCCATATCTATTTTTGTTTCGTTCCGGACGTTTGTGCTAGGTTTCGGCTGCCTTTCGGGCAGTTGCAGACGGTAGCAGTGCAGCTGGAGGTCCCATTAGGCTTGCACGCTCCAGAATCGAGAGCGTAGCTCAAAAACTGGACTGAATGGCAGCTTATACTTTATCGTCGAAGCAAGGTAAGTCATAGCGAAAAGCAACTACACCAGTAGTTGCCGGTAAACGTGCCGACCGGAATCTCAAGGACTGCTGAATCGGCTGAAGCGGGCGGCTCTTGCTTGGGAAGACGCCGCCATGTTTTCCCGCTAAACACGCAAAAGCCGCACCGCTAACTTCTGAAAATTGCGTGCGTCCGCTAACGCTATTTTACCGTTAGCGTTCTGCGCATGCGCACTTTGGACCCGCTATTCCCCTATGCACGCAATTACGCAAAGCCCGCAATACTAAAACTCTCTATTTATTGCATGCATACTGTCAGGAGCATCGAAGCAGAACGGCTCAAAAGTGGCAAGGGCCTCCCCGACAATGTTCTCAGTGTTAACTGTTCAATTAACATGGTGCTAAATGTTAATTGTTATAGCCATTAATGTGCTATGACAGCATTGCTACAAGTAGTTTATTTTCCTATAGATCACATGGTAAAGCTGACAGTGCCGCAACTGGCCATTGTTGTAGCCAATGTATTGTTATAACCGGTATTGTTATAAGTGGGTTTGACTGTATACAGACCTTGGTCTGAAACATGCCTCTGGGTGCCTAGCCAGTTCTTTGTTCTCTACAGTCCTTGGAAAACCTTTTTCATGCAATTAAGCTCAGTGACTGACACCCATTTTTAATGGGGGTTTATGAGTAAGTGCACCTTTCCTTGAAACGCCCATCATTCTCTTTTCTTTCTTTTTTTTTTGTCAGAGCCTGTCCAGAATGTCGAACCCCATCGGATTTTGTGACTCCAAGCAGCTTTTGGGTGGACATGGGTGCCGAGAAGGACAAGTTAATAGCCGACTACAAATCTGCAATGAGGTGAGCTAATGCTGCCTGCTTGCTGTTCCAGTGATGCTGTTGATGCTGGATGCTTAGTGGTGTGGGCTTGTGGTCCACGGCAGTTGTTGTCCATGTGCTTGGAAGTAGCCGAGCAATGTTGTCTTCTGGGACCAGTGTTCGTTATTACAAGGTGCAACTAGTATGACGAGAGGATGTGATGAACTTCTGGTAAAATAATGCAAGAAGCCACTTTTGAATTGGTTTATTTTGACCTAAGCTTGTTTGCAACTCTTACATTGGCATGAGATCTCAGTGTGGGTTGTAACAACTTTGTAGGAGCTTATTAGTTTCCTTTGGCCTAAGCTTAACCTAACCTAAGCTTAAACTAGCTCTGCCTAAGCTGAAGTGTGCAAACTGTGCCGTTTTGCACTGAGTGTGGCACTTGATGTAGGCACTAACTTTTGACACGCAAGTATATAATGGATGTTTGTTGTAAAAGATTGTAAAAGATTATTACTTTTAATGGGCTAGGTTACACTCTCTCTAAATCTCTGCTTTCTGTTCATCATAAAACCATTTCAAGTCCCTATAGCATCATTACCATAACATAGGTCGGTATTGAAGTCAGAGTTGATGTCTCATTGCACAGCATGTGTGGCAAATTCTTGATGTGTGGAATGTGCGTTTTACAAACTCGTGATGTACCATTGTGCTTGGTGTCCTTGCTTTGCACTAGTTCGATGAAGCAGCGAGTCTGGTTAAAAAGCTATGGGCTGAATTCGTAGTTGAAGTCTTCATTGTTTGTATGTGGTACTGTCAACCATGAGGTCCGACAGTGGGAGAACGGGCTTGCAAAACGTGCAGCCATGCTTCTGTGAAGCAAGCGCTGCTGGTCTTGTGTCAGTAACACAATGCTGTAAAGCCAGTGCCAAATGTAGTGAGGACACGATCGGAATCCTTTGCAGAACCTTAGCTGGACTTGGCGATGGGAGCACATGCTTTCTTACGGCCTGCACACTGGCAGCGGACACAATGGGAGCTTCTGTAAACTAGTCTCTCTCTCTTCTGCCGCTAGGGGAGCGACGACCTCACCCAAGTGACACTGAAGCTCCCTTATACATCCTGTGGACGTCCATGGGACATCCATGGTATATCCAGGGGAGTTTCAGTGCCCGTTGGGCCCTCCTGCCAGCTTGCTTCTGTAGTGGCGGGTATTGTGTGCTTGGTCAAGTGCCTTCGTGTGCACATTCGTAATAGGCGGCGTCATCTAATAATAAAAGAAAATGAAAGGCTTAGGGTTCCTGTACTTAATTCTGAACGAGGAGAGACATAATTTGAGTGTTAAAACCACATAGAAGAGAAATCACCCTCCACCTTCACGAAACTAAAAAGAGAGTATAGGGCACATATTGTGGCTTTCAGTTCAAGGGATGGACTTTGATCAATTTATTTATACCCCGCTGCGGTGGCTCAGTGGTTACGGCGCTCGGCTGCTGACCCGAAAGACGCGGGTTCGATCCCGGCTGCGGCGGCTGAATTTCGATGAAGGCAAAATTCTAGAGGCCCGTGTGCTGTGCGATGTCAGTGCACGTTAAAAAAACCCCAGGTGGTCGAAATTTCCGGAGCCCATCACTACGGCGTCTCTCATAGCCTCAGTCGCTTTGGGACGTTAGACCCCAATAAACCAAACTAAACCAAACCAATTTATTTATTATGCTGATCCCTCATAGCACTTACCAATTGTAGGTGAACCACCAGCGATGGTTCAGGCCAGAATGACAAGTGCTGAAGGCAAGGGACAAGGAATTAACGATTAGCAAGTTTCATGCTAGCTGTTTACATCCTGTATCATGCATGTCCGAATTTAATGATGCGGTACGCCCCATAGCGGAGAACAGTAACTCATAACGGTACGTAGAATGATATTGATGAATTTCTTAACAAAAAAAAAAAATTGTGGTTAGCTGTGGTGGCATAAATACATAGCTGGGGAGGTAATTCCAAACATCAGGAACTGCAGTACGTGTCTGGAGAGGTGGGCCAACAAGGATTTTAAAAAATTTTGAAAAGCATTTTTGTTTTTGTGCTCCATGTGTAATCAGTTTCACGTGTTAGTGAGCACAGGTGAAGCTTTCTTTCGATGCAAGACTTAAATCATAGCCGCTTTTCGGGGCGCCTCTTTAGCTATATACATGGGGATAGATACGTGCTGAGGCATTTGCTATAAGCCACTGCGCCATAATCATCCACCAAAGCATGAGTTTTAATGAAAGCCAAGTTCGAAATTTCGTTGACATTGTCCCAACTGTGTACTACCGCTTAAGTGAATGCGCCTTAACAAGGTTTTAGTGTACTACGTTTTGCGTGCAGTATTCTGATTTGTTGGCGATGAATATTGGCTACTATAGACGAGAATTGCTTCAAGGACGGTTGTCATGATCCAATCTCTCATGTTGCTCTTCCGCCTCCATGCAGTGAGAAGCCGTGCCGCTACTTCCAGGAGGGTCGGGGGGAGTGCCCCTTTGCGGGTGCCTGCTTCTACAAGCACACGTATCCGGATGGAAGCAAGGCCGTCATGCCACCCCCGCGGCCGCGGCGTAGGCAGAACCACAACGGCGACCTTGAGATCATGGAGGTACGTGCAGCGTTCGAGGGAGGACAAAAAGCCAGTGCCGTGGAGCATGCACCTGCAAAAAATGGTTTACTTGTTGGTGTCCCATATTCACTGGTGTTTCGGTCGATATGTTGTGCAAGTCGGGCCTGCAAATCTGGGAATCGGGGAAATAAAAAAGTGTGAGTGCTGTACTGGTACAGGCCAACCAACGAAGGCGCATAAGATGATTGAAGAGAAGCCCATGTATCGTAGGCACTCGCCGCACGGCCGAGCGACTAGGAGAGTTTTGGCGCAAAATCATTACCAGTTGTTGCTTCTCTGTAGCAGACGCTGCTCTTTTGCGACAGTGTGGCTTGCAGCACTGTCCAAATTGAGGGCTATTCATTGCAAGCTGACCTGTGCTGTCATGGTGGTTTTCTAGCACTAACTTGAACTAGATGGCAGCGTAGGCTTTTCTTTGTCTTGTCTGGCTTTGGTGATATCTAGACAGGCACCACTGTTTCGTTAGATAGGTTCTTCTCAATTGCTCTAGTTATATGGCTGGCCGAAGAGATGATTTTTGTCTGCCATGGAAACTAGGGGAAAACAAGATATTCAGCAGAGGTGTTCTGCACAGGTGTTCTTGTCTGTTCACATTCGGAAACCATGTAGTACTGGCTGTCATGAGTAATAACTCTGCACATTCTTGCATGAGCGAATCAGTGCCATGCTTGAAAGGTAGAAACGTAGCGCAAAGATACAAGGACACAGAAAGACAGAAAGAGACAGAGACAGCTTTTTTTCTTGGCGATTCCATTAACTTGCTGATGTGCAGCAGTTTTACAAGGCTCACTCTAATGTTCGGGGAGACCGTGCTCCTATGGCAGGCACGTTTAAGTTTTTTTTCTTCTGTCTACTCTGTCTGGTTTGTAACGTTACTGCGTCTTTCCCACCATCTTTCCCCTCCAGCGCCTGTACCTGTGGGATTTTCTGGATGTTGCCGACAGTCATATGTTTGCACCCTTCAACCTGGAGGATGTGTTCGAGATCCTGTCGGAGACCGAGGAGTCGGACTCGGACTGGAGTGACATCGACATCCTCCTGAACTGAAGGCGTAAAGAGAAGCCCAAAGCCCCACCTGCCTTCCCCCCCCCCCCCCCCCTCTGGCATCTTCTTTACCTTCCTTGGACGCCGCGGTTTGAGAGTGCCCCCTTCCTTCTTCCTGGTTGTTTAAGAAGCGAACGGAATGCACCCAACGCATTTCTCTCCCCCCTCCCTTCGAGTCTTGGCCACCCCGTAGCTCTTCCAAAACACCGGAAATTGGGGGCGACAACCTTCTACGAGTAGAGAGAGGCAGCCACCAAAAAAAAAAAAAAAAAAATTATCTTGCACACAGTTGCGCGCACTTGCGCCTTCTTCGGAACTCTTCTTGCTGTGATTTTTTTGCTCTGTCACCGGCCAGGTGCTAGGCAACTTTTGGAGCAGTCTCATCAGTCAGAAACGTAAACGTGCAGTGTGTCTTCCCTTGCCGTACCTTATTTTTTTTTTGCACAGGAACAAGAGAAGAAAAGTGTTTAGTTTTGGGTTGATTTTTCATGTTTGCATTTCTTTTGTAAAGTGTTTGTCGAGAAAGCTTTCTTAATGAAAAGGTGAAAAAAAAAGTGCTTTTGTATAACTTGTCAGCTTTTTTTTTTTGTTTTGCCTTGAAGTCATACATCACAGGGCTTTCCATTGCATCATCTGTTGCTAGCAAGATGTCCCCAGCTTGTGTTGTACCCCCCCCCCCCCCCTCCACCAAATCTCCTAGCTGGGCCAAAGGCAGGAGACTGCTTACTAGAGTAAGATAAACTAGATTTTGAAGAGATTTATAACACCAGAGAGAGAGATAAGTCAGATGCACAATAAACATTCATAAACTATGCCTTGTTCCTACACCACCTTGTGTGCGTGTGTGTTTGTGCATCCCACGCAGTATTCTCCGCTGCGCACCTCTTTTTCCCAAAGTGCTGGCATGCTAAACTAATCGTCCCCGTTTTGTGATTGTCATTACCTCGAGGTGTGGTGTGTGTGTGTGTGCACGTGCGTGCTTGCGAACCGCTCTCCCCCATCTTGAAGTACAATGCATAGCGTGCCTATCTTTATGAGAAAGAGAGTTGTTGCAGTGTTTTAAAGACGACGCTTGCTTATTTATTGCCACGTTCGCGAATGTTCAAACACATGGCGGTGACGTCACCTGCCAAGAGATGGAGGCGCAGCTAGTGAAGTGTACAGATTAGAGCGGCTACTGAAGGAGGTACAGCATTTGGGAGCGCATAGAGTTTATTGAAGTGAATTGTCCTTGATACTGGGAGGGGGGCTGCGTCTCGAGGAGCGAAAATCGCCAGAACGGCAAGCCATGATGAAGTTTGTTGGCACACCTCTCTGCACATGACTGCTTTCGAATGAGTGCCCGGTGAACGTGAACTGGCATCAAATAAAGCTAGTGTCTCTCAAACACCTCTCTTGCTTCGTGTTTTGTGATGACCTTGCCTACAACACACCACGACGTCAAGCTTTCTTCGGTTTGCTCGTTTTGACTTCAGCCAGAATGTCTGGAAGGCTCTTGAGGAGTTCTTCGGAGGTCATGGTAAAGTCACTCTCGAACCAAATCTCTTTCAGCTTGCCAAGGACTATTGCAAATCGCGGTCCACTTCTCAAACCCCGTTCGAGAAGCATGTTGCCATTCACTGGAAACTTGGGGACGTCCCAGCACCTGAAACGATCGAGCAACTCTGCTTCAGCCCGGTACTTGAGCACTTCACAGATCCATTCCTGGACGTCTCCTATTTTGCCTTTGGTTGTAAACAGAAGCGCCTGGTACGGCTTCAAATGGTCTTCAAACGACTTGTGGTCTTCCCTGTGTTGCACCACAAAAAGCGCCAAGTCGCGCTCGTACGCGGATAGCTTTAGCCTGGCGTGCATTTTGGCCACTTCTGAGTCGTTCTGCAGCAGCGCCGCGAGGAGGGTGGTCGGCTGCGGCGAAAGCTGCTTCGACGCGTCGCAGACCTTGCTGAATTCGTCCAGGTCCGGTGACTCGGGCAGGCCCAGGAACGGCGCCGCGCCTACATCGACGATCCGGCAGACTAGTTCCTTGTTGAAGTTGCCGACGAGAATCTTCTTCAGCTCCGTCCATATGCGCTCGCCCGAAATGCGTGCGAGACCGCCTACGTTTTCTCGGATCGCGGTGAGTATTTCCGGCTCGTGACTGTCCGGTTCGACCGCTATGCGTCCGTAGAAACGGAAATAACGCAGTATCCTGAGGTAGTCCTCTTGGATTCGCTGCACCGGATCGCCGACGAAGGCGACCCTCCGCTTCTCCAAGTCTTCGAGGCCGTGGAAGTAGTCGTACACTGTCCCGTCCAGGCCGAGGAATAGTGCGTTGACCGTTAGGTCCCGCCGGTTGGCGTCTGTCTGCCAATCCTTAGTGAACTCTACCTCGGCGTGCCGTCCGTCCGTCACCACATCCACGCGCAAAGTGGTCACCTCGAAGTTTGTCTTGTCGTTGATGCGCGCCGTGATGGTGCCGTGCTTCTCGCCCTTGCTGTTGATCATGCGCACTCCCTCGTTCTCGAACATCTCCTTCATCTCAGTTGGCGTCGCGGTCGTCGCGAAGTCCAGGTCGTGCGGCTGTTTGTGCATCAGCAGGTCCCGAACCGCACCGCCGGCGATGCGAAGCTCGTGACCGTGTCGCTTGAAAATATCGACGAGCTCCTTCACCTCGGGCGTGAACAGCGCGCGGAACTGAGGGCTGTCGAGCTTCATGGTTCGTAGCGACGGCCGATGGCCGCAGGACGCTGTCGAGCCGCGAAAGTCCACGCGACGGTAGCAACACCGCCGCACAACTGTACTGAGGATTTTACGGCGCCAGGCCTGAAACATGAGACGGCGCTGTTCGTCAGCCTTCCCGACGGCTCTCCTCACGGTTTTTCAAAATGCATGCTTCCTTTGAGGCAGATTAGACTAATTGCACTCCAGTACATCAGAAACGAACACCAAAACACGGCAACAGCAGACCAAAATCACGCGGCCGCTGCTACACGTCTTTCCGAAGCGGCGGCGGCTTCGCAATCGTGGATTGGCTTGATACGTTTGTTGTATCTGCGTGTCCACTTGAATTATATAAAACAAAAAACGCTTGATTAAAGTTTTTTTGCATAATAACAAATGAAAATTTGTTTTAGGTAGCAATTAATTCTTGTGCTATTTCATAAGTTCTCTTCAAAAAGTTGTTTAAAGCCAGGCCAGTTTCGCCTTTCGCAGCCAGTAATTTCAAAATGGCGGCGGCAACGGTTGAAACGCCGAAAAGAGCTGCTGACGACCAAGAAATCGGGGATGAAGCGAAAAAAGCGAAGCTGGACAGCGATGCGCGTGCTTTTCAGCACCTGTCGTCTTTCAAAGATTTCAAGCCGCGCCGGGTGCTGAGCGAGGACGCACGAGCTAAGTTTATGGCCGTGGAAGGCACTTTCGGCGATTCGTCCGACACTGCCGTCGTAGTCGTCGAGAAGACTCCCTTCAGCAAAGAAAATTACGAGCTTTTCCTCACAGCCGACACCAGGCTTGAAGAGACGTTCCACAACGACATCTACACCTCCTACGGAGGCCGAGTGGCCACAGCTTTGAACGGTAATAACAAGGCGTTGCAGACGCTGCCGACTGCGTCACTTTCTGCCGAGACGCTCTCGTAGCATCGTTTATTTTATTTTTTAATTTTTTTGTAGGACTCACTGCCACCGTGATATGTCCCGCGACTCAAAAGCACGTCGACAAGTACCTCTTCAAGGCGCAGCACATGATCACCGAAACGCCAGAACTCTACAAAAAAGTGACGGAGCCTTACATCGTGTCTCAGCAGCTGTCGTTACAGGTGCGTCGCATTTTTTTCATTTTGTGTCGTACATCCGTTATCTGCTTCATTCGGTTGGAATGTGTTAAATGCGTCGGCACACTACCATTACTTTCGAATTTCGTTTCCGTCTGAAGTGTTTCGCTTAGTAATTATCACTGTTTTTACATGCATTACTAATTCGGTTCACTGGCTGCATATAATCTTGACCATCTTGACTCACCTACAGGAAGCACATTGTTCGCTGATTGAAGGCATGTTTGCTGGCTTGCTTTCAGTGATGCCAGTAATCCGTGCTTGAATTGTAGGCTGAGGTCAAATGAAAAGACCTCGCCCGCACCACTATTGTATTGTAACATTCGTTAAAGTGGACTAAAAAGATAAAAATAGTGCTTTGCCCTGTATTGTAACAGTAGTCGCCTGGTTCCACGGTGTTTGGCTTTCGCACCGAAGCCGGTCTAAGTGCCAGGCATACCTGCTTTAAGGAAACAGTTTGTCTGACAAAACTCTGGGTGTTTCCATGCGAGCGTTGTATGTTGTTGGGCTGTAGGAATTGCATTAAAACCCATCTAATTTCGAACCATATGATGCTACACATACAATATGGGATTCGGGCGTCAAACCGGAGAGAGTTTTGAGGAGTGTTGTTGGTGTACCTGTAAATGAGTAGCTGCGCTAAAATGTTGGTCTCATTCTAAAGCAACAAGTCTGTAGAGATTGCCAGTATTCAAGTCAAATTTAAAAGCTCTAAGTGGACTCAATAATTAAAGGACTATAGACACCTAATTTTATTACGTGTTTTCTTCTTTGAAATGATGCAATAGACATTAGAATACATGGATCACCACGTGGCTTTCGCCTACAACCACGAATTAATATATAACTGAATTTCTGTCATGCTGTTTCGGTATCAGTTTTGTCAACTGAACGATGGCTGTAATGTGTAGTTGATGTTTAGGTCGCATGACGCGCGCACACACACACAAAAAAAACTCCAGTGTAAATGCTGATAACTAACTCACTACAGCACTTAAACCAGCCTGCTTCAATGGATAGAATCATGACAAACAATGTAGCAGGAATTATATTGCTGTTTTTTGTGTGCCTCACGTGACCTAAACATAAACTATTTGTCACAGCCATCGTTCAGTTGATGAAATTGAAACTGCGTCAAGAAGAAATTTGATTACAAAATTATTTAGCGGTCCTAGGTGAATACCACGAGTTGCTCTGTGTATACCAATGTCTAGTGCGTTGTTTGAAAGAAAAAACACAAGCAAAAATTTGGTGTCTGTAGTTCTTTAACAAATAATTTTTAGAAGTTGTTGCTCACAACTGACTAGGGTAAAACATCACCGCACGTTCTTAGCCGCCTCCTACCCTGATGACATAAAATGGGGAACCTGGTTTGCCTTCTCTTTGGGCGTGCCCAGTTGACGTGGGTGCGATGGTGTAGTTCTGACCTGTTTTTTTTTTTCTGGCGCGTCGGCGTGTGTGAGTTGAGGGGGGCAGGAGAGGCATCATTTTTAATCGCTGATATCTTCAGCACCGCCGCGGTGGCTCAGTGGTTATGGTGCTCGGCTGCTGACCTGAAAGATGCGGGTTCGATCCCGGCCGCGGCGGTTGAATTTCTTTGGAGGAGAAGTTCTAGAGGCCCGTGTACTGTGCGATGTCAGTGCACGTTAAAGAACCCCAGGTGGTCGAAATTTCCGGAGCCCTCCACTACGGCGTCTCTCATAGCCTTAGTCGCTTTGGGACGTTAAACCCCATAAACTAAACCAAACCAACTAATGAAACTAGCTTTAAGATTTTTTTCGGTGCGGTGACGAGTGATAGAATACCAATCGCTCGTGCACTTTTCCTAACCTCACCTAATATAATTTTATGGTCCCTTCAACAGCGGGAAAAAAAATCAACTAAAATCAACTAAAGATAACAGGTTGGAGCTAACGCTAAGTCAGAACTGTGGCTGATAGAACAAAAACACGTGGCAGATTTAGCCAAAACTAAAAACAAGAATTCAGGCATAAGCACTGTCAGAACATTGTTGCAGAAGCAGAGTCAAAATTTATATTATTCTGAAAAACACGCCAAATTCCTTGTCAGTAAAATCAAACGTGTGCTCACACACTTCATCTCTGGCTTTGGTAATCAGAAGTGTCTCAAAGATAACTCTTTCAATTTTAGGACGAGCCCATGCTTTATTCTTCGTTCATGCATACAATAGCTCATACCCATCTTCGGTAGTTTCAGTGCCAGTAATGGCTGCCTTTCGTTTTCCTTCTCGTCTTTTCGGGTTGCTTCCCTTGGCTATGCAAAGCTACAAGCCTGCAAATATTTAATGGAGTATAGACACTTAATTTTGGTGGCAGGTTTTCTTCTCTGCAATGATACGGAAAACACTACTACGCATGAATCAGCATCTGGTATTCGTCTATGACCGCTTAATAATTTATAATCTAATTTTTCTGTCATGTTGTTTCGGTTTTGTTTTCAACAGCCAAATGATGATGATTATGATGTCAAAGTGTGCCTTCCTCAAGAGCCGGCATGACAACGAATGTAGAAGCAGTGATTATAATGCAGTTTTTCATGCGTCATGTGACCTATAACCACACTGTGGCGTCACAGTCATCGTCTGGCTTTTGAAACCGGAACCGAAGCAGCACGAGAAAGAAATTTGATGATAAATTATTTACCGGCCGTAAGAGAATGCCACATAGTAATACATGCATAATAATGTCGTACGCATCGTTACAAAGAAGAAAATGCGCACCAAAAAGTTAGGTGTCATACTCCTTTAACATCCGCTGTTTCGCTTTGCGAAACCAATTTAATTTCTTGATGCCTGCATCTACTATTTAGGCGATTTTTTTTTTATTATTGAAAGGAAACGGCGAGGGCCATTTGTAAGGTCTACAGATGCGGCTCATTGTTTCGTGCTCCAGTGGGTGTACAACATCCTCGAGCACAAGAAGGAGTCCGAGCGCATCCTCTACGAGGACCCGGACCCGGAGACGGGCTTCATTCTCCTTCCGGACATGAAGTGGGACACCAAGCAGCCCGAGAACCTGTACGTGCTCGTCATCTGCCACAAGCGGGGGATCCGGTCGCTCAGGGACCTGACGCCCGACCACCTGCCTCTCCTGCGGAACATCACCGACAAGGTCAACGTGAGTGAAGCCTGTAGGCTCCCCACACTTGCGATGCGCCATGTGTGAACGAGGTGCATCCTTCGGTCCGGCACCCGACTACAGCGCCGTGAGCGGCGAGGAAATGTTTCCCTATGATGCTGTAAGCAGGGGCGGATTAAGGGGGGGGGGGGGGGGGGGGGGAGGCCAAAAACCATACTGAACGATGGCTGAACTCCCTTTATGCAGCGAAAAAAAAAAAGTCCAAGAAATGTATGGTTCAAGTGAGACCGCACCCTCCAAGAGTGGCCCATAAATAAGCCCCTGCTGTTGAGCCCTGCCATTGCAATCGTACCATTAAGAAACACTTGAATGAAAATCCGGCCACTTACAAGGTTCTGTGTAAGTGACGTGAAATGTCCGCCAGCGAGGTTTCGTGGCCCTGTTTCTCTGAGAAAACTCGCACAGCTTTCTTAAGCCTCAGTTCCAAATCATCCACTGTGCTCCCAAAACGCAGTCCGAGGTAAGTTACCGAGGTAAGTTAGCAAATTACTGTCTTGTGTTTGCATAACTGTATTCAATAACAACAACCAATGGACATGTTAATTAGTGGTCATCAATGAAATGCAGCGTAAAAGTTAACATGGAATTCAGGTAATGCTATGAAAGTTGTTGAAAACTCTTGAATTTTCGCTCTGAACCCTGCTAGCATAAACACTACAAATTCTCTTAAAAGTATGCAAAGCATGAACAACGCCTACTGCGAGAAAAGAAAAAAGAGCAAATGGCTTATTTTTTCTCAGTAAAAAAAAAAAAAGATATCCCTGTGTCGTTAAAGGGACTATGAAACAAATTTATTGAGATTACGTAAAGATAGGCAATCCATCACTCGTCACTCCAGCGCAAGAATTTTCGAGCTAGCATCAATAACAACGAAGTTATAGGCGATTAAAAATCACGCTCCTCCTCTCCCCCCTCAACTCGTACGCGCGGGGTACCATAAAAAAATAAAGAAAACAGCTCCGGGACTGGGCTCCGCCCATGAACACGTCATTCGCTGACGTTCGGTTTACGACTTCCGGTTGTCCCACTCCCGAGGAGCAGCGTGTGTCGGCAGCGTCTCTCCGGTCTCAGCGCTTTCTTGGCTCCCGAACTCCCGACAGAAAGAGGCGGCAGAGGTAAATTAAAACCATATGCGCGAAGGCAATGCCCTCGCTCGCGCTTGCCCGAGGGGGTCGCGCGGCCGCTCGAGCAGACGATGTTCACCGCTACCGGAAGTGTGCCCGTGACGTCGAAGCTGCCGCGGCTCTAGCGAATGACAGCGTGTGGTGGCCTGCCGACGTCATGGGACTAGTGACGTCTGTTTTCCCGATTTTGGTTTCAGAATTGCTCCCTACGAAGACACCAAGCGGCCCGCGAATTTTAAAAAACACGATTTTTAAAAATTCATAATAAATTGCCGGCTCAGTTCCGAACATTCATACTTGGTGTCAATGCTTCTGAGCATCACTTCTAACATTTACAAGCGGCTTTTAATTCTTTTCATGGTCCCTTTAAGGAGTAAGGGGAGCATAAGCATAGTGCGTGGGAAACGTATGCATTTGGTAATTCGATTCTCATGGGTCTTCGGCCATTCTAATTATAGACTGTGCTGCCTACGGTTGTCCAAGTTACAGCACCTCATAGATACGCGCCCCTCCGCAGTGGCTCAGTGGTTACGGCGCTCGGCTGCTGACCCGAAGGACGCGGGTTCAATCCCGGCCGCGGGGGCTAAATTTCGATGAAGGCGAAATTCTAGAGGCCCGTGTGCTGTGCGATGTCAGTGCACGTTAAAGAACCCCAGGTGGTCGAAATTTCCGGAGCCCTTCACTACGGCGTCTCTCATAGCCTCAGTCGCTTTGGGACGTTAAACCCCAATAAACCATAAACCATCATAGATACGCACACGAAAACCAGTCTTGGATGTATGGAGGAACAGAAGAAGTCATCCGTTTGAAAAAGAAGAACATTGAGCGGGCCATCATCATATGCTTGCTGGTGTACTATTTGAAAAACCTCACCTACCCGCAAGCATTTTCATAAACTCTGCTTCTGGTTCAGAAAATCCTGAAGCCTGAAGACCTACGTGGCATGATCTCAAACCGTTTGAAGTGTTTTTTGGCACTCTTAAAGAAAAAGAATGTTTTGTAATCCATACGGTCACCAAAGTTTGCTCAAGCAGGGAAGGTTTAGAAGTAGCCATGTAATTTTTTTTTATAGCAGGAAAGTTGTCTGTTGCCAGGAGATCAGTTTTATTGAGTGTATATTTTGTGTTTTAAATAAAGTGCTTATTTTATATTTCAGTTTCTCTCATATCTGTGCAAAGGCTTGAGAGCCCATGCACTTGCATGTGTCATGCATTTGCATCTGCTGAATAAGTAAATGGAAAGCGACTTTTTCAAAAAGATTTAATTTCTTTAAATCTAAAGCATAAAGGTCCATGCTTGTTGGTGCAAAGTGGAATTTGCAAAAGCAAAATTAGGCTGCACATATGTATTCAAGGATGCATGAATTGGGGGGCCAATGATTAAATTTTTTCGTGAAAATTGCCTTCCATTTACTTATGACGGCACCTGTACATCAGAACATTATATGTTTATGGGTGACGAAAGTAACTGACCATTATAGCCAAAAAAGGCATGGTTAACTTAACTCTTTCTTTGATTTATGGGTAATAATCATATTTATTGGATGCAGTGAAATATACAGTTCGCCACAGATGGGGTACAAACCCACAACCTCTGCATGTCCTATACGATGCTCTCAGTTGAATATGAGAGCTCTTTAAATATGCATGTGGAGGTTGTGGGTTTGTATTCCATGCAGCAGTGGTGTGCTGTATTTATCTTAAAGGTTAAATTTAAAGGTTTACAGGAATACTGTGTAAACTTCAAGTTTGAGAGGTTTTCGCATACCTATAGGTAGACGGATACAAAACTCTAAAACGTATGCCTTCAATAAAGGGTATACTTTTAGAGGCTGCAAGTTAACTTTTGTGTTAAAAGTGCTTGTGTGACCCATCGAAAAGAAATGTGACCTATACTATAGAGGTACCATATCTAAAGGTTATAGAAAACCTGTAAATTAGAAGCATACAAATTTTAAAAATGGATGCCTTTAATAAAGGGGACCATTTTAAGAGCGATGTGCTATTTACGAAGCTGGTTAACTAATATCGAGTAGTTAACTTTTTAACTACAATTACGTTTAGGCTTCTTTATTATTGAGAGGCGTGTAGCCCACCGTAAGTAATATCCATATCAGTTTTTAGAATTTCTAAAACATGGTTACCTTCGGCGCTGTGGCCAAACAAATTCTGGCTACGTCGTGCCAAAATGGATGCGCCTTCGGGAAGCTTGCGTGCTAAGTAATCTCTGCAGTGCACGTAATGCGTAGAAATAGCCAGAATTTGTCAGGCCACTGCGCCGAGAGAAACCGCGTTTTCGAAATGTTAAGAGCTGGTATAGATACTTATGGCAGGCTGCATACGTCTCGGTAATTAAGGAGGCTAACACTAATACTTAAAAAATTGACTATTCAATATTCGTTAACCAGCCTGCTAGTTAGCACGTTTTAGCTGTATTCAGGTGTTCTGCACCGCTGATAACGCTGTGCCGAAAAAAGCGCCCCTTGGTCAAAAAGCCTGTTTTAAAAATTGTGTAAACATCCTGTATACATAGCCTTGCAGTGCTTCGAACTGTTCTTTTCGGAGTGTCACTGATGACGTCCGGTCTTTTTAACCAGGTCATCACGTCCCTATATTATGTGTGCAATTACTTTTGTATGACTCCCTTTTCGCATCCACATTATCGTATTGCTACTTGATATGGGGCACAACAACGTACACAAACTTGTCCAAAATCTATCGACTGCAGAAAAAAGCTGTAAGAATTATTTCAAATGAACCCAATGACGCACACACAAAACCTCTTTTTGATGACCTTAGATTACAACCATTACCGAACCTGTTCAATGCACTTCTGTTAAAACATCATCATGCTTTTCATCTAAATAATGACCCTTTCCTTGAAAATCTTGCGACCCTGTCTCCATTTGCGAAAGCATATAGCACACGAAGCAGCCAGACATGGAAGATTCCTCACACCCGTACTAACTATGGCCACCAAATGCTGATGTACACACTACCACACGCTCTTAACTCTTCTGATAACACGTCTAAGTGATCTATCAATCAGTGTATGTGTAATTACTCAAGACATTAGCGCTTGCAATTATGAACCCGCAATGTTAGCCCGATCACTTAACGTGTTCTTATGATTATGTAAAGCCGTCGTCATATATATGTATTGCTTTTCTTTATATCGTTATCTCTTTTTGTCCACTGCTGTATTGCTCTGTGAACGGGGTGCTGGCCTTTGTCAAGCCGTTACAGGCTTTTTGCTAGCACCCCGTAGCATCACGAGTTTTGTAACATCATCGTTGATGCTAAATAAAATTGAATTTGGCCTAACGTCTCCGTTTCCCGGCAGGCGGCGTTGGCGCTGCAGTTTGGTGTGCCCTCTCACCGGCTACGCGGCTACCTGCACTACCAGCCGTCCTACTACCACCTGCACGTGCACTTCTCCGTGCTGGGCTTCGAGGCGCCCGGCACGCAGGTGGAGAGGGCGCACCTGCTGACCACGGTCATCTCCAACCTGGAGATGTGCCCGGACTACTACCAGCGGGTCACGCTGGGCTTCACCGTCAAGGAAGGCGACGGGCTGCACGCCAAGTACAAGGAGGCCGGCTACTTCGACTAGGCCCACACCGACTGCAGCCTACCTCTGTGCTCCTTTTATTTCGCATTACGACCTCTCGCCATAAAGCTTTTGCCATTAAGACGAAAGCCTTTAATGCCTCATACTGTTGGGATCAAGACGTGTTAGCAAATGTGTCCGCGTTTCGGATGCATGCCTTGTATGGGCATATACCAATCAATAGCCAATTGATACTGAATCGGGAGCAATCGAAAGACATCGGAACATGATATAAAGGGATTTCATGGTTATATCGGTTGGTTGGTTTATGGGGTTTAACGTCCCAAAGCGACTAAGGCTATGAGAGACGCCGTAGTGGAGGGCTCCGGAAATTTCGACCACCCGGGGTTCTTTAACGTGCACTGACATCACACAGTACACGGGCCTCTAGAATTTCTCCTTCAAAGAAATTCGACCGCCGCGGCCGGGATCGAACCCGCGTCTTTAGGGCCAGCAGCCGAGCACCATAACCACTGAGCCACCGCATCATTGTACTTAATGACTAAATGACTAATTGGTAATTAGTAGTAGTTAAGAAGTGGCATGTGGGACTGTGCATTGCGCATGTACCTTAACACTAATTAATCAGTGTACTAGTTAAGGTCACATTAACTATCACTAACCGTAAATTAACTAGTATCAGGAAATGTCCAAGTCGTGCTTAACTATCATTAACCATCGTTAATAGATGTTTCATGGACATTGTGTCGAACATTCTAGAGAGTTCCATCACTTGACAGGTGAGTGACAGGACATGAACAATGGTAAAGACCAATTACCCTGATTAACCTTTCTAGTCAGACCACATAAATAAATAAAACCGAGTAGGAAATTGGTTGAGGTGGGGAATTGAACCAGGGTCTCCGGAGTGTGAGACGAGCACGCTAACCACTCCGCCATGCCAGCTCGATGGTTTGTAATGAACAAAGGCGCGTCTAGTGAATACGGTGTCTTCGTTCACTCCCATCTTCCTCCTTTCCCTTAGGGTGAGGTTCAGGCGTCCACCGAGATATGAGAGACATTTACATTTCCTTTCCTCAAAAACCAATTTACAGTCGAGCAAGGCAAGCGGAATGGGTGATGGCGTTCTGTGGACTCCCTGGCAGCGTTGCAAGACGCTGTCGCGTTCCACTCTTAGAGGCGAAGCTTAACGTCTTAACCACACATCAGTGATACAAGCAGCAACAGTGCGCTCAAGGCTTCCACCTCACTGCACTTTAGGTCAACAAAGTGCCCCCTGAATTTTTTTTCATTGCACTACTTCTTCCTGAGGGTAATTGGCCCAATTATTGGAAATGGATGGTTTCACTGTGGTCCTTTGTAGGACCTTTATTTTCCAATGCATTTCCAATATTGGGCCGGTTAGCTGTGCTGCGGGGGGGACGCTGATCAGCTGCACGAGCTCAGTGGTCATGGCGGTCGCCTGGTGAGCACGAAGCCTCTAATAATTCGGGTTGCTGCGCCCGCATTTCGATGCGGGTGAGAATGGTTTTGAGGAAAGGGCGCAGTAACGGTCATTTTTCATTGGACACCCAAACCGCGCCATCCTAAGCAGCACAGGTAATCGGCCCAATATTGGAGATGGAGGGTTTTACTCTGGTCCTTGACAGGGCTGGCCCTGCTTGGGGTGAGGTAAGGAATGAAGGAGGGAATGAACAAAGCCGTCCAGTGGCAGCCTCTTAGAGCGAAAGCTCTACTTCATGACCAGAGCTGCAGAAGCTGGGCCATCGCTGAAGCCTTGAACAAATGAGATATCGTCCTGACTGAGATTAAAACCCGAGGCAGTGCCAACAGATCAGCTTCGTTGGCTACTGCACGAGAGCACTATGCGACCGCTGCCGCCGATCACGCCTCGTGTTAAGCTGAAAACCACACTCGCACTGTGCACTGACATCGTCGTCTTCATCGACTTCCATCTGCGGCGCGAACAGATCATATAAGCTTAACCTCGATCAGAGCTTAACCAGAGTAATATCGTCGCCAGATGTGCCGACGACCCAGCAAAGCAAGCCCATGAGTCAGTCAGGCTAAACACATGCTTTCGCACGTCTATTCGGTTCAGCTACATTAAAGCCCCACCATTCTTTTTTTCGTTTTCCCTCTGCAGCCTTTTGGCTGTTGTTGCAACACCGGTGCCTTTAATCTCCATTCTTCTTGCCTTTCAAAGTCCCATGCTCGATCTCTCTATTACCTTGGCAATAACGGCTGTCGAAGTAAAAAAAAAGAAGAAATGCGTGACGTAATCTTTATTGCGGGTGCAATCCTCACAACCTCTTCTATGCGCGAAATCTTGTGTAAGACCTCTGGTAGAACTGCCTGCATTTAGCTTTTTGACGATTCGTGATTGCTGTCCTTGTTGCTCAGAAACATGCAGCAAATTAGAGTGAAGAAAGGCGCCTTAACTGGCTCACTCTCGGTGGAGACGTGGATCGCGTCGTGGTATGGAGTGAATGAAGGAATAGGAGAGATTAGTTGTATTGCGTTAACTATACAGAGTCAAGAAATATTTGAAAACAAGGCGCTTTTACTGCGTGCAGCAAGCATACTTTAGGCACATTGAGTCCAAAATTGTCGGACCTCTAGAACCCCGAAAAATAAAAAAGTCTGATTTTGTGCCCCCTTCACTGCTGAGAACGTGACAGCAATAACTACGTCCCACCCACTCCGTTTCCTATTTGGGTCACACTCCGAGGTGACATTTTGAATGACCAACAACTCAGTGAGAGCGCTATGTGCAGATTACTCTGGAATAAGTCCCGTAGAACTGTACATCGCTGTAAAGGTGATGTTATTCCAAGGCCAGGCACCCGAGCAATGTTTGAATAACTTCAGATTACTTCCGCCCAGGGCAACTGTCTGACAATGTTCATCCTACGCATAGCCCGTCGGTCTATTCCAGGCTGTGGGTTGAGACGGTGAGTTGACTTTTTCATGGAAGCTATGTTCTTGTGTAGCCGCGATTTTATGTACTTGCATTAACCAGGGCTATGGTATCTCTGGTATACAAAATACGTCTGCGCGACAGGTCTCATGCTCTGGTAGGATGGCACGTGCAGCGCCTCAAGTCATATATGACACAAGATCGGCAGGAGAAGGCACTTAATGCTTCGCATGTGTAACAAGGCACTGTCTTGTACTGCGCATATAATACATCTTGTTACACATGCGAAGCAGTAAGTGCCTTCTCCTGCCAACAAGATGTATTATATGCACAGTACAAGACAGTGCCATGTTCAGCCTTTAAAACAACTGAAAAAGAACTTTAACGATAAATTACGCTTGTGCAAAATTAACGGAAAACGCGCGCAAAGGACGCAGTTTCTGTGAATGTCAAATCTGAAGAACAGCGGTAAGAAAGGTAGTAAATGTGAAGGTCAGTAACAGACACGTGATAAGTATGACGCACCGTGCATCGCGTATTTTGCTGAAGTCAAGAAAGAAAAAAGATTTCCTTTAGAAACAAAACGTTTCTCAAGTGATGGGCTTTGCAGGGATCTTCAGGTGTCCCATATGCTGTCGCTAGAACACCAGCTGCCTTTAATGCTTCGCTGACTTCTTTGATGACGGGCTCACGGCGTTGACACTTCCGGGGTCGCGCTCTATTCACGGAGCGCACACACACGAACAAAACACCCGTCGTCACAAAGAAGAACCCATTGTACGTAAAAAAAAGCGTTATCACTGGCACATTCAAGCACAGTGAAGGCGTGTAGTATTGGAGGCAGAACGAGGCACGATTTTGTCGAAAACTCACTTTTCCGTCTGACAGAAAGAGAGCGTAGGTGCGAACAGACAGCCGCACTCTTGTCTAAAACTTGGGCCAAACCATTGACAACATTACGGGAAGAGCGCGAAGACTGGAAACACTTCAAAGCGTGTCCATGTTACGTGTCTTAATTTATGTTCTCATTAAATAAGAAGAATGGACGCAGTTTTGCACACGGTAGTCCTGTCGTCCGCTTTCACCGCGATCAAAGCTTTCAACCCAAGCGAAGTTCACTTTGTTCATGGGCTGCGATTTTGTACCAGGTCTTTCACCGATATGTACATGCGCACAAGGGCGTAACCTCGATGATCCCATCTGTTCGCTTCAGTGACCCCACGCAGTCTGCATGTCCCGTTGGCGCCCGCACATGACGAGTGTCTAGGCCCGTACAGAACCTTCCAGCAACGCCTCCCTGTCGGCGTCCTCTTGTTCGTCCTTTAATGAAAGCCGAGGACCAACGCCGGCCTTCGACTGGACGACCCCGAAGGCAGTTCGAAGGCACTGGGGCGCCGTGAAGCTCTTCCTCTCGTACAGGTAGATGGCCAGGAGCAAGAGGACGAGCGAGGCGAGGTAGGCGGGCGTGATGCTGAATTTATCCGGGAAGAGCAGGGCCGAGGCGAGCGTGTTGAGCACGCTCGAGGTGGCCGACAGGTGGTACTTGACGATGTTGTCCAGCCGAGCCACCACGAACGCCACGCAGAGCCCGTAGGCGGCGCTGAATACCACGGTGGCGATGAGGAAGCCTCGCACACTGCCCACCAGCTCGCCTGCGAGCATGTGCGCCAAATTATAGGCATGATTGGGTACTATCAGGAACGAATGAATCAGCAAATCAATTCAAATGAATCAAATCAAATGAATGAGAAAAATCAATGAATTACACAGGCAGAGCAGACCGTTGGGGCTAAAAATTAACATGCAGAAAACCAAAGTAATATTCAACAGTATAGGAGGTATTCACTGAGGCCGCGCTACCAGACGGCGCGAGCGTCGTCGCGGCAGGCGCGCCATGTTTGCGGTCGTTTCAGGCCAGCTCGCGCAGGGTCACGGTGCGCCGTGAGGTACCCGGCCTGAACTGTTAGTGATCCGTAACATATTTTTACGTTGTTGAATACGTCAGCGACCACTTATCTTTGTGGAGCGCGTATTGTGCATGAAGTTTGCAGCAGAATTCTTCTGCGCCGTGATATAACCGAGCTGCCTCAACTCGGCAGCAAAACTGGCTGGCTGCGCTGCACGCAAGAACGTACACGACTTGCAGCTTTTAATATCAGTTGATAACTGTCAGCTAGTCATGCAGGGCACATCGTGGATAAAGAGCACGATTAATTACCGGAATTCCAGAACTGCCACCGCAGAAATTGATAATTCAAGCGCCTAGCTGTAGTCCGCGAACTGCTGACGCTTCTCAGACGTACGGTCTTTCAGCAGAAAGGCAAAGCGTCATAGCTGCCTTATTTACCCGACAGAACGGCCAAACAAATACTGCCATGCGCTCGCAGCACAAACGGCAGACACAGCGAGAATGTTTTGCAGTTTTGATTGTAGCTACGTAGCGCTGCTTCGTATGCACAAGACCGTTTTCGCAGCAACGCAGTGTGCAGCCATTCCGCTAGATTCAGTTGTAACACGTCACTTTCAGCAGGTAGAGATGACAAGTTAAGCTACAGCTAAGTGAACAGACCCTTCGAATTGCTCACCTCTTCAAAAACGGCACTTCGGCCGTCGGCACTGCGGACGTCGGCACCCACAGCACGGCTCTTGGACTCACCCGCTTGTCAAGTAAATGCACAGTTGGATTCCCTCTCTTGATCTCGTAGAGGGAAATTTAGTTAATGATGATGGTTGTAGGATTCTTGACGTCTTGAAGATTCGTTTTGCTCAATCACATTGCAAGAGGACACTTTAGGAGAGGTTAACTTTTATAACAATTAAAAGCACAACGGAGGATACAAGCAAGGAGAAAACATATTTACAATTGACTGGCTCGCAGTTCTAGGTGACGAAACCAGCCCTCGGTCCTGCCGAAGCAGCGGGTTTTAAATCCTATGTCCCCGCCCTCGGTGGGAGAATAACCAATCAAGTACTATACAAACATCCACCCAATAACTTATTGGGGAAAGGAAAATACCACCAATCAGCAATTGGGGAAAGAATAACACAGCCAATGAATGATTGGGGAAAGAAGGTAACTCATCGTGACACTGTACACATATGCACACTTTCCACCATCACGATTTCGGATAATTATGCTTTCCCGCTGCGAGCTTCGCGAACACTCGCTTTACCAACGTCCGGTTGCCGCCAAGTTCGAGGAACGCCATTTCAACTCATCTGTTTCTCGTCGTCGCTCCTCATGCCTGCAGCTAGCGTGACAATATGTCAAAGCATGCCGCTGCAGACATGGTACAAAGAGCCACGCACTGTGGCGCGGGTCAGCCTCGCCGTACACACGTGCACACAGGATGCCGCCTAACGACTAAGTGCATGAGGGGAGTTTGACGTCTCCTGCAATCCCCCGCCATTCGGCGCCTCCGTTCTCCCGCTGGGTTCACTGACCCCTTTCTGTGCGGAGGGCCCAAGAAAAGGGACTTAATGGGCATTCCCATAAAGCGACCGGATGCAGCAAACAAAACACGGCACCGCGAACTTCACTCCTCCCAACCAAGAATGTCACACAGACACTTGTTGTCAGTGGGACATTAAAGTTCAGCCACGGTGTCCAACAACAAAAGTACATACGCACGCACACACACGTACAGTCAGGCCGGAATGAAACGCGAACAGAGCATGTCAAGAAAACAAAATATTTTACCTGCCTACTTTCAGCTGAAGTGTACAACTAGCCTGATTCATGTGTCTGGGTAAAGGGCCTACTGAAATGCATAATCGAAAATAGGTTGTAAAGGAATATCTCGCTGCAAAGCAGAAATGTATGACATATGCGTGTTCGCGTTTCATTCCGGCCTGACTGTACGTCGGCTGTCCGGTCAGTCCACCAACACGCACACATGCGCCGGCTGTCCGGTCAGTACACCAGCACGCACACATGCGCGCACACAGCGGATATTTCAACCCGCACACACAAGGCTGGAGACCAATCTGCACATTCCAGAATTCACCATGTCAGATCGTTGCCCCAAACTGGCAGAAATTACTTCTAGCCGCCTACATCTCGAAACAAAACTTGTTTCTTTTGGGCTTTGTCCAGAAGACTGGTCCAAAATTCCGAATTATCCGGGACAACGCCGGTTCTAAAGGCTGCCGCCACCGTCGGAGCAATAGAGTTCACCTGCTCCCCGCGGGCTACGAAGATTGCTGCTGCCCTCGCGTCTGCATTCTCCACTTCTTTCAATTTTACAGTTCGCTCAGGCCTCTCATCGGGCACATCGCATGCAGTTTTGCAACGAGATTCAAGTAGCCCTAGCTCATCGTACAACTGCCCAGAGACGTTCGCTTCAAAGAAAATCGTGCCGTCACGCCTTTTCTGACAACTGCCTTCACCAGCTTGCTGCCGCACTTCTGCGGCAATGAATCACACTGTCTCTCCTCCACGCTGATACCCACAGGGACAGATGCATTATCCCAATCCTGCAGTTCCTTATCAGCTTCGAAAACCATTGCAGTGATCAAATGCGCATTCTTTCCTTCCTCGGCATCAAATGCAGCCTCATCGCTCGTTGTTAGCTCACAATCTGCTGCAAAAACTTTTGCAGCTACCGAATTGGCCTCAAGCTCTACCGGCGTCTCAGATTTGTCTCGAATTTTGAAATGCTCTTCCAAATCAGCTCTCTCATTTTCTTGATGTAGCCGCTCTCTTTCTATCTGGTCTAACAGCGAGTGCGTCTCAGGTGTCCCCAACTTCGCTACACCGTCCGCTACATCTGCTGTCACTGCGCAGAGTGTCAGCTCCGGCTGGCTAACCGATTCATCTTTGGCAGCCAGCTTACCTTCGCCTGCAAAGGGTGTTCCCGTTATGCGCGCCTGCTCTAGCTCTTCGTCGAGCGTTACAGCTGCGCCAGAGTTTGCGCCAACCTGTTCTTGCTCAATGCTGAACTCCTGTTCACAAACAAAACACTCAAGAGCCTCCTGGGTCTCCTCTATCTCGGCTTGCTCTGACAAGCAGCGCTTCAAAGGCGTGACTAACGCCCCTATGCCCTCGGCCATCTCTCCTGGCACGGCACACACGGTTGGGCCCTGCTGCCTAAACGCTGCAGCTTTCACACCTATAGCCATTGGCCCACAGGTCACTCTCAATACGGGAACATGCTGTTCTCGCTTCGATTTCTGACAGTCAATCATTAGATGCCCAAATTCCATGCAGTCAAAACATTGAACTGCTCCCAATAACATCCCTTTATCAGATTTCGTTCCCTGGTTGAATTTAGATTGCATCTGTGCAAGTTTTATCTTTTCTCGTTCAATTTCGAGTTTCAACTTGCCAATTTCAAGCAGCTGTTCTGCCTTCTGCTCAGTCTCCAAACATCGCATCATGCCCTCCCGATCGTACCGCACGGCAGCCATCTCCCTTTTCCGTGCTATCATCTATAGCACGAAAACACTACACCGACATGGTGAATTCGGAGGAAGCAGAAAGGTCTCCTACCTCGCAGGTTGCTTTCCTCTGCCACGGTAGTCACGTCGCCCTGAGTGACGACAGCGGGCTCCTTGATGCGGATGAGTTGAGTTGAGCCCCGGCTCTCACAGAAGCTCGCTGACTTGTCCTGCCTCGTTTGACTTGCTGGTCGCCTGGTTCTTCTCCTGAACCTCAACGCGGACGCCTGGTTCCTTCCGCAGCTCACGGACTAGGCACCTCCACGACACGTCGGTCGCCTGGCTCCTTCAGCTCCTCGCCGACTTGAGCCTCCTACGTCCCGTTGACAATGACCAGCAGTCTCATGAAGCTTTCAACGTCGCTCTATGACGCTGACGTTCCTCCTTTAGGACGTACCGCTCTGCAGCTTGTCCACCGACTTGATCCTCCGCCCCTCCGTCAGATACCTCGAGCAGGAAGACGTAGCAAATCCTGTCGAGACTGCGCCAGTTGGATTCCCTCTCTTGATCTCGTAGAGGGAAATTTAGTTAATGATGATGGTTGTAGGATTCTTGACGTCTTGAAGATTCGTTTTGCTCAATCACATTGCAAGAGGACACTTTAGGAGAGGTTAACTTTTATAACAATTAAAAGCACAACGGAGGATACAAGCAAGGAGAAAACATATTTACAATTGACTGGCTCGCAGTTCTAGGTGACGAAACCAGCCCTCGGTCCTGCCGAAGCAGCGGGTTTTAAATCCTATGTCCCCGCCCTCGGTGGGAGAATAACCAATCAAGTACTATACAAACATCCACCCAATAACTTATTGGGGAAAGGAAAATACCACCAATCAGCAATTGGGGAAAGAATAACACAGCCAATGAATGATTGGGGAAAGAAGGTAACTCATCGTGACACTGTACACATATGCACACTTTCCACCATCACGATTTCGGATAATTATGCTTTCCCGCTGCGAGCTTCGCGAACACTCGCTTTACCAACGGAAGGTTGACACCCAACTGCGCGGGAACGCGGACGTGCTCTGCATGGGCTCCGTGAATCGTCAGTGTTCTTGACCGGAAAACCCCAGTTTAATGCAAAGTGTTCATTGGATGTGTTCCGTGAAGTTACGAGGACCATCTGGACACCAATTTTATCTCTGTGAGTAGAATATTTTTCCACTTACGGGACATTGAAATCTTGAGGCGGCGAGAGCCACGCTACACCTAACGCCGACGTAGCGTCGGCCGTGGCCGAAGCAGGAGACGCATGGGCTTCGCTGGCCCTACCGGGGCTGAGCAGCCTCGACGGCGGCATGGCATCAGCATCGACTGCGGCACATATTACGGCCCCGGTTATTGAAAATAACCCGGGTACGGACCAGCCCCAAGCCATGGAGCTTGCAAGCACCAACAACGCTGGAGCTACGAGGGGACCGCAAGAACAACCAAGAGTCTACCCAGTCAACGAGACCCCGTGGCGAGTGATGAAGGAATTAGTGGAGCGCAGAGCCCAGAAGGATAGGAAAGCTACCGGTCAGGCCAGTACACCTTCGGAGGCAAACAAGACTCCAGTGGGAACGAGCGAGCCACAGCAGCAGAAACCTGGGACGCCGGGACCGAACGCCATGGTCCCGAACGCGCCACCGGCGTCCGCTGCAAACAACCAACTGAAGACACTCCCTGGTAACAGGCGAGATTTCGTACAGCTCCCGAAAGGAGGATACAAAATCGTATTCCGACCGAAGAGCCACAACCTAAGAGTGGGAGATTTCAAGCCCAGCGATTACATACAAGCCCTGGTGAAGGAATGCAACCTGGTATACATCGGCGACATGCTTGTCGCGGTGAAAGCCATCTCAAACATAATAGTCCGGACGCCAGATGGCGCGAAGGCAGAAGCTCTGCAAAAGACGAGGAAGTTGTGCCTCGGAGACAAACAATTCGAGTTCAATGCATACTGCTCCACGGCGGAGGGAACTGTCCGGGGTGTGGTGCATGGAGTGATGGCCGGCACCACGCAAGAAGTCCTAATGAACCACATCCAAGTAGCAACGCCGGGAATTCGTGCAGTCTACGCAAGAATGCTCGGGAAGTCAGAGTCAGCGCTCATCGCGTTCGACGGACCGAGGTTGCCCAAGACAGTCGCAGTGATGGGAGGACTGTACAGAGTTTACCCTTACCAACCTACGAAGCAGGTGTGCTTCAGATGCCACCTGCAGGGGCACCGATCAGACGTCTGCCCGGAACCAGAACCCATTCCGCAGTGTCTTAGATGCAAACGTGCCAACGTCGACGGACACGAGTGTGGGGAGCCCAAGTGTGAGTGGTGCGGCGAAGCTCACGCCACGGGCGATATAGGATGTAAGAGACGTCTCAAGCGGAAAGGCCAGCAGAACCAGCAAGGCAAGAAAAAAGAAAGCAGTTACCACGGTGGCCACAGGCCGCGGTGGTTCGACAGCGAAGAAGCCGAAACGAAAGAAAAGAACGGATCTTCGAGATCTGCGTCTCGGAACAGGCGCGGCGGCAGCAGAAGCCGAACGCCGTTCTTCAAAGAGGGAGACTTTCCGGGGTTAGCAGACGCGAGAACCACCGACCACGGTGGCGACAACGCCTGGGTTCGAGGGAATGGTCATGGCGCTTCCGCATCTAAACAGAAGACCAAGCAGTCCAAGAAGGTGAGTCAGTCTGGGAGCGAGTCTCCAGTCTATCCCACTGCTCTAGACTATTCGATACAGGCTAGATTTGAAGCTCTAGAAAAAACAAACAGGGAACTTAGAGAGGAAAATGAACGACTAAAAAGGAGGCTCTCGTTTATAGAACAGCGACAACAAAGAGAAGAAAATGATACAAACCGAGGAAAAGTACACGGAGTACAATCGCCCACGACGAAAACAAGCACGCAGGGGCCAGCAGCCGTACAACCGCAAGTAAGGGAAGAAATAGATGCTACTATACCACTACACCAAATACAGGAGCAACAGAAAACAGTCTTGACGACGCTGGAACAAATCATGAGCAGACTGAACGCGACCGATCAGAGATTGGCAGAACTGTTCAGGAGACAAAACAAGAGAGCACCGGAACAGGTCGACCTAAACGAAAGCGCGAAGATCTTCGCGGCGCAGCAGTAGTGTCACATCATGGCTAACGCAGAAGAAAAATTTACAATATGGCAATGGAACTGTAGAGGATTTAGAAAAAAAACCGATTTCAACATACATGTAATGCAGCATAAACACCCTCCTACTGTAATAGCGCTGCAAGAAACTAACACTTCGCCGAAGATAGTCGGCTACGACACCATAGTAGATGAAAGATTTAAAAAAGTGGCCATTTTATGTCAGAAGGGGGTCACTACGCACAAGCACACGACACCAGAAGAAGATATAGAACACCTTTTAATAGAGGTAATACCTAAGAAGCGCGGGGAGAAGAGCCTATTCGTACTTAACATATATTCACCACCGCGCAAGAAGAGACATGACTTCAGAGAAATCATTAGAGCGGTGATCGGCCTGGTAAAACAAAACCACCTTGTGATTGTGGGAGATTTCAATGCTCCGCACAAAGAGTGGGGCTACAAGATGAATACAAAGAAAGGAAAAACCATCCTAGATGGAGTGGACACGCACGGGCTGGAAATCGTTACCGATAGCAGATACCCTACTAGGGTCGGAAACAGCGTTTCAAGAGACACTAGCCCTGATTTGACCATCATAGGAAATATCCTAGACTACGAATGGTCTAACACCGGGGAGCAGTTCGGAAGTGACCACTACGTAATTCAAACTCAAATTAAACTTACAAGGTTCAGCACAATCCAGAGAAAGACAAAAATCACAGATTGGAAAAAATTCCGTGAACAGTTGGAGAATGAAGCCGGAAGAACTGCGATAACGGACATCGAAAAGTGGACCAAACGACTACGGGAGGTCCACAGAGACAATACTACGGAGCTAGAGGTCACCGATGAATTTCCACGTGCGGATAAACGATTGCTACATCTTTGGGAGGCTCGTAGGGGGCTGACGAAAAGATGGAAGAAACAAAAACATAACAGGAAATTGAGACTCAGAATAGCTCAAATCAATAAGGAGATAGAAGACCACACTGCAAACTTACTTAGAGATAATTGGCACCAAATTTGCAATGAACTAAACGGCAACTTGGGTAGCGCTAAAACATGGGCGCTGCTCAGGCACCTCATAGACCCGACAAAATCGAAAAGAGAAAACAGCAAAACGATAGAACGTATCACGCACAATTTTCAGGGAACGGACGCCCAGATTACAGATTTTCTTTGGTCCAGGTACGTCGGAAGCACGCAGGTGCCACCCTGCACCATGGTATATTCAGGGACAAGGAACTCGAAGCTGGATGAACCGATAAAAGACTACGAGGTATACGCGGCTGCCAGGTCATTCACAAGGAACACAACACCGGGAAAAGATCAAGTAACAAATGCAATGATCAGAAACCTCAGTGATGACCAAATCGAAAGCCTGACTGGACTAATCAACGAGCACTGGGAAAGGGGCACGGTCCCGGCGGAGTGGAAACACGCTGAGATTATCGTGATACCTAAACCAGGGAAAACACCCAGTTTGGAGAACCTTAGGCCCATTTCCCTAACTTCATGCCTCGGTAAACTATATGAGAAAGTGGTCAAGACTAGACTGAGCATTTACATGGAGGACAACGGTCTGTTTCCGGATACCATGTTCGGGTTCAGAACGGGGCTCTCCACGCAAGACGTGATGCTCCAGTTAAGAGACACGGTACTAAAACAAATATCGGGCACTCGAGAAGGCGTAATCTTGGCCGTAGACCTCAAGGGGGCCTTCGACAACATCGGCCACAATGCCATTCTCACAGAACTCTCGGCAACAAACTGTGGGGAGAGGATCTTCGCATACGTAAAGGCCTTCCTGTCTAACAGAACAGCAACGATCGGCATCAACAACATAAGGTCAGAAAAGAAGACGACGCCAAACAGAGGGACGCCACAAGGATCCATCATCTCACCTCTGCTCTTTAACATAGCAATGATTGGATTAACTAGGAGACTGAAAAACATCAAAGATGTCGAACATTCAGTTTATGCGGACGACATCACAGTGTGGACGACAAAAGGATCGACGGGAAACAAGCAAGAAATATTGCAAAGAGCGGCGGATGAGATCGGTCAATTTGCTTTCTTTAGCGGTATGCAGTGCTCCCCAGAAAAATCAGAATTTATTAGACTTCACAAAAATAAAGAGGACAGGGGAACGATAGAATTAGAGATAGATGGACAACCCGTAAGGAGGACAAATAAGCTTCGCATCTTGGGAATGTGGCTGCAGGAGAAAGGCAAACGGGACCATACCATCCAGCTCTTGGAACACTCCACGAAACAGATATGCAGGATGTTAAGCCGGATTACGAACAAGAGAAAAGGGGTGAAGGAGCGAGATGCGTTACGGATCACTTCTGCGCTCATCATACCGAGGATGACGTACGCGCTTCCGTACCTACAACCTAACAAAAGGGAAAAGAACAAAATGGAAACATGCATCAGAAGGGCGTATAAGCAAGCTTTAGGCGTCATGACCTGCGCCTCGACAGAGAAGCTGATGAACATGGGGGTGTACGGCACGTATGAGGAGCACAGCGAAACCATGCTCAGATTTCAAATGGAAAGACTTAAAAGAACAGCCGCTGGCCGCGCACTACTGGTCAAGCTAGGATACCCGGCAGAAGACGAGGGCGAAGACAAGACAGACATTGACAGCCAAATTAGGAGCACTTTCTTGGTTAAACCAGTGCCCAGAAACATGGACCCCAAGAACCACGAAGGAAGACGGGCGGCGAGATCATTGGAGTTGGACAGGTTCCTAAAGAAAAAACAGATGGTTCTGTATGTTGACGCGTCCAAGTACAGAACGAAGGAAAACGCTAGGGCGGTAGCAGTAGTGAACGCCAATGGGAATATAGTTACTGGTGCATCAGTGCGCACAAGGACAACACAAGCAGCGGAAGAGATCGCCATAGCTCTAGCCCTGACTGAAGCCAATCGGCAGGGACTGAGTTACTGGATAGCGACGGATTCTCAGGCTGCAGCAAGGGCATACAGAGATGGAAGGATCGGCCGAAAAGCCGCGAGTATCCTCTTCGAACAAAAACAACACAGACATGGATCAAACAACACAAGCATTCAACACACCATCATTTGGGTCCCTGACACTGGGGTTGAGGGAAATCTCATGGCAGACACCGTTGTCCGAGGGTTCACGAACCGGAGGGCGGGTTTGCCGGTCGAACCCTTCAGCACGCCAGAATCTTACGGGGAGGCAATGAAGGCGTTGTTGGGAGCGCGCAAGAAGTACTCGGCTCCGGCGGATATCCTCGACAGAGAGCAGGCCACCACGCTCAGACGACTACAAACAGACACCTACCCAAGCAGAGCCATGTATCACAAAATGTGGCCGAACAGATACGCGAAAGAGTGCGTGTGGTGTGGGGGCTACGCCACAACGTACCACGCCACCTGGGGCTGTGACAAAAGCCCTTTACTACCAAAGGTAAATAGCCCTAGTCTAGAGCAGTGGGAGGCCCTCCTGGCTGACTCCGACCCGAGCACACAGCTTATGCTGGTGACGAGGGCCAAGGCAGCGGCGGAGGCCAACGGGATCCTGGACTAGGGAATACCGACCACTGAAGCTCCACATCTATCTATCCCCATCCCCCTACTCCCTAACTCTTCCTTTTGAAAAAAAAAAAATAAATGTTTTCACTACTACTACTACTACCAACGTCCGGTTGCCGCCAAGTTCGAGGAACGCCATTTCAACTCATCTGTTTCTCGTCGTCGCTCCTCATGCCTGCAGCTAGCGTGACAAGATGTCAAAGCATGCCGCTGCAGACATGGTACAAAGAGCCACGCACTGTGGCGCGGGTCAGCCTCGCCGTACACACGTGCACACAGGATGCCGCCTAACGACTAAGTCCATGAGGGGAGTTTGACGTCTCCTGTAATCCCCCGCCATTCGGCGCCTCCGTTCTCCCGCTGGGTTCACTGACCCCTTTCTGTGCGGAGGGCCCAAGAAAAGGGACTTAATGGGCATTCCCATAAAGCGACCGGATGCAGCAAACAAAACACGGCACCGCGAACTTCACTTGCACCCTCTCATAGGTTTATATCCTTTAATTCCTTGGCCTTCCAGCAAACTTAAGCCGTGCACAAGGTGGGCCTCGATACCGGTGAATTCAACGCGCGGCAGCAGTCTTGTATACGTCGCACACCATGCCGGTGCCTCCGCATTCCTACGGGGGGTCGACCTTTTCACAAAGTAGAACCTTCTGAGCGTGCCCGCTCTTTTCTGCTTCGCACAGTTCACGGAATATTCACTCAGTCACGCGGCGGCACGGGTCGGACAGAAATTACGTGCGGCGAGACGCGAAATACACTCACATTTCACCCATCACCAGCTATTCAAACGCTGCGGCTGGCTGCGGCGGCCGCGCGCGCGACCACCAACATGGCGAATGCCGCGCCGGCCGCTAGCGCCCCTTGCGGATGACGTCATGTGAATACCTCCTATAGCCAGAGAGCAGCAGTTCGCAACTGGTGGCGCGGTGCTAGAAGTAGCAAGAGAATATGTCTAGGGCAGGTAGTGGCCGCAGATCCGCATCATGTGAGGGAAATAACTAGATGAATGCGAATGGGGTGGAGCGCATAAGGCAGGTTCTCTCAGATCATGAATGGCAGTTCCAATATCCCTGAAGAGAAAAGTACACAACAGCTGTATCTTCCGGTACTCACCTATGGGGCAGAAACGTGGAGGCTAACAAAGAGGGTTTTAAGTTAAGGGCAACGCAGCGAGCTATGGAAAGAAAAATGATAGGTGTAACTTTAAGAGTTCGGAAGCGGGCGGAGTGGGTGAGGGAAAAAAACGCGGGTTAACGACATCCTAGTCGAAATCAAGAGGAAGAAGTGGGCTTGGGCAGGGCATGTAATGCGAAGGCAGGATAACCGCTGGTCCTTAAGGGTAAATGAGTGGATACCAAGAGAAGGCAAGCGTAGCAGGAGGCGGCAGAAAGTTAGGTGGGCGGATGAGATTGAGAAATTTGCGGGAGTACGGTGGCCGCAACTGGCGAAGGACAGGGTTAACTGGAGACATGGGAGAGGCCTTTGCCCTGCAGTGGGTGTAGCCAGGCTGATGATGATGATTATGAACAGGACAACTAAGGTGGCACAAAAACGGCAACTTATTAATTCCTGGAGAAGAAATACAAGCGAAGTTAACACTTCTGAAGAAGAGTTAATCTGAGCCAGTATCAAGCTTCGTATTTCGCTGACCATGGCTCAGTTGTCTTGTTCGCGTTTCATTTCTTGCTGACTGCACTCGCGTGGAGACCACCTGGACCACGCACGGAAAAGACTCACGAGAGACCAGGTCCGACAAACGCAGTCTTAACTTCGCATTACCTTTATCCTTCCACCTTCTTTTCAAGTGCCACAGTTCTAACCGTACGCCATTCATCTCTCCCCAACCCCCGCGGAATACTCGGTAAGGCACAGTTGCCTGCCATAAATATGTGAATACTTATAAACTGCGAAGAGCGTCCAGGTCAAACCGGGACCTTTTTTCTTGTCAGCGTTGGAAGGTATCCTCCAACTTCTTGTCCGTCATTTACACATGGGACGAGACTCCGTTCTCGCCGCATGGTGGCCCAGAGTCTGAGTAGAACTGAAGACACGTTCTGAACAAGATGGCGGAGCACACGGTGAGCACGCACTTGGAACGAGCGAGTTGTGACGAAATTTTGCGAGAGCGAATGTGTAAAATCGAGTAAAAATCATGGCCACGATTTTATGGGGCCGCGCTGCGCGTGGTTAATGGAGATTTTCTGCCATCTGGTGTGACGATCAACAGTGCCTGATACTGCCAGGGACTCGGAGACGTGCATAAGGGGCTGAAGCAAAATCGGCCGGACTTCATCACCGAGGCAGTCTCGTGCAGGACAATGCACGGCCGCATATTGCGCATCGCATGACGTACACATTGCAGGAACTGTGCTGGGAGGTACGCCCCCTTAGTCCAGACCTCTCCTCGAGTGATTTACATCTCTTTCAGCCATGGAGGAAGGAGAGCTCAGGAGAGGCTCTCGCTATCCAAGCTGCATGCCAAAAAGTGTGCCGGAAGTGACGCGCTTTCGCAAGGACTGCTGGGAGTCTTTAGCCGACGGCACAGCCAATGGTAGCGCTGGGCGCGGTGGCATCGTCTGATACATTGTCTGCTGAGCATGCGCAAGCGTGCCAAGATGGCGCCCAAATAGGGGAGGGGAGCAGGGGGGAGCGGTTTCAGAAAATGCGAAGTAACTGCCTCTCCAGAGTCCTTTCCTTCCTCCATTCTTTCAGCCAATGACAGAGTTCCCGGGGGCCACCATTTCAGTTGTGATGACGAGGTGTAGTAAACTGTACGATCATGGCTACGCCGAACTGGTAAAGCTTTCTACGCTGTTGGCATTGGAACACTAGTGGAGCCAAACCTATTTCTCGCGTCTTAGCACGTTTTACTGCTGTGAAAGACGAAGTTCCGGTTTGATTTGAACACCCCTCGCAGTATGTTTTCAAGAATTGTGTCCATAATCGGGCTGCGATCATCGTCGCTATGGCTGCCGACAACGGATTGCGAGAATGTTCCGACGCGGCCTTCCCCAAGATTACAACGCCGTGCAGGCTGGTACAGCGCAGTGACCAGGGGGCAACGTGCTTACCACTGTTGAAGAATGGTTCCTCGGAGATTGTGCTGGCCACGGCCGAGAAGAGCGCACTGCCGAAGTATATCTGGCTCTGCTGTTCCCAGATGGAGCGGCTGTCGTTCTTGTAGTAGTACTGCGGAACACGCAGACAACAGTGGCATCAACGCGCTTAAAGGTCACACTTACGGCAGAACAGTTGACACGGCAAGTTTTCATCCGAACTCCTCAAGTTATTGTACACTCGCCGTCAAAAGTAAATGGAAGGCGGCTTTGGCAAAAACATTTAACTTCTTTAAATCTATAGCATCATAGTCCATGTTTGTTGATGCACAGTGCAATTCGCACAATCAAAATTAGGTTGCACATATGTATTCAACGATGCATGAATTAGGGGGGCAATGATTAAATTTTTTCGTTAATATTGCCTTCCATTTACTTTTGACGGCACCTGTACATCGGTAGCGGTTGGTGCGACGTTTCGGCAAAGCACGGCGTCCGACCCAACACTGCGTATGCGCAGTAAGACCGACTTTCAAGTCCTCACGCTCCACCAGACAACGCATGCGCAAAAAAGTAAGTTAAGCAAAGAGAATTCGTACCGCGGTAGCTGAGTGGCTAGAGCGCTCGGCTACTGAGCCGGAGTACCCGAGTTCGAACGTGACCGCAGCGGCCGCATTTCGGTGTAGGCGGAACGCAAAAGGCGCTGTGCGATGTCAGTGTACGTAAACTTCAGACTCACATTTCCCTCTACCACCTGCCGCCACCTCATCCACCTTACTCACCTGATCTATCCCTACTGAGCTTGTCATTTATGCCCGGCCACAGCCAGCCTCGACCACATCATTTGGGGGGCTGTGTTCGTCACTCCCCCCTAGACTGCCCTACGCAGCGCAGCGCCTGATCTCCAGGAAAAGATCCTAGATTGGGCTCAGAGGGTAGCGGAGGCCTACCCAGCCTAGGACATCTCTCCCTCCTTCGCTGCCTCCTTCCCTTTTGAGATAAAGTTGTCAATCAATTAAAAATATTCCTAGGTGGTTGAAATTATTCTGGAGCCCTCCGTCACGGCACCTCTTCCTCTCTTTCTTCTTTCACTCCCACCTTCCTTCCTTCCCTTACGGCGCAGTTGAGGTGTCCACCGAGATATGTGAGACAGTTCCCGAGCCACTTCCTTTCTTAACAATTAATTTTTTCAGCAACTGCAGGCCCCAAATAAACGTTTTAACAATCCACAATTACAGCAGCTGAAAAAATTGAAAATTGTGTCTTTTTTTTTGAGGACAGGAAATGTGGTTGTCTCACACCTCTGTGGAACAGCACTGTAAGGTAAGGGAGGAAGGTGGGAGTGAAAGAAAGAAGAGAAAGAGGTGCCTTGATGAAGGTCTTCGGAATAACTTCGACCACCTTTAACGTGCACTGACATCGCACAGCACACGGGCTCCTTTTACGTTTCGCCTCCATCGAAACGCGGCTGCCACGACCGAGTTCGAACCCGGGTACTCCGGCTCGGTAGCCGAGCGCCACCGCGGTGGGTGCAGCTGAACCCGGCTACATTCCTTTCTCGTTCAGGAAAGGATCGCGTGAGTCGGGAGGGATGACATCAGTTTTATGTTACTGCCGCCATCAACCTAGCTTCCTGCTCCAGTTGGTTAAATATGTTAAACGTGATTAAGCTACGGTAAATAACGGCGTGTGAGTTTCCCCATGAGACGAAATGGTGAACGTGCGAGCTCGTGCGTGTACACACCTCCGTGTAGACGGCCGACGTGGTGGAGAGGGTTCCGCACGCCAGCGCCAGCATGATGGCCATCAGGATGTCCGAGGAGCGCCCCTCGGTGACGAGGCAGTCCGCTTGGCTGCCCACCACAGCCAGCAGGATGAGGACGCCGGCCGTCCACTGCGCTGGCGTCACCGGGTTCCCGAAGTGGTACCTGCGACACCCACAAGAGGGACTTTCTTACCTGATGCTGAGGATTGATTTCGTGTGTGTGTGTGCGCGCACGTGCGTTTGGCGGTTTATGTAGAGAGGTTAAGAAAAGAATAGAAATCTGCCATGGGAATATCACAAGTGTCTGATTGTATGTTAGGCAGCAACGTATTGGTGTTCAAAGAAGCAAAGATAAAAAAAATGGCTGGGGTTAAACCCGGCTGAACCGGCTGAAGACGAGCCTCTCGTTCTTCGGTTTCTGCTTCAATGTTCGCACACTTCCTCGCTCTACTATTCGCCAACGTTCACTGTCGACGTTGATCATAAGAATAATCAGATTCAATCAGCCGTCTACATTGCACAGCCAGAGCACTAGTTCCAGCGCGCGACTCCACCATGGCTATCTCCAACGTCAAGCAACGCTTTGGGTTTTTTATTAGCTTATTGGCAAGTGATTTAAAATACATGTTATCTGTATGGAGTCAAACCTTGCTCCTGCATTACTTGGTTCTTTTCGTTGTACCAAGTTGGCTCCACATTTGATGAACGCAAGGAACAAACACGGGACAAAGAGCCTGGTCCATGTTCCTCTCTTGAGTTTGTCCTCTGTTGTACTAGCTTCACACGAATATATTGTATGTGTGTGAAGTTTCCTTAGCTCTTCCTTTTTTTCTTTCAAATGAGCTGCCGCCGCGGTGGCTCAGCGGTTATGGTGCTCGGCTGCTGACCCAAAAGACGCGGGTTCGATCCCGGCCGCGGCGGCTAGAATTTCTTTGGAGGAGAAATTCTAGAGGCCCGTGTACTGTGCGATGTCAGTGAACGTTAAAGAACCCCAGGTGGTCGAAATTTCCGGAGCCCTCTACTACGGCGTCTCTCATAGCCTTAGTCGCTTTGGGACGTTAAACCCCATAAACTAAACTTTCAAATGAGCTGATGCGTATATCTCCTGTTCTCGCAATAAAATTTTATTTGGGATTTGGCACTGATGCTGCGTGCTTTTACTTCAACAACTGCCTCAGAAGTGATAAGATTATGAGAATCCTGCTCACTTGTAGACGAAGAGCGTGAGGAATATCCTGCACTGGACGAACACGAGCCAGACGGCGGGCGTGACGTAGTGCAGCGCGTAGAAGAAGATGTTGTTGGTGAGCATGTAGATGACCGAGGGGATCAGGAACTTGAGCGAAGGGCGCATGCGCAGAGAGCCGCTCGTGGCCCCGTGCACGCCAGTCACGAGCAGGCACTTGAACGCCTCGGTCAGCGCCACCACCAGCGTCTGCTTCAGCGGGTACCGGCCTGCGGGCGCCGACGTAACGGACACTAAATATATTTACATTTGCACATACTGCCAATCCCATAACAGGAAGGGCACAGGTTGAAAACGAAAATAAGCAAAATTAAGGCAAATCGGCATACACAAGCGCATAAAGTAGATGCATGCGATGCATACATGCTCACCGTCGACCGTTGCGTCGCTCAGAGAAAATCGAAAAACAAAAAAAAATTATCGTCCTAACATGCCATTCAAGAAATTTTGAATGGCATGAAAAAAACCGTTTTTTTTCAGGGTTTTTTTCATGAAAAATTAGAAATTTTGTAAAACGTGACAAGAACAGATTTATTTGCAACTGCACAACGATCAATAATAATGCTTTGAAGTTCACTCGAATATGCGGTGATAGATGTCATAATGTGAAACGAACTTCTTGTTCTATTGCACCGAGAAGATAAATAATGATTAGCACTACAGGCGAATATGGAGATATAAATGTCATGTTTGTGGAATGAACTTCTTGTTCTATTGCACTAAGAAAGGGAACATGAAAACTGATCTATAAGTCACTCCATATCGGACTCAGAGTCACTGTAGCTGGATGCGGCACTACGCGCAGCAGCATGGATTGAAGCTGCGTCCACAGCTAGGTTCGACTGCACATGCTTTTGAACGCGTTCCCCTGAAAGCCTGTTGCGAATCCTTGTATGGACGTTTCCGAAGCGGGACCAGTTTCGTTCGCAGCTGGCGGATGATGGTGATATCTGCAGCAGTCGGCAAGCCAGAGAAGTTAGCGGCTGGTTGGTGCAAAGGTCTTGCCACCAGCTAGGTGGGGCCATGTGCTTCGCTGAAGACCCCTGTCCTGGACCAAATTCCTGCAGATGTCCTGTACTCTGCTGCGTTGGAAATCAAGAAGCTAGGCTTGTATTTGGCTGAAACCGCTTACGTGCACAGCAGCCTATGTTATTTATGCCATGTGTGTAGCGCGCTGTAGAATTTGCAGCCATTTTATTCTACTTTAGCCGTGAGTTCAAGTATTAGTATGTTTTTAAGTTAAGCCTGGATCTTATATGTTTATATGTGGCCTGGCCTTCAATCCGCGTACTCGCAGCACGAACAATTTAAAAGCACTACCTGGCAACAGCGATGACGACTGCTCTCCAGTCGTTCAACGATGCACGCTGTAATGGTTTTCAAAGCAAAAAGAAAAACCTGAACTAAAAGCAAGTAATCATGAAACCTTGAAATTGCATTGTGAAATTTTCGATGTTTCCATTTTTCCTCGTCTGAAAAAAACGAAAAAAAAAACCGTTTTTTTTTCCAAAATTGCAGTGTTTTTTTCAGGCCTTCACATCTCTAGTCCTAACTGCACAGAGGCGGCATATGACGATCAGTTTTGTTTTATACTGCGTTTAGGTAAGGTAATTAGCTTATTAGATCACAATTAGTCGTTAAATGCTCATCGTCTGCGGCGACGACGAACCAGAACAAAATTGCGCATGGACAGATCGATGGATGGATAGGAGCGCCCCCTTTGAAACGGGCTGGTGGCAATTGCCACCATGCTCAGTTTTTCTTTCTTCATTTTTGTTCAACTGTGTTGTCAATTCTCATTAAGATTCGCCATCTTCTTTACCTACGGTTTCCTATACTTCTAACCTTATGTCACATCTCTGCTTTTCAGCCACCAATTCTCCGATCGCTTTTTGCTAACTTCCACTGCAGTACCGCTGCGCAGCAGCGGTACTGTAGCGCCACCTAGTTCCAATTGGAGGAATAAAAATCTCTGCCTCTCCCGTAACCGAGAGTAGAGTAAGCATGAAATGTTTATGGGCCTAATGTCATCTCGGTGGACACCCGAACCGCACCGTACAGGAAGGGAGGAACGCCACCACCAGTTCAGCGCGATGCCTTGCCATTTGAACGCAAGGTTTTTTGAGGAAAGCAAATGGCGCAGTAATTCTCTGCCATCTCGGTGGACACCCGAACCACACCGTAATGGAAGGGAGGAACGCCACCACCCGTTCGGCGCGATGCCTTGCCCTTTGAACGCAGCGCTTCTGCCCCGGGCCCCTGTGCGCCTGCGCGGCTTTGCTTCGATGCGCGAAGCCCCTAAGAGATCACGTATGACAACGAAGTGTATCGTGGCATTTATGTGCTTTTTGCACGCGTTATTAGAAATCGGAAATTATAATTCCGTGCATTATCAAACGCACAGCGACTGATATCTTGATAAACATTGAGAAGGCACTGGCAGCAGTTATTTTTTGTGACTCCTTTGAAGACCAACCGGCGCTTGCATGCCGGTCGCGTAGGAGGGCTTAGAGAGTCTCGTTAAATCTCGTGAAGTCTCGTACGGTGCCCGGATGTTCTCGTTTCAGAGCCCGGATGACTGGAATTCAGTGCCCGGATGACTGGAATTCAGTGCCCGGATGAGTGGATTTCAGTGCCCGGATGAGTGGGTTTCAGTGCCCGGATGACGGCTCTAGGTCTCGGCGTGACGTCACCACACTGCCGACAACGGGGGCTAAAAGCATTTCATGCTTAATATTCTGCAGAAGAGTGTGCGGACAGAACGCTAGTTCCTCCAGCAGACACGAGATGGCGGTACCTGGACCATCGCTGCAAGAGCAATGAACTGCATTGGACGAACCAGCTTCATTCAAAGCAGTTGGGAGCTTGCCTTCTCTATGCTGGCGGTCACATAAAGTAATGTTGGTATATCCGCACCGCCTAAGTCCGCACCGCCTAAGGCGCAACTGGCTGGGGGCGGTGACAGGAAGCATTAAGTTGGTCATACGAGCAGAGACATTTAGCATAGCGCGTACCGCTACCACGCCGCCAGTGCGCACGCGCCGATTGGTCCCACCGCGGCAGGCAGGCGTGCGCGCAGTTGGCCGACACCTGGCGCCATCTGGGGCCGTCAGGGCGATCTGCGCATGCTCAGTGGCTGCGCGTGGTAGCGGTGGCCATAGAGTTTCTTACGATTACATAGAGGGAAATCTGGCGCCCCTTCTATGGGAGTTTGCGTGGAGCCCCCTCAAGACCACTTCAGCCACCATGGGCGCTCAATGCATCATGGGCCGATGAGCTACCGGCTGCAGAACCACAACTTCTGGCCAAAAAGTAATGCAAAAATAAACGCTGTTCGATAATCAAGGATGTCCTAACATTCAATATCCTGCCCAATGATTGCAACGAATGAGCAGAAAAGCAAGTAAATGCAAAGTTTGCCCAAAATAAGAGATGGCTTGCTCTCCTACTGGCCAAGTATTGAACACTACAAAGGCTAATAATTTGCGCTTAACAGGCGCACTTTTAAAATTAAATATGTTTTCAGAAAAAATGTTGTTGCTTAAACACTTTAAAAGGTTTTTTTAATGGCATTTCGGAAATGCGAAACTTTTTACTAGCGTGGCATGCTGTTGCGTTTTCGCTACTATGGCTTTTGCACAGTGCGTTCGCGCCAGAGTCGTCTGCGCACACACGAACAGCGTTTTCGGAATAAAACATCTCAGTAACGCCACTCTGTGTTCCCTAAAAATGCCGGCTGTCCTGCACCGAGTAGCTCACCGCCCCATGATGCTTTGAGCGTTCATTTTGGCTGAAATGCAGCGCCGCCAGCTTTCCCTCGAAGTAACAGTAAGAAACTCTATGGCGCTGGCGGTACGCGCATCTCAGCATCTGTTCAAGAGCAGCAATAAGGCTACGAGGGAAAGCTACTCAGAGGAGGAGGAGGAAATGCAGGGAGGTTAACCTGAAGGGGAAACCGATTTGCAACCCTTCGCTCGGGGAAATGGATGAAAGGACATAAAGATGAAGGAGAAAAGGAAGTAGCTTTCACAGTACCTTCTGAGGTGAAAAAAATTCGTCCCGGTCCGAAAAGAATTTCGAAAACGGTTCTAATGTGTCTTCGAGATTCTTTCCTGTAACTTTCCTACCATTCCTGGCTAAAATAGCCGCCGCTCTCGTGCTCAGGTCCTATGGTTCTTTTCATTCTGCTACGTTAAAAGTTATCCTGCAGCGCACCCTCGCGGCAAATCGGCCTCAGTTTCTCGATGACCCACCTCGGTTTCGGTAGCGGAGGGAGTAGCTGAACACCATCTTGCCGACGTCCGTGAATGTGGTGGCGGCGGACAGCAGCAGGGCTAACCGTAGCGACGTCGCCTTCCGCTGCAAGGACGAGGGCTCGCAGGGCTCCTCGTCCGCTGGGATCTGCAGAAAGAGTGGGACAAGGTGGTTATGAGGAAAGAAACGGAACAGTAACTAGGGAAGGGTCCTTTAACGTGCACAGGCACCGTACAGTACGCGAATGTCTTTTGCATGAAAATGAAAATTTGTTTTAAGGAAAGGAAATGAGAGTAACTGCCACTTCTTGGTCGTTGATCGGTTATTAGGAAATGAAAGGCGCGGTAGCTGTCTCGCTCCTTGGTGGACACACCACACGCGCATTAAGGGAAAGGAAGAAGGTACGAGTGAAAGAGGAGAGAGCTGCCGCATTGGAGCGCTCCGGAATAATTTCGACCACCTAGCGATCTTTAAGGTGAGCTGACATCGCGCAGCACACGGGCACATTTCGCGTTTCGCTTCCATCGAAACGCGGCCGCCGCGGTCGGGTTCGAACTCGGGTACACCGGCTCAGTAGACGAGTGCCTTAAATGTATAAAATTTGTTTTGAGGAAAGGAAATGACGCTGTAACTGTCCAACATATCTCGGTGGACACTCGAACCGCGCCGTAAGGGACGGTAGGAAGATGGGAGTGAAAGAAGGAAGGAAGAGGTGCCGTAGTGGAGGTCTCCGGAATAATTTTGCCGCAGTCGGGTTCGAACCCGGGTACTCCAGCTCAGCGAGTTAAATCTTTGATGGATACTTGAACCGCGCCGTAAGAGAAGGGAGGAAGGTGGTAGTGAAAGAAGAGAGAAAGTAATAACATAGTGGAGGGCTCCGGAATGATTTTGACCACCTGGGGATCTTTCAGGTGCACTGACATCGCACAGCACACGGGCGCCTTGCGCGTTTCGCCTCCCGAAAAAACGCGCCCGCCTACATTCCCTAGCTATTGGTTATCGGAAATAGATAGGCGTTGTAACTACGTCACTTTCCGGTGGACAGAGGACGGGAGTGCACTGTGGGATAAATGACGGAAAAGGGATCAAAGAAAAAGGCTTACTAGTGAAGGGTTCCGGATTCGACCACTTATGTGTGTTGACATCGCACACCACATGGGCGTATTGTGGATTCCGGCCGCCGTGGTGGTGCAGTGGTTATGGCGCTCGGCTGCTGACCCGGAAGACACGGGTTCGTCCCGATCGCGGCGGTCGAATTTCGATGAAGGCGAGATTCTAGTGGCCAGTGTACTGTGCGATGTCAGTGCACATAAAAGAACCCCAGGTGGTAGAAATTTCCGGAGCCCTTCACTATGGCGTCCCGGCTCCTTCACACGTACGGTGCCCTTCATAGCCTGAGTCACTTTGGGACGTTAAACCCCTTAAACCATAAACCAACCTCCGTCGAAACGCACCCCACGGCCGGGATTGAATCAGCGTCCTCGGGCTCGGCAGTCGAACTCGCGAGTGAACCACTGCGACGGGTTCACGCCGCGAGTATTAAGGCGACAGCCTTTAATGTCTCATACTGTCGTTAGCAGACGCGTCGGCAGCCCTGTCGACGGACGCGTCGGCAGAAGTGTCGACAGACGCGTCGGCAGATTTGCCCGCCTTTCGGCGTCACTGCTTAAAAAGAAACTGCGTCGAGGATGGGGATCGCACCAGGGCGATCGCACCAGGGCGCACCAGGGCGGAGACACTACCACTCCGCCACGAAGGCTCAAGGTTCGAGCATGAATAAAGGCGCATCTACTGAATGCATGGGTTTCATAAATAAAATAAAAGGAATAAAGTCAAGAAAAGGAAAAATAAAAATAAGAAAATAAACAAAAAATAAAACAAAATAAAATAAGATATGAAAATAAAAACAATAAAAATAAGAAAAGAAGCGAAAAAAAAATATGACAAAGTTTGGTTTGGTTTATTGGGGTTTAACGTCCCAAAGCAACTGAGGCTATGAGGGACGCCGTAGTGAAGGGCTCCGGAAATTTCGACCACCTGGGGTTCTTTAACGTGCACTGACATCGCACAGCACACGGGCCTCTAGAATTTCGCCTTCATAGAAATTCAGCCGCCGCGGCCGGGATCGAACCCGCGTCTTTCGGGCCAGCAGCCGAGTGCCGTAGCCACTGAGCCACAAAGTAAAAGTAAATAAATCAAACAGTGTGCCAGGAAACGCTTTCCCCTTGCAGCACTTTAGAGAGCCGAAGTGCCCCCTGAATTTTCACGGGTGTCCATCGAGATATGCGAGGCAGTTACTGCGTAATTTCCTTTCCTCAAATACAATTTTCAGTTTCATTACGGCCCCTCTTTCTCTTTCTTCTTTCACTCCCACCTCCTCCCTTCCTGTAGGGTGCCGTTCGGGTGTCCACCGAGATGACAGAGAATTTCCTTTCCTCAAAAAGCGTTGCGTTCAAAGGGCAAGACATCGCGCCGAATTGGTGGTGGCGTTCCTCCCTTCCTTTACGGTGATGTTCGGGTGTCCACCGAGATGACAGAGAATTACTGCGCCATTTCCTTTCCTCGAAAAGCGTTGCGTTCAAGGGGCAAGACATCGCGCCGAATTGGTGGTGGCGTTCCTCCCTTCCTTTACGGTGAGGTTCGGGTGTCCACCGAGATGACAGAGAATTACTGCGCCATTTCCTTTCCTCAAAAAGCATTGCGTTCAAAGGGCAACGCACCGCGCCGAATGGGTGGTGGCGTTCCTACCTTCCTTTACGGTGCGGTTCGGGTGTACATCGAGATGACAGAATTACTACGTAATTTCCTTTCCTCAAAAAGCGTCGCCTTCAAAGGGCAAGGCACGATCGAGCGGCCGTGGGCAAGGCATCGCGCCGAACGGTTGGTGGCGTTCCGTGGACTCCCTGGCAGCGCTACAACACGCTGTCGCGTTCCACTCCTAAAGGCGAAGCTTAAGCGTCATTAATTAGCAGTTAATTAGTGTATAGTCATTAATCAGTAATGAGTTACTAATTAGTAATTTGCCATTACTTCGCCATCAATTATGTGTGACGTCATCCAGTGGTGACGTCTCCAGTGTCACATAGGCAAAGTGGTGCGGAAAACGCTTTCGCCTCTACGCACTTTAGACAGTCAAAGTGCCCCCTGATTTATTTATAGCGCCTGAGGCGTATAATTTGAAAGGTTTGGTTGGTTTGGTTTATGGGGTTTAACGTCCCAAAGCGACAAAGGCTATGAGAGACGCCGTAGTGGAGGGCTCCGGAAATTTCGACCACCTGGGGTTCTTTAACGTGCACTGACATCGCACAGTACACGGGCCTCGAATTTCTCCTCCAAAGAAATTCAGACGCCGCGGCCGGGATCGAACCCGCGTCTTTCGGGCCAGCAGCCGAGCACCATAGCCACTGAGCCACCGCGGCGGTTAGGGTAGTAACGGTGAATGCGGGGCAGGGTATGTTTAGCAATGCGATATCATCAAATAAAGTCTCTCTTTCTGCACTCGATCGGACTAGGCTGTGGACGGTGTCGGTTAAGCCTGACTGGCCTAGAACCACTTAAGTGAAAGGTGCTGCAGTGGCGTGCCTCCGTAGCTCTCACGAGGCTAGTGAGTCCGAGAAAGATGGCGAAAGGCCCCGAAACAAAAGCACTTCACTACAACGAATTGTGCAGGAAAAAATCCTTCAGACTACCCAACCCCCTTTGGCTAAGTGTGATGCCGCCAGCTTATATCCCGGCCACATTTTCTCGCTTATGCTGGTAACAGTATTTTCGGCCCGCAAATGAACGTGTTGGTTTCGGTTAAAACATATGCTGAGATTTTTGTATAATGCTATCAGTGCAAAATAAACCGCCTATTGACCGGAACGCGCCCAGACGAACCTAAATGCCACGGCGTTTAGGAGGGCGTTGTCAAAAGTTTAGAGCTCGGGGGGTTTGCTTGTAAGCCGTGTTGTGGGGCTCCTGTAACGTTAGTAGAAGCCATACCCGTTGAAGGGGTTAGTATCGAAAATATTTTTAACTTCAGGGAGAATTAGATCGCTACGGATGCATTACAAGCCACATGGTGCGGACCAGAAACAAACTCGCTGTGTTCTTTTAACCAAGGGGGTACCTATATATGCTCATATGTCCCATCCTATATGGGCATACATAGGTCCCTATATATGTTCATATGCTCGCTCCTATATGTAGTACATACAGAACTTATATACTCAACTCTCCCCGTATGCTGCTGGGCAGCAACTCGGTAAACGCAGTTCCATCCATTCTTCTCCCACTGTACATCGTTTCGCGTAGCATGCGCTCATACTCGCGGTACCGGTCGCTCAAGTCTTACTTTGTCCATCGTGCGAAACCTTCCCGGGACTCGAAATTTCAACAGCGCATTATAGTTGGTTGGTTGGCCTCAAATAAGATGGCACACACCCACTACGGGGGAGTGGCCAAGACACAGGCGGTGAACTGCTGGAAAGAGGAGCTTTTGTAGAGGAGGAAAAGGAGTAAAAAATTCAAGGGACACTGTCTAAAGTGCATAGAGACGAAAGCGTTTTCCGCACCACCATGACTGCCTCTGCGGTACTGGTGACATCAACACTGGATGACGTCACACATAATTAAGTACTATTTACTAAGTGATGGCAAATTACTAATTTAATGGCTAATCACTGAATAATTAATACTAATTAACTGCTAATTAATGACGCTTAAGCTTCGCCTTTAGGAGTGGAACGACAGCGTGTTGTAGCGCTGCCAGGGAGTACACGGAACGCCACCAACCGTTCGGCGCGATGCCCTTTGAACGCAACGCTTTTTGAGGAAAGGAAATGGCGCAGTAATTCTCTGTCATCTCGGTGGACACCTGAACCGCACCGTACAGGAAGGGAGGAAGTGGGAGTGAAAGAAGAAAGAGGGGCCGTAATAAAGAAAATGAATATTGTATTTGAGGAAAAGAAATCACGCAGTAACTGTCTCACATATCTCGGTGAACACCCGTCAAAAGCGTGACACCTCTGCTGACAAGCTTCTGCTGACAGCCTCCTGTCGACAACGATGAGGTATGAAAGGCTTTCGCTTTAATAGGGTATAGGCTGACAGATTGGACAAATCAACGACAGGGGATCTGACCTGTTAGCTGGGAGATCGAAGACGGGACGATGGCTTTATGTGCAAACTCGAATGCAGGGCATGTAATGGTTCAACTTTGCACTGACTGAAAGAGAGAAAATAAAATAAAATAAATAATATAAATAATTAATTTAAATAATTAATTTAAATAATAAAATAATATAAATAAATAAATTTCAATAAAATAAATATTAGAAAATCAAAAATCAAAATAAATTGCAAAAAATAAAATTAAAATTAGCATGGGAGTCGCATTGTTTCTAGAAGAAAATTTTGTACAGCACAGCGGGCACTTCTGTTGCTTCGTCCAAGCGAAGAAGCGCCAAAGGAAAGAACAACCGCAGTGGACACAGGCAGACCTAGGTGGTGAAACGGAATTTCTAATAGGCGCCTCCTCAAAGAAGAGAAGCGGCGGCAGAACAGCATGTAGTGATCCACCGCCTCAGGCTCGGCACAAAACGGGCATAGTGGAGAAATCGCCAGGCCAGATCTATGAAGGTAGAAATTTAGCTTAGGAACCCGGCATCACAAATGCGTGAAAGAGACCTCTAGTCTGTGCGAGCGCCAGTCTTTGCTACTCCAAGGATGCAGAAGATGCTGCTATTCGAGAGGTGACGTAAGCACCGAGGCTGGAAATTCCTGAAATAATGTGTAACTGCGAAACCCACTGCACAGGTTGGCAGGACAGCTATTATTGGGCCGCAGAGAGAGGCCCTTGCTAAGGAATCTGCAACCTCATTTAACTGAATGCCCACGTGATCCGGTACCCAAAGCAACCGCACCGAATTTAGATGGAGCGAGATCAGCTGCCTAAAGACGAGTAATACCCGTGACTCAGTGGACGGTGGTAATGGAGAGCACACAGATAGAGAGCCCGCCATAACCATGACTTGGGAAACGGTAGGATCTAATTTACGTGCTAATAATTCGGCCAGATAAATTGGAGGGAAGTCAGGAAGACGGAGAGGAAAGGACCGTCCCAGTGTAGGTGAAAAAATGTCCACACTTGCCTTTTCATGATCCTGCGAGGCATCGGTAGCAATGGGGCTATGAGCGCACAATTCGACGGCACGGCTATCCATCTTCTTCGCCATCTTCGTTTGTTCTGGGGATTGGCGCGCGCTGGCGGTTTAGGGCTGGCCATGGCTTAAAAGGGACACGGAGGCTATTTCAAATCAGTCTGATTAAAACGGCGTACAAAACCTCTCGCAGTAAAGCACAACGGAGGATCCACGAAGAATGAGTAATTTATTGATAAGAGTACTGATTTATTTCTTTTCTTTTTTTAAATGCGTATTCGGTTTTTTTTTTAATTTGTTGATTCTAGTGCGATCGACTGTACCGTGGCGCCGCCAGGGTGGTTTAAAAAAATTACCGACGATTACGTTACTTCCTAATGCGAAATTTGAGCGCAGCAAATAAGCTGCTTCACCTTTTCGATAGATTGAGGCAAAGGAATCGAGCAACACATGTATGCGCTATCACAGAATTTTTTTTTATTTTTCACACGTATTCCTTTAACAAAGACTCCACTAACGGTTCTTGACAGTCATGAAGGAAGCTTTGTGGTTGGAGAAATAGACTGATATATGTTCGACTTGGTACACCAATGCTTGATTCTCAAAGACGAGATCTATACAAGTGCCTCGCGAGGTTGTCACAGCCGTGGGACGCGTTACGAGCGAGAGGAACGGGATGTTCTCCCGCATAAGTGTTAGGAAATTGCTGTTTGTCTTTATGTCAACATTAAAGTCCCCCACTACTAACATCGGTGTGGATCGATGGACGGTTAATGCGAGTTGCAGGAAGTGCACGACGTCTTTCGTGAGTGCGGTAGGGGCGAAGTAGGCAGCTACTACCAGCAAGCCGTTGGGCAACTTTGCGGCGCACAGTTCGCCAACTTCATGTGACGTGCCAAACATTTCGACTGGTATTGCAGAGAGACCTGTGCGCAAGTAGATAGCGACTCCCGCCGCTCTGTTGTGGTCTCTGCGAGCACCACAGCAGTATAGGAAATCTATGATTTCGAGAGGCTCTTCGGGATCCGTCCAGATTTCAGCAAAGCAAAGTACAGAGGAATGGCGCAGAATGTGATCGTGGTGTACGTCCTTGGCATGTGCGGCAAGGGAGCGTACGTTAAGAATGTGGTTGTGAATGATGAATCAAGTGCTCCCAGCGAATGACGCGTCCATTGGCTGTCTGCGTGTGTTACTGATGTGTGGTTAACATGTTAAGCTTCGCAAGAGTGGAACGTGACAGCGTCTTGCAACGCTGCCAGGTAGTCCACAGAACGCCATCGCCAATTCGGCTGTACGCCTTGCCGGACGGTAAATTTATTTTTTGAGGAAAGGAAATGTATCTGTCTCGCATATCTGGGTGGACACCTGCACCTCGTCGTAAGGGAAAGGGGGAAGATGGGAGTGAACGAAGACGCCGTATTAGCTAGACGCGCCTTTGTTCATTCCAAACCATTCAGCTGGCATTACGGAGTGGCTAGCGTGCTCGTATCGCACTCCGGAGACCCTGGTTCGATTCCCCAACTCGACCAATTTCGTTCTCGGTTTTATTGATTTATGCGGTCTAACTAGAAAGGTTAATTAGGCTTTCATATTTATATTATTGTATTTCTATCCATCGTGTTCTGTCATTAACCTGTCAATTGTTGGAACTGTCTAGGATGTTCGACACAACGTATATGAAACGAGCAACGTCTTACTGAGTGGGGAAGTGCGTGGTGGTGGTGGAGGGACGCGGCTTCGTACTTATCTGTTTTTTTCAGCAGCGTCTCCTTCCGCGGACGCTGTTGTCGCTGCGGCGCGCGTCTTTCTTTTCTTTTCTTCTGACATCTTCATTCTCCTCTATATTAATTAGGCTAATTGATTAATTAAGCAATTAACTGAACTCAGTCCAACTTAGTTGCAGCATCACTATACGATCCCTTTGATTGGTTGCATGGTTACTAGCCAAAGTACAATTGGCCCCATTTGAAATTCGCGCACTGTGACGTCACGAGCATTTCGACCAATTGAAAAGCGTGACATTGGGGGCGGAGCTGGTTACGAGGCCGACGCCGACGCGAAACCCAGGAACGGACGCCAAAGAGCTGCGCTCTAAAAAAAGTTTTTTAGACCTCTTTGGGTGCCGCGGCGTAGATACACAGGCTACTCGGCACCCTGAGGATGTTCAAATAAAGTAGCGGTCAACCGACAATCATTTCAGGCTCTCCGCCATCAAAAGCAACTGGCACGTAACTGGCTGACTGGCTGGTTCAGTGGCTTGGGCTCAAGAAAGGACAACAGAGCCCTCTGGAGGACTTCCAGACGCATGGAAAACAGGAGGCAAATTAAAGATCATGCCAAAAGAATCCGGCTCGCCCTACATTTCACGCCGAAGGAGTTCGCATATCAGGAAGCAGCTCTTTTCTTCCCAAATCTTGCGTTGTCTCCCACCGTACCGCCGTCAAATAACACGGCGGACAAGACGGTAATAAGATCTCCGCGTAACACATATATCTAGCGGCTGCCACAAATGAATCGAGCGAAAGAACAATGCCGGGACATGATAACATTCCGTACGATGTCTAATAATTTGGGAGAGGTAATTGATGCCCGTTTGGGTGCGATAAATGAGGTATGGCAAAGAGGGAAAATTGCACAAGAGTGGAAGCTTGGCCGCCGCGGTGGCTTTGTGGTTATGGCGCTCGGCTGCTGACCCGAAAGACGCGGGTTCGATCCCAGCCGCGGCGGTCGCATTTCGATGGAGGCTAAATTCTAGAGGCCCGTGTACTGTGCGAGGACAGTGCACGTTAAAGAACCCCAGATGAATTTTCCGGAGCCCTTCACTACGGTGTCCCTCGTAGCCTGAATAGCTTTGGAACATTAAACGCCCATGAAGCATAAAATTGGTCGTCACCCCCATACCAAAGGCTGGAAGACTTCCAACCGGAATGAAATCATTGAGACGTGTATAATTAGCGGCCACAATATGTAAAATTTATGAGAAAATGGTTGCCACTTGCTTATCGGAATGGCTTGAAAATGAGCGAAAATGCCCTCCATGATGAATCACATACAGCCTACCCTACCACAGGCTAAAGAGAGATGAAGCGATTCACATGGACGCCCAAATCAGGAAAGTATACGTAATAGTGCCAGGGCTACCACCCACCACACCAACACAAAAACTATTAGAACTAGGCATATGCAACACCTACCAGGAGTACAAGAGAGTGACTCTGTAATCCCACAAACAAAGACTATGACAGTCGAAAACGGGCAGAACACTACAGGGTGGCCAGACATACCAGGACATTATCACATAGATGAAAACTACAACGGACAATATCAGAGGAACTTCAGTCATAAGCCCAGTACCAAAGAACATTAGCCCTGTCCACAACCAGGTATGCTAGCATCCTCAACACACAAAACACGCACAAGAGACCAAGTCACCAATTGGAAGAGATTTCAAACACATTTTCATGTCTTTACATATATAACAAAATATGGTCAGCGCAAAAATCACCGAAGACAGTTTCGAAATTCTAAAGTTTGCTTGGCCTTGAGGTCAACCCACTGCCGCTTTTCCGAACCACTTGGCGCGGAATCACTGGGCCACTTCGGAGCCACGCGTCTCACTCGATTGCAACGAGACGTCTGGCGAAGGAGCGGCGGTGCATCTGCCACCACCGACGCGCGCGCTCGTTCTGCCGCTACTGTGTGACGTCACGGTTGCTATGCACAGCTGCGCCCAAAAACCGGCTCGCCGGTTGCTAAGGAGAGGAGGAGGTTGCGCCGCTGCGTGGAGGAGAGGCCACAGTTGGCACGATTCCAGCTCACGGACGGACACCGCGAGCATGAGCCATTAAAGGCTTTCGCCTTAATACCCATCGAGCCACTGCTAGTTCCACTACGAGGAAAGCCGGTGGGGTGTGTTAGTGTATGTACTCGCGGATGGTACAGAAAAATCCCAGCAATAGCAAGAAAAACAGGTTGACGCCATAAGCGGCCGTATGACGCACACAACAAGCCGAGCACCGCCATTTCAGACAATCATATACATGGCGTTCGACTCTATATACTCTACACTGGCCGACCTCAATGTGGCACCACATTTCCCGACAACATTCGTACCAAAATGGTGACGTAACCGTTTGTCGTACAACGCGGCGGGTGGTGCCACATGATTTCTCGTTGCATGTATAGCTTACATGTGCGAGTAAAGTTGAAGGCTAGTTCGCAACAGAGATTTGAACCGACGACATATGCACAATGAATTATATGCTTTCCCAGTCTCTTTACCTTCTCTTCAAGATGCGCTGAATGGAATCTGACATCGCCTTTTTGCCGCGGGAACTAGATTTGCACGTTCCGAGCAGTCTTAGAAACTTCGAATTATTGCCCTGCGCGGCCGGTTTCCCTAATTTAAATCGAATTAACGTTCGTTCCCGCCTTTTTTTTTTAAATTCACCGCAGGCTGTAGGAGGAGTCAATCAACGCATGGAGTGTCTTTCAGGCAGTCGCGTGGCGGCTTTGCTTTCGCTTTTATTTTGTTGTTTAGGCTTCCGTGAATAAATAGATCTAGTCAGAGACTAGATAGGTGCAAATTAGGCCTACGGAAATAAAAATACGCGTGGAGTCTTTGCTTTCGCCGAGCATTACTTATCACTCCGCCGACGGCAGAGCGCAAGTCGCCACGGGACTGGTTAAAAGGGTTAACTCCTCCCACCGTCTGCGTAGAATTCAAAAAAGAAAAAAGGCGGGAGCAGGGATGTTTAATCGGATTTATATTAGGGAAACCGGTCGCACAGGGCAACGATTCGAAGTTTCTAAGAACGCTCGGAACGTGTAGATGGAGTTCCAGCGGTAAAAATACGAGATCAGATTCCTCTTCAGTTTGAACCGTTCTAGCGACTTATATGCACCTTCAGTAAAAGGCGAAAGATTAAGGCGGGTTTCGAGGAGAGGTCTGAGCTTCCCAAGCATATACGCCAGCTTCTGGTCATTCCTCCGATACTTCGGAACATGCACCCAGATTTCCACGCTGAATGTCGTGTAGAGCGAGCCAAATCGTTAGGCAAACGCTTTCTTAATGATGCTTCTGTGGTATACATAGATGCAGCAGATTCTTCGGCTGACAAGATGGTAGCTGTGGTCACATAGAACGTCGTACACTCATAACTGGCGGCACTATACGCACTCAGCTCACACATGTTGGAGAAGAAACAGGCATTGCTCTAGCCCTTGCGGGATCCTCGCCAGAAACCATTGTCAGCGACTCAAAATTGGCGATACGAAACTACACGTTGGTAAGAACCCCGACTCCGTTGTGCTCACTGATTCCCAGAACGCCTGTCGCAACTTCAATAACGGATTAATTCACAAGTCAGGGTTGTCATTGCTGACTAAGCATCCACCCAACTAAGTCTCAGTCATCTGGTTCCCCGGTCACCTGGAACTACCAGGAGGAAACGAAGCCGCCCACAGGCATGCCCGAGCTCTTCTATACCGGGCGTCTCCCCCTGATGACCATGAAGGGTGCCGCGACCTAATAGGTTTAGCAGTGTATGCTGATAATCTCGCGCCACACAGAACAGCCAGAAAGGAGTACCCAACACCACACAAATCCCTCAATAAGTTAGAAGAGAATACCCTTAGGAGACTACAAACCAACACATACCAAACACCAGCTAAATTACACCAGTGGTACCCTACACTATACTCTCCGCAGTGTCCACATTGTGGAGAGGTAGCTAACCTCTACCATATGGTGTGGGCATGCCAATATAATCCCTTAGTTGACCCCATTCCCAACCCCTCGGAGGAGCAGCGGGAGGCTATTCTGCTCAGCGATGATCCTGATCGTCAGCACTGGCTGGTGGGGAGGGCCAGCGCAGCAGCAGCAGCCAGTGGACTACCGGACTAGGCGGCCCACCCACATGTTCTGAGAATATTGAAGAAATAAAGATGTTTGTAATTAACCAATCAATCCCCACAAGCAGCACGGATTCTGAAAAATGATCAGCCCACGCAGCGCATTCACCTAATCTTGACACCTGCTCATGCCTCCCTTGCTGGCAATGAGGCGGCTCATAACCCAGCTCAAGAACTGTCCCGCCGAGCTGGGTCGTGTAGCCCGCCCGCCCTATACGCCGGCAAGGACTGTTTGTTTTCTTAGAGAAATCCTGCAGCACTACAGGCCTGCAGGACTCAGATTCCCCCCAGCAGATAAAACGCTCTCCAAACAACAGACCAAAGCCTGGCGTAAACTTCGAACTAACACCTATCCAAATCCCGAATTGTGTAGCTTCTGTTCAGAACGACTCTACTCAGACAAATGAAAAAATTGTGATAGCAAAGCCGATCTCAATCATATGATCTGGAACTGCCCGCAGACCCTACCCGCGAGTCGATTCACTACTGACTATGATCATTGGGAGGCTCTATTGCTCAGCCCCGACCCGGGGACACAGATCAAGTTCCTCCAGCTGGCTGAAGACGCCGCTGCTGACCAAGGGACAGCGGCCGTCGTTTAAGCGGGGGCGGAGGCTTAGGGTCGCTCCTCTGTATCCGCTGGAAGTAAAGGTTCACCACCATCCCCTTCACTGCACCTTTAAGGAGAATATTGTGCGATGCCAGTGCACGTTAAAGACCCCGGGTGGTCGAAATTTCCGGAGCCCTCCACTACGGCGTCCCTCATAGCCCGAGTCGCTTTGTGACGTTATACACCATAAACCAAAAACCAAACTAATTGCGCATCACTTTTTTGACATTTGAAATAAAAGCCTGGTGTGACCAGCGGATTTCAATGTTACTAGGTACGTTCACTCAAGTATTATTCGTGTACCCTTGAAAAAAAAAAGCGCTAGCTTTTGAAATCAACGCATGGCTAATAGACCGCTCAGCATTCGGATGTTGCAGTATTCTGTACGGAGCCTTCGACTACGCTCAGTAATATGAGGTTGGATTCGGTCACATTTGCGCCGAGAGGAGGGAGCTGTTCGTTGGTGTTATACCTTTAAGGTTGTACGCTGGAGTAGACCGTATCCATCGATGCAGGTCCAGAATATTGTCGTATAAATGCAGGCGTTCAGCGTCGCGAACGCAGGGTCCCATAAGACAGTGAGTGAGTGAGTGAAAACTTTATTAGCTCTAGATTCGGATTGTGTTCGGCGGTTTTGAGATGGCTTCGTCCATCTTGTTCAAAGGTCGGTTGCCCTTAGTCCAGGGCTCCGCTGGATGCTGCTGCCAGTTTTGCTCGCCGAATCAGACCTTCTTGGTCGACCCGACGATCGCTGGAGAGCACTCCCTCCCATTGCTCCGCACTCGGGTTTGTTATCACTGGTACCACGCTTATCCTCTGGCATGCCCACGTTATGTGGTACAGCGTGGGGGGTTCTTGGCACCAAGGGCATTTGTCATTGTATTGTGTTGGATATATTTTGTTGAGTACGTGTAGGTTCGGGTAGGAGCCCGTCTGTAGCTGTCTCCACGCGACAGAGTCCTCTCTGCTAAGGGAGTTGTCCGGTGGTGGATACCGCTTTCTGCAGCCCTTGTAATAATTTAGAATCGCCGAATAATCTTGGGGTACAGGTTCGTTCCCCTCGAGGTCGCCTACGTTGGATGCTCGGTAATAAGTGTACCCTCGAGCTATCCTGTCCGCCTCTTGGTTCCCTGTTACTCCCGTATGTCCCGGCGTCCATACTATCGTATGCCTGATTGGTTCTTCGTTTGTTTGTCGTTGTGTTATGTGGCCCCCAGAGCGGAGTATGCGGAGCGCTCTGTGCCCTATTCTGCCGCGTAGGTAGTTGCGGCATGCTGTTTGTGAGTCTGTAAGGATTTTTAGAGACCGTTTAGACCGATAGCCCTCCGCTGCCGCTAGAGCGACGGCCGCTTCCTCAGCCTCGACTATCGTACAGTCTTGTAGTGATGCGCTGGTGATCTCGCGTAGGGTTGAGTCAATCACCGTTGTTACCGCATTGCTGTTGTGCTGCCCCGCTGTTCTGGTGTATGTGGCTGCGTCCACGTATACCGTCGTTTCTTGGGGTGCTAATGTCTTTTGTAGGTATTCAGCCCTTGCCTCTCTGCGTGCTTTGTGTAGGTTGGGATCCATGTTCCGGGGTATTGGCGTTACTTTTAGTGTGTTGCGATATTCGTCCGGAATTGTTTCTGTCCTCTGTATTTCTTGAATTTGATCGGCGCGGCCCAGTTTCTTTAGGAGCTCCCTGCCAGATGGGGTCTGTTGTAGTCTGCGCAGTTGGGAGACTAGTTGTGCCTCTCTCAATTCATCGAAAGTGTTGTGTAGTCCTAGGGCTAGGAGCTTTTCAGTTGAAGTGCTGTGAGGAAGGTGGAGTGCGGTTTTGTAGGCTTTGCGTAGAATCACGTCCGCCTGTTGTACCTCACTCTTGATGGGATTATAGTAGGGGAGGCTGTATGTCACTCGGCTGACTACCAGGCTTCTGACCAACTTAAGTGTGTCCTCCTCTCGCATGCCATGACGTCTGTGTGAGATGCGCGTGATCATGCGGGCCACTTGTAGAGTGGATGCTTTGAGTAGGGCGAGAGTGTGAGTGCAGCGTTGGTTTGACTGTATCCACATCCCCAAGATTCTGATGAGTGTTTTTTCCGGTATTGACTTCCCGTCGAGGTAGACGTTCAACTTTAAGTCGTCGCTAGTGGGGACTGTGCGATTTTGTTTTCCTCTCCAAACTCTTAGGAGCTCCGATTTCTCGGTGGAGCATGCTAGCCCTCTTTCTCTGACGTAGTTCTCTACGCAGGTGGCTGCCTTTTGTAATTTCTCTTCTTTCTCTCCGAGCGAGCCTGTGTTGACCCAGATGGTGATGTCGTCGGCATACATGGCATGGTGTATGCCGTCGATTGCTTTTAACTGTTTTGCCAAGCCAATCATGGCTATGTTGAAGAGCGTAGGGGAGATGACCGATCCTTGAGGTGTTCCTTTATTTGGAGTAAGAAATTTGTCTGATCTGAGCTCTCCCAGGCCAATCGTTGCCGTTCTATTTGAGAGGAAGGCTTTGACGTAGCCGTAGATTCTCCTTCCGCAGTTCAGGTCGTTCATGCCCGTAAGGATAGCCTCGTGACTGACATTGTCAAAAGCCCCCTTGATGTCCAATGCCAGTATTATGTTTTCTCCGCTCTTGGGGACGTTCCCAAGTACTTCTTCTTTGATTTGAAGTAGTACATCTTGGGTCGATAGTTTTGCTCTGAAACCGAACATGCTGTGGGGATACAGTTCGTTGTCCTCCATGTACTGTTGTAATCTCAGCGTCACCACTCGTTCGTACAGTTTTCCTAGGCACGATGTGAGCGAGATCGGTCTGAGGTTCTCAATTTGTAGTTTCTTGCCTGGTTTAGGAATCATGACAACCTCCGCATGTTTCCACTCCTCGGGGACGGTCTCCGCTTCCCAGTGTTTGTTGAGAAAGTCCGTTAATTCTGCGACTAGCTCATCACTGAGGTTGCGGATGAGTGCGTTATTGATCTTATCTGCACCCGCGGCCGTATTTCTGGTTGTGTTTCGAATCGCTGCGTAGACCTCTTCTCGCGTGATGGGTCTGTCCAAGGTGTCGTTTTCACTTCCTCGATAGCGCTCTGCGTAAGCTGCTGGGTGTGTGTCCCCGAAGCACTTAACGCGTACTTTTTCCAGGAGTGCTGAATCTGGTCCCTTGAACTGGTGGATTAACCGGTAGATGGCTTTGTTGTTTTCTGCCTTGGTTTTTGTTGGATCTATGAGAGCCTTGAGTATATGCCACGTCCTCGATGTGCTCAAAGTTCCGTTGAGGGAGTCACTGAATTGTTGCCAGTTTTGCCTTGCCAATTGCGCCGCGTACTCTTCTGCTTTCGCTGTGACTTCTGCGATCTTAAGTTTTAGTTTTCTGTTGTACTTTTGTTTCTTCCACCTCTTGGTGAGCCCGCGTCTAGCTTCCCATAGCTTGAGCAGCCTGGCGTCCACCTCGGGTGTCTGCGTCGTTCGCGCGATTTCTTTAGTGTACTTGCGCTGTTTTTCTTTCAGCATGTTTCCCCACTCTTCTATCGATTGGATCCCTTTCGCGGCGAGATTCCCGTCGCATGCCTCTCGAAAAGCGCTCCAATCCGTAATTTTTGCCGATCCCAGCTGGCGCTTTAGCCTGTCTGAGGTTACTTGTGTTTTAAGTATATAGTGGTCACTGCCCAGATTTTCTAACAGGTTCTCCCACACTGCCTGTTCCGCTCCCCGTATGAATGTGAGGTCGGGGCAGGTGTCGGTACTGACGCTGTTTCCGATTCTGGTTGGAGTGTCTGAGTCTGTGAGGAGGGTGCAGTCAGTGTTTTCTGCTGCCGCTGCTAGTGTTTTGCCTTTTGGGTTAGCTGTTTGGTATCCCCAGCTTTTGTCCATGGCATTGAAGTCTCCTAGTATGATTAGCGTGTTGTTTTTTGCTAGGTTGCGTGCGCCATGGAAAAGTTCATGGAATTTTGCTTTCCTCTGTTTTGGAGGACTGTATGCGTTCACAAGGAAGATGCTGCCCCTCTTTCTTTTCTTCTTTGGTATAATTTCTACTATCACGTGTTCTACGTCGGTGTCGGCAATCTTGTCATGGTTTATGGCGATGAGCGCCTTACTGACTAGGGTTGCCGTTCTTCCTTTCTCTTGAGTCTCGTAGCACGTATATCCTGCGAGTGTTGGCGTAGTGCCCGTCTCTTGAAGCGCTATGATGTCGGGCGGTGCTTGTTGTGTATGAATGTGTTGTTGGAGGAGGCCCTGCTTCTTGCGGTAGCCTCTGCAGTTCCATTGCCATATGTCTAGGGTTTCTTTGTTGCCTAAGGATTTGTTGGCCATATTTAAGCTTCAGTGTTGTTTGTGGCCGAGTTGGCGAGGGCTGCTAGCGCGGGCCGGTGGTAGGCCTTTTCTCTAATGTTATCGGCGAATTTCTGTTTGCGGATGCTGCTCCGGAGTTCTGTGACTTGTAGTTGCACTTGTTGCATCATCTGCTGCATCATCTGCTGCATCATCTGCTGCATCATTTGCTGGATTTCTGCCTTAAATTGACTGAGATCCTCGTTGCCTGTTTGCGACTGGGCTTGGGTTTGTAATGTGTGTGGCTGCGGAGGGCTGTTCGACTTAAGGTCTCGTACTGCCTTCGTGAGCTCTGCTATTTTGCGCTCTAGCTCTGTCTGCCTAGCGCGTGATAGTTCTAATTCGCGTCTCAGCGCTGTTTTCTCCGCGTCCTCCTGTCTAGGTTGGTCGCGGTTGCTGTTTGTGTTTGTGTTCTGTTTGTTAGTTATCCCTCCCGAGTGCGGAGCAAACCAGGGGTTTTCGGCTCCCCAGCTCACCTTGACGCCGCCGCTCTTTCGGGCTTGCTTCTGCTTGTTCTGCTGCTGCTGCTGCTGCTGCTGCTGCTGCTGCTGCTGGCTCCCTCCCTTGATGGCCGGGGGTGGCAGGGGCGGAAAGGACCGTGACCGGCTCCGTGAACTGCTCCGTGACGTCCGGGATCTCGAGCGGCTCTGGGAGGACTCCCCCTCCGAGCTGAACCACCTCGGTTTCTCGCCACGGTCGTTCCGGCTGCGACGTCTGCTCTCGCGTCCGCCGCCGTTGTTGCCGCTGTTGGCCTTGCCTCGCGGCTCCCTGGCTTTCTTTAATCGGTCTTGACACTCCCTCGATCCGGTAGCGTGGTTGCCCCCGCAGATCAGGCATCTCGGGGTACACTGGTGGTCTTTTGGCGGGTTTTGCATCCCGCACTGTTTGCAAGCCTTGGCGTCCGGTGTGGGGCACACGTCGGAGCGGTGACCTTGTTGGCAGCAAACGTAGCAGATTTGTCTTGTGGGCCGATACGGGTAGCACTTGTACTCGGCTCCGCAGTAGATGACATGTTTCGGTGTTATGGGTCCGTCAAAAGTGATGACAGCTGTCTTGGTCTTGCCTAGTCTTCGAGCACTGTGGATGGTAACACCCTGTGTGCGCGTCCACATGTTTGGTTCCATAAATGTGGCAGAGGAAATGGATGTGCTGTTTCCTGTTTTGTAGCGAAAGCTACATTGTCGACGAACTTGCGATTTCGCTGTGGCGGTGCTCTGAGGAGACACAGAGACCGACCTTGAGCCGTTGCCCAGCAACCGCCGCAGCTGGCGGACGCCGCGCGCTCGCCGCGCCATCCGGCATGGCGTCACACTGCGCGCCTCGCAGCGGATCCGCCACCGCTGCTTGGTATGACGTCACACCGCTTGCCTCGTCGTGCTCGCCTTCGCTCGCTTCGCCAGCTGTGTCGCATGCCTGATAACATGGAGGATTGAAAGGGAGAGCGCGCGTGCGCAGCAACCACACTTGAGGCGGAAGTATGGGCGGTGACAAGTCTGCTAAGCAGAAGGAGGCCTGGAATCGACATCGGAACGAGATGAAGAGGAAACGAATCGCCCAGGAAACAGAGGTTGAGCGCGCTGAAAGACTGACTAAACGCTTTCGCTACTTATATCCTGGCATAGCCGAGCTAAGCCACTGCCAATTTTTGTGCTGAAGTTTTTAGCGGGAAAGCGCTACTCGACCAGCGAAGTTAAAAAAAAAAAAAACTCTGAGGTATAATTGAAGTGGAACGGCACCGCCGCCTCTAATACAAATATATTAAGGCGGAACCCTTTAATGCCTCATCGTTGTAAGCAGGAGTTGTCGACAGAAATGTCACGCTTTTCAATTGGTCGAAATGGTCATGACGTAACAGTGCGCGAATTTCAAACGGGGCCAATTGTACTTAGGCTAGTGCTGGCTAGCTCTGACCCCAGAACGCAAGTTTTGGCGGTGGAGTGGGCTGACAAAGTCGTCGAGGGCAATGTACTCTCGACCACTTAACGCGACCTCTTGCCAAGCTCTTCCCGGCGAATAAAATGTTTTACAATCAATAGTAACTATGCAACCAATTAAAGGGATCGTATAGTCATGCTCAACTAAGTGGGATGGAGTTCAGTTAATTGCTTAATTAAACAATTAGCCTAATTAACCTTTCTAGACAGACCAGATAAATAAATAAAAATCACCGCAGACACTTTGGAAATTCTAAAGTGTGCTTGGCGAAGACCTTGTTGTCAACCCACTGCCGCTTCCCCGAACCGCTTGGCGCGTGGCGGGCTTCCCGCATGTGCGGTTTTATTGTCTTTGGTGACTGCGGTCTCTATTTTGATTGCAGTGTTTCAGAGCGAGCTCTTTGGCGCCCGTTTCGCGGCGTCGCCGTTGTCCGTTAGGCGTTCATTGTGTTCATTGGCGTTGACGTTGACGTTTTACACTCCGATCATTTTAAGGAATAGGAAGTGCTCATAACTGGCTCCCTGGGTCAGTGGACGCCTGAATCGCGCTTTTGTGGTGTTGTTGCGGCTGCAAGAGCCGTTGCCTAGCAACCGTCGCGGTGGACACCCGAACCGCACCGTACAAGAAGGGAGGCAGTGGGAGTGAAAGAAGAAAGACAAAGAGGAGCCGTAGTGAAGAGAATGAAAATTCTATTTGAGGAAAGGAAATTACGCAGTAACTGTCACGCTTCTCTCGGTGGACACCCCTCATCCGTTTGCAGAGGAAGGGAGGAAGTGGGGGTGAAAGAAGGAACAGAAAGAGGGCCTGTAAAAGAAGCAAATGAATTTGGGGAAAGGAAATTACGGAGTAGGTTGCGCCGCTGCGCGGAGGAGAGGCCACAGTTGGCACGATTCCAGCGCATGAACGGACACCGCGAGCATGAGCCATTAAAGGCTTTCGCCTTAAAACATAGTAGGAAATTGGTCAAGTTGTGTAATCGAACCAGGGACTCCGGAGTGCGAGACGAGCACGCTAACCCCTCCGCCATGCCAGCTCGCTGGTTTGGAAAGGCGCGTCTAGTGAATACGGTGTCTTCGTTCACTCCCATCTTCTCCCTACCCGTTACGGCGAGGTTCAGGTGTCCACCGAGATATATATATATATACAGGTACATTTACTTTCCTCAAAAACTCCTCAGATGTGTGGAAGAGTGCATTGATTGTTTTGGGTCAATAGCTTTTCAAAATGCAGCAGGTTTGTCCTTAGAAGGTTTTCTAGAATGGCTTTCATTTTATCTCCGGTCAACTTACCTTGAATGGAATGACCAAGTTTTCGTTCAAAAGGAAGGGGTTTGTATAGGCTCTTGTATTGCCCCAGTTCTTAGCGACATAGTTTTAGCTCATTGTGACAGAGTCGTTTCTGACCACCTGAAGGTTTTTAACAATGTGACTGTTTTTAGATACGTCGATGATTTTTTAATTTTATTACAATGGTGCAGTGATTTTTCGACCACTGTCAATCAGCTTTTAGTCCTTTTTGGTGAGTGGTTTAGTCCTTTAGTACTGACGCATGAAATTCCAAATGACGGTATTTTACAGTTCTTAGATTTGAAGCTAATTCTCACTGACAAATCTACGTGTTGGCAGTACCATCCAAGAGCTAACAAACCCCTCTCACCGTTTCATTCATCTCATACAAAACTTGTTAAGAGAGCAATCGCTAAGCAATGCCTCAATAATGCACTGAAAAAATTACCGACGATTACGTTACTTCCTAATGCGAAATTTGAGCGCAGCAAATAAGCTGTTTCACCTTTTCGATAGATTGAGGCAAAGAAATCGAGCAACACATGTATGCGCTATCACAGAATTGCTTTTTTATTTTTCACACGTATTCCTTTAACAAAGACTCCATTAACAGTTCTTGACAGTCATGAAGGAAGCTTTGTGGTCGGAGAAATAGACTGATATATGTTCGACTTGGTGCACCAATGCTTGATTCTCAAAGACGAAATCTATACAAGTGCCTCGCGAGGTTGTCACAGCCGTGGGACGCGTTACGAGCGAGAGGAACGGGATGTTCTCCCGCATAAGTGTTAGGAAATTGCTGTTTGTCTTTATGTCAACATTAAATTCCCCCACTACTAACATCGGTGTGGATCGATGGACGGTTAATACGAGTTGCAGGAAGTGCACGACGTCTTTCGTGAGTGCGGTAGGGGCGAAGTAGGCAGCTACTACCAGCAAGCCGTTGGGCAACTTTGCGGCGCACAGTTCGCCAACTTCATGTGACGTGCCAAACATTTCGACTGGTATTGCAGAGAGACCTGTGCGCAAGTAGATAGCGACTCCCGCCGCTCTGTTGTGGTCTCTGCGAGCACCACAGCAGTATAGGAAATCTATGATTTCGAGAGGCTCTTCGGGATCCATCCAGGTTTCAGCAAAGCAAAGTACAGAGGAATGGCGCAGAATGTGATCGTGGTGTACGTCCTTGGCATGTGCGGCAAGGGAGCGTACGTTAAGAATGTGGTTGTGAATGATGAATCAAGTGCTGCCAGCGAATGACGCGTCCATTGGCTGTCTTCGTGTGTTACTGATGTGTGGTTAACATGTTAAGCTTCGCCTGTAAGAGTGGAACGCGACAGCGTCCTGCAACGCTGCCAGGGAGTCCACAGAACGCCATCGCCAATTCGGCTGTACGCCTTGCTGGACGGTAAATTTATTTTTTGAGGAAAGGAAATGTATCTCTCTCTCTCGCATATCTGGGTGGACACCTGCACCTCGCCGTAAGGGAAAGGGGGAAGATGGGAGTGAACGAAGACGCCGTATTAGCTAGACGCGCCTTTGTTCATTCCAAACCATTCAGGTGGCATTACGGAGTGGCTAGCGTGCTCGTATCGCACTCCGGAGACCCTGGTTCGATTCCCCAACTCGACCAATTTCGTTCTCGGTTTTATTGATTTATGCGGTCTAACTAGAAAGGTTAATTAGGCTATTTCATATTTATATTATTGTATTTCTATCTATCGTGTTCTGTCATTAACCTGTCAATTGTTGGAACTGTCTAGGATGTTCGACACAACGTATATGAAACGAGCAACGTCTTACTGAGTGGGGAAGTGCGTGGTGGTGGAGGGAACGCGGCTTCGTACTTATGTTTTTTTCAGCAGCGTCTCCTTCCGCGGACGCTGTTGTCGCTGCGGCGCGCGTCTTTCTTTTCTTTTCTTCTGACCTCTTCATTCTCCTCTATATTAATTAGGTTAATTGATTAATTAAGCAATTAACTAAACTCAGTCCAACTTAGTTGCAGCATCACTATACGATCCCTTTGATTGGTTGCATGGTTACTAGCCAAAGTACAATTGGCCCCATTTGAAATTCGCGCACTGTGACGTCACGAGCATTTCGACCAATTGAAAAGCGTGACATTGGGGGCGGAGCTGGTTACGAGGCCGACGCCGACGCCGACGACGACGCGAAACCCAGGAACGGACGCCAAAGAGCTGCGCTCTAAAACCAAATTACCGACGAGCAAGGTGGTGGTGGTGGGAAAGATTTCTATAAGATACACAAAGAGGTTATGCACGAGCTGGCCCAGAGGGGGCCAGCCCTTACAAGTACTAGGCAGAAGTCCCTCGTTCGGGACCCCAGTGGCGTTGGTCGCCGCCCGGGCTCGCGCGACCAAGGCCCGTTGGGCCTGCAGGTCAGAGCAGCCGAGCAGGGTCGCCTCCCAGTCCTCCCGGGTAGGGGTTGGGGTGAGGGGGGATAGCAGGGTTGGAGGGGCAGGCCCACACCATGTGGTAGATGTTGGAAGATTTCTCCGCACAGTACGGACAGCTGCCCGAGAAAGGAGGGTCGAAGTGTTTGGGAGCTGCCGGGCGCAGCAAAGTATTAGTATACAGGCGAAGCAGAAGCCGCTCCTCCGCCTTTGAGAGACCTTTACACGGGCGGGGATAAAGATCGTGGTCAGATTGATAAAGTAAAACAATGTCTTTCAAGGTGTAAGCTGGAGTGAATTCGTGATCGTCGGGGTCGGAGGGGAATGTCCGGCGAGAGAGCAAGGCGTAGAGCCGAATGGGCGATGGCGTTCTGCGGACTCCCTGGCAGCGTTGCAAGACGCTGTCGCATTCCACTCTTACAGACGGAGCTTAACATCTTAACCAGACATCAGTGACAGAAGCAACAACACTGCGCTTAAGGCTTTCGCCTCACCGCACTTTAGGTCAACAAAGCCCCCCTGAATTTTCTCTCATATCTTTCAAATTTTGTCCATCTTGTCTTATAATCCAACCGCACAGACCATATTATCGTATCACGGCTACTAAAAAAAAAAATCAGCAGACGCACTTAAGACTGCTTGCGTGCACGTATGTGAAAGCATTATAGTCCCGCGGGTGAAACGTTTCAGTGAGATGCATCGCTCGCGAATGCTCCCGAGCCTGAGCCTCTTGTACGCGCCTCTTTCGCATTGCATCCGCTTAAAGGTTCCGCAACTCGACGTCGGTCGCACGCTCTGTCGCCTCATGTCTGCTTCTTGGTTACGGAGTTCAACGTCTCCATGACGCTTGAATCGTTGCAGACTGCCTTGCCCCGCTCGTACCGCAGCGGTGGTCTTCGATGGTGCTGCCGGGCTCTGCAGCCCTCGTGCAGCATTTCTCTGCTACCTTGCCTCAGCGGCCGTAGAGTACTGTCGTAGGCATCCCTTCCTCCTGTTCACATAGACGCGGTCGTCTCGCAGGCTGCAGACGTTGATGACGCCGTTTCATCACACTCCATCAGACGCAACGTATACAAGGGAGGCTGAAGCAACGTTAGCTCTAGTAACGCTGGTGTGAACAAAGATGCGCGCGGGCGCGCATCGCTTTAAGGCGCGCTGGCTTCGTCCACCGCGTGACCAGAAAGACGCAAGTGTTGAAGCATGCACTGCTTCGGCGGCAGCGCAGCGCGTAGGCACCAGGGGCAAGGCGGAAAAAAATTCAGGGGGCACTTTGGCTCTTTAAAGGGCTGCAAGGCCAAAGCCTTTCCTGGCGCACTGTTTTGCATTTACTGCGAGACTGTTTGTGCTGTACTAGTGCTTTATTTGACTACTCACTTTGACTACACATTACAACTACACACTTTGACTGCCGAATTTGGCTGCTTCTTCAGCACGACTCTATATCTCTGCTTCGAAGAGTTCGGCTGTATCCATGGCTCTGTTCGCAGTAATGAGGTATGTAATGTGGTGCCCCCTGTCGGAGCGGACAACAACTATTTTATTAGTTGTCGTGTGGTCCAAAAGGGGGCGTCAGGCATCCGTGGGTGACCTCATTACTTCGAATCCGCGCACTCTGACGTCGTAACCATTTCGACCAACCGAAAAGCGTGACACCTCTGCTCACAGCCTTCTGTCGACAACGATGAGGCATTAAAAGCTTTCGCCTTAAAATTTCGCCAAAGGTCGTTTAGGTTAACTGTGTTGCTGTTGTGTTACCACGACGGTGGTCAGGCCCTGTGATGCGATGGGCAGTGCTAAGAATCTCCGGCTCTGGACAGGCCACCATTCTTGGAAACTGAGCCTAACAACGTTTAATGCTAGAACCTTACCCAGTCAGGTTAGTCTAGAGTGCTGTTTGAGGAGGAAGAGGAAGAAGAAGAGGAAAGGGAGGGAGGTTTGAGGAACTAACGAGTATTATAAGTGGGATGTCATACGCCTTAGCCAGGTTAGAACAAATAAAGGATAAGCGTGCTCAAGAGCGGGCTCGTATTGAATGTTTATTTCAGGCAGACAAGGCACAAAAGTACAAATCTGTCTAAGAGGCTGACAAAAAGGCAAGGATGTCTGACGAGTGTCAGTCTCTCAACACACACAACACCTCAGCATACACTGAGGGAAAAATGAATAGGTTATATGCACTGAAGAGCGGATAAAAACGGTAAACATAATATAGGCATTGACACAGGGCGGGACAGGAGGGTTAGACCAGTAAATATAATTAAAGCATTCAAAGTAACCGTACATGATTTACGAAGTAAGTCCGGTTCCTCCTAAATTCACAGCAAGTACGTATTCAATTCTTTTTTTGAAGACTGCTAACGAAGGTGATTGATTTAATGAGCAAACAAGGGAAGGGGAATGAGGGGCTCGTTATAAATGTGACAGAAGCCAACAGCCACAGAAACCAAGGGGCACAGGGGATTTTTTTTAATTAATATATTTATTTTGTGGTGTTGATCAATTTAGAATATTACTGAATATGTTATCGTTTAAAGCTAATTGATAGAAAAGCAGAATCCCACCGGCGGCAAGTGGTTGTTTTTTCTTCTGCTTTTCTATCAATTAGCTTTAAACGATAACATATTCAGTAATATTCTAAATTGATCAACACCACAAAATAAATATATTAATTAAAAAAAATCCCCTGTGCCCCTTGGTTTCTGTGGCTGTTGGCTTCTGTCATATTGATTTAATGAGTTCATTATAGCAGGGTAGCAATTTAAAAAAATCTGGTATAACAAACTATTATTGTTGCATGACGTAATTTGTTCTTATTTTGTCCTTGTTACAAGCTATGTGCCTTGTGTTGTATTCGCGTTCTTTAGAGAGGTATTTTCGACAAAATTCTATTTCATTAGGCTTGACTGCGCGGAATATGGTAATTGCTGTTTTTCTGCTAATTATGTTTCCGATTGTTAATGCATTGTTCTTGATGAGCGGTGCGGAATGACTCATGTAGGGTGCGTTCTTAATAACAGGTAATATGCGTTTCCGTAAAATAAATAATTTTCTATATTGGTTTTCGTCGTCGTTCCCTTATGCTATTGTGGTTTAGTGGACGTACGTTAACTGTATATGCGGGATTCTTCATCAATCAGGATATAGCTGGCAACATAGAAGCATCCTATAGCATTAAAGAGAGAGTAGCAGCTTAATAAGAGGCACAAATTGAAGGTGGTACAGGCCTACGGGCCTACATTCCCTCATGATGGCCAGTTATTCAAAAGGCCTTATGAAGACGTGGGGAGACATGGGAGAGGCCTTTGCCCTGCAGTGGGCGTAGCGAGGCTGACTATGATGATGATATTGATACGAGGTGGCAAGCTAAGGGAACAGGACAGATGAAACATGATTTTTAAATGGCTGCGAGTATAGCGCGAGCGCTCCATCCCGTGCCTCTGCCCGCTTCTTCGTAACAATATTATTCGGTCACCGAAGGGCATGCAAGCTGTAAAGACAACGATGAGAAAATGACAGCGCTGAGGCAAAAGCAGGTACAGGAGTTGGTTTACTGGCGGACAAAACTAGAAACAGTAACTCAAAGGTTCCAATGACAATAACTGATCGAAGTCAGGCAGTAATTAACTGCTAGGTTAACAGAACTTACTGTGCTCTTGAATTAAGTTTTCTAGAGCGCTTGGTGATCGAAGTCAGGCAGTAATTAACTGCGAGGTGAACAGAATAACTTACTGTGCTCTTGAATTAAGTTTTCTAGAGCTCTTGGTGTCTTTCCGAAGTACTGTCTTTACATAAGTATTGGTCGACGCGTCGCTTAGGTCGACCGCCTAACTTAAGAACAGTAAAAACAACTTAGAGTTAAATGTTGTATAAGTCATCAAAAGGAAGCGTCAAGCCGCAAACATGCGATCAAGGCGACAGGCACAACCTTAGCTATGTACCAACTACCCCAAACTAAAGTACTTCTTGAGCGAAATTTTTGTATGAAGTGTAATAATTGATGGAAATAGATCAACACCAGATTGCCATGAATTTTCAAGTAAACATCCGAAGGACCGTGGAATCAAGTGCTGTTTCGAAGACGCACATTCCGCTTTGAATTGCGAAAAAAAAATTGATGTTATTGCTGGTCGCAAAATCTTTCATCAAAATGGTGGACGACGTGGTACGCTGCTCATTAAATAACATTAAATGCTATTTACTGCACTCTCGATATGGGCATAAAACAATCTTAATGGCGACATGAAGGATGCTAAATTAACTAAAATAAAGAAATCATTGCTGCGTACAGCGTACCCTAAGAAAAAGCTGCGGGTTTGCTTTGCACACTGTTGTGAACAAAGCTCCTTAAAGGGGAAACTCAGGGAGGTTTGAAAAGGTACTCAACACTGGCAGGTTCTTGGAGTCGTATAGCGATGGCTGGCGCCCTATAACCGTTCAGCACTCTTGCACGTGTCATCCGCTACTTGAGTGCTGTGTATGTTTCGATGCTATCTTGAGAACTATCCCAGTTAACGATATGAAAGCGACAGCGCGCCAAATAAATTTTCGCAACGAGGATACACTCACAATTACCGTTCAAACAATAGTCCAACTCTTGAGAAGTCATTGGAATCAAGAGTCCTTGGCAAGGATTTGTAGTCGACAAGTATGAATGGCTTCACGTTCACCACAAGCTGGTAGCGTTGCCACTATCATTTTTCTTCTGCACGTTTACCAATTTTAAGTTCCGTGAAGAGAGGAAGAGGAATAAGACGAAAGAGAGGGAGGTTAACCGGAAGAATAATCGGTTTGCTACCCCACACGGGGGGTAGGGTTTGAGGGGATAACAAAATGAAAGAGAAAGGAAAGCAACAGAAAATTGAAGTCACATGAAAAGCTAAAAGTTAGCGTTCGTTAAAGCCCAGCCTGTCATGCAGGCCAGAAGTCTGCAAAAGAGGTGTAGAGAGATATAGGAATAGGAAAGGAGGAGATAGTAATGAGAAAACGGTTGTGGTTGGCAATCCCGCACAGGGAAACGAAACCGGATCCAGGGCTTAGCGATAATTAGATAAGAGGGGTCGTGTACAGCAGTTCAAGCGTCATTTTCACGGCGCTCAGACACGCTTCTCAAGTCTGTCTGCTGTGGAAATGACGTCTGAAAGTTGGCAGACCCGGCACAAAAAAAAAAAAAAAGAAGACCATATACGCCGTACCTGAGATGTCTGAGCAGTGTTCCCCAACCATCGGGCGTGGGCGGCGGCTTGCATAACTTTCCCGCGAAGCTACTGAGGACTCCTTGTCTTCTCGGCCCCGTCGTCATTGTCTGACTGCTAGAGCAGCGCAGGTGGATGCATACCGACACGTGACAGATGTGTCTATGAAAAAGGCGACTCCTCGATCCTCGTGCAACAATGGAACGCTCGGCGGCGCCTGGTCGCCGGAGGAACACAAAAGCCTCCCTCGTCAAAACGATGCAACAGCGCTGATGATGCTAGACCAGTAGTCATGCGGTCGGAACCCGAAGCGACAAAACAGTTCACGTTTGGGGATCGTCTTTGATTCGCCAGCGCTTATATAAGCGTTGACCAATCATGACAACCAGTGCAGCAGATAGCTGAAGTGCTATTACTGGCTGAAAACCGTTCTTTGACGCCGACTTGTGAGGTCCGAAAGTGGCGTTTGCGCGGCGCTGAGATACAATGAGGGCGGGACTATTTCGCTTGAGCACGGAATTACTCCCTTCTCCCGGCGATAAAGAAATTAACTTTCAAAGGCACGCCAACGTGTGGTTGTAGGTGTCATGGTGTTGTGATGTGTGGTACGGTCGATGTCTTGCGCTGTGCCGCGGTATGTAGGGAAGTGACGGCTGCTTGACGTCATGCCATTTTCTGCTACGCTCCCTATCAGCGTCAATTTTGGAAAACACACCCCTGATGCAGCTTTAATGGCTCAGAAACTGCCAGTCCCCTCCCATTATGCGAATGGCACTCCTGAGGCAAGCTCCGCCCAAACCGCTCTAGTTTTGCACAGGTAATGACGTCGTTGTAGTCACTCAAATCCACCCCGCCCTCTGTGCGCTTCACCATACGATGCGAGGCGTGGCTCAGTGGAAGCGGCATTTAAAGGAACACTGAGGAAAATTCCATCGAATTTTGCTTCCTAGTAAAACAGGCCACATACGAAACTGCTGGCACGTATGACAACACTGCGCCTGCAGTTTCCAGTCGCCATATTCGTTGGGTGGAGCCGTTGCATTGTCTGTTACGCCTGCTTTCTTGATACCGGTGAAGCGCTCATGAAAATCGCGAGTCTAATTTCATCAACAACGCCGCAGCCGCTGCGCTGAGGCTTTATCAAATGGAGCACCGTTCTTGTCGTTTAGTCAGCGCCAGCATTGCTAAGTGGAAGTGCTTCTCTTGCCATTTCAGCTTCGCTTGAAATTTAGCACTCCAGCCAAAGACGGCATGATCGGCACTGGGTTTTGAGTCCGGCTAAGACATATTCTGGTAGGTTCTCGTTGTAATGCGCAGATTTCGGCCTCTGTTCAAGCATCGCTGTTTCATATTTAAGGGGATGAAAGCTCATCTCGTCGAGAGCGGCAGTGCGTGGCATGTTCACCCATTCACTCGTGTGGCTGTTTTGCGTCGTGCACTCGTATTAAGGTTGTGGAGACGAATCGCAGACACAAGTCGTCATCGGGTCTCCACAAATATATTTGGCTGGACGCGCTCAGACAAGCGGAAACGGGACAGCGTTCCGCCGGCATGCAGCAGCCACGAAATTCCGTCTGCGCGTGCTTGGCAGGCGCGCTGGGGCTGTCGTCGTCTTCTGCGGCCGGACCACGGTGGCACGCTATAAGGTGAAAGCCTTTAATGACTCATCGTTGTCGGCAGAAAGTTGCCAGCAGAGGTGTCACGCTTTTTCTAGTCAGACCAGAATAATAAATCATTGTGCACGACGGGATTCGAACCACCATCCTTCCGTTCTGCAACCGTGTGTGCTAATGGCAATGCTACTTCCTGCCAACGCATATGTAGTTCTCCTTGTCCAGGACGCTGGAGTGTGTTTGCAGAAAGGCGTCGAATCAGACGGTGCCCCCCAAACGCCCTCGAGTATCTCCAGCGTTTAAGATTCACAAACAACTGTGTACTTAACATCTTAACCACACGTCAGTGACACAGTCAGCAACACCGCGCTAAAGGCTTTCGCCTCACCGCAGTTTAGATGAACAAAGTGCCCCCTGGATTTTTAAAGCGTTGGCCGGGAGCCAGCCAGCTGTGTGGGAAATCATACTCGTGCGCGTTAGCAGCTGCTTGCATTGCACCGTAGCAACACACGACTCTCCGGAAGCTGCGTTGTCATTCCTGCGACTATAACTTGAATGCACGTACGAAGCTTTAATAGTTTCCTGTTTATCCACCATTTTCAATGCCAACGTTACAGAGCCCGGCGCAGTTCGCACTGTCCATTCGGACGAAAACGCGTGTGGACGAGATATTTTCTTAGCACTAGGCTTCTTGTTTCAAATAATGTACGAGAAGGCGTCCTGAGATTTTTAGAGCGCAGCTCTTTGGCGTCCGTTCCTGGGTTTCGCGTCGTCGTCGGTGTCGGCCTCGTAACCAGCTCCGACCCCCTTTCATCCCCCCAGCGCTATCGGCGTCAGCGGCATCAGTCAGTCGCTGCTATCTCTTCCCTCCTCCCTTTATCGTGTTGTCCGCTTGCTGCGCGCGCTTCTGCCCCCATCGTTTGCCGCTGGGTGTACACGCCGCCCCCCTCCCCTCTCTTCCTGCGAAAAATAAAAAAAAAAATTCTGTGATAGCGCATACATGTGTTGCTCGATTTCTTTGCCTCAATCTATCGAAAAGGTGAAACAGCTTATTTGCTGCGCTCAAATTTCGCATTAGGAAGTAACGTAATCGTCGGTAATTTTTTCTTTCTTTCACACGGCTATACTTTCTAAATTTTAGCAGTCTTCCCTAATGGTAAGAACGGCGTCCTTGACTTGGAGAAGCAGAGGCCTGCAGCAGTTGCTGTGTGGGATCTGCACGGCGGCTTCCGACACTTGGCTGTCTCCCGAAGCTGGACAAAGGTAAACTGACTTTGCCGCGGAGCAAGGTGCTGTCGCTTAATTGCCGCACCGACAAAACTAGACGGTAACCCCGATACGTTAGTGGTATGGGCGAGGTCTCCTGTAGACCTCTTCGTACATCTGATTTGGACACACTAGTTTTCATCTGATTTGTGACTTGACGTCCCTGTATAGCTCATTTTTTACACAAACTTCCATGGCTTCGAAATAGATGCTAATAAACCATAAAAAATGAAAACCTTCACACATTAGTTTTAAAACTTCAGCTTTAAAGTTATAAAAGTTTTAAAGTTTAAGTGCGGTCGAATTTAGATGGAGGCAAAATTCTAGAGGCCCGTGTACTGTGCGATGTCAGTGCACGTTAAAGAACCCCAGGTGGTCGAAATTTCCGGAGCCCTTCACTACGACGTCTCGCATAGCCTGAGACGCTTTGGGACGTTAAACTCCCATAAACATAAAATAAGGACGCATTAACTCTCATAAAATGCTGGCGCGATTTCAGGACATCAGTGCCTGGAACCTTCCGACGAACACGCAGTCCGGACAGCTCCTACTGGAGCCTATAAATATATAACACTGCGGTGAAAACTCAACTGCACACACAGAGAACTGAGCAATAATTGGGACGTGGTTGTCTTTGAGTGCATCTGTATGCATTAGCTTGAGCGATAGAGGTTATGTAATGGGAGCGAATGGAGTGCCCGTTGTCGCGGTACGGATTAATGTCACGGATTACTGAAAAGTCATCGGTGCAGTCGGACTACATGCTTGAACAACGAACGCGTATGCGAACTGAGAAATTCTCCTTATCTGCTCTATCGTTCAGTGAAGCATGTGTCGACTTATCTACGTCCGAGCGAGTTGCACTGTCGGAGGGTTTACAAATGCTGGAAATTCACCCATTTTGATCACGAGCACCGGAGCTTCTGCTTCGTGTAGTAATTTGAAAATATCACTTGTGAAATCTTAGGGCAGACAACGAAAACTGTTAATGGGTAGGCGAACTTAGTCATACCTCGCATTGCCAATGGCGTTCGTTAAACGTTCGCACGCAGTAGACAAAATAATAAACGTGAAGTTGAAACGCACCTTTTTTTCGTACACATTGTACATCCTCGCAGAGCGCATAGCGGCACACGACAGCGCGTTGGAGGTCCACCCGTCACATGAAGCGGACAAGTCTGTTCGCATTTGTTTAGACAACGCCAAGCAGCGGTTTCGTTTTCCCGACTAAACCTGCCGTGCCTAGTTGTTTGCGACGCGCGCAGGAGATGGCGCTGCGCATTTCGCGTATTAGAAGCATGCGAAAAACAGGACCTCCTCATCATAGTTAATAGAGAAGGCAAATGTGGAGGGTAGATAATATGGGGATTGGGACACCGACAATAGAGCATTGACTACAGCATTGTCGCACAATATATTTTAGAAAAGTTAAAGCGTGTGAAAATAGATGAAGAGGGTTTGTACTGATTAAGGAGTGACCATAAATGGATTACCGTCTAGTGGGGCAACGTGTACAGAACAACATAGTTAGACCCGGATGAGGGCAAAACCTTTCTGACCAGTAAACAAGTGGCTGACATCGTTGAAAGAGTGGACAAAGAAGTAGCACAAATCGCAACTACAAAGACGGGATACGAGGAACTAATTGACTTAATCAGGAAAGCAGTGGGAAAGGATGATCAGAATAACTATTGGAAAGGCAGAAAGAAGCATCGAAGCTGGTGGAATGCGGAAATTAAAAAGGCAGTTGAATTCTGCAGATAGGCATTGGGGCACAGCAGAGCGGTCAAAAAGGCCGGATTGGTGCAGGAACACGAGAACAGAGAATGAAACATGTACTGACAACACAAAGTACATGTCCATGGTCTCGAAGACGCAAAATTAAAGCGGGCAGCGGTCGCTAGATGATGCAGGTCAGAGAAAAGAATAGAAATGCTAGGAAGAAGTTTCGACATCTTATGAATGGCTTAGGTAGGAAGGATGAAGGTATAGGTGATTTTATATTTATTTATTTATTTATTTATTCAACATACCCCTAAAGGCCCTCATTCGAGGGTATTACATGGGGGGGGGGGGGGGGGTCACATGTAACAGGCACATTATTAACAAGCAAATGAACAATAAATAGGCTAAATATAACATGGGAAAATAATTAAGCACCAGGGGATAAAGAAACAGGCTACTAGAAAGCAATATAATAATATTTTTAAGAAAACAATAAGGCATAACAGAAATGAACGTACACAGCGTGTACGTATTGCCCATAAAGAGAGACACGCAATCACATAAATTTCAATCAACAGTGCATTTCAAATGCCAACGTCGCTGCGGATGAGATCGAGAAATGTGGAGGCGTTAGATTCAGTGGCTATGTGTGCTGGTAGATCTTTCCACTCTATGATTGTGCGTGGTATGAATGACTTCGCAAATGCAGATGAATGACACGCAATGCGCTTAACTTTGTGCGGATGGTCGAGCCGTGGAAAGAAGGCTGATGGTGATAGGAAAAAATCGTGGTGGAGCGATGGATGGTGATGCAGTTTATGGAAAAGTGCTAGTCGTGATAATTTGCGGCGGAAAGACAAGTCTTCTAATTCGGATCGATTTTTTAGGGCAGTGACACTGGTAGTACGTGAGTAGTTTGAAAAAATAAAACGCGCAGCACGGTTCTGCAAGGACTCAATGTTTGCTATGAGATAGGCTTGTTCAGGGTCCCAGATGGCTGATGTATACTCAATTTTCGGACGAATGAGTGTGAGGAACGCAAGTTTCTTAGGTGGGGGGGAGCCTGTCTGAGGTTGTGCTTCATTAGGCCGAGTGAGCGGTTGCGGATGCTAAAGTTATATTAATGTGATTATGCCATGTTAAGTCAGATTGCAGATAAACTCCCATGTACTTGTATGTAGTAGCGAGTTCGACAGAGTTGTTATTTAGAAAATAAGTTGTGGGAATGCGAGCGCTGCGAGTGAAAGACAAAAACTTAGTTTTGGAAGTATTAAGTGGCATAAGCCAAGCCGTGCACCATGCGGTTACTGCATAAAGGTCAGTTTGCAAACATTTTTGGTCAGTGATAAAAGAAATATTTCGGTATATTACGCTGTCATCGGCAAAGAGCCTAATTCGAGAAGACACAGAGTTGAGTAGATCATTAATATATATTAGAAAAACGAGTGGGCCAAGGACGCTCCCCTGTGGTACCCCAGAAGTGACTTTAGAGTGAGTGGAGTTGTACTTGTTAATGGAGGTGAACTGAAGTCTAGCGCTGAGGAAGTCCGCAATCACGAGGAAGGCGATATTCTAAAAGGGAACCGGCCTTTGGACTACACTGATGAGCTAAATGTCGAGATATATGAAGTAACTGGTAGGGAAGGAGAGATTTTTATGCCGACAGATCCAGTAACGACAGATGCTCTATGGAAGGGTCCATAAAAATACAGGAGCCGGTCCCGATGCACTTCTGACATGGTGGATTAGTGAACTGAATTGAAGGATACAGGACAAGTCTTTGGGAGTAAGCAGGTGAGCACAAGATTAGCTGCGGAGCGAACTAAATTTAATATACAAAGGTACAGCAGAGAAATCCAGGATTGACTCATACAGATCAATCGCGATAACGTTGTTTATATATTGGATTTTGATGGAGGTTATCAAAACAAAGCTACAAATATGAATAGAGAAAAACAGAATACCGGAAGAACTGCAAGAAAGTTTTAGGCAGGGCAGACGTTTGGAGCAACTTGTTTGTACAACGCAGTGTATATTGAAGTAAGTACAACGCATAACAGGCCGCTATGGCTAGCTTTTTTAGGCTTAAAAGGTGCATACGTAATTTGGGAATTGCCGTGCCGGGACTTTGAAAAGGAACCTGGACTATATGCCGGCAGAATCGCGCTTATAAGGGCGGTATACAAGTATATTAGGGTTCAAAACTTCCAAGGGTTAAATAGTAGGCTGGAGATAAACACTCAAATAGGTTTATACGAGGGATGTCCCTTGTCGTTACTGTTGTTCATGATTTATGTAGCAAAAATAGAATGGAAATGGATGCTAGAGGAGATCAGTCCTGGGTTTAATTTAGGATATTGTCCACAAGGGCTAGCAGTCGCCCCATGTCTTCCATGTTTAGTGCCCTAGGATGGTGTGGAATTTTTTGCCGCAGCCAAAGCCAGCTACAACTTTCAGATATTCATGGGAAGGAAGCAGCAAACATTGGGTTCGAATTCACCGTTAAAAAATTGGATATTCTGGCATTTAATTCTTTTGTTACTATGGGAAAAATGCCTTTTTTTGTAGGTTCTGTACGTTATTTTTGACTGAAATAGTTGTGTTAGATACATTAGAGTGCTGCACATCAACTCAACTGCGATCTTTATTTGCAAGTAAGAAATTGAGTACACTGCACTGAGTGTGCGCAGGTGGAACCCCAGAACTCGTGCAAGAGTTGTGAGAGGGGTTTGTATTATGAACAGTGTTATAAAAGCAGTTAAGCAAAAGCAAAAGAAACAAAGACAAAAAAAAAACAAAAGAACATTAGGGATCAAATTCAAATTCAAATTCTTTATTTCTGCCTTGTAAAGATACAGACAGCGGAGGCGCAGAAAAAGCTGTGAGAGACAGCTTGACTAAGCAGCAGCCCCCTTTCGCTTGGCAGCAGCTTGACAGCAAGGCTTTTAATACGAAAGGCAGTTGCAAAGCGTGATAACAAGTATACAATAATGAGCAGGTACAAGAGAAAGCGAAAGAACATTATACAATACTGACACAATATTCTCATTGGGTAGACTCAGGTAATGGCAGCAAAGAAAAAAAAAAGAGAAAGAGAAAAAAAACACACAAAACAAAAATCCTACATGCTAGCATACAAAGCACGCAAAGACCTGTTTGACGAACTGAAAAGGTCAAAATTATTATATATATATACGCGTTTAGCGGGGACGGAAGAGTGAACTGCAGGCGTTCTCTACCCGAGTTTAACCGTGGGGTCGGGACTATCCATGTCTCCGCATACCTTGTTGTGTAGCTTGCATCTCGGGTATGTAGTTCGGCAAGTTTACGTATGTGGTTTACATTTCTACGTGTTTCCAGAGTAGCATTTCTACATTGATCAAAACGTTCTGTTCTAGGTTCCTGGAAAGCTCATGGTAGTTATTTGTGCTTGTAACCTGATCCGGTAGTGCGTTCCAATTCTTAATGGCAGCATATGTAAATGAATAAGCGGCATAATTAGTTGTAATGCGCGGGGCCTGGACAGTAGCTGTAGGTGAGCGAGTAGAGTAACTAGTGCTGCGGTGCAGAAATGAGGGAAAATTACTATGTCATTCAGTATTTTAAACATTGAATAGGTAACGCAATACTGGATGCGTTTATCAACCTTTGGAATATTGAGTAGTTCAAAGGTAAAAGCAACAGAATCTTGTTTGCGAGAAAAATACTATTATGCACAGATCGGTATTTTGAGCGACCAGTAATGGATTTATAATGTTGAACGATAAGCTAAGCCGCACACAGCAAGTGCAAAAATAGTATGGGAATGTAGAGTATGGGAATGAAGTAGAGTATGAGGATGAAGGAGGAGTTATAAAGCGTCATAAATGTTTTAATCTAGAAAAGATGCAATCTATAAAATATAGGTATGTTTCTGTAGATATTAATCAGACATGTTGCACGTGTGAGTGCTACGTTAACTAATTGTGAGTCACAACTCGAAGCAGTTTCGTTTCATGAAACCTTTCCAAAGCGGTGTTATTCAGAAAAAAGATGTATGTTTTTGACTGGAAGATGTTTTTCGCACTGAAAATTATAAAGTTACTTTTGAATATGTTCTATGTTAGCTTACTGACATGTAACCACAAAGGCAGCTGTACTAAAGTTATTTCAACCGGGATGCCATTAATATCTTCATCTTCAGCAGTTATTAGTATGATGACCTCATCGGCTTATAGCGTACAGTCCTGTGCAAGGTATGATGGTAAGTCGTTAACAAAGGTTAAAAATATAAATGATCCCAATGTTTATCATTGGGGGAACCGAATACTAGTTTTTCTTAGGATGTTTTGCTGTTCACTACCACACATTGCTGCCTTTTAATTAAAAAAGCTGTTAATAAAATCTAGAGGTACACCCCTTAAACCATACCTATCTAGTTTATCGAATAGTAATGAGTGATCTAATGTATCGAAAAGCCTTAGTGAGGTCGACAAACATACCCATGATGAACATGAAGCTAAGGACATGTATGGGCAACACGAAGCTAAATTAACCTATATTTGACAGCACAGATTTCAAGAAGAAATATTAGGCAGTAATGAAAATTTTATTTGTCTATACAGAATTTGGTGAAAATTATGGCAAATATATATGACGTTAGGCTTTAACGCAAAAACAAAGACATTCCGGAATATTTCATACATTCAAATGGTCCCTGTGTTTATGCTTAAAACACCTGAACTTTTCAATGCTTTTAGTGACAAATACCTCGAGCTACAAAAAAAACGTTCGCTGCCTCGTAGACAGCAGCCATTTTTTTTTTCAAATATTGTATTTGGAAAATGTTGGAATGTAAAAGCGCCATACTAATCAGGCGGTCGAATTTCGGCGGAGGCGAAATTCTAGAGGCCCGTGTACTGTGCGATGTCAATGCACGTTAAAGAACCCCAGGGGGTCGAAATTTCCGGAGCCCTTCACTACGGCGTCTCTCATAGCCTGAGTCACTTTGGGACGTAAAACCCCACAAACCAAGCCACCACAATACTAATCAATGTCAGTCATTAAAGGAGTGAATGCAGAATTCGAATTCACAAAAAATTGTAAAATTGAATGCCAGTGAACGTTAAAGATTCCCAGGTGGTCAAAATTATTACGGAGCCCCCTACTACGGCACCTCCCTCTCTCTATTTTTATTCTTTCACTCCCACCTTCCTCCCTCGCTTACGGCGCGGTTCAGGTGTCCGCCGAGATATGCGAGACGGATACTTCGCGATTTTCTTTCCTCAAAATCAAATTTTCATGTTCAAAAATGTGCCGAAGATCTCAGAAACTTAGAAAAAAACGGGAATACCACGAAAGATTGGTTTAGGTTTGGTTTATGGGGTTTAACGTCCCAAAGCGACTAAGGCTATGAGAGACGCCGTAGTGGAGGGCTCCGGAAATTTCGACCACCTGGGGTTCTTTAACGTGCACTGACATCGCACAGTACACGGGCCTCTAGAATTTCTCCTCCAAAGAAATTCAACCGCCGCGGCCGGGATCTAACCGGCGTCTTTCGGGTCAGCAGCCGAGCACCATAACCACTGAGCCACCGCGGCGGCAATACCACGAAAGAAAAAATTGGCTATGTATCTTGTGCGCAAAAATATTTTGAATTAAACTCACTACAGGTTACGCGTTAAAATAGAGTTGCACCTTGGTAATGTTTTCAACTGCAAAAGGAAATCCTTCCCTAACCAAGGCGCTCTTGTCACTGCGTGAAAGAGCTCATTAATTTTAAAACACGCGTGCAGACATCCAATTTCGACATTAATTTCGACAACCTGTGGAACTTAAGAAGCACTTACAGCGAATAGCACACGGGTGGTGTTGAAATTCTATGCTGTCGTAACGCTGGACATCTGAGTTAGGTGACAGGCTAACAGAGTTAACTTGATAGAAAGCTCTCATGATTGGGCGATAACTCCCGTAAAACTAGCAAAAACGAGGAACTCACCGTATCGCACACAGGGGCAGCACACACAAGCATGACGCAATCACGCTGCAGCGGCTCGAAGCTGGAGCGCTATATGAAAGTCGGAAGTATTCGATGATAAAAATAATTTTACATGCTTAGAGGACTGAACAACCTCCAATACATAAAACGTTTGTTGCAAAAAAAGTGCCAGAGGCCAATGGGTTCTGCCAAAATTGAAGCTGGACGCGAAATAAATGTCTGAGGATGTCGCCCAAGGGGCGGAATTATCTCTCTCTTCACTAATGTGCGCTTAGATGCGCCTAGCGGAACTCTCAGATATTTATATATGTGGTACACTAGATCTTTCGGTTTCGGCATTATCGGGTAGTCTGTAGCTTCACAAAAGAAACCACAGCAGACGCTAACATTTAGAACAATTTGTATTTATGCCCGAGACGATACCGTAGTTTTCAAAAGTGGACACGTTTTCTCACTTTTAGGCTTGTCTGTGCAAGACCATCGGCATAAGCTAGCACATTGTCCTCATTACATCCAAAAAGTGCAGCCAAAGATGCTGCTGGTAGGCAGAAAGATGAAAAAAAAAAACAGGTGCAGGTAAAGGGCAAAGAAGAGCGACGACAACGGACAGCTTTGTTTTCCACAAGAACGCACAGACAGAGGCGCTGAGTGATGACCACTAATAATTACGTAAGTCGAACCCTTGCGTTGAACAGCTGCATCACCTTCTTAAGTAGAATAAAAGCAGCACTGGTTCTCTTTGAGAGAAAACGGAAATAGACCGCGGCACAGTCGAGTGACTTCACGAGGAGACGAGGTTTTCGAATCGAATCCCAGATGAAAAAAGCTTATGATGCAATGATAACCTCATTCAGTTTGTTCTTCAAATTTCGTACAATTATCATTCAATTGTCATACAATCATAATTTCTGCAAAACCTTACGTTTGTCGCACGAATGTCGTTCAATATCACACAAGTATGACATTTCTATCATGAAGCCCGTTGAGATTATTGCATCATACAATGGTTTTCAATAGGGATAAGAATATATTCGATTTGTGTGCGAAATTGTCGAATATCTGTGATACCTCAAGAATCAAAATTCAATAAACCTGGGAGCCCCTGCACAGCCATTCCTCGGCTGTGCCTAGTAACGTTGGCTGTGCCCTAGTCCGGGCGGCAGTGCTATTCGGGAGGGAATACCACAGCTGCTGGCTGGAAAGCGACACTTGCCTCTCTGGTATCCTGAAGCACACGCGCCATTTTATCCGGGCTCCGGGAACCGTGGCATTCCGAGCGGGTAACACCACATAGGTACGGAAGAATCGCAGCAACGCAAAAGTGAAAGCCAAACGCACGTCCCGCGCCCACTGGGTATGATGCTGAAGCGACGCGCTCCAGCCATTTGTGTGTTGGAGCCGCGAGCACGTTGTTCAGATGACGCGTGGTCTGTCGAGCGTGGAGAGGCGCCGTGTTCGTTGTTGCGCTGCTCGTACAGCGTGAAAGGCTCATTGTGCGCCAGATTTGCCGTTCATTTTTAGTTCAGTGTTTTTTTTTTTTGTGCCCGCTTTTTTTAGATCCCTTTTCGCGCGACTGAATGGCGAAATTGCAAGCTTACCGCGCTCCGAGGACCACGAAAAGGTCTCTAGTCGGTTGAATAAAAATATGAATAGGAATGGCTTGCTCGGAAGAGCTGCGCATGGTCGGTGACGGGGGTCATAACGGCGGATGAGTATGCTGTTGCAATCGCTGGCCTATGACAAGGGCTGCTTGTCGTTGACATGGTCGATGCACGTAGTACACGGGGTTGCGGGCTGCGAACATGTTACTGTGCGACGCCCACAGTCATTGGTTTCATTCGTCAGTTGTTGTGCACGCTTGCTTTCCCAACGAGGACCTAAAACTCAACATCTACCCAGAAGGGACGCCCATACCCGAAAAGGCAACAATAAGAATTTTGGGCATGTGGGTTCAATCCAACCAGCGCAGTACTCACACTTTTACCCTACTGAAAGCAACAACGCTACAAGTCGCATGCATGGTAACCCGCATCACCAACAGGCGACATGGCATGCGTGAAGAGGACACACTAAAACTAGTCAGAAGCCTAGTAGTTAGTCGAATCACGTACAGCCTACCCTACCAGTGCCTCAACAAAAACGAAATACAACAAGCGGATGCCCTGCTACGCAAAGCGTATAAGACAGCGCTCCGACTACCACGCAACACGTCTACAGAAAAACTCATGGCCCTGGGATTACATAACACCTTTGATGGTTGGTTGGTTTATCGGGTTTAACGTCCCAAAGCAACTAAGGCTATGAGAGACGCTGTAGTGGAGGGCTCCGGAAATTTCGACCACCTGGGGTTCTTTAGCGTGCACTGACATCTCACAGTACACGGGCCTCGAATTTCTCCTCCAAAGAAATTCAGCCGCCGCGGCCGGGATCGAACGCGCGTCTTTCGGGCCAGCAGCCGAGCACCACAGCCACTGAGCCACCGCGGCGGCATAACACCTTTGAGGAGCTACGAGAGGCGCAGCTTGAGTCGCAAAAACTCAGGCTGTTGCAAACAACGACTGGAAGAGCGCTCCTGCAGAGGCTCGGATACCGTGAGCAGATGCGAGAAATGGGCAACGATCCCTGACGAGCTTCGCAAGACCCTCAAGGTAGCGCTAATACCAAAAAACATGGATCCCAACCTCCATCGAGGCAGAAGAGAAGCGAGGGCCGAATTCATCGAGAAAACACGCTCCTCAAGCCACGACCGTGTATGCAGACGCGTCTTGGAGAGGAGGAGATACCAAAATCGCTGTGGCGGCGGTGGTCAATTCGTCTTTACGCGAAATGACCAGCGCGTCTCTCCGAGGCTGCACAGCCGCAGAGTCCGAGGAAGTAGCCGTTGCTCTAGCGGTGGCGGAGGGCTATAGAACCGGGCGGTCACTAACAATACTCACGGACTCTCAAACAGCCTGCCGAAATTACATGAATGGCAGGATAGGTCGTCACGCGCTCCGTATACTCCTCGCAGCGAGCGACAGAATTAAAAAATCTCTGCCTCTCCCGTAACCGAGAGCAGAGTAAGCATGAAATGTTTACGGGCCTAATGTCATCTCGGTGGACACCCGAACCGCACCGTACAGGAAGGGAGGAACGCCACCACCCGTTCAGCGCGATGCCTTGCCATTTGAACGCAAGGTTTTTTGAGGATAATTCTCTGCCATCTCGGTGGACACCCGAACCGCACCGTAAAGGAAGGGAGGAACGCCACCACCCGTTCGGCGCGATGCCTTGCCCTTTGAACGCAGCGCTTCTCCCCCGGGCCCCTGTCCGCCTGCGCGGCTTTGCTTCGATGCGCGAAGCCCCTAGGAGATCACGTACGACAACGAAGTGTATCATGGCATTTATGTGCTTTTTGCACGCGTTATTAGAAATCGGAAATTATAATTCCGTGCATTATCAAACGCACAGCGACTGATATCTTGATAAACATTGAGAAGGCACTGGCAGCAGTTATTTTTTGTGACTCCTTTGGAGACCAACCGGCGCTTGCATGCCGGTCGCGTAGGAGGGCTTACAGAGTCTCGTTAATTCTCGTTGAGTCTCGTACGGTGCCCGGATGTTCTCGTTTCAGAGCCCGGATGACAAGAATTCAGTGCCCGGATGAGTGGATTTCAATGCCCGGATGAGTGGATCTCGGTCTCGGCGTGACGTCACCACACTGCCGACAACGGGGGCTAAAAGCATTTCATGCTTAATAAAAACCAGGAAGAACAAAACGACAAGATCCCACACAGTGCTCTCTTATGAGCACTTTGTGTGGAGATTCACTTGCATCCTCCATAACGTTTTAACGGCAGCATAACATCATGACACCATAATTGACCCCGCCGCGGTGGCTCAGTGGTTACGGCGCTCGGCTGCTGACCCGAAAGACGCGGGTTCGATCCTGGCCGCGGCGGCTGAATTTCGATGGAGGCGAAATTCTAGAGGCCCGTGTGCTGTGCGATGTCAGTGCACGTTAAAGAACCCCAGGTGGTCGAAATTTCCGGAGTCCTTCACTACGGCGTCCCTCATAGCCAGAGTTGCTTTGGGACGTTAAACCCCAATAAACGAATAAACACCATAATTCATCTGATGAAAAGCACTTTTCGACAGTCAACGTACTTTATACTTGCGCTATGTGTAAGCATACACTCAACAGAAACTCATTTCAAACTTTTCGTGCGAGGCTGCTTGCGCTGGGCACACTGTTGTGTAAGCTTCTCCCGCCGTCTTTCAAGCCGATTGTTGGGGGCGGGAAGGTATGAAAGATGCTTCACATGACCGTTACAACCTGGCTCTGAATGGCTTTCTATCTTACTGACTGCGGCAGTGTAGAAAGTGCGCAACGAAGTTCGTCGCAAAACATCCCGTGGAAGACATGCGTGGGGGCATTACCCGTGGATATACGGAAACGGGCTGTAGCCTGCCACAAAACAAAAAGGAAAAAAGAAAGGCAGAAAACTAAGAGCGTCATACCTTAAATTGAATTCGTCTCGTTGCGTTTGTGCTCCTGTCCATCCTGAAGAGGTGCGGGCTCACTTTCTCTACAGATGATGAGGGTTCCACGACCTCCAACGCGACGACAAACAGGGCCACAGGGTGGATGTAGTGAAGGAGAACAGAGCGCAGTTGTGCAGCATAGGCTAAGCTTTTTAGCAGGGAAGAATTACCTGGAAGAATTCCTGCTTCCGTTCATAGCCGTCCACGTTCTGTATACAACTGGCATTTCGGAGCCTTCCTGGCGCTTTCACGAAGTGCACCGGTCGTACTTGCACTTGCCTGTCCTAAGCACAGCATATATCCCGGCGTTTTTTGAAGCACTTTGCTAACGGGCAGGCAGCCATTCACTCCAAAGCCGAGGCACGCTGCGCTATGCCCCTCTTCGCACACCGCACACGAATCACTGCTTGAATAGAACTCGAATTTCCGAACACACAGGCACCGGCTGAGTGCGTCCGACTGTTAACACCGGTTGGATGTTCAAAAGGCTACCGGCGTCGCGACTTCTGCTCTGCCTGTGGCGTTGCGTATGCTGGCTAGGTACGAGTGGGACTCCAGCTGAGTTACGGGGCCGTGTACGGGCTCTTCGTTTTGTTTGCGGCTTACTTGTCGCTCAAATAATGGTTGCCCGCATAGACTTGACATTTAAGCATGAACGCGCTTGTCAAGTGTGTTTCCGGAGGTATTGTGATGCCGCCGCGTCAGAAACAGCAGTGGTGTGCGGGTGGTCCGCAGCAGTTGTGTGCCTGCCTTCGGCCTGACTTGAACTGCTTGCAGTATTCACTGCGTGTCATGTGTGTGCTGTAAGGACGATAGATCTTTCTCCAAAGTATCCGGTCAGATCTTTCGCTGGATGTTTTTGCATGTTCTTTGGCCAACAGTTCCCGCGGGGTCTTGGATAGGATTTAGAATATCGTTAAGAGTTTTTTCTTGTTGTTGCCATCGCTGCTGTGTTCAGCCTCAAGACTTGTAGGTAAATCTAAGTCGGCGTCAAGTTTTACTGTTTCGCAATGATGGTTATATTGAAAGCGTTCAATACGCGTGCCTATCCAGACGAAGTAGCACCATACAAGGGGAAATAACTCTGCAATTGGGACGCATATTTTTGTGGCGCTTGTCCAGTCGCTTTTCATAGGAAGCTAGTGCAAAGGAAAAATGTGCCGGATGGGCGTTGAGCACAGGAGTAAACGCAGAATACGTGGTGCCCCAAGAGCACGGTAGACGGTTATGATACTGCGTGAAGCTCGTTGAGTGTTTTCCCTCGATATCTTTAGCCGTCTACTAAAACGTTTATGTTCTAAAAACATAAAAGTCACTACAGACCCGGCGCTGGCATTATCATTTTTCATCCTCTTGCGACTGTGCATGAACGCTGAGCACTGTGTCGCCGGCAAGAGGGGTTTTCATATCGTGCGCGACAGCGGCTGATGGCGTGGCGGTTTTTAGGCTGGACAATACACTTGAAAAGAAAAGTCTCACAAATTCTACTGATAAAGAAAAATGGAAGGAAGCGCTCCAGTTGCGATGTAGTGGCGGGCAGCACGATAGTTCTCATCGGGTCGAAGCGCGAGATAATGCCCACATGACATCAAGCGCTTGCAATGCGTAGGCAAGGCGAAATGAAAAAAAAAGAAACGAAGAAATGAAAGAACAGGGAATTCGGTTGTTGAAACTAATAATAAATAAGCCAAGGAAATTAGCACAGTAGAGCGACGCTATATTATACTCTCGTCTGTAGGGATGCACCTGACATTTGTATGCACTGGGTCCTTCCAGATGGTTGCAGCGTCATACACGTGATAATTTTTCCCAAAGGTGCACTTTTTCTGCTGTACGAGTTGCAGCAAACGAGCGCAGGAATGGCAGGCGATTGTCTTTGTCCATTTCGACGATGAACCGATTGAAGGGCGGCACGTTATCGCGTCATTCTACAAATGACGTTGAGTCATTCTTGCGCACAATCGACAGCTAGTCTTCTACATATCGGTGAAAAACTATTGGCGCCAGATTTAAACTAACGAGAATTCTTTTTCCCACAGCTTCTATGACTGAGTTGCCTTTCAAAAAATTCTTTCGACAGTCCGCAGACTTTCTATACACTTCTGCTTATATATCTACAGACAAATCCTTTATACCTTCGATAGATAAAATATTTCTGGGCTTACAGTTCTTGTGGACTTTTGACTATAGACAGTCTGTACATAAAAGCCTGCTGAAGGTCTAATAGACAAAGGTGTACAGACTGTCACTGATACAGACGCTCGTATGGCCGTGCAAGAGTCGTACGATAAATACGATTTGCCCAAAAGAAATATGAAGGTGATCGTTTTAGGCCTAACCTACGTGGATAAAGTGCTCAGTGCTCTATAGAGCACTTTATTCGTGGTGAAAGTTTCCATATGACGAGTTCCATAATCCTATACGCTTGCATAAGAAATTTTATGGAGGCAGTATGGAGAACAGGGATTCGGTATGGACTATACGGAAGCACGTATGGAAAGTTACGGAATCCATATGATGTCGCGTACACTAATGGAAATCGCACTGAAATTGCGTAGAATGCTTATAGACTTCGTGCAGACATGATATGGATTTTTATATATTTGTCCATATTTTATGCACTCTATGTTCCCATAATTCCATACAGGCGGCTGATGTGGAAAGTTTCAGTAGGTTACTCAAGTCCACATTTAAAGAATGCTGGTCAAAATAGATGAGAATAGCTGGCTCCTTCGTCTCTATGCTCTTCACAGCCGTCTTTTCGGAGGATGAGAGACCGTTACGCCAGAAAAAGAAAATCGATGGTTTTGGTTTGGCAGGCATGAAAGTAATCGGCTTCATACTGACGCCGGCTGTATATTGCTTGATTAGATGAATTTTCATCCAACCATTGGCGCGGACCGTCCTATTCGATGTTGCGATGCAAACTGGCCTTCGAAACGGACCCTTGCCTTTAAGAACTTGATGGCCCGTTTGTACGGGAATAGGAGGCCTTCAGGGGCATAGCCAGGGGGGTGTTTCGGTGTCAGAACACCCCCCTCCCCCCCTCTTCAAAAAAAATTATGAGCAATGCATACCCCCTCCTCTCGCCTCGGTGGTTTTACGGTCCCGAGGTGAACGGACAGTTTTAAGTAATGTTCAGTTTGTAGAGCAACTAGTTTCATGCGTTGCCGCGAACATATTTTAATAGCGCTCTTTTTGCTCGCGCGACAGTTCCGCGTTGAACTTCAAATAGTGGCCCGTATTATTGCGTTTCAGTAAATATTCAGCAATGTTCTGATGCATTTCCGTTCTCTGTTGTTTATTCTCGAAAAGACTGATGTACTTTTGCATCGTGGTGGAACAGCGCAAATGACGGGACACAAGAAACAAGGAAGGACGTACACAGGCGCTTGCTCTTCTTATGTACTTAGGCGGGGCTCTGTAATAGGAAGCGGAAGCTATTGCAGAAAAGAGTCCCTCTTCTCCGCCATAGCACGCCGTATGGCACTCCTTTTAATTGCGGGCACAGTTCACACAATTAAACATATACCTTTTCACGGTAGCCTACTTTTTCACCCTTTTCAATGTCCTCAAATGATCATAAACTATCGTGAAACTAAAACATGCTTCTTTTTTTTTTTTTAATGCGACTTTGCGGCCGGGAGCAAGTACACATGCATGAAGTTTTGACAAATGCCATTCGTTCGCAGTTGCCGACTTTGATGTGGAGCAGAAGCTTTTGTGTTTTGTCATATTATGTAAAAATTATTGGGAATAGCCGCGATTTTTCGGAAGTGTTTTTTTGTGAGGGATTAAATGTTCATTACGAATCAAGTCCTCAGAGTTTTGTATGCGCTCGTATTTTTGTATAAATATTACAGTGAACGGAACAACTCTTCCTTCGGCTTTATTAAAGCAGAAAAGTGATTAAGATATTCTTCAGGCTCAGGCTCTCTTTTTTTTTTGTTTTTTACCGGCGGCGTAAAACACCCCCCGAAAAATATTTCTGGCTACGCCACTGGCGGCCAAGCTTCGTCAGTACACTTTACAGTATGCTAAACGCAGGTTTTCATCTGAACTGCTTGTTTATATTCTAGTCATCCTTAAGGCGAAAGAACCGCACCCTTCTTTGTAGGGACGTGCCCTGCACTTCCTCGCGTTTTAGTAGGTCTCTAAGCTGCAGAAGTTTGCCTTGAATTACGGCTGATATTTATGTGGTTTTGTGGGTGTTCAATAAATAAATATAAATTAATTTTGACTGGAAAGTTTACTGACTGAAGGAAGAATTGTAGGGGCACGAGAATTATCAACTATGCTCGGTTTATTCAAATCACATAATCTGTAGACCCCAAAGAACTTTAACTGGATTGTTTCGGGGCAGCGGGAAACAAGGTAAATATAAAACTTAGCGAAAACAAGCCTGGTCAGGTAGTAAACCGATTCCACAGGAAAAGAAATACGAAGTGTCGTCGGTGAAAGGTTGGGGTCAAAATTGTTCTGTACGTAAGCCTAAATGCTAACAGTTTTCACCCGTACCTTCGGCCGTCGTTAAACTGTATATTTTTTTGCTGTGACACGAAAAATAAACAGCCCGCCATCCCCTTTTCCCTGCGCGCCATTATAGGACCTCATTACAACCCTCTCAAACCTGGGTGTCACCTTACTGCTTTCAAGGCTGCTGTACCGGCCGCTGCTTACAGCAGTCTGGAGAGCAGTAAGGCGACGCTCAGGTTACAAAGGTCCAAACAGGGCCCACTCAGGCTTACTGACTATCTTGATCACGTGACAACGCAGCAAGTCTGCGCCACAAGCCACTAGGAGGGTGTCTTCGGCCCGGAAGTTAATGCAGGGCTTCATGCTTGATACAATGCGGCGGTGGTGTCATTTAGCGCGGAGAGAGTGAAAGAGGAAGACGGAGGCCAGGATGGTTAACCAGAACGGTGTTCCGGTTAACTATCCGACACTGTGGGAGAGGAATGAGGGGATGTAAAAGGAAAAGAGGGAAAAAGAGGGATGAAGTAAGAAGCAAGGACGTCATGTAAGGACCTGCATGCCGCAATGTCACGACCTCTCCCCTTCACAGCTATGAAGACAAGCTGAAAATGAATTACTTGTAAATGGAAAGAAAACCCTATATCAAGCGATTTTTAGCTAATGATAATTAAAACAGGAGCCAACAAAGACAGTTGTGTGTCTCCTTTATCTCCTTGATATGTGGTGTCCCTCATTGGCTGTTGTTTTAACTGCAATATGAATCAACTAGCTCAGATCCAGGTCATGCTTTGCAGCTAATAGTCTTAAAGTTTTGCGATGGACGTGTCGTACGACAATCAGAACTGCCTTCAGTTAATTAGTTTAAGGCTTTCAGTTTCGTCAAGGAGTCTGCACTATATGTTTCGGCGTCGTTGGTTTCTGTCGCGTTTCACATAAACGTCTTGGCCCCATTGGTAGCGTAGAGTTTTGAGCTTTGAAACAAATTCAGTTGTTTCATACGATATGCTCTTCGGATTACTATTCAGATTATATTTCGGAAAAAAAGTGGGAAATATAAAATTACAGTCAGCAGATTACAGAGGTAAAGAGCACTTTAGGCGCGTGTGAGTAACTGCCAACAGTTGCTATTATAGTAGATAAACGCCTATTATTTTTCATCGAACTGCCACGGGACCCATTCTCCTTTCAATATCCGGCTGAGCGCATTACGGCACAGCCGTGTCCTACGCAAGCATTTTAGATATCTGCTATCACAAGAATGCAGACAAAGACAGTCAACTAGGGATAGACGCGCCACTTCAGACTGATTTTCAACACTGCTATCTTATCTTGAGCGCACGCTGGAATGTTTTCGCAATCGTCTGCAACGGAAGGGTTCCTATGATTGACGTTAGGCGTCTCGAAGCGGAGACATGTACTGTAACTGACGCAACACCGAATTGTTCACTCAGGAGTTGAAATCCCTTATAAAACAGGGCTGCGCGAAGCGATGGCAATGATTCTGAGAAACCTAGAGTGGGTTACATATAAAGAAAAAACATTCACAGTAAAGGCACCCCTTTCGAATCTCGCAACGCCAAGTACCCACTTGACTGACAACACCGAACAGGCCTGGCTTCTTGAAACTCTTCAAACAGGGTCATTTGTTAAATGGAGCTGAGGTCGGAGAGGTTGTCTCTGATCGCCTGCTGAAAACCAAAAAAAAAAGAGCAAAACGCTGAGCAGCGCATGAGTACCGAGCGTTAGTAATGTTGAAGGAATATTGTGTCATTATATAGGATCTGCCTGGGAGGACTGGGGTGGTGGGGGATGACGGGTAGCGTTGCCAGAAACGCGGTCTGCCCAGGTGAGACGCGAGGAGTTGTTCCTGCCACTCTGTCTGTTTCTAGACGATGACCGGGAAGGCGTCGAGCTGTGTCCGTTGCCTGTGCTGTGTTGATCGCAGCGGGAAAGCCGCGGTGTAGACGGGGGAGAGACAGCGTTCCTCGGGGACGCTAGTTTACGGCCCCGTCCCTTATTCAACTAGTAATCTTATGCCCCGTACCGCGCTGAATCGTTTGATACCACTCCGACCATTCTGCGCCAATTAGGCGGCCCACAATCTGAGTACCAATGGTATCAACCGCTGGTCTTGCTTGGATGTTCTTGTTTTATACCAAGGCGACCGTGAATTCCTGGGCGAAAGCTCTGGAAAAGTTTCTTCGTGCGATGCATAGTGACGGATTTCGTGGGCAGGGCATTTCGTGCTTCGTCTCCCGCGGCCGCTTCCCCAGCGGCCGTTTTGCTCGCCTGTTAATAGTTGCAGGTCTTTTTAGTTTATGGCGCAGTCGATGCGCCGCGGTCGCTAGTGGCTTTCGACGCCGCGCTGTGTGGCCAATTCTCGGCCGTCTCCGACGGGAGCTGATCAGTTTTTTGTCCGAGGAACTCTTTTTCTTGGGTGAGGAAGAGTTTCTCCGACAATGGTCATGCCAATTTATTTCTGTTAATAACGGTCGTCTTGTCTTGGTTTTTAGGCCAAACTGGCGCTAAGGTCAACTTTTCAATGTTTCAATGTCTAATTATCGACTTTTCGCTCTTCTGTCAATCGGTATATATGCATTCCTATTTTACATTGCCCATTCCTGTTAGTTACTTAGAAATGTTTATGGTACCTCTTTAATTGGCTCACCTTACATGCTTAATGTCATGTGTTTTTGTAAATGTGAATGTATCTTGTAACCTTGGCATGTGTACATATGTAAATAAAATTTTTTCTAAACTGTCCCTTATGCGCCTGGTTCCAAATAACACTGACAGAGAAAAAAATGGCTGAGGCTTAGCTTAGGTTAAGCCTAGTCAGATGCGAAGCATATTGTCGCCGAGTTGCATATCGAGCACGCCGCTTGGCTAGACGTTCTTCACGCTCTTCATCAGTCTCTGTAGCACGCCACAACTTTTGCTTCTCATTCCAACGAGCAGCCCTGTCTCCAGGAGGCATCTCTAACCCGTGTAAGCCTAGCAGAGTTGTTGTTGTGACTGAGAGAAGTATGAAAAGGAAATTGCACGGGCCTGCTACTGGCTCGAGCCAAGGCCACCACCGCTGCCACGTGCAGATAGAGGAGAGTTAAAACAGAGCAAAGAGAAAAAGGAAAGAAAAGACGCGCGTCGCAGCAACAACTGCGTCCGCCAAAGCGGACGCTGCTCAAAAAAAAATCTCTGCCTCTCCCGTAACCGAGAGTAGAGTAAGCATGAAATGTTTACGGGCGTAATGTCATCTCGGTGGACACCCGAACCGCACCGTACAGGAAGGGAGGAACGCCACCACCCGTTCAGCGCGATGCCTTGCCATTTGAACGCAAGGTTTTTTGAGGAAAGGAAATGGCGCAGTAATTCTCTGCCATCTCGGTGGACACCCGAACCGCACCGTAAAGGAAGGGAGGAACGCCACCACCCGTTCGGCGCGATGCCTTGCCCTTTGAACGCAGCGCTTCTCCCCCGGATCATTTACGACAACGAAGTGCAACATGCAATTTATGTGGTTTTTGCACGCGTTATTAGAAATCGGAAATTATAATTCCGTGCGTTATCAAACCCACAGCTCCACTGATATCTTGATAAACATTGAGAAGGCACTGGCAGCAGTTATTTTTTGTCTCGTTTGGAGACCAACCAGCGCTTGCATGCCGGTCGCGTAGGAGGGCTTACGGAGTCTCGTTAAATCTCGCTAAGTCTCGTACGGTGCCCGGATGTTCTCGTTTCAGAGCCCGGATGACTGGAATTCAGTGCCCGGATGAGTGGAATTCAGTGCCCGGATGACTGGATTTCAGTGCCCGGATGACTGGAATTCAGTGCCTGGATGACTGGAATTCAGTGCCCGGATGACTGGATTTCAGTGCCCGGATGACTGGAATTCAGTGCCCGGATAACTGGAATTCAGTGCCCGGATGAGTGGATTTCAGTGCCCGGATGAGTGGATCTCGGTCTCGGCGTGACGTCACCACACTGCCGACAACGGGGGCTAAAAGCATTTCATGCTTAAAAATCTCTGCCTCTCCCGTAACCGAGAGTAGAGTAAGCATGAAATGTTTACGGGCCTAATGTCATCTCGGTGGACACCCGAACCGCACCGTACAGGAAGGGAGGAACGCCACCACCCGTTCAGCGCGATGCCTTGCCATTTGGTTTTTTGAGGAAAGGAAATGGCGCAGTAATTCTCTGCCATCTCGGTGGACACCCGAACCGCACCGTAAAGCAAGGGAGGAACGCCACCACCCGTTCGGCGCGATGCCTTGCCCTTTGAACGCAGCGCTTCTCCCCCGGGCCCCTGTGCACCTGCGCAGCTTTGCTTCGATGCGCGAAGCCCCTAAGAGATCACGTACGACAACGAAGTGTACGTGGCATTTATGTGCTTTTTGCAGGCGTTATTACAAATCGGAAATTATAATTCCGTGCATTATCAAACGCACAGCGCGACTGATATCTTGATAAACATTGAGAAGGCACTGGCAGCAGTTATTTTTTGTGACTCGTTTGGAGACCAACCGTTGCTTGCATGCCGGTCGCGTAGGAGGGCTTAGAGAGTCTCGTTAAATCTCGTTAAGTCTCGTACGGTGCCCGGATGTTCTCGTTTCAGAGCCCGGATGACTGGAATTCAGTGCCCGGATGACTCGATTTCAGTGCCCGGATGACTCGATTTCAGTGCCCGGATGAGTGGATTTCAGTGCCCGGATGATGGCTCTCGGTCTCGGCGTGACGTCACCACACTGCCGACAACGGGGGCTAAAAGCATTTCATGCTTAAAATCTCTGCCTCTCCCGTAACCGAGAGTAGAGTAAGCATGAAATGTTTACAGGCCTAATGTCATCTCGGTGGACACCCGAACCGCACCGTACAGGAAGGGAGGAACGCCACCACCCGTTCAGCGCGATGCCTTGTCATTTGAACGCAAGGTTTTTTGAGGAAAGGAAATGGCGCAGTAATTCTCTGCCATCTCGGTGGACACCCGAACCGCACCGTAAAGGAAGGGAGGAACGCCACCACCCGTTCGGCACGATGCCTTGCCCTTTGAACGCAGCGCTTCTCCCCCGGATCACGTACGACAACGAAGTGCAACATGCAATTTATGTGGTTTTTGCACACGTTATTAGAAATCGGAAATTATAATTCCGTGCGTTATCAAACCCACAGCTCCACTGATATCTTGATAAACATTGAGAAGGCACTGGCAGCAGTTATTTTTTGTCTCGTTTGGAGACCAACCAGCGCTTGCATGCCGGTCGCGTAGGAGGGCTTACGGAGTCTCGTTAAATCTCGCTAAGTCTCGTACGGTGCCCGGATGTTCTCGTTTCAGAGCCCGGATGACTGGAATTCAGTGCCCGGATGACTCGATTTCAGTGCCCGGATATCTGGATTTCAGTGCCCGGATGACTGGATTTCAGTGCCCGGATGATGGCTCTCGGTCTCGGCGTGACGTCACCACACTGCCGACAACGGGGGCTAAAAGCATTTCATGCTTAAAACAGATAAGCGGCCGAAGCCCCGCTCGCCGAAGCGAGAAGAGATACTAAAGTCGCCTAGCAGATGCAGGCGCACCCCCTTGTATACCGCCGCTCCAGCATCACGTGTTCACTACAGCGCACCTAGCGGCAGAAGCAGGAAACACATTGGTCGCGACGCCTCGCGCGACGGCTCGAGCTGGGGCCCCGTTTCTCCTATGTCGTTACGTCACGTATCACGTGGTCCTCCTTGGTCGCGAAACCTCGCACGACGGCGCGAGCTGGGCCCCCGTTTCTCATCTGCTGTGACGTCACGCACCACGTGGTCATCTTTGGTCACGACGCCTCGCGTGACGGCGCGAGTTGGGCCCCCGTTTTTCATCTGCTGTGACGTCACGCATCACGTGGTATGACATGGAGGTCACGAAAGGTCAATGGTAACGACACCGCCGCGCTCGAGGAGCTGGGTTGGGCTATTTTAGTATGCTTTGCATAAAAAATTTATTGTACAAGGAATTCGGGGCGCGCCCCAGGGTCCCCGCACGACCCCACTGCACTCAAGTGTTTATGTTCCTAAGGTCCATAACACTGGCAGCCCGGCCGGTTGCGATGGTCTGCACGGCCGGGTCCTCCGAGCGCAGCAGGGTCTCCCAGCCCAGTCCTCCCAGGTCTTGAGGTTCTCTAGGTCCCGCGGGGGAGGGTCCGCCGGGCAGAGGGAAAGGATGTGGTGGGAAGAGGCGAAGGGTTCTGGGCAAAGGGCGCATGCTGGAGTGGGGAAGGAGGGATGATAGTGGGCTAGGGTAAGGGGTGAGGGAAGAGAGTGTGTTTGTAGTCTGCGCCAGAGTGTTGCGTGTTTGTTATCTAGGCAGGGGTGGGGCGTGGGGTAGAGCTGGCGTGAGGCTCTGTAGGCCTGCGTCAGCTCGCTGAATGAGTGCATGCGCTCCTTCGTGAATCCCCGATCCGAGGGCACCTGAGCCCGGTTTAAAGAACCTCGGGCTAAAAGGTTGGCGGCCTCGTTTCCGGGATTCCCGAAGTGCGCGGGCATCCATATCAGGTCCACTTGGCGGGGCGGGGGTGCATCGGGCGAGTCTAGTATGCCAAAAGCAGGGACAAGGACTCGGCCTCGAGCAAAATTGTCTCGGTTTGCGGAACCAACAATCCTAGGTTCGAATTTCTATGATGTGTTACACTTTGATTCGACTAGTAATCTTATGCTCCGTACCGCGCTGAATCGTCTGATACCATCCGAACATTCTGCCCCAATTAGGTGGCCCACAATCTGCGTACTAATGGTATCAACCGCTGGTCCCACTTGGATGTATCTTGTTTCATACCAAGGCGACGGTGAGTGCCTGAGCGAAAGCTCTGGAAAAGTTCGTTCGTGTGACGTGTGTACGTCTCTGGGTATTCCACTATTTTTGACTAACAAAGTGCAATCGCCGACGGTCTCGGCGCCACGTAGGCACAGTGGCATTTGGTACTCGCGAGTTTGCGGGATCATACCCCGCCGCGCCAGGTGCGTTTTGATGGGGGAGAGAGAGAGAGAGAGAAAACTTTATTTACAGAGGAATTCGGGGCACGCCCCAGGGTCCCCGCACGACCACACTGCACTCAAGTGTTTATGTTCCTAAGGTCCATAACACTGGCAGCACGGCCGTTGGCGATGGTCTGCACGGCCGGGTCCTCCGAGCGCAGCAGGGTCTCCCAGTCCTCCCAGGTCTTGAGGCTCTCTAGGTCCAGCGGGGGAGGGTCCGCCGGGCAGAGGGAAATGATGTGGAGGGAAGAGGCGAAGGGTTCTGGGCATATAGTGCATGCCGGAGTGGGGAAGGAGGGATGATAATGGGCTAGGGTAAGGGGTGAAGGGAGTGTGTGTGTCTGTAGTCTGCGCCAGAGTGTTGCGTGTTTGTTATCTAGGGAGGGGTGGGGCGGGGGGTAGAGCTGGCGTAAGGCTCTGTGCGCCTGGGTCAGCTCACTGAATGAGTGCATGCGCTCCTTCGTGAATCCCCGATCAGAGGCCACCTGAGCCCGGTTTAAAGAACCTCGGGCTAAAAGGTTGGCGGCTTCGTTTCCGGGATTCCCGGAGTGCGCGGGCACCGTTATCAGCTCCACTTGGCGGGGCGGGGGGGCATCGGGCGAGTCCAGTATGCCAAAAGCAGGGACACGGACTCGGCCTCGAGCAAAATTTAAAATCGAAGTTTTAAAATCGCTTAAAATGTAGCGGGCTTCCGTGCGGGTTATAGCAAGGGCAATGGCGGCTTCCTCTGCAGCCTCTGGGGACGTGTCTGGAGGGAGAGGTAGTGTGAGGAGGGCGGATAAAGAGGAGTCCACCACAGCTGCTGTCGCTTCATCACTCGTGCAGGCAGCGTCCACCCATACGGCGTCCGGCTGGGGCCCGTACGCTCGATGGAGTGCCTTCGCACGGGCTCTGCGGCGCTGCTCATGGTGGGACGGGTGCATATTCCTCGGAAGCGGCCTGATGAGGAGCTCTCGGTGAAGGGTTCGTGGGATGGCGAGGAGGGTTGGGTCGTTGGCCGGTATTTTGATTCCGAGGGTGTCCAGGATACACCGACCTGAGGAGGTTTGTGTGAGCCTGATGTATTGGGCCTGTCGGTGGGCCTCCACCAGTTCCCCGATCGTATTGTGGAGGCCCAGACCTAGTAATCTGTCTGTGGGTGTGTTGTGGGGAAGGTGAAGTGCTACCTTGAATGCCTTGCGAATCAAAGCATTCAAAGCGTTTATGTCATGTTTGGATAGGTGTAAGTATGGAGTAGTGTACAGCACACGGCTGAGGACAAAGGCATGAATGAGGCGACATAGGTCGCGCTCCTTCATGCCTCTATAACGTCCCGAAACCCTGCGGATGAGGTGCGATATCGCGCCTACAACCTGCTTGAGTTTCTTGAGGGTGGTGGTGTTTTTGCCATCGTTCTCGATGTGCAGGCCCAATACACGGAGGGTTCCAACCTCAGGTACAGGGTCACCATTCAGTTCAATGGCAATGGGGGAGCGGGGGCAGCGCTGGTTCTTAGGCCGGATGAGGAAGAGTTCGGACTTCTCTGGGGAGCAAGACAGTCCGATGGTCCGTGCGTAATTTTTGGTGAGGGTGGCTGCTTCCTGTAAGGTGTTCTCTATGTCTCCGTCACTGCCGTGAGTGGTCCACAGGGTGATATCGTCGGCATAAAGAGTGTGCTTCAGGTGGGGAATAGTGGCCAATTTTCGGGCGAGGGGGATGAGGGTAATGTTAAAGAGAAAGGGGGAAAGGACGGACCCTTGAGGGGTGCCGATACTCTGAAGAGTGTAGGAGGGGGAAGACAGAGGGCCGAAGTGTATCTCAGCTGTGCGGTCAGTGAGGAATGCTTGAATGTAGGCATACGCGCGCGCACCCACATTCAAGGGGGATAGAGCAGTCATGATCGCCTGATGTTCAATGCGATCAAAAGCTTTGGAAAGATCCAAAGCTAAGACTGCCTTGGTGTGACCTGGAAGAAGCGGGTCAAAAAGGTCGTGTGTGAGTTGCAGCATGGCGTCCTGTGCGGATAGATGGGGGCGGAATCCCACCATGCTATGCTGGTATAGATTGTTGTCCGCCATGTGACTTGTGAGTCTCGCTAACACAACATGCTCTAGGAGCTTCCCAAGGCATGAGGTTAGCGAAATAGGGCGAAGGTTTTGAATTGTAAGTGGTTTGTTGGGTTTAGGTATGAATATTACCTTCGCGTGGCGCCAGGACTGCGGGAGGTTACCCTCCCTCCAGCACTGGTTGAAGTATTTCGTAATGTGGGTGATCGATTGGTCATCCAGATTACGGAGCATGGAGTTTGTGATTTGTTCTGCACCAGGTGCGAGTTGGCGCGGAGAGTCAGGAGGGCCGCTCTGACTTCCGTCTCCGTGATGTCGGTGTCGAGTGTTGGGTTTGCTTGTCCTGTGTAGTGCGGTAGACGTATGGGGCCGTCCTGAGATGTGTACATGGTTTGAAGTGTCTAGAGGGGTGTCGGGATCGTCAATGTGTTCATGTGTGAGGCGTGTCACGTGGTGCTGTGTTGCTGATTTGGTGCGCGTGGGGTCAATGAGGTGTCGGAGGAGTTGCCATGCGCGTTTGCTGGACAGGTTTCCGGCGATGCCGTCACATATCTGTCCCCAGCTGGATCGGCAGAGCTCCTCAGAGTGCTGTTGGATTTGTGTCTGCAGCGCGGCCAGCCGCTTCTTAAGCGTTCTGTTGTGTTTGTTACCTTTCCAGCGTTCTAGGATGCTGTGATAAGCTTCCCAGAGGTGGGCTAGGCGTGTGTCAAGGGTAGGTGTTTCGGTTGTAGTTTCAATGTCTCGCGTGTTGTGGTGAACGTCATGCTTGAGTGACTGCACCCATTCGTCGATGTCTGCGATGGGAGTGTCTGGGAGGGCGGTGCGTACAGCGCGAAAGGCATCCCAGTTAATGAGTTTGTGTGTTGTATTTGCGTGACGGGGTGCTTTGTACGGGACAGTGATTTGTATCATGTAATGATCACTGCCAGTGTATGTTGTGTTCTGTTCCAGGTAACGCCGCGGATACAGCGGCTCAGCGTCAGGTCCGGACTGGTGTCCATGCTGACACTGTTGCCGATTCTCGTCGGCGTCTGAAACGTGTTGTGCACAGTGAGTTGGAGGTTCTGCAAGAGCAGCCAGAGCCTGCGACCTCGATGTGTCGTGGTTGTGTATCCCCAGTCAGTATGCTGACTGTTGAAGTCCCCACCGATGAGTATGGGATGTTTCCCTGCTAGATGGTGTAGCTTTCGCAGAAGTGATTCTAGCGGGGCTATCGGCAGGGACAGGGGGTGGTATATGTTTGCTATAAATATAGAAGGAAGTGAATGTGTGTGATGTATAAGTTCTGTGATCACGCAGGGCGTCTCAGACGTGATGGGGGGCGAAATGCTACTTCCAGTGCGCTATGATGCTTTTAGAGGCAGTCGAAATTAAAAAAATTCAGGGGGCACTGTGGCTCTCTAAAATGCTGCAAGGCGAAAGGAACATAAACACTTGAGTGAAGTGGGGTCGTGCGGGGACCCTGGGGCGTGCCCCGAATTCCTTTGTAAATAAAGTTTTCTCTCTCTCTCTGGCGCACTTTATTTCATTTTTTGTTTTTGCTTTTTTGATGTTCGTATTTTTTCATTTTTTAGTTTATTTATGAAGCCCATGCATTCACTAGATGCGCCTGAATTCATGATCAAACTCTGAGCCTTCGTGGCAGAGTGGTGGCATCTACGCTTCGAATACCTAAGGCCCTGGTTCGATTCCCAGCATGAACACAGTATTTTTTAAGTAGTGACGCCGGAACGCGGACACATCTGCCGACACGGCTGCTAACGACAGTATGAGACATTAAAGGCTTTCGCCGGCTGCTGGCCCGAAAGACTCGGGTTGGATCCCGACCGCGGCGGCCGAATTTCGCTGGTGGCGAAATTCTAGAGGCCCGTGTACTGTGTGATGTCAGTGCACCTCTAAAGAACCCCAGGGGATCGAAATTTCCGGAGCCCTTCACTACGGCGTCCCTCATAGTCTGAGTCGCTTTGGGACATTAAACCCCAAGAAACCAAACCAAGAAACCAAGGAAGTGGGAGTGAAAGAAGACAAAGAGGGCCCGGAATGAAGAAAATGAAAATTGTATTTGAGGAAAGGAAATTACGTAGTAACTGTCTCGCATATCTCGGTGAACATTCGTCAAAATTCAGAGGGGCACTTTTTTGACCTAAAGTGTGGTCACTGATGTGTGGATAAGATGTTAAGCTTCGCCTCTAAGAGTGCAACGCGACAGCATCTTGCAACGCTGCCAGGGAGTTCATAGAACGCGACTGTCCATTAGGTGCTACGCCTCGCTCGTCGGTAAATTGTTTTTTGAGGAAAGGAAATGTATCTCTCATATCTCGGTGGACACCTAAACCTCGCCGGAAGGGAAGTGAGGAGGATGGGAGTGAGCGAAGACACCGTATTCACTACACACGCACACACGCCTTTGTTCATCCCAAACCGTCGAGCCGGCATGGCGGAGTGGATAGCATGCTCGTCTCGCACGCCGAAGACCGGGGTTCGATTCCCGAGCTCGACGAATTTCCTACTTTGTTTTATTTATTTATATGGTCTGACTAGAAAAGTTAAGTAGTCTAATTGGGTAATTAAGCAATTAACTGAGCTCAGTCCCACTTACTTGGAGCATCACTATACCATCCCTTTAATTGGTTGCATGGTTACAAGCCAATGTACAATTGACCCCGTTTGAAATTCGCGCACTGTGACGTCAAGGCCGTTTCGACCAATTGAAAAGCGTGACATTTCTGTCGACAACTGCTGCTTACAACGATGAGACATTAAAGGCTTTCGCCTTAAAATTGCTTTTAAGGAAAGGAGCCGGACACCACAGTACACACCCAAGACAACACCGTATTCACTAGATGCGCCTTTGTTCATTCCAAACCGACCCGCCGCGGTGGCTCAGTGGTAAGACGCTCGTATACCGAGCAGGAGTACCCGGATTCGGACCCGACCGCGGCGGCCGCGTTTAGATGGAGGTGAAACGCAAGAGGCGCGCGTGTGCCATGCGATGTCAGTGCACGTTAAAGATCCCCAGGTAGTCGAAATTATTCCGGAGACCTCCACTACGGCACCTCTTTCTCTCTTTCTTCTTTCACTCCTACCTTCCTCCCTTCCCTTACGGCGCGGTTCAGGTGTCCGCCTAGATATGTGAGACAGATACTGCGCCATTTCCTTTCCTCAAAAACCAATTTACCAATTTTTCATTTCAAACCGTCGAGCTGACGTGGCGGAGTGGTTAGCGTGATGGTCTCGCACTCCGGAGGCCCTGGTTCGATTCCCCAAGTCGACCAATTCCCTACTCGCTTTTATTTATTAATGCTCCAGGGATTTTTCGCTCACGGTCAACGCCGCCGACGACCACACCGGCTTGTCTGCGACACGGGGCCCTTAAAGCTGCCGCGTTAATATGACGCCTCCACTACGGTGCCAGGTGTGGCTTTGAGATGCTAAGCCGCACATGAACCTCGCGTATGTTCATGTCTGCCGTTTATGCCGCTAAAAAAAACATCTATTCTGCAGCGTAAGTGCTATTGGATGTCAGAGTGTAGTCACAGTGTTCCCACGTAGACACCTTTTCAAGAAATGTAAAGCAATCCCGGGGTGTTCTGAGCGCCCCGGGATTGCGTTACATTTCCGCTGCTCCAAGCGGCTAAATAATTACGAAGTTTCTAGACCTCTACCTAGGATTACTTTCAACGTTGATTGGAATATATATGATGGCTTGTATGCACCTAAGCAAATATGGTTTATATAATATTGTTTCATATTTCTGAAAATATGGAGAAGCTTGTTAGAGACGACGTAGAAAGGTTACAGAGAAAGGAAAATTCCTGGACGCGCGCCTATAAATTGCTTTCTCTGCGTTCATGGCAGACACACACTTGCGTGATTGATTAACGTACGCTGGCGTACAAAACTCTCGCTAAGGTTTGGAAAGGATATATAAGGACTGTATAATTCAGACACTCATCTACAACTTCTTCGATGACATTAAAATGGTTCCCTGTCGCTTGCATTTTCCGAAAACCAGTTTTGTCGCAGGGTTGATTGCAGTTTTATAAGATTTATAAGCAGTTATTTTAATAATTTTTATTTGAAAATGGTCGGATTTAACGTCTCGAATCGACACACTGGCTATGAGGAGCGCCGTAGCACAGGGTTCCGGAATGATTTAGACTACCTGAGGTTTTTTAGTTCGTGCTGACATAGAACAACATACGGGCATTTTTGTCTTTCACCTCCATCGAAATACAGCCGCCACGGCCGGGAGCAAAACCGTGACTTTGGGATCAGCAGACGAACGCCAAATCCACCGAGGCACCGCGGCGGGTATTTGCCTTAATAAATGTCTTGTAAGTAACGGAGAGTAAGTCAACCGCTTTATAACGTCTACGTCTTCGACAACTCACCTCTTGTGGGTTAGTATTATAGTGGCATTCTTTTATGACTGCGGTATATCAGGGGTCATGGGCGTTGTATGAACAGCACTGCAAGCTTCTCCAGCAACAAATCCTCTGCCTTCATCAGCGAACCTGCAGTGGCGTCATCTTGACCCCCAGATTTCGCCCTCTGCATGGTTTGTGAAGTTTTCGTCCCTTTTCAACCTCAACGGGACATCTATTTTCGCAGGCCCGCTCTTTTTGTGTAGCACAGCTCTTAATTTGTCTATTGCGCAATGCGGCATATATGTGTTTTGCTACTTAAAACTCAAATTCAGATTAAAGCTTATTTCTGTCAACAACTAGAAAGCGGGTTCGAAAAACAAAAACGAGATATGATTGCAACTGACTGCGTTCGAGACCACCCTGCCGGCCATATATCCTTTTAGAAGGCTTATCCAGACTGCTAATGACATTGTGGTATCTCAGTAAGGCATGTTGACGGGCTAGTTGGTTTTGCAAGAAAGGGGCCCTGCGGTAAAACCCCGAACTCATGCCTTATGTGCACAAAGTGTTACACAATTTGAAGAAGGTGGCTAACAGGCACAAGGTACAGCTTGTTTTTTGATCCCCAAACAAGTTGAACAAACTTATACCCCGGATTTGTGGCACTGAGCGCCCTGGGTGCAGCATAAAACATCAGCGTCCCTTCATACGCTACATGGAAGGAGTGGCGTACGAGATACCCCTCACCTGTGGAATGTCCTATAGAGGGCAAACGGGGAGGTGCATCAACAAACGCCTTGGGGAACATGGAAAAAGGTTGTGAATAATAAAGATAAATACGCCACTTTGGTGAGCCATGTTAGCACGTGCAAGTGTGCACCTCGACTGGAAAAGGCGAGGATTCCGGGCAAAAGCAAGTTCAAGCAGGCGAGGCTTTTATTGGAAGCCTTTCACATAAAGAAAAAGGCAGCCTTGTGCGTGAATGACACGTCAGTTAAGTTGTATGCGGCGGAGTACGATTTTCTGGGCAATAATGTTTGTGCTAGGCGATAAGTCACGGCTGCGATCAGGCACGTGGTGTATAAATGTGGGCGTTGCCTGAGGCTATAAATGTGTTTTTTCGAGCAATAAATAGTTGGAAGTTGGCGCCTGTCCGTTGTCTCCTCGTCTCTTGTCTTTGTAAAATTATTTGCGCCTAGGTGTTTTTTTTTCCAAGTTTCAAGATTGTGGTATCTGTCCCTTATTATATCGCTTTATTTCTCTCAAGACCTAAGTTTTATATTGTCTATATCAGGCTTTCCCTTTACTCTGGAGGCTGTCGAGCCATCAGGGAAACCTAGAGAAAAATTTTACCGGCCTGAAAGAAATAGTTTGGCTCTGGCTAACATACTTTGTTTACTTTTTTTATATATCTCTGTCTTGAGCTCGCCAGGCACAAAGTACGACTCATTATCAAAAAATGGCTGAGGCTTAACTTGGTTAAGCCTGGAGAATGCGAAGCATCATCGTGTCGCGTAATTTGGACGCGCACAACCACAGCGACGGCGCGAGGTGGGCCCCCGTTTCTCCACTGTCGTGACGTCATCAAGTCACGTGGTGTGACGTCATGTATCACGTGATTTGGAGGCGCACAACCACAGCGACGGCGCGAGGTGGGCCCCCGTTTCTCCACTGTCGTGACGCCATCGTGTCACGTGGTGTGACGTCATGTATCAGGTGATTTGGAGGCGCACAACCACAGCGACGGCGCGAGGTGGGCCCCCGTTTCTCCACTGTCGTGACGTCATCGTGTCACGTGGTGTGACGTCATGTATCAGTGATTTGGAGGCGCATAACCACAGCGACGGCGCGAGGTGGGCCCCCGTTCCTCTACTGTCGTGACGTCATCGTGTCACGTGGTGTGACGTCACGTATCACGTGATTTGGAGGCGCATAACCACGGTGAAGGGCTGAAGTGGTACCTAAAGTAGTATGCTTCGCATAAAAACAATTTCTTGTCGCTTACATGCTTAAAGGCGACCACTAAAACTCCAAGCTTCGAGACAGCTGAACCGTATGAGGAAGGCAAACGGCGCCACCACTACCGTCAAGATTGTAGAGGAAACGCCTCATTATCTGGCCGGGGAATGAAATGGTCGAGGAGCAACTGCTTCCCGGCACCTGCTGCACACTTCGGGCGTTCAGTATATGTCCAACCCGCGGCGTGTGAAGAGCACCATGAAACATCAAAAATATCAGGTGAGCATAATTCCAACTCTCGCAATCATCATGAAAACATAACTCGACTGGCAGATACGGGCAGTAACGAAGACGGACAAGCATTGACTAACAAGTGCAACTTTAGTTCTGCGAATGCGGATTTTCACCTATATCATAAACATAAGTACCAGCACACATATCTGAAAAGGCAAAGAAATAAAATGCGGAAACAATGCCTAGTCCAATGAAACAACAGAATAAAATGCGAGAACCAGTTTTTGCGTCATCACCACGTCATTACGTGCGACTAAGACAAGCAAGCTGTCGGTCACCAAGGGTGATGAAAGGATGATTCAAGTACGTTTCTTCTTTGCGATATGGAAAGCTCCTGCTATCTCTCTATACAATGCGCTGGTCTCGGTGTCGAAGCGTTGTGTGCGTACCTGAAAATGACTCACATTAGCACGCGCAACAATGAAGAGCACGGTGCGATAAGAGCTGACCTTTATTTTATGTGGACGTCATATTTCGACAAAAACACCGGCTGTCTGGAGAGAGAGACTGGACATGTTCAATATCGCAAAAGAAGAAAGAAACGCGCATCACCACCGTTGGTGACCGAAAACTTGACTTTCTTGATAGCACGCAATGACTCGCTAAGAAAGCAATAAGTGGTTCTTGATTTTTATCACGTGAGGTATAGGACAGATTAACATGAAACTGCTCTAGAAAATCCATGTCAATCAGCCCTATTCAATTGACCAAAGGGAAGAGGTCCCACGCGATGTGAGAAGACGTTTCAACGTGCACCCCATTCCGCGGAATATGCATCCCGCATAAAACATCGAGAGGAGGAAAGCAAGAGGGGAAGCCCTGCAGAAAAAATGGGACGAGCAACCTAACACCCTTTACGTGGACGCAGCAGGACCTAAGAATGGAGTCATGACTGTTGTGGTCTCAACGCCTTCAGGATCGGTGGTGAACTGCGCCTCAATGAAAACATCCAACCCCACTCACTCAGAGGAGGCAGCTATTGCATTAGCTGTAGCATCTAACCCCAACGCCGTTGTGCTCACTGATTCCCAGAACGCCTGTCGCAATTAATTCAGAGGTCAAGGTTGTCATGCCCGAGCTCTTCTATACCGGGCGTCTCCCCCTGATGACCATGAAAGGTGCCGCGATCTAATAGGTTTAGCAGTGTATGCTGACAATATCGCGCCTTACAGAACAGCCAGGAAGGAGTACCCAACACCACATAAATCCCTCTATAATACACCCTTAGGAGACTACAAACCAACACATACCCAACACCAGCTAAGTTACACCAGTGGTACCCTACACTATACTCTCCACAGTGCCCACACTGTGGAGAGGTAGCTAACCTCTACCCCATGGTGTGGGCATGCCAATTTAATCCCTTAGTTTACCCCATTCCAAACCCCTCCGAGGAGCAGTGGGAGGCTATTCTGCTCAGCGATGATCCTGACCGTCAGCACTGGCTGGTAGGGAGGGCCAGCGCAGCAGCAGCAGCCAGTGGACTACCGGACTAGGCGGCCCACCTACATGTTCTAAGAATATTGATTAAATAAAGATATTTTCAATCAATCAATCAATCAATCAATCAATCAATCAATCAATCAATCAATCAATCAATCAATCAATCAATCAATCAATCTCTTGTAAGTTGTCGCCTACTGTCAATGATGCTGAATAGCCAGCTATAGTTGCGACATGCATGTAGAAATACGGACCTTTTTCGGTTAAAACCGATTTAAAAAAAAAATGTATTCAGCGTAGTTTTATTGATGTTTTTCGGCTGAAATCGAAAAGTCCAACCCTATAGCCATAGCAATACTGTAACAGCAGCCTAGTGTTCATTAGCGAACAGCTGTCACGGACCAGGATTTATATGGCGGCGTGTTAGAAATGTCTGCAAAGTCAGACCGGCCCTGATTAGGGGGGGGGGGGGGGCAGGAGTTACCTTATTTCTGGGTTTGGCTAACTGTCTTAGTGAGCATGCTTAATTTTTAGGAGTAATACGAGGCTGGACGCAGTAACCCTGACCCTGAGAGATCAGGCAGACCTTGTGGAGCAACACTGGTGTCGTTAAGATAAGAAAATAAGGACAAAGTTGAACGTCCGCTTCGCTTACGCCAGGACAACGTCATCTTTCGAAGGCAAGTGAGTGGACCGTCGCCTAGTTTTTATCTTTCATAATGATTTGGATGACTATCATAAAATTGGCCTTTAGGTTGTAGCCTTTCTGCTACACTAATGGTTTAGTTAAAAAGACGTGGACGATAGCTGCTGATAGTCTCATACGCACCGAAACAGTGCTTCAGTGTTAGTCGCATTGTCCCCGCGACTGGAGATGTTGACGAAGTGACAGGACGATTTCGAGTGTACGCCGAGATGGCGGCGTGGTCAGCGGCTGATATACACGAGAGATATACACGAGGCTGATATACTGACGTAAGAGCCAGGAAATGTCCTGAGATAAGCACTAAGCGGACAAAGCACCTCTTTACACACACACCTGATAGACCTTTACCTTTTCACACAGACCTGATGCACCTGCATAGCTTTCGCAGTGCGACGAACGAAAGAGCAAATGAATGAATTAATGAGTGAATAACCGAACTAAAGACCACACTAGATGAGTAACCGTTCAGAAATCTCATTTAAGGCGTTCCGAATCGCATCGCCCCATTCAGACTCTTTTTAGTTTGTCGACATCTCTTTCGACGCAGGTGTTAAAAAATAACATAAAAAACTGGCAGGGGTTTAACGTAGTTAAACCGAGTAGACGTGCGAAAGCTGGTGTTCATTCTTCAAACGGAGGGTACGCTTAAGCTCCGCCGTGAGGGTATGACGCGATATCTGTAGTGGCTTAATGCCCATATATGCCGAACTGGTCATTCTCTAACCCACATTCATAGATCGTTAAGCGATGCGCCACTGCACTGACAGGTTTCTGTTTCTGTCACAGCCACCGGTAGGGATTGTGCGGCCCATGTTGCTCTTCCCGAGCAAACCCTAGCACAGCTGGCATGACGCTCCTCCGAACTTACCCCAGCTTACCCGAGTTACTACCCGAACTTACCCGAGTAACCTCGGGTAGTTACTACCCGAGTATCAAATTTCTGCCATTGCCCTGTGTTACCTGCGTACATCTGCTTTTCAAGACGATAAGTATAACGCGAGTACTGAATTCGAAAACTAGGGCAAGTTTGCCTGTGTCGAAATTAGCACTCCAATGTGTGGGGTCAGCTTGACCTACTGGCCGACGCATTTGTGCGAGTCTGTGCATTATGTCCAATCTTATCGTCATCCGTGCTTCCCTTCGTCGGGTCGACAACCGAAAATAGTTCCGCATTTTGCGTGTTACATCACCACGCAGTGGTCCCGCATGCACGGTTTAGGTTCGTGCACCGATTAATAGTGTTCTCTAGGTCAGGAATGCAGCTGATAAGTATGCTGTAAAATGCGGGGTTTAATGTGCTGAAGCTGCGCACGGTAGAGACGATGTAGAGGGCTCCGGAATAGTTTTGGCCACCTAGGATTCTGTATCCTGCACTGACATTGCGTCACGATCAAACGCTGGAATGAGGTTCCGTTTTGCATCAAGTCATCGCGCTCTTTATTATCGTCTAGGCATCCTTCAGGCAGTAACTTTTAAGCAATCACCCAGTGTCATAGCATTGCATAATATATACTATTGGCTACCGTTCTTTCAGTGTGTCAGCACAACTAGGCCCCGTTTCCGAGTTCCGGCATACGCACGAACGTACGTCCCTGAATAGTATTTTGTGCCATGCGGCCCACCTACCTACCGGGTTACGGCCAACCTTCCAGGTATGTACACCTGACAGGCCTTCACCTGGTTGAAGGCCTTCGTGGTAAATGAGTTCCGGGTAAAGGGCTTTCGGTAGAAGGCGATTAGGCCAAAGGCCTTTATGACGAAGGTTTCGGTCAGATGCCTTTATCACGTAAGGACCTTACTGTGCCCATCCTCGCAGAAGCAATTCCTGAGTATGTATTTGGTTCATGCTCTTTTTTCTTGCTTTATTCACTGCGGAATGTACTCCACACCCCGGCTACCCAGCCGCGTACACAAGCGTGAACGCTTAAACACGAGATTGCGTATTTTACGGACTGAGGTGAATAAAATGCCATTATTATTATTATTATTATTATTATTATTATTATTATTATTATTATTATTATTATTATTATTATTATTAACCTGTGACGATAATCTGCGCTTAGCCAATCTGGGTTTAGCCGTGCTAAACCGTCTGCTATTTTTGTATTATTCTCGAAATCTTTTTCCTTTACTCTGTATTAAGGCGGAAGCCTTTAATGCCTCCGCTGTAAGCAGGAGCTGTCGACAGAAATGTCACGCTTTTCAGTTGGTCGAAACGGTCGTAACGTCACAGTGCGCGAATTTCAATCGGGGCCATTTGTACTTTGGCTACTAACCGTGCAACCAATTAAAGGGATCGTATAGTGATGCTCCAAGTAGGTTTGAGTTTAGTTAATTGCGTACTTAACCAATTAGTCCAATTAACCTTTCTAGTCAGACCAGATAAATAAATAAAACCGAGCAAGAAATTGGCCGAGCTTGGGAATCGAACCCCGGTCTTTGGAGTGCGAGTCGAGCACGCTACCACTCCGCCATGCCAGCTCGATGATTTGGAATGAACAAAGGTGCGTCTAGTGAATACGGTGTCTTCGTTCACTCCCATCTTCCTCCCTTCCCGTTACGGCGAGGTTCAGGTGTGCACCGAGATATGCGAGACAGATACATTTCCTTTCCTCAAAAACCAATTTACTGACGAGCAAGGCGTACTTGTCCGTGTTTCAGATTGGTCCAAATTGTCGTGATGTCACCACGCGCGAATTTTGACGGGTGTCCACCGAAATATGTGAGACAGTTACTGCGCAACTTTCTTTCCTCAAATACAATTTTCGACTGGTGTCCACTGAGATATGTGAGACAGTTACTGCGTAATTTCCTTTCCTCAAATACAATTTTCATTTTCTTCATTACGGCCCCTCTTTCTTCTTTCACTCCACTTCCTCCCTTCCTGTACAGTGCGGCTCAGGTGTCCACCGAGACGACAGAGACTTACTGCGCCATTTCCTTTCCTTAAAAAGCGTTGCGTTCAAAGGGCAAGGCATCGCGCCGAACGGGTGGTGGCGTTCAATGGACTCCGTGGCAGCGCTACAACACGCTGTCGCGTTCCACTCCTAAAGGCGAAGCTTAAGCGTCATTAATTGGCAGTTAATTAATGCACCAACAAAATGTGAAGTGAACAATCGCGTAGCAGAATGCAGCACTCAGGCTTTCGCCTTTCAGCACTTTAGCCGCTAAAGTTCCTCGTAATTTTTTTGAATTTAATGTGTCTGGTTTGGAGCCTTTTTAATTAACTGGACTTTTGTTATTTATACGATGGACCTTTACAGTAATTTATATCCATCTTTATCATAGATTAGTTGTCATAGATTGTCATAGATTTGATGAATTTTGCTTACTTCATATGTTGACGCGTGATTAATTTACGTGAAGAATTTGTATTTAGTTTCTTATTGCCGCACTGCTTTTATTCGTTTTCCCTACACACTGACGATAAGAGGTCCCATTGCGGTTTATGCTTTGTGACTTCTTGCTCTATATCACTTAAACATTTGCTGCACACTACCATCAAAGATAATAAACTTTCAACTCGGAGAATTGGTACTTCGGCTTGACCGAAATGAGGTCGCGATTCGACCCCACGACCTTGGTCTCAGGAGTCTAACGTCGTAGCCTCTGACCCACCACGGTCGTTTTCTGAAAAAATGGCGGGGGATCCCCTCTCGGAAACCGGAAATCCCGGCCTTAGAGCGCATTGTCACCGCCGTCAAAGTTCGATCGGGAGACGATGTCAACAGGACAGAGACTACCGATTCGTTGATGATGCAGCTTCGTGTGACAGTTGTCCCTCACTGCATGCTCGACAGTTTTCTTGGTTTTTTATTTATTTACTTCTGCCGGAGCTACATTACGCGGCAGCCTGACATGAATGCGTGACATGACGTATTGTTTTTTTCCTTTCTTGCCCCGTCCATTGGCAGTTTTAAGTAGCGGACTGACTGACAACTCATATGAGCATTAAATGCTGCTAACGCTGCAGTGTGAGAGTAGCGTTGACGTCACAGGACACAATCGTGTCCGGAAAAGCGGTAACTATTTTCTATGAAGAAAAGAGGTAACTATTGGTCCATGGAGACCTCAGGTAGTGCACACAAATTCCAAGATTTCTGAATCAATATCCTGCCATCTGTGAAATGCTATCGACCAAACCGTCACAACACAAAATGAAGAAAACAATGAAACTTATGTACCATATGGAGGTATAGGTGGAATTTCCATGTATCATGTGTATCCTGTTTTTTTTTTGTGCGAATGCAAATATTATTTTGAATGTGTAAATGCAATTACGCTATTTATTATTTTTATCTGATTTATTTTATTTATGATTTGCATACGCTGGCATTTTTGTTTTATTTGCATTTCAACCTATTGTATGTATGTATTGTATTGTATTGTATGTATGTTGTACATACATGGTTTAAATGCATTATCTATAATTTCACTGTTACGATCTGTTTTTATGCGCGTCTCTCATAGCCTTAGTCGCTTTGGGACGTTAAACCCCATAAACCAAACCAAACCAAATTTTTACAAGTGTTTTCAAACTCTGTAAATAGTTGCCTCTGCTGTCAAGGGTGGGATATGGCCTCATCACGCGGGAAACTGCCTTTAGCCTACTCTCTCAGGACAGAATTTTTTTTTGTAAATTTTGTCCTAAATAAAAAACTTACTCACCTATATGATAATTCGCCGAAAGTATTTTACGTGGCGGACTTTTTTCCAGGACTATTTTTTATCGCTGATACGATTCGTACGTGCCACTGTCAGTAGCACTTCAGGTTGTACCGAGAGAAACAAACTTGCCCACCAGCTTTGCAATCCTCGCCGTATACGTGGAGCCCAAGCGTAGGCGGACGTTGATTTTTTTTCTTTATTACTTTATCTCGCATAGGCGCGACACGCATTCCGTCTTCCCCTGCGCGTACGCGGATGCATCGTTGGCACGTCTCCGACACTCCCGGAAAGTGGGATGTGCTATGTTCACTATGATAAAGTGCTATCAGCGAGCGGGAGAGGGCGTAGGAGGAGCAGGTGGCATCTATCGGACACGTGATAGCGAATCCAACTATAAGTAAGGCCAGCCCCCGCCCCACTCTTTGTGCTCATCGGTCAGCGGTGCAGAGTCCTTTCGGCTTTCCTCTCCCCACTTACTGTACCTGCCGCATACACGAGGCAAGATGAACAAGGTGGTTGCGATCGTCGCTCTGCTCGTTGTCGCCGTCGCTGCCGTGTCGGCATACGACGACATCGGCCAGGTCCCCGTCCTGCCGTTGCCGAAGGTAAATCCTTCACCGTCACTAAACGTCGAAAACATGTGTTTTGTAAATATAGATTCGTAGGTTTACAATGTCGGTTCTCATTTCTCTTTTCTAAATCACTAAACTCTAAAACATCAGCGTTTTGTAAATACAGATTCGTAGGTTTACAATGTGGGTTCTCTAAAACATCAGTGTTTTGTAAATATAGATCGGTAAGTTTACAGTGTCGGTTCTGATCTCTGTTTTCTAAATGTCAGGGTTTCGAGGTTAACACACACGCCGACGCCGCCGGTCAGTTTTCGCCTTCACTGCCCTCCTAATGCTGTAAAAGAATGTCTAAAATAGCTGTCTCACCCGTATTAAGCACTCCTTGTTTGGTGCTTACTCTGGCTGTAATGCATTAATCCGCAAAGATAATAAGATCACAAGATTGCAGCCCTCTTGTGATATAGGATCACCTCACTTAAGCACTCCTTGTTTGGTGCGTACTCTGGCTGTATTGCATTATCCCTCGAAGTTAATAAGATCACACCAAGATTGTAGCGCCCTTTTGATATAGAATCACTTCACTTCAGAACTCATTTTTTGGTGCTTACTTTGGCTGTAACGAATTATTCCTCAAATATCATAAGACCACAATAAGATTACAGCGCCCTTGTGGTATAGAATCGAAGCACAAACGGGGCTTTGAGATGCTGTCCTCTGTTGGCTCACAAGGGCAGTCTACGCGGGGTCAGCGTAGAATTTGCATGGGAAACTGAAGAAAGCAGAACAGAATCGAATAGAATGACACTAGGCGTCGGGTAGGACTCACTGGGTGAAGGTGCTGCCTGGGGCAGGAGCCTCTGTCAGGTTATGAGCCTTCAGCTCCTGCTCCTTTTTTCTCTGTTGTGAGAAAATGAAATGAAATAAAGAAAGAAAGGAAGAAAGAAAGTAAGGGAGGGGGAGCAGAGGTGGACACTTGTGTAGGTTTGTGATAGTACGCAAAATGGCGCTCGTTGTTTGTTACGGTCTTCCGAAGCAACTGAGGACTGACCGACAGTCCCTTCCCGCGCACTGACCATACTCTCTCGCAGAACCGGGAACTGGGTGCCTCGTGCCGGGTGAGCTCCGAGTGCAAGTCCCGCTGCTGCGCCACCATCTTCGCACACGGCGACCAGGCCGGCAGCCCGAGGCAGTGCCGCCGCTTCGCCGAGCCCGGGGAACGCTGCAGTGACGAGCAGATCAAGGGGGGCACCTACATCGGCGGATGCCCCTGCCGCATCGGTGAGGAACGATACGGTCACCGCTAAGCCTAACCATGTGACCTTTCATGCCCAACAATGGACAAAAGCATTTTTGAGCGGGAAGAGTTTATGAACGCAGTGTTCTCATGTATTGCTAGATTTCACTGTGACAGTCAATATATCCTCAAATCACCCGATGGCACGATTGCATTTTCTTTGCTATTAACGTTGTTGCTATCGCCAAAAGAGTTCCCTTTGGTTTTCTATGGCAGTCTTGACTGCTGCATGCGAGCGATGGAAACAAATTTAAAAGAAAGGTTTTGCTACACATAGGAAAAATGGACCATTACTTTCAATATTTCCATAACAGCAGATTACAGTTTTCCAAATTTCAAAATTTTGGTCCAAGAATGTCGGAAATGTTACTCAACAAGTTTTGTCTATATTTGCATATATATGCCTATATTTGTGCCTCTGCGACTGAATAACTGATTAGCTCAAAAAAGCGTAGGGCATCTATTGTGTGCATACCTATATCTTTTTTTTTTGCATGGGAACGTCAGTGTTATGTGGGCGACCTGTAACTTTTCTGCTCAGATCAAAACGATGTTCGTTCGCTTGAATTATCGGTCAGTAGTCAGACGGGCTGCGATTGCTGACTTGCGAAAAAGCTGGGGCATTGCTTGGAACATATACGGTTGTGTTCTGCGGGATGATTAACATATTGAAAAAAAAAGAACAAAAGAAAAGTTGTTTATCACGTGACATCAGAAAGAATTTAAGCCAATAAGATCTCATAAATACGGGTTCATGGCAGTAGCTGCTTATAATTTATAATGCTCTCCGCTCTGTCGCGGTGTTCAGATCTCATACGTTCACCAATTAGCGCCCGGGCATTGTCTCAGAGTGGTTCATCAGATCAGGGAGTTAATTCTGCACCAAGCTCAACACATCGAAGCTTTCAGCCCAGGCAAAACCTGATTAGAAAAGAGCGCATAAAAACACACACGCCCGACCCGGCTCAGAAAAACACACCTCAAACGCTGTGCGTGATCGGTTGGCTTCTTTGGCTCTGTTTTTTAATCGTGTCTCGTCATCAACTAGCCTTTATTTCACTATTACTTGAATGTTTGGGGCAGACCACACAATCGACGCCAGAAGAAAAGCCCCTTTTGCTGTTTTCGTCGCCTATCTACCATGCCCCGTGGACTCAGCATAAGAATGAATACAAGGCGGCTGCGTCGATACCATAGATCTGCCCCACCCCCCATAAGCTTATCGACACCAGCCATTGTTTCTGCACAATGCGCAAATAGCCGGATAAAGATATGTTTTTTTCTTTCTACTTTAGTAGCAGGGCTATTATTGCGGCTTGTGTGACGATTACAAAGGCGCTTTCCTGTAAGGGTGTAATAGCACGGTGACGCTTGAGGTTTTGGTGACGACCTTTTGCGCCAAAGAGACACCTTGCATAATCCGCGCATTCGTGGACTGATATCTAAAACTGAACGCCAGTTAAGGTCATGACTTTTTACAGGCTATGCAAGGCGGACTTATACCAATCGGGCGGGCCTTATTTGTTCACAGTTTGACGATAATTAGTAGCTCAGCGCTTAAAGTGTATTTGCAAAATGCAGATGCGGAGAATGCAAAGAGTGACTCTATCGACGGGCACTTGAACTAGAGCGCATGAAGCGATGATATTTTGATGTTGTTCCACCATCCACCAAGCGTATGCAATAACGTTATTACGCGAAGTACTCTGTACTAAGACTTCAGGCGTACAATCGAAATGCGTGCACGAGTGGTATAGCCTTTGCCAAAAGTGTCCGGCCTACAGGCATTCGCTTTCCAGCTTTGTAGCAGAGCTGTTTCCACCACCTCTGTAAGCCCCAGATCTGTGATATATGAGCAGGATTCTCATTCTGCACCCCCAGAGAAACCTAAAGTTTCAGAACGCAGTTAAGTTCATTTCAATTCAATTCAATTTATTTCGCATTTTTTACAACAGTACAAAAATACGAGAGCAAGCAACAAAAAGCTGCTGATTAGCAGCTTGACGAAGATTGCTGCCCCTATATTTGGCAGGTTGAAGGGCGTTAACATGTATGTCGTACCCCACAGCGAACACTGGGGGCTGGACACTTTTGACGAAGACTGTATGTACCTCTTTGCCAAAAGTAACCGAGCATAAGATTTTTGCTTCTCAACCGTATAAGGCAGCCTTTACGGCGCCCTTAAAGATTGAAAGCTGTCAGAACGTGAAGATAAGGGTTGACCTTACTTCTACGCAGCCAAAAAGCAAACCACCGCTGCACGGTTACTTTTGGCAAAAACTGTACCTCACGAATGAACGTCGTTTCGAAACCTCTCGCATTATACCACTACTTCCGGTTTCCTCGAGACCTGACATGTTTTCCTGTATTGTTTCAAGGTCTCTGCGGATTCAACGGCTACTGCTCTTAGGCTTGGGTTCTGAAGACACCGAAGACTGCAGCTCGAAGCCTAGAGGTTCGTGGCTACGAAAGCACAGACACTGAGCCTCTCGTAACTCCTGTCTCGAAGAACTTGGAGCGAACGGCCTAATAAATGAGGTGGTTTCGAGAAGTGGTCACTTTTTTCCTTTGACGAACATCTCTTTTCGTCGAAATGACGATGTCACGCAGCGCTCCGGTGGTGTAACCAAAACTTGCCCTCGTCAGAATTAAGTCGTGACGTCTGGGGTGGGGAAAAACAACGTAACACGATCTGGTTGGAGCGCATCAGCTTGACAGGCACGAGTTAGGTCGCTGCCAGATTGACACATTACGAGAAGTGCAGCTTGGTTGCGCCGTCCTGAAAAGCTGCATTGAGCTAAATGTAGGAAAGAATTGTTACATAAACGACTGCGTATATTCTTCTTGGGCGACAATTTTCGAGACTAATTACTGTTATTTTATTTTTGTTATCCAAAACTATCGCGGAAGAACTACAGCCCTCTTGTTATATACATCGCTGTATAATTTCGATCTTGCTAAAAGTCATCTACGTACGTAAATAATCTCGTTGCGGTGTCGTAACTTAATGGACTGCAACGGAGATTGACTGGCGGGTAATTAGCTTTTCTGAATCGGGCTGTCTCATGCTGTCAGATGATTTTGATAAAGATTTGTTTAAAAAAGCTAAAGAAAAAAATGGTGATGATGGGAACTACTGCATTTATCGCACCTGCGACCTATCAAAGACGGGACGAGCGACGGAGAGAAAGGACAGCGGGGATTAAATACATGCATATGCAACTATTTAAAAAAATGCAGTGAGATAAGAACACCAGTGTTAGAGCGCGCACAGCTCGTACGCCACCGTCCGCTTGTGTTACAGGAAGTGTGTGCACCGTGTCGCAACAACTGAACAAAATGCGACCAGTAATGCTTGGAGAACTGATTGCAGTGTGCGCTGGCACGTTAGTGTTTCCGGCGACATTGCCACCAAGAAAAGATTGAAGTCACAAGAGCCGTGCGCCCCTGTGCGGTTGAACCTGACGTCACATCGTGCGCTGGACTAACGATGATCCGAATCAGAACATCTCTGCAGGGAAGAAAAAAAAGAAAAAAAAGCGTCCCAAGCGTCGGTAAGACCTTTCTTATGTCGAGTAATTAGGAGTAGAATTTTCTCTACATTACGGAAACAACGAACTACCAAAGAAACAAAAACGGGATGCAGAGAAAAAACAACACCATAATAAACGGAAAGCAAGTGAAATGGCTGACAGGGAAGCAATGAAAAAAAAAAAAAGCCGTAATGAAAGTGGCACTCCTATTAAAAACTTTGAGACCACTGCGGCGACCCGCGCTGGAGCAATGCGAAAGCAAAACGTCCACATACCATACGACGCCCGTGGCTGTTCTGACGTCCACGTACTACACCGACGTCCAAGGCAATTTTTGCGTCTGAGTGTATTTTTCGCCCTTAATTAGCTAACTACATATCATCAGCCAAATTTTTCCCACGGCAACGTTTTGTCACACACTATCCGTCACAATCGCACTTTCACACTTTATCTTCAGGGAACGACGTAATCGCGCGGACGCCCCGCCGCAGTGGCTCAGTGGCTATGGCGTTTGGCTGCTCACCCGAAAGACGCAGGTTCGATCCCGGCTGCGGCGGCCAAATTTCGATGGAGGCGAAGTTCTAGAGGCCCGTGTACTGTGCGATGTCAGTGCAGTTTAAAGAACCCCCGGTGTTCGAAATTTCCGGAGTCCTTCACTACGGCGTCCCTCATAGTCTGAGTCGCGTTGGGACGTTAAGGCCTAATAAACCAAACCAAACCAATCGTGCGGCCAAAATTTGCGGACACTTTCTACTGACGCGGCAGAGCCGTATTGTGCTGAAGTAGAATTGCCATTTGAGGTAGTTCGTACAGCATCATGGAAAAAAAGTTGGGCACTCAGGACAACGGGCAAGGAAGTTGCCCGCTGTCCTGAGTGCGCTACATTTTTTCCATGATGACAATATAATGCTTTTGTATTAGTAAAATATTTTTCGCTCTCCGCAAAAAAACTTACACAGCTACCTAATACTCATGTGTATGTACTGCGGATGGCTACGGGGTAGACATAACACCCTGCTGTGCCTTTATGGTGTCCTCATGGTTGCCCGCAAGGCTTTGGCTGACACGGTTTTGCTTTATAAATGGTTCTAAAAAAGCAAGTGACAGATTAAAGATAGTGCTTTAATACGCGTTGATTATGCCACATCAGAACGGTAGGCTATCTAGAGGCGCACCATAATGGTGGCCACCTCGTTTAACGAAAATATGTAGAGGGTGTGGTCGTCGCCTCCGAACGAAAGCTGGTGTAATTATTCTGCGATGTGAGCACCTCAACACCCCGCCGATGGAAAATGTTCTGCGGAATCTACTTCTCCAAAAGGTATTGAGATGCTGCTAGTTAGCGATCTGAAGGAAAACTCTGAGGGGTAACAGGTGGAAAGTTTTAAAATGGACAGTTGCCTGTTTCTAACGCACCTAAAAGTGGACCTTGAGCTCAAAATAGCTGGCGCCACAAGCCACACGCAACTTCTTTGTCTGTTAGCCTCCTAAACTCACCAAGGATGTCTTAAAGAGCATCTCAGCTAGCGAGGATCAAGGAGTTTGAAAATGTCGGCTTTTATTTAGCTGCACAGGTGCGCAGCAAAAAAAAAAGCTGCCAAAAATTTACATAAGCGAAGGATTTCACTTCGAATGTGAGGTGTAATCAGTGCTGGAATGCTCCTTAAGTGTTCCCATAAACTGTGACTTGTACTGTACGTAGCTGCGTACATCCCATGTCCGCTGACGAAGACCTGAGTGTTCTCTTTCTTTGTCCAGGTGAGACGCGAAAGCCATGGAATATATTTATACATTTAAAAAATTCGTTAGAAATTCAATTTCATCTGGGCGCCTTCACATGGTGTGCTATGGCTGAAAACAGCCCGTCCAACACGGATCACAACTCACGGTCCTGCCAGTTTGACGGCTGACAGGAATAAACGGTCGACGGGCCGCTCGGCGAGGACATTCTCCGTTTGGCCGCAGCGTGATATATACCTTGTTTGTCGACTCCATGAGTAACGCGAGGCGCGGACTGATTGCTGCATACATCCGTCTGGAGGGGCATCACGACGGTTTGGCACATACAGGCATTGTGCCGCAGGAACGTCGCCTATATGGTTGGCAGCAACTCGTTCAAGGAAACAAAATGACTGCTGTCTAATCCGCGCTACTCCTAAAATATTCCACTGCAGCGAAGGGAGAAATTCTAGAGGCCCGTGAACTATGCGATGTCAGTGCGTGTTAAAGAACCCCAGGTGGTCGAAATTTCCGGAGCCCTCCACTACGGCGTCTCTCATAGCCTCAGTCGCTTTGGGACGTTACACCCCATAAACCAAACCAAACCAAACCACTGCAGCGATGCATGGTTGAGGCACCGTGTTCTGTTGCCATACCTGCGCACCGAGTGTTGTCAGTGCGGCGACAAAGCGAAACCTCGTACACTACTCAAGCTCCCTCCACGGCAGAGTGCCCAAGGGCGTTGTGGGGGCATGGCTGGACTGAAAGCTGGAGAGGCCACTGTATAAGATGTTCGTTGCTTCTAGGCTCTCACCTGCTGCTTGCGAAGGTTCTCCTGCTGTCACTTTGCCGTGGCAGAAACCCTGGCACCCTGGCTCCTAAGGCAAAATTGTGCGTCGTCTCTCGGTGGGCATGTATAAGGCAAGCCAAGTATGGCACTTGGAACACTTCATTGCTGCGTCACTTTCGTCATGATCTGCTGTGTGCAGGTATCTTTGCCGTTCCCCTTCGGTCACGTGACCTTATAATCTCATACACCTCATGATTGATAATAGCTACGCGTGTACTCATGTATTGGCTCCTTATGCTCATAGCCGGGCCAATTTGTCCTGCAGTTGAAGCATTAACCCGTCTCATTATGTGAAGCCGACCAGTAGATCTTTTTTAAGCCGAAGTGTGAATATATTTTTAATTTATTAAATCTATATTTGTAGTCTGTTTCTGATGTAATCTAGTGTATTAAATGCGTATTTTTAGTATATTTTTAATGCATTATAAATATACTAAGCTGGCAAAAGAGTACTTTTATCGTGTTTTTAAGAACGTTCAAAATATTATTCCTAGTATACTTTGAGAGCACTCGTATTGGAGTTTAAACATATGGACAAAAAATGCGAAATAAATATGAAACAATACATGTTTGAAATGCATTTTTAGCACATCCTATTTTTCGCTCAGGGCACATGTCGTAGAAGATGCCAGGCCTTGGAGGAGGAAAGATTACCACATAATCCCCACGTGACTGGTGCGAGTTCGATTCACTGAGTGCGGCAGTGTGCTCTTCTATTTGTCTTTGTTGTTGCGCCAGTTTCAGCTTAAGTTTCCGCACCTGCGACAGCAGCTGTGGTGGACTCCTCATTATCTGCCCTCATCACACTACCTCTCCCTCCAGACACCTCCCCAGAGGCTGCAGAGGAAGCCGCCATTGCTCTCGCAATCACCCGCACGGAAGCCCGGTACATTTTCAGTGATTCAAAAACTGCGATTCTAAATTTTGCTCGAGGCCGAGTCCATGTCCCTGCTTTTGGCATACTGGACTCGCCCGATGCCCCCCTCCCCCCCCCCCCCCCCCCCCCCCCCACCCCGCCAAGTGGAGCTGATATGGGTGCCCGCGCACTCCGGGAATCCCGGAAACGAGGCCGCCAACCTTTTAGCCCGAGGTTCTTTAAACCGGGCTCAGGTGGCCTCTGATCGGGGATTCACGAAAGAGCGCATGCACTCATTCAGTGAGCTGACCCAGGCGCACAGAGCCTTACGCCAGCTCTACCCCCCGCCCCACCCCTCCCTAGATAACAAACACGCAACACTCTGGCGCAGACTACAGACACACACACTCCCTTCACCCCTTAACCTAGCCCATTATCATCCCTCCTTCCCCACTCCGGCATGCACTCTATGCCCAGAACCCTTCGCCTCTTCCCTCCACATCATTTCCCTCTGCCCGGCGGACACTCCCCTGCGGGACCTAGAGAACCTCAAGACCTGGGAGGACTGGGAGGCCCTGCTGCGCTCGGAGGACCCGGCCGTGCAGACCATCGCCACCGGCCGTGCTGCCAGTGTTATGGACCTTCGGAACATAAACACTTGAGTGCAGTGGGGTCGTGCGGGGACCCTGGGGTGTGCCCCGAATTCCTGTGTAATAAAGTTTTTTCTCTCTCTCTCTCTCGGCCAGCATCTGAAGCAGATGCCACATTCGACAACATTATGTTCATCTGCTGACAACTGCAACTACGAGCCCAGTGGGCCCTCGCGAACTCGGAGGGATGGGAGGTCGGGGTCTCTAGCTCCGACTCGGCCTCGCAACTGAGGCTGGTGCAGTGGGGGGAGAAGGTCGCCGTCAGGCACGGGCTGCCGGCAATCACCCATGACCAGGAACCAGCCCACCTATGAAATTGTGAACTATAAGTGTTCCGTTAAAAAAGTTTTTCACCACCGCCATTCCCACGTGGTCTAAGGCGCCTCTCCTCTAGGGGGGAGGGCCTGGGGTAGAGAAGCAGCCTCTACTGCTGGAGAATAAAGCTCATTCACTCATTCGCTTGAGGCGCGACTGAGGTGTCCCCCGAAATGTGAGACTGGCACTGCCGGCTTTCCTTTCCTCAAAAACCAATTTTTGTATCAAAATGGTGATGCAACCGTTCATCCTTCAGCGTTCTGGGTGTGCGATTTCTCCGTTCACAAAATTTGATTTAAAGACTTGCGCTAACCGGTGGAAGACATGTCGGAATAGAAAAAAGAAGACTATCCTGAGGTAGATTAGAGAAGTTAAGCTGAGGGATCTTAGTCCACAACCAGCACTACAAGTTGGTTTCGATAGAATGGCGTGCAAGTATAGATGCCACGACGATTTGGTTCCAACCGCGGTCTGTTGAAAGTTGCGTCACTGAGTGGCGAGCGACTAGTCGCTGCCTTGTTGCTTTTCTGTTTGTGAGGGACTATGGTCCCTTTGTATGAATAATGAGTCCAATAAACTTCTCTTCAAGGCGTAGTGTGCAAGTCGCTGGAGGTCTCGTAGAGATGTGTTCAAAGCGCATCTATGTGCACACGATGTCGTGCTTCAATTTCATGCAGATCTGTGAGACTGCGTTTTTGACAGTACAACCACGAAGACTTGTGAAACGAAGGTGTTGAAATCCGACATCATAGATCCTGTGCAAGGGACGGGCACGAGGGCACGAAGGGAGTGCTCGGGCTAGACCTTCATGAACAAGGCCTTCGATAACGTCTCGCAAGAGACTGTGCTCATGAAGCTTTCTAACATTATTCCCGGGGTGCGGGTATTCTCATATGTTCGCTCCTTCATCTCAGAGAAGGCCGTGGAGTCCACATTGGGTGAGATCAAGTCTGACCCCATCCCCCTCGGACGCAGAGGAAGACCTCAAGGTTCAGTCCTCTGGTCTCTTCTGCTCAATCTGTCCCTCATCAAATTTCCTTCAAAACTCGCTGCCATATCCGGGTTGCATCCTACTTTCTACGCGGACGACATCACTCTGTGGCTAACAAAAGGGAGTGACGGCCAAGTTGAGAGTACACTGCAGCAAGCGGTAGACATGGTCGAAACATACGCCCAAGAAGCGGGTGTCTAATGCTCGCGTCAAAAATCTGAACTCTTTGTACTCAGAAACAAGCCCGGAGGCATACACCTCAAAAACTACGTTCTTCCTCCTCCATTAAATGTATGCGTAGGAGGTTTGCCCGTGAAGGAGGTATCCACCATACGCATCCTAGGGCCATACATGCAAACCAACTGCAAGAACACCCAAACTATTGGAAAACTCAAATCTTCTGTGAGTATCACCACGATACTCATCAGACGAATAGCCAACCGCAGACGGCGCGTCAAGGAAAAGGGTCTTTGTCGTCTGGTTCAGGCCTTTGTTCTAAACGGAGTCGTATACTCAGTCCCCTACCTCCACCTCTATACAGCGGAAAATAATAAAATTGATAGTATCATCAGACTAGCGTACAAGACCGCCCATAGTCTACTGCGTTGCACGTGAACAGAGAGGCTCTTAGGGCTCGGCATACACAACACGCTTGATGAACTCTGCGAGGCACACCTCACGACACAAGCTGAGAGACTCACTCGTATTAGTGCAGGCAGAGCCATTCTCTCCCGACTAGCAATGGGCAACGCACTTTCGAGAGAAGACGCGAAAACTCAGCTAACGAAACATATTAGGAAGAACCTGCTCATAAAACCCCTCCCCAAGAACATGCATCCCGTGCACCACAAGAGACGTTAATACCACCGCTGATACCACTAGCAAATACCACCGCTCATTTTATTTTCAGCGACTCAGAATTTGCCATTCGCAGTTTCGCGAGGGGCCGAATAGCACCCACCACCCTTAGCAATCTTTAAAAAGCAGCCCAACCTCCCAGAGAGGTCGAACTGACTTGGATGCCGTCCCACTCGGACAATCCGGGGAATCTGCGAGCCTGCCCCTCCAACCCCGCTATTCCCCCCACCGCCAACACAACTCGGGAGGACATGGAGGCGATCCTATTCGGCTGCCACGACGTACAGGCCCAACAAGCATTAGTCGAGCGCGGCCGGGCGGCGGCCACCACCGCTGGGGTCCCATGCGAGGGACTCCACCTAGTGCTTGTAAGGATCGGTTCCTTACGGGCTGATCCAAACATGCTTCCTGTTCCTTCTTATTAAATGTTTTCACCACCACCACCTGTCCAAGAACTTTCCCTAAGCTGGGGGTGAGCGATATTGGTCGCATATTCGCTGGGGCGATTGGCTTGTTGGGCTTTGGGATTAGTATTACTTTCCCGTCCTTCCCTTCTGCTGGGAGTGTGCTTTCTTCCCAGTGTCGGTTACAGAGATCTGTTAGTTCTTCGATTGATTTATCGTCTAGATTTCTGAGGACCGCATTTGTAACCTGGTCTTAGCCCGGCTTAGTGTTCCTGAGCCTTTTAAGTGCTGTTGTTTTTACTGCAATCCCTAATTTATCATTTGGCTTTCCTGCATAGGGGGGGGGGGGGATGTGGTTATTCTGGGGTGGTGTGCATACCAAGAAGCGTAGCTAGGAGGGTTGGTTGATGGAATCGTACGCAGCTTCCGCAGACCTGCGTCCAATATTCCAAGTAGTTGCGACTGTAGAAATAATAGAAGTGCACGGACCTGCCTACTGGCTCGAGAAGAGCCACAATCGCTGTCACGTGCAGACAGGAGATTTGAAAGATGTGAGGAAAGACAAAAGAACAGACGCGCGTCGCAACAACCGCGTCTGCCGGAGCGACGAAGCCGGCCCAAGTTGGCCGCGTATCTCTAGTTTCTTCCCTTTCTATGCTCTTCAGTTCTCCGAGGAGTGCTCGATCATTGGCCGCTTCGAGAGCGCGCGCGCCTTTTCTCTCTCTATTCTTTCCCGCTTTTCGTCTTCGCTTCTTCTGTCGTTCTTGCGCATTCCTCCTTTGTATGCACACACGCGCACTGCGATTTCTCGCCAGAGTACTCGGATTTGAACCTGACCGTGGCGATCGCGTTTCGATGGGGGATCGAGAAAGAGAAAAACTTCATTTAAAGAGGCAACGGGGCACGCCCCAGGGTACCCGCACGATCCCACTGCACTCAAGTGTTTATGTTCCTAAGGTCCATAACACTGGCAGCCCGGCCGGTGGCGATGGTCTGCACGGCCGGGTCCTCCGAGCGCAGCAGGGTCTCCGAGTCCTGCCTGGTGTTGAGGTTCTCTAGGTCCCGCGAGGGGAGGGTCCGCCGGGCAGAGGGAAAGGATCGGGAGGGAAAAAGCGAAGGGTTCTGGGCATAGCGCGCATGCCGGAGTGGGGAAGGAGGGATGATAGTGGGCTAGGGTAAGGGGTGAGGGGGGAGAGAGTGTGTCTGCAGTCTGCGCCAGAGTGTTGCTTGTTTATTATCTAGGGAGGAGTGGGGCGGAGGATAGAGCTGGCGTGAGGCTCTGTAGGCTTGCGTCAGCTCGCTGAATGAGTGCATGCGCTCCTTCGTGAATCTCCGATCCGCGGCCACCTGAGTCCGGTTTAAAGAACCTCGGGCTAAAAGGTTGGCGGCCTCGTTTCCGGGATTCCCGGAGTGCGCTGGCACCCATATCAGCTCCACTTGGCAGGGGCGGGGGTGCATCGGGGAGTCCAGCATGCTAAAAGCAGGGACATGGACTCGGACTGGAGCAAAATTTAGAATCGCAGTTTTAGAATCACTTAAAATATACCGGACTTCCGTGCGAGTGATAGCAAGTGCAATGGCGACTTTCTCTGCAGCATCTGGGGACATGTCTAGAGGGAGAGGAAATGTGAGGAGGGCTGATAAAGAGCAGTCCACCACAGCAGCTGTCGCTTCATCACCCGTGCAGGCAGCGTCCAGCCATACGGCGTCCGGCTGGGGGCCGTACGCTCGATGGAGTGCCTTCGCACGGGCTCTGCGGCGCTGCTCATGGTTGGACGGGTGCATATTCCTCGGGAGCGGCCTGATGAGGAGCTCCCGGTGAAGGGATCGTGGGATGGCGAGGAGGGTTATGTCGTTGGCCGGTATTTTGATTCCGAGGGAGTCCAGGATATACCGACCTGTGGAGGTTTGTGTGAGCCTGATATATTGGGCCTGTCGGTGGGCCTCCACCAGTTCCCCGATCGTGTTGTGGAGGCCCAGGCCTAGTAATCTGTCTGTGGGTGTGTTGAGGGGAAGATGAAGTGCTACCTTGAATGCCTTGCGAATCAAAGCATCCAAAGCATTTATGTCATGTTTGGATAGTTGTAAGTATGGGGTAGTGTACAGCACACGGCTGAGGACAAAGGCATGAATGAGGCGACATAGGTCGCGCTCCTTCATGCCTCTGACGTCCCGAAACCTTGCAGATGAGGTGCGATATCGCGCCTACAACCTGCTTGAGTTTCTTGAGGGTGGTGGTGTTTTTGCCATCGCTCTGGATGTGCAGGCCCAATACACGGAGGGTTCCAACCTCAGGTACCGGGTCACCATTCAGTTCAATGGCAATGGGGGAGCGGGAGCAGCGGTGGTTCTTAGGCCGGATGAGGAAGAGTTCGGACTTCTATGGGGAGCAAGGCAGTCCGATGGTCCGTGCGTAATTTTGGGTGAGGGTGGCTGCTTCCTGTAAGGTGTTCTCTATGCCGCCGTCACTGCCGTGGGTGGTCCACAGGGTGATATCGTCGGCATAAAGAGCGTGCTTAAGGTGGGGAATAGTTGCCAATTTTCGGGCGAGGGGGATGAGGGTAATGTTAAACAGAAAGGGGGAAAGGACGGACCCTTGAGGGGTGCCGATACTCTGAAGTGTGTAGGAGGGGGAAGCCAGAGGGCCGAAGTGTATGTCAGCCGTGCGGTCAGTGAGGAATGCTTGAATGTAGGCGTACGTGCGCACACCCACATTCAATGGGGATAGAGCAGTCATGATCGCCTGATGTTCAATGCGATCAAAAGCTTTGGAAAGATCCAAAGCTAAGACTGATTTGGTGTGACCAGGAAGAAGCGGGTCGAAAAGGTCATGTGTGAGTTGCAGCATGGCGTCCTGTGCCGATAGATGGGGGCGAAATCCCAGCATGCTATGCGGGTAAAGATTGTTGTGCGCCATGTGACTTGTGAGTCTTGCTAACACAACATGCTCGAAGAGCTTCCCGAGGCATGAGGTTAGCGAAATCGGGCGAAGCTTTTCGATAGTAAGTGGTTTGTTGGGTTTGGGTATGAATATTACCTTCGCGTGGCGCCACAACTGCGGGAGGCTACCATCCCTCCAGCACTGGTTGAAGTATTTCGTAATCTGAGTGATCGATCGATCGTCCAGATTACGGTGCATGGAGTTTGTGATTTGGTCTGCACCAGGTGCGGAGTTGGCGCGGAGAATCAGGAGGGCCGCTCGGACTTACGTCTCCGTGATGTCGGTGTCGAGTGTGGGATTTGCTTATCCTGTGTAGTGGGGTAAACGTATGGGGGCGCCTGGAGTTGTGTACATGGTTTGATGTGTGTCTACGAGGGTGTCGGGATCGTCAATGTGTTCGTGTGTGAGGCGTGTCACGTGGTGCTGTGTTGCTGATTTGGTGCGTGCGGGGTCAATGAGGTGTCGGAGGAGTTGCCATGCGCGTTTGCTGGACAGGTTTCCGGCGATGCCGTCACATATCTGTCCCCAGTTGGATCGGCAGAGCTCCTCAGAGTGCTGTTGGATTTGTGTTTGCAGCGCGGCCAGCCGCTTCTTAAGCGTTCTGTTGTGTTTGTTGCCTTTCCAGCGTTCTAGGATGCTGTGATAAGCCTCCCAGAGGTGGGCTAGGCGTGTGTCAAGGGTAGGTGTTTCGGTTGTAGTTTCAATGTCTCGCGTGTTGTGGTGAACGTCATGCTTGAGTGACTGCACCCATTCGTCGATGTCTGCGATGGGAGTGTCTGGGAGGGCGGTGCATACAGCGCGAAAGGCATCCCAGTTAATGAGTTTGTGTGTTGTATTTGCGTGACATGGTGGTTTGTACGAGGCAGTGATTTGTATAATGCAATTATCACTGCCCAGTGTATGTTGTGTTCTGTTCTATGTAACGCCGCGGATCTAGCGGCTCAGCGTCAGGTCTGGACTGGTGTCCATGCTGACACTGTTGCCGATCCGTGTAGGCGTCTGTAACGTGTCGTGCACAGTGAGTTGGAGGTTCTGCAGGAGCAGCTAGAGCCTGCGACCTCGATATGTTGTGGTTGTGTATCCCCAGTCAGTATGCTGGAGCTCTTGAAACATAGCCTTACCCATCACTTCCATGGAGGTAAAACACAAAAGGCGTCATTGTGCTGTACGATGTCAGTGCACATTAAAGATTCCAAGGGGGCCAAATTATCACTAATCATCCTGAACGGCACCGCTTGCTCTTTTTTTACGTTCACTCCCACTCTCCTGTCCTGACGGCGTGGTTGAGGTGTTCACCGAGAAATTAGTTACAGCGCCGTTTCCTCTCCCGAGAGAGAGAGAGAGAGAAAATTTTATTTCAACAGGAATTCGGGGCACGCCCCAGGGTCCCCGCACGACCCCACTGCACACAAGTGTTTATGTTCCGAAGGTCCATAACACTGGCAGCACGGCCGGGTCCTACGAGCGCAGCAGGGTCTCCGAGTCCTCCCAGGTCTTGAGGTTCTCTAGGTCCCGCGGGGGAGGGTTCGCCGGGCGGAGAGAGAGCGTGTGAAGGGAAGAAGCGAAGGGTTCTGGGCATTAGGCACATGCGGGAGTGGGAAAGGATGGATGGTAGTGGGCTAGGGTAAGGGGTGAGGGGAGAGTGTGTGTCTGTAGTCAGCGCCACAGTGTTGCGGGTTTGTTATCTAGGGAGGGGTGGGGCGGGGGGTAGAGCTGGCGTGAGGCTCTGTGTGCCTGGGTCAGCTCACTGAATGACTGCATGCGCTCCTTCGTGAATCCCCGATCCGAGGCCACCTGAGCCCGGTTTAAAGAACCTCGGGCTAAAAGGTTGGCGGCCTCGTTTCCGGGATTCCCGGAGTGCGCAGGCACCCATATCAGCTCCACTTGGCGGGGCGGGGGTGCATCGGGCGAGTCCAGTATGTCAAAATCAGGGACATGAACGGGGCCTCGAGCAAAATTTAGAATCGCAGTTCTAGAGTCACTTAAAATCTACCGGGCTTCCGTGCGAGTTATAGCAAGTGCAATTACGGCTTCCTCTGCAGCCTCTGGGGACGTGTCTGGAGGGAGAGGTAGTGTGAGGAGGGTGGATGAAGGGGAGTCCACCACAGCCGCTGTCGTTTCAGAAACACCAAAACTTTTTTCCTTCCCATGAGCCGTGTAATGCTTTAAGTATTAACAGGAGACAACCATGCCGCTGGTGGAGTCCGAAGCAAGGATCCCGACGTTGCTGGTTTGGCTTGCGGGGATTTAACGTCCCGAAGCGACTAAGGCTAGGGAGGACGCTGTAGTGAAGGGCTGCGAAAATTTCGACCACCTGAGGTATTCAACGCGATAGCGTTAAAGGGATACTGAGGCGGTTTTCGAATCGGCTAATTTTTTAGGGTTTTGAAGTAGTGTCATTGCTGATCACGTCTGTGAAATTATTTTTTCGATTTTGGCTAAAACAGTGGCACTATCACTAATTAAAAACGCGATGTTCAAATCTCCCGCGCCCCGCGCGAGCGTAGGAGAGGAGAACAGCAGAGAGGGAAACCTCATGTCGGCCAACGTGACGTCACGTTGAGGAGCCGGGGATACTTCGGCGCAACCGAGCGAGCTTTCAGCGCGCGTTGTTTCTCGTGTTGCGTGCGTTGTGACGTACAAAGTGTGTCAGCCGACCTTGAGAATCACATTCAACACGAGGTACTACTCTGCGTTCGTGTCCATGAACAAATACGGCCGAGACTGTGTCGTCTTCCACTGTTTTTAGCAAGATCAAAAGCTCGCAGCGCAAGCGCTCGCTGCTGTGACGAAGAATTGAAGCTGACCAAAGCAAGCCTACTCTGCTCGAAGCATTTTCGTAAGAGCGGCTACATGCAGAGCTTGTCCCTAATGTGACCTCTGGAGATTTCTCCCGAAAAGGCGCGGCTGAACCATGACACAGTTCCTTCGATTTTCTTGCGCATGAGAGGCGTGTCACCATTCCGAAGAAGCGCCTCTTTTAAAAGTAGAAACATGCTCACTTAGCCCACGAAGAAACCTTATAGAGGCTCAAGCATGTGTCGCTATCCTCAGCTGAGGTGCGGCCAGACCACCTGAGACGTGCTCAGCAAGGCTCGGTTAGTGATTTCATACTCGGTTCGACGTGTCCAAGCAAGTAAGCAAGCAGAGCAAAGCACAATAAAGCAAAGCAAGCAAGCATCGAAGCTCTTCATATGCGGCATCTCGTTGAATCGTAGCTCAGCAATTAAAATAAAAGCGTTCGACATTGATTTCGGATGCAAATTTATGAGAGAAATGAATGCCAACCGAGTTTTTGCAAGAAAACACCGCAACCTTACTCGGTTTCTTCATAAAGTTGTGGCAGCTGGCGAGTTAAAGCTAGCTTGGCTTTTAAACACACATATAGTTGGCAACTACTTCACTGAATCTAAACTGCAAATCTAGGAAGGGCGAACGTTTCCGAGGCAGCGATTAATATTTTCTGGCATCTGCTGAACGCGCCATGAGTGAAGCAGCAGCCTTGTGCGCGTATTTGGCTTGTTTTCCAGCGCACTATGATTGCGTCACTATCTTGTGGTCACATACCTCGAAGTGCTTGGCCACTGCGCTTCGCTAATTTTGGCACCAACTTTGTGCTCCTTCATCGTTTCCTTGAAATACTTTCTTGCCCCAACCTGCAACGCCGGGTACTGAGAACAGGATTTTTTGTACACAGTGCTTTGGGCCTTTTCTTTAGAATGACGCTCTTCCGGGCGAGCCAGGAGGCGTCCGGTGGTGGTAATTGACTTGAGTATTGTTTGCACCACTTCCTTTCCGAGAATACGAGCCGAGGTTGTGCTGGCACCTTTTACGCGTGGTCTGCATCGCGTCTTTGACGCTGGCGTGTGCTTGTGCTAGGCGTAGAATTTTTTGCTTGCGTCTTTTTTGGTTTCAGGTGATACGTGGAATGAGCAAACTGTAGTATCCTTTTCTTCGGAGGTCAGTAAAAAAAAATAGTCGCCGTATTCGCTTTTACAACGACGCGGAAAGCTGCGATCTGCACTCAACGCAGCGCCGGATCCGCATCGGCAGCTTCTCCGGTCCTCAAAGTGACCTCACGACCTCTCTTGACCAATCACGGGCGGCGGCGCGCCGCGCGGCGTGCCCCTCGGCACAGGCCGCATATTTCGGCTAAAAAAGGCAATTCGCGCTTGTTTTTGCCTTATTTGGATGGGATATTCCAGTATGCAGCATGAAAAAACTATAGGATGCCGCTGCCAGCCCGATTTTCAAAAAAAATGCTTCAGTCTCCCTTTAAGGGCCCCGTGTCGCAGAAAAGGTGGTGCCGTCGTCGGCGTCGGCGGCGCTGGTCGTGAGCGAAAAATCGCAGAAACATTAATAAATAAAATTCTTTCGGGTCGTAGCTTGCATTAGTCTACAATGTTTTAACGGATGTAGTGTATTGACTACCAGGACGTGCAGGCGTTCGTCGGTATGGAAATGCGGCTACCGCTTTCGACGGGTGCCTTTACAAGTTTCTAAGCATCATGGCGGGGGGGGGGGGGGGGGGGGAGGAGATTGGAAACGCACAGCTGAACAAACTTCGCGCACTGCTGCTTCAACAAGTTGCTTTCACACATTCGCGGCCCTGCGCCATGGCGTACACACGCGTGAGTGCCCCGGATATGTTTTAATTTCGACCTTGCGACCGAAAGCCATGGTCCCGTGTGATGACTCGCAACTCACATATCTCTTACTCTGGGGTTAAGGTTAAAGAGACAACAAATGACCTGACGTTCAATATTCAGCACCAGCTGTTACGTTGTGATTGAACATGAGCGGCACCCTTTTCTTCATCCAGCACACCGTTTTTTACGCACCAGCGTATACAGCTCGTTCGGTCCCAAAGCCGTCGGCGTCTTAGTTGCAGTTGCCGGCATCGCGCGTCGGAAAAAATCGTTATCATGCCAACCATTCGCCGCAGAATGTTCCAGATGGAGTAATACCATTCAGCCTTTCGAGCAGCTCAAACTTACTAGTTAAGTTAGAGAACCTGCGGCAGGAATTCGCACTGGCGACCTGTAATCGATGCTGCGGGTATGTGCGATGTAGCTGTCACACACCACTCGGTGTGAGACAGTTACGGAAACTTCCTTTCCTCAAATCAAATTTTCATTTCGTTTATTACGGCATCTCTTTCTCTCTCTCTCTTTCTTCTTTCACTCCCACCTACCTCCCCTTCCTTACGGCGGGGTTCGGGTGTCTACCGAGATTGTGGGAGAATTACTGAGCCATTTCCTCTCCTCAAAAATGCGTTGTGTTAAAAGCTGTTTCCAACGGGCAAGGCGTCGCGCTGAACGGGTGGTGGCGTTCCGTGGACTCCCTGGCAGCGCTGCAACACGCTGTCGGCGTTCCACTCCTTAAGGCGAAGCTTAAGCGTCTTCGGATTTGTTTACGTGCCCTGACATCGCGCAGTACACAGGCCTCTAGAGAGAGAGAGACAAAAACTTTATTTGAAGAGGAATTCGGGGCACGCCCCAGGGTCCCCGCACGACCCCACTGCACTCAAGTGTTTAGGTTCCTAAGGTCCGTAACACTGGCAGCCCGGCCAGTGGCGATGGTCTGCACGGCCGGGTCCTAGCATTTCGCCTCCATCGAAATACGACCGCCGCGGCCGGGATCGCTTCTCTACTCACCACTTACACGGACATACTACAGCACTACCGGCTCGAAAGATGTCTCTATCCTTCCGCACACCGTGATCTAACAATAGCCGAGGCCGTCCAATGGCGCAAACTACAAATTGGCAGTTTTCCAAACCCCCTCTTGTACAGCAGGATCTTTCCGCAACAGATAGACCCCATGTGCAAACACTGCTCAACTCCAGCCACTCTCATAGACATGGTGTGGACTTGCACACATTACAACACAAACAACTCAAACACCCCAGAGACGTGGGAGTCTCTCCTGCGTACTTCCGAGCCGGCAGACCAACGCCGGCTTATCAGGCGCGCGGTGGAGGCTGCGACATCCCAAGGAATCCCCGCCGACCTCCTCTAAGCCAGCGTAACCGCTCCTTGGACTGGTCCCCTGTTTTTTGGAGTAATAACAGAGATCACCACCACCACCAGCGGGATCGAACCCGCGTCTTCCGTGCTAGCAGCCGAGCACCATAAGCAGTGAGCCACTGCAGCGGCTGTTGCATGCGGTCCCTTACCAATGTGCAGTATGTAGAGGCATAGCTGCTGGGGAACACCTCTATTCGGTAGCCGCAGCTAGCGATCCGCGCATGCGCAAATTATTTTTGCTGGAAGCGCAACGCCACATCACGAAGCGCGAAGTTGATATCCGTTATTTAAATAAGTAAAACAAAATTTGTGCATAAAAAAAATTACGCTCGAGGTGAAACCGATTCCCCCATTTCTAACACACGGCTGTTTGTCTCAGTTCCGAGGAATGTGCTGAGAAAGAGTCTGGGGGCAACTGACACTCGTAGCTTGGTTCGAAACAGCACTCTCTTGGTAGCGGAAGCGGCGCTAGCAGCTCCAAATGCAGTGTGATGTCGACGTCGTCGCAGACCTCTCCGAGAGAGAGAGAGAGAGAGAGAAAAAACTTAATTTACACAGGAATTCGGGGCACGCCCCAGGTTCCCCGCACGACCCCACTGCACTCAAGTGTTTATGTTCCGAAGGTCCATAACACTGGCAGCACGGCCGGTGGCGATGGTCTGCACGGCCGGGTCCTCCGAGCGCAGCAGGGTCTCCCAGTCCTCCCAGGTCTTGAGGTTCTCTAGGTCCCGCGGGGGAGGGTCCGCCGGTCAGAGAGAAAAGATGTGGAGGGAAGAGGCGACGGGTTCTGCGCATAGAGTGCATGCCGGAGTGGGGAAGGAGGGATGATAATGGGCTAGGGTAAGGGCTGAAGGGAGTGTGTGTGTCTGTAGTCTGCGCCAGAGTGTTGCGTGTTTGTTATCTAGGGAGGGGTGGGGCGGGGGGTAGAGCTGGCGTAAGGCTCTGTGCGCCTGGGTCAGCGGGGCGGGGGGGCATCGGGCGAGTCTAGTATGCCAAAAGCAGGGACATGAACCCGGCCTCGAGCAAAATTTAGAATCGCTGTTTTAGAATCGCTTAAAATGTACCGGGCTTCCGTGCGGGTGATAGCAAGGGCAATGGCGGCTTCCTCTGCAGCCTCTGGGGACGTGTCTGGAGGGAGAGGTAATGTGAGGAGGGCGGATAAAGAGGAGTCCACCACAGCTGCTGTCGCTTCATCACCCGCGCAGGCAGCGTCCACCCATACGGCGTCCGGCTGGGGGCCGTACGCTCGATGGAGTGCCTTCGCACGGGCTCTGCGGCGCTGCTCATGGTGGGACGGGTGCATATTCCTCGGGAGCGGCCTGATGAGGAGCTCTCGGTGAAGGGATCGTGGGATGGCGAGGAGGGTTGGGTCGTTGGCCGGTATTTCCATCTACGCGACTTTGGAAACTTGGCTGGGCAGTGCTCCCTACTTGTGATCGGTTAGAGCGGTGGGGTTTGTTTGTAAAACATTTTATTCGCCGGAAAGAGCTTGGTGAGAGGCGCGTGAAGTGGTCGAGAGTACGCAGCCCACAACGACTTTGTCAGCCCACTCCGCCGCCAAAACTAGCGTTCTGGGGTCACACAGAGCTAGCCAGCACGGTCTCCCACTGCTAGAGAGAAGGAGCAGTAACTAAATCACCCCGAGGTGGCTCTATTTTACAGTACCACAGGATGTGATCATAGGTGGTTCGTTGGCCACATGCAGTGTTTACAGTTCGGGTTGTAAAGATCTGGATAAATGAGCGCGAGGAGTGATGGCATCGATCTCGTCTGTAGACGACGCCACGTAACCTCTTGTTCTTTAGTCAGGCTTTTGCACTCCACATCCTTTCCCTTTGCGCCCGGTGGACCCTTCACCGCGGGACCTAGAGAACCTCAAGACCTGGGAGGAGTGGGAGACCCTGCTGCACTCGGAGGACCCGGCCGTGCAGACCATCGCCACCGGCCGTGCTGCCAGTGTTATGGACCTTAGGAACATAAACACGAGTGCAGTGGGGTCGTGCGGGGACCCTGGGGCGTGCCCGAATTCCTGTTGAAATAAAGTTTTCCTCTCTCTCTCTACAATACCTGTCCGAACTGCTCGCTCCCGGAATCTAACCGCCACGCTACAGTCACCTGCGTGGTAGTGAGTCTTTTGGCGCGCGGTTCATGCGGGATTTCGTGGGCAGGGCATTTCGTGCTTCGCCTCCCGCGGCCGCTTCCCCAGCGGCCGTTTTGCTCGCCTGTTAACTGTTGCGGGTCTTTTTAAGGCGAAAGCCTTTAATGCCTGATGCTGTCGTTAGCAATCCGTGTCGGCAGCCGTGTCGACAACCGTGTTGCCAGCCGTGTCGACAGATGTGTCCGCGTTTTAAGGCGAAAGCCTTTAATGCCTCTTGCTGTCGTTAGCAATCCATGTCGGCAGCCGTGTCTACGTCCGTGTCGGCAGCCGTGCCTCCGTCCGTGGCGGCAGCCGTGTCTGCGTCCGTGTCGACAGATGTGTCCGCGTTTTGACGGGTGTCCACCGAGATATGCGAGTCAGTTACTGCATAGTTCCCTTTCCTCAAATACAATTTTCAATTTCTTCATTACGGCCCCTCTTTCCCTTTCTTCTTTCACTACCACTTCCTCCCTTCCTGTACGGTGCGGTTCATGTGTCCACCGAGATGAGAGAGAATTTCCTTTCCTCAAAAAGCGTAGCATTCAAAGCGCAAGGCATCGCGCCGAGGGGTGGTGGCGTTCCTCCCTTCCTTTCGGTGCGGTTCGAGTGTCCACCAAGATGACAGAGAATTACCGCGTAATTTCCTTTCCTCAAAAAGCGTCGCGTTCAAAGGGCAAGGCCCCGCGCCGAACGGATGGTGGCGTTCCGTGGACTGCCTGGCAGCGCAACGACATGCTGTCGCGTTCCACTCCTAAAGATGAAGGGTAAGCATCATTAATTAGCAGTTAATTAATATTTAGTCATTAATAAGTAATTAGTCACTAATCAGTAATTTGTCATTCCATAGTAATCAGCCCCGCCGCGGTGGCTCAGTGGTTACGGCGCTCGGCTGCTGACTTGAAAGACGCGGGTTCGATCCCGGCCGCAGCGGCTGATTTTCGATGAAGGCGAAATTCTAGAAGCCCGTGTGCTGTGCGATGTCAGCGCACGTTAAAGAACCCCAGGTGGTCGAAATTGCCAGAACCCTTCACTACGGCGTCCGTAATAGCCTAAGTTGCTTTGTGACGTCAAACCCCAATAAACCAATAAACCAACCAATTATGTGTGACGTCATCCAGTGGTGACGTCACCAGTGTCACATAAGCAAAGTGGTGCGGAAAACGCTTTCGCCTCTACGCACTTTAGACAGTCAAAGTGCCCCTGAATTTTTGACGGGTGTCCACCGAGATATGTGAGACAGTTACTGCGTAATTTCCTTTCCTCAAATACAATTTTCAGTTTCTTTCGTCTTTCGTCTTTCACTGCCACTTCCTACCTTCCTGTACGGTGCGGTTAAGGTGTCCGCCGAGATGACTGAGAATTACAGCGCCATTTCCTTTCCTCAAAAAGCGTGCGCGTTCAGAGGGCAAGGCATTGCGCCGAACGGATGGTGGTGTTCCGTGGACTCCCTGGCAGCGCTACAGCACGCTGTCGCGTTCCACTTCTAAAGGCGAAGCTTAAACGTCATTAATTAGCAGACAATTAGTACTGAGTGATTAATCAGTAATTAGTGATTAATTAATAATTTGTCATTACTTCGTCATCAATTATGTGTGACGTCATCCAGTGGTGAGGTCACCAGTATCACATAGGCAAAGTGGTGCGGAAAACGCTTTCGCCTCTGCGCACTTTAGACAGTAAAAGTGTCCCTTGCAATTGAATTTTTTTTAGTTTATGGCGCAGTCGATGCGACGCGGTCGCTGGTGGCTTTCGACGCCGCGCTGTGTGGCCAATTCTCGGCCGTCTCCGGCGTAGGCTGATCAGTTTCTTGTCCGAGGAACTCTTTTTCTTGTGTGAGGAAGAGTTTCTCCGGCAATGGTCATGCCCATTCATTTCTGTAAATAACGGTCGTCTTGTCCTGGTTTTTAGGGCAAACTGGCGCTAAGGTCTCCTTTTCAGTGTTTATATGTCAACTTAGTGCCTTTTCACTCTTCTCTAAATAGGTATGCTATACTGTTCTACGTCGCTCACGAGCAATTCCTGTTAGTTACTTAGAGGTGTTTATGGCACCTCTTTAATTGGCTCGCCTTACACGCTTACTGTCATGTGTTCTTGTAAATGTGAATGTATCTGGTAACCTTGGCACGTGTACATATGTAAATAAAATTTTTTCTAAACAAGCCGCTTTGATTCTTTTTTCCGTCCTCGATTGTATCGAACATTTCTGTGATGAATTAGTAGTGCTTTTTTGAGGAAAGCAAAAAGCGCAGTAAACGTCACTTCTCGATGGACACCTCAATTGCGCCGGAAGGCAAAGAAGAGTAATCCTAGGAGGCCACAAATCTGCTTTCCTCTGCGACCGAATCAACATTCTCTACGCGAACTGAAGCGCTTATAAAGTGCCTGGACATCACAGGGGCATCCTGTTGTACGATTTCAACTCACTACACTCAGGTCGTACTTTATACCCTGAAAACAATCGTGATATATTGGACCGAATATCTCTGAAGCGCAATATACAGGTTTTTTTTTTAACAGAACAGCCTGTATTCGGATGAGGACGCGTCCACAATCCCGTACCGAGTTTAAGGGGCTCCGAGCCTGCACATTACACACGAAAAGAGTATAAAGGAGGAAGCTGTCCTCTAGCGCTCTCCCTTCAAGTGGCAGGGTATGCAGATCGCTCACGTCCTGCCTGGGAAAGGTCATGGAACACGTCATACTCAATGGACTCCACACTCACGTAGACCAAGAGGACCTTTTTCCCCCCACTATGATCGGCTTCAGAACCGGCCTCTCCACTCAAGACATTATGTGGCAAATCCAACACGACATCCTCGATCCGAGACCCATCCGAGCTACAGGAACCATCCTAAGCCTAGATGTCAGCAAGGCTTTCGACAACGTGTCACATGCTTCCATCCTGGCAAACCTGTCACAAATGAATGTAGGTACTCGCACTTACAACTACATCGCCGACTTTCTTGATAACCGTACAGCAGAACTTCACATTGCAGACCTCCACAGCGAGAAGATCACACTAGGCACCCGAGGAACACCACAAGGAGCAGTCCTATCTCCGTTCCTTTTCAACACTACAATGAGAGGCCTCCCTCCGCTCCTGGAAGAGATACCTCACATTAAACACTTAATATATGCCGATGACATTACCCTGTGGACCAACTCTGGCTCTGACGGGGAAATCCAAAACTCCCTCCAAACAGCAATCGATAAAGTACACTTCTTTGTACAGGCGAACGGACTCACATGCTCCTCCACGAAGTCCGAATTACTAGTCATCAGGGACAGACGAGCTCGCCTGCCCGTCCCCGACCCGCAAGAACCTATTGTGCTTCAAGTCGACACACATCCCATACCTCCGGTCCGCACCATCCGCGTTCTGGGTATGTTAATACAGAACAACACGCAAAACTCGGAGGCCATTCAGCGCCTCCGCACCACAGCTAATCAGATAAACGGCCTTATCCACCGCATCAGCACCCGCCGCAGAGGTATGAAGGAGGATGACCTCTGTCGGCTCACGCAAGCTTTCCTCATTAGCAGGATAGTCTACTCCTACCCCTACTATCACCTCCGCCAGAAGGACGAGGAAGCTGTGAACAGCATTATACGTTCAGCATACAAAGCGGCACTGGGGCTACCTCAGTACGCCAGCACACAGCACCTCCTCTAACTCGGCATCTACAACACGCTCACAGAACTCGCACAGAAGACCGCCCAAATCCACCGCCTCTCCCGCACTAAACACGGGCGGCTCATACTTGGCCGTCTCAACATCAGCCCCATAGGCGACGTCCACCCCACGACGCCCATTCCGATAGGGGTCTATAGCCGCCTAGTTATAAAACCAATCCCCAAAAACATGCTACCTGGCCGCCATGATACGCGCCGTCAGCTGAAGGCCCAAGCACTAGATGCCACATACCTTGCCGACGAACACGCAACATACGTAGATGCTGCACGGCAAAGTGCAAACACATACGTGGCTTGTGCAACCACGCCACAGTCTACTCTCGTCACCGCCGCCACAGCAGTAGCTCACTCTCCGACAGCGGCAGAAGAAACCGCCATCGCGCTGGCCATCGCTGACCAACGTACGCGCACAGTCCTCAGCGACTCCAAAAGAGCAATACAAAATTACTCGGCAGGTTTTATCTGCCACCCCGCTGCACGCATCCTTCGCGGCTGCACTCCCGACCATAAGATCAACCTGGTCTGGGTACTCGCCCACGCGGGAAACTCTGGAAACGAAGGGGTCGACCGACTAGCCCGAGGACTAACCAACCGAGCGGCCGGCCCCACGGACCCAGACGCTCTTGCCGAGGCTCCCCAGACCTTTGCCGAAATTACCCACCTCTACAGAGAGATGAGACGCCAGTTCCCGCCTCCGCACCCCGACTTGAATCGAGCGCAAGCCACCTTGCTCCGCAGGTTGCAGACACACTCTACCCTTAGCCATTCTAGACTTTCACTCATCACAGACGGGGAATACGACCCCGTCTGCCAAAATTGTTACCAGGGAGAAATCGCCACCCAGGCTCACATCCTCTGGGGTTGCGCGGGAAATCCGCCCTCTCGAACCTTACTGCTAGCTCCCTCCGAAGACGGATGGAACCAACTCCTCAGAAGGCCAGGCAAGAGCATCCAAATGGCACTCATTTCGTGGGCCCAGGAAGTCGCCCCCACCTGGGGGCCACACCAAGCCCACCTGCCCTAAATCCCGCCAATCTATGGCAATAAAGTTGTTTCTCTCTCTCTCTCTCTTTCTCTCCCAAGCGCTGTGGTAGATCTCCGTCTCTAAAAATATTGAATACTTAGGGATGGCAACAGAAAAAACGCTGCTATTTAAAACAGATGATGTTCTAGCAGTTACGAAGATTTTAACCGAGGTTTTAGTTGTGTTTGGCGCATCATAGCCTTTGGTGATTTTGCGCCGTAAAACACATTATAACTACTCCGCGGTGGCTCAGTGGTTAAGCTCGTCTACTGAGCCGGAGTACCAGGGTTCGAACTCGACCGCGGCGGCCGCGTTTCGATGTAGGCGAAACGCACAAGGCACGCGTGTGCTGTGCGATGTCAGTACACGTTAAAGATCCCCGATGGTCGAAGTTATTCCGGAAACCTCTACTACGGCACCTCTTTCTTCCTTTCTTCTTTCACTCCCTCTTTTATCGCTTACCTTAGAGCGAGGTTCAGGTGTCCACCGATATGTGAGACAGATACAGCGCCATTTCCTTTCCTCAAAGACCAATTTTCAATTTTCAACTAACTAACTAACTAACTAACTAACTAACTAACTAACTAACTAACTGACTGACTGACTGACTGACTGACTGACTGACTGACTGACTGACTGACTGACTGACTGACTGACTGACTGACTGAGTGAGTGACTGACTAACTAACTAAAGAACTAACTGGCTAACTAAATGTAAACAGCACCCACAAAACAAACAATAGAGTGGAGGGTAGTAACTATGTCCTTAGATTCTCTTCCAGGCAATTTATCCCACTCCACAGCAGCAAGAGCAGCGAAGAGCAACCCACCAATTCCAGACATCTTGAGGCCACACGTTCGCAGGATCTCCTATATATAATTAATTTGAATAGCTAGCCGAGCAAGAAAACAGTTATTCTCTACTGCATTTTTTTCATATCCCCCTTAACTTTCTTAATGCCGCATTCTCTGCAATTCCCTTTTAATTATTTTTTTGTATTTTATGCTGTGCGAAATTATTTTTTAGCTATTCCCTTTTGTCATTTTGGATTAAAGCCAGTTATACTTAAATGGCATAGGCCGGGACGCTTTATTCTTTTTATTATGTCCCACCACAGCAAAACCAAACCGGCAAGCAGACAAACTTCTACAATCCAGCACAGGTAATTATGGTCAGTAACAATGGCAAAGTGACGCCCGTATTTGTACGACCGTAACTTGTGCACTACGAACACAACCGCTAGTCATTGTCGATCAGTGGCCGTATATATACATACCCAACGATTCTGGACGAAAGCATTTTTGAGCAGAAAAACGTTTATGAGCGCAGTTTTTTCATACAATGCAAGATTTCGTTAAAACAGTCAATATATCAGCAGATCTCCCGTCAAGAGACCTGTATATTGCTGCTATTAACGTTTTTACTATCGTAAAAAGCGTTCCCCATTGGTCGTCTACGGCAGCTAGTCTTAGCTGTTCGATACGATCGATAGAAACACTATAAAAAAGAGGACGTTTTCTGCACATCGGAAGAATGGACCATTGTCTTCGATGTTTTCCTAACAATACCATACGATTATTCAATATTCAAGTTCTTTGTCCATACTTGTTGTACATCAGTTACTCTCGGATTTGGTTATTGTGCGGCTGGTATACGCTCTAACGTGTTCGGGCCTGCTATGAATCTGGACGAACACCCCGACGGCTCCACTGGCAACGGTGTGAATCTCAGTGGTAGCGTTGTAGGGTCAAAGGGACGCGAAAGTGGTGCACAGGTCAGGGAAAATTTCAACTAACTGAAAGGTGAATCGCATTCGGCAATCAACACAACGTGCGAGCCCTTATAAAGAAGAGAACAAAAAATTACGAGGAACTTTAGCGGCTAAAGTGCTGAAAGGCGAAAGCCTGAGTGCTGCATTCTGCTACGCGATTGTTCACTTCACATTTCGCCTTTAGGAGTGGAACGCGACAGCCTGTTATAGCGCTGCCACGGAGTCCATTGAACGCCACCACCCGTTCGGCGCGATGCCTTGCCCTTTGAACGCAACGCTTTTTAAGGACAGTAAATGGCGCAGTAATTCTCTGTCGTCTCGGTGGACACCTGAGCCGCACTGTACAGGAAGGGAGGAAGTGGAGTGAAAGAAGAAAGAGGGGCCGTAATGAAGAAAATGAAAATTGTATTTGAGGAAAGGAAATTACGCATTAACTGTCTCGCATATATCAGTAGACACTAGTCGAAAATTGTATTTCACGAAAGAAAGTTGCGCAGTAACTGTCTCACATATTTCGGTGGACACCCGTCAAAATTCGCGCGTGGTGACATCACGACAATTTGGACCAATCTGAAACGCGGACAAATACGCCTTGCTCGTCAGTAAATTGGTTTTTGAGGAAAGGAAATGTATCTGTCTCGCATATCTCGGTGCACACCTGAACCTCGCCGTAACGGGAAGGGAGGAAGATGGGAGTGAACGAAGACACCGTATTCACTAGACGCACCTTTGTTCATTCCAAACCATCGAGCTGGCATGGTGGTGGCGGTGGTGGTGAAAACATTTATTTCGAATGAACTGGAGGTATGTTTGGATCAGCCCGTAAGGGACCGATCCTTACAAACACTAGGTGGAGGTCCCTAGTATGGGACCCCAGTGGCGGTTGCCGCCGCCCGGGCGCGCCCGACTAAGGCTTGTTGGGCCTGTAAGTCGTGGCAGCCGAGCAGGGTCGCCTCCCAGTCCTCCCGGGTTGGGTTCGGGATGGGGGGAATAGCGGGGTTGGAGGGGCAGGCCCACACCATGTGATAGGTGTCAGAAGACACCGCACTACAGTGTGGGCAGCTGCCGCTAAAGGAGGGGTCAAAATGTTTTAGCGCTGCCGGGCACAGCAAAGTATTGGTGAGAAGGCGGAGAAGGAGCCGCTCATCCGCCTTCTTCAGGCCTTTACATGGGCTAGGGTAAAGGCGATGACAATTTTGATAATATGTTGTAATATCTTTGAATGTATAGACCGGATTAAAATCGGGTTCCTGATCGGATGGGGAGGAGAAAACAGCCCGGTGAGAGAGCGCGCGGGCGGCTGCGTCTGCTGCCTCGTTTCCTGCCAACCCCTGATGAGCAGGGGCCCATATGAGGTAACGGTGTGCGGGGTCCGTATCCCGTATGCAATTTTGATATATTCGATAGGCTAGGAAGGGAGTGCAGCCTTGTTCGACGTTCCGACAGGCCCCTCGCGAGTCGGTGATTATGTATTTTGAATTGGAATGTGAGGCCGCGAGAGCAATCGCGACCTCTTCTGCTTGTGTTGCACTGCGAGCTCTAAAAGTTAGGCCGTTAACTGTGTTGCTGTTGTGAACTACCGCGGCCGTGTACCATCCCCCATGGTGAGGGCCGGAGGCGTCCACGTAGTATACACCTGTTTTGTTGCCATAATATCGGGCTAGCGCTTCCGCTCGTGCCAGGCGCCGACCATTATGGTCTTCATGTGACATGTTTGCTGGAAGAGGCCGCACGTGGAGGGCACGTCTCCACAGTTCCGGGATGCGAAACCTATCTTCCATTGGAGGGGTGTGTTGGATATGGAGTCGAGCAAGAAGGCGGCGACCCGACTCCGTTAGCGACAAGCGCGTGTACTGGTTTGTAAGGTGCGCCTCCCGGAGCTCCCGGAAAGTATTCACCACCCCAAGAGCCATAAGCCGGCTGTTTGAAGTAGTGATAGGGAGGTCAAGGGCACGTTTAACAATTTTGCGAAGGGTGACCTCAAGGGCGTCCTCCTCTTGTTTCCGTAGGTGGAGATAAGGAGTCGTATAGAGAATTCGACTAGTTACGAAGGCGTTTGCCAGCCGCAAGGCAACCTTACTTCGTAACCCACCGCGTTTGTTGGAAACCCGGCGGACCATGCGGCCCACCTGGTCCCCCACCTTACGGAGTTTGGCCAATGTAGTGTCTGACCGCCTGTGTTTGTGGATGTAGAGTCCGAGTACCCGTATCTCATCACTTTCGCGTATGGGACCACTCTCAAGAGAGAGAGATATTTTAGTTGTGCACTTCTGTGAGGGGCGGAGGTGCACAAATTCCGATTTTTGAGGGGAACATTGAAGACCGCAGCGGCGGGCGTAGCGGTCTACTATCGTCGCCGCTGTTTGCAGGCTGGTTTCAATGTCTCCTGTGCTGCCCTGCGTGGCCCACAGAGTGATGTCATCAGCGTACAGGGCGTGCTGCACGCCGGCGACACCACTCAGCTGGGCCGGCAGGTGCATCATGGCCAGATTGAAGAGCAGCGGGGAAAGTACCGCGCCTTGAGGGGTTCCCCGCGTGCCGAGTAGGTAAGGACCATGGTCTCTATCTTGAATTAGAATGTAGGATTGACGATCCATTAAAAATTGGCTTATGTATTGGAATGTGTTGAGGCCACAGTCGGTGTGACTTAGGTTAGTGAGTATGATCTCATGTGTTACATTGTCAAATGCCCCTTTAAGATCCAAGGCGAGTACTACCCGGTCATTATGGGGGCATTCGAGGGGGTCAAGGACTTCCCGATTGAGTTGCAGGAGGACATCCTGTGCGGATCTGTGTGGGCGGAATCCGAACATGGTGCTCGCAAAGACTTGTTTGTGTTCAAGATATGTAGATAACCGATCCCGCACCATCGTCTCCATTAGTTTGCCCACGCATGAGGTGAGAGAGATGGGGCGGAGGTTATCTGTGTCAATTGGTTTGCCAGCTTTAGGAATAAATGTGACCAAAGCCGTTTTCCATTCGATTGGCAGGGGGGTGTCCCCGCGCCAAATCGCATTTATGTATTCCAGGAGGGACTGGTATGCCAAGTCGGGAAGGTTCGTCAAAAGCTTGACGGTGACCTTATCCCGTCCTGGCGCAGTGCCCCGTTTCATTTTGGCGAGAGCCGCCCGCAGATCATGGAGCTGGAAAGGTTGATCCAGCTCCGTGTTCTCTCTGCCTGCATAAGAGTACGCAGATCCACGGGGGTCTTGGGCTGTACACAGATACTGGTCCCGAAGTTTCTGTGCCAGTTGAGTCGTGTTGCCAGGAAAAGCGTGCAGTGCTCGCTGCAAATGTTTTTGTGTTTCGGATCGTGTTTGGGTTGGGTCGATTAGGGCTCGAAAGAGACGCCACGTGTTTCGGCTGGACATTTGTCGCGCGGCCGTGTTGCATCTATCTACCCAGTTGGAGTCGGCGAGTTGGGCCGCGTACTCTGCCGCTTTCTGGGTAAGCTCGGCAATTCGAGCTTTAAGCTTTCTATTGTGTTTCTGCCGTCGCCAACGGCGGACGAGGCTGCGACGGGCTTCCCAGAGGTGTAGAAGGTGGTTATCCACGTCCGTGACCGCCTCTGAGAGCTGGATGTGTGTTTCATGCGAGGAAAGGTGTGCCAGCAGCTGTTGGGACCATGCTGTGTAGCCTTGCGCGGAAATGGGTGTATTATCAAGTGAGTTAAAATTTTGCCTGAATTTCGTCCAATCTGGGATATGGGCTTGTGTTCTTGGACGCTTGAGGGGGCGTGTGCGTAGTGTAGTGTTAATGATGCAGTGGTCGCTACCGAGGGTCTCCTCGGTGTTGAGCCAGTCTGCGTGTCGTATGTTGCGAGTGAAGGTTAAGTCCGGACACGTATCCCGTGTCACGGAATTTCCTAGCCGGGTTGGGTGGACAGGGTCCGTGTGGAGGGTGAGGCCCAACGTGGACGCAAGCTCCGCCAGCTTACGCCCGCGCGACTCCTCCTTGCGATACCCCCACTGCTGACTGGGAGCGTTAAAGTCGCCCACAATCAGCAGGGGATCGCGGCCCGCTACTCTTAGCGCGCGGCTAAAGAGGTCCGCAAAAGTCACTCGCTTTAGTTTGGGAGAGCAGTACACGTTGAGTATATGCAACGGTGGGTCCCTGCGGCGGACTGGTAGGAGGGTCACCATTACATAAGAGTACTCTAGTTGGAGGTCGAGATCCACTAGGTTGGCTGTGTAGTCTTTGTGAACGAGAAGACAAGACGCGGGGTCCTGCTGGAACGTCGTGTAATTTGAAATTGTGGCGCCCAGGCCTGGCTCTTGGAGGGCAACCACGGCTGGTAAGGACTCGAAAGTTTCAACGTAGAGGCGGAAATTGGCCCGCTTAGTGCGGTCCTTAAAGCCTCTACAGTTCCACTGTGTTATTGAAGTTGACACGGCCGAATTGGATATGGCGGAACTCCTTTGATTAAGGTGTCTCGCCATGATTTAAAATTCTTGGGGGGGAGGAGGAGGGATTGGCTGCCTCAGAGCCAGCTACTTGCGCCATCAAGGGGGTGATGACGGAAGGAGCGGGGCAGCTGTCCTCATTGTCCGAATCAATAATCAGACGGTTGAATTTTGAAGGACGGGATACGTCCCTAATGGGCCCCGTCCGACGGAGGAGGCGGGGGTTGTCCAATATGTGTTTTGATACTACCGCGGGGATGGCAGATTTGACCTTGGTCAAAATTTGGTCCATGGCGGTCTCGATCATAGATCGTAATTTAGAGGTTAAGCGCTCCTCCAGCGCGGAGATGGCTGTCACGAGGGCAGGCGAGATCTCCGCGTCGCTCTCCATTGCGTCCGAGTTCTGCGGGCTCGGAGCGGCGGACGCCAATTTTGATTCTAAATTTTGAATTTTGTTGAGCAAAAGCTCATTCTGTGCCCGGAGCACGTCGATCTGTTTTTTGTATTCCGCATCGAGTGCGGAGACGGTAACTGGGGAGGAGGGGGAATGGGAGGAGGAGGAGGCGATCTCAGCCCAGCTGCTCACCTGTTGTTTGCCGTGTTGAGACGCTGATGCCCGGGCGCCGGCAGCGCCATTTGTCTTGAGCGCCGGGAAGTGGCCAGCGTCCCTGCCGCTGGCCGGTGGCGGTGGGGGCGTAGTCTTGTTCCCGGGTGGTGACTTCACCGAGGATGATGATGATGACGTTTTGTTGTCGATGCCGTCAGCTCCACGCGGCGTTCCGCCACCGGCACCTGAATTGGGATGACTTGCCTGCCGGCCAGGTCGCTGTTTTCCAGGGAGCTCTGGGCGCCTAGTCTTGCGGCCGGGCACCTTGAGCTGCCTGAATTTCCCCGTGCAGTCCCGGGAGTTGGTGGCGTGGGCTTGCCCACAGACTGCACAGGACGGTGTGCACTCATGCGGTGTCTTCACCCCGTCGACGGTCGACACCGCACTGCCACAAAGGCCACACTTTTGATCCGGGCAGGGGCATGTGTCCGCTCGGTGTCCCACGGTGCCGCACCGCACGCAGGCCGGGATCGTTTTCTTATATGTACGCACAAGGGTGACTTCCGAGTTGTAATGAACGTATCGCGGCACCACTTTGCCCACGAAGGTGAGCACCGCGACGTCTGATTTTCCAAGCTTGCGGATATCGGCAAGCTCTCCAGCACGCCACTGGATCTTGTTTTGCAGGGACTCACTGGTCTCGTGCTTGGCCACGGTGATGACGCCGCGGCACACGTCACCAGTGAGCTTCAACTGGCCGTACATAGAGAGCTGGCCTTTCGGTGTTGTTAGTTCGAAGTCCCGCAATAGCTTGTCTGCGACGTGCGGCTCTCGGGTGCCTGCCACGATCAGGTTTTGCTCCCATGTGGGGAGCAGGCTGAGCGATGCTGCGGCCTTGGCGCCCAGGTAGGCCGCGAACGCTGCTCCCAGCTCACCATGTTGAAAGACATCCTTCAGAGCGACGGTCACCCGGGGCTTCAGGATGATTACGATGTCTTCGGGATGAAGCCGCGGCAGCGGCTTTGGTTTCCAAGCAGGTCCCTGGGGCCCACCGTGAAGCGCTGCAGCGCGCGCAGCAGCGTTGTGCCGTGTTGAGCGGCCTGGCGACGTGGCGTCCGCTTTCTTGGAAGCGTTCCGCTTGCGGGAGCGGCGTTCCACTAGCTTGAATAACTTCAAGTTCTCGATGGGCGCAGAGGCCGGGCTATCAGGCGCTGGATTTGCTGGAACCTCGGACCAGGCCATGGCGTCCGGGTCGTAGCCACGTTGCAGGTTTGGCGAAGCCATCTTGCCGCGGGTGGGCGACTCACTCACGGCCGGGCGCCGCCGTAGGCGCTAGGCCCAGCGCCGCCGCCACGACACCTAAGTGAAGATCGGCTCTAAAAGGCCTAAATTTTGCCCCACCTGTGTGCGAGAGGTATGCACAGGTAGCTGACGACTTCGGGAAGCCAGACGCGGCTGTGTTGACGGGGTTGCGGTCGAAGATACGTGGCTCCAGCCGAAAATTGGCAGAGCCGATGCACCGGAATGGTAGCGTGCTCGACTCGCACTCCGGAGACCGGGGTTCGATTCCCAAGCTCGGCCAATTTCTTACTCGGTTTTATTTATTTATCTGGTCTGACTAGAAAGGTTAATTGGACTAATTGGTAAAGTAAGCAATTAACTAAACTTACTTGGAGCATCACTATCCGATCCATTTAATTGGTTGCATGGTTAATAGCCAAAGTACAATTGGCCCAGTTTGAAATTCGCGCACTGTGACGTTACGGCTGTTTCGACCAACTGAAAAGCGTGACATTTCTGTCGACCGCTCCTGCTTACAGCGTTGAGGCATTAAAGGCTTCCGCCTTAATAGGTGAGCAAGCTGCGCAAATGCAGGAATGACGAAGGGGACATACGATGAGAGGCCGAGGAAACTCACTGGAGGTTTTAAGTCGATCGCTGTTAACGTTATACCGTTAAGGAGCTGGTGTCGCAGGAAACCCGGCGACGTCGGCGTCATTGACCGTTAGCGAAGAATCCATAGAAAAGCAAACAAGGAGGCAGGTGGGGCCACCTAGGTCACGTGATCTTGTGGTCTGATCACAAACTGCCCACCTGCTTGTGAGAAAACTGACGGACGTGGCAGGTGGCAGTTAGATTAATGATTGGTCATAGAGGTTGCTCGGGAAGAGCAGCTTGGGTTTTGCCCCACCGATGGCTCCGCTTAATAGAGGCACCTGCCAGGGCAGTGGTGCACCGCTTAATCCCTGCACCACAGAGCAAGGAGTGGCATGATGACTCTCAGCGATCTATGAATGTACTTTCTGCTTTTATGGGAATCAACCCATTGCGCTATTGCATCATACCTTTAAGGCGGAGCTAAAGTGTTCCCTCCATTTTTTTAGCCCCGCCGCGGTGGCTCAGTGGTTACGCCGTTCGGCTGCTAACCCAAAAGACGCGGGTTCGATACCAGGCCGCGGCGGCCGAACTTCCATGGAGGTGAAATTCTAGAGGCCCGTGTACTGTTGCGATGTCAGTGCGCGTTCAAGAACCCCAGGTGGCCGAAATTTTTGGAGCCCTTGACTGCGGCGTCCCTCATAGCCTGAGTCTCTTTTGGAAGTTAATCCCCCCCCCTCCCCCCATAAGCCAAACCAAATCCAGTTTGTTTTTTTAAATCTCGGTCTGCAACAAGCATCTGCGGATCAGTGCGGATACTGGCCTTGTCGATGTGGAATCCAAAGGCAAGAGTCGTTACGTGGCGTGATAGCATGAAAGCATTGCACAAGCCTTATGAAGTAGACAGCTCATGAAGCCGAAGCATGCGCCCCCAATCTAAACGTAGACAAAATCTACACAGCCAGTTGAAAAATCAGCGTAGTTTGAGTGGTAGACAAATGCATTTACTTCGGTCAGTATCCGCCTCAAAGTGATTGGCATATTCCGATTTATGCTGACTAGCATCCACTGTGGTATGTTGTCACGCCACTCCTAAGGTATATGCTTATGGATTCCGGGCTCCATCGCTAACACCGCTGTCTGCTTCAGAGTGACGTCAGCATTCTGAGGCATCGAGCCCCAGAGTCCACGACCTCGGCCCTCATCTCCTCGGAAAGAAACTTAGGCATTCGTGAACTTGATGCTTAATGCTCTTTTTGCGTCTCTTAGGCCTCTGAGGTTCCACTCGGCATTTATATTAAATTTTTTTCTCTAAATATTTTATTCAGACTTAAAGGAAACAAATCAGATTTTCAATGTGTAACTGTTACTTTTTTGCAAGCATGTACCAAATTTTGCAAAAGCGTTAACTTGCTTAAAGACAGCAACACGCTGATTTGTGAAGAAATGTGCTAGAGTCCATCGGTTGATGCATTTTTTTCGCAGAGGTATTTGATGCCTGAAACGCAGTATAAAGTAACATATTTACTTTTGGCGAAATCTCTCTACACGACTATTTCAAAGGACGTGCAGACAAGTGCACTGTTTTATCGAAAATGATTCACTCTGGTAACCAGTTGGTATAAAAAAAACACTCCTGTTGCTATATTTGAAGTACTTCTGAAACAAAGAGATCAGTGCTAGCTGTGGCGCAATTTGTGAAGAAAGCTTCCAGTTCGATACGTGGTCAACTGTACACATCCTGTTCGAAAAAAAAGTTACTTATTCTCAGAGCGCTCAAGCAAAGCCGCAATCGCTTAGGAGCTGGCCAAAGAAGAATAGCTAGTTCGTGCGCTTCGCTGATTTGCACTTTCGAATGTATGTACAACAGGTCAAACTCTGCAATGCGTGCGAATGTCCAACGCGCTTGTTTCGTTCCTTACATTTCTGCCCAAATATCGTTCGCCGCTTTGCCCGTTTAGCGAGCCTACACGATCTCCTCCACTTTGCTGCACAGCACGTATACGCTGTAGCACTTACGCTGCAGTCTACACCGGAAACGAAAGAACGCAACACGCGATACCGGCAGTTAACGGCTACCGGTTCTATCACGCCCTGTCCGTTTGTCGGCCACGTATCAAGGACTCGTCAAACGGCACATCCGTTCCCAAAGGCGGCATCGCGCAAAGCTGAGGGAAAAAAAAAAAAAAAGGCAAACACAGACAGCGATCCACATCCTACGCCTCGCGCAACATCCCCCGATTCCAGTCTTCTCGGCGTCCTTTTCTTCAAGGTAACGCCCCCGTCGGCGCAATCCGCGGTGGAAAACGTCGGACCGCCGCTCCGGAAGTCACTTTATATCAAAACCCATTCCTCCTCCTCCTCTGAGCACTTTAATGACGGCTCAGAGGCGGGAAAAGGGTTCAACTCTCTCTCTCTTTTTCTCTCTCTCTCTGATATTGCCGCGGCTGATGCCAAGGGGAAGGCAAGAAAAAGCTCTCCGCCGGTATGTATTTTTCTTTTTGTTTTTGGAGAGCGCGCCGCCGCGTAGGCTTGTTCGGCCTCCGTCGCTTGCCCTCCCTTGAGTTTGCTGTTTTTTTTATTTTCGTCTTGTACAAAGTGGCGAGGAGACGCGGCGTACTACTATACGGTACGTGCGTCGAAGGCTGGCGGGTCGCTGCGAAGTTCGTCGGTACACTCCGCAACTCGACCCTGGTGAGTGCGAGTGGAAGCATCTGACGAAGCAGTCATACGGTCTAGCTAAGCCGGACGACAGACCGACCGGTCGTGTTTTCTTCGTGGGTCGTATACGGCGGGATCGAGCTTTCAACGATGGGGAGCCTTCGGAGTGACGCACGGTGCGTTCTCGGTCTGATCGTCCTCGGAGCCTGCGTGTTCGCCCAGGAGCTGCAATTCGAGCTGACCGCCGACGTCGACGACAACCACGAGCAACATGACATCTTGTTCCGGCAGAGCCCGAGACAGGTGGGCGAAGTGCAGCGGTTATTTTAACGTTTATTTTTTTTTAAAGTAATCATTGAGGCTTCGAGCTTGTTAAGTGATGTGGGGTTAGCACAATGAAAAGCCTGGAGCGCTATGCTGACTTTTTCGTCATAGTAACGCTTAGAATGTTTGGTTTCTTGTTGATCCCATTCTTATTATCACAGTCCCACGACTTCTATTGTGGTCTCTGTCACTGAAGGCGAGTAGGTAGAAATGAACCAACTCCAAAATACAACAATATTCCTCAAACCATGGAATTAAGCGCGGCAAAAAAAGGCGCGCGCCATCTTACGTTACCCTAAGCAGGATAACAGGTTGAGTCACATCCACAAATTGTTCGCTCTTCATGAGTTGCCGTAATACCTGATTGATTCTACATACATTTTTAATTTGTTTTGTTGCCATCATCTTCGTTCGCGCGAGCTCTCAGCGCTGTAGAGATTAGTTTCCACAGGGCTGCGAACTCAGCTTTCGGCGCGGAATTCTCGGCTCCTTTTTTTCTGTTCATCTGTTACAATTTCTAACCGGCAGTTTCCTGGCAAAGGACGACTATTTTCTTGCCTGGAATGCACACAGCAGTCAGTGCAAGAATTTCTCATATTTCAGCTTAAAGCATAGTCATTGTCATCATCACTACCACAATAAACATCATCATCAGTCCTGTAACTCACTGCATGTTCAAACGCCTGTCCCAATGATCTCCAATTTGCCCTGTCATTAGCGCTACGCTGTACAGAAAAGCTTTGCTGACGCCACTATTAGATGAAAGAAAATAATTTCATCGATAAATAACACTTAATTTAATTGAAATAACGAAACATAAAATTATGGCTCATGAAGCCAACTTAAAGTAGAGAGCAGCTCTTTTCGATTGGTGCTATTACGTGCAATACAGACGGCAGGAATGGCAACTCAGTCCATTTGTGTTATCAAAGGATTACCAAATCGCCACAGACTACAATAAAATTCTTTTCTCAATGTATTCTTGAAAGCAAAGAGGCAGTGTCAGCTTCCAGACACTGAGAAGGCACGCTGAAGGATAACTAGCCGCAAAAGCTCGTCCTACAGTTAAGTTCACCTGATATGGACAGATTGCGCATATTGCTACTAAGACGTGGGTTCCAGCCCGGCCTCGGCGGTCGAACTTCGATGTAGGCGAAACTCTAGAGGTCCGAGTACTGCGCGATGTCAGTGCACGTGAAAGAACCGCAGGTGGTCGAAATTTCCGGAGCCCTTCACTACGGCGCCACTCATAGCCTGAGCCGCTTTGGGACGTTAAACCTCCATAAACCATAATATCGCTACTGATTCATTGTTTTGTTTGAGTATGTATCCGCAGCTTTATCCTTCTTAGACGTCCAGAAGTTAACCTAGCTTGTTAATTTGATTTTCACAATATCAACAGTTGCCTCATTAACGCTACCAGTTTTCTTAAGTTGGTCCAGTGTTCTGAACATTTATAAGACGTGTTCAGTGCCTGGGCGTTCCGGTGGTAAAATAACGAGGAGCACCGAGATGATTCATTTGGCGGCTATTAAGCCAGCATGAGAGCATCGTTGTTTCATAAACGATGTTTACACTGAGCACGGCGATTCCCTTTCCCTTTGCGCGCGAGGATTACGTTCGTAGAATTGAAACGTAGACGAGTCTAAGCGCCCCTGACGCTAATGTCAAGTTTACGCTCGTCTTAAGCAAGTCTACGGGGCCAGCGAGAGGGCTTCCCCTTGCCTCATGAGACGACGTTAATTGCTGTCCTGTCGTAGACAGCACGTGTGCGGCTGTCTAGCGCGTACTGTGTAATGTCGCGAACATGTTTCTCGCGCCAGCGTCGGTGAATTAGACGTGAAAGCGGTTTGCGCGTCTTCGGAGGAAAAACGTGACACTCGCTTGACGAATACCGACGCACCGTGCACCCTTTCGGTGTATTACCATTACGTCGCCAAGTAGGAACATGGTGTCAACTCAGTCCTCAGTGAGCGGCGTGAGTGGTTAACGGGGAAGTCCACTTTTCTACCTTCCAAATGATACGCCATTTGATGCAATTATCGCCACTCAGTCCTCTATACGTATTCCTTCAAATGCTTCCGAACTGCGCAGCCAAATTACTCCTGGGCTACGAAAACGGAACAATGGAGCTTTCTGTAACAAAGTTGATCCTTTTAAGGTTTCAAATTTATTTCGGAACGCCAACACGTGGTCTTCGTTACTTTATTGAATTTAGCGAACATTCGAAACACCCCTGACGTATGCGGGCGTCCCAGCCGCTTTCTCGTATCGACAGGCAAAGCGTCACAACCCCGTGAAACAGCACCTTAGCACTGTCGAGTTTTGCGGTACAAGCACGTATTTCGACGTACGGTTCTCTAAGGCGACAAGCTCTGCTGTAATAAATTGTTCTACTTTCCTTTAACGTAGCTTTGCAATACTCGTAGTGCAGTGCAACTTCTTTGCCAAAGTTTTACAACAATCAATTCGTCTCAAAACAACCAAACTTCTCCACTATGTGTCAAGCGTGCGCATGGCAAGAAAATGTTTGCTACATTCGAATCGGAGCGAAAAGGGCAGATTTGTGCTGCGTAGAATACGACGGTGAGCAGGCAGTGCCGCGGGACGGAGCAGATGAAAGTTGATGAAGACGACGCTCTCCATGCACAGCGCGAGAGTGTGGTGCAGTTCAACACGAAGCGTGTTGGCTGCGGCGATAGCCTAGGGGTCTCGCTGGGCCCCGGGTTCGACTCCCAGTCATGGATATTGATTCAGTTTCATGCTTTGACCTCTAACTCAGCTGAGGGTGAAATCTACACGGTCCGCGATTGACGCCCGAGGTCCCGTAGTGAAGCTATCGCTTCAAAAAAAAAAAAGAAAAAAAGAACCGAGACATAGGAACCGCGCAAACGCTGGGCTCGACTGCTGTAGGCATTAACTCCCACCAATGGCAGCACTTTTTGTGTTGAATTAGAGGTGCAGTGAGCTGCAATGTAGGCGCCGTGTGATGAATTCCACATATTTAGTTGGCCTGTCTCCACAAGATGCAGCCACTCTTGTCTCATTGGCCACAGAAACACGCGATACTTTTTTTTCTACCGCGAAAGCACTATCGCGATGGGTAAATACCGAGGAAGATCAGGCGATGTTTGTATGCTTGCGGCGTTTGTGGATTTGCGCCAAGTCAAATAAAGAAATAAGAGTAAATCAAATAAATATCAGCAACTCGGATTCGAACCCGCGGTGGCGTGAATAGATCAAGCAGTGGCCACTGCAGGTTTCAAGCAGTGGCCACTGCTTGAAACCACTAGGCTTTCGTCACAGCCGAACACGTCTCGTGTTAAACTGGAACACGCCTTCGCGCTGTGTACTGCCCATCGTCTTCTTCAACTAATACTGCTATCAAAATAATATTCGCGGTTTGAGCTATGTGTCGGCAGTGACACAGAGAGATATGCGCTCCGTGCGTTGTAGCGGGCAACGTTGCGGCAGAAACAGGGCACTAGAGCAGTACGCGTCGGCGGTGACAACACTGCTGCAGAAACGATCCACTGGAGCATAGGCCGCTGGCAAATGTTCTTTTAACTGGAACTGGCGGTGATGAAAAAGTTGAAGACTCGCATAACTGGCTCCCTGGGTGAGTGCACATCTCAATCGCGCTTTCAGCTACGTGGCGGGAGTGTTCATCTGCAAAAAACTGTGATTTCGCGCAACATCTCGTGCTTAGCAGTGATAAACCGCTACCCATTTTGTTTTCTGGATTTTACTGTTTTCGTTTTTGCTGTCGTGATGCTTTGATTTCTGGTGATTGGGTAGCATAAACTCGTGCAGATAAGCTACCCGAAATCATCAACTGGAAGTGCTCTGGAGACTCGGTATTTCCTCGATTCCTGAAAATAGTATCAACCAAGAATATAGTCCAAGCCTCCCTCCTCCCCCCCCCCCCCCCCCCCCACCGGGGGCTTGCGTAGCACTCTAATGGCAGGGCGAACATGCTTACGTTGAATACGCCGGCGCGTGGTTTATCTCGCGCAACATGAGCTACAAATCACCGCTGTACAAAAACCTCCCAGCACATCCGGCCCCTCAGAAACAAAAAAATAAGCGATGAAGTGGCAGCCCGACTATGCGTTTCACAGCCAAGCTGACTAGAACGCCGGAAGATCAGCAAGCAACGTCTAACATCTGCGGTGAAAATTTGCCTAGGGCCATTTGTAGCACGCAAAAGGCGAACATAATTATGTAGTCTTTCTTTTCAGGCGCTGCATAGTAGACCGCTACAGCTGGGGTGGTTTCGCAAGTGTAATAAGAAAAGTACGAGCGCCCGGCTGCAAGCGCTTAAACACGTTCTCGAAAATACGAGCTTTTTATACGAATTTTTATGCCTTCCTTTTAATTTTTCCTCCTCCTTTACGAGCTTGTAATCGAGACTAAAAGAGCCCACCTTACCTATTGTTGGTGGCAAATGTCTCTATTAGATTATGCGCCGTTAATTATCTTTACCATCCGCGCACAATTTATTTGGTGCTTCTATTCCGAAATGAGACAGGGTTATATACTTTGTCAGGGATGGCTGTGTTTGTTGGGGGCCAGGTCGCACACCCCTTTTCTTTTCAGTTAGAGCTCAGTGAGCAGCAATGTAGTGGCCGTGTGAGGAATTCCACATTTTTAGTTGTGCCACACAAACACGCAATATATGTGTGTACACACACACACACACACACACACACACACACACACACACACACACACACACACACACACACACACACACACACACACACACACACACACACACACACACACACACACACACATATATATATATATATATATATATATATATATATATATATATATATATATATATATATATTGTAGCGTGCAACGCGAAAATAGAACACCGGAGCAGAGACAAAACTGCGGCGGACCCTCAGTGGCCAAGCGCGCGAGCGAGAGCGAGCTAACTTCTTCCTCTTCTCGTGCATGCACTACTTCTTTCTCTTCGAATGCATGTATCAATATATATATATATATATATATATATATATATATATATATATATATATAAACGTAATTCGGTTGAGACACGGTAGAAAAACAACAACTTTATTCTCACGTTTCGACCAGGGTCTGGCCTTCGTTAGCATGTTCACTCTGACGAAGGCCAGACCCTGCTCGAAACGTGAGAATAAAGTTTTTGTTTTTCTACCGTGTGTCAACCCAAATTACGTTTATGTTCTACCGGATCCATCCGATCTTCACACCCTTCTATATATATATATATATGAGAGAAGCCAACAGCCACAGAAACCAAGGAGCACAGGAGATTTTTTATTTATTTTTTTATTTATTTATTGTGGTGTTGATCAAGTAAGAATATTACTGTCGCTTAAAGCTAATTGATTAGAAAAGCAGAAGAAAAAACAACCACACGCGGCCGGTGGGATCCGAACCCACGACCTCCGAATTACGCGTCCGGTGCTCTACCTCTGAGCTACGGCGACGGCTGTCAAACCTTCTGCTTTCGGGGGTATTTATGTTTACAAATAACCTAACCTCGAGAGTGTTCATCAGCGCCACCCACGTTCGTAAGCGGCGGACGTGGAACGTCCTGAGTTACCGCTGGTGTGACGTAGAACGCCATCGAACGGCGAAGGTGGAAGCTGTGTGAGAACCCTCTTATGCTTCCTATGGCATCAAGGCTGCCAGAACCGAGGCCCTCGCTAAGCAATTAAGCAAACAAGGGAAGGGGAATGAGGGGCTCGTTATAAATATGAGAGAAGCCAACAGCCACAGAAACCAAGGAGCACAGGAGATTTTTTATTTATTTATTTATTTATTTATTTATTTATTTTTTGTGGTGTTGATCAAGTAAGAATATTACTGTCGCTTAAAGCTAATTGATTAGAAAAGCAGAAGAAAAAACAACCACACAACCATATTTAGGTTGCGAGAGCATAAAGTATTTGACTGCTTACAAGAGTATATAGCGAAGTATACGCTTCGTTAAAGGAAACATATTTATTCGACTCGACGTTGCGATCGGAAGACCGATCTTCGTAAGCCGTTTTGTATATGATCGTGTATTGATCGTAAGCCGTTTGTATATGCAGCATTCAGACGAAGTCGATGATAAAGTGTTTCCAGATGTCGAAGAATTCTGGGTGAGAGTCTTGATCTAAGATGTGGGTCCATTGAGTAAAGAAATTGGTACTGTTATGTCGGCAAACTCCAAAGACAGATACGTTTCTTCGGAAGCAAAACTTTTAGCCATTTGGGAAGCATCAGATTTCGTGAAAAAAGTTAGAATGTATCTCCGATGTTGATGGGCCTTACAGGCCGCTTAATCTGCTTTTTCATTAGCCAGAATGCCACAGTGAGCAGGTACCCACTGAAATGTTATGCAGTGGCCTGCGGCAATAGCTAAATGATGTAGATATCCGATGTCCAGGGAAACTGGCTGGTGATTCGTTTTCTTCAGCAGGTTGGCCAGGATCTGCAGAGATGCTTTTGAATCTGTGAAGATAACCCAACGGCCGGCGGTTCGGCGCAGGATGTAAGAAACAGCTTCCTTAATGCCGTGAAGCTCAGCTGTCGTAGAGGATGTCCTCCGCTGCAGCCGGTAAGAAAGGGCATCCTGTTGAGGGCACATAAAGGCCACATGAAGAGGTTTTTTTAGTAGTTGAACCATCCGTGAAGATATGGGTGTGCTGCCTATATTCCTCCGTTAAGTAGGCGAGAGTAGCTTGCAGAAGTGGTCCCTGTGGCATGCGGCTCTTTGCATTCACACCTGGAACAAACTTCTTCACTTTTAGAAGAGAGAGTCCATGGAGGAAAGGCCAGAGGTAGTAGTTTCTATGGCTGATTAATAGTGGGGATGGGCAGGAGCTGCACTGCCTGGCCAAAGCTAGAGTTGCTGTGAGTTAGGTGGACACGGTGTAGGAAGTGCTTCTTCCCTTGCAGGACATGGCGGAGATGGGTACGCATAGTCTCCTGGGCGGCAATTACCTCTGGTGGGAGACATCCTGCCTCCGCTACTGTTCCTGATGCAGAGGAACCCTTTGGGAGGCCAAGGCATATTCGCAGGCAGTTGTTCCGTGCGGCAATGAGAGTCTTATTGCTTGATGTAGATAATCTTTGAAACACTGGTAGACAGTAGCGCAAGGTTCCTTCAACGTAGGCTTTTTCAAGCAGAAGCATTGATCGGCGGCAGCTGCTACCCCACCTTGTTCCCGCCATGAACCTAAACACTTGCGATGCTGCAGTGATCCTCTCGCAGAGGTTTTTGATCTGAGGTGTCCATGACAGATTATAGTCGATTACAACACCCAGAAATCGCTGAGATCGTACATATGGTAGCGATCGTCCGCCTAGGAGCAGCGGATATCGGGGCATCGTTTTTCTTGTAAACGCTATTACAACACTCTTCTGGCGAGAGACGAACACCTCTGGAAGCCAGGTACATCGAAATGTGCAATAGCGCTCTCTGTAGACGTTGCTGGGTGATATAGCGCGAACGTGATGCGGTCCAGATGCAGATATCATCAGCATAAATTGTTATACGGATCCCTCGCGGAAGGTTTCTTCTTATGTGTATAAGGACAATATTGAACAGGAGAGGGCTGAGCACCGCTCCCTGTGGTACGCCCCTCTAGAACGAAGTAAAAGATTGGCAGCTTTTCTTGTCTGAGGAGCTATGATAAAACACACATCGTGGAGCTAGCGTGTGCCCATTAGGCGGAAATAAATCCGTCAGATTCCGATTTTGATGCTGCCTGCGTGCGCTCAGCCCTATTTGATAATTCTGGAAAACAAATTATGCATATTTTCGCAAGGAGGACGTCCCAGTTTTTCCCCGCAATTGTCTCTTCCCCACAGCATACCGTACACTACACGGAGGAAGAAAAGAACACAGGAGAAGCGGTTACGTCACATTTTTTGAAGCCGGCTCCCCCCTGCTCCCCCTTCCCCACACACACACTTGGCCGCCGTCTCAACGCCCTTGCGCATGCGCAGCAGGCAGTGCAGCAGACGACGCCGCTGCACCCAGCGTTGCTATTGGCTGTGCCGTCTGCCAAAGACTCCCAGCAGTCCTTGCGAAAGCGCTTGGCTTCTGGCACACTTTTTGGCGTGCAGCTCGGATAGCGAGGGCCTTTCCCGAGTTTTCCTTCCTCCATGATACACCACAACGATGTCGGGCTGCCATCACTAACGGCTGAATTAGGGAACAGCACGCTTCCGGAATTAACGGTCACATTCGCAGCAAACCCAAGCTACATTATCAAATACTGTTCTGATTGTTTAGGCGGCGCCTCTGGGGTGTCAAATCCACGTTTATGAATGATGCTTACGCCAGTGATTAATGCTTCTTGATTACCGTGAGCTCCCAAACATCGATGATTAAATTCTCCGGTTAAGGTTTATTGCGCGAAGGTAATTAAACCTCTGAGAAAAAAAAATATTCGAAAAACAAACCGTTAACGCTTCACCTCAACCCAAAGGTATAAAAGTACTCTTTTTAGGAACCACCGTTTAGCGGAGAATGCCCTCCTGATGTTAGGAAGAGGCGGCTGGGATCAAACCAATGATCCGGAAACTTGAGAGTCGTTACAAAAGCAAACTATGTCCGTGCAACTCTTGATCGGATACGGCTGCGAAGCAGCCATCGCTAAGCATCAGCACAGACCTTATTTTACAGCAATTCTTTTTCGGACTCGCTGTTCAGACTCTACAAATAATAAGCCTTCACGTTTGGGCCCAAAGCCAGCAGTAGAGAATGCGTGGGAGCTATTACCCAGTCCATAATTTTTAGGCGGCAGACACAAAAGGTGAAACAGCCAACAAAATATAGCAGGTGCGGAATTCTCTATATGTTCTTTTTCCTCTTCTTTTGTGTTTTTATTATTAGTAGAAGCCAGCTGTGACGTTATGGTTTATGGCTAGAAATATGACACGCCGATTCCAATGTCAAGGGCATCGTAAAGGAAGCAAATGAACTGGTTGGGAAGAGAGTAATTACATTCGTCCCACAAGGAATTGCTGTGAAATGAAGCTCCTGAGCAAGGAAGATGTGTCGGATGTATATGTAGGAAAATGATAAGTGTAACGATAAGGGACAGGAAGCGAGCAGAGTGGGTGAGGGAACAAACGCGGGTTAGTGACATCCTAGTCGAAATCAAGAGGAAGAAATGGGCTTGGGCAGGGCATGTATATGCGAAGGCAAGATAACCGGTGGTCCTTAAGTGCAAGAGATTGGATTCCAAGAGAAGGCAAGGATAGCAGAGGACGGCAGAAAGTTAGGTGGGCGGATGAGATTAAGAAGTTTGCGGGGATACGGTGGCCGCAACTGGCGAAGGACAGGGTTAATTGGAGAGACATGGGAGAGGTCTTTGTTTTGCCGTGGGCGTCGTCAGGCTGATGATGATGATGATATGTAGGGCTGTAGAGGGCGGATGATATGAAGGGCGGATATGAAGCAAACTTTTTACCACTCAGCTGCCAATTTTCGTTCTATATTTGAAAATAAAATCCGAATCGACCGTGTTTGCCTGTCAGTGGGCAACAAATTACACGATAACGACCCCCCAAAAAAAACGAGAAGAGAAGCAAAGAGAACGAGATAGAAGGGCAAAAAGTCCGCAGCACGTATGTTTGCCTGCACAATGGTTTTTGCTTAGCACAGCGTCATTCTGCCATCAGTGCGCGTATGATGTATAAGCGTGTTCCACTCAACGGCTGAACCTGAATCGTTTGTCAGCTGTGAACTGCTTCTACACCATCCCTTTTTTATGCTAGATATGTGTACATGCATCGCTTTGCTGCAGTTTCATTCGTGATATTGCCGGATGGTGTTTTCCACCACGCATATGACACTACCGCTTTTCGCTCCCGTATGGAGAAAAGTTATCGCCTGCAGCGATAATGGCGGTTTGCAACTGGCACACACTAGTGCTACGACATCTGCTATTTTGCAGCATCTGCAGTGACAGGCATGAATTCTTCGACGTTTGCTTTCCTTAGTGCCAGAATGCGGATGTGCGCATTGCGCCGGCCACTCCGTTTGATCCTTCTCCAGAAATAAACCAGTGTATTCCTGCTGCCGTTTCTATGTTTAATGCAACCCGACTGCTGGGCTAATTGCGTAAAGCTAGGTGAGGCAATAGGAGGATATCCAATGTCATAAGCGTACGTGCCAACAGCTTCTCAGGCGTATCGCGCACGTAATTTAGTCTCTGGATGCAGATTAATTCATCTGGACGTCGGCAGCTGCTCCGTACATGCCAGGAAACGCACGTGATACGAACCATGCGCACTCAATACCTCGTCTCATTACTTGTGCAGCATTGGGGAAGCAACACGCCGTGCTCGGCTCCTCACGAAGGTCGAATTCGCGAGAATTTTTGCCCCTGAAAACACTTCCTGGACACACGACAGTTGCAGAGTTGTGTAATCGGTTATGTGATAGTCATAATAACGTATAGTTATATCATTACATTCGGATATGACGCAAAAACTCGGAGGCTGATGAAAAAGTTTGGCCCTAAATTGAAGACAGCGCAACGAGCTATGGAAAAGAGAATGACGGGTGTAACTTTTGGACAATGAAGAGGAGAATGCGTCAGGGAAGAAACGTGAGGTAATGGCATCCTAGCCGAAATTTATCTATTTATTTCAAACTACTGCAAGCCAACACTATAGTGTGCTATGCACGGGGGATATAGAAATCATGTAAACAAAGAATGGCACAAGTAAAGGACGTTCACGAGCTTGCAAACAATAATACAAACAAAAATGACCAAGACTCATTCGCTATAACAAATGCTTTTCAAGTGCTTTGCTAAAAGTGGAAGACTGAAGAATGGCCCTGGGAAGGGAGTTAAAGTCAGAAACGGTCCGCGGGAAAAGGCTTTGCTTGATTGCCTCAGTTTTCGCAAGAACTGGTTCAAGGAAATGGCTTCCAGACTGGTGAATTCGTCTTGATGATAACTGTTCGAGAATTTCGCGAAAAGGCATGTTTAGTACATGCGTTAGATACTAAATCAAGAAGAAATAAGCTTGAGCAGATCATGTAATGCGAAGGCAAGCTAGCCGATAGTATAGTAGGGTAAAGGAATTGGTGCCGAGAGATGGCAAACGTATCAGACGGCAGCTGAGAGTGAGGTGGACGGAGGAAATTAGGTAGTTTGCGCAGATATAGTGGCCATAGCTGGCACAGGACTGGGTTCATTGGAGGCTTTTGCTGTACAGTGTATGTGAGTGTACTGTTGACGGTAAGGATATGACAGAAGAAGTGATCATACTTATTTAAGATTGGCTTGGTTTATTGGGGTTTAGCGTCCCAAAGCAACTCAGGCCATGAGGGACGCCGTAGTGAAGGGCTCCGGAATAACTTCGACCACCTGGGGTTCTTTAACGTGCACTGACATCGCACAGTACACGGGCCTCCAGCAATTTGCCTTCATGGAAATGTGACCGCCGCGGCCGGGATCGAACCCGCGTCTTTCGGGTCAGCAGTCGAGCACCGTAACCACTGAGCCACCGCGGCGGGACTATTTAAGATTGAAATCACCAGTTGTTAGGCTCAAGGACGAGGGGCCTGAAAGCAAACGAATATGAAAAAAAAAAAAAACTTTTGCGATCACAGCGGCGACCCGCATTGGAGCAATGCGCAAGAAAAACGTCCACATACTATATTCACGTCCGCGGCTGTTCTAACGTCCGTGTACTTTATCGACGTCCATGGTTATTTGGACGTCTAAGTGCATTTTTTCTCGCTTTTTCGCGTTTAAATAATGACCTCATCAACCGAATTTTACCCATGGCAACATTTTATCACACTCTATCTGTCGCAATCACACTTTCGAGCATTTATCTTCAGAGAGCGACGTAATCGTGCGGACAAAATTTGCTGACACGTTTTGCTTACGCGACAGAGCCATATAATGTCTCGCATTTATCGCATTTATAAATAAGTGCAGGTGTGGAAGCACGGGTAAAGTGCAACGACAAGTCACGCTGTCATCGTACTGCACCGTTTTAGTATGCGCGAACGCGCAATGAATCTCGGCGATGTGTAACTCGAGACAAGGCACCCGAGAGAACGTTCTCTTCCACGTTCATTTACTTATTTTCGCTCTTGGCAGCCCCTCCTTCCCCCAGTAAACGCTTTGGGACGTCGGCACGCCCAAGGCCGACGAGCCAATTATCGCCGCTTTATGCAAACGAGATGCGTGCGACGCGTGGGGCGCCCGTACGTTTCCACGCGGTGGTCTATGGCAGCTCGGACTGGCGAAATTTCCGCCGCATCTCGAGGCCAATTTAGTTAGCGGCGTGACGAACCACAGTGCACGGAGAAGTCGGGCGAGGCGGGCAAGTAGGCAGGCATGGTGGTATGCGGTGTGTATCTGCAACATTATACTTGTAGAGTGAGCCATGCACGTTACGCCCTCGCCTGGTTACTTAGTGAAGATGCTCAAGGACAGGTCTGACGTACGTAGGAGCACGCAAGGAAACAAAGAGTCTAAAATAAATTCAGCGGGTCTTTGCTCCGGTGAAGGAATGCAGGAATGCAATTACTGATGCAGGAATGCAATGTGGAGATGCCTCGAGCGAAACTCTCGACAAACGCTGACAGAGAAAAACTGTGTTGCTTACTCGCACATTACCATTGACACTTTGAGCTCTTTTTTTGACTGAAACTCAACTTTCAGCACACAAAAGCAATTGCGTGTGATAGCTTCAGTAGAAAGCGGAGAGGATCCCCTTGGAAGTCACGTTGGTCATGTCAAAGACGTAGTCTGTATGTACATGTTACAGCTCGGACTCTTGTTAAGCTGTAGCAGCGCCCAACATCTGCGACACACGATAGGCAAGCCAATATTCTCACCCCCCCCCCCTCCTCTCACTTCTTTGTCCTCGTCTTGTGGGAAGTTTTTTTAATAAATGTGAAGGTTTAGATGCTGTGAAAGTGTCTTCTTGAAGGCTGCTTATGCCTCGCATGATTAAAACGTATTTATGCCGCATATTGCATGCAAACATGTAAATTACTGCGTAAATGACCATTGCGCTATCATCCACTGAATGCATTTCTAGAGATAATAAGTCAGGTTCTGTTATCTCTACAGACGTCACAGAATATTGGTTGCAAAGAAAAAAGAAAAAAAAAACCCGGCCGCTTTCTGTGTACATAGAAACTGCGAGGATGAGCACAAGAGAACATTTCACAGATCCCACCTGACCTGAATGCTTAGTAATTGTCCCTGCCGATTTTTCAGTGCAAACGTCCTATAGCGCCGGTAAACAGCAGCTGCGCAAAGCTAATGAAAAAATGCTGGCTAGTGACGCTTCTCCTTTGGATTATGCGGGCGAGTCTAAGAAGAGTACATCTAACACCCGTGAGGCAGGACCCGCATGACGGAGGTATCAGCATGGTGGTTATGTTTCCTGCTTTATATATGTTCTTGCGGTGCAGTCTGCGATTTATTGTATGGTCTTGCTGATATCCATATCTCGCCGGGTTGTAAGACGCCATCACGTGGACGGAAGCGTCAGTAAAGGCTATGGTATGATACAACTTAAAAAAAAAAAACAGCAGTTGCTAACACTGGACCACGGACCGCGGCGTTATGTATTACTCCGCTGGCCGATCGTAACAGTAAACGAAGTCAACTTTTTAATGTGTCACTATCTTAAACAAGCCAGGTGCCAAAACTGTAGAGCTTATCATTTTTTTCTTGTGATAAGCTTCTTATTTAGGTATAAAAGAAAAGTTTCAACAACGGTCTACTTTTTCTTCGCGGAGGAATTCTGTGAGGCGGTCCTGAATGTGGGCGGAGCTTCACTGCAGACTTAAGTTGTATCCGACTATAATATAGTGCAGCATAACAGGAAAAATGGCATGGTTTGTTCTAATCATCACATCCTTAGTACAAAGGCGCTGCTCGGATTTCGCATTGCTCGATGGTGAAGCCATATGCGTCACCCATGTAGGGAATACGGTTTAAAACTGCAATATCACGCACCGTGCCTAGTTTTATCTTTACCAGATTCATAGCTTGGGTAGAAGTGAAAATAATCCGATGCACACGCCATATAACAAGGGATTTGACTTGCTGGTGTTCGTGGTCGAATTCGGACGGTACTTATGTTCAAACATTTTCTGTAAAAAATTCCTCCTTTATATATGTTTACTATTTTTGGCACATGTACTATCTTTAGCAACATTCTACCTGCTTTAAGATTTTTTTCCCTTTGTTTGAATTATTAATTCTTCTTAGGAGCCGAGAAAATGAAGAAAATACGGGCTTCCATTCTCTAAAAGAATACTTTTATCAGGCACAGTAATATCCGAAAAAATTCACAATAATTCGAATCAAAGATTTTTTTCCCCACTCTGACTACAGTTTTCTTCAGTGAAACGGTAGAATTCTTTCGGTTCGTCAGCTGGGATAGGTTGGATGCTATTCACATTCACGTTGGGAACCGGAAGCTTACGATAAGGAAGATACAGTGTACCTACTTGAAAGTGGTTTTCAGACACCGCGATTGCTTTCACAGAACTCCCTGAAGTACTTATATATCTTTGAAGACGTTTAAACCACAGTAATGCACGAATTGTTTTGAAACATTCAGCGACTCTTGATCGCTGCACTTAGCGAAACAGGCGACGAGCACTCACGACACGAGGTTACGTGGGAATGTATCCGTCGACACGGACACGTGGTTATGCTGCTTACACTGGAAAGCGATACAACCATTTTCATACTTCCTGCGATCCGCTACTGGCGACTGATGTATTCCGAGACTGTTGTCAGCATATCTGTCATTTTTTGCCCTACTCGTCTTTCGCTACGAACACCGTGCTTTTTGCATGCACGTTTCCCAACTAGAAATCCTGAAGCGGCGCCTGAAAGAGTTTTCACGCTGTTTCGAGAGGATGTGTTCCTTTTATGACGTCCCAAACAATATAGACGCGGCTATACTTGACATTGACCAGTTCACATCAAAGGTTAGAAATTTTATGTATTAACCTAGAGTAAACCTTCTCGTTTCCTGATGTTAAGCTGTAGAAAATCGAAACATGTAAAACGGAAGAATTTGCGTCGAAAATATTTTACGCATCCCCTCTAAAACCCATCAGAAACGGCGAATATTCGCGCCATCACTTTGAGCTTACTAATAATCCAATTTCAGAATACACTAACACCCGTTTTCTCTTAAAACAGCTTCCTAAGATAACGTATTATTTCGATCCGCCGAGGTGGCTAGATGGCTACTGTGTGAGACTGTTAAGCCCAAGATCTTGGGCTCGAATTCCGGCCGCAGCTGGTGTGTTTTATTGTGCAGTAGAAATGCGGAAACGGCCGTTCGCTGAGCGATGGGAGTGCATGCGAAAAGAACGCAGCTAGAGAAAATCACTCTGCAGCTTTAAATTATGGAGTTCCTCGTAGGTCACGTGCCCTATTTCGGACATAAACCGCACATGTAAGTAGCGTCATCACTATCAGCAGCAGCTTCACTACTCCTACTGCAGGGCAAAGGGTTCCATACCTACCCAAAATACAGTGTCCTTCGCCAGTTGCGGCCACCGTATCCCGGCAAACTTCTTCATCTCATCCGCCCACCTAACTTCCTGCCGCCCCCTGCTACGCTTGTCTTCCCTTGGAATCCACTCAGTTACCCTTAAGGGCCAGCGGTTATCTTGCTTTCCCGTTCCATGCCCTGCCCAAGCCCTTCTTTATAGCATAGTACCATTTCTTTAGTAGCAAATCAGTTTAAAACTCATGGTTCGTCCCATTTGTTTATCCTTTGTTGTTTGATGCGTTGCTAAATTTACGTTTGTCAATATGTATTCATCCCTGCCGAGACCTTTAGTACGACTCACGCAGGTAAAATTATCTCAATATGCTGTGCGTATAGTATTAATTGATACAGAACTGCTAAGCTTCCAGATGTTTCGGTATGGTTTCTACATTACTTCCGTATGAAGTGGGACGTCATACGGAGTCCGCCTGTATTTCTGTTTCTCCCCATGAGTTAACCGTCATGTGCAATGTTGCACGAGGGACGGGCGTTAACAGCGAAACCGAACCATGGGGCTTTTCTATATATGTACAGGGTTGGTCAAAAGTTCCCAGGTCATAGGGTCTGCTTTTCATCGAAATATACTGGTATTTAAGATGCCGACAAAGCTATCAAGGCTCTCAAAGGGTAGAATGATCTTTCTTCTAACCTCTGCAGGTGTTGTGAGCTTCGATGGTACCGTGACTGCGTGACTATACTGCTCGAAAGCAAACCTTGTGGCCTGAGAACTTTTGTCTGACCCTTTATATCTTCCATTTGAATGCATTTGCGCAGAGGAACAATGTGGGCGGTCCGTGCCGGAACAGCAACCACTGCCGGCCGGAGCTGTGCTGCCTGCAAAGCCGGGACCACAACCGAACGTGCCAGCCGATGGCCAAGATAGGCGAACCCTGCACCGAGTTCCAGATCAAGGGCGGATCTTACCCGGACCACTGCCCTTGTCTCCAAGGTACACGCGGCCGAGGCACTTTCGGGGGGGTGTCCGCGATACCCTTACAAAAAAAGTTTTAGATAGTCTGTAGTGTTTCTATAGACAAATCCCAGAGAACAGTCTATAGGCAATACAAATGCCATAGACAGTCTATAGGCAATACAAATGCCATAGACAGTCTATAGACAATCTATAGATTTATGGCCATATAATTTTAGTAGACTTTTGTCTATAGACTATGAACAGACATAAAGCAATATCTATAGGAAGTCAGTAGAGTCAATAAGACGTCTATAGACTGTCTATAGACCATTTTTATAAGGGTAACACCAGCCTTATGATTTTGACATGTTACACTATACTCGAAATTCATTTTTGCAGCGCTCATCAACAACCAGGGACGAGGAGACATGCAGATATTGGGAATGCTTGACATCAACTACACATTTTACTTGCTAAAGGGAGGATAAATATACAGAGCTTCCTTAGTTCGCACATGCACATGCAGATAGAAGCAATGAACGACATATTGCAACAAAAAAATACGTTCAACAACCGGAGAGGAGGTTACAAAAATGTGCCGCTTACCGAAGAAGTTATGCGAAGGAAGTGACAAAATTTAAAGTCGGCAACTCGAGATATGGCGGTACAAAAAAAAAGCTACGTAGCTTTACACTCACTTTCTGCATTGTTCATGAAGACGGCTGCCAACGTTTACTCTGGCGCTGAGTCTGTACTTAACATACCTGTTCGTTCAAATGCTGGAATTCAATTCCAGAGCTTGCAATGCCATATTGACCTCTACTTTTATTTTTATTGCTAAATTTTTTATTGGTCGCATCTGCGTGCGCATGCGCGACGGCAACGTTGTATGTATACAATTAGCAAACAAGCCTGCTATTAGCAAGTAGAAAAAAAAACAAAAAAATCCACATAAAGCCTGCTCAACAAATGATACATGTGAATGCGTCTGCGGCGAGGTTGTAGCTGAAAACGATGTCTCACGAGCGCTTTCTCTACTGATCGGAACCAAACCCAATACATATCTCTCGATGTAGCACGGCCAGTTCGAGCGCGATCGAGCCGCAACATGCTCGACACCGAGGCAGTTGCCAAATCGCGATCGAGATTTTCGATCCAGGTAGATGAGCTTCCTGTTCTCAGTTGTTATTGAGTGCATAGCATTTACCAGCTGTGACGGTCGCTTTAAAAGCTACTGCGCTGATCTTCTTGGCTTGAGTTATCAGTCTGTTTCGTGCACACGACAAACTATGAGCTGGCTCATCTTCAAAGTGCAGAGCTTACAACAGTAAATGACCGTTATAAGCGTCGGTCACAGCTTCAGGCAGAATCTGTAACATAATGCCTATGTGGGAGTAAACAGGTAGTAAAAGGGTGTAAAAAGACAGCTTACACCCTTTTTTACTCCTTTCTGCTTATAGCTTCAGAAGTAAACAGAGAAAGGTACTCTTGGCCGCACATGGCGACTACGCCGTCACTGTGTAAAAACCTTGATCATAAGGATGATGAGAGGTGAACGCTGCGATACTACCAAACCGTTGTGTCGCGCACGTTCACCGTACAGCCCCTCATTTTCTATTCGACATTGCAGCAAGTCTGCCCTTTTCGTGTTCCGCTTAATTCTGACTTGGTGTTTACATTGCCAGGTTATTAAATTATTCGCGTATTCACCAATAGCATCCAAACTGGTTGTACCACCGAGCAAACGTGTTATAAGAAAGAAATCTTAGCCTTCCTGTACTGTGGAACTTAAGCCTTGACTTGCGTGATGCATTTATCTTGCGGTACAAAATCCTTCTAAGTGGACATGCAACTGTTACACCCACTTCTATCAATCTGCCGCAATGAACGGCAAGTCCGCTGGAACTTACTGCGGCCAGTATTCTGCAGAACGAGCACTGAAAAGCATGAGAACTATGTACCGTGGTAGAGCATGGCGCTGGATATTGACTTGCAACGCAGTTTTGGCAGTTCATTGCAGAGATCACCAACACCGGATGTCCAGAGCACTGTTTAGTCAGGATATCCACGAACATTTCTCACGGCGGGCCGTTCGGAAACATCTCATTTTTTTTTGTTTGTTGGTTGGTTTCTGGCGTGTTCGGAGTTTTCTGCTTGAAGGGTGCGGTGGCAGATGCACCACTCTATCTCTTTGTTCCCTTTCATAGTCTCATAGTGGCAAAAGATGTATCTTAACAGAAGGCGCAACCAAGAAGATACGTTGATCCGTTTATAACTAATTGCATGTCACGCTAATGCATATACTTGGGATGCCGCACGAAGCAGTTATGACAAGCATACTCAGAGGGATATGGTCGAGTTCGTCGCAGTTTTTATACCTACAATAATCTGATCAAATGAGAAATGATTTTGCACGACGAGTTGAAAATTGTATAGCCCAAAAAAATAGCACATTCATTACTCACTCATGCCGGCATATTACAGACTGATGAACAAGTAACTTTAACGTAATTGCTAGAGGCGATGCTAAGAACACACGAAGGTACATTTTTTTGTAAGGTGAGGGCGAGCAGCATATTTTATGAAATGAATACGATGGTGATGGACTGACTGAATTTTTCAAAGTTGAGGATTGAGGATGAGGCGCAAAATGAGGACATTTGCTCTGCCTTAGTAACGAGAGAAGCTCGAGCAGCCAGATGTGCAAAAATAAATCGTTACTCACTTCACGTGACATCTCGAAGGTTGTTCGCAAGAAGCAGACGACGTTTCGGGCTACATGAAGTCCGTGCGGGCGTGGCTCCACCTCGCGGGTGTGTCGTGCAACTCAGCCCAGCCGGCGCTCTCGCGCGACCCACTTAACAGCGTTGGCGGGAAGTCCGGTTTTCCGCTCTCTTTTTTTCTACGCACTCAGCGAATGAAAGGCAACATGGTGGCCGGTCTCTCTCACGTGCGCCGACGAAAACCGGATTCGACAGGGTCTGCCAGCTGGAGCTGGTTCCATGCGGAGCGGCCGGACTTCAAAGCGTCATATACTCTTGCTCTTGACACTTCTGCGATGCTGGTTGCCGGGATGGCGGAATAAAGATGACGGATTGGCACTTGGTCGATAGAAGCGTCGTTAATTGTCTTGTAACAGAGTGTATTTCTTGCGACCTCCAGCCGTCGAGTCCATCCATGCACGAACTCTTTTCCAACAGAATTTCTTCAGGCGTGGGAAAATATGAAGCGGTTCACGCATTCCGAACGTTCACAGCGCTTCTTGGAATTTCAGCATCATTCACTTCCACTTCTGGCAAGACTTTTGAAGCCCCAAAGAAGTCACAATCTTGCACTTTCGCACGCACTGAGAACTTGTCTTTCGGTCACTTTTGATGCACAGGAGAAATAAACCAGCGTAGGTGGCACTAGTCATCTCCTTTCCGAAGCGTGGACAGGCGCTGGGACAAAGAAAAACCTGTCGAGAAATCACTGTGAGATAACTTTAGTCACTTTTTCTTCACTGTATGGGAAGACATCCCGAAACTGAACTCGCAGTTCTGAGCTTCACACATTAACGCGGGGTCGGCACAACAGACATAGTATCTCTTCTTGGGTTATCGCAGAACAAGATTAAGTGCTTCGTGGGCTACTCCTTCGCGGCTTAAAGGAAAGTAGCTTATCGCGACTACCGCGACGCTAACACGCGGCATTGCACAGCGGGTCTTTCCGCGTTGAGCGGCGCGGCCGCTCCAAGTCCCGTTACAGCGGCGCACACTGGCCGTAGTGGAGAGGGCGGCTAGCCGCCGGTTGGCATGGAGAGAAGTGCGTCGACTTCTTTTCCCTCTCACTGCCGCTACGCGCTTCATAGCGTGCATAATTAGTTCTGTTGCTGTTCGCTTTTTACTCTTTTGTATTTTATACTTCTGAAGCGAGGACGAGTTTTATTTTTGTTGCGACGAGTTTGCCGCTGCGAGCAATGGGGTCCCTCCGCTAGGTTTATATGTGTGTGTGTAACGTCTGTGAGTGTGTGGGAGAGGCAGAAAGAATAAAAAGCCGTGGGAGTGAAACCGGGTAAGAAACATATGTGGCGTGTCACAGTTCTGCGGGTACTAGCCGTGCCCGTACGCCCTTACTGCGACGTTTCTTATTCCGTTTTGCGCTTGGAGCTATGATATATGCGACGGTCGTCGGTACAGTTGCTTGCTTGGCGAATTGACTCCGCACACACAACAAATATAGCTGTCAGCAAAACAGGTACAGGACGAAAAAAATTGCGAGGACACTTTGGCAACTAAAGTGTTGAGAGGCGAAAGCCGAGGACACTATGCCGTGACGACTTCGGGCGGATGTGACGTCACATCATTCCCGTGACTATATCGACGTAATTTCGACATTTTTGTCTATATTAATAACTAATTACTCTACAGTCATCAAATTTGGCTTCTGGGTTGACTTTTCCTCGTATATCTGAAGGAAACATTGGTTTTCTTCTATATTTTTTAGTTCCCGAGTTAAACGCGTGTGACACGCCTTGTTAATGGACGGAAGACAGTATGAGCCATTAAAAGCTTCCGCCTTAATGCAAGAGACGACATCAACAGGCGCTATGTGATAATCGGTTTCGGTTACTGAACGTTTTAGCCGCTGTTTGCTTCGCAGCTGAAAGCGAAAAAAAAAGTGCTAGTGTCGTTAATCCTGTCTGAAAGGGAAGGATGAGTTAAAAACCCTCCAATGAAGGAAGCTGCGAGGAGGACGGTACGGTAGAAGAGTTACAAAATATAGAGATGGAATGAACAAATCAGGCTGTGCTTGGTAAGCGGAGATTTGCATGCGACGTATCTTCTGGCTAGCCTTAGGACTGTCTACTTTCCATTGTGATCGGCTTTCCGATGGGCTGCAGGCAATTAGGGGACGTTAATCTTAACGGCGAAGGATCTCCTCCATCAAGCTACTCCTCACAGGCTTCGCAGGGTCGTAGCAGGGCCCGTGATAGCTCAGGAAACTATGAAGAGCTTGATCGCAGCTCGCGTGACAGTGCATGTAATTATTGGGATAGATTACTGTCGTGTCCGGTCGCTGTGTTGAATGCAGCGAAAGACGCACACGGTACTTTTAGACTTCGTTTATTTAAAGCCGATGAGGGTGCGACCAGCGTCGACCGAGGCAGGAGCCGAACTGGCCGCCCGAAGAAAGGAGGGAGCGGAGAAGCGTCCACGGGAGGGAGTGGCTTCCCAGAACAGGAGGAGGGTGCGGGGGCGCACCATGGGGGGCATCTGGCGACAGCGTGCGACGAAGGGCAAGTGGTCGTTAGGAGGAGGATGCGAGTGGTCGTTAGGAGGGGAATGCGAGTGGTCGTTAGGAGGGGGCGCACACACACAAAAGCAATAAGGGGACACAACACTTCCTTCCCCCTTAGAAAGTTGCCTGGTATCGTGCAGGGGGTCGGCGCTCACGCGTGGAGGCGCGCTGGCTTTGTGCGCTCGGGGGAGAAACACTTGTAGGCTGGCTGTTGTTCGCTGTGTCTCCTAGGTCTGTCCTGGGCGAAGTCTCTTCTTCCGGGAAGAGGTGCCAGGCTATGTGGGAAGATGGTGCACGTGTTCTCTCCGCTGGCGGACAGCTCTCAGACGGCGTCGTAAATCTACGCAGCTGGTTGAGATGTCGGCGTGCTACTGTGCCATGTATGTTGACGAGCCAAGAGCGCAGGCCTATGCGTCTGACAATTGTAGCTTCCTCCCAGCGTGGCTTTTTCAGAAACTGTCGGGCGAGGACGCGCTGCCCCTCATTAAGCGTGCCGCAGCGCGGAATTGCTTTTTCTTCCCGGAACGTCTCTGCCTTTGGCTCGGGGAGGATGGCTGTGAGCTGGGTTCGCATTTCACGCTCGAACATCATTTTCGAGGGGGTCTCGCCTGTTGTGCTCTGAACCGTCGTGTGCTGCTTGAAGAGAAAGCGCGCAAGGCGGCGCTGCAGCGAGCCTGTCTGATCTCTTTCAAGGGCGCGTTTTAGCTCGGCTACGTAGCGCTCGGCTTGTCCGTTTGTCGCTGGGTGGTAGGGGGCCGATGTAACTGAGGAGATCCCGTTGTCGCGATAAAACTTGAGAATCTCCGCAGACACAAACGGTGTTCCGTTGTCCGACACTACCTTGCGTGGCAGGCCGAACGTTGCAAATAGTGATCGGAGGTTGTCAATGACTGCTGCCGAAGTCGTCTGTCCCATTTGCCTTATCTCAAGCCACTTTGTGTAGGCATCTACGACCACAAGGAAAGTGCAGCCCTCAATTGGTCCTGCAAAATCAATGTGCAGTGTGTGCCATGGTGTGTCTGGCTTTTCCCATTCTGGGACAGGAGCTTTCGGCGGGGCGCTCCGGCTGCTCTGGCAAGGCTTGCATTCTCGCACCACTGTTTCGATGTCGTTGTCAATGCCAGGCCACCACATGTAGCTTCTGGCACACTTTTTCATTGCAACGATGCCCCGATGTCCGGCGTGGATGAGAGACATAGCTTGTGCGCGTAGTTCTCTCGGCATCACAACTCGGGACCCAAATATGATGCAGCCGCGATGGGTGCTCAACTCTGTAGCTCGCCTGCGGTAAGCGTCGAAGTTGTCCCCTTTGAGTTTATGCACGTTGCCTTGTTGAACAGCTGTGTAAACTAGCCGGAGAGCTGCGCACTTCTGCGTAGATGCTGCAACTCTGCCTGCTGTAAGCGGAGGTTCTGGCAGTGCTTCGAACATCAGAACGTCTCCTGGTGGAAATGGTTCGTCAACAGTTGCGTCTAGTGGCAGACGGCTTAGCGCATCGGCGTTTTGATGTTTACTCCCATTGCGGTAGACCAGAGCGTAGTCGTACGCTGAGAGTTTGATGGAATGCTGCGTCGGCTCGATGACACCTTGCTGCTCCAGTTTGTCCAACTCTTTTTCAACTGAATCTCGGAGAGCAAACGGCACCGGCCTGGCCTTCAGAAATTTGGGTTGCGCGTTGTCCAACAACTCCAGTGTGACCGGGGGCCCTTCGTTTCCTGGAATCTCTTCCGAGAATACTCTTTCGTATTTCTCTTGCAGTTGCTCAACCATGTTCTGGCTCGGCGTCTGGTGTATGCCGCATATCATCACGCCTAGTGGAGAAAACCAGTTTCTCCCTAGAAGGCTTGATCCTGTGCCCTTCACAACAAGCAGAGGTAGCGTATGGGTCTGGCCGTTGTAGTTAACCTGCACGTTGGCAGAGCCCAATAGTGGCAGATTCTGTCCTGACCACGTTCGCAGGTGCGTGTCGTCTTGTTGCAGGGCGGGTGCGTCAGATGGCCATGAAGTTCGGAACGTGTCCTCACTGATCAGAGTACAGGCTGCGCCGGAGTCCACCTCGAACTTAATCAGCTGGTGATGTACGCTTACTTCTGTAAAAATCTTCGGTCGCGTGCCGAGATTCATGGTGTTCAGGTCGTACAACACAGATGGTGTTGCTGATGTTGTTCCATGGAGATCAGATAGCGGCGTATTCTCTGAGGCGTTGACGCTGTGATTAGGCTGGGAAGGTGACTTTATCTTGGCAAGTCTCCGTTTCGTAATGCATGCTCTTTCGATATGCCCTCGCTTGTGGCAAAAATTACACGTGGCTGACTGGAATCGACATCCCTGGGGGTTGTGTTGGTCGTCACACCGCCAGCAGCGTTGTGCCTTTTTGACCGATTTTACAACAACAGAAGGCTTGCGCACCTGGTTGCTTGTCTGGTGTACCGGCTCGGTGTTCCGGCGAATCCCTCTCTGCTGGTGACCGGCGCTCTCCGCTCGAACGGCGATGTCGTAAGCTTTGCTGAATGTGAGGTCCTTCTCAGCGAACAGGCGCTGCTGCAGTGACTCGTCACTCAGTCCGCCACAAATCTGTCGCGTAACATCACGTCCAATAGCAGAAGAAGCTGCGTCTCCCTCTTGCCCGGTAGCTGTTGTCGACAGCGTTCCAAAATTGCAGTCGGCAGCGAGCTTCTTGAGCGCGGCTACGTAGGCGCTCACAGTTTCTCCTCCCAGTTGATCTCGTCGTTGGAAGCGAGCCCGGCTGTAGACCTCGGATGGCCTTGGGTCGTAGTGCTTTTGCAGCGCTTTTACGATGTCGTCGTAAGACACTGCCGCTGGTGTGCTTGGCTGAATAAGGGCGCAGACAGTATCGTAGGTCTGCTCCCCGCACAGCGTCAGCAGGTTGGCCCTCTTCAAGGCTGGGTCTGTGATGTTGTTAGCTTCAAAGTAGAACTGAAGGCGTCCAACCCACGATGACCACGATGAGCCGTTGAATTCTGGTATCTGATTGGGAAACCCTCGCGTAGCCATGGCTTGTCAATAGCGTTGCGTAGCGCGGGTCGAATCCACTTTCTCGTCGCCACTGTCGTGTCCGGTCGCTGTGTTGAATGCAGCGAAAGACGCACACGGTACTTTTAGACTTCGTTTATTTAAAGCCGATGAGGGTGCGACCAGCGTCGACCGAGGCAGGAGCCGAACTGGCTGCCCGAAGAAAGGAGGGAGCGGAGAAGCGTCCACGGGAGGGAGTGGCTTCCCAGAACAGGAGGAGGGTGCGGGGGCGCACCATGGGGGGGCATCTGGCGACAGCGTGCGACGAAGGGCAAGTGGTCGTTAGGAGGAGGATGCGAGTGGTCGTTAGGAGGGGAATGCGAGTGGTCGTTAGGAGGGGGCGCACACACACAAAAGCAATAAGGGGACACAACAATTACACACTAGTATATATTTTTATGAACAATTTAATGAGGCGTGACGAATAGCGTCTCGACTTTCGCGTACTCATCGCGCGAGAGTTCAATAAGTGGTCACAAAATGAATTACTATTATGCACAGCCTGCTAGGGGTTTACCGCAGTTAAACCGAGTAGACGGGGTAAAGCAGCGGTTCATTCTTCAATTGGAAGGGACACTTAAACTCCGCCTTATGGACATGACGTCTGATCTTTAGTGGCTTAATGTCCATATATGCAGAATTGATCCTTCTCTATATTTAACATTCACAGATGTCGCGGCAAGTCCTCATACCACTACCAGCGCAGTGGTTAAGAGATGCGCCACTGCACTGGCAGGTGGCTGCTTCTATCCCAGCCACCGGTAGGGATTGTGCGACCCCATGTTGCTTTTCCCGATCAACTTATCGCACAGCTGGCGTGAAGCTTCTCCGAACTTACCTCAGTTACTACCCGAGGTTACCCGAGCAGCTCGGGTAGTAACTCGCTCGGGTAGTAACACGATCTTGTGCCTTTGCCTAGCAGCCCGAGTTACTACCCGAGCTTACCCGAGCGAGTTCCTACCCGAACTTACCTGAGTACCCAAGCTTACTCTAGCTACTCGGGTAAGCACGGGTAGTAACTCAGGTTGCTAGGCAAAGACACAGGGTCGTACCGTGAACGTACGTACGGTGCCAAGATTCTTGGTCAGTGTTGGTGACCCTATAAGCACTTTCGGACTAAAAGGGACGCCTTTCCCTGTTTAGTTCTTGCGACTTCACGGGCGAGAAATATAGGCTGCGGATAAGGGAGCAGGGGGGGGGGGGGGGTCATGAACAGAGGAATGACATTGTAAGTACCTCTCTGTGGGTAAACGCCTGTGAACCCCAGCATGAGAGGATCAGGAAAGGAAAAACAACAACAACAAAAAACTACAGGGAACGTTTACTAGATTCGAATTGGAGCGAAAGCAAGGATTTGTGCTACGTAGTAGGCGACGGTGAGCTGGCAGTGCCGCGGGACGGAGCAGATGGAAGTTGATGAATACGACGCTCTGTAGTGCACAGCGCGAAGGTGTGGTGCAGTTTAACAGGAGATGTGTTGGCTGGGGCGATTGCCTAGATTTTTTTTTTGCGCTTCGGAGGGTCCAGGTCGGGGTCGCCCTAACTCCAGCCGTGACACAAAAATGGCTGCAATTCGAATGCTTATATCCCCGCCCCGGGTGTCCAGTCTGCAAGAACCGAAATCTGGAGGCCGATATTCACCTCATGTTGTGGGTTTGCCCGGCGCTGAAGCCAACAAGAATTGGGCAGCTGGCGCTGCCGGGTTTTTCGCCCGACAATAGACAGTTTTAGTATAGCGTACGCAAAACCTTTGCGTACGCAATAACATAGGGCATGTAGAATGCGCATGCGCAGAACGCTAAAAGAAGCGTACGCACGCAATTTTCTGGAAATAGCGTAGCGTCTTTGCGGGGCTTGCGGAGACAACATGGCGGCGCCCTGTTTGCCCGCTTCGGTTCTAAAATACCTCGTCATTGAGTTATTCGGCGCTCAACTGGCAATAAATGGTGGTATTCGCTTCCGCTTTCTGTCGTTTCACTGGGACGCAATGTTATATGCGATAACTTGCAGGTACTCTTGAGAGAGCAGTCTGTTTTCAAGCCCGTAAGCCTAACGACAGGTTGTGTACACTGTCGTGATGACAACGGCCATTTTTAGCACTTCTCAAAACGACCTCAATTTTTTTTTTCGACGTGTGGTGGCGCTAGGTAGTTACCCAAACGGGGCTGAACCTGGATGTTGTATGTCTACTTAGCGCCTATTGCGGAACGGTCCGCAAACGCTCAACTAAAGGTGTTGTTCGCGCTTTGAATTTAGCGTACGCAAACATCTTGCGTGTTGCGTACGCAAAAAAACGCAAACGCTATACTAAAACTGTCTAATAGCGCTCCATGTACCGCTTGGACAAAGGGACCATATCATCGTTCACTCCTCGATTTAATTAGATCAGCGAACCTTTTCTGATTTATTTTTGCGTCCTAGCATCTATCATTACATACCGTTTTATGCCCTGAGGCAATCACCATCGCTTTAAAAAAAATCCCGAAAGGTATCGATTGGAGGAGGGGAAGAAACGGCAGTATGACAGAACTTGCAAAGACTGGCTGTTTTGACTGGCACAGAATTCAAGGAGACGTTAGCTCGACTTCTTTCTCACAAAGACTGTTTCTTTGCAGGTATCTGCTCGCTGACCCGAGACCGGCGCCGCAACCGAGGCGACAAAGGGGTGTGTGTGCCGTCGCAGGGGCAGCGCCAGGAACCACCTGGGCAGAGGCGGAGGCCCCAGTTCTCGAGCCCCGTGCTCGGACCCGTCTAACGGCGAAGGAGCTGCCCTGCGAAGACGACCGCCATCTTGCCACACAAATGTTTCATTACACTCGCCAGCACCCACTATACGCACCAAGGCTGCTCTAATTTAACAACTGAAAACCCACCACGCCATGACGACACTGTAGGGGGCTCTAGCTGCTGTACGTGCCTTGGGTGGTGGGTTAGCTTTAGCTGATGCGCTTCGTGTACTACAGTTTGATAGTAAGTTACAGTAACAAGGAAGTACATGCCAAAGTCGTTAGTGCTCATTCGTCTGTCTGTACCGGGGGATTTTAAATATTGTTCTAGGAAGAGCGGTGGAGATACTAAAGCGATTGGTCTTATTCTATCGATATGTGCTGAATTAAACGATTAGTAGGTAAGAGAAACACAAAGCGAAAGAACACGTTTTGAAGTTTCGGTTTAACAATGGTAACAAGTGCATTAATTTTGTTATCACGACAGGAGATAAGTTTCTTCTATGCGGAAATGATCTCGGTATGCAAAGAGGGCCCGGTTTTCATAAAAAAAAAAATGACGAACTTCAACGAATCAGAAACATTAACCCCAATTTAAGTATGCAGAAGTTTAAAAAAAATTGCTTTCCTGTTCGTTTTCAGAGATAATGTCGTTTCATAGGAAGCATATGCTAAATTTTTTGATTGACATTGCTCGACTTGACATGTACCGATACACGGCCGTGGGAGCTAACTGGCAGCAATTGACCGGCACAAGTGATTACTTGAATGATCATATATTTTTGTCAAAAGCCCACCGGTTGGGACGAGCGACGATTGAGCTTTCGTTGTGAATTACACTTTACTAACATTTAAGATTTGTCGGAGTATATCTTCTTTGAAAAGTTGGATCTCTTTCATTCTTTGGTTTTGTCTTACCTTCATCTCATTATAGGTACAAACCTATGACGATGTCGTTATCAAAACAGGCGATAAAAAAATTAGTCGAATATATTGGACAATAGAATCGCGAGCACGGTAGCCGTGGAAGGAGGTTCAGTGATCGAAAGCTCTTTCGTAGTTACTTTTAGAGCACGTGCTGCTATCTAGTGAGCCTATGGGGAAAATCGTATAGCTTCCCTCCAATTCATGAGCTCTGAAAAAGGTGGGAGTCACTGGGAGGTCGTTTTATACGCTCGCGGTCAAAAAATACAAGCGATTCAAGCGCATTTTAATAGGCGGTAAAGCGATTTTAAGCACTTGTTGGCACTCCTAAGAGTGGAACCAGCGCCCATAAGCACAAATTTCAACAGGCGGGGCTCTAATGCATCTCGGCGCTTTGGAAACGTCAAACTTTGCTGACTATTAGACATTTCCCGGCCCACAGCAAAAGCGGTCGAAACGCCGTAAAACATATTTCTGTCATCCTAAGCGTATGAAAAAAATAAAAAATAAAAATTGGCGACACAATATACACTCCGGATTTGAGGTTGATATGAAAGCAATTTCGGCTTAATAATTCGTTTATGAATATTATTATGATCTAGAAATCCGGAGATTAGAATCCGAGAAAGAAGGAAAAAACGAAGAAAACACCTTCACTTTCTTACCTGCTATGAGAGCCGTCCTCGTCTCTTTTTGCTCACACTTATAATTACGCACCCCGTGAGGGACTTCTTGAAGTCAATAAATTGTTTTCGTACGTCTCCCCGCTCTTTGTGTCGATGTGTGAGCCGCCTCATCGGCCGACGTGTCCGACCACCACGCTCGACGAGGTATCTGTTACAAGGGACTGCAGTATGCGGCGCAAAAAGAACCTCTTAATTGTTTACCCTTTATTGAAGAGTGTAAGTGCTTCCCAGATTTTTGTTTTGTAGCGAAAGCTACATTGGCGACGAAGTTGCGATTTCGCTGTGGCGGTGCTCCGAGGAGGCACAGAGACAGACCTTGAGCCGTTGCCTAGCAACCGCCGCAAATAGCGGACGCTGCGCGCTCGCCGCGCCATCTGGCATGACGTCACACGGCGCGCCTCGCCGCGGAGCCACCGCCGCCGTTTGGTATGACGTCACACCGCTTGCCTCGTCGTTGCGTTCTCCTCCACTCGCTCCGCCAGCAGTGTCGCATGCCTGATAACATGTCGGAGGATTGAAAAGGAGAGCTCGCGCGCACCGCAACCGCAGTTGAGGCCTTTCGCTACGTATATTCTGGCATAGCCGACCTAAACCACTGTTTCATGTTTGCGGTGGAGTGCGAAGGTATGGCGGGACCCCATTACACGGTCTTTTCTCTGAGGCGTGATTTGGCTCGCTTTTTTTTCTTTCAGTAGATTTGCCGTACAGCACAAAAAAAAAGCCGCGGCAATGGCCTAGTAGTTTATGGCGTCGCTAAGTGAAGCTGCCGTGGTTGCGCAGTCTCTGGGTGGTATCCCGTATGGAGCTATGAACATGACGTTTTTTCTTTGTTTCACCTGTCATTCGGACGGAAAATATGGAATAGTTTTGGTATGTTCGGCGTGATGTTCCTCAGGTTCGGCTTCACGTTCTTCTTTGGGTTCGGAAATTGCCGAGAATGGGAGCTAGAAGAATTTCACGCTTAAAAAGTAAGGTAGGAAGACGAAGAATCCGCGCATTGGCTGGCACACGCTATATCGTGCATCCGCGGCTTGATAGGACAGTTGTACCCATAAAAAAGAATAAATAGACCATGTATTCCCGTTACTTCATTAAATGTTCTTTTGACCTAATTGTACTGCAGTATAGCCCGAATATTTTGAACACGGGTATATCGAAATATTGCCTATATCGAACAGTCAGAACATCTCTTTGAAAATCCTACTCAAAAGTGTAGCAGTATTGTTCGCCTACACCGAACTCGCGTTTTGCCGAACATGCCATATATCGAACGGCACGCTGCGCCCCTGCAAATGGCGTTTCTCCTAACAGCGCGCTCCCAAGAACCCTTTCGCGAGGAGACGGGTAGGGTGCGCTGCCGTTGGCACGTGCTGACAGCGCTAGTGCTGTGAAACCGCGTGACTAGAGGGATGTGTGGTGGCCTTCGATCTTGCCCTGATTTTCATTTCAAATCCCTGCCCTGCAGTGAAGCCAACCTAACTGAAGACTAGCGGCGGTCCTCGCCTGGCGTGCTTCGCTGACGAACGGGTTGCGGAAAACAAGTGTACCCGAATTTTAATGAGTTTATTCTGTCTATAGTGTACTGGTGACGTGTTCAAAAAATTAGCTGAGGTTTAGCTCTGGTTAAACCGGGCAAGTTGCCTAAGAAAGCAGCAACTGTTTTGCCCGAGGCGAACGCGCGTATTTATTCCCCGTTTCCCTCCCGCTTCCTCTCTCTGCTCTCCACATTCCGACACATGCGTCGAGAGCGCGCGACTATGAGGCGCGCGGCGCAGCGACGGTCCTTCCGCCTGGTGGAGCGCGGCGGAAACGGTTGCTATGGCAACGGCGCTCCATCTGTTTGACCTCGCTAGGGCTGAAGGTGAACCGTGGCCACCGCCGGGAGCTACGCGAGGGCTCGAAACATGGTGCAGTATTGCTTACGCAATAAGAGTGTGTTACTAATGTCGATGCAATGCTCACAGGAACAAAGAAGGTTTGCCAGCGATGATGACGTCATCAGGAATGCGGTAGCCCACGTTCGTGATGTCAAGGTGCACTCTAGAGCTGGCGCCGACCGACACCAAAAACAAAATCGTTTACAGTCAATTATTTACAGCGCCCATTGGTTCTTTGAGCTCATTTGCATGATTAGTAGGCTCGCAGGTCGCTTTGAAGGCAAAAAAAGGGCACCCTCAATAAACTTTGTGTTCGTACCGCTTTAAAATACCATCAGATATCTACCAGGATTTATGTATTACGTTAGTCTATGCTACTTATTTGCATGCGTTTCAAGCAGTCACGGGCCAAGCAATGAGGGTTCCCATGTCCTGCCGCTACTGCGCACAACTTTAGGCGGTGGGGTGGATAATGTGTGCGTCCAACTAAAAACCCTTGCTATTGCACCAGCACGTCAACACGAGCTCCGGAGAAAGCTAAGCTGTTCGCGACCCCGTCAAGCTGTCTTAAAACAGAATACGCGCGGCCTGTTACAGTTTGGATTGGACAAGGATGCCCTCTGTCCCCAAGGCTCTTAAAAGTGTTTGTACCTGTACCCACTTCTGCGGGGAATCGAAAATTGAAAACTGAAGATCGGTTTTGATGAAGGGAAATGACGCAGTTGCTGTCTCCCATATATCAATAGGCAACAAACCGCACCGTAGGCGAAGGGAGGAAGGTAGGAGTGAAAGAAGAAAGAGAGAAAGAGGTGCTGTAGTGGAGGCCTCCGGAATATTTTCGGCCGCCTGGGGATCTCTAACGTGCACTGACATCGCACAGCACACGGGCGCCATTTTCGTTTCGCCGCCATCGAAACGCGGCCGCCGCGAATGACGCTCAGGTCCTCAATACGCGGATTCACTCTGCCTCACCAGGGCCAAGTCAAAGTCTCCGCCTAGGTCGACGGGGCGTACATGTTCCTCACGGATGACGTAGCTACTCAGCGTTTTTATACATTTTCCGCGAGAACAGCCGGGGGCCTTGTTAAACAGCGGCAAAAGCAAAGTGCTGGGGGTTAACTGGCTCCTTCGTGTCGGACCTTGCAGTCAAAGTGGAGTGGGTCTAGGGCCTTAAAAGTCCTGGGGGTGGTGTTCCTCGCGACTCAAGAGCTAGCGCGCAAAACCCAGACGGACCTCCGCAAAAAAGTCGGTGGTAGCGATTTTTTACCTTTCGCTGGCAGCGCAAAGCTATCTAATCAGGTCTTTAACCTTGTCTGCGTGCTCTTTGGTCACCCGCATTGCGGGTGCGTCACGCACGTTTGCACTTAGATTTATGTCGTACCTCAGACTTAAGGCTGAGGAGGTCTCCTTCTTGGACGCGATGCGTTAAAGACGGCCCTCCACCTACCCCTCAACACTTCAAAGAGAAGCTTCTGCAGCTGCGTCTTTGAAATGCTATTAGGGAGCTTGCGGAGGCCTGTAGGCCGACCCAGTATATCGGATTAACACAGACTGCAACCGTACGCTGCATCCTCAACACTCTCGGCATTCACATCCCGGCTAACGACCCCACTCACCTCTCCATCCCACGCCCTATCCACTCCAAGCTCCTTGTGAAACCCCTTCTGAGAAACAACCATCAGCAGCACCACTTGCCACGCCGCTGAGCCAGGGCAATGTGAGGAAGAGTGTGCACGCTAGAGGCTCAAGCCAACCCTAGAACTGGCACTCTTGAAACGCAACTCTCGGCCACCATTGCGGCGGCACTAGATAAGATAAATCAATTAGTTTAGATCATCCCAGGCATCATTGCCGCTCAGCTAGAGCAAGCCGCACGCCCCTGTAAGAGTTCTAGCCCACTGAAGACAATGGCACGTCATCGCCCTAAAAGGCTCCGGCGATCACCCGCTTGTGAGCAAGACGACGAGGTTACCTAATCTTTGCCTACTGCGGAAGAAGTGCATTCTTCCAGTGCAGATGTCCTGCCCCCTCACTACCGAAAACTCAAGCAGCAGTCATGGCGGGCAACCTTACGAAACAACGGTACACTCAACGCAACGTAACTACTTATTCAGTTCTTCAATGGACGTGCAGAGGTTTCAAGGTGCGCGCTACACTCGCCAAACTCAGGCTTTTCCTAATAACCCTCCCTGAATTACCTGTTTTAGTGGGCCTTCAAGAGGCAGGACACGGAGCGATATTGCGGGATATAGCTCATATCAGCTGGACCCGCAGGACTGTATTTATGTTCATAAGAATTTCAGAGCCTCCCTGGTAGACCAGGATTTCAACACGGCTTTTTCCTACGTAATGGTGATGATCCTCCTGCTGCGCAAGTAGGATCCGCCATTATACATTCTCAACATTTAATGCCCATCGAAGCTACGTAACATATAATTTGCTGGTATCTTAAACCGCGCACTGAAGATAGCAAATAGGGATCCCCTAATTATGGTTGGGAACTTTAACGCACCCAGACCGTTATGGGTTTATATTTGTTAAAAAAGACGTGGACGTAAGCTGACGGAAATAAGATCCAGGTTGGGTCTCACCCGTCTTATACTGCACAACCCACTTGGATAGAGAATTCTGCGTCACTTGACACGTGACCAGACCTAACCCTGAGAACATCAGATATGCAGATTGGTGACACATCGAGGTAACCTTTGTTATTACAGAACATCGCACTAAACGACACGCAAAACCACACACCACAGTAATTCTCCCCGAGTGGACCAAATTTCGGTCTACGTATACCAACACTCTCTTGATCGGAGGTCAGGGCTACGATACTTGGTCTCAGCTTCTCATATCCCATCTCAGGACAGCGGAACAACAGGTGCAGGTCTCAGGGGCGAGCCTGGCGGTGGATAGCCACCGGTGCAGTCTTGTCCACCGCTGGCGCCGACAAAAACAAAAGAAGCTCAAATCTCGAATAGCAGAAATTACCTAACAGGCGGCAGAGCACGCGACTCAGCTCGCCGACTCCAATTGGGTAGACCGCTGCAACACCGCCGCCCGACAGACGTCGAGCCGGAGCACCTGGCGCCTGGTCCGTGCCCTAATTGATCCGACACAAACGCGCTCGGAGACGAAGAAACATCTGCACAGAGCCATCCAAAAATTTGACGGATATACAATCAGCCTGGCTGATGCGCTTCGTGCTAAATATCTCTGTACCCAGCAGGATCCCTGCGGGCAAGCATACTCATATGCAGGCTCCGAGAACGCTGAGTTGGATCAAGTGCTCCAGCTTCACGATCTAAAAGCGGACCCTGCTAAAATGAAAAGAGGCACAACCACAGGCCGCGATAAGGTGACGGTCAACCTTCTATCTAACCTGCGCACTCGGTCTATGACCAACTCCTCGAATACATCAACACTATCTGGACTCTGGACAAGGAGAACACCTCTCGCCATAGCTTGGAAGACAGCTTTAGTAACCTTTATACCTAAGACAGGTAAGCTTATCGACACCGAAAACATCCGGCCCATCTCTCTTAATTCTTGTTTTGGGGAAGCTAATGGAGGCCATGGTCCGCGATCATCTGTTAGCCTTCCTGGAACGAGAGAAAATCTTTCCGGGCACCATGTTCGGAATCCGACCACACCGGTCCACACAAGATGTCCTCCTGCAAGTTAACGAGAGATCCTTGATCCGACCGAGCACCCTAGCATTTACAAAACAGTCCTTGCATTGGATCTTCGGGGTGCTTTTCATAACGTGACCCATGAGATCATCCTCGCCCACCTCTCTCAAGTGGGCTGCGAATACAATACTTTTGACTGCATAGGACAATTGCTCACAAAGAGAAACGCATTCATTCGTGTTCAAGACTGATAACATGGCCCCTACTCACTACTCACTCGCAAAGGTTTTGTGATAAAAATGTGAAGCGAGTTTTTTTTTGTCTTGTTTACCTTGCACGGTGTGCGCCTGCGCTCGTCTGAGTGTATTTAAGCTGTGTGTGCGTCCCTAAATAAACAGTTGACAGTCAGCGCTGTGTTCGTCTTTCTTCTCTTCCTGCTTCTTTTCTTTGGCCGTGTGCCGTCGCGCTGAAAAACTACGAGTTTAAATTTCAGTATACCAACAAGCCCAAGAACTAACTCTATGACCTACTCACTAGGCACGCGGGGAACTCCACAGGGAGTCGTGCTCTCGTCGTCGGCATGATTTCGTCGGCATACAAAACTCGTTGTATGCCGACGACATGACCGTCTGAGCGGCACACGACTCTGTGGAAGAAATGAAGACCAACCTGCAGCAAGCGGCGTCTATTGTGGACGAATACACACGTTGTTGCGGTCTCGGGTGCTCCTCCAGCAAATCTGAATTCGTGCACATTCGTCCGAGACCTTAGTGCACATCCAAAACTACTCTGTCCCAACGCAGCGGCCCAATACCTGAACACGACGAAATGCGCGTCCTAGGGTTTCATATACACAGGCTTCGCAAGACTGATACCACTCTGCAGAAACTACGCGAGGTCGGGGACCAGGTGGGCCGTATGGTCCATCTGGTATCCAAAAACGGGGATGCTTACGATGCAAAGACGCTCTGCGGCTGGAGAATGATGCATTCGTAACCAGTCGGATTCTCCATTAGCCCCCATACCTCCAACTACGAAAATGAGATGAGAATGCTCTGGAGGCAATTCTCCGCTAAATTTATAAGAGAGCCCTCAATCTTCCCTTTGCCACGTCCAACCACCGTTTGCCCATCTTGGGGATGACCAAAACGTTTGGAGAGCTACGAGAGGCCCATCTTAACAATCAATTCTTAGGACTCAGAAAAACAGACGCGGGATGCCGCTTCCTGGCCCGCCAACATAAATCATGCACATCCTGTACAGAAGAACGGGGGGAGATTCCTGAAGCTTTGAGCTTCGCTGAGAAAAACTTCCACGCCCCCCCCCCCCCCCCCCTAGCAAAATTCAGGGCGCACTTTGACTGCCTTAAATGCACATATGCGAAAGCGTTTACTGCTCCGCTTTGCCTCTTTCACTGGTGGTGTTCCCATTCAATGACGGAACACCTAATTAACGACTCATTACTAAGCAATAACTAATCATTAATCAAAGACTAATTACCGATTGATGACTAATCCCTAATTAATGACGCTTAAATTTCGCCTTTAGGACTGGAACGCGACTTGCTGCGCTGAAAGGGAGTCCACAGGTCGCCACCACCCGTTAGGCGCGATGCATTGCTCGTTGGAAACATCTTCGAACGCAAGGCATTTTCGAGAAAAGGAAATGACGCAGTTATCTCTGACATCTCGGTGGGCACCCGAGCCGCACTGAACAGGAAGGTAGGAAGTGGGAATGAAAGAAGGAAGAGAAATCGGTGCCGTAATGATGAAAATGAACTGATGAAAGGAAATACTGTCTCACATATATTGGCAGACACACATCGTCCGTTTGATTGACAGCTTGCGCTGGATGTAACGCCGAAGGGACGGGAGAATGAGCCATTAAAGGCTTTCACCTTAATATTGTCGCGAGTGGAAGAAAAAGACGAGTAGCGATTGCGGCGCGCCGACGACGACGTTGCTGCTGGTGGACCTGCCTGTTTTGTTCTGTGCTCTCTGTCTTCACCCGTTCTCGCCGCCGGCCTGTACGTCAAGCCGTGACATTTGGTGGAGGTGCGGGGTAACGCATCTCATGCAGCGCACCCCGCCTCGTAGTTCGAGCCCCGTCCTAAGTCCTGGCCGTCGAGTTTTCTTGGAGGAGCCCTCGGCAGAAACTGAGACTCGCGCTAGCCGACGTCAGCAAGGCCAAGCGCCGGAATTCGGACTCTTGCCCGAGGGATCGCGGACATCTAGGACAGCCAACGTCACCATGGCGTCCCAGTCACAACAAACCGACCCCGCGATTGCGTCGAGGATCGTCTACGTGCCTGTCACTCCAAGATCTGTCGTCCCGTTCCGTGGCGATGGCCTCGACGATGTTGAAGACTGGGTCCAGCACTATGAAAGAGTAGCTCGACATAACGGGTGGACTCCCGACCAATGCCTGCAGAATCTGTACTTCTCCCTGGAAGCCACAGCAAAGTATTGGTTTGAGAACCATGAGGCTTCTTTAACATCATGGGAGACATGCAAAAGCGAACTGGTGCGCACGTTCGCGAACCAACACCGGCGACAGCAAGCAGAAGATCTGCTCCACGCTCGCATCCAGGGACCCACCGAAAGCGTCAGGAGCTTCGTCGAAGACGTGCTGCGTCTGAGTGCCCGCGCCGACCCGCGGGCTACTGAGGAGAAAAAGGTACGGGCGTTGATGAGGGGTGTCCGGAATGACATCTTTGGAGGCCTCATACGCAATCCTCCGACCACAGTAGCCGGATTTGTCGCCGAAGCTACAAATATCGAGCACGCATTGGCGACAAGAACCAGTCACTTTCAGAGACTGAGCGCCCTTCCTGCCGTCTCAAGTCTTGTCTCGTCTGGCCTGGGCGGAGTTGGTCTAGCCGATGTTCGAGAAATAATTCACGACGTCATCCGCGAGGAGCTGAAAAAGCTCTTCCCTTCTCCTGAGCAGCCCGCCTCTGTCTCCATCGCGTCGGCCGTTCGCGAGGAACTGCGACACACGCTGGCGCCAGAAGACGTCCCAATTGTAGCTGCAGCCGACCCACCAACTCTGAGCTACGCCGCCGCAGTTCGTCGTCCGCCTCCCGCCCATCGCCAAGTCCAGAGCGCTCCCGATTCTGGCCTTCAACGCCGCGAGTTCCTGCACCCGTCTGATGCCCGCCTGGGACCGCCGAGACGCAGGAAGACCGACATCTGGAGGACTGCGGACCGGCGACCATTGTGTTTTCACTGCGGTGAGCCTGACCACATGTATCGCTCCTGTCCATACCGCGAGCTTGGCCTAAGGGGTTTTAACCGGGCTGATCCGTGCCCCCGCTACGGTGAACAGCCCCGCGACATACAAGACTACCTTCGACGTTCTCCATCACCGGTTATAGCTTCTCCTCGCACCTCCCGGTCGCCGCCACCTCGCCGCCCACCATCCCCTTCTCGCGGGTCTCGCCGTGAGGGCCTTTCGCCACTTCGGGAAAACTGAGTACGGCGACGCCTGGAGGTGGCGTTGCCGGAGTCGCACGAAGTAAAGAACCTCCGCCTACGTTGGAATGTCCCAGCTCGACCGATGGCATCCTTGGAAGCGCGAATCGTTTTGTAACCTCTAGCAATGTGCACATTCTGATCGACGGACGCGACGTAACGGCGCTTGTGGACACCGGCGCCGATTACTCGGTCTTCAGCGGAAGTTTCTCTCGGCGTCTTCGCAAGGTTACCACCCAGTGGGACGGACCGCCCATACGTACCGCGGGAGGCCACATCGTAAACCCTGTTGGCAAGTGCACTGCCCGCGTCGAGATCCACGGTGAGACGTGCCCCGCCACATTCGTGATATTGGAGAATTGCTCTAAAGATGTTATTCTGGGCATGGATTTTCTCCGTGAATATGGCGCCGTAATCGACATAGGGCAGAACAGGTTGACCCTCCGCGCACGTTCTTCATCGCCAGTACCGCCTCGGGCCACAGGCTTTGCGATGAAAGTTGATGCCGACCATGTCCACTTGCCGCCGTTGTCGACAGTTTTCCTGCCGGTCCGAGCCGATACAACAGCATGTGGAGAAGGCGTTCTGGAAGGCAGTGTCCAGCTGTTACTTACGCGTGGCATTGGTGTTGCGCGAGGGGTCGCAAATGTTCGACGAGGGTGTGCCAACATCTTCGTGACCAACTTCAGGAACGAGCCGCAGCACCTGACAAAAGGGTCAGTTATAGCCCAAATGGAAGAACTTAGCGGCGTTCGTGAAGCTGTTGCGCTGCCTACAGAGGCGGCCCCGCCCGAGTCTCGAGACCCTACAACGTTGCCCCTGGATATCGACCCCAAACTTGATCCTTCCCAAACACGTGAACTGCTCTCTCTTTTGCATCGGTATAATAACTGTTTCGCGACGACATCCCGAGTTCGCCAGACACCCGTCGCCAAGCATCGAATTATTGTCGACACCGCAACGCACCCGATTCGTCAGCCGCCGTACCGCGTTTCCTTGAAGGAAAGGGAAACCATACAGGAGCAAGTGCGCGAAATGATAAAGGACGACGTCATCCAACCATCCAACAGTCCGTGGTCCGCACCTGTGGTACTAGTGAAGAAAAAAGACGGGACCCTACGATTTTGCGTCGACTACCGGCGACTCAACAAGGTGACCAAGAAGGACGTGTATCCACTACCCCGCATCGACGACACCCTAGACCGTCTTCGTCATGCCCGCTATTTTTCGTCCATCGACTTGAAGAGTGGATACTGGCAAATTGAAGTGGATGAGCGCGACCGCGAAAAGACTGCATTTATAACCCCGGATGGCCTCTACGAGTTTAAGGTGATGCCGTTTGGCCTGTGTACAGCGCCCGCGACATTTCAACGAGTCATGGATACTGTGCTCGCCGGTCTAAAGTGGCAGACATGTCTCGTGTATCTGGATGACGTTGTCATCTTCTCAAGCACTTTCGCAGACCATCTGGTGCGTCTTGAAGCGGTTCTTCAAGCTCTTCTGAACGCCGGACTCACGCTCAAGCCTTCGAAGTGCCGGTTCGCATACAGTGAACTAAAGTTCCTTGGTCACATCGTCAGCCAAGTGGGTGTAAAGCCAGACCCCGAGAAAACGGCCGCCGTCGCATCCTTCCCTCCACCGTCGGACAAGAAGACCGTCAGAAGCTTTCTTGGTCTCTGCGCATACTTCCGACGTTTCGTACGGAACTTTGCCCAGATCGCGGCGCCACTTTACCGCCTGACGAAGGATAACGTTGTCTTTGAGTGGACCGAGGAGCAACAATCAGCATTCCGCCAATTAAAACACGCCCTTGCAACATCCCCCATACTAGGCCATTTTGATCAAGACGCCGACACTGAACTCCACACGGACGCCAGCAACAAAGGACTAGGAGCAGTGCTGGTGCAATTCCAGGACGGCGCTGAGAGGGTTATTGCGTATGCCAGCCGAGCTCTTTCGCAGGCGGAGGGCAATTACTCGACAACTGAGAAAGAGTGCCTCGCTGTCATCTGGGCCATCACCAAATTCCGGCCCTATCTGTACGGTCGCCCTTTTCGTGTCGTCACCGATCACCATTCGCTGTGCTGGCTCGCCAATATTAAGGATCCAGCAGGCCGCCTTGCTCGGTGGAGCCTTCGGCTACAGGAGTACGACGTCACCATCACCTACAAGTCCGGCCGCAAACACCATGATGCTGACTGCTTGTCTCGAGCCCCCGTGGAGCCGGCACCGGGAGGCGAAAATGACGAAGAGGACGGCTTCCTTGGGGCATTGGACATGGCAGATATGGCTGCTCGGCAACGCAGTGATCCTCAGCTTGATCAGCTGATGGCGCACTTGGAAGGCCACGAAGCTGCGGTGCCTCGCATTTTCCAGCGCATACTGCCGACATTCAAGATAATGCATGGTGTATTGTACAAGCAGAACTTCGACAGCAGCCCGAGGTCGTGGCTCCTTGTTGTGCCGGAAGACCTGCGCGCCGAGGTCGCCCAAGCTTGCCATGACGATCCTACAGCTGGTCACCTTGGCTACAGCCGAACACTTTCACGTATTCGAGAACGGTACTACTGGCCGACACTTCCTAAGTACGTCCGTCACTACATAAGAACTTGTCGAGAGTGTCAAAGGCGCAAAACACCGCCCATACGACCAGCTGGCCTTCTCCAACCACTCGAACCACCGCCTGTTCCGTTCCACACTGTCGGAATGGATTTTCTTGGTCCATTTCCAACGTCGCGGTCGGGCAACAGGTACGTTATCATAGCGACGGACTACCTAACACGATACGCGGAGTCCCGAGCACTTCCGTCGGCGACAGCTGTTGAGGCAGCCCAATTTTTTATTGAGTGCATTGTGCTCCGTCACGGTGCCCCTGCCGTTTTGATCACTGACCGGGGTGCCGCGTTTCTGGCCAAGCTCACACAGGAGATCCTCCGTCTCAGCTGCACCAGCCACCGCCGAACTACTGCGTACCATCCGCAGTTATAGGGGGAGGTAGTGTCGCGAGTGGAAGAAAAAGACGAGTAGCGATTGCGGCGCGCCGACGACGACGTTGCTGCTGGTGGACCTGCCTGTTTTGTTCTGTGCTCTCTGTCTTCACCCGTTCTCGCCGCCGGCCTGTACGTCAAGCCGTGACAATATGACAAAGGACTCTCATGAGAGCCCTCGTCTTGCGCGGGGGGAGGCCATCTCCCAACAATACGGCACTAAGCCGTGAGTATTCTAAGTGGACGCGGCTGACCCACACCACGGGCGCTGGTACACCACAGGTGTCATCTACCAAGGAAAACCTTTTCAGGGCCTCTCCCGTGCCCCAAAAATTATTCACAGGGAGAAAATCCGCGATGGCTGCCGCCACCAACACCAACACCGTACTGTCCCCGTGAGCACTACATTTCAGTCCGGCATTCTCAGGGGACTGCCCACGTTGTGGGGATTGCGGGGAGGTGCTTGCGGAGACCTATCCCATGGTGTGTGCTTGCCCATCAAATCCTTCCCTCACAGCCCATCCCCACCCTACCCGAGAGGACTGGGAGGCTGCCTTGCTCGGTTGCTCCCACCTTCAGGAACAACAAGCTCTGGTGGCTCGAGCCCGGGCCGCCGCGGAAGCAGCAGGGGTCCTGGGCTAGGGATCTGCCTTGAGTTTGAAAGGGTAAGAGTCAGACCGTTACGGTCTGACCCCAATCCTTCTTTGTACATAGGTTAAAAAAATTTGCCAGCACCAGCATCAATGCTTTCGCATTCCCCCAAAGCGGGTCGCTGCAGTGATGTGCATTTTTTTGTCCCTCTCTGCTCTGTGCACGTGATTTGGCGGGTGGTGGCACAGGTGTTACTCAAGGTAGGGCACTATACTCAAGGCTAAGGGAGCAGCAGCGAGGAGCGAACGCAGCCGCAGGGAGCAAGGCACGTGATCGGACGTCATAGCCACATCTGTGCCCCTCAGAGTTGGTCATTGTCCAGCTGTTTTGACCTAGAGCTATGCATCGCTTTTATAACAGTTTTTCTATTGCGTTAGCAATACTATAGTAGGTTTCACCTCTTCGCTTAGCCCCGGTTGGTAGAGACAGATGACCTTGAACAGCCGCTGCGCCGAGCAGGTGGCGCGCCGTTCCTTCAGCCGCGGTCCGCCAGATGGCAGCGCTGTCGGCCCGCCACGCGGCAGCGGCGCCGAGCTGTTTGCTCTGTCTACGACAGATGGCGCCACTAGGAGGTCCGCTACTTCTGGCCTTCGAAGCCAGCGTTAGCAGTTTTTTAGCGGAGTGCATCGATGGCATTCGAATGATATCGGAACGCGATTTAAGGTATGCTATGTTAATTGCGTGTTAGTTAGTGACTAATCGAGTAATAGTAGTTAAGCAATTAGCCTGATTTCTAGTCAGACCACATAAATAAATAACACCGAGTAGGAAATTGGCGGATGGATGGAAAACTTTATTACGCAAGCGAGTTTGGACCCTGCAAGGTCTCAGGGCTACCGTACAGCCTTCACATTACGCGCATGTGTCTAGGCAACGTTGGGCCATGGCACTGGCAGCCCGGTTCACACAGCGAAGTTGCGTGTCCGGGTCCTGCGACGCAAGGAGGGCCTCCCATTCCTCTCATGTACCGATGGCGGGCTGTCCCTGCGGGGAAGGATCGGCAGGGCAGCCGAAGAGGATGTGGTACACGGTGGCATGCTATTCTCCGCAGAGAGGGCACTCTGGGGAAACATGGCGGAAGTAGGATAAAAGCTGAGGGGTAGGAAGAGTTCGGGTCTGGAGTCTTCCCCAGAGGATTTGTTGGGAGTGGGATAGGCGGGGGTGGGGAGGGGGTTGGAGTTGACGGGCAAGGCGTACTTGTTGAGTCAGTTCTGAGAACGTGTGTACCCGCTCCCTCGTGAAATACCTGCTGGGGTCGCCATTTCCCGGCAAATAAGTCCTTGGGCTATGTTATCGGCGGCCTCATTTCCAGGATTGCTAGAGTGAGCCGGCACCCACACGAGCTCAATACGCCTACCGGAATTTAGGGTGCACAATCTCAATATCTGCCACGCGGGGCGATGGACGCGTCCGCGGGCGAAGTTAAGAATGGCTGTTTTGGAATCGCTAAATATATAAGCAGCATTGGTTTCGGCAATGGCTATTGCTATAGCTGCTTCCCGTGCTTCTTCCAGGGTACAAAGGGAGTCTGTGAAATGGGTAAGTGGGGGGCTGCTGGATGGTAAGCCACAGCTACTGAACGGTCTGGACCACACGCGGGGTCCACCCAGCGCACATCCTCTGTAGTGCCATATTCTTTATGGAGAGCTTTGGCTCGCGCGACTCGGCGGGATTGATGGTATTTAAGGTGGACATTCTTAGGAAGGAGTTTGAGGATAAGGGCGGTGTGTATGGCGCGAGGGAGAGAGTTGAAGTCTGTAGCGTGTGCGGCTATGCGAATTCCCAGAGAATCCAGTATATATCGCCCGGTTTCTGTGCCAGCCAGACGAAGGTACTGTGTAGAGCAATGTGCATCTATAAGTTCTTGTATAGTGGTGTGCATTCCTAATTTTAAGAGCCTGTCCGTGCTAGTGTTCTTTGGTAGGTTTAGCGCTGCTTTGGTAGCCATGCGGATTAGAGCATTGGTGTTATCTTTATCCGCACAGGAGAGGTTCAGGTAAGGACTGGCGTAAAGGATGCGACTAAGCACAAATGCATGCAGCACCTTGAGATTGTATGCTTCGTCTAGACCGGCTCGTGAATGTGAAACCCTTCTAAGAAGACGGATGACGGAGTAAGTGGACTGTTTTAGTGATTTCAGGGTAATGTTGTTTTTCCCCGTGTCCTGTAAATGTAGGCCAAGAAGGCAGACGGTAGGTGTTTGCGGTATGGGAGTGTCATGCAGGTATAATCGTGATGGGGGAGGTAGCGACGCGTCGCGGGCGGATTATGAGGAGTGCTGACTTTGTGGGGGAGCATTCAAGCCCAATGTTTGCCGCGTGAGTAGCTATAGTTGTGGCGGCTTCCTGAAGGGTCGATTTTATGTCGCCATCCGAGCCGTATGTGGTCCAAACCGTTATCAACCAGGGTCTCCGGAGTGCGAGACGAGCACGCTAATCACTCCACCATGCAAGCTCGATGGTTTGGAATGAACAGAGGCGTGTCTAGTGAATACGGTGCCTTCGTTCGCTCCCATCTTCCTCCCTTCCGGCAGCGGCGAGGTTCAGGTGTCAACCGAGATATGTGAGACAGATACATTTCCTATCCTCAAAAACAATTTACCGACGAGCAAGGTGTACAGCCCAACTGGCGATGGCGTGCTGTGGACTCCCTGGCTCCCAGTAGCTCCCAGTCGCTGTCGCTTACCCGTCCAGCAGCCCCCCAATTTACCCATTTCATAGACCCCCTTGTACACCGGTAGAAGCAGAGGAAGCAGCTATAGCAATAGCCATTGCCCAAACCAATGCGTGTTATATAGTTAGCGATTCCAAAACAGCCATTTTTAACTTCGCGTCCATCCCCCCGCGTGGCAGATATTGAGAATGTGCACCCTAAATTCCGATAGGCCTATTCAGCTCGTGTAGATGCCGGCTCACTCTGGCAATGCCACAAATGAGGCCGCCGATAAGACAACCCGAGCACTTATTTGCCAGGAAAATGGCGACCCCAGCCGGGATTTCTCGAGGGAGCGGGCACACACGTTCTCAGAACTGACTCAACAAGCACGCCTTGCCCGTCGACCCTATCCCCCTCCCTACCCCCGCCTAACCCACTCCCAACAAATCTTCTGGAGGCTACTCCAGACCCGAACTCTTCCTACCACTCAGCATCTATCCTACTTTCGCCATGTTTCCCCAGTGTGCACTCTCTGCGGAGAATCGCACGCCACCCTGGACCACATCCCCTTCGGCTGCCCTGAATCCTCCCCCGCAGGGACAGCCCGCCATCGGTACATGGGAGGAATGGGAGACCCTCCTTGCGTCGCAGGACCCGGACACGCAACTTCGCTTTGTGAACCGGGGTGCCAGTGCAATGGCCCTACGTGGCCTGGACACATGCGCGTAATGTGAGGGCTGTGCGGTGGCGCTGATACCTTGCACGGTCCAAACTCGCTTGCATAATAAAGTTTTCCATCCGTCATCCTTGGCAGCGTGGCGGAATGGTCACGTGACCAAATACGGCGCCGCCCATGCTCCCGCCCTGTAAAGCGTCTATAAATGCGCGCTTGCCTCGGCGTGTATGTTTTGCTGCGCAGTCTTCCAAGGAGAAGTGGCAGCGACAGGAAGAAGCTACAACGTGCACCAGAGACGCCATAACATAGTGAAGAACGTCTTGCAAAGCGTCGTGCTAAGGAAGCAGCTCGGCGACAAAGTTCTACCTCGCATAGTGGTTCCACGGCAACGGTCACCGATGAATATCAACACCTGACTGCAAAGGAACGCCGGCATGCTGCCACGTCATCGGCCACCAATGAATCTGACCACCTGACTGCTCAGGAACGCCGGAATGCTGCTAGGTGAACGCAACGCGCCGAAGAATCACCAGAAGAACGCGCGCACCATTGCTAGCGCAATTTAGCCGTTCTCCTCCTCTCTCTCTCCGTTCCGGTAATTGCAAGTGTAGGAAGACGTTTGGCATAAGTAACCGCACACAGAAATTTACAAGAACACTAAGATGTCTACAAGAGAATTTTATTGGACCCCATGGTTACACGATAAGGGACCACAGTCCCTCAAAGAATACAAGAGTACAGTTCGCGACTAGTGTCGCTCGATTACGGAAAAGCGGTCACTCAAGACACCACGGCGACTCCTGTCGCCCTGCAAACAAAAGTCATTCACTGCACGTAATAATGTCCACAGTGTCCATAATGTCCGGATGCCGCGGGGGAAGCACGCTCCCTAACTAAATAAGAAACGCGCAACAACACCGCGCACTGCACACACTCAATAAGGCAGGAGCCGTACGGTCACGCGGCCCCTGTCGACGGCGATGAAGCGAGTGCTCCAACGCCGAAGGAACTCTTCCTCGGGGAGCATCACTCGGTCCAGGCACGCCTGTTGGAAGAGGCGCGCCCGAACCCGCTGGAGCAGGGGGAACATGGCTCGCTGCGGTCGGCCCTGTAGAGACGCGACGCCACGCTGGCGCCACAACAAAAAAGCGCCCACACAAAGGAGCAGGCGCACAAAAAATTCGCGCGGCCTAGTGCGCGCGTCGAGAGTTACAAAAAACATGCGGGACAAAAGTCTCCAAAAAGTGCGCGCCACGACGCACTCGAACATGGCGTGCTAAGATGTTGTTTAGAAAAAATTTTATTTACATATGTACACATGCCAAGGTTACCAGGTACAGTGACATTTTCAAGAACACATGACAATAAGCATGTAAGGCGAGCCAATTAAACAGCTACCATAAACATCTCTAACTAATATGAATTGCTCGTGGGCGATGTAAAACAGAATAGAATACCTATTGACACAAGGGTAAGTCGCTCCTAAGCTACAAACCGTTGTAATGTACCCAGTAGCAAAGAGCATGGATATTCCGTCATTAAGTTTCTAGCGCACAATGCAGGACCGCGAAATCTGGCAAATCTAGCCATTGTTCTTTGAAAATCTCTAAAATAAAATCTTCGCGAAGCATTATCAATCTGCGCTCATATTCAGGCATTAAGTTGTTAGTTCCAAACCGACACAGCGAGTAGAAAGAAAACAGAAATGTTTTTGATAGTTCTACAAGTGTCCAGCGATGGCTACAGTTTTATATTGGTTATGAGAAAATGAAAGCCCCAGGGCCAAAGTAACATCATCACTTTGTTTACATCACAGGCCCAATACATCAGGCTCACACAAACCTCCACGGGTCGGTATATCCCGGACTCCCTCGGAATCAGAATACAGGCCAACGACCCAACCCTCCTCGCCATCCTACGACCCCTTCACCGGGAGCTCCTCATCAGGCCGCCCCCGAGTAATGTGCACCCGTCCCACCATGAGCAGCGCCGCAGAGCCCGTGCGAAGCGTACAGGTGATGCGTACGGGTGCGGATGATCGAGCGTACGGGTGATGAAGCGCGGGTGATGAAGCGACAACAGCTGTGGTGGACACCTCTTTATCAATCTTCCTCACACTACCTCTCCTCCAGACCTCCCCAGAGGCTGCAGAGGAAGCCGCCATTGCACTTGCTATCACCCGCACGGAAGCCCGGTACATTTTAAGCGATTCTAAAACTGCGATTCTAAATTTTGCTCGAGGCCGAGTCCATGTCCCTGCTTTTGGCATACTGGACTCGCCCGATGCACCCCCGCCCCGCCAAGTGGAGCTGATATGGGTGCCCGCGCACTCCGGGAATCCCGGAAACGAGGCCGCCAACATTTTAGCCCGAGGTTCTTTAAACCGGGCTCAGGTGGCCTCGGATCGGGGATTCACGAAGGAGCGAATGCACTCATTCAGTGAGCTGACCCAGGCGCACAGAGCCTTACGCCAGCTCTACCCCCCCGCCCCACCCCTCCCTAGATAACAAACACGCAACACTCTGGCGTAGACTACAGACACACACACTCCCTTCACCCCTTAACCTAGCCCATTATCATCCCTCCTTCCCCACTCCGGCATGCACTCTATGCCCAGAACCCTCCGCCTCTTCCCTCCACATTATTTCCCTCTGCCCGGCGGACCCTACCCCGCGGGACCTAGAGAACCTCAAGACCTGGGAGGACTGGGAGACCCTGCTGCGCTCGGAGGACCCGGCCGTGCAGACCATCGCCACCGGCCGTGCTGCCAGTGTTATGGACCTTCGGAACATAAACACTTGAATGCAGTGGGGTCGTGCGGGGACCCTGGGGCGTGCCCCGAATTCCTGTGTAAATAAAGTTTTCTCTCTCTCTCTCTTTGTTGCCCTCAAATTAAATGGCACGGCCCCTCTTTCTGTTTCTTCTATCACTCCCACTTACGCGTCATTAGTGAGCTACAGGCCATGACCACGCTTATGCTTCACTGTGGGTAAGCGATGTGATGTTACTGATAATTTACTTGGGTAATCTCTGACGTCATCACACGGATGACGGGTGTCCAACGAGATATGCGAGACAGTTACTGCTTAATTTGGTTTTCTAAAATTCTTTCCTTTTTTCTTCCTTTCCTCCTTCTTTCATCCCACTTCCTCCCTTCCTCTGCAAACGGATAACGGGTGTCCCCCAACCTATGCGAGATAGTTACTGCGTAATTTCCTTTCCTAAAACACAATTTTCATTTTCTTCATTACGGCCCCTCTTTGCCTTTCTTCTTTCACTCCCATTTCATCTCTTTCTGTATGGTGCGATTCGGGTGTCCACCTCAGCGGTTGCTAGGCAACGGCTCAAGGTCGGTGCGACCACGGTCGAGGTGCAACCACGGCGAAAGTGCGACCACGGCGAAAGTGCGACCATGCTGAAGAGATTAAGCGGCTGGTGTACTACAGTAATGTAGCTACCGCTACAAAATTGGCTGTGGGTTAGCTCTGGTTAAACCTGGACTGACATGGTAGCTACAGCTGGCCGAGTGGAATTCGCTGAGTCGAATTGCAGTCATTCGCCGCTCCGTTTAACTGGGCGTTCCTTCATTTTCGTCTCTGGACGTAGATTCACTCTGTGCCCCTCTCCACTTATCCCCCACTCGATTTCGCCGGCGCACCGAGCCAGCGCCATCTTGAATTTGACCGAGCCGCCGGTAGGTGCTCCGCATCATTTGACCAACCATGTGACCAACCACGTGACCTGCCACGGCGCCGCCACGCTGAAGCCTCGAAACGCGCGCACACCTGCTGCGTGCTCTGACGTCACTCCGCGCATGCGCACAACTGACGAGGTGGGCGGTGTCTCCTCCATCGACGCTGCAGCCACGAGGCGCGCGGCGCGTACACCAGCTGCGGGCTCTGACGTCACTCCGCGCATGCGCTCAGTTGACGGAGCAGTGGTGCCACGGCTAAGCGCGCAGCCACGTTGATCTCGCGAAACGGCTGGAATAGCGCAGCTATCCGTACAAAAAAAATGCGATGACATTGAGACATTCGCCCCCTTCAAATATTCCCAAGGTCCCCCAAAATTTTGGATGTTGACGCACCCAACATAAATGGGTTAAGAGGCTTAGTGGGGATAGCTGGATTAAGGTTAATTGGTGGATTGAAGTAGAAGAGATGATTTTGGCTAATATACTGTAGATAATCCAAGGGAAGCTATTGCAACATTTCCGTCCTCAGTTTTAGAGCATTAGCTCTGCTAGTCGCGTTTCGAGCCTCCGAGTTTGTTGATTTCACCGATTGAAACCAAAATGGTGACCTCCATAGCAAAAAAATTTGGTTTTCAGTAAAAGGAAAGTGCGCAATTACTGCCTCGCATATATCGGTGGACATCTGAAGCGCGCGTAAGGGAGGAATAAAGTAGGGTGCGAAAGAAGAAAGGAAGAAAGAGGAAGCGTAGTAAACGTCTCCGAACAAATTCTACCACCTGGTGACCTTTAACGTGCACTGATATCGCAAAGCATGCAGGCGCTTTTCGGGCTTCGCCTCGATCGAAACGCTGCTGCCGCGGTCGGGTTCGAACCCGGGTACTCCAGCACAATAGACGAGCGCCTTAATCACTGAACCACCACGATGGCAATAGCAATGAAATTGTAACCAAGCGGTTGCCACGGTAACTGAGGTGGTTGCATAGATGAAGAAAACAGCAACAAAAAGAGAAGTTTATTTGAACAAACAGACCGATATATAAAAAAAAACTGACAGAGGCTCAGCTTGGTTAAGCCCGGAAATTGCGAAAGCAACTTTATCCGTTCCTTCAGCCCGCATCCGCCGTGTCTACCGCCGCTCTGCGCCGACGGCATGTTGTAGCGACATGATGGGTGTCCAACATCCATGTCCAACTACCAGCAGAACCAAGCGCAGCCAGGTGTTATTGCTTTCGTAATCAGCCAGGCTTAACCAAGCTAAGCCTTCAGCCACTTTAGCAAGCCGCTCTTCTTTCTCTTCCGGCGTTTCTTCCGCACGGCGTTTTTTCTTCTCTTGTGATTATATCGCTCCGCACTACTCATAGATTCTTCTTCGGCATTAAGAGCGTCCATGAAACTGCCCTCGTTTAAACTTGACTGTGAACTTGTAGATGCACCCGCAGCAAGCCGGCGCGCTCGCCATTCTACAGCATACGCACGTTGCTTCGCCAACCGTTGTTCCCCTTCTTCGTCTGTTTCTTCGGCACGGCGCCGTCGCTTGGCCGCGGCACACCGTTCCAGCCTCGCCTTGTACGCATCCTCCGACATAGCACAGCACTGCGAGGAGCACAGCCGCAGCCCCGTTTTATCCCAGTCTAGCGAGCGCCCTCACTCGGCAGCAGCGCCGGAGCGAAGGATGAGCCTCGTCGATGAGACGAGCTGGGCCCCCAGCTCTCCTCTTGTCGTGACGTCACGCAGTCACGTGGTAGCGCGCCGCAGCTGCGCCGGAGCGAAGGATGAGCCTCCGTCGATGAGACGAGTTGGGCCCCCAGCTCTCCTCATGTCGTGACGTCACGCGGTCACGTGGTAGCGCGCCGCAGCTGCGCCGGAGCGAAGGATGAACCTCCATCGATTGCAGAGAAGTGCAAGCAGTGTTGCTTTCGCAATAAAACACTGTTCATATATGACGTTTCCTTAGGGACTGGAGGTATTTAACATAGACAGAAGCGGCTATTTTAGCCTAACGCGGGCAGCCCGACTGCGTCCGCCCTTATACAACACCAAGTAACAACACCGCAAATACATTCTACACGGTAGCTTATACCTTAATCTGTAATATAGAGGGGGGGGGGGGGTGCCTTTTTTGAGTGCAGTCCCCCCGCCCTACAACAGACCCTCGGCCGAAACACCACACTCATTAGAGACGAAGGACACTAGCTAATACAACTGAGCTGGCATCGCCAGCCTGTCCTCGATCACGAAACCTGGTATCGGTTTCGCGAGCGAGATCGGTTTAAAGATCGGTTTAAAGAACCTCGGGCTAAATGGTTGGCGGCCTCATTTCCGGGAGTCCCGGAGTGCGCAGGCAGCCATATCCGCTCCACTTAATGGGCTGGGAGTGCATCGGGCGAGTCCAGTATGTCAAAAGTGGGGATATGGACTCGGCCTCGAGCAAAATTTAGAATCGCAGTTTTAGAGTCACTCCAGTCCCCAAAAAGGGCTCACCTGTTTCATGCAAAAATTACCGCCCCATTTCTCTCACAAGCGTCTGTTCGAAACTAATGGAACATATTATTTATTCGCACATAGTCAAATTCCTTGTCTCCGTAAAATTCTTTCATACTAACCAGCATGGCTTTTTGAAAGGACGCTCATGTGACTCCCAATTGGCTCTCTTTATTAATGACCTAAGCTCCAGCCTTGATTTAAACGTTCCTACTGACACTCTCTTCCTTGATTTCGAAAAAGCTTTCGATAAAGTACCGCATAAAAGACTGCTACTAAAGTTATCGTGTCTAAATCTTAATTCGTTAGTATTAGAATGGCTTTCTAACTTTTTGACTAACAGAGAGCAATTTGTCTATGCTAACAATCATTCTTCTCCACGTAACTCGGTCATTTCAGGTGTTCCCCAAGGTACAGTCCTAGGACCTTTGCTTTTCCTCATATATATTAACGATCTTCCTTCCAGTATTTCCTCTACCATCCGTTTATTTGCTGACGATTGTGTAATTTACCGCCCAATCACTAACAGTACTGACGCTGGCATTCTTCAACAAGATCTTAACCGAATCCAAACTTGGTGTGAACGTTGGTTAATGTCTCTCAATATTTCCAAAACATGTTTAATCTCATTCCATCGTCGGCAGATGCATACTCCTTCTAAATACACTCTTTTCGGTTCAGAAGTATCGTCCGTCTCTTCCTGTAAGTACCTGGGTATTACTGTAACGCAAAACCTAACATGGTCATCTCATATCACGAACATCGCTAACGAAGCTAATCGTACCCTTGGTTTCATACGGCGCAATCTACGTTTTGCCACCCCATCCATCAAATCATTAGCATACATAACTTTTGTCCGTCCTAAACTAGAATATGCTTCGGCAATATGGGATCCTCACCAGTCTAACCTCTCTTTAACCTTAGAAAAAATACAAAATCGAGCTATCCGTTTCATTTATTCTGACTATTCGTACTACACTAGTGTGTCTGCCTTAAAAACTAAAGCTAACTTACCCAGCCTTGAAACGCGACGAAAAATTTCTCGATTGTGCCTCTTTCATATGTTTTATCATTCATCTTTAGGAGAATCAGTCATATCACCCGCTTATCGCCTCTCAAGCCGTATTAACCACCATAAGGCCGTCTACGCCCCCACCGCAAGAACTACCGCTCATTCTCGATCTTTTTTCATCACGTCATCCCGGGACTGGAATGATCTACCACAGGACGCCGTGCATCACATCAACGCCATCCATTTTAAGAACGCCATCAAGACCATTATTGTATAACTGTCATGCCCATCCCTCATGTAATGCCCCATACCAGGGGCCTTTGAGGTATCAAATAAAATAAAAAAAAATAAAAAAAAATAAATAAAAAATATATACCGGGCTTCCACGTGGGTGGTAGCAAGTGCAATGGCGGCTTAGCGAGTGGATTGGCGGATTCCTCTGCAGCCACTGGGGAGGTGCACGGAGGTGAGAGGTAGTGTGAAGAGGGTGGATGACGAGGAGTCCATCACAGCTCTTGTCGCTTCATCACCCGTGCAGGCAGCGACCACCCATACGGCGTCCGGCTCGTAGCCGTACGCTCGATGGAGTGCCTTCGCACGGGCTCTGCGGCGCTGGTCATGATGGGACGGGTGCATATTCCTCGGGAGCAGCTTGATGCGGCGCAACCGGTGAAGGGGTCGTGGGATGGTGAGCAGGGTTGGGCCGTTGGCCGGTATTCTGATTTCGAGGGAGTGCAGGATATACCGGCCTGTCGAGATTTGTGTGAGCCTGATGTATTGGGCCTGTCGGTGGGCCTTCAACCAGTTCCCCGATCGTGTTGTGGAGGCCCAGGCCTAGTAATCTGTCCGTGGGTGTGTTGAGGGGAAGGTGAAGTGCTACCTTGAATGCCTTGCGAATCAAAGCATCCAAAGCGTTTATGTCATGTTTGGTTAGTTCTAGGTGCGGGGTAGTGTACAGCGCACGGCTGAGGACAAAGGCATGAATAAGGCGACATAGGTCGCGCTCCTACATGTCTCTATGATGTCCCGAAACCCTGCGGATGAGGTGCGATATCGCGCCTATAATCTGCTTAAGTTTCTTGAGGGTGGTGTTTTTAGAGCGCAGCTCTTTGGCGTCCGTTCCTGGGTTTCGCGTCGTCGTCGGCGTCGGCCTCGTAACTAGCTCCGCGCCCCTTTCATCCGCAGCTGGGGTTGACTCACTATCGGCGTCAGCGGCATCAGTCAGTCGCTGCTATCTCTTCCCTCCTCCCTTTATCGTGTTGTCCGCTTGCTGCGCGCGCTTCTGCCCCCATCGTTTGCCGCTGGGTGTACACGCCGCCCCCCTCCCCCCTCTTCCTGCGAGTCTCCGGTTGTCAAAGCGCCGGCTCGAACTTAATTCCTTTCTTCGCTCCTCCTCCAATGCAACCCCTGTGCGGTGGCAATCAGAGAGCCAGATCGGTGGCGGCGGATCTGTATATGTGCACCGCCCGAGCCGAAATTGCCGCTGCCGTTCGCCCTGTGCGGTGGCAATCAGAGAGCCAGTTCGGTGGCGGCGGATCTGTATGTGTGCACCGCCCGAGCCGAAATTGCCGCTGCCGTTCGCCACTGCGAAATTATCTGCCAGTTCTTTCTGAGCCATGAGCGAGACGACCGATGGAAGTCCTCCGTCTGCTAAAAAAAAAATTCTGTGATAGCGCATACATGTGTTGCTCGATTTCTTTGCCTCAATCTATCGAAAAGGTGAAACAGCTTATTTGCTGCGCTCAAATTTCGCATTAGGAAGTAACGTAATCGTCGGTAATTTTTTTTCCATCGTTCTGATTGTGCAGGCCCAATGCACGGAGGGTGTCAACCTCAGGTACCGGGTCACCATTCAGTTCAATGGTAATAGGGGAGCCGGGAGAGCAGCGGTTCTTAGGCTGGATGAGGAGCAGTTGGGCCTTCTCTGGGGAGCAAGACAGTCCGATGGTTCGTGCGTAACTTTGGGTGAGTGTGGCTGCTTCCTGTGAGGTGTTCTGGATGCTGCCGTCACTGCCGAGGGTGGCCCACAGGCTGATATCGTCGGCATAAAGAGTTTGCTTCAGGTGGGGAATAATTGCCAATTTTCGGGCGAGAGGGATGAGGGTAATGAAAAAGAGAAAGGGGGAAAAGACGGACCCTTGAGGGGTGCCGATAGTCTGAAGAATGTAGGAGGGGAAGACAGAGGGCTGAAGTGTATCTCAGCCGTGCGGTCAGTGAGGAATGCTTGAATGTAGGCGTACGTGTGCACACCCACATTCAATGGGTATAGAACAGTCAAAATCGCCTGATATTCAATGCGATGAAAAGCTTAGGAGAAATCGAAAGCTAAGACTGCCTTGGTGTGACCTGGAAGAAGCGGGTCAAAAATGTCGTGTGAGTTGCAGCATGGCGTCCTGTGCGGATAGATGGGCGCGAAACCCCACAATGCTATGCGGGTAAAGATTGCAGTCCGCCATGTGACTTGTGAGTCTCGCTAACACAGCATGGTCGAGGAGTTCCCCGAGGCATGAGGTTAGCGAAATCATTCGAAGGTTTTGGAGTGTAATGGTTTGTTGGATTTAGGTATGAATATTACCTTCGCGTTGCGCCAGGTCTACGGGAGGTTACCCTGCCTCCAGCTCTGGTTGAAGCATTTCGTAATGTGAGTGATGGATTGGTCATCCAGATTACGGAGCATGGAGTTTGTGATTTGGTCTGCACCAGGTGCGGAGTTGGCGCGGGAATCAGGAGCGCCACTCTGACTTCCGTCTCCGTGATGTCGGTGTCGAGTGTGGAATTTGCTTGTCCTGTGTAGTGGGGTAGAGGTGTGGGGGCGCCTTGAGAGGTGTACATGGTTTGAAGTGTGTCTAGGAGGGTGTCCAGATCGTCCATGTGTTCATGTTTGAGGTGTGTCACGTGATGCTGTGTTGCTGGTTTGGTGCGTGAGGGGTGGATGAGGTGTCGGAGGAGTTGCCATGCGAGTTTGCTGGACAGGTTGCCGGCGATGCCGTCACATATCTGCCCCGAGTTGGATCGGCGGAGCTCCTCAGAGTACTGTTGGATTTGTGTGTGGAGCGCGGCAAGCCGCTTTTTAAGCGTTCTGTTGTGTTTGTTGCCTTTCCAGCGTGCCAGGAGGCTGTGATAAGCCTCCCAGATGTGGGCTAGGCGTGTGTCGAGGGTAGGGGTTTCGGTTGTAATTTCAATGTGTTGCGTGTTGTTGTGAACGTCATGCTTGAGAAATTACACAAATGCGTCGATGTCTGCGATGGGAGTGTCAGAAAGGGCGGTGCGTGAAGCGCGAAGAGCATCCCAATTAATGAGTTACGTTACTCATTAACTCAAGCGCCGACATATGTGTGAAAAATAACAAGTCGTCTGTAATTGTATATACATGTTTTGCTCAAATACTTTGCCTCAATCTATCGAACAGCTGAAACAACTGATGAGCTGCGGTCAAATTTCGCGTTAGGGAGTAGCGTAACTGCATTTCTTTTTCACTCCCTCCACTATCCCTTTTCGTATGGCGCGGTTAGGATGGCCGACGACATATTTCAGAAATTCCTACGTCAGTGCCGTTCCTCAAAAACCATACATTTTCAGGATAAACTTCCAAGTTCTAGCTCGGGGCATAAATTCGAGGCGGCTACCTATGCTAGGTGTGTTAATGGTCGATATTTGATTGCTGCCCCAGCGTCGGCTCATTTTTCCAAATTTGGTGGTGCTGATGGCGGAATGACCCTGGGGACGAATCGGACAGTTTTGTTGCGGAGAAACCAAGCGGTTTTTGCAAGACACCTTAAAGCTATATAATTAAAAATTTTGACCGCCTTCAGATCTTTAACGTGCACTGACATCGCACAGCACACGTCTGCCTTTAGCGTTTCGCTTCCATCAAAACGCGGCTCAGTTGGCCGAGCAATCTAACCAGTGAGCCAGCGCGGCGGGTACATACACGTGGTTAAATCTGCTTGGTTCCGATGAATACCCATAAAATGCACCAGGCTTTCAGCAGAGTGAATGGCCGGCCATATGGTGACGGCGGGTAGGCGGCGGCAGTGAAGTGCTACGGCTCTTTGTCCCTGGAAGGGGTTGCTGGTGTTCGTACGTATTTGGTCTTACGTTTTGAGCTTACAAGGCTACTGCAAGAAAAGGAAAACTGACGCATGAATGCGGATTCCCCGTCAGTTGTTTTACAGGAGATGATACAAAAAAAAGTCGAGAAGAAATTTAGGGGCGATCGATTGTATTGATGCCTAGGAAATGCAACGGCATTCTTGTTATAGTGGCCAATCAATTATAGTTCAGATTCTATTCTAATTCTCATTCTTTTACAGTTTTGAGTTATTGCCTTTCACATGCTCAATTTCTATCGAATCTGATCATATTCCTGTTGTGTGAGTAGAGGAATGTGGGGTGGTATTCGGTCTCCTGCCCTCACTTTAATTGCGAAATCCCTGCCATGCAGTGAAAGCAACTGAACTGAAGACTAGCAGCGGTCCGCCTCACGTGCTTCGTTGACGAAGGTGTATCGGAGGCCAACTGGTTGCGAATTTAAATCAGATTATTCTATCTATAGTGTACTAGTAACGTGATTAGACATCTTATAATAGGCAGTGACCAGTTCCAAATCATCGTCCGTTGCGGCTTCGATACAAAGGAGGTTAGGCATACGCCTAGCGACTGATGTTCTACCAGTCTGCCGGCGGGCTGCACTTCACTTCAAAAAACGCGTCACTAGCGTGGGTGCAATGTATTATTGCTCGCAGGTTGCATATAAGCCTTACTGTTGCCATTTTTCGTATATGGAACGATCGGTAAATCGATCTATTTTACGATCCCCTTCTAGTTCTTTCTGCCCGGATTCGACTGTATCAGTAACAGATGAAACACGAGCACGACATTTGAAACACGAACAGTGAAATGAGAGGACCCTAGCCGGGGAAAGCTAAATACAAGATCAGTTCAACTGCACTTAACAGAGGCGCAGACTGTGTTTCACAAGTGTTAATCAACCTTGCTTGTATTGCGTCTCCAGAAGCTAATACCCCCTTTGTGTTTCTTTGCTGGAATCTCACTTTTCCTCTTCGCGTTTCAATTGTTGATCGTAGCCCACCCTCCAAAGCCCCAGGCGGAAACGGGGCATTTCGTTTGGTGAGTACTGGACTCGGAAGAACAAAAGTAGTGTTCATTACGTTGGTGCGTCCTTATGGGCTCCACAACCGTACGTGTGCATCATGAGTGAATGAATGGCGTAGGAGACGGGAAAGTAAGTAAGTAATGTCCATAGCGCTTTTTAGAATTTGGGAAACGCGCTTATCATCGGCGCTGTGGCCTAGCAAATTTTGGTTATTTCTACGAGTTATGTGCACTGGAGAGAATGCTCTGCCTGCAAGCTTCTCGAATGCTTGGCGCGATGTAGCCGAAATTTGTTGGGCCATAGCGCCCAAGGTAAGCGCGTTGTCGATATTCTGAAAACTGTTATGGATATTGCGTACGGTGGGCAACATGCATCTGAATAATTAAGGAGCCTAATAATAATAGTAAAATGTTAACTATTCAATATTAGTGAACCAGCCTGATAGATGGCACGTATCAGCTGTATTCTGATGTACTACACCGCAGACTATGCTATGCCGAAAAAAGCAATCTTCAATCTCAAAAAGTCGATTTTTTTATATTTCTGCAAATTGTTAGGTGAAACACGCTATGCTCTCACAGGATGAGTAAACGTCCGCTTCCACTCTGCGAGACTGTTCTTACCGATCAGGTTACCTCAGAACAGGTAGCGCAAGACATATTGGTCTCGACGAAAAGACTTGTGAAAAGGCTCACTTTGCTCTGAACAAAACAAAAAAAAAACAAGTGACTATGGGGGCATCGGCTTGTCGATTTCTGTCAGTGTCTCCTTGTGGCCTTGAAAGGCTTGATTTTCACAATGTACCAACTAGTCCAAGTGTCGGCCTTAGTCATATCTAGGCACTTGTCTTAGCAAACGAACATGTGGCACTTTGTTAGCAGGTGCGTCTAGCTGTAGTGACAGTCGTTTCCGGACATTGCAACGCTGGTCCCATAAAAAGGCCATGTATTAGTCACGGACTCTTATTGGCGTTTTAGGACGGCCATAACTGCTTCATCCACTGTAATAACACTTGGAAAAACACAAGGAACACACTGAAGTGATCCTCATACCTGAGATTCATTAACTTAGAGCCTTTAATGTTCTTTCAGTCATTTGCTTCACAGAAAGAAAGAAGGCTGTTAATTTCAGTGCCAATGGCCTTCCAAGGAATCGCATTACCAAGTTTTTATTTGCAACAGCATCTCGCGCACATCCCAGTGACGCCGGCTCTTTGCCGTCTACCAAGCTCTGCCGTAATTCCTCTGTATACTACAGTATAACTGCCCAGCACAAGAACATTATTGGTGGCACCCTTATGTTTAAGCGATTTGCGGACGCATGTCGTAACCACCCACGCACATGTCACAACTTCTGAGGGAAAAATTTGTCTTCAAACGACCTTTAGTTCTCCCTGCCTTATGGCAGTGGCCGCCGTCATGTCTCAAAGTATCTGCTCCTATGTCGTCACACGCCCTCTGTCCATCGAACATGTTTATATTTTTCTGCCATCCACAGTTATTGCAAACGGCAGAGGGAGAAAATTTGAACGCAAACAAGTTTGAACTCAAACAAAGGAAATGACGCAGTTAATGTCTCACATATCTCGATGAACACTTGAACCTCGCCGTAAGAGTAGGGGCGGAAGGTGGGAGTGAAAGAAGTAAGAGAGGAAGAGGTGCCGTAGTGGAGGTCTTCGGTATAATTTCAAGCACCTGAGGATCTTCAACGTGCACTGATATCGCACTGCACACGGACGCCCATTTAGACTCGGCTCCATCAAAACGAGGCTGCCGCGAATGACAATCAGCTCCTCAATACTCGGGTTAACTATGAGTGACGAGGGCCAAGTCAAAGTCTATGCCTACGTCGACGCCGCGTAATTGTTCCTCACGGGTGATGTAGGCCCTGAAAGTTTTTATGAATTTTCCGCGTGTACAGCCGGGGGCCTTCTTGAACAGGGGCAAAAGCAAAGCGCTGGGGTTTAATGGGCTCCTTTGCGTCGGACCTTGTAAAGTAGAGTGGGTTTAGGGTCTTAAAAGTCCGGGAGGTGGTGTTCCTCGCGAGTGGAGAACAAGCCCGCAAAACGCAGATGGACCTTCGCAAAAAAGTGGGTGGTAGCGACTTTTTTTCGCTGGCATTGCGAAGTTATCTAATGAAGTCTTGAACCTTCTCTGCGTCCTATTTGATCGCCCGCATCGCGGGTGCGCCACGCACGTTTGCACTTAGATTGATTTTTAGGCGTGAGGAGATCTCCACCTTGGACGCGATGCGTTAAAGACGGCCCTCCAACTACCCTTGAACAGTTCACAGAGATACTCCAGCTGCGTCTTTAAAATACTTTTAGGGAGCTTGTGGAGGCCAGTAGACAGAACCAGTATATCCGATTAACGCAGATTGCCACCGGACGCCACATCCTCAGCACTCATTCACATCCCGGCTAGCGACCCCACACTACTCTCCATCCCACGCCCTATCCACTACAAGCTCCTTGTGAAACCCCTTCTGAGAAACACCCATCAGCAGCCCCACAGGCCACGCCATCGAGCCAGGGCAAAGTGAGGAAGAGTGCGCATGCTAGAGGCTCAAGCCAACCCTAGAACTGGCACTCTAGAAACGCAACTCTCGGCCGCCATTACGGCAGTACTAGATAAGATAAACCAATTATTTTAGATCTTTCCAGGCGTCATTTCCGCTCAGCTAGGGCAAGCTGCACGCCCCTGTAAGCGTTCTAGCACACTGAACATAATGGCACGTTATCGCTCTAAAATGCTTCGGCGGTCACCCGCTTGTGAGCAAGGCGAGGAGGTTACCTAATCCCTGCCTACTGCATAAGAAGTGCTTTCTTTCAGTGTAGATGGCCTCCGCCCTCACCATCGAAAAACGCCAGCAGGAATCATGGCGGGCAACCTTAGGAAACAATGGTACTCGCCACGGAACGTAACTTCATAGTCAATTCTTCAGTGGAACTGCAGACGATTCACGGCGAGAGCTAAACGTGCCAAATTAAGGCTTTTATTAACAACCTTCCAGGAATTACCTGGATTATTGGCGCTTCAGGAGACAAGGTAGGCCGCTAGATTGCGAGATATAGTTCACATCAGCCGGACCCGCAGAGCTGTATTTGTGTTCACAAGAATTTCGCAGCCTCCCTGGTAGACCAGGATTTCAACACGGCCTTTTCCTAGGTAATGGTGATGATCCTTCCACAGCGCAAGCAGGATCCGCCATGATACATTCTCAACATCTACTGCCCAGCTAAGCTACCTAAAATATAATTTGCTGACATCTTCAACCGCGCACTAAAGATAGCAAATAGGGATCCCCTCATCATAGATGGAAACTTCAACGCACCCAGCCTGTTATGGGTTATATACGTGAAGAGAGAAGTGGACGTAACCTGGTGCAAACTATATCCAGGTTGGGCCTTACTCTTCACATACCGCACAACCCGCTTGGATAGGGAATTCCACTTCACTTGACCCGTGTCCAGACCTAACCCTAATAACATTAGATATGAAAATTGGTTCAACACCGAGAAAACCTTTGTTAGAGTCCATTGCCTTATCATTACAGCACTTCGCAATAAACCACTTGCAAAACCACACACCAAAGCAACTCTCTCCTGCTGGACAAAATTTTGGTCCACCTATAATCTCGACCGGAGATCAGAGCTACGATAATTGGTCTCAGTACCTGATATCCCATCTCAGGACAGCGGAACAACAGGTGCAGCGCTCTCGGGCGAGCCAGGCGGTGGATATCCACCTTCTACACCTCTGTGACGCCCGTAGCAGCCTTTACAGCCATGTTCGGATTCCGACAACACCGGTATGCACAGGATGTCCTCCTGTACCTTAACAAGGATATCCTTGATCCGATCGAGCACCCTAGCAACGAAAAAGCAGTCCTTGCATTGGATCTGCGGAGTGCGTTCAATAACGTGACCCACGAGATCTTCCTAGCCCACCGTTCTCAAGTGGGTTATGGGCACAATGCTTTTCATTACATAAGACGAATCCTCACAGACAAGACTTCATTCGGATTCAAGACTCAGAACATAGCCTCTACTCACTAGGCACGCGGGTATCTCCACAGTGAGCAGTCCTCTCGACGTCGGCCGATATCACCGTCTGGGCACCAGAGGGCTCTGTGTGAGAACTGGGGAGCAACCTGCAGCAAGCGGCGGCTATTGTGGATGTGCTCGTCGTTTGGGTCTCGAGGGCTCCCCAAGCAAATCTAAATTCATGCACATTCGTCCCAAATCCATGTGCACATCCAAAATTATGCTCTCTCTACGCAGCAGTCCAATGCCTGAACATGTCGAAATACACGTCCTGGGGTTTAGCATACACAGGCTACGCAAGGCTGATACCACTCTGCAGAAACTACGCAAGGTGGGGGACAAGGTGGACCGCATGGTTCGCCGGGTATCGAAAAAAAGGAGTGCTTACGATGCAAAGACGGTCTGCGGATGGGGAATGCATTCGTAACGCATCAGATTCTCCATTCGACTCCATACGTTCAACTAAGAAAATGCGATGACAATGCCCGGGAGGTAATTCTCCACTAAATTTATGAGGGCCCTCAATCCTCCCATTACCACGTTAAACCAGCGTCTGTCCAACTTGGGGATGACCAACACTTTTGGAGAGCTACGAGAGGCCTATCTTAACACTCAATTCTTACGACTGAGAAAAAGAGACGCGGGCAGCCGCGTCCTGGCCCGCCAATATAAATCATACACAGCATGTACAGAAGCGCGGGTGGACATTCCGCAAGCCTTGCGCTTCTCGCTGAAGTAGCGCCCCCTCCCTAGCGAAATTCAGCGGGCAAAGCGTTTACCGCAGCACTTTCACTGCCTCTGTGGCACTAATTTCCACACCTAATGGCCGACTAATCACCAAGTAATGACTAATTATTACACAATGAATATTTCTGATTAATGACGAATTACTGATTAATGAAGCTGAAGCATCGCCTGCGCTGGATGTAACGCCGGACGGACGGGAGAATGAGGCAATAAAGGCTTTTGCCTTAATATGACAAAGGACACTTATGAGGGCCGCCGTCTCACGCGGGTGGAGGCCATCTCACAACAATACGGCACTAAGCCGTGAGTGGTATTCTACGTGGACGCGGCTCGCCCACACCACGGGTGTTGATACACCGTAGTTGTAATAATAATAATAATAATAATAATAATAATAATAATAATAATAATAATAATAATAATAATAATAATAATAATAATAATAATAATAATAATAATAATAATAATAATCTTTTTATTTGTGTCGTAGGGTACACGGTCGACACTGGAGGCCGGCAGTAAAAGCTGTCACAAACGACAGCTTGAAAGAGCCGCAGGCCCCCATGCACTTAGCAGCAGTACAGTGTCAATGCTTATATGCAAAAAAAAAAGAAAATATGCTATACACAGTACAGCTCACAGTACACCCTAATAAATAAATTCCATTTTCTATACAGAACACAACATAAAATTTTGTGACATACGGCAGAAATTAATAGACAGAACATAGAATAGAATATGCAACATGATGGATAGAACATAAAATTACCGTGGCTTAAGGCATGAAACAATGACAGATGAATTCTATGAACTCATAAGAAAAAATACACAGGCGGTTGTAGTATAGTAAGGCAAAAAAAGATGTAGTCCACGAAGGCAAACCTGTTCTGGGCCTGTCCTTCCGTGCCCCGAACATTACACACGCGGAGAAAATCGCAATCGCATTGGGAGCCGCGGATCCCGAGTCTTCGAGTCATCATCACTGGCTCAAGGAGCGCGTGCCGTAACATTGAACAAGACCGCAGCCCATACAGGGTCTTCAAAATCATAAAAAAATGTTGAGTACAGGGGTTTTCCAACCGACCGCACCATTGTATGGATTGCAGCGCATGTAGGCAGTAAGAAGAATCACGCAGCTGATTCTGCCGCCCGCGCGCTCACTCACCGGGCATCGCTCCAGCTACAACCAGCGCAGGACAAGGAACTCACACATGCTAGTACTTTCCGTGAGATTTACCTTCTCTACCAAAATTTGCATGGCCATACGCCACCCCCTGTAAACGCCTCAAAAAGGCAGAGGAGCGCTGTCTTCTCCGTCTATACACCGACATGGTACAGTGGCCGGGAGTACTAAAACATTGCAGTACGGCATTCGCAGGGGATTGCCCACGTTGTGGGGATTGCGGGGAGGTGTTTGCGGATACCTATCACATGGTGTGCGCTTGCAACTGAAATCGTTTCTTCCCAACCCATCCAACCCTCCACGAGAGGACTCGGAGGCCTTGCTGCTCGGTTTCTCCGACCTCCAGGCCCAACAAACTCTGGTGGCTCGAGCCCGGGCCGCCGTGGAAGCCATGGCGGTCCCGGACTAGGGACCCCCCTTGAATTTGTAAGGATGAGAATGTTAAGGTCTCACCCCGAACCCACTCTCTACATAGGTTAATAAAAATTTAGGTACTTTGTTGACCTAAAGTGCGGTGAGGCGAAAGCCTTAATCGTGGTGTTGCTGTTTGTGTCACTGATGTGTTGTTAAGATGTTAAGAGAGAGAGAGAGAGAGAGAAACTTTAATTCAACAGGAATTCGGGGAACGCCCCAGGGTACCCGCACGACCCCACTGCACTCAAGTGTTTATGTTCCTAAGGTCCATAACACTGCCAGCACGGCCGGTGGCGATGGTCTGCACGGCCGGGTCCTCCGAGCGCAGCAGGGGCTGCCAGTCCTCCCAGTTCTTGAGGTTCTCTATGTCCCGCGGGGGAGGGTCCGCCGGGCAGAGGGAAATGATGTGGAGGGAAGAGGCTAAGGGTTTTGGGCATAGGGCACATGCCGGAGTGGGGACAGAGGAATGATAGTGGGCTAGGTTCAGGGGTTAGGGGAGAGTGTGTGTGTGTAGTCTGTGCCAGAGTGTTGCGTGTTTGTTATCTATAGGGAGGGGTGGGGCGGGGGTAGAGCTGGCGTGAGGCTCTGTAATGCCTGGGTCAGCTCACTGAATGAGTGCATGCGCTCCTTCGTGAATCCCCGATCCGAGGCCACTTGAGCTCGGTTTAAAGAACCTCGGGCTATAAGGTTGGCGGCCTCGCTTCCGGGATTCCCGGAGTGCGCAGGCACCCATATCAACTCCACATGGCGGGGCGGGGGTGCAGTGAGCGAGTCCAGTATGTCAAAAGCAGGGACATGAACTCGGCCTCGAGCAAAATTTAGGATCGCAGTTTTAGTCACTTAAAATATACCAGGCTTCCGCGCGAGTGATAGCAAGTGCAATGGCGGCTTCCTCTGCAGCCTCTGGGGACGTGTCTGGAGGGAGAGGTAGTGTGAGGAGGGTGGATGAAGAGGAGTCCACCACAGCTGCTGTCGCTTCATCACCCGTGCAGGCAGCGTCCATCCATACGGCATCCGGTTCGGAGCCGTACGCTCGATGGAGTGCCTTCGCACAGGCTCTGCGGCGCTGCTCTTGGTGGAACGGGTGCATATTCATAGGGAGCGGCCTGATGAGAAGCTCCCGGTGAAGGGGTCGTGGGATGGCGAGGAGGGTTGCGTCGTTGGCTGGTATTCTGATTCCGAAGGAGTCCAGGATATACCGACCTGTGTAAGTTTCTGTGAGCCTGATGTATTGGACCTGTCGGTGGGCCTCCACCAGTTCCCCGATCGTGTTGTGGAGGCCCAGGCCTAGTAATCTCTCTGTGGGTGTGTTCAGGGGAAGATGAAGGGCTAGCTTGAATGCCTTGCGAATCAAAGCATGCAAAGCGTGTATGTCATGTTTGGATAGTTGTAAGTATGGGGCAGTGTACAGCACACTGCTGAGGACAAAGGTATGAATGAGGCGACATAGGTCGCGTTCCTTCATGCCTCTATGATGTCCCGAAACCCTGCGGATGAGGTGCGATATCGCGCGTACAACCTGCTTGAGTTTCTTGAGGGTGGTGGTGTTTTTGCCATCGTTCTGGATGTGCAGGCCCAATACACGGAGGGTGCCAACCTCAGGTACCCGGTCACCATTCAGTTGAACGGCAATGGGGGAGCGGGGACAGCCGCCGTTCTTAGGCCGGATGAGGAGCAGTTCGGACTTCTCTTGGGAGCAAGACAGTCAGATTGTCCGTGCGTAATTTTGGGTGAGGGTGGCTGCTTCCTGAAAGCCGTCAGCTTCGCCTGTAAGAGTGAAGCGCGAGAGCGTCTTGCAACGCTGCCAGGGAGTCCACAGAACGCTATCTCCCGTTCGGCTGTACGCCTTGCTCATCGGTAAATTGGTTTTTGATGGGGGTGTACGAATACCAAATTTTTCGAATACGAATCGAATACGAATACTTGATTACGAATATCGAATCGAATATCGAATAATCAAGGACAGACGCATTTAACCACTACAAAACTTTTATTTGAGCACCCAGGAACACCACCGTTCAACTATTGATGATTAAATGAACACAAAAGGTGTGTGTGGCTGCACAAAAAGTATCAAAGTCTCGAACATTATTCTTAGAAGAATGGAATTGTCAGAGAGGTTGGCTAGTACACAGCATTAAGGCTAGCTTGTCATCAGCACAAAAGCGCATTGCTGGGATGAACATAAAAGGTTGTCGTGAAGGTTAACCAGCTGCTACACATGGTCAGACAGAAGTAGTTCCCTTCTAGCTGAAACGACTCCTCCAGCCACAGAAAATGCCCTCTCACTTGGCACTGACCAGGCACGTATTGTGAGATACTTCGTGTACAGCTCTGACTATAGCAGCTTCGCAGGTATAGCCGCAAAAAAGCTCACCAGCGCAGTCAGTTACCGCACGGCCCTAGGAGGAAGGAAAAATTTTCCTTCCTCGAAGGAAAAATTCGAAGGAAAAATATTCCTTCATCCATGCGCATTGCTCTGGGCGCCGCCATGTTGTTACGTCTCTGTCAATAGGGCTTGCGGACCGAAATGAACGCCGGTGCTCACAATGAATATTCGGCTAGATACGAATATTCGCGTCGGGTCGAATACTCGAAAGAACACGAATACTAGGATTTCGAATCGAATACGAATACTAAAAATATAATATTCGAAATATATTCGAAAATTTCGAATATTCGCACACCCCTAGTTTTTGAGGAAAGCAAATGTATCTGTTCTCGAATACCTCGGTGAACACCTGAACCTCGCTTTAACGGGAAGGGAGGAAGATGGGAGTGAACGAAGGCACCGTATTCGCTAGACGCGCCTTTGTTCATTCCAAACCATCGAGCTGGCATGGCGGAGTGGTTAGCATGCTCGTCTCGCACTCCGGAGACACGGGTTCGATTCCCAAACTCGACCAATTTCCTACTCGGTTTCATTCATTTAGCTGGCCTTATTAGAAAGGTTAATTAGGCTATTTGGGTGATTAAGCAATTCACCAAACTCAGTTCCAGTGACTTGGAGCAGCACTATACGATCCCTTTAATTGGTTGCATGGTTACTAGCCAAAGTACAATTAGCCCCGTTTGAAATTCGCGCACTCTTACGTCACGACCGTTTCGACGAATTGAAAAGCGTGACATTTCTTTCGACAACTCCTGCTTACAACGATGAGGCATTAAAGGCTTGCGCCTTAAAATTTTACTAGCAGCATCTTCAATGCTGCGCATTCCCTCAAAGCGGGTCGCTGCAGTGATCTGCGTTTTTTTTGTCCCTCTCTGCTCTGTGCCCGTGATTTGACGAGCGGTGGCACAGGTGTTACTGAGGGCTAGGGCAGTAGCAGCGAGAAGCGAGCGCAGCTGCAGCGAGCAAGGCACGTGACCTGACGTCATAGCCACAATTGCGCCCCTCTTGGTTGAAGGTCATTGTACAGCTGTTTTGACCTTGAGATTTGCATTAGGTGGGGGGGGGGGAGCTTTTCACTTTAAAATACTTCAGTGTAGTGTGGTCGTGCCCCAAATTGCTTTCACAACAGACCTCTCTCTCTTCATGTAGGAAAACCCTCACGGATATTACGAACAACTGTAATGTACCCACCGGCAACGAGCATGAACGTTCCATCATTCTGTTTCTAACGCACAAAGCTGGACCGTGAAATCTGGCAAATCTAGGCATTGTTCTTCGAAAATCTTTAAAATAAACCTCTTCGCGAAGCATTATTTCTCTGATCTCATATTCAGGTGTTAAGTTGTTAGTTCACTACAGATTCAGCGAGTAGAGAGAAAGCACAAATGTTTCTCAAGCAAGCACCGATATCCTTCGGACGGCCGACAGAGGTCTGTTTCGGATGTTCCGTACGTCCGCTGAACAGCCGCAAACAGCCGGTAGGTGTCCGTCGGCCCTCCAATAGGAGGTCAAAGGTATACTTTTCGCCCGCCGACGGACGTCCAGTTCAGTACGTCCACTGGCGGATCTTTCTCGAATATTCCCATATATAGTGGATGCGTGCTTTTTTAACTTCGCGCGATGTAATAAAACGAAAAACAGTTTGATGCACAGCAGGCATATTTTATTGTGGTTGACTACGCATCAGCAGAGAAATGGGTTATATTAAAAAATATTCTTAAATGTGACTTTTCAAACGTGGCAAGCTTCTGACACACATCCATAACCTTCCCACCAACAGGATTTCTGAAAAATAAAGAACGCGCAAACATCAGTCGTGTGAAACAAATGGCACAATGCAGTAGCCCAAGTAAAACCATTGGAACCAATTAACAGAAGTGTTTAATGCTGCAAGTATAACAGACAATGCACTCTAACAAACACCTCAATAAGTATAAGGCAATAACAGCTCTCACTTTTCCACACCATATTTGACAATGCATATGTTCTTTATTTATTCTCATGGGCCTTAGGGCACTAACCTGCGCAGCACTGTACGCGACTGTGCACGAAAAGTGACAGAGCTTCCGCTGCGAACCATTGCGAACTACACGCGCTCCCTATGGTCTGCCTTTCGCGCGTTGGCACTTTTTATATGGGAACAGTGAACCTAGCGATGCTTTACAAATTAACAAGATGCGAAAATACTGCGTCCCACAACTTTGCAGAGGAGTGGGAATTATCCACGCGAGTTGAGGGCTCCCGCAGCTGTGTGATGTAGGCTCCCGATCGGACGAGAACCGGCGTATTCAGCATGGTATGAGTGACTGCCTTAATTGACAGACTGTGATTATTTCCCTTTACTTCTCTCTCTCCTCTTTAATTCCCTCATTCCCTTCCCCTGTGCAGGGTAGCCAACCGGAATCCTTTCTGGTTAACATCCCTGCCTTTCCCTCTCTCTCTCTCTCTAGGCTCCCGAAAGTGTTAGGACAGCACACACTTGTGGAAGCCATCTCCTCGCGCTTACTGCTACCGCTGTCTTGTGAACGAATGTTATATGATCATGCTGCATTGTCCTAAAAGCAAGTTCCAAGAAGTGTACTGGATACATACCTGCGTAGGTAATCACATGCGCACTAAGCCTTCTTTAAACCAAGGTCGGCGGAGTACGGCATTCCGGTGTTCCAGAAGAGCTTCAGGCGCTTCCCGTATCTTTCGAATTCCTTAAGTTACATGCTACTTTCGTCCACAGACAGAACAAAGCCACGCATTATAATAACGGAGCTATAAAGCAACACTACACTACGCAACAAATCAACAACAGCGCTACGGAGCCATACTGATGGATTGGATTGGACTGACCGCGAAGTGACATCTATGATGATTGTGATAGCAAAATGTGCGGGAGTTTTGATATTAACGAATGGTTGCAATGACAAGTTTAGCTAGCAAAGCAGTGGACATGTCGCACAACTCAACTAATTTGTCGAAGTTTTATAAATATAAAACTAGTCATTGAGTTCCTGCAAAATTCTGCAACACCTGCTTCTCCTCTTAGAAAAATTTAGCTCGTTGGCGGCTATTGAACTTCAGGTAGGAGTGTAAACACAGCAATTTATAAACATCTTCCCGTCAAACCTTCCACCTGATGCAAATAATTTCTTGAAAGATTTGCGGAATATGTCTTTTGCTGTTGAAAAAGCAAACTGCACAGTATACACAGTATACACACATGAAAGGCGCGAATTTTCTGTTGAAAAAAAAAACGTCAATACTCATGGCGTGGGAAAATACTCGGCCTTACATCCTTCGGACGTACACCTTGTCTCTCATGCGGATATACAAAAGTGGACACTGTCCGTACCGTTGACGGACGTACCGAAAAGTATATCCGAAGGCGAATTGCGTTTGTATGTCTGACGGACGTCCGATCTCGGCTCAGCACGTTAGGATCTAGCTCGGACGTACGACGGATATCTGTGGTTGCTTGGGTTTCGATAGTTATAGGAGTCTCCAGCGATGGCTACAGCAGTATTGCTTATAAGAAAATGAAAGCTGCAGGACCGAAGTAAATACATCACTTTGTGGACATCTCAGTTGCGCCATGTGGGGAAGGAGAAAGGTAGGAGTGAGAAAAGGAAGAGCCTCACCCCAGACCTAGACCCCTCCCCCTGCTCCACCCTTCCATAGATAATAAACAGGCAACACATTGCCACAGACTACATACACACTTCTACCGACAGCTCTTACCCTAGCCCACTACAATTCCTCCTTCCCCACTCTGCCTGCGCCTCATGCCCAGAACCCTTCGCTTCTTCCCTCCACATCCTTTCCCTCTGCCCGGCGGACCCTCCCCCGCGGGACCTAGAGAACCTCAAGAAGTGGGAGGACTGGGAGACCCTGCTGCGCTCGGAGGACCGGGCCGTGCAGACCATCGCCACCGGCCGGGCTGCCAGTGTTATGGACCTTAGGAACATTAACACTTGTGTGCAGTGGGGTCGTGCGCGGACCCAGGAGGGAGCCCCGACTGCCTAATAATGAAGTTTTTGTCTCTCCCTGTACCATAGTCTTAAAGAAATGCAATGGCATTGGGAAATTCGCCCTCCTCCACATATTCCAAAGGAGCCTCAAAATTTTGGATGTAGTCGCACCCTAGAAAATGGGTTAAGAGGCTTAGTCGGGATAGGTGGATTAAGGTTAATTGGTGGATTTAGGCGGAAGAGTCGTTTGGGCTATTTTGATATTAGATACAAGCTGAGTAATTCTAAGTAATTCCAACATTTCAGTCCTCATATTTAGAGCATTAGCAATGCTAGTTGCGTTTCGAGACTCAGAATTTGCGGATTCCAGGGATAGAATCTAAAATGGCGGTCTCCATAGCAAAAAAAAAAATTCGCTTTCAGGAAAGGAAATGACGCAGTTACTGCCCCTCATATATTGGGGGATATCCTAGCCGCGCGCAAGAGTTGGAATACAGGAGGAACTGGGAAAAGGAAGGAAGAAAGAGGTGCCTTAGTGAAGGTCTCCGAAGAGTGGGCGTGGAAGCAGAGTGGGCGTGGAAGCACCGCAGCAGCAATGGCCTCACGCTGGCCTCTGTTCCTTGAGCAGTTTCTCGGCGCTTTCTTGGACCCCTGCCGGTGTCACAAAATTCGGCGCATTTTAGAAACAAAGAAAGAAAAACCGCCGCGCGCACGGCGTCTCGCCGGCGCGAGCCGGACGGGGGAGAGGGAAAGCCCCCGCCGAGCGCGTGCCTCTCTCTCTCTCGCCGCGGCGTGCGCCGGGGGAAATGAGTCATCCCCGCCGATTATTCTCGAACATGCGAGTCGGTTCTACAGCTGACGGGGGGAAGAGGGGGAAGCCTTGCGTGCGCTAAGACATGTCCCCCTCCTCTGCACTCGGTCGTCGGCGACGCCGCCACGACGGCGCCACGCTAGAACACGCTGGAACCTTCGCGAAACGACTCCTGACTCTGACCAATGGGGACGCGCGGCCAGTGAGAAGAGAGGAGGGAGACAGCACTGCCAATGCTGCGTGTATGTGCGCGCCTACTTTGGCGCGTACAACGAACAGACGGGAGAGCGAGCCTATAAAAGAAGGGCGTTGACCGCTGTCAAGTCAGTCCGGACCGCCGTTTAAGCTTTGGAGAAGCGCGCCCGTTCGACTCCCGGGAAAACACCACTCGGCCAGCATCGGACCAACGAGGCAACGGTCGCCAGTCTGCGGGACGGCATCGTCATGGAACTCTGGTCGTCGGACTGCCGCAGTGCCCGGTGAACAAATTGTGTTTTGCTTGTTTACCTCTCTCTCTTGTGTTAGTGCACTTTAGGTGCAATATTGTCTCTGTATTGTATTCTCTCTCGAGTTTAACTTTGCACGAATTGCATTGTTTGTTAATCACTTGGTATGTGTTTGTACGAGTGATTGTGGAATCCTCTGTATCGTCTCTTTGCTGTATAAACTTTGTTTTGTTTTGTGAACCTTTGGCTCCGACCCATTCTCTGGCTTGCGACCAGCGAAAGCTGGGCACCGAACGCCCAAAAACCTCTTGTCACTTGGTAGCTGGTCTCCGCTGAGCTTGCCACGCTGAGTCGAGGGCATCTCCTTTGAGTCCGAGACCGCTAACCCCACACGCTCTAAGGGTGTCTGGGAGCTTCCCACGTAAAAGTGCGCGAAGTCTGGGTGACAATATATTCTGGCGTCCGCGACAGGACGTTCGGTGTTTGTAAGCGCAGAGAACGGAGAAAGAGTCGGAAGGAGTTTACGAATCGTAAACGAGTGTTAGCAGCAGAGCGATATCGTGAATTGCCGCGCTGAAGCGGTTAGTGAGGTTCACCTTGTGGAGGTATCTATTGCCTGGAATGTAGAGTTCGGTCTCCAAATATGAGCTTTAAGGAGCTAAAGGAGCTAGTAGAGGCCGGTCTCCAGATGGGGATGACCGGAGCCGAACTGCGAGAATGGGTGGACCAGGAAAGAGACAGAGCTGAGAAACAAAGAGAGATAGAGAGACAGAGCGCTAGAGAAGCCGCTGAGAAAGAGAGGCAAAAGAAACGAGAAGAAGAACAGAGAGAACGGAAAAGGCGCGAAGAAGCGGCCGAAAGAGCTTTTGAAAAAGAAATGGCAATCATTCAGAGGAAGATTGCTGAAATTCGGCGTTTGAACAACGTCAGGAAGCCTGTGGAGCTTAAGCCCGTAGAGGCCGGGTGGAAGACTAACGAGTCTAACTTGTTGACAACCACGGAAGAGGTTGTAACTAGCTCCACTATAGAGAGTGAGGTTGTGGAACAGTCTGTGCCTGCAGCTGCAACCACAGAGAGTGAAGAACCGACCGGAGTGTCGCTTCCGCAGGAAACTCATTGTGTATCTACTACCGAGGTAGTAGGCACTGAGGAGAAGGCCAACCTGACGCTACAGTCAGAGTGCACCCTAAGGAAGTCGCCTGATGTCGACGATGAAGCAGTTCGGACCTCTGTCGAGAATTCCAAGTGTAACGCGTCTGAGTCTTGCAGTGCAGACCACGAGAAAGACTGGTTAAGGGGCACTGAGTGTGAAGGCTCAGACGTTGTAATAACGGAGGAGAGCGCACTCAGTGAAGACCCGGAAGCCGCTCCGAGTGAACCCTCGAGTAGCGAGGAGGGCTTTCCCGATGAGGAGGGCGAGGAAATTGATGCCTATAACGAAGGCGAGGAAATTTTTGCTTCCGAGGAAAGAGTAGGGGCAGCGGAAGGAAAGGAACAGACTGGGGAAAAGTCTGCTTACGACTGCACCGAAAATAACCAACTGACGGAAGGAATGGAGGCAGGAGTACTGAAAAGTGAGGAGAATGATTCTCCAATGACTCCTGAGCCATGCTCTGAGCATTGTGCTCGAAGAGTATGCAAAAAAAAAGAAAAGGAAGAAGGACTTGGAAGAAGAAAGCTCAGCCCTCGAAGAACAAAAGAGAGCTGAACCAGTGGCTTCATCGCGAGAGAACACCGCGGATGACGCATTTGACAGTGAACCGGGCTTGACCCCTAGAAGAGCTTGGAAGAAGTTAAAAAGAAATGAGTCGGACACCACCAAAGCAGCTGAAGCCGAAAAGCAGAAGCCCTGGAGAAAGTTCAGGAAGAAAATGAACAGAGAGAGAACCAAGCTGAAGACAGCCGAGCCGAATGCAAGCGAGCTGCACGAGCACCGCAGCAAGGTCAGAAAGAAGTTCAGAGGAACGAGCCCAGCGTTCAGTAAGGACTCCTTGTGGAGGCGCAAAAGAAAACAGAAGAGCGCGCGCCGAGAAGGAGAACACGAGGAGCGGAGCCGTTATGAGCGATCTGGCGTAAAATTTGCTCGCAACAGACGCGCTAGCCGCAAGAAAAGAGGAAGGGCTCGAAGTCTGGACACAAAACCAGACAGGAGTACGAGTAGGAAGCGGGGCCAAAACCGCGTTCGGAAGAGAAGCCTCAGCATGAGGCGAAAGAAGAGCAGAGCTCGCGACAGAAAGAAAGGTCAGAGTCGCGTGCGTAAGAGAATTAAAAGCGCGACTGTAAGCTTGAGGGGAACAGTCCTCTCCCGAACCTACTCTGTAGGCCAAACTTGGAAGTATAGGCGAAAGTGTGCCTTGTATTTGCGTGCTCCATGTTTGTAGCCTTGTGTTACTGTACTGCCCAATCGCGGCGTGTTTTTATGTGCATTATGAACATTGTACTGTGCTGTGCATGTGAAAACTTCATGGTATTGATGTGTATATTCTCACATCTAGTTTGTGAGCGCATGCATGTGTGCGTGAATTGTACCGCCGAAACGCGGCGTGTTTTGAAGTGTTGTGAAGTTTTGGAGTGCACTCTGTCTATTGCACTGTGTTATGTATGTGAAAGCATCAAGGTATTGATGTATGTATTTTGGCATACGCCACTGACTTTGTGAGCGCATGCATGGGCGCGCGAATTTTGTGTTCTGTGAATATTGTTACACAATATTCTTAAAGGAAGGGGCAGTGTCACAAAATTCGGCGCATTTTAGAAACAAAGAAAGAAAAACCGCCGCGCGCACGGCGTCTCGCCGGCGCGAGCCCGACGGGGGAGAGGGAAAGCCCCCGCCGAGCGCGTGCCTCTCTCTCTCTCGCCGCGGCGTGCGCCGGGGAAATGAGTCATCCCCGCCGATTATTCTCGAACATGCGAGTCGGTTCTACAGCTGACGGGGGGAAGAGGGGGAAGCCTTGCGTGCGCTAAGACATGTCCCCCTCCTCTGCACTCGGTCGTCGGCGACGCCGCCACGACGGCGCCACGCTAGAACACGCTGGAACCTTCGCGAAACGACTCCTGACTCTGACCAATGGGGACGCGCGGCCAGTGAGAAGAGAGGAGGGGGACAGCACTGCAAATGCTGCGTGTATGTGCGTAAAGCCCCTCGATAATTTGAAAGTAGCGACACTCTCCTCCACTCCGGCGTTTTCCTCCTCGAATATCCTCGCCCGCCGGCTGCGCGCGCTGCACACGGCACGCTTTTTTGGGCGTCGCTCGCTCGTCGTCCGGGCAGTTGGCTGACAGATGCGCGCGCTCTGAAGTTCGCGCTTTTTCCACGCTCTGTTACTGAATAAAAACACGAGAAAGACATGCGAACGCGTGACTACCACGAGCCACATAAATTAGCGTCTCGTACGCGCAATGAAAGTGCCAATTACGAGCGCTTGCGGCACACAAAACCACTTGCTGCATACATCTCACATTCTTTTTGACTTTTCAATACCGTCATTCTCAACACGGCATAGTATATGAAGCGTAATATTTACAATATATTTGAACATTCCTGAATATTTTCAGCATACCAATGTTTAGTTAAATGTAGATTCACTTCGAACTAATTATCGCGGAAGCACACTTTATGAAGTTGTTCACGAGTGGAGTTTCAGAAGTGGGATGGTTGCTGGGAACAAGCTGGGCCATTTACTTCGATGGCCGTCCTAAATTTTTTTATTAAGGTTCAGTCTGAGTTTGGCACCGCGCAGTGCACATGCAACGGCCTAAACGTTTTGAAAACGAATACGAACTTTTTCTATTAACATGAAACGACTTCAGCTCCCGCTGTCGGCGACCTTGAGGTGATGTCGAGCCGAAGCCGAGAGCCAAAGATCCGCGCACCGATTTTCCGTCATCCAAGGAAAGTGTCCGCACCCCAAAATTTGGCCCTCTCAACCACCGAAATTTGACCTTGTCCGAATTTCATCAAAATTGGTGTGAAGCGTAACTTTAATATGACCAATTCAATGGTGAGATCCAAAATTAGGTGGGCTATGCCCAAAATTTCTCTCTCTGGAACCCATAAATTTGACGTCGTCCATATTTGACCAACATTGGGGTCCAACCTAATTTGACTATGGGAAACTCAGTGTTGACTTAAAAATTTAGGTAGACCACCCCCAAAGTTTGGCACACTGGGGCATTTTCCGCCCACATTCTATTCCTTTTTAAATCCGCTTAAAGAGATGTTACGTTAGGAAAGAAAAAAAAACTGATAGCTACGACCGTGACAAAACCCAAGAGAAAGTTATAGGGTCTTAGCAATTTGGTCAGCCACAGTCAAGGCTATCCTAAAGCAAGTGCCTGACTAATATAAGTCTTCAGTATAAATACAGTCACAATATGACACACAGTTTTTCAGATGCAATGTTTATTACAGAGGAGTCGTGTAGTTTTACGCCAAAAATACACATAAAAACACGAATAAGCCAGCTGTGGACATCTGTCACCCGTTGGGTGCAGTCCTCAAAACAAAACACAGAAAACAAAAACATACTTAGGGAAATGAAACAGCTCAGATGTAGGCCTATAGTTTTTGAGCGGGTGATGTATTCAACAAAAGGCTACGCGACCATGCTCAACTAAAGCAAAAGATCACAAACTGTAACAATGAATATAGAAAAATGGCATGCATTACATATTTACAATACTTGAGTACATTCAGGTAACAATGCAAAGCGCTGAAGTGATTAAAAAACGAATTATTTATGTGAATGCAATATGAGGTCTTTTCCTAGAATGTGGCATTGATAATCTCACCTGGTAGAAGCGTAACGGTTCAGCAAAACAACAAATAAGCGTACATCGTTAGACAAGTTGCATTCATAAAAAAAATCTAGGTTAAATCTCGCTCGGGACATGCGCCGCATTACTGCGATGTGCACCATTACCAGAGGTTCGGAAAATTTACCGCACCGCGGATACCGCTGCACGCATACCAGCACTTTTGCTTCCACACTTGCTAACACATGCACACACATTGTATGCATCAGCCGCCGCTATTATAGCACGTTGAGCGTAACCATGAAGTGACAACTATAACACGCATAACGACGAAAAATGATCAGTGAATTAAGTGAGGTTGTTGGCTTTGTGATGCGCATGCATGCAGTTTCAGTATACACAGTCGCTTGGAAGAAATGCACAGTTGCTCGCAGAGGTGGGCAGTCTTCGTCAGGGTCAAGTTCTTGCGGCCGATGTTGCGCAGCCGCTTTTTTCTTCTAATGCTGTCTTTCTTGCCGCTCGGAATCGCGAAAAGAACAAAGGCTTTTTCAGGCCGGCTTGTGCACTGAAATGCGCAGCAACTCGGCATAGTGCTGCATTAAAAGAGCGCGAATAACGCGACCAGGGAGCTCGGTCGCAGCAGCGGCGGCTGGCCAAAAAATGGCGCCGACGAAAAATGAAAACACAAAAATAGCGAACTTCCGCGCGCTTTTCCCGAAGACCGCCCGCGGAGCCAATCACCGTTGAGAAAAGCGCCGATGGGAGAGGTGAGAGAGGAGGATCGGCGAGGGTGCGCGGCGCGGCGGCATAGTTCACAGAAAGACGCTACTTTCAAATTATCGAGGGGCTTTATATGTGCGCGCCTACTTTGGCGCGTACAACGAACAGACGGGAGAGCGAGCCTATAAAAGAAGGGCGTTGACCGCTGTCAAGTCAGTCCGGACCGCCGTTTAAGCTTTGGAGAAGCGCGCCCGTTCGACTCCCGGGAAAACACCACTCGGCCAGCATCGGACCAACGAGGCAACGGTCGCCAGTCTGCGGGACGGCATCGTCATGGAACTCTGGTCGTCGGACTGCCGCAGTGCCCGGTGAACAAATTGTGTTTTGCTTGTTTACCTCTCTCTCTTGTGTTAGTGCACTTTAGGTGCAATATTGTCTCTGTATTGTATTCTCTCTCGAGTTTAACTTTGCACGAATTGCATTGTTTGTTAATCACTTGGTATGTGTTTGTACGAGTGATTGTGGAATCCTCTGTATCGTCTCTTTGCTGTATAAACTTTGTTTTGTTTTGTGAACCTTTGGCTCCGACCCATTCTCTGGCTTGCGACCAGCGAAAGCTGGGCACCGAACGCCCAAAAACCTCTTGTCACTTGGTAGCTGGTCTCCGCTGAGCGTGCCACGCTGAGTCGAGGGCATCTCCTTTGAGTCCGAGACCGCTAACCCCACACGCTCTAAGGGTGTCTGGGAGCTTCCCACGTAAAAGTGCGCGAAGTCTGGGTGACAGCCGGTATGGCCCTTCATCGGCTCCGGCCTGCGGGAGCGTCGTCGCAGACCCGTCCTTGGATCTGTTTCCCAACAATCCTGACGCGCTAGCCTTCAACTCTTCGTTGCCAAGTTGCGTCGTCTGCTTAAATCAAGTGGTGGCGCTGGGAGACTTCGCTGCAAACAAGGCATCCGGAGGAACATCGACAACGACAAGTGCGGCGCTGACGTCGGCAACAAAACCGAGCAACCCGAGCACCGTTGTCAGTGGGCTTGGAAGCACCGCAGCAGCAATGGCCTCACGCTGGCCTCTGTTCCTTGTGCAGGTCAGTCAACTTCCTTATGAATGTTTTAAATCTGATGACCGGTGTTTAGTTGTGCTTCCACGCCCAGAAGCAGTGCTGCAACCCTTCAGTGTTCTTCTTTTGTGGATATGTGGTGATATAGAAAGTAACCGTGGTCCTGGAAATGCGTCGCTCCCGGAAATTTCGAAAATCCTGGATGACTTACGTCAAAGGTCCATTCGCATAGAAGCAGCCCAGGCTACAATGTCTGACGACTTATCCGAGTTGAAGCGAGACCAACAGGCGGCAACACGCGATATTGCCGATATCAGAAAGCGTCTCGAAGCTGTAGAAAACGTAGCGACTGGTTTTGAAAACTTGCAACGGGATCTTTGCGATACACGTAAAGCACTTGAACTTGTGCAAAAGGAAACACATGCTTTGCGTGCTCGTTTAGATGATAGCGAGGACCGCTCACGGCGTGACAACCTTATCTTTTATGAATTTGATGATAGCTCTACCGAGACTAACGAGCAATGTGAAGAAAAAGTTCTTAACCTTATTGCCGAAACATTAGAACTCTCTTTAACGAGTGACTGCATTGCTCGTGCGCACAGAATCGGTAGATTCGACGAGAACAAAACCATGCCCGTGATAGTAAAATTCGCCGCGCATAAAACCAAGGTGCAGGTGCACTCAAAGGGATCGATGCTGAAGGAAAAGGAAGTATCTATGAGTGAAGATTTTTCTGCGGCGACACGTAAGGCGAGAAAGCGGCTAATTGACTATGCGAGAGAGTTTGGTTTAAAAGTCAATTTAAGGCGCAACAAACTAATTGCCAATGGCAAATACTATGGATATAATGCGGAAACTGACCTAGTGTCTGAAATTGGACTTGCTCTAAACAGCGAACCCATTGAGTCTCCGCGCTCCCTTCGCTCTGGTCGAACTCTAGCTGGTACTGGAACGTAGGGGCCCGCCAGGGGTGGTGGTACTGCCATTGAGAACATTGGTCTGAGTGTGGTTTTTACTAACATACGAAGTCTTTTGCCCAAAAGAGATGACTTGAGTGCATTGATAAATGATTGTAGCGCTGATATTATTGCCTTAACAGAGACATGGCTGTCTGATAACGTGTCCAACAGTGAACAATTTTTTTGTGATAAAAATTACAACATATTTCGATGCGACAGATATGAAAGGCAAGGTGGTGGTGTTTCACTTGCTGTCAACGACCGAATTAAATGCTTTCGTGTTGCCGTAGTGACTAGTTTAGAAATTGTGTGGTGCTGTATAACTTTCCGTTTTAAGAAAATTGTTATTGGTGTGTGCTATCGACCACCGTCAAGCCCCATTAGTTTCTGTGAAGATTTACACGACTGCCTCAATACAAGTTCTGTGCGCTTTCCGGATGTGAGCATTTTTCTTTTAGGAGATTTCAACTTCCCAGACATTGAGTGGAATCATGATAGCCCAGTCTTTCCTTCTGCGTGTTCCAATTCTAACCACTTCCTTCACATATGTTCCGATTTCGGATTATCGCAACTTATTGAGCTCCCCACACGTGTCACTCCCACTGCCTCATCCCTTCTTGATCTCATCCTCACATCCTCTCCAGACATCGTGTCTTCTATCATTCATTTGCCTGGGTTAAGCGATCACATGATAATCAACTTCAACCTCTCTCTACCCCTATCACGCTCACGTAAGCAGTTCAAATACATCAGAGATTACAGCAAGGCTGACTTCCAGGCTATTAATAACAATATGTCTTTATTTTTATATGAATTTTTGAGTGTTTATCTCGACCGTAGCGTACATCGTAACTGGGAGATCTTCAAATCTAAAGTTTCTGACCTCGTAAATAAATGCATACCCATCAAAAAGGTATATAGCAACAGTGCTGCACCCTGGTACAACAGGTATCTTAATAGGCTTTCCAATAAGAAAAAAAGACTTTTCAGGACAGCTCGCTTCACACACTCTGCTGTCAGGTGGTCCGCGTATAATGCCGCTGCAGTCGCTTATTCAAAGGCATTAAAATCAACCAAATTTACCTTCTTTAATCAGACTCTTCCAGCTATGCTAAGCAATGACCCGAAGCAGTTTTGGAACACAGTGAAAGGAAAACGAAATACCACCATACAACTATTTACCCCGGATGGGGATTCAGTTCCTGACCACCTGTGCTCATCGCTTCTCAATAGCACTTTTATCAAAGCCTTCTCTAGCCCCACCGGCGCTTCCGTCCTACCTTCGCTCATAGAATATCACTTTTTACCAATGGATCCCATCGTCATCTCCTCAGAAGGAATTCGTGGCATTATTAACCAACTTAAAACGTCATCCTGTTGTGGTATCGATGGCCTCAGTACTAAATTCTTGAAAAATACCGTAGAATATTCTTCCATTATTCTACGTTGTATTTTTTCGCAGTCTTTAAACCATCACACCCTTCCTAATGACTGGCTCACCGGAAAAGTAATCCCAGTGCACAAATCAGGGGAAACGCAAGATCCACGTAATTATCGTCCCATCTCACTTACTTACGTTCCATGTAAAGTTCTAGAGCACATCATATTTAGTCATCTTGTTAATTTCCTAGAATCAAACCAGTTCTTTACTCCGAAACAGCATGGTTTTCGCAAATTCTTCTCGTGTGAAACGCAGTTAATGATTTTTACTAACGACTTGCATGTTTCTTTAGACTCTGGACTCATTATTGATTGCTTATTCTTAGATTTTTCAAAAGCCTTCGATAAAGTCAGTCATTCTCTTTTACTTTTAAAACTGAGCCAACTTAATATTGACCCTAATATACTCATTTGGATTCGTGCCTTTCTTAGTAACCGTACTCAGTTCGTCTTCGCCAATAACCACGACTCATCACCAGTGCCAGTACATTCAGGTGTGCCCCAGGGGTCGGTTCTTGGCCCGTTATTATTTCTAATATACATCAATGACTTACCTTTAAAGATTTCATCTAACATGTGCTTGTTTTGCTGACGACTGCGTAATTTACAGAGTAATTAATAACACTGATGATATTATTCAGTTATAGACAGACTTAAAACTTATGACTGGTGTCAATCGTGGAAAATGGAATTAAACATATCTAAATGCAAATGCATGCGCGTAACCCGTAACCAGAAAACGAGCCCAGATTATTTTATTAACGACACTCAGCTGAATCCAGTCTCGTCTTACAAGTATCTTGGCGTTAATGTTTGTTCTAACCTTTCTTGGAAAGCTCATATCAGGTTCATTACTTCAAAGGCTAACCGCATGCTAGGGTACGTCCGCAGGAATTTTTCATCCTCTCCACCTTCATTGAAAATGCTACTGTATACTACACTCATTCGTCCGCAACTAGAGTACGCATGTTCAATTTGGGATCCTGACACCATCACATTAACAAATGAACTCGAGGCCGTGCAGAATCGAAGCGTCCGTTTCATCGTTGGAAACTACCATCGCACTGCCAGTGTAACAAAAATGAAATCTAATCTATAACTCCCCTTACTCTCCACTCGCTGTAAGCTTTCACGCATTTGCCTCTTCCATAAAATTTACTATCACAATCCTTGCCTGAAAGCCATCTGTGTAAAGGCACCATCTTTCATCTCGCCTCGCATAGACCACAATCAAAAAGTAGCTGTTCCACACTGCCGCACAGTGACCTGCTCTAATTCCTTCCTCCCTAAACCATGTCGTGACTGGAATAATCTTTCACCCACAGCCACCTGTGTTAGTGACACTGCGCGTTTTAAGAGCAAATTACTCGCACTGTTAGAATCAGACCAATTGTGATATGTTGTCTACTCATATATAGACTATATAAGGTTTCTTTTTTTGTAATCCTTTTATTTTTTTTTACTCCTGTACTTTTGTTCTGAATGTTTTCGTCCTCTGTCTCTAGGGCCTTTCAATATTGTTCGTATATATAGCCCTGTTTTTGATCTATGTATTGTTTTCTTCACTGTCCCATCCCCTCTGTAATGCGAAAGCCCTGAGGGTAAAATAAATGAAATGAAATGAAATTCGACCACTCGGTGATCTTTAATGCCCACTGATATCGCAAAGCACGCGGGCGCTTTTCGGGCTTCGCCTCCATCGAAACGCCGCTGCCGCGGTCGGGTTCGCACCTGGGTAATCCTGCTCAGTAGACGAGCGCCTTAATCACTGAGCCACCGCGGCGGCCATAGCAATGAAATTGTAACCAAGTGGTTGCTACGGTAACTGAGGTGGTTGCATAGAAGAAGATAATAGCAACAAAAAGAGAACCTTATTTGACCAAACAGACAGGTATACAAAACACTGTTCATACATGAAGTCCGCTTGGGGAATGAACATATTTAACATATACAGAAACCGCTACTCTAGCCTAACGCGGGCAGCCCGAACGCGCCCACCTTTATACAACAAGAAGTAGCAATACCGTAAAAACATGCAGAAAAAGATGTTTATTTAAGGAAACAGACAGATATATACAACACTGTTCATATATGACGTCGCCTTGGGGTATGAACATATTTACCATAGGCAAAAAAATTACCGATGACATTTTGAAAATTCCAAAGTGTGCTTGGCGAAAGCCTCGTCCGTTCTGGCACCATTCCTTTCAAATCTAATGACATGTTCAGTCGTCACATGCGCACTCGCTCCTTGATCTTCCGGCGTTTGTTTTTGGGTGGTGGTGGTGGTAAACGTTTATTTGCTCTATTTTACAATATTTTTTGCGGCTTCAGATAGTATTCCATTTTATCATCACGGTCAGTTCCCCTAGTCCAGGGATGCGCTGAGGGTAGGTGCCCTGCGTGCGCGCCTGACTAGTCCTTGTTGGACTTTCAGGATTTCACTGGATAGCATCCTCTCCCACTCTTCCGCACTCGGGTTTTCAATGATGGATAGCTTGTATAATTTCTGGCACGCCCATGTGGTACGGTATAATGTTGGTTTGTCTCCACACCACGGGCACTCGCTCTTGTACTGTGTGGGGTAGATTTTGCTTAGGATGTTTAGGCACGGGAATGTTCCCGTTTGTAACTGCCGCCATACTACGGCGTCTTCTCTATTGAGTTGTTTGTGTGGGGGCGGGTGTTTTCGTCTCATCCCTCAGTAGTAGTTAAGAATGTCTGTATAGCTTTGGGCTACCGGCTCGGGTTCCTCAGCGGTGTCGGGAATGTGGGATGCTCGGTTTGTTGAGTACCCTCGAGTTGCGTACCCTACCCGCCTCCTGATTTCCCGTAATGTCGGTATGTTCCGGAACCCAAACTATCGTGTGCTCGGCCTGGTTGTTTTCGGTTTTGCCACTTGAGCGGAGAATGCGGAGCGCGCTGTGGCTGATTCTGCCGTTTAGGTAGTTGCGGCATGGAGCTTGTGAGTCGGTAAGTATTGTTAAGGACCTGTTGGATCGGTAGCCCTCTGCTGCCGCTAGAGCCACGGCTGCCTCTTCGGCCTCGACTACCGTACAGTTCCGGATTGACACGCTGGTGATTTCTTTTAGGTCCGAATTGATCACCGTTGCCACTTTGCTTTTCTTGTGGTTTCTGTTGCCTGTGTATGTAGCGGCGTCTACGTACACAGTGTGGTTTCTAGTTGTCAGTGTTCTTTGTACGTACCCTGCTCTTGCTTCTCTTCGCACTATGTGTAGGTTCGGGTCCATATTCCTTGGTATCGGTGCTACTTTGATGGTGTTTCTGTATTCATCTGGTATCATCTCCGTGCTTTGCGTCTCCTTTATTGTAGCTTCACCGCCGTATCTGCTCAGGAGTCTTCTCCCCGTTGCCGATAGTTTTAGTCTTTCGATTTGTGCTATTAGCGCTTCTTGGAGTTCTTCGAGACTGTTGTGTAGCCCCAGAGCCAGTAGTTTGTCGGTTGATGTTGATTGCGGTAAGTGAAGCGCCGTCTTCATGGCTTTCCTCAGGATTGCGTTCGCTTGTTGCATTTCGTATTTTGTGCAGTGGTAGTATGGGAGGCTATATGTTCCTCTGCTTACCACCAGGCTTCTGACCAGCTGTAGCGTGAAATCTGGCGTCCGCTGCCGCTTCCCCGAACCGCTTGGCGCGGAGAGAGAGAGAAAAAAAAACTTTATTGTACAAGGAATTCGGGGCACGCCCCAGGGTCCCCGCACGACCCCATTGCACTCAAGTGTTTATGTTCCTAAGGTCCATAACACTGGCAGCCCGGCCGGTTGCGATGGTCTGCACGGCCGGATCCTCCGAGCGCAGCAGGGTCTCCCAGTCCTCCCAGGTCTTGAGGTTCTCTAGGTCCCGCAGGGGAGGGTCCGCCGGGCAGAGGGAAAGGATGTGGAGGGAAGAGGCGAAGGGTTCTGGGCATAGGGCGCAAGCTGGAGTGGGGAAGGAGGGATGATAGTGGGCTAGGGTAAGGGGTGAAGGAAGAGAGTGTGTCTGTAGTCTGCGCCAGAGCGTTGCGCGTTTGTTATCTAGGGAGGGGTGGGGCGGGGGGTAGAGCTGGCGTGAGGCTCTGTAGGCCTGCGTCAGCTCGCTGAATGAGTGCATGCGCTCCTTCGTGAATCCCCGATCCGAGGGCACCTGAGCCCGGTTTAAAGAACCTCGGGCTAAAAGGTTGGCGGCCTCGTTTCCGGGATTCCCGGAGCGCGCGGGCACCCATATGAGCTCCACTTGGCGGGGCGGGGGTGCACCGGGCGAGTCTAGTATGCCAAAAGCAGGGACATGGACTCGGCCTCGAGCAAAATTTAGAATCGCAGTTTTAGAATCACTTAAAATGTACCGGGCTTCCGTGTGGGTGATAGCAAGTGCAATGGCGGCTTGCTCTGCAGCTTCTGGGGAGAGGTAGTGTGAGAAGGGCGGATAAAGAGGAGTCCACCACAGCTGCTGTCGCTTCATCACCCGTGCAGGCAGCGTCCACCCATACGGCGTCCGGCTCGGGGCCGTATGCTCGATGGAGTGCCTTAGCACGGGCTCTGCGGCGCTGCTCATGGTGGGACGGGTGCATATTCCTCGGGAGCGGCCTGATCAGGAGCTCTCGGTGAAGGGATCGTGGGATGGCGAGGAGGGTTGGGTCGTTGGCCGGTATTCTGATCCCGAGGGAGTCCAGGATATACCGACCTGTGGAGGTTTGTGTGAGCCTGATGTATTGGGCCTGTCGGTGGGCCTCCACCAGTTCCCCGATCGTGTTGTGGAGGCCCACGCCTAGTAATCTGTCTGTGGGTGTGTTGAGAGGAAGATGAAGTGCTACCTTGAATGCGTTGCGAATCAAAGCATCCAAAGCATTTATGTCATGTTTGGACAGTTGTAAGTATGGGGTAGTGTACAGCACACGGCTGAGGACAAAGGCATGAATGAGGCGACATAGGTCGCGCTCCTTCATGCCTCTGTGATGTCCCGAAACCCTTCGGATGAGGTGCGATATCGCGCCTACAACCTGCTTGAGTTTCTTGAGGGTGGTGGCGTTTTTTCCATCGTTCTGGATGTGCAGGCCCAATACACGGAGGGTGCCAACCTCAGGTACCGGGTCACCATTAAGTTCAATACCAATGGGAAGCGGGGACAGCGGTGGTTCTTAGGACGGATGACGAGCAGTTTGGACTTCTCTGGGGAGCAAGACAATCCGATGGTCCGTGTATAATTTTGGGTGAGTGTGGCTGCTTCCTGTAAGGTGTTCTCTATGCCGCCGTCACTGCCGTGGGTGGTCCACAGGCTGATATCGTCGGCATAAAGAGTGTGCTTCAGGTGGGGAATAGTTGCCAATTTTCGGGCGAGGGGGGTGAGGGTAATGTTAAAGAGAAAGGGGGAAAGGACGGACCCTTGAGGGGTGCCGATACTCTGAAGCGTGTAGGAGGGGGAAGACAAAGGGCCGAAGTGTATCTCAGCCGTGCGGTCAGTGAGAAATGCTTGAATGTAGGCATACGTGCGCACACCCACATTCAATGGGGATAGGGCAGTCATGATCGCCTGATGTTCAATGCGATCAAAAGCTTTGGAAAGATCCAAAGCTAAGACTGCCTTGGTGTGACCTGGAAGAAGCGGGTCAAAAAAGTCGTGTGTGAGTTGCAGCATGGCGTCCTGTGCGGATAGATGGGGGCGGAATCCCACCATGCTATGCGGGTAAAGATTGTTGTCCGCCATGTGACTTGTGAGTCTCGCTAACACAACATGCTCGAGGAGCTTCCCGAGGCATGAGGTTAGCGAAATAGGGCGAAGGTTTTGGATGGTAAGTGGTTTGTTGTGTTTGGGTATGAATATTACCTTCGCGTGGCGCCACGACTGCGGGAGGCTACCCTGCCTCCAGCACTGGTTGAAGTATTTCGTAATCTGGGTGATTGATCGGTCGTCCAGATTACGGAGCATGGAGTTTGTGATTTGGTCTGCACCAGGTGCGGAGTTGGCGCGGAGAATCAGGAGGGCCGCTCTGACTTCCGTCTCCGTGATATCGGTGTCGAGTGTGGGATTTGCTTGTCCTGTGTAGTAGGGTAAAGGTGTGGGGGCGCCTGGAGAGGTGTACATGGTTTGAAGTGTGTCTAGGAGGGTGTCGGGATCGTCACTGTGTTCGTGTGTGAGGCGTGTCACTTGGCGTTTTGTCGCTGATTTGGTGTGTGTGGGGTCAATGAGGTATCGGAGGAGTTGCCATGCGCGTTTGCCGGACAGGTGTCCTGCGATTCCGTCACATATCTGTCCCCAGTTGGACCGGCAGAGCTCCTCAGAGTGGTGTTGAATTTGTGTCTGCAGCGCGGCCAGCCGCTTTTTAAGTGCCCTGTTAAGTTTGTTGCCTTTCCAGCGTTCCAGGAGGCTGTGATAAGCCTCCCAGAGGTGGGCTAGGCGTGTGTCGAGTGCAGGGGTTTCGGTTGTAGTTTCAATGTGTCGCGTGTTGTGGTGAACGTCATGCGTGAGTGATTGCACCCATTCGTCGATGTCCACGATGGGAGTGTCTGGGAGGGCGGTGCGTACAGCGCGAAAGGCATCCCAGTTAATGAGTTTGTGTGTTGTGTTTGCGTGACGGGGTGGTTTGTATGGGACAGTGAATCACTGGGCCGCTTTGGAGCAATGCGTCTCGCTCATTCCACTGCAAGGAGACATCTCGCGAAGGAGCGGCGGTGCAGCTGCCACCGCCGACGCGCGCGCTCGTTTTACGGCTACTCTGTGACGTCACGGTTGCTATGCACAGTTGCGCATGAACAGCGCGCCATGAACAGCGCGCCAAAAGACAGGCGCTACCACGCAGGTGACTGTAGCATGGCGATTAGATTCCGGGAGCGGGGAATTCGTACAGGTACTGGAGCGTAACACACCTCACCGCTATAACCGATCTCAAGTAGGGAGCACTGCCCAGCCAAGTTTCCAGACAAAGTCGCGTAGATGGTCTGGGAGAGGCGTCGACGCTAAGCGCGCCCACTGAACGCGGCGCATAAGTGAGCGGCGAGCAGCCGGCACAACAGGCAACAATAGCGAGCCCATAATGTCCACCACACGGTCTGCGACGATGTTGACATCAGGTGCTACTGCTGTTACATGCCTGGGGGGGGGGGGGGGGAATATGACTGTGCGGCCTGCTCGTGCCCCCCCCCCCCCCCCCGCCACCCAATACCGGCCGGTGTGGTTTCGGCTGCTCGGCTTTTTTTCGGTGCTACGCACAGCGGTGAGTGGAGCCGCCGGAACCCACTCTAGGGGTTGCGAATCCCCAAGAAAGGGTACAGCAGTCCTTCCGCGACATTGTGAGCGTGTCACGCCTACGATGCCCGCTGCCCTAGTGCGGGGGAGGTCCGAATTCTCGGTACGGACTGGGCACGTGGAATCCGGCTAAGAAAGCAGAACTGGTGGCTAGAACGACTTGTTTGCTTTTTGTCGTGGTCGCCTAGGTAGACGCGGTCGTCTTAGTCATTTTGCCGTTCGGCGCGATCGCCCCGGTAGACGCGGTCGTTTCAAATGTCAAAATTAAAGCCACACGGTTCCCTGTCGGTACGAGGGCGTACCACCCAGCCGCGGACGCGTTGGTTTCCGATTCCGAAGCGCTCGGTGCCTCGCGGGGGCATGCGGCTGGGTGAACCAAGCTTGGGTTTTGGGGAAGTCGCCCTTAGGCCCAAAAGCGCGAAAAGTGATGGAGTTAGTAGCCCATTCGGGAGGCCAGTAAGCCCCGAAACTTGGGAAAGCCCGGCGGTTATACTGAGTAACGGTTAGTAGACATGACAAAATCGCAGGCAGACATCGAGCGTGCTATCTTGTGGTAGCATGCGATGAGAACTGCGGACATCAATTGAGACTCCAAGCCTTTGGAGCATGGAAGTAGGGGTCTCACATACTATGTCAGGGTCGATCGCCGGTGGAGCGTCGTTTGTAAAAACCGTGAAAGGGTTCCCGCTGTGTGCGACTACCTTGGAGTAAGAGCCGAAGCACCGAACAAGTGGTGTGAAAACTTCATCATCTTTGTAGTGTCGGACGGTCGGGGTGGCGAAACCTGGCTTGGGGGAGGGGATTCTTGTCAAGCCCCTGCAGGTTTCCCTGTCTCGGACGGTCGGAGATCCCGGCAAAACGTTCTCTGTGGTGTGGGAGTGCGCAGGACGCCAAGGGCCCACTATTGGTGAAGCTGAGTGCTCGGCCTCTAAGGAGGCCTGAAAAGGAGCTCAGGATCAATCAAATATGGACGAAAACCCTGCTGTCCCCAATACCACCCATTTCCCACAACCCAAACCATTTTTAACTTCCCATTCCTGCAACCCAACACTTCCTGCTACTTCCCAGGGGAGATTAGGGAAGTGTCCCCGGGCCCGCTCCCCCGGCTGTGGGTCGCTAAAGTAGCTTTTCCCTTTTCTTTTTACTTTTCCACCTACGGGTGGTAAAGTTACAGGTTGCCCACGGGCCTATTCTTCTATTGGGTTAAGCCTGTTGTACGTATGTGGTGCAGGCAGGGGCTTATTATTTTTATTTCCTCTTAGGTCGCCCCAACTGAATCATTGCTACATGCCTGTAAAAGGCCTAGGATGAGGCATAGAAAGCGGTAGGTTGCCCTGACTGAAGTCCATGATGAACAGGGGCCGCGGGATCCAAAAGCGTAAAGAAGGGACCAAAAAGTACCGAGTCAGGACTCGCCCCGGAGGCGCGTTTCCTACCAGGATACGCAAAATACCCTTCACAGTTAACAGCGAGGAGGTAACAGACAAATTTGGAAAGGCAAAACTTCCTCTCTCCCGTGATTGTCCAAGAACAGCACGAGCCACAAGCTCGGTTCCGCGTGACCAGAAAAAAAAAAGAAAAACTAGTCTGTACCCACCTTATGACATTATCACACGGAGGTGTGGTTTAACAGTGTAGCAGAGGTACCAGAATGCACAGAGAATGACGGACTGAACCAGGTAGCGCGTCTCAAGCAGAGGGAGGTCGTATGTCTGCGCCCTTCGCACACGAGCTGTAATGTCTTCGACGACCAAAGACCACACACCATCCCATATTCCAGCACAGTCCTAGGTCACACCTAAAATGCGCACCTGAGCGCACCACTGCAAATGTATTGCAGATGTAATACGGGTCTGGAGAGACCCCACGAAAAAGCAACGACTCTTCGAGTAATTAAGAGCAGCCCTAGACAAGCAGGCGCACTCACGAAAAACTTATAAAGTTTAGAGCAGGCTGCGTTCGTCAGCTAAGTACAGAGTGATGTCGTCTGCATAAGCAGTGACGCGTACCGCTTCGCTCCCTGGCAAAGCCAGACCTCTAATAAGGGAATGGCGATTGGCTGCTAAGAGGAAAGGCTCTAATTCTAAAACAAACAAAAAGGGGGAGAGCGGACAACCATGACGGACGCCGCGGCGAACATCAAATGCTGTAATTTCCCGGGAGGAACAGAGTGCTAGAAATATCCCTGTAAATCTCTTTAATGAGAATCCCGAAAGAAGCTGGGAAGCCGAAAGCATCCAGCGTCCCGTAAATATACTCGTGCTCTAAAAAGTCGAACGCCTTCTCTTTATCAAGGGAAACAAGAAGACTGTGTAGGGTGAGCTCACGGGCTAGTTGGTTATTCATAATAATTTCAACAGCGCATGCTACACAAGGACACAAGATGTGGAAAAAAATTACCGACGATTACGTTACTCCTAATGCGAAATTTGAGCGCAGCAAATAAGCTGTTTCACCTTTTCGATAGATTGAGGCAAAGAAATCGAGCAACACATGTATGCGCTATCACAGAATTTTTTTTTTTAGCAGACGGAGGACTTCCATCGGTCGTCTCGCTCATGGCTCAGAAAGAACTGGCAGATAATTTCGCAGTGGCGAACGGCAGCGGCAATTTCGGCTCGGGCGGTGCACATATACAGATCCGCCGCCACCGATCTGGCTCTCTGATTGCCACCGCACAGGGCGAACGGCAGCGGCAATTTCGGCTCGGGCGGTGCAGATATACAGATCCGCCGCCACCGATCTGGCTCTCTGATTGCCACCGCACAGGGGTTGCATTGGAGGAGGAGCGAAGAAAGGAATTAAGTTCGAGCCGGCGCTTTGACAACCGGAGACTCGCAGGAAGAGGGGGGAGGGGGGCGGCGTGTACACCCAGCGGCAAACGATGGGGGCAGAAGCGCGCGCAGCAAGCGGACAACACGATAAAGGGAGGAGGCAAGAGATAGCAGCGACTGACTGATGCCGCTGACGCCGATAGTGAGTAAACCCCAGCTGCGGTTGAAAGGGGGGCGGAGCTGGTTACGTGGTCGACGCCGACGACAACGCCGACGACGACGCGAAACCCAGGAACGGACGCCAAAGAGCTGCGCTCTAAAACACACACGAGTGCTGCAAACGTTAGACACACACACAGCAGACACAGAGCGCTGCGGACACACACACAGAAGACTGTGCGCGCCGCTGTAAAGTATACGCTAGGATGTCTCGCGTTACAGAAGATAAACTATGTATTTCACTGCCTGGGATGGAGCAAACCTGGTGGCAGGAAATAAGTGACGGGAGGAGAGCCCGTAGATGACGAACAAGTAATTTTGCTAATATTTTGTAATCTAAATTTAGTAGGGTGATAGGGCGCCAATCTGCCGGACATATCGAGAAAGGTGACTTTTTAGGAAGGAAGACAATTCGGCCTCTTTTGAATGATTCAGGAAAGACGTGCTGAGTGAAGCATATTTTTAACACTTCCGAGAAAATGGGGCCTATAATATCCCAGAATTGTAAATAGAACTCCACAGGAAGGCAGTCTGGCTCAGGTGCTGAGCCTCGTTTCAAGGAGTCCAACGACTCCTTGATTTCCTTTGTTGTTGGCAGAGCCATAAGGCCGTCATGGAGTTCAGTGGAAACCTGCGGCAAGACTGCTAAAATGGGTTGGCGAAAACGAGATTGCGACCAACTAGAAGGAGTGACTGAGCAATGCCCCTGAAATGACTAAAAAAGCACTGAAAGTCATGCCACCTGATTGTGACATAGCCCCTGCGGTAGATGTAAAGGCAGGGGCATCTTGAGGGCTCAACAGCTCTTCACACGCAAACCGAAGTACCTCAGTATGAGCAGTCGGACTGCGCCGACAACGCCATGCAGCCGATGTCAAAGAGGAGACACGTAAAAAGCGCTGTAGGCGCTCCGAATGCTCGTCTTTCCATGCGCACATAAGCGACGAAGGCGACGGGGTGCGTTGAGCAATATGCAGCTTCGCCGTCACCACGCGCACCTTATCTAATACGTGAGCCCTAAGGGCTTGACCAGACGCGGCGAAATGGTGATGCCACTGCCCCTTCAGACGGTACCAGTCACCAGGCACGGCCCCAACAACCGAAAAACGCATGACCCGAGTGCTTTAGTGCTGGTGTTGTGAAGGATGCGTACATCCAACCGCAATTGTCTCTTAGGAGATACTGCAGGCGCCGGAAACGCGAGTGATAGAAGAAAAGGCGGTGGTCTGATATGTGCACCGGCGAGGATGGCAGCGTCACTACACTAGCTGCACACACTGTCCGCGAAAGGCTCGTCGGAACGTACGTACTGTCTACCCTACTCGACGATAATCCGCGACGCCAAGACCACACAAAAACGTTGCCATACATAAGCGTCCGTGAGCATGAAATGGCTGACTAGGCGGCAGAACTGGCGGGCATTCCAGCCCGGCCTACCCCTACCAGGGCCCTGCACATCAGCGACAGTATCGAGCACGCAGTTGAAATCGCCCAATATGACAACATTACGCCCTCAAAAAAAAAAAAATACACATCTAAATCTTTAAAGAATGCGTTTACCAAATTAAAATGCGCAGGCGCATAAATGAAAATGGCTCTCAGATGAGGTGCGTTAAACGTGCAGTCGAACGCCAGCACGCGCCCAAGTGATGATGATGATGATGTCCTCAGGCTGAATGGCACATACCCACGGCGGGGGAATGGCCAGGGTGCATAGCGGATACAAACACACTCATGTACAGGGAATGGAGTATATTTAAATTTAAAATTTTGGGACGCAGAGCTAGAATTTGTAGAAAACAAAAAATACGGAGAAATAAAAGTTGTGAATTCACATTCTAGCAGAGGAATCTACCAGATGAATTTATATCATCGTGAATAGAATCGAACACTGGTTTCAGGGCATATCCCTTGGCGCTTGCCCCGAAGGTAAGAGAATCGGAATAGATAGAGGAAGCCCAAGCCGAGCGATGGGGATCTCCAAGTAAATTCCACGGAGAGCAGCTAGCCGCCGGCAGGAGAGGAAATAATGTTCTATAGACTCAATTTCTCCACAAGACTCACAAAGGTTGGATATCGAAAGCCCCGATCGGCATAAATAAAGATTTAGCCGCGGTATCCTGCAGCGCAAAAGGGTCATAGACACCTCACATTGCCTCAAGAACATCGTAGATAACATGATGCTCGCAAGAGGAAGCGGTTCAAAACAAGAACGCCAACGCCGCTAGAACGCGTGCTGGCGTACGAAAAGCAGGCTTCAGCGCCAAACCTACGCTTGAATTTCAACACCTCATTAGCAACCCGAGGAATGAGCGAAGGCGACCACCGCTGCCTGCTTCGAAACACTGCGGAACCCCTGCACGTTAAGAGCAATAATCTGATGGTTGGTCGTTTTGGACATGGAAAATGAATCCTCGACAGTCGTGATGAGTAGGCAATATAAAGCGTGCCGCGAATGGCGCTAAACCACCTCACTTTTTTGCAGAGGCTCGGGCCTGAGGAGGCACGAGGCCTCCTTGGCCGACCAGCAGAATTGTCCGAGTCCGTAATCGACGCATGTGGTCGCTTTAAGCTCCAACTGAAAGCAACCATCTCAAAATCAGACGGCTGTGCGCTAGAAGTGCTGGCGCTCGTCCTCGACGTCAAAGAGGACGGCGACTACACAGGGTCAGCATCTGGAGATGATCTTGGCTCCTGTACAAGCGATGCCGACGACGGCGACTGCGGAGTCGGGACCTCCTCAGGTGTGATGACAGTCTCGTCAATGACGAGGTTGACTGAAGAGGCTGAGGACGGCAAGCTGCTGTCATCACCGTCGACCTCAGCTATGTCGGCGTCCCTGCTCAAAACCGCAACGCTGGCCGCGGGCTGTAGCGCGGGCTCCGAGAGAGGCACGTTATCACCATTAGGGATTTCCAGGGCCACAGTAGGCTCGGCCCCCGTGGCATCAGGGACGCTCGGAGAGAACGAGGCTGACGCAGTAGGCACCTTTACTGTGTGCTCGCTTGGTGCAGTACTGGACGCATCAACTGCAGACACCGGTTCTTCCACGCAGTGATGCTGAGACGCAGCGAAAGCACCCGTAACGGAGTCGGTGTTGGATCCGCCGGACTCTTTGATGGCTTCAACGCCTCCCTGTGCGGCCTGCGGCAGCGCAGGGCGGGCCGCAGCATCCGAGTACGAGGGCTTGATAGCGCACGCCACGGTAGCGTGTGGATCACCACAACGACGACATGGCAGCACGCAACCTTGGCCTTCGTGCCCAAAGACCCCACAGCGGGCGCAGAAAGGAGCCGTGCACTGTGCCCTGAAGTGCGCAGTGGACCCGCAACGCCGACAAACGCGCTGCATGCCCTTGTAGTCACACGTCACACGGTGGCCCGCGACTTTGATGTAGATGGCTACGGGTGACTCCGGCTTTATTTCCATTCGCACATAGCGGGTCCCGGTGGTGATAGTGCGACGCGACCCCATGACGCCGCGACTTATGTGTAGCACCTTGCCATAAGGGGAGGGAGCCTTGGGAAGGGCGTCACTGGGTACACGGGCGCGCAGAAAGAGAAGTCACCTGGGTCACCTGCGGGCTCAGGGGAACGATGGCGACGCGTTCTTTGCCGATGATGAGGCAGGAAGCTTCGACGATTGTAGCCATGGCGGCTTCACTGTTCACAGTTCCTCCGGACTAGCCCCCTCAGGGACGGCGATATCAAAAGCAAGAGCCGTTGTAGGTGGCTGGCTCATCATATTGAGGTGCCCTTCAAACGAAGGATACCTTAACAAAAGAGCACGTCCAAAGGCCGAACACCGACGCAAGCCGGCGGTCGGAACACATACCGAAGCGTTCACCAGCTACCGAAGAAAGAAAGGGGAAGTTTATTGAACAGTGCAAACAAAGAGAGAGAGAGAAAAAAAACTTTATTTCAACAGGAATTCGGGGCACGCCCCAGGGTCCCCGCACGACCCCACTGCACTCAAGTGTTTATGCTCCTAAGGTCCATAACACTGGCAGCCCGGCCGGTGGCGATGGTCTGCATGGCCGGGTCCCCCGAGCGCAGCAGGGTCTCCCAGTCCTCCCAGGTCTTGAGGTTCTCTAGGTCCCGCGGGGGTGGGACCGCCGGGCAGAGGGAAAGGATGTGGAGGGAAGAAGCGAAGGGTTCTGGGCACAGGGCGCAAGCAGGAGTGGGGAAGGAGGGATTATAGTGGGTTAGGGTAAGGGGCGAGGGGAGAGTATGTGTCTGTAATCTGCGCCAGAGTGCTGCGTGTCTGTTATCTAGGGAGGGGTGGGGCGGGGGTTAGAGCTGGCGTGAGGCTCTGTATACCTGGGTCAGCTCACTGACTGAGTGCATGCGCTCCTTCGTGAATCCGCGATCCGAGGCCACCTGAGCCCGGTTTAAAGAACCTCGGGCTAAAAGGTTGGCGGCCTCGTTTCCAGGATTCCCGGAGTGCGCAGGCACCCATATAGCTCCACTTGGCGGGCCGGGGGTGCATCGGGCGAGTCCAGTATGTCAAAAGCAGGGACATGAACTCGGCCTCGAGCAAAATTTAGAATCGCAGTTTTAGAGTCACTTGAAATATACCGGGCTTCCGTGCGGGTGATAGCAAGTGCAATGGCGGCTTCCTCTGCAGCCCCTGGGGAGGTGTCGGGAGGGAGAGGTAGTGTTGCATACACACTCATGACTGAGGGCAAAACAAATCTATACAAAGTGTGTGGCCACAAAGAAACACCATGACCCAGCCTATAGTGAGCAAGGAAGAAAGGCCGAAATGAACCATGACATCAGACGGCGATTGGAACCAATTCCCGTGGTATCTATACTTGAACGCCATCCTATCGAAAGCAACTAGTAATATTGGTTGAGGGCTTAGATCTCTCAGCTTAATTTCTTTAATTTATCTCAGCATAGATTTCTTTTTCTATTCCGACATGTCTTCCACCGGTTAGCACAGGTCTTTAAAACAAATTTTATGAGCGGTGAAATTCCATACCCGGAACGCTGAAGAATGAACGGTTACATCAACATTTTGATCCAAAGATTTGTTTATGAGGAAAGGAAAGCCAGCGGTGTCAGTCTCACATTTAGGGGGCACCTCAACCGCTCCTCAAGGGAATGAGTGAGTAAACTTTATTGTCCAACAGAAAAGGCTTCTTCCTCCCTCCTAGAGGAGAGGCGCCTTGGAGGGCGTCTGAGCGCGCAACATGAGCAGAGAGAGGGAGGAAAACTTTATTGTATGAGGAATTTGGGGCACGCCCCAGGGTCCTCGCACTACCCCACTCCACTCAAGTTTTTATGTTCCTAAGGTCCATAACACTGGCAGCCCGGCTGGTGCCGATGGTGTGCACGGCCGGGTGCTCCGAGCGCAGCAGGGTCTCCCAGCCCTACCAGGTCTTCAGGTTTTCTGGGTCCCGCGGGGGAGGGTAAACATAAAACATAAAAATAAAAGAAAGCTCAACCAGCGAGCGACAGAGTACGCGACCCCACTCGCCGATTCGAACTGGTTGAACCGCTGTAACACGGCGACCAGACAATTGTCTAGCCGGGGCACGTGGCGCCTCTTCCGTGCCCTAATTTTCCCGAGTAAAACTCGCGCCGAGACACAAAAATATCTCCAACGAGCTATTAATAGCTTGGATAGAAATACCTCAAAATTAGCGGGCAAACTTCGCGACCAGTATCTTTGCACTCGACGGAACCCCCGAGGCCCGCGTACTCGTATGCAGGGTTAAGAGAACGCGAAGCTGGATCAGCCATTCCAGCGGCACTACCTGAAGGCGGCCCTGGCCTAAATGAAACGAGGAACGGCACCGAGCCGGGACAAGATAACTATGAAACTGCTTACCAATCTTCCCGACCCCGCGTACGAAACCCTCCTCGCTTTCATCAACTCAATCTGATTTCGTGAGGCACCCGTCCAATAAGAATGGAAGACCGCCCTGGAATGGAAGACCACCCGGCAAAGCCATAAACACAGACAACCCTCACGTCTTGTGCGGCAAAGCTGATGGAAACCATGGTGCGGGACAGGCTGTCGGGAGTTCTGGAAAACAAAAAATGGCTGAGGCTTAACTTGGTTAACCCTGGTCAGATGCGAAGCATATTGATGGCTAGGCTTGGTAATACATGGATTTCCTTGGATGAATACTTGGTCATTTTAATGCAACCACTAGAAGCCTTCGTCGTGGGGGAAGACAACGGCATGGCTACAGCGGAACGCCGACTAACCCCGAGACGCGCGTTGGGTGGGCGCCTGGATTGCCACGGAAGCCGCGTCCGCCTGCCCGGTGGAGCGAGCGTTTCACCTATACCGAGTGTGAACGCGCGTTCGAAATGCGCGGGAATGTCGCTCGAGGACATTCCGGCGTCTGTGCGATGGCATCGTTCTCCCTCTCCCAGCGCGTGACGGCGATCTGCCGTGACGTCATGAGTCACGTGGTATGTCACGTGGTGTGTCGTCACTGTACCACGTGGTCTGCACGGCGTGCAACCATAGGGACGGCACGAGGTGGACCCTCATCTTCCTCTGTCGTGACGTCATGTGTCACGTGGTATGTCACGTGGTGTGACGTCACTGTACCACGTAGTCTTCACGGCGTGCAACCACAGCGACGGCGCGAGGTGGACCCCCGTCTTCCTCTGTCGTGACGCCATGTGTCACGTGGTATGTCACGTGGTGTGACGTCACTGTACCACGTGGTGTGCACGGCGTGTAACCACGGCGAAGGGCGTAGTGTACCTCCGTCTTCCTCTGTCGTGACGTCATGTGTCACGTGGTACGTCACGTGGTGTGACGTCACTGTACCACGTGGTGTGCACGGCGCATAACCTCGGCGAAGGGCTGTAGTGTACCTCTGTCTTCCTCTGTCGTGACGTCATGTGTCACGTGGTATGTCACGTGGTGTGACGTCACTGTACCACGTGGTGTGCACGGCGCATAACCACGGCGAAGGGCTGTAGTGTACCTCCATCTTCCTCTGTCGTGACGTCATGTGTCACGTGGTATGTCACGTGGTGTGACGTCACTGTACCACGTGGTGTGCACGGCACGTAACCACGGCGAAGGGCTGTAGTGTACCTCTAGTAATATGCTTCGCATAAAATGCATTCGCAGACACCATGTTCGGTTTCCGGCTGCACCGGTCTGCGCAGGATGTTCTGTTTCAACTCGACCGAGAAATACTGAACCCTCTCGAATACCCCTTCAATGATAACGCAGTACTCGCCCTAGCTTTGAAGGGGGCTTTCGACAATGTCACACACGAAATTATCCTACATTTCTCCCAGACCAACTGTGGACATAACACCACTCAGTATATCAAGGAATTTCTCTCGGATCGACAATGTCTCATCCAAATTCAAGGCGAACACGGCCCCTAACAACTGTGAACGAGAGGAGCACCACAGGGCACGGTTCTCTCGGCGTACTTTTTAATCTGGCCATGATGAAACTACCGGCTCAGCTGCCGCAGGTCGGAGGCGTCCAGCATGCGCTGTATGCTGACGACATAACCATCTGGGCCAAACATGGATCAGTTGGAGACATTGAAGCCAATCTGGAAAAAGCGGCGGAGATCTGGGACGCCTACGCCCACCGCTGTGGCCTTCGATGCTCTCCGTCAAAATTGGAATTTGTGCACACTCGCCCATCGCCTAAGTGCTCCACCAAAGTTGAACTATCTCTGGCCAGTGGCCCGATACCCGAACACGTTCAGATTAGAGTACTTGGTCTCTTTATCCACAAACATCGACGGGTCGATACAACAAAAGCCAAATTGCGCAAAGTGGGGGACCAGGTTGGCCGGATGGTCCGTCGGGTCTCCAACCAACGCGGGGGGTTACGGTGCAAAGACGCCTTGCGGCTGGCGCATGCCTTTGTGACCAGTCGAGTACTCTACTCGACTCCTCACCTTCATTCGCGGAAGGTTGACGAGAACGCCCTAGAGGTGACACTCAGAAAGAGTTACAAGCGTGCCCTCGATCTCCTGGAGAGCACGTCCAACCAGTGCCTCATGGCCCTGGGGATGGTAAGCACTTTCGCGGAGCTCCGGGAGGCACACTTGACCAACGAATACACAAGGCTTTCAAAGATGCCGTCGGGACGGCGCCTATTAGCCCGACTACACTCCACCACCCAACACTGACGGAAGAGCGCGTACGCATCCTCGAAGTCTGAAGATACGCCCTGCAAGTGCGTCCTCTTCCGGCCGAAATGACACGTGATGACCACAGTGGCAGGCGCCTTGCATGCACGGAGGCACTGACCCGGCACTGTGGAAACAAACGCGGAATCGTCCACGTGGGTGCCTCCGGCCCTCACCATGGGGGGTGGTACACGGCCGCATGCTTTCCACCAAAACGTCGCGGTGAACGGCCTAAAATTCCGAGCTCAAGGCATAACACATGCAGAGGAGGTTGCTATTGCGCTAGCCGCCGCAGACCAGGACTCGCGAGTCATCATTAACGACTCTAGAGTGGCCAGGAGAAATATTAAACAGGGATACATTCCCTTCTTTGCGTATCGCGTCCTTCAGAATAGTGACTAGCTCGGGGCCAACCGCCTTGAACGATCGTATGGGCTCCTACTCACATGGGCCTCAAAGGCAATGAAACGGCAGGAACGGCAATGAAACGGCAGGAGGAACGCACACTCCTCCGTCTTTACACGAAAACACTGCTGTGCCCGGCAGTTTTAAAGCACTTTGATCCTGCATGTACAGGAAATTGTCCGTACTGTGCGGAGAAGTCTTCGGACATCTTCCACATCTTGGGACATCTTCCACCCAACTCCATCCGGGAGGACTGGGCGGTAGCCCTGCTAAGCTGCTCCGACCTGGTGAGCCGGAAGGCCTTGGTCGAGCGCGCCCGAGCCGCAGTGGTCGCCAATGGGCTCCTGTACTGAGGAGCGCTCCTAGTGGTTGTGAGAGGTTGCCCTTTCCGCGATACCTCAAACTTCCTTCCTATTGTGTAACAATAATAAAGTCTTTCAGACAGACAGACGGGGGTGCCTTGGGCCAGGTGCGAATGGTGGTAGTGAAAAACTTTATTATTGGCGGAGCCCTAATAGTTACAATTTCATAGGTGGGCTGGCTCCTGGTCGTGGGAGGTGGCCGGCAGCCCGTGACTGACGGCGATCTTCTCTGCCCACTGCAGCAGCCTCAGTTGCGAGGTCGAGTTGGAGCTAGAGACCACGACCTCCCACCCCTCCGAGTCCGCGAGGGCCCACTGGGCTGGTGTTTGCAGCTGTCGGCAGATGAACATGATTTGGCCAAATGTGGCATCTACTTAAGATGCTGGCCGAAATGCCTTGGATCTCCGCGGCCTCTTCAGCCAGTCGGACCTCTAGCAGCTGGGGCTTCGGAATTTCGCTTTCCAGCAAGGCCTCCCAGGATTCCCTTCTTTCAATCTTGTTTGCGCTGTCGGGGGAAACAATCCCATATTATGTGGTTCAGAGTAGCCCTCTCTCTGCAAACCCTGCACCTGTCATCTTCAAATCTGGCAATATATATTGTACAAGACCGAATTGGGATAAGTATCTGTTTGCAGACGCCTCCATGCCATCATCTGTTTACCGTCTAGAGTCTTGTCTTGAGAGGGTAGTTTCAGACGGTGCCTTCTATGATATTGCGTCCCCTCATAATACGACAGCAGACGCCCTTCTTTGTGTTAACCGTCCTCTGCTTGCTCTTTCCGACCTGCTCTGCAGTAGAGATCTCGAGCCAGGTTGTGACCAACCTCGTTCCCACTTACACATTGGTGCGCTGGGTCCAAATCAACTTAATTGTCCAATCCAGCTGTGTTTCTCATAGAATTTTGAGTGCCATGAGAGCTATCCTCCTGCTACCAAAACTGTGAATTGCAGTTTTACTGTCGCCCAACACATAAGTGGCTTTTGTGCTGACGCAAGCAAGAGCAATTGCAACCTCCTCTACCGCATCAGTATCATCAATCTTAACCGATAGAGCCGACATCGGGCGCCATCCTCCCTCCATAACTGCCGTTAAGGTGCCTTCTCCTTTTTTCCGCCCGCCACATCCACAAATGCGACCTGCTCCCTCGGATTCTTTGAATATATGCGGGTGCATGTTTCTCGGCAATGGGGGAACTCTAAGAAGCTCTCGTGCTATCCATCCTATGGTGGCCTGGCTGTACCTTCCCCTATCCGGATTCAGCTCCGCTTCTTCCAGAATTACCCTCCTCACTCTTGTGGTTCTGAGCCTTTCTAACTGTGAGACATTTACCGCCTCAATCAGTTCCGCCAAAGCATTATGCATTCCTATAGTCAGCAATCTCTCCGTCGTCGCCGTCATAGGCAGCCCAAGAGCCCTCTTGATACCCTTTATCTTGAGCCAATCAATTTTCCCCTTTTGTGCCGCCTTTAAGTTCAAGTAAGGCATCGCAAAGCTCACCCTACTCGTTATAAAGGCCTGAACCAATTTAATCAAATTCTCCTCTCTAAGGCCCCCTTTCTTACTTGAGATTCTCATAAAGGGTCCCAACATCTGCATGACATAGCCTTCCAGCTTTTGAATGCGGCTTATTTCTAAGCGCCCTGCCATTGTATAGGAATAATTCAGACTTTTCCAGAGAGCACTCCAGCCCCCTTTCCGCCGCGAATGTTACAATACAGTCGGCTGCCGCCTGAAGAGTTCGTTCAGCCTCTCCATCACTGCCCTTATCCATCCACAAATTAATGTCATCTGCATACATGCTGAGTTTGAGATTCGGGTTACCAAGCGCCTTTAGCTGTCCTGGCAACTTCCTCAAGATCATATTAAACAGTAGTGGCGACAGAACCGTCCCCTGCGGTGTCCTCCTACTTCCTAGCTGGATCACCTCCGAAGTGTTCTCCTGAAACACTACCTCGGCTCTCCTTTCTCTTAAGAAATCTCCGATGTAATTGTAGGTTCTTACACCGACTCCTACCTCATTCAGTCCCTTTCAAACAATACACTACTATACAATGCAATACAATAAAATTTATTAACCACTTTTTCTTGCATATAAGTCTGCTAGTCAGCCTAGTCACATAGCACTTGTTGGATGACCTGGCAGTTGGTGGATACATCGTCAATAAATTTGTCATCCAAAGCATTGATCAGATAGCAGAATTCTGTCCTGCCCGTCACGAAAAAAATGAGAAGAAAAAGGAAAAATTGGCAGAGGCTTAGCTTGGTTAAGCCCGGTAGGTTGCGAAAGCAAACGAGGCCTTGGTCGAAACACCTTATATATACGCATACACTCGTAATCTTCTCTCAGAGGGAGGAAGGGAAGAGAGAGCAGCAGCGGCGTGGTTACCCTGGGACCGCGCCGACGAGCCGATCTGGGGGCCCTTTTTCTCGCAGCTGGTATGACGTCACCACAGCGAGCGCCTCCTCGCGGCTGCGGCGCGCAGTAGATGCGCGGAGCGCCGTGGTTACCCTGGGGCCGCGCCGACGAGCTGAGCTAGTCTCCAGTTTTTCCTCCGTTCGGTGTGACGTCACTACGGGGGTCGTCTAAAGGTAAAACGTGTTTACCGCCGGGACAACGCTGAGGGCGCAAAACCTAGCGTAGTATTGCTTTCGCAATAAAAAGCCCGTAAGACAAGATAAGCACATCTAAGAAGGCAAGAGACATGAAGTATGCAAATAGGTTTGGTTTGGTTAGTGGGGTTTAACGTCCCAAAGCGACTAAGGCTATGGAGACGCCGTAGTGGAGGGCTCCGGAAATTTCGACTACCTGGGGTTCTTTAACGTGCACTGACATCGCACAGTACACGGGCCTCTAGAATTTCTCCTCCAAAGAAATTCTAGCCGCGGCGGCCGGGATCGAACCCGCGTCTTTTTGGTCAGCAGCCGAGCACCATAACCGCTGAGCCACCGCGGCGGCGTATGCAAATAGGAACTGTTCACAACTGCAAAACCATAAAAAATGTCATTCTTGCGTTGTTGCTAAGCACCACTTCCTTATGCTTTCCACCATTGTTTTCCTTTGTTCAATACTGTACAGGTCGTCATTAAGTTCGTTAAATAGCGCGGGGACATAATAGTTTCTAGGTTTTTTCCCGTAGTTCGTGAAAACTCGTGGCTTAATGTATGTTTCTATTTTCCTCAGAGGGGCTTCTTTATGTTCAGGTACTTTGAAATCACTTGCGAAATAGTGCCTCGTAACTACTGAAAACCGAAAGATTTCGCGTACCTTGATATGCGTTGTTTTGAGTACTTCTCTTCTGTGGAGGCCGTGCGTAAGTCTGTGCCGTAACTGATACTATTTACTATTCTTTTTATTATAGTGTTTAGCATTAGGGAAGGCCTTCTTTAGATCCCGCCCTAAAATGAGCTTCTCATGCTTTATCATAGAACTCACAATGTCATGGGTTTACATTTGTGTTTTCAGGGAGCCCCTACTCCAGTATGTGTTAATGCCGTGCCGGTGTGTGCTTCTACTCACCGAGATGCAAGTGCCAGCGAGTGTGTTTGTGTGTGTAGACATCACCCATGAAACTCATTGTATTATGCCATCACCAACCTTCATTCGCACTTTACCTTTCTTCCCTTTCCCCTGTGTGGAGTAGCAGGCCAGGGCCATGTCACCACAGGCCGACCTCTCCATTTTTTCCTCTCATTAGAATTCCTTTCTCTTTTACAATGTCATGCCTCAGGAGCAGCATAACATCCTGCGTGCTAAGATGCGGTCTGAAACCAAAAATTTCTTCCTGCCATAACCCCTTCCTCTTCATACGAGACAGCCAAGTCTGCAATACATACTCCATCAATTTTCCGATGCACAGGGTCAATGGGATTGGCCGAAGATTTCCTATTAAAGGTTTCTTTCCTGCCTCCGAAACTAGTATCACTTTGGCCATTTTCTACTGATCCGGAATTCTCCCCTTAAACCAGGATAAGTTCATAAATCTAGGTGGATGTTTGGGCGAGTTCGTTGCTCATGATGAAAAACTAGCGCTCGAGACGAGGACACAACACAAGCGCATGTGTTGTCGTCTTCGTTGTGTCCTCGTCTCGAGCGCTAGTTTTTCATCATAAATCTTGTAATATCCCTAATAGAGCTATCATCTATACTTCTTAGAACTTTGTCAGCAATACCAACCGGCCCTGGTTCCGACCTAACTTTAAGTTTAACTGTTTCGGTCCTCTTCACCACCTCAGTAAAATATGAATCCAATGCCCGATTTTCCTCCCCCTTCTAGTCTGGAAGCTGTAGCCAGCTGGTCTTTCCTATATATGTCTCCACCGATTTTTCCGCGAGTACCTGATCACTAAGATCACCCCACACAATGTCATTGGCCATGTTTACCCTCGCCTGCCCTTTTGTTTTCTCCGGGTCAAGCAAGTGCCTTAACAACTTCCAAGACTTAGGGAGACACATGCCCGTCTCCATCCCTCACATTTACAGTACCATTCCTGTTCGCACAGCTTGAAGGCATAGTCTTCAGTCTATTTGGTAAGTCTGGCCAAGCGCCTTTTCTGATTGCGCTTCTGCCTGCCTTGACTCTTCAGATGGCGCTCCATGCTCTCTTTGGCCTCCCGCATATGCTGCAGCCGACTGTCTGCAACATCCGGTGCTATCTTCCTCAATTTGCTTAGTAGCGCCCTTGACATCCTGTCTGAGGTTGTCAAACCACAGCGCATAGTCTAGAACTTCGTGCTCGTCATCTCTGTTGATTCTGTCTCCCTGAAGCTATCCCATAAACGGGCCTTCTTTCTTACCTTTCAAATCCGCACTATCTGCACACAGCGATCCCTTCCAAGGTTTTGCCCAGTACTGCACCACTCCCATCCCCCTATGTTCCTGTTCAACGCAAGATCTGGAGATGAGTCTTTGCACACTATATTACCCTCCCGCATTGAGAACTCCGGATTTGTCTTGAGATTTAATCCCAAATTGTGATAATCCTCTTATAAAATTCACCTCTTACTTTGTGCTCTATCATACCGCCCCTCAGGGCGATATGCGTTAATGACCCCCACGACTGTCAGGGGCCGTTTCCCCTCTACCTTCAGGGGGAAAGGTAGTGTTTGTGGGAAGGCATCCATGAAGGTGAATATATCGTATGCTCGAATCCCTGCCTCAAGCCTGCCTAATACTTCACTAACATACGCAAGCTATATGCATCGAAGAATAATATGACACGAAATTAAACGTTGGACAACAAGCGATTGCGTCACAGTTTTGGCCTGAATATTGCCGGCAAAACTGGCGTTCCATTGAAGTCGGCCAGTGGAAAGTATATATAGATGAACAATATGGATATAAGAACTCCAGGTGGCCCAATTTTCCGGAGCCTTTCACTATGGCGTCCCCCATAGCCTGAGTTGCTTTCGGCCTTTAAGCCCCCATAAACCATGTACGCTTTCAAATCGCTGGTATTTTCAGTACCATTTGCGAGTATACATACAAGCACATGGCGCGGGCTTTTATCCTAATGGGAGTAGTAATGCTTTCGCATTAATAAAATTGTGGAGACACATAACACTTCTTACGAGTGACACGCGAAAGCCTTAAAGTGCTATGTCATGGTAATTTGCAGAACGAATATGAGTAATGCGTCATGACTATGCATACTTTGCACAAACTCTATACACCTTACATATCGTTACTGGCAAAGTGTTGGGTCATGATACATTGCAGAACAACTGAGTCAGGAGTCACGAGTATGAAATAAAAGTCATGTTTTCATAGGTCATAGTGTGACGTTTCACCATTCATGACTATGCCTGTTCGATTACATATGTTGTGACATTCGGTGAATTCTGTGTCCAAGATGGCTTTGGCGGAAGCCAGGTTTCTTGATAGTAGCATATAATGCTTTCAGGATAACCGGGAATTATTTACGAGGAAAACGGTGTTTCGCAGGGCGGGTTTCACGTCCCCAAGAGATGTATGGACTACGAGAGACGGCGTAGTGATGGGCATGTGTTTAATTTTTGAAGCACAACCAATACTAGCATTTGGTGCCAATATGATGGCGTGAATGTATAGGTCCTGAGAAGGGTGGGCTCCAATCGCAGCTGGCGTGAGCCCTTGCTGGGTTACAATTGCTGTAGCTGTGGCTTGATAAAAGCAGCCCTTTTGTTAAGCCGGATGTCTATCTCTGACAAAAAAAAAGACCACGTGATGGCCCGCAAGAAATGTGGACAAATTTCCGCGGCATCATACGCATCTATCCAGCTGTCTGGGTAAAAAGGAAAATAATTTATTGTGAGGGAAGAAGAAGGGGTCGAATCAAAGCTGGTAGAACCTTCAGTCTAAGACCGCAGTCGATCTGGCCGACGCCGCAGAAATTGAAATGAGCGCCTGCTGCTCCTCGGTGGTGGAGCTGGACACCCGCACCTTCCACAACTCCAATGCCGCATTGGCCGTCTCTAGGTGGTGCGTGAGCGCGACAGCGCTAAGTAGCACGTGTCACTGAAAAGCCGGTGTCCCCGTTAGGGTTGTAAGACGACCACCTCCAAATAAAAAATTTCGTGCAGATAAGGGGTATCCTACCGAGTCTTTCAGATTGCGATTCGCTCACGCGCAGAACACCCTTCGAAGGCTCGTTGGTTCGAACGGAATAAAAGTGGACCTCGTGATTACGTTGTGGTCTTCGTGATGTGTCTCTGTGTAGTGATGAGTAATTAGGAGTATGTGAATTTCGAAACGGGGCACAGTAGCAATCGCGTTATATTCTATAAAGCATTTCAGTTGACTGCCATGAGCTGTGGCAGAGCTCCGCCACCGATGTTGTAGAGATGAAAGGTTCTAGAGGAACTGAAGAAACTGTCTGATGGTCAGTCACAATTAATAGTCGAGGTCCAAGGTCTTAGAAATCAACTTACAACTACGGTACAAGCTATTTCTGATCTTAGTAACAGGTTATCCGCCCTAGAAATTCATTATCAAGATGTTGTAACCCTACGCACCGACATGGATACGATCTGCGCTAACACTACCCAAACAGCCAAAGAAATCAGAGGTATAGAAGCCCGTTTGGATGACGCCGAAAATCGCTCGCGACGCAACAATTTAATCTTTTACAACATTAAAGATGAGAATACATCTGAAACATACTCGGAATCTGAAGAAACAGTCCTCCGCCTCTGCCGTGATCAGTTAGATCTATCCATTGACCCTAAAGAAATTGAAAGGGCTCATCGTCTCGGGCGTCATTCTCCTGAGCGGATTCGACCCATAATAGTGAAATTTACATTTTTTAAAACCAAGGAGATGATTCTTTCAAATGGCCATAAGTTAAAAGGCACCGATTACAGCATAGGGGAGGACTTTTCACGCCTTGTCCGAGAAGCGCGAAGGCACCTCGTAAAGTTTGCCAAAGCTACTACCACTAAATTTTCCTTGCGCTACAAAACTTTGTGCATCGGTTCTAAACGCTATGCATTCGACGAGTCATCACAGTCTGTACACGAAATCTCATAGCATAAGTCTTATCGTCGCGCCACTACTAATCTTCCTTGTAACAGCCCTCGCGGTAAACTTCCAAATCTTCCTTTTTCTGTTATCTTTACCAACATACGTAGTTTCCTTCCCAAGCGTGAACACATTTGTAATCTTGTTTCATCATCTTCCAGCAATATACTTGTACTAACAGAAACGTGGCTAACAGACGACGTCACCGATCCGGAAGTTTTAGCTGATTTACCAAATTTTAACATTTTCCGAAAGGACCGCAAAGGTTTACGAGGAGGAGGTGTTCTTATTGCCACTAACCAGCTGTTGCCTTGTTCTGTCATTAACATCCAATCAGAGCTTGAAATACTTTGGATAATCTGCCGTTCCGTACCACAAATCGTCATACTAGGCGTCTGTTACCGGCCCCCCTCCAGTAGTCCAATCTTTTCCTCAAAGTTAAGCGATAGTCTAAATCAAATAACTAGCAAATATCCCAACGCGCGCATTCTTCTTTTCGGTGATTTTAATTACCCATCCATTGACTGGCTGAACCGAACACCAACAGGCAATACTGAAATGACGAACTTTGTCGACGTTTGTTTGAATTTCAATCTTACCCAGTTAGTAACTGAACCCACACGCGTAACACGTGAATCCTCCAATATCCTGCACCTCATTCTAACTAACCACCCGGAAAGTTTATCATCACTTACTTCTCTCCGCGAAATTAGTGACCACAAAGTTTTACACGTCACTTTCACCTTCATCCCCCAATCGCGCTTAACATTCCCTAAAACGATTCGCCTTTATGACAGAGCGAATTACGAAGAAATCAATAATCATTTAATAGCGTTCTTTCCTAACTTTGATACAAGTTTCGATGATCGATCAATTGAGGAAAACTGGCTTATCTTTAAAACTAAAATTATAGAACTTACAGCGAAGTTTATTCCCACCATCACATTTCGTGCCAATCCCAACAAACCATGGTTCACAAAGCATTTGAAAACACTTGAAAACAAAAAGAAGAGATTTTTCCGTGCAGCTAAACGTAACCCGAGTGCATGCGCATGGAAGAAATATTACGAAGCCGAGTCAACATACCTGCAGTCTATCCATGATGCCAAACGAACATTTTTCCAAACTGACCTCCCCAAGATTCTAACAAATAACCCGAGAAAATTCTGGAAAGTATTAAACCCCGAACAGGCGCCGGTCATCACACTTGCTAACCCGCTTGGTGAGATGACCAGTGGCATTGAATGTGCTAATATTTTTAACGCCGCTTTTTCATCCGTTTTCACACACGAAACTGATATGCCACTTTGTACCGTAACTGACAACCTGAGTTCGCATATGCCTCCAATCATCTGTTCTGTGCACGGCATTATATCTATCATTGAAAATATCAAGATGTCATCTTCTGCAGGTGCTGATGATATCACCCCCAAGTTCCTAAAAAATACTTGCCATGCTTCCGCAGCGTATCTGTCAAAACTGTTTGCACAATCACTTTCCACAGGTAACATACCCAGTGATTGGAAGGTGGGGAAGGTTGTTCCGGTTTTCAAATCAGGTAACAAAGAATCACCCCTTAATTACCGTCCCATCTCTTTAACAAATGTGCCATGCAAAATCATGGAACATGTCATTTATACTCATATAATGAACTTTCTTGACTCTATAAATTTTTTTCATCCTGCTCAACACGGTTTCCGTAAGAACCTATCGTGCGATACACAGTTGGCTATTTTCATCCATGACCTGCATGTGAACCTCGACTGTAACCTACAAACTGACGCAATATTCCTGGACTTCGCGAAAGCATTTGACAAAGTACCCCACAAACGCTTACTACTAAAACTGTCCTGGTTAAACCTTCATCCTAACATATTACAGTGGATAAGCGAATTCCTGGCTAACCGCACCCAGTTCATTAACGTTAATAATCAAGCCTCTAGCTCTGTTCCGGTAACATCAGGTGTCCCGCAAGGATCAGTCCTTGGTCCGCTATTATTTTTAATATACATTAATGACCTTCCAACGCATGTCTCTTGTAACGTCCGTATTTTTGCCGATGACTGTGTCATCTATCGCACTATCAACAACGCCTCTGATCAGTTCGCCCTCCAGAATGACTTAATCAGCATACAGGACTGGTGTAACAACTGGCTCATGGAACTAAACCCCAATAAATGTAAAGTCGTGTCATTTCACCGAAAACGTAATCCTGTCCTCTTCTCCTATAAAATCTCGCATGTCACGGTAGAATTAGCTCAGACTTACAAATACCTCGGAGTAACATTGTCCAATGATCTAACCTGGAACGCGCATGCCACTAAAATCATATCATCCGCTAACAGAAGCCTTGGATTCTTAAAACGACATCTACGTCATGCGCCACAAAACCTAAAATTGCTTGCCTACAAATCACTTGTCCGTTCTAAATTAGAATACGCCTCTGCTATTTGGAGCCCTAACCAAAATTATCTAATAAATTCCCTAGAATCAGTACAAAATCGAGCCACAAGATTCATACATTCGTGCTATTCATATAATGTCAGCATATCAGCACTAAAAGCAGAGGCAGGATTAACATCCCTGGCTTGTAGGCGTCGTATTACTAGTATGTGCTTGTTTCACAAATTTTATTTCAGCTCACTTCGTCGTCCTCCCTACATCAATCCGCCGGAACCCATTTCCCTCCGCATTGGTCATCCCCTTCAAGTAGCCCGGCCATGTACGCGTACAACTACATTTGCATCGTCATTCTTTCCACGCTCAGCCAAGGACTGGAACAGCCTTCCGCACGACATCGCCGCAATCACCTGCCCATCAACATTTGCGAACTGTTTAACTGCTACCTTTAACAGCGAATAATATTATTTGTATCTTCCGTTTTTCCTTTGTTTATTTAATCTGATTTTTCAATGTAACCCACCCCTTATGTAATACCCCCAATCCTGGGGGCCTTTAAGGTAATAAAGTGAAGTGAAGTGAAGTGAAATGCGAAGCGCTTGCGCTGTAATACGATAGGTAGTGTTACGAACGTGCTCGGTTTGAGTGTGAGTTTCAAAGCGGTGGAGCTCTACGTTCCAGAGCGACTCAGGCTATGAGGGACATGTTAAACCTGGAAAGCGCATAAAAACAACGGACAACAGATGTCTAACCAACTCGCCCAAACGCAGCCACTATGAGGGACGCCGTAGTGAAGAGATTCAGAAATTCCAGCGGCATGGGGTTGTTTAACGTGCACTGACATCACACAGGAGTTGTGCATTTTAATTTGTAGGACCGCAGACGAAGCCTTTGAAGACGTCAACTGGTCCAAATGCGGAGCCCGGTGATAACACGGTGGTTTCGCCCCTGCCAGCGGCAGCGTGGGTGGAAAACTCTGCGACATCTTTGTACTTCAGACTGGCAGGCGGCAGCGACCGGACCTGTGTGCGTCATGCTTTGTGCGTGCGCCAGCTATAGCGATGTCAAGGCACCCGCACCGCCCGAGCGCCCATGATGTACGCGCCTGTGGGGTGTGATCAACAAATGCGCCGCCAACCGAGACGCAGACCTTCATTACGGATTCTCTATCTTTCCACTTTCACTCTAAACTTCCTCCCGTCTCTCACGGTATGGTTGAGGTGTCCACCGATATGCGAGGCAGTTACTGCGCCTTTCGTTTTTTGTAAAATCAATCGGAACAGAGACCCGCAATGGCCAATTCAGGGAGGAGACTCAGTGCAGCCCATTCGTGATCTCTTCGGCGGCTAATGACGATAGATGTAGAACATTTATTGCCAAGCAATGCAGAAGGGGGAAATCCTGCCCCCCCCCCCCTTACGTGGCACGAGTTAGCCCTTAGGGGGCTGCCCTTAAAGGGCAAAGAACAGTCCTTGGAGGGCTATTGGCTTTAAAGCATCGGTAATTATTCGGCGCTGATCAGCAACAGCAGAGCTCGCCAGGAGAGTCTCCCAGTCTGACTCCGGTGTGGTAAGGTATGGAGGGCGTGGGAAGGGAGGGCATGCGAGGAGGATGTGAATAAAGTCTTTCGGTTTCCCGATGAGCTTACATGAGAAGACGAACTGATCGGGGTAGCGGGCATGAAGGAGAAAAGGGTAAGGAGCAGTACGGTTCTGGAGTCGGTACGAGTGGGAGGCCTGGGTTAGGGTTTGGGAGGGATCCGGCACCAGATATCTCGGTAGTGGGTAAAGATATCTCTGAAGGTAAGCAGATGATCCTGGGATGGCGGAGGGGTCCCCTCCAGCCCGGAAAGGTACCTCGGGCGGGGGAGTGGACCTCCTCATAACACGGGAGGCTTGCGTGTCTGGGGTCCATATAGGGGTTGCGACGCGGGGGGGGGGGGGATGCTAGAAGCTTAGAAGCCGAGCCGCGGAGCGGGATATTAGGCCTTTGGAGAAATTGGATAGGGCGCATTTTGAGGCAGAGAGAACGTTTCGTGGCAGAGGTGGAGATGAGAGCGAGCGCAAGCTAGCCCGCGCCAAAGCACCGCACAAGCTGTACGGCGACAGTTTTGAGGTAGCCTACGTGGACATGGCAACGTACTCGTCGGGCTCCCGGATGGTCCTCGCTGTCGCTAACAATGCGACCCGGTTACTCGTATCAGTTTCCATCGCCACAGGCTCATCACAAGTTGCAGAGAAAGCAGCCATTCCGCCAGCTCTCATCAAGCGGCAGGTGGGCTCTTTGAGCGGTCTCTTAGCGACTCCGAGTGGTTTGTTCAATGGGCAATACGTCACGCCGAGCGCATGATGGCGATCCGTGAACTCCCTGGCAGCGCTGCAATACGCTTCCGCGTTCCACTCTAAAAGACGAAGATTAAGCGTCCTCGAATTTTTGAGATGGAAGCCGAATTTCCTGTGCTGTATTGTTGAATGGGGTAGCGAGAATTATTAAGCATTCCAGCTCTTTGAAGCTTAGCCGTGCACCGTATTTAGCCAATATATTCTACAGCATAGAAAGCTATGTATGGGATGGAGTGCAATAAAAAACGTGTAATTACCTAAAATTAGCTCATCTACTTTTCAGTTTTAATTTCGGGGGCAAATGCGAAATTGAGGTCCGTCAGCATTGATGGCGAGCTTAGTTTTTTAATTTTCTTATTCTGCGATGGGGTTTAAATAACCGAATGTTAAACTTTTGAATTTGAAAAGTTCAATCCAGGTCCGGCCAGGCCAGGCGATACAATGTATTTTCCGGCCTAGCACGGCTCGCGGCTTTCCTAGAGCCATTCCGTTCAATGAAGCAGGCAAGGTCATTCTGTATCACATGGCCAAGACACTCTCTAGGGGGCGCCAGCTTCCGGCGTAATTCGATAGCGCGTTTCTCGGGATAGACATAGGTGTTTGAGTATTCCGCTACGGTATAAGACTGTGATGGCGCCAAATGACTCCCAAGTTGATGTTTTGCTGGTAGAAGTTGCTTGGCGACGTGGGGACTGGGAAGTAGGAATCCTTGGGAATGTTCCTTCGTAAATGACGTGTCATCAGCAAGCTATGAGCGGCCGCAGTCATATGGCTACAGGTTAAGTACAACTGCCACTGCGAAGTCTCCACACCATCGGGCGATGTAGCCTGAGAGTTCTTGGATCATGTTCCGCCCATCTATGCGCTTTGATTTCAGGGTGCAGGGCTTTGCCTGCTGGCCTTCAATTAATTCTGCCTTGCACCAGCTACGGCCGCCTTCATCCACAAACCACACAACTTCATCTACAAACCCTGCTCCCCGACATCCCCTTCCAGATAGAGCTTCTCTTGAAAAACATTACATTACCATAAGTGAACACCGGTCATCTGTTATCGATTTTACATGTCTTGCCAATGTCCGTGCGTTCTTCCTGATTTCAGTTAGAAAGAGCATAACTAGCGTTTGTTTTTTTATCCACTCTATATGCCTGTCTCGTTTATGTCACTCCGCATTGCTTTCTCTTCCACAGCTCGTAGCGTCGCCCGTGATTTATTCTCGGGTACTTTGCTTTCTTTCGCTTCCAAGGTATGAATTAAAACAGCCTCATAAGGATGGCTCCTCAGATGTTCGCTGTTTAAAAAACCTGGTTTGTAACCGAAACGACGCCTTTTTTTGCACAACTGTTGTAAAAGTCCCTAAATAAGTAAAATTCCAACAATAAATATAATTACCAACAACATGCTTAAGTTTTGGGGTGTGGTTTATGCAACTGCGTCAAGCAGCTTAAGTCGCTTCCAGTTCTTCGTAGTATATGGAACCTAACAACTCAGAAAATGTGTGGGCAAGGCTTGTCTGCTTGCAGTAGCTCGAGTGCTTCAGAAATGCTCTTGTTTCTCAGAACCAAGAACGTGGCGAGAGCAGGTAACTTGTCCTACCAACCATAAGCATATATGTAAATCCCGTGCCCAGCTCATGGTCCACGTGATTTCTTTCCCTTTCGACAGGGTATTAATTGATGCGACTCGGCGTGTCTGAATGAATGACTGACTGAGCGCAGGTACAACGTGTATTTGTGCCGATCTTGGTCCCGATCCATTCATGAGGGGCATGTCAATAGTTTTTAATAGTGTTATCTCTTAATACTTACGTTTGTGAAGGGCGCGTGCGTGAAATAAAGTCAAATTGATTAAAACAATTGCCACGTGACCACACTATATCAGATAGCAACAGTGGGCGCGTAAATTGATAGCTATGCCTTAGATCCGTTATACTATATATTCCAGAGTAGTGGCCATCAAAGTGGGAAACCGCACCTCCTCCCCCCCCCCCCCCCCCCCCCATGACCACCATTTGCATGGTATCTGGGGCCAACCCCTTTGACGCAGAATGTTCGAAGTGGTGTCAAATGACTTGGCCTGTTCCTGAGGATGAAATCACTAGTTGAGATGAAGCCCGAAATATGTGCGGGATTCGCAACGTCGACCTTTCCGCCCTCAAGGCGCGCGTGCCGAGGACTTTCAGACGGCCATTACGGCCGTATCGTTGGTCGCAGGGGGTGCCGGATGGTGCCAAGCGATTCATTGGGTTAATATGCACAGGTTTATAAAATATATGAACTTACATAATGAGGGAAGACACCAGATATAGCGAAGGATGGAGAGAATCGCAATAGTAGAGCAAAGTTCGTTGGAGGCAGATATCTCCTAAGTGCGGAAAGCGGAAGCCGTTTGCGACTCATTGCACTGATCTGTATTTCCCGCGCTTGAATTCATTTCATCACAGAGAAGTAGAGCGTGGCGAGAGGAAGCGATGACGTCACGTTGTGCATTCGCAGCGGGTCGGCAGTTGTTGCTTGGCGGCGGATCACACTTCTTTGACGTATTTTCTGCTGATATGACGTCATCTTCTAGTTTTCGTCACTTTTGAGATATTTTTACCAAATTATAAATCTTTCGGTGATCTTAAGTAGTAATTACTCTAAATAACATATTTTTCAATCTATTTTGACACAAATCCGGAGTTCTTCTGCCCATTCTGTGATAATTTTCACTATGCTGTGTCAACTTCCGGTATATGTGATTCACACCGTTCCCATCGGTATATCGACGTACGCGCTATATCGACGCATTTCGTTGTTTTCTTTGCTTTTTTGCTATAATTAGATATAATTAATTACCTATTCATTCTGCAGTCACCAAACTTGGCGTGAAGGTTACATTTTGTCCGCTCTGTGTGATGCTACCATTCGTTTTCTCCTATCAGCTGCGCTCGTCAAGAGAGAGAGAGAAAAACTTTATTTCAACAGGAATTCGGGGCACGCCCCAGGGTCTCCGCACGACCCCACCCAGGTCTTGAGGTTCTCTAGGTCCCGCGGGGGAGGGTCTGCCGGGCAGAGGGAAATGATGTGGAGGGAAGAGCCGAAGGGTTCTGGGCATAGAGCGCATGCCGGAGTGGGGAAGGAGGGATGATAGAGGGCTAGGGTAAGGGGTGTGGGGAGAGTGTGTGTCTGTAGTCTGCGCCAGAGTGTTGCGGGTTTGTTATCTAGACAGGGGTGGGGCGGGCGGTAGGGCTGGCGTGAGGCTCTGTATGCCTGGGTCAGCTCACTGAATGAGTGCATGCGCTCCTTCGTGAATCCCCGATCCGAGGCCACCTGAGCCCGGTTTTAAGAACCTCGGGCTAAAAGGTTGGCAGCCTCGTTTCCGGGATTCCAGGAGTGCACAGGCACCCATATCAGCTCCGCACGGCGGGGCGGGGGTGCATCGGGCCAGTCCAGTATGCGCTCGTCGATGAGTCACCCCAGGCGCTGGGTGTAACAGCACACGGACGGACGGGAGAATCAGCCGTTAAAGGCTTTCGCCTTAAAATCTATGAGGTAGATAGTGCTGCTTGCGTCTTTGAAGGGGTGTTTGGATTTGGTCTTGTCGACGTTTGCTGGGCACATCGATGTAAACTTTCGAAGCTCCCGTAGCCAACGCTCTACGTTACCCTCTCTCGAGGGGCCTAGAGAACCTCAAAGACTTGGGACGAGTGACAGACCCTGCTGCGCTCGGAGGACCCGGCTGTGCAGTCAATCGCTACCGCCCGGGCCACCATCGTTAGGGATTTAAGAAAAAATTGACAGTGGCTTAACTGTGCTATGCCACGATATGTGTAGCATATAGCGTGAGGTGAGGGCGAGGTGTCCACATCTCGGTGGACACCTGAACCAGAGGGAAGGCGCATAACTGCCGTCTTGGAGCAGTGGACTCCCCAATCGTGCTTTAAGCAACGTGGGTGGTAAAATTGGTAAATTAGTTTGTGAGGAAAGGAAATAGGAAATGGCGCAGTATCTCTCACATATCGCGGTGGACGCCTGAACCGCGCCGTAAGGGAAGAGAGGAAGATAGGAGTGAAAGAAGAGAGAGAGAAAGAAATGCCGTAGTGGGGGTCCCCGGGATAATTTCGACCACGGGTGATCTTTAACGTGCCCTGACATCGCATAGCACACTGGTGCCATTTGCGTTTCGCCTCCACCGAAACGCGGCCGCCATGGTCCGGTTCGAACCGGGGTACTCGGGAACCCGGGTACTCGACCCCCTATCTCCGCCTCAACAAACACTACCAGAACATTATCGAGGCGAAGAAGGCCTTCGACCTCCCGATAACCACGTCTAACCTGAGACTCCAAGGTCTGAGTATGTGAACCCCTTCGAGGAACGAAGGGAAACCAACCTCACAGGTCAATACACGCGATCATCGCAGACGCCGCCGGGACGCTTCCTATCAGCCCGTCTAGAATAGAACAGACGACTCTAACCGAGAAGAGAGTAAGACTCTCGCGAAAATGGCGTTACGCCCCGCACTTAAGACCACTACCGATTAAGATGTCCAGGGACGACCACGAGGGTAGGCGCATCGCCAGGGCAGATGCCCTAGCTCACCACTATGGAAGGCAACCCGAGGTATACTACGTGGACGCGTCCGGGCCGCACCAAGGCGGGTGGTACTCGGCGGCAGTGATCCACCAGTCCAAAACGGTGAACGGGCTCACCCACAAAGCCCGAAACGTAACCCGAGCAGAGGAAGTCGCCATCGCGTTAGCGGTAACACACTCCGATTCCAAGACAATCATAACCGACTCGCGAGGGGCGTTCTTTAACCAGGCAACCTCGTCCCCCACCTCATCTGAAGAAGTACCGGAAGCCACGCCTGCCTACACTTTCAGGGAAATAACTCAACTATACCAAGATAGACATAAACTGTACCCCCACCCATGTAAAGGATTAACGAGTGCGCAAGAACGCCGGTTCCTCCGCCTCGTCACGAACACCATGACGTGCTCTGCCTCGCTAAAGCACTTTGACTCTGCCTTCTTTGCGGAGTGCCTGCACTGTGGGGAGAAGTCCTCGGACCTCTACCACATGGTGTGTGCGTCCCCTCCAACCCTGCCTTTACTCCCAACCCAAACCTCACCCGGAAGGACTGGGAGGCGACCCTACTTGCCTGTTCCGACCTGAAAGCCCAAAAGGCGACCGTCGAACGAGCAAACGCGGCAGAGAAAGCTACTAGGGTCCCGTACTTGGGACTCTACCTAGTGTCTGTGAGGGTAAGGGCACTAACCCCGACCCCAGAGCAACCTTACAACATTATGTTCACGCACAACTTGTGTCAAGTGGTTCGCGAGCCAACCCGCGAATTTCGCATGAGTAATTCAGTGTTGGATCTTGCATTTGTTCCCCATGTTTTCCATGATTGCAACGTGTCTGTCGCACCAGGACTTTCAGATCATCATCTTGTTAGTGTTTTCATTCCCATAAAACCGCTTGCCAAGACAAAAACACGTAAAGCACATCCTATCATGGACTTCACACGTGCCGATGACGCCTCAGTTATTGAGCATCTTGAAACATGCATTGTCGAATTTGATGGAACCGACGCCTGCGCACTCTGGAATCAGTTTAAGAAAATGTGTCACTATTGCCTTAAAAATTTCATACCTGTAAAATACAAAAACATTCGCAAGCAGACGCCTTGGATGACACGCAGTATCATTCATCTCAGACGCCGAATCAAAAGGCTAAAAAAGCATCGCGCACAACAGAGCACAATCAACCATTTAAGAGAAAGCCTCGCCCTTGCTGTACGCCGTTCAAAAGAATATTATTTCAATACAACTCTGCCGAACTTCATAAAAAACGACCCGGGTAAATTTTGGCGCCACATTAGCGATAAAAAAGTCCCTATATCAGAAATGACTATCAACGGTACAACGGTTACCAATCAGCCTGCCATTGCTCACCATTTTAACAATTACTTTCACAGTGTATTTTCCCAACCAAAACCGTACGATGCACCAAGCACAACTTCAGCACATCCATCTGAAGTTAACTTCATCTCGTATGATGGTGTCGTTTCTATGTTACTAAACCTGAAAATTAAATCATCCCCAGGGCCCGACGATATTCCTAACGGTTTTCTTCGGAGGTATGCTGAATCTCTGGCCAGGTTTTTGGTTATTATATTTCGCGTGTCATTGTTAACCGGGTGTGTACCTGAAGACTGGAAGATAGCCCGAGTCGTACCTGTATTTAAAAAAGGCGACCGCCTTCAGGTGACCAATTATCGACCTATATCCTTAACGTCATCTTGCTGCAAATTAATGGAACATATTGTCGCAACTAGCATTAATGAATTCTTAGATCGCAACAACATTCTGACAGATTACCAGCATGGTTTTCGCAAAGGGTTTTCCACAGTAACTCAACTACTTTCAGTTATCCATTCATTTGCGGCATCACTTGACAATAACAGCCAGATTGACGCGATCTTTCTAGATTTCAGTAAAGCGTTTGACAAAGTTCCACACCACAGCCTAATTCTAAAACTAAAAACTATTGGACTTCCGCCTATTTTTATTTCCTGGATAAATGATTATTTAACTAACCGAAGTCAACATGTTTCAATCGGTCGGCACCAGTCTGGCTGTCTCCCAGTCACATCAGGTGTGCCACAGGGAAGCGTACTGGGGCCACTACTCTTTCTAATATATATTAACGACATCATCGATGAAGTTTGCCCTGGCGTACATATTCGATTATATGCTGATGACTGTGTCCTATTTCGCGATGTTAGCAATGAAAACGATCAGAGTGAGCTACAAAATACGCTTACTAATATTGTACAGTGGTGCAAGCGCCGGGACATGACACTGAACGCAGATAAAAGCGTTTCTCTTCGCATAACTAACAAGATAAACGCTCTAGAATATGTATATAAATTAGAATCTTCACCATTGCAACAAGTAGCGTCCGTAAAGTACTTGGGTGTAACACTTACTAATAACCTTTCTTGGAACTCTCACATAGATAACATCTGTTCGCTCGCATTCCGTAAGCTCTGTTATATAAGGCATAAACTTCGACACGCCCCCGCTAACGTTAAGCTCTTAAGTTATAATACTCTAATTAGACCCAAGCTTGAATATGCTTGCATAATTTGGGACCCGTATACTAAGTCTAACATAAGAAAGCTCGAGAACATTCAAAGGAAAGCAATTAGATTCATATATTCAAAATATTTACCCACTGACTCCCCCTCAGACTTGATGCATGCTAATGGTATTGAAGAACTACAGGTAAGAAGACAAAATTTTCGTTTAGATTTTCTTTCATTACTTCTTAACAATAAACTCAGACTAGACCCTTCTGCTTATCTTTCCCCAATGCCAACACGGAATACACGACACTATCACAAAGCTCTTTTAAAACCATATTTTGCCCGGACTAACTCGTTCAAGTTTTCCTTTTTCCCACGCACCATATCCGACTGGAATTCATTAACCGAACCTAATCAACCCTGAAAATCAGACGCGTTCCTCAGCCATCTTTTTTGATATTGCGTATTATGTTTTTTTTTTCTGCTTTGTCTTGCATTGCTGTATTGTTGTTTTACTACATTATCTTTGCTGTATTGTTGTATTTTTGTTGCTATAATTTTGCTTTTTGTGCACCTGCCCTTCCTGCTTGGACCTAACCATGGTCTGCAGTATGTACATAAATAAAATAAATAAATAAATAAAACCTGCGTGTAACTCCCTCTTTTCAGGGATAATAAACGTTTTTACCTCTATCACCACCCGCAAAGCTTCGTTCTTGACATTCAAGAACTCTTAGTGGAGTGTTTCTTCAAGAATATGTGTCAAAAATAAGTTGTCTGTAATTGTACATACATGTCTTGCTCGAATTCTTTACCTCAATCTATCAAAAATTTAGAACAGGTGATGAGCTGCGCTCAAATTTCGCATAAGGCCATAACGTAATCGTCGACAATTTTTTTCACTTTGTCGCTCTCTGAGCACGTGACCTAATGCCTTTGTAATATTAAATACTCTCTTTCCTTTACGCTAATTGTAGGTACGTGGAGAAAAAGACAACTGAACTAAGTGATCAGAGCAACCATTGTATGTGGAGAAAGCGACAACCTAACTAGAATGGAGAAGGTCACTTGCGAGGCAAGAGCTGCTTGGGACACGGCGGTGCGTCACCCACGGCCATGCGCAACAAGTGTGACCGAGGCGCGCTGCCATGACGTCGCGGATGACATCGCTCATGACATCAATCACGACATCCCCAGCCAGAGTGATCAGTGACTGCTTCGCGTTACTCCTGTCGTGCTTAGCCGACGACACTAACCTCCAACTGGTTTCAGGGCTCTCAAGAGAATTTTATTGGACCCCATTGTTACACGATAAGGGACCACAGTCCCTCAAAAAATACAAGAGTACAGGTCGCGACTGGTGTCGCTCGATTACGGAAAAGCGATCACTCAAGACACGACGGCGACTCCTGTCGCCCTGCAAACAAAAGTCATTCACTGCGCGTAATAATGTCCACAGTGTCCATAATGTCAGGCGAGCCACCGCTGTAATGAACCCGGAGGCGACGTGAATGAAGATTCCATCATTATGCTCCTAACCCACAAAGGTGGACAAAGAAGGCTTGCTAATTTAGTCATATTACATTGAAAATCTCTAAGGCAAATCTCTTCGTGAAGCAATATGACGCTGCACTCATACTGAGGAGTTAAGTTGTTAGCTCATCACCGGCTCAGGGAGTAGAAAGAACACACAAATGTTTTCGATAGTTCTAGAACAAGTTACCAGCGATTCCTATGGACCAGTATTAGTATACGAGTGAATGAAGATAGAGCCTTGCTCGAGCACTACGCCCCCCCCCCCCCCGCCTCTCCCTAGACAACACGAAAAAATTCAGGGGGCACTTTGACTGTCTAAAGTGCGTAGAGGCGAAAGCGTTTTCCGCACCACTTTGACTGCTTCTGTGGCACTGGTGGCGTCACATGTAATTGAGTACTAATTACTAAGTGATGAGAAATCACTAATTAATGGTATATTACTGATTAATGCCTGAATACTAATTAACTGCTAATTAATGACGCTTAATCTTCGCCTTTAGGAGTGGAACGCAACAGCGTGTTGTAGCGCTGCGAGGGAGTCCAAGGAACGCCACCACCCGTTCGGCGCGATGCCTTGCCGTTTGAACGCAACGGTTTTTCAGGAAAGGAAATGGCACAGTAATTCTCTCTCATCTCGGTGGACACCTTAACCGCACCGTTCAGGAAGGAAGGAAGTGGGAGTGAAAGAAGAAAGAGAAAGATGGCCCGTAATGAAGAAAATGAAAATTGTATTTGAGGAAAGGAAATTACGCAGCAACTGTCTCACATATCTCGGTGGACACCCGTCAAAATTCAGGGCGGGTGCACTTTTCTGACCTGAAGTGCGGTCACTGATGTGTGGATAAGATGTTAAGCTTCGCCTCTAAGAGCGGAACGCGACAGCGTCTTGCAACGCTGCCAGGGAGTCCATAGAACGCCATCGCCCATTCGGTTTACGCCTCGCTCGTCGGTAAATTGGTTTTTGAGGAAAGGAAATGTATCTGTCTCTCATGTCTCGGTGGACACCTAAACATCGCCGGAAGTGAAGGGAGGAGGATGGCAGTGAGCGAAGACACCGTAATCACTAGACGCGCCTTTGTTCATTCGAAACCATCGAGCTATCATGGCGGAGTGGATAGCATGCTCGTCTCGCACTCCGAAGACAGGGGTTCGATTCGCGAGCTCGACCAATTTCCTATTCGGTTTTATTTATTTATATGGCCTGACTAGAAAAGTTAATTAGGCTAATTGTGTTATTAAGCAATTATCTGTATGATCCCTTAAATTGGTTGCATGGTTACTAGCCAAAGTACAATTGGCCCCGTTTGAAATTGGCGCACTGTGACGTCACGACCGTTTCGACCAACTGAAAAGCGTGACATTTCTGTCGACAACTGCTGCTTACAACGATGAGACATTAAAGGCTTTCGCCTTAATACTCTGGCACAGTCCAGACACACTCTCCCCTGAGCCCTTACCCTTGCACACAATGATTCCTCTTTACCCACTCCTGCCTGCGCCCTAATCCCAGAGCCATTTGCCTCTTCTCTCCACATCCTCTCCCTCTGCCAGGGGGACCCTCTCTTGAGGAACCTATAATTACAGAAAACTCAACACCTGGGATGACTGGGGAGACTGGATGGGTGGATGGAACACACAAAAAAAAATTGCTGAGGCTCAGCTTGGCTAAGCCTGGGGAATGCGAAGCATATTAGTGGCTAGGCTTGGTAATACACGGCTTTCCTTGGTTGAATACTTGGTCATTTTAATACAACCACTAGAAGCCTTCGTCGTGGGGGAAGACAACGGCATGGCTACAGCGGAACGCCGACTAACCCCGAGACGCGCGTTGGGTGAGCGCCTGAATTGCCACGGAAGCCGCGTCTGCCTGCCCGGTGGAGCGAGCGTTTCACCTACACCGAGTGTGAACGCGCGTTCGAAATGCGCGGGAATGCGCGGGTGTGACGGCTAGGGGTCCCACGGCGACGGCGCGAGGTGGAGGCCGGCTCTCTCATCCGATGTCACGTGGTGTGACGTCACGGTGTCACGTGGGGGTCCCACGGCGACGGCGTGAGTGGTAGCTCTAGCAATATGCTTCGCATAAAATTCTTCCAGGGTGGTCCCCTACTGGTCCAGGAGTCCACGGGCTTGTGCTTCACGTAAAGCCTGATCCACCAACCATTTCTGGCCGGCGGGCTGAGCGGTCCGTGAAGCAGCCTCCCAGGAATAATGAGTGGGATTAGGGATGGGGGTAATGCCTTTGGGGAAGGACATTCCCAAAGGTAGTGGAAAAGTGTGGATTTGGGCACGCCACAGGTGTTACAGTCAGGAGGTAAGGTGGGGTGAAAGCATGAGAGACAGTGGGGTGAAATAAAGCAGCCTGTCTGTAATTGCCGCCATGTGGCGCTGGATAAGGGCGACAAGGTACTGTGGGGTGGTGGCAGTGTCATGCGGCTTAATTTGTAAAATGTGGTGATTTGATGATATGTAGAGAGGACCGATGGGGCCTCTTGCGCAGGGTTGAGTGCCTGGTCATGTAAGGTCTGGGACGAGAGTTCTCGGGCCAGCCCATGAACGCGTTCATTACCGGGGATCGAGGCATGCCCAAGGACCCACGAAAGAGTAACCTTTCGGTCGAGAGAGGTGGCTGTTGCAAGAATACGATGTGTTGCTCGCTTACCGGCTGTACGGCGCTTAGCGCAAAAGAGGGACTCTTTATCACCCCTAAGGGTGATTGTATCGGAAAATGGCACGTGGCAGAAGTCAGTCGCAGTCTTCCTGCAAAGCAAACTAAATCTTTTAACGATTGACGATCCCTTTCAAATTCGAGGTTCTGAAAAAGTTTTGGAGTCCTTGGAGGAGAATCATGACGAAGGTATTCTGGCCTGCTCTTTTGACATAAAGGATTTATATTACTCCGTGCCACAGGAAAAACTCCTCAGATGTGTGGAAGAGTGCATTGATTGTTTTGGGTCAATAGCTTTTCAAAATGCAGCAGGTTTGTCCTTAGAAGGTTTTCTAGAATTGCTTTCATTTTATCTCCGGTCAACTTACATTGAATGGAATGACCAAGTTTTCGTTCAAAAGCAAGGGGTTTGTATAGGCTCTTGTATTGCCCCAGTTCTTAGCGACATAGTTTTAGCTCATTGTGACAGAGTCGTTTCTGACCACCTGAAGGTTTTTAACAATGTGACTGTTTTTAGATACGTCGATGATTTTTTAATTTTATTACAATGGTGCAGTGATTTTTCGACCACTGTCAATCAGCTTTTAGTCCTTTTTGGTGAGTGGTTTAGTCCTTTAGTACTGACGCATGAAATTCCAAATGATGGTATTTTACAGTTTTTAGATTTGAAGCTAATTCTCACTGACAAATCTACGTGTTGGCAGTACCATCCAAGAGCTAACAAACCCCTCTCACCGTTTCATTCATCTCATACAAAACTTGTTAAGAGAGCAATCGCTAAGCAATGCCTCAATAATGCACTGAAAAAGTCTTGTTGCCATTCACTGAGCCATGGTTTCCAAAAGCAAGTGACGCGTCTTCAGTCAGCTGGGTATCCGACAAGCCTCATTGTATCCGTATCTGAAGGAATGTTGAAAACAGTAAAGAGAAAAGACAAGAACCAGATCGAAGCAAATGGAAACAGAACGGTAGTCATCCCCTATTTGCACAACACCTCGCATCGCCTAAAGAAGATTGCGAAACGCAGTGACGTCAGAGTAGTGTTCTGGGCGCCTGAGAAGTTGGAAAAACTAGTCAAGTTGACTAACCCTTTTCCAAAGCCTAAAGAACCATGCGGTATCAAGCACCGGGATCCTTTTGTAGCATGTGTTTCTGGTGTGGTTTATGAAATTCCTCTATCGTGTGGCTCTAGGTACATCGGTCAAACTGGCCGATGTCTGAATGAAAGATTACTGGAACACAGGAGGAAGGTAGGCAATTATAGAGACGGTAATCTTTCTGAACATTGTCATGATTGTGCTGACAAGAATAAGAAACCATGCAAACCTGTCTTCAGCGCATGCAAGATTGTGGCCAAACATAGTTGTCAGGATGTGGCAGAAATAATAGATGCAGATTTGATTAGGAATGCCTGGTCCATCCTGCGTCAGCGCACCATCTGTCACATTGACTAACAAGGAAATAATGTTTTTGGGAGCAGCCACGTGATGTCGGCAGGGATATCAGTTTGACGTCATGCAGCAAGGTGTATATATTTGTGCTTGTTTATCAATAAACCTTCAGTTGAAAGTAAGCGCTCGTGTTGTCGAAGTCTCTTCTCTGTCCGTGTTTGTTTGCGCTTGTATGTGTCTGCGACTCTTTATAGGCGAGAAGTACGCCTTGCGCCAAGATGTTTGGGCGGAAGCCGAACTGAACGTTGGAGAGAAAGCCTGTTGTTTTTAGAAAGGGTTGCAGGTGATTGAGAATGGCATGCTCGAAGAGCTTGCCGACAAAGCTCGTTAAGGAGATGGGGCGCAAATTTTGAAGTGCGAGGGGTTTGCCCCGTTTGGGTATAAATCGCATGCTGGCATGGTTCCAGGCTGATGGGAGCGTCGCAGCTTGGCAGTGGTTATTAGAGAGCTCCGTGAGTTCCTGGAGGGAGACTTCGTCCAGATTGAGTAGTGCCTTGTACGTTGTGCCATCCGGCTCCGGCGCTGTAGAGTGGTGAATACTAAAGAGTGCTTGTCGGACTTCGTTTAAGGTGATGTCGGCATCAAGTTGTGGCTTAGGTGGAGGTAGATTGGGTGGATCTGCTGACTGAAGGGATGTGGGTATATAAGTGTCCCGTAGTTGGCGAATTACGTCGGTGCCCCTTTGGAGTTCCAGTTGTATTAGTCGTTGTGTGTTTACCTGTGCCGGAGATTATGTGGTTGTTAGATCTAAGAGAGCGCGTAGGAGGGACCAGGTGCGTTTAGGGCTTAATGTACCCTTGAGGTCGTTACAAAAGGTTGCCTAGTTTGCGCGGGCTAGCGTGTTCGCGTATTCTTCTGCCTCGCGAGTGAGAGCGGCTATGCGGAGTCTCAATTTACGATTGTGTCGCTGGTGACGCCAGCGCTTGAGAAGTCCCTGTCGGGCCTCCCGTAGATGAGCCATATGCGGATGAAGCTGCGGTGCCGTAGGGGTATTTTTAATGCTTTTGCTGTTCGCCTGGATGGCCTTCAACAGACGATCTGTGCAGTCAGTGATAGTACGGGGTTCTGTAGAATCAGCTGCCAAGTATGAGCGCAATTTACCCCAGTCTGCAAGAAGCGTTGAACGTGGGTTGAAAATCTTGGAAACATAAGCAATAATAGTGGATACTGGAAAGTGGTCACTCGCAAGGCTGTCTTGGAGCACCGTTTGAGATTTAACTATTATGTTCGGTGTGGTCCATGTGAGGTCTGGTGCACTAGGAGGATCCGGCAATGTCCACCAGCTAGGCTGCTAGTGTTATGGACTTTAGGATGATGAACACTTGAGTTCACTGGGGACATGCGGCGGCCGAGGGGTGTGCCCCTATTTCTTCATATTAAGGTTTTTCGCTCTCTAAGCACCATAGTAATGAAAGAATATGAGATAGCAATCGGAAGTTGGCCTACCGCCAAAATTCTACAGAACATGGAAATATTTGAAGGGGAGCCCACCCCAGAAGATGCAATAAGAGGCTTAGTGGGGATAAGTTACTGAAGGTGAATAGGTGGCGTAACGTGCAAGAGCCGGTCGGGCCAGTATAAGCTTAGTTGATAATCCAGTGAAAGGTGCTCAAACATTTCAGAGCTCAGATTTAGAGCGTTACGCCTACTGATCGCGTTTCGAGCCTCCGAGTTTTGCGAATCTACGGATAGAATCCGCGATGGCAGCCTCCATGGTTGCCATAGTAAACGAGGTAGTTACATGTAGTTAGTTAAACGAGGTAGTTAGGTAGTTAGTTAAACAAAGTAGTAACCGAGGTAGCTACAGTAACCGAGGAGAGGGCGCGGCACCTGGCCTAGCGACAACATGCCTAAGCGGCCGTTACTGCTGTTGCAGGTTTTGCCATGGATTTTCGCCAACGCTACAGCTTTCTGCAGTCCAGACGGGGCACCGCTTTTCTGCACGCCTTATCAAGACTTTCGGATTGTTTGGCATCCGGCTCGTGGATCGTCTTTGGTCGACAATGGTGACGTCATCAGTGGACCGGCTACAAAAGGAGCCAAGCAGCGAGGGAGGCTTCAGAGGGCGCGGCATCTGGCCTAGAGACAATATGCCTAAGCGGCCGTTACTGCTGTTGCAGGTTCGTTATTTGAATAATGCTAAAACTTTTTGAAGTGACAACCACTTTTTGTTAGCCCTGCCGTGCTCTCGCAGTTACCTGAATTTTTTGGTTGATGGTTTATCGTTTGTGGGGTTTAACGTCCCAAAGCGACTAAGGCTATGAGAGACGCCGTAGTGGAGGGCTCCGGAAATTTAGACCACCTGGGGTTCTTTAACGTGCGCTGACATCGAACAGTACACGGGTCTCTAGAATTTCTCCTCAAAAGAAATTCAACCGCCGCGGCTGGCATCGAACCCGCGTCTTTCGGGTCAGCAGCCGAGCGCCATAACCACTCAGCCACCGCGGCGGGTAATTTTTTGGTTGACTCTGGGTCTATGGTGTTGACACTATTGGTTTTTCAGCAGATGTTGAAGAAAATCCTGGACCTAAAACCGCAGAAATGTTGCATGTAATCATTGATAATCTGGCTTCATCAGATGCTAAAATAGAGGCATTAAGAGCTGAAATGACCGATATGAATGTGAAATGCGAAAAAATGACCGCTACACTTAACCTGATTGCAGAATTGAACAAGCGAGTACAAACCCTAGAATCCCTTCTTCGTCGTCAAGAAGCCGATCCAATAATCTCTTGGTTTTTGGTATCGATGAGGACAAGGGTGAATCAGACCGCGACCTGAAACAAGCTGTTATTGATAATGTATTTAAAGGAACCTTGGGAGTACAAGTGAACACGATCGACAAAATTAATCGTATTGGGAAGAAAAAAGACGGTAGTAATCAGCCGGTAATCATGCATTTTTATGATTCGCGAGAAAAATAGTCTGCGATGCAGAACTGCGGCAAACTAAAAGGCAGCTCGATAAGCATTAGTCAAGACTACGCTAAAAAAACTGTTGAAGTGTGAAAGAAACTATGGCAATGCAGTGAAAAGGAACGAGCAAACGGCGACAGGGTACAACTGGTACATGACAAGCTTAAGATCAACAATCATATCTACGTCTGGGATCGTGAAAAGAATGAACGGTGTCTGTACCGTACTGAGCAAGTTAAGGTTCCTCGATTCAAAAAGAGGGGAAAGGCTGCTAGCCCTACATTGCTTCAGTTACAAACTTCAGACAAGGCTTCTGACACGGAAAGCGATTCTTCTCGGTCATAGCTCAAAATTCTACTTGTAAGCGCCCGCAGTATAGCAAATAAAGTAACTGATTTAGAGTATCTACTAATTTATCAGAACCCTGATGTATTGGTTTGGTTTGGTTTATGAGGTTTAACGTCCCAAAGCGACTGAGGCTATGAGAGACGCCGTAGTGAAGGGCTCCGGAAATTTCGACCACCTGGGGTTCTTTAACGTGCACTGACATCGCACAGTACACGGGCCTCTAGAATTTCTCCTCCAAAGAAATTCCAGCCGCCGCGTCCGGGATCGAACCCGCGTCTTTCGGGTCAGCAGCCGAGCACCATAACCGCTGAGCCACCGCGGCGGCCCCTGATGTATTGATGTTGACTGAGACATGGTTACACAGCGCAATTAATGACAGTAGTATTTTTCCTCCTGACTACAAGGTGTTTAGATGCGACAGAGATTCCAGAGGTGGTGGCGTGGCTATTGTTATGAAAAGCACTATAAGCGCAGTGGCCCTTGATTGCAGTGTTTCTGAAACGTTCTGGTGCAAGATCAGCTGTGCAAACATGTGGTATATATTAGGGACTGTGTACAGACCACCAGCCACTCCGCCAGAATTTTTGGACGGCTTGAATATATTTCTTAACTCCCATGTAAATCAAAACACAAGAATAATAATGGCTGGTGGCTTTAATTTGCCGCATATTAACTGGGAAAGTCTATCAACGGGTAATGTAGAAATAAGGAGCGCCAGTAAAATGATGCAGATCATGTTTTCACATAATCTTAAGCAAATAGTTAAAGACTTCGCAAGAGTTACACCAAAGTCCCAGTCATTGTTGGACTTGGTTTTCATATCCGGTAGAATACCAGACTATACTGTATCAGTTGAGAATGGTTTATCATATCATAAGATGGTTTGTTTGAATGTACCGCTGCACACAAGAATCTGTAAGAAACCATATGTCGTGATGCATGTTGAGGATTATGGCCGTGCAAATGCCACGTCCATCCTAGACGTTTTGGAAGAAACCTTTAATGAATTTGAAATAGCATCCAACCACGAAAGTGTAGAAGAACTATGGGACCGACTTAAAGGCATAATCAAATATTGCATAGATCATTTTGTCCTCACACGTATAAAGAAATCAAAGCGAGAAAATCCATGGATAACTAGGAGCATGATACACCTTAAGCGTAAGATAAAAAGATTAGGAAGAAAAAAAAGCAGGACAACAGAACTTTCAATAACCAAACAAAAGCTAAAATTTGCATTGGTGGAGTCGAAGGAAACGTTCTTCAATAAAACGCTTACAAACTTCCTTAAAAGCTCGCCACAAAAGTTTTGGAGATATTTCACTGATAGAAAGAATGAAATAGAACAGACAGTGGATGGCGACGTAGTCGTGACAGGAAAGAAAGATATTAGAAACGTATTTAATCATTTTTTCAATCAGTTTTCACGAAGGATGGATGTGACAGTGACGGTGATCCTTTAATCTGCGCGATGCAATACCCAATGGAAGACCTACGCATTACAAGGGAGGGCGTGTTTCAGCATTTTCTTACGTTGGATGCAAAAAAATCGTGTGGCCCAGATGAAATACCAACGGTATTTCTTCAACGGTACGCTGAATGGATGTCGTATTATTTGCAGCTTTTATTCGAAAAATCTTTGCGGGATTATTCAGTACCTCAGGACTGGCGCGATGCCACCATTCCGATATTTAAAAGTGGCAACAGGCCATGTGTAAACAACTACAGACCGGTCTCGCTCACTTCTGTGTGCTGTAAAGTCCTAGAGCATGCAATAGCAAAACATATTCTGTATTTGTTAGAAAAAAAAACGATTTATTATGCCCATTTCAGCATGGTTTCCGATCTGGCCTTTCGACAGTGACACAGGTAATCGAAACTGTACATGACCTTTGTACAGCTACAGTCGAATGCCAACAGATAGATGTTGTATGCATAGACTTTGCGAAGGCATTTGATAAAGTCGCACATCATAAACTACTTTCCAAATTGAGGAGCCTCGGAATTAGTGAAAATGTAGTATTGTGGATTCAGGCATATTTAAAAAACCGTTATCAAAGGGTCAGAATCGGGAAAAGTGAGTCGGGGAAGTGTGAAGTTGTGTCTGGAGTGCCGCAGGGGTCTGTTTTTTAGGCCCACTATTGTTTTTGTTGTATGTTAATGATTGTCCTTCTAATATTAGCCCGCCTGTAAAAAACTATTCGCCGATGATTGTTTCATTTACACGCATGTAGCCTGCGCGGAAGATCAGATAAACTAAATAAATGCCTGCAATCATTAAACTCGTGGTGCCAAAGATGGGGCATGGTAATTAAGTACAAAAAATCTACATACACTCACGTAACTAAAAAACAGAACGTTATCAGATTTGAATATAATATTGGAGAAAATACCTTGGTCGAGGTGCAGAGTTTCCGGTACTTAGGGGTGACAGTGACGCATAATCTAGACTGGCGTATTCACATTGAGAATATCTATTCAAAAGCGTACCAGAAGCTTTGCTTTCTTAGGAGAAAACTTCCAAACGCGACTAGAGAAATTAAGTTAGTCGCCTACAAAACGTTTATACGAGCAGTTCTGGAACATGCGAATGCCGTGTGGAGCCCCCACCAAAAATGCTTAAAAAAGAAGGTAGAAAGAATACAGCGCATTTCAGAACATTTTATATGCAAGTATTGCCGTACAGACTCGGTTACAAAGATGATGCAGCAGTGTGAATTGGAAACGCTGGAAATTAGAAGAATACAACATCGACTCGACTAAAACATCGACTAAAAATTTTTTTCCAGGTAATGCAAGGGGCATTAAAAATAAACAAAGAAGATTATGTGAGAGCGCCTCTAAAACGTGGTTCCCGAAAAAACCACAGCAGGGTACTACAGCCTATTAACACAAGTACGGATATGTACCGGTATTCCTTCTTCCCTGATGTAATTGAAATGTCGAACAAATTGCCAAGTGATGTTGTGGAGCGTGCGAACGTGCAACAATTTGAGCTAGGTGTTGATATATTTTTGAGAAATGGTGCACAAATTTTGAACTCTGACTAATGATTGCTCATTGAAGTGCTTATGAAATGTATTTGTTTTTGTTCCCTCCCTGTAACGACCCTCATTTGAGGGTTAAGAGTGACCAAATAAATAAAAAAAATAATGGAATAAAATAGTAACGGCTGCCGCGTGATGCCCCGAGCACCAGAAATCAAAAATAAGCACTGCAGATCTGGTATATATGTATATATCTGTCTAGTAGGCGTCAAATTCAGGCAACTTAGTTCCGACATTTGTGTGAAACCTGTGGGCCAACCATTAGCCGCAGATAGTTCCGGATGGAGTCTTACGATTCAGCGCCTCGTGCAGCCTAAACGTACTGGTTATGTCACCTAGGTCGCGGCAGGGATTCGGACGACGACCTATGTACCCCGCATTCCGCGTCTTTACGAATCTTCATATGAACAGTGCAGCTCAAACGTTTTTCGCAGATTTTTCGGAGGGGGGGGGGGGGTTGGCATATGATTTCGCGTTTTATTACTCGCCGCAGTTGCACAGTGGTTAAGGCGCTCGTGAGACAGAAAATTATAAGTGAGACACAAACTGCGCCATCACCTTTCCCCAAAACGGAAAACCAAACCACTCGTGTGCTGTGCGGTAAGTGCACGTTAAAGATCCCCAGGTGGTCAAAATTATTCTGCGCGCTCTCTCACCCGGCTGTTTTCTCCTCCCCACCTGATCAGGAACCCGATTTTAATCCGGTCTATACGTTCAAAGATATCACAACCTACTATCTATCAAGATAGCCATCGCCTTTACCCTAGCCCATGTAAAGGCCTCAAGAAGGCGGATGAGCGGCTCCTTCTCCGCCTCTTCACCAATACATTGCTGTGCCCGGCAGCCCTAAAACATTTCAACCCCTCTTTTAGCGGCAACTGCCCGCACTGTAGTGCGGTGTCTTCGGACACCTATCACATGGTGTGGGCCTGCTCCTCCAACCCGGCCATTCCCCCCATCCTCAACCCAACCCGGGAGGACTGGGAGGCGACCCTGCTCAGCTGCCACGACTGACAGGCCCAACAAGCCTTAGTCGGGCGCGCCCGGGCGGCGGCTACCGCCACTGGGGTCCCAAACTAGAGACCTCCACCTAGTGTTTGTAAGGATCGGTCCCTTACGGGCTGATCCAAACACCTCCAGTCCGTTCTGAATAAATGTTTTCACCACCACCACCACCACTACGGCACCTTTTTCTCCTCTTCTTTCACTCCCTCCTTTAATCCGTTCCTTATGGCGCGCGGTTCAGGTGTCCACCGAGATATGTGACAGTTACAAGTCATTTTCTTTCCCGAAAAAAAAAAACATTTTCATTTTCATATTCAGTATAAACTTGCTAGTTGGAAGGATGGAAACAACTTTATTACACAAAAAAATCTTCCGGGGTGATCCCCTACTGGTCCAGGAGTCCACGGGCTTGTGCTTCACGTGAAGCCCGATCCACCAGCCATTTCTGGCAGGCGGGTTGAGCGGTCCGTAAAGCAGCCTCCCAGGAAGAATGAGTGGGATTGGGGATGGGGGGTACTGCCTTTGGGGAAGGACATTCCCAAAGGTAGTGGAAAAGTGTTGATCTGGCCACGCCAAAACTTGCTAGTTAGTCTAGCTCCCGGCATGGGATCCGAACCGGCGACCCATATTAGACGTGTTAACGCTCGATATTCGGTCCCCACCTGACCGTCGGCTAAATGTTTTGTCGTTAACCTCCGAATCTTCGTCTCCATTTATATACGGCGAAATCATGAACTACCACCTACTTAGCCTCAGCAAATACGGAACCCCCACAAAGATCTCACTCGCCAGGAAGCCACTATAGGGCGAAGTATGCAAGCCGGCACACTACCAAACCCAGCTCGAGAGAATACGATTTGGCAAGCGCAATACCCAACAAAGGCATGCCCGCACTGTGGAGAGATTTCCTGATTTCCATCAAACACCAAGGCAAGGACTACGCCGTCGCACCTTACATAGCCCTGCCGGTCGGAGCGAAACTCGGAGTCAGTTCCAATGCGCACTGGAATGAGACCCCGACAGAGCTCCTGCAAGACCTTATCACCGGCAACCCAGACGCCCCCATCGTGGACGCCCGCCGAATGGGCGCCACGCGTTCCATTTAACCACGTTCCGTGATGGACCTGTTTAGAAAAAAATTTTATTAACATATTGTCACAGAAGCAGGTAGGCAGGTTTGCATTTGCCACAACGTCCAAGCGCCAGCGGAAACGGCCCGGCCGGCTAAGCGACTAGCGAGCGAGCTCACGGGCGAAGAAGAGCGCGCGCCAGCCTCCTGAGCGCGACTACTAGGCGGCGCCAGTAATGCGTTGCGGCATTGCCCCTCCTGGAGGAAAAAGCATCGTCCCGATGCTGCGTGGCGAGGTCAAGCAGAACCGTAGGCTTGACCTAGCGGGCGTGGAAGGGCTTCATCCGGGCAACGTGTACGACTTCCGACTGTGTTTGCCGTCGGGACGTACGAACAGTTCCTTGCGGAATCACTTCGTAGGTGACGTCGCTGAGTTTGCGCAGCACTTCGTACGGGCCGAAGTAGCGGCGCAGAAGCTTCTCGGAGCGACCCCGCTGGCGAACAGGAACCCACACCCAGACTTTATCGCCAGGGTTGTAAATTACCTCCCTGTGACGAAGGTTATAGCGTTGAGCGTCTTTAACCTGCTGCGTCCGGAGTCTTGTTCGAGCAAGCTGACGGGCGGCCTCAGCGTGCTGGTCGAATTGGGCAGCGCCGGCAACTGATGGAAGGGCGACATCGGGCAGTAACATTGCATCCAGCACGGTAACGGCTTCGCGACCGTACACCAAACGAAACGGGGTGAAGCGGGTCGTTTCCTGGACTGCGGTATTATACGCAAATGTTGCATACGGTAGTACCTGGTCCCAGTTCTTATGGTCTTCGTCGACGTACATTGAAAGCATATCGGCGATGGTCTTATTGAGTCGCTCAGTAAGGCCATTCGTCTGAGGATGGTAAGCTGTTGTTCTGCGATGACAAGTGCCACTGAGCCGCATAACTTCGTGGGTGAGAGCTGAAGTAAATGCAGTGCCTCTGTCAGTTAAAACGACCGCAGGGGCACCATGACGGAGGACTAGGGTAAAGATGAAAAAGTTCGCAATATCAGTAGAAGTGCCGCTGGGAAGAGCTTTGGTTTCACAATAACGGGTGAGGTAATCAGTGGCGACTATAATGTAGCGGTTGCCCAAAGATGACGTAGGAAACGGCCCGAGCAAGTCCATACCGAGTTGGTGAAAGGGTACTCGAGGAGGACCAATAGGCTGCAGCAGACCGGCCGGCTTGACAGGCGGCGTCTTCCGACGTTGGCAATCACGGCACGTCTTAACATAGCGCCGGACAATAGCAGCAAGCTTGGGCCAGTAGTATTTTTGTCGTACGCGAGCCAAGGTCCGTGAGAAACCGAGATGGCCGGCAGAAAGCTCGCCGTGGCATGCCTGCAAAACGTCGGGACGGAGCGGCGTTGGGACCACCAGCAGGTACCGAATGTCTGTGGAAGCGTAGTTTTTCTTGTAAAGGACGCCGTCCCGCAAGCAGAACGACGACAGGCCACGCGTAAAAAGGCGAGGTGGCGATGAGGCGGTTCCCTCGAGGTAATCGGTAAGGGGCCGCAGTTCGGTGTCATCTCGCTGTTGTTGAGCGAGATCAGGCGTCGTGAGAGCGCCGAGAAAAACGGAGTCATCTGTTTCAGATGAATAACACGGGATAGGGGCTCGGGATAGACAGTCAGCGTCACTGTGTTTCTTGCCGGACTTGTACACAATAGTGACGTCGAACTCCTGCAAGCGGAGACTCCAGCGGGCTAAGCGGCCAGAAGGATCTTTAAAGTTGGCTAGCCAGCAGAGAGAGTGGTGATCACTGACCACTCTAAACGGCCGACCATACAAATACGGCCGAAATTTTGTCACCACCCAGACAATTGCAAGGCACTCCTTTTCGGTAGTAGAATAATTCGCTTCGGCACGAGAGAGGGTGCGACTGGCGTAAGCAATGACCCGCTCAGCACCATCTTGCCACTGAACGAGAACTGCTCCGAGGCCAACGTTACTGGCGTCGGTATGCAATGCTGTATCCGCCTCCTCGTCGAAGTGGCCAAGTATGGGCGTTGTTTGAAGGCGTGTGCGAAGCTCCTCGAAAGCCCTTTGCTGCTCGTCGGTCCAGATGAAAGGTTGGTCGTCCTTTGTCAGACGAGTCAGTGGTTCGGCTATCCGGGAGAAGTCATGGACAAAGCGTCTGTAATATGCACAGAGGCCCAAAAACCGTCGAACAGAACTTTTATCAGTAGGAGTCGGGAAAGCAGCTACGGCAGCCGTCTTCTCTGGATCAGGGCTAATACCCTCAGCGCTGACGAGATGGCCCAGAAACTTCAGCTGTTGGAATGCAAAGTGGCATTTTTCCGGTTTTAGTGAGAGGCCAGCCGCGCGGATGGCATTTAGGACGGCCGTCAAGCGCTGGAGATGCTCGTCGTAAGTCGCAGAGAAAATGGCGACGTCGTCAAGGTAGACGAGGCACGTCTGCCATTTGAGGCCGGCTAGGACAGTGTCCATCATTCTTTGGAAGGTCGCGGGGGCGGAGCACAAACCAAAGGGAAGCACCTTAAATTCGTATAGGCCGTCAGGAGTAATGAACGCCGTCTTTTCACGATCACGTTCATCGACTTCGATCTTCCAATAGCCACTGCGTAGATCGAGCGATGAAAAGTATCGGGCATGGCGGAGTCGGTCGAACGAGTCGTCGATTCGAGGCAGTGGGTAGACGTCTTTTTTTTGTAATTTTGTTGAGCCTCCTGTAGTCGACGCAGAATCTGAGTGTTCCATCCTTTTTAGCGACCAGCACAACAGGCGAGGCCCATGGGCTTGTGAACGGTTGGAACACATCATCGCGAAGCATTTCATCAACTTGCGCCCGAATAGCCTCGCGTTCCTTAGTCGACACTCGGTAGGGGTGTTGGCGGATAGGGCGTTCGGTGGGGTCAACTATAATGCGATGCTTTGCTACTGACGTCTGTCCCACCTTGGACGTGACGGCAAAGCAGTCATGGTAAGAGTCAAGAATTGCTTGAAGGCGGCGTTTCCGGTCAAAAGGCAACGCAGGATTCACGTCAGTTCGAACTGTATGGGCAGGGCTCTCGGGAGGGTTCTTGGTGAGCAACGATAGGGCGCAGTGGGCTGAGGGCTCGCCGACTTCATCAAAGTAGGCGATGGCTGCCCCTTGCGGTAAATGGCGGTATTCGGCGCTAAAGTTCGTTAAAAGCAGTTCAGTTCGGTTATTACTCAAGGAAAAGACCCCACGAGCGACGCAGACTTGTAGGCTCAACAATAAATTCACATTCATTTCCGCGAGGCCTTGAATGGCGGGAGGGTTGTCGCAGTGCACTGTAACAAACATGCTGGTGCGTGGAGGTAGTGTGACATGATCATCGCATACCCGGAAAACTGGCCTGTCTGCTGTGTATTCGTCGGAAACTGCGCGCTGGGTCGAAAAAGTCACCATGAGGTCACGGAGGTCGATGATTGCGCCGTTTTCTCGAAGAAAATCAAGCCCGAGGATCAGGTCCTTGGAGCACTCCGCCAGCACAGCAAAGCAACAAGAGAAAATTACGTGGCGAATCTCGACTCGGGCGGAGCACACTCCTAGCGGCGTCAGCACATGCCCTCCGGCTGTCCTTATCGGCGCGCCGTGCCAAGGAGTCAGAACTTTGCGTAGGATTGTAGCAAGGCTACGACTCATAACGCAAAAATCAGCGCCGGTATCTACAAGGGCAGTCGTATGGTGGTTGTCAACGGCGATCGGTATCTCAGCGGAAAGAAGCTCACCGTCGACGAAGTGCGCCGTATCACGGATCGTCGGACTGACGGGTCGTTCAGAGCGTCGAAGCGCGGCGTCGAAGGTAAGCTTCTGTGATCGTCGGGAGGTCGTCGGACTCGTTGGTCGTTCGGTGCGTCGATTGGGGGCGTCGGAGGAAAACTGCGGCGATCGTCGGAAAGTGGTCGGACTGCTGGTCGATGCGGGGGGTCGGAGGTCGGAATGTTTGATCGAATCGGCGAATGGAGGATGTTGGTCGCAGTGCTCATCGACGGCGGCTCTACCTCCGAGAGTCGCCGTCCTCAGTTTTCCCGGCGCGGACTTGGGGACTGCCTGAAGGAAGTACGCCGGTTGGGAGAAAACTGTCGCGGCAATGGCGACCTGGACTGGCATCCCGGTGGGGACGCAGGTGGGACGTTGGCGCTGAGGTACTGGTCGATGTCCCGAGGTCGTTCACCATAGCGCGGCCGAGGGGCATCCGGTGAGAATCCGCGCAAGCCCATCCGACGGTATGGACAGTGGCGCAGTACGTGTCCGGCTTCGCCGCAGTGGAAGCACAGAGGTAGATTGTTCGGCGTACGCCACACGTGCGCTTTGCGAACGGGCGGTCGAGTGTCGGGCGCATCAGCCGGAGCTGGATGTCGGGGTGCAGGACGGACGAGAGGAGCGGGCCTGTAGGGTGCCGGCGGTGCTGGCGCAGGGGTACGCAACGCGTCGCTGTAGGACATGACGTGTGGCGCAGGCGGCTGGGGGCATGGCATTGATGGCACTGCTTGCCGGAGCTCTTCACGTATAACATCCGAGATGCCTCCAACACGCGGATGTTGCCCGAGAAAGGGCAACTTTTGAAGTTCTTCACGTACGATGCTTCGGACAAGCTAGCGAAGGGCGCCACTCTCGTTGTCGTTCATCGGCAAGCGGAAGTCCACAGCAGTGATGTTAGCAGAACGATCAAATTGTACGAATCGCTGTTGTAGGGCACGCTCCATACTTGTCGCCTCCCTCTTAAAATCAGCCACAGTACATGAAGGGTCACGTACAAGGCCGAGAGAGAGAGAGAAAACTTTATTTGCAGAGGAATTCGGGGCACGCCCCAGGGTCCCCGCACGACCCCACTGCACTCAAGTGTTTATGTTCCGCAGGTCCATAACACTGGCAGCACGGCCGGTGGCGATGGTCTGCACGGCCGGGTCCTCCGAGCGCAGCAGGGTCTCCCAGTCCTCCCAGGTCTTGAGGTTCTCTAGGTCTCGCGGGGGAGGGTCCGCCGGGCAGAGGGAAATGATGTGGAGGGAAGAGGCGACGGGTTCTGGGCATAGAGTGCATGCCGGAGTGGGGAAGGAGGGATGATAATGGGCTAGGGTAAGGGGTGAAGGAAGTGTGTGTGTCTGTAGTCTGCGCCAGAGTGTTGCGTGTTTGTTATCTAGGGAGGGGTGGGGCGGGGGGTAGAGCTGGCGTAAGGCTCTGTGCGCCTGGGTCAGCTCACTGAATGAGTGCATGCGCTCCTTCGTGAATCCCCGATCAGAGGCCACCTGAGCCCGGTTTAAAGAACCTCGGGCTAAAAGGTTGGCGGCATCGTTTCCGGGATTCCCGGAGCGCGCGGGTACCCATATCAGCTCCACTTGGCGGGGCGGGGGGGCATCGGGCGAGTCCAGTATGCCAAAAGCAGGGACATGGACTCGGCCTCGAGCAAAATTTAGAATCGCAGTTTTAGAATCGCTTAAAATGTACCGGGCTTCCGTGCGGGTTATAGCAAGGGCAATGGCGGCTTCCTCTGCAGCCTCTGGGGACGTGTCTGGAGGGAGAGGTAGTGTGAGGAGGGCGGATAAAGAGGAGTCCACCACAGCTGCTGTCGCTTCATCACCCGTGCAGGCAGCGTCCACCCACACGGCGTCCGGCTGGGGGCCGTAAGCTCGATGAAGTGCCTTCGCACGGGCTCTGCGGCGCTGCTCATTGTGGGACGGGTGCATATTCCTCGGGAGCGGCTTGATGAGGAGCTCTCGGTGAAGGGATCGTGGGATGGCGAGGAGGGTTGGGTCGTTGGCCGGTATTTTGATTCCGAGGGTGTCCAGGATATACCGACCTGTGGAGGTTAGTGTGAGCCTGATGTATTGGGCCTGTCGGTGGGCCTCCACCAGTTCCCCGATCGTATTGTGGAGGCCCAGGCCTAGTAATCTGTCTGTGGGTGTGTTGAGAGGAAGGTGAAGTGCTACCTTGAATGCCTTGCGAATCAAAGCATCCAAAGCGTTTATGTCATGTTTGGATAGGTGTAAATATGGGGTAGTGTACAGCACACGGCTCAGGACAAAGGCATGAATGAGGCGACATAGGTCGCGCTCCTTCATGCCTCTATGACGTCCCGAAACCCTGCGGATGAGGTGCGATATCGCGCCTACAACCTGCTTGAGTTTCTTGATGGTGGTGGTGTTTTTGCCATCGTTCTGGATGTGCAGGCCCAATACACGGAGGGTTCCAACCTCAGGTACCGGGTCACCATTCAGTTCAATGGCAATGGGGGAGCGGGGGCAGCGGTGGTTCTTAGGTCGGATGAGGAAGAATTCGGACTTCTCTGGGGAGCAAGACAGTCCGATGGTCCGTGCGTAATTTTGGGTGAGGGTGGCCACTTCCTGTAAGGTGTTCTCTATGTCTCCGTCATTGCCGTGAGTGGTCCACAGGGTGATATCGTCGGCATAAAGAGTGTGCTTCAGGTGGGGAATAGTGACTAATTTTCGGGCGAGGGGGATGAGGGTAATGTTAAAGAGAAAGGGCGAAAGGACGGACCCTTGAGGGGTGCCGATACTCTGAAGAGTGTAGGAGGGGGAAGACAGAGGGCCGAAGTGTATCTCAGCTGTGCGGTCAGTGAGGAATGCTTGAATGTAGGCATACGTGCGCACACCCACATTCAAGGGGGATAGAGCAGTCATGATCGCCTGATGTTCAATGCGATCAAAAGCTTTGGAGAGATCCAAAGCTAAGACTGCCTTGGTGTGACCCGGAAGAAGCGGGTCGAAAATGTCGTGTGGGAGTTGCAGCATAGCGTCCTGTGCGGATAGATGGGGGCGAAACCCTACCATGCTATGCGGGTAAAGATTGTTGTCCGCCATGTGACTGGTGAGTCTCGCTAGCACAACATGCTCTAGGAGCTTCCCAAGGCATGAGGTTAGCGAAATAGGGCGAACGTTTTGTAGTGTAAGTGGTTTGTTGGGCTTAGGTATGAATATTACCTTCGCGTGGCGCCAGGACTGCGGGAGGTTACCCTCCCTCCAGCACTGGTTGAAGTATTTCGTAATGTGGGTGATCGATTGGTCATCCAGATTACGGAGCATGGAGTTTGTGATTTGGTCTGCACCAGGTGCGGAGTTGGCGCGGAGAGTCAGGAGGGCCGCTCTGACTTCCGTCTCCGTGATGTCGGTGTCGAGTGTTGGATTTGCTTGTCCTGTGTAGTGCGGTAGAGGTATGGGGCCGCCTGGAGATGTGTACATGGTTCGAAGTGTGTCTAGAAGGGTGTCGGGATCGTCAATGTGTTCATGTGTGAGGCGTGTCACGTGGTGCTGTGTTGCTGATTTGGTGCGCGTGGGGTCAATGAGGTGTCGGAGGAGTTGCCATGCGCGTTTGCTGGACAGGTTTCCGGCGATGCCGTCACATATCTGTCCCCAGTTGGATCGGCAGAGCTCCTCAGAGTGCTGTTGGATTTGTGTCTGCAGCGCGGCCAGCCGCTTCTTAAGCGTTCTGTTGTGTTTGTTTCCTTTCCAGCGTTCTAGGATGCTGTGATAAGCCTCCCAGAGGTGGGCTAGGCGTGTGTCAAGGGTAGGTGTTTCGGTTGTAGTTTCAATGTCTCGCGTGTTGTGGTGAACGTCATGCTTGAGTGACTGCACCCATTCGTCGATGTCTGCGATGGGAGTGTCTGGGAGGGCGGTGCGAACAGCGCGAAAGGCATCCCAGTTAATGAGTTTGTGTGTTGTATTTGCGTGACGGGGTGCTTTGTACGGGACAGTGATTTGTATAATGTAATGATCACTGCCCAGTGTATGTTGTGTTCTGTTCCAGGTAACGCCGCGGATACAGCGGCTCAGCGTCAGGTCCGGACTGGTGTCCATGCTGACACTGTTGCCGATCGTCGTAGGCGTCTGAAACGTGTTGTGCACAGTGAGTTGGAGGTTCTGCAGGAGCAGCCAGAGCCTGCGACCTCGATGTGTCGTGGTTGTGTATCCCCAGTCAGTATGCTGACTGTTGAAGTCCCCGCCGATGAGTAGGGGAAGTTTCCCTGCTAGATGATGTAGGTCTCGCAGAAGTGATTCTAGCGAGGCCATTGGCTGGGACGGGGGGTGGTATATGTTTGCTATAAATATGGAAGGAAGTGAATGTGTGTGATGTATAAGTTCAGTGATCACGCAGGGCGTCTCAGACGTGATGTGATGAGTTTTGTAGATGAGGCTGCGGTGGACAAGTGTGGACGCCCTGGGTGTGTGAGTGGTATCTGAATGTGTAGATGTGTAGGAGGGGAGGGTTGCCCGGTGTGCAGTCTCCTGTAGAAGTAGTATGTGGGGCGTGGGTGTGATGGTGCGAAGGAGAAGTTGCAGAGGCGCGCGCTTTGCCCGGAAGCCGCGGCAGTTCCAAGTTAAAATGGGTAGATAATTAGTGTTCCCCCCCCCGCCATATTGGATGGTAGGGGGATTGAGGATGGAAGTAAGACTGGTGTCAATTGGTATGTGTGGCTCAGGATAGGTGGTTTGTGCTTGCGGAGGAAGGATGGGGGGAGTGGAGGGGGTTTGAAATTGGGTGAAGCGATGGTTAAGATTATGTTCCAAGAGTTCCATCATCTTGGTAAGCATAGCGTCCATGCGCTGCTCAAGTTTTTCGGTGAGGGTGGCGGCAAGGTGATTGAATCTGGCCTCGAGGCGTGCGTCTAGCTCTTTTAGTTTGTGGTCAAATTTGGCTTCGAGTGCTGCTAATTTAGCGTCTATTTCTGAGGGTACGGGAGGGGGTGTGGCGTCTGTGGTGCGTTGTTTCTTTGAGGGAGGGGTGCTCGATGTGTCTGTGGATGATGGGGTCGAGTTAATGACAGCGGGTGCGAGTTTAGGGGGCATGGAGGGGGCGGGGGTGCTTAGGAGGGAGGAAAGGCGGCTTACCTCTTCACGCAAGGCCTTGAGTTCTTGGTCTCTCGGATCTGCCTGGGAGTACTGGGGTGGTGGGGGATGACGGGTAGCCTTGCCAGAAACGCGGTCTACCCAGGTGAGACGCGTGGCGTTCTGGCTGCCATTCTGCCGGCTTGTAGAAGGCGACCGGGAAGTCGTCGAGCTGCGTCTGCTGGCTGTGCTTGGTTGATCGCAGCGGGAAAGCCGCGATGTATCCGGAGGATAGAGAGCGTTCTTCGGAGACGCTAGTTTGCGGCCCCGTCCCATGCAGTTCCCGGTGCCGGTCATATGAGGGCCGCCGCAGAGAATGCAGCTGGGGGTGCATGAGGGCACATCTTCCTTTGGGTGGTACTGCCCGCAGCGGGGGCACTTATGAGACCTTGCATGGACGCACACATCCGCCCTGTGACCTGGGACGCGGCAGTTCGTGCAGGCGTCTATATGCCCCCGGTACGGTGTGCATCTGTGGAGGGCTCCTCCATAAAGAACTGCGCGTGGGACAGGTCCAGCCCGGAAAGTTATTAAGATGGAACGCGTGGAGCCCATTCGGCGGGCGTCCACGATGAGGGCGTCTGGGTTGCCGGTGAGCAGGTCTTGCAGGAGCTCTGACGGGGTCTCATTCCAATAAGCATTGGAGATGACTCCGCGTACTGCTCCGTCCGGCGGGGCTATGTAAGGTGCTACGGCGAATTCCTTGCCTTGGTGTGTGATGGTGTTCACCCGAACCAGAGCGAGCGCGTCATCCTTTAGGGGCGTGCTTGCGGTGCAGGTGTTGTTGACCGGGTGTACCCTGATTTGGGTACGCGCTGGCTCCTTAAGCTGGGACGCCGCTTGGAGGATGGCCTCTCGTAGTTGTCGGGGTGGAAGCAGGTCCAGCTGCAGCCCGCTTCGTGATCTAAAAACGATCTTATAATCTGCAGCAGGAAGCGGTGGCTGCTGCCGCGAACGCTGCGCAGCTGTGCGCGTTGCTTGCATAAGATGGCCACGCATAAGATGGCGCACCTTCTTTGCCTAATGCCGCAACGCATTACTGGCGCCGCCTAGTAGTCGTCATGGTTCGAGGTAAGGAAAGAAGGGGACCACACTCGGGAGCTAAGCCTCTCAAGCGGCGGCTGGCCTTGTGCACAGGTGTGTCCACGGTGTGTAGCGGGGCTTCGGAGGCACCCAAAAGCTCTTCGGACATGGGATGTACCCAGCAAGCTCCACCAAAATGTCACAGAAGCAGGTAGGCAGGTTTGTATTTGCCACAACGTCCAAGCGCCAGCGGAAACGGCCCGGCCGGCTAAGCGACTAGCGAGCGAGCTCACGGGCGAAGAAGATTGGATTGGATTGTAAAACGTTTATTGCCAACAGTCTGAAGGGCATATAGGCCCCCGCCTAAACGACGGCCAGAAGGTCTTGGCTCCTGGCGGCGTCTTCGGCCAGTTGGACGACTTTTGTTTGAGTCTCCGGATCGGAGCTGAGTAGGAGAGCCTCCCATTGTTCAAGTGACTTTATTTTTTGTCCCTCCAGGGGGGCAAAAGGGCATTTCCAGAGAATATGGTTGAGATCCGCTTTGGCCTTACATTGCTTACACTCGTTTGAATATTGTCCCGGATAATAACGACTACACATAACCGGGTTCGGAAACGTATAAGTTTGGAGACGGCGCCAAGAGGTGGCCTGACTCTTTGTCAATGATTTATCAGCAGCGGGGTACTTTGTTCGATTGAGCCTATAATGTTGTGTGATTTCTCTGTAACCTACAAGACGATCCCTGTCTGCGAAGCCCTCGGTATGGCCACTGGCTCGGAAAGCAAGACCTCGAGCCAGTTCGTGAGCTGCTTCATTTCCAGCCAGGGATGCGTGTGCAGGTGTCCAGACTATGCGAATTTTGCGGTCGTCCCTTGCAGTCCGCAGGATTCCGTTCGTCAGAGGGGAGACCCTCCCCTTGGCAAAGTTCATCACTGCTACCTTTGAGTCACTGACTACCATTGACGCATCCGTGCCCACTATTGCAAGTGCGATGGCGGCTTCTTCTGCAATTTCGGGACTGTCCGTCGTGATCGAAGCGCCGGTTCGGAGATATGTCTCGGCGCTAGCTACCGCTATCACCATTCTCCCCCTCCCGCAATTAGCTGCGTCCACGTAGGCCACGTCTTCTATCGGATAGTTTTTGAAACATTTGCCGAGGGCTTCAGCCCGTTTCTCTCTGCGATCCTTGTGGTGGACGGGATGCATGTTTTTCGGTAGTGGTGGGATCATCAGCCTATCGCGCACGCTCTTAAGCATGTCCACTTTCGGACCTCGCTGACTCTCGTAATTTATTCCTAGTTTCGCGAGGATTTGCCTGCCTGTAACGCTTCCCGACAGCCTTTCGTACTGCGAGACTGTCACGCCTTCCACAATTTCATCCAATGTGTTGTGAAGACCTAGTTCTAAAAGTTTTGCGGTGGGGGTCCGAATTGGTAAACCCAGCGCCTGCTTGACACTTCTGCGAATGATCCCTTCCAGCTTGGACTTCTCCGCTGCCTTGAGATTAAGGAAAGGAGCTACGTAAGCAATCTTACTTATTACAAAGGCTTGAACTAATCTGATTAGATTCGTTTCTTTCATGCCATAGCGCCTATTTGCGATTCTGCGGATGAGCCGCATAGTCTGTTGCGCGCATATCTCCAACTTCTTTATTGCTTCTCCATTGAAACCGTTGTTTTGAATGTACAACCCTAAGACTCTAATCCTGTCCACCGTCGGGATATCGAGTCCCTGAGCCTTAAGAGATATCCGCGGGGGATCCGACCGTGATTTCCTCTTTGGTTGGTAAAAAAGCATTTCCGATTTTTGCGGGGAGCACCTAAGCCCCCTATCATTTACATACTTTTCAACTTCTCCTATGGCCATTTGGAGAGTCTCCTCTATTTGACCGTCAGTTCCTTTGCCAATCCACATAGTAATGTCATCCGCATACATGCAATGACTGAGACCTTCAATCGCTGCTAGTTTGCTAGGAAGCCCGATCATGGCCACGTTGAAAAGAAGCGGGGACAGTACAGATCCCTGCGGGGTCCCCTTGCTACCTAGCTCTATGTAGTCTGATTTACTTTCCCCGAAGTTAATTTGGGCCACTCTGTCGGAAAGGAAATTTTGAACATAGTTGTAGGTTTTCGGGCCTACTCCCAGGAGGCTGAGATTATCCAGGATCGCCTTGTGCGTGACGTTATCGAAAGCCTTCGCCAGGTCAAGACTCAGAATGACCTTCGCGTCCCGCGTTTGTGAGTCCAGAATTTCATGTTTTAGTTGCAGCATCACGTCCTGCGTTGAGAGATGAGACCTGAATCCCACCATGGAGATAGGATAAAGATGGTGGTGTTCCATGTAGTTGTTGAGACGTGTCTGCACTACATGCTCCATCAATTTCCCTGCACAGGAGGTTAGGGATATAGGCCTTAGATTCTCGATCGACAAAGGTTTCCCCGGTTTAGGAATAAGTACCACCTTAGCCGACTTCCACTGCTTAGGAATCTCACCCGCCTCCCAACATTTCTGCATGTAGGCAGTGAGTGCTGTTATAGAGTTGTCGTCGAGATTTCTGAGCAATTTGTTGCTTACCCCATCCGGTCCGGGCGCTGAATTAGTATTTAATCTAGCAAGCTCTGCTCGCACTTCGGATTCAGTAATGGGTTCGTCCAAGCGATCGTTGGGTATCCCACAGTAACCATGCAGAGGTACCTTCTCGGTGTCCCCTATGTACTTAGATCGAATCTCATCGAGCAGCTCTTGCTCTGTACCCTCATGTTTATGCTGGATCTTTTGGAGGTTTTGCCTCTGGGCCGTTTTACATCCGTCAGGGTCTAGGAGGTATCTGAGTAAACTCCATGTGCGAGCCAGACTTATATTCCCGTCCATTTTGTCGCATAGCGATTCCCAGTTTTGCCTAGAAAGTTTGAGCGCATATTCCTCTATCTCTTTGTTGTGCCTTGCTATCCTTCTGCGAAGGTTACGATTCCACTTTTGACTTTTAAGTCGCTTTTCCATACTGGTTTTGGCTTGCCACATATGGAGGAGGCGGGTGTCCATTGTTTCTAGGCCTGAGTCTTCCGCCACAGTCTGGGTCGCTTTACGAGCGTCCAATTGGAGCTGCCTTATCCACTCCTCAATGTCACCAATTTCTGTGGTGTTAGCGCTCTGTCCCGGATTTTTCGGAAGGCGTCCCACTCAACAAGTGAGTGACGTCGGCCTGGGCGTTTATAGGGCCCAGCAGTAATTACCGTTTCCAAAATAAAGTGATCACTGCCTAAATTTTCTTGAGTGTTAACCCAGTTTGCGCTGCCGACGTTCTTAACGAGGGTGAGGTCCGGAGATGTGTCCGTACTGACGCTATTTCCCGTTCTAGTGGGAGACTGAGGGTCCGTAAGTAGGGTGAAGGCCCCTTGTTGCATATCGAGCCAGAGCTCTCTACCCTTGACACATTCTCTCTGGTACCCCCAAGCAGCGTGATGGGCGTTGAAGTCCCCCATTACCACCACCGCTTGTTTGTTAGCAATGCGTAGAGTTTTTTGAAGAAGCGACCCGAAGCGAGTCTTTCTTTGTTTTGGACTGCTGTATATATTCAGCACAAATAGGCTGGTCTTAATTTTATTATTCGGAATGAGTTCTAGAAGAACGTGCTCTACGTGACTGATCCCCGTGTCATGCGCAATAGCCGTTATGTTTCTTTTGACGAGGGTGGTAACTCCCGCCTTCTCGCCAGAGGTATTAAAAGATTGATAGCCTGATAATTTTGCAATCCCCCCAGTTTCCTGAAGAGCGATCACGTCCGGGCAGTCTTTACCAATGAGGAGTTGTTGAAGAACTGCTCGCTTCCGGCGGTATCCCCGACAGTTCCACTGCCAGAGCGTATATCTATTGTCCTTATGTTGCCTGGCCATTTTGAAGTTGTTGAAGGGTTATCGTAATAGCGTCTATCTTATTCTCTACGGCCTGCCGCCATGCATTCATAGCTAACAGCTCGTTTCCTAGCCTTTTGGTTTCTGTAGTGATTTCCTGAACAACGTTAAAAATGGACTGAATTTGTGCCTGAATTTTGTTATCTGTGGCCTGAACCTGGGCATCAATTTTGTCCTCTAGCCTCCTGCATACCTCTGCGAGCGTGAACTCGGGCTGCGTGTTGTCACACGTCCTCTTTTTTGTAGGCGGGGGAAGCGATGGTGGCGCCACCGAGGCATCACTGACACCGGCCGCCGCCTCCACCAGTGCAGGCGTTATCTTTGGTTGTTGAGTAAGCCGGGATTGGCCCATCTTCCGGAGTTCTGAATTTTCCTTCTCTAACTGAAGAAGAGCGCGCGCCAGCCTCCTGAGCGCGACTACTAGGCGGCGCCAGTAATGCGTTGCGGCAATATGTACACATGCCAAGGTTACGAGATACAGTGACATTTACAAGAACACATGACAATAAGCATGTAATGCGAGTCAATTAAACAGGTACCATAAACATATCTAAGTAACTAAGAGGAATTGCTTGTGGGCGATGTAAAACAGGATAGAATACCTATTGACAGAAGGGTGACAAGGCAATAATTTGACATTAAAACATTTAAAAGGAGACCTTAGCGCCAGTTTGGCCTAAAAACCAGGAAAATACGACTGTTATTCACAGAAATGAATGGGCATGACCATTGCCGGATAAACTCTTCCTCACCCAAGAAAAAGAGTTCCTCGGACAAAAAACTGATGAGCTCCCGTCGGAGACGGCCGAGAATCGGCCACACAGCGCGGCGTCGAAAGCCACCAACGACCGCGGCGCATCGACTGCGCCATAAACTAAAAAGACCCGCAACAAATAAGAGACGAGCAAAACGGCCGCTGGGGAAGCGGCCGCGGGAGACGAAGCACGAAATGCCCTGCCCACGGAATCCCGCATGAACAGCGCGCCAAAAGACACGCGCTACCACGCAGGTGACAGTAGCGTGGCGATTAGATTCCGGGAGCGGGCAATTCGGACAAGTACTGGAGCGTAACACACCCCATCGCTCTCTCTAACCGATCACAAGTAGGGAGCACTGCCCAGCCAAGTTTGCAGACAAAGTCGCGTAGATGGTCTGGGAGAGGTGTCGACGCTAAGCGCGCCCACTGCACGCGGCGCATAAGTGAGCGGCGAGCCGCCGGCACAACAGGCAACAATAGCGAGCCCATAATGTCCACCACACGGTCTGCGACGATGTTGACATCAGGTGCTACTGCTGTTACATGCCTGTGAAAGGCCGCTGACGAGGCATAGAAAGCGGTAGGTTGCTTTGACTGAGGTCCATGATTGACAGGGGCTGCGGGATCCAAAAAGCGTAAAGAAGGGCCCAAGAAGTACCGAGTCAGGGTTCGCGCCGGAGACGCGTTTCCTAGCAGGATACGCAAAATACCCTTTAAAGCTAACAGCGAGGACGTAACAGACAAATTTGGAAAGGCAAAACCTCCTCTCTCCCGTGGTTGTCCAAGAACAGCACGAACCACAAGCTCGGTACCACCTGAACAAAAAAAAGAAAAAACTGTAGTCTGCACCCGCCTTATGACACGGAGGGGTGGTTTAACAGTATAGCAAAGGTACCAGAAGGCACCGAGAATGACTGACTGAACCAGGTAGCGCCTCCCAAGCAGAGGCAGGTCGAATGTCTGCGCCCTTCGCACACGAGCTGTAATGTCGTTGACGACCGAAGACCACACATCATCCCATATTCCAGCACAGTCGTAGGTCACACCTAAAATGCGCATCTGCGCGCACCACTGCAAAGGTATTGCAGATGTAATACGAGTCTGGGTAGACCCCACAAAAAAGTAACGACTCTTCGAGTAATTAAGAGCAGCTCCAGACAAGGAGGTGCACTCACGAATAACATTTAGAGTTTCGAGCAGGCTGCTTTCATCAGCTAAGTACAGAGTGATGTCATCTGCATAAGCAGTGACGCGCACCGCTTCGCTCCCTGGCAAAGCCAGACCTGTAATAAGGGAATGGCGATTGACTGCCAAGAGGAAAGGGTCTAATGCTAAGACAAACAAAAGGGGGGAGAGCGGACAACCTTGACGGACGCCACGGCGAACATCAAACGCGGTACTCTCCCGGCCATCGAGGAACAGAGTGCTTGAAATATCTCTGTACACCTCTTTAATGAGAAGCACGAAAGAAGCTGGGAAACCGAAAGCATCCAGCGTCCCACAAATATACTCGTGCTCTAAAAAGTCGAACGCCTTCTCTTGATCAAGGGAAACAAGAAGACCTTGTGCGCGCCGCCGTAAAGTATACGTTAGGATGTCTCGCGTTACAGAAGATAAACTATGTATTTCACGGCCTGGGATGGAGCAAACCTGGTGGCAGGAAATAAGTAACGGGAGGAGAGACCGCAGACGACGAACGAGTAATTTTGCTAGTACTTTGTAATCTGAATTTAGTAGGGTGATAGGGCGCCAATCTGCCGGTCATGTCGAGAAAGGAGACTTTTTAGGAATTAGGACAATGCGGCCTCTTTTGAATGATTCAGGGAAGACTTGCTCAGTGATGCATAATTTTAACACAACCGAGAAAATGGGGCCGACAATATCCCAGAATTGTAAATAGAACTCCACAGGAAGGCCGTCTGGTCCAGGTGCTGAGCCTCGTTTCATGGAGTCCCACGCGCCGTTCTTTATGGAGGAGCCCTCCACAGACGCCCACCTTACCTAGGCCATATAGACGTCTGCGCGAACTGCCGCGTCCCAGGGTACCGGGCGGATGTGTGTGCCTACGCAAGCTAAAATAAGTGCCCCCACTGCGGCCAGACCCATCCCAAAGAAGATGTGCCCTCATGCACCCCCAGCTGCATTCTCTGCGGAGGCCCTCATATGACCGGAACAGGGAACTTTAAGGCACGGGGCCACAAACTAGCGCCCCCGAGGAACGCTCGTTCTCCCCGTCTACATCGCGGCTTTCCCGCTGCGATCAACACAGCACAGCCAATGCACGGAGCTGGACGGCTTCGCGGTCGCCTTCCAGAAGCCGACAGAATGGCAGCAAGAGCTACTCGCGTCTCACCTGGGCAGACCGCGTTCCCGGCAACGCCACCCGTCATCCTCCACCACCCCAGTCCTCCTAGGTAGATCCGAGAGACCAGGAACTCAAGGCCTTGCGTGACGAAGTAAGCCGCCCTTCTTCCCTCCTAAGCACCCCCACCCCCTCCATGCCCCCTCAACACGCACCCCCTGTCATTAACCCGACCTCATCACCCCCAGACACTTCGAGCACCCCTCCCGCAAAGAAACAGCGCACCTCAGACGCCACACTACCTCCCGCTCCCCAGAAATAGAGGCTAAATTAGCAGCACTCGAAGCCAAATTTGACCACTAACTAAAAGAGCTAGACGCCCGCATCGAGGCCAAATTCAATCACCTCGCCGGCACCCTCACCGAAAAACTTGAGCAGCGCATGGACGCTATGCTTACCAACATGATGGAGCTCTTCGAACACAGTCTTACCTATCGCTTCACCCAACTTCTGAATAAATAATAATTGACTGCTAATGTATGACGCTTAAGCTTCGCCCCGACACGGTGGCTCTGTGCTTATGGCGCTCCGCTGCTGGTCCGAAAGACGGGGGTCCGATCCCGGCCGCGGTGGTCTAATTTCGATGGAAGCGAAATTATAGATGCCGTTGTACTGTGTGATGTCAGTGCACGTTAAATAACCCCAGGTGGTCTAAAATCCGGTGCCCTTCACTACGGCGTCCCTCATAACCTCAGTCGCTTCGGTAAACTAAACCCATGAACCCATATAATCAAGTGCGCGCTTCATGGCAGCGGGTAATAAGGATATGCGCTACCGTCAGTGCTATTATTTAAACAGGTGTAGCGATCGCGATTTCTTTGCGCAACTTTTTTCCTGGCTTTTCTCACAACATCTTGTGTCAAACTAAGGATATAGTTAGATTGAATATCGCAAGTACGAAATCTGAAAAAAAATAAGAACGTCTTTGCTTACAATATTTCGAATAAAATGTGCCTACTTTCGTCTTGTTAATATCGATTGATAACATCGCAATACTCACTTCAACTGCCTGAATCTGAAACGTTGAAGTCGAAAATCGTGAATGTGTGTGTTTTGTGTGTGTTTTTCTTTGTCACTTCTGTTATTGTTGGGTTTATTCTTCATCCGGCGTCTCGCTCCTCTTCCCTTCACAGAAGAGAACGACGAAGAAGAAGACACTGCGCGCCACCATGGCTAAGGCTAGCCAGAATAGCGGGGAAGGCAGTTCGGCCGGGAGACGGCGCCACGAGAGTGCCCGCGAATGTGGCATTGCTCCCCCCTCTGGAAAGCGCCGCCCTCAGCGCGGCAGGTCGTGTGGACCGACGGCGGCTCCCCCGGGCACGGGATTTTGGCACACGAACACTTGCTGTTCATGGGGTGCCCGTGCAGAGGGACAGTAGTCCTGGTGCATGGAGCAGTTATCGTCGACGGGCGCGGAATCCACTATCTCGGCCGTCTTGATCTCTCGTGCGAGGAGGGAGAGACAGCTCTCAGTAGTCTCGACATTTGCTACTACCAGTGCAGCACGCGGTCGTTGAGCGTTCCCGAAACCGAGGCGTCTGTCCGACGGAGTATTCAAGCGGCAGCGTGTTGTGGTCCGGACAGCAGGGCGAGTGTGGGATTCCATACGGCGGTTCTGGCCGACCACCATCTCGACGGGCGCGCACGCCGAACACCTTAGTCTTCGGCGCCCGCATGTAGAGACGAGTGAGCTGCTATCGGGCGTGGTACGGCTTCATTCGTGCGACATGCACAACTTCGGACGTTGGTCGTTGAGAGGAATGAACAGTTCCTTGAGGGAGAACTTTATAGTTTACCTCGCCGAGTTGGCGTATTACTTTATAGGGGCCAAACTACCGTCGAAGCAGCTTTTCAGAGCGCCCTCGTTGGCGGATTGGGCTCCACACCCAAACGTTTTCTCCGGGCTGGTAAGTGACATCCCTGTGGCGATGGTTGTAACGGTGAGCGTCTCTTGCTTGTTGATACCGGATATGTTGCCGAGCAAGTTGGCGGGCGGCCTCAGCTTCGTGAAGAAAGCGGTCGGCCCCCACGACAGCGGAGTTTACACTACCAGGAAGAAGCATTGCGTCGAGCATAGTCGTGGCTTCGCGACCATGGACTAAGCGAAACGGTGTGAAGTGAGTCGTCTCTTGCAGGGCAGTATTATATGCGAAAGTAACGTAAGGGAGTACTGCATCCCAGTTGCGGTGGTCGTCGTCGACATACATGGAAATCATGTCGGCGATCGTCTTATTTAGGCGCTCAGTGAGTCCATTAGTTTGCGGATGATAAGCCGTTGTTCGTCGGTGGCTGGTGCCGCTGAGTGGCATAACTTCCTCTGTCAGCGCCGAGGTAAAGCTCGTCCCTCTGTCAGTTATAACGACCGTGGGTGCGCCATGACGAAGCACGATGTTATGCATGAAGAAGGCGGCAATTTCAGCAGCTGTTCCACGGGGAAGCGCTTTCGTCTCACAGTATCGACTGAGGTAGTCGGTGGCGACCACAGTGTACCGGTTACCCAGCGAAGACTTCGGAAAGGGGCCGAGTAAATCCATGCCGACTTGGTAGAAAGGAACGTGTGGTGGATCAACAGGCTGCAGTAGTCCGGCTGGCTTAGTCGGTGGTGTCTTGCGACGTTGGCACTCGCTGCAAGTTCTGACGTAACGCTGTACAACTGCAGCAACCCTGGGCCAGTAGTACTTTTGGTGTATCCGCGCCAAAGTGCGGGAAAAACCCAGGTGACCAGAAGATGGGTCATCATGGCACGCCTGCAGGACTTCGTCGCGCAAGGCCGCAGGTACGACGAGCAGATAGACAGCTTGCGTCGGGTGGTAGTTTTTCTTATACAGGACGCCATCGCGCAAACAGAACGACGACAGTCCACGAGAGAAGATTCGCGGTGGAGACTCAGCGCTTCCTTCAAGATACTCAATGAGAGCCCGTAGTTCACTGTCGTCTCTTTGGTGTTGAGTGAGGACGGACGTGGAGACGGCGCCGAGAAAAACAAAATCGGTGTCGGGATCAGCTCGGGTCTCCTCAACAGGAGCACGAGACAGACAGTCGGCATCACTGTGCTTCCTGCCGGACTTATAAACGATGGTGACGTCGTACTCTTGAAGGCGAAGGCTCCAGCGTGCAAGCCGCCCCGAGGGATCTTTGAGGTTCGCCAGCCAGCACAGCGAATGGTGATCACTGACGACTCTAAAAGGCCGGCCGTATAAGTACGGGCGAAATTTGGTCACTGCCCACGCAATTGCCAGGCATTCTTTTTCAGTGGTGGAATAGTTGGCCTCCGAGTGTGACAAAGTGCGGCTTGCATATGCGATTACGCGTTCGAGACCATCCTGCCACTGCACAAGGACCGCACCGAGGCCGATGTTGCTGGCGTCTGTGTGCAGTTCAGTGTCGGCTGACTCGTCGAAGTGGCCAAGGATGGGCGTACTTTGCAGACGAGTGCGGAGGTCTTCGAAAGCCTGTTGTTGCTCCTGGCCCCAGGAGAAAGGTTCGGCATCTTTCGTGAGGCGGATGAGGGGCTCAGCGATCTGGGAGAAGTTGCGCACAAAACGCCGATAATAGGCGCAGAGACCCAGAAAGCGGCGCACACTTCGCTTATCGGTTGGCACGGGAAAAGCAGCGACATCGGCCGTCTTATCAGGGTCAGGGCTAACTCCCTTAGCGCTCACGATGTGGCCCAAAAACTTCAGCTCCTGGAAAGCGAAGTGACACTTTTCGGGCTTGAGGGAAAGACCAGCCGAACGAATTGCGGCGAACACGGCACGCAAGCACCTGAAGTGCTCTTCGAACGTGGCGGAGAAGATGACAACGTCATCCAGGTACACGAGGCAGAACTGCCATTTTAGGTCGGCAAGCACGGTGTCCATCATCCGCTGGAAGGTGGCAGGAGCCGAGCACAGTCCGAAAGGGAGCACCCGGAATTCGTACAGACCATCCGGTGTAAGAAAGGCGGTCTTTTCCCGGTCGCGCTCGTCCACCTCGATTTGCCAATAGCCACTACGTAAATCTAGCGACGAGAAGTACGTGGCGTGGAGGAGCCGATCCAGGGAGTCAATCCGTGGCAGAGGATAAACGTCCTTTTTGGTGACTTTGTTTAGACGCCTGTAATCAACACAGAACCGTAGGGTCTTCATTTTTGAAACAGCGCAACAAAGACGGGACTTGGAAACCCCTTAGTTTCCACGTCCCGTCTTTGCTGCGCTGTTTCAAAAATGAATACATACCAACTTGCCCAAATTTCCGCTTTACTCAACCGTAGGGTCCCATCCTTCTTCGCCACAAGAACAACAGGCGATGCCCACGGGCTCGTCGACGGCTGTATCACGTCGTCCTGGGGCATTTCTTGAACTTGCCGGCGAATGGCGTCACGTTCCTTCGAAGAGACCCGATAAGGCGGCTGGCATAACGGTCGCTGGTTTGCGTCAACAATAATGCGGTGCTTTGTGATCGGAGTCTGCCTGACCTTGGAGGTCGAGGCAAAACAGTCGTGGAAAGGTTCGATAATGCCCTCCAGGCAGCGTTTCTGATGAGACGGGAGGTTCGGGTTCACGTCGGTCTTTATGGGAGTGGTCGGCGCCTCCACTAATGCCGGGATTTCGGACAACGCGTGCTGTCCCGCGAATTCACAAAGTTCTTCGAAATACTCAATAGCCGTTTTGCCAGGCAAACACTGAGGTTCAGAACCAAAATTGGTCACCAAAAGTTCGGTTCGCCCACTGTTCAATTCAATAATTCCGCGAGCTACACACACCTGCCGACCCAGGAGCAGCGAGATGTTGGTTTCAGCGATGCCACGAGTGCTGGGGCTGTTATCGCACTCTACAGTAACAAACATGCTGGCTCTTGACGGGATCAACACCTGGTCATCACAGACGCACAACTTAGCCTTGCGTGGCACGGTATCGTCGTCGACAGGGCCTTGGGTGGAAAACGACACGATTAACTCCTGAAGATTGATGACGGCACCGTACTCCTGAAGGAAATCCAAACCGAATATGAGGTCCTTGGAGCACTCGGGTAACACAGCAAAGCAACCAGGGAAAGTAACACCGCGGATCTGGATTCGCGAAGTGCAGACACCAATCGGAGTTACGACATGGCCACCAGCTGTCCGGATCTGCGGCCTAGACCAAGGAGTTAGAACCTTCCTCAGGGCTGCGGCTAACCGACTGCTCATTACAGAAAAATCGGCGCCGGTATCCACGAGTGCGGTAACGTCATGGTTGTCGGTGGATACCGGAATTTCGGCGGAAACCAGTCGGTCGCAGCGCGTCGTTGATGTCGTCGGGTCACGTCGTCGTTGATCGGAGCGTCGCGGCGAATCTTCGGGTGGAGGCTCTTGACACGTTCCAGTAGCGGCGGCCCTACCCCCGGAGGACGCCGTCTTCAGTTTTCCCGATGTGGGGACGCGCCTCTGAACTGGCGAGAGGACGACGGGCGGCCGGGCGAGGAGAACCGCCTTGGGGATGGCGATCGGGACTGGCGTCGCTGCGGGGTCGAGGACTGCACGTTATCAGCCAGGTACAGCTCGATATCCCGTGGTCTTTCACCGTAGCGTGGTCGAGGTGCGTCAGGTGAAAACCCCCTTAAACCCATTCTGCGGTAGGGGCAGTGACGGAGGATGTGGCCGGGCTCCCCGCAGTGGTAACAGAGCGGCCGATTGTTTGGCGTACGCCACATGTGCGCTTTGCTCATGCGGGGCCTGAACTCCTGCTGCACGGGTGGTACTGGCATGGCAGGTACTGGCAGTGATGGTACTGGCACGGGAACGACGGGGGAAAAGGCTTGCATCGCTGGCCTAGGACTTCGCAGTGCTTCGCTGTACGTCATAACGGAGGGCGCCGGGTGTGGAGCGGGAGGCGGCTGGACAGCTCGTCGGATTTCATCACGGACCACGTCCGTTACGGCAGCGACACTGGCCTGTGGAACTTCAAGACGAAGTTTCGCCAGTTCCTCGCGAACGAGGCTTCTTACAAGCTCCCGAAGCTCATCGGCGGGCAGCGACGTAGGCGTGTACTGGGAAGCGGCTGCTACGGTAGCCTGACGTCCGTAGTGCGCGACTCGTTCCTGCAGAGAGCGCTCGATACCTGTTGCCTCCCTTGTGAAGTCGGCCACTGTTCTTGGCGGGTCACGGACCAGTCCGGCAAAGAGCTGCTCCTTTACGCCGCGCATTAGGTGGCGCACTTTCTTGGCCTCCGGCATAGCAGGGTCGGCTCGATTGAAGAGACGCATCATGTCCTCAACGAACATGGTGACGCTCTCATTTGGCTGCTGCGACCTGGAGTGCAGAGCGACTTCCGCCTTCTCTTTTCTTTCGCTGTTGCCAATTGTCGCCAGCAACTCACGCCGAAAAACCTCCCAGGTGGCAAAAGAGGTCTCGTGGTTCTCGAACCAGATCTTTGCCGAGTCTTCTAGCGCGAAGTAGACATTCCTCAACTTGCGCTCACCGTCCCACTGGTTGAAGGCTGCCACACGGTCGAAACTGGCCAGCCAATCTTCAACGTCTTCAAACCTGTCTCCGTGGAACGTCGGCGGTGACCGGGGCGCGTGGAGCACGAACGGAGCGTCAGCTTCAAGACGTTGAGTGGTCTGGCTACCAGTGGTTGTTGTCATCTTCCGCGACGGTTTTGTCAGGCCGCTAAACTCTGGCTGTAGGCCTAGCAGTCGGCGGCTCGCTTTGTGCACGGGGGTTGTGTCTACGCCCTGCGAACTGGCTTCAAAGGCGTCTTCGGAGTCAGTGTACATGGGACGTTACCCAGCACCTCCACCAAATATGTCACGGCTAGACAGTCGGGACGGCCAGGACACGTTTTACTGTGCAGCGTCAGACAGCAGCGGACTCCCGAGGGGACCGCACAGAAGAGACGACGAAGAAGAAGACACTGCCCGCCACCATGGCTAAGGCTAGCCAGAATAGCGGGGAAGGCAGTTTGGCCGGGAGACGGCGCCACGAGAGTGCCCGCAAATGTGGCAATATTTTTGTGGAGACTCGACAACGACTTGTGTCTGCGATTCGTCTCCACAAATTTATTTGGCTGGACGCACTCAGCCAGGCGGGAAAGGGACAGCGTTCCGCCGGCATGCAGTTAAGCAGCCACGAAATTAATGGTGAATTCCAATGGCAGTTCGGGATCAAGTTTTTCTGCTCGGTTTGGATCAGTCGTATTCCAATCGTAAAATGGGAGCGCGAGTTGTATGTTCCAATGGCAGATCGGGATCAGGCGTAAATCCCGGATCGCTCCGTGGAGCAGCGATTCTTGATCTGCCGAAATCGGCGGATTTGACCGGAACCTCGCGTGACGTTTTCTTTTCCGCCGCGTCTGCTTCCGGTCGCGACCGGCAGCAGCCGCTTCGTTCCTGTCGTCGCTACGTGGTGAGCCGGGCGAGCCGGGACAGACGGGCACTTTCCAGTCAACAGTGGACGGCAATGATATTGCTTCGAGCCGTGCGGCACTAATTTTTCTTCATGGAAGTAACAGTTCCGACTCGGGCACTGAAAGCTCAGAGTCCAGCAGTGAAGATTCGTCTGAAACGGACAGCGAGTGTGAAGCTGCCGGCCTGTATATGCCTGCCGCCGGCGTCAGAAAAATGCGCTAATATTCTTTGTTCGCGTTCATAACAAGCCCTGGAGTAGAGGAATGTAACAAATGAATCATTTTTGAGGATCGTTGGCCAATACCGAGTTGCTGGTAGAAGTGATAACTGCGATACAAGCAAATTTCTTCCTGATGCCCAGTACGGCTGGCCTGCTGTCTGCTAGCTCCGCTGTTGGAGGCGTCGCAGAAATCGATCATGTCTTTATTTTATTATGAGACGAGAAGCACAGTAAAACGGTGACGCGAGTAGCCCCTTTACTACAGCGCTGGCCAATTCCGAAGCGCCCTCAGCTGCGGCATCGATGAAAAACAGTTAGGCTTAGCGACGACTACGGCAGCCAGGGAGAAACGTTGGACGGGGGGCAGCGCAGTTAGTCGCTCGGCGTGTCCGCGGGCGGCGTCGTTGCCGAAAGCTCGACTGTCTCGCTGATTGGTTCAGCGGCTTGCGTCTCGCAGTCGCAAGGCTGGAAAATCGAGCAGCGAGCAAATTGCCTGTGCGTCGTCCGCCACTTCTTTCGAGAACGGTAGGGACAGGCTCACCGGCTCTCCGAAGACCGCGGCCGCATACTCGCGTGTTCACGGAGAGTGGACCATCCTGTATACATACGCCTTTGTTTTGGTTTTACATTACGGCCTTCGTACTACCTCCTTTTTGTTTCGCCGAGACGGCGTCTGTCGACGCGGAGATCGCGCCTCGCGCAACTCCTGTCGCACTCGAACACGAAGCTAGCAGGGCGTCCGCTCCGGCGGCGCGCCTAGTTTCCGCGGTCGCCGCTGCGGCGCTGGCGTCGCGCTCCCGAGGGATCACTGGCATTCCAATCGCAAACTGGGAGGTGGCAAATCTACGCGCTCCGACGCGCTCCGTACGCGATCCGACGGAGCGGTCTCGATCTGCCATTGGAATTCAGCATAAGTCTGCGTGTGCTTGGCAGGCGTGCTGGGGCTGTCGTATTCTGCGGCCGGACCACGATGGCACGCTGTAAGATAAACAGCACCTCTCGCTACGCACATCCAGGCATTACTGAGTTAAGGCACAGCTAATTTTTTATGCGAAGCATATTACTAGAGCTACACTACAGCCCGTCGAGCGCGGCGGTGGAGCTACCATTGACCTTGAGCGTGACCACCTGACACCACGTGACAACATGACGTCACAGCAGAGGAGAGATGGGCTGCCGGCTCGCGCGGTCGGCCGCGGCGGTGGAGGCTCCACATCAGAGGCGCGGCGGCTGACCACGTGACAATATGACGTCACAGCAGAGGAGAGATGGGCTGCTGGCTCGCGCGGTCGGCCGCGGCGGTGGAGGCTCCACATCAGAGGCGCTGCAGCTGACCACGTGACGCTACAGCAGCGGTATAAAGCTGAGATTGCCTCGATATTTATGGGAGTATCTGTTCTCGCTTCGGCGAGCGCGGCTTCGGCCGCTTGTCTGTTTTTTGAGCAGCGTCCGCTCTGGCGGACGCAGTTGTGGCTGCGACGCGCGTCTTTCCTTTTTCTCTTTCCTCTGAACTTTAACTCTCCTCTATCTGCACGTGGCAGCGGTGGTGGCTTGGCTCGAGCCAGTAGGCAGGCCCGTGTAATTTCCTTTTCATCCTTTCTCAGTCACAACAACAACAACAACAACTCCGGGCACTTACGAGGCGGCCAGGTGTTTGGATGCCGCCTAGAAGAAGGGCTGATTTGAACGAGAATCGAAAGCTTCAGCGTGCCACAGAGACCGATGAAGAGCGGGATGAACGTCCACCAAGGAAAGCCAAGTATTACCAAGCCTAGCCATCAATATGCTTCGCATCTGACTAGGCTTAACCTTAGCTAAGCCTCAGCCATTCTTTATTTTGTTCCTTGCCACTCTGAGCACGTGATTCGGCGAGCGGTCCCTTAGCAAAAACTAATACGTTTGGAATATACGGTGGACTATTTAAAATGTATTTTAAACATATTTTGTATTCATGAATGCACTAAAAATATGTAGGAAATACGTGTCTGAAATTTCATGCTTGGTATTCGAAATATATTTTTAAAATGTGCCAAAAATACCTCACTTAAAGCATACTTCGAGCACTTTTCAAATACGTGAAAAAATATGTATGCAGTTTTAGCATCTTGTCAGTGTATTAAAAGTGTATTTTCGGAAATATGAAATTAATTCATCGAAAGTATACATCAATTCTAGAAAACGGGCAGCCCTTGTAAACGTATATGTACGCAGTTTTAGCATCTTGTCAATGTATTAAAAGTGAACTTTCGTAAATATGAAATTAATTCATCCGAAATATACTTCAATTCTAACAAACGGGCAGTCCTTTTAAACGTCTTTGCACACTTCTAGCTGCCGTTGAACAGTCGAGTGCTCGAAATCGCGTTTCGGGAAATGGCATTTGCGTGTCGTCAATGTATTTGAAGTGTACTTCCGTAAATACGCAATTAATTCGTCCAAAGAACACTGAAATTCTAGCAAATTGGCAGTCCGCATTAGCATGTTTGCAGCGCACTACAAGCTGTCGTTGAACAACCTAATGCTCAAAATCGAGTTTCGGGACATCGCATTTTGGTGCTGGCCATCTATTTAAAGTGTACTTTCGTAAATACGCAATTAATCCGTCTGAAGTATATTTAAATTCTAACAAATGGGTTGTCCGCGTAAACATATTTGCATTACACTTCAAGCTACAGTGGAACAATCTAGGGCTCGAAATGACGTTTCAGCGAAGAGTGAAAACTTTCCCTTTTTTGTCATCCTTTCGTTTATGGTAACTTCTAGCAGGAAGGTGATCACCACTTATACCCCTGTTTCACGGGCACTTCGAATGCCTTCCAGCCGAATGTCATCTAACGATGCTACACGTGTTCTGTCTAAGGGAGTGCTTGAAGATAATATTACGCCAATGAATATTAACCGCGTCAGCATGAAATTTCCCCGGGAGTGCGCCGATGAGGACGACTGCACTCATACTGTTGTTTACATCGCTTTTTTACATAACATAAAACGCAATCTGCGCTTTCGTTCTATTAAACAATCTGTTTTCTTTTTTACTGGTTGTACTCGTGCTTGTTTACGCAGTGCGACAATATGTGGGAAGCGATGATGCGATCACACGCCTGAGAAACACTTGGCAGCCGGGTTGTTGGCATCGCGCAGGATCGGCACTTCTCGCTTCTTGTCCCGGGTTTCTCCGACGTGACCAGTACTTTTTTTAAACTACTTTATCCAGAGGTATGTTTGGCGACTGTTCGCTTTAACCGAAACGGCCAACCTTTTTATCCACAAGCTAGCGACGGCGAGGACTGCTGCTGGCCGTAAAGCACGGCTCGGCAGTCTGGGGCACACCGGCGATTCCCGTTCATCGTACACGTGCCCTGCGATGTAAGAAATAGTTGATTTCAGGTCACTGTTGCCAAAACTACACCTGGTGACCATTTGCATTCGCTAAAGCTTGTGATTCGCTCTTCACAACCGCCGAAATCACAGATCCAACCCTGCGAACTCGCTGGGCCTAGTCGTCGCGGAAGGGAACAGAGCCGTCGTCGATTGAAATTTATTTGGCAAGCGCTTATCGCTGGTGAGTGTTCAGGTGTGCACATGTGAAATATAGCCGTTCGTTTCGCTCATTTAGAAGAGCGAGCATAGACACACCGCCGCCTCATCACCGTGCTCTCGCTCAGCCGCCGACAAGACTGACCGTCCGCCGACCGGATTCGTCGGTGTCGTTGGCCTGAAAAACGTGTCCCTCTAGAATCATATTATAGTAAACTAGATATTTCACTATAATTACATGCTGTTGTTCAGCGTGATATATACTGTCGTTGTCGGACTAGTGTGACCGCCGTCGTCGTCGTCGCTGTACACTGAAAACGAGCTGAGGCTTTCGAATGCGTTTCGAAAGTGTCGTGCAGCACCGCGGCAGTCCGTCGAGTCCGAATGTCATTCCTATTCTCGAATGTCATTCCACTCAATGTCATTCCAACATTTCCGTGTGAGAACGTGATAGCATTATACCAGCAAAAGCGCCTTGGGTATTTCTGGGTCCGAATAAGCCAGCGGAAAGGACCCCGTCTGGCAGGGCAGACCGGCTCCCTTACACACCCATGTCTCTGTTGGTTGACAGTTCGACTCCAGACCTGTACCTGACGCAACCCCAGATTCGAACGCGACCAGTAGGGTACTTCTGCGATAATTTGGCAGCCCACAGTATTTGCACAAAAAAAGGCCTCACCGTGCAAAATAGTGCGTCGCTTTCGCTGGGTATATATACGGCAAGCCAAGTACAGCGCTTGTCGTAGGATTTGTTTGCTGTGTCACTGTCGTCTTGGTATGCTTTGTGTAGGTATCTGCCGTTCCCATTCAATCACATGACCTTATAATATCAGACTCCTGTTGATTAATGATAAATACCCGTGTACGATTTCTTCTCCAGTTGAAGAATTAACCCGTGTCATTCCATGGAGGCGCCCAGTAGACTTTCTTTAAGCCCGAGTAAACACATTTTTAATGTATTAAATGTATATTTTTAGTATATTTCTAATGTATATTTTTATTATATTTTTAATGCATTATAAATATGCTAAGCGGGCAAAAATGTACTTTTCACGTATTTTTAAGAACGTTTAAAATATTATTCCTAGCATACTTAGAAAGCATTCGTATTGCAGTTAAAGCATAGGGACAAAAAAATGCGAAATAAATATGAAATTAATACAATACGTTTGAAATGTATTTTTAGCACATCCTCTTTTTCGCTAAGGGGTGGCTCAGGTGTTAGGTGATCTGATGTCACAGCCACATCTCCACACCTCCTCCAGGTTGGAGGTCACTGTGAAACGGTTTTAACCTTGAGGTTTGAACAGAGCAGAGCTCAGAAGAGAGAGAGAGAAAACTTTATTTAGAAAGGAATTCGGGGCACGCCCCAGGGTCCCCGCACGACCCCACTGCACTCAAGTGTTTATGTTCCTGAGGTCCATAACACTGGCAGCACGGCCGGTGGCGATGGTCTGCACGGCCGGGTCCTCCGAATGCAGCAGGGTCTCCCAGTCCTCCCAGGTCTTGAGGTTCTCAAGGTCCCGCGGGGGAGGGTCCGCCGGGCAGAGGGAAAGGATGTGGAGGGAAGAAGCGAAGGGTTCTGGGCATAGGGCGCAAGCAGGAGTGGGGAAGGAGGGATGATAGTGGGTTAGGGTAAGGGGCGAGGGGAGAGTATGTGTTTGTAATCTGCGCCAGAGTGTTGCGTGTCTGTTATCTAGGGAGGGGTGGGGCGGGGGGTAGAGGTGGCGAGAGGCTCTGTATGCCTGGGTCAGCTTACTGGATGAGTGCATGCGATCCTTCGTGAATCCCCGATCCGAGGCCACCTGAGCCCGGTTTACAGAACCTCGGGCTAAAAGGGTGGCGGCCTCGTTTCCGGGATTTCCGGAGTGCGCAGGCACCCATATCAGCTCCACTTGGCGGGGCGGGGGTGCATCGGGCGAGTCCAGTATGTCAAAAGCAGGAACATGAACTCGGCCTCGAGAAAAAAATTTAGAATCGCAGTTTTAGAGTCAGTTAAAATATACCGGGCTTCCGTGCGGGTTATAGCAAGTGCAATGGCGGCTTCCTCTGCAGCCTCTGGGGACGTATCTGGAGGGAGAGGTAGTGTGAGGAGGGTGGATGAAGAGGAGTCCACCGCAGCTGCTGTCGCTTCATCACCCGTGCAGGCAGCGTCCACCCATACGGCGTCCGGCTGGGGGCCGTACGCTCGATGGAGTGCCTTCGCACGGGCTCTGCGGCGCTGCTCATGGAGGGACGGGTGCATATTCCTCGGGAGCGGCCTGATGAGAAGCTCTCGGTGAAGGGATCGTGGGATGGCGAGAAGGGTTGGGTCGTTGGCCGGTATTTTGATTCCCAGGGAGCTCAGAACAAAGCTTCACTCTGAACACTTCAGTCCAGTGGGGGCATGAGGGACCCAAGAGCGTGCCCGAAACTCCTTTGTAATAATCTTTCTCTCTTTTTTTATGCCAACTGTACGCAGAAATCGTGAACGGATCTCGGTGGCGACCAACCACTGTAATAAACCCAGTTGCAATGTGCATGAATATTTCATCATTATGCATCTAACGCGCAATGGTGGACAGAGAAATCATACAAATCTATGCATACTCCTTTGGAAATCTGTAATGGAAACCCCTTCGCAAAGCATTGCGGCTCTGCGCTCATATTGATGCCTTAAGTTGTTAGTTCATTATCGACTCAGCGATTAGAGAGAATACACAAATGTTTCCGATAGTCCTAGAACAAGTGACCACCGAAGGCTATGGTCTAGTATTCGTTATGAGTAAAGTGTACTAGAATATTGGGTAGTGGGCTGACTGAGCTCCATCCGCTGTCGCGGTTTACGTCTCGCCTGCTAGATGGCGCCACCACTGTATTCAATGTAAGCGGCCGCGCTTTGGCCGTGCGAAAGGTACGTGGTCGCCGCTGTAGAAACGGTCTAATTTCTTGAATGCTCGTTTCTCACATAAATAAAGAGCTTGGACAGTATGCTTGTTTGTCAGTAGTACTTCGTCTTTCTTTTCATGAGGGAAAAGTTTCTTTAATCACCATTTTTGTAACGCTGGCTTTGCTGAGCTTGCACTCGTATCGAAAACTCGCGTCTTGCGCCGAGTAAAAGGCTGTGGGGTTCCTCTCCATTGACAGCAAGTTTGGGTATATTTACTCAATAATAGCGCGACATAACAAATGAATCACTTACATTCTTGTCAAAGACAGCAGTTTTACTGCTGTCTTTGATTAGAAGGTAAGTGATCCATATGTCGCGGTGTTATCGAGTTGCGCGCGTGCAGAAATTCGTTTTCGGCGTTACCCTATTTGCAGTCCTTACAGCAATTCAGGCACCTTTGGAACGATGCCTTTCCTGTATACCTACCTATTTGACTCTGGCTGAGCATATTGTGGAAGAAAAATAGAGGTATATCAATGAAATGTTAAGCAGCATAGATATGAAGTTTTAATCGCACATGAATGTTGAAACAAAAGGTAAACCGTTTAAAACACCTTCCATGCTGTAGCTTGTCACATATGTGCCAGAAAACATGCGCCTATACATCAGTCGTTGCTCTACATTATTCCAACATAAAACGCATTTAATTCTCCCGACACTAACATACTGCATAATTTCCTATATCTGCCTTTCCAGAGAGTGATGTTGGTATAGCCACACTTATTTTTAAGGAAATATTTTATGAAAGAAAAAGAGAAAAAAAAATGCAAACAAAATGTTGGTTGAACAACTTTAACAAAAGTTTATTATCTTGACAAGCACAATGCAACAAGTAGACAATGCAGACAGCATGCACATTTCAAGAGCAGCGGCTCAACTTCAAGTGCTTTGCCTTTTGGCGCTTCCCCGACTTGTGAGTATTTATACTTTTAACATAGAAGTGAAGTCGTGTAGTGACATAGAATTTGATTATATTTGGAGAAAGGGTGGAAGCATGACTGGAACAACCAACCTCTTGGCCAAGTCTGGCTTTGACAACTGTCAGCACATCTAAAATGCTGTCAGAGTGCAGCTGTCCATGGGAGAAGCAGCCTGTGAACAAGTCCTCAAGCTTCTTTATGAAACCAAATAAGCGACCAGTTGGATAGAGGAGCCCTCCATTGTCACGAAACTTTGTCAGCCTCGCAAGCTGGAAAGTTTCATCTGGGGCAGGCATAGTGAGAAGGGTCAGACAGTCTTGGCAATTGGTTTTTAAAACGCATTTTCTTGCAACATAGCCAGCGATGTGAAAAATTATTCTTGAGTCACTGCTGGCAATGTGCTGGTTGTGGTCTTGGGAGGATGGAGCTGTGTGCGTGCTCTTAGCAGCACTCATTGGCAGATGAAAGTCTGCTGCATTCTGCGCAGTGTCTGGCAGGCTGTCAACTTCCAGGAGGGAGCCCAGTTCGTCCTGCTGACAGTTACCTTGACTGGCACATTTTACTAGCCCATAAAATGACAAGCAGTTAATGATAACTAGAAATTGACTTGGTGTTGGGTGGTCATTACTGCCAGAAGACTGTCGAACGATCCCAAAAAGGTTTTCAAGAGGGTCTTGACTAGTTTTGGAGGTCATTAGGTACTTAAAACCTACTTTTCTTGTAAGGTAATCTAGCAAGCCTAATGTGCTTGAAATGGTTACACGCAGACCTGTTGCCGTGGACTCACTCACAAAGCCACCTGCCCCTTTTACATGCTCCTCCCATGCTTTAAGATAGGATAAAAAATCCTGCAGCACAGCTGTTGCTCGAGAATCTGGCCGGAGGGCTTCCGCAGGGAACCGTGAAGTCATCACAGATATCAGCTGGTGGATTTTGCTGAAATACACAAAAAAGCTCTTCAGATGTTGCTTGCACCAAGTTAGACTTAAACATCATTTCCAGCTAACAAAACCATAATGCAAAGGTTTCATCACTTTTAAAATTAAGTAGCAGAAGAGAAAATAGGCATTTCACCTGAAGAATTCCTGAGTTGCATCCATTCTTCCAAGAGTGGCTTCTAACGTGTCCTTATACAGGTGAAAAGCTTGGAGCACTTTAGTGCCGAAAAGCTGGAACGCATAACTGACTCTCATCTTTTCAAATGCGTTTGGCTCAATATGACATCGTGTTATCCCTGGCATAACCTTGAGGGTAACATTGCAGGAATCCATTTTGTAGGCTTCCTTTACGTGTTGCATATCCACCTAAAAAGAAATTGGAGAGGGCCCTGTTAAGCTTCAAGAGTGAGTAATAGCACAACAAAATCCTCAATAAGATGAAGAAGAGACTTACATGGCCAGCTGGAGTGTTGAATCCAGATTTCAACAATGAGTTGCGTAGACATTTGATAAGATGAGGGAAGTCGGATATAAAAAAGAGGTTTCGTGATGCATCGCTGGGGTGCTGAATTTTGCAGGTGGTAGACTCAGCTGATGCTTGTATCCCAAGTATCCTCCACATCCTTCTATTCCAGCTTGCGCCGTCGCATGTAATGAAATCAACAAAAAGGCCACTCTTTTCGGCCAATACGGTTGCCTCAATAACAACTTTGGCAAGAATGTCCCCCTTCATGTTGCCATGTGTGGCAAAATAGCCAATTACCTGGCTCCATTTTCCCTGAAAGGGAACAAATAGTATAACCATGCCATGGTCACATGGGACACCTTTGTCTTTGGCTGCTGTGAAAGGGCCTAGGTCTACAAAACCCTCAATAACCCCAGACGTGTTAACTGCAAAGTGTTCCGACAGCTTTAGCTCGTCTATAACTAATCCACCATGTTTTTTCCAGGCATCAAGCTCAGCTGACTTCACTTTTAGCTGCCTCAGAACTTTGTCGCTGAAGCCAAACACAGTGCGATATGCAGATACATAGCGCTTGAGGGTTGATTTGCACGGTAAGGAAAGAATGCTATTACGGCGAAGATGCTCATACAGACGAGGACTTTTCATCTTCATTATTATGCAGTCCAGTACCCACATTTTCGTGTAGCGTAGACCATTAGGTTTCACTTTTGAAGCTGCGAAGCACTGTCGAACAGCTTCCTGCTGTCTGGGGGGCAGTTTTGAGATCTGTGCTTCTAATGCTTCTGCTTGAATGGCAGCATTTTTCCCTCTCATTTTAGCAAGTTCATTTTTCACATCTCCTAGGCGAACAACTAGCCTCTTGTTTCTTCTCGCTGCAGCTCGCAGTTTAAGCACAACAGATCGGCCGTTCTTTTTATCAGTTCTTTTGACCCTCGCTCGTCTGATCTGCAGTGCTCGTTTCAAGTAGCGGCAAGACACACACTGCGTACCTGCAAGAAAAGTGCATTGAATTGAGTTCCCACGGAGTCAAAAAATCAATGAACGCAACATAAAATGAGTTGCAAATTAGGCAAAATGGACAGCATAATTACCTCTTTCAGCGACCTGACCCAGGCAATTGCTGCTGAAGTACATTTGCTCGAGGGTCACTACGTGGGATTTAAGGTTCTTCGTAAAATACCTTTCTTCATAATCTTCAAGTCGCATTACTCCAGTGCAAACACTCATGGAATCAATTGCTCTCAGCACATCTTCTGCTTCCCCGCTTGTTTGCAATGTGCTTTCTTTTAGCAGAATTCCTCTCACAAACACTTTGTAGTAACTGTGCGTCTGTGACTGAAAGAACATTACCACTTTTTCTGAGCACACCTCATTTCTTGATGTCAACACAGACGTGCAGTACACGACACCGTCGTGTCCAGGAAACCTGTGCTTGGTCCATTGCTCCGACGGTACCTGAAGACTGTCAAATAACAGCATGGGTTCCTGCTGACCCAGTGGGCATGAAAATTCTGCATCGGCGTCCGGCTCCACGCCTGCTTCCGTCGAGGAGGCCGCGCCTTGCTCAGCAATCGTTGCAGCGCTTGTGTAGGACACCGTCGTGTCACTGTTCGAGCACGGTCTACGCTTCGCCGGAGACGCGCAACTCTCTGACTTCCTTTTACGAGCAGGCCTCTCTTTCACAGCTTTTTTCGTCAAATACGCGGGTAGGTTTGGAAGAATGGTTGGCACAGCATCACTGCTAAGCAGTGGCTTACCACGTGGGATCCGCACTTCCTTGCCACCAATGATGTGTACATAGTCGCGAATTACGTAGCGCGGCTCAAAATGTAGTTCGCACACGGCACTTGTGTCTTCGAGAGGCTTGTCCGCTCGATGGAGGTTTTTTTCCCACAGTCTTCGAAGTGCTTCATCCTTGGGCACGCTGAATAACGACGGCTTTGGGGCACCTTTTACATGTACATAGCCCGTTTTACAGCCGGGCGCAAAACAGTGGTTCAAACGGCGTGGTGCCATTTCACACGCAATAGCAACGCACGATATACTTCCCTACGATGATTTCTTATAAACATTAGAATTGTTAATGTAAACTTCGGAACACATGAAAGAAAGCACAGCGGAGGCAGCGGCGCGCAAAGCCAGGTGTAGCCAGCCGGAGGAACGACGCTTACAGCAGCATGGTCAGTGCAAGAATGAACCACTGTTTATTGAAGGCACAGCTTTTATAGGCACCAGCAAGAGCGCTGTACCGGAGGGACGCGCTTGCCGGCGTTCTGGGCCAGCCGAGTGGGACGCGCGCCGGCGTTCTGGGCGAGCCGAGCAGGACGCGTGCCGGCGTTCTGGGCAAGCCGAGCGGGACGCGCGCCGGCGTTCTGGGCGAGCCGAGCGGGACGCTGTAACACGACACGACACGAACACGACACGTGTCCGTTACATCCTCCCTCGGGAAAGAACAAAATGAGACACTTCAATATAACAGTCACAGTTAGGGCACTTGATTAAAGTGTTCGTCATAGCGTAGCCTATGTGGGGGCCGGTAGGTCCGAGTTGATCTTCTCACGGTGGGCGACAATGGGATGCTCGACGGAGAATTGTATCCACTTGCTGGTCTAGAAGATTCCTCACCGTTTGTAGCAGAGGCCACTCTAGAGGATTGTGCACCTGATTCAGCTGGTGTCGTAGGTTGCTGTGTACGGGGCTGAGAACCCGAACAAGTGTCATCGTCGCTTTCACTGGTGTACTGCTCCGCCGTCCTAAGCAGATGCCGGCGGTTCCGCCGCAGCATACGTTGATGTTTGGTTTGTACCAAGTAGGATCTTGGAGCAAAGTAATTAAGTACACCCAGCATTCGCTGAACGTCACTCTTGGACGTTGGTGTTGGTATATTCACCAAGTTTTTGATCAGCTTGGGGTCAGGCGATATGCCCGTTCGGCCTATGATATGTAGCCAGCCGGAGGAACGACGCTTACAGCAGCATGGTCAGTGCAAGAATGAACCACTGTTTATTGAAGGCACAGCTTTTATAGGCACCAGCAAGAGCGCTGTACCGGAGGGACGCGCTTGCCGGCGTTCTGGGCCAGCCGAGTGGGACGCGCGCCGGCGTTCTGGGCGAGCCGAGCAGGACGCGTGCCGGCGTTCTGGGCAAGCCGAGCGGGACGCGCGCCGGCGTTCTGGGCGAGCCGAGCGGGACGCTGTAACACGACACGACACGAACACGAACACGACACGTGTCCGTTACACCAGGAAGGCAGCGGCGGAGGCAGCGGAGGTTTAAATTGACGACGACGACAGCGCCTCCGCGCGGGTGCCAGGGAAAACATAAAAATGTTCACATTTCCGGCGACGCGGGAGCGCACGCCGCCACCGGAGAGTCAGCTCACTACCCAATATTCTAGTACACTTTAGTTATGAGAAAATGGAAAGCGCAGTAACTACATCACTCCATGGACAACTCAATCGACTATGTGAGGAAGGTGGAAGGTAGGAGTGAAAGGTAGAGCCTCGCGCCAGCTTTAACCTGCCTCCCACCCTGTGTGTAGATAAACACGCAACACTCCGTTGAAGACTGCAGATGCACACTCTCCGCTCAGCCCTTACGCTATCCCTTTATGATCCCTCCGCCCCCTATCCTGCCTGCACCTTATGCCCGGAACCCTTCACCTCTTTCCTGTACGTCCTCTCCCTCTGCCTGGCGGACACTCCCTCGTAGGCCTAGAGAACCTCGAGATCTTGGAAGACTGGGAGACCCTGCTGCGCACGGAGGAGTCGGTCCAAATCGCTCACGTCTACACTCACACAACACGAAAAGCAGATACAGCTCACAGAAACACAAACGGACGTGGACAGCCACTTGCTCCACCTTTGGGAGGCCCGCCCCAGCCTCACCAAACGATGGAAGAAACAGAAACAAAACAGACGCCTAATGTAGAGAACCTTCGCCGCATCTCCCTCACGTCTTGTGTCGGCAAGCTATGGAGACGATGGTGCGTGACAGACTCTCCGATTATCTCGAAACACAGCACATTTTCGCGGACACTATGTTCGGTTTTCATCCTCACAAGTCAGCACAGGATAAACTTCTGCACCTCCACCACGGCATTTTAGATCCTGTAGAATGTCCCCACAACGACAAGGTGGTCCTGGCCTTGGATCTTAAAGGCGCATTCGACAACGTCAAACATGAAGTAATCCTGGACCACCTCAGTAACACCATCTGTGGCCAGAAAACATTCCATTACATAAGACAATTTCTTACAGACCGTCAAACCTATATACGCATACAAGATGCGGAATACGGGCCATACACCATCGCCTCGAGGGGAACACCTCAAGGCGCGGTCCTGTCTCCCCTCCTCTTCAATTTGGCATTGCTTCGTCTTCCGTCCAAATTGTCTTCTCTGCCCGGGATACATCACGCTCTTTATGCAGATGACATTACAATCTGGGCCACGCAAGGTAACCTGGGCCACATGGAGTCCTGCCTGCAAGCAGCGGCGACCCTAGTCGACGACTACGCGGCCTACTGCGGACTCCAGTGCGCCCAAGCTAAATCAGAATTTGTGCACTTACGTCCCTGCCCTCGGGACACATCACCGCTTCGCATCCGTCTCCCCTCGGGACCTATCCGGGAGGCCAAGGAGATCCGCGTCCTTGGCCTCTTCATACACCACCAACGCAGAGTCGACACCACCCTAGCCAAACTTCGCACAGTGGGAGACCAGGTGGGCCGCATGGTGCGCCGGGTCTGCAACAAGCGGGGCGGATTACGAAGCAAGGATGCACTGCGGCTTGCCCATGCTTTCGTAACGAGTAGAATCCTCTACTCAACTTCCTACTTGCACCTGCGCAAACACGATGATGACCAACTGGAGGTCATCCTGCGGAAAGTCATCAAGCGGGCTCTCGATCTCCCGGTCACCAAGTCCAACCAGAGGCTTCTGGCCTTGGGCGTGGTGAACACATTTCGGGAGCTTCGAGAAGCCCACTTAGTCAACCAATACACGCGTCTTGCACAGACCACGTCCGGTCGCCGCCTCTTGGACCGGCTACACATCAAACATGACCACCACATTGAGGAAAGGGAGAGAGTGCCAGAACCCTGGAGACGCGCCCTCCGGGTCCGACCCCTTCCCCGCAACATGTCCAGAGAAGACCACAGCGGTCGTCGCCAGGCGCGCGCGGAAGAGTTGGAGCGATACTATGGTAACCAAGAACACGTGTATTACGTGGACGTTGCCAGCCCACACCACGGGGGGTGGTACACGGCCGCAGTCGTACAGAACACAAACACAGTTAACGGGCTCACTTTCAAAGCCTACACGCGGAGGAGATTGCCATTGCTCTGGCTCTCACGAATCCCAAGTCAAAACACATCATCACCGACTCGCGAGGGGCCTGTCGGAACTACGAGTTGGGCTGGGCTCCCCCGCTTGCCTGGCGCATACTGGAGTATAGCTGTCGATGCGAAGATCCAACTCCACGCAACTTGATTTGGGCCCCCGGTCACCAGGGACTCCAGGGAAACGAACAGGCCGATCAGGCCGCCCGCGCACTCTCTCCCCGGGCTATCTCCCGGTCCTTGGAAGGGTACACCCAATCAGACAATCTGGCTCTTACATTCAAACAACTCACCGATTACTACAAGGAGGAGCACCGGCGCTACACGGCCCTTTGTAAGGGTCTGGATCGCGCTGACGAGCGCCTCCTCATCAAAATTCTTATCAACACTGTACTGTGCCCGGCGGTGCTTAAACATTTCAATACATCCTTTGATGGCGCGTGCCAGTTCTGTGGGGAGGTGGCTGACACCTTCCACATGGTTTGGGCGTGTCAATCAAACCCATCTATCCCCCCAACCCCAACCCCACCAGAGAGGACTGGGAGGCGGCCCTGCTCGGCCGTCAATACCTAAAGAGCCAAAAGGCTTTGGTTCAACGGACGCGATCGGCATTGCTTGCCAATGGAGCACCGGAATAGGGGCTCCAGCCAGTATTGTAAGGGGAAAGGGCCAATAAGGTCCTACCCCAATCACTTTTCTGTAAAAAACTTAATTTCCCATAAATGTTTTTCGCCACCACCACGGAGGAGTCGGCGATGGTTTGCACGACGATCGCCACTGGCAGAGCTGCCAGTGTTTTAGACTTAAGGAACATGATCATTTGAGTGCAGTGGGGTCCTACGGGTACCCAGAGGCTTAGCCCGAATTCAGTAAATAATTTTTTCTCTCAGCACCATATTGCTAAAAAAGAAGATGCGATAGCATTCCGAAGTTGGCCTAGCCTTCCCCGAAATGCCAAAGAATCCCCAAAATTTTTGAAGGAGACGCAGCTTAGAAGATGGATTAAGAGGCTTTAGGGATAAGTTGATTAAGGTAAATTGGTGGATTAAGATGGAATAATCTTAGACGATAATTCTATGGAAGGTATTCGAACATTCAAGACCTCAGTTTTAGACCGTTAGGTCGACTTGTCGACTTTGGAGCCTCTGAGTTATGCTGATTCCACAGATAGAATCCAAGATGGCGGTCTCCATAACAACGAAATTTTATCTCAGTGGTTGCCATTAAACCGAGGTGGTTACATAATGAAATAAAAAAAAATTCTCTGCCTCTCCCGTAACCGAGAGTAGAGTAAGCATGAAATGTTTACGGGCCTAATGTCATCTCGGTGGACACCCGAACCGCACCGTACAGGAAGGGAGGAACGCCACCACCCGTTCAGCGCGGTGCCTTGCCATTTGAACGCAAGGTTTTTTGAGGAAAGGAAATGGCGCAGTAATTCTCTGCCATCTCGGTGGACACCCGAACCGCACCGTAATGGAAGGGAGGAACGCCACCACCCGTTCGGCGCGATGCCTTGCCCTTTGAACGCAGCGCTTCTCCCCCGGATCACGTATGACAACGAAGTGTAACGTGTCATTATTTATGTGCCTTTTGCACGCGTTATTAGAAATCGAAAATTATAATTCCGTGCATTATCAAACCCACAGCTCCACTGATATCTTGATAAACATTGAGAAGGCACTGGCAGCAGTTATTTTTTGTCTCGTTTGGAGACCAACCGGCGCTTGCATGCCGGTCGCGTAGGAGGGCTTAGAGAGTCTCGTTAAATCTCGTTAATTCTCGTACGGTGCCCGGATGTTCTCGTTTCAGAGCCCGGAAGACTGGAATTCAGTGCCCGGATGAGTGGATTTCAGTGCCCGGATGAGTGGATTTCAGTGCCCGGATAACTGGAATTCAGTGCCCGGATAACTGGAATTCAGTGCCCGGATGAGTGGATTTCAGTGCCCGGATGAGTGGATTTCAGTGCCCGGATGATGGCTCTCGGTCTCGGCGTGACGTCACCACACTGCCGACAACGGGAGCTAAAAGCATTTCATGCTTAATATTAACAAGCTGCTCCGTGATGCCCGAACACCAGAAATTATATACACAATGCCGATCCGGTATATATCCAGTCGGGTAGGCGTCAAAGTCAGGACACTTAGTCCCGATATTCATGTAAAATTTGTGCACCAACAGTTTGCCGCAGAACGCTCCGGATGGACTCTTACGATTCAACAATTCGTGCAGGGCAAAGTTGCTGGTTACGATACCTAGCTCGCAGCAGGGATTCTAACCGGCGTTCTATCTACCCCGAATTCCACGTCTGTAAGAATCTTGATATGAACATTGTGGGTGAGCCGTTTGTCGCAGAGTGATCATCCCTCCTTCCCCACTCCTGCTTGCGCCCTATGCCCAGAACCCTTCGCTTCTTCCCTCCACATCCTTTCCCTCTGCCCGGCGGACCCTCCCCCGCGGGACCTAGAGAACCTCAAGACCTGGGAGGACTGGGAGACCCTGCTGCATTCGGAGGACCCGGCCGTGCAGACCATCGCCACCGGCCGTGCTGCCAGTGTTATGGACCTCAGGAACATAAACACTTGAGTGCAGTGGGGTCGTGCGGGGACCCTGGGGCGTGCCCCGAATTCCTTTGTACATAAAGTTTTCTCTCTCTCTCTCTCTCTTCGGGGTGGTGGCGAACGATTTTGCGTTTTGTTGACCGTCGCGGTACTTCAGTGGTTAGGGCCCTCGTGTACTGAGCTGGAATACCAGGGTTCGGACCGTGGAGGCCGCGTTTCGATGGAGGTGAAACGAAAAAGGCGCCCCTGTGCTGTGCGATGTCAGCGCACGTTAAAGATCCCCGGGTGGTAGAAAATATTCCGGACACCAGCTGCAGCCCGATCAAGGGCCGTGAAATACATAGTTTATCTTCTGTAACGCGAGACATCCTAACGTATACTTTACGGCGGCGCGCACAGGGTCTTCTTGTTTCCCTTGTGCTCTAAAAAGTCGAACGCCTTCTCTTGATCAAGGTTTGGTTTGGTTTATGGGGTTTAACGTCCCAAAGCGACTAAGGCTATGAGAGACGCCGTAGTGGAGGGCTCCGGAAATTTCACTACGGCGTCTCTCATAGCCTTAGTCGGTTTAACGTCCCAAAGCGACTAAGGCTATGAGAGACGCCGTAGTGAAATTTCCGGAGCCCTCCACTACGGCGTCTCTCATAGCCTTAGTCGCTTTGGGACGTTAAACCCCATAAACCAAACCAAACCTTGATCAAGAGAAGGCGTTCGACTTTTTAGAGCACGAGTATATTTACGGGACGCTGGATGCTTTCGCTTTCCCAGCTTCTTTCGTGCGATAGAAGACCACCTGGAAGGCACCGGCTTGATATGTTCGCCGAGCAAATCGGAGCTCCTCATACTCCCACCTACCAACAATGGCAGATGCAAGACCAGACAACGCGAATGCGAAAAAATCAGAATCGTAACCAAATCCGGCAACGTGATCCCCGAGGTCAGCAAAATCAGGATCCTAGGCATGGTCATCGAAAAGCATGGAAGAAACGGCGAAACCATCGCCCGTCTCACGGCAAAAGCGGCCAACGCTATGCGACTCCTCAAAAGAGTCACTTCCCGGAAGGCTGGCATGAGAGAGGAGAGCCTAATCAGGCTCGTCCAATCCTTCATCATCAGCCACGTCGCGTACGTTGCAGCCTACCATAGATGGCTGCAACACGAACGCAACAAAATTAACGTAATCATCAGGAGAGCGTACAAGGCGGCGCTGGGCCTGTTCGAGTCCACGAGCACGACCCGCCTCTTACAACTCGGGATCCACAACACGCTCGAAGAAATAGCCGAAGCGCAACGGACCTCTCAACTGGAGCGCCTGTCCACGACCAAAGCCGGGAGGAAGATACTGGACGACCTGGGAATAGGACACTCGAACGACGCGCAGACGAAGCTCCCCGTCCCCGAAGAGGTCCGACGCCAGACCAGAATCGACCCCATACCCAAGAACATGAACCCCGAGTATAACAAGGAAAGAAGAGCGGCGAGGGCCAAGGCTCTCATCGACCTGCACGCCAACGACGAGCACGCGCGGTACGTGGACGCGGCCGAATACCAACGGAACGCCTTCGCAGCGGTCGTCATACAGGCGTCGACCGGCGCCACGAGGACGGCAGCGAGCGTGAGAGACGCCGGAGCGGAACAAGCGGAGGAGGTGGTCATCGCCCTGGCCATTGCCGACGCAGACTGCTACACGGTGCTGAGTGACTCGAGACAGGCGGTGCGAAACTTCGCCAAAGGCCAAGTCTGCAGGGAGGCCGAGCGCGTACTACGAGCGACTAAACTGCAAGACAGAAGAGTAAGAATCAAGTGGTTTCCGGCGCACGCGGGCGACGTGTCGGAACGCAGTGCGAACCACAATGAGACGGCACATGCAGCGGCGCGAGCGCTAACCAACCGCGCCCCGGCAACACACCGTCCGACGTGGTTCGGAGCCAAGGACCGCATGACCGACTACAGCGAAATCACGAAGCCCTACCGCCTGGCTCGCAGGACTCTCCCACCCCCGCACCCGAGGCTGAGTCGAGCGGAGGCGGTACTACTGAGACAGCTCCAGACCGGATCGCTACCGAGCCCGATACTGATGCATCGCATGTACCCCGAGACCTACCCGACCGATACGTGTAGAGTCTGCCGGAGGGAGCCGGCAGATCACACGCACATCCTGTGGGACTGCATAAAAAATCCAAAGGAAGCAAGATCAGGAACAATCACGCCGCGGCTGGAGGCAGCCGCGAAGAGCAACGACCATGACCAACAGCTATGGGCCGTCCAGCAGGTCCTCGGGGCGCTCGAAAGGCAAGGATCCAGCGAGCCGGCAACGGCGAGCGGAGACCCGCGCCGAGTAACGGCAGCCTCGTAGACGACGTAGGCCCTCGTGGGGGCGCGCGAGCGTCCAACTGCAGGCACAAATAAAGTTTACTCCAATCCAATCCAATCGTGCTTCTCATTAAAGAGATGTACAGAGATATTTCAAGCACTCTGTTCCTCGATGGCCGGGAAAGTACCGCGTTTGATGTTCGCCGTGGCGTCCGTCAAGGTTGTCCGCTCTCCCCCCTTTTGTTTGTCTTAGCATTAGAGCCTTTCCTCTTGGCAGTGAATCGCCACTCCCTTATTAGAGGTCTGGCTTTGCCAGGGAGCGAAGCGGTACGCGTCACTGCTTATGCAGATGACATCACTCTGTACTTAGCTGATGAACGCAGCCTGCTTGAAACTTTAAATGTTTTAGAGCGCAGCTCTTTGGCGTCCGTTCCTGGGTTTCGCGTCGTCGTCGGCCTCGTAACCAGCTCCGCCCCCAATGTCACGCTTTTCAATTGGTCGAAATGCTCGTGACGTCACAGTGCGCGAATTTCAAATGGGGCCAATTGTACTTTGGCTATTAACCATGCAACCAATCAAAGGGATCGTATAGTGATGCTGCAACTAAGTTGGACTGAGTTTAGTTAATTGCTTAATTAATCAATTAGCCTAATTAATATAGAGGAGAATGAAGAGGTCAGAAAAAAAGAAAAGAAAGACGCGCGCCGCAGCGACAACAGCGTCCGCGGAAGGAGACGCTGCTGAAAAAAAAAACAGATAAGTACGAAGCCGCGTTCCCTCCACCACCACGCACTTCCCCACTCAGTAAGTTGTTGTTGTTGTTGTGACTGAGAGAAGGATGAAGAGGAAATCGCACGGGCCTGCTACTGGCTCTAGCCAAGCCACCACCGCTGCCACGTGCAGATAGAGGAGAGTTAAAAGATCAGAGGAAAGAGAAAGAGGAAAGAAAAGACGCGCGTCGCAGCAACAACCGCGTCCGCCGGAGCGGACGCTGCTAAAAAAAAAAAAAAAAAAGCGTCCGAAGCCGCGCTCGCCGAAGCGAGAACAGATTTGAAGAGAAGTTTATTGGACCCTTAAACAAAAAGGGACGTCCGTCCCTCTACAAAACAAAGGTACATTACAGCGACTGACGTCGCCCGGTGCAAACATACACACGCGGGGAACTTAAGTGTCCACGAAACACAACTTGACTAAGAAAGTTCAAGAGTCCAAACGCGCGGGGGAAGCACGCCGGATTTAAAAAAACCGCGCACAAAAGACCGCGCACAATCATCGCGCACAAGTGACGCGCACAAACTAAAACGCGCACAAACTCTGCGCACAAAACGACGCGCACAAATCACGCGCACAAATCACGCGCACAAACCTCGCGCACGAACCTCGCGCACGAACACAACGCGCCAACACAACGCGTAAACACAACGCGCAAACACAACGCGCGAACACAACGCGCGAACACAACGCGCAAAAACAACGCGCGAACACAATGCGCGCACAGAACGTGCGAACAGAACGCGCGCACAGAACGTGCGAACAGAACGCGCGAACAGAACGCGCACCACACGGGCACGCCACACTTAATACGGTAGGAGCCGTACCGACACGCGGCCCCTGCCTGCGACGATGAAACGAGTGGACCAGCGCCGAAGGAACTGGTGCTCCTCCAGCGACACGAGGTCCACGCAGGCTTGGGCCAACATGCGTGCACGCACCCGCTGCAAAATGGGGTACATGGCCCTCTGTGGTCGTCCCTGCAGAGCCGCCACACCTCTCTGGCGCCACAGCACGAAGGCCCCGACGCAAAGAAGTATGCGTGTGAATGGGTCGCGAAACCTCGAGTTGGGGCCCAGGGTCGCTCCAAACATTCTCGACATGAGGACCCAAAACGTCCTCGCAACAGAACACTCAAAGAGTGCATGCGGCAACGTTTCGACAAGGCCACACTGCGGACAACGGTCGAGAACAGATACTCCTCGTGGCCGAAGCCGCGCTTTTCCACACTCAGTAAGACGTTGCTCAGACGTTGCTCGTTTCATATACGTTGTGTCGAACATCCTAGACAGTTCCAACAATTGACAGGTTAATGACAGAACACGATGGATAGAAATACAAGAATATAAACATGAAATAGCCTAATTAACCTTTCTAGTTAGAACGCATAAATCAATAAAACCGAGAACGAAATTGGTCGAGTTGGGGAATCGAACCAGGGTCTCCGGAGTGCGATACGAGCACGCTAGCCACTCCGTAATGCCAGCTGAATGGTTTGGAATGAACAAAGGCGCGTCTAGCTAATACGGCGTCTTCGTTCACTCCCATCTTCCCCCTTTCCCTTACGGCGAGGTGCAGGTGTCCACCCAGATATGCGAGAGAGATACGTTTCCTTTCCTCAAAAAATAAATTTACCGTCCAGCAAGGCGTATAGCCGAATTGGCGATGGCGTTTTGTGGACTCCCTGGCAGCGTTGCAAGACGCTGTCGCGTTCCACTCTTACAGGCGAAGCTTAACATGTTAACCACACATCAGTAACACACGCAGACAGCCAATGGACGCGTCATTCGCTGGCAGCACGATTCATCATTCACAACCACATTCTTAACGTACGCTCCCTTGCCGCACATGCCAAGGACGTACACCACGATCACATTCTGCGCCATTCCTCTGTACTTTGCTTTGCTGAAACCTGGATGGATCCCGAAGAGCCTCTCGAAGCCATAGATTTCCTATACTGCTGTGGTGCTCGCAGAGACCACAACAGAGCGGCGGGAGTCGCTATCTACTTGCGCACAGGTCTCTCTGCAATACCAGTCGAAATGTTTGGCACGTCACATGAAGTTGGCGAACTGTGCGCCGGAAAGTTGCCCAACGGCTTGCTGGTAGTAGCTGCCTACTTCGTCCCTACCGCACTCACGAAAGACGTCGTGCACTTCCTGCAACTCGCATTAACCGTCCATCCATCCACACCGATGTTAGTAGTGGGGGACTTTAATGTTGACATAAAGACAAACAGCAATTTCCTAACACTTATGCGGGAGAACATCCCGTTCCTCTCGCTCGTAACGCGTCCCACGGCTGTGACAACCTCGCGAGGCACTTGTATAGATCTCGTCTTTGAGAATCAAGCATTGGTGTACCAAGTCGAACATATATCAGTCTATTTCTCCGACCACAAAGCTTCCTTCATGACTGTCAAGAACTGTTAGTGGAGTCTTTGTTAAAGGAATACGTGTGAAAAATAAAAAAAAAATTATTTGATAGCGCATACATGTGTTGCTCGATTTCTTTGCCTCAATCTATCGAAAAGGCGAAACAGCTTATTTGCTGTGCTCAAATTTCGCATTAGGAAGTAACGTAATCGTCGGTAATTTTTTCGTGAGTACGCCTCCTTGTCTGGAGCTGCTCTTAATTACTCGAGAGAGAGAGAGAAAACTTTATTTACAAAGGAATTCGGGGCACGCCCCAGGGTCCCCGCAGGACCCCACTGCACTCAAGTGTTTATGTTCCTGAGGTCCATAACACTGGCAGCACGGCCGGTGGCGATGGTCTGCACGGCCGGGTCCTCCGAATGCAGCAGGGTCTCCCAGTCCTCCCAGGTCTTGAGGTTCTCTAGGTCCCGCGGGGGAGGGTCCGCCGGGCAGAGGGAAAGGATGTGGAGGGAAGAAGCGAAGGGTTCTGGGCATAGGGCGCAAGCCGGAGTGGGGAAGGAGGGATGATAGTGGGTTAGGGTAAGGGGCGAGGGGAGAGTATGTGTTTGTAATCTGCGCCAGAGTGTTGCGTGTCTGTTATCTAGGGAGGGGTTACTTTTTTGTGGGGTCTACCCAGACTCGTATTTCATCTGCAATACCTTTGCAGTGGTGCGCGCAGATGCGCATTTTAGGTGTGACCTACGACTGTGCTGGAATATGGGATGGTGTGTGGTCTTCGGTCGTCAACCACATTACAGCTCGTGTGCGAAGGGCGCAGACATTCGACCTGCCTCTGCTTGAGAGGCGCTACCTGGTTCAGTCAGTCATTCTCGGTGCCTTCTGGTACCTTTGCTATAGTGTTAAACCACCCCTCCGTGTCATAAGGCGGGTGCAGACTACAGTTTTTTCCATTTTTTGGTCAGGTGGTACCGAGCTTGTGGCTCGTGCTGTTCTTGGACAACCACGGGAGAGAGGAGGTTTTGCCTTTCCAAATTTGTCTTTTACGTCCTCGCTGTTAGCTTTAAAGGGTATTTTGCGTATCCTGCTAGGAAACGCGTCTCCGGCGCGAACCCTGACTCGGTACTTTTTGGGCCCTTCTTTGCGTTTTTTGGATCCCGCGGCCCCTGTTAATCATGGACCTCAGTCAGAGCAACCTTCCGCTTTCTATGCCTCGTCAGTGGCCTTTTACAGGCATGTAACAGCAGTAGCACCTGATGTCAACATCGTCGCAGACCGTGTGGTGGACATTATGGGCTCGCTATTGTTGCCTGTTGTGCCGGCGGCTCGCCGCTCACTTATGCGCCGCGTTCAGTGGGCGCGCTTAGCGTCGACACCTCTCCCAGACCATCTACGCGACTTTGTCTGGAAACTTGGCTGGGCAGTGCTCCCTACTTGTGATCGGTTAGAGCGATGCGGTGTTTTACGCTCCAGTACCTGTCCGAATTGCCCACTCCCGGAATCTAATCGCCACGCTACAGTCACCTGCGTGGTAGCGCGTGTCTTCTGGCGCGCGGTTCATGCGGGATTTCGTGGGCAGGGCATTTCATACTTCGTCTCCCGCGGCCGATTCCCCAGCGGCCGTTTTGCTCGCCTGTTAATTGTTGCGGGTCTTTTTAGTTTATGGCGCAGTCGATGCGCCGCGGTCGCTGGTGGCTTTCGACGCCGCGCTGTGTGGCCGGTTCTCGGCCGTCTCCGACGGGAGCTCATCAGTTTTTTGTCCAAGGAACTCTTTTTCTTGGGTGAGGAAGAGTTCCTCCGGCAATGGTCATGCCCATTCATTTCTGTGAATAATAGTCGTCTTGTCCTGGTTTTTAGGCCAAACTGGCGCTAAGGTGTCTTTTTAAATATTTCAATGTCAAATTATTGCCTTTTCACCCTTGTGTCAATAGGTATTCTATCCTGTTTTACATCGCCCACGAGCAATTCATATTAGTTAGAGATGTTAGTTACAGATATTAGTTAGAGATGTTAGAGTTAGAGAACAACCCGACGCCAGGAGGGCGCAGCCTCTGCTACCGGTACCCCCAAGTCTCCATGCCTTGAAAAGTCAGCGCACCTGCAAGCAACGCGCACAGCTGCGCAGCGTTCGCGGCAGCAGCCACTGCTTCCTGCTGCAGATTACAAGATCGTTTTTAGATCACGAGGCGGGCTGCAGCTGGACCTGCTTCCACCCCGACAACTACGAGAGGCCATCCTCCAAGCGGCGTCCCAGCTTAAGGAGCCAGCGCGTACCCACATCAGGGTACACCCGGTCAACAACAGCTGCACCGTAAGCACGCCCCTAAAGGATGACGCGCTCGCTCTGGTTCGGGTGAACACCATCACACACCAAGGCAAGGAATTCGCCGTAGCACCGTACATAGCCCCGCCGGACGGAGCAGTACGCGGAGTCATCTCCAATGCTTATTGGAATGAGACCCCGTCAGAGCTCCTGCAAGACCTGCTCACCGGCAACCCAGACGCCCTCATCGTGGACGCCCACCGAATGGGCTCCACGCGTTCCATCTTAATAACTTTCCGGGCTGGACCTGTCCCACGCGCCGTCCTTTATGGAGGAGCCCTCCACAGGTGCACACCCTATCGAGGGCATATAGACGCCTGCACTAACTGCCGCGTCCCTGGTCACCGGGCAGACGTGTGTGTCCACCCAAGATCCCATAAGTGCCCCCGCTGTGGGCAGTCCCACCCAAAGGAAGATGTGCCCTCATGCACCCCCAGCTGCATTCTCTGCGGAGGCCCTCATATGACCGGCACCGGGAACTGCAAGGGACGGGGCCGCAAACTAGCGTCCCCGAAGAACGCTCTCTCTCCTCCGGGTGCATCGCGGCTTTCCCGCTGCGATCAACCAGGCACAGCCAGCAGACGCAGCTCGACGGCTTCCCGGTCGCCTTCTACAAGCCGGCAGAATGGCAGCAAGAACGCCACGCGTCTCACCTGGGCAGACCGCGTTTCCGGCAAAACCACCCGTCAACTCCCACCACCCCAGTCCTCCCAGGCAGACCCGAGAGACCAGGAACTCAAGGCCTTGCGTGACGAGGTAAGCCGCCTTTCCTCTCTCCTAAGCACCCCCGCCCCCTCCATGCCCCCTCAACCCGCACCCCCTGTCATTAATTCGAGCTCATCATCCACAGACACTTCGAGCACCCCTCCCCTCCCGTGCCCCCAGAAATAGACGCTAAATTAGCAGCACTCGAAGCAAAATTTGACCATAAACTAAAGGAGCTAGACGCCCGCCTCGAGGCCAGATTCAATCACCTTGCCGCCGCCCTCACCGAAAAACTTGAGCAGCGCATGGACGCTATGCTTACCAAGATGATGGAGCTCTTGGAGCATAATCTTACCCATCGCTTCACCCAACTTCAAACCCCCTCCACTCCCCCCATCCTAACTCCACAAGCACAAAACACCTTCCCTGAGCCACACATACCAATTGACACCCGTCTTAATACCCTCCTCAAACCCCCCAACATCCAATATGGCGGGGGGGAACACTAATTATCTCCCCATTATAACTTGGAACTGCCGCGGCTTCCGGGCAAAGCGCGCACCTCTGCAACTTCTCCTTCCCACCATCACACCCACGCCCCACATACTTCTTCTCCAGGAGACTGCACACCGAGCAACCCTCCCCAGCTACACATCTACACACTCGGATACCACTAACACACCCAGGGCGTCCACACTCATCCACCGCAGCCTCACCTACAAAACTCATCACATTACGTCTGAGACGCCCTGCGTGATCACGGAAATTATACATCACACACATTCACTTCCTTCTATATTTATAGCAAACATATACCACCCCCCGTCCATGCCGATGGCCCCGCTAGAATCACTTCTGCGAAAGCTACACCATCTAGCAGGGAAACATCCCCTACTCATCGGTGGGGACTTCAACAGTCAGCATACTGACTGGGGATAAACAACCACGACACATCGAGGTCGCAGGCTCTGGCTGCTCCTGCAGAACCTCCAACTCACTGTGCACAACACGTTTCAGACGCCTACGCGTATCGGCAACAGTGTCAGCATGGACACCAGTCCGGACCTGACGCTGAGCCGCTGTATCCGCGATGTTACCTGGAACAGAACACAACATACACTGGGCAGTGATCATTACATTATACAAATCACTGTCCCATACAAACCACCCCGTCACGCAAATATGACACACGAACTCATTAACTAGGATGCCTTTCGCGCTGCACGCACCGCCCTCCCAGACACTCCCATCGCAGACATCGATGCATGGGTGCAATCACTCAAGCATGACGTTCACCACAACACACGACACATTGAGACTACAACCGAAACACCGACCCTTGACACACGCCTAGCCCACCTCTGGGAGGCTTATCACAGCATCCTGGAACGCTGGAAAGGCAACAAACACAACAGAACGCTTAAAAAGCGGCTGGCCGCGCTGCAGACACAAATCCAACAGCACTCTGAGGAGCTCTGTCGATCCAACTGGGGACAGATATGTGACGGCATCGCCGGAAACCTGTCCAGCAAACGTGCATGGCAACTCCTCCGACACCTCATTGACCCCACACGCACCAAATCAGCAGCACAGCACCACGTGACACGCCTCACACATGAACACATTGACGATCCCGACACCCTTCTAGACACACTTCAAACCATGTACACATCTCCAGGCGGCCCCATACCTCTACCGCACTACACAGGACAAGCAAATCCAACACTCGACACCGACATCACGGAGACGGAAGTCAGAGCGGCCCTCCTGACTTTCCGCGCCAACTCCGCACCTGGTGCAGACCAAATCACAAACTCCATGCTCCGTAATCTGGATGACCAATCGATCACCCACAATACGAAATACTTCAACCAGTGCTGGAGGGAGGGTAACCTCCCGCAGTCCTGGCGCCACGCGAAGGTAATATTTATACCAAAACCCAACAAACCACTCACCATTCAAAACCTTCGCCCGATTTCGCTAACCTCATGCCTCGGGAAGCTCCTCGAGCATGTTGTGTTAGCGAGACTCACAAGTCACATGGCGGACAACAATCTCTACCCGCATAGCATGGTGGGATTCCGCCCTCATCTATCCGCACAGGATGCCATGCTGCAACTCACACACGACCTTTTTGACCCGCTTCTTCCAGGTCACACCAAGGCAGTCTTAGCTTTGGATCTCTCCAAAGCTTTTGATCGCATTGAACATCAGGCGATCATGACTGCTCTATCCCCATCGAATGTGGGTGTGCGCACGTATGCCTACATTCAAGCATTCCTGACTGACCGCACGGCTGAGATACACTTCGGGCCTCTGTCTTCCACCTCCTACACACTTCAGAGTATCGGCACCCCTCAAGGGTCCGTCCTTTCCCCCTTTCTCTTTAAGATAACCCTCATACCCCTCGCCCGGAAATTGGCAACTATTCCCCACATCAAGCACACTCTTTATGCCGACGATATCACCCTGTGGACCACCCACGGCAGTGACGGCAACATAGAGAACACCTTACAGGAAGCAGCCACCCTCACCCAAAATTACGCACGGACCATCGGACTGTCTTGCTCCCCAGAGAAGTCCGAACTGCTCCTCATCCGGCCTAAGAACCACCGCTGTCCCCGCTCCCCCATTGCCATTGAATTGAATGGTTACCCGGTACCTGAGGTTGGCACCCTCCGTGTATTGGGCTTGCACATCCAGAATGATGGCAAAAACACCACTACCTTCAAGAAACTCAAGCAGGTTGCAGGCGCGATATCGCACCTCATCCGCAGGGTTTCGGGACATCATAGAGGCATGAAGGAGCGCGACCTATGTCGCCTCATTCATGCCTTTGTCCTCAGCCGTGTACTGTACACTACCCCATACTTACAACTATCCAAACATGACATAAACGCTTTGGATGCTTTGATTCGCAAGGCATTCAAGGTAGCACTTCATCTTCCCCTCAACACACCCACAGACAGGTTACTAGGTCTGGGCCTCCACAACACGATCGGGGAACTGGTGGAGGCCCACCGACAGGCCCAATACATCAGGCTCACAAAAACTTCCACAGGTCGGTATATCCTGGACTCCCTGGGAATCAAAATACCGGCCAACGACCCAACCCTTCTCGCCATCCCACGATCCCTTCACCGAGAGCTTCTCATCAGGCCGCTCCCGAGGAATATGCACCCGTCCCACCATGAGCAGCGCCGCAGAGCCCGTGCGAAGGCACTCCATCGAGCGTACGGCCCCCAGCCGGACGCCGTATGGGTGGACGCTGCCTGCACGGGTGATGAAGCGACAGCAGCTGCGGTGGACTCCTCTTCATCTACCCTCTTCACACTACCTCTCCCTCCCAATACGTCCCTAGAGGCTGCAGAGGAAGCCGCCATTGCACTTGCTATAACCCGCACGGAAGCCCGGTATATTTTAACTGACTCTAAAACTGCGATTCTAAATTTTGCTCGAGGCCGAGTTCATGTCCCTGCTTTTGGCATACTGGACTCGCTCGATGCACCCCCGCCCCGCCAAGTGGAGCTGATATGGGTGCCTGCGCACTCCGGGAATCCCGGAAACGAGGCCGCCAACCTTTTAGCCCGAGGTTCTTTAAACCGGGCTCAGGTGGCCTCGGATCGGGGATTCACGAAGGATCGCATGCACTCATTCAGTGAGCTGACCCAGGCATACAGAGCCTCTCGCCAGCTCTACCCCCCGCCCCACCCCTCCCTAGATAATAGACACGCAACACTCTGGCGCAGATTACAAACACATACTCTCCCCTCGCCCCTTACCCTAACCCACTATCATCCCTCCTTCCGCACTCCTGCTTGCGGCCTATGCCCAGAACCCTTCGCTTCTTCCCTCCACATCCTTTCCCTCTGCCCGGCGGACCCTCCCCCGCGGGACCTAGAGAACCTCAAGACCTGGGAGGACTGGGAGACCCTGCTGCATTCGGAGGACCCGGCCGTGCAGACCATCGCCACCGGCCGTGCTGCCAGTGTTATGGACCTCAGGAACATAAACACTTGAGTGCAGTGGGGTCGTGCGGGGACCCTGGGGCGTGCCCCGAATTCCTTTGTAAATAAAGTTTTCTCTCTCTCTCTAATTAGCTCGCCTTACATGCTTATTGTCATGTGTTCTTGAAAATGTCACTGTACCTGGTAACCTTGGCATGTGTACATATGTAAATAAAATTTTTTCTAAGGAGACAACTGCGGCAAAACTCGTTATATACACCTCGACCTCACACTCATACCGGTCCCGCTGACCCGTCGAGGACGGCAAATTCGGTTACCAGGGACACCACGTCCAAACTAACTTTCATAAAGAACACCACGGACGCCACCTGCAGAAACACGGCGGCCGATTCAAGCAGCGATCATAAGATTCTAGAGGTTGTCCTCCCGAACTCCGATAAGCCCACACCAGATAAGCAGGAATTCAAGTGGACCGACAGCGAAGAGTTCCAGTTCGTCATAAAGGCGAGGAAAGACTACGCGTCCACCTCCGATATCGAAGATTGGACGCGCAGACTAGACGCCGACAGCAGAAACGCCACAAAGAGCACCACGACCGAAATGCCTCGTACGGTGCCCGAATGTTCTCGTTTGGGATCGTTGCGCAGTTTCTGCCGGTCTTGTGAGGAGCGAAGCCACACCCGAAGCGGAGCGGACCCCTGGACCCCGTCCCCAGCAGCAGGCGCCACCCCTGGAGGATCGCCGTCCCGGCGTCGCGCTGCCCGCCGGCTGCCCGGGAGCCACTTCCTGGACTGGTCCTGCTGTCCCAGGCCCCCCTGCTGCCACCATGCCATCTTCCGGTCCTGCTGGTCCGGAGTTCCGGGCGCCTCCACCCAAGGCGCACTGCTTCACGTTCACGATGAACGCGGACGCCACGGCCGACGACCTTGTCGACGGCATTGAAAGCATCGTCGGCCCGAAAGGGCTCGAAAGCCTCCAACATCAAGGAGGGTTCAAGTTTTGTATCGCCGTGACCTCGGCTGCGGCGGCACAAAAGCTCCTAGCGGAGGGATCGTTCCCAGTGAACGGGACCTCTGTCCCAGACGCTTGCGTGGGCCACTCCGTGGTCCACGTAACGGCATTCCGGGTGCAGCTGTTCGTCGAGGACGCGGCGCTGGCCTCGGCACAGCCCCTACGGCAAGGTGCTCGAGATATCTCTTCCGACGTTGAAAGGGCGACGCCACGTGAGCAGCGGCCAGCGACTCGTCAGGATGGAGATGAAGCAGGCGGTACCTAACTTCATGTCCGTGCAGGGTCTCCGCGTCACGTTCGACTACAGGGGCGTCCGAAAGGTCTGCTCACGCTGTGGCCAGGACGGACATGTCGACGCGGCCTGCGGCACGCCGCGGAGCGCCCGCTAAGCGGGGAAGGGGTCGTGTCCAGAGAAGACCATAGCGGTCGTCGCCAGGCGCGCGCGGAAGCGTTGGCGCGATACTATGGTAACCAAGAACACGTGTATTACGTAGACGTTGCCGGCCCACACCACGGGGGGTAGTACACGGCCGCAGTCGTACACAACACATACACAGTAAACGGGCTCACTTTCAAAGCCTACAACGCAACACACGCGGAGGAGATTGCCATTGCTCTGTCTCTCACGAATCCCAAGTCAAAACACATCATCACCGACTCGCGAGGGGCCTGTCGGAACTACGAGTTGGGCTGGGCTCCCCCGCTTGCCTGGCGCATACTGGAATATAGCTGTCGATGCGAAGATCCAACTCCACGCAACCTGATTTGGGCCCCCGGTCACCAGGGACTCCAGGGAAACGAACAGGCCGATCAGGCCGCCCGCGCACTCTCTCCCCGGGCTATCTCCCTGTCCTTGGAAGGGTACACCCAATCAGACAATCTGGCCCTTACATTCAAACAAATCACCGATTACTACAAGGAGGAGCACCGGCGCTACCCGGCCCCTTGTAAGGGTCTGGATGGCGCTGACGAGCGCCTCCTCATCAAAATTTTTACTAACACTGTGCTGTGCCCGGCGGTGCTTAAACATTTCAATACATCATTTGATGGCGCGTGCCAGTTCTGTGGGGAGGTGGCTGACACCTTCCACATGGTTTGGGCGTGTCAGTCAAACCCATCTATCCCCCCCAACCCCAACCCCACCAGAGAGGACTGGGAGGCGGCCCTGCTCGGCTGTCAAGACCTAAAGAGCCAAAAGGCTTTGGTTCAACGGACGCGGGCGGCGCTGCTTGCCAATGGGGCACCGGAATAGGGGCTCCACCCAGTATTGTAGGGGAAAGGGCCAATAGGGTCCTACCCCAATCACCTTTCTGTAAAGAACTTAATTTGCCATAAATGTTTTTCACCACCACCACCCGCTAAGCGAGTTCGGGCACGAAACGGCCGGATGCGAGGCGGCGTGCCGACGCTGCTCCGGAGCCCACGCCAAGGCCGACTGCCTGCGGCCGCGCTCCTACGCGGCGGCGGCTGCTTCCGGCGGCCCTCAGAAAAAGCCGGCATCGCCAGCGGCGCAACCGCGCCACGTCCTGCGACGACACGCCCGCCACTCACGTGTCGGAAACCCCGGCCGGCCCAGAGCCTGCAGCCTCATCGCAGGAGCAGCCGGAGAACACCGCGGATACGGCGTCGACGGACTCGCTCATGTTCCCGTACATCGGCGACCTCCCGCCGATCTTCCTGACGAACTCGTCAGACTCGTCCTCCTCTGGTAAGGACGACTCTTCCACCACAGCGAACGAGAGCGACGGAGCGCCCTCACGTGGCGCGACGCTCCGCCTCACCGGGGACGTCCCTTGCGAACAGCCCGGAGCGACCGACCTGCCGAGCGCCGCCGGCCCGCCTCGAGGTCCGCGGCACCGACCACCCCCAGAGGCCGCGGAGGGGAAGGCCCAAGACTCCATCGAGCTCAACCCGTGCGCGACACCTTCCGACCACGCCTCGCAGGATGCGGTGAGAGATGCTACCGACTCTCTACCCTCCGCAGAACCCATGGACTTGAGTATGGTCTCGGGGAAGCACGCATTGTCGCAGTCCGCGGACTCGGACGGCTCGGCCGATCCGTCCGTCCCCAAAAAGCTGGCGCGCGCGAGGGACTCCGCCAATGGCGGGGCCCCCTAAACTTGACGGCGGAATGTCGGCGCCCTGCTTTTTCATCATGGCGACGGTGCATCTCCGCTCCCTGAACGTTCAGGGATTTCGGTAGCTGGATACGTAGAGGGAGGTGATGCACTTCGCTCGCTCGCAGGGCGTCGACATTCTCTTCCTTCAGGAGTGCAACTTCCGAACCGCGTTCGATGTTACCAACTTTAAGAACCGCTTCCTCGTGCCTGCATTCTTTTCACTTACCGACACAATGTCATGCGGTGTCGGTGTGGTATTTATCAATAGTTCCCTCCGTTCAGGCGCACATTGCACGTAGGTCGTCGGCGAGTCGCACTTTGGCCGTCGACTTTTCCCTTAACGGCAGACGGGTGAGGGCATTGGTTGTGTAGGCGCCGGCACGACGAGGCGATTCTTCCTCGTTTTTCGAGTCGCTGGATTCTTTCATGCTGGACTCCTACCCCACTTTCATAGCGGGCGACTTTAATTGTGTGCTCAACTCCACACGCGATGTACGCGGCCCAGGTCAGGGTCGGCCTTACGCCGGCGCGCGCTCCTTGCGTAACCTATGCGCGCAGTTCCGACTGTCCGACGCATGGGTCTCGTCGCTTGGCGACAACCTCGGGGCCACATAGGAGAGAGGGAGGTCGGCCAGTAGGCTCGATAAGTTTTTGTTCCCGCCCGTCCTCGCGCGATATGTAGCTTCGTGCGAAGTACTCGCATTTCCCGCGGGCACTCCGCGCATCACCGACCATCGACCGCTGTCAGTAGTGCTGGACTTCGGCGGGTGCGCCCCAAGAGTAGACTTTTTGCGAATGGATGCCAGCCTACTGACAGATTGGTCGAGTCTCACATCGTTGCAGCGTGCGCTGGGTGCTCCGGGCGCGCGCGCTAACCCATCAGTGCCGTGGGACGAGCGGAAGGGCGAGTGGCGTGCACTCCTTATCGCGGAAGGCCGCCGGCGAAGACCACGCATCACCCGCGAACTTAACGAGACGCTGGCTCGCATCCGCATAATCAAGAGAGGCGCGCCGCTAACGTTCGCTATGCGAGTCTATTACTATCTATTGAAGGCTCGCTACGAGACGCTGTTGCGGCAATCGTCGCGCGCTGCCAGCCGAGCCCTCGTTCAGGGTAGGCCCGTAGCCGATCCATCGGTCTTGCGGCAGGTACGCGCAGGTGCCCTCGAGGAGGATGCGCCCGCATTCATTGCGGAGATCGCGGTGGCCAACGGGGCCACGAGCAGCATCACCACGGACATACGCGAAGTCCTCACACGCCACGTGTCCCAGCTTTTCGCATCCAGTGTCGAGCGGGGGTTGGCGACCCCGCGTTCCGCGACGCACTCCGCGATTTCTGCCAGGGTTTCCCCGCAGTTCAGGACGAGCTGTCGCAGCAGCTCTGCGAGCCGGCGACGCCAGACGAGCTCCGCGCCACAGCAGCTAGAATGAATGCTGCCTCGTCCCCCGGACCTGACGATATCCCCGTCAGTTTCTACGCGAAGCTGTACGACGCTTTAGAGGGTCCTCTGCTCGATATGGTCAACAGCTTTCTGACGGACGGAGCTCGACCAGAGTCTTTCAGAGAGAGCCGAGTCACGCTCATTCTGAAGCCGGGCGGGTGCCCATCTGACCCGCAGGCATGGCGCCCGATCACTCTGTTCAAGGCAGACTACAAGATCGGGGCGTCACTGCTGGCGAACAGGTTGAGCGCGATTCTGCCCTCGGTCGTCAGCCCAGTGCAAACGTGTAGCGTGCCGGGCCGTTAGGTGTTTTCCGCTCTCGCACTTACTCGTGACTTGTTCACATTCACCTCAAGAGCGGGGATCCCGGGCTGCTTTGTCTCGCTTGACCAGTCCAAAGCTTCTGACCGCATCGAGCACCGGTACCTGCTGGGTGTGCTCGAGGCTTTCGGCTTCCCATCGCCCTTCGTAGCGAGAGTCGGGCTCCTCTACTCGGGGCTTATGGCCCGCCTGACCGTCAACGGAGCGATCAGCGCTCCTTCTTGTGTTTCCAGAGGGATTAGGCAGCGCTGCCCCTTGTCGCCCATGTTATTTGTTCTGTGCCTAGACCCACTGCTGCGTCGCATCGCCGGGAGCCCGTCCGTACGCGATTTCCTGCTGCCGGTCCACGGCCAGTTGAAGGTCTCGGCATACGCCAACGATGTGTCCCTGTTCCGGCGGGACGAGGACATCTACGTAGCGTTTTTGCGGCTGTTTGAAGTGTACAGCGAGCTGTCCGGCGCCCTGCTGAAAAGGGGCAAGAGTAGAGCGTTGCGCTTTGGCGCGTTCTCCTCAGACCTGTTGCGCAACGTACAGCCGGCCAAATCTTTAGCTGGCGTGCGCGATGGCCGCGTTTTCCGTGCTCCTGCCCCTTGTGACGGAGCAAACTTGCGAAAATATCAACTCTAAGCACAGGCTCACTAAGCCCGTGCTTAATAAGGCGCTTTCCGAAAGTTTGCTTCGTCGTAAAGAGCAGGAGCGCTGAAAAAGCGGCCGTAACGCATGCCAGCTAAAGATTTGGCCGGCTGTACAGTGGGTTTCGGCCGTGAAGGTTCAAGGGGTTTATTTCCTCGCGTCCGGTAAGCCGGCTCGCGAGTCGTGGACCCGGCTTAGAGAGGCCGGCGAAAACGGTTGACAGTGGAGGCGCGATTCCGCCTCTCCCTCGCGGAGCGCGCTTTTATCATCCGCTCGTCGGTGTGCGCCCCACTGTGCTATGTCGCTCGCGTTGCCCACCCACCCCGCACCTTCACGCGCCGTGTGGCCACTTTATGTGGCTCGTTCTTTTGGGCAGGCAAGACGGAGTCTGTAGCGTGCGCGCTCCTCCGGCTTCCCACTAACATGGGGGGATTCAGCCTTCCCCACCTGCCCACATTCTGCAACGTGCTCGCTTTGCGGGCGATCAGCGACCTGGCTAACCAGGCCGGCTACCCGGGCAGCGCTCCTGTCATACCTACTCGGTACGTCGTGTTCCCTTTTCTTTCCCGAGCAGAGTGTCGGCCCGACAACCTTCCAGCAGCCTCGGTTTTACCAGCGAGCCTGCCAGACGCTCAGGTCCCTCACCGCAGTGCTGCCAGAGGTACAGCGTTTTTAAACTCCCGCCTCTCGGGTATGCGAGCTCCTGGCCATAAAAGAAACCCCACAGGAGAAACTGCCGCTAAGCAGAGAGGTGCGATGGCGGGACCTGACGTCGTCCTCCCTTCCCGCAGACGTGCGAGACTTTGGCTGGCTGCGGGGCTGGCGGTCCTGGGGCGTGGCCCCCTCCGACCGATGTCCGCAGTGTGGCCTTATAGAGACATTGCAGCACGCGCTCTTTGAGTGTTCAGTAGCCAGGACATTTTGGGTACTCATGTCTCGAATGTTCGGAGCGATCCTTTACCCCAACTCCAGGTTTCGCGACCGTTTCGTGCGCATGCTTCTTTGTGTCGGGGCTTTCGTGCTGCAAGGACGGCCACAGAGGGCCATGTACACCATGTTGCAGCAGGTGCGTGCGCGCATGTTAGCCCAAGCGTGCGTGGACCTCGTGTCGCTGGAGGAGCACCAGTTCCTTCGGCGCTGGTCAACCCGCTTCGTCGTCGCAGGCGGAGGCCGTGTGTCGGTGCGGCTCCTGCCACATTAAGTGTGGCGCGCCTGTGTGGTGCGCGTTGTTCGTGCGCGATCTTTCGTGCGCGTTGTTCGTGCGCGATGTTCGTGTATGGTGTTTGTGCGCGGGTTTTATGCGCGGGGCTTAGTGCGCGATTTTCCACCCGGCGTGCTTACCTCACGCGTATGGACCCATTTGAACTTTTTTTGGACACTTTGTGTTTTTGAACACTTGCGTTCCCAGTGAGTGTGTGAGCACCAGGCGACATCGGTCACCGTAACGTATCTTTGTTTTTGTAGAGGGACGGATGTCCCTTTTTGGCTCGAGGGTCAAATAAACTTCTTTTAAGCCTCACTCACCTAACCAGAGCCAGTGAGTCAATCCTCGCCAGTTGTAAACGTCAGAGACCAAACTGGAAACTACGAAGGAAGGTTGCCGAACTCAACAGAAACATCGTGGAGCACTGTTGCATCCTCTGGAAACAGCAGTGGAACGAGCTCTGAAACTTGGTCGACGCTCACTTACACCACAGAAAAACGTGGAAATTATTGAAGTATCTACTGGATCACAAATACACAAAGTCGCACCAAAGGGACTGCCTCCCCATTCTCCTGTACATCGAGGCCAAGAAGCTGGGCTAAGAGAGGGTGGCAAAAATATTGTTACAGAGGTATCCCCTACTGGTGCCCTCCGTCACGCAAGTTTCGCATGCAGGGAGGCTGAGTGCGCCACTAGATGAAAATTTCAGCAGCGAGGAGATTCGTGCGGCCCGGCACGACCTTAATGGCCGGTTGGCCATGGGGCCGGACGGCGTCACCGACAAGACGCTGAGAAATTTGGACGACGACTCCGTGGACAAACTCACGGAATATTTCAAAAACACGACGGAGACAGGGCTCCGTACAAAAGCAATGGAAGACCGCTAAGGCGGTACTCATCTTGAAACCCGGCAACGCTCCCAGCTTCGAGGATCTGAGGCGGATCTCGTTCACCGCCCGACTCCGTAAATAAATACGAGAAGATGGCCAGCAGATCTTGCAGGAATGCTAAAAACCTTGAAAAAGATCCAGATCATCCAATGGAACTGCAGGGTTTTCAGAGCTTCGAAAAAGGGTCACACCTCCAGCTCTACCTACAGTCCCTAGGTGACATGCCGGCGCTCATTGCTTTGCAGGAGCCCGGCATAGTCGCTAAATTCTCAGGCTGCACATTTCAGGCTGCAGCACGTCACTACACTACAAACCACCAAAGAGATCCCCGCAGTGGACACTCACATAGCGCGTTTGTGGGAGACACGCTGGAGCTTAAGTAAACGGTAGAAAAAGCAGAAAACTAATCGCAAACTACGCGCCCGCATAGCCAAACGCACTGAGCACGCTGCAGCTTATGCTGCCGAACTCTCAGATTCAAATTGGATAGCACGCTGCGACGCCGCATCTCATCAGATGAGCTCGAAGGGAACATGGCCTCTGATGAGTTGCGCCCCAATTTCACATTAGGAAGTAGCGTAACAGTCGGCATTTTTTTTTCTCGGAACCAAGGTGAGACACACGATATCAGCATATCAAGACCAAGGTGCTTTAGATATTCATGTAGTTGGAACGCGTCCTCCTCAAGCGCCTCCTTGCCGAGGAGGACCTTTGCGACTGGCACCTCTCCTAAACGCTGCGCCAGATGCGGCAGCTTCTCGAGGAGCTGCGTGTGGGGGTGGGTAGCGGTCTCGGACTCAAAGGAGATGCTCTCGATTCAGCGGAGACCAGCTACCAAGTGATAAGAGGTTTTTGGTCGTTTGGTGCATAGCTTTCGCTGGTGGCAAGCCAGAGAATGGGTCGGAGCCAAAGGTTCACGAACAAAACAAAGTTTATATAGCAAAGAGGCGATACAGAGGATTTCCCAGTCACCAGTACAAGCACATACAAAGTGATTAAGAAAACAATGCAACTCGTGTAAAGTTAAACTCGAGAGAGAATACGGTACAAACAAAAAACATTGCACCTGAAGTGCACTACACAAGAGAGAGGCAAACAAACAAAACCCAATTTGTTCACCGGGCAGTGCGACAGTCCGACGACCAGAAGTCCACCACTTTGCCGTCCCGCAGACTGGCGAACGTTGCCTCGTTGGTCCGATGCTTGCCGAGTAGCGTTTTCCCGGGAGTCGAACGGGCGCGCTTCGATGAAGCTTAAACGGCGGTCCGGACTAATCTGTAAGCGGTCAACGTCCTTCTTTTATATGTTCGCTCTCACGTCTGTTTGTTCTACGCGCCAGAGTAGGCGCGGACATACACGCAGTATCCGCCGTGCTGTCTCCTTTTCTTCTTCACACTAGCCGCGCGTCCCTATTGGTCAGAGGTCGGGGGTCGCATTTAGAAGGTTCGAGCGTGTTCTGGCGTGGCGCCGTCGCCGACGTCCGAGTTCAGAGGCGGGGGACATGTCTAAGCGTACGCAAGGGTACCCCCTTTTCCCCCGGTTAGCAGTAGAAGCGACTCGGACCTTCGCGAGAATCGGCATGGATGACTCATTCCCTCCGCGTACGCCGTGTCGGTGAGCGGTGGTGGAGGGGAGAGAGAGCCACGCACACAGGCTGCACGTCTGCCTTGTGCAGTTATGCACAAGGCAGACGTGCATAACACGGCTGGCTAAAAAAAAAAACAAAAACAAAAAAAATTGCCTAGGGCTTTGCCACGGTTAAGCTGGATATCTCGAAGCGAAAAGCTGCGGTGATGCTTATGGTTTAGCTCATGGTTATACTTTTATGATTTAGACTATGGATATGCTTACGGTTTAGCTTATGGTTATGCTTTATGATTTTGCCTATGGATATGCTTACGGTTTGATGTGCTTATGGTTGAACTTATGCTTGTGATTTGGCCTATGGTTATGCTTACGGTTTATCTTATGGTTATGATTTCCTTAGCTTATGGTTATGCTATACGTCTGCCTTATGCAGTTATGCAAATTGCTTATCAATGATAGATACCATAAGTTATGCAGGATTATTAAACTTCTTTATCAATCATTGTTGGGCACATTGAATGCGCATGCCTATTCTCTGGTAAGCGGTTATATAGCCGGCCTCCGCGATAAACACGCGCTTGCGCTGAACGTCAAACGATGACGCCTAGCGCGCGGCAGCGTGCGCCTGTCTGATGGCAAAGCGCGACTTATATACCCCTTCTTTAAAATGCGCAGCGGCCTGCGCCGTGCGTGACGTCACTCGTGCTCCAACACACGCTGGCTCACGCGAAGCGCGGTGTTGACTAGCGTAGTGAAGCTTTTCGCTTCAAAATTGCCGACGATTATGTTGCCTCCTAATAAAAAATTTGAGCGCAGCTCATCAGCTGTTTCAGCTTTTGATAGATTCAGGCAAACAATTCGAGCAAGACAAATTTAGAAACAAAGAAACAAAACAGCGCCGCGCGCACAAGGTCTCGGCAATGTTGACCCCGCAGTGTTTGCGATAAATGGTTTATGCTGGAAACAGCCAGTGGCATGGATCACAGTGCATACAAATTAAAGGACACGTGTAGTGGATCAGTGGATGTACACCAACACACAATCAGTCAAGTGCTCCAAAATTAAAAAAAAAATGTGCAGCCATCTAGCAACACTATTTGATAAAACGAAAACCTGACCAATGTACTAACAAAGACATGACTCGAAACAAACAAATTCACACTTAACTGAGCAAGAGCTAGCTTGAAATCATTCACACCTCCGAAAAATTAAGGACAAAACATACAGTACGCGCTACCTCAACACTGGCACTGCATAACATGTCAAAATGAACAGAGATTGATAGTAATGCTAGACAACACCAATCCAGTAATTCCTTTTCAGGACATGAAGATCAGACACCCATACGTACCATTCCCAAGCCTCACACACAAAACGAGGCCAATCCTAGGGTCTTGTGAATCTTCGAACTTTTTCTACAGCACATTAAATAAATTTGTGTTTAGTTAGTCGAACGAATCAAAGAGTACATGTTCAAAATTATTTTAAATGAATCCAGCTTGCTCTCAAATTTTCAGATACTTTTCGAATAATTGGCACAACGCATGATTAAGCCCCACAGTATTTTTCTGCAATGAATCGTCCAAAAACTTCACACATTGACGACGTGTACCAGTATTCATATTCTAATTGGAAGAAAGTACTATTTGTATTCCCTTACAAATTCTACTTCTGTACAGACACTATTAACACGACCACCTCACCACCTACACTACAAGATACTGCCCGATACAATTTGAAGGAATAAATTGCATTGATGCAATGATTTGATGGAAATGTTACAATTTTTGATGGAAATGTGAGAATTTTCTCGGTATACTGATCCACACACACACCCACATGCACACATATTTCACATTTCCACCCACCCACGCATAAAGGTGATCACAGCTTGCCGATGAGTCCTCTCTCTTTCCTCGGTAGCATGTGTATTACCCATCAATTCGAAGTCAGTCAAGTTCCTCGATGCCACTTAAATCTTCATCACTGGAATCAGTGCTGGACTCATCTGAGGAGGAGTTGCACGAGTCAGAAATGCTGAAGATAACCGGTTCAATTTCAGCGTCAACAATCATATCGCGTTGCCATGCTTCAGCATCAACTTGCTCCACATGAACACAACAGTTTTGCCAGTTTTCCTGGCTTACAGACGCCAGTGCTTCCGGCAGGAGCTTTTCCACTTCAGCCAAAGTGAAATATTTGTTGCGACTTCCAATGTATCCCTTTACCTGGCTCCAAACAAGTTCTATGGGATTGAACTCGCAGTGGTATGGTGGTAAACGAAGTACTTCGTGGCCATGGGTAGCCGCCAGGGTGTGAGATGCGGTACACAATGCTGGGTGTGTTTACCTTCTGAGAAAGCTCCAGCAGTTCTGACCTCACCATGTCCTGTGACCACGGAACACCTTTCTTTGTGAGCCGAAGCTGAATATCAGCTTTGCGTGTAGACTTAGTAGGTGCTTTTCAAAGAGCCACGCTATGATATAGAGCATTGTCTATGACGACAATGCTATTTGCCGGAATGTTTGGCAAAAGCTTATTGGTGAACCACTTCTCAAAGTATTTGCCATTTATCTCAGAGTGGTAGTCAGCGTGGTTTCCCTTTTTTTAGCTCTGAAGAAGTCAGCAGCATCTTCCACGAATCCTGTTGTATTGCTCCCAGCATGTACAAGGATCAAATGGTCCCCCTTGCCCGAAGGCGCAGCCAATACCATTGTTAAACCTTTCAGGAAGGCATCCTGAGATGACTTCACAGTCTTGTCCTGCCAGACGTATTCTTTTGTGTGCCCTGCGTTGACCCAGGTTTCATCTAGGTAGATGATGCACCTGTAAATGCAAAACAACCGAGTGCATGAGTTAATGCTTGTGAGTAAACAAACACTCTGTAGCATGTAAGCAGTCAACGCACTGCAAGAAACGCACTGCTGACTACTGTCTCACAAACAGCCGCTCAAAGACAAACGAGAAAAAAAATTATCTCGGCTTCATTGCTCCCTTGTTCGGGCTGATATTTCGCGCCCAGGCGTTTTTGGCAGCCATTCTGTATTCACTGCATGTTTGCATGGGGTACTTGACTAATTCGGCAACATTTGAAATCTCTTCACTTGTGGCAACTGCGAACAAAAATTCCCAACGTTCGCCGCAGTAGCGCCAGTAACTCACACCACCGGAGCAACAGGCAGTGTACGGTGGGTGTTTATTCATTCCTACGGTGACGACGAGATGTCACTACCTATTGCGGTGCTACGGCATTTTTGGCAGTTTTATTGTTTTTGCTTTCCGCACCAATTGGGATTTAGCGATTAAATCTGACCCATGCAGACTCGTGCCCCAGCCAAACGTAGCGCAAAACTGGCAATGAAACGTCACCTCTAGACAAAAGGTGCGCAACAGCAACGTGGTTAAGACGAGTTCTTTTAAATGTGTCATTCAGAAGCAGCACTCACTGTTACGACTACGAGGTTGCAACGCTAACATTAGCTCTATGTGAAGCCAGTCTAAACGTGCTCCGTAAGAAAACAAGCAAGGAACGACTCGTACGTGCCCTGTTCTCGGAATTCATTGATCGCCCGCAGGTACCTTGACGTCAGGCAATGATGTCACTTCGCTCGATGAGCGGAAGGTTCCGTTTTCTTTTTTCAAATGTGAATCCGATGTCCATCTTCAACCTCCACAACGTCGACGCAACTCGCGCGCATTACAGCCTGGCCTGTAATCGCCCAACAACACAACATTACGCCCTCTAAGAAAATACGCATCTAAATCTTTAAAGATAGTTTAGTTTAGTTTATGGGGTTTAACGTCCCAAAGCGACTAAGGCTATGAGAGACGTCGTAGTGGAGGGCTCCGGAAATTTCGACCACCTGGGATTCTTTAACGTGCACTGACATCGCACAGTACACGGGCCACTAGAATTTCTCCTCCAAGTAAATTCAACCGTCGCGGCCGGGATCGAACCCGCGTCTTTCGGGTCAGCAGCCGAGCACCATAACCACTGAGCCACCGCGGCGGCTAAATCTTTAAAGAATTCTTGCACAAAATTAGAATGCGCAGGCACATAAATGCAGAGTTCTCAGGTGAAGTACGTTAAAGGTGCCGTCGAACGCCAGCACGCGTCAAAGTGCATCGTAGATAACATGATGATCTCGCAAGATTCAAAACAAGAACGCCAACGCCGCTAGAACGCGTGCTGGCGCACGAAAAGACGGCATCGACGCCAAACCTACGCTTGAATTTCAACACGTCACTGAGTCCACAAAATTTGGTTTCTTGCAGGCAGACGATATCGCAACCCGAGGAACAACCGAATGCGACCACCGCTGCCTGCTTCGAAACACTGCGGAACCCCTGCACGTTCAGAGTAATAATCTGAAGGTTATTCATTTTGGAAATGAAAAATGAAACCTGGACAGTCATGATGTGTAGGCAATACAAAGCGTGCCGAGAGAGGCGCTATACCACCTTACTTATTGCGGAGGGTCGGACCTGAGGAGGCACAAGGCCTCTTTGCCCGACCTGCAGAATTGTTCGAGTCCGCAGTCGGCGCAAGTGGACGCTTTAAGGTCGAACTGAAAGCGACCATCTCAACATCCGACGACTGTGCGCTAGAAGTGCTGGCGCTGGTCCTCGATGTCGAAGAGGACGGCGACTGCACAGGGTCAGCGTCTGGAGATGGGCTTGCTCCTCTTCAAGCGATGTCAACGATGGCGACGTCAGGTCGTCCTCAGGCGTGATGACAATCTCGTCAATGACTAAGTTCACTGAAGAAACTGAGGACGGCAAGCTGCTGTCGTAACTGTCGACCTCAGCTACGTCGGCGTCCCTGCATCGCCACCGGCCGGGCTGCCAGTGTTATAGACCTTAGAAAAATAAACACTTGAATGCAGTGGGGTCGTGCTGGGACCCTGGGGCGTGCCCCGAATTCCTTTTACAATAAAGTTTTTTTCTCCCTCTCGGCGTCCCTGCTCAAAACTGCAACGCTGGCCGCGGGCTGTAGCGCGGGCTGCGGGGGAGGCACGTTCTCAGTATCAGGGATTTCCAGGGCCACAGTAGGCTCGGCCCCGTGACATCAGGGACGCTCCGAGAGACTGAGGCTGACGCAGCAGGCACCTTTACTGTCTGCTCGCTTGGTGCAGCACTAGACGCACCAACAGCAGACGCCGGTTATTCCATGCAGCGACGCTGAGATGCAGCAGAAGCACCCGTAACGGCGTCGGTGTTGGACCCGCCGGATTCCTTAATGGCTTCAACGGATCCCTGTGCGACCTGCGGCGGCGCAGGGCGGGCCGCTGCCTCCGACTACGAGGGCTTGATAGCGCACGCCACGGTAGCGTGTGGATTACCACAACGACATGGCAGCTCGCAACCTTGGCCTTGGTGCCCAAAGTCCGAACAGCGGGCGCAGAAAGGAGCCGTGCACTGTGCCCTGAAGTGCGCAGTGGACCCACAACGCGGGAAAACACGCTGCATGCCTTTGTAATCGCACGTCACGCGGTGGGCCGCGACCTTGATGTAGCTGGGTACGGGTGACTCCGGCTTCATTTCAATTTGCGCATAGCGGCCCTTAGCAAAAACTAATACGTTTGGAATATACGGTGGGCTATTTAAATTGTATTTTAAACATATTTTGTATTCATGAATGCACTAAAAATATGTAGGAAATACGTTCCTGAAATTTCATGCTTGGTATTCGAAATATATTTTTAAAATGTGCCAAAAATACCTCACTTAAAGCATATTTCGAGCACTTTTCAAATACGTGAAAAAATATGTATGCAGTTTTAGCATCTTGTCAGTGTATTAAAAGTGTATTTTCGGAAATATGAAATTAATTCATCGAAAGTATACTTCAATTCTAGAAAACGGACAGCCCTTGTAAACGTATATGTATGCAGTTTTAGCATCTTGTCAATGTATTAAAAGGGAACTTTCGTAAATATGACATTAATTCACGCGAAATATACTTCAATTCTAACAAACGGGCAATCCTTTTAAACGTCTTTGCGCACTTCCAGCTGCCGTTGAACAGTCGAGTGCTCGAAATCGCGTTTCGGGAAATGGCATTTGCGTGTCGTCAATGTATTTGAAGTGTACTTCCCTAAATACGCAATTAATTCGTCCAAATAACACTGAAATTCTAGCAAATTGGCAGTCCGCATTAGCATGTTTGCAGCGCACTACAAGCTGTCGTTGAACAATCTAATGCTCAAAATCGAGTTTCGGGATCGCATTTTGGTGCTGGCCATCTATTTATAGTGTACTTTCGCAAATACGCAATTAATCTGTCTGAAGTATATTTAAATTCTAACAAATGGGTTGTCCGCGTAAACATATTTGCATAACACTTCAAGCTACCGTGGAACAATCTAGGGCTCGAAATGATGTTTCAGCGAAGAGTGAAAACTTTCCCTTTCTTGTCATCCTTTCATCCTTTCTTGCCATCCGCCGACCGGATTCGTTGGTGTCGTTGGCCTGAAAAACGTGTCCCTCTAGAATCATATTATAGTAAACTAGATATTTCACTATAATTACATGCTGTTGTTCAGCGTGATATATACTGTCGTTTCGGACTAGTGTGACCGCCGTCGTCGTCGTCGCTGTACGCTGAAAACGAGCTGAGGCTTTCGAATGCGTTTCGAAAGTGTCGTGCAGCACCGCGGCAGTCCGTCGAGTCCGAATGTCATTCCACTCAATGTCATTCGAACATTTCCGTGTGAGAACGTGATAGCATTATACCAGCAAAAGCGCCTTGGGTACTTCTGGGTCCGAATAAGCCAGCGGAAAGGACCCCGTCTGGCAGGGCAGACCGCCTCCCTTACACACCCATATATCTGTTGGTTGACAGTTCAACTCCTGACCTGTGCCTGGCGCAAGTTTCAACTAGCAATTCCGTTCTCCATTAACCCTAGATTCGAACGCGACCAGTAGGGTACTTCCGCGATAATTTGGCAGCCCACAGTATTTGCGCAAAAAAAGGCCTCACCGTGCAAAATAGTGCGTCGCTTTCGCTGGATATATATACGGCAAGCCAAGTATAGAGCTTGTCGTAGGATTTGTTGTTTGCCGTGTCGCTGTCGTCTTTGTATGCTGTGTGTAGGTATCTGCCGTTCCTATTCAATCACGTGACCTTATAATATCAGACTCCTGTTGATTAATACCCGTGTACGGTTTGTTCTCCAGTTGAAGAATTAACCCGTGTCATTCCATGGAGCCGCCCAGTAGACTTTTTTTTAAGCCCGAGTAAACATATTTTTAATGTATTAAATGTATATTTTTAGTATATTTCTAATGTATATTTTTATTATATTTTTAATGCATTATATATATGCTAAGCGGGCAAAAATGTACTTTTCACGTATTTTTAAGAACAATTAAAATATTATTCCTAGTATACTTAGAAAGCATTCGTACTGCAGTTTAAGCATAGGGACAAAAAATGCGAAATAAATATGAAATTAATGCAATACGTTTGAAATGCATTTTTAGCACTTCCTCTTTTTCGCTAAGGGGGGTCCCGGTGGTGACAGTGGGACGCGACCCCATTACGCCGCGCCTTATGTGCAGCACCTTGCCATAAGGGCAGAGAGCCTTGGCAAGGGTGGGTAGACGGGCGGGCAGAAAGAGAACAGTCACCTGGGTCACTTACGGGCTCAGGGGAACGATGGCGACGCGTTCCTTGCCGATGATGAGGCAGGAAGCTTCGACAATTGTAGCCATGGCAGCTTCACTGTTCACAGTTACTTGGTAGTTTCGTCCACCGAAGTGCTGGACGCAGTAAACGTGCTCCAATCCAACAACGGAGGCTGTCGCATCGACGACATTCTCCGGACTAGCCCCCTCAGAGACGGACATAAGGGGTGGCTGGCTCACCATATTGAGATGCCCGCCAGCCGAAGGACACCTCAACAAAAGAGCACGGCCAAAGGTTCAACACCGGACACCGACGCAAGCCGGCGGCCGAAACAAACACCGAAGCAGCTGGAAAACCGCTAAACACACAAAGAGAAGTTTATTGTGCACCGTCAGAGCGCCCCCCTCCCCCCCACTAGGAAGGGGTTGATACAAAAGCACTGATAAAAACTGCAAGACACAGATAGGTACTGCAGATACACAAATCTGGCCTATACACTATACACAATATACTACATCTGGCCTATACACAATATGCAGGGTAGCGCGCAAAGGCTAACAACAACACAAAGCTCCTAAAAACAAAACAAAAACGGAATGCAGCACTCAAAGGCGCAGTTCACGCGGCCTTACACAAAAAAAAGAGCAAATTAATACATCAAAAGGCACCGAAAGGAGGCTAATATTGCAAGGCTGGCACTCCCAGCCTGCCTTCCCGCACAACAAAGAAGCGCGTGTGCCAGCGCTGCAGAAAGAGCGCTTCTCCATCCTGGTCCAAGCGGTCAGACAGAAATGTCCACAGGAGGAGGCGCAGATTCTGCAGCGCCGGGTACATTGCCCTGGCAGGCTGCCTGCGGGCCTGGGCTAGGCAGCGTCACCCCCACAAAACAAAATACACACAAGCGACGACAAGTCGCGCAAAGGGCCACGTTGGCGCCGGCCTCCGGGGCCACCGCGAACAGAGAAAATGCGCCACACGAGGCGCCACATAACGCGAGCGACAGCGCACTAAAAAAAAACATGTTGGGTCGTCTCCGGCGCGCCGCAATTGGGGCACTGGTCGTTAGGGACGATGCCCCACGCCGCAAGACGGTGGCGCGTTGGAAGAACCCCCCACCGTCGCTTCCAGTCGAGGTCGCGAACTGCACTGGGAAGTGAGCTCGCGGCCCAAACCCGCCATTTCGGTTGCGCGGTCCGCCTAACCTCCTCAGGGCTGAGGCGCGCGCACGCGATGAGTTCGCTTATGCGCATGACTGGCGTGTCAGCCACGTCAACACCGGGGAGGTCGGCCTCCAGAGCCAACCGGAAGCCCGCGGCGGTGCGGTAAAAGGGTAGCGGATGCTCGGCCTGTGGGCTCGTATGCCGGCCCGGGACGAACGCTCGGCGAGCAGTGCTCAACCAGTAGAGCAGTAGCGAACGCCCCGGGTAAGACGTGTTGGCGACTAGCGCGCCCACCCACTTCGCGCTGAGGGCCCGTGTCACCGTGGGAACACACGTCAGCGCGAGTCCTTCTCTGTTACATGGGAGGTGTAGCAGATGACGCGCCACGAGCGCTGTACCCCCGTCCCAAATGAATGCGCCGACTATGGTGGTGGTGGTGGTGGTGGTGGTGGTGGTGGTGGTGAAAACTTTTAATTTCTGAAATAGAGTTTGGGAGCCACAGAGTGGCCACGCTACATGGTCGGCGTCCCTAGTCCGGGACACCGCATGGCAATGCCCCGTCTCTAGCCCGTTTCACCAGAGCCCTTTGGGACTCAAGCGAGGAGCAGTTGAGAAGGGCAGTCTCCCATGCCTCTCTGGAAGGGGTAGGGGAAGGGGGGAGGTGGGGATTTTGAGTACATGCCCACACCATGTGGAAGATATCACAGGTCTCCCCACAGTGTGGGCATCGCCCATCCGTGTTAGGATCGTAATGCTTTAAGATTGCAGGACAGAGTAGAGTACCTGTCTGCAGGCGCCTTAAAGTTCGCTCCTCCGTCTTACTCAGCCCCTTTGCAGGGGCCGGGAAAAGGCGGTGGATGTCGCTATAATGCGTTATAATTTCCTTGAATCGCAGCAGCGGCTGGTTAGTCTCCGAGCCAGAAGAGCTGGGTTGAGGAGCCCGGTGAGTAAGCGCTCGGGCAGCCGCGTCAGCGGCCTCATTACCTCGGAAGCCCTGGTGGCCAGGAGCCCAAATGATTCCTTTGGGTGTTGGATCAGTGGCAGTCCGTCTTAGAATGCAAGCAGCTAAGGGGGAGATCTCCCCTGCCAAGTAATGATCACATGCTTTTCGGGAGTCCGTAATGATGATTCTCGAATTGGCGTGGGCGGCAGCAAGCGCTATCGCTACTTCCTCGGCTCGCATTGCACGCGAGACGACCCGCGGTACGGCGAAGCATCACGGCTACTCGACCTACGTAAAAAGCAAAGGCGTAGGCTCGAGGCTTTATCACCGCTACCTTGGACCCTAGGGAAAGCTCAAACTGAGCCGCTCCTGACAAAGCGCTTGTCGTTCGCGCCACGACGATATACCACGGGCGAGGTGAGACGCCGCTCTGCTCAAACAACACGCCTAGCACTCTAACGGCGTCCACAAAAGGTATCGGGATCGGCAGAGGGTCGCTAAGCGATCCGAAGCGGAGGGCGTGGCTCTTAGCGGCGTTAAGCTCCGCCCCGGACAGCGCCGCGTATGCGGCAAAGGTGTTCAGAAAGTGTCGAAAGCTTTCGCTATGCCGAACAAAAACTGAAATGTAGTCTGCATAGGCAGAGACGACAACCGTCTCTTGTCCCGTCATCGGAAAGCCGCGGATGCGTGGGTGTGAGGCAGCACCTCGCAAGAGCGGGTCCAACGGCAGGACAAAGAGTGCCGGCGACAGGGGACACCCCTGGCGCACGCCTCGCGTCACTGGGAAAGGCGACAGAGCTCTACCATTCACGAAGAGCTCGCTGGTTAAGCCAGCATACAAAAGGGCGATGCGGTCGATAAACGTTTCGTGAAGACCGAAACACCGCAACACTGCCAACAGGTAAGCGTGCTCAACCCTGTCAAAGGCCTTGGCCTGGTCTAAAGATACAAAGACCCCGCCAAGTCCCTTTCCATGCGCGTACGCGAAGACGGTCGCGCATGGAAAAACGGTCGCAAGCGTTTCCCAAGCAGCGATGCAACGATCTTATAGTCGCTGTTCAATAGCGGCCGTGGCAAATCTCTGCGGGCCTTTGCCCAGTCCACCGGGCGATGTCGACGCGGTGCTCCGCGCGCCAGCTACGCGCGAGGAGGTTCTCAGCGTCTTGCGAACTATGACGCAATCGTCCGCGCCGGGACCAGACGGGCTGGTCACCGGTTGCTACGTCACTTCCTTTGACGCCGTTGGCGGAGCGTTAACGCAATTAGTAAACGCATACCTTGAGCACGGGCACAAAGCACCCTCGTTTAACGCGGGTCGCATAGTCCTCGTCCCCAAAGAGGGAGGGTCCGCATCGGACCCCAAGTCATGGAGGCCGATCACACTGTTGAACACAGACTACAAGCTAGTCGCATCCATCCTCGTCCAGCGCTTGCGTCCACTCCTCGCGGACCTCGTCAGCCCCTTCCAGTCCTGCGCCGTGCCGGGTCGGTCCGTTTTCGCGGCACTCACCATGACGCGAGACGTCTTTGAGTATGCCCGCGCAAAGGGGTTTTGCGGGGTCTTTGTCTCCCTGGACCAAGCGAAGGCGTTTGACCGCGTGGAACACCGCTACCTCTTCGCGGTGCTGCGGTGTGTCGGCTTGCCTTTAGAATTTGTCAACCGGATCGCTACATTGTACACGGGCCTCGAGAGCGATCTGGTGCTCAACGGGACCGTACTTCCGAGCTTCCCAGTCACAAGAGGCGTGAGGCAGGGTTGCCCTCTTTCCCCTGCGCTCTTCACTCTCTCTTTAGATCCGCTGTTGCGGAGCGTTGCCTCCAGCCACCGCATACGCGGTTTCCCGATGACTGGGCAGGAGACAGTGAAGATTGCGGCTTATGCCGACGACATTTCCCTTTTCATGCGGGACAGTGGCAGTTTTGCGGCCTTCCTGGCCATCTTTGAAAACTACGCAGCGCTCTCCGGAGCCAAGCTCAACGCGGAGGAGCCACGCGCTCCGTTTTGGGAACTTTTCCGACGCACTTCCAGCGCCGCTCCCCTTCGTGGACGCCGTTCGCGTTTTAGGAGTTCTCTTCGAGGCAGGTGGCGTGTCTCCGCGCACCTGGACCAACGTGGTCGATCGGGCGACCAACGCACTTGCGGAGGCGGCCCGCTTCGACCTCTCCATGGATGCCAAGGTCGCCGTGGTGAAGAACCGCGCGTGCGCCATGACCAACTACGTGGCCCGAGTCGCGGTCATGCCGCGCCGCACCGCCGCCCGCCTGGCGACGCTCGTGGGCGTCTTCCTATGGGAGCGGAAACCAGCGCCAGTCGCGCGCCACCTACTCCAGCTCCCGACCAGCCGAGGAGGACTCAGACTACCATGCTTCGCCACGGTGGGCCGCGTTCTAAAGTTGGTTTGCCAGCTTTTGGACGACGACGCCTACCCGGGACGCCCCCTTTTGCTCTATTGGCTGAGCACGGCTCGTAGAGCTTTCGCCCCGGGTAGGCACGTAGGACCGCAGGCCGAACGGCCACTCGCGTTCTATGCAGCAGCCGAGGGATTCAAGCGCGCGTTGGAGGCCGATCTGCCTCAGTTAGATATCGGCGAGGCCTCGGCGATAGAGATCAGCCAGCTGATTGCCTGCGCGCGGCTATCGCCAGACGACGAGCGTCGCACAGCGGCGGGAAAGTGGCGTTCCTGGGCCACAGGTCGGTTTCCGCCCGCGGTCAAGGACTTCGAGTGGCGACGTCGCTGGGGCGTCTTGCCCACACGACAGCGGCTCGCATCCTGGGGTGTTGTACCCAACGAGCAGTGCCCGAACTGCGGGGCACCAGAGACAATTCAGCATTTTTCTGTTGAATGTTCAGTTGCTCGAGTTATGTGGCGGCTTGTACGCCGTATGTTTTCCGTACGCTACGGACAGGGCGTCCGGCGCCCGGGGGGCCTTTTCGCGGGACTCGTTGTCCAGTGTGTTTTGTTTGTGTTGTGGCGCCCTCGCTGCCTCGCCTAAGTTCGCAGGCAGCCGGCGCGAGCCATGTACCCAGCTCTGCAGAACCTGCGTCTTCTCCTTTGGACCTACCTGTCTGACCGCTTAGAACAAGACGGAGAAGCAAGGTTTCTGCAGCGCCTATTCCCCACCTCAAGCACACTCTTTATGCCGACGATATCACCCTGTGGACCACCCACGGCAGTGACGGCGACATAGAGAACACCTTACAGGAAGCAGCCACCCTCACCCAAAATTACGCACGGACCATCGGATTGTCTTGCTCCCCAGAGAAGTCCGAACTGCTCCTCATCCGACCTAAGAACCACCGCTGTCCCCGCTCCGCCATTGCCATTGAATTGAATGGTTACCCGGTACCTGAGGTTGGCACCCTCCGTGTATTGGGCCTGCACATCCAGAACGATGGCAAAAACACCACTACCCTCAAGAAACTCAAGCAGGTTGCAGGCGCGATATCGCACCTCATCCGCAGGGTTTCGGGACATCATAGAGGCATGAAGGAGGGCGACCTATGTCGCCTCATTCATGCCTTTGTCCTCAGCCGTGTACTGTACACTACCCCATACTTACAACTATCCAAACATGACATAAACGCTTTGGATGCTTTGATTCGCAAGGCATTCAAGGTAGCACTTCATCTTCCCCTCAACACACCCACCGACAGATTACTAGGCCTGGGCCTCCACAACACGATCGGGGAACTCGTGGAGGCCCACCGACAGGCCCAATACATCAGGCTCACAAAAACTTCCACAGGTCGGTATATCCTGGACTCCCTGGGAATCAAAATACCGGCCAACGACCCAACCCTTCTCGCCATCCCACGATCCCTTCACCGAGAGCTTCTCATCAGGCCGCTCCCGAGGAATATGCACCCGTCCCACCATGAGCAGCGCCGCAGAGCCCGTGCGAAGGCACTCCATCGAGCGTACGGCCCCCAGCCGGACGCCGTATGGGTGGACGCTGCCTGCACGGGTGATGAAGCGACAGCAGCTGCGGTGGACTCCTCTTCATCCACCCTCCTCACACTACCCCTCCCTCCAGATACGTCCCCAGAGGCTGCAGAGGAAGCCGCCATTGCACTTGCTATAACCCGCACGGAAGCCCGGTATATTTTAACTGACTCTAAAACTGCGATTCTAAATTTTGCTCGAGGCCGAGTTCATGTCCCTGCTTTTGGCATACTGGACTCGCCCGATGCACCCCCGCCCCGCCAAGTGGAGCTGATATGGGTGCCTGCGCACTCCGGGAATCCCGGAAACGAGGCCGCCAACCTTTTAGCACGAGGTTCTTTAAACCGGGCTCAGGTGGCCTCGGATCGGGGATTCACGAAGGATCGCATGCACTCATTCAGTGAGCTGACCCAGGCATACAGAGCCTCTCGCCAGCTCTACCCCCCGCCCCACCCCTCCCTAGATAACAGACACGCAACACTCTGGCGCAGATTACAAACACATACTCTCCCGTCGCCCCTTACCCTAACCCACTATCATCCCTCCTTCCCCACTCCTGCTTGCGCCCTATGCCCAGAACCCTTCGCTTCTTCCCTCCACATCCTTTCCCTCTGCCCGGCGGACCCTCCCCCGCGGGACCTAGAGAACCTCAAGACCTGGGAGGACTGGGAGACCCTGCTGCCTTCGGAGGACCCGGCCGTGCAGACCATCGCCACCGGCCGTGCTGCCAGTGTTATGGACCTCAGGAACATAAACACTTGAGTGCAGTGGGGTCGTGCGGGGACCCTGGGGCGTGCCCCGAATTCCTTTGTAAATAAAGTTTTTTCTCTCTCTCTCTCTGCAGCGCTGGCACACGCGTTTCTTTGTTGTCCGCGACGGAAGGCTGATGATACCAGCCCCCCTCTTTTAGTGTGGATGTCTCTGAACATACTCCTTTCCCATTGTATGGTTTTGTAGACCGTGGTTGAGGGTCTGGTGTTGGGGCCGGGGAAATTGACACCCCCCCCCCCCCTCCCCTTTCTTTTCTAGCACATGCTGCTTTGGGTTTCTTCGAATTCTTTACTGTTTTGCAGCTGTGTTTGCTGCCTTGCGATGCAACTGTCTGTAGGCGGCCGCCACCTTGTACGTGTACGTTGAGAGGAGGTTCTCCCCCCCTTTTTTGTGTAGGCACCACACTGTGCCTTTCTGATACTTTGTGAATTGGACTATGTTCAACCACCAAACGGGTAATTTGTCTCACTGCATGATCTTTTGTTCGGAGCAGGCTCCCCAGTGTGTATATGTGTGTACTGAATTATTTGTTTGGTATGTACACAATAAATTTCTCTTTGTGTGTTCAATAGTGTGATCGGCCGCCACGCATCGGGGCGCGACTGCGCCGCACCGTCTTTTGGGATCAGGATGATCCTTCCCTTACTGAAAGAGAGAGGCTTCACACCCTCCTCCAAGAAGGAGTTTACTAGGTCTGTCAGGAGGCCGCCGAGAATATCGAAAAAGTCGCGGTAAAAGGCCACGACTAGTCCATCTGGCCCCTGCGCAGATGTCTGCCGCATGTGTCTGATGACGTCTAAAACCTCCTCCCGCGTGGCAGGGGTGCAAAGGAAATCGCCCACCTCGCTGGGTAGGCGCGGCCAAGTGCCGCAAAACTCCGCGACGCTCGCCTCGAACGCCTCTTGTTGGAAGAGGCCCTGTGTCGAGAACTGGGCGTAAAAGTCACGAAAGACTCGCGCGATGTCGGCTGGATCGGACAACCTGGAGCCGTCCTCCAGCTCGACGTCCTCAACGTGGGCTGGACGGTCGCCTCGATGGCAGAGACTGCGCGCGTGCATAAGGTCTGGAGTGTCTTCGAGAGGCACCCGAAGATCCGCGGCTGCACGTGAAGCGCGAGACCCCTCCTCCAGAATGCGGTGATACCTAACGCGGAGGATCTTCAGGTACTCCTGAATGCGAAGGTGAGGTCGCCTCCCCCCTTGACAATGCGCATTCTGCTCAGGACCTCATTCAGGGCTTGCGTGTGTCTCACGCGCTTGCGTTTTCCTGTCCCGATCAAGATGAGGCGCCACTGGCACTTGAGGGCGTCCCACCCGTCAGGGGTGAGACGGTCCACACCTACGATAGACTCGGCTAAGGCCGTTCGAAGGTCTCGCACGCTGGTCTCGTCGTGCAATAGAGACGGGTCCATCCGCCAAGTGTGGGAAACACTGGTTCGCCCTGCCGCGTTCCTCAGCGTGACCAAAACAGGAAGGTGGTCACTGAGGTCGCGGTCGCCTCCCGGGAACCTAACTATCTCGCACGACTGCAAGGACGAGTGAAGACAGGAGGGGAGATACTCTATCTATTCTGCTCGCACTCTGGCCTCTCGTGCGAGCGGCTGCGAAGCTATCGTGCCTCAAGACCCAGGCGTCGGATAGCTTCATTTGGCGCACTAACCTGCCGAGTTCGCATGCGTGGTAATTCGAGGCACCCTGCCCGGGCCCTTAATGTCCCGCGTGGTGTCCAGCACACAATTAAAATCCCCCAAGAGGACACGCGGCATAAAGTCGACGCAGTCACGGAAACCACGAACAGCTATAATGTACCCCGTGGCAACAAGCATGAACATTCCATCATTTTGTTTCTAACTCACAAATCTGGACCGCGAAATCTGGCAAATCTAGGCATTGTTCTTTGAAAATCTTTAAAATAAACCTATTCACGACGCATTGTCACTCTGAACTCATATTCAGGCGTTAAGTTGTTAGTTCACTACATACGCAGAGAATAGAGAGAAAGCGCAAATGTTTCCAAAGCAACCACCGATATCCTTCGGACGGCCGACAGGTGTCTGTTTCGGATGTTCCGTACGTCCGCTGGTGGCGGTGAAAATACGTTAATGAAATAGTTTAGGAGGTTGTAGCGGCGGTTGGAGCTCTCAGTCCGGAACCCCATTGGCGTAGGCTGCTGTCGGGGCTCTTTCGATGAGTTGCTTTTGACTCTTTTCGTCCGAGCTGGACAGAGCTGCCTCCCACCCCTCCTGCGTTGGCTGGTTATTAACAGTGATTGCCTGATTTCGTTGAACATCCGCAAACAGCCGGTAGGCGTCCGTCGGCCATCCGATAGGAGGTCAAGAGCATACTTTTCGCCCGCCGACGGACGTACAGTTGAGTACGTCCACTGGTGGTGGCGGTGAAAACATTTATTACGAATGAACAGGAGGTATATTTGGATCAGCCCGTAAGGGACCGATCCTTACAAACACCAGGTGGAGGTCCCTAGTATGGGACCCCAGTGGCGAGTGCCGCCGCCCGGGCGCGCCCGACTAAGGCTTCTTGGGCCTGTAAGTCGTGGCAGCCGAGCAGGGTCGCCTCCCAGTCCTCGCGGGTTGGGTTGGGGATGGGGGGGAATAGCGGGGTTTGAAGGGCAGGCCCACACCATGTGATAGGTGTCAGAAGACACTGCACAAGTGTGGGCAGCTGCCGCTAAAGGAGGGGTCAAAATGTTTTAGCGCTGCCGGGCACAGCAATGTATTGGTGAGAAGGCGGAGAAGGAGCCGCTCATCCGCCTTCTTCAGGCCTTTACATCGGCTAGGGTAAAGGCGATGACAATTTTGATAATATGTTGTAATATCTTTGAATGTATATACCGGATTAAAATCGGGTTCCTGATCGGATGGGGAGGAGAAAACAGCCCGGTGAGAGAGCGCGCGGGCGGCTGCGTCTGCTGCCTCGTTTCCTGCCAACCCCTGATGAGCAGGGGCCCATATGAGGTAACGGTGTGCGGGGTCCGTATCCCGTATGCAATTTTGGTATATTCGATAGGCTAGGAAGGGAGTGCAGCCTTGTTCGACGTTCCGACAGGCCCCTCGCGAGTCGGTGATTATGTATTTTGAATTGGAATGTGAGGCCGCGAGAGCAATCGCGACCTCTTATGCTTGTGTTGCACTGCGGGCTCTGAAAGTTAGGCCATTAACTGTGTTGCTGTTGTGAACTACCGCGGCCGTGTACCATCCCCCGTGGTGAGGGCCGGAGGCGTCCACGTAGTATACACCTGTTTTGTTGCCATAATATCGGTCTAGCGCTTCCGCTCGTGCCAAGCGCCGACCATTATGGTCTTCATGTGACATGTTTGCTGGAAGAGGCCGCACGTGGAGGGCACGTCTCCACAGTTCCGGGTTGCGAAACCTGTCTTCCATTGGCGGGGTGTGTTGGATATGGAGTCGAGCAAGAAGGCGGAGACCCGACTCCGTTAGCGACAAGCGCGTGTACTGGTTTGTAAGGTGCGCCTCCCGGAGCTCCCGGAAAGTATTCACCACCCCAAGAATCATAAGCCGGCTGTTTGAAGTAGTGATGGGGAGGTCAAGGGCACGTTTAACAATTTTGCGAAGGATCCTCAAGGGCGTCCTCCTCTTGTTTCCGTAGGTGGAGATAAGGAGTCGAATAGAGAATTCGACTAGTTACGAAGGCGTTTGCCAGCCGCAAGGCATCCTTACTTCGTAACCCTCCGCGTTTGTTGAAAACCCGGCGTACCATGCGGCCCACCTGGTCCCCCACCTTACGGAGTTTGACCAATGTAGTGTCTGGCCGCCTGTGTTTGTGGATGTAGAGTCCGAGTACCCGTATCTCATCACTTTCGCGTATGGGACCACTCTCAAGAGAGAGAGATATTTTAGTTGTGCACTTCTGTGAGGGGCGGAGGTGCACAAATTCCGATTTTTGAGGGGAACATTGAAGACCGCAGCGGCGGGCGTAGCGGTCTACTATCGTCGCCGCTGTTTGCAGGCTGGTTTCAATGTCTCCTGTGCTGCCCTGCGTGGCCCACAGAGTGATGTCATCGGCGTACAGGGCGTGCTGCACGCCGGCGACACCACTCAGCTGGGCCGGCAGGTGCATCATGGCCAGATTGAAGAGCAGCGGGGAAAGTACCGCGCCTTGAGGGGTTCCCCGCGTGCCGAGTAGGTAAGGACCATGGTCTCTATCTTGAATTCGAATGTAGGTTTGCCGAGTTGGTAAGGCGCCTTTCCTTTCCTCCAATTCAACGCAGTCTACAACGCTGTCTATATCAGAGCGCACCAATGAACGCCGGAATTAGCTTAAAGTGCCATTCAGGTGTCCACTAAACCACAGAGTTGGTAAGGCGCCTTTCCTTTCCTCCAAATCAACGCAGTCTACAACGCTGTCTATATCAGAGCGCATCAATGAACACCGGAATTAGCTTAAAGTGTTAGTGAGGTGTCCACTAAACCACAGAGTTGGTAAGGCGCCTTTCCTTTCTTCCAAATCAACGCAGTCTACAACGCTGTCTATGTCAGAGCGCATCAATGAACACTGGAATTAGCTTAAAGTGTTAGTGAGGTGTCCACTAAACCACAGAGTAGGTAAGGCGCCTTTCCTTTCCTCCAAATCAACGCAGTCTACAACGCTACGTCAGAGCGCATCAATGAACGCCGGAATTAGCTTAAAGTGCTATTGAGGTGTCCACTAAACCACAGAGTTGGTAAGGCGCCTTTGCTTTCCTCCAAATCAACGCAGTCTACAACGCTGTCTATGTCAGAGCGCATCAATTAACGCCGGAATTAGCTTTAAGTGCTATTGAGGTGTCCACTAAACCACAGAGTAGGTAAGGCGCCTTTCCTTTCCTCCAAATCAACGCAGTCTACAACGCTACGTCAGAGCGCATCAATGAACACCGGAATTAGCTTAAAGTGTTAGTGAAGTGTCCACTAAACCACAGAGTTTGTAAGGCGCCTTTCCTTTCCCCCAATTCAACGCCGTCTACAACGCTGTCTATGTCAGAGCGCATCAATGAACGCCGGAATTAGCTTTAAGTGCTATTGAGGTGTCCACTAAACCACAGAGTTGGTAAGGCGCCTTTCCTTTCCTCCAAATCAACGCAGTCTACAACGCTGTCTATGTCAGAGCGCATCAGTGAACGCCGGAATTAGCTTAAAGTGCTATTGAGGTGTCCCTAAACCACAGAGTTTGTAAGACGCCTTCCCTTTCCTCGAATTGAACGCAGTCCCCTTTCTTACTGCCTGGGATCTGCGGCGCTCCGTGGCTACCGCTGGGACCGCGCCGACAAACCGACTTGGTAGCTCAGATTTCATCTCGCTGTGACGTCACAGACGCGTGACTACCGCCGGGACCACCGCCGGGACCACGTTGAAAGCTCAGAACATAGCGTAGTATTGCTTTCGCGATAATAAAGAACGCGCGAACATCAGTCATGTGAAACAAATGGCACAATGCAGCCCAAGTAAAGAACACTGGAACCAATTAACAGAAGTGTTTAATGCTGCAAGTATAACAGGCAAGGCACTTCAACAAACACCCCAATAAGTATAAGGCAATAACAGCTTTCACTTTTCCACACCCTATTTGACAATGTATCTGTTCTTTATTTATTCTCATGGGCCTTAAGGCACGAATGTGCGCAGCACCGTACGCGACTGTGCACGAAAAGTCGCAAAGCTTCCGTTGCAAACCACTGCGAACTACACGCGCTTCCTATGGTCTATCTTTCGCACGTTGGCACTTTTTATATGGGAACAGTGAACCTAGCGATGCTTTAAAAATTAACAAGATGCGAAAATACTCCGTGCCACAACTTTGCAGACGAGTAGGAATTAGCCGCACGATTTAAGGGCTCCCGCAGCTGGGTGATGTAGGCTCCCGAAAGTGTGAGAACAGCACACTTCTGGAAGCCATCTCCGCGCGCTTACTGCTCCCACTGTCCTTGGAATGAATGCTATATGAGCATGCTGCATTGTCCTAGAAGCAAGTTCCAAGAAGTGTACTGGATACATACCTCCGTAGGTAATCACATGTGCTGCGCAGTACGGCATTCCGGTGTTCCAGGCGAGCTTCAGGCGCTTCCCGTACCTTCGAATTGCTTAAGTTACATACTAATTTCGTCCACAGACCGAACAAAGCCACGCATTATAATAACAGAGCTATAAAGCAGCACTACACTACGCAACAAATCAACAACAGCGCTAGAGAGCCATACTGATGGATTGGATTGGACTGACCGCGAACTGACATCTATGATGATGGCGATAGAATGCGCGGGAGTTTTCATATTAACGAATGGTTTCAATGGCAAGTTTAGCTACCAAAACGGTTGATATGTCGCACAACTCCACTAATTTGTAGAAGTTTTATAAATGTGAAACTAGTCATTGAGTTCCTGCAAAATTCAGCAACACCTGCTTCTCCTCTGGGGTAAATTTAGCTCGTTGGCGGCTATTGCACTGTAGGTAGGAGTGGAAACACACCAATTTACAAACATCTTCGTGTCAAACATTCTATCATCATCATCATCATCAGCCTGACTACACCCACTGCAGGGCAAAGGCCTCTCCCATGTCTCCGCAATTAACCCTGTCCTTTGTCAGTTGCCGCCACTGTATCCCCGCAAACTTCTTAATCTCATCCGCCCACCTAACTTTCTGCCGTCCCCTGCTACATTTGCTTTCTCATGGAATCAACTCCGTTGCCCTTAAGGACCAGCGGTTATCTTGCCTTCGCATTACATGCCCTGCCCAAGCCCATTTCTTCCTCTTGATTTCAACTAAGATGTCATTAACTTGCGTTTGTTCCCTCACCCACTCCGCCCTCTTCCGATCTCTTAACGTTACACCTATCATTTTCCTTTCCATAGCTCGCTGCGTGGTTCTTAACTTAAGCTGAACTCTCTTCGTTAGCCTCCACGTTTCTGCCCCATAGGTGAGTACCGGTAGGATACAGCTGTTGTATACTTTTCTCTTCAGGGATATTGGTAAGCTACCATTCATGATCTGAGAGAACCTGCCATATGCGCTCCACCCCATTCTTATTCTTCTAGTTATTTCCCCCTCATGATCCGGACCTTCCACCTGATGCAAATAATTTTTTTAAAGAAGATTCGCGGAATAAGTCTTTCTCGGTTGAAAAAGCAAACTGCATAGCATACACAGTATACATACATGAAAGGCGCGAATTTTCTGTGGAGAACAAAAAAAAACGTCAATACTCCAGGCCTGCGAAAATACTAGGCCTTACATCCTTCGGACGTACACCTCGTTTCTCATGCGGATATACAAAAGTGGACACTGTCCGTACCTTTGACGGACGTACCGAAAAGTATATCCGAAGCCGAATTGCGTTTGTATGTCCGACGGACGTCCGATCTCGGCTCAGGACGTTAGGATCTAGCTCGGACGTACGACGGATATGTGTGGTTGCTTGGGTTTCGATAGTTCTAGAAGTGTTCAGCGATGGCTACAGTAGTATTGCTTATGAGAAAATGAAAGCTGCAGGGCAGCAGTAAATACATCACTTTGTGGACATCTCAGTCGCGCCATGTGGGCAAGGAGGACGATAGGAGTGAAAGAAGGCAGAGCCTAGCGCCAGCTCTACTCCAGCCTAACCTCTCCCTAGGTAACAAACAGGCAACACACTGGCACAGACTACATACACACACTCTCCCTACAGCTCTTACCCTAGCCCACTATAATTCCTCCTTCCCCACTCCTGCCTGCTTCTGATGCCCAGAACCCTTCGCTTCTTCCCTCCACATCCTTTCCCTCTGCCCGGCGGACCCTCCCCCGCGGGGCCTAGAGAACCTCAATACCTGGGAGGACTGCCAGACCCTGCTGCGCTCGGAGGACTCGGCCGTGCAGACCATCGCCACCGGCTGGGCAGCCAGTGTTATGGATCTTCTAGGAACAAAAACACTCGGGTGCAGTCGGGTCGTGCGCGGGCCCAGGAGGGAGCCCTGACTGCCTAATAATGAAGTTTTTGTCTTTCCCTGCACCATAGTCTTAAAAAATGCGATGGCATTGGGAAATTCGCCCCTCTCCACATATTCCAAAGGAGCCTCAAAATTTTGGATGTAGTCGCACCCTAGAACATGGGTTAAAAGGCTTAGTCGCGATATGTGGATTAAGGTTAACTAATGGATTGAGGTGGAAGAGTCGTTTGGGCTATTATAATATTAGATACAAGCTGAGTAATTCTAAGTAATTCCAACATTTCAGTCCTCGGATTTAGAGCATTAGCTCTGCTAGTTGCATTTCGAGCCTCAGAATTTGCCGAAAGGAGGAACTGAGAAAAGGAAGGAAGAAAGAGGCCTTAGTCAAGGTCTCCGAATAAATTCGACCACTCGGTGATCTTTAATGCCCACTGATATCTCAAAGCACGTGGGTGCTTTTTGGGCCTCGCCTCCATCAAAACGCTGCTGCCGCGGTCGGGTTCGAACCTGGGTAATCCTGCTCAGTAGACGAGTGCCTTAATCAATCACTGAGTCAATGCGGCGGCCATAGCAATGAAATTATAACCAAGTGGTTGCCACGGTAACTGAGGTGGTTGCATAGAAGAACGTAATAGCAACAAAAAGGGAAGCTTATTTGAGCAAACAGATAGGTATATAAAACACTGTTCATACATGATGGTTTGGTTTATGGGGTTTAACGTCCCAAAGCGACTGAGGGTATGAGAGACGCCGTAGTGAGGGGCTCCGGAAATTTCGACCACCTGGGGTTCTTTAACGTGCACTGACATCGCACAGTACACGGGCCTCTATAATTTCTCCCCCAAGGAAATTCCAGCCGCCGCGGCCGGGATCGAACCCGCGTCTTTCGGGTCAGCAGCCGAGCACCATAACCGCTGAGCCACCGCGGCGTCCCCTTGGGGAATGAACATATTTAACATATACAGGAACCGCTACTCTAGCCTAACGACTTTTATACAACAACAAGTAACAAAACCGTAAAAACGTGCAGAAAAAGATGTTTATTTGAAGAAACAGACAGATATATACAACACTGTTCATACATGACGTCGCCTTGGGGTATGAACATATTGAACATAGACAAAAAATTACCGATGACATTTTGAAAATTCTAAAGTGTACTTGGCGATAGCCTTGTCCGTTCTGGCACCATTGCTTTCGCATCTAATTACATGTTCAGGCGTCACATGCGCATTCGCTCCTCGTTCTTCTGGCGTTTGTTGTTGGGGAAATCTGGCGTCCGCTGCCGCTTTCCCGAACCGCTTGGCGCGGAATCACTGGGCCGCTTTGGAGCCATGCGTCTCACTCATTCCACTGCCAGGAGACGTCTCGCGTAGGAGCAATACCTCCTAGAAAGTCTTTCTAGGAGGTACTGGTAGGAGCGGCGGTGCAGTGCCACCGCTGACGCGCGCGCGCTCGTTTTACCGCTGCTGTGTGACGTCACGGTTGCTATGCACAGTTGCGCCCCCCCCCCCCCCCCCCCCCCGGCGCGCCGGTTGTTCAGGAGGGGAGGAGGTTAAGCCGCTGCGCGGAAGAGCGGCCATAGTTGGCACGATTGGCTACCGGCCGCCGCTACGGGAAAGTGCGTTCATGAGCCCAGCATTGCTTTCGCAATGAACAAGAGTTCCTCGGACAAAAAACTAATCAGCTCGCGTACGAGACGGCCGAGAATTGGCCACACAGCGTGGCGTCGAAAGCCACCAGCAACTGCGTCGCATCGACTGCGCCATAAACTAAAAAGACCCGCAACAATTAACAGGCGAGCAAAATGGCCGCTGGGGAAGCGGCAGCGGTAGTCAAAGCACGGAATGCCCTGCCCACGGAATCCAGCATGCCCAGCGCGCCAAAAGACACGAGCTACCACGCAGGTGACTGTAGCGTGGCGATTAGATTCCGGGAGCGGGCAATTCGTACAGGTACTGGAGCGTAACACACCCCACCGCTCTAACCGATCACAAGTAGGGAGCACTGCCCAGCCATGTTTCCAGACAAAGTCGCGTTCGTGGTCTCGGAGAGGTGTGGACGCTAAACGTGCCCACTGAACGCGGCGCACAAGTGAGCGGTGAGCCTCCGGCACAACAGGCAATAGCGAGCCCATAATGTCCACCACACGGTCTGCGACGACGTTGATATCAGGTGCTACTGCTGTTACACGCCTAAGGGGGGGGGGGGCGGAATCCGTCTGTGCGGCCTGCACGCGGCCCCCCCCCCCCCCCCCCCCCCGCCACCGAATACGGGCCGGTGTGGTTTCGGCTGCTAGGCTTTGTTTCGGTGCAAAGCACAGCGGTGAGTGGAGCCGCCGGAACCCACTCTAGGGGTTGCGAATCCCCAGGAAAGGGTACAGCAGTCCTTCCGCGACATTGTGAGCGTGTCGCGCCTACGATGACCGTTGCCCTAGTGCGGGGGAGGTCAGAATTCTCGGTATGGACTGGGCACGTGGAATCCGGCTAAAAAAGCAGAACTGGTGGCTAGAACGTGGTCACCCCAGTAGACGCGGTCGGGACTTAGTCGTTTTGCCGTTGGTGTTTTCGCCTAGGTAGACGCGGTCGTCTTAGTCATTTTGCCGTTCGCCGCGATCGCCCCGGTAGACGCGGTCGTTTCAAATGTCAAAATTCAAGCCACACGGTTCCCTGTCGGTACGAGGGCGTACCACCCAGCCGCGGACGCGTTGGTTTCCGATTCCGAAGAGCTCGGTGCCTCGCGGGGGCATGCGGCTGGGCGAACTAAGCTTGGGTTTTGGGGAAGTCGCCCTTCGGCCCGAAAACGCGAAAGGTCATGGAGTTATTAGCCCATTCGGGAGGCCAGTAAGCCCCGAAACCTGGGAAAGCCCGGCGGTTATACTGAGTAACGGTTAGTAGACCTGACGAAATCGCAGGGAGACATCGAGCGTCCTATCTTGTGGTAGCATGCGATGAGAACTGCTGACATCAATTGAGACTCCAAGCCGTTGGAGCATGGAGGTAGGGGTCTCACATACTATGTCAGAGTCGATCGCCTGTGGAGCGTCGTTTGTGAAAATCGTGAAAGGGTTCTCGCTGTGTGTGCGACTAACTTGAAGTAAGAGCAATATCCGTCCTTTCCCCCTTTCTCTTTAACATTACCCTCATCCCCCTCACCCGAAAATTGGCAACTATTCCCCACCTGAAGCACACTCTTTATGCCGACGATATCACCCTGTGGACAACCCACGGCAGTGACGGCGACATAGAGAACACCTTACAGGAAGCAGCCACCCTCACCCAAAATTACGCACGGACCATCGGACTGTCTTGCTCCCCAGAGAAGTCCGAACTGCTCCTCATCCCTCCTAAGAACCACCGCTGTCACCGCTCCCCCATTGCAATTGAACTGAATGGTGACCCGGTACCTGGGGTTGGCACCCTCTGTGTATTGGGCCTGCACATCCTGAACGATGGCAAAAACACCACCACTCTGAAGAAACTCAAGCAGGTTGTAGGCGCGATATCGCACCTCATCCGCAGGGTTTCGGGACATCATAGAGGCATGAAGGAGCGTGACCTATGTCGCCTCATTCATGCCTTTGTCCTCAGCCGTGTGCTGTACACTACCCCATACTTACAACTATCCAAACATGACATAAACGCTTTGGATGCTTTGATTCGCAAGACATTCAATGTAGCACTTCATCTTCCTCTCAACACACCCACAGACAGATTACTAGGCTTGGGCCTCCACAACACGATCGGGGAACTGGTGGAGGCCCACCGACAGGCCCAATACATCAGGCTCACAAAAACCTCCACAGGTCGGTATATCCTGGACTCCCTCGGAATCAGAATACCGGCCAACGACCCAACCCTCCTCGCCATCCCACGATCCCTTCACCGGGAGCTCCTCAACAGGCTGCTCCCCAGGAACATGCACCCGTCCCACCATGAGCAGCGCCGCAGAGCCTGTGCGAAGGCACTCCATCGAGCGTACGGCTCCGAGCCGGACGCCGTATGGGTGGACGCTGCCTGCACGGGTGATGAAGCGACAGGAGCTGTGGTGGACTGCTCTTTATCTGCCCTCATCACACTACCTCTCCCTCCCGACACCTCCCCAGAGGCTGCAGAGGAAGCCGCCATTGCACTCGCAATCACCCGCACGGAAGCCCGGTACATTTTCAGTGATTCAAAAACTGCGATTCTAAATTTTGCTCGAGGTCGAATCCCTGTCCCTGCTTTTGGCATACTGGACTCGCCCGATGCACCCCCGCCCCGCCGAGTGGAGCTGATATGGGTGCCTGCGCACTCCGGGAATTCCGGAAACGAGGCCGCCAACCTTTTAGCCCGAGGTTCTTTAAACCGGGCTCAGGTGGCCTCGGATGCGGGATTCACGAAGGAGCACATGCACTCATTCAGTGAGCTGACCCAGGTACAGAGAGCCTCACGCCAGCTCTACCCTCCGCCCCACCCCTCCCTTGATAACAGACACGCAACACTCTGGCGGAGATTACAGACACACACTCTCGCCTCGCCCCTTACCCTAGCCCACTATCATCCCTACTTCCCTACTCCAGCATGCGCCCTATGCCCAGAACCCTTCGCTTCTTCCGTCCACATCCTTTCCCTCTGCCTGGCGGACCCTCCCCCGCGGGAGCTAGAGAACCTGAAGACCTGGGAGGACTGGGAGACATTGGTGCGCTCGGAGGACCCGGCCGTGCAGACCATCGCCACGGGTCGGGCTGCCAGTGTTATGGACCTCAGGAACATAAACACTTGAGTGGAGTGGGTGTCGTGCGGGGACCCTGGGGCGTGCCCCGAATTCCTGTTGTAATAAAGTTTTCTTTCTCTCTCTCTCTCCATCTCTCTCAAGAGCAGAAACCAGCGCAGCAGTATTGCTACGCAATAAAAACGTTTACACCACCACCACCGCTAATACAAGTAAGTCCTCAGGAGGAGGCGTAGACTGGAACGCTGCACACACCGGCTGCCTGCGAGTTTCAACGAGGCAGCGGCGGCGCCACAAAACACTTACGGAACTAGGCGCGAAAACAAGCCGCGCTGACGTTGAACCCCGGCAGGCAGCTCAGGCTGACAACATGCGGCAAAAGAGGCGCCACATAACCCGTACGACCGGGCAAAAGTCGGGGATTAATACCGGCAACCACTGCTTTGAACCCGGCGACGACGTGCATGAACATTCCACCACTCAGCTTCTAACGCACAAAGATGGACGCCAAAACCTGGCAAAAATAGGCATTGCACTTTTAAAGTCTGTAAACATTCAGGGGGCACTTTGACTGTCTAAAGTGCGTAGAGGCGAAAGCGTTTTCCGCACCACTTTCAGTGCTTCTGTGGCACTGGTGGCGTCACATGTAATTGAGTACTAATTACTAAGTGATGACAAAACACTCATTAATGGTTAATTACTGATTAATGTCTGAATACTAATTAACTGCTAATTAAGCTTAAGCTTCGCCTTTAGGAGTGGAACGCGACAGCCTGTTGTAGCGCTGCCAGGGAGTCCACGGAACGCCACCACCCGTTCGGCGCGATGCCTTGCCGTTTCAACGCAACGGTTTTTGAGGAAAGGAAATGGCGCAGTAAATCTCTGTCATCTCGGTGGACACCTGAACCGCACCGTAGAGGAACGGAGGAAGTGGGAGTGAAAGAAGAAAGACGAAGATGGCCCTTAATGAAGAAAATGAAAATTGTATTTGAGGAAAGAAAATTACGCAGTAACTGTCTCACATATCTCGGTGGACACCCGTCCAAATTCAGGGGGGGGGGGGGGGCACTTTTTTGACCTAAAGTGTGGTCACTGATGTGTGGTTAAGATGTGAAGCTTCACCTCTAAGAGTGGAACGCGAGAGCGTCTTGCAACGCTGCCAGGGAGTCCATAGAACGCCATCGCCCATTCGGTTCTACGCCTCGCTCGTCGGTAAATTGGTTTTTGAGGAAAGGAAATATATTTCTCTCTCATATCTCGGTGGACACCTAAACCTCGCCGGAAGGGAAGGGAGGAGGATGGCAGTGAGCGAAGACACCGTATTCACTAGACGTGCATTTGTTCATTCCAAACCATCGAGCTGGCATGGCGGAGTGGATAGCACGCTCGTCTCGCACTCCGAAGACCGGGGTTCGATTCCCGAGCACGACCAATTTCTTACTAGGTTTTATTTATTTATATTATTTATTATTTATTATTTATTATTTATTAATACTGCAATCCCAGGAAGGGATTTTCGCAGGGTGAGCATACAGAATATAGGTAAGTACAAATATTAAGAAAAAAAAAGTACAAAGGCCACAAATTAATAATAAAGCAACAAAAACACAACAGCAAAAATGAAAGGCTCAATGACGTAACACAGCAAAAAAGTACAATAAGGTTTAGGGCATATAAATGCACTACTATCAAGTCATCAGTGAACATGGTCAACAGGGAATTAATTAAATGAAGAAAGAGCACCAAAACGATCACAATATTAAAATCAGGTCATAAAAAAAGGGAAACGGGAATGCATGACAAGGACATTATTGTGTACTGAGGTTGCCGATGAATGATGTTACAGATAGCTGTAGGACTTCGTCGTTAGTAAGTTGATTCCACTCCGTTACTGTTCGCGGAAAAAAAGAATATTTAAAGCAGTTATTACGCTGGGTGAAAGGGGTGATTGTAAGATTGTGACGTTGTCTTGTAGAATAACCTGAAGAGAAGGATATTAGTCCATCAATGTTAATTTTAAAATGACCTTTGACCAATTGGTATAAGAACTTTAGTCGAGCAACGCGATTCCTTTCGGTTATAGATATTAAAGCAGCCCTGTTTAAGAGGTCACTTACTGATGTGCGTCCATAGCTATTGTAAACAAAACGTACTGCTTTCTTTTGTATTTTTTCAATTTTATTTACGTTTGTTTTGGTGAATGGATCCCAGATTATTGCCGCATAATCTAGTATTGGAAGGACAACCTGACTAGAGAAGTTAATTAGGCTAATTAGGTAATTAAGCAATTAACTAAGCTCAGTCCCACTTACTTGGAGCATCACTATATGGTCCCTTCAAAATTACGAAGAACTTTAGCGGCTAAAGTGCTGAAAGGCGAAAGCCTGAGTGCTGCATTCTGCTACGTGATTGTTCACTGCACATTTTGTTGGTGCATTAATTAACTGCCAATTAATGACGCTTAAGCTTCGCCTTTAGAAGTGGAACGCGACAGCGTGTTGTAGCGCTGCCACGGAGTCCAAGGAAAGCCACCACCCGTTCGGCGCGATGCGTTGCCCTTTGAACGCAAAGCTTTTTGAGGAAAGGAAATGGGGCTGTAATTCTCTGTCATCTCGGTGGACACCTGAGCCGCACCGTACAGGAAGGGAGGAAGTGTGAGTGAAAGAAGAAAGAGGGGCCGTAATGAAGAAAATGAAAATTGTATTTGAGGAAAGGAAATTACGCATTAACTGTCTCACATATCTGAGTAGACACTAGTCGAAAATTGTATTTGAGGAAAGGAAGTTGCGCAGTAACTTTGTCACATATTTCGGTGGACACCCGTCAAAATGCGCGCGCGGTGACGTCACGACAATTTGGACCAATCTGAAACGCGGACAATTACGGCTTGCTCGTCGGTAAATTGGTTTCTGAGGAAAGGAAATGTATCTGTCCCTCATATCTCAGTGGACACCTAAACCTCACCGTAACGGGAAGGGAGGAAGATGGGAGTGAACGAAGACACCGTATTCACTAGACGCACCTTTGTTCATTCCAAACCATCGTGCTGGCATGGCGGAGTGGAAGCGTGCTCGACTCGCACTCCGGAGACCGGGGTTCGATTCCCAAGCTCGGCAAATTTCTTACTTGGTTTTATTTATTTATCTGGTCGGACTAGAAAGGTTAATTATAGACTAATTAGTTAAGTAAGCAATTAACTAAACTCAAACTTACTTGGAGCATCACTATACGACCCCTTTAATTGGTTGCATGGTTAGTAGCCAAAGTACAATTGGCCCCGATTGAAATTCGCGCACTGTGACGTGACGACCGTTTCGACCAACTGAAAAGCGTGACATTCTCTGTCGACAGCTCCTGCTTACAACGATGAGGCATTAAAGGCTTCCGCCTTAATATGTTGCATGGTTACTAGACGAAGTACAATTGGCCCCGTTTGAAATTGGCGCACTGTGACGTCACGACCGTTTCGACCAACTGAAAAGCGTGACATTCTCTGTCGACAACTGCTGCTTACAACGAGGAGACATTAAAGGCTTTCGCCTTAAAATCTACCTCTTTGCAAGATTACCTCTCTGCGCTCATGCTGAGGCATTAAGTTGTTAATTCATCAACTAAGCGAGAAGAGAAAACACACAAATGGCTTCGATAGTCCTCTAACAAGTCAGCAGCTATAGCTATTTTAAGGCGGAAGCCTTTAATGCCTCATCGTTGTAAGCAGGAGCTGTCGACAGAAATGTCACGCTTTTCAATTGGTCGAAACGGTCGTGACGTCACCGTGCGCGAATTTCAAACGGGGCCAATTGTACTTTGCTTACTAACCATGCAACCAGTTAAAGGGATTGTATAGTGATGCTCCAAGTAAGTTTGACTGAGTTTAGTTACTTGCTTACTTAACCAATCACTCTAATTAATCTTTCTTGTCAGACCAGATAAATAAACAAAACTGAGTAGGAAATCGGCCGAGCTTGGGAATCGAACCCCGGTCTCCGGAGTTCGAGTTGAGCACGCTCCCACTCCGCTATGCCAGCTCTTTTTTTTTGTCTTTATTGCACCGCTATGCCAGCTCGATGATTTGGAGAGAGAGAGAGAGAAAACTTTATTTACAAAGGAATTCGGGGCACGCCCCAGGGTCCCCGCACGATCCCACTGCACTCAAGTGTTTATGTTCCTGAGGTCCATAACACTGGCAGCACGGCCGGTGGCGATGGTCTGCACGGCCGGGTCCTCCGACTGCAGCAGGGTCTCCCAGTCCTCCCATGAACAAAGGTGCGTCTATAGTAGTGAGAGAGAGAGAGAGAAAAACTTTATCATGGCAAGTGTGTTTAGACCCCCCTTGGGTCCCTGGACCACCGCACGGTCCCACTCTACGTCGTAACGTTCATGCGGTGTTTGTCCATGACGTCGGCACCCCGAAGCACCGCAGCAAGCTGCGATGGCGGGTCCGGAGACGAGAGCACGACCTCCCAGTCCTCCCAACTTGATAACGCGGGCTGTCCCTGCTGGGGAGGATCAGCAGGGCAGCCGAAAAGGATGTGGGAGAGTGTGGCGTGAGGGTCGCCGCACAGGGTGCATGCAGGGGAGGTGCCACAGTAGTGGGATAGCAGCTGAGGGGATGAGACAGAGCGGGTCTGGAATAGTAGTGAATACGGTGTCTTTGTTAACTCCCATCATCCTCCCTTCCCGTTACGGCGAGGTTTAGGTGTCCACCGAGATATGAAAGACAGATACATTTCCTTTCCTCAAAAACCAATTTACCGACGAGCAAGGCGTATTTGTCCGCGTTCCAGATTGGTCCAAATTGTTGTGACGTCACCGCGCGCGAATTTTGACGGGTTTCCACCGAAATGTGTGAGGCAGTTACTGCGCAACTTCCTTTCCTCAAATACAATTTTCGACTAGTGTCTACTGAGATATGTGACAGTTACTACGTAATTTCGTTTCCTCAAATACAATTTTCATTTTCTTCATTACGGCCCTTCTTTGTCTTTCTTCTTTCGCTCCCACTTCCTCCCTTCCTCTACGGTGCAGTTCAGGTGTCCACCGAGATGACAGAGAATTACATCCCCATTTCCTTTCCTCAAAAAGCGTTGCGTTCAAAGGGCAACACATCGCGTCGAACGGGTGGTGGCGTTCCTTGGACTCCGTGGCAGCGCTACAACACGCTGTCGCGTTCCCCTCCTAAAGGCGAAGCTTAAGCGTCATTAAATGGCAGTTAATTAATGCACTAACAGAATGTGAAGTGAACAATCACGTAGCAGAATGCAGCACTCAGGCTTTCGCCTTTCACCACTTTAGCCGCTAAAGTTCCTCGTAATTTTTCGTGTTGGTTATGAGGTAATCAAAGGCACAGTAACGACATCACTCCATGGACGCCCTAGTCATACCATGTGGGGAAGGAGGAATGTAGGAGTGAATGAAGGTAGAGCCTCGCGTCAGCTCCACCCGCGCCCCATCCCTACCAAGATAACACGCAACACACTGGCGCAGAGTAGAGGCACACACTCTCCCGTCAGCTCTTATCATAGCATACTATGATTCCTCCTTCCCATTTCTTGCATCTTATGCCCAGAACCCGTTGTCCCTCACCTCGACATCCTCTCCCTCGGCTCGGCGGATCCTCCTCGCGGAGGACTCCCTCTCTGGCGCTCGACCTCTGCAGATGCGCTTCGCATGGGCTCCCGCCTGGAAGCCACTTTCTCGGGGATAGAGTCGGCCTCAGGACCTAAAGCTTTTGGGAAGATATCCGCATCGTCATTTCGTGCTTGCGGACGCCGGCTTTCACAAGGTTCGCCCACGTTTTGCCGAGAGACTTCTTCTACCGACGACGGGCGTCGGTAGAACTTAGTCGGTAGACTTAGGCGGAACGCAGCGCGGCGTTCGTGCCGTTGAGACCCGCGCTCGCTGCCGAGCTCGCTCGCCCAAGACGAGATTACCACTTGTGTCAACACCTCGAACCAACGATCACGTCCAGCACGGCGAACCTCCAACGAGCCGCAGTGCACGGAAAACTGAGTGCTCAAGATGGGGGACAACGCGACTCCGCGGTGGTGTCATAAGAGGCGGCGCACAACGACTCCATCAATGGAGTCATCTACCAAGCCTACGACCACTGCCCCAAGGACAAACTCCGCGAAGGTTTCATGAACCGGAACCCGGGAATAGCCATCGTGGACGCCCGACGCATCGGGCAATCCAGGACCATCCAAATCACCTTTCAAATCAAGAAGACCCGCAGTCAGATTTATTACTGGGGAGCCATCTTCCGCGTACACCCGTACCGAGAGCAAGTAGAGACTTGCTTTAATTGCACAAGACTTTGCCCTTGAGCGGAAGTATGCTACAAGCCCAAGACCTCCTTATGCCGCCGCTGCGGTGATGACCACCCAGCTCCCGCCGAAGGCGAGCCACCGACGTGCAAGCCCGTCTGCATACTCTGCCACTGCATCCACAACACGGGTGGCCACAAGTGTAAGCTGCGCCCAGTGGTGCGGCAAAAACCAAACTACAAAAAGACGAAAGAGGACAACGCGGCCAACGGCGCCCAGTCGCCGGCCGCCAGTCGCGATCCAGAACCCGATCGGATCGTCGTCCTCATCATTAGGCCGGTCCAGGGGAGAGGGGGGGGGGAGGGCAGCAACAAGTCCCGAGACCATTCGAGCTCCTTCCCGCCACTAGTCAGCCGGGGCAGCAGCGGAAGAAGCAGAACCTCCAACCGGGGAAGATACACCCTGGCTAATCCCCCGCCGTGGGTATATGCCGTTAAGCCTGAGGATATCATCATCATCATCATCGTCATCGAGAAGCTAGAGTCGTTCGAATAAAAAGGTGATCTGGGCGGACACGGTCTCCCAGCAAAATTATACCGTCAGAGAGAAGGAACTAAAAGCGCAGCTAGAGGCGTGACAAAAAGAAAACGTGGAGCTCAGGAAAGATATAGCTGAGATAAACCGTCTCATTAAAGCACATCAAGGTCAAGGTAACACTGCATCAACACATCCTCTCGTGCGCACGGGTATAAACAGATGGTTGCAAAAACAACCCACGCGCACTAATACAAAACGCCCGGCCTTCCCTAAGGAAGTCGAGGACACAAAACTCAGGCCAGGAACATCAGTAGATGACACCCGGCAGACGTCACCCGCGTCAAGCCAGGAGAGCAGTGCCCGACTGCCCCCGGCACAGCAGAACTGTGCACACATATTAATACCACTACAGGTCGTATGGATTCAGTCCAGCAAATTCGCTTAATCCCAGCTCCAGGTTACCGACTGGATACAGCAATTAGCAAACGACCTGAAGGCCATAAAGAAGGCAATCTCGCCCGCGATGGTGCACCCCACCGCCGTGGTCCAATCCCCTATCATATCCCATCAACATGGCTCCTCGCCATCAAATTGATATCTGGCAATGGAACTGCAGGAGGTTTCGTCGCAAGCGGGGGAACCTGAAGTTATACATTCAAAGCCTCAACAGTTCACCGGATGTAATAGCACTACAGGAGGCTAGTGGCGCCGCGAAGTTGCCGGGCTTTATGGCATACCTGCCATAGGGTTACGACGCGACGGCACTGTCGGGCTCGTTTACTGCCACCTTTGTGCATCGCAACATCACTGCTATACAACACACACTAGAGGACACTAAAGAAGACTACACACTAGTGGAAATAATACTTAAGAAGAAAGGGGGCGCCAACCTTTTCGTCCTATACCTTTATTGCTCCCAGAAGGACAAGGGCACTGGCCTGGCCAACCTGATGGTTAAAATCATTAAACTTCCAGCCAAAGTACAGCTGCTGGTTGTCGGCGACTTTAACGCGCAACACCAGGCATGGGGGTATAGGAAAGCTACCCCTAAGGGGGTTAAACTATGGGCAACAAGAAAGTGGCTGTGGTTTATCTCTGGTTAAACCTGGGGGAGTTCTTTGCCCTGCAGTGGGCGTAGTCAGGCTGATGATGGTGATGACGCGATAGCTACAGCTTGCCGAGTGGAGCTCACTGAGTCGAATTGTAAAGTCAGTCTTTCGCCGCTGCGTTTCGCTGGGCGTTCCTTCTTCATTACCGAGTCCAGACATTCGGGTAAAATTTGGGCTTTCCGTTTCGCAGAATGTTTCGCAGTAGGCACGTGGCCTACTTTTTATCATTTTCATAGTCACATTTATTTTTGCTGGGTTATTCTTTGGAGGCGTCATCCCCTTCTCTCCTGCAAGTGGAATGGTGGAGAGGGGGACATGTGAGAGCGGGCAGATGGAGTGAGGAAAATTCTCTTAAGCAGGACCTCGAATGTGGAGGCTTGCCACCGACACCGATTCTGCAGTACAGTTTTTGCATTCATGTATCTCCTAATGGTACCGCATTTAAAATGCGAGTTGGTCGGTCCACATCTTTATCTTGAGTATACAGGTATCAACACGCCCTGAGATGCCGAAGCGGGATGTTAGTGGCGGCAGCGCTAGGTTCATTTATTGATTGGTTGAGCGACTTCCTCTCCCGAAGATCAGCAGTTGATGCCCTGATGCCCTCATATATCATCTATAGACTTTGTAAAAACGTTCAATATACTCTATGGTCATTCTTAAGACTTTGTGTATATTGATTCGTGCGCCCTACTTTCCGCGCGTCTAGAGTATAGCCAACGCACGCCGGCACGGGGAATAAAGATGGCGACAGGATGTGGCCCAGAGCCCTGCCAGATTGGCTTTTGCTGCGGTTGCTCAATATGGTCTGCCCATGTCGATTTAGAGGGAAGAATCCTCCTTACTACAAGCAACAACAAAGAATCAGCGTTAGTGACGCTTGACATTGCCAAATCCTACGACAGTTTTGAACAATCGATCCTTCTCACCAAATTGTGATTACTACACCCGCCGTTGCACATTTATGCGTGGATTCGTAAATTTTTAGCAGGACATCAGTTTTTTTTTTTGGCACTGACGGCTCCTTCTTCCCCCCAGTCATGTTTCCTAGATCATAGGTGTGTCACAGGATTGTATGCTTTCGCCACTTCTTTCCAGTATGCTGATCTGCGACATTCCCGTACACTCTGACGTTACACTTTATGTTTACGCATACGACATAGCGTTCTTTACCTCTGCAAGAGATATTCATGCCCTATATCGTTGCCTCCAGGCTTACCTCAATGCGCTGGAGGTTCGGCTGGATAACATTAATTTGGTTTCAAATATCCAAGAAGGGCTGTCCGATCGCGATGGCCGACAGCCCTTTTTGTGTGAACTGCGCCTGTGATGAGACAATCACCCATATCTTGTGTGAGTGCCCTGTCTTTGTAGCCGAAATACATAAGCTGCGATGCGCTCTGGACCGCCTGGACCCTCGCCCTTTCACAGAGGCCAAGATCCTCGGACCGTGGCCACAACAGTCAACTGCCATCAAGGCTTACAAGGCACTCTTTCGCTTTTTGAGAGCGACTGCCTTGATTGACAGACTGTGATTATTTCCCGTTACTTCTGTCTTTCCTCTTTAATTCCCCTCATTCTCTTCCCCTGTGCAGGGTAGCCAACCGGAATCCTTTCTGGTTAACATCCTTGCCTTTCCCTCTCTCTCTCTCTCAAATATCCAGAAAAGTCGCAAACGGGAGGTGCGGGGCTCGATCCCCAGTGCCGAAGGGTACCCACGAGGTTATACAATCGGTACTAGCTTTGCCCTTTCTATTATTCGGCTTTTTTAGGGTGAAAATCTAGGAAAATGGGTCTTTGACCCCACACTCAGTACAAGAAACAACCTTCTGCCATGGCGCTTTTCGACTCTTTGGCCAAAGATGCCCTTGCACCATAAAAATTCATCATTATCAAATGGTCACAAAGCTATTGTGCTAGTCTTCCAATTCAACATGCCTTTATATATCTCATTTACACTACCGCTCGGACAGCATACAACAGGTGAAATCTTTGAGGTACATAGAGGTCACTTACGATGCTAGAATTAATGGGCAACCCCATTTTTAAACTAACGTTGACAAACGTGAATGTGCATAAGTATTTGGAAATTTGGCATGCGCCGGAACACGCTTTTCCTTCTTTACAAAGCGTATGTAAGACCCATTTTGTAATTTGGCTGAATACTCTTTTATGGCGCCCCTAAATATTGTCTTCATATGTTGCTGCTCTTAGAAAGTTGCCCACTGCGTCTATCCCTAGGTCTCCTTCAATCAGTTTCCACGGCAGTCCTGCACTTGCATACTTGTATTCCCGACCTTAACTCATTTCCACCTTTTAACTGTCAAGACATTCTTGAGGCCATTTGAGTGTGCCCCTGGTGTGGCTACATCTATTTCTGTCTCCCACCCGGGCCGCTTTCTCTCTTCATTGGCCAAGGCTCCGCCTCCTTCAAGATCCTTTTACTCAGAACCTCTTACCGAACGTCCCCTGTGGGTATTGCTTGTGATTATATTTTCCCACCCTATAAGAAGCAGTTTCGTGCCAGCGGACTATCTGGTCTCCTTCAAATGACCTTCATACGCAACTTTACGCAGCGTCTTCTGTGGATATTGCTTTTGAGTACATTTGCCCACTCATAAAAAGCAACTTCATGCCAGGGGACTAACTGGTATCTTTCAAATGACCTTCATACGCAACGTTACGCAGCGTACCCTGTGGATATTGCTTTTTATTATGTTTTCCCACCCAATGCGATGCATCTGCCTGCCAGGGCACTAACTTTTCTCCTCTCTGATCACCTTCAAGATTTCCCAAACCACATTGTGATTGCTACAGATGCGTCTGGGGCCGGCCAGAAAGCAGCGGCTGGTACTTTTTCAGTCTCTCTATCCTGGAGCTTTTCGGTTCGAGTTCCGAATTACACACCCATATTTCAAGCGGTGTTTACGTTCCCTCCAAGGTTTCCCAGGTGATATTCCTCTCAGGCTTTCTCTGTGTTTTGTTGGCGCTAGAGTACCTACGGGACGCTTTTTTGAGCGCCCCGTGTGGACTCCATTCCGTGCGATCTCCATTGTTCCTGTTTGGGTCAAAAAGTTGCTCTTCGTTTCGATTCCTGGTCACCAGGGTATTTTTCAAAGTGATGCAGCAGACTCCTGGCAAAATCTGCTCTCAATGCATCTGTTGCCTGTAGCGCCCCTAATCTCATCCTGTTGGAATATCTCGTTTTCAGCGTTTTGAGTTTACAACCACCACATGCAACGATTTCTTGCTCACTACCAACACCTCATGTGTACACATGGAAGGCGCGTACGTGTAAATCCCGGCAGTGTTAGGTAGCGATGACTCTCATGCGGGGCAGCATCCCCCTCTCAAATATTTACTTATGCAGATGCGGGCTCAATCCCTCAAACCATTGCGCGGATTGTGGAGAAGTAGAAACACTGGAGCATTTCCTATTCTCTCCCCGGAAGTTTGGTCATCAGTGAAGGATGCATCGAGAAATTCCCATTACAAAGTTGGGACTCACTTTCTAGGTAACGTGACAGAAGCCAACAGCCCTTAAGTATGTAAAGTAACTGCGCTGAAAAAATACTGAGGTAACTTTTTTTAGACTTTTATTTCTTTATTGCCTAGTATATAATGGTTTGATTAAACAAGGGCTTCATGTGAATCCTCTGGGGCCTTTGACCCAGTGATTGTGATTCTGAATGAGTAAACAGTGTACGTGTCTGCTTGGGTAAATTGGTTTCTAAAGAAAGGAAATGGTGCAGTGTCTGTATCACATATCTCGGCGGATGCTTGAACAGCGGTGTAAGGGAAGGGAGGAAGATGGGAGTCGATGAAGAAAGAGAGAAAGAGGTACCGTAGTGGAAGTCTCCGGATTAATTTCGTCCACCTGGGTACAGTGGCTGTATGGGGATCTTTAACATGCACTGACATCGCACAACACAATACACGGGCGCCTTGTGCGTTCTGCCTATCACATAGTGTGGGCGTGCCCCTCCAACCCGGCCATTGCCCCCATCCCCAACCCAACCTGGAAGGACTGGGGGGCGACCCTGCTCAGCTGCCACGACTTACAGGCTAAAGAAGCCTTAGTCGGGCGTGCCTGGGCGACGGCCAACGCCACTGGGGTCCCATACTAGGGACCTCCCCCTAGTGCTTGTAAGGATCAGTCTCTTACGGGGTGATTAAAACATACTTCCTGTCCCTTTGTAATAAATTTTTTCACCATCGCCTCCGTCTAAACGTGGCCGCCGAGGTCGGTTCGAAACCTTGTGCTACGAGCACCTTAATCACTGAGCCACCGCGGCGGGTGTGTGCTTGGGCAAGAGGAAGCGCGGACTGCGCCCACTCACATTGTCACACCATAGCACTAAAGTAGGAGCTTAAGAGTCGCTGAAATTATTTTGATGAAAGTAACGCACTAACTAAATGGGCCTCGAAAAACACGGCTACAAAATTTTGAGAGACCCTCATGAGCACAGTTGGCCGACCTTACCAAAGCGAAACGGGCGTGTTCCCTTTCTTGTTGCTAGCGCTTGTACGTCCAGTGCACTCTCGTGAATTGAAACGGCACCGTGAATTTCAATTCCTTCCCACTTACAGTAGCAGGAAAAAAGAGCGCCAGACAGGTGCATCATATCATTACTGCTATATTCCATTTTTCTTGCTTTCGATCTTCTTCACTGATTTGAAGGACCCCACTCCTCTACTGCTGATTGGGTGCACCCAATCATCAGAAGGACCGAAAGGCGTGACGACGATCACAAATCCTGTAGAAAAAACTTCTGAGGACACTGCGGAAACCGCATTGGAGTAATGCGGATGCATTACTCGAATCCTCGCTGTCTCTGATTGATCCTCTTCGCCTGTAAGTTGATTGTGACGTCGCGTCTTACAATCAAATCACATAATTCACCCTAAACCACAGTTAATGTATCATAATTTATAAATAATTCGCATTCTTCACAATGATTTCATTTCATTCACACTTAATTCCCAATTTTGACACAATCAGTTCACAATTAATTCATTGAATTCCCATTTTCAGTTAGTTGCGAATTGGTTCACTTAATTCCTACTTATTTATAATCAATTTCCAAAGTATTTACTCTAATTCACCTTTAATTCATTTCAAAGTGCCATTAAGTCCCACTATACCCACATCACTCCACCTTATTTTTTAATTAATTCACGTTAATTCACTCTAATGCACCTTGATTCATTTTCATTTACTGCTGTCGTTTCGATAATTTGTTATTATTGATCAGATTTCGATTAACTCCAAAGCCCCCATCGTTTCACCTGGGTATTCATTTCGGCCATTGAAATTTCGCGCCGCGTGTAGGCTCCGCCCACCTTTCAGGTCATGTAGGCTAATCACGTGGAAAGTCACGGGGGGACGTCGCGTCGTATGATACTTTCGGTGATTCAAACTTTGTCTATTCACTCGCGCCCCGACCACGCCCACTTTTGACCGATTTTCTTGCTCTATTAACTAATGATGCGATCGGCACCGAATTTTTTGCCCGGCATCCTTTTTAGACGAGATCTCTTTATAGTTCGCCGAAACTACTGCCGACACGTTTTGCGGGCACAAACCCGCTGACGTAGCCTAGTAATGCTTTTGCGTTAATAAAAATGGCTGTGGCTTAGCTCAGGCTAAAACTGGAGTGACGCGATACTACAGCTGGCCGAGTAGAACTCGCTGAGTCGAATGGCAAAGTCAGTCTTTGACGGCCGCCGCCTCGCGCGAGCGGAGGCCATTTCCGAGCAGTATGGTGCTCGACCAGGGGTATTTTACACGGACGTGGCCGGTCCACACCATGGGGGTTGGTATACGCGCGCCGTTGTCCACCAAAACAACCCAGTTCAGGGCCTCACCCTCCGTGCCCCCAATATTACATTAGCGGAGGAAGTTGCTATCGCACTTGCAACCGCGGATCCAGAGCCCCGAGTCGTTATCACCGACTCAAGGAGAGCGTGCCGCAATTTTGAACAGGGCCAAATTCCAGATCGTGCCTTCCAAATTTTACACAGATGTGAGTACCGGGATTTCCCAACCCGTCGCACCATTAGCTGGGCCCCAGCACATGCGGGGATAGAGGGAAATAAGGTAGCGTACGCTACCGCCCGCGCGCTTAACCACCGGGCATCGCCTCTCTCACCGCCTGATCCGGTTACTGATTTTAATCCGGCTATTACTTTTCGGGAGATCTTTCTCCTGTATCAAACCGCTCACGGCCGATACCCACCCCTCTGTAAAGGCCTCAAGAAGTCAGAGGAGCGTTGGCTTCTTCGCCTCTACACCAACACGGTAGTGTGCCCGGCAGGGCTTAAGCATTTCAATTCGGCCTTTACGGGCGAGTGTCCACACTGTGGGGAAGTGTTTGCGGACACGTATCACATGGTGTGGGCATGCCCTGCCAATCCTGCTTTCCCACCCCACCCCAACCCCACCCGGGAGGACTGGGAGGCTGCCCTGCTCGGCTGCTCAACTCTCCAGGACCAACGAGCCCTGGTGACAAGAGCCCGGGCCGCCGCGGAGGCCACAAGGGGTCACGGATTCGGGATCCCTCCTAGTGATTGTGAGGGCAGGGCCCTTTAGGCACTGTCCAAGCAATACCTCTCTTGTACATAGCATAATAAATGTTTTACACAACCACCACCACCACCACCACCACCACCACTTTCTCTCTTTCTTCTTTCACTCCCACCTTCTTTCCCTCAAGGCGCGGTTCAGGTGTCCGCCGGCATATGTGTGACAGATACTGCGCCATTTCCTTTTCTCAAAAACCAATTTATTTGTTATTTAATTAATTACGGCCACACTTTGTTTCTTCTTTCACTCCCACTTTCCCCCTTCCTCTACAAACGGATTAACATGCGTGACATCTCCTTACCTCAAATACAATTTTCATTTTCTTCATTAAGGCTCATCTTTGTCTTTCTTCTTTCATTGCCATTTCCTCCCTTACTGCATGTGTGGTTCGGGTTTCCACCGAGATGACAGAGAATTACTGCGTCATTAATTAGTGAGGTACAGGCCATGACTACGCTTAGGCTTCACTGTGGTTAAGCGATGTAATGCTACTGATTATTTGGGTAATCTCTGACGTCATCAAAGGGATGACGGGTGTCCACCGAGATATGTGAGACAGTTAATGCGTAATTTCCTTTCCATACATTCATTTTCTTCATTACGGCCCCTCTTTCTGTTTCTTCCTTCACTCCCACTTCCTCCCTTCCTCTTCAAACGGATGACGGGTGTCCAACGAGGTATGGGAGACAGTTACTCCGTAATTTCCTTTCTTCAAGCGCAATTTTCATTTCGTTCAATACGACCCCTCTTTCTCTTTCATCTTTCACTCCCACTTCCTCCCTGTACTGTGCGGTTCGGGTGTCCACCGAGGCGGTAGCTAGGCATCGGCCCAAGGTCGGTGCGACCGCAGGCGAGGTGCAACTCACTAACCTAAGTCACACCGACTGTGGCCTCAATACATTCCAATACATAAGCCAATTTTTAATAGATCGTCAATCCTACATTCGAATTCAAGATAGAGACCATGGTCCTTACCTACTCGGCACGCGGGGAACCCCTCAAGGCGCGGTACTTTCCCCGCTGCTCTTCAATCTGGCCATGATGCACCTGCCGGCCCAGCTGAGTGGTGTCGCCGGCGTGCAGCACGCCCTGTACGCCGATGACATCACTCTGTGGGCCACGCAGGGCAGCACAGGAGACATTGAAACCAGCCTGCAAACAGCGGCGAGGATAGTAGACCGCTACGCCCGCCGCTGCGGTCTTGAATGTTCCCCTCAAAAATCGCAATTTGTGCACCTCCGCCCCTCACAGAAGTGCACAACTAAAATATCTCTCTCTCTTGAGAGTGGTCCCATACGCGAAAATGATGAGATACGGGTACTCGGACTCTACATCCACAAACACAGGCGGCCAGACACTACATTGGCCTAACTCCGTAAGGTGGGGGACCAGGTGGGCCGCATGGTCCGCCGGGTTTCCAACAAACGCGGAGGGTTACGAAGTAAGGATGCCTTGCGGCTGGCAAACGCCTTCGTAACTAGTCGAATTCTCTATTCCACTCCTTATCTCCACCTACGGAAACAAGAGGAGGACGCCCTTGAGGTCATCCTTCGCAAAATTGTTAAACGTGCCCTTGACCTCCCCATCACTACTTCAAACAGCCGGCTTATGGCTCTTGGGGTGGTGAATACTTTCCGGGAACTCCGGGAGGCGCACCTTACAAACCAGTACACGCGCTTGTCGCTAAGAGAGTCGGGTCGCCGCCTTCTTGCTCGACTCCATATCCAACACACCCCTCCAATGGAAGACAGGTTTCGCATCCCGGAACTGTGGAGACGTGCCCTCCACGTGCGGCCTCTTCCAGCAAACATGTCACATGAAGACCATAATGGTCGGCGCCTGGCGCGAGCGAAAGCGCTAGCCTGACATTATGGCAACAATACAGGTGTATACTACGTGGACGCCTCCGGTCCTCACCACGGGGGATGGCACACGGCCGCGGTAGTTCACAACAGCAACACAGTTAACGGCCTCACCTTCAGAGCCATAAGTGCAACACAAGCAGAAGAGGTCGCGATTGCTCTCGCGGCCTCACATTCCGATTCAAAATACATAATCACCGACTCGCGAGGGGCCTGTCGGAACGTCGAACAAGGCTGCACTCCCTTCCTAGCCTATCGAATATACCAAAATTGCATACGGGATACGGACCCCGCACACCGTTACATTATATGGGCCCCTGCTCATCAGGGGTTGGCAGGAAACGAGGCAGCAGACGCAGCCGCCCGCGCGCTCTCTCACCGGGCTGTTTTCTCCTCCTCGTCCGATCAGGAACCCGATTTTAATCCGGTCTATACATTCAAAGATATTACAACATATTATCAAAATTGTCATCGCCTTTACCCTAGCCCATGTAAATGCCTGAAGAAGGCGGATGAGCGGCTCCTTCTCCGCCTTCTCACCAATACATTGCTGTGCCCGGCAGCGCTAAAACATTTTGACCCCTCCTTTAGCGGCAGCTGCCCACACTGTAGTGCAGTGTCTTCTGACACTTATCACATGGTGTGGGCCTGCCCCTCAAACCCCGCTATTCCCCCCATCCCCAACCCAACCCGGGAGGACTGGGAGGCGACCCTGCTCGGCTGCCACGACTTACAGGCCCAACAAGCCTTAGTCGGGCGCGCCCGGGCGGCGGCAACCGCCACTGGGGTCCCATACTAGGGACCTCCACCTAGTGTTTGTAAGGATCGGTCCCTTACGGGCTGATCCAAACATACCTCCTGCTCATTCGTAATAAATGTTTTCACCACCACCACCACCACGGCAAAAGTGCGAACATGCTGAAGAGGCGAAGCGGTTGGCATAGCTACAGTAGTGTAGCTATCGCTACAAAAAAGTTTGCCGGCTCAGGCTACAGTGCATTCCTCCTATTCTAGAGAAGAGAAAAAACTTTATTTGAAGAGGAATTCGGGGCACGCCCCAGAGTCCCCGCACGACCCCACTGCACTCAAGTGTTTATGTTCATAAGGTCCATAACACTGGCAGCCCGGCCGGTGCCGATGGTCTGCACGGCCGGGTCCTCCGAGCGCAGCAGGGTCTCCCAGTCCTCCCAGGTCTTGAGGTTCTCTAGGTCCCGCGGGGGAGGGTCCGCCGGGCAGAGTAAAAGGATGTGGAGGGAAGAAGCGAAGGGTTCTGGGCATAGGGCGCATGCCGCAGTGGGGAAAGAGCGATGATAGTGGGATAGGGTAAGGGGTTAGGGGAGAGAGTGTGTCTGTAGTCTAGGCCAGGGTGTTGCTTGTTTATTATCTAGGGAGGAGTGCGGCGGGGGGTAGAGCTGGCGATAGGATCTGTAGGCTTGCGTCAGCTCGCTGAATGAGTGCATCCGCTCCTTCGTGAATCCCCGATCCGAGGCCACCTGAGCCCAGTTTAAAGAACTTCGGGCTAAATTGTTGGCGGCCTCGTTTCCGGGATTCCCGGAGTGCGCGGGCACCCGTATCAGCTCCACTTGGCGGGGCGGGGGTGCACCGGGCGAGTCCAGTATGCCAAAAGCAGGGACATGGATTCGGCCTCGAGCAAAATTTAGAATCGCAGTTTTAGAATCACTTAAAATGTACCGGGCTTCCATACAGGTGATAGCAAGTGCAATGGCGGCTTCCTCTGCAGCTTCTGGGGAGGTGTCTGGAGGGAGAGGTAGTGTGAGGAGGGCGGATAAAGAGGAGTCCACTACAGCTGCTGTCGCTTCATCACCCGTGCAGGCAGCGTCCACCCGTACGGCGTCCGGCTCGGGGCCGTACGCTCGATGGAGTGCCTTCGCACGGGCTCTGCGGCGCTGCTCATGGTGCGACGGGTGCATATTCCTCGGCACCGGCCTGATGAGGAGCTCCCGGTGAAGGGATCGTGGGATGGCGAGGAGGGTTGGGTCATTGGCCGGTATTTTGATTCCGAGGGAGTCCAGGATATACCGACCTGTTGAGGTTTGTGTAAGCCTGATGTATTGGGCCTGTTGGTGGGCCTCCACCAGTTCCCCGATCGTATTGTGGAGGCCCAGGCCTAGTATTCTGTCGGTGGGTGTGTTGAGGGGAAGGTGAAGTGCTTCCTTGAATGCATTGCGCATCAAAGCATCGAATGCGTTTATGTCATGTTTGGATAGCTGTAAGTATGAAGTAGTGTACAGCACACGGCTGAGGACAAAGGAATGAATGAGGCGATATAGGTCGCACTCCTTCATGCCTCTATGACGTCCCGAAACCCTGCGAATGAGCTGCGATATCGCGCCTACAACCTGCTTGAGTTTCTTGAGGGTGGTGGTGTTTTTGCCATCGTTCTGGATGTGCAGGCCCAATACACGGAGGGTGCCAACCTGAGGTACCGGGTCACCATTTAGTTCAATGGCAATGGGGGAGCGGGGCCAGTGGTGGTTCTTAGGCTGGATGAGGAAAAGTTCGGACATCTCTGGGGAGCACGGCAGTCCGATGGTCCGTGCGTAATTTTGTGTGAGTGTGGCTGCTTCCTGTAAGGTGTTCTCTATGCTGCCGTCACCTCCGTGGGTGGTCGACATTGTGATATCGTCGGCATAAAGAGTGTGCTTCAGGTGGGGAATAGTTGCCAATTTTTGGGCGAGGGGGATGAGGGTAATGCTAAACAAAAAGGGGGAAAGGACGGACCCTTGAGGGGTGCATATGCTCTGAAGCGTGTAGGAGGGGGAAGACAGAGGGTCGAAGTGTATCTCAGCCGTGCGCTCAGTGAGGAATGCCTGAATGCTGGCGTACGTGCGCACACCCACATTCAATGAGGATAGAGCAGTCATGACCGCCTGATGTTCAATGCGATCAGAAGCTTTGGAGAGATCCAAAGCTAAGACTGCCTTGGTGTGACCTGGAAGAAGCGGGTCGAAAATGTCGTGTGTGAGTTGCAGCATGGCGTCCTGTGCCGATATGCCCTCGTGTCTGCGCCCAGTGCCATCAAGGCTGAAGACACCATCATCAATGAAAAGGCGTGATTCACCGGTATGGTGTGGGGGTTATGAGGAACGAAAACATTCGAACTGAGTAGCTCTGGGCGTACAGGGTCATACACTCAGAGGGAGCACTGCTCCGCGTGGCTGCGCATACGCGCAGAACTATTGCGACCAAGCCGGTGGCAAACCCGTACAAAGGGGCAGATGAGACCAAGCACCACGTCGAGCACCCTCTTCTCGTGCGCCACTCTGCATTGATTCACTGCCGCGGCTTCCGGGCAAAGCGCGCGCCTCTGCAACTTCTCCTACCCACCATCACACCCACGACCCCACATACTACTCCTACAGGAGACTGCACTCCAGGCAACCCTCCCCAGCTACACATCTACACACTCGGATACCACTAACACACCCAGGGCGTCGACACTCATCCACCGCAGCCTCACCTACAAAACTCATCACATCACGTCTGAGACGCCCTGCGTGATCACAGAACTTATACATCACACACATTCACTTCCTTCTATATTTATAGCAAACATATACCACCCCCTGTCCCAGCCGATGGCCTCGCTAGAATGTCTTCTGCGAAAGCTACACCATCTAGCAGGGAAACATCCCCTACTCATCGGTGGGGACTTCAACAGTCAGCATACTGACTGGGGATACACAACCACGACACATCGAGGTCGCAGGCTCTGGCGGCTCCTGCAGAACCTCCAACTCACTGCACAACGCGTTTCAGATGCCTACACGGATCGGCAACAGTGTCAGCATGGACACCAGTCCGGACCTGACGCTGAGCCGCTGTATCCGCGGCGTTACCTGGAACAGAACACAACATACACTGGGTAGTGATCATTACATTATACAAATCACTGTCCCGTACAAACCACCCAGTCACGCAAATACCATGCACAACACTCATTAACTGGGATGCATTTCGCACTGCACGCACCGCCCTCCCAGACACTCCCATCACAGACATCGACGAATGGGTGCAGTCACTCAAGCATGACGTTCACCACAACACGCGACACATTGAAACTACAACCGAAACACCTACCCTTGACACACGCCTAGCCCACCTCTGGGAGGCTTATCACAACATCCTGGTACGCTGGAAAGGCAACAAACTCAACAGAACGCTTAAAAAGCGGCTGGCCGCGCTGCAGACACAAATCCAACAGCACTCTGAGGAGCTCTGCCGATCCAACTGAGTACAGATATGTGACGGCATCGCCGGAAACCTGTCAAGCAAACGCGCATGGCAACTCCTCCGACACCTCATTGACCCCACACGCACCAAATCAGCAACACAGCACCACGTGACACGCCTCACACATGAATACATTGACGAATTCGACACCCTTCTAGACACACTTCAAACCATGTACACATCTCCAGGCGGCCCCATACCTCTACCGCACTACACAGGACAAGCAAATCCCACACTCGACACCGACATCACGGAGACGGAAGTCAGAGCGGCCCTCCTGATTCTCCGCGCCAACTCCGCACCTGGTGCAGACCAGATCACAGACCCGATGCTCCGTAATCTGGATGACCAATCGATCAACCACATTACGGAATACTTCAACCAGTGCTGGAGGGAGGGCAACCTCCCTCAGTCCTGGCGCCACGCGAAGGTAATATTCATACCTCAACCCAACAAACCACTTACACTTCAAAACCTTCGTCCGATTTCGCTAGCCTCATGCCTCGGGAAGCTCCTCGAGCATGTTGTGTTAGCGAGACTCACAAGTCACATGGCGGACAACAATCTTTACCCGCATACCATAGTGGGATTTCGCCCCCATCTATCCGCACAGGACGCCATGCTGCAACTCACACATGACATTTTCGACCGGCTTCTTCCAGGTCACACCAAGGCAGTCTTAGCTTTGGATCTCTCCAAAGCTTTTGATCGCATTGAACATCAGGCGATCATGACTGCTCTATCCCCATTGAATGTGGGTGCGCGCACGTATGCCTACATTCAGCATTCCTCACTGACCGCACGGCTGCGATACACTTCGGCCCTCTGTCTTCCCCCTTCTACACGCTTCAGAGTATCGGTACCCCTCAAGGGTCCGTCCTTTCCTCCTTTCTCTTTAACATTACCCTCGTCCCCCTTGCCCGAAAATTGGCAACTATTCCCCACCTGAAGCACACTCTTTATGCCGACGATATCACCCTGTGGACCACTCACGGCAGTGACGGCGACATAGAGAGCACCTTACAGGAAGCAGCCATCCTCACCCAAAATTAGGCACGCACCATCGGTCTGTCTTGCTCCCCAACGAAGTCCGAACTGCTCCTCACCGTCCTAGGAACCACCGCTGTCCCCGCTCCCCCATTGCCATTGAACTGGATGGTGACCCGGTACATGAGGTTGGCACCCTCCGTGTATTGGGCCTGCACATCCAGAACGATGGCAAAAACACCACTACCCTGAAGAAACTCAAGCAGGTTGTAGGGGCGATATCGCACCTCATCCGCAGGGTTTCGGGACGTCATAGAGGCATGAAGGAGCGCGACCTATGTCGCCTCATTCATGCCTTTGTCCTCAGCCGTGTGCTGTACACTACCCCATACTTACAATTATCCAAACATGACATAAACGTTTTGGATGCTTTGATTCGCAAGGCATTCAAAGTAGCACTTCATCTTCCCCTCAACACACCCACAGAAAGATTGCTAGGCCTGGGCCTCCACAACACGATCGGGGAACTAGTGGAGGCCCACCGACAGGTCCAATACATCAGGCTCACACAAACTTCCACAGGTCGGTAAATCCTGGACTCCCTCGGCATCAGAATACCGGCCAACGACCCAACCCTCCTCACCATCCCACGACCCCTTCACCAGGAGCTTCTCATTAGGCCGCTCCCGTGGAATATGCACCCGTTCCACCATGAGCAGCGCCGCAGAGCCCGTGCGAAGGCACTCCATCGAGCGTACGGCCCCCAGCCGGACGCCGTATGGGTGGACGCTGCCTGCACGGGTGATGAAGCGACAGCAGCTGTGGTGGACTCCTCTTTATCCGCCCTCCTCACACTATCTCTCCCTCCAGACACGTCCCCAGAGGCTGCAGAGGAAGCCGCCATTGCACTAGCTATCACTCGCACCGAAGCCCGGTATATATTAAGTGACTCCAAAACTGCGATTTTAAATTCTGCTTGAGGCCGGGTTCATGTCCCTGCTTTTGGCATACTGGACACGCCCGATGCACCCCCGCCCCTCCATGTGGAGCTGATATGGGTGCCTGCGCACTCCGGGAATCCCGGAAACGAAGCTGCCAACCTTTTAGCCCGAGGTTCTTTAAACCGGGCTCAGGTGGCCTCGGATCGCGGATTCACGAAGGAGCGCATGCACACATTCAGTGAGCTGACCCAGGCATACAGAGCCTCGCGCCAGCTCTACCCCCCGCCCCACCCCTCCCTAGATAACAAACACTCAACACTCTGGCGCAGACTACAGACACACTCTCTCCCCTCACCCCTTACCCTAGCCCACTATCATCCATCCTTTCCCACTCCCGCATGTGCCCTATGCCCAGAACCCTTCGCTTCTTCCCTCCACATCCTTTCCCTCTGCCCGGCGGACCCTCCCCCGCGGGACCTAGAGAACCTCAAGACCTGGGAGGACTGGGAGACCCTGCTGCGCTCGGAGGACCCGGCCGTGCAGACCATCGCCACCGGCCGTGCTGCCAGTGTTATGGACCTCAGGAACATAAACACTTGAGTGCAGTGGGGTCGTGCGGGGACCCTGGGGTGTGCCCCGAATTCCTTTGTAAATAATGTTTTTCTCTCTCTCTCTCTCAGAAACGGATTAGGTGCGATGTCACTCCGCATGTAAGTGGCCACGCGGAGCCGTGTTCCCTCTAAGTGTGATTGACCCTGTACATGTAGCCTGCATTGAAATGTGTAAAACTCCAGGTGGCGTGAATAAATCCGAAGACCACCTCCACAGCGTCCCTAACAGAACATGCGTCGCTAGGGTCGTCAAACACTCCCTGCTACAGCGACAACCAATGTCAACGCGGGACCGCGGTTGGAGCCAAAACATCGCAGAATCGACACTTGCACGCCATCCTGTCAAAACCAACTAGTAATGCTGGTGGCGGGCTAAGATCTCCCAGCCAAATATCTAAAATTTACCTCTGGATAGTCTTCTGCTTTTATTTTGGCATGTGTTCCACCAGTTAGCGCAAGTATTTAAATCTAATTTTGTGAATGGCGAAATAGCCCACGTGGAGCGCTGAAGGATGAACGGCTGGATCACCATTTTGATAAGAAAATTCGTTTTTGAGGAAAAGAAACACCGCGGTCTCAGTCTCACATTTGGGGGACACCTCAACCCCACCACAAGGGATATGGTAGCGTGTGTGGAAAGGGACTCAATAGAAGGTGCATATGTCGTTTGTTCGAATCCCTGCCGCAAGCGTGCCTAGAACTTTACTAACGTATGTAAGCAATATGAAACGAGAAATCGTATGACACCACATGGAGCGTTGCACAACAAGCGATGCGTCACATTTTTGTGAGAACATTTTCGGCAACCCTTGTGTACCATTGAAGTCGGCCAGTGGGAAGCATATATAAACCACATGCATAGGATTCAACTACCGTTCCAAAATATGGAGAAAACATCTTGCTCGCTCTCGATCTGAAAGCGGCCTTCAACAACGTCAGTCACAGGGCTGTGCTGGAGGGGCTCAGCAAACTGGGTTGTGGGCAGAGAATATTCAACTATGTGAAAGCCTTTCTGACTAACCGAACCGCTACCATTGGAATAGGAGGCATCAGGACTAACACCTTCAACACCCCCGAAAAAGGAACACCGCAAGGCTCTGTGCTATCACCTATGCTTTTTAATATTGCAATGATTGGTTTAGCAAGGGCGCTCGAAGAAATTGAAGGAATCAGGCATGCCATCTACGCAGATGATATCACAATCTGGGTGACAAGGGGATCCTTAGGAGAAAAACAAAAGCTTCTTCAGCGAGCAGCAGACACGGTCAACGCATACGCCCGACACTATGGACTTGCATGCTCCCCTGAGAAATCCGAGGTGCTCAGAGACTACAGACAAGGGTATGATCTGCAAAACTCCATAGATATCGACATAGGGGAAACGAAGGTTCCGGAAGTATCGAAAGTTAGGATCCTCGGCATGTGGATCCCAAGCAACCGTCGTATTGATCACACGATCAGACAGCTAGCAAATACCACAGCACAGATCACCAGGATGATTGGAAGAATTTCCAACAGAAGAAGAGGTATGAAGGAGGAAGACACATGTAGGCTGTTATAATATACGCCACGAGATGGCGACACCACACCGTGGCGGCATCATTCCCCCCCTACGTTTCCCGCCAGTGCAAGCGCTTGAAGCACAGTCTCTCCCCGGCTCCCGGCTCGTCAGGCATGGCGTCCGTGCGGGTGGCACGGCAGTCGATTTATTCCGTGCAATAAACAAGTTATTTGTTCTCGCAAGACTGTCATTTGAAACAAGGCTAGTAGAGGCCCTCGTGGTCAGTAGGATCTTATACGACGTCCCCTATCAAACACCGCTCGAGCAAGAAAAGGAGCAGATGGAGGCAATTAGAAAAGCATACAAATGCGCTCTCGGACTGCCGGTCAACACTTCGACGGAGAAATTCCTTAAACTGGGCATAAACAACACAGTACAAGAATATATCGAGGCCCACCTTCTCGCGCAGAAAACAAGACTAATGCTGTCCGCAACAGGCAGAAACACGCTGTGGTTGCTGGGCATGAGGGACGCTTTGAAAGAAATCAATAGCACAGCGAGCGTTCCAAATGAAATCAGGATGATCATTGAGATTAGTAAGATTCCAAAAAACATGCATCCAGATATACATAAGGCGAGAAGAAAGGCAAGATCTGAATTCCACGAAAGAAGCTTCGCCGTGGCAAAAGACGTATTATACGTTGACGCAGCACCATACAGGCACCGATAAGGCTCGGTAGGCAGCGTGGTGGATCACCAGCTAGGGGAAATCATCTGCGCTTCGATAAAAACCAACAACATCCTCGAGGCTGAGGAAGCAGCAATTGCACTCGCCATCACCCAGCAGAGTGACGAGCCCCATGCACACATTATTACAGACTCGCAAGAGGCGTGCAGAAGATACAGCAGTGGACGCATATCCACTGCAGCCATTCACATACTCAAGGCGAGGACAATCACTTTATCGAGATGCTTCATCACGTGGACACCAGGCCATGAGGCTGTCAAGCGGAACCAATGTGCGGACGCCAATGCCCGAGCATACGCCAACCGGGAGGCGCGCACCGAAGGGGAACTGGACGCAGTCACTAGACGGTATGGAGCCATCTTTGAACACCAATGAGCCCTCCGGGGAGGACCTACCCTCCTCCCCACAAAGACCTTAGTAGAGAGCAGTCGGTTGCCTGGAGACAACTGTAGACTAATACATACCCCAATCTGAGTTTACTCAGCAAAATCTATCCTTCCACATATGACGACAAATGCCCGCTATGCGGTGAACACCCAACGCTTTACCACGTTACATGGGCCTGTCAGAAAATGCATGCAGCGCCGATAAACAACACACCAACACCGGAGCAGTGGGAGGCTGCGCTGTCCAGCTCGAAGCCTGAAGAGCAGCTCAAGCAAATCGACAGGGCTCGCAAGACTGCAAAGGCCGCTGGGGCCCTGGACTGAGGGCTCCACCTACGCTGCGAGAAAGAACCCTTATACAATAAAGTTTTTCATTCATTCATTCATTCATTCAAATAGCGGGGAGGGGAGGTGGTGACAAGGAGGCGCGGCTACGGCCGCTTACCCGTTTTTCTCAGCCAGCGTCCGCTCCGGCGGACGCGGTTGTTGCGACGCGCGTCTGTTTTTTTTCTTTCACTCTTTCCTCTTTTCTTTTAACTCTCCTCTATCTGCACGTGGCAGCGGTGGTGGCTCGGCTTGAGCCAGTTGGCATGCCCGTGCAATTTTCTTTTCATCCTTCTCTCAGTCGCAACAACAACAACATTCAAATAGCGGTGCTCGGACTTATGTGTGTGTCATGCGGCCGCTTAATGACATCACCGCCGCGGTAGTCGAACTTCGATGGAGGCGAAATTCAAAATTCGCCCGTGTGCTGCGCGATGTCGGTGTTCGTTAAAGAAACCCAGGTGGTTGAAATTATTCCGGAGACATCCACTACGGCACCGCTTGGGAAAGGGTCAGCGCAGCAGCAATAACCAGTGGACTACCGGACTAGGCGGCCCACCCACATGTTCTAAGAATCTCGAACAAATAAATATGCTTTCAATCAATAAATCTCTCTTTCTTCTTTCACTCCCATCTTCCTCCTTTTCCTTACAGTGCGCTTCAGGTATCCACCGAGATTTGTGAGCCAGATACTGCGCCATTGCCTCTCCTCAAAACCCAATTTACCAAATTCTAGAGGTCGTGTACTGTTTGGAAATTTGTGGAGCCCTTCACTACGGCGTCCCTCAGAGCCTGGTTTGCTTTGGGACGATAAACTCCCTCTAAACCATAAATCGTATATTTCTTCAAATCGCTGTTATTTTCAGTACCATTTGTGAGTATACACACACGCAAACGTCGTGGGCTTTTCTCGTAATGGGAGTAGTAATGCTTTCGCTTAATAAAATTCTTCACACACCTAAGACTGCTTGCGTGGGACACGCGAAAGTCCTAAAGTGCCATGTCATGGTACTTTGCAGTAGGACTATGAGTAACGAGCCATGACTATGCATACTTTGCACAAACTCTATACACATTACATATCGTTACTTGTAAAGTGTTGGGTCATGATACATTCCAGAACCACTGAGTAAGGAGTCACGAGTACGGAATACGAGTCATGTTTACAATAGGTCATAGAGGGACGTTTCATCATTCATGACTATGCATGTTCGATTACTTGTGTTGTGATATCGTACACCGGTGTTCTGACATCCTTCGTATTCCGAGCCATAGAGGGCGGGGGCGGAAGCCGGCTTTGGTGCGAGAGGAGTATAATGCTATCGCATTAAACGGGAATATTTTTGCGGGAAAAGTGGTGTATCGTAGAGCGTGTCTTACGTTCCCAAGTGATGTGCGGACTACGAGAGACGCCGTACTGGTTGGCATGTGTTTAATTTTCGAAGCGCAACCAACACTAGTGGTTGGTTTATATAAGATGGCGTGAATGTATAGGTTCTAAGAGGGGTTGCGTCCAGTCGCAGCTGATGTGAGCCATTGCTCGGTTCGAATTGCTGTAGGTGCGGCGTCATAACAGCAGCGCGTTTTTTAAGCCGGCCTGGAAGAAGTGCGCACAAGTTTCTGCGGCAGCACACACATATATCCAGTTCTCTGGGAAGGAAGGAATATATTTTTATGTTAAGGCAGGAGAAGGTGCTTGAATTAAAGCAGGTAAGTGTCTTCAGTCCAACACCCCAGAGGCGTCGCGCCGAGCGAACAATGACGATCAATGGACTTCCTAGCAGCGCTGCAACAGGCTGTCGCGTTCCACTCTTAAAGACGACGATTAAGCGTCCTCCAATTTTTTGGAAGCCGAATTTCCAGCGTGGTAGTGTTGAATGGGGTAGATAGAATAAGAATTCCAGCTCTTTCTAGCTTACCTTTGCACCGTATCAACATGCTGAAAACAATTTTACCGAAATCTAGAACGGCAGGTAATGTGATCCAAATGGCACATATTTTAGAAAGTGAACTGACAGCAAAACTCCGGCGTTTACATGTGAATGTTTTATAACGGCTGGATTGATTTAATCTGCGGAGATTTGCTTTATAAAGCCGCGAGAGATACGAAATGGAGTTTTTGCCCATATATTCTAAAGCGTAGAACGTTATGTATGTCACAGAGTGCAAATTGACTGAAATTAGCTCATCAACTTTTTAGTTTTCGTTTTAGAACGCAAATGTGCAATTGAGGGCCATCAGCATGGAGGGTGAGCCTAGTTTTTTTAATATCCGAGTTCGGCGATGGGGTTCAAATACTCGAATGTCAAGAATTCTGAACTGAAAAGTTTCATCCAGGTGCGGTCCAGGCCCGGTCCAGGCCCGGCGATACAACGTATTTCCGGCCGAGCACGGCTCGCCGCTTTCCGAAATCCATTCCGTGCAATAAACAAGGCAAGGCCATTCTGTATCACATGACCAGAAGGCTCATGAGCAGAAGGCTAGAAGGCTCCAGCTTCCGCCGTACTTGGATAGCGCGTTTCTCGGGACACACGTAAGTGTCCGAGCATTCCGCTATAGGGTATAAGAATGTGGTGCCGCCCAATGACACCCAAGTTGATGTTTTGCTGCAAAAAATTGCTGAGTCACGTGGGGGTAGGAAATTGGAATCCTCGGGAATGTTGCTTCGTAAATGCAACATTGCTCCTCGGGAATGTTGCTTCGTAAATGCAAGCAAAAAAATACTTTCAGGAGTCCCACAGGGTAGCATTTTAGGCCCTGTCCTATTTAATTTGTACATTAATGATATTGTACACATCTGCTCAGATACCAAGTTCGTTATATATGCCGACGATACGAGTGCTTTGGTGCCATCACGTTCTGAAGCTGAAGGAATTACTAAAGCAAATAATGCTGTGCGCAAATTGGACTCGTGGACTTCCAGCAACAATTTAAAACTTAACGCAAACAAAACAAAGGTGGTAATTTTTCGACCAAAAAGTAAACAAATTTCGTTACAAGGAACCGTAATGTTTAGATCCGCAGCCATTGATGTGGTAGATACTGTCAAGGTGTTAGGGGTATATTTTAATTCAACTTTACAATGGAATAATCATGTAAATAGTATAATCAGCAAACTGAGCTGCATAACTGGAATTTTAAATCGCAACCGCTATACTCTTCCAAAAAAAGTTAAACTAATGGTCTATAACGCTCTCTCTGTCTCCCACCTAAACTACTCTCATTTAGTTTGGGGAACAACAACGAAAACTAATCTGTTGAAGCTTGAAAGGCTACAGAAAAAAATAGTACGAATAATTGAAAACGTTGAATACACAGCACCTTCTTCACATATCTTTGCTTCGCTTCGAGAAATAACTCTCGTTTATTTCTTTATCCACTCTGCGTGCCTGTATGTCTCTTTTATGTCACTCCGCATTGCTTTCTCTTCCAGAGCTCGTAGTTTCTTCCGCGATTTATTCTCAAGTACATTGCTTTCGTTTAGTTTTAAAGTTTTGCTTTAAAACAAACAGGTCAATAAGGATGGATTGTTGGATGTTCACAGTTTCAGGAACCTGGTTTGTAACGGAAACATCGCCTTTTTTTGCACAGCTGATGTAAAAGTCGCTAAATGAGGGAAATGACGATATTTTTTTTACTTGTTACATATTGTATAACCTTTTCGACGCCCCTTACCTGCTGTACATTTCTATTCCTTTTCACTGTTATTTTTTCTTCTCTTTCTTTGTAGTGTTCTTGTCATGTTGGTACAAATCTTGAGTTTGCTCCCCCCTTATGTAATGCCCTCGGGCCTTTAAGGGAAAAATAAATGAAATGAAATGAAAATATAATTTCCAACAATATGCTCACCTTTCGGGTGTGGATTATCCAATTGCGTCAAGCTGCTTCAGTCGCTTCCAGTGATTCGTAGTATATAGAACCTAAAAACTCACAAAATGCAGACAGTGCTTGGGTGCATACAGTAGTTTTAGTGCTTCAGAAATTTTCTCGTTTCTGCCACCCAACAATGTGGCGAGAGCAGGTGACTTGTCCTACGAACCATAAGCACATATATGAAGCACGTGCCCAGCTCAAGGTTTTATTTTACTTTAGACAGAGCATTATTTTATATGACTCAGCGTGTCTGAATTAATGACTGACTGAACGCGTGTACAATGCGCATTAGTGTCATTCCTGTCAGCGTGCCATTCATGAGTGGCGTGCCAATGGTTTTAGGAGCCTTAACTCTTACTAACGTTTTTCAAGGACGCACTGTGAATGAAGGTCAAAGTGGCCAAAACAATAGATACGTGACTACACTATATTCCATAGCAACAACGGGCGCACAAAAATTAATGCCAATACCTTCGATCCGTTATATACTGCCTGTACAGCGGCGGTTGAAGTGCTAACCCCATGATCCCCCCCCCCCCCCCCCCCCCCCTCCGGGTTTGCAAAAAATTGGGGGGCCACCAGTTTGACGCAGATTGTTCGAGATTGTGCCAAATAACTTGGCATGTTCCTTAGAATTAAATTTTTGAGAAGAAGCCCAAAATATGTGTGGGGTTCACACCGACGACCTTTCCAACGCAAATCATCCAATCCATAAATGTTCAGACGGCTATTACGGCCGAAACGGCTGTCGCAGTGGGTTCCGGACGGTGCAAACGATTCGTCGTGTTGTGATGCACAATTTGTTTTAACTGATATAACTAGGAAATTTACCGGATTTAGCGAAGGTGGCTGTAAATCGCAATAGTAGTGCAAATCTGTGACTTAGATGGCGCTGTTTGTGTCTCAGAAGGAATGTTTCCGGAAAGGAAACATACGCGGGTGTTTGGATTTGTTCTTCTCCACGTTTACTAACCGATGCAAAACTTGAAGCTCTCGTAGCTAACGCTCTAAAGTCGAACACTCAGGCAGTATTGGCGGAGAATTTTTTTCTGAAATTCGTGTACCGTGGTGGACAGATGTCCCGACCTACTTACGGAAGAAATTATTCATTTCTCGCAAATAGCTGGCTTGCTTAACACGTGTTTGACTGTTGCTTTTATGCGCCCGGCGAAAACGAATGTCCTTCTAAACACAAAAGCGTGATACTTAATTTCAGTAATGCCACTTATTTTTTGTTGCTTCCTATTTGCGCTTCTTGTCGTCTTTCGCGTTCGACTTTTAAATAAGTGGCCTTAATGTGCGTGTTCACTTCATTTACTGCACTGGCCTTTGTTCTTATCGCCACAGGTGACAAGATAAACTTTTGTCTCGTATATAGCACTAAATACTGTAATACAATCAGCGCTTCCCGCCTTTATAATGAATCTGCGTCCTTTGTTCAGGACGTAACTTGGTCTAATTACTCAGTAAAATAATTTTACACTGCTTGCAGTAGCGTCACTCTATAGGCAGACCTCTGGAACCCGTGGTAGCGTTGTGTGAGTTTTTTATAGTTAATATTCGCAATAAAAGAGTTAAGAAGAAGTAACAATAAATTGTTCTTCGTAACAGATTTAAGCTTCAATACTAGTCAGACATTTACATTCAGGAGTTAAGCATCAGCATGGATGGGTGCTCTTGGTAGCAGGGCAGAAATTTGGGCAAGTCGGAACGTGTTCATTGCGGGAAATTCAAGCTCTACCAAACAGTGACACAAATGCAGGGAGGAAGAGGTGATTACATGGATGGATGGATGGATGGATGGATAGGAGCGCCCCCTTTGAAACGGGGTGGTGGCAATTGCCACCATGCTCAGCTTTTCTTTATTTATTTATTTTTTTGTTTACTGTGTTGGCAATTCTCATTAAGATTCTCCATCACCTTTGCCTACGGTTTCCTACTATTCTAACCTTATGCCACATCTCTGCTTTTTAGCCACCAATCCTCCAATCGCTCCAATCCTCCAACAGCACTTTCCCACATGCGCCCCCCCCCCCCCCCCCCCCACCCCGTTTGTTGTTGTTTGCCAGCGCTTGATTTTTCCAGGATGCCCTTGGTAGCATAACAAAAATATGTATTGGGGTGTTGCGTTCAATCATACCCAACAATTCTGGGCGAAATCATTTGTGAGCGGGAAAGATTTTCAGCGCGCTTATTTCATACATTCTAGGAATTCACTATAACAATCGATATATCCGCAAATCTCCCTTCGGAAGGCTTGAAATCTTTTGCTGTTAAGGCTCTTGTTGCCGTCAGAAGCGTTCCCCGTTGGATTAAAAGGAAGATTCTGCTACATGTCGGAAGAATTCCCCCATTACCTTCAACATTTCTACACGAGTAGCTTAAAGCTTTTCAAAATTTTTCTTTAAAATTGTTGGACGTGTTCTTGTTACTGTGTGCGCAGGAATCCACAATAAATATTGTAGGACGGAACACGAAGAGAGAGGAGAAAGACGTGGAAGATGCATGGTTTGTGTCACGGAAGTAATGCTAGATACGCCAGAATAAATCGATGAAGTGTGAACTGCAGTTATGTAGCAACTGAAATTGACTATGTAGAAATAACCGCCTGGAGCACCACACTATACTTGCGTTTTAAAATTTGGAGCATACTGGTGATTTATAAAATGTAGTTTTTTAAGAAGGTACCCTTGAAAAGTTTGCAAGTAAATGGAATAGCGTGCGGTTAGCACTGTTACTCGAAAGCTTTGTGCCTTTGCTATTAAAAATTACCGGATGTACAAAATAACTTTGAATATACAGACACTACTATTATATTGCTTTTCTATTTTATAATATTTTTTGAAAAGTCCACAACAGATGTTTTAAAGGGGGGGGGGGGGGTGACAAAAAAAGCGAGGTTAACATGTGTAGAAATGATCTTAAGGGAAGTTTTCAGTCATGGGCTCTTGTGACGACAAAAAACTAATGGCATGCTGCAGCTGAACCTTGCTCGCGGTAGACGCCATTAGGGTGAGTTTGATGGCAAAGCCCTAATAAACGTAGCTTTTTTTAGACAAAGTATGATCGAATTGTGATAAAATAAAAACTAGCAACTTAATGATGAGAGAACGTCTGCAGATGAAGGTGATATTCTATTGGCGAAAGGCTGGAGTGATAGTCAAAAAAACAAATTAATCTAGTAGCGCAGTTCTGGGCCGAATTGAATGTTGGGCGAGAGCAAAAACACGACTTCTTTCAGATTTTCCTTGATTTCAATTTATTCGCAATGAGGTACGTCTTCCAGGCGTTAGAGAAGCTAGTGATTTCGTTAAAATCTCTCTGCAGTAAGCTTACATGGAAACTGGAAGTTATATTACTCGATATATATATTTCAGAATCATCAGTGAACACACTAAGTGATCATTTCAACAACATTAGTCAGGTAGTTAATAAAAAATTATACAAATATGGACCAAGGAGTGCGTTATGCAATACATTCTAGTTACCTGGTCCTTAAGAAGAATAGCACTCGTTACCAGTTACGAACAAGTGGCAGTTTCATTTACGAAGTTTTAATTGAGTGAGTCTCGTTTGTTTAACTAAATTATGTACTCTAAATTGAATTAATGAGATGTGCAATCTCGTTGGTAAAACACAACAAATGTGTCTGAGAAGAAAAAGAGACCGAGGGACAGGTGAAAGAGGCGGACGTTAAGAGTGACCACGTTACGTGTGGCGTATACTCAACGCTTAATCGAAGCTTGCATGCTCTCAAGCAGTCTCATAGCAGCACAGGCGTACATCACACGAGTGGCTTGGTGGCGCATGGCGTGGTTACACGAACGCTAAGGGCGGCCAAGGTCATTTCCTTTTCATTTGAGGGCCGGACCAGTGGGTTGCTCCTGAGTGCGCTGTTCCAAGCCTGTTCCACTGGGTCTGTCAGTGTGAACGACAAAGGTGCCAGTGGGCCCGACGGTGACCCCATCGGTGGACTTGACCGCTTCGTGGCGATGTTGGCGTACGATCAAGCCGCATGCCACGAGCCGGTTCTTGTACTCTCGCGCGAACTGGGGGTCAGCCGGACGCCATCTCGTGGCATGTGCCTTCACCACCTCCAGTTTCTGCGGAACATACATCATCCGTTTGTTTCGCAACCCGGAAATACTTAGTCAAAAACGACTAATCAGAACTTCCATAAATAGGACCGAAATGAACTGAAGACCAGGCGGAGTAAGCTGGACTACAAGTGCTTTCAATTCTGCTTCTGGAGCGGAAGCTCCACTCTCCGAGCTGCAACTTTCAAGGTCAACAAGGTTTCACATTGACCTTGACCCAGGCTTCACACGCCTGACGTCGTACCACGTGACTGGCCACAGATGGAGCCGAGCTCCGCCTGCGCCGCGCCGCTCGCCTCGCCGCGCTCGCTTCTGTCCATGGAGGAAGGAAAGAACTCAGGAAAGGCGGTTACGTCACATTTTTTGAAGCCGGCTCCTCCCTACTCCCTCCCCACTACTTGACCGATGCCTCAGCGCGCTTGCGCATGCTTAGTAGGCAATGGGGCAGACGACACCGCTGCGCTACTAGTTACTATTGGCTGCGCCAGCACCCAAATTCAGTTGAGTTCAGCCTTATAACACTCAAGCACTAGACAAGTCATGCATGTCCTATTGCAGCTGTGGGGTATTTTCTCAAGTTCTTAAACCGAAAATTCAGGTAACGTGAGTGGTCTGAGCCGAAAATACACTTCCGCGGGCAGCGGAGAAAATACAAACCGGATCAAAAGTTGGAATGTTCTCTACTGCAGATATGTCAAAATTTTCAGTTTTTACTCTGAAAGTGATGTTTGTGTCAACGTTTTAAGAACAACACAATATCGATGGTGTACTCACGAAACCGTTGGCTGCGAGAACGGTGTACGCGTAGGATGGCACGAACGTCAGCCCCACGAACGCCACGGCTTCTGCGATGATCCTGGCTGGCACTGAGTACTCGTAGTCGCGGAACGTGGGGCTGGGCCGGAAAAGCAGCCCCACCAGCAGGCAGATCTGCGCAGAACCCACCGTGACGTCATGATGCTACAAAAAATTGTTCGGACGCTAGGTTAACGTGTTTAACCTGCCTCATTTTAATGCGGTAGCAACTAAAGTGGCAACTGAAGTGGCAACTAAAGTGTTGAGAGGCGAAAGCCCAGGACACTATGACGTGACGACTTCCGGTGACGTCATACCGTTCCCGTGTCCACATAGATAACCAAATTATAAAGCTTTCGTGGACCTTAAGTGTTAATTACGCTTAATTACACATTTTTCCATGTAATTTGACACAAATCCGAAGTTTTCACGACCAATCTGTGGCAATTTCCACTATGCCGTGACAACTTCCGGTCGATGTGACGTCACACTGTTCCCGTGGCTATATCGACGTCCATGCTATTTCGACGCGATTTGGACATTTCTGCCTATAAACAATTACCTATTAACCTATAGTCATTAAACCTGGTTTCTAGATTCATTTTTTCCGCTTCTATTTGAAGCAACCGTTAGCTGTCTTCCATCGTCTTAGTTCCCGAGTTAAACGCGTGTGACACGCTTTGTTAACGACACTATGAGCCATTAAAGGTTTTCGCTAAAAAATGACAGGGTATGTGATGAAATTCGCTGACTGGCCTAAGGAGACCACATGACCTTCTGACATCACCACCACCTGCCAACCCTGGCAGGCCGCACTGGCCCAGCGGATTGAGATGCCCGACGAACTTGTGACGAATTCATAACCTGCCCACCAGATTGTGAGGCACCTATCAACATTGGCAGGTGCGCATTAAATTAATAATTGACAGACAAGGTCACGTGACCTGGCCATGTCATCGGAACCTGCGGACTGAGCAAACAAGAAAGCGAAGAAAAAGAAGGAAGGAAGAGAAGGCATAACATCAAAGTAGCAGTAATTGAGATCTTTAATGTTATCGCATTCCACTTCTGATTTACTCAATGTTTTTTAATCGTTTTTTCAGTATTATGTCTCTATGAAAGATTCAATCAATACTTTTCTTTTCCAACACATAGTTCGGCATTTCGCCATATAACCCTCTCCTACGTACAGATAGTGGTTCAAGTACATATTCGTTTCAGTTAAGCAACCTTTTCCAACCGCTGGTGTGCCCGCAAGAGCCGTTGGAGTAATTAAATAAAATTAATTCAATTATGTTAAAAAGCTGGAAAACAGACCTCCGGACTGATTTATCTACCGGCGTGGAATTCGGGACGTCGGAGAACATCGCAGAATATTGGCCCAGTATACAAGCTCCCACAAGCTTGATGGGTTGTTGATGTCCAGCCTTATACATCTTCTGCTTATGTAATGCCACTTATAGACCAGAATGAATCTATACCTTGGGCTCAAAAGAAGCACATCCCTGGTCGAAATAATAAAAAAAACTGGCTGTTCTTCTTGAATGAAAGGAAGGCATTCATAACATTTTGCACAGAAGGCACCTGCCGCGAAGATCAGGGTTATAAGTGACCAGGTATGCAGGTTATAATTAAGCTCGAAATGTTCTAGCGACTAAGTAAAAGCGTAGCGTAATAGGTGTGACGTTAAGAGAGATGAATAGCACAGAGTGAGTCAGGGAACGAACATGGCCTGATGACATCCTAGCCGAAATCGACATGGCTTGGGCAGGGCATATAATGCGCAGGCAAGATAACCGCTGGTCCTTAAGGGTAACGGAGTGGACTCCAAGAGAAGGAAAGCGTAGCAGGTGGAAGCAGAAAATAAGGTCGGCAGATGAGATTAAGAAGTTTGCAGGGATAGGGTGGCTGCAGCTGGCCCGGGACAGGGTTAATCGCAGAGACATGAGAGAGGCCTTTTGCCCTGAAATGGGCGTAGTCAGGCTGGTGACTATGATCAAAAGCGTGGGGTCCCGGCTACTTCATCTCGCAGTGTTAGCGCATGGTACATAAACAAAACTTGCTCGAAAAACTTAAATCGCTGAACGTATTCGCTTTGTGTATTTTAGATATAGCAAAAATGAGCAGTCAGGGCGATGGCGGTCGCATCACCACATACCCAAACCAAAAGCGGTTGCAACTGTGAGAACGTGTTGTTTCGTTGGGAATGGCAGTTGAAACTTTGACACGTGAATTCGGTATTGTATATATATATAGTAATTATAATATATAGTATATTTGCATAACTGATGTGTGAAGTTCCATCGCTTACCGTGAGCACCATTGGGGTAACAGAGGACCATAGCACCTGCAGGATCCGGCCCGGCGTCTTTTCCAGCATGAGACCGCAGTCAATAACCACGCGCTCCAGACCTGATATTGAAGCATTCAGAGATTAAATTTGATCCAAAATTCAGTCCACAGCTACCAGAATATATGGCAAGGTAGCAGGCTGAAAAGAGCTTCAATACGGGCAAACGTACAACAGCCAGTGATTGCTTTGAAGTCAGAAGCAACACGAAGGACCATGCATACAATTTTATTAACAGTACCACTTTGAAATATACCGCTTTCAAATTTTAGGCGTGCAGGCGCAGGACCGGGCCACAGCGAGAGGTATTGCTAGCGCTTTTGTGTCCAATTCAGTATTAAGAACTGACACCGCACCGTGAATTTCATTTCCTGTGTGTTTATTCTCGCCCAATAAAAGACAGCTGGGAGGTACGTATAATATGATATCGCTCCTGCCATTGGTTTGATTTCTGTAATTGGCTAGACGCGACACTTCCATCATGGGGCGTGGCGTCGATTGAGCCAGTCGCAAACAGAAAAGAATTAGACTAGCGTAAGTGTAAGATCACTGAATGTTCCGGCTCAGCCTACAGCGTATTCATACTCGCCCGCACGGCGTACTGGACGCTGTACATCTGTCTGCACCACAGGAAGCTGCCTGCTTAAGCGAGCGTAAGAGATGCTTGTAAAAAAAGGAAACATCCGGTGACAGGGCCACTCTGGGTGTACAGCTAAATGGCAATGCCAGCAATAAACGAAGGTAAAGTAATAAGTAAGACAGAAAGCGCCAGTGTGTACCGCGCATGGTCCTGCGTAGTGCGTGGCAGAGCCAGATCCATTTCTGCCCTAGACTGCGGTGCCGCATTTCATTGTATGCCAGCGCCCTATAAGCATCTAGAGGTGCCTCTAAATTGCGCGTAGCGGTCGATTTTGAAATAATCGACCTTACATCGACAGTACACAGGCCTCTCGAATTTTGCGTGTACTGTGCGATGTTAGTGCACGTTAAAGAACCCCAGGTGGATGTTAGTGCACGTTAAAGAACCCCGGAGCCCTTTACTACGGTGTCTCTCATAGCCTGAGTTTCTTTGGAACGTTAAACTCCAATAAACCAAACCAAGCCAGAAGCTGTTTTGTTTCCATCTTTTCCAACAACACGACTGGGCGCGCACATTTTTTATCAAATTTCACATTTACATTACATTTTTTTACTCGCATCGTAAATTATTATGTATAAAATATTTGAAGCTATCATCGGGTAATAATTAATTATCAGAATGTCGCTGCCGCTCGTGTTTCGATGGTTAATTAAACTGGTCCATTAAGCCCGCGCGTGTATGCATTGAGTTTTCCAAAACAGCTTCTATGCTGTGTTTAGTGAGTATTTGAACATCCAGTTAAAAATAAATAGTTGCTTCACATTCCTTGAAGTCAGTGTTAGTACAGTCGCAGCAGATTTTGCTCATTTCCTGAGCAGTTAACGCTCAGGAAAACGACTTCATTTCGACGCGACAGCGTTGAAAATGTATGGCGAGCGGCCCTTACAAAAATGGTCCATATACAGTCTATAGAATTCTTATTGACTCTATTGACCTCCAATAGATATTGCTTCTTGTCCATTCATAATCTATAGACCATCTATAGACAAAATTCTACTAAAAGTATATGGCCATAAATCTATAGATTGTCTATAGACTTGTCTCTAGGATTTGTCAATAGGCAGTCAATGGACTTTATAGACAGAAGTCTATATACCCTCTATAGACTGTCTAAATCTTGTTTTGTAAGGGCGGACACCTGTCCGATTTGGTTAATCAGTCCCGCCACCAGTGGCGCGACCGTCTTTTTTTACGCTTATAGCAGCTCCCACGGATCGCAGACACCCTGCGTCTTGGGGGAGCAGCCTGAAACCTTGTTCTCGAGCGAACCCTGCTTTCCACGCCACAGCCAGCTAACAGCCCGCTGTGGCCACAGTGGAGGAATCGTATCCTGACCTGTCAAATAATTCGCATAAATGAATGTAGGGAAACGAGGAGACGAAATGAATACCATGGGAATGCAGTGACTTGCGAGAGAAATGACTGGTAGCTGTTGGCGGCAGAGTCGTTGGGGAAGAAGAATTGATGGAATTTGTTGGCGCCGGGGTGACATAGAAAAGGTCTAATCGCTTAGTGAATCATGCTTAGCCGTAGGCGCAGAATCATCGGCCATTCCTATTCTTCATTCAATAAGCCTTTCGTTTATATAATCACCCCTTTGTTTCATTCTTATAAAGGTTTCTCTTTATTGCCACGAGGCTATAAGCACCGCTAAAAAAATGCATAATATTCGAAGTGCACTTTGTTTTGCTAGAGACTGAACTTGGTTGAAGGAGCTATGATGCACATGCTGGCCGTCGATGGACTGCGCTGGACATGAGGAAGCCTCAAGGCTAAGCAGATTCTTGAGGGTTGTTCTGATAGCGGTGACGGACCTTATTTCCTGAAGCACTCTAATAATTGTGGGGATCCGTAAGAGCTCAGCTGACAGTTCTCTCTTGTCAACGTTGGGGCTTCCGTTCTCGAAGTTGCTTCCGTTTAGTAGAATTTAAGATGCCTTTAAGTTCTCTCTAGAAAGAACACAGACGAAGACAAGTCCTCTTTCGAAACGTTGGCTCAAGCAACCTGAGGTTTTCCCCTCCCTTGTTCATTTTGGGATCCCCGTAGTGAGAAGGCCTTCTTAGATTTGTTAGCTTGGACATTTCGAGGAGAAATAAGTTTAATATCGCCCATTTACATTCGTTAGGGTTGTCAAGAAAAATATATACCCCAAATGATGTAATACCCGCTCCATCCATGGCAAAATATACAGGTGGCAATGTTGCCCTTCCAATGAATGTGTTATGCAATTGCTTAATTCAAGCTCACCGTACAACTGAAACACGACCAGCAGCTCTCCAATGATGTTGGCGAAACCCACGATGTGATAGAGGTACTCCAGAACCAAGATCTCTATGTACGGACCAGCCTGAAATGAAACGACCGTTACTGTTTCACACGGGAGCACGTTGCACAAATTGAGATTCTGAAAATAGAAGCGCAGGTGTGCAGCCAAGAATTAGAAACGAGTCAGCTGCTTACACATTGTTATGTGGTGAAAACGGCAGTCAGCAAATACGGACCAGATATGTAGGGAAAAGCCGAGAGCTTACGTGGAAAACTTAATTGTGCTCGGAAACTATGCAACACCCCACAAAGGTGGAAATAGCAATACCCAAATTCGGCACTTGCGGTCAGGAATCCCATGCCTCTTGCTCATTTTCTCTCTGATCAAAAGTTATTTGGCATCAAGCCTACAATAGAGAACAGCCCTGATAAATGTGCTATTCTAAAATCATATAGGTAATTCATTGCAAACAAGCAATTAGCGATCACGATAAGTTACAAACCAGCCCAATGAGGCAAATCTCGAAATGATGACATGAACATGGCGCAACAACAAATCAGTCTAATAACTAAACAGAACCGAACGTTACTGCTTTTATATATCAAACTTGATTGAGAGTGAGTGTGAACAATCCGAAAAGAATGGTCAGTGCTTTTTCACATAGAATGTGAGAAGGAGGAGCTCAGATAGCTATGTTCTTATAAAGGAATGGAGACGCAATGCTTTCGTGCTCGTATTCTCTGATAATGGAGAAAATTACCGCATCGAAGGATTTGGGATGGAGTATTCAGCTCCAGTCTTGGAAGTAGTGGTTTCTAATCTTTGTGCCAGTGGCTGCCTAGAGTCCACCTGGTTACTTACAGATGCCATTCGCAGTTCTGTTCCAGTGCTCTTTTAACTCTTCGCCCACTAAGTGGTCGGTGTCTCGAACCAAGTGCAGAGGCGTGAATAAGTGGCTTAAAGGATTTCGTTACATGCAACTACGGTAGTCTAAGGCCATTTTAGGTTGACATTGAAGACCTCCATCACTCTCAGCCACGAAAATCTTCTAAGGTCAATTACTGATGGCATTATTAATCGCTTTATTTTCTTTGGGTCTGTAGTATAGTGTATTATTGTACCATTGCGATGGTGGCTATCTTGGATTGTTTTGGATCAAATCTGCCTATGGCTCGTAGGTTGAGCGCATTGGTATCCGGAAAAGAGGTGTATGTGTCGCATCGTCTTTCGCTCACATCTTGGGTGACATCTATAGCATACAGCATCATGATGGACTTCCGTGCAGGCAAGGCCGTTGTCAAAAAGGTGTTTAGACTTCTAGACGATTACCTCAATCTTCTGAACTGGGACGAGAGTTCCTTTAAAGCTCCAGCACCAGAACAAGTCTTGGCATCAGTGCCGTGCCTCTCTCCTGTAGACTAGACCAGAGAGTAAGCAGAATGCAGACCCATACGCTTGTGTAATCTCAGATTGGGTGAAGGCGATGGACATCTGTGATGATAGTGGGAACCGAGAGGGAGCAAGCATATTCTGTCCGACAGATACTTTCAATCAAAGATCTTAAAGGTGGGGGGGGGGCATTGTGAAAGTTTATTTCAGAAACGCATTGAGGAACACTACCGGCACTCCAAAAACGCAGCTTTAAAATTGCTCTGAGAGGGGCTTTAATAAATTTGCGGTAGGACTGGGATGTTAAAGCACGTCACTTCACGAATATTGCATAGCAATGGTTTTTTAGTGCGCTTTGTAGAAGCTGTGTTCTCTGTAGTCAAAATTTGAATTTCGGCGCCTTCCCCTCTCCCCTCGTCACTTTTTGCACATTGGAAGGTAGGCGCTCCTCCCCCGGCCCCACCCCTGGAGGCGGAGCTTCCTGACCTGTCGAAGCTACGCGGCTTATTGGCCGCGGCCGTGGCAGCTGCCTGAAGACTGAAAGAATCTAACCAATAGCCATCTCCCAACTTGTATGCGTAGGTGCGAGCGACAGAGGAGGGCGCGAGCATGAAAATCGCCGGGAAGGGCTTGCCAACTTTCGCGCATTATTATTAGTTTTCTGCTTCATGTAAAAGTATTATTTGGCTCACGTGTTCATGAAAAACATAATGCAGCGATTGAGCGAGTTGATGTGCCCTTATTGGAAGGGCTTTCAGAGCGCCTTTAAGTAGCAGACTTCCCGGCTCAAGCAATCTGATTTTCCCGAGCATGTAGTCATTTTATTAGCAGGAATTCGTCTGATGAAGCTGTAAAAGAGAATTGAAGAAGGTGCGCTTCTGATAGGTATGGAAAAAGAAAAATTAGCCAATCTGATTCCGTACATGGACGTTACATCACATCAGCAATACAATACCTGGCAACGCGCCAGGGTCGAGCAGTTTTTTCAGCCCGTGTCGGGCTGCTGAAACTTCGCAATAACGTTAATCAATGTGCGCCGAACTGTGAGGGGACCTGGTGGCGTCACGCTTTTCTTGACACTAATGCGCTATCCTTCTGCTATCCTTCTTAATAAATAAATAATGAATAAGTGAATAAATAATAAATAAATAAAGGCACAATCCTTCAGAAGAAGCCGCAGTAAATAACCTGTCGGGTCCTCTAAACTAAAAATATTTTCAATTTAGGGGATGATTCATCCAGCCCACCGTGGATTCCCTGACGAAGCACAAATTGGAGTATGTTACCAGCACACGACTCAAATGGTATTGTGTAGCTGTTTTTTTTTGTTTTTTATATCTATCAATGTTTTCGCATTCTTGCGTCGTATTTATTCCTTTTACTCCTATAAGCTTACACGTTCTCGCCCCTTGTTGCCCGCAAGAAATTACATCTTCGGTTCATGTTGCCGTCGTTTACAGTTATCGTTATTCACCTCAACATGCGCTTTTCTATGCCTTGCCTCGTGCTTTCTTAGGCGTACGCTGCCGTCCTGTTGGTTTCACTATCTTCCCGCTCTTTCTTCCGCGCTGTTTATCCTCTCTTCGGAATAAAACGACCAGTTGAGATCGGCATATTGATTTTTTTCTCTTCTATGTTTCTGTCTTGCTGCGCTGAACTTTTCCGCTGAACATGGCATAAGGAAGTTGATCAGTGATTCCGCAATGCATAAGCAAGGAAAGCAGCGCATCGAAAGAGATGAAGACACAAGTACGACACATACTAAGGGCTCGAAGTCATGCGTATGACGTAACCTGTTTATCACGGGACCTGTCTTAGTTCATACGCCTAGAGGATTCCATTCGTCTACTACCAAAGCAAGCGCACTGGTTTGCAGTTGTGTTTTGGCAACATTATTGCATTTTCTGTCGCTACAGGCAAGACGACGATGGCGACGCAGATAACTGGCACGCTACTGTAGATATCTAAATTGCAGGAAACTAGTACGCGTGATTAATATGACTCAGTGGGACCTAATTTACGTCATTTGTGATTGTTGTCCGTCGTAAAAATAAATAGGGTGACGTCACTAAAAGCAGCCACGTGACCATCGCATCCATTACAGGAAACAAACATTCGCATCTTCAGGCACAGTCTCCCAAGTGGACAGAATGAACGGCAGTTTGCGCTTTTTCTGGTGATCAGTGCAGTTTTTTGTGGAAAAAAAGTTTTCTGGGAAAACTGGAAAAAAGCAGTTTTTTCAGAGATGTTTTCAGAGCAGGGAAAGGTAGAAATGATAGAGGGAGAGAGGTACAATATACAAGTAATCTATTTAGACTTTAATAACGTACAATTATTTGCTGTTTCTACCAGGAGAGCATGAAACAATGAAAGATAATCCCACAGCAATCGTTACGGAGTACGCCGTAGAAGTAGGCGGTAAGAAGCTTCTACACGATACCGGCAAGCTGTCTCAGGAGACAAAAGATCTAATTAGGAACGCCAAAGCATCAGGGCGTCTAACTCTACAGACAGAATAGAACTAGCAGACCTATCAAAGCTAATAAATCAGCGCAAGGTAGCCGCCATAAGGAACTTTAATATGGAGAGAATCGAGCATGCGCTAAAGAACGGAGGTAGCCTAAAAGCAATGAACAGGAAATTAGGCGTAGGTAAAAACCAGATATATGCGTTAAGAAACAAAGAGGGCAATGTCATTAGCAATATGGGTAAGATAGTTCAAATAGCCGAAGAGTTCTACTCAGATCTATACAGTAGCCGATGCAGTCAGAACCAATCTATAAACGTTGGTCAGAACGTTAATGAGAGAGACAGAAGCGCATCGTAATGGGACATGCCGCCAGTAACGAAACGGGAAGTAAAGAAAGTCTTAGGAGCAATGGAAAGGGGGATAACAGCTGGTGAGGATTAAGTAACAGCATATTTGTTGAAGGACGGAGGAGAGATTGTGCTACAAAAACTGGCCACCCTGTATACGCAATTCCTTGCGACCTCGAGCGTACCATAAGCTTGGAAGAATGCTAGCATTATCTTAATTCATAACAAAAGAGACGTCAAGCACTTGAAAAATTACAGACCTATCAGCTTACTGTTCGTTGCCTACAAAGTATTTACTAAGGTAAATGCTAATAGGGTCAGGACAACCTTAGACTTCAACCAACCAAATGACCAGGCGGCTTTCGTAAATGATACTCGGCAGTAGGCCATATTCACACTATCAATCAGGTGATAGAGAAATGCGCAGAATATAACCAACCCCTATGTATAGCCTTCACTGATTACGAGAAAGCATTTGACTCGGTGGAAACCTCAGCTGTCATGCAGGCATTTGAAGAGTAAAAACAAAAACATATGTGTCGTGTTTGCAATAGTTCCTGAGGTTATAGACATAAAATGACTCAAGTTAAATTCGTATTGTGGATGTACCCATCAGGACAAGCATTCAAACTGGCATTGACACTCACTGGAGTTGCGTAGACGCAACTGGCGAGCAGGCAGACGGCCGACGTCACCCCCCGCACCGTCCGCTTGTTGACGTGCGAGTGGGGGAACTCCTCGTCGACCACTTCCACCACCAGCTCCGTCGTGAGCAGCTGCAGTGAGCACGCGGAGAACATTTCAGTTGTTGAACACCAAAACACGCGGTAAAATCCTCGGAGAACGCGGTACGTAAAACACCGTGCTTCTTGGAGGTTTGCTGCTGCAGACGGTTTTAGTTCCACATTCCTCTACGCTGAGACAATCTATACTCATAAGATGAAAAATAACAATAAAAAATGGCAGTGGCTCAGCTCAGCTAGGCGAGGATATACTTAGCGAAAGCAGTTTCGTCAAATTACATTTCCGTAGCGACGTCGCATTTCGGCTGGCGAAGCGAGCGAGGGCGAGCGCAACAACGAGACAATCGGTATGACGTCATACCAAACGGCGGCGGTGGTTCCGCGGCGAGGCGCGCGGTGTGACGTCATGCCAGATGGCGCGGCGAGCGCGCGGCGTCCGCAAGCTGCGGTGGTTGCTAGGCAACTGCTCAAGGTCAGTCTCTTGGTTTACTCGATTTGGCTGCACTTTCTGAACTAGTTCAGAGAGTGCAGCACCTCTGTACTCGTTTTTTCAGTGCAGCGCGCGCCCCCTGCACCTCGCTATTTCTTTTGCAAAGGTGCAGGTCTAGTTCAGCGCGAGTTCACAAATTTTCTGAACTGCTTGGCGAGGAAGTGCAGCGAAAGTGCAGCGATGGGCTCTTGCATGCCAAATTCCGAGCAGACGACGATGGTCATTCGTGGTACCGACGGCAGAGAAAAAGACGCTACGATTGTCTTAAATCCTGACGGATCATTCCTGCGGGACGGCAGCGGCTACGTTTATCAGACAGCAGGTGAGTACCGAGGCGCGACTGCCTTGAGCACGGTGTCACCGCTTGAAAAGACAAAAAAAAACAATAATAAACAGTACGCGCGCAGTTTTGAGCGCTATTTATATGTATATTTTCTCTTCGGTGCTCAATTTAATGTCTCGTATTGCACTACGAAACGTGGTCCTTTGTGTTTTAAGGTCGGTCATGTGCGGTTATAGTGCGCACGTGTGTGTGGTGCGTGTGCGCGCTGTGCAGACATAATTTTGATTACACAAGTGCATCTTTGAGCGGCATTAGTCGCCTGTTTCGATGTTACCAGTTTTTGAGCGACAGCAGCCGCTTTTTGTGCTTTATTTAGGAAATACATTTTTACTTACACACAAACACAAAGCAGTCTCGGTGATTTTGGGCGCGCATAAATGTTGGCGCTCGTCAAGGCAGCTGTAGTCTGAAAAGCTCTGCTGTCAAAATGTGCTGTGAACGAATTTCATTTTTCTTCTGCAGACGGGGAGCGTTACACGCTGGTATTCTCCCAAGAGGCTGCCGGAACACCCCCCTGCCAAGCACCGCCTGCCAGCCCCCCTGCCTTTGAAGCCCCCCTATCTGCTTCGGCCGACCATCCAGATTCTGAGCGGCAAACTGGAGGCCATCAAGAAATCGATTACGACCTTTGGAGCACCCGGAAAACAAAATTTCTTATCAGTAAATATTCCGAGTTCATAGACCTTGTAGGCAAGAAAAGGGGATTTCGGTGAGTTGAACGATTGCACTTTTTGTTTACCTTGCATACCATCCATGTATTGTAGATCAGCGCCTTAAATTTAATTATTTGCTTCATACTCAGAACCAAAAAGTTGATGTGGCGGAGGATCACTGACCTTATCAACGCGGAGTTTGGTGGGAGCCTGACGCTGACACAGGCGGAAAATAAATGGAAATCCCTTGAACGGGCCTACAAAAATGCAAAGAAAAAAAACAATTCGTCGGGTCATAACCGTGTGATGTGCGACTTTGAAGAGTAAGTTACAGCTATTATATTTTTGTCCTATTTTGCTCTTAGCGCTGCTCTGACTTACTGTGACATGCAGGGAGCTATCGGGCCTCCTCGAGAAGGAGCATCACATAAGCCCTCCAGTTGTTCTGGTGCCTGGAAGGGCACCACTTTTGTCGCAACCAGGAAATTCGGAGTAAGTGCTGGTTATTGAGTGATAAAGCGTTCATTATTGAGCATTTGTGAATGTGTACTTCTAGCAACACCACCGGTGACCCAACCGAGGACACCGAGGAACCGCCGCTTTCGCTGCCAGCTGCGGTTGAAAGGCCAGCACAGCCACAAAGGAAGCGACGTAGTGTGTCGGCTGCACAGAACCTAAGCCACACTTTGCAAAGGATGGAGGACGGCCGGCAGAAGCGCCACAATGAAAAAATGATGCGGCTGGACCGCCTTATTGATTTGCTTGAGAAGTACGTTCAGGGCAACAAACCGCAGCAAGTATAGTACTGTCAGGAGACACCTCCTGTAGAAATTACCGGCATTAAATAAACTTTTTTCAAAGAGCTCAGGTTCATTCTTGCCATGGTGGTATCCTTGTCAGATTCCTTCGAACTCATTCCAAAGCACTAACAAAAGGTCATGCAGATTGCTAAAGTCCGCTTGTTACCGGGCCAAATCAACTCCACCCATGACTGAATAATAGCAATGTGTCAAGCAACTAGCCAGGAATGTGATAGCAGTAATATCCCTCACCTTAACTTCTGCAAAACTTCAGTGTGAACATTCGTTATCGACCAACTAATATAGCATATTCATAGGCGATTTGTTCACCAAAATACTCAACACTTTTGCATCCATGAAGATGACAATGAACACACCATTTGGTAGGGAAACGGAAGAACATTTATTGTTCACTTTAGCACACATCTTAGCACTGCTGCATCGCAATGGCATATCTCTTGGCTTCGGCGGTGTCTACCAAAGTGCGGTCGACATCGTGCTGCACATCTTCATTGCCCACGTCTTCCTGCTGTGGCACAGATGCTTCTTGCAGAGCATCTCTGTCCTCATTGCACAGGTTGTGCAAAACACATGTTGCCATAACTACGAAGCATGCCTGCATTACTGTCTTTGAATCTGCAAGGTACAGCCTTCTGAAACGCTGTTTCAGGAGGCCAAACGAGTTTTCAATGGTAACTCGCTGTTGGCTGAGCCTCCTATTGAACCTTTTTTTCCACGACGGAAACGTGGCCTCATTATCGCGATATGGAGTGAGCAGCCAAGGCATTAGCGGATACGCACTATCCCCCAATAGGTATCCATCGCTGCACAGCGCTGCAGCATTCCCATAAAATGGGCCCTCTCTCAAAACACGGGCGTCATGCACAGATCCCGGAAATCCGATACACACGTCAAGAAATTTGTTTTCATGATCACAAATGCCCTGAAGAATTATCGAGGGCCATTTCTTCCTGTTATAGTAGGAGTGTGTCGACTCATCTGGCCTCAAAATTTCTATATGGGAGCCATCAATGCATCCCACTGTGTTGCGTGGCCCTTTTCCAGAACTTTTGGCTAAAAAGCCAGCCTTAATGCGGGCGATCTCGGCACCTGTGGGCCAGCGTATGACTTCTCCGCTGATGGAATGTAGAAACTGCACGACTCTCTGCACGCATGCGTTCACCGATGAGTCAGTCACATCAAACTTGTCTGCAATAGAAAACATTGACGTCTGCGAACCAAGGTAGGCCAGCGCAATAAGGCACGTCTTGTCTGCGGGGATTTGCGGCCGTCCTCGTCCAGCACTTGGGAAAAAAGACGACATTTTAAACTGTGAATACAGGCCTTCAAAAGTTTCCCGTGAAAGCCGGAAATGCCTCTTAAATTCCTGATTGTAATATCTAGTCACAACACCCTCACAGTACATCGGCACACGATTGCGCTGTTGTCTCGAAAGTACACAAGCCACAGCCACGAGCACATCGTCGTCGTCTTCGCTGTCCGTCTCCATAAGCTGTATTGCCGCCTCCACATACATGCCTACATTTGGCACGCGCGACAGCACGTAGCACTGCAGCAGTAAAAGTATCGCGAACCACAGGAGGTCACCGCAGCCCAACACCTCGACAACGCATGGAAATGAGCGCTTCCCTTTGTTTGTGGCGCGCAATGCAGACGACAAGGCCTGCACTGTGTGCATTCGTTTTAAGTAGCAAGTGAGGAGCGTTGGTGGCGCTGGCATCGTGCTGCACTTGAACCAGCTGAACTGTAGCTGCACGCCATCTGCACGTAGTCAGAACCTTCTTGGAACTTACCAGAACTAGTGCAAACAGTGCAGCCAAATCGAGTAAACCTTCTGAGCCTCCTCGGCGAACCGCCACAGCGAAACCGCAATTTCGTGAGGAATGCAGCCTTCGATACAAAATTTGGTGAAACGTACCATGAAGCAGGGTCGGCTGCTGGGCTTAGCAGCGATTAGTTACATACGGCACACAGAAAGTTCCAAGTTACAGAATGGTGTCGAGTATCCTTGTCCGCACCAATCCGGACCGCTGAGTGCAGCGGGAAACAGAAAACCATGGGGGAGCTGGGCACTGTACTGAGGAGGAGGACACTTTATCTAACTTGTTGTTTAATTCCTGTCATGGTTGGAGTCATGTCGGTGAAAGTGTATCAAAGCTGCAAAGCTCTCCAAAGCATAAGTAAAGCAAGCTAACGCCGAAGGAACACGTTAAGGTTGTTTTCTTACAGCTTCATTCTTTTACATATCGGGCAATGATTTTAACGAAATATGACAGAATATGGAAAACGTTCTTTTGTGTCAACATCAAAGATTGCGGCTCCTTGGGCAGGCCACGCTCGGGCGACATTTGTAGGAAAAGCTCATGAAGGACAGGCATTCAAACAGCGGACACTATGTGGTATCAGTGCACGTTAGAAAATACAAATGGTCGAAGTTATTCCGGAGCTCTTCAGTACGAAACGCCTTTCTATTCCCCTTTATTGATTACCAGCTTCGTTAATTCCCTCACCCCGCCGTTCGTGTGTCCAGCGAGATCGAGGCACTACTGCGTATTTCGTGTCCTCATAAGCGATTTATATTATATATATTTATTACATACCGGGTAACCCAGAACAACTCACGCCAAGGTTATTAAAAGTACGGATTGCCGTAGGTTAGTGAAACTCACTGAATGCTGTTGAGAGTCGTGTGGCCTGCTATGCAGCATTTTCTTCCCTGAGTAAAGTTTGTTTATTAGAAAATACTAGTTAGCTAAGTCTAAAAATCTAGGCTTCCGGAAAATTGTGCAATCGGAAGTTAGAGCTGTTTTGAAAAACAGAAGACTAAAATATTTTAAACAAGGTACCACAGATATATTGCTAGTCTAAAAAAAAAGTTCGCGAAATACGAAAACATTGTGTGTTAACGGTGTTCTTTCAGCGCCCCATGACGATCTGTAAAAGGTCAAAAACTACTCATATGCGGATGCTGCAGCCGACAAGGCTTTGAGTTGGCAGGGGCCAGTTCTTCTTGGGCACGTAAAACGAGTGAGGAAAGGAGCGGTACGAATTCATGCGGAACGTGGGTTTGAGTCAGTTATGAGTGTTCTCAATTTCATTGTTTCCATAGAACAATGCAGCTAATTTGATACACCGTTCGTTTGCCAGACAAAGGGGAGCTGAGTGCATTTAGGCCGCGTTAAAAGTGGAGATGGTGGGCTGGCGCACTTAAGAGAGGTGCATTCACTGAAAGCGACAAAAAAAACTTGCGAGGAAAGGGAACGAAAGGCGTGGTAAATGTCACATTAGGGGTGGACGCCTTAACAGTCAGGGAAGTTAGGAAGGGATGAAAAATTTACAGGACGTTTACCCTTGTGGCAACGCTAATTTCGATGATAGCTTGGATACGGTGAAATGCTGATGCAAGTCAAAGTGTTCAGTTGCCTTCTGTTTATGGGTGAGTATGCCTACCCTACACAAGGTGGGACAGTAAACTATGTGCCGGGACTGTTGTTCGAAATAGTAAGCGGTCTGTCTTGACCGCGGTGGAAACGGGCTCGCGGCGACTGCTGGCAATGCGGTCTCTAGATCATGGCGGCTCATAACACAATCTGCATGGCTTGAACCCTTGCTACCTTTGTCTGGATAGTAGAAAGCCGCATGACAGCGTTTGCAGTCGTCAGAGCAGCTTAGTTAGTTGGCATGTGCGAATAGACCAAGCGTACCTGTGCCCACAAGAGCGCTGTCGCTATTTGCCGGATGTCTACTCGTTGGAGGCTTCACTTCTGGCGTTTAAATGAGACAGTAGTACTCCGCGCTGTCCAAGCGCCGCTAGTTATATCATTGCAAATGCCCCGATGTATGTGTCTGAGTAGTAATTGACGGCCAGGAACTTACTCTCCGGGCACAATTCGTTCGCTTATGCTTAAAATCCCAGAACTCTTACCTCAAATAATCTAGACAAGCTCAGTAATATAGCGTGCGACCTCTCCCGTGCTCGCCAATACCCTGTGTGCGCATTGTCTATGTCTGCACAGTCTAAATAAATGAAGTGCTTCGGTGAGCGTTGCCGTTCCAATGCAACAAGCGGCAATGAGAAGAATTCCCCTCAGTGTCGCTAGAACAAGTTCAACATGAGTTTTTGAGTCCTATGCTTTGAGAGCGGATCATATACCAAAGGTCCGAGTCCAGCGAAGGCCAGAAATAAGAGGAACAGCACCAGTAGAAAACCGCTCGTCTCGGTCGAGAGTAGCGCCTGCGGGACCTCAATGAAGGCCAAGTCCTCCACGATGTCTGCGCCGGGTAAAAGATCGAGAGAGAGAAAGATGTTCACAGTTCCCTACATTCTTATCAAGACCGACGCGGTAAATCTGCATACGCAGGTACGGAGAAAAGCAACATACCTATTGTTATGTTTTACAGTGTTGAAGTGCTCGTTCCGATTTTTTTACGCCGTGGTGACGGCTGTACAGAAGTGAGGTAGAAGGGGAGAACTTCTAAAGGACATACTTTATTGGGCTGAGTTCTGCCGACAAAGATTGAACAACTGGATGGCGGTGGTAGCTGCGAAAGTGCTCGGCGGTGATCGAAGAATACAATCTCTGCCGCACTAGGCTACGCTCAGTTTAAAATTGGAAAGGACGTTTTGACATAAGGCAGCAAAAGCAAATGCAATGTCAAAGTAGTTGCGCGTGGCCGCGAGCAATCGACGTAAGTGTGCTCGCATCTCGCGTCAGAAAAAGTGTACAAAGCTTGAAGCCTATATAGGCCACGAAAAATGAATGAACTTGGGCCACGAAAGGCATAAAGACAAGTTATTATTATTTCCTTTTTAAAAATCGTGGGCAATTAACAGAGGAATTGTTTTTTAAGGCCATAGCAGTAGAGGGGCCGTTCTTGTAAAAATCCAGCGTCCGTCCGTGTCACAAAAAAAACAGGACGCCCACCTGCTAGGTGAACAGGTGGGTCTCTATCAGCGTGGCAGGTTGAAATTATATTTATAGCTAGCCGAGAGAGGGCGTCCTCCCAACCTGACGACTATAGAAGGTGGCACCCTGCTGTGAGCAAGCTTGTTTGAAACAGACAAGGCGCGAATGGGGCGGGGACAAGAAGGAACGTAAAACAACAGGACAGGCGCCAACTACCAACTCAGGTTTATTGCAAAACACCCTGCATTTATACGCAGCACTGAGCCGTACCACGCAAGACAAACACAAGGAAAGCACTCAACAACAAAAACTATCATCCACAATCAGCATACAGATTACAGGCGAGCGAGATACCTGGCCAGAAAACGCCTCAGTACAATAGACACGTCACATATGAAACCGAAAAAGCACCTGACGTGAAAGCTCCCTCGCGAAGCACAAGCGCAAATGTCAAAACAAAAAATGGCACACATTTTCGTCAGATTTCTGAGCTTCGTGCATAAACAAAACAAGACAAGTGACAAGTTCCTTCTTTCCTCGTCCCATTCGCGCCTTTCCTGCTTCAAACATGGCTACGAACCAACCAGCCCAAACGAAAGTACTTCATGAGTAACCTGCCCGCCGTGGCAGCTGGCAGTGAAATTAATTCAAATTAATTCAATGTATTCGACACCTGCCCCCAGTGGCACTGCGCATGAGCTCGTTGGTCGAGAGACAGACAGCTTTCCGAAGAAATAGACGTGCCGAAATTAGTCTCAGGAGCTCGTGAAGACCAATCTAGGCCTCACAAGCCACCACCGGTAGCCGTGTTTGAAACAACCACCTGCCGGTGCACTGGCGCATCCTTTAACCGCTGCACCACCGTCCCCGCGATCTATGAATGTAAGTTAGAGAATGGCGAATTCGGAATATACGCCTATGAGCACGTAGGCAGAGCCTAGGCGAAAGAAAGGGAGTACTTGGGGGGAGGGGGAGTTCTAACACTATCGTAATGCACTGTTAAGTCTAAGTTAAGCGTCTTGCATGTTTTTTAGACATGGGAATTAAAAGAAGGTACAAGAAACGACAACCGCGTGCCCTCGTTGGGATCCGAACCAACTACATCTGCATGCAGTGTAAAGTGGCTCTAAAAACTCAACCACGCCGGTGGCTGTGACGCCATTTACTTTCGATGGTACTTAACCATCGAGAGAAAGCTAACCTAAGCCGGACGTAAAGACACATACATACAAATACAACGTAAAGACAAAGACAGCTACTCTTTGCAAATTGGGAAAGATGCTTTGCAAGTAGGGTAGCACCAGGGGGCGGCAAAAGTTAGGTGGGCGTATGAGATTAAGAAGTTTGCGGGGCAGCATCTGACACAAGAGCGGGTTAGCTGAAGAGAAGTGAGAGAAGACTTTGCCCAGTAGTGGACGTAGTCAGACTGATGATAACGATTAGTGGTAGAAACCTGCCTGTGCATTGTAAGAACTCTGAATTTCATCCTGTGCATAGGAAGAGAAAGGTCGTTCGACGATCAAATGATATGTTGGCGAGAGAAATCCTTGAAGTCCCATTCATTTCCTCGGTCGCAAGGAGCACATATGACAGCGATACATCCCTTGGTGTTGTCCAACAAAGCTTAGATTGCTTGATTCAAGATAAAATAATTCGTCTTTTTTACGATTGGTTGTAGGGCTTCAAGGTTTTTAAGTTTCCTGATTCTAGATAAAATCATTCGTCTTTTTTATGATAGGTTTTAGGACATCTAGATTTTTTTACCTCTACTGCAGTAACAATACAGTAACAATATTTAACCATTCAATGTTATTTGTATGTCGTGGTTTTATATGATAAGCCTTTTCTTTTCATTGTAATCAGTCTCTCCGTTTACCTCGTTATCTGTGTGGCTAGGCATCCGCAGTGTTTTGTTCGAAGGTGATAAGGGAATGAAACCACCAGGTGTCAGTTAGAGCTTGTCCCATCTTTTCTTCGTCCTGTGTTTCTGCGCTAAGTATCTTTGTAAAAGGCAATATTAAGCCCAAACTCCCACTTTGCCATGAATATCTCTAGTTGCGTTTCTTTATGTATAGGCAAGATAATGAGGGACGTGGTCGTAAAGAGATTTTGCCCGACAACTCTTTGCGGCCAGTGCGCCATCACTTACTGCTGCCCATGATCTGGTCGATCTCGAGGCCCGTCTTGTGGCCGTAGCTGCCGAGCATGAAAAATATGACCAACGCCGTGCCCAAACAAGTTACCGTGTCAACAACCAGGACATAAACCAGGTCTCTGCATCGCAAAGAAAGAGAAAAAAAAAATAAATTCGAGCCTCCAGCAAACGAATACTAATTTCATGTGAAAGCTCAAAATTTTCTTTTCACTTTTACAATCACTGTACGAATACATACAGCAAGTACTGGCCTCAGACGGCATGCAATGACTTGCGTAACAAACCTTGTTCATTCTTTCGCAAACGCGTAAACAGATCAGCAATGAATTAGAGAACACCAACTTCATCGCAAACTGGTTCTACCGAACCAAATGCTTTATAGACAGTAGCGGTGATGTTGGAAATCACACAGTAGCGACATGGTGGCAGCAAAAAACGAAAACAAAGTTGATGCATAAGAGAGACAGGGAAAACACTATATAAGGTTCACCTAAGACATTTAGTTATGACCACGGCCAGATAGTGTAGAACATAACACACAATAGGGTCCGAGTGACATGCTGCCGAGGCGTCGTGATTGACTGTTTTATTTTTTGTAGTTCCTACCACTGCGTATTTTTCTTGAGTCACCCATATTATGTGCATTTTTCATCTCTTTCTGTCACTATGCCACAGCAACTGACCAAAGCCTTAGTCTCCGTATCCTGCAGTCCTCATGTTTTTAGACTGACATCTCTACAAAGGAATTTCTTCTTGCTTGAAGGTGCTGCAATCGTAACCAGAGTGATACATCATAACTATAGTCGGATACGACTTAAGTCTGCAGTGAAGCTCCACCCACATTCAGCCTCCGCGCACAGAATTCCTCCACGATGAAAAAGTAGTCCGCTGCATAAATGTTTCTGGTTACGTAAACAAGAAGCTTATCACAAGAGAAAAATTGTAAGCTCCAGGATTTTCACAAGTGGGTTGTTTGATATATTCAAGCATTAAAAAACTGATTTTGTTTACAGTTACGGTTGGAAAGCGGAGTATTACAGGATGCCGCGGGCGGCAAAGTGTTAGCAACTGCAGTTTCTTTTTAATGTTGTATCCTACTATAAAAAAATTTGCTAGGGTTTAGCTTTGGTTAAACCTGGTAGGTTGCGTAAGCATCCACAGCGTTCCATTCAGGACAATCACCGGTTGTAGACGATTCGGTTTCGATAGAGGCACGGTGCACCTGTCTAGCAGCGTCTTGGGCGCGCCGCTTAGCAAGGCGCTGTTCGCGTTCTTCATCTGTCTCCGAAGCCCGTTGTCGTTTCCTGGCTTCGTCAAGCCGATGTAGCCTCCCTTCAAGTTTATCAGGCGACATAATGACGGAGCCGGCAAGCAAGCGAACGCATTTTATACACCCCCCCGTTCTCCAGCCTCCTCTCCACACTCCGCAGCTGGCGAGAGCGCGGTGAGGGCAGCGCCTCCACTCGGCAGCGGCGCGGCTGGCGGCGCCCTTCAAGGTCAAACTTGCCTCGCGGCCGCCCCGACGCGACGGGCTGAAACCTGTCGTAATATTGCTTACGCAATAAAACTTCACGTTCTACCAGAGGTCACAGATAAGGTTGTCCGGGCTGCTCTAGATGACCAATAAATGGTAGGAGTGGGCGATGTTACATACGGTGACATGTGGCCCAGCTAGCCCTCCCAGGTAGGTGAAGGAAAGCCCGCAGATGTGGTACCACTGTCACTGTTTACTCACCGCCCCTGGCAAAAGCACAAAGTTAAAGCAACTCGCAATGGCTGTATGAGCATTGAGCATACCGCCGTTACTAACTCACATGATGAAGTTGTTCTGGAAGGAATTGTGGGCGCTGATGAAGCTGATGCCGTAGCCACCGAGACCAATGCCGAATGCGGCGAAGGCCACCACGTCTTGCCACATCTGTGCGAGAGTAAGAAACGAACAGTGGACCAAGTTTTGCACATTCGAATGCTTGCCAGTGCGAGCTTCGATAACTTGGAAGTTTCCACGCCTACAATATTTTGAAGTTAGTACGTATCGATAAATTACCGCATTCTAACGACAATGAAGCTACTTTATCTGAAAACAAACTTTTCTCTGCGGGAAAAGGCGAAAAAATTAAATACAATTGCGGCCATCTCCGGCGATTCAGGATTAAACTGTGACGCGTAGACAGTTTTCTTTGCCCGAATCTCAGAGGTTTGGCTCGTGGAAAACAGCACGTTGTTTAAATTAATCCTTTGTCTTCCACTAAGGCGTCCCAAGACCACGTGTTCATTAGGGAAGTTAAACCGTACATACAACTTATTTTTATCGTGTTTTGTTAAGAAAATTAACAAGTTTTTATCTCTTCTAGCTGAATTTTTCAATTGGATGTGATACTACCTATTTGGGCTAGATGCTCAATCATGGTTACCATGAAATAAGCGCTGAGAACATAAAGACGACGACAAGGATAGACGTTCGAAGTGCCCAGTTCCAGCAGTCTATTATTCACACGAGAAGTCAGTATTCGCCGGTTGCGATATCCATAAGCCCTTGTTTTCGCGAGAGCTCTTTTTATTTATTTATTTATTCAAATACCCTAAAGGCCCTCTGCAAGAGGGTATTACATAGGGGGGGGGGGGTGGGGGGGGGGGGCACACGAAACACACTAATAAGAATATGCGAGAAACAAAATAGTAAGAATAAACAATTTCAGCAAAACATAGCAAGAAAACCACAAATACGCAAACACCAATATTAGAAGTGGATTAAAGTTCGAATAAAGATAAGATAAAAGTGTGAAAATTGAAACACACGGGGGTTCAAGGATAACACAAAAAGAAAAAACTACAATACGATATCGAACAAGATGCACAGGTATTAAATTAGTCCTGAGAAAAAAAACAGCTAACCACAAAAACGCACAGAGACGTCAAATTCTGATATGAGTCCACAGCATTTGATGAAATTGATCGGTGTTAACTTCAGTGGCAATATCTGATGGTAGGTTATTCCAGTCAGCTATGGTTTTGGGGATGAATGATTGTGCATAATGGGTCGAGTGGCATGCTGGGCGTTTGACTTTGCAGGGATGATCACGGCGAGGAAAAATGACAGGGGGTGACTGAAAGAAGTCTTCGCGCAAACGATCATGATGATAAAGTTTGTGAAAGAGAGATAAGCGGGCGTGTTTCCGTCGTAGTGATAGCGGATGCAGTTCGGCACGAATTTTTAAAGGTGAAACACTGGAGTACGGAGAATAATCTGAAAAAATGAAGCGAGCAGCACGGCTTTGCAGGGATTCAATGTTACGTATAATGTAGTCTTGGCTCGGGTCCCAGATGGCACATGCATATTCAATTTTAGGCCTGATTAACGTGATGTACGCGAGTTTCTTTAGATGTGAAGGCGCTTGCTTTAGTCTGTGTTTCATGATTCCGAAAGTACGGTTAGCAGATGCAAGAGTAACGTTGATGTGATGATGCCATGTTAGATCCGATTGCAAGTTGACTCCTAAGTATTTGTACGTGGTAGTAAGTTCGACAACGTTGTTACCTATAAAGTATGAAGTTGGAATACGGGAAGAGGAGTGTGTAAATGACATGCACTTAGTTTTAGTATGATTTAGGGTCATTTGCCAGTCTGAACACCATCTGTTTATTGCGTTGAGGTCTGACTGCAATGCTTGATGGTCAGTGTCAGTAGAAATGGTACGGTAAATTACGCAATCATCGGCGAACAGTCTTACTCTGGACGACATGCAGTTAGGTAAGTCACTAATATAGATTAGAAAAAGCAAAGGGCCAAGCACGCTCCCTTGTGGAACGCCGGACGTGACAGGAATAAAAGGGGAGTTGTGATGATTAATATTTGTGAATTGAGTTCGAAATGACAAGAAATCTTTTATCCATGCAATGACTTGTGCGTCAATGTTAAAATGTTTTAGTTTCAGCAGTAGCCTGTGGTGAGGAACGCGGTCAAAAGCTTTAAAAAAATCTAAGAATATCGCGTCGACTTGGTTGCCAGCGTCAATACATGAAAGCAAGTCATTAGTAAACCCTGCAAGTTGCCCATCGCATGAATATCCCTTGCGAAAGCCGTGCTGGTATTTACTCAGCGTTATCTGTGGAACCCACTGAAGCATCCATGAACATGTGACTAGTCAAAAAGTGCTCGAGAATCGGCGTCCACAGTAAGAAAAAGTGGCTGGTGGTTCAGCATTCCTAAGCACGAAATATTGTGCGAAATCACAGAGGGCACTCAAATTGTGGGGGTAGGCCAAACCCATTGTAGGGTGTCCCAGGTCGGTTCCGAACGTAGGTCAACTCAACTTTCAACCTTTCGGGAGTGCGAGACACACATTTCAGAGATAGGCCAAACCGATTTTTGAAGGTGGGTTAATCCATTTTTGCGAATAGCCCGAGCCTGTGCTTCACCCGTGCGTACCCATATTTCCAGGCAGTTAAATTCGGCCAAGGTCATCCCAAGCGCGAATTCTGGGGGGTCCTAATCATATTTGAGATATATATTCTTGTGACATACGATGTTTCGCCATCCTTATCCTGCAGGGCCATCCCAAAAATTGAGCTTTCTCCATTGCCTTGCACAACAATTCGCTTAGTGAGTGTGGCTGAGGCTTTATTTTATTCGCGTGAATCATCGTCGAAAACACAGGGGTTAGGCTAAAAAAGCTTTTGCATTAAAAATGTGCCGCTCGATACTCAAGCGCGTATCTCTCACCGGCAGGTATGCGAAGGATTCCAGCTTCCAGACGGGCAGCTGTCCGATGCCTCGGAAGGCGCCCTCGCGAAAGACAGTCCCAATGAAGAGCGCAGCCAGCAGGGAACACTTGGCGGCGGCCAGGACGTACAGGGACTGCGCCAGATGATGACATCTTCAGTACAGAAACGTTGTGTAGAAAATGTCACACGCACAAGTGTGCACACGCAAGCCCAAACAAGCAAAATGAAACACATGGGGTGGAGCCAACTGATTATAGCTCGACTGATAACGACCTTGTTCAGCACGAGTCACCTCCCCTGCCTAGTAACGTCTACCACAGGACGCGAGCAAGCGAGAATTTCGATTGACGTTCCTGTCAACTCCTAATTCCCGTGTCGAACTGTCAGAGTGCCATCAATGTGAACCAGTGAGTGGGCGCGGTGGAAACATCGCCCTTCGGGGCAGCGTGATTGCGTGATCGTGCTAGTGGCCGAGTAAATCGGGTGAAAAGTTGCAACACTGGTATCACTCTCGCTTCTTAACCCCAAGCACAAGGCGAAATATCCGGACTCTTATTGTGTACTTGCTCTATGTACCCGTGGAATCCAGCATGCTACACACGCAGCCAATCCCCGCCGAGCTTAGTCCCCCGACCGGCTAACACCCCAGCCTGATCCCAAGAGCCCAGCCCCAACTCACGTGTCGCATCTTGGGCATTCCGTCTCTGACCAGCGCGAAGAGGCCAGCAAAGAGGGCGACCGACATCATCACAGTGTTCGGCCGCAGTCCCCACAGGTCACTCACACCGCTTCCCAGTCCCAGCATTATGTTGCTGCACAACGGTGAGGGAAGTGAAGGTGACAGGAGTGCACTAACACAGGCGCGGAACGCGGTATGTGTGCAACACACCATCCATGACAAAGCAATACCGTCATTTGAGCCGCAATGATTTACGCTTGAAGGCTAGTAGAACTGAAGCCTCCATAGCTCAGTCAAGGCCAAGAAATGTTAAAAGGGTCTTCTCATCATGAGGTTAGAGCTTAAGGGGTTCCACAAACTCCCCCCAGCTTGGCTGAAGAGCAAAATCAGGTAGCTGGAAGTTTTTCATGGAGGCTGCACTAGTTATTACCCTGGCAGTAAAGGCTTGACACAAAGCTTGGTGAGAGATGTCAAGAACTTCTTATTGAGCGAGTTGGTGCATACTGTTGTAGGTACGAATTGCGCACAAAACAGACACACAGGAAGAAACACGAGGGAGACTGAAAGAGCGCTCTTGTCAGTCTCCCTCGTGTTTCTTCCTGTCTGTGTCTTTTGTGCGCAATTCGTACCTACAACAGAGATATGTCAAGTAGAGTAAAACTGTCATTGACCCGTCTGCTGCTGTCCACTACAGCCGACTTTCCCTTTCAAGGCACTCATAGCGACACGACTGCCCTCGTCTAGCCGGCGACTTTGCGCACGCACTTGTAGAAGCCGGCGACGGCTGACTCGGTGCCCGGCACGCAGTTAGCCGACGCGTTGTTGAACTCGTCGATGGGCACGATAGTGACACGGCCGCGGTAGATCAGCGGGTAGCCGTCCTGGACGCCGTGGCCGGAGAAGCGCCGCGCCAGCACCGTGGCCACCGTATCGCATGGCGTCTGCACCGTAGTTGGATAAGGTGATGCGCAACAAAACGCAGGGTTTCAGTGGCAGCGCGATTACCAGTCCATATTTTAGTACGATACTTCACTGCGCCGTCACAGTCATCTTAAGTCGTTCACTGTAGGAGGCAGGCTTGTGCTGATCTCCAGCCCTTTCTTGTGCCAGGTGCGCCCATCTTCCAAAATATGGGCTAAGCTTGTCTCCTGACTTGGCTCCCTGACGCATAGAGTTTATCAAAGTTACCTGAATGAAACAGTCGCGCCGCCGTTAACGCCACTTTCCTATAGAAGACTTCAATCGCCAAGGACATACTGGGAAGACAATTTCTTCGTATTTGGTTAGGCTGTTGTTACAGGAAAAACGTGGATTGCGCGTCGAAATACGCAGTTTCGCTGCAATGCTCTGCTCTGGGCGCGGATGAAATAAATTTAATAGTGCGTTTTGCGCATCCTACGTAAATATAACGAAAGTGAATGTTTGGAGTTAGGTTGGTATGAAAATTCTTACAGCATTTCTTCGGGGTTTCCCGCTAGAAGAGTTGCACTGTGACGGTCGAATACAGATTTTGTGCCTAACGATAACTGACCCAGATACGAACCTCATCATTCCGACACTTCTGCGCCTCTGCACAGTTGATGACCGAAGGCAGCGCCACTTTTCTATCTAGATAACATTGAGGAACTGTATGCCGCGGCACATATTAAACTTTCATCCTCTTTTAGCATTCTGGACATCCACTAGGGAAGTCGCCTACTTATCAAGTTAATTCAGATCCTTCTGTTTTCCTCACCTCCTGTATTTTCTTTATGGCGATCATGTCAGCAAAAAATGACGTCAGCACTCAAAATCAAGCAAAGTTCGTGCCCTTTACGGCTACCTTAAAATGTCATTTTCAACTAAACTCATCACAAGTTGAGGGAACGTATCCCCTCGAGGAACGGAACACAATTTTTAAAGAACACAACCCGGAAGACGCGGTTTAACGGGAACTCCCGCACTTTTGGCCTGTGCAAAAATATTCGGCGCTTGACTGAAAGCGTCGGCACACTACAGGACGCTCATGACCCAATAATGGAAGAATTCATACACGCTGCATACAGGAAGCTGTGCTGTACATGGTTCTCAACAGCAAAGTTTACAGGCAGGAGTGACAGGGCATGCAGCCAGCAGTCACCAACAGTGGCAAAATTCATGCACGGAGCTGACATGGCTGCCTGCTGGACATCATTCATAATGTAAAAGTTTATACCCTGGGGTTACAGGACGATATGGACAAGGCTCATGCAAGCTGGCAGTAGGCAGAGCCGGTAAGCGGGTCAGCTAGATGGTTGTAAAGAATTCTTCCTCCATATACGACTCGCAAAAGAAACGAAAAGCACACGAGGCCAAAGTGAAGGGAAGGAGTGCGTCATTAGTTCCTTTGGCAGATAGAAATATCATTACTGGCAGTGGCGGGCACGTTTCTAGCGCTAGGCAAGATCCTCTGCCGTGTTTTCGTTGACGTCAGTGGAGCGTTTATATATAATCGGGGTGCGTAGGACGGCGGCAGCAGTTGGTGTTGTTAATGGTATTTTAGGGCATTGGAAAATAGCTAGTTTTTATTCTCTTCCTTCTCTGCACCGCCAATTCTCTGATTCCAATGCATTTTAATTCCGAGTCCGCCATTACTATTACTGGCACAATGACTGCAGAATACGCAGGGGGGGGGGGGGGGTAGAGGGGGGGAGGGGGGGAGGGGGCGTACCTACACAATTCTTAAGCCTCAATCAAACTGAAGAACTTGTCATAACATCCCGAAAGAATTCGGCCTAAGGAATCCCCAAAGAACCGAGGTGCATAATGGGGGTTCAACAGCGTGAACACACACAGACCATGAAAGAGACAAGACACTCAAACCAGCTCTGGTTTGTGTCTTGTCTCTTTCTTTGTCTGTGTGTGTTTGCGCTGTTGAACCACCATTACAAATATACTCCAACAGCCCAGTCTGTAGCTCTTCTACAACTAAGGTGCTCCTCTATAACCTCGGGGACAGAGAGATATCCCTGATGTCCGTCAGCTAAAGGTAGGAGCACGTATCTCAATATCTAGCGTGCATGCACGTAAAAATATCTCGGAGCAAGAAGGCGCCAACGTAGCACTGCCCAGTCACTTTGAAGCGCCGTTACTCGATTTCAATTCAAGGTTAACTGCGTGGTGTCAATAATGGCCTATAAGTTTATCGCGCTCTAAGTAAGACAATGAACGCGCATGAAGCTCTCGTGCATTGCCGGAGCTAAAAATTTGGCTGCGGTTTAGCTCTGGTTAACCCTAGTTGAATTGCGAAAGCAATTGAGCACGCTGTCTCTTCCTCGCTTCGTTATTTCGTTGTTGCCTCTGATCGCGCTCTCCATAACGACTAGAATCCACTGAGGTGAAGCGCATTTATATATATATATATATATATATAAGATGCGAAATTGAGAAACGCTTCGTTTATTGGGAGTCGACGTTTCGGACAGAGCCTGTCCTTTTTCAAGTCTTGAAAAAGGACAGGCTCTGTCCGAAACGTCGACTCCCAATAAACGAAGCGTTTCTCAATTTCGCATCTTATTTTAAACTAGCAACCAAGTACGTTTACCTTATTGTGCTATATATATATATATACCCCCGCGAGGCGACACCTCCTTTCCCTCTAGCCCAGCGGAGAACATCTGGTGGAACGAGCGGCGGCGTCGACGGCGGCGCCATCTGTTCGAGCGTGGCTGCGGCGTTGCTAGGCAACGGCGGCTCAAGGTCGTTCGTGGGCCACGGCATACGGCCGAAGTGCGACCACGCGACGAGCCAAGCTGGCTGGCGCAGTGTTGCTTTCGCAACAAAAGTTAATGCACATGCAGTGCGTGCCCCTAGATGGCGCTCACGTATGCGGCCGAGGGCGCGTAGCAGCTGCTGTTGTCCGCCGCCCACGTGGCCTGCTCGCAGCTGGTCCAGGGGGCCGAGCTCTCCACCCAGCGTAGCAGGTAGATGAGGGCGTGCGACACGACGCTGTACTGCGGCAGGTTGGCCATCACCGCGAAGTAGGCCATCGAGTAGCTCAGTCCTGAGGCGGAGCACGGGGCGAAGGCAAGCGAGGCGCGTCTTTTCTGTTTTTTTTTTTATCGAGGAACAGCTCAGAGCGCCCAAGCCTCGGCAAGGAAGGAAATGGAGCATGCGTTCACATTTTCAAATTTCAAATTTCAAATTTTCTTTATTTCAGCATCGTTTACATTGATACTAGAGTGCCATAGACTAAAAGCCACTCAAACGTCTTGACGAGGCCCACGAGCCCATACACTTGACATAGGCTGACACAGCAGGAAATCGTATACAGTGCAGGAATTTACACACACTGCCCGCATGCAAGCAGGAAAACAAAATTGAAACCAAAAAGAAGGAAATACAAATTAACAAAGAGAAATCAACTTACACAATGCTATTGCCACGTATCATTGTAGTGTCCGCTCGTTCGCGCAAGGCCGCAGGAAAGGGGTGTTATCATTTTTGTTCGTGACGCGAGAAACGACCGGACTAATCTCGATTGATCACAGCCATGAAGAGCTGCATCTACGTGTTTCCAGATTACTCTAGATGATCTCGACCTGTTATCTCGACGTTTCCTTGCCGGCTTTAAATTGAACGATGCCGCGAGCAGCGGGCATTCGTAGTTCTACGACTGACGAGCACGCTTGTTGCTTACGCCGCCGCCGAGTGATTCAGTTCTTTTGCGGGCGCAAGTCAGCCCTAATAAAGAGCTTCGTTTCCAAGTCTTGCTGGTGTCTTCCTGACCGCTGGACTGCCGTCACTACAACGTGACACTATTTAAATAACTGGGAAGCAGAAAATGAAGCATTTGGTTTGGTTTGGTTTGGTTTATGGGGTTTAACGTCCCAAAGCGACTAAGGCCATGAGAGACGCCGTAGTGGAGGGCTCCGGAAATTTCGACTACCTGGGGTTCTTTAACGTGCACTGACACCGCACAGTACACGGGCCTCTAGAATTTCTCCTCCAAAGATATTCCAGCCGCCGCGGCCGGGATCGAACCCGCGTCCTTTGGGTCAGCAGCCGAGCACCATAGCCACTGAGCCACCGCGGCGATGAAGCATTTGCTTTCCGTAGTTAGTGCGAGTGCGTGGAACTTCCCACTCTTGTGACGTGCGAGTGTCGCGCACTTTTCTTCTTTTTGTGAGACGGGAAACAGTATTAAAAAAATTGTTATTGTACTTTATGGCCATTTTATAGCGCTTAAGAAGGGTCATTTTATGAAGGTGACGTATTGAGAGTAAATTGAGGTCTTTAAAAAGGGGTTCTGTTGCAAAGGACCTCTGATCCTTTCGAATTTCAGGCGATGAAATTGTTTCGCTCACAGACTAGTGTCTTCTTAAAGTTATGAAAGAGGAAAAGAAAAAGAGGACCTTAAATGTTATCCGGTCTGCTGGTTTTCTGATGGCCAGAAAAAAAAATCGAAACGAATAGAGTGTTAAGTAAGCCGGATCTTTAGTCTAAAAGAAGGTGATAAACTCGGTTTCCTAGAATTGCTTTTCCAAAATCTCGTTTGGTTGTGCTGTGAAAAAAAAGCAACAGATGATCCATCGGAGACTCTCTTTTAAGTCTTTAAGGTTAAGTTGCTCGACCTTTCTAAAAATGTCAATGCAACGCCGATAAACCACCTGAAGACTGTTTACGGAGTCCTAAAAATCTTTGTATGGGGCTCGCCTGCAATAGGAACAAAAGGAGTGCTACCGTTTAATGACGCAATCATACGTCAGTTTATGATAGCGGCAACCTCCACGATGCTCCTTCTTGGCAGGAATTTCATGGCTTAGCCGCCAACTGCGCATAACGTGTACGGTTATTGAAGTTCTGAATAACAATGCACCAACTTAAAATTATCAGTTGCTTGCTAGGGATCAGACAGTCGCTATTTGGACACCCCTACCTAGGGTGTTTTTCAATATGAATATTCATCGTCAAGGTTACTTCATCGCCATCACCCGCCGCTGTTGCACAGCGGTTACGGCGTTCTGCTAATAAGCGCAATGTCGAGGGTTCAAAATAGACCGTGGCGACCGCATTTCCATCCCGGTGAGATGAAAAAGTTCTTGTGGGCTATTATTTTAGAGTTTCCTTAAAACTCCTGAAATAAGCGACGGGAAGCATGCTAGTACTGTATGGTGTGCCACACGGAAAACAGCAAGCGCTATGCGCGTGAAAACTTAAGCGGTCAACTCTCTCGCCCAAGCGTATGGCAACTGTTTCATAGTTAATTGTTTCGGGAATATATTTTCGACATGCAAACCATGATTCGTAAGGTACACCGCACGTGGCCATACTAGAGGAAAAAATATGGCACATTCAGTGATGTCGGTTCGCGGTTTTCGGTGCTTTAACACGCAACGCACACCCAGCGAATTCGATGGAAGCAACACTTGCACTCATTGCGTTTCTCTCTACTTCATCCACCGGAAACTAATAGGTGACTGCAAGTGACACTCAATCACGAAGCTTCTCACTCGAAAATCAGAGAACGATCGCACCTACTGACGCCTCCCTTACTAACAATGTCTCTCAGATCGCAACCTTTCCATTAGGAGCAACGCGGACGCTACGTTCACTGCTCATCCGCAATGCGGCGCGCTCCGACGTTCTGCCTTGCTGTTCCATGCTGCCGTAGCATACATATACAGAAATACTATGTTGTGGTGGGAGCCACCGCTACCTTCCCCCGGCCCTCAGCCAGCGAGTAGGTTTATTCAGCTGTCCCACCACGCTGTGCTGGGCTTCTTACACTTTCCGTGGTGGATCGGAACCGCTTGGCCTGCCTGAGCCTTACTGAGCACAAAAGTTAGCAAGCGAAGATGAGCACTACAGAGGGATACGAAAGGGTTTGATCCGTTATTTTCGACCGATATGACAGTCATTACATAGAAGCTGTGATGCAAGTCCATTCGCACGGAATAGTCCATTCGCACGGAGTGATAGTCCATTAGACTATCACTCTTTACGGTCGCAAAGCGACCAAAATTGCAATATAGTTAGCTGTATCTTGCCCGTTATCATCTACAGGGGAGAAACGTGGAGGCTAACGAAAAGGGCTCAGCTTAAGTTAAGGAAACACAGCGAGATATGGAAAGAAACATGATAGGTGTACCGTTATGAGAGCGTAAATGAGCAGGGTGGGCGATGGAATATACGCGGATTAATGACATCCTGGTCGAAACCAAGGGGAAGAAATGGGCTTGGGCAGGACATGCATGCGAAGGCAAGATAACCACTGGTCCTTCAGGGTAACGGAGTGGATTCCAAGAGAATGCAAGCGTAGCAGGGGGCGGCAGAGAGTTAGGCAGGCGGATGAGATTAAGAAGTTTGCTGGGATACGGTGGCCGCAGCTGGCAGTGGATAGGGTTAATTGGAGAGAGAAGGGAGAGGCCTTTGCCCTGCAGTGGGTGTAGTCAGGCTGATGATGATTATGAAGCTGTCCTAAGGCGACATTCGTAAACCAAATAGAAATTCGGTTAACTTTTGCGCATCAGGTAACTTGACATAGGTCTCTACTTTTGTTCCAAAAACAATATGTGTACTGGTACTTACAAGGCAAATTACGAAATAAATGTTTGGGAGTGCGGGAGTGTGCTCATAGGTTTGAAATTTCTGATGGCAAGGAAAGATAGGATGTTGCACAGCAACCACCTGGCTCGCGATTTCCTTGTTAACGGAAGCGCGCACTCACCTCGGAAGAGTGGGCAGCAGTTGAAGATGCCGCGGTTGCCGCTTTTCGTGAACTGGGAGACAACGGACTCCACGTAGAGCACAGGGTAGCAGATGAACGCAGTCACAATAATGTAGCTCACGATGAAAGTCCCTGCACAGACGGGACACTCAGCATTGTCAGAACTTTAGATGAAAAGCACCGAACAAAGTTCGGACTATGTAACCTTTCGAAGTTGCATTGCTGTGAAAAAAAAAACATGATTGCACGGACGCACATGGCAAAAATACGAATACGAGGAAGGGAAGCGCGAAAGAAGAAGTTAACACAAATATGTAGACAGTAACGGATTAGGCATGTTTATGAATAACTGATTGTCTGCTACGGAGAAATCAATTACGCAACCAAACAGCAGTTTCTTGAGTGGCTTATGCAAGCTACCAAACGTAATGAATTTACCCCAGCCTCATGCACTACTAAGGGAAGGCTCGGGCGGGATTGAAATATTTAGCGAGTGTGGTAAACCCTGTTCAGCGCTTTGCTCTGGGCACACGAAGCTGATAAAATGGGCCCACCGTACGCGACTTCGCCCACGCCTTGTAGAAATCATCTCGCCACCTTATTTATTTTTCCTGGTGTGCACCGACAGAGTGATTACAGAACACCCCCTTTACTTGGAGCTCCTTATTTCCATAGCTAAAAAAGTACGAAGTCCTGCAGGGTTCCCAAGAAGAAGGCACTACAGAAAATAAATATATGGTCGTGCCTATCCGAGGTTCATAGAAGGTTTCACATCGCCTCAAATTGGTAGCGAGCTAGTGAGACGTCGACGCAAGCCTCATGGGCGCCTCGAATATGAGTGGATTTCGGCAAGCAAATCCGAGCCCCTGTGTGCTGATGCTAGCGATTGGCCTCACGCCAATTGAAACGTGAAAATGCACATATGAGAGAATGCGCGTTGTCTACTAAATTTTGCTTTCTTGAGGACGCGCTTCCATAATTATCAGGGCACCGTTAATACCACACTAAAGGAGCTAAAGTTAGGGGGGAGGATGAGATTGAGAAATTTTCTGGGATACGGTGGTCGCAGGTGGCAAACGACAGTGTTAATTGCAGAGACGTGGTAGAGGCCTTTGCCATGGAGTGGGCGTAGTCAGGCTGGTGATGTATGATGTGTGTGTGTGAACTTTCATGGTGGAGTAACGAGGAGCTTGTTTATCGACTCTCCAGAACATTGCCAGGTCGAAGGGCATCACCATATCGCAACAACGTTGTATGCGCTACGGTAGCTCCGTATTCCCGGACTCACCGATCCCGTACCGCAGTACCAGGAGCGGGCACCAGAGCAGGCTCCTCAGGTTCATGGAGATGGCAGCCAGGGCCGCGTACTGCTGCGTTTTGTTGGACCACGTCTCCCGCTGCCGTGCCATCTCGTCCGCTCAGCAAGCAGAGTTTGCTGGAGAGCGAGAAATGGACGTTACTGCGAGCCAGACCTGAACAGGAGGCTATTCCGGGGCGACATCGCTTCATGCATCAAGCTGTTCTCATCCTCTTCAGCGCGCGCTGAAGCTGCTGATGGTGACAGTGATATCTGCGTTCGTCTGGATTAGGCACATTCGCTTTCAAGAGTAGTATCATGCCCTGTACGAGTGTGTAGGTGTTATTATTTAGGCATACTCCATGCGTGCTTTTACAGCTACATCGCGAGGCTGCATTCAGTCCGCCCCCCCTCCCTCTCCGACGCGAACACGCTCCGATGCACGCGAAATGCAAAAGCTGCCAAAGCGACGACAGCCTTCGCTGTAGAACTCCTTATTGATATCTTTAGTTCAGGGGGGAGGAGGAGGGGGGGGTTGTTTCTCAAATACGGCAGTCCAAAGGCGCTTGCTGCTGGGTAGACACTCTTCACCAGCTGAAGAGGGGCCCGAGCTGGCCAGTACCGCCTCGCACTGCTTGAGGCTCCTCCTGTTTTCCTCAATGTCTGAGTTTGGTTTGCTAGATGCCAAGACTGCGTGGTAGAGGTGCGGAACCTTTCCGCCTTGCGGGCTTAACCTGCCGTATCCTTCTGGCGAAATTTCATGATATCTTGGCAAGTTGTGGTAGGTACGAACGGCTGCGCACAAGAAAGTCAAAGAAATCGCAGAACGCAAAAATTCGGACTGACCAAATGCAAGGGGCACAAGACGAAATCGCACTAGCAATCAAAAATCTAAACTGAAATGGAATGTAAACAACAATATTTTGTGACTTCCAACCTGCGTGCAGAGCCTTCCGGGAAAGAGAAATTAGCAGGGAAGCCTGCTGGATTATGCAAATGAACAAGGGCATCCCTAGAACACACAAAAACTTGTAGACATCCGCACAGACAAGCTTGGGAGGGAACGAGGTCACAGACTACGCCACTAGAGGCTACACGCACCGAGCGGTCCTGGAAAGGTCTCCCGCAATTATCCACGCCAAGCACATACGGGGAAATGATTGCATACTTTCAAGTAGAAAAACTACCACCGCCCAAGAAAACGCTCCACAAGGCACAGACAGCAGGCTGAAGGGGCTATAGCAGAGAGGTGCAAAGATATGAGGGTAGGAAACTGTTTCGAGGTCTACGAAACTATTTCGCGAGCTTGTCGCATTCATAACCAGTCGAATCCTGTATTCGGCACCGTACCTCCACCTGCGCAAATGCGATGAGAACGCTTTCGAAGTGATTCTCCGAAAAATCTATAAGAGAGCTTTCGACCTCCCAATTGCAACATCTAGCCAACGTCTCCTCGGCCTGGGGATGACGAACACCTTTGGGGTTCCATCGGTGCCAACCGTAAGCCTGCCACCGCAGCCCGACCCCGCGCCGAGCTCATCACAGTTGGCATCCAGCTTCCCCCTGGAACCCTCACCCCCCAGCTACCTCTCTACGACGTACTCGCCGCAGTCGCCTCCGCTGCACAGCTTTCCTCGAAGACCAGTGCCGACATCACCCTTCAGGCCAGGCCAGCCCAAAGCCTTGTGTTTCTAAAGAGACATTCTCCTCTCACCGCCCACCTCCTACTCTCTGTCACGCATCTTCAGCTTCATGGTAAGCCTGTCACCATCAAAACTTACACCCCCCATCCTCCCATCTCATGCCTCGGCGTCATCCATAACGTCGGGGGCCACTTCACTCCTGATGACCTCATGCATGACCTGGAATCTTTCAAAACAGATATTCTCGCTGCTCGCATGATGGGATCCACTCAATCAGTGCTCATAACGTTCGCTGGTACCATCATCCCCCACTTTGTTTATTTCAAACGCATTGCCTTCCGGTGCCGTCCTCATAAACCTAAGCCTCCCACCTGCACCCGTTGTCTCACTCTAGGCCATCGCGCCCACCAATGCCCCCAGCACAGCGTTCCGGCCAAGTGCCGTCGCTGTGCTGCTCCTCTACCCGCTGACCCTTCCGCTCAGGTGCGTGCCCAGCCCTGGTGCGTTCATTGCCAGGTGAACACCCACCCCTCCCTCGACCCCACTTGCCCCTTCATCCTTGCTAAGCAACGCGAGTGTGCTAAAGCTGCATACCTCCGACGCCTAGCTTTGCGCCGGGCCACTCAACCCACCACCCCTTCCTCCTCCCCCGCCTCCTCCTCCTCCTCTAATCATGAATCTCCATCATCTCCGATCACGTCACCACCAGGCTCCTACGCCGCCATAGTTAACGGATCCTCGGTGCCAGCGTCCCTCTCTTCCACTACACCACCCTCTCCATCCTTGACTGACGAGAACCGCTCCTTCGACCTCCGGCTCGCAATGCTGGAACGCCAGCAGCGAGAGCAGCAGCGCATTTCCCACGATCTACAACAGCAGATACATGCCTTGACTCAAACCCTCCAGACAACCATCTCCTCTCTTACCTCCCAGCTTAGCAAACTAAATGAGCACCTTTCCACGTTCACCACTCCTTCCTCCAGCGCCCAGGTCGCCCCTTTGGCTGACCTTGTAGAAACCACCACACAGGCACATCACACTCGCTTGGTTCAGCTGGAAACTTCGGTTCTCCAGATCCTTACCACCCTCCAAGCACAATCAAAGCAATTGGAATCCTCCGCATCTATGCTCCAATCCGTCCATGAGTCACTGCCCCCGGCAAAAAAGAAGGAACGCGTACCATCGCGTTCCTCTCCACTATCATAATGGCGTTTGGCGAGGACCTCGAGATTGTGCAGTGGAACTGCCGAAATCTTTGCCACAATAAGACCCCCCTCCACCAGTATCTACTCACCCGCCCCTCCCTACCTCATTTTCTCCTTCTCCAGGAGACCCGGACGGCCCGCAACGTCCCAGGCTACCGCGCCTACCATGCCACTACGGCCACACCACTTGCGTCTATTTATGTACGCAGTGACGTGCTCGTAGAGCAAATTGACATCCCCTCCACCCTCCTTAAATATTTAGTTGGTGTGGTTTATTACCACCCTTCTTCCCGCATCTCACTCGTCCTTTTGTCTTTTTACAACCCCCCTGTCACTTCCTCTTCATTCTCTGCTCTGGGCAAATTCCTTCACTCCCTTTCTTCTACCTCCCATCTCCTCTTTGGTGGTGACTTTAATGCCCCTCACACACTCTGGGGCTACCCACAAACCCTCAAACCCGGCCGCCTCCTCCATTGTCTGGCCCAGGAACGCCACCTCACCCTTCTTAATACTCCTGGCTCTCCTACTCGAGCGGGCACTGCCTCACAACGCCCTACGACACCCGACCTCACTTTCTCTCGGGGTTCACTTTCCTTTCACTGGCAGGTGACAGCCGAAACTCTTCTAAGTGACCACTTCCTCATCCATATCACCACCTCTCTCTCCCACATCCCTCGCTGTCATCCGATTATTCACACTGACTGGCATGCTTTTCGCACTAATCTCGCCTCCGACTCCTTTCAATCCTACGACGACTAGACCTCGCGCATCTCTGCAGCGCTCACGTCCAGTAGCCGTCGCGTTCGCTCTCGTTACCCAAGCCAAGACCCAGATCCTCACCTTCTCCGTTTATGGTGTCGCCGTAAACGTCTTCAACGCTCCTTTCGCTCCCAACCACACAATGCCCAACTTTCCTCCCGGATCACTGCTTTGCGGGCCGAGATCGTCGCCCACTGCGCCTCCCTCGAGCACTCTCGTTGGAGTGCTCTTTGTGATGGCCTTGATTCTGCATTGCACTCGCGATCCGCATGGTCTCTCTTTAAATCCCTCCTTGGCACTAAGCCTGCCCTTGCTCCCACTCTAGCTAAAGCCCTCACTCAGGGGACTCCCTCCGAAGTTTTTGATCAACTCGCCTCTCTCTACCTCCCGCCCCCTCTGGCACCCTCCTACCCGGTGTACTCGGGTGGACCTAACCCCGATCTGGACCAATGCTTCACTCTCCGGGAGCTCGAATCTGCTCTGGCTGCTAATTCTACACGCTCGGCTCCCGGTGAGGATGCCATTACATACACCACACTTCGCAACCTTCCTGACTGCGCCAAAGAATTCCTCCTTCAAACCTACAATGATGCCTGAGAGAGCGGCTGCTTGCCGAGCTCCTGGACGTCCTCCCTTATTTCTATGATTCCAAAACCGGGCAAACCTCCCTCTCTCTCTAACCTCCGCCCAATCTCCCTGACGTCGTGCGTTGGTAAGACCCTTGAGCGAATGGCTCTGACTCGCCTCTCTGATTTTCTTGAGGCACGGGAGTTCTTCCCCCATTCTCTCATTGGCTTCCGACGCCGCGTCTGTGCACAGGACATGTTTCTGATTCTCCAGCAGACGTTCCTGTCTCCTACACCTACTCAAATTTACGCACTTGTGACTGTCGATGCTCGCAAGGCCTTTGACGGTGTTTGCCACGATCACATCCTTTCTCAACTCGCCTCTTTGGATTGTGGCTCCCGCATGTACTCCTATATCCGCTCATTCCTCTCTAAACGTGTGGCTCGCTTTCGAGTAGATACCCACTTGTCTAACCCACACCACCTCACCCGTGGCACTCCTCAAGGTGCTGTTCTCTCTCCTACCCTTTTCAATCTCGCTATGGCCCCTCTCGCCTCCCAGCTAGCTGAAATTCCCGACCTGCATCATATATTTTACGCAGATGACATCACTCTCTGGTGTTCATCTGGCTCTCCCGGTCACGTACAGGACACCCTGCAACGTGGCCTAGACCTCATCGACTCCTTTCTCACCACCGCTGGCCTCTCTCCTGCTCCTGAGAAATCCGAGCTTCTCCTTCTCAACCATTCCTCCTACCAGCGCTCACACAACCACTTCGTCTCTCTCCACCTTTCTGGCTCTCCCATTCCTGTCGTCACACAGTGCAAAGTTCTTGGCTTCCCTTTGCATGCGGCTAAGAATGTGCAATCCCTTCACCACGCTGTCACCACCTGCCACTCTGTAACTCACCTCCTGCGGCGCGTGGTCACTCGACGCTCAGGTCTCCACGAGGCTCACGCGTGCCGAGTTGCCCACGCGCTGGCCCTCAACAAGGTCTTGTACTTTGCACCCTACGCTTCCTTCACTCAGACTCAACTTAACGCTCTCGAGACTGCCCTTGTGGGCCTCTACAAGGCAGCTCTCAACGTCCCTATCACTACCTCTACCACTAAGCTCTTTGCCACAGGCCTCTTCCATCCTCTTCGTTCTCTTCTCAGTCTCCATCGTGACTCGCAGCTTGCCCGGCTTTCCCTTACCCGTCAGGGTCAGTGGTTATTGACTCAAGCGGGTATCTCGCCCATTCCAATCTCCCCGTTTACCTCTCCTATTCCCACCCCCGCCCCCAATCTTCGTATCCTTCCCCTCCCGACCAACATGTCCCCCGTCCTGCACGCCGGACGTCGCCATGCTGCCGCACAGCACCATTCCCCTCTCTTTGATACCCAGGGTGTAGCTTACACGGATGCCTCCTTCGTGGCTCCTCGAGGTTCCTGCGGCTACGCCCTGTACCATCCACACCTCCCTGCTCCTGAAACCCACACCAGCAGGCCGTATCTACACCCTCCAGACGCATTGTCCCTCGAGGTCCTCGCCATTGCGCATGCCCTCCAGTCATTTTCCCTCCTTCCCTCTCTCCAAGAGTACACAGTCTATTCGGACTCACAAGCCGCTATACACCACATACAGAAACGCACCTTGACCCCTTCTCTCCAACAGGAGGTCGAACGAGCGGTCTCCGCACTGCAGCCTTCCATCGTTTTCCTCCGCTGGGTCCCTGGGCATTCAGGGATTGACGGCAATGAGCTGGCCCATCAGCTCGCCCGCGACACACTTTTCCGGGCACCGTTGATCCCCTGGCCGAAGCCCTCGGAGGACGGTGGGAGACTCACCCTTCGCCGCACCATAAAAGAGGTCTACCTTGAGCTCCGCCTCGACAAACGCCTTTACCCTCCCCCTCATCCATCACTCACGGTGCCGGAGTCTCGCCTTCTTCGGCACATTCAGATGAATGCAGTTATCACCCCGTCCCGCCTCTTCCTCTATCGCTATCGATCGGACCCTTCCTGTCCCAACTGCCCCTGTATCTATGCGGACCTGGCCCATTGCCTCTTCTATTGCCCGGCTGCTCAGCAGTCGGGTTCCTTCCCCCCACCCTCTCTATCCATCACCACCTGGCTCGACTGGCTTGGCGCTGAAGGGGAAGAAGAACAGCGGCTTCTGGTCGCCCAGGCGGTCGAAATGCTCGGCCTGCAAATTATGGTCGATTAAAAGTCTTTACTACTACTGGGGAGCTGCGCGAGGCTCATCTCAGCAATCAATACTTGCGGTTAAGCAAAACACGTGCGGGTAGCCGCCTACTGACCCGCCTCCACATCAATTACACAACCCAAGAGGAGAAGCGGGTATCCATGCCCGAGGCCTGGCGCTTCGCACTAAAGGTTCGCCCCCTCCCCAATAACATGACAAAAGACGCCCATGATGGCCGCCGCCTCGCGCGAGCGGAGGCCATTTCCAAGCAGTACGGTGCTCGACCAGGGGTATTTTACACGGACTCGGCAGGTCCACACCATGGGGGTTGGTACACGGCTGCCGTTGTCCACCAAAACAACCCAGTTCAGGGCCTCACCTTCCGTGCCCCCAACATTACATTCGCGGAGGAAGTTGCTATCGCACTTGCAGCTGCGGATCCAGCGTCCCGAGTCATTATCACCGACTCAAGAGAAGCTTGCCGCAATTTTCAACAGGGCCAAATTCCAGATCGTGCTTTCCAAATTTTACACAGATGTGAGTACCGGGATTTCCCAACCCGGCGCACCATCATCTGGGCCCCAGCACATGCGGGGATAGAGGGAAATAAGGTAGCGGACACTACCGCCCGCGCGCTTAACCACCGGGCATCGCCTCTCTCGCCGCCTGATCCGGCTACTGATTTTAATCCGGTTATTACTTTTCGGGAGATCTCTCTCCTGTATCAAAACACTCACGGCCGATACCCACCCCCCTGTAAAGGCCTCAATAAGGCAGAGGAGCGTTGGCTACTTCGCCTCTACACCAACACGGTACTGTGCCCGGCAGTGCTCAAACATTTCAATTCGGCCTTTATGGGCCGAATTGAAATGCTTAAGCACTGCCGGCCTTTACGGGCCGGGTCCACACTGTGGGGAAGCGTTTGCGGACACGTATCACATGGTGTGGGCATGCCCTGCAAATCCTGCTTTCTCACCCCACCCCCACCCCACCCGAGAGGACTGGGAGGCTGCCCTGCTCGGCTGCTGAACTCTCCAGGACCAACGAGCCCTGGTGACCAGAGCCCGGGCCGCCGCGGAGGCCACAGGGGTCCCTGACTAGGGATCCCTCCTAGTGATTGTGAGGGCCGGGCCCTTCAGGCACGGACCAAGCAATACCTCTCTTGTATATAGTATAAATAAATGTTTTACACCACCACCACCTTGTCGCAGCCGTGGGAGGCGTTACGAGTGAAGGGAAAGGGATGTTCTCTCGCATTAGTGGTACAAAATTCCTGTTTGTCTTTATATATACATTAAAGTCCCCACCCACCCTGCTACCCTGGCAGGTGGCAGGTAATAGTTGATCGCGAGAGTTCGCTCATCGTTGTCGGCGCTAACGCACGCAGCCCACATCTCTCTCTCATCACTCCACGTACCTATGAGTGCGATTCAGGCGTCCACTGACCAAGGGAGCCAGTTATGCGCGCTTCCTTTCCATAAAATGAGCGGAGTGTAAAACGTCGTCAACGCCAACGCCAATGAACACAATTAACACCGACGGCCCATGGCTTTAGCGTCACATTTCTACCACAACGTTCTCAACGCCTGCAGCCCACATCTCTCTCATCATCCCACATACCTATAAGCGCGATTCAAGCATCCACTGACCAAGGGAGCATATTATGCGCACTTCCTTTCCTTAAAATGATCGTAGTGTAAAAGGTTGTCAACGCCAGCGCCAACGAACACAATGAACGCCGACGGCCTATGGCTTCAGCGCTGCGTTTCTGGCACAATGTTGTCAATGCCTGCAGCTCACATCTCTCTCTCATCACCCTACGTACCTATAGGCGCGATTCAGGCGTCCACTGACCCAGGGAGCCAGCTGTGCTCAGTTCCTTTCCTTAAAATGATTGGAGTGTAAAACTTTTCAACGCCAGCGCCAATGAACACAATGAACGCCGACAGCCAATGGCTTCAGCACCGCGTTTCTGGCACAACGTCGCCAGCGTCTGCCGCACACATCTCTCTCTCATCACCCTACGTACCTATAAGCGCGATTCAGGCGTCCACTGACCCAGGGGGGCGTATTATGCGCACTTCCTTTCCTTAAAATGATCGGAGTGCGAAAGTTGCCAACGCCAGCGCCAATGAACACAATGAACGCCGACGGCCTATGGCTTAAGTGCCACGTTTCTGGCATAACATTGTCAATGCCTGCAGCCGACATTTGTCTCTCATCCCCACACGTATTAAGGCGGAAGCCTTTAATGCCTCATACAGTCGTTAGCAGACGCGTCGGCAGCCGTGTCGACGGAGGCGTTGGCAGATTTGCCCACCTTTCGGCGTCGGCTCTCTAAAGGGCTGCAAGCCTAATTTCCTTTCCTCAAATAGCGTCGCGTTCAAAGGGCAAGGCATCGCGCCGAACGGGTGGTGGCGTTCCTCCCTTCCTTTACGGTGCGGTTCGGGTGTCCACCGAGATGACAGAGAATTACTGCGTAATTTCCTTTGGGTTTCATAAATAAAATAAAAGGAATAAAGTCAAGAAAAGGGGAAATAAAAATAATAAAATAAAGAAAAATAAAACCAAAATAAAAATAATATCAAAATAAAAATAAAAACAATAAACATAAGAAAAGAAGCAAAAACAAAAAATATGGAAAATAACAAAGTAAATAAAAATTACCGACGATTACGTTACTTCCTAATGCGAAATTTAAGCGCAGCAAATAAGCTGTTTTACCTTTTCGATAGATTGAGGCCAATTCGGCTGTACGCCTTGCTGGACGGTAAATTTATTTTTTGAGGAAAGGAAATGTATCTCTCTCGCATATCTGGGTGGACACCTGCACCTCGCCGTAAGGGAAAGGGGGAAGATGGGAGTGAACGAAGACGCCGTATTAGCTAGACGCGCCTTTGTTCATTCCAAACCATTCAGCTGGCATTACGGAGTGGCTAGCGTGCTCGTATCGCACTCCGGAGACCCTGGTTCGATTCCCCAACTCGACCAATTTCGTTCTCGGTTTTATTGGTTTATGCGGTCTAACTAGAAAGGTTAATTAGGCTATTTCATATTTATATTATTGTATTTCTATCCATCGTGTTCTGTCATTAACCTGTCAATTGTTGGATCTGTCTAGGATGTTCGACACAACGTATATGAAACGAGCAACGTCTTACTGAGTGGGGAAGTGCGTGGTGGTGGAGGGAACGCGGCTTCGTACTTATCTATTTTTTTCAGCAGCGTCTCCTTCCGCGGACGCTGTTGTCGCTGCGGCGCGCGTCTTTCTTTTCTTTTCTTCTGACCTCTTCATTCTCCTCTATATTAATTAGGCTAATTGATTACTTAAGCAATTAACTAAACTCAGTCCAACTTAGTTGCAGCATCACTATACGATCCCTTTGATTGGTTGCATGGTTACTAGCCAAAGTACAATTGGCCCCATTTGAAATTCGCGCACTGTGACGTCACGAGCATTTCGACCAATTGAAAAGCGTGACATTGGGGGCGGAGCTGGTTACGAGGCCGACGCCGACGACGACGCGAAACCCAGGAACGGACGCCAAAGAGCTGCGTTCTAAAAACAAACAGTGCGCCAGGAAACGCTTTCGCCTTGCAGCACTTTAGACAGCCAAAGTTTTTTACATATAGGCGCGATGCAGGCGTCACTGACCCAGGGAACCATTTATGCGTACTATGGCTTCAGTGCCTATGGCGTTTGTGGCACAGCTTTGTCATCACCAATGCACATCTGCCACTACCGCCACTCGCCGCGATGGCTCAGTGGTTAACGCGCTCGTCTACTGAGCCGAAGTACTCGGGTTCGAAGCCGACCGTGTTTCGATGGAGACGGAACGCAAATGGCGGCCGTGTGCTGTGCGATGTCAGCCCGTTAAAGGGCAACTGCAGCACTTTTTATTGCTAAAGCAATACTGCTTGCACTTTTCTGCCATCGATGGAGGTTCATCCTTCGCTCCCGCGCAGGTGCGGCGCGCTACCACGTGGCCGCGTGAGTCACGACAAGAGGAGAGCTGGGGACCCAACTCGTCTCATCGATGGAGGCTCATCGTTCGCTCCGGCACAGGTGCGGCGCGCTACCACGTGGCCGCGTGACGTCACGACAAGAGGAGAGCTCGGGGCCCAACTCGTCACATCGATGGAGGCTCATCCTTCGCTCCGGCGCAGGTGCGGCGCGCTACCACGTGACCGCGTGAAGGTAACGACAAGAGGAGAGCTGGGGGCCCAACTCGTCTCATCGACGGAGGCTCATCCTTCGCTCCGGCGCAGCTGCCGAGTGAGGGCGCTCTCTAGACTGGGATAAAACGGGGCTGCAGCTGTGCTCCTCGCAGTGCTGTGCTATGTCGGAGGATGCGTGCAAGGCGAGGCTGGAACGGTGTGCCGCGCCCAAGCGACGGCGGCGTGCCGAAGAAACAGACGAAGAAAGGGAACAACGGTTGGCGAAGCAACGTGCGTATGCTGCAGAATGGCGAGCACGCCGGCTTGCTGCGGGTGCACCTACAAGTTCAGAGTCAAGTTTAAACGAGAGTAGTTTCATGGACGCTCTTAATACCGAAGAAGAATCTATGAGTAGTGCGGAGCGATATAATCACGAGAAGAAAACGCCCTGCGGAAGAAACGCCGGAACAGAAAGAAGAGCGGCTTGCTAAATTGGCTGAAGGCTTAGCTTGGTTAAGCCTGGCTGATTGCGAAAGCAATAACACCTGGCTGCGCTTGGTTCTGCTGGTGGTTGGTTTGACAGCGGCTGCATGGCGTTGTCGACGCAGTCCAACTGCTCATCCTGAGGTGCTTCGGTTGGCCCGCCAAGAGCTGTTGTACACTCAAGGTGCCCCTGCGTTTACATCTTCCGCCGGGGCTACGTCCCAACCAGGTGGCAGGAATTTCAGTGCGTTTTTTAGCCATTTCAGGGGTATTGCTCAGTCGGTCATTCTAGTTGATCGCAATGTCGTTTCCGCAGCCCCATTTTTAGCAGGCTTGCCGCAGGTTTCAACTGAACTCCATGACGGCCTTATGGCTGTGCCAACAACAGTTGAAATCAAGGAGGCGTTGGACTCCATGAAACGAGGCTCAGCGCCTGGTCCAGACGGCCTTCCTGTGGAGTTCTATTTAGAATTTTGGGATATTGTGGGCCCTATTTTCTCGGAAGTATTAAAAATATGCTTTACTGACCACGTATTTCCTGAATCATTCAAAAGAGGCCGCATTGTCCTTATTCCTAAAAAGTCTCCTATGTCGACATGTCCGGCAGATTGGCGCCCTATCACCCTGCTAAATTCAGATTACAAAGTATTAGCAAAATTACTCGTTCATCGTCTACGAGCTCTCCTCCCGTCACTTATTTCCTGCCACCAGGTTTGCTCCATCCCAGGCCGTGAAATACACAGTTTATCTTCTGTAACGCGAGACATCCTAGCGTATACTTTACGACGGCGCGCACAGGGTCTTCTTGTTTCCCTTGATCAGGAAAAGGCGTTCGACTTCTTAGAGCACGAGTACATTTACGGGATGCTGGATGCTTTCGGCTTCCCACCTTCTTTCGTGCTTCTCATTAAAGAGATGTACAGAGATATTTCAAGCACTCTGTTCCTCGATGCCCGGGAAAGTACCGCATTTGATGTTCGCCGCGGCGTCCGTCAAGGTTGTCCGCTCTCCCCCCTTTTGTTTGTCTTAGCATTAGAGCCTTTCCTCTTGGCAGTCAATCGCCACTCCTTTATTAGAGGTCTGGCTTTGCCAGGCAGCGAAGCGGTACGCGTCACTGCTTATGCAGACATCACTCTGTACTTAGCTGATGAACGCAGCCTGCTTGAAACTTTAAATGTTTTCCGTGAGTACGCCTCCTTGTCTGGGGCTGCTCTTAATTACTCGAAGAGTTGTTACTTTTTTGTGGGGTCTTCCCAGACTCGTATTACATCTTCAATACCTTTGCAGTGGTGCGCGCAGATGCGCATTTTAGGTGTGACCTACGACTGTGCTGGAATATGGAATGGTGTGTGGTCTTCGGTCGTCGAAGACATTACAGCTCGTGTGCGAAGGGCGCAGACATTCGAGTTGCCTCTGCTTGAGAGGCGCTACCTGGTTCAGTCCGTCATACTTGGTGCCTTCTGGTACCTCTGCTACACTGTTAAACCACCCCTCCGTGTCATAAGGCGAGTGCAGACTACAGTTTGTTCGTTCTTTTGGTCAGGCGGAACCGAGCTTGTAGCCCGTGCTGTTCTTGGACAACCACGGGAGAGAGGAGGGTTTGCCTTTCCAAATTTGTCCGTCACGACCTCGCTGGTTAGCGTTGAAGAGTATTTTGCGTATCCTGCTAGGAAACGCGTCTCCGGCGCGAATCCTGGCTCGGTACTTTTTGGGCCCTTCTTTACGCTTTTTGGATCCGGCGGCCCCTGTTAATCATGGACCCCAGTCAGAGCAACGTACCGCTTTCTACGCTTCATCAGTGGCCTTTTACAGGCATGTAAGAGCAGTAGCACCTGCTGTCAACATCGTTGCAGACCGTGTGGTGGACATTATGGGCACACTATTGTTACCTGTTGTGCCGGCGTCTCGCCGCTCACCTATGCGCCGCGTTCAGTGAGCGCGTTTAGCGTCGACACCTCTCCCAGATCATCTACGTGACTTTGTCTGGAAACTTGGCTGGGCAGTGCTCCCTACTTGTGATCGGTTAGAGCGGTGGGGTGTGTTACGCTCCAGTACCTGTCCGAATTGCCCGCTCCCGGAATCTAATCGCCACGCTACAGTCACCTGTGTTGTAGCGCGTGTCTTTTGGCGCGCGGTTCATGCGGGATTTCGTGGGCAGGGCATTTCGTGCTTCGTCTCCCGCGGCCGCTTCCCCAGCGGCCGTTTTGCTCGCCTGCTAATAGTTGCAGGTCTTTTTAGTTTATGGCGCAGTCGATGCGCCGCGGTCGCTAGTGGCTTTCGACGCCGCGCTGTGTGGCCAATTCTCGGCCGTCTCCGACGGGAGCTGATTAGTTTTTTGTCCGAGGAACTCTTTTTCTTGGGTGAGGAAGAGTTTCTCCGACAATGGTCATGCCCATTTATTTCTGTTAATAACGGTCGCCTTGTCTTGGTTTTTAGGCCAAACTGGCGCTAAGGTCTCCTTTTCAATGTTTCAATGACTAATTATCGACTTTTCGCTCTTCTGTCAATCGGTATATGTGCATTCTTCATTTACATTGCCCATTCCTGTTAGTTACTTAGAAATGTTTACGGTACCTGTTTAATTGGCTCACCTTACATGCTTAATGTCATGTGTTTTTGTTAATGTGAATGTATCGTGTAACCTTGGCATGTGTACATATGTGAATAAATTTTTTCTAAACATCGTACTTATCTATTTTTTTCAGCAGCGTCTCCTTCCGCGGACGCTGTTGTCGCTGCGGCGCGCGTCTTTCTTTTCTTTTCTTCTGACCTCTTCATTCTCCTCTATATTAATTAGGCTAATTGATTAATTAAGCAATTAACTAAACTCAGTCCAACTTAGTTGCAGCATCACTATACGATCCCTTTGATTGGTTGCATGGTTACTAGCCAAAGTACAATTGGCCCCATTTGAAATTCGCGCACTGTGACGTCACGAGCATTTCGACCAATTGAAAAGCTTGACATTGGGGGCGGAGCTGGTTACGAGGCCGACGCCGACGACGACGCGAAACCCAGGAACGGACGCCAAAGAGCTGCGCTCTAAAAACAAACAGTGCGCCAGGAAACGCTTTCGCCTTGCAGCACTTTAGACAGCCAAAGTTTTTTACATATAGGCGCGATTCAGGCGTCACTGACCCAGGGAGCCATTTATGCGTACTATGGCTTCAGTGCCTATGGCGTTTGTGGCACAGCTTTGTCATCACCAATGCACATCTGCCACTACCGCCACTCGCCGCGATGGCTCAGTGGTTAACGCGCTCGTCTACTGAGCCGAAGTACTCGGGTTCGAAGCCGACCGTGTTTCGATGGAGACGGAACGCAAATGGCGGCCGTGTGCTGTGCGATGTCAGCCCGTTAAAGGGCAACTGCAGCACTTTTTATTGCTAAAGCAATACTGCTTGCACTTCTCTGCCATCGATGGAGGTTCATCCTTCGCTCCCGCGCAGGTGCGGCGCGCTACCACGTGGCCGCGTGAGTCACGACAAGAGGAGAGCTGGGGACCCAACTCGTCTCATCGATGGAGGCTCATCGTTCGCTCCGGCACAGGTGCGGCGCGCTACCACGTGGCCGCGTGACGTCACGACAAGAGGAGAGCTCGGGGCCCAACTCGTCACATCGATGGAGGCTCATCCTTCGCTCCGGCGCAGGTGCGGCGCGCTACCACGTGACCGCGTGAAGGTAACGACAAGAGGAGAGCTGGGGGCCCAACTCGTCTCATCGATGGAGGCTCATCCTTCGCTCCGGCGCAGGTGCGGCGCGCTACCACGTGACAGCGTGAAGGTAACGACAAGAGGAGAGCTGGGGGCCCAACTCGTCTCATCGATGGAGGCTCATCCTTCGCTCCGGCGCAGGTGCGGCGCGCTACCACGTGGCCGCGTGAAGGTAACGACAAGAGGAGAGCTCGGGGCCCAACTCGTCACATCGATGGAGGCTCATCCTTCGCTCCGGCGCAGGTGCGGCGCGCTACCACGTGACCGCGTGAAGGTAACGACAAGAGGAGAGCTCGGGGCCCAACTCGTCACATCGATGGAGGCTCATCCTTCGCTCCGGCGCAGGTGCGGCGCGCTACCACGTGACCGCGTGAAGGTAACGACAAGAGGAGAGCTGGGGGCCCAACTCGTCTCATCGACGGAGGCTCATCCTTCGCTCCGGTGCTGGTGCGGCGCGCTACCACGTGGCCGCGTGAAGGTAACGACAAGAGGAGAGCTCGGGGCCCAACTCGTCACATCGATGGAGGCTCATCCTTCGCTCCGGCGCAGGTGCGGCGCGCTACCACGTGACCGCGTGAAGGTAACGACAAGAGGAGAGCTGGGGGCCCAACTCGTCTCATCGATGGAGGCTCATCCTTCGCTCCGGCGCAGGTGCGGCGCGCTACCACGTGGCCGCGTGAAGGTAACGACAAGAGGAGAGCTGGGGGCCCAACTCGTCTCATCGACGGAGGCTCATCCTTCGCTCCGGCACAGGTGCGGCGCGCTACCACGTGACCGCGTGAAGGTAACGACAAGAGGAGAGCTGGGGGCCCAACTCGTCTCATCGATGGAGGCTCATCCTTCGCTCCGGCGCAGGTGCGGCGCGCTACCACGTGACCGCGTGAAGGTAACGACAAGAGGAGAGCTGGGGGCCCAACTCGTCTCATCGATGGAGGCTCATCCTTCGCTCCGGCGCAGGTGCGGCGCGCTACCACGTGGCCGCGTGACGTCACGACAAGAGGAGAGCTCGGGGCCCAACTCGTCACATCGATGGAGGCTCATCCTTCGCTCCGGCGCACTGCCGAGTGAGGGCGCTCTCTAGACTGGGATAAAACGGGGCTGCAGCTGTGCTCCTGGCAGTGCTGTGCTATGTCGGAGGATGCGTACAAGGCGAGGCTGGAACGGTGTGCCGCGCCCAAGCGACGGCGCCGTGCCGAAGAAACAGACGAAGAAAGGGAACAACGGTTGGCGAAGCAACGTGCGTATGCTGCAGAATGGCGAGCACGCCGGCTTGCTGCGGGTGCACCTACAAGTTCAGAGTCAAGTTTAAACGAGAGTAGCTTCATGGACGCTCCTAATACCGAAGAAGAATCTATGAGTAGTGCGGAGCGATATAATCACGAGAAGAAAACGCCGTGCGGAAGAAACGCCGGAACAGAAAGAAGAGCGGCTTGCTAAATTGGCTGAAGGCTTAGCTTGGTTAAGCCTGGCTGATTGCGAAAGCAATAACACCTGGCTGCGCTTGGTTCTGCTGGTAGTTGGACATGGATGTTGGACATCCATCATGTCGCAACATGCCGTCGGCGCAGAGCTGCGGTCGACACGGCGGATGCGGGCTGTAGGAACGGATGAAGTTTCTTTCGCAATTTCCGGGCTTATAACCAAGCTGAGCCTCTGTCACTTTTTTCAGAATTTCGCGGTATTCAAGGATTCAAATCGATAGATGCTGCAGGGTGTGGCTGACGACAGCGGTAATTTGAAATCATACCTTCTTTGACGTCATGCTGAGTTTTCCTGCACTCCTCCGGTGCATTGAGGAGGAGCGCAAAATTCAATCGTTCATTATGTCACTATTTTAAATGCAAGTGCAAAAACACTTGGCATGCTTTACTTACAGCCTATATAGATTTGAATCCTTGGATATCGCAGAATTCTCAAAAAAGTGCTGCAGTTGCCCTTTAAGGCCGACTGGCAATGACCACTTTGCGGAAAGTTCTATACTGCACATCCCAAAAACGGCCCAGGAAGAAAGGCAGGAAATAAATGAGAAAAGTAACGATTGTTGGGATGACTACCTGGGTGATTGTTAACGAAATCACATACAAAAGTGCATTTGTTTAGGGCAGTTGTGTAACGGTCTCTTTTTTTTCCCCTTAAAGCCAATTATCTCAACACAAATTTTGCAGCATTTCATCCTTTCTTTACAAACCGCTAGCTCCAGAATCATCATTTTTGTCCAGTACACAAGAATGACAAAAGAATGTCTACTGAACCAGTATTATGTAAATTAATGCAGAGAATTTTGCTTCTGAGGATGTTTATTGCCGATTTGGGGTGAAAGGTTGCTAGGACCCATCAAAAAACAAGCCAGAAATGGCCAGCAGCTTTTAAACATTTGTTCTCGTTCAGTAAAGAGTAATAAAAAGCTGATTACAACGATACTAGCCTCACTACTCTAACCCTAGTCGATCCTGATAAAAACGGTCTATAACGTCATATAAACACGTGACATGACAGATACAGGGCCTACCGTGTTCCCTTAACGAAAAGCTTAGCAGAAGGCACTGCTTTCTTTTAGTAGTAGAAAACTTTTATTTAGATCTTTTAAGAGATTCGCGGATTCGAAGCCTCCGTCGTCTTTCGTGGCGCCGGCGACTTGAGGCTTCTCTTCAGCAAGTTTGGGCCCCTAGTCCAGGGCTCCACTGAGTCGCGCTGCATCAGTAGCGTGCCGCACTAAGGCCCTTTGGGCCGCGAGCTCGCTGCTGGTGAGCCGGCTCTCCCATTGCTCCGCACTCGGGAATTCGTGTTGGTGGAATGCTTTATTTCGTTCGCACTCCCATGTGATGTGGTATAGTGTGGGTGTGTCGCCGCACCAGGGGCAGTTTGCTCTGTATTGTGTTGGTGACATCTTGTTATAGATGTACAAGTTGGGGAAGGAGTTTGTTTGTAGCCTACGCCAGCCGACTGCTTCCTCCCTCGTGAGGGCTTTGTGTGGTGGTGGGTACTTGAATCTAGTCCCTCTGTATAGTTGTAATGTCTCTGTGTATCCCCCCTCGCATGCTAGTAGCTGAAGCTCCAGAACATCTGACATGCCTGCTCGGTATGTAAGCCCTCGAGCTAGGCTGTCTGCTGTTTCGTTCCCCGCTACGCCTGCGTGGCCTGGGACCCAGATTATGTGTTGTATGGGTGTCTTCTCAGCAGAGGCTGCTGCCCCACTGATTATCCTGAGGGCCATGCCGCTAATTCTGCCCTTCGTATAGTTTTTACACGTGTCTTTCGAGTCTGTTAAGATGTTTAGGGATCGGCCTTTCCTATAGCCTTCTGCTACCGCCAGCGCGACGGCAATTTCCTCGGCCTCCGTTATGCCCACGACCTCCACTGAGGCGCATGTGGCCATTTCTCCTGTGCTATTAACTACCACCGTAGCGGCTAAGCGCTTCCCTGCATGTACGTACATGGAGGCGTCCGTATAGACTGTGTTCTCTGATCGGCCTAGCCTCCTTTCTATCTGCTCGGCCCTTGCTTTTCGTTTGTCCTCGTGTAGGTTAGGATCCATGTTTTTAGGCAGGGGTCCTACATTAAAGGTCTTTCTAAGGTCTTCCGGTACGTCCGCGTATCTGTCTATGAGTCCGCACGTGTTCCGACCCAACCTTCTCAGGAGCGCCCTTCCCGTAGAGGAGCCTCTGAGTCTGATGAGTTGTGCCCCCAATTGAGCCTCGGCAAGCTCATCGAAGGTATTGCTGATTCCGAGTTGGAGTAGCTTCTCGTTTGATGCGTTTCTGGGCAGGTGTAGAGCAATCTTGTATGCCTTCCTGAGAATACAGTCGGCTTGCTCTCGCTCCGCCTTTGTTGTTGCGTGGTAGGGCAAGGAGTACATAACTCTGCTAACGATTAGGCTGTTGACGAGTTTGAGGGTATCTTCTTCTTTCATCCCGTACCTTCTCTGAGAGACTCTACTGATCATTCTGCCAACCTGCTCCGCGGCTCTTCTCAACAGGCTGATGGTATGGCTGCATTTTCGGCTGCTCTGCAGCCACATGCCTAGGATTCGTACCATGTTCTGTTCTTGGATCAGTTGCCCCTCTAGAACTACTTCCAGCGAGGCTTTGGTAGGATTTCTTCCGATCCTGATGATTTCCGACTTCTCCGTCGAACATCTGAGGCCTCTCTCCCAGACGTAGGTCTCTACGCAGGTCGCAGCTTCTTGTAGTCTGTCTTGCTTCTCCCCTAACGATCCTTGGGTGACCCACACCGTGATGTCGTCGGCATATATCGCGTGTTGGATGCCCGGGATTTCCTTGAGTCGTCTTGCTAGCCCGATCATCGCCATATTGAACAGGACGGGCGATATCACGGAGCCTTGGGGTGTTCCTTTGCAAGGCGTGGTGAAGACGTCGCTTCTCAGCTCGCCTAGTCCCACGGTCGCTGTTCTGTCGCTCAGGAAGGCCCTGATGTAGTCGTGGGTTCTTCCCCCGCAGTTGGTGTTGTTGATGCCTTCCATGACTTGCTTTTGGAGCGTGACAGCTTCAGTCAGTCATGTGCGAATGGAAATTATCACAACTATGTTCCCACCCGGCAGTAATTGTCGGCCACTCATTATAAACGTGTTCATCCGGTCAGTACAATCGAGTGGGCCTCGTCACAACTCACTGCAAAAAAGAAGACAGGCTACTTTATAAATATTAAACGTTTATAATAGCGACGAACGAGGAATAAATGGAGTAATAAAAAGTGCAGTAAAAAAGCACGCACAGTGTTTTTTTCCAAACCCGTTTGAACCCGTCTGAACAGGTTCGGGCCGGGTCGAACTGGTTCGAACCGGAACGGAATGCTTCTCCGGAGCCAAAACCGAACCCGAACCCGAAAGGCGTGAACCCGCACCTGAACCGAAACCGAAAAAATTCCGGTTCGACACTGTGGCTGCAACAGGCTGTCGCGTTCCACTCCTAAAGGCGAAGCTCAAGCGTCATTAATTAGCAGTTAAGTAGTATTGTGTCTTTAATCAGTAATTAGTCATTAATTAGTAATTTATAATTACTTAGTAATTAGTACTTAATTATGCGTGACGTCATCCAGTGGTGACGTCACCAGTGCCACAGAGGCAGTCAAAGTGGCGGGATAAACGCTTTCGCCTCTACGCACTTTAGACGAAGTTCCTCCTGAGATGCCGCCGCCGCTGCGACTGCCGCGCCGTTGCTTCCGCAATTCTATTCGGGATGGCCATTGGTCAAACCAAAGCCAATGTTTTTGTAGCGAAAGCAACACAACGCGAGTCGCCGAGCCATTTCGCGGAGCTGAGGAAAGGTAATACTGCGCATGCGCGAGGAGAAGTGACGTCACACGGCGCACAGCTAGCGCGCTGCCGCCGTCGCTGCGCGGGTGAATCAGAGGGGCCACCGCCGCGCTCGCTACTTGGGCATGCGCAGTTATAGCGCATAGCTAGCGTGCTGGAGCAGCCGCTGGTGCAGCGCGCTCTCCATTGCCCCTCTCTCTCTTCTCGTTGCTTTCGCAACCCTCCAGGTTTAACCAGAGCTAAACCACTGGCAATTTCTTGACCAATTCGGGCCGAAAAAATTCTGAGGGCACTTGTCTGCTTAGTTGAGGAATGCGAAAGCATGTCTTTCGAAGAAAGCTACAGTGTTTTTTTTTTGAGGAAAGGAAAGGGTGCAGTAGCTCTGCGATCTCGATATATGTGGACGCTACCATGCCTTAAAGCATGCAACTGAAGGTGCATGCGTATGGAATCGGTCCGAACACCGGTAGTAAGCTAGCTTGAAACTTGACTAAAACATATAAGCTATATGAAGAGAGAAACGCTATGACACCACCCGGAATGCTTTCTGACGAACGGTTGGCCGAAACTTTGGTGAATGTATTCGGAAATACTGCCACCACATTGATGTCAACCAGTGATGACATCGGTGGGATTTCGGCTAGGCATGCGATGTCTGACAAGTGCGACTGGAAGAAGCCAGGGTCATGTATTTGGGAGGCAGGCTGGGAGTGCCAGCCTTGCAATGTTAGCCTCTTTTGGTGCCTTTTGATGCATTACTTTGTTCATTTTTTGAATAAGGTCGCCTTAACTGCGCCTTTCAGTGCTGCATTCCGTTTTTGGTTTTGTTTTTAGCAGCTTTGCGTCGTTGTTAGGCTTTGCGTTCTACCCTGCATATTGTGTATATACAGTGTGTTGCGTATAGTGTATAGGCCAGAATTGTGTATCTCCAGTACCTATCTGTGTCTTTCTGTGTCCTTTCTTTTGGCGTACGACATTCTTTCAAGACGATGTACCAACTAACCCGTCAAAAAGTTCTTCTAGAGGGAAGGAAATTTCGCAGCAACCACTCACCATTCAAAACCTTCGCCCGATTTCGCTAACCTCATGCCTCGGTAAGCTCCTCGAGCATGTTGTGTTAGCGAGACTCACAAGTCACATGGCGGACAACAATCTCTACCCGCATAGCATGGTGGGATTCCGCCCTCATCTATCCGCACAGGATGCCATGCTGCAACACACACACGACCTTTTTGACCCGCTTCTTCCAGGTCACACCAAGGCAGTCTTAGCTTTGGATCTCTCCAAAGCTTTTGATCGCATTGAACATCAGGCGATCATGACTGCTCTATCCCCATTGAATGTGGGTGTGCGCACGTATGCCTACATTCAAGCATTCCTGACTGACCGCACGGCTGAGATACACTTCGGGCCTCTGTCTTCCACCTCCTACACACTTCAGAGTATCGGCACCCCTCAAGGGTCCGTCCTTTCCCCCTTTCTCTTTAACATAACCCTCATGCCCCTCGCCCGGAAATTGGCAACTATTCCCCACCTCAAGCACACTCTTTATGCCGACGATATCACCCTGTGGACCACCCACGGCAGTGACGGCGACATAGAGAACACCTTACAGGAAGCAGCCACCCTCACCCAAAATTACGCACGGACCATCGGACTGTCTTGCTCCCCAGAGAAGTCCGAACTGCTCCTCATCCGGCCTAAGAATCACCGCTGTCCCCGCTCCCCCATTGCCATTGAATTGAATGGTTACCCGGTACCTGAGGTTGGCACCCTCCGTGTATTGGGCTTTCACATCCAGAACGATGGCAAAAACACGACTACCCTCAAGAAACTCAAGCAGGTTGCAGGCGCGATATCGCACCTCATCCGCAGGGTTTCGGGACATCATAGAGGCATGAAGGAGCGCAACCTATGTCGCCTCATTCATGCCTTTGTCCTCAGCCGTGTACTGTACACTACCCCATACTTACAACTATCCAAACATGACATAAACGCTTTGGATGCTTTGATTCTCAAGGCATTCAAGGTAGCACTTCATCTTCCCCTCAACACACCCACAGACAGATTACTAGGCCTGGGCCTCCACAACACGATCGGGGAACTGGTGGAGGCCCACCGACAGGCCCAATACATCAGGCTCACAAAAACTTCCACAGGTCGGTATATCCTGGACTCCCTGGGAATCAAAATACCGGCCAACGACCCAACCCTTCTCGCCATCCCACGATCCCTTCTCACGAGCTTCTCATCAGGCCGCTCCCGAGGAATATGCACCCGTCCCACCATGAGCAGCGCCGCAGAGCCCGTGCGAAGGCACTCCATCGAGCGTACGGCCCCCAGCCGGACGCCGTATGGGTGGACGCTGCCTGCACGGGTGATGAAGCGACAGCAGCTGCGGTGGACTCCTCTTCATCCACCCTCCTCACACTACCTCTCCCTCCAGATACGTCCCCAGAGGCTGCAGAGGAAGCCGCCATTGCACTTGCTATAACCCGCACGGAAGCCCGGTATATTTTAACTGACTCTAAAACTGCGATTCTAAATTTTGCTCGAGGCCGAGTTCATGTCCCTGCTTTTGGCATACTGGACTCGCCCGATGCACCCCCGCCCCGCCAAGTGGAGCTGATATGGGTGCCTGCGCACTCCGGGAATCCCGGAAACGAGGCCGCCAACCTTTTAGCCCGAGGTTCTTTAAACCGGGCTCAGGTGGCCTCGGATCGGGGATTCACGAAGGATCGCATGCACTCATTCAGTGAGCTGACCCAGGCATACAGAGCCTCTCGCCAGCTCTACCCCCCGCCCCACCCCTCCCTAGATAACAGACACGCAACACTCTGGCGCAGATTACAAACACATACTCTCCCCTCGCCCCTTACCCTAACCCACTATCATCCCTCCTTCCCCACTCCTGCTTGCGCCCTATGCCCAGAACCCTTCGCTTCTTCCCTTCAAATCCTTTCCCTCTGCCCGGCGGACCCTCCCCCGCGGGACCTAGAGAACCTCAAGACCTGGGAGGACGGGGAGACCCTGCTGCATTCGGAGGACCCGGCCGTGCAGACCATCGCCACCGGCCGTGCTGCCAGTGTTATGGACCTCAGGAACATAAACACTTGAGTGCAGTGGGGTCGTGCGGGGACCCTGGGGCGTGCCCCGAATTCCTTTGTAAATAAAGTTTTCTCTCTCTCTCTCTCACATATCTTGGTGGACACCCGCCATCAGTTTGATGACGTCAACCACGGCGAAGCCTAAGCGTAGCCATGGCCAGCAGGTCGCTAATTAATGGCGCAGTAATTCTCTGTCATCTCGGTGGACACCCCAACCGCACTGTACAGGAAGGAAGTGGGAGTAAAAAAAGAAACAGAAAGAGGGGCCGTAATGAAAAAATTATTTTGAGGAAAGGAAATTCGACTCAGCGAGTTCCACTCGGCCAGCTGTAACTATCGCGTCACTCCATGTTTAACCAGCGCTAAACCACAGCCAATTTTATTAGGTGGCCGGTCGAGATGAGGCATGAAATTGTGAGCTGCCGAGTGCTCACGACATGGCCGCCTTGTTAAGCCTAACCATAAGAAAATACTAACCTGATACGTGTCTGACGACCTACTCATCGAGCCAGCTACGAATTTCCTTTCGTTAGTTCATGACGTTATCGGTTAGTCAATTATAAGCAATTCAATATAATTGCTGAGTTAAAAGCGATTAAACACAGCCATGTGTCTATGAGCTGACGCGATGGCTCTTTGGTTATGGTGCTCGACTGCTGACCCGAAAGACGCGGGTTCCATCCCGGCCGCGGCGGTCGAATTTCTATGGAGGCGAAATTCTAGAGGCCCGTGTACTGTGCGATGTCAGTGCACGTTAAAGAACCCCAGGTGCTCGAAATTTCCGGAGCCCTTCACTACGACGTCTCTCATTGCCTCAGTCGCTTTGGGACGTTAAACCCCCTAAACCATAAACGATAGTTAATTATGACGTCACCAATCATAATTCGATATACTAAATGACGTCACTAATCAGTCACCATTTAGGTTGCTATCTGGAATTCCTCGGACAGAAAACCACGCCGAAGGGAGGTGGTAGCAGACCCTAAGATATCGGGAAACGTGATGAATGAGAGCTAACGATCTCAAGAAATTGCCGACGATTACGTCACTTCCTAATGCGAAATTTGAGCGCAGCTCATCAGCTGTCTTGTTCGAATTATTTGTCTCAATCTGTCGAAAAGCTGAAATATCTGATTTGCAGCGCTCAAATTTCGCATTAGGAAGTAACGTAATCGTCGGCAATGTTCTGCACACTCTTGCCTGTCTCTACCTTACTCCAACTTAGAAACTTAAAGTAGATGGTCTCATCGTCCAAGTACGGAAGTCGGCGCTAGATGTAGCACAGACAACTTCCACAGAGAGACGCTTCGCTTTAGGAATCTACTTCACTCTACCCGAATGTGCGAGGCCCATCTGACATCGCAGTACAGTCGCCTCAGCCGCACTAGCCCTGGCAGGGCTATCCTCTACCGTCTGAACATAGGCTTCTAGTTCCCACACCCGGACAATGTTCAACTTCACACAGCGGTTTAGAAATAAATCCCTATGCATCCCACCCACCATAAGGGCCTCCTCATAGCACGGGCACGTGCTCTCCCCGCCAAATACGGCACTCTAATTCAGTCTACGTAGACGCAGCCGAATACTCTACTCACCATGCGTTCACGCTGGCAGCGGTAACTGAGACCGGCTCCTCACTCACCGCGGCACTCGTACACTCAACCTCCCCTGAAACAGCGCTGGAAACAGCTGTTGCTCTAGCGAGATGCTACACTAACGCCGTCACAATTTTCAGCAGCTCAAAAGGTTCCAAACTGAACTTTGCGAAGGGCCGCATATCCCCCACCAACCACCCCCCCCCCCCTTCTTTCTCACACCCCATCTTCATTCCGAGAGATTCAACTAATTTGGGACCCAACCCGGCCGCCCACACTAGCGCCCGAGTATTCGTCGACGGGGCCATGGACGTCTCCAACCTGAGGCCTGCGAGAGACAGACTGGTCTCATTTCACGATACTACTCACCACTATCGCCTCAACAGGCAACTTTTCCCAGCCCCTCACAAATCCCTAACCAAGGCTAAGAAAATCGCCTGGCGCGGCTGCAGATCCATTCCTTCCCCAACCCGGGAGTGTATTCTCATACATACCCCGGCCAATACTCTCCTTGCTGCAATCATTGTATTGATAAAGGCACATTCGATCATATACTATGGAGCTGTCCGGAAGACCCGCCTCTTCCGGACCTGGGTCAGCTCCTTACTTCCGAGCACTGGGAGGTCACGCTTGTAAAACGGTTCTGGGCATAGGGCACATGCGGGAGTGGGAAAGGATGGATGATAGTGGGCTAGGTTAAGGGGTGAGGGGAGAGTGTGTGTCTGTAGTCTGCGCCAGAGTGTTGCGTGTTTGTTATCTAGGGAGGGGTGGGGCGGGGGGTAGAGCTGGCGTGAGGCTCTGTATGCCTGGGTCAACTCACTGAATGAGTGCATGCGCTCCTTCGTGAATCCCCGATCCGAGGCCACCTGAGCCCGGTTTGAAGAACCTCGGGCTAAAAGGCTGGCAGCCTCGTTTCCGGGATTCCCGGAGTGCGCGGGCACCCATATCAGCTCCACACAGCGGGGCGGGGGTGCATCGGGCGAGTCCAGTATGCCAAAAGCAGGGTCATGAACTCGGCCTCGAGCAAAATTTAAAATCGCAGTTTTAGAGTCACTTAAAATATACCGGGCTTCCGTGCGAGTGATAGCAAGTGCAATGGCGATTTCCTCTGCAGCCTCTGGGGACGTGTCTGGAGGGAGAGGTAGTGTGAGGTGGGTGGACGAAGAGTCCACCACAGCTGCTATCGCTTCATCACCCGTGCAGGCAGCGTCCACCCATACGGCGTCCGGCTCGGGGCCGTAGGCTCGATGGAGTGCCATACGACCTCTATGAGGACAAGGCTCAAGCTGCAGTCGCAGCCAACAAAGAGACAAGGGAGAACTGTCAAACCGTCGAAAGTGGAAGAGCAGGCAGTACAGCTTTGTGAGCGCGCTGGCCTTTCAAGACTAGCCTCTTGTGTCAAGGCTTCGAAGGTACCAGCCCAACGATCTTCACCATCACCAAGACGCATAAACTAAGCTGGTCTTTCCGTGTTATTGTGTCCGAACGAGCAACGTGGCTGCGTGAGGTCGCGGTGTTCCTTCAGAAGTGCCTGTCGTACCTTGAGGTTGAAGATCCTTTCCTCATAAGAAAGCCTGAGTCCGTGTTAGAATTCCTTCAGAAAGGGTGTCCCGCTGATGCTAGCGCGTTTTCGGTAGATGTCAAGGACTTGTATTACTCCCTGCCGCTAAGCGCCGTGATCGCAGAAATTAGCAGTAGCATTGATCGTCCCGGAGTTACGAAGTTCCAGACCTCTAGTGGTATGAATTTTAGCATGTTCCTAGAGATGCTGCGTTTTTATTTACAGTCCACGCTTGCTAGAGTTGGCGATAGTTTATTCATCCAAAAACAAGGCCTTTGTATTGGATCCAGCCAGGCTCCCGTTCTCATTGACCTGTTCTTAGCTCCGTGACATAGACGACTTGAAGCGAAGCTTAACGTCACCGTTGTTAAAGTTATGCGTTATGTTGGTGACTTTTAGCTTTTATCGCTTTTTTAGTATTTTTAGTATTTTAGTATTTAGTATTTTTTAGTATTTTTTCCACCCATTTCACTCGCGAACCGTGTTATGCAAGTATTGGGTTTGTATACACTTAGCTTTTAGTTACCATGACAGCTCCGCCGTGGTGGCTCAGTGGTTACGGCGCTCGGCTGCTGACCCGAAAGGCGCGGGTTCGATCCCGGCCGAGGCGGCCGAATTTCGATGAAGGCGAAATTCTAGACGCCCGTGTGCTGTGCGATGTCAGTGCACGTTAAAGAATCCGAGGCGGTCGAAATTTCCGGAACCCTTCACTACGGCATCCCTCATAGCCTGAGTTGCTTCGGGACGTTAAACCTCAACAAACCTAAACCATAAACTTACCATGACAGCAGGCAGGTTACACACCTTGTTTCTCAGCTTGGGCTTTTTTCACGCAATTTTATTCCTATTTGGACTACATTAAAGTTTACGTCACGAGCAAAACCAGCCATGCGGTTGTTGTTGTTGTTGCGGTGTTATGGAATTTGCTGATTGGCCGAGAGAGGTCACGTGACATAATGACATCGTCACACCTGCCCATCGGGATGTAAGGAACCTAGTTTCTAGACAACAACCTGATAGCCTTATAGTTCGCATAACAGAACCTGGAAGTAAAAAAAAAAAATGAGAGAAAAAAATGTATGTACGCAAATAACGGCCCCGCCACAGAATAGCGGATACCTGCTATTGCAGCTAGCAGTCCGTGTCAATTCCAAAGATACTACAGACACAGAAGTATTAAGGTAATCTGCGACAAAAGATAAATGTAATGGTGCCTCATTTCGCTCCTGCGGTGAAAAGCACCCCATAGTTTTATGCAATTTAAGCGAATTCTAGAGCTGCTTCATTGACAGCTAGCGATTTTCGCTGTCGTAACTTTATTTTAAAATGCAGTGGTAGTGGACTAGCACCTTTGCTCAACTACTTCGATGCAGCTAGGCGCCAAGCTAGAGAGTTCGTAGCGAAGGCTGTAAGAAGACGTACAGTGGCGTTCGTGTGAAATATGTGGCACACAGAGCGGCAGAAGAGAAATTGCTTAGATATCGAAAGGGCCTCTCGCTGCAGGTGTTCCACATACATGTGTAGTGTATTAAAATACGTTTCATGAAAAATTTACTTCGGTATTATCCATTTCTTACTAAAAGCCTGTGAATCAAATATGTCTCCTCCCCAGGCATTGTTACTTAAACGAGAAAAAAATTGTCCATGTAATAAAAAAATGATAAGTGATAAAGCTAAGGCCTTGAGACGCGCTAGATGGACATCATTTCGAACCTGTTCTTTTTCATCGGGTGTTTTACTGGTGGCATTGTTCGTTTCTCATGGAAGTGCTGGGGAGGGGAAAGATCTCTTTTGGGGATAACCTGCCCATTGAAGTTGCAACGGCAGGCTCATGACAGAACACGCTTTCATGCCATCTAAAAGAGGCTACTTTGTCTTTTGAAGTGAGGACTCTTTTTGCTGTGTCAGAGTCAATTATGACGACACTGCATTCCAGGCGTTCACAACCTAGATTGTATCATTGTACAAGGCACAAGTCATAACAGAATTCCTCCAGAAAGTAAAGTGTCCAGCATTGCCATTTGACACTGGCTGGCCGCCGCGGTGGCTCAGTGGTTATGGTGCTCGCCTGCTGACCCGAAAGACGCGGGTTCGATCCCGGCCGCGGCGGTTGAATTTCTTTGGAGGAGAAATTCTAGAGGCCCGTGTACTGTGCGATGTCAGTGCACGTTAAAAAACCCCAGGTGGTCGAAATTTCCGGAGCCCTTCACTACGGCGTCCCTCATAGCCTGAATCGCTTTGGGTCGTTAAACCCCAATAAACCAAACCAAGTAATTACTTTGATGTGGTGATAGTAATGGTTGAGATGAGTGTCATAATAAGTGAATGTCATTTTTCATCAATACATGCCACTTGGCACTTTGTGAAAGCAATATTTGTTTTGTTTATGTATGTATCATGGTGTTGTTAAGATTTTCATCTTTGAAACTTTAATGTGATCCCTGTTGGAAACAAAGAGAAGGCCATTTCCCGTGTTTGGCATAGCTGTTTGATGTGAACACTAATATGTTGTTGTTCTGTGGTTAAAAATAAGATAATCCATGTATAGCATCTACGTGAGTACGCTTACGTATGGCGAACAGCGGAATTCCTTCTTAGCGCAAGCTAAGTATAAAAATCCTGTGTTGATGATGGTTAATACACTCAAGTAAGACAAAACAGTATTGATGCGCCATTCAACACGGAATAAAGGCGCAATGCATGAAGGCCGGCTGCAGTGCTGTTGCAAAGACCATGCGGGTGTATAACAGCGAATTGTTAGGTTTACTGACGCTGTTTGTGTGTGTGTGGTTCGCAGTTTTGCATTGGATGTAAGCTCCACTGGAAAGCAAGAAATCACGCATAATTGTGCCTTTTGCCACACGGGTACCAAGTTAGGTGTGTGCTTTCCCCCTATCTTACCATTTAATAATTCTGGGCAACTCAAACATTTCTATGCCCATTCCTGTTAGTTACTTAGAAATGTTTACGGTACCTGTTTAATTGGCTCACCTTACATGCTTAATGTCATGTGTTTTTGTTAATGTGAATGTATCTTGTAACCTTGGCATGTGTACATATGTAAATAAATTTTTTCTAAACATGCTTGGTGCTTCGGTCTGCCTGAAACTTTCACGGACCGCATCGCCTTACTTTACCACGACTTGGAGAGCGAGCTGTTGCTCAATGGCAAGGCGTTACCGCCCTTTTCCGTGACTCGAGGCGTGCGCCAGGGTTGTCCGTTATCTCCTTTGCTCTTTGTCCTTTCGCTGGACCCGCTCCTGCGGTGCGTGGCTTCTCACCCACACATCCGCGGGTTCCCAATGACGGGGCAGGAGACTGTTGCGGTCACTGCGTACGCAGATGACATCGGAATTTTCGTGCGGGACGGCGAGAGCCTTCGTCATTTTTTGGCCATTTTCGAGACATACGCCACTCTGTCAGGGGCGGAGCTCAACGCCGCCAAGAGTAGCGCCTTGCGTTTCGGCACGTTCAGAGACCCACTGCCGATCCCGATACCATTCGTGGACGCAGTGCGGGTATTAGGAGTCGTCTTCGAACAGTCCGGCGTCTCTCCCCGTACCTGGGAAGCCGTCATCTCGCGGACGACGAAAGCTCTCGCAGAGGCGGCCCAGTTCGAGCTCTCCTTTTCAGCGAAAGTGGCCGTCGTCAAAACGCGAGCCTACGCTTTCGCATTCTACGTCGCTCGTGTCGCTGCGCTACCGCGCCGAACAGCAGGACGCCTGGCCTCCTTGGTGGGAGCCTTCATCTGGGATGGTCGCACGGCGTCCGTCGCCCGCCGTTTCCTGCACCTCCCCGCGAACCGAGGAGGCCTCGGGCTGCCTTGCGTGGCCACAGTAGCTCGGGCGTTCAGCGCCAAGTGGGTGGCAACACTCGTTGCCGACGCGTCTTACCCGGGGCGCTCGCTGCTTCACTACTGGCTGAGCACAGCTCGCCGAGCGTTCGCCCCGGGTCGGCACTCAGGCCCGCAGGCCGAGCGACCCCTCGCCTTCTACCGTGCCGCCGCGGGTTTCCAGCTCAGCCTTGCGGCGGACCTCCCGGGCGTCGAGCTCGCCGACACGTCAGCTTTGCGCATAGGTGAATTGGTCGCGTGCGCGCAGCTCAGCCCTGACGACCAGAGGCGCACCGCGGTCCGCAAGTGGAGGGCGTGGGCCGCGAGTTCGCTACCCAGCGAGGTCCGAGACTTCGAGTGGAAGCGGCGGTGGGGCGTTCTCCCGACGCGAGAGCGCCTTGCAGCGTGGGGCGTCGTTCCCAACGACAGGTGCCCCCAGTGTGGTGTATCTGAGACGGCGCACCACGTGTTCTTTGAGTGCCCAGTCGCACTAGTGATGTGGCGCCTAGTGTGGCGCATGTTTTCCGTCCGCGCCGGCCCCGGAGCTCGGCGTCAGCGCGGCTTGTTTTCGCGCCTTGTTGTTGCCTGTGTTTATTTTGTGCTGTGGCGCCGCCGCTGCCTGGCTGAGGCCCGCAGGCAACCGGCGCGCGCAATGTATCCAGCGTTGCAGAATCTCCGCCTCCTCCTGTGGACATTCCTGTCTGACCGGCTGGAACAGGACGGAGAAGCGCTCTTTCTGCAGCGCTGGCACACGCGCTTCTTTGTAGTGCGGGGAGGCAGGCTGAGAGTGCCAGCCTTGCTGTACTAGCCTCCTTTTGAGTGCATTTTGATGCATTGGTTTGTTTCATTTTGTGTAAGGCTCCTTTGTTTTCAAGGCGCCTTTAGTGCTCTTTCCTTTATGTGTATGTGTGCTACTACACATGGTGGCGGTTGTTATTCCACCCATCGTGCGATTAATGACTCCTTATTTGTAGTGGGATATTCTCCCGCCCATCAGTGGAAATTGTATTGACCCGCAAGCCTCGGACATGCTGTACTAAATTGGTACCTTTTTTGAATCTTTGTACGGAGCCGGCTCCCTTGTGTGTATATATGTACTCTTTATGTATCCTTGCGTTTTGTTTGTACACAAATAAATTTCTCTTTGTGTTTACTAATCCTCAAGGAGGCGTAAACTGAAAATTTACAACAGTGCAAAAAACAACATTATCCAAGAGAATTATGTCAGATGAAGACGCATTATCATGTACGCTTCCTTCATATCATGTGGACAGTGTCAGATCACTGTGTCCTTACCACAGCGTGAAAATTTGCAGCAAGGAACTTTTGACAGTGCTTTTCAGTTAAATCGCTGCTGAGCTTGTGTGCCTTAAAACTCAGTGCTTAGCAGGTAGCGATGGCAAGTGCGGCTCGGTATGAATACTGAAAGAACTCTGGAGCGAAGAGGGCAGAAATGGCTAATTACGTAGAGCAGACGCACGGAATAGAAGACTTGTGCCGGATGATTGGTAGATGCGTCTGAAAATATATTTAAGTGCTCAGGAATGAATTAAAAGAGCAACAAACAGTGGTGTCGGTCTCTCAATGAGCGCTTATTGCATAGAAAGAACACTAACACAGGAGACAGGAAACTTTAAGAATGTATGGCACTCATTAAAAGTATCTGCTGTGAAAAAAGGTATCGCCTGCAATCATTTGCCATGAAACGAAATATAGAATGGTGCATGCGTTGGCTCACTTGTGAAGCTGGTGGGCCTTTACCTATAAAATACACCTTGACAGCTGTTTTAAGTTTCAAAACCAGTAGTATAGCTGAAAACTATTATTTAGGCTCTACTGCCAGGTATCAAAGAAAACGTGCACAACTCATTTCTGAGGTGTGCTACGCAAATAGTGCGGTGTGCGTTAGTTTTCTATGGATGATCTGCACGCAGTATGACTTCACAAAGGTCACTACCCTGTCTTATGCTGCCAGCTGACAGGGTGATGTGTGGATATATTTGTAAAATCAATCATTCGTTTTCTTAATACTGGTTCTTTACAGCACAATGTTCGCTTCATTTTTACTTCTAAGATATATCATGTTGGCAAATAATGCACAACAAAACTCGGAACAAACCGGATAGTTGCATAAAAGGCACTTGATATCACGTGTTCAAAAACTGGGTTCACCCTGTGGACTTCAGTATTAACATCGGCACCGACTAACAGGCAATTTCAATAGGTCCGCCCTTTATATTCCAATAGCAGGCTGATTCCGCATACGTGTGTGCGTCGTACGATATTTATTGCTAGTTGAGTAGTAGATGAGGGTATAAAGCATTTGACCAATTCAAGAGCGCCTTACAAGTGGACACTGCCACAGGCGATTTCAGTTTTTCTTTTAAAATTGAAAAAAGCAGAACACGCAACTATAGCGGCAGCCCAGCTTGCCACTTATCGTACCTACTCTACTCCCGACAAAACTATCTAGACGGGGTTCATTGTCAAACTGCTCAAAAGTTGCAGTGTAAAGTGAGCGGCTGCAGTTATATCACAAACTGCCTCCCCCCCCCCCACCCCTCGTAACGAGCCCGTTCCAGCATTGAGCCCGGTGCCGCTCATTCCTGTATCATTCCTGTATTCCGCAACAGGTTGTTCGTGGGCCCAAGCGGCCAGTGTGAGAATGTGCTCATACGGAAGCACGAGAGGTTACAGAAATTGGCTGAGGACTTTTGAGAGTTCAGAGTGAACCGGAATTGCTAAGACTGCAAGAAGCGCTCTGTCTACAACTTCCGAGGTCAGCTATCTTTCTAAGTTTTGCGAGCAGTGCGTTAGCAAGCCTTCTAGTGCGCTGCATGAGAAGCAATTGACGTGTCTTTGCCGGCATATCACTTAAGAGTTGAGATAATGCCATCTTTCTCAATTTATAGTCTTTTTGTGACCCCATGGAATGCGCAGTGAGAAGTTTGCTTTAGTTCAATGCCTTTTTTGTTAACAATAAATTGCCAGTCAGCGCTCCTCATCTGTTGTCAACGCTTGAGCTTGGTTTTTCGCGGCGCTATTCATGACTCAAGCATGCCAGTTAGCGCATCTTGCATTTATTACTCAATTTGCAAGAATTTCTGTAGCTTACGACCCTTAGGTGGAGATATTAGATACCAAGAAAGAAGAGACCATGCCACAAAAAGCGACGATAATCGAGAGCCATTGCCGGCAACCCTTTTTTGCCGATCCATGGAGATTCGCAATGCTACAATCCACCGGTGGCGATGGTTGCATCCCGATGAGAATTGATGAAAGTGAGTCACTGTGCTGGCACGCATTACAGAAAGCTCTAATACTGGGTCCCCATTCGTTTTTTATTTTTGCTTTCCGTAGCTCTGTGTGCGCTATGCTGTCCGGTTTCTGTTAGGCTGGCGTGGGGCGTCTGCTACTTGAACCTCAGTACGCCGCTTCTTTCCTTCACCGGCAAGCACAGTGTGGATGCTTAATTCGCGAACAGCCGGCCAACGAAGGGAATGCTGGCATAAAGCATGTTACACCACTTGTCAACGTAAGCCCTAGTGCAGCCAAGGAGCGACGGAGTGGAGGCCGTTCCGGTCGTGTCCTTGTTGGAATACATTCACAACGCTATCTTAGTAACAGGGTAATGCTGCTGGATCATAAGGAAGTATCATAAAAGGGATGTTTAATTTTTTGTACTCAACAGCAGCTTAAGAATGGAACAAAGCGAAAATAGTAATCGGAACGGAGGCGTTTTTTTTTAATACGCGCAGTCACCGGCCAAATAGAAGTACAGCGGGCACGACAGATACGCCATTAGGTAAAGATAGTCACACACATTCCACGATGATGGGCAATTTCAGGACTGAGTACACGACGAATCGGGCATCACTATGTTTATGCACGGAAGAAATGAGCAAATACAATTCTCTGGAAGCTTTCGTGGCCGTTAGGCTACTCAGAGCAGTCACCAGAGATCTCTGGACTCAGCATTCATGCTGGCATTATTGATACCACCGGAGATGTCAGTGGAAACGCTGTCACTGGAGTCTTGAACCGGCAGTGTTCCTGAGACTACACCTTCTCGCACGAAATATCCGTGATTGTCAATGACGGAGAGCCTCTCGTGATACTTGGGAAGGCGCGTGGCATGCTCGTCTTCCGAAGGGACGGTCCGGGGTACTCCGACCCCATTATGTCGCACGTGAGCCTGCCTGTGACGGGACGACTGGCTGGCGGCTTTTTGTGATCTTAGCGCGTAGAGTGCCCAAATGCAGAGAAGGCAGAGAACTATCAGCAAAAGAAACAGCGGCAAGGCATCCACGAACGCTTCAGCCAATGTTTTCCGTTTCGGATCTTGGGCTTTGACAACTTCAACTAGTTTCACCATCGAAGATTTGCTGTAGCTGCTTTGGCTTCCCTCACCGCCAGTGGTGGAGGCGTACTTTGACAGTGACGTTTCGTAACGGCGACGACCTGGATCCACGTGGTGCATCTCTGATTGGGAGGAGCCGACAACCGTTGTTGTTGTCGCAGGAGCCTGATATTCGCCGCCGAAACGCTGTGGAGTACCACGGAAAGGGCTACGTGGTTGCTGCGAATCATAGTATTGGGGGACATTGGAGCCGACGACTGCCGCCGTCGCTGCACCAAAGTTCCCCTGCGGAGGGCGTAGGATTGGGCTACGCGGTGACTGCGCGCCGACCTTTTGGGGTTGTGGTGAGATGCCCGTAGTCGTTGTCGCTGCAGGGAAACTTCGTGGCGGAGGGCCGTGGAAAGGGCTACGTGGTGAAGGCGGGCTGGCCTTTTGGGGCTGCTGGGAGGTGCCCATAGTCGTCGTCGCCGGAGCCGAACTTCGTGGTGCAGAGCCAGGGAAAGGGCCACGCGGAGACTGCGCCCCACTTTTGGGGGACTGGGGGGAGGCGGCGAAAGTCTTCGGCGCTGGAACCGAACTTCGTGGTGCAGAGCCGCGGATTGGGCCACGCGGTGACTGCGCTTCGATTTTTTGGGGCTGTTGGGCGACGGCCAAAGACGGCGACGTTGCACCTGAATTTACGCCGCGGAAACGCTGTGGAGGCGCGAAAGGCCGTTGCGGTGACTGCGCGCCAGCGGCTTGAGGCTGGCGGGAACGAACCATAGCCGTCGGCGATGCTCTAGGACTTCTACCAGGGGAGCGTTGTGGAGATGTCCCACCACCTTGTTTAAGACTAGCGTAGGCGACAATGGTAGTAGAGGTCGGTTGTGGCGGCAGCACAAGGATTTCTTTCAGGTTCATGGTCTTCCTCTCTCTGGACCTTTTGGGTTGTATCAGGCCCGTCGCCCTACTGAAGCCAGTCGTTATTGCTTTTGAGTGCAGTGTTAGCTCCGCCGGCTCAGCTGACATGGTGCCGCGAGCGAACCTTGCGTCATTCTCCGTTACGCGAAAAGGCAAAGGGGTGGGTAGGCGGAGAAGCCGGCGCTCACTGGCTCTCTGGAACGGTGAAAAGGTGCGCCACGAAGAAGCTTCGTGCACGTCATTGTTCCGGGTAGAAGCAAGCCGCGGTTGCCTGGCTGTTGTTGCTCGAGCATCGTCGGCGTTTGGGGAACTCGGCTTCAGCTGTTGACAAGGCGTCGAGGAGACTCCTGGAACCGAGTAGTTTCGCGTGCCGCGCTGCTTCCCAAACTTGGATGCCTCCAAGCGTCCCGATGTGGTCGTGACTGGGAGCGTAGGACTGCTTTGGCTGGCCATCTTGTATGCCGTGTTCGCTTCTTCTTTTTCCGATGCTGCTCGCGATATTGTGCCATTTCACAAGGCAGAGGAGGCTCATTATCAAAGAAGAAGCAAGTTTTACCTTGCAGTGGAGTGGCTGTCTGCAATGGTAGAGACACTGGAAAAAATTTCAGGGGGCCACTTTGTTGACCTAAAGTGAAGTGAGGCGAAAGCCTTTAGCGCGGTGTGGCTGCTTGTGTCACTGATGTGTGGTTAAGATGTTTATTAAGTAGACAATTGTTTGTGAGCCTTAAATGCTGGAGACACTGGAGGGCGTTTGGGAGGCATCCGTCTGATTCGACGATTTTCTGCTAACACTCTCCAGCGTCCTAGACCAGGAGAACTACATATGCGTTGGCAAAAAGTAGCGTAGCCATTAGCATGCTCGGCTGCGGAACGGAGGGATGGCGGTTAAAATCCCATCGTGCACAGATGTTTTTATGGTCTGACTAGAAAAGCGTGGCACCTCTGCTGACAACCTTCTGTCGACAACGATGAGGCATAACAGGCTTTAGCCTTAAAATATTTCCAGTGACTCTATGAACAGTGACGAGACGCGCTACGACGGGTGACTGCGCTGAAGTGCAATTATAAACATTGTTCATAATTTTCTGCGGAGTTCAAGCTTCCTCGTGAAGCTGGGATGCAGGTAATCACAAGTAAACTGGAAATTAAAGTAGCCGACCGCACATTTTTTTAACATTAGTTGAAGTAGCAGAGTTGTCAACATATTGTAAAACATTACAGGAGTAACAAAATTTCATATGACCTTCCGGAGGGCATTCTGATTAAAAAAGCAGCGGGAACAATTGTTAGCTGAACTTTGTTGACGTGTCTGCTCGATCACTTTCGCAGCAGTTCGCCGAGAAGGGCAATTCATGAATCGAAATAAACAGATGCAAGGACAGAGAAACAGCCAGATGCGTCACGGAAGCCAACAGTCACCGATACCAACAGACGTAGGGAGTGTCTTTTTTTAAATGGTAGTTTTTCGTCAATGAGAGATTAATAAAAGTAGAAGAAAAAGCAACCACATGCAACCGGTAGGGTCCGAACACATGACCTCCCAAGCTCGCGCCCGGTGTTCTACCAACTGAGAATCGGAGATAGGGCGATGGCTGTCCAATCTTCTGCTTTCGGGAGTATTTATGTGTAGTGTAAGCGAACCTTGAGAGTGTTCACCAGCGCCATCCTCGTCCATAGCGGCGGGCGTACTAGGTCCTGTATTACCGCGAGTGCCACGTGGGAACATGATCGAACGGTAGACGCGGAAGCATGGAGGAGAAAAAACTAGGAGGAAGCGTGACGTCAGAATCTTGAAGCCTAGTCATAAAAAATATAATAGAAAGCATTATGGGAAATAGAACCTCACGTGACAGGCACCGGTAGCTCTTATCCGGATTTCGGTTTCGGTTTTGCTCTCTCGCTGTGTTGCGCCACGACCAACACGGCTGCGCTCGAAATTTGAGAAGCGCACACAGCCATGGAGCTTGGAGATTTTTATGTACCGAGAGGCCAGTACCTCAGTGCACCCGTGTGTTTCGCGAACTGCGGCTGGGTCGTCTGAGCTGCGCAATGAAATGCTGAGTGCCGGGATGCAGGGTCCGTACGGAAGAACGCCGTCCTGAGGGTCTGATCACAATCACAAACAGAAAACTCTTGCTACTCTCACTAATGGCAGCGCCTGTCAGGTCGCAGTAACGAAAGCTGCATTATTCTATAGGACGGTAAATGCCGTCGTCTTCCGACAAGGGCAGCCACTTCTCGAGCAACGGCGTGAGCCCTCAGCACCGCGTCGACTGCGAGCATCGGCTCCGAACCCCACAAACAAGCTAACGCCGAGGGCCGGGAGACCCCGCGCTGGCGCAGACGTAAAGCCGTCGGCATTCCCTCTCGACAGCGAGAGAGAGAAATACTTTACTGCTGCATTTGACGCCGGAACCACGTATGTGCGCCAGCGTATTCGGCGCGACTTGTGCCTCGAGAATAGCGGCGACTGGCGGGTCCATGGGCAGGAGAAGTCCACCTGCCCGAGAAATAGAATCTTGCGCAGCGCGCCGGAGCGCTCGTTAAACACGTCCTTCCGCCTTGAGCGCTCTGGAAGCCACTGCGCCCTTTTTTAGAGGCTTTTTCTTCGCCTATTCTCTAATTCTCCGCTTATAGCATACGCTGAAATAAACGACCCGTATGTGTGTATAACGACGAAAGGAATTCCCTTCCATTCTCTTTATGAACCATAGTTGAACAGTGACGAGGTCGTGACCGCACGCCTCTGTGAAAAATTCTGAGTTCTAGCGACATTCAAAACGGGCATGAGCAATTTGTACTTCTAGCAAGACCATGAAAACGCCTCTTCACGTCGGTATTGGAGTACCGTACCGTACACGTGTAGCGTACAGCGACGTTAGTTCAAATGCGCAGTGCCCATCGACGAGCTCTTTGATGAAAAGTTTACCTACAGTTTTCTACAGTGCACCCTAAAACGCAAGAGTGTAATCAACAGAAGTGTTGAGACGCGGAGCCTTCAGACAACCTCGAGCTCGGTACGCATTCCGCCAAAGCTGCAAGACGGGTGCTTCGCTTCTGCGCTACATCGGAGCACGGACGTTCACTAAAAAGTACCGTTGGTTGGCAGTCTGGTAACTGTGGAGGGCCTATTTCCCAAGAGTCAGTGCGCAAAAGGGCCTTCGGCAGCGGCGTCAGAGGAGGATGGCTTGCAGAGGCTGAGCGCGTGACGTCATGCTCCCTCCTAGTTTTATCCTCCCTCCATGCGCGGAAGGGATCCGAGAACCCTATTATGCTACCTATGGCACCAAGGCTGCCAGACTCGAGGGCCTTGATAAATTATTCAGCAGCAAGAGAATAGAAAAAGGCGCTCGTTACGACATGCGTGACAGAATCCAACAGTCACCGCAACGATGGGCGTAGGAAATGTATTTTTAATTCGTAGTTTTTGTATGTGAGAGATTAATAAAAGTAGAAGCAAAACTGCCACATGCCTTCCTTGGGATCCGAGCCCAAGTCATTCGCTTTCGATGCTCTACCAACCGAGCTACGGCGACGGCTGTCCAATCTTCTGCCTTCGGGATTTGTGTGTACCATTGGGAGATCGGAGGTCGCGGGTTCGGATTCCAACGGCGGCATGTGGTTGTGCTTTCTCTTGCTTTTATTAATCTCTTTTTGACGGAAAACTCCAAATTACAAAAACAAATTGCCGACGTTTACGTTGCTTCCTAATCCGAAGTTTCAGCGCACCTCATTTGCTGTTTCAGCTTTTCGATAGATTGAGGAAAAGAATTCGAGCAAGACTTGAATGTACAATTCCAGACAACTTGTTATTTCTCACATATTCCTTCTTGAAGAAACACTCCACTAACAGTTCCTGATTGTCATAAAGGAAGTTTTGTGGTCGGAGGAATAGATGGGTCTATGCTCGACTTGCTGCACCAATGCCTGGTTCTCAAAGATAAATTCTGTGCAAGTATTTCGCGAGGTTGTCACCGCCGTCGTAGGCGTTACGAGGGAGAGGAACGGGATGCTCTCCCGCATAAGTGGTATGAAATTCCTGTTTGTCTTTATATGCTCGTTAAAGTCCCCACCCACCCTGCCACACAGGGAGGTGGCAGTTAATGGCTGATCGTGAGAGTTCGCTCACCGTTAGCGCTAACGCATGCAGCTCACATCTCTCCACCATTGACAAAATATTGGCGGGGGCTTAGCTTTGGTTAAGCGTGGTAGGTTGCGAAAGCGAAGGCTGCGCCTCTAACGGCAGGAACGCGCCGCGCCGCGTCTAAAGAAGGAACGCAGTGCGCCGCGTCTACAGGTTACGCGTTTCTACCGGCCGCCGCTGCGCGACGAGCCGAGTTGTAGCCCGTCTCTCGCTCCTGGTATGACGTCACGCTGTGACGTCACTAGGCATGGTATGACGTCAGGGGTCATTCTAAATGTCACGCGTGGCTACGGACCGCCATTGCGCGACGACTCGACTTGGTAGCCCAGCTCTCACCCTGGTATGACGTCAGAGGTCATTATAAAGGTGAAACGTGGCTACCCACCCCCGCTACACGAAAGGCCGTTCATGAGTGTAGTATTGCTTTCGCACTAAAACGCAACCGATTTGAACAAAATTCCCAGGCAGCGTACCGCCACTTCCTAAAGGGTGTGGCAACGGCGGCAACACATCGTATTCTTGCCACGGCCACCTCTCTCGACCGAACGGTTACTCCGTCATGGGTCCCTGGGCATGCCTCGATCCCACGTAAGAAGCGTGCTCATGCGCTGGCCCGAGAACTCTCCTCCCGGACCCGGGATGATCAGGCACCCAACCCTGCGAAAGAGGCTCCATCGGTCCTCTCCACATATCATCAAATCACAACATTCTACAAACTCAGCCGCACGCCACTGCCACCACCCCACAGTACCTTGTCGCCCTAATCCAGCGCCACATGGCCGCTATTACAGACAGGCTGCTTCATTTCCCCACCGTCTCTCATGCTTTCACCCCACCTTTCCCCCTGATTGTAACACCTGTGGCGTGCCCGGATCCACACTTTTCCACTACTTTTGGGAATGTCCTTCCCCAAAGGCAGTACCCTCCATCCCCAATCCCACTTATTCTTCCTGGGAGGCTGCTTTACGGACCGCTCAGCCCGCCGGCGAGAAATGGCTGGTGAATCGGGCTTTACGTGAAGCATAAGTCCGTGGACTCCTGGACCAGTAGGGGACCACCCTACTGGTCCAGGAGTAGGGAATGAAAAGAGGTGCTCGTTATGACATAGATGCAGGACATAGATGCAGATCTTATAGATGCAGGGAATAGCACCTGTAAGTGGTAACACCCTAAAAAAATTGCAAGGACTTGTGTTCAGCATCGCTGTTAGGCAAAAGGTACCTCGCCAAGAGCAGATGACAGGAAGGAAGTGAAAACCTTTTTTCTCAGCCCTCAGTCCAGGGCTCCGCTGGCCACTGCCGCCCGTTGAGCTCGCTGAACCAGACCTTGTTGGTCTTCGCAGCGGTCGCTGGACAGCAGAGTCTCCCACTGTTCCGCACTCGGGTTTTGTATTTTGGGGACCACGTCTATGTTTTGGCAGGCCCATGTGATGTGGTATAGTGTAGGTTTTTCGTCGCACCAGGGACATTTGTTCGTGTATCGCGTGTTCCGTATTTATCTGTCCCTGTTACGAAAAATTCCGCTGCGCAATCTACTGAACTATATGGGCTCAAAACGCCGACTACAAGGTACCTTATGATGGTCTTCGTCTTTCGATAAGTAATTTAACACCTAAAATTGCTTGCATTTTCGGGAATCGGCGAAAAACTGCATTCAGCTGCGGCAGAACTTTTCGTCCAAGCGAGCAAAGAAGCCACTTTGACAGGTTGCGCCATCTGGCGAGCGGTGAGGCAACCGATGTCACGGCTTGGGGCTGGAATGCGCACCTCGCGCGGTTTCTTGAGATGTGCGTGTCGTCTGCTCCTTGAAATTAACACCGCTCGCCAGATGGCGCAGTCTGTCAGACTGGCTTCTTTGCTCGCCTGGACGAAATGTTCTGCCGCAGCCGAATGCAGTTTTTCGCCGATTCCTGAAAATGTAGGCAAGTTTAGATGTTAAATTACATATCGAAAGACGAAGACTATCATAAGCTACCTTGTAGTCGGCGTTTCAGCCCATACAGTCCAGTATTTTGCACAGGAGAATTTTTTCTAACACGGACAGATAAATACGGAACAGGCGGTATATCGTAGGGTGCATTTTGTTTAGTATATGTAGGTTTGGGAAAGAGCCTGTTTGTGATTGTCTCCAAGTGACAGCTTCCTCTTTGCTGAGAGATTTGTGCGGTGGGGGATATCGCATTCTTCTGCCTCTATAGTTTTGTAGTATGGCCGAAAATTGGCGGAGGTTTCGCTTTGGTTAAGCCTGGTAGGTTGCGAAAGCAAAAGCACAACGCCTCCAACTGAACGAACGCAGTGCGCCGCGTCTACAGGTCACGCGTGGCTACCGGCCGCCGCTGCGCGACGACTCAAAGCGTCTTCGGTGATATCGTCGGCATAAAGAGTGTGGACCACCCACGGCAGTGACGGCGACATAGAGAACACCTACAGGAAGCAGCCACCCTCACCCAAAATTACGCACGGACCATCGGACTGTCTTGCTCCCCAGAGAAGTCCGAACTGCTCCTCATCCGGCCTAAGAACCACCGCTGTCCCCGCTCCCCCATTGCCATTGAATTGAATGGTTACCCGGTACCTGAGGTTGGCACCCTCCGTGTATTGGGCTTGCACATCCAGAACGATGGCAAAAACACCACTACCCTCAAGAAACTCAAGCAGGTTGCAGGCGCGATATCGCACCTCATCCGCAGGGTTTCGGGACATCATAGAGGCATGAAGGAGCGCGACCTATGTCGCCTCATTCATGCCTTTGTCCTCAGCCGTATACTGTACACTACCCCATACTTACAACTATCCAAACATGACATAAACGCTTTGGATGCTTTGATTCGCAAGGCATTCAAGGTAGCACTTCATCTTCCCCTCAACACACCCACAGTCAGATTACTAGGCCTGGGCCTCCACAACACGATCGGGGAACTGGTGGAGGCCCACCGACAGGCCCAATACATCAGGCTCACAAAAACTTCCACAGGTCGGTATATCCTGGACTCCCTGGGAATCAAAATACCGGCCAACGACCCAACCCTTCTCGCCATCCCACGATCCCTTCACCGAGAGCTTCTCATCAGGCCGCTCCCGAGGAATATGCACCCGTCCCACCATGAGCAGCGCCGCAGAGCCCGTGCGAAGGCACTCCATCGAGCGTACGGCCCCCAGCCGGACGCCGTATGGGTGGACGCTGCCTGCACGGGTGATGAAGCGACAGCAGCTGCGGTGGACTCCTCTTCATCCACCCTCTTCACACTACCTCTCCCTCCAGATACGTCCCCAGAGGCTGCAGAGGAAGCCGCCATTGCACTTGCTATAACCCGCACAGAAGCCCGGTATATTTTAACTGACTCTAAAACTGCGATTCTAAATTTTGCTCGAGGCCGAGTTCATGTCCCTGCTTTTGGCATACTGGACTCGCCCGATGCACCCCCGCCCCGCCAAGTGGAGCTGATATGGGTGCCTGCGCACTCCGGGAATCCCGGAAACGAGGCCGCCAACCTTTTAGCCCGAGGTTCTTTAAACCGGGCTCAGGTGGCCTCGGATCGGGGATTCACGAAGGATCGCATGCACTCATTCAGTGAGCTGACCCAGGCATACAGAGCCTCTCGCCAGCTCTACCCCCCGCCCCACCCCTCCCTAGATAACAGACACGCAACACTCTGGCGCAGATTACAAACACATACTCTCCCCTCGCCCCTTACCCTAACCCACTATCATCCCTCCTTCCCCACTCCTGCTTGCGCCCTATGCCCAGAACCCTTCGCTTCTTCCCTCCACATCATTTCCCTCTGCCCGGCGGACCCTCCCCCGCGGGACCTAGAGAACCTCAAGACCTAGGAGGACTGGGAGACCCTGCTGCATTCGGAGGACCCGGCCGTGCAGACCATCGCCACCGGCCGTGCTGCCAGTGTTATGGACCTCAGGAACATAAACACTTGTAAATAAAGTTTTCTCTCTCTCTCTCTCTCTCTCTCTCTCTTCGGTAATTTTGTTATATTTTGTTTTTGATGTTGTTGCGACTGAGAGAAAGAAAACAATCTTCAGCTGGTATGACGTCACAGCGGCAGTAGCGTCACAGGTGCGCAGCGCGGCAAACACACACCGTAACTGCAGCCGCGTTGAAGATAATAATAAATTGATAAATTGGTTTTTGAGGAAAGGAAATGGCGCAGTATCTGTCTCACATATATCGGCGGACACCTGAACCGCGCCGTAAGGGAAGGGAGGAAGGTAGGAGGGAAAGAAGAAAGAGAGAAAGAGGTGCCGTAGTGGAGGTCTTCGGAATAATTTCGACCACCTTGGGATTTTTAACGTGCACTGACATCGCACAGCACACGGGCGCCTCTTGTGTTTCGCCTCCATCGAAACGCGGCCGCCGCGGTCGGGTTGGAACCCGGGTACTCCGGCTCGGTAGACGGGCGCCTTACCACTGAGCCACCGCGGCGGTCCCCAGGTGGTCGAAATTATTCCGGAGACCTCCACTACGGCACCTCTTTCTCTCTTTCTTTTTTCACTCCTGCCTTCCTCCCTTCCCTCTTACTGCGTGGTGCAGGTGTCCGCTGATATCTGTGAGCCAGATGCTGCGCCATTTCCTTTCCTCGAGAACCAATTTACCAATTTGCTCTCTGAAGGAGCGAGTTGGTCGCCCATAATCTACAGCTGGTATGACGTCACAGCGGCAGTAGCGCCACAGGTGCGCGGCGCGCAGTAACTGCAATTACGCCGCGCCGCGCACCTCTGGCGCTACTGCCGCCGGGCTATCTGAAGGAGCGAGTTGGTCGCCCATATTAGCTCCGCTAAAGGTCAAACGTAACTGCGGCCGGGTCACGCGATGTCTTGAAAGTGCGAGTAGTATTGCTTTCGCAATAAAAAATGAGCCGATGATGAGGCAGCCATCGAAAAATTCAAGGGGCACTTTGAGTGTCTAAAGTGCATAGAGGCGAAAGCGTTTTCCGCACCACTTTGCCTATGTGGAACTGGTGACGTCACGGCTGGATGACGTCACACATAGTTGATGACGAATTAATAATAAATTACTAATTAATGACTATTGAATATGTGCTAATTGACAGATAATTAATGACGCTTAAGCTTCGCCTTTAGGAGTGGAACGCGACAGCGTGTTGTAGCGCTGCCCCGGAGTCCACGGAACGGAACGCCACCACCCGTTCGGCGCGATGCCTTGCCATTCGAACGCAATGCTTTGTGAGGAAAGGAAATGGCGCAGTAACTCTCTGTCATCTCATTCGACACCTTAACCACACCGTACAGGAAGGGGAAGTGGGAGTGAAAGAAGAAAGAGAAAGAGAATTCGTAATGAAGAAGCTGAAAATTGTATTTGAGGAAAGGAGTAACTGTCTCACATATCTCGGTGGACACCCGTCAAAACGCGGACACATCTGCCGACACGGCTGCTAACGACAGTATGAGGCATGAAAGGCTTTCGCCTTATTCCTAATTAACTGCTAATTAATGACGCTAAAGCTTCGTCTTTAGGAGTGGGACGCGACAGCGTGTTGTAGCGCTGCCAGGAAGTCCACAGAACTGGAACGCCACCGCCCATCCGGAGCGTTGCCTTACCATTTGAACGCAACCTTCTTGAGGTAAGGAAATGCGCAGTAATTCTCTGTCATCTCGGTGGACACCTTAACCACACCGTACAGGAAGGAAGTGGGAGTGAAAGAAGAAAGAGAAAGAGTGGCCGTAATGAAGAAACTGAAAATTTTATTTGAGGAACGGAGTAACTGTCTCACCTATCTTGATGGACACCCGTTAAAAATTCACGGGCCACTTGACGATCTGAAGTGCGCGAGGCGAAAGCCTTTCCAAGCCACTTTGGCCGCACGACCGTTGGCACACACGAGGCGGCTATGGGGAGACTTGGTTCGGCTAGCCACGACTAATTGGGTCATGACTAATTCCATGACTTACTAGTAATGATTGGTTGTTGACTAACTAGTCATCATTGGTTAATGACTAACTAGTCATCATTGGTTAATGACTAACTAGTCATGTCTGGTTCATGACTGGCTAGTCATGACTACCCATCCATGGCAAACCAGTCATGACTAACCAGTCATTAACCAGTCCTAACTACGCACGACTGGTTGATGCCTAACTGGTCATGAACTAGTCTTGACTGCTTAATGACTAAATAGTCATGACTACTCAGGCATTAGTCATGGTTAGTCATGACTAACGATTCATGATTCATGACTAACCATTCATGACTAACATTCATAATTAATTGGCTCATGACGGACCCATGACTTAGCAGTCATGATTGGTTATTGACTGACTCGTTATGATTGTCTAATGACTAACTAGTCATGACTAGTTAATTAACGATGACTGGTTAATGACTAGCTAGTCATAACTAATTAGTTGATGACTAACTAGTCATGACTAACCAGCCACGAAAAAACAGTAATGACTAGTCATGACTAACCAGTCAATAACCAGTCATAACTAGTCATGACTAGTTGGGGATTAACTAGTCATGACTAACCAATCATGGCTAACTAGTCATGACTCATGAGTGATTAATGACTAATGATTATCCACTCATGTCTGTTTAGTCATCACTAGTTAGTCATTAACCAGTCATGACTAACTGGTCATGTGTAGTGATGACTAACCAGTCATTAGTCATTAATCACTTATAACTAGTTAGTCATGATTAGTTAGTCATCACTAGTTAGACATTAACCAGTCATGACCAGTTATGACTGGTTAATGACTGGTTAGTCATGACTAGTCATGACTGTTTTCTCGTGGCTGGTTAGTCATGACTAGCTAGTCATTAACCAAACATGACTATTCCATCATTAACCAATCATGAGTAGTCAGTTATCAACTAATTAGTTATGACTAGCTAGTCATTAACCAGTCATAAATAAACTAGTCATTGTCTGGTTAATGACTAGCTAGTCATGACTAACTAGCCACGACGAACCAGCCATAGCTAGTCATGACTAAGCAGTCATAACTAGTCATGACTGGTTTATGACTAACTAGTCATCACTAACCAATCATGACTAACGTGTCATGAGTGATTAATGTCTAATGACTTACCAGGCATTAACCAGTCACAACTAGTCATGACTGGTTAATGTCTAACTAGTCATGACTAACCAATCATGACTAACTAGTCATGAGTGATTAATGTCTAATGACTAACCAGGCATTAACCAGTCATAACTAGTCATGACTGGTTCATGTCTAACTAGCCATGACTAACCAATCATGACTAACTAGTCATGAGTGATTGATTACTAATGACTAACCAGTCATGAGTGATTAATGACTAATTACTAACCAGTCATGACTGGTTAGTCATTAGTCATTAATCACTCATGACTAGTTAGTAATGGTTGGCTAGTCATGACTAGTTAGTCATTAACCAGTCATGGCTAGTTATGACTGGTTAATGCATGGTTAGTCATGACTGGTTTTTCGTGGCTGGTTAGTCATGACTAGCTAGTCATTAACCAAATATGACTAGTACAAATGCCAAATGAGTGGTTAATGGCTTCAAATGCCAAATCCCTGGTTCGATTAACAGCCTCGACACTGTTTTTTTAAGTAGTGACGCCGAAACGCGGACACATCTGCCGACATGGCTGCCGACACGCCTGCTAACGACAGTATTAGTCATTAAAGGCTTTCGCCTTAATGCTAATTAACTGCTAATTAATGACGCTTAAGCTTCGCCTTTAGGAGTGGAACGAGTCAGCGTGTTGTAGCGCTGCCAGGGAGTCCACGGAACGCCACCACACGTTCGGCGCGATGCATTGCCCTTTGAACGCCACGGTTTTTGATGAAAGGAAACGGAGCAGTAATTTTCTCTCATCTCGGTGGACACCCGAACCGCATCGTACAGAAAGGGAGGAAGTAGGAGTGAAAAAAGAAAAAGAAAGAGGGGGCCGTAAGAAACTGAAAATTCTATTCGAGGAAAGGAAGTTGAGCAGTAACTGTCTCACATATCTCGTGGACGCCCGTCAAAATGCGGACACATCTGCCGACAAGCTTGCTAATGGCAGTATGAGGCGTTAAAGGAGCTAGACTATAACTACATTAGAACTTTTATGCTGCACGAAGCGCTAAATCGCATGCCACCACCTCGAACAGTCTGGGACAAACGGCTGATCAGCAATGTTCATGTGAAGATTCGTAAAGGCGTGGAATGGTTGGTACATAGGTCGGCGGTTCGAATCCCTACCGCGAGCTACGCTGCAACTTAAATAGTAGGGTTATGCTGCACGAGACGCCGAACCGCATGACTCCATCCACAACATTATGCGGCAAATGGTTGGCCCACAAGTTTTACACGACTGTTAGGACTAAGCTGCCAGACTTAGAAACCTGCCACACACGCTCGCGCACGCACGCACGCACGCACGCACACACACACACACGGACGCGCACGCACACACACACACACACACACACACACACACGCACGCGCGCACGCACACACACACACACACACACACACACACACACACACACACACACACACACACACACACACACACACACACACACACACACACACACACACACACACACACACAATCGATGGAGGCGAAATTCTGGAGGCCCGTGTACTGCGACATGTCAGTGCACGCTAAGAACCCCAGGTGGTCAAAATTTCCGGAGCTCTGCACTACAGCGTCCTCCATAGTGAGTCGCTTTGGGACGTTAAAACTCTCCTAAACAAAACCAAACAACTTTCTATGGCTATGCAACGGAATCTACAAGCGTGAGACGCCGCCTTCCACAAGCACGCTCTTCGCACGTTTCCACGAGCCAAAGACGCGGGCCTGTTCGTTGTCGGCACACGCTCCCAACTTCATTGCATACCCACAGAAAGCTGTCCACGAGTTACAGTATACCTCCCCCCCCCACCCTCCCCCGACGGATTCATTGTGGTAGCGTCCAAGCTCCTCTCAAGCCAATGACCACGAGCGGACGCGCCCTCTTCTCTTTGCTGGCAAGCGGCGCGTTTTGGTGCGGAGCATTTTGACGAGGTATCAGCGTTCGCCTTGGAAACCGACAGCCTGTCACATCGCACGCGCTGCAACGCTTTGCGACTGGCGTATTGGTTCAGTGTGGACAAAGGAACTGGTGCGGTAAGCCAGCCGTGACGCCGAGCAGTTAGTGTGAGGCTTTTGGAGGGCGAGCTGGTACAGTGCGTGGGCGAAGAGCGAAGTTCAGTTTCGGACGGGGATTTCCCACCATTTCTGCTGTTCGAAATGAACATGCAAGGAATATTAGCGCAGCGGCCTGCGTACTTCTCTGAAGAAACGTGGCGCAGATTCTCACCGCACATGAAGAAGCGCTTCTTCAACGTCGAGAATTGCGTTCCGAGGGCAACAAATGGTGAGTCTGCGCATGTGTACTTGTAATTCTTACTGCGCGTTAGTTCAATATTACTGTTTCTCACGGTTGCAAGAAGGCGTGATTGTATAACTGCTTTGCAGGACGCCGTGCGGATAATTCCGTGTAGGCACCATCGGGAATCTAATTATTTTTTGCAAGCGTGAGTCCGCATAGGTCGCCCTCTAAACAAAACCTCATCGCGGGGTGTCGATCAGCGGTAACAAAATGCGATGTCTAAGCGCTCAGGATAACGAAAAAAAAAAGCGCCTTTCTTTTGTAGAACGGGTAATATTCTTTGCGCACACCTCGTCACTATATTACGCGGTGGGAAAATTTTTAAAAGAAACTTTTTAAAAATACAACGAATGCCCATACCTTAATGCGACGAATCTGAGCGCTAGCTGTTTTAAAGCGCACCTCTACGGCGCCCATTTCTGCGTTTCGCGGCGTCGCCGTCGCCTTCGCCGTTCCGTTGTAACCAGCAGTTGACACCGTAGTCGCGCTTTAAAGACCAATGGAGCGGGAGCTTGGATAGGAAAGGCGCATAACTGCCCTCTTGGAACAGGGGACACCTCAATCGTGCTTTAAGCTACGTGTCGGTAGTGACGTGCGCTCCGCCCGTTGGCATTGACAAAGTTGTGCCATTTTAAGGAAAGGAAGTGCACATAATTAGATCCTTGGGTCAGTGGACGACTGAATCACGCTTATTGGTACTCGCTGAAGGCATTGACAGCGTTGTGCAGAAACGCGGCGCTGCAGTCATAGGCCTTCGGCGTTAATTGTGTTCATTGGCGTTGGCGTTAACGTTTCCCGCTCCGATCATTTTAAGGAGAGGAAATGCACCTGAGAGGTACGTGGGGTGATGAGATAGAAATGTGACTGCAGGCATTGACAACGTTGAGCCAGAAACGCGGCGCTGAAGCCATAGGCCGTTCGCGTTCATCGTGTTCCGTGGCGTCGGTGTTAACGTTTTACACTCCCGATCATTTTAAGGTGAAAGCTTTTAATGCCTCATACTGTCGTTAGCAGCCGTGTCGGCAGATGTGTCCGCGTTTGGACGGGTGTTCACCGAGATATGTGAGACAATTACTGCGTAACATCCTTTCCTCAAATACAATTTTCATTTGCTTAAGGCTCCCTTTCTCTATCTTCTTTCACTCCCACTGCCTCCCTTCTTGTATGGTGTGGTTCAGGTGTCCACCGAGATCACAGAGAATTATTGCACCATTTCCTTTCCTCGAAAAGCGTTGCGTTCAAAGGGCAAGGTATCGCGCCGAACGCGTGGTGGCGTTCCGTGGACTCCCTGGCAGCGCTACAACACGCTGTCGCGTTCCACTCCTAAAGGCGAAGCTTAAGCGTCATTAATGAGCTGCTAATTAGGATTAATTATTAATCAGTGATTAGCCAATAATTAGCAATGTGTCATTAGTTCATCAATTGTGTGTGACGTCATGCAGCCTTGACGTCACCTGTGCCACATACTCAAAGTGGTGCGGAAAACGCTTTCGCCCCTATGCACTTTAGACGAAGTGCCCCCTGAATTTTAAGGCGAAAGCCTTTAATGCCTCATACTGTCGTTAGCAGCCGTCTCGACCGCCCTGTCGTCAGATGTGTCCGCGTTTTGACGGGTGTCCACCGAGATATGTGAGACAGTTACTGCGTAATTTCCTTTCCTGAAATACAATTTTCAGTTTCTTCATTACGGCCCCTCTTTCTTCTTTCACTCCCACTTCCTCCCTTCCTGTACGGTGCGGTTAAGGTGTCCACCCAGATGAGAGAGAATTACTGCGCCATTTCCTTTTCTCAAAAAGCTTTGTGTTCAAAGGGCAAGGCATCGCTCCGAACGCGTGGCGGCGTTCCGTGGACTCCCTGGCAGCGCTACAACACGCTGTGGCGTTCCACTCCTGAAGGCGAAGCTTAAGTCATTAATGAGCAGTCAATTAGTACTAATTATTTTTCAGTAATTACTCATTAATTAGTAATTTGTCATTACTTAAATTGTGTGTGACGTGATCCAGTGGTGACGTCACCAGTGCCACATAGGCAAAGTGGCGCGGAAGACGCGTTCGCCTCTGCGCACTTTAGACAGTCAAAGTGTCCCCTGAATTTTTTTATGGAAAGGAAGTGCGCACAACTGGCTCCATGGGTCAGTGGACGCTTGAATCGCTCATATAGTACGTGGGGTGATGAGAGATGTGGGCTCCATGCGTTAGCGCTGACAACGGTGAGCGAACTCTCGCGATCAACCATTAACTGCCACCTGCCTGGGTGGCAGGGTGGGTGGGGACTTGTGTCGATATAAAGACAAACAGGAATTTCTTACCACTTATACGGGCGAATATGCCGTTCCTCTCGCTCGTAACGCCTCCCAAAGCAGTGGCAAGCTCACGAAATAAGTGCTTAGAACTCGTATTTGTTTGTTTGTCTGTTTACTGGGGTTTAACGTCCCAAAGCAACTCAGGTTTATGAGGGACGCTGTAGTGAAGGGCTCCGGAAATTTCGACCACCTGGGGTTCTTTAACGTGCACTGACATCGCACAGTACACGAGCCTCTAGAATTTCGCCTTCATCGAAATTCGGCCGCCGCTGCCGGGATCGAACCGCGTTTGGTCCCGGCCGCGGCGGCCGAATTTCGATGGAGGCGAAATTCTAGAGGTCCGTGTGCTGTGCGATGTCAGTGCACGTTAAAGAACCCCAGGTGGTAGAAATTTCCGGAGCCCTTCACTACGGCGTCCCTAATAGCCTGAGTTGCTTCGAGACGTTAAACCCAGTAAACAAACAAACAAACAAACAAACAAACAAACAAACAAACAAACAAACAAACAAAGACGAGTTCTAAGCACTTATTTCGCGAGATTGCCACAGCCGTGGGAGGCAGAACCAATCACCGGTGTAGCAAGTCGGGCCATCCATTTATTTCTCCGACCACAAAGCTTCCTTCCTGACAACCAAGAACTGTTAGTGGAGTGTTTCTTGAAAAGGGAATATGCGCGAAAAATAAGTTGTCTGTAGTTGTGTACATGCATGCCTTGATCGAATTCTTTGCCTCGCATTATCGAGAAACTCAAACAGCTGATCAACTGCGCCTAAATTCCGCATTAGGAAGTAATGTAATCGTCGGCAATTTTTTGCATGCGGAGTTGTCCGTCTTTGTGAAATGCTGAATTTTATTGTATTGCATCATTTTTCCTTGATCGAACCTTGTGGTATTCACGCACCTACCTTCCTTGCTTTGCGTCTCAAGCATGTACTTCGAGGTCCTGGCGTACGTTTCCCAACGGAGCCGAGTTTGTTACTTTCCGCGCTTTGAACGCTGCAAGCCAACGGACCGCCTGTTAACCAACTGTCTTCGCAGAAACTCCAGCCTGTGTACGTTGCTTATGCGCAGCGTCCGGAGCTGAGGTCCTTGGAAAGTCTGTACGCTCGTTCCGTGAATTCAGTTCTAATCCACTTATTTCGTGCCACGCAGCAGCGCGCTCCGTACCATGCGCCGCTCTGCTGTTCACTCCGCCGGCACCTGTGACGGGCGTTAATACCTCGCGACGTCTCGATCCGGCCTCGGCTGTAATCTCCATGCCTTCTCTCCATGAATGCTAGCACCGGGGAGAGAAAACAGGGGGGAGTGCCACGTAGAGCGGTAAATTGGTTTTGAAGCGAAAAGCTTCACTGGGCTCGTCAACACCGTGTCTGGCGTGCGCAGTGATCAATTTTAGCCACAACTGCGCATGCGCGAAACCGAGCGACGTCATGCGGAGCGCAGGTGGCTGCTGCTGCCGCAGCCGTCGTAGCCGCCGCGCGCGGACTCCGTCGTCTGAGCGTCGCCGCTTCTCCTCGCCACCGCTTTAAGGCCGACCCACATGGAGCGAACAGACGCTGCGAATTTGATGCGGCGCGGCGGAACGCCGACGCGCTGGCGCCGTGCTGCTCCACATACGGGGAAAAACAGGCGACCGCCGCCAGACCGCAGCCGTCTCGATTTCAGTGTTGCTGACCACGGGATGGCCTTAATCTTAGTAAACTGCAACAAAAAACGATTTTTAAACGTACTATAAAGCCATTGTTTATTAGATGGCGGCAAAGGAAACAAATTATTTATATTTGTCTCAATTTTATCAATTTTATCTTCATTATCAGACCGTAGGCTAGAGTAGGCGCTCACACTTGTAGAGTAGGCGCTCACACGAGCGGATCCGAAGCGGATCCGCTCACCGCAAAAACTAGTACAGAGGGCAAAACGCTTGTCTAGAACGTTATTGGCGTGTTTCAGGTTAACGCTCGATATCTAGCGATAGTATTTGGTTAAAAGTTGTTTTGATGTAAGCATGTGCATTTAAACTCATACGATTTCACCGTCATTTTGTTCCTTCCTGGTCGCGGCGGCTTTGGGAGCTGCGGAGCACACAGTTCGGTCGTTCCAGACAAGCGTTTTGCCCTCTGTCATCATCATCATCATCATCAGCCTGACTACACCCACTGCAGGGCAAAGGCCTCTCCCATGTCTCTCCAATTAACCCTGTCCTTTGTCAGTTGCCGCCACTGTATCCCAGCAAACTTCTTAATCTCATCCGCCCACCTAACTTTCTGCCGTCCCCTGCTACGTTTGCCTTCTCTTGGAATCCACTCCGTTACCCTTAAGGACCAGCGGTTATCCTGCCTTCGCATTACATGCCCTGCCCAAGCCAATTTCTTCCTCTTGATTTCAACTAAGATGTCATTAGCCCGCGTTTGTTCCCTCACCCACTCCGCCCGCTTTCGATCTCTTAACGTTACGCCTATCATTTTCCTTTCCATAGCTCGCTGCGTTGTTCTTAACTTAAGCTGAACCCTTTTCGTTAGCCTCCACGTTTCTGCCACTCCACTCCACTCCAGACGGTCCAACACGCTTTCACGCAGTGGAGAGGGGCGTACCACAGGGAGCGGTGCTCAGCCCTCTCTTGTTCAATATTGTCCTTATTCACATAACAAGAAACCTTCCGCGAGGGGTCCGCATAACAATTTATGCTGATGATATCTGCATCTGGACCGCATCACGTTCGCGCTATATTACCCAGCAACGTCTTCAGCGAGCGCTATTGCACGTTTCGATGTACCTGGCTTCCAGAGGTCTCCGTCTATCGCCAGAAAAGAGTGTTGCAATGGCGTTTACAAGAAAAACGATGACCCGATATCCGCTGCTCCTAGGCGGACGATCGCTGCCATATCTACGATCTCAGCGATTCCTGGGTGTTGTAATCGACTACAATCTGTCATGGTCACCTCAGATCAAAAAACTCCGCCAGAGGATTACTGCAGCATCGCAAGTGTTCAGGTTCATGGCGGGAACAAGGTGGGGTAGCAACTGCCGATCAATGCTTCTGCTTGAAAAAGCCTACGTTGAAGGAACCTTGCGCTACTGTCTACCAGTGCTTCAAAGATTATCTACATCTAGCAATAAGACTCTCAATGCCGCACGGAACAACTGCCTGCGAATATGTCTTGGCCTCCCAAAAGGTTCCTCTGCGTCAGGAACAGTAGCGGAGGCAGGATGTCTCCCACTAGAGGTGATTTCCGCCCAGGAAACTATGCGTACCCATCTCCGCCATGTCCTGCAAGGGAAGAAACACTTCCTACACCGTGTCCATCTAACTCACAGCAACTCTAGCTTTGGCCAGGCAGTACATCTCCTGCCCGTCCCTACTATTAATCAGCCACAGAAACTACTACCTCTGGCCTTTCCTCCATGGACACTCTCTCCTCTAAAGGTGAAGATGTCTGTTCCAGGTGTGAATGCAAAGAGCCGCATGCCACAGGCAGCGCTTCTGCAAACTACTCTCGCCTACTTAACGGAGGAATATACGCAGCACATCCATATCTTCACCGATGGTTCAACTACTAAAGAAACCTCTTCTTGTGGCCTTTATGTGCCCTCAACAAACCATGCCCTTTCATACCGGCTGCAGCGGAGGACATCCTCTACGACAGCTGAGCTTCACGGCATTAAGGAAGCTGTTTCTTACATCCTGCGCCGAACCGCCGGCCGTTGGGTTATCTTCACCGATTCAAAAGCATCTCTGCAGATCCTGGCCAACCTGCTGAAGAAAACGAATCACCAGCCAGTTTCCCTCGACATCGGGTATATACATCATTTAGCTATTGCCGCAGGCCACTGCATAACATTTCAGTGGGTACCTGCTCACTGTGGCATTCTGGCTAATGAAAAAGCAGATGAAGCGGCCCGTAAGGGCCATCAACATCGGAGATACATTCGAACTTTTTTCACGAAATCGGATGCGTCCCAAATGGCTAAAAGTTTTGCTTACGAAGAAACGTATCGGCTTTAGAGTTTGCCGACAGATCAGTACCAATTTCTTCACTCAATCGACCCACATCTTAGATCAAGACTCTCACCCAGAATTCCTCGACAACTGGAAACACTTTATCACCGACTTCGTCTGAATTCTGCATATACAAACGGCTTGCGATACCGTTTTGGACAAACGAACAGTCCGCATTGTGACAATTGTGCCTCTATAGAAACTGTGGAACATATCCTACTTGTGTGCCCTGCGTATGCTAACGAGCGTGCGTACTATGAACATTGCATGCAGAAGCTCTGCCCAGTGCCCCTAACAATGGACAAAGTTTTAGGTCCCTTAGCCTGCTTCAGGCAACAGAGACTTGCAATGAACTTTCTTTTTACATATTTAAAAGACATTGGACATCTTGATAAGCTCTAAATTCACTTGCACGTTACCTTCATGCATTCTTCATGCAGTGAACTTCGTCAGCCCATTTGTCGGACTATGCGCTCCATCATTCCATAGGTTACATCAATGCTCGCCATTGCATCCTTAGTACCCATTTCATGGCCGCATTTTATCTTCGGTTTTTTTTTTACCTCTTCCACGCTGCTCTCCTTCTGTCCTTTTCTCCCAAATTCCCCTTCCTACGCAGAGTAGCATGCCAGCGATTTTTAAACGCCGGCTAAATTCTCTGCATTTCATTAAAGAGTCTCTCTCTCTCTCTCTCCGGTAGGATACAGCTGTTGTATACTTTTCTCTTCAGGGATATTGGTAAGCTACCATTCATGATCTGAAAGAACCTGCCATATGCGCTCCACCCCATTGTTATTCTTCTAGTTATTTCCCTCTCATTATCCGGATCTGCGGTCACTACCTGCTCTAAGTAGACATATTCTCTTACTACTTCCAGCACCTCGCTACCAATGGCGAACTGCTGTTCCCTTGCTAGGCTGTTGAACATTACTTTGGTTTTCTGCATGTTAATTCTTAGCCCCACCGTTCTGCTCTGCCTGTATAACTGATTGATCATGCTTTGCAGTTCTTGTCCTGCGTGGCTTAGCAAGGCAATGTCATCAGCGAATCGCAAATTACTCAGGTATTCTCCATTAACTCTTATCCCCAACTATTCCCATTCCAGTCTCCGGCATACCTCCTGTAAGCAGGCAGTGAAGAGCATTGGCGAGATCGTGTCTCCCTGCCTGACACCTTTCCGTATTGGAATTTTATTGCTGACTTTATGGAGAACTATAGTAGCTGTGCAATCGTTATAAATATCTTCCAATATTTTCACATAGCACTCTTCTACACCCTGATTCCGCAATGCCTGCATGACAGCTGAGGTTTCCACTGAGTCAAATGCTTTCTCGTAATCAATGAAGGCTATATGTAGGGGTTGGTTATATTCTGCGCATTTCTCTATCACCTGATTGATAGTGTGAATGTGATCTATTGTCGAGTATCCTTTACGAAAGCCAGCCTGATCATTTGGTTGACTAAAGTCCAAGGTTGTCCTGACTCTATTAGCGATTAGCTCTCTGTACCTGTTCTCATCTGTCGACGCGCGGGCGAGGCGGAATCGCCGCGCCGCTGCTGTTTCTCGCTTTTCTACACCACGTCGCCGCTTGCGGCGTACCGCAAGCGGCGTACACAGATACAGTGAGAAAAGAACATAAATTTACTGTGTCTACGTACCATAAGCGTATGCATGCTTACGTACGCTAAACGCAGGCGCAGTCCCACTTTTAGTTCAGCGTATGCTAGCAGAGACGCAAAAATAAACTCAGCATATAGTGGCGCCATCTGGTTCTCAGGACAGGAACCATTACTGTAAACAAACCGACTCTCCTCCTAGAAGTGGGAGAACTGTCACTCTAAATAAAAATAGAAACCAAATTTATCCCTTATACCTTTTCTTATAGGCAAGGTGAGACGAAGCGAAATACCGGTGCTCCATTTACGGCCACTGAACGCTCTGAAAAAGGCTGCAACAACGAGAATTCAGTCCAAAGCGAGGGGTCTGGCTCTGAGGGGCGCCGCCATGTTTGTTGCCGCGCGCGGGCGGAAGCTAGATGAGGGAAGAGAGCGCCCTCATTGGTCCGCGCTGACAGCTCGCATTCGCCGCTTTCGGTGAGCGGCTGACCGCCGGGCGAACATATCTAGCACTACTTGGTCGGCGGCGAACGGCCGCCGGCGGCCAAGCGGCCGCCGCCGGGCGGCCGTTCGCAGGTTTTTCGCGAGGAAATCGCTCCATGTGGGTCGGGATTTAAACCCTTCGCCGCTGCCGCGCGGTCGCCGCCGCCGTTGCAAGAGGAGAAGGTTCTTTCGCGAGGCGTTGCGAGAACACGTGAGCGGCGGCGGCGACCATAGAAGAGGTGGCCATCCTCGCCACCGTGCGCAGCCGCAGCCGTGCGCAGTGCACATTTGAAAGGCTGGGTATATAAGGCGGTGGTGGTGTAAAACATTTATTTGTACTATATACAAAGGTATTGCTTGGACCGTGCCTGAAGGGCCCGGCCCTCACAATCACTAGGAGGGATCCCTAGTCCGGGACCCCTGTGGCCTCCGCGGCGGCCCGGGCTCTTGTCAACAGGGCTCGTTGGTCCTGGAGAGTTGAGCAGGCGAGCAGTGCAGCCGAGCAGTGCAGCCTCCCAGTCCTCTCGGGTGGGGGTGGGGGTGGAGTGGGAAAGCAGGATTCGCCGGGCATGCCCACACCATGTGATACGTGCCCGCAAACACTTCCCCACAGTGTGGACACTCGCCCGAAAAGGCCGAATTGAAATGTTTGAGCACTGCCGGGCACAGTACCGTGTTGGTGTAGAGGCGAAGTAGCCAACGCTCCTCTGACTTATTGAGGCCTTTACAGGGGGGTGGGCATCGGCCGTGAGCGTTTTGATACAGGAGAGAGATCTCCCGAAAAGTAATAGCCGGATTAAAATCAGTAGCCGGATCAGGCGGCGAGAGAGGCGATCTTAACCTTAGAAGAGGCGCGACGAATCGCAGCCACGGCCGCTTATGTTTTTATTGCAAAAACAATACTACTCGCACTTTCAAGCCTTCCCGTGACCCGGCCGCAGTTACGTTTCACCTTTAGCGGAGTGAATATGGGCGACCAATTCGCTCCTTTACATAGCCAGGCTGCAGTTACGCCGCGCCGCGCACCTGTGGCGCTACTGCCGCTGTGACGTCATACCAGCTGTAGATTATGGGCGACCAACTCGCTCCTTCAGAGAGCCCGGCTGCAGTTATGGTGTGTGTTTGCCGCGCTGCGCACCTGTGGCGCTACTTCCGCTGTGACGTCATACTAGCTGTAGATTATAATAGGTTTTCTTTCTCTCAGTCGCAATAACATCAAAAACAAAATACAAAAAATTACGAGGAACTTTAGCGGCTAAAGTGGTGAAAGGCGAAAACCTGAGGGCTGCATTCTGCTACGCGATTGTTCACTGCACATTTTGTTTGTGCATTAATTAACTGCCAATTAATGACGCTTAAGCTTCGCCTTTAGGAGTGGAACGCGACAGCGTGTTGTAGCGCTGCCAGGGAGTCCACGGAACGCCACCACCCGTTCGGCGCGATGCGCAGCCCTTTGAACGCAACTCTTTTTGAGGAAAGGAAATTACGCTGTACTTCTCTGTCATCTCGGTGGACACCCGAACCACACCGTACAGGAAGGGAGGAAGTGGGAGTGAAAGAAGAGGGGCCGTAATGAAGGAAATGAAAATTGTATTTGAGGAAAGGAAATTACGCATTAACTGTCTCACATATCTCAGTAGACACTAGTCGAAAATTGTATTTGAGGTAAGGAAGTTGCGCAGTAACTGTCTCACATATTTCGGCGGACAGCCGTCAAAATTCGGGCGCGGTGACGTCACAATTTGGACCAATCTTAAACGCGGACAAATACGCTTTGCTCGTCGGTAAATTGGTTTTGGAGGAAAGGAAATGTATCTGTCTCTTATATCCCAGTGGACACCAAAACCTCGCCGTAACGGGAAGGGAGGAAGATGGGAGTGAACGAAGACACCGTATTCACTAGACGCACCTTTGTTCATTCCAAACCATCGAGCTGGCATGGCGGAGTGGTAGCGTGCTCGATTCGCACTCCGGAGACCGGGGTTCGATTCCCAAGCTCGGCCAATTTCTTACTCGGTTTTATTTATTTATCTGGTCTGACTAGAAAGGTTAGACTAATTGGTTAAGTAAGAAGTTAACTAAACTCAGTCAAACTTACTTCGAGCATCACTATACGATCCCTTTAATTGGTTGCATGGTTAGTAATTTAATGGTTTAATTAGTAATGGTTAGTAAGTAAAATTGGCTAGTAGCCAAAGTACAATTGGCCCCGTTTGAAATTCGCGCACGGTGACGCCACGACCGTTTCGACCAATTGAAAAGCGTGACATTTCTGTCGACAGCTCCTGCTTACAACGATGAGGCATTAAAGGCTTTGGCCTTAAAAAAATTACCGAAGACGCTTTGAGTCGTCGCGTAACCTGTAGACGCGGCTGACGCGGCGCACCGCGTTCAAAGACGCTTTCAGTCGTCACGCAGCGGCGGCCGGTAGCCACGCGTGACCTGTAGACGCGGCGCACTGCGTTCTTTCAGTTGGAGGCGCTGCGCTTTTGTTTTCGCAACCTACCAGGCTTAACCAAAGCTAAGCCCCTGCCAATTTCTATCTTTTATCTCTCAACGCTTTTCTATCTGCACGTGGCAACGGTGCTGGCTCGGCTTGAGCCAGTCGGCAGGCCCGTGCACTTTCCTTTTCATCCTTCTCTCAGCAAAAACAACGACACAACAGCACCATTTCGCAGAATAACTAATCGCTATCATCGTGATCAGTCAAATTAGTTTTGAAACACTAAAAATAGAAACATAAAAATAAAACAAGGTGTAAGTAAATTACAACCACCAAAGCGTCCGACTTCTGCGAGCAATTTTATGAGCATACACCCACTGGTACAACCGAAGCTGTCTAGGCGGCGCAGCACTCGCTAGCCGGAGCCCCAGAACCAGCGCGACAGCCCTGCCGCTCTACTGGTTGTTCGATGCTCTCTAGGCGGCGCAGCAGTCGCTACGCGGAGCCCCGGAACCAGCGCGACTGCTCTGCCGCTCTACCGGTTGTTCTACCAGCTTCGGTCGTTTCGCCGGCTGCACAGCGTCAGCTCCTGCCACATTTGCGGAGTGTTTTGTAGTTCACCGTGTCATATCGTTCGTCGTGTCATCATCGTTCGCCGTGTGATCATCGTTGCTGTGTCATCTCCTGTGTCGCCAGTCTCACCTCCTAACCGAACTCAGATATGGCCACGTTTCATAGCACAGAACAAGACCCCATTGTGCAGTGCCCGCTCGACCCTAGACACAAGTGCAGACTGAGCAGGTTATGCATTCACCTGTCCAAGTGTAAGAAGAACAAGCCTGCTAATGTCATCTCGCCCAACTCAGCGTTCCAGGTTGTGTTGTCTTCGGCGTTGCAGAGCCACACGCTCGAATGTCCAGGAAGGCCTGGACCCACGGTTTCCACACGCCCTGAGCACAACGACCCGCCGCCGCCACCACCGCCGCCACCATCGCGCACCGGGCCTGCGGAGCCAACCAGTCTTCTTGGCCTACAGAGAGAGAGAAACTGTATTGTGAGAGGAATTCGGGGCACGCCCCAGGGTCCCCGCACTACCCCACGGACTCCCGGCCAGTCTTCTGGGCTGCGGCTGCCCGCAGACGCCATTCTCAGCCTTGCGCAAAGGATCGCCATGCTGGGTCGTGGTAGGGCGACGCTGTAAATTGAAAAGGTCGGGGGGAACTACTTCATTAAAAACAATTTGTTTCTGGGCTACAATCGTTTATTCAAATGATTCGACGACGCACAATGTCTCCATTCCTGTACACTTAGTTTCTTCCATGCAATCTCGGCTGTGCGTGCCACATACAATTCTGAGGATGCTTCTGTTGGTTAATTAGACAGCTTCCAGGTATGACAAGATTGAATGCCATGGAAAGCGCGCGCTGTCATCCACTCTTCCTCTTTTAACTCGTAAGAAAAATTCAAGGGGCACTTCGCTGGCCTTAAAGTGCGGTGAGGCGAAAGCCTTAAGCGCGGTGTTGCTGCTTGTGTCACTGATGTTTGGTTAAACTCATTTTGTTGCAACCTTCACGCGTGAATAGGTTTATAGCGAAAGCAATACTACGCTCATGAACAACAGCCTTTCGCGCAGCGGCGGCCGGTAGCCACGTCCGACATTTAGAATCACCTCTGACGTCATACCAAGGTGAGAGATTGGCTACCAAAGTCGAGTCGTCGCGCAGCGGCGGCCGTTAGCCATGCGTGACATTTAGAATGACCTCTGACGTCATGCCATGCCTAGTGACGTCATACCAAGGTGAGAGATGGGCTATCAAGTCGAGTCGTCGGGCACCGGCGGCCGGTAGCCACGCGTGACCTGTAGACGCGGCGCACTGCGTTCCTTCTGTTTTGCTTTCGCAACCTACCAGGCTTAACCAAGGCTAAGCCCCGAAAAGTTTTCAGCCAGCGTCCGCTTCGGCGGACGCGGTTGGTGCTGAGAGGCGCGTCTTTCCTTTTCTTTTTCCTCTGATCTTTTAACTCTCCTCTATCTGCACGTGGCAGCGCTATTGGCTATTGGCTCGGCTGGAGCCAGTTGGATGCCCGTGCAATTTCCTTTTCATCCTTCTCTCAGTCGCAACAACAGGCGCAGACACTTGCCATGGAAGGAGAAGAAGCAACAGTCGGACTGCGCAGAAACAGCGATCCAGAGGTGGTAGCTTGGGAGTTGGCTGAAAAGCAGCGATAGCTTTTCGCTTATCCAGGCTTAACCTTCGCTAAGCCACAGCAAATTTTTAAGCATGAAATGCTTTTAGCTCCCATTGTCGGCAGTGTGGTGATGTCAGGCCGAGACCGAGAGCCAACATCCGGGCACTGAAACGAGAGCATCCGGGCACCGTACGAGATTTAACGAGACTCTCTAAGCCCTACGACAGCACCGGCATACAAGCGCCGGTAGCTTCGCGCCGAACGGGTGGAGGCGTTCCTCCCTTCCTGTACGGTGCGGTTCGGGTGTCCACCGAGATGACAGTACTACTGCTTAATTTCCTTTCCTCGAAAAGCGTCAAGCATTGTAAAGAGACGATGTAGCAACTAGGCGGGAACAACGCTTCTTTTAAATAGTCGCGTTCAAAGGGCAAGGCGTCGCGCCGAACGCGTGGTGGCGTTCCGTGGACTGCCCGGCAGCGCTGCTACACGCTGTCGCGTTCCACTCCTAAAGGCGAAACTTAAGCGTCATTAATTTGCAGTTAATTATTATCTAGTTATTGATTAGTAATTAGTCACTAATTAGTAATGTGTCATTACTTCGTCATCAATTAGGTGGGATGTGATGATGATGATGATAACTTTTATTTCCACCGATGTAGGAGGCCCCCTACTCCCCGTCCCTGGCACGCAGGTCTAGGGGACGGGGGACGGGACCTCCGCGACTAAAGACTGGCGAAGATACATTGTCTCTTCGCGGCTTCAGCCGCCAGGCGGAAAGCTCGTTTCTGGTCGGCGGGGACCTCGCTTCGCAGAAGGGCCTCCCAGGCTTCTCTACTCTTAATATTGTCCTCAGCACCCGGGGATCCAGGGCATTGCCAAATTATATGATCGAGGGTCCCCCTCGCTCCGCAGGTCTTACATTTGTCATCTTTTTTATCGCCTAAAGTGGTTTGAAATAACCAGACAGGGTTAACGAAATTTCCGGCCTGTAATCGTCGCCAGGCGATGGCCTCTGTATTGGTTAAGTTTGGATCTGGTGGTGGCATTAGACGCCTGCCTAACCTGTAGTGCACGGCGATTTCCGCGTATGTTTGCAAACGTTCGTCCATCCCCTGGGGGTCGGGTGGCTCTACAGTTACCCGGAAGTAGAGATCTCGGGCTAACATGTGGGCCGCCTCGTTACCGGGGACGGATGTGTGTGCTGGGACCCAAATTAAGGTGATCTTGCGATCAATTTTGGCTGCGGACAGAATTCGAGCCGTTTCTGGCGAGACCCTGCCCTTTCCGATGTTGCAGATTGCTGTTTTGCTGTCACTAAGAATCAAACTAGCCTTGGTTCCGGCGCAAGCAAGCGCTATTGCGACCTCCTCGGCCGTATCTATGTTTCTACTCCTAATAGAGGCGGCGGCGACTGGTGCACCTCGGCCGTCGACTACTGAGGCGACCGCCGCCCCCGACCTGCCACTCGCTGCGTCCACGTAGGCGACCTCATTTGCCCTGAAGTTCCCGGCCCTTTTAACCAGCGCCTCCGCCCTCTTTTCCCGTCTTTCCCTGTGATGTTCTCGGTGCATGTTGCGGGGGAGGGGGGGAACGATGATATTCTCGCGACATTGTGGCGGTAGGGCGACCTTGTCGCATATGCCCCTATCTACTTTTCGGCCGACCCACTCTAAGATGGTAAAAGCTTTCGCCTCTACGCATTTTAGACAGTTTCGAACGCTCTACATATACATTCTTGTCAGGCCTGCGTTTCGTCGTGTCCGCGTGCGCTTCGTGTTATGCCCGTAAACATTTCATGCTTACTCTACTCTCGGTTATGGGAGAGGCAGAGATTTTATTTTTTTGAGGAAAGGAAATGGCGCAGTATCTGTCTCGCATATCTCGGTGGACACCCGAACCGCGCCGTAAGGGAAAGGACGAAGGCGGGAATGAAAGAAGAAAGAGGTACCGTTGTAGAGGAAAGAGGTGCCGTAGTGGAAGCCTCCTTGGCTGGCATCGCCGAGCACACGGGCGCCTTTTGCGTTCCGCCTCCATCGAAACGCGGCCGCTGTTTTCAACTCGGCAGACGCTCCCTTCGCCTTAGCACTCGCTGTCAACAGAACGCGTCTGCGCTGCCCGCAGTAGTGTTGCCTGCACGTGGTTTTAAGGCGAAAGCCTTTCGTGCCCCATACTGTCGTTAGCAGCCGTGTCGGCTGATGAGTTCGCGTTTTGACGGGTGTCCACCGAGATATGCGAGACAATTACTACGCAATTTCCTTTCCTCAAATACAATTTTCAGTTTCTACATTACGGCCCCTCTTTCTTCTTTCACTCCTTCCGCCCTGCCGCGGTGGCTGAGTGGTTACGGCGCTCGGCTGCTGGCCCGAAAGACGCGGGTTCGATCCCGGCCGCGGCGGCTGAATTTCGATGAAGGCGAAATTCCAGAGGCCTGTGTGCTGTGCGATGTCAGTGCACGTTAAAGAACCCCAGGTGGTCGAAATTTCCCGAGCCCTCCACTACGGCGTCCCTCATAGCCTGAGTCACTTTGGGACATTAAACCCCACCAAATCAAATCAAACCACTCCCACTTCCTCCCTTCCTCTACAAATGAATGACGGGTGTCCACCGAGATGTGAGGCAGTTAGACAGTTACTGCGTCATTTGCTTGCCTCGAATACAATTTTCGGCTGGTGCCCACCGAGATATGCGAGACATTTACTGCGTGATTTCCTTTCCTCAAATACAATTTTCAGTTTCTACATTACAGCCCCTCTTTCTCTTTCTTCTTTCACTTCCACTTCATCTCTTCCTGTAAGGTGAGGTTCAGGTGTCCACCGAGATGTGTGAGAGAGTTAATGCGCCATTTCCTTTCCTCAAAAAGCGTTGCGTTCAAAGCATCGCACCGAACGGGTGGTGGCGTTCCGTGGACTCCTAAAGGCGAAGCTCAAGCGCAATTAATTAGCAATTAATTAGTATTTAGTCATTAATCACTAATTTGTCATTAATTAGTAATTTGACATTACTTCGTCGTGAATTGTGTGACGTCATACAGTGGTGACGTCACCAGTGCCACATAGGTAAAGTGGTTCGGAAAGCGCTTTCGCCTGTACGCACTTTAGGCAGTCAAAGTGCCCCCTGAATTTTTCAAGTCATACATTTGTCAAGAGCTGCGATAAATATGCTCCTATTGTTGACGACGTACTGTCCCTCTCTCGCGCATTAGACCACTCGGCCATCAAACAAGCGCAGAGCAACACGCCTTCCTTTATTTTTTCATGCCGACTACTTTCGTACCTTTCGCAGCGTTGCACTTTATGTACGAAACGAAGTATAGAAATGGACTTGAACGATTCCGTCGCTATGGTCGCGAAATAATTATTTTGTCTCAAAAAGCCTATTTCTTAAAATTGCTTAACGACTTCTAGTGAGCACACTCCATAGGCCAGCCTCTATCAAACATCATCTCTTCGGCCTATAACAGTTGAGCGTTTGGAAGGCTTCTGCGTAGTATCTGAGAAATACTCAGTTTTTCTCTTCTTGCATCACCTGTGCTGCCGTTGCGAGAGACCATGAATATCAGAGAGAAGAGCGGACTTTGTGCAAAGCTCTGCTTTGTGCAAAGTACTGTTGGGTTGGCCGGGCAGTGCTTGACTCCTAACTCTATAAATTCCACATTTAGAAAAGAGCGCCTGCTACTTTCATAAGTGTGCACTCACATTTTGTTTCAGAGTTGCTCATTCCAACCAGCCAGACATATGAGGAACTCAAGCCCTCTCAGGTACGCACCATGGTTTGCCCACGAGCGCTCGTATCGTCTTGTGCCTGTCACGCGTAGTGTTAACAATTAATAATAATTAGAGTCTAATAATGTTCTACTTTCCGAGGCAGCAGTGTGACCTGTTAAGACACGCTATGCGAGTGGGAGGAGATCCTGGTTTACATCAGTCGTTCGTCGTTATTGTCACGTAGAGAAATTTGAGAATGCTTGCAGTTCCCATATTACATGCATCCATATCTGGCGGTCACACCAGGACTCAATGGCGGCAACTTGCTCTCGGCATGTTGGCACCGCAGCGACTGTGGCACAGTTTCACTAGCGTTTTTTTTTATTGCAATTAATGAGCGGAATCCTACCATCTGCAGTTAAAGGTCGGCTTTCTTTTTATGGTGACAAAGTGACAGCGATGGCCAGTGCGTTCTCTGGACTAAGCTGCACTAGCGCCTGAGTCTTATACTGGACGTCAGACTTAGGAGGGAGGCGGCGTTTTCGAGAATAATCAGCTAGGCGACTGCGATGTGCGAAGGACACGAAAAGCTCACAGGCAAGGTGTGGTAATAAGTCATGCGTTATCGACGCTCTATATTTGCCCAAGCTTCCGTCACTTTCTGGGAGTATTTTTTTTTTGTACAAGGACCGTACTCTCTGAGTGAATCTTTCTTTATACTGTGAGGAATCGTCCGATCTTCCATTCGTGGTCTCATCATCATAATCAGCCTGACTACGCCCACTGCAGGGCAAAGGCCACTCCCATGTCTCTCCAATTAACCCTGTCCTTTGCCAGCTATGGCCACTGCGTCCCCAAGGGTGGCCTATTAGTCGTTATTTACACGGTTCATGCTCCAACCATATCAAGTATACTCTTTCAGTCGAAACGATAGGAAGAAAGCATCATGATCAAACTGAATTACTGTGCTATTTTATATTGTGCTGTAATTTACTATGGTCAGAGAGAAAGAAAGAGCTTCAAAGAAAGCACTAAGTGTTGAGGATAAACAGCGCGATAGTCACCAAGGCCAGGTTGTCCATCAGTTGGTCAGATAATAACCAGGCGTGCCTGGCATGGGGAGCGAACTACGGATAATACGGAAATTTCATGCATACAGGGCAGGATAAATGGAAGTGCTTCAGATTAACGTATGGTTGGGGAAAACTGGGACATGCGGGAGAAAGATTGGTCACTCAGATGCTCTCTTTGGCACCGAAGGTTATCGATGAACAAACACTAGGGTATGAAATTTTATTTTCATACAGTGCTACGTCGCGATTCCACCATAAAATGAAAAAAAAAAGTTATCAAGAATGGACTGTGAACTCAACGAAGGTAGAATAATCTAATGCATCTTTTTTTCAGCTCCGTGAAGCTTTCCGGTTTATGCGGAATGAAAACATGTTATCAGGCAATCGAGATATTGGCAGTACTTGTGCACTTAGCCCCCCCCCCCCCCCCCACCCTCCTCCTTCACTCTTATGAATACAATATATCCAAGATGTGTGTGAGAATGTTTTTGGGTGACTTGGGTAAAGAATGCCGTCAAGCATCACACTGAGTTCCTAGTGCTCCCCTCATTTTAAGCAGTCCAAATAACAGGTTTGCGTGTCGCTTCAAAGCCCCCTGGGCCCACTCAGAATTCATTTTCTCTCCCTGAACTTAAAACGGCGTAAAGACCTGGTACGAGGCCACAACCAGGAACTTGTCGGTACTTAGGGTCCAAAGCCATCTGCTCCGGAAAGCTTGGGAATGCGCTGGTGGCCAGACAACTTTCTGGAAGTTCATTAACGTTGCTGAGCTCGCTCCACTTATGGCATCGCACCACTTTGTAGGTTATCAGCTTTGAGCTGGAGCACTAACTTTCCCCCATTCTATGCAGACCCATCAATTCCAGGCGCTCAATGCTGCAGCGAAGAATCGCAGCGAAAGAGCCGCAGCACCTTTTGTGCCGCTGGTCCCGCGGGTGTGTCCTGGGAATGGAATCCCGTATCCGGCAATGGCACCATCCTCACGAGAAGCGTGGCGCATCGAGGAACGTGAGTATTTGCACGTGTTATGTTAGGCTGGGAGAGATGCGTGCGTTGTGCAGTGAATATTGGCGTTCGGAAGGCAGTCATTGGAAGAAGCAGTGCCTTTGGGGCTGTAGCTCTTTTCCCTAAAATTTCTTTTCAATGTTGAGGGCAAACACTTTCGTTCTTTCCATCAAAGATTTCGCGATGAACCCGCACTATGATGTCCGGCCATATGACGTTCTAATGCGAGATAACTGCGTAAAGCTGGCGCATTTAAAGTGATGATCCGCCGCGGTGGCTCAGGGGTTATGGTACTCGGCTGCTGACCCGAAAGACGCGGGTTAGATCCCGGCCGCGGCGGTTGAATTTATTTGGAGGAGAAATTCCTGAGACCCGTGTACTGGGAGATGTAAGTGCACGTTTAAGAACCCCAGGTGGTCGAAATTTTCGGAGCCCTTCACTACGGCGTCTCTCATAGCCTGAGTCGGTTTAGGACGTTAAACCCCATAAATCAAACCAAACCATTTAAAGTGATGAGCTTGCAGTGGCTGATAACCTGACTGAAGCAAAGTGGCTTGTTGAGTGGATAACCGTAGGAGGCTAACGCTTTCTTTAAGGTACACGAATCACGAGGAGATTTGCTTTTTTTAAAGAACTACATGTGACCAAGATTGGAATAAGCGGCACCAATCGTTGGTACAGATGTGATGTCCTTTTTATGTCCTGTGACTTATTGAAAGTGACCCACAACGGTACCTGCTGTTTTTTTTTATTGTTATTCCATGTATCTTTTCCGTTTGCGATATATACCAGTATGTATATATCGCCTAATACACGTGCTATCTGCTTACGCCTGCTTACGCCTAATACACGTGTCACAAGAACAAAACATGAAAAACATCTATCTGAATATGGATACCACAGTGATGCATTCAAATTTTCATACTTCCCGCATGTAATCCGTGAGTGGAATATGTTGCCTTCTGAAATTGTAAGCCAGCTCACTCCTGAAGCATTCGTGTCGAAGGTAGGAAACCACTTTCAAAACGGTTAACATTGTCACCATGTGTCATTTACCATGTTTCTTTCTATGAGAGTGAAAAGTTCCTTCTCTGCAGTCTTTTATTGTGTACTTTTTCATGCATATGTGCACCCAATCCTGTTACGGCCTCAAAGAGAGGCCAACAGTATGTAATAAATAAAATAAATAAATAAATGTAGCTGCCGCAGACGTCAGAGGAGAGATTTCGGTTGTGGATGTGCGCTTGGAATTTGGCTGCTTCAAATGCAGCAATAACCGCGGCAGGATGCTTCAGATGAGCGCCAATTTCGTTTCGAGGAAGTTTACAAAGGTAGAGCGCGGGCGAACAAAGGCGCGCTGAACACATATTGGCGAAGGCTACTTGTGGAATACTTTAAACCTGCAGGCTTCTGCCCCGAGAACCGCAACCTTCAAATTTCTCGCGCATTTCATAACTGCTAAATCCGTAATTCGGACTACAGAAACAGCAACAATGCCGAAACAATGAAAGCCTCACTAAGTAACATGATCTTCTAGAGGCCTATGTACTGTGCGACGTCAGTGCATGTTAAAGAACCCCGGTTGGTCGAAATTTCCGGACTACGGCGTACCTCATAGCCTGAGTCTCTTTGCGATGCTAAACACCCAAAACCACTAAACCAAAAAAATATTTTCGTTGAAAAGAAAACCACCCATGTACCTTGACCAGGCGAATTGCGAATGGGCCTCATTATTCCTCCTATCCTATCATCTGCTCCTAGGAGATGTCACCAATGGAAGAATCAAGAGAGAGCCACTCTATTTCACTGACGATGCGTATCGCACACTCCCACAAGACATGAAAAATCTGTGCTTGAACACCAATGGGCATTACGACCTAACAGAAGGCTCGGGTAAGCCTGGCCCCATGGTAAATGTTAGCAGCTATGAATTATTGCTAGTGGATACCGGACTCTCGAGTTGTGTAAGCGCAACTACTTCTTTGGGCATAGTTGCTAGATTTGCTGCATTTGGAGGCGAAAACTAGGCCTCAAGAACAAGCAACATTTTGGTGGTGCGCATTCTAGCGGCACATAACCACTCGTACACGGAAACAAAAGCAGGTACCCTAGACTTTATCATGGCTATTTTTGAAACGCAGTGTTATTGATTGCCTCTCTACGGGCGTTTTAGAACAGGATGTTTAGGCGCAGTGGGTTTCGTGAAGGAATGTTTATGGTGCGTTATGGCTAGTGGGCATGTGCAGTGATCAACTGTCCTTGAGGCATATCAGTAGTAAGCCGACGGAACGTGATCGCCTCCAGATCCCCTTTAGGCAGTGCACTTCGTCTCACGAGACGACTGTCGCATTTCGCAAACGGCGCATAGAAAGAGAAGTGGCAACACCAGTGTAATGTGCTTCCGCGATGATAATAACGAGGTGGTAATCAGAAAAGCTGGTTGAAAGACGAAGAATCTGGCAATAAACTGCTATTCACAAGAGACTGGTATACAAAGAGAAGGATTCTAGCCACGGTGCCTTTTCCTCAGCCCTTGGAATTTCTGGACGAACAACTCATGGCCCTTTCCTCAAACATGGGATGGGTTATCAATTGTGTGGAGTTGCCTTGATGTGTTTAGGCGAAAAAAAAAACGGGGATTGAGAGGCTGGTGGAGCAGCAGTATTTATAGTTTTGCCGCACAGAGCTCTGTGACTCGACTGCTGATGAAAAGGGGGGAGACAGGAATGTCGGTCGCTACTTGTGCTTGGTCGAGCTCTTTTATGTTGGGCTGTATTTGTGCACGAAGCCAAGAGGGAGACGGTGTGGAATATTCTCTGCTTTTATTTAATGCTGTTCCTACAGTTTCTTTCGCAAGTGTAGTTTCTGACGCCATTATCCGTGTTTAGCGTATTGATCAGCTTGCAGGATGCGAGGAAGAGAAAGTGTTTTCATTTATCCTTCATGCTACCCTGCTGTTGTGAGTGAACGCGAGGTTGACCGAGCCAAGCAGTGTTTGAGTAAGAGTCTGTTCGAGTTTGGCGGTAATTGGGTGGTTAAGAGCATGGAAGCATTCAAAATTAAAAAAAAAGAATGTGTCTTGTTTTCATCCCATAAGAGTCATATGCTTTCATATTTTGTTCCAGTGTCAGGTGCTGCTCACTTTCCGGAACACAGAAGACCCGGTCAGGTGAGTTTTACATTTACCTCTCACATTGCCTTGGTGCGGCACCGCATGTGCGATCTTTGTCATCCTAGTTTATGTTAATTACACAAACAGAATAATTACCAGCACCTGCATAATGAATGGTCAGTCTCGGCTGCGGCATACAGTGCCCTGGGCCCACTTTCCCTCTTTGCGCTGATTTCATGTACAGTGAAGTTTGTGCACAATCACTTGACATTTTTGCTGCATCGAATCATGGCCATGTCGGCCTGGGTTGATGATTTTCGGCCCTAGACGCAGTAGCCGCTCAGGCATCGTGGCGGGGACATGCGTTCTCTGCTGCAGTTGTATATTCCGGCTACTGAAAGCCAACGCCGAATCCTATTACAACGACGCATTAGCTCTGTAGGAACTTGGGGCAAAACAGCGCTCTTGACAGTGAATTATACCAACACTGAAGACACACGTGTTTGCTTGCTGTCAAAATAGCTTTTGTGTTCGCCTTAATTATGTAAAGGACGTGGCTCCGGAGGAGAGGTACGCATGATATGCCGTGCTTTACCAAAGTCTTACGAGGAACATGGCTCGCGTTTAACCGGCAGTGCAAAGGACTGCGGCACTGCATCGAGCAGTATTTTGACTAAAAATGGGCGGATATTTTCGAGCACATTTTTCTTCTCAGATAAGCGCTGTCTTCGTAGCCATGCTTCGATACACAGCTCTCATTCTGCGAGGTATCGTTCCCGCACATCACATGTGGTCTCCTAGGATCACAGTACTGCAAACAGGCATTTTCTCCGCCACCCCATAAAAAGCACACTGGTTTACAAAGTAGAGTGAGAGTAAACGAGGCTTACCGCGACAGTATATCTGTGGCTGACTCCGTATTCTTCTTATCGACAGAAGTTTTGTTTATAGCAAAAAGAGTTTGTTTTTACTCCTAAAATAATTTTAGTACAGCAGTTAGTAGATGAAATGCTAAACAAGATGCTGTAAATTTCTGGCCGCTATTTTTATTCATTGCTGAGAAAAATGCACCATAATAGGCCCCAGAATACAAGTGAAAGATGTGGTTTACCCTGTCCTCCAGTGTCCCCTCCATTTTTCCACTATGCCTCAACCTGAAACGCTGGTGCACGATCCCCTCCCTGGTATTCAAAGACAGCTGGGTAATAGGCTACGCGGCTGAAGAAACTTCGAAGAATACTTCAGATCATTTAGCAACTGAGATCTTCGACCATTTATCGTTTTGGTGACGAGGACCCTAGAAGAGCAGCATGCCTCGCTGTGAGCGTTCATCTTGAGCGATCGGTATTCTGGGTCCGTCGAAACAAGACCTCAGAAAATTGTTTCCCACTGCTCCCTGTACAAGTGCATCATTTTCAGGCCTTTCAAGCTGCTATGGGAAACTGGAGCAATATCCCGAACGGGGAATCCACCTCGTTTGTTCCGATCCCGTGGTTTGGTCCCGGAAACAGAGGACGTCATCAGCCTCAAGAGCCAGCCTGCCGAGGATTCTGGCAGGACGTGAAACGTGAGTTTATGTGCCACACCAACATGAATTTGGAACAACTACGCAAATTGTGAAGAAAATATTGCCACTGAGATCGCAGCTGTTCCAAAAATATACCTGCGTACATAAATGGCGCGGAACAACAAAAAACAAGACTGAGACCGGCGCTCAAAGTGTGCGCTAAAGTGAGAAAGATGTCACTGATTTCAACGCTTCAAGAGGCCTTATTCCTTTCCACTGGGCGCCGCTGCAGCGAGTAGGGGTCAGTGAAAAACGTCCTTCTACGGGAAAGCTGGAAAGATGGACGCCCTCTAAATTAGGCTATGACCCTCTTATGCAGCGTAATGTGGTTGCCTCTTCAAGCGCACATTTGACCAGGCTATGGTTGTGAATTCTGCAGATTCTTTCATTTACACTTGTCAGCTTTTGTTCGACCAAATTCTTACCCATCGCCTTTCATAACCACGGAAGGGGATGACACACTGACGTCCAATGCACAAATCTTTCTGTTGACACAGTAAATTTCTCTGTCGTGGCCAGTGGAAACAGCGAAGCTTGCAGCGGCAAGCGCGAACTTCGTGACAGGAACCAAACTCCTAAACACCTCTGAACACAGATAGAAGCGCGGTCACCCTCCAATACCAGATCACATTTGTTCTTGTGAAAAAACATTTAAATTAACGCCGCCGTGGTGTCTCAGTCGTTATGGTGTCAGTGGCGTGACGTGAAAATATTCGTCAGAAGGTGCTCATTACACGGCACATCTCAAAGCAAGTGCACTCAGTGCAGACCCTGTAGCTTTGTAGCATGTCACCCTGTGGTTATTAAGGCAAAAGCTTGTCGACAGAAGGCTATCAGCAGAAGCTTGTCAGTGCGCAGGTGTCACGATTTTGATGGGTGTCCACCGAGATATGTGAGACAGTTACTGTCTAATTTACTTTCCTCAAATACAGTTTTCATTTTCTTCATTAAGGCCCCACTTTCTCTCTCTTCTTTCACTTCCACTTCCTCCCTACCTCTACAAACCGATGTCCACCAAGTTATGTGAGACAGTTACTGCGTAATCTGCTTTCCTCAAGTACAATTTTCATTTTCTTCATTACGGCCCCTCTTCTTTCACTCGCACTTCCTCCCGGAAAGGAGGCCGCCAACCTTTTAGCCCGAGGTTCTTTAAACCGGGCTCAGGTGGCCTCGGATCGGGGATTCATGAAGGAGCGCATGCACTCATTCAGCGAGCTGGCGTGAGGCTCTTTAGGCCTGCGTCCTACAGACAGACTGCGAGCTGACGCAGGCCTACAGAGCCTCACGCCAGCTCTACCCCCCGCCGCACCCCTCTCTAGATAACAAACAAGCAACACTCTGGCGCAGACTACAGGCACACTCTCTCCCCTCACCCCTTATCCTAGCCCACTATCATCCCTCCTTCCCCAATCCGGCATGCGCGCTATGCCCAGAACCCTTCGCCTTCTCCCTCCACATCCTTTCCCTCTGCCCGGCGGACCCTCCCCCGCGGGACCTAGAGAACCTCAAGACCTGGGAGGACTGGGAGACCGTGCTGCGCTCGGAGGACCCGGCCGTGCAGACCATCGCCACCGGCCGGGCTGCCAGTGTTATGGACCTTAGGAACATAAACACTTGAGTGCAGTGGGGTCGTGCGGGGACCCTGGGCCGTGCCCCGATTTCCTTGTACAATAAAGTTTTTCCTCTCTCTCTCTCTCTCTCTCCGACTTCCTCCCTTCCGCTACAAACTGGTGACGGGTGTCCACCAAGATATGTGAGACAGTTACGGTATAATTTCCTTTCCTCAAATACAATTTTCATTTTCGTCATTACGGCCCCTCTTTCTTCTTTCACTCCCACTTCCTCCCTCCCTCTACAAACATATATGTGAGACAGTTACCGCTTAATTTCCTTTCCTCAAATACTGTTTTCATTTTCTTCATCACAGTCCCTCTTTCTCTTCTTGCACTCCAACTTCCTCCCCTCCCACTTTCTCCCTTCCTCTACAAACGGATGTCGAGACAGTTTCTACCTAATTTCCTTTCCTCAAAAAGATATGTGAGACAGTTACTGCATAACTTCCTTTCCTGAAATATAAGTTTCATAAGGGAGGAAGTGGGAGTTAGGGGTGTAATGGAGGAAATGTTTTGGTTTATTAGGGTTTAAAGTTCCAAAGCGACTCAGACTATGAGGGACGCCGTAGTGAAGGGCTTCGGAAATTTCGACCACCTGGGGTTCTTTACCGTGTACTGTGCGATGTCAGTGCACGTTAAAGAAACCCCAGGTGGTCGGAATTTCCGGAAGCCTTCACTACGGCGTCCCTCATAGTCTGAGTCGCGTAGGGACGTGAAACCCTAATAAACCATAAACCATTTTCTTCATTACGCCCCACTTTCTCTTTTTTTAACTCCCACTTCTGCCCTTCCTCTCCAAAGGATGATGGGTGTCCACCAAGATATGTGTGAGACAGTTACTGTGTAATTTCCTTTCCTCAAATACAATTTTCATTTTATTCACTAGGGCCCCTCTTTCTCTCTCTTCTTTCACTCCCACTTCCTCCCTTCCTGTACAAACAGATATGTGAGACAGTGCTTAATTTCCTTTCCTCAAATACAGTTTTCATTTTCTTCATTGCAGCCCATCTTTCTCTTCTTTCACTCCCACTTCCTCCCTTCCTCTAAAAACGGGTGATGGGTGTCCACCAAGATATGGGAGAGAGTTACTGTGTAATTTCCTTTTCTCAAATAAAATTTTCATTTTATTCATTACGGCCCCTCTTTCTTGTTTCACTCCCACTTACTTTGTTTTTTCCTTCCCCTCCCCTCCCAATTCCTCCTTTCCTCTACAAAGGGATGATGGGTGTTCACCGAGATATGTGTGACAGTTACTGCGTAGTTTGCTTTCCTCAAATACGGTTTTCATTTTCTCCATCACAGCCCCTCTTTTTCTTTTTTGACTCCCACTTCCTCCTGCTACAAACAGATGACAGGGCGAGATATGTGAGACAGTTGCTGCCTAATTTCCTTTCCTACAATACAGTTCTCATTTTCTTCATTACGTCCCCTCTTATTCTTTCTTCTTTCACTCCCACTTCCTGCCTCCCCCCTCCCAGTTCCTCCCTTACTCTACAACCGGATGACAGGTGTCCACCAAGATATGTGAGACAGTTACTGCATAATTTGCTTTCCACAAATACATTTTCATTTTCTTCATTAGGGCCCTACTTTCTCTTCCTTCTTCCACTCGCACTTCCTCCCTTCCTCTACAACCGGGTGCCGGGTGTCTACCAAGATATGTGAGACAGTTCCTGTGTAATTTCCTTTCCTCAAACGGAGTTTTCATTTTCTTCATTACATCCCCTTTTTCTCTTTCTTCTTTCGCTCCCACTTCTTCCCTTCCTGTATGGTGTGGACTCCCTGGCAGCACTACACCGTGCGGTCGCGGTCCACTGCTAGAGAAAAAGCTTAAGCGTCATGAATTAGCAGGTAATTGGTAATTAGTCATTGATTAGTAAATTGTAGTGATTGGTCAATAATTATGTGTGGAATCAGCAGTTAATTGGTAATTAGTCATTAATTTAGGTAATTTGTAGTAATTAGGCGTGACGTCATCCAGTGGGGACATCACCAGTGCCACAGAGGCAGTCAAAGTGGTACGCAAAACACTTTCGCCTCTATGCACCTTAGACAGTCAAGGCGCCCCCTGAATTTTTCCACGGTTCCACTCTTGCCACGTGCCCTCACTATTCAAAGCAGAGCTGGTTCGACCAGACGAGAGTGGCACTCTTTCATGTGGGCATTTCTGATTTGTAATGAAGCGCATGGTGCAGTGTGCCATAATGTTTCCTCGATGATCCGCCTTCTCTAGCACCTCTGCTGCCAGGAACAACGGCCGACGGAAAATTCTGCTGGAAGCCTACGTACGAGACGGGGAGCCAGCCCTCGAATGACATGAGGATGCGCTACTTGAACGCAACGGAACATGGCAACCTGACGGGAAACTCAGGCAAGTCCGCCCCTATGTATACTTTAGCACCTGTAAATGGTTACTTCGAATCGCTCAAATTCAGTAAGTGAAAACCGTGTGCCGGTTTTCATACGTTGAGGTTAAAATCAGCCGTCCAGCAAAACCACTATTTTTTTTCTGGGCTCTTGTGCTAGAGTGATTTTCACATGCTCAAAAATTCTCAAAAAAATTATTTTTGAGGGTGACACCCTTAGTGAAACAGATTTTACAGATAGTATAAGATTTCACTATATTGGCAGTCTTGCATTTTTTTTCTGTTAATGTTATTGCTATCATCAGAAGCCTTCCCCATCAGTTTTCTATGGCGGTTTTAAATTTTCGATGCGATCGATGGAAGCACTTTTTTTTGCTACGTATCAGAACAATGGATTATTACCTTCAATATTTTTGTAACAGTATTTTACAATTTTCTGAATTTTTGTCCGAGAATGTTGGACATGGTTGGGAACGCTGCGTTGGGAAGGTCGCTGCTACTCCAGCACTGACCACGCATAGAAGAATAACTATGTGTACTGCATTCCTGAGGTGATGCTAGATACAATGATGATATTGTTTCGAAGTCTGCGCAAAGTCAACACTTTTGTACCCGTGGTGAACTCTGCATGGCTGTGTAGTCAATGTTAGCAAGAAAGGAAATGGGCCTTTTTCTCCTGAGGACTGGAGAAGCAAAGTGCAGGTGCAGTCACTTGACAGAATACAGCCCTGAAGAAAACGGGGACGAGGCCATCAAGTGCACTCTAAAGAATTGACAGCTCTGTAGCGTTTATTATTGAACAACCCCGCAATAATAGGATTACGCGGCTGGAGAACAAGGGGCAGTAGAGGCACGGCGAGTGAAGGAGAAGAATGTTATATACAGGAATTCACCTGTACATTGTCGGCCCACTCCTAGTTTCCTGGCTGTACTACTTTAGCGCCGTGACGCTGCTCAGGGCAATGATCTGTCTCCTTCCCGTTTAGGCAATCCTTGGCTGCAGAGCCACAGAAAGTTGACCGCTGTTATAGAATGAAGTTCTGCGGTGTAACTTTCGCTACTTCCTTCGTTATGTTGGCTTAGTGTTCAAAGGACCTGATTCTTGGACGGGATTTTGTTTGGTGATATGGTGCGGTCACTGACCTCCGAGGACTCACAGTGACATGGCAGACCAAGCAATATGCATGAAACGAAAAGACTGAGCTCAAACGGGCAACGTCATTTTGTACAGTATGTTGTACCTGATGATATGTAGAGGTTCTCAACATTACCTAGAGGCAGAGGTCACACTACCGTTTGGTCTACGCGAGTTTCTTGAAGAGGTACTTTATTAACTGCAGGAATGCTGGGAAGACTAGGTTTCTTATCTGGCTTCGCGAGTGTTAGGCCGAAAACGTGCATTCTGCCTCGGATGCGGTATACATGTGGCAGCTTTGCTGCGATACTACCCCCTTGGGCACAGAAGAGATTTCTTCAAACGTGCCTTTTTCACTTTGATAAATTCAAAGCAAGTACTAGTTAGGTGTGAGACTGGTAAGGAAGCTTTCACAGCATTTATTTCAGGTTTTCTAAGAGAACAGTCGGATTGTCGCTGCTGAATCTACACTTCATGCCCAACAATAGCCAAGCTAAGTACGATACCTCATCTTCCCGGCATTACTGGGCCTCTCCGTGGTGAATGAAGTGTGCCACCAGCTTTCACTCTAGGTAATATCGAGAAACTCTGCGCTTAGAAGATCCCTACGACTTGCCTTGGTGCGTGCAAAATAGTACTAGATTAGCAAAGAAAATGCACATTAAGGAAATTATTTGCCATTCTAGAGGTACTGGCAACTGGGTCTGGACCTTTTTCACCCTAAAATCCCCTCTCGCCACTGTCAGAAAATTTGGGCTCTTCGATGTCGAGCGGAGCGATGTCGAGCGACTTCCGTCTAGCGTGCGGACAAGTTTATTACGCAGCTGGAGATCATTTTACTTCTTGTTAAGCGAATGCGCAGTTTTCATCGCTCCTGACTAAGCACACTCATTTTTTCCTTCCAGGACCCGGCACTATACGCAGAGAACTGGAGCCTATTATCGAACTCAAGCCAAGTCAGGTAAGGAACACATTTCATTCTTTATGGAAGTCCTTGCGCTGTTCTTATAAACGTGAATAAAATTCAGAGGCTATAGTCTATTTTCCTGCAAAAAGATCACAGTGGGCTTTGAGGTGCTGCACCAAACTAATTGGTATTTCTAGCTGTACGGAAGTTTGATTACACGCGCACTTTTCAAATCGCCTTCTTTGGAATGCGATCGCACCTTGTCGAGGTTATATTAAAGTGAGAGTGTAAGCTTTGAAAGGCACTTTCAATGGTCGCAAAGGTTGTGGTGTCAGAGCATTACATCGTAAATTTCAGATCTGAGGCTCTCCTGCTGGCTGGTCGATCTAATGGCATGCATTAGATTAAGCGCGGGTGTTTCCGAGGCAGTGGAATCTGTTGTTAAGCGATGAAGGCAGGCAAGGTCCACTTTGCCCAGAAAACTTTCATAACCGGCAAGCAGAGTTACTACATCACTACATGCTGTTGCAGCTACTCTGCACGCAATTGGTTAAAGCATGAGGGTATGTTTTGGTCACTTAGAAGTATGTTCACAGTATCTGTTCCCTACACCATTTTCTTATGTGGATAATGCACCATCTGTGGCAATTTCGTCTCATAACGCTGTTAACTTCGGTGGTGGATGAGGCTCCTGTGCCGCCTACGGTGCCATATCAGTTACACCAGTTACAGAGATGGAGATCAATAAAGCCAAGGCGACCCTTAGGGTAATGTGGATGCAGGCACATATTTCATGTGACATTCGAGGTTTGAAGAAATAGATATTCTGGAATTTGCAGGTTTTATGGTCTTCAACATGCATTCTTTCAAAACGAAGATCTAAATCGAGGTGAGGAAATAATTTTTCTCTCTGTCATAACTAGGGCCCGGAAATTTAGGCATTTGCCTAAAAATGCCTATAAATGCCTAAACGAGGGATTTTTGAACTTGCCTGCCTTTTTGTCATTTTTTAGGAAACTCTACTTATTTAACCGCAATTTTTGCCTATAAATGCCTTAATCCGGCACTTCAGTCCTCGGTGCCGTTTTTCAATAATGAGACATCTGTCCATGTATGGTGAAAGGCGCACGCCGATGCACGTACAAAAGGCGCGGGTCTCGCCGAACGTTTTTCTCGAATTGTAACTTGAACGTAGTGTTTATCTTGAAGTGTAGCAAGAGGCGAGTTTTGAAACAGACCTGACATACATTGATGCAATCTTCTCAACATTAACGGAAAGAATGACAAAGTTGGGAAAGGCTAGACTCTCAATGGATGAATCGTTGAAGGTAGTGACAGAAGTACCAGCAGCACTTCGGGGACTGGAAGGAAAGGGTGCTACTGCTTCTACGAATATGCAACAATTGGCAGAAAAAAATAGATGCCTAGAAACAATTTCCCAAATCAGAGTCTTTCTACGCGGAGACGATACGGCCACATCGCCTGAAGGCCTAAGCCTTTATCAACTATCATCTTCTAGGTTCGCGCCACTAAGTTCATGCGATGTCAAAAGAAGCCTTTTAAAGTACAAAACTATGCTTAGCGAAAACCCAAGGAGCTTGAAGTTCGAAAACCTGAGAATGCGCTTTATTGCTTCAGTTGAGGACTCCGTACGCTCCGTGCTTGACTTACAAATCCTGTACTTCTGAATAAAAAGTATTATTCAAAGCGCCTATTTTTGCTTTATAGAGCCTATTTTAATGTTTTTTAGAGCCTAGATGCCTGCCTATTTCGGGGTTCTTTTGTGCCTAAATTTCCGGGCCCTAGTCATAACTTCAGGTTGATTGTCCATAGATCGGCTGTATACCAGAGGAATAATTTTTTAGGATAGCGGTCTCGGTGTAGTTGCTGATACTGTTCCAGAACACTGCTATAAAGCCAGTGTGCCTAGGAACGCCTGTGTAACTTCAGATTGTTAAGAATAAACAACCTTATTCCGGAATCGAACGCTGCATAGGAAGCGGGCCGCGTTGTTCTTCTTTACATTGATTTTAAAATTTGGCCATGGGTATACCTGAGAGCAATTGCCTGCAGGAGATTTTAAGAAATTTTGGCTTTCATGCAAAATACCGGGCCACCTCAAGAAAATACCTCTTAGAAAAACAAGTGGGCAAAATGTCCTTGTTGCTTTGGGTATGGAATACTCTGCACCACCCTGTGAGCGTTAAGCTTACAGGAGTCGGTATCTACATATCTTGGAAAGAAAACAGGAGCCAATAATTTTCGGGTGTTTTTTTTTGCAGGAGCAATTATTCCAGGCAGCCCAAGCCTCCCCGAGGAGCTGGAGCAGTAGTGTATCGGGCATTTCCACTAGTCAGTTTTCTGAAGGGCAGCGCGTGGCTCCCGGAAACGAAAGTCCCGATGCGGAAGAAGAAACTTCCTGCCCGGGACGATCGCGCGAAGAGAGAGGTGAGTGCACTCGACATAATGACTCCGTACTTGTACAGATGAGCGTGTAGTGATGACAATGCTGTCTATTAAACGCTCGATAGTTGCATCAGGAAACGTTACGAGGCCCTGTATACAGCATCTGCTTTTTGTCAGGAAGTCATTGGGAAGACCCGTTCCCAGGAATTCGCCACAACAGTCTAGTTGCATTCATAATGAGCTGTATCCCCGAAAGTAACACCTGTAAACTGAGGCGCTACACACCCACTGTTGCTGTGTGATACACTGTAGTAACTGTTCGGTCAATTTCACCTTCATTTCAGACAGACGCGTCCTTGACATATGTAAGTAGTAAAAGCTACACTCTTAAAAGATTGCTTCAAAGTGCACAGCCTCTGTGTTCTAAGCATAACACATTACTTGGCACCTCGTATGCAGCGAAAGCACATGTCTTCAAAAGTATGTTCCCTTCCCGATGAAGAGTAGCTTGCCAGTGATATTTAAACGCCGGCTTAATTCTGTTTTGTAGTTATAGCTACACTATGCCAACCGTTCCGCCATCTGCGCGCATGCGCGGAGTGATGTCATAGCCCGCAGCTAGTATGCGCGCTACGCGCATCGCGGCTGCGCCGATAGTGGTGCAGACGCCGCCCGCCTCGTCAGTTGTGCGCATGCGCGGAGTGACGTCAGAGCACGCAGCTGGTGTGCGTGCCGCGCGCCTACCTTATGCTAGCATTTAGAGCCTTCAGCGTGGTGGCGCCGGCGAAACCGAGGGAGGGAGGAGTGGAGAGGGGGAGAGAGTGAATCCCATGTCCAGGTACAAACGCGGGTTCGATCCCGGCCGTGGCTGTCGAATTTCGATGGAAGCAAAATTCTAGAGGCCTGCGTACTGTACTGTGCGATGTCAGTGCACGTTAAAAACCCCAGGTCGGCGAAATTTCTGGAGCCCTTCACTACAGCATCCATCACAGCCTGAGTCTCTTTAGGACATTAAACCCCACAAACCTAAACCGGTATCTGCCTTGCACTTCTAACCAATATTTTTAGGGTGTCTGCAACTTTTAATGCAACATATACTTAAAAGTTACCCTTCTCGGGCTTTCAACATAATTTGCTTTTAAATATGGCACAGTGTCCCTCCTTTGACCCTTTTTAGTAAATGGAATGTATTACTTAGTTAGTTTTGAGCAGTATGTATATCCGTGAGCTCGTCTCATTGGTGATCATGCTGCGTTATTATCTGATCTCTCTGGTCTCTAATCATAACTCAACAATTTGGACGGGCTAATTTACAAAAGGTGTTTGTAAAGAAAAAGAGTATCACGAGACGTTCACCTGTGTGGTTATTCCGGCCACAGTGATAGTTTGCAATTATTACGAGCCGTAAAATGATGGTTTAGGTTTGGTTTATCAGGGTTTCAAGTCCCGAAGCAGCTCAGGCTATGAGGGACGCCGTAGTGAAGGGCTCCGGAATTTTCTACCACCTGGGGTTCTTTAAAGTGCACTCACATCGCACAGTACACAGACCTCTAGAATTTCGCCTTCATCGAAATACAGCCGCCGCGGCCAAGATCGAACCCGCGTCTTTCGGGTCAGGAGCCGAGCACCGTAACCACTGAGGCACCTCGGCGGAGCGAGCCGTAAGATGAGTCTTATAGCAGTGGGCAGATGGAGTGTTCATTGAGGTATATATACGGCTAATTTTTTCGATGCGCGCAAACTAACATCATGTTCGGGAATTCGTGCATGCGCGCTGTGGCCGCCGTACAGCTTGCACGGCCAATTTTTTTTTCATTTCATTTATTTGCCTTAAAGGCCCCTTTCGGGGTATTACATAAGGGGTGGGGTAATCAAAAATTGTTACATTTTTTCATGATGACATATGAAGTTCAATGTTGGCGTTGAAGAGTGATGGGCAGGTGATAGCAGCAGCGGAGTGGGAGAGGCCGTTCCAGTCTGACGCGGCTCGTGGAAAGGAGGTGGAAAAGGTTACGGTACGGGCACGTGGACGAGTAACTTGCAGGGGATGACCAGTGCGATGTGATATGCGCGGCGGAGGTGCGCAGATGTATGGTTCATGGCCAAGTGAGCTGTAATAAAATTTATGAAAAAGAGATAGGGTTGCGACGCGACGACGGCAAGAAAGACTTCGTAAGTTGGACAGTGATTTCAGGGATGACACACTGACTTCGTATGAATATTGGGAGTGAATGAAACGGGCGGCGCGATTTTGCACGGCTTCAAGTGCATCGGTTAGATATGCTTGATGGGGGCTCCAAAGGGGGGATGCGTATTCTAGTTTTGGTCTTACCAATGATGTGTAAGCGAGTAATTTGACCTCTTTTGTTGCGTGGCGTAAATGGCGCTTCAGGTATCCAAGGGTTCTGTTTGCAGATGAAATAACATTAGTAACATGTTCCCGCCAAGTTAAATCATGACACACAGTGATACCTAAGTATTTATATGAATGAATGTGCTCTATTGGATTGTTAGAAATTCTATAGGAAAAGGACAACGGATTAAGTCTGCGGTGAAACGAAATAAGCTTGCATTTGTTAGGGTTAAGTGTCATTAGCCAATCATCGCACCATTTTTCAATGCGGTTAAGATCATCCTGAAGGGCTTTTTGGTCGGAAGTGTTAGTTATTGAGTGGTAGATAACGCAATAGTCGGCAAATAAAGGGATATTGCGTGATAGATGTTCTGGCAAATCATTTATGTATATTAAGAAGAAAAGAGGACCTAGGACCGAGCCCTGAGGTACGCCTGAGGTTACGGGGGCAGAAGGAGATGACTGGTTGTTAACATCAACTGACTGAAAGCGACACGTTAGAAATGCTTCAATCCATTTTAAGATGTTAGGATGCAAGTTCAGCTGCGAAAGTTTTAGCATCAAACGTCGATGGGAAACTTTGTCGAATGCTTTAGCAAAGTCTAAAAAAATTGCGTCAGTCTGGATATTCAAGTCGAGGTTCGCATGCAGATCGTGAAGAAAGAGTGCTAATTGTGTGTTACAGGAATAGTTTTTGCGAAATCCATGTTGTGCAGGATGATAGAATTTGTTACCATCCAGGAACTGCATGATTTCAGAGTAGATGATATGCTCCATGATTTTACACGGTACACTTGTGAGCGAGATAGGACGATAATTTAATGGTGAATTTTTGTTACCGGATTTGTAGACTGGAACGACCTTTCCCTTCTTCCAATCATCAGGTATGGTGCCTGTGGAGAGTGACTGAGCAAACAGTAACAATAAATATTCGGCAGGAATGCACTTTGTGTTCTTTAAAAGTTTAGAATTTATTTCGTCAATGCCTGCTGCAGATGAATGTTTAATTTTATCTATTAAGAACATTATTCCATTAGCAGAAACATTGGTTACAGGCATGGTGTGCGGAATGGTTGTAGGCAGAATAGGTAAGGGCGCATCAGGCTCTCTTGTGAAGACAGAGGAAAAAGCAGCTGAAAAGATATTAGCACATTCAGTATCGCTTAATGGTTCCCCTGAATCTTTACTCAGGGTAACTGAATGCGTATTACTAGGGTTTATAATTTGCCAGAACTTTTTTGTGTTACTTTTTAGGATTCTCGACAAGTCGTCGTGATAAAAGTGTTGCTTAGCGTTTTTGACAGCTGATAAATACGAGCTCTCGGCGGCATAATATTTGTCCCATAAGCAGGTGCTGGGATTGGCTTTAGCTGCGCGGAATAGGCGTTTCTTTTTATTTTCGAGTTTTTTCAGTGATTTCGTGAACCAAGGCTGGTTTCGAGTGTCATGAAAAGTAGTCTTCGGGATGTATTTGGCAATACGGAAGTGAACAGAACACGTGCGCATCGCTAAGACGTTTGTTTAAGGCCTCTCCTTCTCCGCTCCTGACTCTCACTGTCGCAAACAAATCCGGCATATCGTGGGCTCTCGGAGAAAACGCGCACATGTCACTAGCACTGCATCATTATTCCCTTACTTTCTCCTCCGCTCTATGCTCCAGCCTCTTTCTACTCCTCCTAAAGCCTCAACTCCTTGCCCTCCTTCTACCGGTCACCATCGGGATGAATGATGCTTGCCTGATGTGAGGGCCAACACCTTGAGATTTGTAAACATAAATACCCCCGAAAGCAGAAGGTTTGACAGCCGTCGCCGTAGCTCAGCGGTAGAGCACCGGACGCGTAATTCGGAGGTCGTGGGTTCGGATCCCACCGGTGGCACGTGGTTGTTTTTTCTTCTTTTCTAATCAATTAGCTTTAAGCGACAACATATCCAGTAATATTCTAAATTGATGAACACCACAAAATAAAAAAAAGAATTAAAAATTCTCTCTGCCCCTTGGTTTCTGTGGCTGTTGGCTTCTCTCATATTTTTAACGAGCCCCTCATTCCCTTTTCCTTGTCTGCTTAATTGCTTAACGAGGGCCTCGCTTCTGGCAGCCTTTTGATGCCTTAGGAAGCATAAGAGGGTTCTCACACAGCTTCCACTCTCGCCGTTCGATGACGTTCTACGTCACATCAGCGGTAACTCAGGACGTGCTACTTCCGCCGCTTAAGAGCGTGGGTGGCGCTGGTGAACACTCTCAAGGTTAGGTTATTTGTAAACATAAATATCCCCGAAAGCAGAAGGTTTGGCAGCCGTCGCCGTAGCTCAGCGGTAGAGCACCGGACGCGTAATTCGGAGGTCGTGGGTTCGGATCCCACCGGTGGCACGTGGTTGTTTTTTCTTCTTTTCTAATCAATTAGCTTTAAGCGACAACATATCCAGTAATATTCTAAATTGATGAACACCACAAAATAAAAAAAGAATTAAAAATTCTCTCTGCCCCTTGGTTTCTGTGGCTGTTGGCTTCTCTCATATTTTTAACGAGCCCCTCATTCCCTTTTCCTTGTCTGCTTAATTGCTTAACGAGGGCCTCGCTTCTGGCAGCCTTTTGATGCCTTAGGAAGCATAAGAGGGTTCTCACACAGCTTCCACTCTCGCCGTTCGATGACGTTCTACGTCACATCAGCGGTAACTCAGGACGTGCTACTTCCGCCGCTTAAGAGCGTGGGTGGCGCTGGTGAACACTCTCAAGGTTAGGTTATTTGTAAACATAAATATCCCCGAAAGCAGAAGGTTTGGCAGCCGTCGCCGTAGCTCAGCGGTAGAGCACCGGACGCGTAATTCGGAGGTCGTGGGTTCGGATCCCACCGGTGGCACGTGGTTGTTTTTTCTTCTTTTCTAATCAATTAGCTTTAAGCGACAACATATCCAGTAATATTCTAAATTGATGAACACCACAAAATAAAAAAAGAATTAAAAATTCTCTCTGCCCCTTGGTTTCTGTGGCTGTTGGCTTCTCTCATATTTTTAACGAGCCCCTCATTCCCTTTTCCTTGTCTGCTTAATTGCTTAACGAGGGCCTCGCTTCTGGCAGCCTTTTGATGCCTTAGGAAGCATAAGAGGGTTCTCACACAGCTTCCACTCTCGCCGTTCGATGACGTTCTACGTCACATCAGCGGTAACTCAGGACGTGCTACTTCCGCCGCTTAAGAGCGTGGGTGGCGCTGGTGAACACTCTCAAGGTTAGGTTATTTGTAAACATAAATATCCCCGAAAGCAGAAGGTTTGGCAGCCGTCGCCGTAGCTCAGCGGTAGAGCACCGGACGCGTAATTCGGAGGTCGTGGGTTCGGATCCCACCGGTGGCACGTGGTTGTTTTTTCTTCTTTTCTAATCAATTAGCTTTAAGCGACAACATATCCAGTAATATTCTAAATTGATGAACACCACAAAATAAAAAAAGAATTAAAAATTCTCTCTGCCCCTTGGTTTCTGTGGCTGTTGGCTTCTCTCATATTTTTAACGAGCCCCTCATTCCCTTTTCCTTGTCTGCTTAATTGCTTAACGAGGGCCTCGCTTCTGGCAGCCTTTTGATGCCTTAGGAAGCATAAGAGGGTTCTCACACAGCTTCCACTCTCGCCGTTCGATGACGTTCTACGTCACATCAGCGGTAACTCAGGACGTGCTACTTCCGCCGCTTAAGAGCGTGGGTGGCGCTGGTGAACACTCCCAAGGTTAGGTTATTTGTAAACATAAATATCCCCGAAAGCAGAAGGTTTGGCAGCCGTCGCCGTAGCTCAGCGGTAGAGCACCGGACGCGTAATTCGGAGGTCGTGGGTTCGGATCCCACCGGCGGCATGTGGTTGTTTTTTCTGCTTTTCTAATCAATTAGCTTTAAGTGATAACATATCCAGTAATATTATAAATTGATCAACACCACAAAATAAAAAAAAGAATTAAAAATCCCCTGTGCCCCTTGGTTTCTGTGGCTGTTGGCTTCTCTCATATTTATAACGAGCCCCTCATTCCCTCTTCCTTGTCTGCTTAATCTCTGTCAGATCTCATTCTGAGCCTCTTTGCACAATAAATAATCCGGAACTATTCATCGTCAATGTCCGTCAGTACTATTATATTCGTGATATTTATGTATATATTCGTAAGCGTTGTAACCATCACCATCATCGCTGTTGGCTGCTTCCCAGAAAAACTGCCCCTAGCAGCTCGCGGTGTGAGCAAAAGGGGCTGAAGGACACTTACTTTCTCTCATCCTCTCCATACCTCCTCGCTTGGTTGCGTACGCCGTGAGCGCATGAGGATTGTTACGGACATGCAATACGCATTAGGTATGTAAAAGACTACACTCGGTTTCTATAAGCAGGGTAAGTGCTTGAGAGGTCGAGGTGAACAGATCCAGCACCAGGTTTCAACTCTATTTAATCTAAACTGCGAATGGCTCCAGAAGCCAGCACCAGCAATGTGGCGTAGAGCTAGTGGTGCCTTTGTGGCGCCGGTAGAGGTACCGCTTTAGTCAAAAATTTAGAGCTCATGGAATTCGCTTATAATATCTGCATAGGGGCTTTTGTAGCGTGCATGGAAGTTCTGATTTTCAGAAGAGGGAGGTTGAGAATTTCTCTTCGCTTCAACAGCTCTGGTGATGGATAACAATCAACAAGGCATGCATTAGAAACGAACTTCTTTAGCTGTACACAGCGCACAAATGGTATACTTTGCTTTATCTCTGAATGTTTGCATCGTTGCAGCTAGATCACATTCACGCCATTTACGCCCCACATTTTTGTGTTCGACAACAACAGCCTTACAGGTGATTGGTGTGAGCGTTACCAGGACATACGCCCTAGGGTGTGCATGATTTCGCGGTTCCCAGTTAAAGTGGTGCACCAATTTGCACCAGGCGTTCACTGGGTAGGATTTCCACAGCTGAAACGGCTGGCCTCCATTCGTAACCTCCTCTCCTCGGAGAATCCCTTACCATGCCGGTGTCGACCACATTAAGGGATCTGTCATGCGAACTGGTGCCTGTTCAAGCATTGGGTCCTTTCATGGTGATATATGCGCACACGCATGCCCTATGCGAACTATGCTGCGTTCGCATGGATATTCTACAAAGAGTCCGGTGGCTCGGACTCTGCACTGCTTCACTGGAACAGAATTGTCTCACTGTTGCCTGTGAAGCTGGGGCTGCCACGCAAAAACGGCATGACTTATCATGATGGCGCGTATCGCGCATGCATTTTTTGTAATTTAAGAAAATGCTTATTCGCGTGTATGACTTTCATCAATGCCTTACCTTTGCTATTCCTTTTGTTACCAGAAACGAGCACTGAAGAACACAGTCGCTGGAAGCCTGCGTACTTCTCGGACGAAACATGGCGTCAACTCTCGGATGACATGAAGATGCGCTACCTAAATGTCGAGAAGGATCGAATCTTAACAGAAAACAAAGGTAAACCTGTTCTCATTTTAAAAGTTAGCATGTGCTGATTATAATTTCCCATCGCTACTAAAAGCTCAGTTGCGTTAGCACGCAACTGATTCGTCAAGAGCTTTATCGAAATCTACGTATCAAATCTATGTAAAATCAGGCGTTCAATGGTAGCATCATTTTTCTTGTGGGATGGATAAACATCAAATTTCTTGCACGCCAGAACAAAAACTGTAGAGCAATTGACTGCGCTTATACCTCTTCAAATGCGTTGCTTGTGGTTTTGTATGCTTCTGCTGACGGGAAGCTAGGGCTGGGCACTCGGCTTGGAGAGGCTATGTGAGCAGGCATTGTATGCTCCGAAAACTGCTTATGCCGCAAAAGTGTGCAAGGATATCCGGCGACCCGAAATGGTTTGGTTTGGTTTATGGGGTTTAACGTCCCAAAGCAACTAAGGCTATGAGAGACGCCGTAGTGGAGGGCTCCGGAAATTTCGACCACCTGGGGTTCTTTAACGCCAGGTAGTCGAAATTTCCGGAGCCCTCCACTACGGCGTCTCTCATGCGGGCGCTGGCTGTGGCCCAGTGGCTCAGAATCTTGTGTGCTAAGGTTGTAAGCAGTATGACACGTTTCTCTGTCGTCACTCCTGCCAGCCAGGAATAGCAGTGATGTAGGAAGCATTAGGGAAAGTCCGAATTGTGGATTTGACATGCTCAAAATGCGGCGGGCAATGCCTTTCTACATTAATACATAGTTTTAGCTTTGGGCTTGTGTACTAGCTTGGACGTATACTGAACGAGCTTGATTCCTGGGTCGGCTTGCACGAAACAAATAAGGCCGGCTTATTTCCAGTCTAATCTTATTCGCGGTCTAAAAGCTCTCTCGGTTTTGAAGAAAGGAAAGGCGCGGTTCATTTTGTCAGTGGACACCTCAAATGCACCACGAACTCCGACTGAAAGTTCGGTAACTCAATGTTTTAGTCGGAGTTCGTGGTGCATTTGAGGTGTCCACTGACAAAATGAACCAGCTATGCGCCTTTCCTTTCTTCAAAACCGAGAGAGCTTTTAGACCGCGAATAAGATTAGACTGGAAATAAGCCGGTCTTATTTGTTTCGCGCAAGCCGACCCTGGTGCACACGCGAAATGAGCGGGTTGCGAGACGCATCTGCCACTGCTCAAACGTTGGTGGTACGTTTCTTAACTAGTATTGTGTGTACAGTCTCTATCAAAAGTAACCAGGCTGCATGATTTGCTTCTAGCTTGTACAGTGGAGCCCTTACAGCTTCCCCCAAGCTGAAATGGTCGTTAAAGGTAAAAACTGGGGGTCTCGTTACCTTCCAACACCTTTCGATCTTTAGGAAAGCCACAAGGGCTCCACTATACAAGTTAGAAGCAAACCATGCAGCCTGGTTACTTTTCGACAAAGACGGTACGTGCCTTTATTATACTATGCACATGCACGCTGGCTTCAGAGTGTCTTCATTTGTCTTCTGAAATGTGCTTACAGTGAGCGCGCTTTGCTTCTTTTAATTGGAACTTTTTATTGCTAAGCAAATCATTTATATGGGCAAGTTCTGTGTCGAAGTCCCATAAGGCAAATTTATTGCGCTTTGGCATGTCCGATCCAATGACTTCGTCATAACATAATTCTTAGTAATTAGGACGCTGGAAGCGCCGTATGAACACTGTAGGCAACGATGTAAAAGCCTTAATGGTTATTTGCTCTTTTCTTTCTTAATTAGTACCTCTTTCAAATTACACGCACTCATTAGCATACCTAAGGAGGCACACTGACTAGACCATGTGCAACGCCCGAAAACTCACAAGCTCTTCCCTTAAGCGAGTATAGTGAGCGTGCCTCAATTGCTTGGAGATAGCATATCTGACTCGCAATCTGTGGGGCATGAGTTCATTTTCTAGTATATTACCACAGTTTTATTAAGGCATAATCATTTTACTTGATATCCCAACGTGCCATGATGATTTTTCAGGAAAGCTAGCGCCTCATAGTCACAATTGAACGACGGTTTTCAATTGCGCAGTTTAGTGTATGGTGTTACAAAGGTGTGGACAAATCCTAAATTACTGTGACAGCACGCACAGTTTTTCTTCTGAATGTCCGCTCTAATGCTGTCGCTTTAATAGCTCCACTTTCCTTTATTTCTACTTGTTTAGTCTCAGCGGTATTCTAACTTGCTTATGCTCAAGTGACGAGAGTGACTTAGCAAGCACTAAAATGAGGTGCTTAAAAAGAGAAGGATAAGAAAAAACGTTAATACCAGGCCTTTCGCCTTAAAGACAGAAATGCATTCATATTTAGTTTAGAGCGAAAAGACCATGATATTCCGACCAAAGTGACTTGAGAACTCACCTTTCACGGCTCTCATGGCACCCTGACGGGATGGGGTGAGAGAGGTGCTATTCCCAGTGATAGAAGGCAGCCTTCAGATTTGTTTACATTACTTGGTGTTTGTGTATATGCCAAGGGTCTAAAATTTCTAGGTGCAGTGGGGTTGGGCTCGGCGTTGTGGCCCTCGAATTCTCAAAAGCTATGCACAACAAGCTTTATTTAGAGCAGCACTCTTGTGTTAGTGCGAGGATTAAATATCCTTGATGGAACCTTCTTCTATCTTTGTCTCGGTCTCAGACGTCGGAACTTTTCTCATCCTATCGCAAGAAGATCTGTAACTTTGCTGAAGTAATGCTCGCAGTCAAGGACAATGGTCGCGTGACTTTGTCCGCCGGAAGAATGATGTGTTCTCCGTCCGGAAATCTCGAAGAGCGCCAACCATTTTATGCGAAGCATACTACTTTAGCTACCACTTCAGCCCTTCACCGTGGTTATGCGCCTCCAAATCACGTGATACATGACGTCACACCGCGTGACACGATGACGTCACGGCAGTAGAGAAACGGGGGCCCACCTCGCGCCGTCGCTGTGGTTGTGCGCCTCCAAATTACGCGACACGATGATGCTTCGCATTCTCCAGGCTTAACCACGTTAAGCCTCAGCCATTTTGTTTTTCGTTACAAGCTATGTTCACAGCAGCGCGGTAATATTGATGCAACGCCAATCACAATCAGCCGCACTCGTCTCGTGAGCTACGTTCCTCCCTCCTACATGACTGCAACAATATACTGCAAGAGCGGCCACGTTCTGGTTATGTTGGAATCGTGGCCCTGGACCAAGACGGCAGTCTCTCAAGGCGAAATTTTTTTTCATACTAGGGTATTGCCAAGGCTAGTACGAATCTCGCAGAGTTTTGAGAAGCATTGAGCATCCCAGCACCACAAGCTGATTTGGCTAGACAATCAAGACAAGCCAAAATGCAGGAAGCTTCCTTCCTCATGAGCCAGCCACACATCTGTGGAGCAGTTACCTCGAATCCCTAACTTTTACTCTAATACAACGGTTTGAGGATTTGTGTGAATGCATGGGTGATTCCAAGCCTCTTATGTATGCTAGGCAGTGGGTAGCCATAATGTGCTAGCTTATGAGCACCCAATCATCTGCAAGAGAAAAAACAAGGAAATGACCCACAAAATTCTAGTTGTGAGGTATGCTGAACAGTTGGATGGTAGGTAGCCTGTTACTATCAAGCAGATAGCAGCTCTAGTCGACAGTTGACGTCATGCTAGCGCGCATATCCGCATTTTGCGTAATTACCTAAATCGGCAGAAATTTGAAAACGAAAGCCTTTAATGCCTCATACTGTCGTGACCAAGTCGTGTTAGCAAATGTGTTTCGGCGTCGCTACTTAAAATAACAACCAGTGTCGAGGCTGGGAATCTAGCCAGGGCCTTTGGCATTTGAAGTGGAGACGCTACCACTCCGTAACAAGGGCTCAGGGTTTCAACATGAATAAAGGCGCACCTAGTGAATGAATGGGTTTCATAAATAAAGTAACCGAAATGAAAAAAATAAAATCAAACAAAACTGGAAAAAATAAAAATAAAATAAAAAAAACCTACAATCCGTAAGGCAAGGCTTTCGCATTGCAGCACTTTAGACAGCCAAAGTGCCCTCTGAATTTTTTTTTTCTCTCGTCATAATGTCATTGGGGGTTTCAAAGAGTACTTTCCATGAACGCAGTAGAACGGCATTATTTCTGATATGAACACGAGGCGTTGAATTAGGTCTGCCATTTTAAAGGACGCCTTTGATTTGCCCGGCTCCTGTTGCGGGCTTGACGTATTTCATGGTATGCTCCGTTCGTAATAATTGTTAGACGCCAAAGCCAAGAAAGTACGAAGTACTTCAGAGCTCGTCCCTAAAAGGCAGCTTACAATGTGTCTCATCACGTCATCCCCCGACAAGCCTGTGAATTATAAGCTTTGTGAGGGGCCCTTCGGGTATCAGGCAAAGAACCTTTTTATGCTTGTTTCACCATTGTGCTGTCACTGAACCAAAGTGAAGGGAGCTTCAGCACAGGATTGCTAGCTTATCTTCTGTTAAGCGATTGATTCCCTATCTAGAAGCATTCGTGTGTCAACTTGTCTGTGCGCCAGCTTTGTGTACAGCTGCCATTTTCAGTCATGCGGTATGCAGCAAGGTTACCTTAGGAAAGCCATTTTCCTGTCTTCTCTGCCCACGTTTTATATGCACTCATACTTTGTTCTAGGTTTTCGCGCTGCAAACGGGCAACTTGCAGCTAGACTGAAGCCTTCTCAGGTGAGGACCTCACCCAATTCTTCTACTGCTTTGTGGCAATGTCACATATGCGATCTTTATCAAGGGCTAGCATTCCCTCTTTAAAGCGTTTTATGAGCCACACCAGCATCACTAACAGTCTGTGATTTATTAGCCGGCACAAAATTTTAGTAAATGGAAAGTTTAGTTCATCCTGCATCGAAACGCCGCTGCTAGTGTGTTCGTTGTTAGGCTCGACATCTGGATGTGTTAGGCACTGAGGCATCACCGCGGGTGCGTCAGCATGCGATACTTCACTGCAACAGCTCTACATTGTGACCATTTAAATCCAAACGGAAGGTGCTTTTGAGGGCGACAGACCTGCGAGGGAGTTTCTTAAAGTTCTTAAAGAAAAAACACTTTGCCGGCATATTAACTCGCCATGGATAACTCCTTCCTGCTCATGACACCCAAACATTCTTGTCACCTGAGCCTTAATGAGGGTTATGTGCTCGGGAAAGCTTGGCGCTGCCGCGAATATGCGTGTGATCTCCATTGAAGTGGTCAAGGTGCTTGGTGGACGGGGCCCGTTTATCAGAGGCAGGACATTGATCTTTGTGGGTGAATGCTATTCGCCCAGCTTTTATTTGCCTCATCTTAGGGTTGGTGTCTAGTGAGCTTAGCGATGGTGTCTTTTCTTCCCATGCAAGCCTCTTAGTTTCTCAGACATCCATTCTACACGTCATGTTTGAGTTGCAGACTTAGAATACTGTAAGTCGCGGTGATGGCTGCTGCTCGTCTATCGTTGCATATGAAACTGTTTATGAGCATAAGGAGAGCAAAAAAACGGCAACATCACTTCATTTTCAGCACGTGACTGGATTTATTTAACCAGGACTCATCTTACGGCTGTGTTATTTGAGATGAAAAGACCCCGTTACGAGAATACGTCAAGCTTAAAAACTGTATGTAAATATTCAGCGGGTAAAGAAATGTTTGCAGGCGGGTGCTGTCAAAAATAAATTATAAGCGTAGCCCTTGGTCTTTCCGCTGTACATAAACTTCCATATGTAAGTGCACACTTTCATGCAGGCATTCTCTATTCTTGTTTGTGCTGTATTTAAACAGATGACTTTGCAGACCGTAAACGTTAAAAGTATGTGGCGAATTCAGGGGTTGCTTTGCAGATAGGAGACCAGGTATTAATTCTGCGCATGATGCTCACACTCTACGAACTTTATACAGTCATAGGACTAGACCTTATCATGAGTGCAAAGCTGAGGTGTAAACTCGGCAAGCTCTGGTTTATCGCGGCCGTCTGTATTACCATGAGGTAGCGTGGAAAATAGCAGCTCAGAGGAATATAGAAAGTGTTGGTTACAAGTCATTTGACAGGAAAAGCTGCGAGAGGTACTGGTAACCTATTAAGAGTCTGAAATGTTGTAAGCTTTAGTGCAGTGACCACTGTAGTACTACATTTTCGTTCGAGACCGTGGTTTTCTGAGATCACATTTGTGCTTCTTGAATGCAAACCCTGGACGACAATGTCCACCAATTATCTGCATTTGAACGGCATTCAGGCACTCCAAGCTCCTGCAAAGCAGGAGCAGAAAATCGTGCCTGCCAGTGCAGCCTCCGGACATCCAGTATCGTGCAGTACTGACCAACATGGAAGCCGAGGTCATGCAGAAAAACCAACTTCCAAAAAAGAATGGCTTCAGAACGGAGGTGAGTAGCAGTGACCTGGGGAGCGTATAGGCTTTAACGATTTAACGTCACAAAGCGACTCGGGCTTCTACGGACGCTGTAGTGGAGGGCCGCGGAAATTTCGACCACCAGGTGTTTTTTAACTTGCACTGACATTGCACAGTACACGGGCCTCTAGAAGGTTGCCTCCATCGAAATCCGACTGCCGAGGCCGGGATCGAACCCCTTTAGGGGCTGATTCATGGGGGGACGCTTGCTTTGCTTTTCTTGTCCTCTCTTGTGTCTCCTCGCTTGCTTGTGTGCGGTGAAAGTGCATAAGGTATGTTACGGACATGCACTGTGCATAGGTATGCAAGGAGCTACAATTTGTTCCTATAAGTAGGGCGAGGGCCTTGACAGTAGAGGGGAACAAGCTCTGCACCCAATTCCACCTGCATTTAATTTGAAGAGGGGATGGCTCTAGGAGCCGATGCCAGCAATGCGGCGTAGAGCTAAGGGTGGCAATGTGGCACCGGTCGAAGAACAACCTTTGTCAAAAGTTTATAGCCTATGAGGTATGTTGACAATCTCTTTGAGGGGCTGTTGTAGAATCCATATAAGTCCTAATTTTCAGAAGAGTGACGTCGAGAATTCCTCTTACCTTCAAGAGCTGCGGTGATGCACAGCAATCCACACGACATGCATCAGAAGCGAACTTCTTTAGCTGTGCACATTGCACAAATGGTATACTTTATCTCAAAACTTTATCTCAGAATTTGTGCACCACTGCAACTATATCCAGTTGAGGTCATTTTTGCTCCACATTTTCGTGTTCCGACAGCAGCCACCTCAAAAAAGATGACTGGTGCGAGCATTAGCCGGATGTACACCCTAGGGTTTGCGTGGTTTCGGTGTTCGCAGATATTGTAGTGCTCCGATTTTCGCCTCCTTTTTGAAAACCAAACGTTGACACACTAGGTGCAGACTCCCGGGGTTTTCTGAAAAATTGGAGGTGACACTCAAGCTCTGTCTTGAGGGTATGACATGATAGCGTTCACCGGCACATCATTCTCAACAAACCTGATGCCAGGAACGCCAGCGTCGTACGAACGGCCAGCGAGCCCATTCGAACGGGCCGCAAGCTTCGTGGTGAATGCGCCTTGGATGTGCGCTGGATTGTTCGCCGCTCACCGCGTGATTCCTGCGTCCCAGCACGGCCCCACTGCGCCCGAACGAGACGAGCGGGAGGCGCTGCCGTCGCACGCTATCTTTTGGGGCAGTGGCGTCCATTGCGAGGAGGAGGAGGGAGTTGTTTTAATGGGCGCCGCCTTATGGCGCTACGTGTGCGCCAAGCGAAGAGGAAAAGTAGCGGAAATACACTTTGTTACTCCCTTAACTGCGACTTCCGTAATTTCCATGCTCATGATTACTAATATACACCACAATACATGTCTCTAAAGCGCCCTTCTAAGACAACACAGTATTCACTAGACGCGCCTTTGTTCATTCCAAACCATCGAGCTTTCGTGGGGGAGTGGTTAGTGCGCTCGTCTCGCACTCCGGAGGCCCTGGTTCGATTCCTCAACTCGACCAATTTCCTACTTGGTTTTATTTATTAATGCTTCTGGGATTTTTCACTCATGGCTAACGCCGCCAGTGACGACACCAACTTTTCTGCGACATTGGGCCCTCAACGCTATCACGGTCAAACGGCTCGCCTCCATTCATCATCTTCTCTCTTGGGAACCCCTTACGGTGGTGGCGTCGAAATCTCCATAGCAGGAACTGTCATGTGAGCTCGTGCCCTGCTCAAGCATTCTCTCCTTTAATGCCGACTTATGCGCACTCGCTATCTCACGCGAACAATGCTGCGCTCTCATGAATATTCTACGGAGACTCGCTCTCGGACTCTACACTGCTTCACTGCATGCAGCGGCATCGCTTCACTCTTGCCTGGCAGCACTCGCTTCTCAGGCAACAGTGGCACGGGCTGTCATCAGGGCTGCCATTGCACGTGCATTTTTTGTAATGTAAGAAAATACTTATTCTCATGTGTGACTGTTTTCCCATTGCCCTACCTTTTCTGTTCGTTTTGTTGCCAGAAATGGCTGCCGACGGATACTATCCCCGGAAGCCTGCATTCTTCTCAGAGGAAACATGGCGTCAACTCTCGGATGACATGAAGATGCGCTACATAAACCTCGTGAAGAATGGAGTCTTAACAGAAAACAAAGGTAAACCTGTCTTATGATAAAAGTTAGCATGGGCTAATTATAATTTTTCATCGCTGCTAAAAGCTCAGTTGTGTTAGCACGTAACTGATTCGTCAAGAGCTTTATCCAGATCTATGTACCAAATCTATGTAAAATCAGGCGTCCAATGGTAGCATCATTTTTCTTGCAGGATGGATTAACACCTAATTTCTTGCACTCCGTAAGAAAAACTGTACAGCAGTTGACTGCGTTTATACCTCTTGGAATGCGTTCCGTTTGGTTCTGTATGCCTGTGCTGACAGGAAGCTTGTGCGACGCACTCGGCTTGGAGATGCTATGCGAGCAGGCATTGTATGCTCCGAAAACTGCTTACGCCACAAATTGCGCAAGGAGATCTGGTAACCTGAATTGCTGGTGCTAGTTGCGGCTGGGTGGCTCGGAATCTTGTGTGCTAAGGTTGTAAGCAGGATGAAATGTCTCTCTGTCATCACTTCTGCCTACCATGAGTAGCGGTGATGTAGGAAGCATTAGTGGCAGTACGAATCGAAGTGGGGAGCAAGAGGTGGCAGAGGAAGGAGACTGGGGTATTGAACATGCTCGAAGCACAGCGGGCAATCGCCTTTCTCTATTAATACAGAGTTTTAGCATTGGGCTGGCGTACTCTATATCGGGCGAGCTGGATGCCTGCTTCACATGCGAAATACATGGGTACTTCCATGGGCGTCTCGTGAGTTACGACCTTCCCGTTGGTTTCCCTCCTAAACGGCTGCAACAACGCGCTGCAAGGGCGGCCACATTCTGGTTACGGTGAAATTGCGGCCCTGGACCAGGATGGCAGTCTCGCAAGGAACGAATTCTTTTCATGTAGGGTATTGACAAAACTAGTAAGAATCTCGCAAAGTTTTAAGAAGCATTCAGCATCCCATCACCACAAGCTGATTTGTCAAGATAATCAAGACAAGCCAAAATGCAGCGAGCTTCCTTCCTTATGAGCCAGCCACACAGCTGCGGAGCAGTTGTCTCGAACCCATAAGTTTCATTGAAATACAATATTTTTGAGATGGAGCTGTGTGATTGCGCGCGTGATTCCAGGCCACTTATGCTAGGCAGTGGGTAGCCATAATGTGCTAGTTTATGAGCACCCAATCATGTGCAACAGAAAAAACAAGGAAATGACCCACAAAATACTAGTTTTTAGGTATTCTGAACAGTTGCTTGCAGGCTTGCATCTACATGTCGTGAATACTGGCGCTTTTACTTCGCGTTCTACTACCACATAGACCGACGGTAGCGACTTCGGACTTCTGCATTAAGTGAATACCGCCTTCAGATCACGGTCAACGTTTTTTCATAGTATGTCACTCTCTGTCATTACTAGTGGCTTTGAGATAAGGATTGCTCGTACTTTTTTGCATTCAAGTTGCATATTCACAATTGCTATTGATGATCCCTGGAGAGGCTCGTCAATCTTTTGGTACCGTTAACACTAGGAGCGACATAACTCGTGAACGGCCGAGTTTATAGTGGCCGAGTTCGAAGCCCTACCGTGTGAGGCCACCACACATAAAAAGCACCGCTCTTCACGATTGTCGCTTATCAAAGACCGTGTGTGCAGCAGCGGAACAAGAAAGTGACGGCGAAATCACATTCACAGGGGCAATGGAAAAGTGATCATACAAAAACCAAAATGTACAACCACAATTGCTAATGCAGAGTTGTGCTCTCACCACGTATGATCACGCGCGAGGCTTTATTTTACATTTATCTATGACATGAAACTCGCCACAAGGGCCCTAAGTGAAAGAGCTGCTTCAACAACGTCTAGCCGCTCATTGCATCGAGTCGGCAGTGGCCTCTATACGCTGGACAAGATCCCAGGATCTGGAGCTCACGAGGTTTCATTATAAGTAAGACCACAAGAAGACTGCACATTTTTTTAAGGCCACTGACTTCTGTACTGGCAACTCGTCGATTATCTATATTATTATTTTTTTCCGTGCAGCTTCTTTGATAAGAGCAGTAAATTACGGAGGACATTTCTCTCTACTTGCGTCCTTTGAAGACATAAGACAACGCATACACTAAGCTGATCGCTATTCGCTAAAAAGCAGCGCAGTTTTGAGCCCTATGAGTTATATGCTGCCCTCGTAATTCAAAAAGTCCTTGGTTCAGTACCCCGCACCTTCGAAAGAATTGTTAAGTGCACTAGCACTTATAGTGGCCATTTTGTGCATTAAGCCATTACGTGTTTATTGGTTTGTCTGTCTGTCTGGAGCCGGTTTTGTGACAGGCTGCTCACCTGCCCAGCGGGTGGCAGGCAGCATGCCCACTGTGTCAGATGGCAGCCCGTTTATTCGTGAGAGGCGGCTCAGGAAGAGCCCAGCAAGCCAAAAACCTCTCAGAGACGTCTAGCTAGACGTCTCTGAGAGGTTTTTGGTTTGTGGGACCAACCTGGGTCACAATCCAAACCGAAGGGCCCAAACTCCCACAGATGGCAACACCTGCCATAGCACCTGCCCACCGGATAACTTACTTGCAAAGGTGTAGCTGTACGTAACCAGGCTAGAACATCAGACACTAATTAGGCGGCACGGCCCTTAAGCGCACCGGGCTAACCGCAATGAGCACCAGCGGCTAGGAGGAAAACGTGATTCGAATTATGCTTGCACAGTAGCGAAACAGAAGAAGTTAGGGTTGTAATTAAGTGGTACCCTGTTCTATACCGAGTAGGTCGTAGCTCCAATCGAGAATTAACATCATGCTGGTGCACATATCCACATTTGGCCTAATTACTTAAATCGACTGGCATTTTTTTGCTTTGCTGATGATGTCGTTGGGGATTTCGTGAGCCACTTTCCCTGAGCGCAGACGACGAAGCTGTGTTTCGTTGTTTCCAAAGGTATGAAATACAGTCGCCGCATGTGACTTGGCCAATGCCCCGCAGTGGGTATCCGCCATAATCTTGAGGACAACAGCAATTTCATAGCTTGCAGGTCTTGACCATTGTACTACTATTGTCAACACTCGATATACTGACACTTGGTCTCTACCACAGTTTAAGACCAATTGCAGACTACAATCCTTGGCTCATAACCTTCCGTTTTTTCTTAACAAATATTAGGACATTACAAGATTTACTCCAAAACAATTGAAAAGTTACCTTGTGCAAATTCAAATCTGTATCCCTCCATGAGTAGTTACTTTAGATAATAGGTTATTATCCAAATCTTAACGAACTGTTTCATATTACAGAACTGTATCTACTGTGTTTAATATTGACAAACCCTTTCTTAGCTTCTTTCTATTGTGTTCTACTGGTGTATGCATATATAAGCTTTTTTTGATGTCCGCTTTTATATTCATGAATTATTCATTCGTTTCTGTTTGCTGCTGCCATGCCATTCTTTGGTTTCTTGGGCCTTTGTCAAGCTGTTTGTACACCTTTTAGCCGAGGCAACCATCCAGTGGGAAGAAAATAAATTTGATTTGATTTGATTTTATTTGAAGAAGTCATGTAAGGCTTTCGCCCTAAAAGAACTTCGTGTCTATGGGCAGTGGCACAGGATTATTTCTGGTTTGAACACGACGCATTGCGTTTAGTCTGCCACTTTAAAAGGACACCTTTTAATTTGCCCGACTGTTGTTGCTGGCTTGACGTATTACATGGCATCCTCCATTTGTAATTAATGCTGGTCACTAAAGCGGATAAAGTACGGAGAACACCAGCGCTCTTCTCTAAAGGGCCTCTTAGCCCTCAACAGGCCTGTAATTAAAAGCTTTATAGGGGCCCTTCGGGTGCCAGGCAAACCCTTTTTTATGCTTGTTTTGCCGTTGTAATCTTACTGAACCAAAGTGAACGGAGCTTGAGCGCGACATATCTAGCTCATCTTCTGTTAAGCGATTGATTCCCTATCTAGAAGCATTCGTGTGTCGACTTGTCTGTGTGCCAATTTTGTGTTGCGTTGCCGTTCTTAGTCATGAGTGACCAACTATCCTGCAAGCTTACCTTCGGAAAGAGATTTGCCATCTTCTCTGCCACATTTCATATGCGCTCACACTTTGTTCTAGGTTTTCGCGCTGCAGACAGGCAACTTGCAGCTAGACTGAAGCACTCTCAGGTGAGGACCCCATCCAATTCTCCAATTGCTTTGTGGCAACGTCGCATATGCATTCCTTATTACAGTGGTTAGCATTCACGGTTTATATATTTCCCTGAGCAACAACAACATAACTAACCGTTTGTGATTCATTAGTCAGCAGAAAATTTTAGTAAATAGAAAATTTATATTCATCCTGCATAGAAGTGCTGCTGCTAGTATGTTCGTTGTTAGGGTCGACATCTGGATGTGTTAGGCGATGAGGCATCACCACGTGTGTGTCAGCACGCGATCAATCACTCCCGCAGCTCTACACTGCGGCCACTGAAACCGCATGGAAGGTGCTTTTGAGAGCGACGGGTCTGTGAGAGGCTTTCCTAAAAAGAAAACGCTTTGTCGGCATTTCAACTCGCGGCGGATAACTCGCTCATAGTGTCCAAACATTACTGTTCTTGTCGCCTGAACGTTGTGATGGTCATGTGATCAGGAGGGCTTCGCATTTCCGTGAATATGTGTGTTATCTTGTTGAAGTGACAAAGGTGTCTGGTGCCCGAGGCTCACTCCTCAGAGGCAAGACACTGATCTTTTTGAGTGCATGCTACTGCTATAGCTTTTATTTGCTCCACGATGGGGGAGCCTGAAGCCCTTTTCCTTTTGTGAGGAGCTTTGTGTTGGTGTCCTTTCTTCCCATGCAACCTTACTTTGTGAGCCATCCATGCTACGCATCATATCTGTTTAGGGGGCTTAGCATACTGTAAACGTTACGTGATAGATGTTGTTCGTTTATTCTTAAGTGTGAAGCACACACTTTAAGAGCACAAGAGAAGCAAGACAACCGCTATACCACCCAGTTTCCTCCTGGTGACAGAATTAATGTAGCAAAGACTAATGTAGGGACGGTACTTGAGAAGAAAACTTTCCCGTTTATATGCTACTTCAAGATTAAAAACTATGTAAGTATCCTGCAAAAAAGAAATTGTGGTGAGCACTGGCATGGAAATTAACTTAGTCCTTCTTCTTCCTGCTCTAGGTGGACTTTAGTATATTACTACTAGCAGCTGCATTCCAGCATTCACTTCCTAGTTGCTGCTGTATTTAAACAGAACATTTAGAGAGAGCATCAAAGTTAAAAGTAGATGATCGCTTTACAGGATGGTTCGCGCATAGCCGCCAACTTTACCGAGACCTGGGATTCGTTCTTTGCGTGATGCTCATGCTCTAGGCGTTTTATTCATTGAAGGGACCAGGAGCTACCATCAGTGCCAAGCGAAGGTGTAAACTCTGAAAGTTCTTGTTTATCGCGGGCATCTCTATCACCATGAGGTATCGTAAACATAGCCGCGCAGAGGGATGCAGAAAATGACGTGACGAGACAAGGTGCGATAGGCACTGCGAACCGATTAAGAGTCTGCAATGTTGTTAGCTTCAGAGCAGTAGCCCCTGTAGTACTACATTCTTATTCGAGAGCCCGATTTTCAGCACTCATATTTCGGTTCCTTGGTTGCAAGCTTCGCTCAGTAATATTCACCTAATATCTGTATTTAAACTGCATTCAGGAATTCCAAGCTGCTCCAGAGAAGGGGCAGAAAAACGTTCTTGCCAGTGCAGCCAATGGACATCCAGTATCGTGCAGCGCTGGCCAACGCGGAATGCCAGGTCATGCGGAAGAACCAACCTGCAAAAAAGAATGGCGCGACGAAACAGGTGAGTCGCAGTGACCTGAGAAGGTATAGGTTTTGTGAAGTTTAATGTCCCAAACGGGCTCGGTCTTCGAGGGACGTCGTAGTGGAGGGCTCTGGTAATTTTGACCCTCGGGTTCTTAACGTGCTCTGACGTCTTACAGTACATGGTCCTCTAAAAATTCGCCTTAATCGAAATTCGACCGCCGGAGCCGGGATCGAACCCGCGCCTTTCGGGTCAGCAGCCGTGCGCTATAACATGTGAATCACCGCAGCGGCGGAAAAAGTGGTCCATTCATGGGGCACTTGCTTTCTCTTGTCTTTTCTGCGTCTCCTAGCTTGGTTGTGTGCAGAAAAAGTGCAATAGAGTGTTATGGACATGTACCTCGCATTAGGTATGTAGAAGGTTACACTCTGTTCTATAAGTAGGGCAAGTACCCCAACCCGACGGTAGGGGGGAACAAGCCCTGTGGCGAATTCCACCCGCATTTAATCTGAAGGACGAATGGCTCAAGGAGCCGGTGTCAGCAATACAGTGCACAGCTAAGGGTGGCGATGTGGTGCCGGTAGAAGTACAGCCTTTATCAAAAGTTGAGTCCATGAGGTTTGCTAGTAATCTCTTTAGAGGGGCTTTTGTAGCATCCGTAGGGGTACTAATTTTCAGAAGGGTGATGCCGATCATTCCTCTTACCTTCAAGAGCTCAGGTAATACATAACAATCTGCACAGCATGCACGCTCACGGGAACCCCTTACGGTACTCGCGTCGAAATCTCCATAGCGGGAACTATCATGTGAGCTCGTGCCCTGTTCATGCATTGTTTCCTTTCATAGCTATATATGCACACAAGCGTATCCCATGTCAACAATGCCGCGTTCGCACGGATATTCTACGGAGACTCGCGCTCAGACTCTACATTGCTTTACTACACCACCATTGCTTCACTCTTGCCTGGCAGCCCCAGCCTCTCAGGCAACAGCGGCATGGCTTATCATCGGGGCCGCCATTGTGCGCGTAATTTTTGTAATGCAAGAAAATACTTATTCTCAAGTTTGACAGTTTTTTCACTTTCTACCTTTTCTGTTACTTTTGTTACCCCAAACAGCCACCAAAGAAAACTGTCCCCGGAAGCCTGCATACTTCTCAGAAGAAACATGCCGTCAACTCTCGGATGACACAAACAAGCGCTGCGTGAACGTGGAGAACGATGGAGTACTAAAGGAAAACAAAGGTAAGCCTGTACTCATGTTAAAAGTCAGCATGTCTCAGTTTTAATTATTGACCGCTACTGAGAGATAAGTTCCGTTAGCCTGCAGCTGATTCATTGAGAGCTGCATCCAAATTTATGTACCTCGTGTTTGAAAATCAAGCGTCATGTGGAAGCACCATTTTTCTTGTGAGAGTACACCAGCATAATATTTCTTGCAGGTGAGAACAAAATTGTAAGGGCAAATGACTGCGTTTCGTCCTTTTGAAATGCGTTTGATTTGGTATTGTTTGCTTATGAAGATGAGAAGCCAGGGCATGCAATCGGCTTGGCGATCCTTTGTGACCAGTCATGTGCATAGTCCAAAAACTGGCCATGCTATAAATGTGTGTATGGAGACCCGGGGACGTGAGTTGCTAACACTGGCTGTGCCTTGGTGGCTTGGCATCTCGTTGGCTAAACTAAGCAGGACAAAATGTCTTCCGGCCACCATAGCTGCCAGCCGAGAATTTCTTTGAAGTGGGAAGCACTAAGGAAGGTCCGGAGCGGATAGGCGAGGAGAGCAAGAGAAGGCAGAGGGGGGGGGGGGGGGGGGGGAGTTAGAGATTTTGCCTGCTTTAATACTAACGAGTAATCGCCTTCCTCCGCGAGTGCAGAATTTATCATTTCGGAAGGCGTACTAGCTTTGAAGTATACCGAAAGGTCTGGGTGCCTGGTGCCCATGCAAAATGTGTTCGGACATGCATCTTGTTGGACATGCTTGTTCTCAATCACTTTTGATGATCCCTGGATAGGCTCAATAATCTTTTTACATCAGTAGCAGTAGGAGCGACATAATTGGTAAACAGCAGCTTGTGAAGCGTCAGCATGTAGAACGTCGGCGAAGCCTCCACGCTTCAGAAGCAACACAAACCTACCCCCACCAGGAGGCCTCCACCAACCAAAGCCCATACAGCAGCTGAAAAGAAAAGCGATGGCGAAAGCAATGCCAAACACAGAATGGGAAGTGATCACCGAAAAAGTGAAATTCACAGCCACAACTGGTAGCCTAGATTTGTGCCGTTATGTCGCATGGTCACCCGGCAGGCATTTTTATACTTATGAAATTAATTTCACCGCTCTGCACCTCAAACATTACAGCTACTCGAACCAGGTCTCGCCGTTCAGTATACCATGGTACCGAGACAGCAATGGTATCTGTGTGCTGGGCAAGATCCCAGGATCGATGGCTGACCAGGTTGCATAACGGTTTTGACCAGAAATAGGCTGTTATTTTTTCTAATGCCCGTGATTTCTATGTGACCAACTTTCCACACTCTCCTGGTCGATTAGATATGTTATCAGTTTCTCGTTGTAGCTTTCGCAGACAAGGGCAGAAAAATTAACTCCGTGGGCAGTGGAAGGGCATTACTTGTCTGGAATACAAGTTGCCGCATTTTGTTTGCTGCTGAAAAAGGGTACCTGTTGATTTGCCCTGTTGTAATTACTGGTTGGAGGTATTTGATGGCGTGCTCCGTGTGTAATTAATCTGGACGCCAGCGCGGAGAAAGTCCCAGGTGCTCCAGAGCTCTTGCCTAAAGGGCAGACTACAATTTTGCTCATAACTTCATCACCCAACAGCCCTGTGAATTCTAAGCTTTATGAGGAGCTTTTCGGATGCTAGGCCAACAACCTTCTTTGTGCTTTTTTTCGCTGCTGCGCTGTCACTGAGCCGTGCCGGGTGGTGGTGGAGCTCTGCTGCACTGCTAGCTTATGTGTTAAGCGGTTGATTCCCTATCTAGAAGCATTCATGTGTCAATTTATCTGTGTCGTTTTTGCGTTGCGCTGCACTTTTTAATTGCACATAATCAACTCTCCGGCAAGCTTTCCAGAACAAAAATAGCTTTCCTATTTGTACTGCCCACGTTTTATATGCGCTCAAACTTTGTTCTAGGCTCGGGCACTGCAGACAGGCGACTTACAGCGACAGTGAGGCCTTTTCAGGTGAGCGCCTATTCCCTTGTCATGATGTCGCATATGCAATCCTTATCATGATTGGTTGCATTCGCTGTTTAAATATTTATTTTGAGCTACACCGGTGCCATTGGGTGTAAGGAACAACAGCATATTGGAGAACCCCACATTTAGACTAACCGCCTGTCATTCATTACACGTCACGAAATATTAATAGTACAGGTGAAATTGCTACTCATCCTCCATCGAAATGACATTGCTAGCACCACAGCGGTTGTGTCAGAATGCTTTAATTCACAGTCACAGCGCTCCACTCTGGCCACTGAAACCAGATCGAAGGGGAATTTGAGAGCGACAGACTTGCAAGGGATGTTCCTAAAGCGAAAACGCATTGTCAGCATATTAACTCACCATGGATGACTCAGGCCTGCTCATGGAGGCCAAAGATTACTGTTCTTGTCGCTTGAGCGTTATGAGGGTCATATGCTCAGGAGGGCTTGTTGCTTCTGCGAATGTGTGTGATTTCTGTCAAAATGATCTAGGTGTTTGAATAACGGGGTCCGCTTATCAGAGGAATGACACAGATCTTTGTGAGCGCACGCTATTGCCAGAAGCCTGTATTTGCCCCATGGCGAGTGAAGTTCGAAGCACATTTCTCTGTTTGAGGAACTTAGTGTTGGTGTCCTTTCTTCCCATGGAACCTTCTTAGTTTCTGAGGCACCCATCCTACACCCCATATTTGTGTTGCAGGCTCAGAATACTGCAAATGGCGGTGAAAACTGCTGTTTTGTTGGTTTACCTTCGCATGTGAAGCACACTGTTTGATAGCATAAGGAGAGCAAAAGAACCGCAATACCAATTTGCGTCCTGCTGGTGATGAAATTTGTTTAACGAGGACACATGTCGCGGCTGTGTTACTTAAGAAGAAAACGTCCCCGTTTTGTGAATTCTTCAACCTTCAAAAATATACAAGTGTCCTTCGAAGAAAAAAAAATTTCCCGAGAGCACTGGCGAGGAGCATCATCAACTTAATCCTTCCTCTTCCAGCTTTAGGTGGACTTTAATATATCACTACAAATACCTATATGCAGGCGTTATCTTTCTAGTTTCTGCTGTGTTTAAACAGAACACCTAGAGCATAAACTTTAAAAGTACGTGAGTAGCTTACAGAGTGCTTTCCGCATAGCCACTAAATCTGACGAGACCCGGGATTCGTTCTTTGCTTGATGCTCCCGCTCTAGGTGCTTTATTTTATACATTGAGGAGACCAGACCTCGCCATCAGTGCCAAGAGGAAGTGCAAACTCCGAAAGCTCTTGTTTATCGTGGGCGCCTGTATCGCCATGAAGTACTGTGGAAAATAGTCGCACAGAGGTATATAGAAAGTGTTGGGTACAAGTCACGTGACGGGAAAAGCTGCTGGAGGTACTGGAAACCAATTACTCGTCTGAAATGTTGTAAACCTTAGTGCAGCGATCCCTGTAGTAGTACAGTTTCATTCGAGATCGTGGTTTTATGCGATCGTGTTTTCGTTCCTTGAATGCAAACCACGGAAAATAATGTCCACCAATTATGTGCATTTGAACTGCATTCAGGCATTCCAAGGCCCTGCAAAGCAGGAGCAGAAAAGCGTGCCCGCCAGTGCAGCCAGCAAACGTTCAGGATCACGGAGAACTCGCAAACACAGACGCTCTGGGCAAAAGAAAGAACCAACCTCAAAAAATGAATGGCGTCACGAGGCAGGTGAGTCGTAGTGTCTTGGGAAGCATATATGTTTTATGAGGTTTAACGTCTGAAAGCGACTCGGGCTTCAAGGGACGCCGTAGTGGAGGGCTCAGGTAATTTCAACCCCCTGGGGTTCTTTAACGGGCACGAGCCTCTAGCATTTCAGTCCCATTGAAATGTGACCGCCGCAGCTGAGATCGAACACGCGTCTTTCGAGCCAGCACACCGTGAATAAGTTTTAGGCCTTAAACACCACCCTTGTATTACTTCACGAAACCTCACACTCATTGCATCTTATTAACCTGAGTTGACCGTTAACCTTGTGTTTGGCGCTGTTTGCCCTGAAGTGCCATTGGGCCATTAAAACCCACCATCATCATCAGCCAAGCACAATAACCACGGAGCCACCACGGCGGCTTGGAAAGCGGATAGCTGGGTAGGTAGGAACGTTAATAGTTTTTTAGACGGCGGTTATGAGAGCAGGAGTGGCGTACGGAGATGTGAGTGCTGCATTTTTGTTTTGGAGCGTCAGCTCTAAACAAAAGCGTTAGCACTGACAACGTTGTGGCAGACACGCGACCCTGCAGCAATAGGTCGCAGTGTTCATTGGGTGAGCAAACTCGTGATCAACCATAAATTTGCCACATGCCAGGGTGTCAAGGTGGGCGCACTGACTATACAGTGTCTCACTAGCTTTCACTTGCATAGCCAGCCAGGGTTAGCTGAGCTAAGCCGCAGCCATTTTTCTGTTTTCACATGTAAGCAGTAATGATATTGGCTTCACAAGCGTCAAATTTGGTAAGCTTATCTGCTGTATGGGAAGCCGTGCGATGAAATAATGGCCTGTGTGGCCGAAAACTAATCATTGAGAGGAAATGCCATTCCCTTGAGGTGAAACTCCGTGGCAGGAAACCGTTCTGCAACAAAAGAAGACGACATGCACATGTCACTCATAGATTCTCACTGAAACGAGATAGCAGTTTTTTTCTTCACGCTGCAGAGAGACACACGTCGTAGAAGCTGGTGTCGTAGAAGATGACCCGTCCTTACTCTTACGTCTCTTCGCCTGAAGGTGCCATTGCTGTAGCATTAATCATTACAATGCTAAAATGTATTGTTTTTATAACTATTCATACGCACTTTCAATTTGCAATGAGGCGTTCAAAAGCGGTAACAGGTGTCTAAGATTTACTACAAGTTCTTGCGAGCTTTTTGCTCAAGTGACGCATTCGAAGACGACGGGCGGTGTTGTTTGCCCTGTTTTGGAGCAAGGGAATGAGCCCAGTTGAAAAAACGCCTACGTCCTCGTAGTGGAAACGGCCCGAATATGGTCCCTAGTGTTCATTAGCATGCGCTGGCATCGCTTAGCACATGAAAAACATGCGGTGGTGACAGCGATAGAAAAGGAGCTAGGGTGCGTGCTCCTCTTCATTTACACGAAGACACTGCACCAGTAATGCATGTTTGTTCTCTGTGTTCATGAGGTCCCCCTTCTGCAACATTAGGCTCCACAGTTCTTGAGTATGCAAGTGTACTATATTATGCCTGCCTTACCTCCAGCACCACCTCCACCTGCTTCTCATAGCATCTGTAAGCGTCCCCGGTGGCTCAGTGTACTGCATTCCGATGTAGAATACGAGGACGCGGCAATAAATCTGCACTACTAGAACACCGGGGAAAACCGAACAATTTTATCCCATCCTCAGCTGTCACTAGACACTGGACGGGCGGACGGACGGTAGAAGCGTCCTCTTTGGAATGGGGGGTGTTTCTACCAGATTTTATGGGCGTGGCGTTTGAGAGAGGTTCTGCCCGCTTGGTTGGTCACTGGTTGATACTGTACCTGGAAGGATTCAGCATTTTTAGGATGACAGTCTCCTCTTTTCGTTGAACCTCATTCATGTGCATTCATACTATTGTTCCAGATGTGCCCAATGACAAGCCAGAGACTGTGGCGCAGGATGACAGCAGTTCGGTAAGGACTACAGTCTACCCTCCTATCGCCTTGCTGTGGCATTATGTTGCAGGCGCATGCCTGGCCATCAGAGATAATGGGTAATTGGTAAATAATTTTGCGGTTGAGAAAAGCAGAAAACGCACGTCTTAAGTTTCCTTAAGACGCGTGAATAAAAACTGAGAGAGTATTTTCGGTATAAAGCGCTGCCACGGGGACAAACATATCACTTCCTCCGTTTAGACTGTAAACTAGGCCTCAATTGTAAGCTTAGTGACTTTGTGCTCAAGGAGGCGGTTTCCGTAATAGTTGCTTATATACCATATTTACTGGTATAATAGACCCATTTTTTCCCATATAAATATTTGAAAATTTTGGGGGTGCGTTTATTACATGGGGCAAAATATTCTGAAAAAAACAATAAAAGCAATAAAAGGTGATTGAAGCTTTCTCATTATGTTGCAGGCGCATTCCTAGCCGTCAGAGATAATGGGTAATTAGTAAAGTTAAATCATTTTTGGGTTGAGAAAGCAAAAAGCTATGAGGCACGATACGTGAGTTGAATAATACGACAAAGAATGCCTAAGTAACTACCGTCCAATAACTATATTGCCTTTCTTTAGTAAAATAATAGAAAAGTTAATTGTTAATCGCATAATGAACTACCTCATTAAATTCCAGCTGTTAGCAGATCAGCAATTTGGATTCCGGCCTAATTACTCCACAGAACTAGCTTTAATCGAATTCACAGACAGTATTAAGCAATATATTGATAATGGGTTGTTTGCCGGTGCTGTTTTCTTAGATTTCACCAAAGCATTTGACACAATTAACCACACTATACTGTACACTAAATTAGAATCTCTAGGCATCTGTGGGCCTGCTTTAGCTCTTTTACGCAGTTATCTCACTAACCGTATACAAGTTGTCCAGCTACAAGAAACATTGTCTTCCCCTTTAACTATTAATTTAGGAGTGCCACAAGGTTCCATTTTAGGTCCGCTTCTTTTTCTCATTTTCATCAATGACTTACCTTTGTACTTAATTAACACAAGATGTATACTTTACGCGGATGATACGACATTATTCACTCAGGATAGCAATTTCACAAGCCTAATAAACAAATTAAACATGGACTTACAGAATATTGTTTTATGGTGTGAAAATAACTTACTACAACTTAATCCTACAAAAACCACTTTCATGATATTCCGCTCTCATCAAAAGCATGTCATCCCGAGCCCAGCCATTTATCTGGGACATCATATTATCACTGCCTCCGAATCCGTTACATTTCTCGGCATCACGCTTGACTGTCATCTAAAATTTCATCTACACACCAAATCTATCAGTAAAAAAATTTCATTTGGAATAAGGGTGTTAATAAAAACTAGACTTTTCTTTCAACGCCATGTTCTCTTATCCCTGTACTATGCTTTCATTAACAGTCACCTTAATTATTGCCTATCATCATGGGGTAATACCTATTCATGCCATATGTCATGTATTTCTCATCTTCAAAATCAAGCGCTTCGAATTTTATCTTTCAGCCCATACACAGCCACTGCTTCACCTCTTTACTCTGACCTAAACATTCTGCCATTGAAATGCCTCCTTAATCTTAGGTTAGGTCTTCTAATCTACCGCGCTCGCAATAATAGCAATCAACTTCTCTGTTTTTCCGTATCTTTCCTTTCTAATAGCAATAACACTAGATTCTCTGAACAAAATAATATGCTTCTACCAAAAGTGAACACAAATTATGGAAAACAAACTGCTTTTTTCTCCGCCATCAAAACCTGGAATTCATTACCACTAGCAATCAAATCCGCACGTTCGCAGCCCGCTTTCTACACTTTACTAAAAAAACATCTCCTATCAACCCATTCAGCTTCATGCCATGCTTAAGGTTGCCTTCATCTTATTTTATGTTCCCCACTCTGACAGCAAACGGTCATATTGTTAATCTTCTGGAACCTCTTTTTTTTTTCTCTCTCTTTCTCCGCCTGTGTATTATATCTGCATTTATTCAATGCCCATTGTTATCTGATGTCTTTTTGTGTTCTTTCTATTGCTCTTATGTTTTGCTATTTTATGCCTTTTTTGTTAAATTATGCCCGCTAACTATTGTATAACTTTTTCATTGCCGCAAATTACACTAATAGGTTTTAACTTGATTGTATACTTTTATAGCTCCTCTGCCAAACTTATGCACTTTCGTCATGTATTCCTGATGGGAGGTCCCCCAGACAGTTTTCACTTTGGGACCTCCTACTGTACTAACTTTTTTATGAAACTTACAACTAATTTGTATTTCGTTTTAATAAACCTTCAAACCTTCACCTATGACCTACAGGAAAGCACCAAGGAAAAGCTACAGCACTCCAGGAAATCACTACAAAACAACAGAAAAATCGGTCGCTATGATTGAACTACAAACCAGTTTGATGTATTTTTCACCAGTTCCGACGTTGTTTCTTTTTTTACTGGGTTGGACTGTCGCCTCCAAAAGTATTTTGCCGCACTTGTCAATCTTCATGAATCGGTGAAAGGAATCCTCACCAAATTGCTTGTTGCTACTTTCTGCGTGCGCATCTAACGCAGTCATGCTACGTCGTCTCGGAGCACCTGAACGAGAGTCCACCTCAGAGTCCCGACTCGGTAATTCTAGTCTCGTGGGAGGGTCCCGCAACCCCCAGTACGGGCCTAGAGGAGGAGCATGAAGCCTCACAACAACTGCGCTTCAAGAAACGTGAGTATAGTGTGCCTCCCATTGGCACAGTACTTGAAGAGGCTCAGGGTCAATCACACTTAGAGGCAACACGGCTACGCGCGGCCGCGTACAGCCTTTGTCAAAAGTAACCAGGCTGCATGGTTGGCTTCTAGCTCGTACAGTGGATCCCTTACAGCTTCCCTGAAGCTGGAATAGTCGTTAAAGGTAAGGACTGAGGGTCTTCTTACCTCCCAACACGTTTTCATCTTCAGGAAAGCCACAATTAAGGGCTCCACCACACAATCTAGAAGCTTACTATGCAGCCTGGTTACTTTTGACAAAGACTGTACCTGGTGAGTGCCACTGCATCTAACCCGTTCACGAACGAATGCACAGTGGCGCACGAGAAGAGGGACCTCGTTGTGGTGCTTCGTGTCATCTGCCCCTTTGCACGGGTTTGCCACCGGCTTGGTCGCAATAGTTTTCCGCGTGTGCGCATCCACGCGAAGCCGTGTTTCCTTTATATAATGCTGTTATATTTGCATATTTGCTGTTATATTTGCATATACCTGGCTCACTTTGTCAGTGGACACCTCAACCACGCTATAAAACAGGAAGCTTGCTATATATTTGCAATATATTTGCCGAGGTTCCATACCGCAAAACAGCGAAGGGACGGGACACAAGTGCTTCTGTCCCGTCCCTTCGTTCTTTCGCGGTATGGAAGTTTACACAAAATTACGTACTAGTCCGAACCATGACCCTTCTGAATCATGCGTAAAACCCCTGGGTTAAACTGCTGCATGCCCGGAACGGTTTCTATAGCGGGGCAAACCATTTAACTTCCCAGAACTTGATTCACCTTGTTGCCTTTATATAAGCCGTGTTTCCTTTATATATTCCCTGACGTTCTCAGCTAAGTGTGGTAGACCCTGTACGCACAGTGGAAGGTGCATTTTTTCTGCGATGAAACTTCTATTGTTATCACATTGAAAATTGCCCCAGGAACACGTGCTTAGGCAACTAAAAAATCCCACTCAAAGCCCGCTATGTAAGAACCATAGGTATGGCTCGGTAAACTTGCAACGACCTGGGCCCAATAAGGGATGGTGCGCCTGCCGTGTGTATAACACGGACGAATTTTGTCATTTGAGCCGAGAAGTGCACGGGGTGCGTGTTGTGCAAAGCGACTTCGTCTAAGCATATGAAGTTTAGAATATGCATCTGCAGTTTTCGCCACTCCTGATTCTTGTCCTCGTACATTTTATTGAAGGTTCTCCTCTTAGAGAAGAGGAACTTACTACGGATGTGGAGCCCAGTGAGGTGAGAACAACATTCAGCGTTCACATTGCCCTTTTCCTTTGATGTGCGTCGCATGGTCAAACCTGATGGTCTGGGCTGGCGTTTGGTGCGTAATAAATTGTGTCGGTGAAATCAATAAGATCAGGTCTGAAGACCTCCGGTTTGAACCTTCCGACTTAGGTTGAACAGGTTTTATATGGTGCACGGTTTTATACAGTCAGGTTTTTATATGGTGCACGAAAGTTTTAGAGGATAGCGTTTTGAACTTCATCTTTCTTAACGCAGTACGCGCAGCATGCAGTACCCCGGGATCTTTCGTCAGCCTTCTGCTACGTGCCTAACGAATGTGTCGAAGCGGCAGGTGCATCGCGAAGTATCTGCTGATGCGGCTGCACATTCTGCAAGCGAATACTGAATGGCTAGCCTTTATTAGATAGTCAGAGTGACTGGTGTGCCAGCGACCTTCTTCGTGTGTTCCGGCCTGCATATTTGTGCGCAACGAACTTGTGCAACGATGAAAACTGCCGGTCGGCACAGCAGATGAGAGGAGAGACCAAACTACCGCTCACTACAGGGTACCGTTTCAAGGGAAAACCAAAAATGAGTCTTTGACAGCAGCTTGTGTCGACCAAAACACCTTGTGACGAAAGGAGAGCATTGGCCAAAGCTGCCCTTGCACAAAAAAGATTAATCGTTATCAGTTCTGCTTGAAACGGATGCCTGTTATGAGCGTTCTTGCTGTTCTTTTTTATTTTTCATGTTTTGTTTTTATTTTACCTTTTGTTTCTTTTCGTATCTTTATTTTATTTTTATTTTTGTTTCTTTTCGTATGTTTATTTACTTTTTATTTTTTATTTTCTTATTTTAATGTTTTTACTTATTTTACTTTATTTCTGAAATTCATGCATTCCCTAGATGCGCCTTCATTCATGCTCGAACCCTGAGCCTTCGTGGCGGACTGGTAGCGTCTCCACTTCAAATGCCAAAGACCCTGGCTCGATTCCTGTTTTGTGAGATGAAGTGATCGCTCCTACGTGCTCATTCCAGCGACGTTGGTGCATACTATAAAACTAGTGGAATAAACTAATAACTGGTGTTCTAACTAAATTTTCCTAATTGTTTTTAAGTTTATCCTGTAGCCGTTAATTGTAATTATCATTAGTGCGGCCTCGTTCCATCGCACATTTCTCACTAATAGAGGTGCGCGAATGTCCGAAATTTTTAGATGGCTGATCGGACATTCTTCTATTGAATTCGCTGAGTGAATCAAATCGTACATTTTCAAGATGATTCCTAACAAATAGAACGCGAGTGCTCAGGTGGCCTCGCCCACGTGCAGTTTGTTCGTGATCCCTTCATATCCGGATGTCATATTGTCGGACGTTAGCTATTGGATGCGCACACTGTGTACTGCTTTCAGCAATATTTTATGATTTTCTTCGCTTGTTTGCAGATGTCTCCGATTAGGTAGCTTCTACATGCTGTTTCAGAAACGGTACAAATTTTGGTGAGGGTTTGGGTTTAGTGGCTCTCTCTGATCGCCAAAGCGACCGACACTTCCTCTCTCTCCTGGGTAGTGCTTTTGGTGATTGTTAGGGAGTCCCTAAGTTTATCGTTTCTGTGAACGCGGACTGCTGTGGATGTTCTGAGTTTATTTGTAGTCGCATCTGTGAATCTTGCCATAATCTGAAATGCAAGGAGTCGTCGACAGGCGCGTCCTGAACATTAATCGAACACGAGGTTCCATACCGCAGAACAACGAAGGGACGGGACACAAGTGCTTTTGTCCCGTGCCTTCGTTCTTTCGCGGTATGGACGTTCACGAAAATTACCCACTAGTCCGAACCATGACTCTTCTGAATCATTCATAGAACCCCTGAGTAAAACGCTACCTGTCCGAAGTGGTTTCTATAGTAGGGCAAACCATTTAACATCCCAGAACTTGATTCACCTTGTTGCAGATGCCTCAACTTTGAAACCGCGCTGCCCCCTTAAATTACAGCTGCCAGTCATCACCTTACTTGGTTTCTCCTTTATAGAAAACATTACTTCTTGCCATTCTCTGCTTGCGCGTCTCATGCAGACATTCGACGACGCCTATCCGGAGAGTGTGACTACTGTGACTCTCAGCGACAGTACGGCTACGAGTCCTGCCTACGTACCTCCGAACACCTGGAAAGAGCCAGCCTCATGGAAAGAGCCGCGCGAAGAGGAACGTAAAGGTACACTTTGCGATTGACACGACACTGGAACGGAGGCCTGCCTTGCGAAGCACATGTAGTTATGGACACCGCAGTAATTAGAAAAGGAAAGGTGGAAAGGGCTCTAGCTACTTGCTTCACTAATATGTGATACGCAACAAGGGAGCAGTGTTCATCCTTTGTCGCTCACGCCACTGCTTTGAAGGGCGTGAAGGATGTTCTTTGACGTATTCACATAGAAGGGAATTCCTTCCCTGTGTAGTAGCAAGAGCAAATCACGTGACCTACGTTCCTAGACGGTGGCGCGGTGTCATGACACAGTTTAGTAGAGGGGGCGTGGTTGGGAGCGGGATGCTCACTTTTCTCTGCAGAGCGACGGAAGGTTCCTTTTAGTATGAAGAATGGTTGTGGTGCATGGCTAGAACATATCGGCGGAAGAAGTTTACGAGATGCATGCGTTCGAAAAAGAGATTTGTAGAGCGTAAGCTCTACCATGCCATGTCTCCCAAGGTCATTCGTCTGAAGCCGAACGACCTTGAGCTGGCTCGGAGCGGGGTTGTGTTCGTGACGTTGCGCTGTCATGTGAACCTCGTCTTCGTCGCCGCACCCACACAGTTTCTTACTGTATTCTGTACCATGGGTGCCCAAGGCATGCCGGGAAGACAGCACACCAGACTGATCTAGTGGCTTGTTGACTTTGCTATGGATTGAATTTTAGTTGGTTGTTCAGTTTCGTTTTCACCAATGTAGTTTTCGTGGATGTTTTTTGTGCTTTGTGGTTGTGCAGTGCAGCTATGCACGCAGTTCATTTGAGATCCGAAGCATCCCAAAGGGATTGACTCGAAGTGATCTGAGCACAGTGTCTGGTACCTGCTAGGACAAAATTCCGTTTCCACCACACTGCCAACCATTAACGCAGCAAGCTGATCTTTGCTAGCGGGAACCTGTGTGCTATCTGTGCACGGAAATGTGAAAGAAGGCAAGAAGTTTTTTTTTTTTTGTGTGTGAACTGAGAACTCAGTGGTCTGCTGCTGTGATCATTCTGCACATTGTTCGTAGGAGTCTCGGAGACATTTTAAAAGCACAAAATACTTCGACAAGCGCAACTCACGTTAACCGTACTCGCCAAAGATTGCGTTTGGTTTATTTCGAAGACTGGCGGTGGCCACGCATGCAATGCTGGAACAACTTCCACTACATGAATTAATTCACGCAAATACCCGCATGTTGCACTTTTCAGCATGAACACGGTCGTCACTTACTTGTGGTAGGACAGGTTTGCGCTTCCTAATTCATGTTTTTCTTGGCAAAATCTGTAAACGCAGTGCCAGGACATGCCGAGAGCCGGCACTTAGCGCACTCAAACTAGTTCCTCATAGAAAAGCGGGGTTCAGGCAAGTTCCTCACGGCACGAACATAGGGCATGTCCGGCAATAGCAGACTACACCAGTGAAACGTTTGTTTTTCATGATGTGAAAACTGAAGCTTCTGAAGTGTAGTATTTTAACAACATTTTTTAATTCAAGATTATTTTCTCTAAAAAGTGTGTCTGTTAAAAGCAAAAAATTATTTCTCATGGTTCGCTACATATGGTGGTACGAAAAAAAGCTCTCTCTCGCTGTCGGCCAATTTGGTGGTCCTTTACGCTTATTCTGCTGATTTACTGCGATGTACGGTTACCATATTCTATGAAAGGACATGCCGGTTGCAAAACAGCGCTTTCTTGCAGCATATAATTTGCGAAAATTTGTATTTCGGCAGTCGTAGTCATGCTTTAGAGCCAAACCTAGTTCGCCATGCTGTCTTCCCAGCATTCCCACGACGGATGAAGTGCCCTTTTAAGAAACTTGCATAGACGGTGCCGCCAACTCCCCCTCTAGGTAATATTTAGAAACTCTATGGCCGCAGCAGCTGCTCCGCAGCGCTGGGTCTCGCCTCCACCAGCATGGATGTTACGCCGGTGGCTGGGCCGTCTATGTGCTCACTTCGGGGTAAGTGCGAGGCCAAATCCGATGATCCGGCGGATGTACCTCGCCGGCGCTAGCCACAGAGAACGCAGCCATGCCAGACAGGCTGCTGAACCAAGCACAACATAGCTTACGCTCCATCGACTCGGTTCAAGAATAGTTGAGCCCCACCATTTTTTTTTGTAGCATGCCTTGCCACTCATATTAAGTTCGTATAAGCGGATGAAGCATGTACTATTGGCCACAACAGGTTACGGGTTGCGGCTGCCCAGGAAAAGTGTATTTGAAGCTGGTGACGCAGTAGGCTAATCAGGTGAAATGCCTGAAGGTGTACTCGAATGATCACCCGTCATTAACTAATGCCATTACCGGGCGGCTGGCTCGGCAGGCAGCGCAACAGTTCTTTTTTCCGCGAACACGCCTGCAGAAAAACTGTTTGCCAACAGTACATACATCCCCAACACCTCTAGTCATGCGTTCGCGTCTGGACATGCCTAGACCAAAATACAATTTTTCTCAAACCCGCATCCCGTAATTTTTTTTTTTTTTTTGCTGTCGATAGCGGATTTCAGGATTTTTGAGGTGCGTATTATTTAGCGCCGCGTGAGTAACACAGTTGTGTGGTTTTAACTATCTTCTTTTTACACATATCTGGCTTTTTTATTGCCAAGATAAGTAATTCACGAAGACTACTGCTACAATTTCAATCTTTAACCATCTAAAATTGTGCCTAAAATCATTTCTTCCAGGTTGCGACGGAAGCGCCACGGTTCAGCATGCTGACTCTACCAGCAACAAGGTCGAAGTGAAAAGCGAGGTAAGGGAAGCATGCACGCACGTTTACCATGGCTTTCTAAAGTGCTTTGACAGGTACTGTCTATTTCTAAATGACACTGTCGTGGCCTAGAATGAGCTAACCTAGCACTAAAGCACTGGCATCGTACGGCTGATGTTGGCATTCGTTTCTAAATGAAGTATATGCTCCAGAATTTTAATGTGAGAGCATGAATTCACGTTAGGAGTAAAATCCGCCGCAGATGTCATAAAGTTCACTGATTGCTCGAGATTGACCACGTGACCTTGTGACGTCTTCACAGCAGGCCCACTGGGTGGTGAGCACAGCAACTGTAGCTTGCAGTCCGAATAAGGCTACTGATGTACCGATAATTCCTAAGAAAGTTCACAAATCCACACTCACAAGTTAGACCAAAAGCTGTGACACTTTACAATCTGATGGTCACTGAAGCGTCTCCGTAGCTTTTTGTTTCCCTATTCTAAGACTGCTTTTGCATTTACTAAATGTTTGTCGCATAGCAGAACTCGATAATACTGTATTGCGGATTCTTTACTACTATGCTTGATCGGCTGATAAGAAATTCAGCGGCAGCGACAGCTGCAGTAAAATTTTCCCTTCGACACCTTTAACATATAGTCACACTAGGTAGACAGCTGTCGATGCCGTCTTTCCTAACTGTAGGGAGTGTTTTTCTTAAGGTATGTTATGCTTGCTTTTCTGTGATAGGCATGATGTCAATCGGAACAAGCATAGACTTTCTGTATATTTCAAAACTCTTCACTGCCTGCTTAAATGCCCTGCCCAACCCAAGAGTGCTTGGTTTATAGTTTATGGATGTTCAATGTCCCAAAGCTATTCAGGCTGAGGGACGCCGTAGTGAAGGGCTCCGGAAATTTCGACCACCTGGGGTTCTTTAACATGCACCGACATCGCACAGTGCATGGGCCTCTAGCATTTCGCCTCTATTGAAACACGACCGCTACGGCAGGATCGAGCGCGTATCTTTTGGGTCAGCAACCGAGCGCCATAGGCACTGAGCCACCGCGGTGGCTAACCTAAGGGTGCATCACCTCATATGCGTGCAAAATCACCAACCAAATGAGAGCCATAGAGCCCACCCATTTAAGTAGATTAAAACATGTACTTCATCACCACGCCCTGCAGACGTTTTCTTGCGTTTTTGGTGGGTACAAACTTTGGCCAGTTCTATCTGCATCACTTCACAAACGCAAGCTTAGCTTCGCACATCTGGCGGGCTGCACTAGTTAACTTGTTTCAAGCGTACGTTGTTTTGGGGTCCTACCAGTTACTGAATCACAAACAAGCCCCGGGACGACGATGACGACGGCGCGAAAACAGCAGTCCTGGCACTAACCACTGTAAAATCTAATGTGGATGCGAGCCGACAGTTTGTAGCACAGCGTCTGGTGAACATGACGGAATGGAGCACTTTGTTGACCTAAAGTGCAGTGAGGCGAAAGCCTTAAGCGCGGTGTTGCTGCTTGTATTACTGGTGTGTTCTTAAGATGTTAGGCTTCGCCTATAAGAGTGAAACGCGACAGCGTCTTGCAGCGCTGCCAGGGAGTCCATAGAACGCCTTCGCCCGTCGCCTTGCTCGTCGGTAAAGTGGTTTTTGAGGAAAGGAAATGTACCTGTCTCGCATAGCTGGGTGGACACCTAAAGCTCGCCGAAATGGGAAGGGATGAAGATGGGAGTGAACAGAAGACAGCGTATTCACTAGACGCGCCTTTGTTCATTCCAAACCATCGAGCTGGCATGGCGGTGCAATAGAGACAAAAAAAAAGAGCTGGCATGGCGGTGTGGTTAGCATGCTCGTCTCGCACTCTGGAGACCGGGGTTCGATTCCCGAACTCGACCGATTTCGTACTCGGTTTTATTTGTTTATTTGGCCTGTCTAGAAGGGTTAATTAGGCTAATTTGGTAATTAAGCAATTAACTAAACACAGTCCCACTTAATTTTGAGCATCACTATACCATCCCTTTAATTAGCTGCATGGTTACTAGCCAAAGTACAATTGGCCCCGTTTGAAATTCGCGCACTGTGACGTCACCACCGTCTCGACCAATTAAAAGCATGACATTTCTGTCGACAACTCCTGCTTGCAACAATGAGGCATTAAAGGCTTCCGCCTTAATATACGCAGGAGGAATTGGAACTGGTCACGAAGGGCTTGTTTGAGGCTCTGGCCCTGGGCGATTCCACAGTCGAGGGCAACCCGCACGGCGTGTTCACAGTGAAGGCGTTGCCCAAGGGACTGCGCTTTGGCCCGCATCACGGCGTTAAGGTGGACAACATCGAAGATGGCGGGTGCTCTTGGCCGGTAAGCTTGCGGGGCCGATGTGTAGAACACTCAGACTCCCATTGTTGAGGTTGTTATAGACAACATTCCAAACACTTGGGGCTGTAATTGCTCTCCGATGCTCGCATTGTTACTCTGTGCCTTACCTGCGAGTGCATTCAAGGTGACGGTTATTTTCGTGTGGACTGATTATGCTGGAATACATGCCTTGTTCTGTGAGAGGGAAAGATTGCAGCAGTAGATTACAGCTGCAAACCGCATATGTAGTACCCAACGACCACACGTTCTTTCCAAAGTCATTTTATAATACTGTACGGCTACACTGACAGGCCGGGTTATTATAATTCTAGAGGAAAAACAGAAAAATTGTAACGAGTCTCACCTATGAGGCTCACCAATCGTCGACAGTGCCTCAGCATTTCGCCAAACTCCTTTGGCGTGCACAACATGTAAGGCGAGGCAACCGCCATCTCGGGCAAGGACGTTGGCGCGCTTGCTTCGAAGGTGCAGATCGTCTGCTCGACAGATGGCGCACCATGTCAACGCAGCTTCTCGACTCGCTTCTGCGAAAATTGTGCACGCCGCAGAGAGCAGTTTTCCATCCATTCCAGAAAATCTAGGCAACTACCGATGTTGAATCACTTATCAGATAACGTAGACCACATTTTGCTACTTTGTGAATGTTATTTCATCTCGAATGGGGTAGTAGATTTTGCACAGGAATTTTTTAAAACCCGGCCCCCAAATATTCAAGACCCCGTATACACAAAATACTGGCCCGTTGCCAGACACTTAAAATTCACTGCCACGTTCTTTGCGCCCATTGTTTCAGAGGGGTACGGTAGCGAGACAATTTTACCAGAGGAGGAGGAGGAAATAACTTTTATAATCTAACAGAAATGGTACTGCCCAACTCCCCTCGGCACTAGGCCACGGAGGCAGGAGGCACCGCTTTAGATGCTGGTCGGGAGGTCCTGCGTCCGGCGGCCTCTTCAGCGAGTCGGATGATGCGGAGTTGGAGCTCAGGGTCCTAACTACGCAGCAGTGCCTCCTAGGGTTCTTTAGAATTGATAGCTAGCATCCTGACAGGAGAATATCGGCATTCTCAGATTATATGGTCAAGGGAACCTCTCAGCTTGCACTGTGTACACACGTGTGATCTTACCTCCAGGAACGTGTGGTTCACCAGGATCGGGTGCGGGTACCTGTATGTTTGGAGTTGTCTCCATGCGACTGCCTCTGTATTATTTCATGACTGGTCTGGGGGGGGTACCAGCCTATGTTCGAATCTGCAATGTTGAGTAATTTTCCTCTATTTTGCCATGCGTTCACCGTTTCATTGCCCGAGGGTGTCCTCACCACCCCGGTAAGAAATGCATTGAGCTAGCTTGTGAGCCGCCTCGTTGCCGGGACCGGCTGCAGCCGCCGGTATCCAGATCAACGTAATCTTCCTCGCAGCTTGTCGCTGGTCGAGATCTCGACCGGAAGTCCGAATAATTTTACCAGAGCATTGGGCGATGGGGCCCTTTCGTTGTGCAGGTGCGCCGATGTGGAGAGTTCTTCGTGGTAGACGGCCGCCCGATAAGGCGCCCCAACTGGATGGACTGCGTGAACTACTCGCCGAGCAAGCGCAGACGAAACCTGGTGGCCTTCCTTTCCGACGGAGACATCTACTACCGCACACTGAGGAAAGTCGGCGTCGACGAAGAACTGCTTGTTGGATATACAAAGTCGTTCTCCAGGAGCTTGCTCGGGAAGCGACGAACACCAGGGGTGGTGAAAGAAGGTGAGGAGAAGCTTATCCTGCACTGCTCAGCTGGTAGATGATAAAATTTAGGGGGGCACTTTGTTGACCTAAAGTGCGGTGAGACGAAAACCTTAAGCGCGGTGTTGCTGCTTGTGTCGCTGATGTGCTAAGATGTTAAGCTTCGCCTCTAAGAGTTAAACGCGACAGCGTCTTGCAGGGAGTCCACAGAACGCCATCACCCGCTCGGTTCTACGCCTTGCTGGTCGGTAAATTGGTTTTTGAGGAAAGGAAATGTCTCGCATACCTCGATGGACACCTGAACCTCTCCGTAACGAGAGAGGAGGAAGATGGGAGTGAACGAAGACACCGTATTCACTAGACGCGCCTTTTTTCATTCTAAACCATCGAGCTGGCATGGCGGAGTGGTTAGCATGCTCGTCTCGCACTCCGGAGACCAGGGTTCGATTCTCCAACTCGACCAATTTCCTACTCGGTTGTATTTACTTATCTGGCCTGATTATAAAGGATAATTAGGCTAATTGGGTGATTAAGCAATTAAGTAAGTCATTCCCACTTACTCCGAGCATCACTATACCATCCCTTTAATTGGTTGCATGGTTACTAGCCAAAGTACAATTGGCCCCGTTTGAAATTCGCGCACTGTGACGTCACGACCGTTTCGACCAATTTAAAAGCGTGACATTTCTGTCGACAACTCCTGCTTACAACGATGAGGCATTAAAGGCTTCCTCGTTAATAGGATGATGGCATATGCAAACTGCGAACATGCCAGATTATGGACGCATTGAATGTCAGCAGGGACAGCGGCCCTCTTTCTATAAGGACACGACAGGTGAAGGAACAGTGACACGGTGGTGCGTGAATGACCCGAAGAATAAACTCCGGTTAAGAGATAATGGATGCTTGCTTTTTATGCATATAGCGCAAGTACATGAAAAACGACCTCAGCATTGTTAGAGAACTTCTCATTTGATGCATGTCTACTGGTATGGTTTAGTTTGATGCGTGCTGATGAGAAGCTGGTAGATAGCGCTTTGAGAAGGCATTGCCTTACTGATCGATGCGTGCTAGTGCTATGGCGCTGCCCTGTATGCGAGCATGTATAACATTGTTTCGTAGGGAAATATCCTTGTGGACGAGTCAAGGACGAAGCTCGACGCTCAGTAAGAACGGGCGGGAGAAAAATATGAGCCGAGCACTTCACCCTCTGAAATATTCATTGTACTCTTCAGCGCTGGAGGAATTAGCCCCCCCCCCCCCTCTCGTTTGGGAAGCATCGACTCGATGCTAAAGACTTACAGTGGCACAAGGCCAGTGCAGCCTAGCGTGATAAGGTTTGGGGTGGACCACGTGCACCACATCGGAACGCTCGAATCGACGGGGTCCGGTGTCTGGTGAGGAACAAACTCATTGCTGAGTTCACCGACATTATAAAGGACTATATAGGGACAGAAATAAAGGCGCAGGAGATTTTCGCTCGGCCCACGGTGTTGGATCCGGTACAAAACCCACACAAAGTCGCCTGACAGAAATTCTGCATCTGGTCGGGGCAGGTTGTAGTGGCGCGTATCCCGGTCTTGCTGATTTCGAATTCGCGTCCTTGATAGCTGGCGGGCATCTTCGGAACGTTGTAGAAAAGCGACAACGTCGTCACTTGTGTGGTGGTCTCAGTGGGGAAGCATGGTGTCGAGCGTTGTCGTCACGATGCGTCCATTAACTAGAGAGAACAGTGTCATGTTGGTAGTCTCTTGGACGGCAGTATTGAGCGGAACGTGACATAAGGTAAGGTGTCGTCCCAATATTCCTTATGACTTTACACTCTCTTACCACTTTCAGAAAACTACCATCGATACTACTGGAACTACGGTGAAAAACTACAACTGCTGTACTTTTCCATTTTTCCTCTCTCCAAATGTACACATTGAGGACACTTATTTCTCTGGACAGTTGTTCACTCTACATGTGCTCATGGGCTCCTCTCACTGGTTGGTTCTTTTCAGAGGACATCAATGGTGTGCCCGTGCAAAACGTGTTCCTCGCTTGCAAGAAGTGCGGCGACCTCTTCTCCACGCGGTACAACCTGGAAATGCATTCCAAGCGGAGACACTGCGGGCTTACGATGCAGGGAGTCTGCCAGTGCTTGCAGTGCTCCAACACGAGCAATCGCAGGTAGGCCTTAAACAGTCTACTCGCGCCGTTCCTTCCTTGACGCCATCGTAGCTAGAGTCTGCCAGTGCTTGCAGTGCTCCAACACGAGCAATCGCAGGTAGGCCTTAAACAGTCTACTCGCGCCGTTCCTTCCTTGACGCCATCGTAGCTAGTTAACTGCAGAAATGGCCTTTTCAATGAAGAGTTACTTTTAAAAGGTTTAGTTTGGTTTGGTTTGGTTAATGTAGTTTAACGTCCCAAAGCGACTCAGGCTATGAGAGGCGCCGTAGTGAAGGGCTCCGGAAATTTCGACCACCCGGCGATCTTTAGCACGCACTGACATCGCACAGTACGCGGGCCTCTAGAATTTCGCCTCCATCGAAATCAAACCGCCGCGGCCAGGATCGAACCCGCGTCGCGTAATTGTTACAAAAGCAAAAATCATGCAGTAGCCATAGAAATACCCAATGAATGCTTGAATGTCGCGAAGTGCAGACAGAGCACAACGCAGTCATCATAAGTAGCAGCAGGTGGACCCATGGTTGTGTCAAAGGCGAGGCAAAGCCATCTCGCAATGACTAGCAGTGTCACTATCCCATCCAAGAGGCGGTCGTCTTGCACCAGCATCTTTTTCTTATCCGGCCGCTAAACTCTGTTGAGCGCGTGTGTGAGAAAACATAAGCTTCCCTGGCTAAATTTCTTTCTTTCCTATGCAACAAACATATGTACCCAAAAAAGCAGAGGTTATCATCTATCATCGCGCTCCGCTACGAGCACCTCCGGCCGAAAGGGTTATTCTCTCGGAAAAGATGTCGATCGTATTTCCCGCTCGTGTTCCTCAGGGTAAAAACTAAGCGCAGTTTGTATACGCAATAGAATTACAGATAACGCTCGCCAGAAACCCGACCCAGCGGTGTCAGAAGAGAATTCCCATTCGTTTCCGACGATGTGACGCCACAACCACATGACCCTGTGACGGTATTTTCAACATCCCACAACCGCTTGTAAATACAACAGTGATGACATCATTATACAATTCCTCATTCATCTCCAGAGTCGTGAGGTCATACTACCACCCTCACTAGTGCCTCTGAAGAAAGAAAAGCATTTGCGCTGAAAAAAAAAAAGATGCAGTCAGGGCTCCAATGGCCGCTGCTTGGGTCGTTAGCTGGGTGCTCTGTAGCTTGGCCTCTGGGGAATTTTTTTTTCAACATGGCAATTATTACGATGATGCAATGTTTTATCTTCATGAGCTATCTACAAACATTAAAGGTGCACTGAAGAGGAATCTGAACTTGTCTTTTTGCCGCGGGAACTCGATCTACACGTTCCGCGCTTTCTTAGAAACTTCGGTTTATTGCCCTTGTGGCCGATTTCCGTAATTAAATGGAATTAACTTCCGGCTCCCCCCTTTTTTTTAATTCTCTCGCGTACGGTGGGCAGAGTCGACCAACGCGTGGAGCGCCTTTCACCCAGTCCCGTGGCGGCTTGCCGCTCTGCCATCGGTGGAGTAATACGTAGTAGTCCGTAGTAGCAAATAGTCCGCGCGTATTTTTATTTCTGCGGGCTTATTTTACGGCTATATTATCTGCGAATGAAACTATTTATTCACGGAAACCTAAAAAACAAAATAAAGCGAAAGCAAAGCCTCCACGGAGCTGGCTGAAAGGCACTTCACGCGTTGGTCGACTCCGCCCACCGTACGCGGAGAATTCAAAAAATAAAGGCGGGAGCCGGATGTTAATTCGATTTAATTAGGGAAATCGGCCACAGAGGGCAATAAGTCGCAGTTTCTACGAATGCTAGGAACGTGTAGATCGAGTTCCCGTGGCAAAAAGACAAGTTCAGAATCCTCTTCAGTGCATCTTTAAGAAAACACACACGAAAGGAAGCACGAGAAAAAAGTCAATTCAGCACATAGCTAATACAGCATAACACGACACATCTAATCAACAAAGAACTAAAGAACTAGAAAAAATTAAATTAACAACACGGCACTAAGAGTGAGCACCACTCTGGTTACTAGGCCTGGGCATACGATTCTTCTAGGTTTAGTCATTCTACAGAAACAGTCTTAAGTAAAAAGAACAAATTCACAATGTCGGTCAGTCATGCGTGTTTTCCACTGGCTGGATAATCCAATTAAAAATAACATATCTAAAGGTTCATAAACAAATTGTAGTGCAGTGACAAATAGTACAGAATTCGGCGTCAAATTAATTCTTTTTTTCAATGTACATCGCATAATGTCCCAGAAGATTATTGCATGTTTATAATTGCTGAAACAACACGCAATCATTTCAGAAGCACCACAAAGGTGACAGTTGACATTAAAATACCCTTTTCCTATAGCCATGTTTCAACTGGTAATGACTCAGTGTGTAGCTGAAGGAACATGTTTTGGTACATGGCAAGAGGGGCATTTTACGTAGTCTCTTGAGCATGTCACGTAGTGGTAAATCAAAATATACAGAGCAATACATTGACGGAGGAAAAAGCATGCAGATTAAATCCTTGTAGTAGGAAACGAACAGGCAAATACACGTCATACATGCATGAATCCCCACAAACACGGACGGAAGTATTAGAAGAAAGAACGATGCTTGGTAAAGCATGAACTAAATTCAGTTGCAGGAGTGCATGCATTATTGATGTGTAGTGTCCCGGACAAACATTAAACGTGAAACCACTCGTCAGACAGACAGGTGGACTAAACCGAGGCGGCCAGCACTTACAGGCCAGAAAAGGTTATCACGCCTCATTGATTCAGACAAAAGTTGCAGGAGCTGTGCGGAAACGCTGGATTTAAAGTCTAGTGCAATTAATAGTTTGCAGTACATAATAAATTTTAGTGGCGAGAAACAGATTGCATGCGGTTGCCTGTCCAAAACTCAAGAGACCATGGGGCACGAAAATGAGCAGAGCGCCGAGGAGTTGGCACGCGGCCTTTCCAGTGATGTGCACAGTGTTTACAGGCACTCAAAGGAAGGCCAAGGTACTTTGGTGGTGTGCCTGTTCATTGTATACCAGCATATTCGGCAGGTGTCCTTCCCCACATACGAAAGCAGACCACAACTCTTAGAACGATTAATTCGAGCTCTCCACACTGAACCGAAATATTCCGTTAAATGAATTCCCTCATTGATGTTTGGAGTATCAGAGCAGAAGAAATTGCCGACAATTACGTTACTTCATAATGCGAAATTTGAGCACAGCTCATCAGCTGTTTCAGCTTTTCGATAGATCGAGGCAAAGTATTCGACGGCGGCGACGGTAAGCTTTTGCTGTGGCGGCACACAGCTCTGGATTCTGGCGGCGACGGCACTGAGCCTCTGTTCTGGCAGCTCGTTTAGCAGCAGCGGCAGATGAAGGACTTCCACCGGTTGTCTCGTTCAGGGCTCAGAAAGAACTGACAGAGAATGAACTATTTATATAAGCAGGCGGTTCCCTGTTGCTAACGGCGGCGGGTATGGGTTTCGGCTCGGGCGGTGCACATATCAAGATCTGCTGCCACCGTTCCGGGGTTGTCATTGCCGCCGCACAGGGGTGGCGTTGGAGGAGGAGCGAAGAGAGCAATTAAGTTATCGGGAGGTCACGGGAGTTGGCGCCAGGAACGCTTGCAACTAGTGCAGCGTGCTTCCCCAGCTGCAGAGCTGGTCTCCAGGGACAAAGGCGACGGCGACTCCGCGAAACGCATGAACGGGGTCCAAAGAGCTGCGCTCTAAAACGAGAGGTCATCCGCATAGACTCATACGCTCAGTTCGTGACCAATAATACGAAAACCATTGACAGCTGCACTGCTTATAACACTTAAACAAAGTGGCTCCGAGTATAATACGAACAGACACTCAAGCGCGTTGAGCAGTTCTTGTAGCAAAGGTGTATCCCAGTAGAAAGAACTGAACCTAAATTGAGGCGATTTAGGAGATAAAAAAGAAATGAATGGGAGACCCAACCGCACGCCTTTGCCAGGTCAATTTGTAGCAGTGCTAATTGTTCACAAGCAACACTGCAACACTGTGCGTGCTATATGTAGATTGGATTGTATTGACAGACCCCTCAAGCCGTACGTTTGATGAGGCCCAATCAAAGTAGCCATTGCAAGCTGTAGCTGATTTGAGAGGACTTTAGCGAAGATGTTATAATCAATATTAGAAAGCGTTACAGGTCTGTAGACATCTACAAGTTGTAGTTTCTCCTTTTCGTCTGCCAGGTCAATTTGTAGCAGTGCTAATTGTTCACAAGCAACACTGCAACACTGTGCGTGCTATATGTAGATTGGATTGTATTGACAGACCCCTCAAGCCGTACGTTTGATGAGGCCCAATCAAAGTAGCCATTGCAAGCTGTAGCCGATTTGAGAGGACTTTAGCGAAGATGTTATAATCAATATTAGAAAGCGTTACAGGTCTGTAGACATCTACAAGTTGTAGTTTCTCCTTTTCGTCGGTTTTCGGTATTAAGACAATGCGACGTTTGGTAAATGACTGTGGCAAAAATTCAACATCAATAATCTGCTCAAAAATTTGGAGTAGGACGGAAGATAACCGAGATGTAAAGGTCCTATAAATTTCCCTGAGAGGTCAGCAGACCCCGGGGTTTTCGAAAGTGGCAATCGATCAATTGCATCTTCCAATTCACCCAAGGTTATAGGACCACTTATTATTGTGCTCTCACGCTGAGAAAGCGGCGAAACCATAGACACTCAGCGCGCCACATGAACATCGTCAGCAATGCTTGAAGGAGCAGCAAAAAAGCGAGGTGTAGTATTTCATCTGTGCTTGTGACCAGGGCGCCACCACAGTAGAGCTCAGAGTGCACTTTGGCACTATGTGGCGACGCTTATCTAGCAAGGCCTTTCTAGTTGGCTCCTCACAGTCCAAAGCACGATTGCTGTGGAATTGTACACGGGCTGCTCGAAGCCGTTCTGCATCGAACTTTTGAAGGCGACACTTTTCAGTTGCAGTTTCTTCTGTATGCAACCCTGAAGCTTCGCATTCAAGTTCGTGTAAATTATAAAGGCTCTGAAGCAGCAGTTTCTCCTCACCATGCTTAAAGTAAGACCTCATGGAGCCGAACTCAATAGCTACGCCACGAACTTCCGGCTTAAACATCTCTCAAGCTGCTAATAATGGTACCACTAAAGTCACAATTCGAAAGCGGTCCCCACTCACTGCTTGAATCCTCCTCATTTAGCAATGAAGAATTAAGCTTCCACAGTGACCACTGTGGCTTAAATCTGGGACGGGCACATTCTCCCATCTGCGCAATGACCACGGCAAGCTCAGAAAAAGAAACAGGCCTGACTTCACCCGAAATGCATCTTTTAAGGAGATCTCCGGTAACGTAAATCCGATCCAGACGTGAATGCGAGGCTCCTGTAATAAATGTGAAGGCTGATGAGAATCCGGCATCAATTAATCTGCGTTTTCTGCGAAAGCCAATAAAATTCAGCGCTCTTATAGGCAGTTTCACTTGGACCAGTGCAGCCGCGTGGGTCGCACATGCAGATCAAATTACCCATGAGTACGATCGACATACCGGTCACAGTCTAGAAGAGTTGCTATAACCTTAAACTGCTCGCTGCACCCGATTATTTGAAACATGCATGTTGATGAACCTCCAAAATTGGCCAAGCAGCCGAAAGTCACAACTTAACGCGCGCCCTTCTCTGCCGAACTGCTACATAAAGTCAGAAACAGAGAGACTCTTTTTGATGAACAGAAAGCAGTCCCCCAAAGGGCCTACCGAGTGCGAAACACGGACATTGTAATCTTGTTTTTATTTATTTCTTTATTTCAACATCAGACGAAACACAGAGCCTGATGCAGGGACAGAAGCTAAAGGGTAATGGTGCCTGACGAGGCCTCTGACCCTACACAGCTCACAGTGGTACAGATACAATACGTACCTTAGAAACAAGAGAATAAATTGTGCCTCCCAGCTGTAATCACAAAAGATAAAAAAACGCAACATTTGGCACTTGTACATAAACGTATTGCATATACTGTTGCACACACAAACAACAAGTCACACATAATAGGACGTTACACGAATAACATGAATAAATCAGCACAAATAGCTGCTGTACAAAATCATACAAAAATACATAATGCACTGTTTAAATTGTCAGTGAAACTTCATAATATGGTTTGAAACGACACAAAAGCAAGATAAAAGCAATTTATAAAGTCATTTTGAGTTATACAGTGTTTTTTGTTTCTTTTATGAGACGAGAGGAAAGCATGAAAAACAGTGCTCAATTATGACTATACTTAATCTGACAACATAACAATAGCTCCCTAAGTTGGCATTTAAATGCTTTTAACTTGCATTCAAAGTTTAGCCTGTCTTAAAATTTGTTTAAGATGGTAGGTATTTGATACGCCATTGTTTGCCTTCCATAATTAGTTCGGATTTTTGGTGCACGGTGTTTTCGGTGCCTCAAAAGGTATTCAGCGTTTTCGGAGGCAATAATTCCGTACAGTTTCTCCTGGTGTATTACTTTCAGTGGTTTGAAAGAATATAACTGGTCTGCCTTTAGGATGCCCGTGTTTTTTAAATAGAGGAGCAGTTCTTAAGTCCTGTGCATTGCCACGATAAGATTCGAAGCAGCGCAGGATTTTCTTCTGCAGAATACAAAGGGCCACCTTTTGTATCCAGTTTTTTTTTTATCTTAGTATCTTGAACAGCAACAATGTCTAGCTGAGTGCCCATTCACAATAGCCGCAACTGTACCTATTTCTGCCTAGACCGGAGCCCACCGATGATGAGCGTGGCGACGATCAGCTGCTGGACGTTCGCCATGATGACCAAGGTGCACAGAAGTCAACCACCAGCGACGTTGGGCCCCAAACCGGAAGGTAAGACCTCCCTAGAGATGGCACCCTGCACCGAGCAGATTTCTGGGTCTTGTGACGACGGTACTTGTGAGCCTTTCGTTCAGTGCGATAGTTTACGGGCGTTGTGTGACCACCTCATACTGCATAGTTAGCAAAGCTATCGCATTGCACCCTTAAGGCTGCTTAAGCGACCCCAGAATTTTTATGTCCATTCAATGGCCTCATAGTAGACGCCTAAACAGAAAATTTACCAACATGCTGCACATGTACTATCGGGGATAAAAGTGGTATACTCCACGCGGCGGGAGCCGGAGCAACGGAAAACTGCGGCATTTTGGCGAGCTAAAGCACGAAACATTGAAACGAGCCAAGCGACATGCCTGCTGGTAATAAAGGTCACGCATTGGCTGTCTTGATCCCAGATGCCGCCTGTAGATGGCGTTGCAGCGCAGTTTTTCGGTAAATAAATCTGCAGTGGAAGTTAGCAAAAAGCCATTGGAGGATTGGTGGCTGAAAAGCAGAGATGTGGCATAAGGTTAGAATTGTAGGAAACCGTAGGTAAAGATGATGGCGAATCTTAATGATTAATTGCCAACACAGTAAACAAAAAATAATAAATAAAAGCTGAACATGGTGGCAATTGCCACCACCCCGTTTCTGAGGGGGCGCTCCTATCTATCCATCCATCGTTGCTCCGGCTCCCGCTGCGTGGAGTGTACCACTTTTGACCACGATAGTACATCTCAGCCAATCACAGTGTTTGGAACTGTGTTGTACGTTATGTTACGGTCCTCTAAAATACCTCCCTCTACAGCATCGTCGACTTTTCCCGTTTCATCTTCCGTTCAGCAGGCACACACTGTTACCGCCCGCTACCACCCCAATACAGAATTCGCACGACAAGACAATGCACATGCAGACCTGGCGCGCGAACCTCAGAAACTGGTTTACTCCGGCCGGCTTCGGGGAATGCGCTTTTCTCATGTCTCGTTTGTCTATCGTGATATCCATCTCGCTACGTCGTACGCTCCTCAGAACTTTTTATCGTACATTTTTAATCACCACGTGTACTTTCAGGTGCCGACGTGACCTACTAAATTGCCCCGCTTGATTATCCGACGTCGTCTACCCACTCCGCGACCGACGTTCCTTCATTTCTTCTCAACCCATACCACGCAGGTCGTCTGCTTTCAGCAGGGAACCGGAAATGTGTTTTGTCGCTTGAAGGTTGCGTGCCGACGATAAGTGCTTACAAAGAGGAAGGCGAGTAGTGGCGTTCTTGCTGGAAGGAGGCGGAGAAAAAGAAGAAATACATTCAAAACAATATGCAGTGGAGTACGCGTGCTCTGCTTTGACTACACATCTACAGGAGTGCATGCCTACATACTGCGCAGTGTTTTGCTGTTTTTTGTCATGCTTCGACACCAAACGTTGTCAGTAAACAAACCATTATTTCCTGTTTCGTTGCTGTTGTCTTTAGTGCCGTTGCCCAGGACGGTGGCCAAGTAACCAACATCCGCTTCAAGCAAAACCTCGTTTACCGGTAAAGCTTCCAGTGAGGGTGGTTGTTCATGGGTGGCATGAAGGTCTAGCTGCACCCTATGCTGGAGACGCCCCTGCTTATATTCCTCCCGTGTCCTATTTCGTCAGCTGCTTCCGCAGAAGATCTTGCCGTCATTTTGCCGTGTTTTTGTCGTTTGCGGAGTTTTCCGCCTCCGAGCGCCGCTCTTCTTGAAGACAATGTTGTACAGTCCAGGAATTTACGGCACACCCTCTCTCATCTCCCTATCGAAGGAATCATCACATTTTCACCAGGCATGCATGATGTTCCCGTCTGACTCAGGCGCCGTTATCTTTTCGGCGTGACGCATGTCTTTCAGCACTTTGCTATCTACTCCCTGCTACCTCCAATTGTCAGTGATATTGCCCTATTTGGCGCCACTCAAAAAGACCAGTTTGTACTCCTTTTCTTTCTTCCCACTGCCACGTACTGAAAGCTTCATTTCTGTTCTGCACACTGCGTATTTAACATTGCGCATCTCTAGGTCCAAAAAAAGCCTATGGATCCTTACAAACAGAAAAATAAACACGAACATTGTCTAAAACTTCAGCTGTGGGCCATCGTTCACATTCTTCTTCTTTTTCGTGCGCATTCTTCGGGTGTTTTTTTATTATTCAATTAATTTAGAATACTATCAGTCCTCTTCAGGACTAAGATAGGAGTGGGGTGGTTACACAAACAGTAAACTCTGTTTAATAAACTAAAAAATTTTGCACATGAAATACAGTCACGACGAAACAAAAAAACATTTCATGAACAACATGTGTACAAGTGCTAATTCAGCATTCAATTAAGAGACAGGTGAATTCCTTACAATATTATTAAGCAGTTTATTCCAGTCTCGCGCTCTTTGGACGAAAAAGGAATACTTCATGCGGTACCTCTTTTCTTCTACATGCTTGGGATTATTATCGCGCGTTATTCGGGAAATGGACTCCTTTATGCACTGTTGTTTATTAATCAGGACTAGATTGTTCATGATGGAATAGAAAAGGGTTAAGCGCTTCTCCTCTCGCTTTAAAGAGACAGGATAAGCCCCATCTTTCCCATGTACTTTAAGGCGTATTGTGGTGCATATTTCTCAGCAAGTAATAAATAGCGGCCACATATTTACATAAGTTTTCTCAGCATTATATCTTCTAGCTGGCGTACCAAAATTATTATAAGGGACAAAAAAGCCAATTATTAGTAATTTTTTTTACCTCCTATGTATAAATAATTTGGACCAAATTTTGTACATGTTTTATAAAGAAATAAACAACATTACTCGCATGCCCATAATTTTGGTACAGTAAATTGCCACATATATATATACTGTGTGGACAGAAAAAATCAGCTCTATATCTACTGTCATTTCAAAAATGATGGTACCGGCAAAACAAAAGATCTTGTTTTTTTTATAGAACCGAGTTTAAAGTAAACAAAACCTTCAGTCCCAAGATTTTAACTTAGCCAACTCATTCTGACCTATTTATTCTGCAGTAGGCACCAGATGCATAGTCATCATCTAGGTCAGCTTGGCTCTTCTCTTCCTGCCATTTGGCTTCCCATGCCTGTTTTGTTACTTGCTGCTTAGCTCGACCAGCGAAATAAACTCGACGCCAGTCGACTTGCTCCAGCCAGCGGACAGTGTTATAGCCCGCACTTAATCCGCATGCGTCATGAACCTCAGTTCTTACTATATTACCATCATTGAAGGTCACAGCAGCATCTAATGTAGCGATCTTCAATCCATCAAGGCCCAGAAATACGTTTTTTGGAGCACGCTCACATACAGTGCTTTTGAAGGACTCGTTTGGGTTCTCTGTTCGTCCTTGCAGGCACTTTACTAGGAGCTCCGGCTGTGAAAGTTGTTGATAAATGGGTTTTAGGGCCTCTAAGACAAGTGGAGGAAGACTGTCTTTGTGCACAAATGGCTTACCTTCATGCACACTTTTGTTATATGCACACCAGACCCCTTTGGACAGAATCCGTGGCAAGAGTCCTTGTCAGACGATGAAATGTGAAAAATTGGGGCCCGAACGGCCTTAAGCATTTATTTCTTCCAAGTTTTCAATGTTTCTCCTTATAGCCAAGCCACAGTTACGTTTGAACCTTGCCTATAAAAGTGTCTGTTAGACCTCCTGGGTCGGAGAGTGCTTTCTATCAGACAACTTTTCTGTCCTCTTCTTTTTTTTTGTGTCGTCTCAATCTCGTTTTCTTCTGCAGGTATCCAATACATTCCAGCGATAATTAAGAACATTTCATGTTTTTCACAGTTTTACTAAAAAAAAGTTGAGAAAACACATTGTCCGTTACCAGGAGTGTTTGTGACGGAACAGCTGAAAACACCGGGACAAGAGACAAGCGCTGACTTACAACTAATTTTTATTTCGAAGAAACAGTGCTTCTTATACCTTATACCGGTGTTTTGCACTGTTCCGTCACAAATGAAGAACCAACATGCCCAAGCTGCTGTCCTGACCGGGAGTGTATCGTTAACAGTTTTGCTTCTCAGATCGCCTTTTCAGTTTTATATAAATTACTTCGAATGAATTGTGATACTTCAAAACATGCAGAAAAGGATGAGCTTACATTGTTTGAAAGAAACAAAAAATTCATTTTTTTTTTCAGATTTATTTCTTACCCTGTACTCTTAACTGAGGGGTTGCAAGTTTGCTTTGACGTAAAGCGGAGAAATTGAATCCTGTTTTTGATATACCGAGAAGATAAATCGGAGCGGACGTCTTTGGACAAATTCTGAATCTGATATCGAATACTGAATGTGCGGATCCCACAGCTCCTAGGCGTACTAAAACACTGGGCGCCCTGTCATCTCTTAAGCGATTAGCGTTGTCTCAGCTGAAGAAAACTTCAGCTCTTTTTATGTATCCTAATTTTTTTATTGGCGTTACTGATCATGTTTACAATCAGTGATTTCCAGCTCAGATACTTGTATTTTGTTACTCGGTTAAGTATGTTACCTTGTAGTGTGTAGTCAAAAACCAACGACTGGCGTTTGTGTGATATTGCTATGCAGACAGATTTCTCCGTGTTTATTGAGATTTAAATGAAATAATACTTAATTATTAAAATATTATTTATTATTATCATTAAACACTATGTTATTTATTATTAATCATATAAATTAAAGACATTTCTGGCCCTCCGACAGAGACAAAAGAGTCTCTTGAAGCTCTGCGAGCCAGAAGAAATTTCGCATTAAGAGCAAGCTGATCTAAATGAGCAAAAAGTTAAAGGAAATGCTTTCATGAGCATGTATCATTTTCTAACGGGGGCAAAAAAAGTTTTGGTTCGCAAAAGCTTGGCTTGAAACAGCTGAGCAATCGGATACTGCCAGTCATTGCGTGCTGTTTCTTCTGTCTACTAATTAAAATCTGTTACTTTTAATGAAATGATGGTCCTCTGAAGTTATGTGATTACATGTAGTAGTACTTGCTTCAAGCAAGATTTTGAAATACCTTTTCAACTTATCCCTCCCGCCGCATAAATATTCGCTTGCTCATGATGAGCACTTTCATAACTGACACCTCCTACAGGCGAAAACGGTCACACCCTGTGCTCATAAATACCCAGACAGCAGCACCATCGACACCAAGCTCCGGGTTGTTTACAGGGTGTGTCGTTTCTAGAACATATCTGTAGTGACCTTTCAGACCTCATCACACCTCATCACAGCTAATGCATTGAAAGGTCAGCTTAGGCAGCAGTCTTACTTTTCACTGCTGTTGAAATACAAAGTGTCCCTCTTTAACTGAGCAAAACTGTGAGCATCAAGGTGTCATATAGTAGCTGGTAAGCGTGTCAGAGGAACCACAGCCTCAGACCATCTCTGGAAGGATAGCCTGAGGCTGTGGTCTCTCCGCTGAATCCGTGTCTCTTTCAGTGGAAAGGTCTGGCAACGGTTCGTCGCTGCTGAATCCTGAACCATTGCAATAATCAGTTCCTTTAGCATCTGTGAGGCACGTACTCAACAGCAACGTCAACAGGAACGGAAATAGAGCAAGTGTGAGGTTTTCGCTCGCGGAGAATAGCTAGCGTCAAAAACAGGCATAGCTATAAGGGCTTGGGCAGGGCATGTAATGCGAAGGCAAGATAACCGCTGGTCCTTAAGGGTAACATAGTGGATTCCAAGAGAAAGCAAACGTAGCAGGGGACGGCAGAAAGTTAGGTGGGCGGATGAGATTAAGAAGTTTGCTGGGATACAGTGGCGGCAACTGACAAAGGACAGGGTTAATTGGAGAGACATGGGAGAGGCCTTTGCCCTGCAGTGGGTGTAGTCAGGCTGACGATGATGATGATGAATATTATAGCAGGAGCGGCAGTAATAGTAATGGGTGTTGCGAAACGTCGTAGACAAAATCATAATTTTTAGAGTGGTGCACACACAACTAACGCAGATTTTGCTGGTCGTGTGGTAATTTTTTATCCTCACCCTTCGTGTACGCAGGAATGATATCGCGAAGCCCAAGGGGACCCTCGGTGACAAGCGAGTCTTCGTGTGCTACTTGTGCGAGAAGCGCTTCTCCCGGCCGGACAATCTCAAGGTTCACTTCATGACTCACACAGGAGAGAAGCCCTACCCCTGCGGGCTGTGTGGCCAGAAGTTCAGGGAACGCGTCCACGCCAGGAGGCACGAGAGCGTGATACACCTCCGCAAGTACCCACTGCACTGCCCACGGTGCGGGGCTGGTGCCGAGGACGTCACCAAGCTCAGGCGTCACAACTGCAAGCCGCAGGACACTGCTGGAGACCAGGGCGCGACGGAAGGTACTCCGAAGAAGCAGGGCCGAGGACGGCCACGCATAGAGGCACGCGGAGGTGTGATAATTCCACGACCGAAGAAAATGCCGGTCAACGGAGGAGTGAAGCGGGGCCGAGGTCGACCACGTAAGGTAGCAGCCGAAGGTGTGTCAACGTTGAAACCCCAGAACCCTGCGGGTGTTCAAGTAGTAAAGCGTGGTCGCGGGCGGCCGCGTAAAGTAACGGCGGAAGGTGCGCCAACTGCAAGACCGCAGAACACTGCGGAAGTTACACCACCGCAGCAAGGAGCGAAGCGTGGTCGAGGGCGGCCGCGTAAAAAAGTAGCGGGAAGTGTTTCCATTGGAGGTGTGTCCACGGTGGAACAATGCGAAAAAATGAATGATGATGAGAAAATCATGCCCATTCAAGACTTTCCCACTGGAGGTGTGTCCACGGTGGAGAAATGCGAAAAAATGAATGAAGATGAGAAAATCATGCCCATTCAAGACTTTCCCACTGGAGGTGCGTCCACGGTGGAGAAATGCGAAAAAATGGATGAAGACGAGAAAGTCAAGCCCATTCAAGACTTTCCCACTGGAGGTGTGTCCACGGTGGAGAAATGCGAAAAAATGGATGAAGACGAGAAAGTCAAGCCCATTCAAGACTTTCCCACTGGAGGTGTGTCCACGGTGGTAAAATGCGAAAAAATGAATGAAGATGAGAAAATCAAGCCCATTCAAGACTGATTGAAAGCAGGGCCGAAATTCAGTGGTTCCATGAAGAAGACTAAGAGGTAGGGGCTGGTGTCCCTAAAGTCGACCAGCAGCATGAAGTACATGCATATTTTTTTTCAGGAAAGAAGGCCTTGTAGAATTCTCTGTTGAATAAATAACCTTTCTGTAAGATACAATTTACATCTCTTTCTTTTCCTAAAGGAAAATGACTGCAAAAGTCGAAGCCATGCAAGGCCCCGGAATGTTATTACACCCGATGACATTCTCTTGGCAGAGCCTCTGTAACGTGTCGCATCATCAAATAATTTGACCTCGGGACGATGCGCCTGGCCCGTTTCTCTCTGCATTTTTATGCACGGTAGGTACTGCCCTCGCTGGTGCTTCTTGCGTCATCTATCGAGCTTATAAAAAAACGCCGCCTAGAAAATTCATTTTCATCAAAAAAGCAGCTTTTTAAGTTTCTAGGTTGTCAGATCTGTTACAAATATGCTGTAATGAATGCTATCAGTATACTTTACGAGATTGCTAATAACTGCAGGAAGGAACTATATTCCACCATGCAGGAAGCAAGGGAGTGTTTTGGCTTCATAGCTTCTGCTCCGCAGGCAGAAAAAGCTGTGGCGAATCATACCGACAGGTCCGCAGACCTAGCCCCTGAAGGGAAAACTAGACAGGAAAGCGGCCTATGCATGCAGTTCATATCTGAACTTGATGTAGCTGAACCCAACCTATGACCAACACTGTTCCCACTTTAAGTTATTGATCAATTCGCTCTCGCCCTGCCATTAGCTTGCCGTCCTCAGTTGGTAGAGATATTGCTCCGATGAAGCAGTGGTCTTGGGTTTGAACCCGGAACTAAGGCAAATTTTTCTTTGACTGCGAAGTTTCTGAGAAAGCTGTATAGCCTTCCTTCATAGCTGCATGGATCCTCTCGCGTGGATGCCCATGAGTAATTACTCCCTTATTACCAGCCTAAGAGGAATGGAAATCTAGATTTTACGCCATGCATTGAACCGAATCGCAGTGTAAGAAGAAATTGGCAGTGGTTTAGCTCTTCTAAATCTTGTTAAAGCAAAAGCACTATTGCACTTAGCTACGCTTGGTTAGACACTTTAAACGGCGGAGGTCAGAGCAGTGGCGTGGTGGCTGCAGCTGCGGTGAGTCGCATGTTCTGACGTCAGGGCTGTGCCTCCGGCGCTCCTCCTGCTGAAGGTCAAACTGCAACACCCGATGACCTTGACGAAACATGGCGTAATGGAACTTTCGCTCCGGAAGGGGTTGCCACTCGAATTCTGACTTGGCAAGAATGGGGGCTAGCTCGTTGTTCAATGTACAAGGTAACTGTTTTGACAATACGAAAAACAATGAACGCCGATCGTTTACCGTTGAGTATTTTGTTTTTAACCAGTTTAGGAGGATGCCCTCTACAACGATGTGCATCCTTCTACGTGACCGCAAACTGCGACACCCGAATGAATGCTGCACACTCTTCCAGCCACGCAGTATGTGGTGGTATGCATTAGGAATCAGCGAGGGTACCCCTTTGTTAATTTCAGGGCGAAAAGAAACAGCAAAACTGCTTCTTCCTGCAGTACTCAGGCATAACAGTCGAAACCAAGACCAATAAAAGAATGGTATTTAAGAGAGAGCAAAATATATCTATTTTCATATAGACGAAAAGAAAAAAAGCAGTGAAGGCTCCTTTTACTCCAACAGACTGGGTTCTGCGCGAAAGCCAGAGCGAAAGCCAGACGTTAGGAAACGCGAATGTGCCTCGACAGACTCCTCCTGCGCGCATGCCGTCACACAAGGAACTGCCGTTGACTGTTTGCTACTGCCGCGCCTTTCCTCACACCTAACCTGTGTAACATGCAGGGGCAGCAAGTTTCAAGCAGGAACCCTTCTTCTGAGCCGATCGTGCACAAATACTTGACAAATTGCAGCGCCGTTCGCATGGTGCACCTTTTCCAGCGATTCCATTGGTAGATGACACGGCAAGGCACTAGCTGCAGCCAAATGATCAAAATCATTTCAGAATGATAGACTAAGATTATTTTTAATGGGATTGCACTGAAAGCCAGTCAATGCATTTCATCACATCACTGGAAAAATAGTTAAGTTTCATAACATGTGGCCTGCATCCTAAGAGCTTCCTGTTCAAACCGTGCATCTTGAACAACACACAGGGCATCTGCTATGAAGGAACTGCAATTTTCAAACAGCATGCTTCTTTAATTGTGTGCTCCATGCAAACCAGGCCCTGAAAAGTAACATCAGCGTCAGAGAGCCTTGAGGGATGCAGTCCTAATGCATCAGAAACTTGACAAGGATATTTATGAACGACTGAGTAAAGTAGCAGCAACATTCGATACGCTAGGAAACAATACCTAGGCCTTGTCCTACTTCAAGGAATCAGTTCAAAACTATGAAAACAGACTTGTCAAATGTCGCGGAAAAGCTTCACACAAAGGTTGGCTTTGTTGCTCTCGTAGATGACCTGAAAAACCGCTTTCTTCGTAAAAATTTTATACTAAAAGGCTCGCAAGAGAACCAAAAACTACGAAACCTCAAAATGTATAGTGATTAACTTATGAAGAAAGCAATTGTGGGTAGAACTTGCTGTCACTGAGCGCACCGATCGGTTAGGCTCACGAAAGAAAGACTATAACCACCCAATCTTCGCCAAAGTTTCCAGCTTTAAGCCAAAATCCAGCATTCTTGGTAGCGGTTACAAGCTGAAGGGCTTCAAGTATTCAGTGGTCAAGTTTGAGGCCACCAGCACCCATACGTTGAAACAGCGAGCGTTAGCTCGTCATAACGCTGCACTAAGTGCTTTCTAGTTTATTCTAGCTCCGCTTTACAGTAACGCATAAGGATGGAGAAACGATAGCAACAAAGATGTATTTCTCAGTTTTAATCCTGCGTTTTGCGTCGTGCACATTGCGGTGAAACTAATTACGCCGAAAATCTTTTCCTCTGTGCTGAGGTGACGCGTTATTCCTTCACTCGGCCTTGCGGCCTGGTGGGTCTCCCGTGTCTCCCGCTTCGCCTCCTTCTGCCGCGTGCACCGTGGCCCTGGCACGGGCCAGTGCTTCTGCCTGCTCCAGTGCCAGCCCGTCGACTAGACTGGAGATGAACCCCGTGTCACATTGTGGCTCCCAGGCACGGTACACCTCCATGTACGACCTGCGGCAGAGTACAGGGCAAGATCTATTAAAAGACTCCTTTGGCAAACTGTGTATCGTGTTACCGTTGCCGTTACCGGAGTACCGGGAACCCACGCGCCATCTTTTCGCAGGCGCACATCGCCTTCAGGATGCCAGATGGCGCTAGGTTCCCGGCGCCGGCAGGTCAGGATCAGGAAGGCAGATCAGCAAGGAATTGTTCAATGGTAATTCAAGACGCAGAGTGCCCTACTCTTCGCGGCTAGGTCGAGGTGTTTTAGGACGCGCAGCTACAAAAAAAAAGATCTAGCGAAGATGAAGACAGATGTGTGTGGGTTAGATATGTGGAAACAATTGAACATCTCATACTCAAATGGGATGGTATGCATCCAGATGTGAATGTAGGCACAGTCACTCTTTCTTAGGCCCTATGGTTTAGAGATAACAATGGTCATGTAAATAAATCCGCGGTGGAAGTTAGCAATAAGCGATTGGGAGATTGGTGGCTGAAAAGCAGAGAGGTGACAAAAGGTTAGAAGTGTAGGAAACCGTATTGAAAGAAAATGGCGAATTTTAATGACAATTTTTAACACAGCTAGACAAAAATAAAGAAAAAAAGCCGAGCTAGGTGGCAATTGCCACCACCCCGTTTCAAAGGGGAAGCTCCTACCTTGCATCTATTCATCCTGCGTGAGCAGCTGCCACATCAGGATCATCAGCGCATGCGCACTGGCGTTGGGCGGGCTCCTGGGACTCCTACACGGTATGCTAACGATGTCATACCGTCTAGCGAAAACTCGGAACAGCGAAAAATAGTGTTTTCAACCGAGAGTGGGCACTGGTTAACAGGTATCCAGAGCTATTTCGCTTGATCTCAGATGCTTGGCATCCAGTGTTACTAAAGCGAAAAATGCTGTAGCAATTGAAGCATTTCGAATCATCTCCAGTGTGGTCATTCGTGTACCGAACTCTTAAAGGGACTATGCAGTAAATTAACTGAGACAAAAGAGAGGTTGGCAATCCATCACTCGTCACCCCAGCGCAAGAATTTTTGAGCTAGCATCATTAACAACGAAGCTATAGGCGATTAAAAATCACGCTCCTCCTCTCCCCCCTCAACTCGTACGCGCGGGGCACCATAAAAAAGATAAAGAAAACAGCTCCGGGACTGGGCTCCGCCCATGAATACGTCATTCTCTGACGTTCGGTTTACGATTCCGGTTGTCGCACTGCCAAGGAGCAGCGTGCGTCGGCAGCGTCTCTCCGGTCTCTGCGCTTTCTTGGATTGCGGCCCGCGTCGGGATTCTTTGCTAGTTAGCAGAATGGACCCGGACCTCGAGGCGCGATTGCTCACTGTTATGGCCGCGATGGGCATCGAGCCTTATGCATTCACGTCGAACGAGAGCTGCGTTATAGTAGTAAGCGTCAGGTGCGGAGTGTCGACCGCTAAGGCGGATTCTTCGGCGGGCGTGCGACGCTCGGCGTGCGGGCAGTCGAAAAAGGCACTGCGAGTGGCTCCCGAACTCGCGGCAGAAAGACGTGGCAGAGGTAAATTAAAACCATATGCTCGAAGGCAATGCCCTGGCTCGCGCTTGCCCGAGGGGGTCGCGTGGCGGCTCGAGCAGACGATTTCCACCGCTACCGGAAGTGTGCCCGTGACGTCGTAGCTGCCGCGGCTCGAGCGAATGACAGCGTGTGGTGGCCTGCCGACGTCATGGGACTAGTGGCGTCTGTTTTCCCGATTTTGGTTTCAAAATGGGCCCCTACGAAGACACCAAACGGCTCGTGAATTTTAAAAAACACGATTTTTAAAAATTCATAATAAATTTCCGGCTCAGTTCCGAAGACTCATACTTGGTGTGAATGCTTCTGAGCATGACTTCTAACATTTACCAGCGGCTTTTAATTCTTTGCTTAGTCCCTTTAAGAAGTAGCTTGTCGCATACGACATGACGTCTCACACTCGTCTTCTGAGCCAGGTCAAGGTGGGGCCAACAAAAAAATGCAAAAATTGGGACTGCATAGGAACGCACCCCACGGAAAGAAGGTGGGGACAAACGACGCCTCGTACTGTCGCTTTTCATGGGGGCGGGAATCAACCTTCCGCTCTTTCACAATGAACCTTTACTCTCCAATCCCTTTACACCGACACAAAGAGTCCTGTTCGGAACGACAACGCAGGCCTTTGCCTTAGGATATTAATTTCAATTACGTATCTTCATCAGACCATGTTGTCTCGAAGACTGCTCTTTTAAGACCCAGTGCTCTCAACCTCAGCCTTGTGCAAGAAAGAGACGGAATCAGGCCCTCTAGTGAATGCTCTGCTTCGTGCAAGAAGAACCATCCCAAACGTCAAATTACAAGTTCACGGGGCGGAGATCCCTCAGGCTCAAAAAATCAGAATTCTAGGCATGATTATATAGACTATGATAGAAAACTAAGATAAAGAACTAAGATAGAGAACTGCGCACTACAAACGATGCATGTTATACACCAGATTGCCAACAGGAGATACAGCATGAAAGAGCGTAATCTCCTGCCATTTATACAGGCCTTTGTATTTACCCGTATCTCGAACTTAATGTGGCATAAAAGGGAAAGATGAAATTAAAAGACGGTGCGTGAAGCAAGCTTTAGGGTTGCCCACCCGTGCATCCACTGACCGCTTCCTAGAGCTAGGCATGCACAATAACCTGAAAAAAAAATTACGGAACCAGTAAGAACGTCCCAAATCGAATGCTTAGCCGGACCACAACCAGTACGGCCATTCTAGACAAACCGCATCTGAGTCGAGACCACAGAACAACCGCCAAATTCGACATGCTCAAAGAAGTTCAGAACAATGTAATTTTACCACCACTACCCAGGAATATGCATCCTATTTATCATTCCGTGCACCGGGCTAAACGGGCAGAAGCGCTTGAGAAACGCTTCCGCTCCTAGAAAGCCGAAGACGTGGTCTACGTGGATGCCGCTGGGTATGGTAACAACACGATCACCCCCGCGGTCGTCAATAATAAGCTGCTCCCAAAAATAAGTACCTCCATACTGTCGGGTAACCCAGAAACTACACAGGAAGCTACCATAGCACTGGCTTGTGTAGGCACAAAAACAAAGTATATCATCAGTGGCTCCAAAGCTGCCATACTATATTTCAGCAGGAGCCGGGTCTCAACCCTGATGGCCGAAGAGTTCGCCCGAGGCGTTTCCTTGCGGGCGGACCCGAGCGAGCACACACAGGGATCACATGGTGGGGTACAGACAACTTACACAGCACTCTCGTTTTCAAAGAGGTAGGCTTCCTCCAGCGGATAGATTCTTAACCAGATACCAAGTCATCAGCTGGCGCCGCTTAAAAACACACATTTCCCAACCCTGCCCTCTGGAGTGTTATGTACCCGGGGCAGTTTTCAGAAAAATGCGCAAACTGCGGAGTTAGGTCCACCTTAGACCACATACTATGGGAGTGTCCCCATGCCAACCGGGACGGATGACACAAAAAGTTGAAAGACCAATGCTGAAGACCAATGCTGCTGAGCTTCGACCCGGAGGCTCAACTACAATTCGTCCGACTGGCCGAAGCCGCCGCCGAGAGCCGAGACCTTTCGGCCCTCATCTAGGCGGGTAGCCCTCTACCTACCCTCTCTGTTGGACATGAAAGTATTCCTATCCTATCCTATTTTATTCTATCCTATCCTATCTTATCCTACCCTACTCTATCCTACCCTACCCTACCCTACCCTATCCTATCCTACCCTACTCTCTCTTATCCTATCCTATCCTACCCTACCCTACCCTACCCAACCCTATCCTATCCTATCCTGTCCTGTCCTGTCCTGTCCTATCCTGTCCTATCCTGTCCTATCCTGTCCTATCCTGTCCTATTCTACCCTACTCCATTCTATCCTATCCTATCCTACCCTACCCTATCCTATCCTATCTTATTCTCTCCTATCCTATCCTATCTTATCCTATCCTATCCTATATTGTCCTATCCGCAGTTATCGCATTCAAATTTTTCAAAAAATCGCTTTCACTGTGGCACTCAATCTGAGGCGTGAGAATGTGCCGGATATTTTCTTAACAGCCTTGTGGCCTGGAGAACCGCTTGTGTTATGTTAATGGGAAGCGCAGTGGTATAATACTAAGCCAACCCTCACCTCTTTGTCTTCAGACTATAAAACACTGCTGTTACGTATTTTAACCAAATCGCCGGTCTCAACTTGTCAAAAAGTGGGAATTATCGCTAATAAATTTTGCCCTAAAACTGAACGAAGATCAGATAATTAAATAAGTGCCGTACTGGCTCCAATATAGAAAGAGTAATCGGTGACGCATGTGGCATGTTTTTATTCTAATGTCGTGGCTCCAAGAAGTACGGCTCATAGAGCCGCCTGGAGAAACATTCATTGAGAGCCCTCAGAGTAGCTCAAAACCAGTCCCACTACGTTCGTTAATGACGGGAAGTTCTGCTTTGAACCCGCCATTAGTTAAATTTATTGCCGTTTGCATCTTGACACAAAGCCTCAAGCCGCAGGTTGTGAAGAATAACAAACATCGCTATCAATTTTCAGAGCGTTACCTCTAAAACTCCCATTATCCAAGTTGGCGTTACTATGAAACACAAGGCGCATTCAAGTGGGACCACTGGGTGGTACAATTGATGCACTGGTTGTGGACCACCTAATTGGCGTGGAATGTTCGGAGTCGGATAAAACGACTCATTGCGTTAGGAGCATGAGCCTACTAGTCGAATCAAGGCGAAGTATCAAAGGGATTCGAACCGACGGCCTTTGGTTTTCCACATCATGACTTTTTGAAACTGTGTACGTCTATTACGGCCAAACTAATTCGTAGCACATTCGAAGCGGTGTCAACAAATTTTATTCTTGGGCTGTAAGCGTTGGCGGCAAAAAAATACGATATCCGGATGTGGAGAAATATTTGTACCAAATATAGTGAAGATGGCTACTCACGCAATATTCGTTTGATATTGCTAACGCTCGAAACTTATACGGTGTCTCAGCGTTTTGCTCTTTTTTAGCGTTGCACAAATTTCTGCCGAGGCGCTCTCGTTGGCTGTCCTACCTTCCGGCACCGAGACCCAGGTGCAACCAGTAGTAGGTGTGCATCACCATCAGCAGTCCGAAAGTCAGAGTCATCAGCCAAGAGGTCTGCTGCATGATCGAGATAGCCTCAAGCCAGCCCAAAATCAGCGAAGTGGCCAGGCATGTCGGCAGCAGTACGACCAGAAGGATCTCCATGTAGTGCATCTGCGCCACGTTGGTCTTCAGCCACGCCAAAATAGACTGTCAAAAAAGAACAGAGAAGCCATTCAAAAAACTTCTAAGTATGGGTAAGTGAGGCGAGACGGAATGGCAAACAATCCTGCTCATGGGTTTGCATATCAAGGGAAACATATACGTCAAAGTCCAGCATTCTTGGAGAAAATTTCTGAACGTTGGAGCATTGTAACATATGTTTATGGAAATATTCAAGGTAATGGTCCATTCTTCCGATATGTAGCGAAATGTTTCTTTTAAAACGTTTCCAACGATCGCATAGAACAGTTAGGAGAGCTATATAAAATAAGGGCGAATGCTTTTCACAGTAGCAAATCCGTTAATAGAAAAAAAAGACTGCCAAGACTGCCGTCAGGTGATCTGCGGATATATTGGTTGCGTTAGTGAAATCCTACATTATATGAAAAAATTGCTCTCATAAGCGATTTCCCGTTGAAAAATGCGTTTGTCCAGAATTGCTGGGCATGCATGCGGTAAAATACGTGGCACAGGTTTCCTCTTTAGGCTAATACTGATCTGAGATTTACTCGTTTATATGCTTCAGAATGTGATGAAAAGGGGCTTAAGAGGCATTTGCGCTAGTTTTCGCGTTATTATTGCGTAGTACTAGCTTCAGAATTTATCGGCAACATGATACAGCACGCAGGCTAGACTTTAAGCAGTACCGACTACACAATGCCACATTAACCTTCGCGTAAAGCTTTTGATGGCAGCGTCGTCGTAAGAGCCTGCACTCCATGACCTTTCAGGTCACGAAGGGGTACGGCATCGCTCATGTTGTCCGTTTTCCCAACTGTTCGAATACATACATTGAGTACAGATAAGAGAGTTGGCTTATTACGATGACACAGCGAAACAGAGTACTTCTCGCGAATAAAAAAAAATTCTTCATGGTCACGAAGAAGCAAATGGTATTTTCTCCCCAAAACGGAAATCAGTACTAATGAAAGTGTCCTGCACATATGTTAATTTCTAAATAGAATACTTGTATACATTATCTCTCTCCTCCTATCCTTTCTCGCTGTCCCCTCACCTCTTTAGTTTCATTTCTCCAGTCTCCTTGCTATCTCTCTATTTCCACTGCACCAGAGCATGTGCTTCCCCTAGCGATGGCAGATGCCTGGGCTAGAAAAAACCTTTACCTTCCTTTTTAATATTATTTTTGAATAAACCCCTACTACTACTACTGTCATGGAAGATGCGTTGCTCTGAGGCCGGGAAAACATATTTTTGGGCTACTTCTCTTGAGAGCAAGCGCTGCTGCTTACATTACCACGATGCATTAGCCTTATAGTCTGAGCTCTGATACATACCTTTTGTGGCTTAAAATGGACGTCGAAATGAAAGCCACATTCCTCGCAAGAATAAGCCAGGCCCTCGAATCTCTGTCCACTGCAGCTCCCTGCACGCAGAAAGGGAGAGAGAAAGGACGAGGCAATTTAAACTCCGATTATATGGAAGAAAGTTTTTACTGCACGATGAGAAGCAAATTCTATACTCTCCTGAAAACTGACACCTTTAGACTGCTCCCCGCTTTTAAAGACACCACTTGCCTTCATGAAGTCGTCTGCTATGTTGATCAGCGAGAACGTGTCACAGAGGTCATAGGCCTTCCCAGAGGTTAGAAGATTAGATGTGGACTTACTTATTAGGTCCGTAATCATAACGTGAAGTGCTTCCTGAGGACTTTGAATGGAACGAGATGAAGAGTAGTCGTCAAATAAGAAGTTCAGGATCTTTGTACTGAGCCGCCAGTCAGCAGTTCATTGTTATCTGTGAATAAATAACGATGCTGTGCTTCGTAGCCCTGAGGCGTAGGTTCCTACAGACGCCCCTGAACTTAGCATGCGAAGTCAAGCATGAGTGACACCGCTGACAGTTAGGATGGCCTGTAATGGTGATGCACGGCACCGAGCAGATGCACTGTCCACTTTTTAGCAGCACCGTGAGCCAGGCAGCTTTCTGTAAAGGCCGCGTAAAAGATGTACAGTACTTTTGGCGACCTACCAGTGGTTAAACTAGTGTGACCAATGAGGAGCTACTCTTCAACTAGCCAATGTTGTCCTCTGTTTAGATGGAACCACCTTGACTCAATTTGAGAAACATAATGCGTCCTTAACTGGCTAGGGAAACTTCCTGGAAGCAATTCACTTTTGCTTCGAAGATATCGCTGCGGAAATGTAGGGCGCAAAACGATCCTTGCTATACCGAGTGGGAGTACCGGCCGAAAAGTGCACTATAGACAACGCCGAGGTCTTAAACCTCTGAAAAGTGGTGATTCTACGAAAGTCCGCAGGTGGCCATGCCAGCCATCTCCTCAGTGGCATCCCTGTAAATGCAGACATCACAGGAAGCAAAACCTGGAGACCACCAGCAACGTCATTACGCACGGTAGTACATTTACAGCGTTAAATCTGGGTCTTCCATCCAAGCGAAGTTCGGGCGATAGCCTTACGTCGCCACCATCGCTAATGTTTATTTCAAGGAGTCTCTTAACAACACTCGCCGCGTAGTCTGGTTATGGTGCTAGGATGGTGACCAGAAAGACGCGGGTTAGGTCCCGGTGGCGGAGGCGATGGATGCAAAATGCTGGAGTCCCGTGAGCGATGTCGTTCAGCGTTATCAGCGCGTGTTAAAGAACACCAGGTGGTTGAAATTATTCATAACCCTCCAATACGGCGTCTCTCATAGCCTGAGCTACTTTTGAACGCTAAACTCCATAAACCGACATACCGACCGACCATCTGAATAAGGCTGGTGTCATCTGGCATATTACCCGCGAAGGCATTACGCTTTTCAGTGACGAAACGATCGAAGCCCCACATAGCAGCTGCTCATTGCGGGCAATCCCGGTCCAGTCCTGCTATCATTAGAGTTCGACATTTTATACACCGGCCTGCGAAAATCGCAGCGACAGTATCAGGGCAGAGACAATAATTATCAATTTATGTCCTCTTTCTTAAACAACGCACATGTGTCTCTGCCAAAAAGCAGCAGCCGGAATGAAGTGGCTGCTTCGACGCTGATCATCGCTTCGACGTTGACGAGGATATTTACCCTCTTGCGTTTGCGCTAAAGGAACAAGAACACGACCTAAAATTATGCTTATTAAAACTTTGCAACCTATCTTGCTGCGACTTTCATTTATTCTATTATCTCTAAAGTTCATGTCTTAGTTTTCCACTTCCATCACCGCGCCTCCATGTTCTCGTCGCCGCCTTCGTCCTCTTCCCCATGTCTGCACTCTCGAAGAACACATCACGAGCCAGTTGGTTTTTCATCACACAAAAACAGTGCAAACTACACAAAGGACGCAGAAAGGGGAGACGAGACACAGGCACTCTCGACCACTGTGATGCTAATTTGCCGCATAACTGCATAGGGAAGGAGGCAAAAATGTGTGCAAAACTCCGATTGTCACCTGGTCCACCTTGTTCTTGTAAAGGCATCAATTTTCTTGTTGTTGCTGGGTGCGCCTTCGGGTATTCAGTTTCCTGCGATTGGTTAATTGATGCCACTCCTTGTATAAAAGTATGACCTGCTCCATTCAATAATGCCTTCGGTAGTAATAACCGCTTGCCAGCTCACTCCGCTGTTTTTTTTTCATCATCGCGTTTTTTTCGCGTCTTTTTTGTCCTGGCCCATCGCCAGTAACTGGGTAGCCAGTATTAAGACATCGTAATCTATGCACCGATTACGCATAAAATGCGCTAATGGTCAGCTATATGCACTATGGCAGCAGCCATAGTGCAGCAAGCAATAGTGCAGCAATAGTGCAGCAAGCAGCGAGCAATAATATTTCAACCTTCCTGACTGATGAAGCTTTACTCAATCAATATTCGCCCTTGCAGATCAAGGGACTACTCTTCAATTCTCACTGATTTCTTTCTGTAGTCCGATTCAATTCACAGACACTAGTTCTTCGCTGGCTATGACCTGAGGGCGGTTTCCCACCCTCCTTATTAGCGTACCTGCTGCAGGCGTTTCCTCCGGGATCATCAGCACCGGCATTCCAGGGCGTTCCCAGTCGGTGGTGTTCTTCTCGTCCCATTTGAATTCGGTGGCGTCTGAAGAAGCCAGAGCAGACGCATGCCCAGCAGTGCTCGAGGCTCCATGCGGAGGCTCGGCTGTAGCTGCATCCGAGGTGGCCGGTTGTGAAAGCAGTGGCCCGTCGCCCATCTGCATCAACAAAAGCGCCCGCGTGAAGCAGCGATCACGCGCAGGATAAACAGTGGCTGGTGCACTACGAACAGAAAACTGCAGCGTAGGAAGCTCTAAACTGGGCGGCGATGAAGAATGAACGCATCATGCAACTGAGGCGATTAACTTTTCTGCATCTTCTCGTTAGCGCAGTAACGCATGCTCAGTTGTGCGAACCTGAGCTCCTAAGACGAAATGCTTTTCCCTCCCACCCTCTCATCTACCAAATACTGGAAGATACTGAAGAATATTAAGTATTAAGAGCAGTAAAGGCATTGTAGGTATGGTTTGCATTCACACTGGAAGCTCCATGCAGCACAATGGCACCAAGTGGCTTGCCGAAATCATGAGCATGAATGTAGAAGGAAAATGCGGGCTGAAAGGCAGAACAAGTACGGTTTATATTCCTATACAGGAAGCTTTTTATATTCCTCTCTCTTGTTTGTGCCGCCCCTTACACGCCTAAGTACTCGTATGAGGCTCTAAGGAAGCCCCCAAGACACACCACGTGTTTGGAGGAAATGGAAAAATGACACAAGGACACATCTAAGCGCTTACCAAATTTCACGTTTACATTATCGGTGCGAGGGACAGAAAGTAAATTATTTGCCCGCAGTCCCCGATATTGCAATGAGAAAGCTTGCAAAAAAATTCGAGTATCGTTTCAGCTTCAAAGGATTCCACTGAAAATAGTCAACTAAACAAGCCACCTAGCACTCTTAGGTTTAGTTTCACAACGTTGGCATAACAATAATTGCCAGTGGGCCCATACCATCTATGAAATAAACATGGTAAACTTGTTCGAAAAGAACGCAGTCAAATAGGATGCGAGGCCAGTGCGACTTGTTGCGATGGTGACGTATAGTGGCTGGCGTCTTCTTTTCGTGCAAATTTACTGTGTCTCGTTAATTACATCAACAAGCCCGAAAACATGCCGCACATTCTATGAAGAAGGCTCGGAGGGCAATTGCTGTATCTAGCAAAAGTACACAACTGAAGAAAAAGAAAATATTTGTAAATACTTAAAACACATCACTTAATCCTGCAGTCCAGTCATATGCTTGCTGACTAATTATTAATTAAAACTAGAAACATAATGCACATTACGAATAGGAGTTGCTTTAAAGTGACAGATAAATGCGGTTGTGCGGTAGTGAATACAGCGTTGAATTCAAAAGACTGCACGACGCTTGTACATTACAATGTGTTGTCACGACTCCCTCGCAATAGAGTTTCTCACCAAGAAGGCTCAATAGCTTTCGTTTCAGATGGTAGCCGGCATACAGTTCGGTGTTCAACAAGCAACACGTACAGGCGCGGACAAAAGTAAAAGGATCACGCTACTGTCTTCGATTATTTTTCACGCGTCACCTAATTGAAATTTCCAGCAGTGGTGCGCGCATGCTGGTAGCGGAGGTTGGTGGGCTTTCTTGTAGACAAACAACGCTTCTTCATTACCAATGGAGAGAGCGTGATTGCACTTCGAACGCAATAGCGTGGCCCGTTCACTTATGGCCGCTCCTGTACGTAATTCCAGTGCAGACAGAGGTGGTCAAAAAACGTTAAATCTGCTCAGTTGAGTCTGGCTTCTGAAGGCAGCACGACATAGAAAAAAAGGTCTGAATTCTGTTCAAGACAGGTTAAACAATTACTTACCTGCCCTTACTGCACACACGGCATATTTCTAACACTATCACAAGAGAGGGGCACGCAATTTCAAGTAAATGGGAGGGGGGGGGGGGGGGTTCCACGTGCTTCCTTCTTTAGGGGCTTTTGTCATGGCCAAGCTTGTTCTTTATTAAACCAGCATGTCGCGGCTGAGTTGGAATCGACCTCTCAAACTGTATATCAGGGCTGTCAACGACAGAAAATTTGAGTTTAAAAGCAGACCTGAGGCATTCGTGTGGCAAAGCCGCGACACGTTGTCGCCGCGTCAGTTGCAGACGTGACATGAAATTCTGAGGTGAAATATTCTCTTGTTGAACACGGCGGAGCCTAGCAACAAGGACTGCACAAGGCAACATAAAAAACTCCAGAATTACGCTAGCGTTGTAGAGATTAATGGTCGTCGGATTTCCTGAGCGGCTATAGCATTTGACGATGTAATAGTACTTGCAAACACGACGCCTTTGCAGATACTTGCCATTGCTGTTTCCCATTGGGGCGCCATGTAGCCGCTTGCAGTCGCAGCGGTTGAAGACTGCGCACTTCCCACCGCCGTGGACGTCAGCCTGCGCCTTAGATCCTGCACTCAGTCGATCGAGTTCCGCTTAGTCGGTCTACGCCTAACGCTCGATTGCAGTGTTGTTGTTGTTGTTGTTGCCTTGGTGGCATCAACAAGCACCGAGAAAACAAAATGATGATGATGATGATGATGTCCTCGGGCTGAATGGCACATACCCACGGCGGGGGATTGGCCAGGGTACATAGCGGATACAAACGCACTCATGTACAGGGAATGGAGTATAATTAAATCTAAAATTTGGGACACAGAGCTAGAATTTGTACAATACAAAAAATACTGAGAATGCGCTGCTGTAACTTCTTCTTCATCCCAAGAACATGCGGTGAGTGAGTGAGTAGAAACTTTATTGATTTATAAGATTTAGCCTGCGGTGGAGGTCTTCTTCAAGTCTTCTCTTCAAGTCTTGAGGTTGCCTCCTAGCCTTGGGTGGTCCCCTAGTCCAGGGCTCCACTGAGTCTGGCCACCTCGCTTGCGTGTGCTATGAGTGCCCTTTGGGCCTCTAGCTCGCAGCTGGTGAGCCGGCTCTCCCATTGCTCCGCACTTGGTGTGTACTAATTCACGAGCTGGACGCGGTGATGCCGATGAGCTGTTTTTGCATCCTCACAAAACGTCATGTTATATTTAGTCTCCGTTCTGGTGGTCGCAATGTGCGTGAACACATCCGTGATGGAGCAAGAGGGTCTAAAAACTGCCGAAGTTTTAATAGTTGGGCTAGTGAGTACTGTAGTTTGGACATAATCATAGAATAACAGCGCAACAGCTCCAGGCCTAAGAAGACGCACGGAAGGGCGGAAAGGACGAACCAAGTGCTGTGTCCGTCCTTTCCGTCCTTCCTTCTATTTATCATCCTTGCACCGAAGCCGTTGCGCTGTTCTTCCATGAATATGTCTCAAAAGCTAGAGCAAGCAGAAAAGAACATGCCATCCTGCCAAGGTCGAAACGCTAAGAAACGCCACTGGAGGCTAAAAAAAACGGCTGGAAATTTCAACTGGCGCTCGCATATTAAGAATAATGTGCTTAAAGGAGAACATGCTCTGGGCCAGTTGACACGAGTAGGCAATAAAAACGGCGGCATGCATCGCCACACGTTACTGCTTCTCTGTAAGTAAGGTCAATGAGAAACCGACGCTCGAATTTGGTTTTGTCCTGTTCTGTGGTAAACAACATGCTTTAATACTCTTTGTCACTAAGCGTGCCCTACTCCTCCGCCTCGGTCTCCTAAAAACCAGCTTCGAACGCAGTGCTTTACCTGGAAGCCTGTATCCTCGATCTCAATTACCGCTTCCAACTTCTCAGGGTGTGATATTTTCCTCAGACCCTTTGGCCAGTCTACGCTGAACAGCGAAAGGCTTTCGGAAATAACTATATGCGGCTGCTAACCTTGATAAGACGTCCTAGATTGCCCTGCGCTTTTCTTGCCGTATGGTATGGTAGGTTTTTTCAATGCGATAAATGCACTACGATGGGCAACTTCGTGGAAGGCTTCGTATTATTTTATTACGCCTGTCGTTTTGGACGTGGCGTGTTATGCCACAATACACGGGAGGTTTTTCATTTCAGCTTCCCCGAAATGTTGGCACCACGCAAGGATTTCGTTGCGGGACCTTAGAACAGGCAGCCGAACGTTAAAATTACTGAGCCACAGCAGCGCATATATTCTTCCAGTGTGTTTCGCGCTAACATCTGCTATCTATTAAGAGGTTGACTAAACATTTTTAAGCATGAAATGCTTTTAGCCCCCGTTGTCGGCAGTGTGGTGACGTCACGCCGAGACCGAGAGCCATCATCCGGGCACTGAAATCCAGTCATCCTGGCACTGAAATCCAGTCATCCGGGTACTGAAATCCAGTCATCCGGGCACTGAATTCCAGTCATCCGGGCACTGAATTCCAGTCATCCGGGCACTGAATTCCAGTCATCCGGGCTCTGAAACGAGAACATCTGGGCACCGTACGAGACTTAACGAGATTTAACGAGACTCTCTAAGCCCTCCTACGCGACCGGCATGCAAGCGCCGGTTGGTCTCCAAACGAAACAAAAAATAACTGCTGCCAGTGCCTTCTCAATGTTTATCAAGATATCAGTGGAGCTGTGGGTTTGATAATGCACAGAATTATAATTTCCGATTTCTAATAACGCGTGCAAAAAGCACATAAATGCCACGTTACACTTCGTTGTCATACGTGATCTCTTAGGGGCTTCGCGCATGGAAGCAAAGCCGCGCAGGCGCACAGGGGCCCGGGGGGAGAAGCGCTGCGTTCAAAGGGCAAGGCATCGCGCCGAACGGGTGGTGGCGTTCCTCCCTTCCTTTACGGTGCGGTTCGGGTGTCCACCGAGATGGCAGAGAATTACTACGCCATTTCCTTTCCTCAAAAAACCTTGCGGTCAAATGGCAAGGCATCAAGCTGAACGGGTGGTGGCGTTCCTCCCTTCCTGTACGGTGCGGTTCGGGTGTCCACCGAGATGACATTAGGCCCGTAAACATTTCATGCTTACTCTACTCTCGTTTACGGGAGAGGCAGAGATTTTTTCCCCATATTTCTGTAAAACGTTTCACTTTCAATAATTAGTTTAGATTGGTCACAGTCGCTCAGCGGCTTATACCCCTTAGCGAAAAAGAGGATGTGCTAAAAATGCATTTCAAACGTATTGTATTAATTTCATATTTATTTCGCATTTTTTTGTCCCTATGCTTGAAGTGCAATACGAATGCTTTCTAAGTATACTAGGAATAATATTTTAAACGTTCTTAAATATACGTGAAAAGTACATTTTTGCCCGCTTAGCATATTTATAATGCATTAAAAATATAATAAAAATATACATTAGAAATATACTAAAGATATACATTTAATACATTAAAAATGTGTTTACTCGGGCTTAAAAAAAGGCTACTGGGCGGCTCCATGGAATGACACGGGTTAATTCATCAACTAGAGAACAAATCGTACACGGGTATTTATCATTAATCAACAGGAGTCTGATATTATAAGGTCACGTGATTGAATGGGAACGGCAGATACCTACATACAGCATACCAAGACGATAGCGACACAGCAAACAACAAATACTACGACAAGTTGTTGTTGTTGTTGTTGTGACTGAGAGAAGGATGAAGAGGAAATTGCACGGGCCTGCTACTGGCTCTAGCCAAGCCACCACCGCTGCCACGTGCAGATAGAGGAGCGTTAAAAGATCAGAGGAAAGTTAAAAAGAAAAGAAAAGACGCGCGTCGCAGCAACAACTGCGTCCGCCGGAGCGGACGCTGTTCAAAAATAAGCGGCCGAAGCCGCGCTCGCCGAAGCGAGAACAGATACTCCTCGTGGCCGAAGCCGCGCTCCCCTACGACAAGCGCTAAGCTTGGCTTGCGGTATATATACCCAGCGAAAGCGACGCACTACATTGCACGGTGATGCCTTTTTTTGCGCAAATACTGTGGGCTTCCAAATTATCGCAGAAGTACCCTACTGGTCGCGTTCGAATCTGGGATTAATTGAGAACGGAATTGCTTGTTGAAACTTGCGTCAGGCACAGGTCAGGAGTCGAACTGTCAACCAACAGATACATGGGCGTGTAAGGGAGCCGGTCTGCCCTGCAACACGGGGTCCTTTCCGCTGACTTATTCGGACCCAGAAGTACCCAAGGCGCTTTTGCTGGTATAATGCTATCACGTTCTCACACGGAAATGTTCGAATGACATTGAGTGGAATGGCATTCGAGAATAGGAATGACATTCGGACTCGATGGACTGCCGCGGTGCTGCACGACACTTTCGAAACGCATTCGAAAGCCTCAGCTCGTTTTCAGTGTACAGCGACGACGACGACGGCGGTCACACTAGTCCGACAACGACAGTATATATCACGCTGAACAACAGCATGTAATTATAGTGAAATATCTAGTTTACTATAATATGATTCTAGAGGGACACGTTTTTCAGGCCAACGACACCGACGAATCCGGTCGGCGGACGGTCAGCCTTGTCGGCGGCTGAGCGAGAGCACGGTGATGAGGCGGCGGTGTGTGTATGCTCGCGCTTCTAAATGAGCGCAACGAACGGCTATATTTCACGTGTGCATACCTGAACACTCACCAGCGATAAGCGCTTGCCAAATCAGTTTCAATCGACGACGGCTCTGTTCCCTTCCGCGACGACTAGGCCCAGCGAGTTCGCAGGGTTGGATCTGTGATTTCGGCGGTTGTGACGAGCGAATCACAAGCTTTAGCGAATGCAAATGGTCACCAGGTGTAGTTTTGGCAACAGTGACCTGAAATCAACTATTGCTTACATCGCAGGGCACGCGTACGATGAACGGGATTCGCCGGTGTGACCCAGACTGCCGAGCCGTGCTTTACGGCCAGCAGCAGTCGTCGCCGTCGCTAGCTTGTGGATAACAAGTTAGGCCGTTTCAGTTAAAGCGAACAGTCGCCATACATACTTCTGGATAAAGTAGTTTAAAAAAAAGTACTGGTCACGTCGGAGAAAGCCGGGACAAGAAGCGAGAAGCGCCAGTCCTGCGCGATGCCAACAACCCGACTTTCTCAGGCGTGCGATCGCATCATCGCTTCCCACACATTGTAGCACTCTGCCGCCGCGGTGGCTCAGTGGCTATGGTGCTCGGCTGCTGGCCCGAAAGACGCGGGTTCGATCCCGGCCGCGGCGGCTGGAATTTCTTTGGAGGAGAAATTCTAGAGGCCCGTGTACTGTGCGATGTCAGTGCACGTTAAAGAACCCCAGGTGGTCGAAATTTCCGGAGCCCTCCACTACGGCGTCTCTCATAGCCTTAGTCGCTTTGGGACGTTAAACCCCATAAACCAAACCAAACATTGTAGCACTGCGTAAACAATCACGAGTACAACCAGTAAAAAAGAAAACAGATTGTTTATTAGAACCAAAGCGCAGACTTCGTTTTATGTTATGTAAACAAGCGATGTAAACAACAGTATGAGTGCAGTCGTCCTCATCGGCGCACTCCCGGGGAAATTTCATGCTGACGCGGTTAATATTCATTGGCGTAATATTATCTTCAAGCACTCCCTTAGACAAGAACACGTGTAGCATCGTTAGATGACATTCGTCTGGAAGGCATTCGAAGCGCCCGTGTAGCAGGGGTATAAGTGGTGATCACCTTCCTGCTAGAAGTTACCATAAACGAAAGGATGACAAGAAATGACGTTTCGTTGAAACGTCATTTCGAGCCCTAGATTGTTCCACGGTAGCTTGAAGTGTAATGCAAATATGTTTACGCGGACAACCCATTTGTTAGAATTTAAATATACTTCAGACGGATTAATTGCGTATTTACGAAAGTACACTCTAAATAGATGGCCAGCACCAAAATGCGATGTCCGGAAACTCGATTTTGAGCATTAGATTGTTCAACGACAGCTTGTAGTGCGCTGCAAATATGCTAATGCGGACTGCCAATTTGCTGGAATTTCAGCGTTCTTTGGACGAATTAATTACGTATTTACGGAAGTACACTTCAAATACATTGACGACACGCAAATGCCATTTCCCGAAACACGATTTCGAGCACTCGACTGTTCATGGCAGCTAGAAGTGTGCAAAGACGTTTAAAAGGACTGCCCGTTTGTTAGGATTGAAATATATTTCGGATGAATTAATTTCATATTTACGAAAGTTCACTTTTAATACATTGACAAGATCCTAAAACTGCATACATATACGTTTACAAGGGCTGCCCGTTTTCTAGAATTGAAGTATACTTTCGATGAATTAACTTCATATTTCCGAAAATACACTTTTAATACACTGACAAGATGCTAAAACTGCATGCATATTTTTTCATGTATTTGAAAAGTGCTCGAAGTATGCTTTAAGTGAGGTATTTTTGGCACATTTTAAAAATATATTTCGAATACCAAGCATGAAATTTCAGAAACGTATTTCCTACATATTTTTAGTGCATTCATGAATACAAAATATGTTTAAAATACATTTTAAATAGACCTCCGTATATTCCAAACGTGGAATTTCTTTGGAGGAGAAATTCTAGAGGCCCGTGTACTGTGCGATGTCAGTGCACGTTAAAGAACCCCAGGTGGTCGAAATTTCCGGAGCCCTCCACTACGGCGTCTCTCATAGCCTTAGTCGCTTTGGGACGTAAAACCCCCATAAAAAAAAAAAAAAAAAAAAACTATTAGTTTTTGCTAAGGGACAGCCGGCTCATAAACACGAATTCGCGGCACCGATTTGTGCCACTGAGATCTCTGTGCTGGTGACACCGAGCATCTCAGAACCCAGCAGCGGCCGAGTAACTATGAAGCTAGGAGAGAATTTTTGGTGCATTAAATTACAGGCACTCTTTGTGTATTTGGCGTTGTAGAAAAAATTGACCTGATTTCGTGACAATTCCACGTGCAGCGACGATGTTTTATAAATTTGCAATGCGCGAAAAACAACTCAATAAGCTTTCAAATGTGGATTTTTGATGTTCGATAATTTCAGTCACATTGCCGATAAAGAAGTTAAAAAACAGGGCTCACCTTCGATTTTTGAAAGACTTCTATTTTGCAATACAACCTTGCCTCTAAAAATAAATAATGAAGTTGATAAATAAACAAACGTAAATAAACAAAAGTTAATTGACGCTGTTCTAGTTAATAACTGTCTAATTATTCGTCCATATAAGGTACAGGTTGTCCGCCTTGCTGTCAGTGGAAATGTGCATAGCGGTAGGGTAATGAACCGGTTTCTTCCCCCTTCATACCAAACAATTGCGGCCAGGAGCATTTTTGAACAGGAAAGCGTTTATGAGCGAAATTTTTTCGCAATTGTAAGATTTCACTATGAAGATCAATATATCCGCAGATCTTCGTACGGTAGGCTTGTTATCTTTTTCTATTAATGTTTTTGCTAACGTCAAACGCGTTCCCCATTGCGTTTGTATGACAATTTTAACTGCACCATGCGAGCGATGGAAAAAATTGAAAAGAAAGATTTTTGCACACATCGGAAGAATGGATAATCGCCTTCAATGTATCTATAACAGTGCCTTACAGTTTTCAGACATCCAAAATTTTGGCAAAACAATGCGAACATAAACCTCGCCTTTCCTTCTCCTCTTAGCGTCGTGGAGAAGCAAACGAAGCTTTCTTTTTTTAAGCTGCGTCTTTAAGAACATTTTTTTCCTCTCCTGCCGGCGGCTCGCTGCTCTCCGTAGAATTTGCTTGGAGATCCCCTCGCTCGGCTTGGGCTTCCTCTATCTATTCCGATTCTCTTATCCTTCGGGGCAAGCGCCAAGGGATATGCCCTGAAACCAGTGTGCGATTCTATTCACGATTATATAATTTCATCTGGTAGATTCCTCTGTTAGAATGTGAATTCACAACTTTTCTTTCTCCGTATTTTTTGTATTGTACAAATTCTAGCTCTACGTCCCAAATTTTAGATTTAATTATACTCCATTGCCTGTACATGAGTACGTTTGTATCCGCTATGCACCCTGGCCAATCCCCCGCTGTGGGTATGTGCCATTCAGCCCGAGGACATCATCATCATCAAGATTTCCTTCGCACTATTGTCATCACATTTATGACTCGCACGATGAGAACCAGTTAGACATCAGATCAGGCACAAAGGCGAAATTTTTTCTCTTGTTTAGTCGCTCTGCTGCAGACTAGGTGTGACAATCACTAGCATTGGACAGCTTGATTCAGAATAATATTTTGAAATAGTGTTTTAATATTCGTTATTGTTGTTGAGTTGGTTGTTTATTTTGTTCCGTCAAAACTAACTGCCCTGCGTGAAGAAGACGATGAGGAACGGAGTATTCCCAGGTCCCTTGTTCCCTTGCCAAAGTGACAGGCAGTGTGTTTCTTCTCCCTCTATCCACAGCAATTGATTCTGAGGAGATTCGCAATCTCGTGAAAAAGAGAGTACCCGTAGGCCGCTTCCTCTGAGCACCCGCTCTGGTGTTACTCGGTGAGTACAGACCAGGTTCATCAAAGCGTCTTAGAAACGCAGAATATGCCTTGTTCTCGAGACGCTAGCCTGCACGCCAAACAAAAGGCTACGGTCATTGCGTACCCAGCGATTGGGGAAAAAATCTGTGGTTCACGTTAATGCTCGGATTCGCTAAGACTAAAGATGACTTAAAGGTTCTTCGTGCGAGCTTCTCTTCAACACGGACCGTCGGTAAGAAACACCAGTAAGGTACATCTTTCGGGTTGAACGGTGTCGTTCTCCTAACCGTATGGCTCGGGCCCGCACTTTTAAAACTTGATAGGGATGCCAGACAGCCACGGGAATCCGTAATGGATAATTTCAGTACAATTCGCTCTCGTAGAATTGCTGCAGGATGTATTTTAGGTAGTGCCCCCCAGTTAATATTTTGTTAAATTTTCTTTCAAGCACGCACATTCCATCGCCGACTAAACTTCTCCTAGCAGGCGTAACTCAGGTCGTGGACTGAACTCGCCTATGGGCGAACGGCAGTGACTCGATATATTGGGCTGAACATGCTGTTCCTATACCGCCACTTGCTCTTGATAGCCCATCACAGAAGTCTAAATGTAAACAGCGACTTGCGAATTACATCTCTACATAGCGGTAGGAATGAAGTCTATGAAAATATTTAGAATCCTTTAGGTGCATTTCTTGCACGTTTTATCAGGTCCATATTATGGGCAGTTTTTGCAGCTTCTGGGTGGTTGTGGTGAAAACATTTATTAGGAATGAACAGGAGGTATGTTTGGAACAGCCCGTAAGGGACCGATCCTTAGAAACACTAGGTGGAGGTCCCTAGTATGGGACCCCAGTGACGGTGGCCCCCGCCCGGGAGCGCCAGACTAATGCTTGTTGGGCCTGTAAGTCGTGGCCGCCGAGCAGGGTCGCCTCCTAGTCCTCCCGGGTTGGGTTGGGGATGGGGGGAATAGCGGGGTTGGAGGGGCAGGCCCACACCATGTGATAGGTGTCAGAAGACACTGCACTACAGTGTGGGCAGCTGCCGCTAAAGGAGGGGTCAAAATTTTTTAGCGCTGCCGGGCACAGCAATGTATTGGTGAGAAGGCGGAGAAGAAGCCGCTCATCCGCCTTCTTCAGGCCTTTACATGGGCTAGGGTAAAGGTGATGGCAATTTTGATAATATGTTGTAATATCTTTGAATGTATAGACCGGATTAAAATCAGGTTCCTGCTCGGATGGGGAGGAGCCTGGTGAGAGAGCGCGCGGGCGACTGCGTCTGCTGCCTCGTTGCCTGCCAACCCCTGATGAGCAGTTTCGCTCAAAAACATGCTGACACGAAGCCTTGAGGTGTAGTTCCTACTACAGACGTGAATTAAACCACTTAGATAATATGACTGCGTGCACTAAAATGCTTTTTTTGTCTATATGCGTTCCAGGATAACTTGGTGGACTGAGAAATGCTGTATAGAGGAGCACACTTCATAGATTTCTGCCTCGTGGTATGCTTTAATAAACAGCGACTATTACACTATAAACTATTACACTTGCTTTCCAGGAATCGTGGTTCCAGCCACGTGCTGAACAAACGACCTCGTCAACACTACCATGACTGAGCTGCTTAGTCGTCGAGGCATGCGCAGCACCTAACTCCAAATGAAAATCACGACCGGCACAAGCGATATCTGCTGGCTCTTAATCTGCGAAAAAGTTTCAGCGGACAATTTCAGATCATTCTCCAATTTGTCTTGCATATTTGTTTCAGCAAGGGCCGAAAAATCAATCTGCCTTCAAGGTAACAGAAGACACGCGAGGCCTCTTCAAGTGCGGAGATGGGCACTTGCGCCAGCATCGTCTCTGCTCTTCATGTGGTTGATCACTTAAAAGAGAGCCTCCCTCCCGGGTCCCTTATGATCATCGTTCCCGTCTTGCTGAGCCTCATCTTGAACAGGTGTGGTACGGTTTCACATGCGCTATTGTTTCTTTTTTTTTTTTTGGTGGGGGGGGGGAGGGTTAGAAAAAGAAATGGCGCCGTATCTGTCTCACATATCTTGGCGGACACCTGAACAGCGCCGTAAGGGAAGGGAGGAAGGTAGGAGTGAAACAGGAAAGAGAGAAAGAGGTGCCGCAGTGGAGGTGTCCGGAATAATTTCGACCACCCGGGGATCTTTATCGTGCACTGACATCGCACAGTACACGGGCGCCTTTTGCGTTCCGCCTCCATCGAAACGCGGCCGCTCTGGTCGGATTCGAACCCGGGTACCCCGGCTCGGTAGACGAGCACCTGAACCACTTAGCCACCGCGGCGGGTACATGCGTGAGCTCCTGTTCCGAAATGTGGCCCTTTCGAAAAAAGTGTTTAGTATATTTCTGAGATTTTGTTGTAAACGCAGAGTATAAGGTCTGACATTGCCAGTGACTGATTTGCTGAACTTTGACGCAAAGGCATTGCTGACTTTTCGTGCTGTCAGTTCTTAAACGATGATCATTTCGTGTTCTAAAAGCAACTTTGAGGTTACGCACATATTCTTCAGTTGTTTGGCACATCTAGAACATTAGGCAAGTTCGATGACTCTAGCTAATATTTGGCAATATAGACTTCATTCACAAAAAGGAAAAAATAAACCGTCCAGGCAAAAAAATAGAAGTTTATTGTGGATGTAAAATGAAAGCTTTAACGCAGTCACGAGATCTTTTTTTCGTCAGTTTCAGAGAACTATGCTCAGTCATATTGTTGGCGTCAACATATGCCTGCAATTTTCTCCTTGTTTGTCGCTCATCGTAATTGCGATGTTAAGAAAGCCGCTTCTCGTACTGAACAAAAGTGCTTTCATAGTATGTCAAAAGATACGTTGGCGTTCCTTTAAGCAGAAGCTACGCCAGTGAAGTAGCCTTAGCTTTTGGGTTTTTCTTCTGCTATTTTTATAAAGCACATACTCTGCGATAAACAACAACCGTCACTGGAAACTCTCCACAGGAAAATGGAGGGGAATAAGAACATTACTGCGTGGAATGTTATGTATCCGTAGCCCTGCAGACAGCGGGCACAAAGGAACATGTTACGGTCTACGATGCTTTAGAGGTAATTTAACTTGAGCGCTTGCCTGGATTCTCTGGAATAATTGAGAAAATGCTGTCAATTTTAGCTCTGTTCTGCTGAGTAGTAAGCACAGCGGTGAAGTTGACAGGCGGTGCCATCTGCCCATCCAAAATGCATCCCACGCAAACAGCACGTGACCGACGTGGATAGGCAAGTTCGATGGTTGCTTCATAGCCCGGCAGATGGCCCCACCTGTCGAATTGGCTACTCTGCTCACTTCTCCCCAAAAAGGAGCCACAGTCAACACCAGTTCCTCAATTATTCAAGCAATTGCCATTATTAAGTTACTTATTTACCAACGTCGATGATTATATGCTTATCTAGGCCGAACACGTAGGGGTGGATGAAGCCGTATTTTTGGGAGGGGAAATTATGTTTTAAACGAATACAGCCGTGTTTTTCGCAGCGGAAATTTCGTTTTAATCTGCGTGTTAAGTATAAAGAGTTTGCACGAGGGCCTAGCACCTGTAGTCGCATGAATGCGACTGAAGTCGACTCCATTCGACGTTTTCAAAGACAGTGCAGAAACGTTGAGGAAGAGAACAGAAAACGAGTCATGCCTTTTCTTCTCGAAACCTGCTCTTTCTCTTCGAGAAGTCAACTCAAGACGCATTCTGGCAAAGTGAGCGCTTTTGGGTGCATAAAGAATGACATCATGGGGGGAGCTAAGTGTGCACCTCCTCTCCATGTTGCGAGTGACCTTTCCCCAGGAAGCGCCACACTCAGGAGTCCAGCCGTCCCGTCTCCCCCATGGCGTCCTGCAAGTTCATTACGCCTTTCCGGGACGATGTCCGGCGGAACAGAAGTCGCACCGAAGAGGACGCACCGATCGGTCGTAAGTTGTCCTCATGCGTTGTACGGCAGATTAAAATGCTTGCTGGTGCCGTTATTGATACTGGCCTATAAAGCAATAAATTGATGGGCTCAATTTGGTGCTCCGTTTTGTTGCGTAGCGCCGTGGGATCGAAAGAATGGGATGCTAAGAGGGGCAGGCACTGGCATTAAAAAGGCTAAGTTCCAACTTCTCCCTTCCTGCCCCGTTCACTGTCGCTCTGTGTTGTTTTTAAATAATTACCACGTGAATTTATACCACCTGGCCTTCATAGAATGCGGGAAATGAGGGCATTCCTACCAAAGGTCCTGTAGAACGCTGAGAGGCAATAGATGCTGACGAACTCCGTAAGCTGGGCAGAACCACAATCAAACTGCGACTCAGATCAATAGAAAGAGATATGATTTTATTCCCGCAGTAATGTCGTTTTTCCATTTCGGTAGGAGGATTAAACGTCCTTGTCAAACGCAAATCTAGTTACATATATAAGATCATACCCTTCCATGCACAGAAGGTCGGTTCAAGATAGTGCATGGCATGGGCCCCATCCACGGGAAGGGCTGTAAATGCATTCTTTCGCCAGGCTAGGGCCGGGTCTGGGCTTGAAGTTGCGGGCCTCGGTTATGCTAAGACCCGCACATGCACGAGCCTGTGTCAGGCATTTGTCCTCGGATCGTGTACACTTGCGGTGTTCTAACGGAAAACAGCACCCGTGATGCGGGCTACGAAAATAATGCAGTTACCATTTTTTATATTTATTCGTTTGGTTTCTATCGTTGTATTCACGCGAGGAATGCTACGGAGGCTGCTTTTGTTTTTATTTTTGTTTTTATTTTTGTTTGGCGCTAGGGAGGTCGGGAGAAATGAAAGAAGTCAGAGTTCGGGAGGGCTTAACTTCATCATATGTAAGCAGAGTTTATGAAGCGTCATTCTGAGTGCAATGTCCATGGAAGACCGGATGCGCACGCTCGACCACGTTGAATGATAATTAGGCAGAAGTTTGATGGCTCTTCTCAGCGGCTGCAGAGCAGCGGAAAAAGACCATTCTCCCCGGATCTGAAATGCAAAATCAAACAGCTCGTGTGGGAGCCCTCTGGACTGTTGGAAAATGGCATTAAGCAGTAGGAAATTATTAAAGCGAATTTATTTTTTTCGCTGGCCTTGCCATAAAGCCAAAGACCGGAAAATTTCATCTAATGTCATTTATGTATAACGTGAGCGTTAATTCTCTCGGCGACTATTTCACCGAACTGCTTCCGTTTATAGCCATTGAAAAGAGCGTCTTTGCCAGCCTCTTAAGCGCTTAGCAATTTCCACTCGCCTACTTTTCCGCTTATGTTCGCCTGTATTCTTAGTCCCTAAATTTGTCTGTTGCATAATCCAGCTAACTGGCCCAGGTAAGGCCTATGGCTAACCTGTAACGTATCCTCGTTACATACCGAGGATACGTATGTACATGTTTTCCTGTTATATATAATACAATTGCCACAGCAGATATGTGATTGCCCCGTTGATTGTTAAAATCAACGGGGCAATCACATATCTGTTGGGCAATCACATATCTGTTGCGGCAATTCTGCGAAAGCAGTTGGATTTACACTCGATTACTGCTTTCATCCTTTCTCTTTAATGAAGGCTCTTTTTCTAAGCCGGGGCTTCATACGCCCGAAAGAATTCTTTTGGGGGTGCGGGAGGGCGGAGGCAGTGAAAGTTCCATTGAGGTATAGTCCCCTATTTATCATTACAACGCATATATTAATTTGCGTGGCCGGAGCCTATGGCCTATGATTAATATAGTGACATAGAGATACAGATAGCCTGAGCCGCTTTGGGACTTTAAGCCACCATAAGCATGAAACATAAACATGGAGGATGGTATGTCTCAGGAGGAAAGAACACTTAGAAGCGTAGGTGGCGTCTCAGAGGTGCATAATCTACATGCTGGCTTCAGCACCACTAATTAAAGTTTCTTCTTTAGATGGAAAAAACAATAATCAGGCAGGCGTTGTGAATTCTTAACAATAGAATATTTTCCTCGTCAGTCAAGTCTGATCTATGCGTACCCTGCAGTTTTAGCCTAAACCAAATAGACACGGTGACATTCGTCCATTGATGTCTCAATATGGAAGCCTTCAATGGTTGAAGCTTGCACTTCAAGTAACTGCGAGTTAGTGGCTGTTTAAGATACGTGTCACATTGCGGCTAAAAACATGTCATACTATGAAAAATAATTCAGAAATGTTTAGCCATCCACATAATCTTGGTATCAATATGAAAAATTTGAAACATTTAAAAGTGACATCACAGTGGAGGCACTGGTATTTAGTGCAGTATTTAGTGCTTTTTCGAGCTGTTGCGCTCATGTCATTTTCATGCTTTCTAGTTCTAAGCAAAACTTCTTGTTAATGTTTTTTCTCGCGTATTGTCTACTTATGTACCATTGTACAGTCATGAATTTTAAGAGTGGGAACACGGCAGCGCGTGCCCGATAGCCTCGAACCCTACTCGTGGCGATACGCGGCGGCCGCCTTCATAAACGAAGTGGAAAGGGAGTTGTGTGCTTCGGCTTGCAGGAAGCAGACAAGGCGGCATAGCCCTTGCCACCAAGTTGCTAAAAGCAGCCGCCGCGTAGCGCCACAAGTAGGGCTTGAGGCTACCTGGCATGCGCTCCCGAGTGCACGCTCATAAATTGCATGACTATGCTCGTAATTCATTTGTCCATGTAAATGATGGTAGAATCTGTCGGATACTTTTCTTATAACCTATGACCTATTGAACACGAAAAGAAGCTCGTTAAATAAAGAGCCGTGTTAGTAAATGTGCACACACAGTGTCTTTCAGTTTGAGTGCAACTAGAGTTACGCTTATAGTAATTTTTTTTACCTCCAAACAAAAGTAATCCTTCCGCCTAAACGACACTTAGGCAGGCGTAACACTTTCTTATTTTTCGCAGCGCCCCTCGTGCCGACGCAGAAACGAGAGCTTGAAGATTCTCGGAGGGCACAGCGCTGTTCCTTGCACAAGTTCGACAGGCATCGCCCCAGAAGAAGCAAGAAGGAGCCGGCTGGTACTGGCAACTCCGGAAACCATGGTGCCAGTGGAAGCCAGGAGCAACAGCGACCACACTCGGCGCCAGCGGGAGAATGGTTGGCCTGCTGCGATGAAGGAAAGGACAGCAGGTCGCCATCGTCAAAACCTGGCGGCAACGGGCTCCACAGACGGCCAGGCCGCGGAAGCAGTGCGAGTCAAGAAAGCGTAGAAGTCGCCAGACGCCTCTACGTTGATGACCCCGAAGACAAGGGTCTGATAGCAGACCTGTCCTGGGACTCGTTTTGCGTCACTGACGACAGCCACCTGACCGGAACACCAGAGACCTGTGAGTTAAGTCAAAGCCTCCTCGATTCCACTGCCAACGAGATTAGTCGGTTTCGATGAATAAGGCCCTCTTACTAACTTCTCGTTCGTGCTCCCATTCGCTAGCCTTCATACCTGCTCGATGAGTGTGTCCGAGGCTCAACAGCACCCCCTAATTAATAGTGGGGTGCCACGGGAAATGGGCGAACAAATTTTCTCTCTCTCTCTCTTCGCCAGGCGGCATTTCATAAAGTATCTTTTACCAGATATGTCAGCAGCTAGGATTATGACGTAATCCACCGTTTCCTGTTAGTAATGCCACATTGTGACTGCGAAATGAACTGAGTCATCTGAAGCGCTCCCAGTGCGAGGCTAAGTATGTGGCTTGCAGTAATGCAGCAAAGAAATCACCGGCTCAGTAGGATACGGCTACGGGCTAGTTGCTTAATCATGGCGCTCTAGAGCAAAACAGGCATGGAATATCTTCTGCGAAGTAGTATTTCTGCGCTATCTTACGTACACACTCGTGGAAACCGCAGGGCTGATGGACATCAAGAACCACTTTCCTGAGCGGATGAACGTCATGCCAGCTGAGCCGCATGCTGTCGCCGAGGCTGATGAACAAGACATATCTGGTCGCCTTCGCGGAGAACACTGCATGTCAGTAGTTGCGAAGCTCGAGGTCGAGACCACTGGCGAGTCCATTGGTGACAGAGCGTTAGCTGAACTGCTCGAACTCTGCGGGCAGAAAAAGGAGGCTACGTTCCGTGATGTCTTGCAGGAACTGTAAGTGCACTTCTGTGATGCTCGATACTGCAGCGCTCTTAAAGGGGAACTGATCTTTGACTTTTTTTTATTTATTTATCGTTCGATGTCAATATGAAAAGCACCGATCTATTACCGCTTTTTACGGACAGAGTGGCTGCTTTCGAAAAAAGCAGATATTATGAAATGGAAGAGCTTAAAACCTGAAAAAAGGTCGGCCCACCACCCCCAGTTTTCGCTATTCACTGCAGTGGGCTCAGAAAATGTTATTTTGGCACGGATCCCTAACACTAGTCTACACTATACGATTCCCTTCCAGACTGGGATCACGGAATGCCTTTCGGTCTTGGTCACATTCTCAATCGGGGGGCGGAAAAAATGCTACTCATATTTTGTCAGCTATAAAAGCATTATTTTGCTGCCGAAGAAACATTCAGGTAGCTATAAGGAGGCATGAATGGATTTGTGCTAAGAACAAAAATTCTATGGAGTTCTCCTCAGTGTTTCTTTAAGGTCGGACGACAGGACGCGACGAATCGCTGCCCACGTAGGTCGGCGTGCATAAGTTCTGCCGTATCGTGCCCCACCTAAATGAACCGTCGCGGGACATTTCGTCTCCGCTGAGACTCGCGAGTCATGCTTTGTCCGAGGACGAACACGGTGATACCGTACGGTCGCCACCACACTTGTGTAGCACAATAGACCAGCCGGTTGTGTTGTGCATTCGTGACATTTACCGTTGTGTGGTCGGTCCGGTACAGGGTTCAAAGACATCAAGATTACGCACGATTCATGGGAGTCTGCATGAAAGATAGTCGGTTTTTGAGCCCTTGACCACTTGTAACTGACACAAATGTACTCCCAGTTGGCACCGTTCGAGCGCTCAAGACAGCTGTGTGGACGACTTTACAAAATTTGTGCTCGCTAAATTCGCATATAGGTTATCAGGACACTGGAGCGGGAGAGCCCTCCTGGTTAAACTCGAGCACCTAGGGTTGAATAGAACGGAGAGTTGAACTAGTTGGTACATACTGCTGGGAAAAAACATCCCTGAGATGAGGGACAAAAAAAGAGGAAAACAACAAGACCGGCGCTGACTATCAACTGAAAGTTGATACATATATACAAAGTTGGTCATACGGCTGGGAAAGAAACAGCGCTGAGACGAGGGACAAAGAAAGAAGAAGACAATTGATGTATCACTATGGCTTTCGGTGTTGCCATGCGCTCTTGGTTGTCGAAGGAGTATATTTTTCGTGTTGTTTCTAACAAACATTCAATTGATAGTCAGCGCCGGCCCTGTTGTCTTCTTTCTTTGTCCCTCGTCTCAGTGCTGTTTTTTCCCAGCACCTAAGGTTCTTTTACATGCAGCGAGATATCAGTATAGGACAGGCTTTTACATCTCGCATACACTGTGTTGCTCCCTCAGCAGTCAAAATCTAACCCACGACCTCGTTTTTAGTGTACGTCACTTCGTGAGACACTGTATTGCCTGTGGCCGGACAAAAAAACCTAAAGGTATTCGCGAGGCCTATTGAGTCGCTTAGACGCCGAGTGTCTCGTAGATTCTTCTTCGACTTCACCGTAAGCGAACAGGGGGGCTTGCGTCATTCGCTGGTTGGTAGCGCAGAGGGGCGATCATCATAAATCAGGAACCAGGTCACAAGTCATATTATGAGCGGATAATTTTATTCACCTCTTTTTTTAACAGTGTTTCTCAGTTAAGCAACGGCGTGTCCTTATTGCTAGTCCAGGCTAACTAACCCGTTGAGTCTGGTGGCGTTGCGAAAAGCGAAAACGGCGCTAAATACGACACCGACAATGAACCTGGTTATAAAATACAGAAAATAGACATAATATATGACTTACTTCTTCGATCATTAGATTAAGACGGAGAAGGAAAATAAACGTGGTTAGAGCTTAATGAGGTTGTCACCCGGTGTACAGTAAGACGACACATGCGATAGCGCCTCTGTCACTTTGGTATACACATTTCTAGTACTTTCGTATTTCATGGTGCGGTGGGAAAAGAAAAATAACAAAAAGAAACTCCAGACAAAAGACATTCCCATAATATTAATACAGAGACACAAGTGCCATTGTGTACAAGAAAAAAAAACAAAGAAAGCGCTCGTAACACGGCTACTCTACACGAACAGGTTTATTGCTGCGTAATAATAACTAGAAAAGGGAGGTTTCATATAGAAAATATCTTAGGATATTTGAGTGGCTAAAGCTCTCTATCTCAACTCTTGCATCAAAGAATTGATTAAAGAGTTTTGGAGGTTGATATGTTGCCTTGAGACTGTAATTACTGCAATTATCATTCCAGTAGAACTCTCACCATTGCCGTAATGTTGGGCACGCTGTCTCGTGTCGGTGAAAACCGCGCAAAAATTTTCCTGAAGTGTAAAAACTTCCTCCCCAAAGTCTTTCAATCGCTGATGCCAGATAATTAAAGGGCGCAGTGACACATAGCATTTCTTCTATTTCATTATTCTGCAAACAACCGTGAAATAGCGCTTGGACAATTAAACGGTGACAAGACTAATTACGCCAGCGAACCACTCGTGCAAATGAGCAAATGCCGCGCATCCGCACGCAGCGATCCTCCATAGACTACTTCGCCGCGCTGCCACATTGTGGCGCCCAAACCCTTGAAAATTACGACTGCACAAACCTCTGCCCAGCGCACCACGTTAAAGCAGAGGTTTAACCGCCGAAATTAGAACAGCGGGCCGGTGGCTCCATTTAGACGAAATCTTGAAATGTTCTTGCTTAGAGGGCTGTGCCATGTACGCCACTGTAGAAATTGGCAGCAGGGGTAAAGTTAAAGGTTTACCTCCGTATTCAGTTCCGTCATCCATTATGCATGTCTGAGCTGCTTTTGTTAAGTCTACCAGGTAGTGCTAGCTTGCCTCTTTGCGACTGCCTTTTGCTTTGCTTTGCTTTATGGGGTTTAACGTCTCAAAGCGACTCAGGCTATGAGGGACGCCGTAGAGGAGGGCTCAGGGCACTGTACATGAGCCTCTAGCATTTTGCCTCTGTCAAAATGTCGCCGCCGCGGCGGGGATCGAACCCGCGTCTTTCGCGTCGGCAGCCGAACACCGCAACCACTCAGCCACCGCGGCGGACCCGACTGCCTTTCGAACTCTCGACGTAATGTTTGTAACGTGTAGTGCTTGTCCGCTGAGAAATATCTGCTGTGGCAACGGTGCAGTGGAGTGGAGAAGTGCCTGAAGCTGAGAGAGGGGGAAGGCGAGGAGATCTTCCGCGTCTACACACGCCACGGAGATGTTGCCCTGCTGACGGTGCTTCATGAAGACTACGTTCTCCGCCATTGGAAACGCATCCTGGACGATGTAATGTCGCATAATGAAACGTGAGTGGGCGACTGACTCTGCCACTCACCACTTCGCCATTTTACACTTATATCATCCTAGAAAACTGATGTTACACTGTCTAGAAACGAAGTCTGCACTGAGCATGGCTTCTTTCATGCTACGCGAGTGCGTTTAAGTGAGCTCCGTCAATAGGACTGACACTGATGATAGCATGCGCAGTGTGAAGCGCCTTCACGACAGAAGCAAACAAACACCATAATTTGGGCAACGCATTAGCAGTTAAACTTGGCGCAATAAAAATCTGCGCGCGAATCAAAATTACGACACCGCCATCGCAGTACCAAAGGATAAAAAAAAAAAAATATGCGTGCGAATTACAAACTCAGTGATCTCACATTGATCACGCACAGTATACCACACACATTGATATCACAATCGATATCACAGTTCCCTGAGCCATGAGATAGAAAAGCTCCATTCACCTGACGATTTGATAGTGCTACCTTGAGTAATCTACCAAGATGATGCAATGAACTATTTGGCGCAGGTGAAAAAAATGGCTCAACGAGCTTCGATTCTGTTCATCAGATCTTATTCGTTCTTCACTCCTCCACATTGGCGTAACCAGCCGCTCTTGTTATCTACACAGGTCGATATGTAAAATAAACTGCGCACGCTGCCTGCTTCGAGAATTATTGATGCACTCACTACCTTCCCTATTATGTGGTACAAACAGTGGTTTTCACGGACGAAAACCGCCACTAAATGGCCTAACCCAGTATTAGCGGGCGATAAGCGCCCACCTACATAGATCTATAGCGCTTGGACAAGCTTTGTTAATAATGTTAATTTCGAATGAAGGGTGTCTTCATGACTGCAGCTGAAACATGTAGCATAACATGCTTGTGGCAGCAAGGAAATTTAAAAAAATCGCCCATATAAATGTGCCTTTCTAAAATTCCTGCGAACACTTGCGGAAATTCCTAAATAAAATGGTTCAAACAAGAAAGAAAATTTCAGCAACCAACTGTAAGCTGTGGTCGACGTCAGCTGCATTGAATGTCGTCACAATTAGGCAGCTGTACCTTACCGGTACTCACCTACGGAGCAGGACTGTGGAGGCTAACGAAAAGGATTCAGCTTAGGTTAAGGACAACGCAGCGAGCTATGGAAAGAAAAAATGATACGTGTAACGTTAAGAGACCGGAAGTGGGCAGAGTGGGTGAGGGAACATCCGCGGTTTAATGACATCCTGGTCGAAATCAAGAGGAAGAAATGGGCTTGGGCAGGGCATGTAGTGCGAAGGCAAGGTAATCGCTTCTCCTTAAGAGTAACGGAGTGGATTCCAAGAGAAGGCGAGCGTAGCAGGGGGCGGAAGAAAGTTAGATGGGCGGATGAGATTAAGAAGTTTGCAGGGATAGGTTGGCCGCAGCTGGCCAAGGACAATTGGAGAGACATGGCAGAGGCCTTTCTCCTGTAGTAAGCGTAGCCAGGCTGCTGCTGCTGATGATGATGAAATTATGAGCAATTCAAGAATTAACTTTTTGTTCGACACAGGTTAATACCAAAAGAGACTCCAAAGCAATGACCATGACGATACAATATCAGTTTTTGAAACGAATAAAAAGTACTTTAGAGCTCTGCAGCGCGAGGAAATCCAGAGCTTTTCTCAGCACAAAACAAAAACTGAGCCACGAAGGGCGCAGACATCTGCTGCTTCTGACGGTTTGTTTCTGCGAAGATTTTCTTTTCGTATTGAACTCCGTATGTCTAACACGTTGAGAAGCGTTCTCTTTAGCGGGCGTTTTTTTTTTACAAGCCGCAAAATTTTTTAAAATAGGATTTTGATATAAATGGAAGCTGTTTTTTGCGACGTAGTAATACCGCCTTGACGGGCGTCAAAAAACAGGCGAAACATTCTAACTAGTAAGCTGATAACAAGATTCAATAGTTCACTCTTTAACTATTGCAGATAGCCGCCTGATTACAATTAGAGATTTGCAACCGGCCGTTAGTAATAGCGTCACTTTTTATAATATGGAAAAGAAGATTACCTTCGCCACTGTGGCTCAACTAATTTCGGCCACTTCTCCCGCCATTCAAAAACCGCGCGCTTGAGGAAGGGCGCATAGCGACGTCAATCAAATCGCGACACTCTGTGAGGCACGTACCACGTGACCGTCCTAGCCCCGCCCGTGTTGCAGTGCTCATCTCTTCGGCTGTCGTCAATATGTTAATGACATCACGGTCTTCGCGACGTCATTGGCGATTGTCAAAAAAGTTTAGAGAAAGGTATTGCTGGGATGATTGGCTACTATCAGTTTATCAACTTTTAAATTTTTGTAGTTTACTGTTTCGTAGTTTTAAGCTGAATGCATCAGACTATTAGGACAGGCGATATTAATTATTAACTTTTCAAAAATGTAATTTCTTTTTGTCGAATGGGCGCGCGGCTACAGTGTAGCAAGCGTAATTTCGCAAATGGTGTGACCTTGCTCATAGCGGACGCATTGCACTACTTTCGCCCTTTCCCTCTGCCTCGAGTGGTAGGGAATCGTAGCGTTTTTCGCATTGTATTCTCATCTGATGGCGGTATTTGCAAAGCAGGCAGAACTGTGTCTTCTTGTTCCGCTTTAATTGTAGTGGATTATCCTAGGTTTGTACAATGTTCATATCAAGATGGCTTTCAAGGCTTGTCGAGGTAAATTCAGGCTTTACACTTTTACCTAACCATGCAGTTGCCTTACCGCTCCCAGTATCAGTGTCAATAAATAAAATAATTTGGCATGGGGCCAAGGAAGTACAGCTCCATCATAAATTACATCTGTAAATATTCACAGGCATCAAAGGGAAGCATAGCTTTCTACGCACAAGCAAAATCATACACTGTTTGCTGCATAAAAACGAAGTAAAACCGTTTTACTTATTTTTCTGTTCAAAAGTGTCGCTGACACTTTTGGTAACGAAACGAGCTTGGACGACATCCGAAAGTAAGTCTTCGATTTTTTTTTTGTCCGAACACACTGTGGCATTGAGGTCCACATGAAATAATCTGAAGTTTTTCCTTGTAACAATTCTTTTTTCAGGTTTTACTGCGTGCGCGGCAAGTACAGTGAAGTACTGGACAAAGCCTGCATCAATTACTTCAACCTTAAAGGATGCACTAAGTTCGGAGAGGGTACGGGCACTACCGCCACACTTCTTTTTAGTCTCATCCACCTTTGTTTTGTGTCAAGATTATTGACTAGCTTCCGTGCATTTTTGAAATGAATAAGTTTCCACGCTTGTGCATAGTAAGGGTGCGCACGGAGTGTATTCTGTCGTCCATTGTCTCGATGCTCTAAACAGTCAGCAAATATACATTGCCGGTATACCACTTCTCACGCGGAAAACTTCCCCTCATTTTCAGCGCCCTGTCGCCCATTTGGCACTATCCGACATTCCCTGAAAATGACATTCGGAATCGAATGGGTTCGATAATAGCATTCTACTTTGCTTTGCGTCAGAATGTGTTCTCCAGAGGGCGAAGCTCTGGAAGGACACAAAACGCTAATCCATGAAATGTTTTACTTGTAGCTTTATTGAGTATATACCTTGATACTTTATAAGCTTTAAACTCCCCTTATGGTTGCGCCAGCGCCATGCATCCACAGTCCGACGTTGTGGTTCTCCACCAGATGCCGTGGACCCTCAGGAGTAGCAAGCTACTCCTGAGGGAGGAAATGTCCATTTATGCAAGAAAGATGCCATAGAGCTGCATTGGCCTCGGCTGTCTGAAGCTAATGACTGATGGCGTTTTGTTTAGATTCGTGAGCGGCTGTGCCATGTAAATATTTATGGTAATTGCATTGGATTTGGCTACCTTTTGAAATAAGTTGTTTTCAACTGTCTAAACTTTTTTACTTCCGTTTTATAAAATATTTTTAAGCCTGGCAACGTTTTCGGACAAACATTTCAGTTTCGTTGTGCACACATTTGTCTCAGGCGGCATTGTTCCCATCGTCAGTGGCGTCATTCGCAAATGAGATTAGTCTTCGTTGTCAGGCAGCGGATAGAGATATTGGCATTACGTTTCACGCTGATTAGTTCATGACTGGGAAAGAAGCATCATTATAGACAGGGCTTACGACAGGAAACAGCCATCCTCTTTATAAGGAAGCCCTGTCGTCACTGTTTTCCTCACTTTTCCAACTCCATTTTCAGGAGGATTGCGTCCTCTATTGCTTTAATTTGAACATAATTGCTCATTAATTGTGCTTTCGGGGGAGTTGATACCGACTTTTAACCACAAAAAGTAATAATCTGCCTCGTATCCCTGTATTTATCACGGACAATGGCTATGCGCTTCTCACTTCGCAGAAGAACGACGAATGATCCGCCGATACATCGTCGTCCTCAAGGCGATCCCTGGACGGACTTCTCGGTACTCTTAAAGGTAGGCCTCTAGTCGGCTTCCTTCTTAAAGTTATTCTAACGAAGCAGTGGAGCAATCGCTATGAGCTACACACAGCACGTTTTTCTGTCCAGTTTTCTCTTTCTTTCCTGGTTTGCGCTGCAAGTACTTGAGGCCTGCGGTGCAGTCAGACTCCCAAGACGGAAGGATTCGATGCTGCGGTGAGGTACAGGGTCCGTCAAAAGTTCTAAGGCCACAGGGTTTGCTTTTTAGCAGCATAGTCGGGCTGTTGAGATACCCTCGAAGCTCGAAATATCTGTAGAGAATAGAAGAAGGATCGTTCTACCATCTGAGAACCTCGATAGCTCTATCGGAATCTTAAGTGCCAGGATATACCGATGAAAAGCGGACCATGTGGCCTGAGAACTTTTGACGGACCCTGTACATACTCCCGCGTAACCACTTTTCTACTGGAGGCCAGTGAGTTAATAGTACAGTATCTTATGCCTCATGAACCACGTATACGCAGGAGGACTTATCTCGAACACGCCCTTGAACGCATCTGTCACGCTGTTGCGTTATCGCAGCGCGCCCGGCGTGTTCCCTATCGGTTTCCGCAGGGCGCAAGACGAAAATTTTCAGTCGTGCCCGTGAATGCTGGACGATGCAACAGCAGGAGAAAAAGAGAGAGACAACTTTGTTTACCACAGGTGTCGGCAATTAGGGAAGGTGGGTCCTGTGTGGCTCCCAGGCGGGGGCGGTGTCCTGAGCCCACTGAATGAGTGCGAGTGGTCTTGTATGAATTGGTGAGGAATTAGACCTAGCTTTCCACAGAGGAAGCTCACAAGGGGTCCCGTGGGGGCGGGTTATTTTCGCATTCCCAGAGAATGTGCGCATGAGTGGCGGTTTTTCAGTGGCATGTGGGGTCATATTCCCTGTTGGTGATTAGTGATAGACTGGAGTGGCTAATACCCCTGCCACACGCGCACAAGAAATGGCAGCAAATGCTTAAGGCCTTAAGTTTGTTAATGCCATTATTTCCGGAGTTGGTGCTACACGTCCACATTTAATGCCATTATCGGAAGTGACGATGGCGATAACGCTTGCAATGTAGTTAAAAGTTTCATCTGAATATAGACATTCTTAATGAGCACAGTATATCGGGAATGTTGTTCAAATGTAATGTAAAAACGATTTTCCAGAAAATACGGCTGTTCCTGCTTTACAAGTCGAAAAAGTAGGCATAAACTCGCATGTCAGCACATAACTCGAGAGTACCTGTCAATAAGGCTGTTTAAAATGGCGCTCTTCGCATCGAAAATGCGGTATAGATGCCTCATCTGCCTGAAAGTTAAGAATTAACCATTTCCTACTGGTTAGGAAGTTGTTACTAACAAAGCTGCATGCTTTTCTGCGTGTGGAATGGGAACGAGAGTACACGTTGCACGGGCGAATGAGTTGTGGCGAACTCAGTAGGTCGCGAATGGCAGTAAGACTAATGCCATTAAATTTATGCGTGTGGCACCGCATGAATGCCATTAAAACTTAAGGCAGTAAGCACTTAATGGCATTAAGTCTGTCCGTGTGGCACGGGTATAAGAATTGATAGCGCCAGCAATCTGTGGAGCAGGGTGGATTGCGCTCGATCGAAGTCGGGGGGGGCGAGGCGGGAAACGGCGCCTCGTCTTTCTATGGAAATTGGTTACGTGGGCGGCCCCACGGATCCAGATGCCCTCTCTGAAGCGCCCCAGACTTTTGCCAACAGGAGGAAAGAATGCGTTTCTCCTGTTCTTTGTAAGGTGGTTCAAGTCCATTTATTCTATTGATGCTTCGGATCATAGCGAGAACGACTAAATTTTCCGCTAGAACTCCAGCAAAAAGTGAATGCTCTAATTTTTCCCCTGAAGCTTACTTGGAACAATCTACAGCTATTTGTACGTTTCGTAAGACAAAGTATTACTTGGTCGAAGGCAAATTATTGTCAACGCCAATGTCGATGTCAAGATCGTGGTTTCTGGGGGTACTGCAAAAATATCCGCATGAAATCGCTAGAGAACTGTCTCTAGTCGCCGAACTAGTAAATTTGTGAAAACGGACACCGTCACTTACGTCAGACGGCTGGTCACGGAAGATACCGCTGTAGTGTATCGTGAGCAGTTCGCGAAAAAAAAGTGAGCAGCACACTAATGCCGTGGTCGGATTGACGCCATGCTTGATGCTGAGATTAAATGGCACTCATGTAGCGTTCTCGAAGCCCCGCAAAACAAGAACTCTCCTCCTCATTTTCCACAGCTTCCGACGCCTGATTCGACCGCAGAAAACCCGCCGCACAAGAGACCTACGAGTTAAGCAATCCCGAAGCAAAATTCGGCCATAACCGCTGACCAGTGTCTTGAGATTAACAGATCGTGGCGCCACCTATGCGCTGAAGCCGGCCTGCCGTTTTTGTTTCTATACTGAAGTAGACTGTTCAGCAGTACTGAGCAGTTCCTCTGAATGCCGCAGGTGGCATGAACGTCTGCTAATGTCTGCTAACCACGAGCGCCAAAGTTGCCAAAGTGTCCTCGCAATTTTTGTTTCTGTACTGAAGTGCGCTGTTGATTGGATTTAATTGGATTAGAGCAACTTTATTCATTTAAAAGATCGATGGAGTGTTGAGCAGTTCTGAGCAGTTCTTCTGAATGCTGCAGGTGGCGTGAACGTCTGCTAGCGTCTGCTATCCACGAGCGCAAGTTTTGGTACATTGCCGTTTTTTATAATTGGCATGGTTAAATAAGTCTGTACAGTGTGGTCTATACTCCGTTTCATACATAGCCGTCAACGCAGCGAAGGCTGCGGTGCCTGTTCGCGCTCCTCGTCCGCATCGTAATGTAGTGCGTGTAAAGTGAAAAGAGTAATGTACTTAAAATTAAAGTAAATGTTGGTCGATATTGTAGCATAATAATAAAGTGTTTTATTTTGCAAAAATATTGTTTTTTTTATGTTCTTCAAAACAGAGTGCCTTAGTTTTCTGCTTTTTTTTTCCGGCTCCTCCAGTATCAGGTTTTCGCACCTAGGCCGGCCGGTGATGTCGTCTGATTTCGTCTTTCGGTCTCTGAGTCTGCGAAAATGGCACCGCTATCTCGTACTCGCTTGTGCGTGAAGTTCTCGAACTTGTGGTCGAGATGACCGGGGTGAGCCCTCGGACAGTTGCGAGGTTCAAGAAAGAAGGTCTCTCTACTCGAATAAGATCACCGCAAAAACGACCTAGCAAGCTGGCAATATCTAGCTCTCGCAGTGTTAAATATGACAGCTTTGCACTCAACGCCATCCGACTCAAGTTACATCGTATGTGTGCCGTACACTACACTGCATTTTCCTTTCGAAACAAGTAAACACCGCTGTGTTTTTCAAAGTAGTTATTAGAGTTTGACAGTTTCGAGTTTCAACCGAATGAATCTTTTAAGAGAAATAAAAAAATAAATAAAAAAACAAGCCAAGCCGGGAGTCGAACCATGTCCCTTTATAAAATGAACAGACAGGCGCGCGCTTCGTACTACTCAGCCACGACGCGAGGCGGACTGATACATTTCGCTTGTTTTTTGCAGCGGACTACTTTCGTACCTTTGGCAGCGTTGACTGCTATGTATGAAACGGAGTATAGCGCCGGCTTTCGCCATCCTCAAAGTGACTTCTGCGACGTGCACTCTACTGATGTCGTCCTCCCCTCACAGGTTCGAAGCGCACAGACTGCAGACAAGCGAGTTCTGTCACCACGACATGAGCATCGGACAAGGCTTGAACGGAAATCAGGTCATCGCGTTCTTCTCAGCATCGTCACAAGGCACTTTCAGCCTGTCTTCATCTCAGACCGCTGTCGACGAAAGTAACACCGTGCGGAACGAAGCATGAGTTCACGTTGTTACATGAAAATGCAGGTTTCCCATGGAGCGCACGATGCACAAGGACTTGTTTTTTTAAGCGCGGTGTGTTTCAATCAACTGTTACGTGTTCTAATTCTGTCTGTGTGTCTATCTCTTTGTGTACGCCACTGTGAATGAATGGAATAATGATTAATTTATTGCAAGGGAGTGATGGCTCTCGGCCGCTGTTTGTGGGTTAGGAGGGATCGAGGTTTATTTACCGAAGCAACTTCTTGTCGCCACTAGGGCCCGCATATTTGTGCACACGCATGCTCACCCTTAGTACCACGAAAGTGCCTTCATAATAGGTTCACGATATCAAATGCCTATTTAGGCTTCGTATGAAGGAATGAATAAAATAGAAAAGCTGAGGAGTTTGGCTTGCAATACCTAGTAACGGACTATGACCCTTATTCTTCCAGTAGCTAGCGACAAGACCTGCCATCTCAAAAACGTGACTCCTGGCTGAAGTTTTGGTCTAATTGCGATCATTATATGGCATGAAGACGTAGCAAATATTGCTACTAGGGTCTTATTTTGCAAAGTTTTATTTAGTTTTCTTTTCGATCTTATGCCATTACTGTAGTCCGCCATGACCCTAAGTTATCTGGAAGCCGCGACCGATGACTTAGTGCCTAAAGAAAGGAAAACAAAAATAATACGGATCGTCTGTGTGTGTGTAATATAGATGGATTACACCTTCGCAAATGGCAAACACTGGAGAGTGTCCAGTCCTCATTGAGCACGACCGCGTATGAACGCAGGGTTTCGAACTGTGGCAAACTGCACCCAAGTCGCACCGAACATACTCAAAAAAAGTACCTTACGCAACTATTGCTGCGAATTTTGTTTTAGCTCTTCCACGGCTCAAAGAAGTGTCACCATAGCTGTAACGGAGCGTAATTTTGTTTTGCCAACGTCACGGACCCGCAACCTCACCTCACAGCTCGCCTTGTAGCTTTCTAAACGAAAATTTGGCCTCGGAAGCTCCTCAAAAGTTGACTGCACGCTCGTGGGACATTGTATGTAATATCCTTGGACTTGGTTTTGTGCGGAAAAGGATAGGTCAGTTCGGACAAGGAGGCTCGAGCCTCCGTGCTGTATGGTGTACCTTATTTCCATAAAATGCGGCTTTCTTGTTCGCTAAGCGGCGTGGCTCTCCGGATGTTATGGTGCTGTTCAAATGCATTTTAGGAGAATCCTCCAACATGGATTGCATTCGTAATAAGAGAGCAAATACTCATTAAACCTCACGCAAGTACAGCCATATGGCCATAAAAAAAAGCTATACAGCTTTCACAGAAGCTTCTCAGCTGAAGAAAAATTCGTCCTGATCCGGGGCCAAGACCCGAAGACGACCTTGTTACAAGTTGTAGTTCTGTGCTTCTTAAAACCGCAAAAGACAGACGCAGACAGAAGGGACTCACACAGTGCTGGCTGCAAAGCATGATCAGTGAGTTGCAGAGCATAACGGTAAGGCTAAAATTTAGCATGCAGAAAACCAAAGTAATGTTTAACAGTTTAGCTAGCGAACAGCAGTTCGCAGTTGTGAGCGAGGTGGCGGAAGTAGTAAGAGAATATGTCTATTTAGGGAATGTAGTTCCTGGTGATCTTGATCATCAGAAGGAAATAACTAGAATTATAAAAATGGGGTGGAGCGCATATGGCAGGTTATCTCAGATCATGAATGGCAGTTTCCAATATCCCTCAAAAGAAAAGAATACAAAAGCTGTACCTTCCCTGTACTCACCAATGGTGCAGAAACGTGGGGGCTAACAATGTGGGTTCAGCCTAAGTTAAGGACAACGCAGCGAGCTACAGAAAGAAAAATGATAGATGACCTTTGGTCTCCGAAACCATAATTTTTTGGATCTTCAGACGTTCATTACGACCAAACTACTTGACGTAGGATATTCGATGTGGTGTCAAACGATGTCTTCTTATGCTGTATACGTTAACATCAAAATGGTTCGTGCAAAAAAAAACATATAGCTCGGATACTTGCTCCCCCCTGGCCTTGGAGCTTCAGGCGATACACAATGCCATTGCATCCCTTCCACTCGTACCTACTTTCAATATTGTACACATTTACACCGACTCCCTTGCCGCCCTTAAACAGCTTAAGGCTGTCCGGCGCACATTCCAAGTTACACAATCCATTCACCGACTTTGCACAAAATACCCCTGTCCTGTGCGTATACACTGGATTCGCGGGCATGCCCAGGATCCGCATAATATTCATGTGGATGCAATGACACACCTTGACACATCCGATATCCCGCCACCTTCCCCTCTTCCCTCAGATCCGTTCCTGTCCCATGTTTCCGAGAAACAGTCTTTGCGTCAGCGAACACGCGCTCTAATTCCTCCGTGTTCGTACCCTCTCCCCCGGAGTCTCACTCGGGAGGAGGAGGTATCTGTGCGCCGGATTCGGGCAGGAGCGGCTCTGACTCCTTGTGTGCGTCATCGGTGGCGTGACAAACGTTACGAAGTGACAGACAAGTGTCCCCATTGTGGTGCTGCGCCCGACCTGTGTGATGAAAAACACTTGCTGTGGACTTGCCCGGCTACAGCTTCCGTGAGACGACGTTTATTAAGAAAGGTTGGCCTGCGATGGGACGTTGCAGACGACTATACGAAGTGGACTCTAGATAATCGCTATATCACGAACTTGTGCCGCTTTTTAAGCGAGGTTTGTTTGCACTCCTTTTTATAACTTTCTCTCCTTTTTCATTATGCCTGATGGCAAACAGCTCGAATAAAAAAAAAAAAAAACATATATCTAGCGCTCGGTCATACGCTGCCTCAGCGTCTGGTAGTCTGACTGGCGGATGTAACGGCTCGAAATGTGACTGCGGTTACTCTATACGAGAATAGGAAATACATAGATGCTCACGGCACGGTTTGTTTCTTCCGCTACTTTACGATTACTGAGTGAATGGTCGCGATGTGCTATAAGTGCGTACTTTTTAATTTTTCGCCCTAGGGAAAAAAACTGCGAAACTAAAAGCCGTTGAATCCATTTTTAAAAGACTGCTTGGACATATATTTAAACCCGCTCAGGATGATGTCGAAACGTCTCCTCCCTGGGCTGTTGCAAATTGGTTCAGCTACCGCTTCCACCGTGCTAACGCCGAGTGCACAGAACAGCCCAACGAGCAATGTGACGACGCACAGGGCGCCCTGAAAAGGTCTGTATTTCTTGTACCTTGACATTCTGGAATGTATTTGCATTTTGGCTGCAGCGCCAGGAAGCACTGGGTAGCGTTATAGTCGCATCAACCACAACGCGCTCAAATCAGCTGGCGCCGGCGATAACTGACGTGGCGACAAGAAGCTCGTACGAAGCTGCTGTGTGAAGGCTTTATTGGCAATGCTTGTGGAAAAGTCCGCGTCAGAAAGCACAGGATTTTTTTTTTTTTCAGAGTGTGGATGGGAAACGAAGACGGTGGAGCACGTTTCTCCAAGAACAGGCTTAACGCCGCAGCGAAGGCGATCCGTTCATGGCAAGAGCACGCTGAATGCTGTAACAGTGCACATTCCACATCGAGGGGGACAACCAGATTCTTCCGAGTACTCGTGAGGAACAGGAAAATCTTGCACGACCCGCGGCTGTCACTGTAGGGCGAGATCCGAGATCATAGGTGGCCACGTCCGATGCACGAAATCCCTTGGCGTGCGTAGAACGGGAAAGCCACAGCCAGCCCACCTGCAGACGCAAAAGGCGATGTAAACAAAATGACACAAGTCAGGAAATCGCGCGCGCACTCTGACCGCACCCAACCAACGTTACTATAGGACCAGCGAATTTGTTTTGTAGTAAAAAATTAAGGCCCTCTGACGTTTTCCTTTGTGTTAAGGCAAATTTCGTGGATAGCTGGCGTGCGTGGTAGACGACGAGTGACCAGACGCTTACCAGGTGACAAAGTGACAAAGGGTAGCGGTGCGACATTAGGGCACGGTAGGCATTAGTTATACATGGTCGTTCATCCATCCATATGTCTAGGAATATGATCGGGTTGGAAATGCAAGGTCCGGGTAGAGCAGTCCACGATGCGGGTGTGGGGATTAGACTTCAGACATTTAAACGTCGCAGTCCCAAGCGCATTTACATTTCTCCACGTCTGGTAATTGATTCTCTAATTGCAACCAAAAGCCAAATTTAACAGCTTTAAAAGTTCATTAGTAGATTCTATTTAATTAACCTACTAAAAACTTATCTCTCACGTTTCAAGACGTCCGCTAATCTCATTGGAATGCCCGTGACGAATTACTATAATATCGCTTAAAGCCTATTTTTGAAAATTCCTTCTCGTGAACCCCCGCTGTATATATCAATACTGTGCTTGCTATGAGACTTGTGTGCATGGTACTAGCCTGGTCCGTATACCACTCAGGAGGCAACGAATGTTGCTCCACGAATGTCTTCAAATCATGATTAAATATTTAGCCATTCTTAGTATCTGCTCCGGAGTTCATTTGATTCGCGAGTGCCAGAAATTCCTCTTTCAATATTATGGGGGATATAAAATATCCTTTGCTCTGAAAGAGTAACATCTGGAATGTCTTACGGCACTGCAAACTTTGCTGCGCTAGAATTTACAAAGCAGAGACGAGCACAACCATCTCCTTGCAGATTTCGTACTTTTTTTAAATAAGGGCGAAAGCTGCGGTTTTGACGAAATAATTATAAAAGCGCGAGCTTTCCTCATCAGTATAATCATTCGCTACCATTAAATTCCTTTAAGCATCATAGATATACGCAAAATCTCGTTTTGATTTTTTGCTTTTGTCCTTTCTAAAGCTTCTCTCATGCTTTAGCAGGGCTATTTCTTGATTTACCCACGGCCTTTGCTTTCTGACAGTTTTATGCCGTTACGCAAAAAAACATTATATAGCAGTACGTAACAATATGCTTAAAGTACTGACTTCCTTTAAGCATCAAAGAGATGCGGAAAATCTCATTTTGATCTTTTTCCTTTTGCCATTTCTATGGCTAATCTCATGCTTTAGCAGGAAAATTTCTTGATTTGCCGAAGGCCTGTGCTTTCTGGCAGTTTCATTTCGTTATGCAAAAAACTTTATAGGCAGTAAGCAACAATATGCTTAAAGATAGTCTACGTTGACCTCACCCTCCCCACGACACGAATCGAAGCGGTTTTGTAAACAGCCGAAAATGATAACGTTTTCGGCTTTTCATGCCATAGCGCTAAGGAGATAGTGTCGTAGGAAAGCCGGTGTGGGCGTTGTTCGCGTTCACATTGTAACACAGGAACCTCCAAATTAATAATTTTGTAGAGATGCAGGGAATCGAACCCAGGTATTCCATAATGCGAGGCGAGCCCGCTCTGAACACGCTGAACAGCCCAACAATTAAAACTTGACCAGTTTTTCATCCCTCTTCCTCCATCACAGATGTGTTCATGCACATCGCACCCACTAGAAGGAAGACTATATAACATTACTTTTATGCATTACATATTGCAATCACTCAGTTCAGCCCTTGGGTGCGGCCGGGCAGCCACCAAACCACGTGACGTGACGTCACGACAGCCGGCGGAAAAGCTGGGCCCCAACTCGCGCGGTCGCGCGCGGCCGCAGCCACTACCTGACTCCCGCTCCTCCCGCTAGGGGCGCTGCGCCGGCGTGTGACGTTCTTCCTGAGGCCCTAGGGTTTAAAGATAACAATGGTCATGTAAATAAATCTGCAGTGGAAGTTAGCAAAAAGCGATTGGAGGATTGGTGGCTGAAAAGCAGAGATTTGGCATAAGGTTAGAATTGTAGGAAACCGTAGGTAAAGATAGTGGCGATTCTTAATGAGAATTGGCCGCCGCGGTGGCTCAGTGGCTATGGTGCTCGGCTGTTGACCCAAAAGACGCGGGTTCGATCCCGGCCGCGGCGGCTAGAATTTCTTTGGAGGAGAAATTCTAGAGGCCCGCGTACTGTGCGATGTCAGTGCACGTTAAAGAACCCCAGGTGGTCGAAATTTCCGGAGCCCTTCACTACGGCGTCTCTCATAGCCTTAGTCGCTTTGGGACGTTAAACCCCACAAAACCAAACTAATGAGAATTGCCAACACAGTAAACAAAAAAAATAAAGAAGAAAAGCTGAGCATGGTGGCAATTGCCACCACCCCGTTTCAAATGAGACGCTCCTATCCATCCATCCATCCATAAGTTACGGAGGAAAAGCTGGGCCCCAACTCGCGCGGCCGCAGCCACCACCTGACTCCCGCTCCTCCCGCTAGGGGCGCTGCGCTGGCGCGTGACGTCACGGAGGAAAAGCTGCTGAGAAAATCGAGTGCCGCCAAGCAATACCTCGCCCTCAAAAAAAAAAAATACCGCGCAATATGCAACGCATTCTTGGCTTAACCAAGCTAAACCTGGGCATCTTTTTCTGAGTAAGCAAAAAGAGCTCATCGGCATCACCGCGTCCAGCTCGTGAATTAGTACCGCACGTTCTTGGGGTGAAGAGGAAGTTACAGCAGCGCATTCTTTTTTCCTCGGTGCACTGCTGTTGTGTGCTAGGCGCATACAGGCTACGCGGAACTGGACTGAGATGCAGGATCTAAGGCGCAGGCTGACGTCCACGGCGGTGGGAAGTGCGGAATCTTCAACCGCTGCGACCACGAGCTGCGACGTGACGCCCCAATGGGAAACAGAAATGGCAAGTACCTGCAAAGGCCTTCATGTTCGCAAGTATTATTACCTTGTGAAATAATTTAGCCGCTCAGGAAACCGGACCATGAGTCTCTATGACACTATAGCCTAATTCTGGAGGTTTTTGTAATGGCAGATGTGATCCGTGTTGCTAGGCTCCGTAGTGTTCCACAAGACAGAATATTTCACCTTGCAATTTCATGTCACGTCTGCAACTGACACGGCGAGGACGTTTCGCGGTTTAGCCACAGAAATGCATACAGAGCAACATGTGAGAACACAAATTTCTCAGGTCTGCTTTTGAGCTTAAATTTAATTTTGAGTCGTTGACAGCCCTGATGTACTGCTTGAGAGGTCGGTTCGAACCCGGCCGTGGCATGCTGGTTTAGCAAAGAACAAGTTCGCCCATGGCAAAAGCCCCTGTAAAAGGAAGCACGTGGAACCGCCCCCCCCCCCCCCCCCTTACCCCTGTTACTTGAAATTGCGTGCGCCTCTCTTGAGGTAGTGGTAGAAATATGCGGTCGATAGTGAGGGCAGGTAAGTAATTGTGTTTAACCACTCTCGAATAGAACTGCGACCTGTTTTCTATGTCGTGCTGCCTTGAGAAGCCGAGCTCAACTGAGAATCTTTTGACACCTTGCGACCACTTGTCTGTCTCTTGAGAAGTCTGCACTGGAATTACGTTCGTATTCGTCGCTAAACGCCGAATTGTATGCCGGCTACCCACTGAAATGAAAGATAGCTTCCCCTGTGAGAAACTATTGCGAAGGAGTTGTGGCAACACATTGTAATGGACAGGCGTAGTGCGATCTTTTGAATTCAACGCTGTATCCACTATTGCACAACCGAATTTAGCTACCACTTTCAGGCAACTGCTATTCATAATGTGCGTGATGTTTCTAGTTTTACTTCGGTCAATAATCAGTCAACAAGCATATGACTGGACTGCAGGATTAAGTGGTGTGTTTTAAGTATTTACAAACATTTTCTTTTTCTTGAGTAGTGTACTGTTGCTAGATACAGTAATGGCCCACCGTGCCTTCTCATAGAATGTGCATCATGTTTTCGGGCTATTTGATGTAATTAAAGAGACACAGTAGATTTGCACGAAAAGAGCACGCAAGACACTATCCGTGACCATCGCATCAAACTGCACTGGTCTCGCATCCTATTTGTCTGCATCGTTTCGCACAACTTTACCTTATATCCAACCAAAAATCTTTCTGGTTAACATCCCTGCCTTTCCCCCTCTCTGTATCTCTATACCTTCTTTAAATCATCGAAGGTATTGGCCCTCTGTCAAATATTCTGATGCCAACGTTACCAAATTGATTGAAATTTCGGCGACTGCAGGCAAAAGGTTTGATTATGTCCCTGGTATCGATAATGTTAACGTGCAATGGGTTAAACGCTTAGATGTGCCCTTGTGACATTTTCCCATTTCCTCCAAATCCCTGGTGTGTCTTGGGGGCTTCCTTGGAGCCTCATACGTGTACTTGGGCGTGCAAGGGGCGGCACAAACAAGACAGAGTAATATCGAACGCTTTCTATAAAGCTATCTAAACCGTACTTGTTCTGCCTTTGTGCAGCCTGCGCTTTCCTTTCTCCTACATTCGTGCTCATGGTTTTGGCAGGCCACGTGTCGCCATTGTGCTACTTGTGCTTTCAGTGTAAACACAGACCACATCTACAACGCCTTTGCTGTCTTGTATATCATGCGTGAGGGGGCGGGAGGTGAAAGCACTTTATATTAGGAGCGCAGGTCCGCACAACTGAGCATGCGTGATCGCGCTGACGAGAGATTGCAGTGGCTTAGCTCTGCGATGTCAGGATTTACGTAGTGTGAGGTGAGGGCGAGGTGTCTCAGAGGACACCTGAACCGTAAGGAAGGCGCGTAACTGTCCTCTTGGAACAGTGGACACCTCAACCGTGCTTTAAGCTAAGTGGCGGTAGTGACGGGTGTGCGCTGCATACGTTGGCATTGGCAGCGTTGTGCCAGAAACGCGGCGCTTAAGCCATAGGCAGTCGGCGTTTGTAGTGTTCATTGGCGTTGGCGTTGACAACGTTTTACACTCCGATCATTTTAAGGAAAGGAAGTGCGCATAAAGGCTCCCTGGGTCAGTGGGCGCCTGAAGCAAGCTTATAGGTACGTGGGGTGATGCGAGAGAGATATGAGCTGCAGGCATTGACAAGGTTGTGCCAGAAACGCAGCGCTGAAGCCATAGGACGTCGGCGTCCATTGTGCTCACTGGCGTTGGCGCTGTCGATGTTTTACAATCCGATCATTTTAAGGAAAGGCAGGCAAGAGCGGCGAGGCACGCCAGCTGTGCGTAGTGACGTCACTTGCTCCTCGCGCATGCGCAGCACGGCTCTCCAGGAGCCACGCAAAACTGCTCAACCTCGGCTAGCGTAGCTCACGCTATAAATAGTTAATCGCCTTAGTTGCGGCATGCGTTCATTCTTCATCGTCGCCCAGTTTCGAGCTTTCTACTCTGGAGTTTTCTGTTCGTAGTCACTGAACATGCTGCGCGTGTTCACTGCTTCATGCGGGCGCTTCTGTTGATACAGATGGGCGACGGGCCACTGCTTTTACAATCGGCTACCTCGGATGCAGCTACAGCCGAGCCTGCGCATGGAGCCTTGAAAGCCGCTGGGCATGCGTCTGCTCAGGCTTCCTTGGACGACGCCGCATTCAACTGGGACGAGAAGAACACCACCGACTGGGAACGTCCTGGAATTCCAGTGGTGATAATTCCCGAAGACACGTCTGCCGCAGGTACGCCCACAAGCAGGGCGGCAAGCCACCCTCAGGTCATAATCAGCGCAGAACATGTGTGTGTGAAGTGAATCAGTCTGCAGAAAGAAATCGGCAAGAATTGAAGTCCTGTGATCTGTCGTGTTCGTGTTCTTTTTGTTCGTTTAGCACGAACACACTAGGGTAGATGTTCTCGTCAACGTCAAAGCGGTCAGGGTCGAAGCGGCCACTGCTTCCCAGCTGAGGTTGGTTTTTAAGAGACGCCAACGCGTTGTTTAAGAAAGAGTGCTTAGATTGATAAGCATAGTCCCTGTCCTGATACTGTTACTGCGATTTTCGCAGACCGGTGTGTAAAATGTCGAACTCTAATGATAGCAGGAGTGGACCAGGATTGCCCGCAATGAGCAGCTGCTAAGTGTAGCTTCGATCGTTACGTCACTGAAAAGTTGAATGTTTGGAAAGTTCTTCGCGGATAATACGGCAGATGATGCCAGCTTAATTCAAGTGGTCGGTCGGTCGGTTTATGGAGTTTAACGTTTCAAAGTGACTCACACTATGAGAGACGGCGTAGTGGAGGGTTATGGATAATTTCGACCACCCGGCGTTCTTTAACAAGCGCTGATATCGCTCACCGACATCGCTCACGGGACTGCAGGCCTTCGCATCCGCCAAAATGCGAGCTCCGCGGCCGCGACCAAACACGTGTCTTTCGGGTCAGCAGCCGAGCACCATAACTAGACTACGCGGTGATTGTTGTTAAGAGGCTTCTTGAAATAACCATTAGCGACGGTGGCGACGTAAGGCTATCGCCCGAACTTCCCTTGGATGGAAGACCGAGATTTAACTCTTGAAATGTACTTCCAGGCGCAATGACATTGCTGGTGGAATCCAAGTTTTGCTTCCTGTGATATCTGCATATTCAGTGATGCCACTGAGAAGGTGGCTGGCATATTCACCTACGAGCATTCGTAGATTCACCACTTTTCAGAGGTTTAAGACCTCTTCAGTGTCTGTAGCCTACTTTTCGGCCGCTACTCGCACTATGTGTAGCAAGGTCTGTTTTGCGCACTACATTTCCGCAGCGGTATCTCCGAAGCTAAAGTGAATTGCTTCCAGGAAGCTTCCCTAGCTAGTTAAGGACGAATTATGGTTCTCGAATCAAGTCAAGGTGGTTCCATCTAATCACAGCACGACATTTGCTAGTTGAAGAATGGCGCCTCATGGGTTATACTTGTTCAACCACTGGTAGTTCGTAAAAAAGTGATGCACGACTCTTCCGCGGCCTTTGCAGATAAATGCCTGGCTCGCGGTACTGCTGTAAAGTTGACGCTGCATCTCCTCAGTGCCGTGCATCACTTTCTCAGGTCATCCTTACTGGCAACTGTGTCAGTCATGCGGTCATTCGCATGCTAAGTCCAGGGGTGTTTGTAGAAATCTACGCCGCAGATCCCCCAAACACAACGGCGTTATTTATTATTGCCAAATCATTTCTTGGCTCAACAGCGGCGTTCTTCCGACGAGACAAATCCATAGGCAATCCAATACTAGCCACATAACAATCCATACATTGGTTAAAATCGGCAAACAGTGCTTTCTTGGCAAAAAATAAAATAAACCAGAAAAATAAAAACAAAGTATTTTTAAAAAAACAAAAAGAACAAAAATAAAAAATAAATAGAATGAACAAGTAATAAAAATAAAAACAATAATAACGACAAAGAAAGAAAAAAAGGGAGGGACAAAGAGAGGACAGGGAAAGGCTTTCTCATTTCCTGCTCTTAATTTTTTTTCACACATGACATTAAAGTGCTGACTGGTGGCTGAGTACGAAGATCCTGACCTTCTTATTGGGCGTATACTCTTCATTTCGTTTCATTCAAAATCCTCAAGAAGCAATTTACATTATGGTTAAGGACCTAATATGTAAAATTAGTCAACATCTATGCGTTCTATTCTTCTTCTTCTTCTAACCTCTGTGGGAAGGCGTATGACCTCTGTGACACATTATCGCTGATCAACATAGCAGACGACTCCATGAAGGCAAGTGGTGTCTTTAAAAGCGGGGAGAACTCTACAGATGTCAGTTTTCATGACGGTATAAAACTTGCGTCACAACGTGCAGTAAAAATTTTCTTCAAAATAATCGCAGTTTAAATTGCCTCATCCTTTCTCTCTATTTCTGCGTGCAGGGAGCTGCAGTGGACAGAGATTCGAAGGCCTCGCTTATTCTTGCGAGGATTGTGGCTTTCATTTCGACGTTCATTTCAAGCCAAAAAAGGTATGTAAGAGCTCAGACTATAAGGCTAATGTATCGTGGTAATGTAAGCAGCACCGCTTGCTCTCGAGAGAACTAGCCCAGAAATATGTTTTTCCTTGCCTCAGAGCAACACCTCTTCTATGATAGTAGTAGTGGTTTATTCAAAATATTAATAAAAATGAAGGTAAAGGTTTTTACTAGCCCAGGCATCTGCCGTCGCTACGGGAAGCACCTGCTCTGGTGCAGCGGAAATAGAGGGATAGCAGGCAGGCTGCAGAAATTAAATGAAAGAGGTGAGGGGACAGCTAGAAACGATTAGGGAAGATAGATAGTATATGCAAGTATTCTATTTAAAAATTAACATATGTATAGGGCACTTTCATAATGCTAGAAGTAGCTCAAGGTGTTTTCTTCCCAAAACGGTTTGGTTTGGTTTGGTTTATTGGGGTTTAACGTCCCAAAGCAACTGAGGCTATGAGAGACGCCGTAGTGAAGGGCTCCGGAAATTTCCCCAGGTGGTCGAAATTTCCGGAGCCCTTCACTACGGCGTCTCTCATAGCCTCAGTTGCTTTGGGACGTTAAACCCCAATAAACCAAACCAAACCAAACCGTTTTGGGAAGAAAATACCTTGAGCTACTTCTTGACCACCAAGAATTTTTGTAGCGAAAGCTACATTGGCCACGAACTTGCGATTTCGCTGTGGCGGTGCTCCGAGGAGGCACAGAGACCAACCTTGAGCCGTTGCCTAGCAACCGCCGCAGCTGGCGGACGCCGCGCGTCCGCCGCGCCATCTGGCATGAAGTCACATCGCGTGCCTCATCGCGGAGCCGCTGCCGCCGTTTCGTATGACGTCACACAACTTGAGCCGTCGCTGCGCTCGCCTCTACTCGCTTCGCCAGCTGTGTCGCATGCTTCGCTACATATATCCTGGCATAGCCAAGCTAAGCCGCTGCCAGTTTTCTTTATTCTCGCAGAGTAAGCTCTTTCTCTCCGTCGTCATAGTAAGCCAACTCTCTACTTTCTACTCACCGTATGTATCTGAACTGTTGGGAAAACGGACAATATGATAAATGCCATACCCCTTCGTGACCTGAAAGGCCATGGTGTGCAGTCGCTACGACGATGCTGCCACCAAAACGCTTTACGCCAAGGTCGACGTGGCCTTTTGTAGAATGTGGTGCTTAATGTCTAGCCTGTGCGCTTTATTAGTTTTTTAGTGTTGTAGCCGAATCCTTAAGCTAGTACTACGCAATAATAACGTGAAAACGAGCGCAAGTGCTACACATGCCCGTTTTCTTCATATTCTGAAGTATATGCCCAGCAATTCTGGACAAAACCATTTTTCAACGGGAAACCGTTCATGAACGCAATATTTTCATATAATGTAAGATTTCATTAACACAAGCGATATATCCGCTGATCACTCGACGGCAGTCTTGTATTTCTCTATTAACGAATTTGCTATTGCGAAAAGCATTCCTACTTAATTTATATGGCAGTCTTAACTGTTCAATGCGATCGTTTGAAACATTTTAAAGTAAAGATTTCGGTACATAGCAGAAGGATATGGACCATTACTTTGAATATTTCATAACCATATCTTACAATATTCCAACGTTCAAAATTTTTCTCGAAGAATGTTGGACTTGGGTGCAATTGATGCATACGTTTCCCTTGATATGCAAACCCATGAGAAGGATGGTTTACCATTCTGTCTGGCCTCATTTACCCCTACCGAGAAGTTTTTTCAATCGTTTCTCTATTCCCCTTCGCAGTCTGTTTGGGCATGGCTGAAGACCAACGTGGCGCAGATGCACTACATGGAGATCCTTGTGGTCATACTGCTGCCGACAAGCCTGGCCACGTCGCTAATTTTGGGCTGGCTTGAGGCGATCTCGATCATGCGGCAGTCCTCTTGGCTGATGACTGTGACTTTCGGACTGCTGATGGTGATGCACACCTACTATTGGTTGCAGCTGGGTCTCGGTGCCGGAAGGTAGGACAGCCAACGAGAGCGCCTCGGCAGAAATTTGTGCAGCGCTAAAAAAGAGCAAAACGCTGAGACAGTGTGTAAATATTGAGCGTGAGCAATATCAAACGAATACTGGGTGAGTAGCCATCTTCGCTACATCCGGTACGGTACAAATATTTCGGCATATCCGGATATCTACTTTTTTTACGGCCAATGTTTACAGTGCAAGCAGAAAAATTGTTTGACACCACTTCGAATGTGCTAAGAATTAGTTTGGCCGTAATGGACGTATGAGGTTTCAAAAAGTCATGGTGTGGGGAGCCAGAGGTCGTAGGTTCGAGTCCCTTTAATACTTCGCCTTGATTCCACTAGTAACCTTATGTTCCTAACGCACTGGATCGTTTGATGCCACTCCGAACGTTCCACGCTATTTAGGTGGTCCACATTGTGTGCATCAATTGTACCACCTACTGGTCCCACTTGAATTGCCTTGTGTACCAACGCGAACTTCAGTAATGGGAGTATTAGAGGTAACGCTCTAAAAACTGACAGCGTTGCTTGATATTCTTCATAACCTGCCGCTTGAGGCTCTGTGTCAAGATGCAACTCGCTTTAAAATTAACTAATGGCGGGTCCAATGCAGAACTTCCCGTCATTAAGGATCGTAGCGGGGCTGGTTTTGAGCTACTCTGAGGGCTCTAAATGAATGTTTCTCCAGGCGGCTCTATGCGCCGTGCTTCTTGTAACCAAGACATTAGAAGAACAGAAACATGCCTCATGCGTCACCGACTCCTCTCTCTACGTGTATTGGAGCCGGTAAGGCAGTTCTTTAATTATCTGATGTTCGTTCAGTCTTGGGACAAAATTTGGTGGCGATAATTTTAACTTATGACAAGTTAAGACCCGAGATTGTGTTAAAATGCGTTACAGGAGTGTTTTCCATCATACGACTGCGCTGCCCGTTAACATTAGACGCGGTTCTCCGGGCTGCAAGACTGTTAGAAAACTTTCCGGCATAATGGCATGCCTCATATTGAGTGCTGCAGTGAAAGTGATTTTTTTAATTTTTTTAGAGGGTGATAACTGCGGATAGGATAGGATAGGATAGGATAGGATAGGATAGGATAGGATAGGATAGGATAGGATAGGATAGGATAGGATAGGATAGGATAGGATAGGATAGGATAGGATAGGATAGGATAGGATAGGATAGGATAGGATAGGATAGGATAGGATAGGATAGGATAGGATAGGATAGGATAGGATAGGATAGGATAGGATAGGATAGGATAGGATAGGATAGGAACACCTTGGACGTCCAACAGAAAGAGGGTAGCTAGAGGGCTACCCGCCGAGACGACGGCCGAAAGGTCTTTGCTCTCGGCGGCGGCTTCGGCCAGTCGGACGAGTTGTAGTTGAGTCTTCGGGTCGGAGAACAGCAGAAAGGCCTCTCACTGGTCTTTCAACTTTATGTGTCATCCCTCCCGGGTGGCATGAGGACACTACCGCAGTATGTGGTCTAAGGCGGCCCTAACTTCGCAGTTCGCGCATTTTTCTGAAAACTCCCCTGGGTACATAACACTCCAAAGGGCCGCGTTGGGAAATGTGTAAGTTTTTAACCGGCGCCAGCTGATGGCTTGTTATCTGGTTAAGAGTCTATCCGCTGGAGGAAGTCTACGTCTTTGAAAACGAGAGTGCTGTGTAATTTCTGTGTATCCCACCATGCGATCCCTGTCTGTGCTCACTCGGGTCCGCCCGCAAGGAAATACGTCGTTTGAACTCGTGGGTCGTCAGGGGGGAGACCCGGCCCCTGCTGAAATATAATATGGCAATTTTGGAACCACTGATGATATACTTTGTTTTTGTGCCTACACAAGGCAATGCTATGGCAGCTTCCTCCGCAATCCCTGGCTTACCAGTCAGTATAGAGGTACTTATATTTTGGAGTTGCTTATTATTGACGACCGCGAGGGTCATCGTGTTCTTGCCATACTCAGTGGCATCAACGTAGACCGCGTCTTCGTCTTTGTAGGAGCGGAAGCGTTTCTCGTCAAGCGCTTCTGCACGTTTAGCCCGGCGCACGGAGTGAGGAACAGGATGCATATTCCTGTATAGTGCTGGTACAGTTATAATGCTCTGAACCTTTTCGAGCCCGCCGACTTTGGCGGTTGTTCTGTTGCCTCGACTCAGATGAAGCCTGTCTAGAATGGCCCTGCCGGTTGTGGTCCCGGCTAAGCGTTCAATTTGGGACGTTCTTACTGCTTCGATAATTTCTTCCAGGGTATTCTGCATGCCTAGCTCTAAGAGGCGGTGAGTAGATGAGTGGATGGGCAACCCTGGAGCTTGCTTCGCGCACCGCCTAATAATTCCATCTATCTTTTCCTTTTCTGCCACTTTTAAGATCGAAGGAAAGGGGCAACATACTTGATACGGGTAACTGCGACGGCCTGTATCAGTCGCAGGAGATTGTGTTCTTTCATGCCGTGTCTCCAGTTGGCAATCCGCTGTATGACGCTCATAGTTTGTTGTGTGCAGCTCTCGATCTTAGTTGCTGCATCCCCGTCATACCCGTTGCTTTGTATAATCATGCATAGAATTCTGATTTTTTTCAACCTGAGGGATCTCCGTCCCTTGCACTTGTAATTTGATGTTAGGGACGGTTCTTCTTGCACGAAGGCAGAGCCTTCGCTAAAAGGCCTGATTCCGTCTCTCTCTTGCACAAGGCTGAGGTAGAGACCAGCAGGTCTTAAACGAGCAGTCTTCAATACGACACGATCTGATGAAGATACGTAATTGAAATTCATGTCCTAAGGCAAAGGCCTGCGTTGTCGTGCCGAATACGACTCTTTGTGTCGGTGCAAAGTGATCGATGAGAAAAAGGACTCCCGCCCCCATGAACTTCGCCATTAGGAGGCGTCGTTTGTCCCCAGATGCTTTCCGTGGGGTGCGTTCTGATGCAATCCGAATTTTTCCATTTTTGTATTGCGAAAGCAATATTACGACCGGTTTCAGCCGTTCGCGTCGGGACGGCTGCGAGGCACGTTTGATCTTGAAGGGCGGCACGAGGCGCTGCCCTCGCCGCACTCTTGCCAGCTGCGGAATGTGGAGAGGAGGCTGGAGAACGAGGGGTGGGGGTATAAGATGCGTTCGTTCGCTTGCCGGCTCCATCGTTATGCCGCCTGAAAAACAGAAAGGGAGGCTACGTCGGCTTGCCGAAGCCTGGAAACGACAACGGGCTTCGGAGACAGATGAAGAACGCCAACAGCGCCTTGCTAAGCGGCGCGCTCAAGACGCTGCTAGACGGGCGCACCCCGCCTCTATCGATACCGAATCGTCTACAACCGGTGATGATCAAGAATGGAACGCTATGGATGCTTACGCAACCTACTAGGCTTAACCAAAGGTAAACCTTAGCAACTTTTTGTTGGGCCTCACTTGACTTGGCTCAGAAGACGAGTGTGAGACGTCATGTCGTATGCGACAAATGACTTTCAAGAGTTGGGTACACAAATGGCCACACTGGAAGTGATTCGAAATGCTTCAATTACTACAGCATTCCTCGCTTTAGTAACACGGGTTGTCAAGCATCTGAGATCAAGCGAAATAGCTCTGGATACCAGTTAACCAAGACAGACTTTCGGTTGAAAAAAACACTATATTTCGCTGTTCCGAATTTTGTCTAGATGGTAGGACATCGTGAGCATATCGTGTTAGGATTCCCGGGAGCCCGCCCTCCGCCAGTGAGCATGCGCTGATGATGCCGATGCTGCAGGTGCTTGCGCAGGGTGGATGGATGGAAGATAGGAGCGTCCCCTTTGAAACGGGGTGGTGGCAATTGCCACCATGCTCGGCTTTCTTCTTTATTTTTGTTTAGCTGTGTTATAAATCGTCATTAAAATTCGTCATTTTCTTTCAATACGGTTTCCTACACTTCTAACTTATGTCACATCTCTGTTTTTCAGTCACCAATCTTCCTATCGCTTTTTGCTAACTTCCACTTGAGACTTATTTACATGAACATTGTTATCTCTAAACCCTAGGGCCTCAGGAAAAGTGACTGCCTGCATCGACATCCGGATGCAAACCATCATATTTGAGTATGCAGTGTTCAATTCATCATCATCATCACCCTGACTACGCCCACTGCAGGGCAAAGGCCTCTCCCATGTCTCTCCAATTAACCCTGTCCTTATCCAGCCGCGTCCACCATATTCCCGCAAATTTCTTAATCTCATCCGCCCACCTAATTTTCTGCCGCCCTCTGCTACGTTTGCCTTCTCTTGGAATCCACTCCGTTACCCTTAAGGACCATCGGTTATCTTGTCTTCGCATTGCATGCCCTGCCCACGCCCACTTCTTCCTCTTGGTTTCAACTAGGATATCATTAACACGCGTTTGTTCTCTCACCCACTCCGCCCGCTTCCGATCTCTTAACGTTACACCTATCATTTTTCTTTCCATAGCTCGCTGCGTTGTCCTTAACTTAAGCTGAACCCTCTTTGTTAACCTCCACGTTTCTGCCCCATAGGTGAGTACCGGTAAGATACACCTGTTGTATACTTTTCTCTTGAAGGATATTGGTAAACTGCCATTCATGATCTCAGATACCCTGCCATATGCGCTCCCCCCCATTCTTATTCTTCTAGTTATTTCCCTCTCATGATCTGGATCAGCTGTCACTACCTGCCCTAAATAGACATATTCTCTTACTACTTCCAGCACCTGGCTATCAACTGCGAACTGCTGTTCCCTTGCTAGGCTGTTGAACATTACTTTGGTTTTCTGCATGTTAATTTTTAGTCCCACCGTTCTGCTCTGACTGTCTAATTCATTGATCATGCTTTGCAGTTCATGTCCTGAGTGACTTAGCAAGGCAATGTCATTAGCGAATCGCAAATTACTTAGGTATTCTCCATTAACCCTTATCCCCAACTGTTCCCATTTCAGGCCCCGGAATACCTCCTGTAAACAGGCAGTGAATAGCACAGGCGAGATCGTGTCTCCCTGCCTGACACCTTTCCTTATTGGAATTTTACTGCTGACTTTATGAAGAATTATTGTAGCTGTGCAATCGTGATAAATATCTTCCAATATTTTCACATAACACTCTTCCACACCCTGATTCCGCAATGCCTGCATGTCTGCTGAGGTTTCTACTGAGTCGAATGCTTTGTCGTAATTAATGAACGCTATATTTAGGGGCTGGTTATATTCTGCGCATTTCTCTATCACCTGATGGATTGCGTGAATATGATCCATTGTCGAGTATCCTTTACGAAAGCCTGCTTAATCCTTTGGTTGATTGAAGTCTAAGGTTTTCCTGACCCTATTAGCGATTACCGTAGTAAATACCTTGTAGGCAACAGACAGTAAGCTGATCGGTCTGTAATTCTTCAAATCCTTGGCGTCTCCTTTCTTATGAATTCAGATAATGTTACCGTTATTCCAAGCTCTAGGTACGCTCGAGGTCACAAGGCATTGCGCATACCACATGTGTCTTCATCTTCGCTAAATCTTTTTTTTTTTTGTAGCTGCGCGTCCTAAGACACCCCGACCTAGCCGCAAAGAGTAGGGCACTCTGCCTCTTGAGTTACAACAGAACAATTCTTTCCTCATCTGCCTTCCTGATCCTGACCTGCAGGAAACCTAGCGCCATCTGGCATCCTGAAGGCAATCTGCGGCTGCGCAATGATGGCGCGTTTCTTCCCGGTACTCCGGTAACGGCAGCGGTAACACGATACACAGTTTGCCAAAGGTGTCTTATAGAGTTTGCCCTGGACTTTGCCGCAGGTCGTACATGGAGGTGTACAATGCCTGGGAGCCACAGTGTGACACGGGGTTCATCTCCAGTCTAGTCGACGGGCTGGCACTGGAGCAGGCAGAAGCACTGGCCCGTGCCAGGGCCACGGTGCACGCGGCACAAGCAGGAGGCGAAGCGGGAGACACGGGAGACCCACCAGGCCGCAAGGCCGAGTGAAGGAATAATGCGTCACCCCCGCGCACAGGAAAAGATTCGCGTTGGCCTATTGAGTTTCGCCGCAATCTGCACGGCGCAAAACGCAGGATTAAACCTGACAAAAACGACTTTGTTTCTATCGTTTCTCTATCCTTATGCGTTACTCTAAAGAGGAGCTTGAATAAACTAGACAACCACCACCAGCACACCCAATCGGCTCAGTATTGCTGTCGGTCCTACAAAGGACCTGAGTGAAACCATCCATATTCAATATTAGATGGATTACCTGTGCTATTTAGGGCACTTTGTACAGTGATATGATGAGGGAACGCTCGCTGTGTCGACGTATTGGCGCTGACGACCTCGAACCTGATCATTGGCTACTTGAAGACCTTCAGCTTGTAACCACTGGATTTTGTCTTACAGCTAAAAGCTTTGACGATTATTGGGTGGTTATAGTCCTTTCGTGAGCCTAACCGATCGGTGCGCACAGTGCCACTCAGTTCTACCCATAATTGCTTTCTTCACAAGTTAATCACTATAAATTTTGAGGTCTCGTAGTTTCTTGTTTGCTTTTCTTGCGAGCCTTTGAGTATTAACTTTTTGTCAAGAATGCGATTTCTCAGGTCACCTACGAGAGCAACAACGCTACCCTTTGTGTCATGCTTTTCTGAGAGATTCGTCAATGTATAAAAAATACGCTGACTTTCCAGCCCGATGCAGTTCAACAGGATGGCCGTACGCCTGACTCTCGCGCGAGAGAGAAGAGGAAGCGGAGAGACTACAGATCGGCTCGACCGTTTGCTGCGTGTACTGCTTCTTAATTTCTGATTAGCCCTTCTTACAATCCAACAAAAATTTATATGACGGAGAGGTTATCTATTCAGCAGAGAATGCTACAAGAAGTTATTTATTGAACCAACGCATTTACTTCAAGTTCATGCTGCTGGTCGGATTTAGGGACACCTGTCCGCACCTCTGAATCTTCATCGAAGCCCTGAATTTTGGTCCTGCTATCAATCAAACTTGAATGAGCACATGCAGTTGCCGTGATATCACCCTATATAGTCTAATTAGCGTCTATGTGTTGCCAGATGAGCCCACTCTACCATACGGGCACGGTGCCATGAGAAGCCCCGGTGACTCGCTGATGGTGGAAAAGTGAAGCGCAATGCAATTTGTGCCGATGGCATAGCGTTAACTACCAGGCTGTTTTTATTACGATAATTGTTTCATCGGCTGTATACACTCCACGAAGGCCCCTGTCTAGCAACGCCCGAAGCACATCCTGTTAGCTGCTGGAAGAGCTGTAGATAAAACGGGACTTTGCATTGCTTGAACAATGGGCTATTCTCTTCCGGTAGCCCTGTTCTCAGCGCACCGCGCGGCTGCACTTGCGGTCGGATCGCACCTGTCATAACTGTGTCATCCGGCATGGTGACACGGCAGTCCTTGCAATCTTTAAGAGTCTGCAAGGGCTGCTCGAGGACTGCAGCGTCCTTGAACAGAGCCAAGGCGTGCATCAGCTGGCCTGTAAATTTCGTGCTACACCCTTTAAATGCGGGCGTTTCCAAGCGGTTAACTCCTTATTTGGTACCTACGACCACTTCAAGCTAGCCGCAGTAACTAAGCTTCTTCCAAGGCATGGCGCAGTACAATTCACCTTCAGGTAATGTACCTTTATTACAGAGCCCAAACTAGACCTAAAAATCGACGTGCAGTAAGCCGAACGGCAATGTGCTTCCAACGCTACATGTCGTCGGAATAAATGTTCGTCATGCCCCAGGCTGGCAACTAGGTTCACAAATGACAGGCACCACCTGATCTCCTGCGTTCTGAAATCAAAGCGACCCAGGTGGTGCCCTGAGGCGCCTCATAACTGCCAATCAACGCGGGTGCATTGTTCTGCCGAAGCAAGGGCTCCAGCGGCTCGTCAGGGTTGAGTACCAATGATAGAGGGTCGGAGACGGCGCCTCCGACCGTGAACCGCTTGGCTGCACTGGAGTAACCGCTCCTTCTGGTATTGGAAGTCCTCCTCACGGTGGTCCGGAAACTAGGACGACGTCCCAGCGATATCGCAGCCACCGACGTTCCAGCACCGGTTGAGAGAGGTGAGCTAGTCGCTGATGCAGCAGGCCTCTACGGCGCCTTCGTCCTCAGGGAAGCCCTCCGCGTCCAGCACGCATGCGTAGTTCTTTCTCACGCACTGAGCGTAGCAGCCGGCGCAGACAGAGTGGCAGTAAGTGAGCAGTCCCATCACCGGCATCCGCCGCTGCACGCATTCGTCCCGGTGCTGGATTGGAGGAAGGGACACTGGCAAGCCCGTCCGTCGCCGCCAGTCCACGTCACTGCCAGGGCAGAACACCCCGTAGGTGCACCCTTGGCGCTCCTGTGCCGGGGACATCTTGTCCTGGGTCCTCCTCCGCAGATAACGCCCTTGACGCCACTGGAGAGAGCAGGGCTGATCCCGCCAGTTGTACCTACACAAAGGTCCCGTCTTCACAAACAGCGAAGCACCAACAGCAGCAGGATTGCCAATGAGCTCTCAGACCGGTGTCCGAGGCTAACATGCGCGTGCACTATAACGCAGCGCGAGGGGATCAGAGCACACGCAAAGAGGAAAAAACTGCTTCTTTTAGAGCGCAGCCCTTTGGCGCCCGTTTCTGGCATTGGCGGCGTTGCCGTTGTCCATTGTAACCATCAGCAGACACCTCAGTCGCGCTTTAAGCTGCGAAAACAATGGCGCAGGGTGCTTGAAAAACAAAGGAAAGGCGCATAACGGCCCCCTTGGAACAGTGGACACTTCAATTGTGCCTTAAGCTAAGTGGTTGTAGTGACAGATGTGCGCTGCATGCATTTGCATTGACAACGTTGTGCCATTTTAAAGAATGGAGGAACGCATAACTGGCTCCCTGGGTCAGTGAACGCCTGAATCGCGCTTATAGGTATACGTGGGGAGATGAGAGAGAGAGAGAGATGTGGGCTGCAGGCGTTAGCGCTAGCAAAGGTGAGCGAACTCTCGCGATCAACCATTAACTGCCGCCTGCCTGGGTGGCAGGGTGGGTGGGGACTTTAATGTACATATAAAGACAAACAGGAATTTCTTACCACTTATGCGGGAGAACATCCGGTTCCTCTCGCTCGTAACGCCTCCCACAGCTGTGAAAACCTCGCGAAATATTTGCACAAATCTCGTCTTTGAGAAGCAGGCATTGGTGCAGCAAGTCGAGCATATATCCATCTATTTCTCCGAACACAAAGCTTCCTTCATGACAGTCAAGAAGTGTTAGTGGAGTGTTTCTTGGAGAAGGAAAATTTGTAAAATATAACAAGTTGTCTGTAATTGGTTATACTTGACTTGCTCGAATTCTTTGCCTCAGTATATCGAAAAGCTGAATCAGCTGATGAGCTGCGCTCAAATTTTGCTTTAGGAAGTAACGTAATCGGCAATTTTTTTCTACCTTAAACTCAAGAACAAAACGGCAAATCCCCCTCAAAAGGGGCCTTCCAACCAATCGCATCGACAGATTGTCATGACGTCGTGGTTAATCCCTTTATTGGTCCTGCTAGCAATGACATTGCAGCGTGTGGCGGATGAAAGGGAATCAACCACGGGTTAATAGGATTAACCAAGGTGTCATGAAAGTCGGTCAGTTTCATTGGCTCGAGGGCCCTTCTTTGAGGTGTATCTGCGCCTTTTTCCTGAGTCGTGTCCGACTACAATGCTCAGGTATTAAAAAGAGCGAGAATTGGAGAGTATTCCGCATTTTGTGGAGAAAGGGATTGGAGTATGTGGCTGAGGCGTGTACGCGGACGAGACGCTCTCTTTCAGCTTTTCACATCTCTGACGACACTCCTCTGTCTGCACGTGGCGGTTAATTGTGTACCAGCCGCTGTGGCTCAGTTGATGGATGGTCGACTACTAAGCCGTAGGAACCGTGCTCAATCCCGGCCGCGGCTGCAGAACTTCGCTGGAGGTGAAACGCTACCGACCGGGCTGCCATCGTTATGGACCGCAGGAACATAAACGGTTGAGTGAAATGGTGCCGTGCGGGGGAGCCCGCGCGCTCCAAATTCCTCAATTCGTTAATAAAGTTTTACAGCGAAAGTTTTACTAATTTAGCGGCTCCGATTTCACTGTTTCTGATACGAAGCTGGGCTGAAGAAGTTAAAAAAAATTCAAGGGGCACTTTGGCTATCTAAAGTGCTGCAAAGCGAAAGCCTTTCCTTGCGCACTTTTTTGTTGTTTTGTGCTTTTTAACCTTTTATTTTTTGTTTTAACTTTATTTTCGTAATTTTTGCTTACTTTCAATTTATTTCCTATTTTTCGTTTTTTTTTAATTTTTTCGTCAGGGAAGGGAGGAAGGTGGGAGTGAACGAAGACATCGTATTCACTAGACGCGTCTGTTCATTTCAAACCATCGAGCCAACTGTCGAACCCTGTGCCAATCCGCTCTGCCGTGAAGCAAGGCTGTCCGATGTCTCCTCTGCTTTTTGCTCTTTACCTGGACCCGCTTTGTTTGAGTGTTTTGCGTAACAGTAACGTCCTTGGGTTCCGTGTTTTGGGTTATGAAGTCAAATTGCTAGCATATTCTGCTGATCTTGCATTTTTCTGCATTGACAAGCCCAGCATTGATGATGTGTTGTCCACGAAAGATCGATTTGGCATCGTTTCTGGTGCTCAAATGAATCGCTCCAAAAGTTCTGGCCTATGGTTTCGTTCATGGGGCACAACTCCGCCCCTGTACGCTGGCATAGAATGGTCTTGTGTGCCTCCTAAATATCTTGGTGTTCCACTTCATGCCTACAAATCAAGTGCCCATTACTGGAGAGAGCGAGTTCCGGCCGTTGAGCGTTACGCTCAGACGTTTGTACCGCAGCGGCTTTCAATTTTTTGTCGAGCCGAGGCTTGCAACACCTTTCTGGCATGATGTAAAAAATAGCGCACAGGGAACACACGGGACGGAAAGTAAACGACGCAGACTTCCGTCCCGTGTGTTCCCTGTGCGCTATTTTTTACATCATGAACGTTATCCAACTTGCCCAACTTTCCGCTTTGCTGGACCTTTCTGGCAACAAGAATATATTACGTACTCCAGGTCCTTCACTGCGCCAGACATCACATACAGCGTTTCCATCGTAGATTTGCGACGTTTATTTGGTCTTCCAAATTTGAGCCCATGCGGCGCGATAAACTTTTCAGGCCTGTTTGTGCAGGACGACTGGGTCCAGAGCACCTGTATGTGAAACAGTTGGCTGCCCGTTTCTTCTTTTTTGGTGATTGTTCCCATCCCATTATTAGAGCATTCTTGCAGGTTAACTTAAGGACTCTACTTCCGAACTTAGTAGTTTCTTCCAATTTTACTGAACGCCTCCGTTTACTAGGCTTTATGCAGGAAGTTTACGCCTCCGTGCGTTTTTTCACAGTTCGGTTTTCAAATGAGTACTTATATTCTGTTTCGCGCAAAAATCTGCAGGGATTTGATATCGACGCTCATTCCGTGCCCACAGTATCGTTCTGTCAACTTTGGGCTCATGGGTCATGATGTTTCGAAGGGAGTAAGTAAAATGCGAATTTCTCCTTGCACCAAAACATTTTTCTATAAATTACACACCGAAACTCTACCTGTCAACAGGTGGCTCAATAGGAAAAACATTTTTGTGTCTTCTGTAAACTGTCGCTTCTACAATGTGCCTGAAACAATTGAGCATTGTTTTAAAGACTGCAAAGACGCGATTTTGATATGGGATGTGTTGCAGAGGACACTACAAGAAGATTTTCTCCTAAATTCCTACCGTGTGGACTACCTTGTTGTTTCCCAACCTGACTCGAGACCCTATGATATGATTCTTCTGATTGAACTTCATGGCTTTTGTTAAACGCGCATGGAAGACCGCAACGTTGAACCTGTTGTTTCGCCCAGAATTCATTTTAACCGAATGTTGCTGCAGGTAACGGACATTTACAAATAATTGGAAATTTTACCGGAGTGGTTTCGTCTCCTGATGCGCTGTATATCCTTACCGTCCTTTTAGCTCTAATCTGTTTACTATCATGTTTGTGCCACGTAGCGCCTACCTAGGTGCTCTGTAAATAGTTTTTTTGTGTGTGTATTCCACACACACATATCATATGTATATATTGCCGCGTCTACAACAATAGCCGCTCGGCGGCTGTTCGGCACGCAGCTCGTGCGCCACGCGGTTCGCTGCTGAAGAAGACGAAGCTGGACGTTCCAGCCTGGCCGTCTCGGTGTGCGCTGGCATCATCTCGGTGTTGGCGTTCCTCTGCCGTCTGGACGCGGCGCTACCTGTACCAACTGCTACGTGACACTGGTGGAGGTGCGGGCTCGACGTCCCATGTCCAACACCTCTTCAGACAGCCGCTCATCGAGTCCCGACCAGCTACCCCTTGTCTGCACGCCCGTTCACCGCAGCAGCCGCCGCCTCCTGGGACTGGTCCCAGAGTTTGGTCTCCTCCCAAAAGAGGCACGCACTCATCGACCTGGTGAGCATACCACCATGGCTCAGGCTAGCGCTTCACACTTGACGCTCCAGCAACCCCGCGTGCCAGCCAGCTTCCATGGCGTCACTTTCGAAGACGTTGAAGACTGGCTTGACCAGTTTGAGCGGGTTGCCGATTTCAACCAATGGAGCCCTGCGCAGAAGCTGCGGAACGTGTATTTTGCCCTCGAAGACGGAGCCAAGATTTGGTTCGAGAACAGGGAGGCCGATCTCCAAAGCTGGGATACCTTCCGCCAGCAGGTCCGGGACACCTTTGCTAGCACGGACCGCCGGGATCGTGCGCGACGCCTCCTGGACGCTCGCGTCCAAAAGCCTAATGAGACCGTTGCCATTCTCGTGCATTGTTGCGCTTACGAAGGAACTTGGACACAATCAGGGACGACACAGAACAGATGTGCGCACATCTGTTCTGTGTCGTCCCTGATTGTGTCCAAGTTCCTTCGTAAGCGCAACAATGCACGAGAATAACAACCACCAACTAGCCCAATTTGAAACTCTCCTACCGTTGCCATGTTCGCCGAGGACGTGACCCGTCTTTGTCGGCGCGCTGACCCAGATATGGCGGAATCCGCGAAGCTCCGCCACCTGATGCAAGGTGTGAAGGACCAACTCTTCGCTGGTTTGGTCCGGAATCCCGCGCAGACGGTAGCCGACTTCATCAAAGAGGCGACCGCCATTGAGCGGGCCTTGCATCAACGCTGCCGCCGAAATGACTCCTTGTGCGGTGAGCCAAGCGCCAGTGCGGCTTCTTTGAGCGTGTCCAGCGACAATGCGTCGCTGCGTGAACTCATACGCGCTGTGGTCCGTGAAGAGCTGCAAAAACTGACCCTTGCCTCGTCTGACCCGACGGCTGCGGCTCTTACCGAGGTTGTGCGCGACGAGATTCGTCAAGCATTTTCACCGCCTCCTCCAGTCATGCCGGAGCCACGCCCCATGAGCTACGCCGCGGCTCTCCGTTCCGAGTTGCCACCTGTGCAATGCTTGCCGTACCACCCGCCGCCGCCAACCGCTCCGCCACCGTCATTCTACCAGCGGCCTCAGCGAGGACCTGCCATGCGTCCACCGGCCCGGAAGGCGGCTGTTTGGCGCACTTCTGATCAGCAGCCGCTCTGTTACCATTGCGGGGAAGCTGGCCACCTGTATCGCCGTTGCCCATACCGTGAAATCGGCCTCCGGGGTTTCCCACGTGACGCTCCTTGTCCCCGTTTCGGTGAGCGACCCCACGAAATAGAGGAGTACCTTGCTGCCCATGACACCACATCTAACCGCCGACCCCGATCTCCGTCTCCCGCACGCGTCACGTCGCCCAGCCGCCAGGCTTTCTCAGATGGACTGCGGGACCGGTCTCCAAGCCCGCGCCGGGGAAACTGAAAGCGGCGACCTCAGGGGGGAAGGTTGCTGACAGCGGATATAACGAAGACCCCCGAACGCCGCCGGAGCGCGATGCGGAGATCCCGATGCCGCCGCAGCACGATTCTGTGAACCCGAGTTTCCCTGACACCGATGCAGTTAGCGCCGACCTCCGCATTCACGTTGACGGGCACCCAGTGACTGCTTTAGTCGATACAGGCGCGGACTTTTAGATCATAAGCAAGCACCTCGCGGATCGCCTCAGCAAGGTAAAGACAGCCTGGGATGGACCTCAAATTCGTACTGCTGGGGGTCACCTCATGACGCCTGTCGGAAGATGCACTGCTCGAGTCACCATTGCCAATTCTGCTTTTGTTGGCACTTTTGTTGTTCTGCCGCACTGCTGCAAAGACCTGATCCTCGGAATGGACTTCTTGCGTGAGCATGGTGCCATCATAAACCTTCCTGATCGTCTGGTAACATTTTCGACCCCTGGAACGATTCCAGCCGACACCGAACCACGCAGAGTGGCCCTGCGCATAATCGACGCCGATGTGACCGTCCCTCCGCGATCCTGTGCCCTCGTTACCGTCATTTGTGACGACCTGTGCAGTGCTGACGGCGTAGCAGAACAGAACACTGCGCTTGTACTCTCTCATGGGGTCTGCGTCGCCAGAGGTATCGTCACGCTACGGAACGGCCTGGCAGATGTCCTTCTAACGAATTTCGGGACCGAACGGCAACACATCGCCAAGGGCACTGCGGTCGCATACTTCGAGGGCATCGCCGAAATTAACGACTGCCTTGCCCTCCAGAGCGAAACGTCCAATTCTTGCACCCCTCAGCTGATCCTCGACGTGAACCCAGGCTTACCCCCAGCCGATAGGGAGAGCCTAGTCGGCCTACTGCATCAGTTCCAAACCTGTTTCTCGTCTACGTCGGCAGTCAAACAGACGCCTCTCGCTAAGCACCGCATCATTACGGACTGCAGTACCCGACCAATTCGGCAAAACCCATACCGTGTCTCACTGCGGGAGCGTGAAGCCATAGCTGAACAAGTCAAAGAGATGCTGCAGGATGGTGTTATTCAGCCGTCGAGGAGCCCGTGGGCTTCGCCTGTGGTTTTGGTTAAGAAGAAGGATGGTAGTCTGCGATTTTGCGTTGACTACCGGAAGCTTAACCAGGTTACCAAGAAAGACGTCTGCCCGTTACCACGCATTGACGACTCTCTTGACCGGTTGCGGCACGCGCGCTACTTTTCTTCGCTGGACTTAAAAAGTGGTTACTGGCAGATCGAAGTTGACGAGCGGGATCGCGAGAAGACAGCGTTCGTGACGCCGGATGGCCTTTATGAGTTCAAGGTCCTTCCTTTCGGTTTGTGTTCAGCTCCAGCAACATTTCAGAGAATGATGGACGCTGTTTTGTCGGGCCTGAAATGGCAGACGTGCTTGGTATACCTGGACGACGTTGTTGTATTTTCGCCAACGTTCGAAGAACACCTCCAGCGCCTCTTGACCGTGCTACAGGCTATACGATCTGCCGGCCTGACGTTGAAGCCCGAGAAATGCCACTTTGGTTATGAGGAGCTCCTTTTCCTGGGCCATGTCGTCAGCCATCGTGGAGTCCGGCCGGATCCTGCTAAAACAGCTGCCGTCGCCAACTTTCCCACTCCTTCGGACAAGAAAACGGTCCGGCGTTTTTTGGGCCTTTGCGCGTATTACCGGCGGTTCATTGCCAACTTTTCCCGACTTGCTGCACCGTTGACGCATCTTACAAGAGAGGACGTCCCATTCACGTGGACAGAACAGCAGCAGCAGGCATTTGATGAATTACGGCGACGCTTGCAAACCACGCCTGTCCTTGGTCATTTCGATTCTCGTGCGGAGACTCTCGTCCACACAGATGCCAGCAACGTGGGTCTCGGTGCTGTTCTCGTCCAGTGGCAGGACGGCGCTGAGCGCGTAATAGCATACGCCAGCCGCACTCTGTCTCGTGCCGAATCTAATTATTCCACGACCGAAAAGGAATGCCTTGCCGTGGTATGGGCTGTGACAAAATTTCGACCTTACCTGTACGGCCGACATTTTCAAGTTGTAACCGACCACCACTCTCTCTGCTGGTTGACGAACTTACGGGATCCCTCTGGCCGCCTTGCTCGTTGGAGCTTACGCCTTCAGGAGTTTGACATGTCCATCGTCTATAAATCAGGGCGCCAGCACAACGATGCCGACTGCTTGTCCAGATATCCGGTCGAGGCTGCGCGCGACGACGACGAACCGGACTTTCCTCTCATCGCAGCCGTAGACGCAGCGACTATTTCCAGTCAGCAACGTGAGGACCCGGCGCTGAAACCTCTCATCGACTTCCTGGAAGCACGTACCGAGGAGGTTCCCCAGCCCTTCGCAAGAACCCAGTCCTCCTTTTGTCTGCGCAACAACGTGCTGTACAAAGCCAACTTTTCTCCAACCGGAAGCGACTACCTCCTCGTCGTTCCAGCGAATCTCCGTGAAGAAATCTTGCAGGCGTGTCACGACGAGCCCACCGCAGGTCACCTCGGCTACGCCCGCACTCTGGCTCGGATCAAAAAGAGCTATTACTGGCCTAAGCTTGCGGCGACTGTACGACACTATGTGCGCACGTGCCGTAATTGTCAACGACGAAAAACACCCCCTGTCAAGCCAGCTGGACTTTTACATCCCGTTCAAGTGCCCAGACTCCCGTTTGAGCAAGTTGGCATGGACCTTCTCGGCCCTTTTCCAACTTCATCTTCGGGAAACCGGTGGATTATCGTCGCTACTGATTACCTTACGCGCTACGCTGAAACCAAGGCCCTCCAGCGCGGCACAGCAGCCGAGGCTGCGAAATTTTTCGTGGAACGCATCGTCCTCCGGCATGGCGCTCCAGCACTAATTATCACGGATAGAGGCACCGCTTTCACTGCCAAACTCTTGGAATCCCTCATGCGGCTGAGTGGCACTACTCACAGGAAAACAACCGCCTACCATCCCCAGACGAATGGCCTGACCGAGCGCCTCAACAAAACTCTCGTCGACATGCTGTCCATGTATGTTGACGTTGAGCATCGATCTTGGGACAATATCCTGCCATATATTACTTTCGCGTATAACACGGCTCAACAGGAAACCACGCGGAGGACGCCCTTCTGTCTGTTGTACGGCCGCGAAGTGTCGACAATGTTGGAAGCAATGCTGCCCCATGATGGCCGCGACCCCGACGTTGGCGCCGAGGAGTTCACGCTTCGCGCAGAAGAAGCTCGACAACTTGCAAGAGTGCGCATCCTGAACCAACAAGACCGTGACGCCCGACGTTACAACCGCCGCCACAGACTGATGACGTTCGCCCCGGACGACAAAGTGTGGGTATGGACCCCCATTCGACGCCGTGGCCTTTCCGAAAAACTGCTCAAGCAGTATTTCGGCCCCTACCGAGTTCTCCGTCAGCTAAGCGACGTCACCTATGAAGTCCTCCCTGATGGGGCTTCCCGGACTACTCGCCGTCAGCAGAGACCAGAGATTGTTCATGTAGTGCGGATGAAGCCCTATTTTTCGCGAGACATTCAGTGACTAAGTGCTGTGCGTTACTCTGTTTTTTTTTTTTATTTCTCCCTATTTTCTTGTTAAAGCATCGGGCCGATGCTCCTTCCGAGAGGGAGGGTAATGCCGCGTCTACAACAATAGCCGCTCGGCGGCTGTTCGGCACGCAGCTCGTGCGCCACGCGGTTCGCTGCTGAAGAAGACGAAGCTGGACGTTCCAGCCTGGCCGTCTCGGTGTGCGCTGGCATCATCTCGGTGTTGGCGTTCCTCTGCCGTCTGGACGCGGCGCTACCTGTACCAACTGCTACGTGACAATATATGTCCTTCCTGTACAAAGCAATGTAAATAAATACCATGAGTAAAAAAAAACGGCATGGCGGAGTGGTTGACGTGCTCACGTCGCACTCCGGAGAACCTGGTTCGATTCCCCAACTCGACCAGTTTCCTGCTTGGTTTTATTTATTTGTTTATATTACTTGGAGAATCACTATACCATCCCTTTAATTGGTTGCATGGTTACTAGCCGAAGTACAATTGGAGCCGTTTGAAATTCGCCCACTGTGACGTCATGATAATTTCGACCAATTGAAAGCGTGACATTTCTGTCGACAACTACGCCTACAACGATGAGGCATTAAAGGTTTTCCGCCTTAAAAAAACTTTACCGTGGCTAGTACAAGCTAAACGATTACAAAAGAAAATGATATAGCCAGATCGAACGACTAAAGTAGAAGAAGAAGCAGTTTTGTGAAGCAGCTTTTCCCTCTTGCTCCGTGATCCTCACGCGCCTACGTTCTAGTGCACGCGCCTGTTGGCCTCGGACTCCGGTCTCAGAGCTCTTTGGCAATACGTCGGTCCAGAGCCTATCCTGCTGCGGTTACTCCTTCGCTTATTGTGTGAAGACGGAACCTCGGTGTCGGAACAACGGGCGGGATTAGCCCTGCTCTCTCCAGTAGCGTTGAGGGCGTTATCGGCGGCGAGGACCCAGGACGGGATGGCCCGCCCGGCAGAGGATCGGCAAGGGTGCACCTACGCGGTGTCTTGCTCTGGCAGTGACGTGGACTGGCGGCGACGGACGGCCTTGCCAGGGTCCCTTCCTCGAATCCAGCACCGGGACGAAGGCGTGAAGCGGCGGATGTCGGTGATGGGACTGCTCCCTTACTGCCACACTGTCTGCGCCGGCTGCTACGCTCAGTACGTGAGAAAGAACTACGCCTGCGTGCTGGACGCGGAGGGCTTCCCTGAGGACGACGTCGCCGCAGTGACCTGCTGCATCGGCGAGGACATCTCCTCAGGACACATCCTTTGCTGGAACGTCGGCGGCTGCAATATCGCGGGGACGTCGTTCTAGCTTCCGGAGCGCCGTGAGGAGGACTTCCAATACCAGAAGAAGCGGTTACTACGGTGCAGCCTAGCGGTTCATGGTCCTTGACACCCTCCGTCGTTGGTGCTCGACCTGACGAGTTGCTGGAGCCCTTGCTTCGGCAGAACAACGCACCCGCGTTGACTGGTAGTGATGAGACGCCTTAGGGGCTCTAGCAGCACCACCCGGCTGGCTTTGATGTCAGAGCGCAGGAGATCTGGTGACGCCTTTCATCTGTGAATCTAGGTGCCAGCCTGGGGCATATAGAGTCAACATTTACTCCGACGGCAGTAGCCCTGGAGGCGTACTGCCACTCGTAGTGCCACCCATCGATTTTTCACTCTAGTTGGGGCTCTGTAATAAAGGTAGATTCGCTGAAGGTGAATTGTACTGCGCCGCGCCTTGGAAAAAGCTTAGATATTGCGGATAGCTTGAAGTGGTCGTAGGTTCGAAATAAGGAGTTTACGGCTTGGAAACGCCCGCATTTAAAGGGTGCGGGGCGAAATTTGCAGGCCAGCTGATATACGCCATGGCTCTGTCCAACAGCCAAGGACGCTGCAATCCTCGAACAGTCTTGCAAACTCTCACAGGCTTGGCTATGCTATTCCGTCGCGCTCTGTCACCGTGACGGATCACACGGTTACGACAGGTGCGGTCCGACCGGAATGCCAGCCGTGCGGCGCGCTGTGGACAGGGCTAGTAGAAGGAAATAGGCCATTGTTTATGTAATGCAATGTCCCGTTTTATTTAAAGCTCGTCACCCAGCAGCGTATAGGATATCCGTCAGGCGCTGCTAGACAGGGTCTTTCGTGGAGCGTATAAAGCCGATGAAATACGCATTGAAATGGACGGCCTGGTAATTAACGCTACGCCATTGGCACAAATTGCATCGCACCTCACTGTGCCACTATCAGCGAATCATCGCGCGGCTTCTCAATGCACCCTGCTCGTATAGTACCGCAGGCTGATCTGACAACAAATAGGCGCTGTCTACACTCCATTGTGGTGATGTCAGGGCAACAACATATGCTGCCACATTATGGAACATGATGATGATGTCCTCAAGCTTAATGGCCCATACCCACGGCGGGGATTGGCCAGGGTGCAGAGCGCATTATGGATGCGTTGAGGGCTGTCGCGTGAGAGGAATGCAAAACATAAATTCGGGTGCCTCCTTAGAGCCCTAAAGCCTTTGCGCTATAAGCAGAGGCGCATTTGCATCCTCAGAAAATCGATACCAGATTCTTGCTCGCTCTCGGGGCACGTTGCGATGTGCTTGCCGCTAGAGAAATTGAGGGGAGCTGGCGGCTTCAAAGTAGATAGATTCGGAAACCATATTTTTTCGAATATTTGCCTGCACTGCTCTCAACCTTCTTCCGGGCATCCTTTTCTCCGGTGTAGCCCCTTAAGGTTATTTTCTTCCGTAGGCGTTGTTGGTGCGTATTTTAAACGCAAGCAAAAGATGATGAAAAAAGAATAAGAAGAGGTATTTTACGTACGTACGTTCTTTCCATCTTGCGCCGTTGCCTAGCGACGCGAGTTGCAACCCGAGCTTATCCGAGTTAATTGGGTAAGCTCGGGTAGTAACTCCGGTAAGTTCGGAGGAGCGTCGCGCTAGTTGGGCGAGGGGTTGCTCGGGAACAACAACATGGGTCGCACGATCCCTACCGGTGGCTGTGACAGAAATAGCCACATATCAGTACAGTTGCACATCGCTTAACCGCTGCGCCACTTCGCTGATAGTGGTATGAGGACTCGCCGTGTCTTGGTGCGGTCTGGACTAGACTCCTCTTTCTTCCTCTGAGTTTTCTTCTTTCAGCGTCCCTCTCAGGGTTCATGTTTTTCGGAATGATGGACACGCTGATTTTGTCCATTATCTTCACAGGGATTGCACCCATTTTTTCAGAGGCTCGTTGGAACGAACCTCTAACGTGGAGGCTAGCAAAGAGGGTTCAGCTTAACTTAAGGACAACGCAGCGAGCTATGGAAAGAAAAGAGATAGGTGTAGATCGGAGAAAGGGATAGATCGGAAGCGGGCGGAGTGGGTGAGGGAACAAACGCGGGTTATGACACCCTAGTTGAAATCAATAGGAAGAAGTGGGCTTGGGCAGGGCAAGTAATGCGAAGGCAAGATAATCGCTGGTCCTTAAGGGTAACGGAGTGGATACCAATAGAAGGCAAGCGTAGCAGGGGCGGCAGAAAGTTAGGTGGGCGGATGAGGTTAAGAAATTTGCGGGGATACGATGGCCGCATCTGGCGAAGCACAGGGTTAATTGGAGAGGCATGGGAGAGGCCTTTGCCCTGCAGTGGGCGTACTCAGGCTGATGAAGATGATGATGCCTGCCGCAGTCCTTGCGAGTCTTGTCTTCTGACCTTTGTGGTTGCTTCCATGTATTATTCCAGGGTGTGTTGGAGGGCAAGTAGGTTTGGCATCCTGAATATGCAGCGCTGGCAGACGAGGGACGAAGGAGAGACGAGACACACAGCGCCCTGTGTGTCTCGTCTCTCCTTCGTCCCTCGTCTGCCAGCGCTGCATCTTCAGGGTATTATTCCAGCTTCTTTAGCGTACTTATTTCTTCCAACTTTGTGTCCGGTGTTGTAACCGGTTGCCCCATCGCCTCTCCCGGAGGCCTGCGTGCCGTGTCGGAGAGGGTAGGAAGGTAGCTTATTCTGAATATGAATCTGTTGCTGCTGGCCTTGTTCTGGTGGTTTTTGTTGTAGGTGTGTTCTTACCGTTCTAAGGCGTGTTTCTTTTTTTTTTCCTTGCTTTACATTCACGCTTTGATTCTGCTCTTTCTAGGAGAGGTTAGCTTTGCTTTCGCTGCATCATAATGCATTGTTCCAGTTTCCAGTAAAGCGTTCTCACCTAGGCGCTATTTTTTTTGCGAAAGCAACACTACGCTATGTGTGAGCGATTTCGCGGAGCCTCAGAGAGCCTCTACTGCGCATGCGCAAGGAGCGATTGACGTCAGAACAGCGTGTAACCGCCGTCGACTCCTCCGCTGTGCGGGTGACTCAGAGGTGCGGTCGGCCCTGCGCCAGCAGTGCATTCTCCAAGAGGAGTGACGTCCCACGGCGCACAGCTGCGGCGTCCGCTACGCGGGTGACTCAGGGTTGCCGCCTCCGCTGCGATTGCCGCGTCGTTGCTTCCGCAGTTCTACTCGGGATGGCCATTGGTCAAACCACAGCCAAATTTTTTGTTTGCCTTCGTTTCTTGCTTCTCTTTTGAAAGCATCTTGCGGGTGTCCCCATTACCTTTCATCTCGTCTGTCAGTTTTTGATCTTTTGCTACATGATTTGTAAACTGGTAAATTGGTTTTTGAGTAAAGGAAATGGCGCAGTATCTGTCTCGCATAACTCGGCGGACACCTGAACCGCGCCGTAAGGGAAAGGAGGAAGGTGGGAATGAAAGAAGAAAGAGAGAAAGAGGTGCCGTAGTGGAGGTCTCCGGAATAATTTCGACCACCTGGGGATCTTTTACGTGCACTGACATCGCACAGCACACGGGCGCCTTTTGCGTTTCGCCTCCATCGAGACGAGGCTGCTGCGGTCGGGATCGAACCTGGGTACTCCGGCTCGGTAGACGGGCGCCTTACCACTGAGCCTGTAAGGGCTGGCCTCCTCTGGGTCAGCTCATACATAACCTCCGGAAGTGTATGTGGACATAAATGTTTTCCAGCACCACATTACCCCTGAGCCACCGCGGCTGGTACTACAGGATGTTTTTTCGGATTCTTGGGATTTCGTTTGAAATGAAAATGGAAATTGATTTTGAGGAAAGTGAACGGTGCAATAACTGCCTCACGTATCTCGACGGACACTTGAACCGCGCCGTAAGGGAAGGGAGGAAGGTGGGAGTGAAAGAAGAAAGAAAGAGGTGGCGTAGTGGAGGTCTCTGCAATAATTTCGACCACCTGGGGATCTTTAACGTGCACTGACATCGCACAGCACACGGGCGCCTCTTGCGTTTCGCCTCCATCGAAACGCGGCGGCCGCGGTCGGGTTCGAACCCGGGTACTCCGGCTCGGTAGCCGAGCGCGCTCACCACGCACTTTATTAAATATTTTCGCGTTGTGGGAAAAGTGTGGCTTCCTTGGTCTAATAAAAGGTTGGCCACACTGAGCCATACTGAGGCCGGTTAACTTCTCCGCCATTCTTTTTTTCTTCCTCATGGAGACTTAACCCTTTGTCAGATATTCACATTATTCTACAACAGAACTCCTGCTGCCAATAAGACGAAAAGGTTTGGTTTTATGGGTTTTAACGTCGCAAAGCGATTCAGGCTATCGGGACGCAGCCGTGGAGGCTTCCGGATAATTTGAACACTCGGGGTTACTTAACTGGCACGTACAGTCTTTGTCAAAAGTAGCCAGGCTGCATGATTGGCTTCTAGCTCGTACAGTGGAGCCCTTACAGCTTCCCTGAGGCTGAAATGGTCGTTAAAGGTAAGGACTGGGGGTCTTCTTGCCTTCCAACACCTTTTGGCCTATAGGAAAGTCACAAGGGATCCACTATAAAAGCTAGAAGCAAACCATGAAGCCTCGTTACTTTTGACAAAGTCGGTACATCGCACTGCACGTGTGCCTCTAGCATTTCGCTTCCATAGAAATGCAACAGCCGCAGCCGAGATCTAACCCGTGTCTTTCAGGTCAGCAGCCGAGCACCATAACCACTGAGCTTCTGCAGTGGTTGAATGGGTTCGTCTTGACGAGCTCTTTTCTGTATTTTTCTTTTTTTTTTTGTATTTCAGGTGCCCCGCACTTGTCTGGTGTAGCTAGCATCCATTTCTCCAAATTCGTTGCTTCGACCAAGCGGCCCGCATCGGCCGAAAACACTGCTCCTCATGCATGACAAAATCTTCGCAGAGGTCGGTAACATCAGGGCAACCTATAAAGAAACCAAAAATTGTGGTCACATATAAACAATAGTGCGACTTATATCAGCTCCGTTTGGCCCCACGGTAGGTGGCTGTTAGGCAAAGACGGATCTGACTACTGAGGGGCGTCTACTTGCTTTGTTTTCTCGTTGCTTAAGTTAGAAAAGCTATGGTCGGAGGGTGCCGCCAATCTTTTGCAGGGTTGATGCTACCCGAAGATCGGAGCAACTATTTATCTTTATACTCAGTTAAGTGCGACTAAACAATATACAAAGCTGAAGCTACCACTGAGCAATAAAAGTGGAGGGTACACTTAAGCTCCTCCTTAAGGGTATGACGCGATAGCGTAGTGGGTTAATTCCCATGTATACAGTATGTCAATCTCTACTTTACATTGATAGATTCATGGGAGTCCCCATACCTCTCCTGGCGCAGGGGTGCAGCGGTTAAGCCATAGAGTTTCTTACTACTACCTAGAGGGAAAGCTGGCGGCGCTGCACTTCAGCCACCATAGACGCTCAAAGCACCACGGGGCGGTGAGCTACTTGTTGCGGCACAGTCGTAGTTTTTCGGGAACACATAGTGGCAGTACTAAGGCGTTTCATGCCGAAAACGTAGTTCGTGTGTGCGCAGACGGCTTTCGCGCGAACGCAGTGTGCCAAAGCCATAGTAGTGAAAACGCGACGACACACGACGCCAATAAAAGGTTTCACTTTTCCAAAATGCTATTAAAAAACCGCTTATAGTATCTAAACAACAACATCTTTTTTGAAAACATATTTACTTTTAAAAGTGCGCCTGTTAACTACGAAATATTAGTTTTTTTAGTGTTCATCACTTGGCCAATAGGAAAGCTAGTCGTCTCTTATTTTGGGCAAACTTTTAACTTAAATGCTTTTCTGCTCGTTTGTTGCAATCATTAGACAAGATATTGAATGTTAGGACGTTTGTAGCCATCAAACAGCTTTATTTTTTTATTATTTTTTGGCCAAAAGTTGCAGTTCCGCAACAAGTAGCTCACCGCCCCATGATGCTTTGAGCGCCCATGGTGGCTGAGGTGGTCACGTGGGGTCTCCATGCAAACTCCCATAGACGGCTTGCCAGCTTTCCCTCTAGGTAATAGTAAGAAACTCTATGGGTTAAGCGATGCGCCACTGCCCTGCGATGGGCAGGTGGTGCCAGCGGTGGGCCTTGTGCGACCCACGTTGCTCTCCCCTGAGCGACCAGTAATTAATTTAACTGCCACCTGCCATGGTGGGGCAGTTTTCACACTACCCGGTGGGGCAGGTTGCGATGACGTCACAAGGTCACGTGACCTGGGTGGCCCACCTGCCTTCTAGATTGCTTCTCTGGGGCCCACTTGCCAGAACCATGCTCGGGATTTTTCGCTCACAACAGGGACACCGAATTTTCTGGAGAACGGGGCATTTGACGCTATCGCGTTAGAAACACAATAGGATGGGAAGCGCATCTGGCTTCATCAGGCATATTTACAAGCAAACGAGTTCGTTACGTTCCGCAGGGAAAAATAGGCCCATTACGATAAGCTCATGAACGATACATTTGTGACCAAGATGAATCAATTTTTTTCGGTAATTCATCGCCAAAGGAGAACTGCATAAATCACGTGATCAGTACCAAAACGTTGCATGAAATGGCAAAATGTCAATGTGAATACCGTCATCAATAGAAAGCTTCTCATGTCATTCAACCATATTTTTTTTCACGGCGTATTTTACCCAAATGATGTGTAACGCTTCACAGGTACGCGGGGTGTCGGCGTAGCGTCTGAAGCATCGAGGCTTCTGATGCGCAGTAATACGAAAGCCAGTGCGGTAAAATGTCGATTCAAATTTAGGTAACTACCAATGACGCTTGGCAAGTAGATATTTAAGGTAACTGTTCATTGGCGTGTTTTGTCTAGTGGCTAAAACGTTTAGGTACCATCTGACAGAACACGAATTAGAGCACACGCTTCGGCCAGGAGTGCAAATAAAAATATAAAAACTCACTCACCCAGCAGCTGGACTGTGCGCTCCAGTTCTTCTTTCAGGATGTCTAATACCTGGAGGACTCCTCGTTTACCCTAGGAAGCAAAAAACCACAGCGCGCAACGAACCTAATCATTAAGTGACGATAATTAGTGCTCACACAGAATAGAGGGTGCTCTAGAGCAGGATTTCAATGCTTTTCCTGTGTGTCATTCCCTTTGAAGCATTGCAACCGCACTCACGTATCTTGCTTTTCTTTTTCTTTTTCAGCCACCGCGGTGGCTCAGTAGTTATGGAGCTCGGCTGCTGGCCCGTAAGGCGCGGATTCGATCCCAGCTGCGGCGGTCGAATTTCGATGGAGGTGAAATTCTAGAAGCCCGCGCACTGTGCGACGTCAGTGCACGTTAAAGAAGAACCCCAGGGGATAGAAATTTCTGGAGCCCTTCACTACGGCGTCCCTCATAGCCTGAGTCGCTTTCGGATGTTAAACCCCAATTAACCACAAACAAACCTTACTTTTTTTTTTAAAAGAAAAATATCGGTTGCTCAAGAAGTCCTACTCACTTCAGGACCATTTGTTTTCAAGGTGTGAGGAGACTTCACCAAGTTTTTTTCTTAAAATTTTAATCATCATCACCAGCGCATCTACGTACGCTACTGCACGAAGGCACCTTCTAATGGTCTCCATTGACGCCGTCCTGCGCCACTTACAAATACCGACTACTTAATTCACTAATTTATTTTTATTAATTCATTGCAACTAAGAAAGAATTACAACATGGAAGTAAAGGTCAGAAATGTCCTCCTTTTCTACAAGCAAGTCGCACTTACAAAAAGTTCCCATTAGCAGCAGTACACGTCAGCCGCAGCTACGCATTACCAGAATCCTTCAGTGTTTCAAGAAATCTGCTTGCGGTCATGCGAGAGTGAGAGCCCCTAGGCACCGAACAGAAAATAGAGGTGTAGTATTGTTTCACATGTCAGAGGTTTTATTTCCAGAGCTCGCAGTGTTCGCAGAGCAGATATCTTCTATGCTCTCTCGGCCACTCTGCGGTGCCCGGACAACTCAATAGACGCTATATGTGTGTAAATGAAGGTGAAAGAAGAAATGAGCGCACATTGTAGGCGAGTCCCCAGAGCACGGGCCTTCCCACGAACACGGCCCTTGCGCCGAGCGAGAGCGCCTTGGCCACGTCGGCCCCGGAGCGCACTCCGCCGTCCAGGTACACCTCCATGCGGTCGCCCACGGCAGCCACCACCTCGGGCAGTGCCTCGATCTGTGGCGGTGTAGAACGCGCCTTGTGTCATAACAGGTACGCTGCGTACTATTACGCAGCGGTTAAAATATAGAAAGGAATTGTGTCATTTTTTATTGCGTAACAGTACTGCGCCAGGTTTCGAGCCGTCGCGTACCTCCCGGCGGTAGCCGAGGTCAGAGTGAGCGCCGTTCCCATAGCAACCGTTTCAGCCGCGCTCCACCAGGCGGCAGGACCGTCGTTGCGCCGCCGCCGCTGCCGCGCGCCTAGTCGCGCGCTCTCGGCGCATGTGTCGGAATGTGGGGAGAGGAGAGAGGAAGCGGGAGGGAAACGGGGAGCGAAACGGGCAAAACAGTTGCTGCTTGCTTACGCAACTTGCCCGGTTTAACCAGAGCTAAACCTCAGCTAATTTTTTCTGCCTAGTCCTGTGACTCGTCTGCGCAGTCTCACACTTGCACAAAGGCGATGACTGTTTTTGTAGTGGTGGTGAAAAACTTTTATTTGAAGGCCTAAAAAAGACAAAATTATGCAGCAGCACTGTGGGTGGCCTTCAGGCTGCCAGTTGTGGCGTCCAGGCCGTGCCTAGTCGCGACGTCCTCTGCCCACGTCACCAGCCGAAGTTGTTTCTCGCAACGTAATTTACTTCGTGCATTCTAGTATGGCAGCTTCATGATGGAAGTTTATCTACCTCTACTTGGCTGAGTGGTTCGCGCATTCGGCTGCCGACACCGAGGACGCGGGAACAAATCCGGGTCACGATGGCAGCGTTTCCTAGGAGACGACATTCAAGAGGTGCTCGTGTGCTGTGCATTATCAGTGCAGGTTAAAAATCCTTAGATGGTCGAAATTATTCCGGAGGCTTCGACTACGCCACCTCTCTCTCTCATTCTTCTTTCACTCCCTCCTTTTTATTCCTTCTCTTACGGCGCGGTTCGGGTGTCCACTGAGATATGTCAAACAGTTACTGCGTCATTTCCTTTCCTCAAAAACCAATTTTCAATTTCATTCCTCTCCCTCCACTGCGGCATTCCTTTCTCCTTTTCTTCTTTATCTCCGACCTTCGTCCCTTCTCTCACAGCGTGATTGAAGTGTTAACCTAGAAGTGAGACAGTTACTCCGCCATATCCTTTCCTCAAAAATCACTAATGTGGTTCCTGTCCTTGCGTGTATGTCTGCACTGCAGGGGAGGGGAAGAGCACGCACCGTGGCCGGAGTTCCGTCCAGCTGGCGTCCACCGTGGTTCGACACGATGACCGCGGCCGCTCCGTGCCGATGCGCCGCCAGTGCCGACTCAGCTGCGCACGGGAGAGCCCCTGTTAATGTAATTGCCGAACCCATGGCAAAGATGCCCGCATCAGACAAGTTTTGAGCTTAGCAGCGGCGGTGGTGGTGGTGGTGAAGACATTTATTCAGAAGGGGCAGGAGGTATGTTTGGATCAGCCCGTAAGGGACCGATCCTTACAAGCACTAGGTGGACGTAACTAGTTTGGGACCCCAGTGGCGGTGGCCGCCGCCCGGGAGCGCCAGACTAAGGCTTGCTGGGCCCGTAAGTCGTGATCACCAAGCGCGATGGTGATTTCACGTCAGCAAAAATGCTGTACCAAAAAATAATACAGGCTTAAATCTCACCCGCCAGACAATATTCAGACATTTTTAGCATAGATTACCGTCCATTTTAGTTTCCACACAAAAAGCTGTTTCAGTACAGCGGATATTTTAGTCGACCATGGTTGCCGTCTCATCGAAGTAATGTAAAACTCTTTAGTGCCACCTAGCCACAATAGCTGAAAGCATACGGTCGACGATGCGAAGGAAGGGTTGCTTTTCATCAAATGGCGTACTGGAGAATATAAAATGTAATAGAACATGACGAACAACCCTGAAAGAAAATGAACACTGTGCGCTTAAAACAAATCAGTGGTATTTTACCGAGGTGTTGCCACGTGGTGGGTCACGCTTAAAATAGCGGGTTTCACAGCAAGATGGTTGTCATGCGATTTTCAGTGGCAAATTGAGATTATAAATCATTGCTTCTCTTTTGCACTGCCTAATTTTTACTGTATGAGGCACGATCTTTCAATTTCCGCCATAATCTCATGACACATTTCAACCACTGGCCGGCGGCGACCGCCCGCTCCTGCAAATTACTCTATTAATACTAAATAAAAGATTTCTTTCTCTCTCTCTCTGTCGCTTTAATATACTCAGGAAGAGGAAGACATTAAATTTTTACTAGAAGAAGTATTTCCGCGCGGTTCTCCTTCGTGTCCTCTTAAAGTCTATAGTTCTATGGCCAGATTTCAACGAACCAACTTACACGCTCCGCCTTCATTCCGGGAATAAGCCACTGACTGTGGTCACTGATGGCGGATGGGTAAGCTATATTTTCGCCCAACACAAAGAAAATTTATCTTTCTGATCTAAGACGAGCAGGAGAAGCACTGCCAGGCACGATTGAAGAAGCGCTCACTAGCTTCCAGCGCCATACTTCGTTCACAGGACAATATCGCAGAACTTCGAGTCTGATACGCTAGCTGAGTGCACATCTGTCACTCTCAGGTTCAGCAGCCAGAGCTTACCGGTGAGGACGCCCTTTACTACGATGGGCAGATTTGAGAGGCTTCGTAGCCATGCGATGTCTTTTAGAGTGGCTGCCGGCGAAACGTCCATGCCAGGCCAATTCACGCCATAGTTGAATCCTTCAATGGACGGATGATCACGAAACGAAGCCTGCAGGTTGGCGTAACTGCGCACACACCGGAAACCCGCAGTGCTCGCTGTGAAATAAGCGAAAAGGAGAGAGAACAATAGCGAAGCCTTTCATCATCGAACCTCATCACTAAATAAAGTTACAAACCAGGAGAGAAAAATTATGAATACCCATAGCAAACAGCAAGCGATAGTAGAGCCCCTTACACGACATGATGGAGGTTGTGAGTTCTCCACTTTCTAACCAATTGCTATTCAAGCAAAAAATGGTACCATACTAATTTCCCGCCTATCAATACCACTAAAAAAAGTAGCATTACTCTACGCTTTCAATCCTTCCTTCATATACACATCTTAACAATTCCCCACCCTTATCTGCTCAGCTGGTTGTGTAAGCCTTCATTTAAAATACAACTGATAGCATTCAGCTAAAGACTCCCTGAGTGTGACTTCTAAGAGGCAAAGTGACGAGGACGGAGCATCCTCAGAAGCCAGCGTGGAAGCCAGGCAAATATAGTCGGCCAATGAGAAGGGCGAATCTTTTGGCAACGTTGATGCTGTCCCTGCTTTAAACATGTTTTGAGCTCAGGCTGCAGCAGAGAGAATTAACCTGAGCCCCTCTGGAAGACGGTTGTGGAAGATGACCCTGTCGACACGACCAACAATGTCTCCTTGAACGGGCGAGTCCACTGTGATTACAATCGCGGCGTAACCCTGGGCAGCAGCCCTCTTGACCAGGGTCTCGGTGAGGAACCGGTCGCGGAAGATGTAGACCTGCTGCCAGAGGACGCAGTCCGGAGCGCTGACCCTTACGTCTTCCAGGGGCACGGTGCTCAGTGAGCTCAAGATCATCACTGTGCCGGCTTCCTGCGTCGCTGTGGTACACAGAAAAACGTCACAAAAAGTTCTCAAGATCAGGTGGCAAAGTACAACATGAAGTGGTGGGCGAGTTGGTCAGACATGGTTCTTATGCGGTATGCGGTACGCGGTAGATCAGTAGAAACAATGGAGCATATTTTGCTAGAATTCGGCAGTTTCCATCAAGATGTGAGGTACAGTCACTGCCTCTAAGGCCCTAGGGTTTAGAGATAACTAAGGTAATGCTACTGAATCTGCGGTGGGCGTTAGCAAAAAGCTTGTGGAAGATAGGTGGCTTAAAAGCAGGGCGGGGATGTCAGGATAGGAGTTCAGGAATTAACATTGGTTAAACGTTAAAGCCAATATGGTTTGCATTTAAAGATAAACGGCGAATTTATAGACAACACCGGTAAATTTGACGATTTATTTCAGAGGCATGTAAAGAAACAGAAATACCCAGCATGGGGGCACCTTCCACCACCCCGTTTCAAAGGGGGCGCTCTAACATTCATCAATGCATGTTGTACCACGCTGTTAAGGTGTAATGGGAGGCTTTTGACGGGTGGCTTCCGGTAAAGTTCATACTATGGGTCAGTGAAACGGACCGTAGCCCCCTAGCGGCGTCTTGCTGTCTTTTATTACGCTAGCTCTTAGTGGGACGTGCGGCCGGTCCACGTGCATCAGAATAGCTGTTTTATGCGAAGCATACTACTTTAGCTACCACTTCAGCCCTTCACCGTGGTTATGCGCCTCCAAATCACGTGATACATGACGTCACACCACGTGACACGATGATGCCATGCCACACCACGTGACACGATGACGTCACGGCAGTGGAGAAACGGGGGCCCACCTCGCGCCGTCGCTGTGGTTGTGCGCCTCCAAATCACGTGATACATGACGTCACACCACGTGACACGATGACGTCACGGCAGTGGAGAAACGGGGGCCCACCTCGCGCCGTCGCTGTGGTTGTGCGCCTCCAAATCACGTGATACATGACGTCACGCCACATGACACGATGACGTCACGGCAGTGGAGAAACGGGGGCCCACCTCGCGCCGTCGCTGTGGTTGTGCGCCTCCAAATTACGCGACACGATGATGCTTCGCATTCTCCAGGCTTAACCAAGTTAAGCCTCAGCCATTTTTTACTGTCCGCCATCAAGTGACCTCCTACGCTCTCCACGCGCTGCATTCTCTCGCAGACTGTGAAGATGTATAAGGTAAGAAGTTCTACCGAGACGATGATGGGTCACCCTTTCACGCGCCTTGAACGCACAATAGTCCTGGAGAGCAATATAGCGTCGCGCAGGAAATACTTATAAAATGGTCCAAAGAGGCCACTGGGTGAAATCTGGAAATCTCGGAATGCATAATTGCGTTGTCTAGCGGCGGCAGAGATATCAGAAGAAACCCAGTAATTAGGAAGAAATAAAGGAGGAAGATGTGGCTAGCGAAATAATTAACCGATAAAGCAAAGTGACACACGGTGCCGTTTATTTGCCGAAGGCCCTAATAGCTGCAACTGACACGTTCATGCAGCTGACTCCAGTGAGCTTTTCTTCTCATGCTTTCAACGCGCTGTTGACCGGGTGATATAAATTGGACTAATTTGAATACTATCACTATAGATAACAAGATATCCGAGGTTTACCTTGCGCAGTAGCAATCTCTCCAGCGGGGTGTGTCAGCTTTTGGCAGCACGTTGGCGATATCCCGACTGGGAAAGATATGGCGCTGCCCAGAACCGTGGTGAAAGTCTTGACCTTCTCCACGTCTACGAGGATCCGTGGTCTGAAGCAAAGCCTGCATGAACCGGAGTTACGGATGGGTGACCTGCAGGGGCGGGCCCCCCGCGTTGGTCGACTCCGCCCACCGTACGAGGGAGAATTAAAGAAAGAAAGGTGGGAGCCGGACGTTAATTCGATTTAATTAAGGAAATCGGACACAAAGGGCAATAAATCTAAGTTTCTAAGAATGCTCGGAACGTTTAGATTGAGTTCCCGTGGCAAAAAGACGAGTTCAGATTCCTCTTCAGTGCACCTTTAAGGGCTCTCAAGCGGGGCAGTTCTGTGTGGTCACTCTTAAAGCTGTGTCCTGATCGACACTTCGCGAGCCGCATCACATTTATTTATGGTATTGGTATACTTACGTCGCCAATGGAGCAACTGTCCAACTTCCGAAAGCTGTCTTCCTTAGCCGTCTTCCGACCGCATCTTGAATGCTAATCATCACTTCAGCACCTTCGCGAAGGTTACTTTCTCGATGGGGGTGAAATCTTAGAGCACTTGTATACGTCGTCTCAAAAAAGTACCTGAGCATCCAGTGTATAAAAATTCAAATTCGATATTTCACTCTAACGTTCTTCGGTATTTTGGACCCTACAAATATAATGCGATGCTCTGACCGCATTTATTATTGCCTGCGAAGTTGTAGGCAGGGCCTTCACTGTCAAGCACATCCCTGTAAATAAGCCTCAATTCTTTGATTGATTGATTGATTGATTGATTGATTGATTGATTGATTGATTGATTGATTGATTGATTGATTTATTGATTGATTGATTGATTGATTGATTGATTGATTGATTGATTGATTGATTGATTTACGCACCGAGTTCTCAGTAAGCGGGCGTTTTTTTATTTTTCCTTAATCTAAACTAGGATAGACCCGGGAACTCATTTCAAAAAGAAAAAAAATTTCGAGGCGACACTTTGGTGATCTAAAGTGCGATGAGGCGAAAGCCTTAGAACACAGTGGTTAGCATAGTGGTTAGCACGCTCGGCTATGGAACGGAAGTACGGTGTTATGATTCTCGCCGTGCACAAGATTTTAGGATTTTTTTCTGGACTTTCACTTCACGTATAACGGACGGACGGAAAGATTCATGGTCACGAGTATGAGCCATTACAGGCTTTCGCCTTAAAACGCCACAGCCACCGAACCGAGCAGTCCTGTGTCGAGAAAGCAAGGACGCACCTTCTGAAAGCCTCGGTGTTCTCCCTGAAAGTGTGCCCCTCGCCAGCCCCGATGGAAATGTAGGTCCTCGTGCTGGCTGCCATCTTGGCCTCACCGAGGCGCTGCATGTCTGCCAAAGTGACCGCCATCTTCTGCTCTGTCCTCGTGACTGGTCACTAGTTCATGCTGAAATTAGGGAAACTCTGTCAGTGCATCAAAATTTGGGTTGGATACAGTTGGCTGTGTGCCCTTAAAACCTAGATAAACAGCGCAAAATACGTAAAACAGAAGAAAATAAATGAAACATCCAGGCGCTGACTACCAAGTTATTTTGTTTTAAAGTCCAAGCACGCTTTTATAAGCAGAAGACGCTGGGAAACGTTGTCAGCGCATCAAAATTTGGGTAGGATATAGTTGGTTGTGCGCCATTAAAATCCAGATAAACAGCGCAAAATAGGGAAAACAGAAGAAAATAACTGAAACATCCAGGCACTGACTTCGAAATTATTGTGTTTTAAAGTCCAAGCACGCAGAAGACGCAAGATAAATAACAGATACAGCTAAAGCATGAAATCGTAGTCTCTGCAAAGATAGTCACTTCTTGACATAATCTGAGGAAGTACCAATCGCAGTACATGTTGATGTGCTGACGGTCCTTTCCTGTCCAATAAAACTTCCGTTTTCTGTTAAATAAGCATGTTTTTTGTCATTGAAATGCGCTATTCTATTGAAACACGCCAAATTTTTGTCGGCGTCCTTTTAATAGGCGTCGTTGTAAAATAGAGAGCATCTGCATTGCACTGTCACTGCTCTCAATGACGGTGCTCGCTGAAGCCTCCGTGCTTTGTGAGGGAGGTCACCATGGATAAAGACTGTCGAATGCTGGCTTGCTTATGAAATACAGCGTTCGACCGGCAAAAATACTACAAGAGAACAAGGATGTGCTTAGATGGTAGTGAAGCGCAGCACTGGCTCTGCTGACACCTGCACTTCTTTTTCCCTCTTCTCCATCTCCTCTCCCTCAATCCCTTCACTGCCATTGAGGCTCAAGTATACACTGTGATTAAGACAGCTACCCCACCTCACCTTTCCCAAAAGCTTGCCTCTGCTCTCTACACGCCGACAGGCAGTTAAATGGCGCAAATGATACTTTCTCAATGACATTCTTTCCCGACCGTCCGCCCGCCTGTTTGCCCGTCCGTTCGTCCGCGCGACCGTCCGTCCGTCCGTCCGTCCGTCCGTCCGTCCGTCCGTCCGTCCATCCGTCCGTCCGTCCGTCCGTCCGCCCGTCCGTCCGTCCGTCCGTCCGTCCGCCCGTCCGTCCGTCCGTCCGTCCGTCCGTGCGTCCATCCATCCATCCACCCATCCATTCATATGTGTGCGTGTGCGTAGATACTAAACGGCAGAAAATTGTGTGAAATTTCTTGCAATTCGGACGCATTCAAGTGACTCATTCAGGAGCAGGAGGAGTCTGCACGCATTCAAGTCGCATTCAACTAGAGTCAGACGCATTCTAGCCGAGCTCTTTTTACACGTAAACTTCGATGCTTTCAACATTATTTTTTTTTATTAGTGCGCAAGCACTAATCCGGACGTTCAGAGCCTAGCAAAATCGGCTAGCTTTTGTCTGTCCGAAATCAACCTGAATCGCGCAAATTCAACCTGCCATCTCAGGACAGTGGCGCACCGCTTAACCGCTGCACCAGTGCGCCATGAGTGGCATGAGGACTCCCAGGGATTTATGAATGTGAAGTAGAGATAATAAAGGATTTTTAGCGCAACGACAACACGGGCGCTTACTCCAACTGTTTAATCAAGCGTCAGCATACGAAATATATAGCCCTCCCAGTGCATGCGCACGCGTACAAGGCACCCAGATACACCATGCATCAATCTTATCACAGTAGGCGCGACAAAAATTTTTCCTCAGCTTGATACAGAAAAACAGAAGTCTCACTAACACAGCTCAGACCCGCATTTTTTATATGAAAGGCTTCCAGAATTTTACGAGCCGTCTGATGCTTGCCTCTGCCCAAAATCCTCACCTCGCAGAACCGTGGTTTGCAATTGTTGCAAGCCCTATAGTGCTCAACAAGTCGCTGGCCTTCATTATTTTCAATATCTTTTGCGCGTTCCCTAAGTCGGTCATTCACGCATCGTCCCGTCTGTCCAATATAGGATTTTCCGCAGGATAACGGAATTTCGTAGACCACGTTGGTGGCACACTTCACGAAACGCTGGCCATGCCTCTTCTGGCAGCCGATCTTTTGGCTTTCGCAAGTTATGCGATGGCTGAGGTGCGCAAGCCTGCGGGGGGCAGAGAATGCAACCGGTACTTTAAACCGGTTTGCCACTTTCTTCAAGCCGTGAGTGACTTTGTGGATGTAAGGTACCACTACAGGCCTCTCATTTCCCGCCGGTTCATTTCTGCAAGCGCCAGCCTTCATCTTCTTCAGGAGCGTTTCCGCCACAGGGAGCAGGACCGACTCAGGGAAGCCGGCTTCAACAAGCCTGTCCAATTGATTATTAAAACTAGCTTGCACCTCATGCACGCACGATTTCCGGAGCGAGAACTTGAAGCAGAGGGTTGCGATGCCCCTCTTCACAACCTTTGAGTGGGCAGAATTATAAGTCAGGAGACCCTTTCGAGCACGAGGGGAAAAAGCCCAGCAAACGTGTCCATATAAAAACTTTAGCTGTAAATCTAAAAACTGAAGCATGCCATTATTAGGTAGTTCAAAAGTAAAAGTTAGCCCTTTACCGAGTTTTCTAAAATCATCTAAAATACTATTCACCGTAGTCTCAGTCGACTGAGTCTGTTGCTTGTTTAAAACAATTAAAAAGTCGTCCACATAACGGAACACTTTAAGGACCTTGTCATTGTTAGTATGGTTAAAACTATCCTGTAAAGGGAGTAATTACTCATTGACGTCCACCCGAGCTCTGCCATACGGCCACAAAGGAAAGCTATACAGCTTTCACAAAAACTTCGTATTTAAAGAAAAATTCGTCCTGGTCCGGGGTTCGAACCCGGGACCACCGCTACACCGGAGCAGTCGCTCTACCAATTGAGCTAACCGGGACGGCAAGCTTATGGCAGGGCGAGAGCGAATTGATCAATAACTCGAAGTGGGAACAGTGTTGACCAAATATTTAGGGGAATCCCCCAAGGTGGAGTTTCTGTGAAATCTGTATAGCTTTCCTTTGTGGCCGTATGGCTGCGCTCGGGTGGACGTCAATGAGTAATTACTCCCTTATTACAAATCTTCTCCACCTTGGGGGATTCCCCTAAATATTTGGTCAACACTGTTCCCACTTCGAGTTATTGATCAATTCGCTCTCGCCCTACCATAAGCTTGCAGTCCCGGTTAGCGCAATTGGTAGAGCGACTGCTCCGGTGTAGCGGTGGTCCCGGGTTCGAACCCCGGACCAGGACGAATTTTTCTTTAACTACGAAGTTTCTGCGAAAGCTGTATAGCTTTCCTTTGTGGCCGTATGGCTGCGCTCGGGTGGACGTCAATGAGTTATTACTCCCTTATTACAAATCTTCTCCACCTTGGGGGATTCCCCTAAATATTTGGTCAACACTGTTCCCACTTCGAGTTATTGATCAATTCGCTCTCGCCCTACCATAAGCTTGCAGTCCCGGTTAGCGCAATTGGTAGAGCGACTGCTCCGGTGTAGCGGTGGTCCCGGGTTCGAACCCCGGACCAGGACGAATTTTTCTTTAACTACGAAGTTTCTGCGAAAGCTGTATAGCTTTCCTTTGTGGCCGTATGGCTGCGCTCGGGTGGACGTCAATGAGTTATTACTCCCTTATTACAAATCTTCTCCACCTTGGGGGATTCCCCTAAATATTTGGTCAACACTGTTCCCACTTCGAGTTATTGATCAATTCGCTCTCGCCCTACCATAAGCTTGCAGTCCCGGTTAGCGCAATTGGTAGAGCGACTGCTCCGGTGTAGCGGTGGTCCCGGGTTCGAACCCCGGACCAGGACGAATTTTTCTTTAACTACGAAGTTTCTGCGAAAGCTGTATAGCTTTCCTTTGTGGCCGTATGGCTGCGCTCGGGTGGACGTCAATGAGTTATTACTCCCTTATTACAAATCTTCTCCACCTTGGGGGATTCCCCTAAATATTTGGTCGATCCTGTAAAGAGCGATCGATAAATGATAAAAAGAGGTTGCAAAGTATAGGGGCAATGCAAGAGCCAATGCAGATGCCTTTCTTTTGCAACTAAGGTTGCTCGTCAAAAGAGATAAAAGTGCTACTAAGATAAAATTTTAAAAGGGCTAAAAAATTATCTACCGTGATACCAGCAGCATTTTGGAAAGAGACAGCGCCGCTTTCATCAATACATGCTTTAACAGAAGCAAAGAGTTCAGGATGCGGCACTGAATAAAACAGGTCTTCCACATCAACAGAGAAGGCAAAATTTAAGTCATTGCTATGCTCAAAAACTGGGCTGCATCCCCTGAACTTTTTGTCAGGAAGGGATCAGTAATGACAAGGCCATTCAAACTTCGCTGAAGGAACCTACTGACGCAATGTTGCCAGGTCCCACCTTCGCTCACAATTGTACGCAAAGAGGCTTCGGGCTTATGTGTCTTAACGCTGAAAAATACATTTAAGGCCCCGCTTCCGCTATTAGAAATATGTTTAGCAAGTCTTTGCAGATCCAGACGTTTACACAGTTCTATTGCTTTACTTTTGATCCTTGTTTGTCCTTTTTTTACAGCTACAAAGTTTTAGTTTATGACCTGTGCTGCCTTATCTTTGTACATGGCTTTTAGCAAAACTACAAAGCCACCAACCTTATCAGCCTGCAAGAGACAAAGCTGATTATCCCTGACGAACTTGACAACACCACGCAAAGGGTCTCTAGAGCAGTTCGGTTCCGTTCGTGTAACATTCTTAGCAAGACAATCCATTCCGTCCAGGAGGCAGCGTCCTCGGTCCTCTTTCTTTCTTTCGGTCCTCGGTCTTTCTTGTGTTGTGTCGTTGCGCTATAAATCCCTTATTATGTCTGAAAACCAACTAGCTCAGCAGTTAACCGTCGTCAAGCATAGAGAATCGCCAATTCTGCATATATGGATACGCCGTGACTTCGCACTGTGTACGAATGTTGTAAACATTCTCCCTCATTTTTTTTTTTTGCATCCGCACGTCTGAGGCTGGGCTGCACCACCGTTCACCTCAGTACGATGATCACATTCCTCTTCGATCTTGACTTTACAAGACAGAATCGAGGGGCGGAGAGAACATCTTCCTATTGTTAAGTCCCATTCTGTAAGCAGTAAACACGTATTGTTGCGAAAGCCACACTACGCGAGTCGCCGAGCCACTTCGCGGAGCTGAGGAAAGGCCATACTGCGCATGCGCGAGGAGCGGTGACGTCACACGGCGCACAGCTGGCGCGCCGCCGCCGTCGCTGCGCGGGTGACTGAGAGGTGCCGGGGCCGCCGCCGCTGCCGCTAGCTCTCCATCGCCTCTCTGTCTCTTCTCGTAACTTTCGAAATACTCCAGGTTTAACCAGAGCTAAACCAATGCTAACTTTCTTGCTTCCCAAAAAACATCAATATACCCACAAAAGCCTGCACAATCTTTACTGATGAAAAATAATGGAGTGTGTTGTCCTCGGTGTCGCCTTAGAGGCTGTTTAGTTCAACGGCAGTTTCATTGAGCAGCAATTGCTGTATTACGGCAGAGCGAACTCTTTGAGTCTCTGAGCTCTCAACAGCAATACAGTTCAACTGATATTGGTGGTTCAAGTACAACGCGTCTACTGACAAGACAGCATCCGACGTAACTGGCGAGGTTTCCCTCTGCCTATAAGCGTTCTTAAATTTATTCTCTATACTTACTATCAACGCCACAAAGACCAAGACAGGAGTGAAAAAGAAAGCGCGTAGAAAATTCTCATGAGCGCTGATCAAAAGCAAAATCTTACACATTAGGCTATTAACGTATACTGCTGTTTTAAATACGCAAAAAAAAAATATGCAGAAAACTGCTGCCTGAGCTGGAAGGATATGATAGTCGGATGCTGCAAAAGGGGGAAAAAGGATAGATAAATAGATACAGGGAGAGGGGAAAGGCAGGAATGTTAACCAGAAAGGTATCGGGTTGGCTACCCTGCACAGGGGAATGGAATGAGGGGATTAAAGAGAGAAGAGAGAAGGAACGGTGAATACGACAAACGTTTGAGAATCTTTCAACTTCAACGTATTTTTTAAGTTTTCTGCGGTTTGTGACCGTCATCGCTTCATTAAAGGGAAGCTGAAACGGTTTTTTGAGATTTCGAGGTTATTCAAGAAGTCGAATCTATCAAGCTTCTAGATAAACCATGCAAAGTATTTTTTAGCACTAGGATTTAAAATGGTGACATAATCGTCAATTAAAACCGCGACGATGTTCAGGCTTCTCCTTACTACGCTGAAAGAGTGCGAGGAAACTCGGCAGTGACGTCATTATCGCCGAAACTTCAGATGTCCGCTGCTTACACCTGCATGCTGCTGTGCGTCGTCACATGGCGCCAAACAACGCATTGTGAGCTTCACCTTCCATGGCGTCGGTTTTCTTCCATGAAATAACCCTTTCTTCGCTAGAAACGTAGTGCCGTCATACGTGACGTCATCATCGGGGCCTCTGCCCGTCGCTGTGCACTTCAGAGAAGCCTGAACGCCGATGACGACTTTATTCGGCTATTACGCCATCATTTCAAATGCTAGAGCAAAACAGTTTCGCAGGCTTTACCAGCACATTTCGCACATTCGGCAAACTTAAACTCATGGAATTCTAAAACCGCTTCAGTTGCCCTTAAATGCATACTATTCTTTTTTGACCACAACTTAACTCTTCAACGTTAAGGGTAGCGTTAAGAGACAGCAAACGGGCAGAGTGGGTGAGGTAACAAACGCGGGTCAATGACGTTCTAGTCGAAATCAGGAGGAAGAAATGGGCTTGGGCAAGGCGTGTAATGCGAAGGCAATATAACCGCTGGGCCTTAAGTGTAACCGAGTGGATTCCAAGAGAAGGCAAGCGTAGCAGGGGACGGCGGAAAGTCAGGTGGGCGGGTGAGATTAAGAAGTTTGCGGGAATACGGTGGCCGCAGCTGGCAAAGGACAGGGTTAATTGGAGAGACATGTGAGAGGTCTTTGCCCTGCAGTGGGCGCAGTCAGGCTGATGATAAGAATGATGATGATGAAACAATTCAAGGCGTCCTATAATGAGTTCCCATTTTTTTTTTGTCTCTGATAAAGCAGAGGCAATTCTGCTTTGGTGTAAAGGGCTGCCATTGAAGCCAACTGCCAGTAGCGAGCGAAAATGAAGCGTAACGCCGTTTCTGGGCCTGATCAAGTTTATGGAGTAATACTCCATAACCATGAAGCCTGCTCAGAGAAAGTGCATTAAACGGTAGCTATTATTGATTTTAGGCAGTGAGAAGCGCTGATCTGTCTTCTCCATGACATGTGCAGAAAAGCTAAGCTTTCTTTCAACGCACGCAGAAGTCAATGCACAAACCTATCAAGAATTTGATGGCCGCTTGATGCAGGAAATAGAACAGATCACGAGTGTGTGATCAATTTCTCAGGATTCACCTTAAACACGTATTAATATTACCAGAAATTTAATGTTTTGTTTGAAAAGGATGCAGTGATCCAAGGCATATAAACTAACAAACATGCGAAGCAGTAAAGGAAAGCAGCACATGCTGAAGCCCAGATTGCGTCTACTGAATGGCCTTGATCTATGCATTTAAGCAATAAAGTGCTCAACTGACGCATACGCAAAGCACAGCTTGAACACAAACTGCAGTTCAGTAAATAATGCCAAAAATGTTTAAAATTAAAACTGACAAAATCCCATCGTATTTGTACTCAATAATTGGCAGGACGTTTTTATATCACACAATCAAAAGAGATAACCGAATTCCGCGAATAGCGCTGCGTGACTGCAGTCGACTTGCTGTTACACGACGGTCATAAAACAACTTCAGCTCATTTCAGCTGTACGTCGGTCACAAAGCAGATATGTCGTTCAGCTGAACAACTGTTGAGACTTCCCGCGCAACAAGCGTATAAAACCATTTATAAACCCCCCGTAAACGCTGCTGATGATAGCGCCTGGCAGTCGGACGCAGGTAAGGCTAAACTCTGCATAAAGACCTTGATATTGACGGCAATTTACACCGGTTACTGGGGTAAGAGTAGCAAGCCGAGGTACTTGGTAGTAGGTTGACATTCTTGAGACTGAACAAAGTTAAGATAACGAGTACAAAGAAAAAGGATGGACACGTGCAAGGTGCTGCATATTGTTGTTGTTTGCCTCATGAAATGGCGCATACCCACAAGGGGGATTGGCCATAACCAGGCGGAGACTACTCTGCATGCTGTTGTTGTTGTCCTGAAGAAGATAATGGCGCGTACCCACTGCGGGGGATTGGCCAAGACACAGGCAGCGACTGACAGGTGCTCAAAACGTTGAAAAATGAAGTAAATGAAATACAAATTTAAAAATGTAATAAGAAAACAACAACTTCGATGGAGGCGAAATTCTAGATGCCCGTGTACTGTGCGATGTCAGGGCACGTTAAAGAACCCCAGGTGATGGAAATTTCCGGAGCCCTTCACTACGGCGTCCCTCATAGCCTGAGTCGCTTTGGGACGTTAAGCCCCCATAAACCAAACTAAACCAAACAACAAGAATAATACGAATGTGTGAATCTGTTTCTTGGTTCTCGTCATCTTTGCGCTGTACACTCTCAAGGGAGCAAGACGTCGCTGGGGCGGCAGCGGTTCTACTAGGCCAAAAGGAAGCAAGTAGGAAGGTAGGCAACTTAACCTACAAGAAAACTGTGCAGACTGACTCGATCAGTCTCGACGTTCACCGGGAGGGCAGCTTGAGATTAAGAAAGATTTCTACTTACGCTGCTAGGTCCCTGAGAATTCTCTGAGCTGTCTTCCTCGCGGCTTGGTGCCTCGTATATCCGGTGAGAGGGACAGAGGGTCCACTTCCTCCTGCAACGTTTTCCGCGAAAACAAGCCATGAGCGAAGGTCATTTACCGGGAGGTGTCAACACCGCGACCGCACGACATTTTATTGCGCCACGGTCAGCATGCCACTACTGCAGGAGTGTGCAGTGGGCTTGTCGCTCGGACTTTGGGGCGACTCAGCAGCGGATGACGGTGTTAGAGAGCCACGGAGATAGAAGAAAAGTCTGAAACAAGAAAGACGCAGTTCCTCTGTCGATCGTGCATGCCGTCTTGACCTAGTCGTCAGAGAAAGAGGCGGAGGGTGAAATGCAAGATAAAAAACAGTGGATTGAGGAGAGCCATTTGTTCCTTGTGATATACCGACGATCAGAATGAGCCTACAATTTTTAAAGAGGCAAGGTTTCTTAAGGGAACCAATCCTTAGACTACGAGGTGCCTGTGATTTTTAATCTATTTCCAGAACTTGTTAATATTGAAATGGATACAGAGTCGCCATGTACTTATAGAGCACGGGTAAAAAGTATTCCGGATGAACCAAACTGGTCTGTCTCTTTATTGTTAGCTAGTTCATGCTACCATGTTTCTTTTATGTTATGGTTATATATCTGTGCTACTGTTGCTCCTTATTGCCTTTTGATATCATAATAACTTAAGTGATCAAGTGGTGTAATCTTGAGAGAGAAGTTCTGTTGTATTCTGTGGTACTTATGATTTGAGTTTATATAATTCCCTGGCCACATTATTTCCCATATTTGTTTTCTGCTCGCTATGAAAGGTACAATGTAAACTATGTACTCATTTCTTCAACGGCTTTTGTAAGACATTGAGAGTGCAGTGACAATCGCCAGGAGGCGAAATCCCGTCAAGCGTATTTGAAGCGCTCTTTGCCTCGTCTGCCATGGTAGAATGTTCCTCTTGTAATCGTTCTTGGTAAAAACATACACTCGCCAAAAAATGGTTTATAAAAAACTTGATGTTTCGGGACCCGTACGGGTCCCTTGTTCACAATGAAAGATGGACGGAATGGGCCGCTTCTTATATGCGCACTTGACAACGCAGTGAGTGGGCGTAGTTATCCGGGAGATTACCCTTCGTCCTGTTAATGACATGATACGTGGTCTGTATATAAAAAGATTCTAAAAGCAGTCGTGACGATGTGGGTTTCATGATATCTAATATTGTGGCGTTCTCCCAGTCAATGGTGTGGTTCTTTTCTTGAGCATGCTCTGCCAGCGGGCTCTGCCAGGTGCGACATTTGTTGACGTCGTTCTTGTGTTCTCTTAATCTTCTTCTGAAATCGCCTGATTCGCCAATGTATGATGCATCGCAGTTTTTGCAGGGGATTTTGTACACCACTCCGGGGAAACGTGGGCGCTCCAGACGGTCTTTGACGTGACAGAGCTGTTGTTTCAGCTTGCTGGATGGCACGTACACTATGCGCACGTCGTATTTTGCTAATATCCGTGCCAGAGCCTCACTTGTCCCCCGGGCGTAAGGAATGCTCGCGCGCTTCTGTTGTCCGATGAGTCGGGGTTCGGCAGGTTGCAGAGAGCGGCGTTGTTCGTTGTGCAGCAGTTGTCGAGGATAGCCATTCCTCTCGAGGTCGACGCGGACTTTTTTTACCACTATGCCTCTCCCTCGCCAGACAGGATTCTGTCGAAGCCTTGATTACGTAATCGTTCTTGTTCATGATGTACACCTGTGTTCTACCAAAATAATACAAATAAATCTAAGGAAAAGGATAGGGCGGATGCAGATACTTCTTCGCCGCCTGTGCGTGGGCGTTAGTTACGCCACATTAAAACCAGCATAATGCTAAAAATACCAATTATCAATAGATTACAATGATTTTATAACGTCTGCCGCATTCCTCAAATTTAAAATTTATTTGCGCGCATCCTGAATACTGCGCTGTGATTTGTATCTCGCTCTCTTGCAAGTAATTATAAGTTCTGCCTTGTGCTGGCATTAGCGTTCCATATATTCTTTACGCATGTAAACAGAGCGTTCATTTTATCGAATACAAACACAGTTGATTTAGGTTTATTCAAGGTCGAACGTTCGAATGACATGGCAGTATGTTCAAGGCTTAATGCCTTGTTTTCTTCTTCCAACTCCAGAAAAGTTAGCAAGCACATTATTTTTTTTTCTGCTCTGTTGCTTTGTTCTCTTGAGTACGCGTAATAGCGAAAGTCGCATCCACGCAGACTACGCATCACGGCAGTCTTCTTTCAAGTTTTTTTTTTTTCAATTTACATCAGACCTTTATAATTTTAAAATGCATATTTGGTAAGGCATGCAATATAGAAGCTACCTGTAAGTAAGAATTAAATTCAGGGAGAGAGCAAATTATTGGTCTAGGGGTACAATATGCTTGGCCTTGCTACTGGTGGTAGAACCAAGATGAATGATAAACAAAATAAAACACTCTAGAACATAAGAGCCCTGTTGTTTCCACCTTTCTCTAGTTCCTACACCGTCTTTATTCAGTATAGGTCCGTGCAAACTCAAACTTGGAGGCAAATAGTGGCACCACGCGGTTAGAGCAGCTCAATAACAATGACTGCGAAAAACACGGAAGACATGAACTAACCTGTACGTACAGAAGGTGATGTCCTGTCGCTGTTAGAAAAGAAAATGTCTACCGAGCTCGGAGGTTCGTTTCACTCAGCTCTGGAGTCATTTATAAAGCTGGCGAAAATACCTGCGCGGCGACGGAGGCTGTCGGGCTTGATGTAGAGCGTCCGGCCAGATCAGCAAGTATTTGATACTGCTCCAAAGCTTCATCAAGGGGCGAATGGTAGCATGATAGCAGTGCTGTAAAAAGGCAAGATAAGATGTGTGGTAATCGTCGCGATGTCATGACCGCTGTTTCCGCTGTCGCTAAATAAAAGAATGTCGAGTTTCGGGGAACTGCGCTTCCTGAGCGTCTCAGCGCAGTTTTTTGTTAGCTTGTTGTTAGGCTTCACGCCTTAGTCAGCTGGCGTCTGGAGTGGTCTCTCCCTGCCGCCTGATTCGTGTTAGGTCTCGATGACACCTTCTATCGCTTCGCATTACTGATTACTGATGTATCATGCGGTGTGGTGTACATCGGCCAAACCGGACTTGCATCAATACGCGCCTCATTGAACATCGTAGAGATATAAAGAATGGCACAGGCATTCATCTCGCATGTCATGTGCGAAAACACCGGGAAACTGATAAAACTGTTGAAGCCCTCCTGGACCAAACATCAGTAATCTTTACTAAGCGGGATAAAGAGACTCGGGAGATTGCTGAAGCATACCACATTGCCAGGACAGATCATTGTATCAGTGAGCCACCCCTTGAGCTGACGGAGAAAGGAATTTTTTTTCTAAAATGTCACAGCTAATCTTTGATATGTTTTTGTTCCTTAGTTTCTTTGTCTTGTTTTTTCTTACCCCGTATTTATTCCGAGCGATTTGAATAAACGCATCTGTTGTTAATAAGCGCTTGTCGTGTGTTCCGTCAAGTGTCTCGTTTTTTTCTGAGCTGTCCTTCAATCAAGATGAACCATAGGTGTGTACCGCTAAGATACAGCTGTTGTATACTTTTCTCTCGAGAGATATTGGTAAACTGCCATTCATGATCTGAGAGAACCTGCCATATGCGTTCCACCTCATTCTTATTCTTCTAGTTATTTCCCTCTCATGATCTGGATCAGCGGTAACTATCTGCCCTAAGTGGTTCTTACGGGCAATTTCTTTTTCTGGAAGAACTGAGAGGTCACTTTAGTCCGTCCTCTTTTCAGAGGGTGATCATTCAAAAGCAAGCAAGGATCTATATAATGTATGTTTTGTTCGGCCATGGTGCTACCACTCGCCATGGAGCCCAACTAGAGCACGGTTCCTGCCCACGCCAGCTGTATACCACGGCTAATCGAACTATGGGGCAAATCAGTGTGGAAGTCACTCCACACAAGGTTAATTCTAACCACCCATGAGCCCTAACCCTAACCATCCGGAGGTGCCGTCTACAGGGAGCGGGGGTCAAAATGGCATGTTGCCTAAGCCGGGGGGCCTTAAAGGTCCAAACACTCGGCGTCAGCTCAACCACCAGGATCCCCTTTCCGCTGACGCAGCCAACGTCACGCACGGCTAGACGTTGGTGGGCCGAGCCCCCAGGTGTTCGGGAAACCGTGGTGTCGCAACTCACCATCACCCGCATGTTGCAAGTGCCCATATGGGCATAAAGGCCTTCTGTAACCCGTTTCTGGACAGAGATTTTCGGCGACGCCAAGAAGACAAATTTTAGATCGTCTTTTGACCCGAAGATTACACGAGGAGATTAGCTATCATCATTTACCACATTAAATCAGTTGCCGTTAGCACAACGTCACGTTATGAATATCAAGTAGTGCACATTACGCCGTCGCTATCATGGAAATACAAAGTGAACAAGAGAGGGGGAAGCGTCAGGGAGCTTGCCAATGTTTCGCAAGAGCTCCTTGAGGCTTCCCCATTCTCTTGTTCACTTTGTGTTTGCAAGAAACCTTTCAACCTCACCTGTCTCTATCATGGTTGTCAACACACATCCAAACCATCTTCGCCAAGCCGTCACACACACTTGGTTTCCTCCGACGCCGTCTAAAATGCGCATCATCTGAAGTTAAACAGTTGACATACAAAACGTTCGTCCGTCCAAAGCTTGAATACGCTTCATCTCTCCGGCATCCTTCGCAAGCATATATGACCTCAGATCACGAAGCAATTCAGTACCAAGCGACCCCTTTTATCGCATCCAAATACTCGAGGAATACGGGTGCCACTTCACAAAAACGAGCCCTCGGCCTTCTAACAGTCACAACCCGCGGCTCACCTTCGTGTCTAAGTGTTTTTTATTCTTTTTTTAATCCACCTTCAGGAATGTCATCGCTCCTATGCCACAGTCATCCCATCGCAGCTCCGCCATGAGCAGCTCGTTTTTCTCCGGCGCCATGACACATCAGAAAAATTCAGGGGTTAATCGACCCTTCCCCACCACCGTCCTGACACTTAACATTGTTAACAATCGAGTAATTTTTCCTTATCACAGACACGCTACGATGCTACGAAGTCACACTATGCGCGAACTATACAAGGTGTTTCATCTAGGACTTCACACAATTTTTAAAGAAAGTTTTTTTTTTATTTAGAAGAGCTCTTTTAATGACATCGTTGTGAGCAAAGTGTTGTCGATAGAAATGTCACGCTTTTCAATTGGTCGAAGTGGTCGTGACTTCACAGTGCGCGAATATCAAACGGGGCCAATTGTACTTTGGCTAGCAACCATGCAACGAATTAAAGGGATGTTATAGTGATGCTAGCAGGAAATTGGTCGAGTTCGGGAATCGAACCCTGGTCTCCGGAGTGCGAGACGAGCACGCTAACCACTCCGCCGTGCCAGCTAGATGGTTGGGAATGAACAAAGGCGCGTCTAGTGAATACGGTGTCTTCGTTCACTCCCATCTTCCTCCCTTCCCTGACGGAAAAATTTGAAAAAAAAACGAAAAAAAAAATTGAAAAATGAAAAGAAATAAAAATAAGAGAAGTGAAGAAACATAAAAAGCGGAACGTTAAAAAATTAAAGAAAAAATAAACATACAAACAAAAAATAACAAAAAGACAAATCAATGCAAACCAGTGCTCACGGCCATATATATGGCCATATAGTACATATCTATAGACCTATAGATATATAGGTGGATAGAATGCTGCAACGCTAAACGCACACCGTAAAATGCTTCTCTCTGTTATATCGCCCGCTTCATCGCGCTGGAATTTGACGCAGAGATAGCATTTGACAGTTTATCTTTTTCAGTACCACTGCAGCCGTCTGGATGCTGGAGTCTGGATGATGTACTCTCCTGATTCCGCCAGAATTAATTAAAAATCCACGTCGCTTACAGCATGGCGAACCCCCATTATAAGCATCTTTCGCATAGTGCTCGTTTAGCGTTCCAAAAGTCTGTATAGAAACGTTATGTAGACGTGCTGTCAGACTGTCTTATCGGGGTCTAAAATAATATCTCTTGTGCACGTCTTTCTGTAGATTTATTTAAGATCATTTTAGATATTTGTGTCCGGGAGACGTACTGTGCTGAACGGACGGCCTAGCAGCAGTTTCGGGGAGAGCCCAAGACGATGTTACTGGGACTTCAGGTTGTCATACAATGTGTAGCACAAAAAAGGGGATAGCATATGTCGAAGACAACAAAATATTCCTTCCCTAAGTTGTCATGAATGCGTGTACATCTTGGTGACATAAGTGAATTGAGCGTTTTTCTGATATCTTTTAATGGCAACGCGAAGCTCTAATTTCCTGCGTAGATTGCGCTGTAACTGCATATGCGGCCATGTAGCCCAAGCCTTGAAACGTCTTTTGAGAAAGCCCTCGGGCTGCTTCTGAAGCACGATGTCTTAAACTTGCTTAAGCCGACTTGTAAGCGCCTTGCGTAGCTGAAGACAATCCTTTTAAATACAGCTTCCAGAAGGCTTGGGTAAGATGTTTTCTAAACATATATTAAAGAGCGTATTGAAGATGTCTTTTGTATCCTAAGATATCTATGACTGTTATAGCTGAACGACGCGAGAACTGTGCTCAATGGTTAATTCGTGGACCAATCCAGGCTGTTTTGAAAAGGGCATTTTTTAATTTATTTATTTGATGCTGTCAATCCCGTCAGAGATTGTAACAGGGAGGGCATTACAAAATTCAGAGACACAAAATATAACAATGATAATTAATCAAAGCGCATATCAGGATATTACACAACATTGTACATCAGGAAATACGAATAGGAGTTAAACTAGAATGAGTAGCGTGTGACAAGAATTTGACGGACAAATAATTATACCAGAAGAGAAACACAAAAGAGAGGAACAAATTCCCAATGATATAAAAGAGCATAATAATTACTGAGGCGTAAGTAGGTCATTTTCAACAAGAGTGACAAAAGCATTTAATGTTTCACTATAACAACGGATGTGTTCAAGGTGTTTCAATCGCGTATAGCACGAGGAAAATACGAATATTTTAAAGAGTCAGCGCGGAATGAAAACTTGTTCAGTGTGTGTAAGTGGTTATTACGTGTTTGTCGCGTTTGTGATTGCAATACGTATTTTGAAGTTTCAACATTTAATTGATTGTGTATAAGTTGGTACATGCTTTTAAGGCGCGCTAGTTTTGCTCGGTTTTGAAGGGTTACTAGTCCAGTGTGCTTGAGTAGTTCTGTTGGCGAGTCTTTGAACCTGTGTTTGTTAAATATACTCCTGACCACCTTCTTCTGCACTCCTTGTAATTGTTTAATCAGCTTGTTAGTGAAAGGAAACCAAACAGTGTTAGCATATTCGAGAACTGGCCTGACAAATGTTTTATACGCAGATAGCTTTGTTTCAGATGGTGCTAGTTTGAGGCGTTTGTTAATAAAAAAAATAACTGTTTCAAGGCGGGTTTATGTGGCATTGTTAACATGAGAATTCCATTTGAAGTCAGAGGTCAGTGTTATGCTTAAATATTTGTATTCGCAGACCGATGCAAGAAGCATGTTGTTTAATGTCTACTGAAAAATTGATCGATGTTTCTTCCTGGTTACAGATGAAGCAACTGATTTTTTTAACATCAATAGTCATCTGTCATACTTCGCACCACTTGGTCACTGCGGTTAATGCGTTTTTTAAAGCTATATGATAATTGACAATGTTAATTTCCTGGCGAAGTACACAGACATCTGCAAAAAGATGAATAATGTGAGAATTACTCACAGCTCAGTCGTTTATAAAAATTAAAGATAACATTGGCGCTAAAACACTTCCTTGTGGCACACCGGATGTTACACTGGCTGTTGCGGATTTCTCGTTAATTTTGACGAACTGACTACGGTCAGTGAGATAATCAACAATCCAGTCTATCGTACATTGGGGCCGGTTCCTAAGATTGCTTGAAGTTTCATAAAAAATTCATGGGGACTTTGTCTAAAGTGCGTAGAGGCGAAAGCGTTTTCCACACCACTTTGACTGCCTCTGTGGCACTGGTGACGTAACCACTGGATGACGTCGCACATAATTAATGACTAATTACGAAGTAATTACAAAATACTAATTAATTGCTAATTACTGATTCATGACTAAATACTAATTAACTGTCAATTAATGACGCTTGAACTTCGCCTTTAGGAGTGGAACGCGACAGCGTGTTGGAGCGCTGCCAGGAAGTCCACGGAACACCACCACCCGTTCGGCGCGATGCCTTGCCCTTTGAACGCAACGATTTTTGAGGAAAGGAAATGGCGTAGTAATTCTCTGTCATCTTGGTGGACACCTGAACCGCACCGTACAGGAAGGGAGGAAGTGGGAGTGAAAGAAGATAGAGGGCCCGTAATGGAGAAAATGAAAATTACATTTGAGGAAAGGAAATTACGCAGTAACTGTCTCACATATCTCGGTGGACGCCCGTCGAAAGCGTGACACCTCTGCTGACAAGCTTCCGCTGACAGCCTTCTATCGACAGCGATAAGGCATTAAAGGTTTTCGCCTTAAGTTTAGTGTGTGATATGTAGTCGAAAGCTTTCGAAAAATCTAAGAAAACGAGGTCAATTTGTTTCTGCTGATCAATAGCGAAGGATATGTGATGTGTTAGTTCAATTAATCAATTAGTTGCGTGACTGTAGAGAGACCTTTACGAAAGCCGTGCTGAAAAGGTGTTATTTTTTGGTTGTCTTGTAAATAGGCTGTTATGTGTTTTAAGATAATGTGCTCGAGTAGCTTGCATACTGTGCTCGTCAGTTAAATACTGCATTAACACTTCTTCTTGGGCGAGTTGGTGCATACTTGAATTGAAGAAAATAGCGCCAGAGCATGCAGACCACGAAAAGACAAGGACGAGACACAAAGCGCTAACTCACAACTAATTTTATTGAAACCAGGCAGCGCCTTTATATGGCGAAGTTTCACTGAAAAAGAGGGAGGAGGGCAGGAAAGGTAAAGATAACAAAGCGACCATCACAGCGAGCACACATGAGGAAGCGGTAACTAAAACAAAAACAAAAAAGTTAACAAATAAATAAGTTAAATAAATAAGTTAACAAATAACAAATAAGTTAAATAATCTTTGTTAACTTTTTTGTTTTTGTTTTAGTTACCGCTTCCTCATGTGTGCTCGCTGTGATGGTCGCTTTGTTATCTTTACCTTTCCTGCCCTCCTCCCTCTTTTTCAGTGAAACTTCGCCATATAAAGGCGCTGCCTGGTTTCAATAAAATTAGTTGTGAGTTAGCGCTTTGTGTCTCGTCCTTGTCTTTTCGTGGTCTGCATGCTCTGGCGCTATTTTCTTCAATTCAAATTCGTCAGTTAAATTGGTCAAATGGATCTGATTTGCTTCCTGTTTTGTGTATTGGTGTTATATTTTAGCTCTTTTCCATTCTTTAGGTAGGGTGTGGGATGACAAGGACTTGTTAAAGAGTATTACTAAGAATTTTGCTACCCATTCGGCATACTTACGCTGGAATATATGTTGGAGATGTTGTCTGGCCCTTATCCTTCCTTTGTGTCAACGTTTAGTAAAAGGTTGAAGACTCCTGATTCAGTTACAGTAAGGGGTCCTAGATAATTCCCTGTGCAAGAGCTAGTACGAGGCGTATTTCTGTTGTCTGTGGTGAAAATGGAACAAAAAATTACCGACGATTACGTTACTTCCTAATGCGAAATTTGAGCGCAGCAAATAAGCTGTTTCACCTTTTCGATAGTGAGTCAACCCCAGCTGCGGAGTTGGTTTCAGGGACAACGCCGCCGATGCCGACACAAACAATATGATACTCTCGCTTCCGCAGCGCTAAGAACCAGGTCTAGCCGTGGGAAGGTGGTCACGTATTCGTCGACGTGCCGGGGCCTACGTGAAATAACCGGCGCGTCGGCAACTGAAGAGCACCCTATCCGCCACACAAGAACAGGGGGGGGGGGGGGGGGGGGACCCTTTCCTCCTCTTTCTGCATGGCGGCGACGGTGTTCTATGCAGTCACGTTATCTTGACTCTCTAGCGGCGTCAGCGGCATCCAGCGGTATCAGTCGGTCGTTATCAGTCGGTCGCTGCTAGCGCTGGGGGGATGAAAGGGGGGCGGAGCTGGTTACGAGGCCGACGCCGACGACGACGCGAAACCCAGGAACGGACGCCAAAGAGCTGCGCTCTAAAATTAGGAGTCACTTTGGCGACTAAAGTGGTGCAAGGCGAAAGCCTTAGTACAGCATTCTGTCACGAATGTGGTTGTGAATGATGAATCAAGTGCTGCCAGCGAATGACGCGTCCATTGGCTGTCTGCGTGTGTTACTGATGTGTGGTTAACATGTTAAGCTTCGCCTGTAAGAGTGGAACGCGACAGCGTCTTGCAACGCTGCCAGGGAGTCCACAGAACGCCATCGCCTGTTCGGCTGTACGCCTTGCTGGACGGTAAATTTATTTTTTGAGGAAAGGAAATGTATCTCTCTCGCATATCTGGGTGGACACCTGCACCTCGCCGTAAGGGAAAGGGGGAAGATGGGAGTGAACGAAGACGCCGTATTAGCTAGACGCGCCTTTGTTCATTCAAAACCATTCAGCTGGCATTACGGAGTGGCTAGCGTGCTCGTATCGCACTCCGGAGACCCTGGTTCGATTCCCCAACTCGACCAATTTCGTTCTCGGTTTTATTGATTTATGCGGTCTAACTAGAAAGGTTAATTAGGCTATTTCATATTTATATTATTGTATTTCTATCCATCGTGTTCTGTCATTAACCTATCAATTGTTGGAACTGTCTAGGATGTTCGACACAACGTATATGAAACGAGCAACGTCTTACTGAGTGGGGAAGTGCGTGGTGGTGGAGGGAACGCGCCTTCGTACTTATGTTTTTTCAGCAGCGTCTCCTTCCGCGGACGCTGTTATCGCTGCGGCGCGCGTCTTTCTTTTCTTTTCTTCTGACCTCTTCATTCTCCTCTATATTAATTAGGCTAATTGATTAATTAAGCAATTAACTAAACTCAGTCCAACTTAGTTGCAGCATCACTATACGATCCCTTTGATTGGTTGCATGGTTACTAGCCAAAGTACAATTGGCCCCATTTGAAATTCGCGCACTGTGACGTCACGAGCATTTCGACCAATTGAAAAGCGTGACATTGGGGGCGGAGCTGGTTACGAGGCCGACGCCGACGCGAAACCCAGGAACGGACGCCAAAGAGCTGCGCTCTAAAATAGTTATTCAGTGTGGCTGTAATAAATATTTCGGTTTTCCTCTGGACTCGCTTGGTTTTCATTTGGTGATTTAGCGTTCAGGTGACGGCATAACTTTCCGGGAGCATCTTTTAAGAAACGAGTAAGCGTAATTGTAAAGTAAAATTATTTTAGCTGTTTTTATTTTCGATTTTAAATCATTGATAGCCAAGGTTAATTTTGCGATTCTTCTCTGTGATGGATGGCGTTCCTGCGTTTTTATTTTCAGTCGTCGAACCTTTCGCTTCGCATGTATTACGGTTCGAGTTAACCATGGATTATGATTACGTATTTTCTTAGTCTTCGTATGGCACATAATTAGAAACGTAAAATGACGCAACATTTCTGAATCTCTGCCATAATGTTTGTATGTCAGTATTTACGTGATCTGAGAGTTTTTCGAATGATGATAGTTCTTGTGATAAGGTATCGTGGTGGAGCAGCGCAAAGGACGGGACACAAGACACATGGAAGGACGTACACAGGCGCTGACTATCAACTGAATTTTTATTTCGAAATACAGAGAATATATAGCAATCATAAGGGGGTGGAACATAGATAAAAGGGCTGCTCGGTCACCGGTGTCAAATATGGTAAGGTATCAAATATGGCAGTGTGAGCTCGACTGTGGTAAGGATACGCTAATTCTTTTTTTCAAAAGCTTCAGCACCGAGAACTGCCAAATGTTGTCCCAGGTGCTGGCATTCTTCACAGTGGGTGACCAAGCACCGGGCTGCTGCTGGGCTTCCCTTGCAGTCCCTGCTGGATAAGCGGCAAACGTCCACCCTGTGACCCATGCTGCGCAAGGAGGACTGTGACTCGCACCTCACGAAGTTCTTTCGTATGGGCAAGAAGAGTCCGCAGAAATTCGCGGCCACGTTTAAAGCACATGGTGGCGCCCAGCTGCTGAACTACTAAAGAGCACAGGAAGTGTCGAGCGTCAAGAAGGACGTTCAGCAGCACGCAAGAAACGTGCTGAAGAACGAAGTGTCCGTCAGAAAATCATCCAGATTGCAGACGAGTAGATGCCCAGGTATAGCTGACTCTTGGAGATTGACTTGGCGATGGTGTGATCGATTCAGATGTCTGGGCTGGGCTAGAACAGAGCATAGCTGCTGATGGGCCAAGCTCTGAAGCACCCGAGCGCCAGTACATGGTGCTGCTGGAAGAATTCACGGCCAACTTGCGTGCAGAGGTAGCCCTGCCCAAGTGTACTGACTCTTGGAGACTGACTTGGCGGTGGTGTGAGCGATTCAGATGTCTGGGCTGGGCTAGTACAGAGCATAGCTGCTGATGGGCCAAGCTCTGAAGCACCCGAGCGCCAGTACATGGTGCTGCTGGAAGAATTCACGGCCAACTTGCGTGCAGAGGTAGCCCTGCTGGTCAAGGTCCAGGAGTTTTGCTACCACAGCATAAACTTCTTGAAGGCGTTCCAGTAGACTGTCATATCCGTTCACAAGACGAATGTGCTCAGTGAAGGCTTGGTTCTCAAGTGGTACGATGGGGCCCACTCACCCAAGGACGAGAGAGTTCGTGAAGCAGATGCGTTTCGTCGAGAGGCTCCAGAATGCCGGTGGGGTAGCCTGACAGGTGTTGCCGGTATGTTCCCAGCCAGGTTCAACGCCCGCTGCTCTGTTCTGCTCACGAGAACCTCAGGGGCCACGGCACGAGACGCATCTTTCGCCTCTTCTACTTCCAGCAGCAACCAGACTGTGACGAGGGTCATCACCAGACCGGTGTGCTACCGATACGGGTGCCACATAATTTGAATAGACTAGTTGGAAGAAGACAAAAAAAAGACTTTCAGGGTGAGGAAATGAAAAAAAAAAGCCGGGAGGGGGGGGCGGAGGGGGGGAGGCATGATTGGGCCCTACCGCACTAAAAGTATTCAGGTTGCTCGGCATTGGAATGAAGTGAAAGAAAAGGAATGTGGAAGAAGATAGAGGCCTTGCATTATAGTGAGGCTGTCTTTCTGTTCAACAAGCCCACCCTGGAAGATAACCGGCCGTTCTTCCTACGCGGCCATTTATTTACGCCGACCTCAACAGCGACTGTAGACGTTAAATGCATTCTTGCATTAAATATGGTCTACTTCTGCTCCACAATGTCGCTTCATATACAGATTAGTGGGTACTGAGGTACTTACAGGGGCTTTTTATAGAAACCACCGCTCCAAGGACATGGCGAAAAAGGGGGGCTCAGACACACTGCGCTGAATTGATAACTGATTTTTATTCATTACTTACCAATTTATTTTAATTTTATTCATTATCTATTCCTTTTTATTCAGCCTTCAAGCGCTGGTTTTTATAAATGCATAATCAACTAGCCCAAGAAGCCACTTTGTTTAAGGAGCTTTTTTTCTGAAGCAGAATTGTGTCAATTCACTGCACCTGCAAAAGCGCTTAGAGTTCTCTTTCTTTGAGTTCCATGCTGGGTTTTATCGACCCGTGGCCAAGCTTCAAGGTTACCGCTTCGTTGCAGTTTTATTGGTTCGCCGCTATTCCCAGGAGAAACTTTCCAACTGGGTATCGTTGATCGTAAGACGCATTATAATGATGCGGGACAGTACACATTACTAGTTTGTGGTCAGACAGGCCGTTTAGAATTTCAACATTTCTTTCTTGATAAGGGAAATGGCTACTCAGGAAAACTAAGCCTAGAATGCTAGAGCTGGTTCCTTGTACGCTGGTGGGTTCTGTTATGATTTGCGATAGGTTAAAAAAAAAAGCATTACATCAAAAACCCCATTAAGTGCAGAAAGCTGGGCTAGTTGGTTGCTATTACTATTGTGAGACATTCCAGGGGCTAAAAAGACACCGGCGAAGGTAGACGAGACAGTACGAACGCCGGTCACCTGAGGTTTATTCCACAAACAGGTATTATATACAAAGGGCACGCAAAGAGAAGTAATCCGTGACAAGATAAAAACCCATTATCAAACAAATGCTGAAGGCACCAGTGTCATGTCACTCATGTTTGCCACATCGGCGCACCTTCTATTTATCACCTACCTGGCTAAATCAACACGTTTGCCTTGAGGTATTCTATTTCTTTGTACGTAGCGCCACAGAAGGGCTGCTGACGTAGTTTTCTTTGTCATTGATTATGCTGAAATTTCTCGGCTCTTTTGAGTCTTAAACATGCGCATCACACTTGTCCTGTCTAAAAACGCCTTGCATGCTGGTTTGTGTGAGCAACGGCGAATGTGGTCAGCTAGGTGACCTCCGCCGTTTCTCACACACGACGTTTTTAGACAGGACAAGTGTGATGCGCAAGTTTAAGGCTCAAAAGAGCCGAGAAATTTTTGAAGCCTTCAGCATAATCAATGACACAGAAAACTGCGTCACCAAGCATCACCGCATTGTGATGCTTGAATCAAGTTGAGGAAACACCCGCGGAAAGCTGCATACGCTACAAATCTGGAGGATGTAAATACCCTGGAACATATCATTCGTTCTTCAGTGACCCCGCCTTTCCGAAGAGTTGCCGTTCCGGTATTGACATACTCCGATCACGGCGTCACTTACTCTAGAGAAAACGCCACACAAAAATCGCTGTGAAAAAAATCTTTACCGATACTTTAGTGACTGGTCCAAAAACGAAACTGAATCCTCGCGTTTACTATCATCATCGACACTGGCAATGTCCTAAAAAATGGCGCTGCGTCGCTATCTGACCTGGCCGCGGTATCAACTCTCGCGCGTGTTTCGCGTGTTTTTTATAACATGAGGTAACTGCAAACGAGGTCATTCGTCCGACAGACAGCATTTACTTTCTTTTCGGGATTCGCTGAGTCCGCCTTCACAATGGGACAACGCTGGAGTTCGAAGTAAGCGCCAACTTTATGTCGGTGCGTCAGGCGGGCTTTTGACAGCTCGCCACTTTTTATGTACGATGGTGTTCTCCTGCAGTGCTTTAACCGCTTTAACGGTACAGTTTGTTGCATTTATAACAACTGTTTGTTGTATTTAGGGGTTGCGGTACCGCGTTGAGGAGCTGTTGTTGTGTCACAAACTTATGTGCACTCTACGGTGTTGTTCAGTGAACATAGGCACAAGAGAGCATCGCTGCCTACTCCGGCTGTCCGGGATCAGAAGGAATTCTGGTCGAAACGATGGAATACGGGAGACACCCCGTGGCAGACGCATGGCATCCATCGGTGAGTGGAAACTGGAACTGCAGAATGCGTATTAAGGGGCTTCAAGCAAAGCTACAGTTCAGGGTTTCACTAGCGCGAGCTCAGCGTTAATGCTATTCGTTTTCGATTTTCATTTAGCAGATAGCTCCATATAATCTATGTGAACAGCGACTTAGCGTAGTAAAGATGAATTTGCTTTCTTGTTGTCTTCAGAGCAGGTTGAGAGAGCGATCGCTGCTCTGTGCTAGTGTGTAACATGTTATGCTACCCAGCACTTTGCTTACAGGTTGCTGCACCAAAACCAAGAGCTGATCTTGGCTGGAAAGGAGAATGCTCGGGTGTTCATTCCCCTCTGTGGAAAGGCTTACGAACTGTTGTGGTAAGCAGAGACGGAGTGTTGGCAGCGCAATCCTCAAGTTATCTTTGTTAATTATGCGTCTGTCGTCTGGGCTTGTGTTCTCCCAGGAAGGAGTCCAACGAGAAAGAAAACAGTTCAGTTGCAGAACAGACATGCTGGCGTTAGCGTCGCCGCTTAGAGGTGGCCGTCTTGGTTGCAACAAAGGCACCTGAGTCTTATCTGCTTATCAGCCTCTGACCTGTCATTTGAGGGTACCAGGGCTATCTTGACTTGCACACTACCTAAATCACAGCTTATCTCCCGCAGGTGCAATGTGCAGTTATGGGCAAAAGTTTGCGGAATGTGGGTTCGTGGAAGAAAACAAACAAAAAGAATTGAAGCACAATGGGACTAGTGTTCTCTTCTGGAAAAATGCTAACTGACTGACCAGCGACGCAACACAGAAAGAATTTTTTATGAATCTGTATACTGCAAACATTTGTCCATTACTATGCACTCAGCGGTTATCTTTCCGAGTTTTGCATCATCATTTTTTTTTGTCATCACAGCACATTAAATCAATCACTGAAAGACAAAATAAAACAAGTGGTATAACAAGCAAGATTTTTGCACAGTGTTAGGTGAGTGGCAGCAAGTAAGAATGCCACAGGTGATGACACTTTGGTCACCTTGGGATCTATCTGCATGTGCTTAACAGTGTTTGTTCTTTATCGTCTCGTACTGCACTTGCCAGCTTCCTGGTAAATATTTGTCACATTTTGTAAACATTTCTTAACTGTTGAAATGTGCAGCACGCTCTTTTCTTCATCATGTTTCAAAGCTTCCTTAATCCACCGCCGCGGTGGCTCAGTGGTTATGGCGCTCGACTACTGACCTGAAAGACGCGGGTTCGATCCCGGCCGCGACGATCGAGTTTTGATGGAGGCGAAATTCTAGAGCCCCGTGTGCTGTGCGATGTCAGTGCATGTTAAAGAACCCCAGGTGGTCGAAATATCCGAAGCCCTTCACTACAGTGTCTCTCATAGCCTGAGTTGCTTTAGGACGTTAAACCCATAAACCAACCAACCAGCTTCCTTAATCCTCTGTGTGGTGTACTAGCCTCTCAACCCCACCACCCAATAAGTCGACAACAAACCGTAGGGAGTCAGTTGGTCTCTTTATCAGATCAGAATAACGAAAAGAGGATAAGAGAAGTTTGTTGTGTTTTAGAGAGTGGTTTAGAGGGAAGTGATTACTCACTGAGGGACGATTGTATCCTTCTAGCGATCCCAGAAATTTTTTTTCCTTTTTCCTTTTCTAATGCTTTTGCCACAGCTGTTACAGTTTCTTGTCATTTTTTTACTTGGTGTATACATTTTCATTTTTGCTTTGTGTGAAGTGGTTATCTTTCTTTTTCTCTGTAGCTAGTGGCCGTTTCTGCCTCTTCAGGTGGTTGTTCATCTCTTCCTTTGTTATGACCCCTGTGTTTACTACAGGAACAAAATAAGTAACTTTAAGAACATGCTAAGTGACCGTGACACAGAGCTGGAAGGATGGCAATTGCTATACCCTCTCTCATTCATCACCATACACCATCACTCGCGGGTCTTGACAGACCGTATGCAGCTGCTAATTAGTTCCCTGCAATAATTTCAAATTTTGTGCTGTCTGTACAGGATCCTTTTAATGATTAGGACTGATGTGATGGCATTTTAAGTCTATGTTATGAATAGTCTGTGTATGCTATACATTGCAGTGTTTTTCTTTTGCCATCAGCCGCCAGTGACACTGTGTGGTTAAATAGTGCATATTAAAGGGCGACTACATAGATAGATGAGCTTGTACAGGCTATCATTCATTGCAATTTATGCATACTACACTGCGGGTGTAATTCAAGATACTGCGGATACTGTTGTTAGGATTGTCTTTTTCACTGCAGCCAAGAAAGTTAAGATGAGGCTAGGGCATTCTGCTCTGGGTGGAAAAATTTCACCCCAACAGCACACAAGAATAGGTCACAAAGTATTGCTTTTGCTCCACTGGTGTCTGTCATCATGAATGCCAGTTTACCAATATCCCTCAAGAGGAAAGTGTACAACAGCTGTATCTTACCGGTACTCACCTATGGGGCAGAAACGTGGAGGCTAACAAAGAGGGTTCAGCTTAAGTTAAGGACAATGCAGCAAGCTGTGGAAAGAAAACTGATAGGTGCAACGTTAAGAGATTGGAAGAAGGCAGAGTGGGTGAGGGAACAAACGCGGGTTAATGACATCCTAGTGGAAATCAAGAGGAAGAAATGGGCTTGGGCAGGGCATGTAATGCGAAGGCAAGATAACCGCTTGTCCTTAAAGGGACACTGAGGAGAAATTGAAGTTGGCTTGTATCAACAGAATATCAGCTCCTGATTACAAAAACGCCACTCATACTGACAACAAAGCTCTTGTAACGTAGAAAAGAGCAAGAACCAAAATACAGGTATCGCCGCCACAGGCCAAACTCGCAAGCAAAAGCGTCATGACGTCATAGGACAAAACAGCATTGGTTCTAGCAACACTAGGACACGAGAAGCCACAATTCACTGAGGCGCAGTCAATGCATGCGCATATCTCCTTGACATCGCCAGATGGCGGCACGTACTCGGCAGCTACGCGCGCGCCTGCAGCATCGAGACCAGTCACCACCTGCTCACCGGCAGTAGGCAGGCTCCCGGTATTCCTCTAACGGTAACAAGGTGCAAGGTTTGCTAGAGGTGTCTATTTGTGAGAACTTCGTTGACGACTTCGAGAGCGGGATCCATCGTAATGCTGGCAAAACACCGGTGCAAACGTAAACGAAGCGACGGTAGCGATGGCCGGAATAGCCGATAGATGTCTTCAACGTGCGGCCAGTGGTAGCTTTCTTTTCGGCTGCTGCTAGGCCGCACTGCTGGCCGTCAGAAATCACGGAGTCTGCTTTATGTCATGCGCACGTCATGTTTCAAGTCACTTAGTCCTGTGTCGTCATAAGAGAATCCCAAGCTTGAATCAGAGCAGCGGGAAAAACTTTTTCAACTTCGAATCCAAATTTCTTGAAAATGAATGCATCTTTCGCTGCCGGCCAAGTGGCAACAAAGCCATGAAATGCCGAACTATCGGATTTTGCTATAAAAAAGATATTAATAGAGCTCTCCTCACTGTCCCTTTAACGGTAACGGAGTAGATTCCAAGAGAAGGCAAGCGTAGCAGGGGGCGGCAGAAGGTTAGGTGGGCGGATGAGATTAAGAAATTTGCGAGAATACGGTGGCGGCAACTGACAAAGGACACGGTTAATTGGAGAGACATGGGAGAGGCCTTTGCTCTGCAGTGAGCGTAGTCAGGCTGATGATGATGATGTCTGTCATGTGCCTCGCTCCTTGCAGGTTCTGCAGTCTTGGCCACAACGTTGTTGGTGTGGAGTACGTCGAGAGGTCGGCGAGTGAGTTCTTCAAGGACAGTGGCCTGCGCTTTGAGGTGGTCACTTGCCCTGTGCTGCACTGCAAAGTGTTTCGTGTAAGTGTGCTCTTTGCAGCAAAGCAGCGGAGGGGTCAGGTCAGGTGGGAAGCTCTACTTGTAAATGGAAAGTGCGTTTGCTTTATGCCTGTGATGCATTTGAGTGAGAAATCTTGTAAAGTTTTTTGTGGTAAAGTAATGCCACTTTGTGTAGCGCCTGAAAATGTTTGGTTACTGCTGCTTACACAATGAAGCAAGCCTGAAGGGCTGGCTCTTCTTCTTGCAAGCACACCCTTGGTCAGATGCCTTCAGTGCCATATAGGGTTCACTTTTGAGCCTTATGTTCAGGTACTTATGATGCCCATGAAGCTTTGAAAGTTCGGAGGGGGTCGGAAAAAAATTTTCTTCTTATTGTGAAGAATCGGAGCTCTGGGTTGTTGCATAATTGCCCAACAACACGGCTCAAAAAAGAAGCCATGTGGTGTGAAGACATTTGACTAAGGCTGTACCTTGACAAAATGTCCTTTTGCATTGCGGTGCAGTGTTTCTTCTAGTGCACATTTTAATAGACCTTGCTGTGTGAATTGTAAGGAGCCTGCAATGTACGCAAGTTTCATCACCATCGGCTGTGTGTATGTGCATATCTCGTAATGCAAACTCTTGCGAAATACCCCACTGAAACGCCGTTGTATCTGATGCAGATGAGTTTGAGTTGAAACAATCCCAGCACACTGCATCTTTCAGTTTAGTGAATGTTTCGGAAAGCACCAGAGTACTGCTTCCAGGTCAGAATGCGTCCTCTCAGGTGATGTGCTGCAATTTTCGGGGACAAAGCTGTAGGCAGTGAAGTCCAGAAACTGTGCCTTTATTCTGAGTGTTTCATAGGCACGGTGGAGACTGTGGGTATCAACTGTGATATGCACTATGCCTTTTGAAGAATAGACTTGGTGTCACTTAGATGTGAGCAAGATTTACTGGTTGAGACATGATAACCTGATAGTCTCAGAAATTGATGCAGGGTGATTCTGCTTTGGAAGGAAATACCCAGACTGCTTCAGCAAGACAGACATTGATGTTGTGGAGAAGTTCAAAGCCTTTGCCATCTAGCAGGCATCCGTGCAAAAAAAGGCGCACAAAAGCACAACCAAGCCCATCCTGTTTCTTTGACGATAGAATATCAGTGCATTTAATTAGAAATCCATCGAGTTTTCTGTATTGTGAAAAGCTGGAAATGACAGAAGCTAGAAACAGCAGGAGCTGACATAACCATTTGAGCATGATTATTAATCTAAACTTATTCTAGAAGCACAGTTGAAAATGTGTCAAAAGCATTTAATGTGGGCTTTTTTGTACTGCAAGTTTTTTTGATACAAGTTCCTTGACATGACAGGTTTGTTATTTGCTCTGTGTGGGGCATGAAGCTGCAGCTTAAGGCTAACTACTATGAAGCTAATGTAAAGAAACTATTAGTTTCAGCTACTACTGTATTTATATATTGCAACAATCTCCCAGTGCTGATAGAGCAGTGGGGCTAAAATCACCTTGCGCAAAATGAAGGCAAAGAAGAATCAAGCACGTGCTGACAACAGCCATATTACAGATGTTCTCTCAAAAGTAGCAGAAGTTTCAGAATATCTTTTTTTAACCGAAATCACCATAATTACTTGCGTAATGAGCACAATGTTTTTCCTAAAAAAAAAGATGAAAATTTTGGGGTGCAGCTATTGTGTGGGGCAAACTATTCATAAAAATTATAGTCTTGGAGAGCCAAAGTAGCAGGTGCATTTCTTACGCTAGTGCGTCTATTATGCGAGTATAGTAGTTACACAGTCAAGAATGTTGCCTCAAAGAGTAGACTTCATTGACAGTGGACTGCTTCTCTACTGGCTGCGGCTGGCAAAGGACAGGGTTAATTGGAGAGACATGGGAGAGGCCTTTGCCCTGCAGTGGGCGTAGTCAGGTCGGTGATGATGATGAGTTCAAAGTTTCTTCATATCAGCTGAGCTTTTGAATACTTACAGAACTTTATTGTCAGTGTTCCGATCATTACAAAAAATTGTTTTGGCATGCGTGGTGGTTATCTGAGCATCACTAGTGACTTTGAAGTGACTCAGCTTTTTCTCAAAGTGCTCGGATGCATAAGTGCTGTAAAATGGCAGTGCACATTAAAGAAATCTGGGTCGTCTAAATCAACCCGGTGCCCTTTGCTATGATGTCTCTCACAGTCCACGTCCAGCCTAAGTGATGGTAACCGCTGCATACTCTGCCATTTCTTTCTTGTGGCTGTGAATGTCAAAGAAGGATGTCGTTTCAATTGTTTCAGACTCTTGAACGCCGTTTGCAAGTATTCGTCTGCAGCATATTTGACTTCAGCAAGTGAGTATTATTGGAGCTCTAACACTCATGTCAGAGGGAAGGCTGAGGCATTGTGTGCACTAAGACAATACTGCATTTGATTTCGGATAACCGGAGCTCAAAGGGTCTGAAGATTTCAAACTGGGGAGAGCGTTTGTAGTGTGCTTGGAATACGGAAATGAAAGGCGGTGTGCATTGCATGTCATCTTCATCAGATTCCATTCATGTGCAATGGATCCAGAACACACCGCTATCATAGTGCCCTCTTAAAGTGGGTCAGGTGGTCCCAAAATTTTATATTGTGCTACCACTAAGGTCTGCAATCACCGATTTCGCTGATCTTTGCTTTGAAGCCTCACTTTAGAAAACTATCCTCCAAGCGAAAGCGAAAATGAGATGCGACATGCTAGCACACATACTCCACATTTGGACAGGTAAGCTAAATCGGCTGTAATTTTTGGTTCCTTTTCTTTCACTCAATTTTGTTTTTCTCTAATGCAGTGTGAATCTACTTTCCCAAGTTCAAGAAAAAATATGGAATACAGTGAAACCTCTATGATACGATTTAAAAAAAATAATAATGTGGAACACCTTATTATTTGGGAAAATGAATAATCCTAACCACTCAATTTTTTTAAAACTTTAACTGTTAGATGAGGCTGAAAGGCTTTTATGACAATTTCACTTGATTAGTTGGTCAGCATTTCTTGGTAGAAGGTCTGAACAGCTTCTTTTCTAGTGGGTGCAGAAATCGAACTGCATTTGTGTTGTTTTAAGCACGGAAGGAACTTCGCAACACGTCCAATCAGTCCGTCGACGGGAATGGCGAAAGTAGCAGAAATCTCTTCCTGGTCACTTTTCAGATGCTTCACCCCATTGCCTTCATGCACTGCGGGGAAGCCGCCGCGGCGGCTGACTTTCGTAGCACCCTTGCTTTTGTGCTGCTTTTCCCAGACCTGGTCCGCCCATATGTAGGCGCATGATTGTAGTTTTAGAGCGCAGCTCTTTGGCGTCCGTTCCTGGGTTTCGCGTCGTCGTCGGCGTCGGCCTCGTAACCAGCTCCGCCCCCCTTTCATCCCCCCAGCGCTATCGGCGTCAGCGGCATCAGTCAGTCGCTGCTATCTCTTCCCTCCTCCCTTTATCGTGTTGTCCGCTTGCTGCGCGCGCTTCTGCCCCCATCGTTTGCCGCTGGGTGTACACGCCGCCCCCCTCTTCCTGCGAGTCTCCGGTTGTCAAAGCGCCGGCTCGAACTTAATTCCTTTCTTCGCTCCTCCTCCAATGCAACCCCTGTGCGGTGGCAATCAGAGAGCCAGATCGGTGGCGGCGGATCTGTATATGAGCACCGCCCGAGCCGAAATTGCCGCTGCCGTTCGCCCTGTGCGGTGGCAATCAGAGAGCCTGATCGGTGGCGGCGGATCTGTATATGTGCACCGCCCGAGCCGAAATTGCGAATACGTGTGAAAAATAAAAAAAAAATTCTGTGATAGCGCATACATGTGTTGCTCGATTTCTTTGCCTCAATCTATCGAAAAGGTGAAACAGCTTATTTGCTGCGCTCAAATTTCGCATTAGGAAGTAACGTAATCGTCGGTAATTTTTTTAGATACTTTGTCCCCTTGCCCCTAGGCACTATAAAGAAGCCACTTCATTTCTTCACTTCATGTTGCGTCCGTGTAGGTTTGGCTCACTTGCATGTTAGAGCACCGCATTTTTTTTTTTTTTGCACGTAGGCACTGCAGAGAAGCCACCATAGCGGGTGACTGTCATTGCATCCCACTTCTGCGTTTGCGCATGTGTTGTTGGTCGCTAAACGACAAGGCTGATGACTGGGCGAGTTGGTACTGAATCATCTTAAAACCAGCCAGAAGACGCAAGACACGATATAAGAAGAACACAAGACAATTCGCTAAACGAATTGTATGCCCAGAATATCTCGAAACTTTAAGTGTAGTAGCTGGCAAGTCCTGTTACCTGGGAATGTATTAACCCGGAGAAGAATAGTGCAATGCTGTGGAACACTTTTACTGCCCATGATTTTGATTGTATCAACTGGTGTAACTTTTTACATTTCATATGACGCTGCTAATTGTTTCTGTGTAGTGCAAGACAGCTTTATAAGCTGCCCGCTGCGAAGTCTTTTTCATGTTGTGTCTGGTGGCACAAAGTCATTGACTGGAAAGCATTTCACGTTTTGCGCTTGCTCTTGACGTCGTGGTACTATACTGCTTTGCAGGGAGTGTGCTGGAACCATGGACATTGTGTGGGACAGGGGTGCCCTGGTGGCCGTCAACGATGACGAGCGGCCAAGGCAAGTGCTGTGACACGGTGAAGGTCCGAAGCTGGGCAGGTTTGGGCAAAATACTTGTGGATCATGAATGGCAGTTTACCAATATCCCTTAAGGGAAAAGTATACAACAGCTGTATCTTACCGGTACTCACCTACAGGGCAGAAATGTGGAGGCTAACAAAGAGGGTTCAGCTTAAGTTAAGGACAACGCAGCGAGCTATGAAAAGAAAAATGATAGGTGTAACGTTAAGAGATCGGAAGAGGGCGGAGTGGGTGAGGGAACAAATGCGGGTTATTGACATCTGTGTTGAAATCAAGAGGAAGAAGTGGGCTTGGGCAGGGCATGTAATGCGAAGGCATGATAACTGCTGGTCCTTAAGGGTAACAGAGTGGATTCTAAGAGAAGGCAAGCGTAGCAGCGGGCAGCAGAAAGTTAGGTGGGTGGATGAAATTAAGAAATTTGTGGGGATACAGTGGCCGCAACTGGCAAAGGACAGGGTTAATTGGAGAGACATGGGAGAGGCCTTTTGCCCTGCCGTGGGCGTAGTCAGGTTGATGATGATGATGATAAACACAGGGCCGCAGAAAAAAAAGGGAGACACTGCCACGACATAATAGCCAGCTATTGTTGGTGTGACTCTGCCTAAAAGAAGATGCATGACGAATATGTGCATACCTCCATGTGATGTCTTGCGAAAAATAAGTGCTAGCTGCAAGGGTAGGTAGGTAATTGAGTAAGTTGCTTCTTTGTAATCGCTGGTGTTACTACAAGACATCAACGTGGAAGAAGAAAGAATTAGATGACCACAGTGTTGACTAACAGCTGTGGATGTAAGAATTAACCATCGGTGTTTTCCGCTGGAAAGCTAACCAGTTGGCTTTCTTGAGGCCTGGATATGCTATATAGGTTGGAAAATGGTCGAGAGTTAATTTGAATTCCACAGGGACGCCGATGCATTCCGAGTTAACTGCGATTCAGACTAACAAATGTGAACAGAATATGCAGTACGCTGCAATTGGGAAGCAGTTGGGTAATGAGATTATTACCCTATTTTGTGCTAAAATATTCGATGATGACTTTTTTTTGCTTGCATCTTCTGCTATAAAGCACAAACTTATTGGGCCTCACCTTCAAAACTGAAGAATAGATGGACAGCGTTTAACATGCACCAGCTTGTCTACCAGATGGCCGCATCGAAGTCGCAAAGGGTGTGTGACCACCTATGAGCATGGTCGCAAGTCTGGAAAATCGAGCAGCCTGTGACCGTCGCGTGACTGCCACTTTTTGGCCAAAACGGTAGCGTAGCCACTTGAGCTCGCAAATTCACACTTGCGAGCCGTGGAGGTTGTGTGATCGTTTAGGTTGAAAAATGAAAGTTGCCAGGACGGCCGCAAGTGCCTTGTCCGATTTTCCAGCCTTCCAACCCCCGAGTGGCAAACTGCAAAACTAATGGGCGTGCCTTTTGGCAGCATCCTGTTTCAATAATGCACCGGCATCGACTTTATGCACCGTTTCATTCTTCTCTTGAATCATTTTCTCTTGGTAATTACTGCAAACGGACTACTACATTTCTAAATCACTACACCATGTGACATTGCGTAGGTTGACCGCAATGGCTGCAAATAATCGCATGGAACGTGTCGCAAAGGGCACCGGAAAACTGGGACAAAGACATGCAGGAAACATCAGTGAAAACTGGAATTCGTTTGTTTCACGCACGTCGCAGCTTCATGCATGGCTGCGTGGTTTTGATTTCGGAATGCTAGAGATGCTGTGACCCATTTGATTCGCTGTAGCTCATTGCTGGTCACCTCATCCATCGCTGAACAACAAAGGCCGACAAAGCAAGTTACTGAGGCCTTTGAGAGAAGCAATTACAAGCATCAGCTGGGTACAAATCTTGAAGGTCATGCAGCTAGTTGCCATCACCATGCCACGGCTAATGCGGAGAGAGTCTCCCCTCGCCATTTATCGAGCCTTGCACTCCAATTTCACCCTCTCCACATTTCCTCCAAAGAGGCGGCACAGCCTCACGGGAGTGTTGCTTGCTTTACTGCATACCCAGGCTGCCCATGCACGGTGGTGTGTGTGGGTTCGAATTAGCAGTGGCATAACCCGTTCACGTTCGAATTAATGGGCTATATTTTATACAGCTTCCAATGTAAAGGTTCGAATTGTGCAGAAATTGGAATTCATAAGGCTGAAATTGAAGAGATCTTTCTATATTTGTTTTGAATTGAAATTATAAATGGTGCCTGAAAGATATGAGTGAAACTCCAATCTAATGTCATGAGTTTCAAAAGGCGGAGTTTTAATTTCGTTTCACTAGCAGCTTGTGAACCTGTTTGGTGACGACCGACATCCTTGACGACCAACATCCTTGCCAAAGAGGGCAGGATGATACGTGTGCAACTCACGGGTTTTGGGTTTTGGTGAAAATGTGCAAGGTGAACTGTAAATTACATTTCCTGCTGCTCTGTTACTTTGTGCGTGCGTGTTTGAGGGGGGGGGGGGGGGGGGGGGGCACGGGGCATGACTGTCAAGCTTCCGGCATGTTGAGAATCCCAAGAGGAGAGAGAAAACTCAAAGAAAGCAAATGAGCACTGGCTCATCATTGCCTCTTCATGTGTCCGATGTCATGAATCTACACCAACTAACCTTGCAACATACACACTGTTGTCAAGAAACAATTAGCTGATGCTCTTATAGTGATGCCCCATTTGTTTTTTTCTTTTTCTTGCGTATTTGTGCAGGTATGCAGACACTGTCAAGTCGCTGCTATCGCCAGGTTTTTCATACGGGCTTTGCACCGTGGTTTACAATGACCCATCTTTCAAAGGTGAGTTTGTTCATTTTTTTGCTACTTTTGGTCCACCAAATAAGTCATCACAGCAAAATGTTCAACTCTAATTGCTTGGCACACTTAACTTATTTCTTGGTGTGCATGATGCCGAACACACAGAATTCATGTTCCCAGCTTTGAACATGCTTGTGGAGCTGCTGTGGTGGTTCAGCTTTGTGTGGTTGTTTTTATTACCCTTCCTCTTTTGAAACGTATGAATTCATGCCTTTTTTTTTTGCACTGTTGCCATGTAAGAAGCATTGTATGCATATATATGCAGCTTTTGTCAGAAGTGTCTAGACCACAGGCTTCGCCATTGAGTTGTGTGGTGGACTCTCGTTGTACTCCTGAATGCGGCTCGACAGCGAAGCCTGTGGGTTGGATACTTTTCACATTACTTTTACATGTAATATTGCATACACTATTGCATATGCATATTATTACATATACATATACATATTACATATACTATTTACATGTCTTGCCTCTGGTGTAGTGCTGTATTAGCCCTGTTCTGATATCGCTGTTATTCTGATTATGTGGCCTGTTATTTTTTCTTTTGTCTCTAGCAGAAATTTTTTGCTGCTAAATCTTAGCAGTAAGAACAACAAAAGCTATATCTGTATACCAGGAGCAGGAAAACTAGGTATTTCGTTTGCAGTGAAAGCAGTCAATCATGTTCCCTGCATGGAAATTTTAGCAGCCCCGTGTGCTAATGTCGACGACACCTTCCCATTGTCACTGTCCAAAAATAGGGAGGCCACTCTTAAAGAGCTTTTTTAAAAACTCACTTTTAAAAGTGTCAGAGGATTAAGGGTATGATGCAACAGTTGTTCCTCTTGCCCACACACACACGAACACTGTGTCTTTCACAATTACGTTCATTCTGTGGAAGACCACACAACATGCTTATAAAGGCCCGCTTTAACCAAGCCATACAAACATGCCTGTGGCACGTCTGACTCGCAACTCAAGGGTCAGGGGTTCGATTCCCGACTACACCAATTTTCTTTTCGGCGCTATTCATCTGCTTCATATATTTACGTGTCCTAATGATGTTTGAGTCATGCTGCCAGTTCTCTAACCGCCAGTTTTCGATTATTTTAATCACTTTTCGAATCCGCCGCTCATGTGTGGTGTAGCCCCCTTTTTCGACCAATATGGATTCTTGCGGTTACGGCGATGCCAACGCCGGCTTTACTGCAGCATGAGGCCATTCAGTTGCGGCGTAAAATATAAATATTGTGCAAGTTTGTAGGAGCAGCAGTGATTTCTGCTGTAGTGAAATGCCAGGTGGTCTTTCGTGGATGGAGAAAACATGCAGCTTTTATTATTGCTGTATGCTGTTTTATTAATATGCGCTGTCCTTCTTTGTGGCTGAAGTTGTTAGGGCTTGTGGATCATGGAGAGAATGCTGGCATGCAGAAAAAAACTTATGGAAGAAAACGACAGTGCTGCCTGTAATAACTTGCACTTAAGCAGATATACCGCAGCTTGCAGATTCCGCGTTTCCTCCGTTATTCCCGAGCTTTACAAGTATGGAAGTAAAGCTCCGAAATTTTTATATTTTGCTCCTTTCAGCAATGCCATGGAGTAAACTGAATTTCTGAATGAATATTCTGCTTATCATCATTTACTAAAATTAAGGTCTTTCATTTTTATTGCAATAAGCTTTGTGTAACTAAGTGAATAATGTACTTTGCAAGAATGTCCTACATTTTTGACGTAATTGCGTTAAAAAATTCTCCTAATATTTAACACATCCTCCCTCTATGCTGTTTCATGAAGTTGTTGATTTAATTACTGGTTATTTTATTGTGCAGGTTTCCCCAGAAGTGTACCAGATGATGAGGTTGTGATGCTGTTTGGTAAGTGGTCTGCGGCCTTCTGTTTCACCTTTTTTTTTTGAACACACCATTTTGTCTCTCTATTCCTGGCTGGCTCCAACACTTTTTCTTACTTTGACGAGCTCATCAAAACTCACTCATACTTACCAGCGAGAAATGTTCTCGGCTTTGGACTTAACAGTGAAACCCATCGCACCGAATCAGTCGCACCCATTTTGACCCAGGTCCAGTGACAGTCAGAGTCAATGTGGCACATTCAGACTCGCAGACCCACAGAATCCACTGGGCTGGGGCTCACTGAAACCCACGGACATGGGTCGCATTCAGCCTCTTGTTTCTGCAGACAAAGACTGGCCTACTCACAGGCTGCACTTACGAGCATTCTTTTGCTGTTTCATGTGCACGTGAAAACATAATTGGCACTGGTCGCAACCACAGGTCCGTGGAAGTGTAAACATGGGTTGAGCTTTTAATTCTGATACTAACTGCGTTTCATCTTCATCATCATCATCAGCCTGACTACACCCACTGCAGGGCAAAGGCCTCTCCCATGTCTCTCCACTTACACCCTGTCCTTCGCCAGCCGCGCCCACCGTGTCCCCGCAAACTTCTTAATCTCATCCGCCCACCTAACTTACTTTCTGTCGCTCCAGCTACGCTTCCCTTCACTTGGAATCCACTCCCTCACCCTTAAGGACCAGCGGTTATCCTGCCTTCGCGTTACATGCCCTGCCCAAGCCCACTTCTTCCTCTCCATTTCGACTAGGATGTCATTAACCCGCGTTTGTTCCCTCACCCACTCCGCCCACTTCCGATCTCTCAACGCTACACCTGTCATTTTTCTTTCCATAGCTCGCTGCGCTGTCCTTAACTTAAGCTGAATTCTCGTTGTTAGCCTTGGTGAGAGAAAAATTGTGGGGACGCTTACGTCAGTTTCAGAGTGCAATGAGATAGTGGTGCGCCCTGGTTCCGTCACAGACACTTGTGGCTGTAGCTCTCGGACGCATGTCCATACTCAACCAGGAGCAGCTGCCAATTGAGTTAGCTGCCAGTAGAGTCAGGATTCAGTGCACTGTATTTCTCATGGTGACAGGACAGGAAGTGACACTTTACATTGTACTCCTTTGCCACAGGCAGTCTTGTGGCAGATTAAGGGACACTGTGGACAAATTGAAGTGGGCCTGTATTGGTAGGCTAGCGCACGGTAATTGCAAAGAGACTACTCTCATTGAAAGAAAGCTCTTATCAAATCAAATCAAATTTATTTTCCAACAAGTGGATGGTCGCCTGGGCTAAAAGCTGTACAAACAGCTTGACAAAGGCCCGGGAAACCAGTACACAACATGGCAGGAGCAAACAGTGAATTTCAAAAATTCATTAAAAGTGTTATACAATGTATACGTCACTGTAACACGAGATGAAAACAAAAAAAAGTTGATCAGTAATAAAATCAATGGAGAAAGCTCAACAAGGCAGAAAGTTTGTGAATGCGAGTATAATATTTAAAGTAAGAACACATGTATGGATAGATTATATTTGCACGAAGTAGGTTCTCAATTGCTTAGGACTAAAACCAACAGTGTCTTTATATTTGCTGCGAAGAACGGGAAGATTATGAGCCAAGGATTGTAATTTGTAGTCTGTTCTAAAATGTGGTAGGGACCATGTGTCAGTGCATCTAGTGTTTACTATTGCAGTGCGGTGTTCAAGAGATGCAAGTTTTACCAAGAAATTACCTTAAGCTAGAAAATTAATAATTAATAAGCTAGAAAACCCCTGAAAACAATATACAATCATCGCTATCACCAACTGATTTCACAAGTAAAACGCATAGATCGACACTGATTTTTAGATGTGAATCCCAGAGGCTGTGCTACATCACCGTTTGCTTCGAAATGGTGACAACCTGTTCTTTTCAGTAAGGACATGAGGAGTTTGAGTCGAGTGGCAGGAAGATTCTTAAATCCTATTTTCTCTGTGAAAAATGTTTCTCTTGCAGCCAGACAAATGTCGACATAGCTAGGAAAAGGTAGGAGAGTCAGTTTTTTACTGAGATCAATAGTTGGATGTTGGCGTCCTCAGTGTCCCTTAAGCCAGTCGCCTTCTCCCCTGGTTGTGTAAAGAAACAGGACTGTTTCCACCAAAGTTGAGAGCACCACTTCTCATCTTCAACTTTCCGTTTCCTTGAGCTCTCTGAAAGCAACATAGTAACGTGCTCAGTTTCCACAGCAAGAAAACTTATGTTTTCACAGCCGCAAGAGCTGTTGTAGAACTTTTAAACAGACGTGGCTGTGTTGAAACACATATTGGAGCACACTGTCACTGGAAGAGCGTGGTGTTAGCATGGTGAGGGGCCCATATATTTTCTCCCAAGAGAGTCTCGGAAGTCTCGAGAAGGAAAACTAGGCAAAAGTAAATGGAGGCTCCTTCCCCCCCCAAAAAAAAGAATCATTCAGTAGCTCTGGCTAAGAGAACCACTCGTGAGGCCAAATCATTCCTAGTTGTAAAAACGTTTGCGTGGCTCTGTGATTACTGGTACTCTTAATGTGCTGAAGGAAATAGGCAAATGTGGGGGTCAGCTTAATTGCATGTGCATTCCGCATGCATTAACTCTCTTGTGGAATTCCTGATCTCCATTTGCAACAATTGGTAGACCATAATCGCTACTGGCTGAGCATGCTTTCTGTTTTAGTTCTTCCCACCTTGGGTTTCCTTGTGTATTGACTGACATTTTCACTGACTAAGGTGACGAACTATGTGCTTAACAAGAGAAAATATACTTGCAGGTAAGTGCGGGTAGGTTGTGAATTGAGGGGGACAAAGCTTTCCTAGTGTTGCTGTCAGTTGTGCAGGTTCAGTCCATGGCTTCAGAGGGGGGTAGGTGAGAATCCCTCGTTCCCCATTTGGTGAAGATGTGAGAGGTAGGGAAGGGCTGCAGGCACCATTCTCCTTTGAAAAGACGAATAAAAGTTATCCCCCCACTGCCAACGTACTCACACAGGCGTGCTTTGTGGGCAATGCAAGGTGTGCCTGCAGTGGCTTCAGGTCAGTTGCTAGCTGCCCGTCACGTTTTTGGCATGTGTTTGCATCGAATGAACAAAATGGCATTCTTATTGGAGCGGCCGAAGGGTGAGGGGGCGGGGAGTAATGAACAAATTTACGGATTACGTGCACCTTCACCTACGAGGAAGTGCAGAACACGCTCATGCCTTTTTGTATTGATTCATTTCTTTTGCCTCCTGTGTGTTGAATATTAAACAATGACTCACATTCAGGGATATGCCCCACTCAGTTTTCAGACAAGGTATGCCTAGGCGTTGACTTGCAAGTATAATGCGTGGCGAGCAGTCGTTTTTTAAAAAACTGTTAACATCTCTACAGAGGTCTACAGAGGCGGGATATGAATGCAAAAAAAAGCTAATATGTTGTAGCTGGGGACCTCTGCCATCTCTGTGTGAGACGCCATTGAGCAGGGCACTGTGCGACGTGCCTAGCAAGTGCTTCCAAAACAAACGCTGTGATTTCTTTGGCCCAGTGGTCTTGCGGGCAGTGCGTTTGAGATCCCTCCTGGGAGGAATGTGCGCGTTATTATTTTATTTATTAATTTGAAGGGCTTCTGTGAGGCTCTTTCGCGAGGTTTCAGATGTGGAGACATCGGGGGCAATGTGCAGTATCGTGGCATGTCAGTGGGTATGCAGGAAGGGCTGTGGAGAGTTCAGCTTCTGAGAGTGCTGCGAGGGTGGTTTGATAAGCTTGGCAGAAGTGCAGATCAAAACTTTTTCTGGATATTAGTCCTACTTGCCGGCTTATATCTGAACCCAGTGAGTTTCCAATTTGTGCTCACTTGGCAGAAAATTAGTATTGCCCAAAGTAACAAAATACACAGTGATAGTAGCGATGCAATCTCCATTATTTCACAGTTTTTTCCTCCTTAGATGTTCAAGTTTGTAGACAAGAAGGAATTACACAGGGAGTCCAACTGCCAAACAATAGTCGGTTGAAAAAGTAAATCAAGGCCTTATTTTTGCAATAATTTTTATTACGGGAATCGGTTATTGGGCAGCATTGTCATAATTCAAGACGTGAAGGGAGAAAGGATGAAGCTAGAAGATGATAAAGTAGTGTAGAATGCAGCAAAAGAAGGCAAATACCCAGCGCATGTAAGAGAGTGCGTTGATGAGGCCAGCGGAGGAAAGAGTGCCACACAGCTGGGTGTGGGTGCCGCCAGCTTCTGCACTGTTCTTGTGCAGCCTTCTTCTGTTTCTGCAGCACTTCTCCATCTTCTTCTACCTTCCTCAACTCTTCTTTTCTTCATCACCCACCTTTTCTCCCTTCTCATCTTGTGTTGCGACTATGGCCCCCTCTCAAAAATTTTCCAGCGATGAAAAACTGCTCTTCGCTCGTGGTCACCAGTCTGATAAGAATTTTTTGCTCTATCATATCACGCAGCTGCTTTGGCAAATTCTCTGTCACTGAGCAACTCACTCTGAGAACATCACTTGTCACACTGCACTAGTCATCCTGTGTGTAGTCTTGCACATAACGCTACAGAAACGCAATTTTCTTTTTCCGCAGTGGCACAATAAAAGACACACAACATGCTATTGAATCTGCCCTTATCACTATTTGTTGCGCTCTACTCATATAATGAGCTTTCATAACTGCCCAAGGCAGAAGCTTCACATCACTATACAGCATAGTACTAATGCTATTTGAATGAACCCACGATTCCCCATAATAAGCCACAGGAACTGAATCTAGTGTACATCACAACAGTTCTGTGTAAATATCCATGGCGGCAGAAAGTTAGGTGGGCGGATGAGATAAAGAAGTTTTGCGGGAATACGGTGGCCGCAGGTGGCAAAGGACGGGGTTAATTGGAGAGACATGGGAGAGGCCTTTGCCCTGCAGTGGGCGAAGTCAGGCTGGTGATGATGATGATGATGTGCGCATTCAGCACTCTTGTCAACAAGCTAGAAACACAACCAGCTAGACTAAGCAACACAGCACGGACGTTTTCTCTTCTGACATTCATGAAGTTCAAAACGCTTCTTCATGTCCTGGCATCCTTTCGTCCCTCTGTCATTTTACTTCCTCATTGTGGCGTTTGACTTCCTCTTCGTACAGGTTGATCGTTTCTTTCTTAGTCAGCCCCGAATGAAGTGTCGTCTCCGACGCTTTCACCAAATTCAGTCCCTCCACTGAGACGCGTGACGAAAATGAAGGGAAAGGGATTCTGGCAGGCTCACCATTTATTCTTATTTCATCAGCCTGCCCAGGCTCTTGCTATAACTCACGACAAGCGTACTGTTTTTCTGAATGAGCAGTAGCTTGCATGCCGATTCATAGACTTTTTATGTATGTTTCAGATCTCCTTTCAAGCATTGTGGTTACATTGTAGAGTACGTTCCTGTTAGTACTTTGCACCTTTGCAAGCTCATAAGGTTGATTTCTTTGCTATCCAAAAAAACCTGGTCATCACCATTCCAGCTGATAGAGTGGCATTTGTTCCTTTGGTGCACCTTCATCACACATTTTCTGCCGCTTCGACCTTCATTCATAGTGATGAATTCATGTTTTATACACGGTCCTGAATAGATGCAGGAAGTCCTGCAGATTGTGATTAAGCCTGGCTATACACGGCATGGAAATGTGCTTTTGCATGCGCATTTGGTTGAAAGCCAGCAATCACTGCATTTATTGTGCACACAGGTTTTCTGTGCACAGTTATTCGTGGAGGACTTTGCGTTCTCTTTCCACTGACATGCCAACAGCACTGCAAGCCTCGCTCGTTCTCAGTCCTCTCTGATGATGCCAAGGATTTTTTCCCTTAATGTCCATAGCGGTGACCATTAACTGGGCATCGAGAGTGTGTTTCATTTTTACTGCATAGTTTGCCCATGCCTGAATTCGTTCCTGGAAATACAAACTCTCTTCAGGGCTGGTGCAGAGTCCTTGTGAAGTTCATCTAACTGGGATCTTATCTACAAGACTGTCCGCTTCTTTAAATAAAGATTTCTTTACTGCATAAAAGTTGCCTCTCTATGTTTTTGCATTTGCCTTAGATGTGCATTAGACATGAGCAATGCCATGCTTATGTGCTTACCACGTTTTTGACGTGAGCCAAATTTATGCGCGATACTTGCCTGTAGGGAAGCCATGGTGTGGGCATATCGAACGTCTCTCCCACTTAACTTTTGCATTGAGTCACACCGTACATCTTGTAATGCCACTATGAGGAAACGGACCTGCAGAAAGTGTTTTTTCGACCACCAGGGAAATATGAAATGTTTTCTAAAATGTGTTAAAAAAGCACACTATGGCTGCAAGTTAATGATGTGACCACCGGTTTTCTCTAATGGGTACAAGCCATGTCCCGGCCTGGTGCCCGGCTTCCTAGGGTTGCATGGCCTGGGAAAAGAGCCTTTGCCTTCAAATCCCATCACTGTGGGCTTGAACAGGCACTCCGAAAAAGGGCCACAATGGGCTTTGCAGCTCAAGGCGGGTTTTGGTCCCTTGCAGATAGGTTTTCCATCGAAGGAGAGTGAGGTAACCAAAGGCTTTTTCCCAAACATTTTACCCTAGAAGAGCCGAGCGCAAGGTTGGGGAAATCTTGTATTCATTAGAAAACCAGTGGGTACCCAGCGGCACTGGGGATCGAACCCAGCACCTCTCAAATGCGAGGCAGGTGCTCTACCACAAGGCCACCACTTTGGTCTGAACACTTCTGTGTGCTTACTGCACAGAGATGTGTAAGATGTACAGAGTCGATCCCACTTGTCTAGAGCGCTCGGACGGTGCCGTCCGGTGGAAATAATGCGAAATTCTATAGTAGGCATTGGCTTTCACTGATAATATTGTTACGTGGCAGGAGACGTTCACACCCCGCAGAACACTGGTGCAGTCACACTGAACACAACACAAGCACAGGGCGCACCGGACGCCAAGACACAAGCCACCGCGCAGGATTCAGCGCCCGAGCACGCGCCAAGCGCCCTCTCACTTCGTCTGCCTCATCTTCTCTGAGTCGACCCGTAGCAATATTTGTGCTGGGGAGAAGCCTAATAGACCTGTGCACCACACAGGCACCAGCGCCTTACCCCCAGCAAAGCAGCTGTGATGAGGTTTAACTTCATTTGCTCCCCCAGCACACTGCGCGAGCACTCTAGACAAGTGTGATCAACTCTGTACACCAGCCTGATGGCAGTGCAATGAATGTCAGCAAAGCAGAAAAAAAGATACTAGTGCCTTGTTGGCTGCAAGCTTTGCCACTCTGCAGGTTGTTTGCTGTGCATCGCACTACTACCACATTGATTGGGAGTTCACGGACTCATTATGTATCTGCTGCAAAAGCAGCAGTCGTGTATCTCATTGCTGGAGGCACAGATTGATGCCTACTTGGGATCTGGCTGAATATGTGAAAGTAAAAGCCGACCAATTTCTGCTAGCTATCTGATTGATTAACAAAACACTAGTTACAAGTGGATAGAACTGACTGCATGCACGTAAAGGACACCAGATGCTGGCAGAGTGCCAGTGTGCTGCTGTTTGGTGACTATGAGCTAGGCAGCTGTGGTTTAAATGGACCCTGAACATGATTGCATACCTGGTTCATTCGCTTTCTGAAAATATTTGAAGCTTGGCATCTTTAGAGAAGTGCTCACTGCATTTAATACAAATTCAAATGCACTTTTTTGAGAGTTTTATATTTTCTTCTGTCTCATTGTGACTTGCAGTGTCATCTGTTACATCGTTATAAAAACCGATATGGGCAAGTTTTGTATACTATCCATTGTGAGGAGCCTTTCTGGCTTGCTGTGGCCAAAATGATTTACCTTGTGGCTTGGGCAGACCCAAGCGAGTCTGAACTAGTTTGAACTCGTGAGCACAAGTATTTGCAAGTAGGTTTGGTGGCAGTGTCACAAACATTGAACTGCGTCACCAGCATGCTGTACATGAAGTGGCGTTTGACTCAAGTCAGATTGTAATGTATGTGACAAAGATGTTGAGTGCTGAATTTCCTCACGTGTGTCGTACTGAAGTGTGGCATTGTGCCCGGCTTTCTGTTCCGAGGAAAGCTTCCCTGAAATGGACCATGGTTCTTTTTTTCTCTGACTGCTTGATCCCTGTGGCTGTTCCGAATCGTGGCTCTGTGTGTGACAAAATTGTTCTTGTAGGTGACTGCATGACACTGACGAAGGTGGTGCAGTCAGAGGAAGAGAAGCGCCTGCACATTTCCTCCTGCATCGTCGAGACCCTTTGGCACGGAAGAGGCTGACCACTACACCGCAGCGTGCCAAGAGAGGCAACGCTGCTTCATTGGAGGGTCTGAATTTGGAGCGCACATTTCTATTTTGTACCGTTTCTTTAGGTCTGAAGTCTTCCACATAGGTGTCTGTGCATTGAGGGTAGAGTATTTCTAGGCTTGAAACTGTCTGACTGAACCTGTTGAAGGAGTAGCGAACCAAAATTTTCATTGCGCATTTTTTTTTTGTTCAGAGTGGTGAATTACTGCATTGGCTCCCTACAAAGTCAGAACAGCATGACTGTCTACCATCTTGATCTCCGAAGTGTTGAGGTTGTGAAGGAAAACCGCCACTATTACATGCAGGAGCTATTTTAGGTGGAGCGGTCAGACTGGCTGCTCACTCAACCAGCTAGTTTTTGGCTGTGCTATCGAATTCGCTGTAAGAAAAAATGTTGTATTGAGCGAGACACCTTCTTGCTTGTACTCTGACATAATCCAGAACTATCTCAGTGAGTAATCATTCCTACACTCGCGTTGTGGATGTGTGGTGCCATCTATTGTAAAAGACAAGAAGTCACTAACACCGTCTTTCCGAAGATTAGAGGAAACTTGTCGTACAGTTGCGAGCTCTAGATGTAAAAACAACTCTTTTAATGGAAATAGGCACGCGAGCCAGAAAAGAAAGTCTACAAACTTTTAGAACAAGAGGTAAACCAATAAGCTTCAACAGTCGACTGCCAAAGGTTTTCAAGGTGTCCGCTATTTTGGCAATGCTTGGATGCTTTGAGCCACATGGTTGCAAGCAGTGCATGGAAAGCAGATGCTGAATCTGGCCCCCAGAGGGAGCCAATGCAGTAACTCTAGTGCACAAGGTGTTAGTAGACATGGATCACCGGATGAAATTTGCCTGCTCCTGGTACAGTAAAACCCGGTTAATTCGGATTTCACAGGACTGTAGGAAATATTTGCATTCACCGAATGTCAAATTAGAGGCAAGACAGAAAGGAATCGTAACCAAGTGCCCCAAATTTGGTTGACAATAACTCTTTATTGGTTGGAGTTCCGCCAAATGGCGCTGTGCGCACACACTGTTGGATGAACCAACTACGTATGTACCCCAGGACATTCAGGGCATCAACAACAAAGCATGCCCTGCATACAGGCACATTACTTAATTGTAAACGGTGACTGATTACGCGATGCACAGGCTACCAGAAGAGAAGAAAATGGCAAAGGGAAGCGCAAAACACAGAGGCGTCTCATTCTATCTTTTCAGCTAATAATCATAGCGATAAGTACGGTGCTTTTATGTTTTGATTCGACACCAGCACCACTTGTGATAAAGTGCCAAACTTCTGAGTCGCTCACTCGTCATCATCGTAATGCCACTTCTGATGCTCTCCACATGCGAGCTCGATCATCTGTCCGGATTAATCAAAGCGTCGCCAAATTCACAAATTCAGCTGAATTAATCAGGAGAGTCACGCCATAGAATAGTTCGCAGGTTTGAAGGGAGTAGATGGGTTGTCTGAATTATCCAGTTTTCCTAACAAATGGAGCCAAATGAACAAGGTTGTACAGTAAATAATTTATGACTGAATTTTTTTTCTTCTGTAGTTTTGGTTTCAGTTTAGACATTTAAACTGTAGCTACAGTGCCACAGATACGATTGAAGTCACATGAAACATACAGAAATTGCATCATAACTCCGTCTTCATCATTTTTATTCGCTCCATCTTGTACACTAGCCTGCTATGAATCTGAAATGATCTTGTGGGAATGAGCAGCTCTTATTTTGCTGGTTCTTCTGTGCCTCACGCGATGTCATAGCTGTGATATTACAGCTACTACTGTTGCTGCATTACAGCTGCTGAAACCGAAACTCTGTGAACCAGAAATTTCGATTATAGTGTTATTTATTGGGAGCAGGCAAATTCCACGTGGCACTATAAAAATTTCGCTGTCCCTCCTCCTCTAACAGAAGCCTGCTTCTTTGTGCTGGCTTCTCTCTATGCAGAAGAGCTAGTATACAGTTGTGCCATATTCTGTTGGTCAGGCCAGGGCAGCTCTATGTCTCCTTAATAAGGTACAGTGAAACATTCTGCTGTGTGATCCGTCAGGTGGCTTGTCATTTCTCTAGTCTAGTTGGGGTCACTGATATTGTTGCAGTTCAGTCCTTCCATCTTTACCGAAATAACTTCCGCAAAGGTTCATCGGAGTGTGATTGTTGCGCCCATTTACCGTGAAGCTGTTACGTTTCAATGTGTACAGAGGAATCACTACACAGCATGTTTCCAATGATTCATTGTCACGTGATGCCACATTTGTTGCTGCTGCTGCCACTGTACTGCTTTTGGTGATGAAATTTACTTGGGTGTTTGGATTATCCTAGCTGCCTCAAGTGGAGAAAAGTTGCAGCCACATAGTCTTAGCTGCATGAAAAGGGCGAGAATGACTTAAAGGGACACTGAGGAGAGCTCTATTAATATATTTTTTATAGCAAAATCCGATACTTCGGCATGTCATGGCATTGTTGCCACTTGGCCGGCAGCGAAAAATGCATTTATTTCTAAGAAATTTGGATTCGAAGTTGAAAAAGTTTTTCCCGTCGCTCTGATTCAAACTTGGGATTCTCCTATGACGACACAGGACTAAGTGACGTGAAACATGACGTGCACATGACGTAACGCAGACTCCGTGATTTCTGGTGGCCAGCAGTGCGGCCCAGCAGCAGCTGAAAAGAAAGCTACCGCCGGCCGCACGTTGAAGGCATCTATCGGCTATTGCGGCCGTCCCTACCGTCGCTTCGTTTACATTTGCACCGGCGTTTTGCCAGCGTTACAATGGACCCGTTCTCGAAGTCGTCAACGAAACTCTCGCAAATAGACACCTTTAGCATACCGTGTACCTTGTTTACCGTTAGGTGCTGATTGGTCCCGGCGCTGCAGGAGCGCGCGTAGCTGTCAGGTACGTGGCGCCATCTGGCGACGTCAAGAAGATTTGCGCATGCATTTGCTGCGCCTCAGTGATTCGTGGCTTCTCGTGTCCTAGTGTTGCTAGAACTATTGGTTCTAGCAACACTATTTTGTCCTATGACGTCATGAAGCTTGTACTTGCGAGTTTGGCCTGTGGCGGTGATACCTGTATTTTGGTTCTTGCTCTTTTCTACATTACAAGAGCTTTGTTGTCAGTATGAATGGCGTTTTTGTAATCAGGAGCTGGTATTGTGTCGATGCAAGTCAACTTCAATTTCTCCTCAGTGTCCCTTTAAATGACCACTAGATCTGTAATTTGTTGCTTTTTTTCTGAAGCCTTTCTTGTGTTATGGCTCTGGTAATGCAGAGTCTTGGCACAGAATGTAAATGATTGAATTCTGTTCTGCATATTGTGAGTTTTTTTTAATTGAATTCTGTTATGGATATTGTGAGTAGAGGCAGGTTACTGATCGTAGTTGACAGCTGGAATTAGCTTCAGTGGTCTTCGGCTGCAAGGACTCCTGAAGGGACTCCTGAAGTTGATTTGATTGTGCCTTGCCTGATAAGGCAAGCATGGCTTGTCATGCACGTTCGCAAGTCAATGTGAGGTGTGCATAGCATGCAAGATCGCTTTAAGATTACCTTCCGAAATGGGATGAAATAGCTTCTACTTTTGCGTAGTGTCAAGCACTCACAAACCGAGTGCATAAATGGTCATGCTGCCGTCTTGTATCATTTGGAAGTCCGACACTCCTTGTCATTGAGCATGCTGTATGCTGTCATTGATTCAGTCATGCAAGTATTACATTGCTGCTGTCTTCTTGGAGACTGAATTTAGGTTTGTTCTTTCTGGTCACAGGTGTACCTGGTACAAAATTAGGTTTAAATCAGAACGTTGTTATAAAGCTATGACACTGGATCCAGTGACTTCAAGCTGCGCGGTGACCTCAGAGAAATAGTATTCGATAGCTTCCATGTCACAGGGTGTCTTTTTTTTCAAGGTTGCTCTGCGGGAAGCTTCATTTTACATTCTGCCAGTTTTCTGGGATTTGGAGATCATTTGGCAACAGCAAGAGGGTCCTCTGTGAAATCATAGTGTCGTGATCGCATTCAGATTATGACAGTGGGTTTCTGTCTAGCCGGCCGTCACTTTCTTTGTGATGCAACTGTTGTGGTTACCCCACAAGGCAGCCAAATTGAGATGAAATTCCTCTTTAGCACTTTACATTATACTATGTATTCATATGAGACAGTATTCCCCTTATGTCATTTTACTGTCCGTGGGTATGACTACTTAACTACCAGTGCATTCTCCGTTGCCCGATTCTCTAACTGCTGCCACGAAATGCAGCAATGGAAATGAGGGTTATGACACTTAAATGGCATCCGAAGCCTCTTCGTTGGCCCATTCCTTAACTGCTGCCACAAAATGCAGCAATGGAAATGAGGGTTATGACACTTAAATGGCATCCGAAGCCTCATCATCATCATCAGCCTGACTACGCCCACTGCAGGGCAAAGGCCTCTCCCATGTCTCTCCAATTAACCCCGTACTTTGCCACTTGCGGCCACCACATTGGAATAGTTCTAATCGGAGGTTGGTCATAGAGGTAGCGAGTCTTCAGGCATGTAGCACTAGAAGAACTTTAAAGGAGCTTCTTCAATATTATCAGAAGGCAAAAGTTTGTGCATATTTTTGTGGCAAAAGTTAGAGCGGACGTTCTCGCACTTTGTTTCTTCCTTCCTCTCTTGCCTCCTGTTACTTTTATTTCCTTAAAATTCTCTGGAATGGCCTTAAAGCGGTAACCATCTTACTTTCATGCAAATACTATTGGTTTACTTATCTGTAGTGAAAGTGCCTTCAGGATATTTATTTCACCTCTGCTAACTGTTAAATGTGCGCTTGAAAATGTTAAGCATGTTTGCATCGCTTTCTTAAGACAGGTATTTTCAGGGTCTATTTTTGTTCTGTACTTAGGTTTTGTTTACTTAACTTTAATTAATAACTTAGGAGTCATGCTATTTGGATGCTTTATGCATGAAAAATTTGTATGTGTTTGTTACAGGACTAAGTGCGTGTTCGAGGTTCTTTGTGTATGTTGCTGCGGAGAGGCATAATGCTGTTTTGAAGTAAGAAAGGTACGCACGCAGAAATAGACAACAGTGCTCTTTTTTATGGTTCCGTTTCAGCAAAAAAGTGAGATTTCCGAGCGGTCAGTCAGAATTGTTTGAATACCATGTGTGGCAAACCAGGCTAACTGTAGTGCCATGTATGACTACTCTAGGTTGTATACATTTTGTCTCCTGAACGCTTGAGTACTAACTGAAGCAATTTCTTGTGACATAATGTTTTTTAGAGCCCTTCCTATAGGAATATAGCCTAGTCAAAGTACATATTTATGCTTTGCTGCAGCTTGCATGTATACAAACTTTTCTTGCAGTATCCTGTTGTTGTTTTCTGGAAAAAATGTTTTGGAAGCAAATAAATCGAAGACAAAAGCTCGTATACTGTGGTTCTTGTAGCACTGTTTGATTGGTTGGTTTATGCGGTTTAACGTCCTGAAGTGACTGGCTATGAGGGATACTGTAGTGGAGGGCTCCAGATAATTTCAACTGCCTCTAGCATTTCGCCTCCATTAAAATGTAGTTGTCATGGCCGGTATCGAACCCACTTCTTTCGGGTCAGCAGCTGAGCACCATAACTGAGCCACTGCCCAGCACAGCAGTGTTTTTTGCTGTAGACTTGGGACCATGTATAGATAGATAGTGTACCTCTTTTGGGTGGTGCAGTTGTTTGCTGGACGGCAGCGACAGTGGGCTCCACTTTGTGATTTGTGACATGTTAAATTTGCATGTACTGGCACAAGTGGCTCACTGTTATAATCGTGTATTATTCCATATATAGTGGGCTGAAAACTTTTCTGAATATCATTGGTATGTATGCCACTCTTCAGCAGAGGTGGAATGCATAGAGTCGCTGTGCAATGGGGCATTGTAATGAACCCCAAGTGGTTGCTGTAACTAATCCGGAGCCCTTGACTATTGTGCCCCTTCATGGTTTCAGTCAATTTTCATTCCTTCAATGTCGGGGCATTTTAATGAACCCCAAGCTGTTGCTGTTAACTAATCCGGAGCCCTCCACTATTGTGCCCCTTCATGGTTTCGGTCCATTTTCATTCCTTCCTTCAATGTTGGGGCATTTTGATGAACGCCAAGTGGCTGCTGTAAATAATCCGGAGCCCTCCACTATTGTGCCCCTCATGGTTTCGGTCCATTTTCATTCCTTCAATGTCGGGGCATTTTAATGAACCCCAAGTGGTTGCTGTAACTAATCCGGAGCCCTCCACTATAGTGCCCCTTCATGGTTTCGGTCCATTTTCATTCCTTCCTTCAATGTGGGGGCATTTTAATGAACCCCAAGTGGTTGCTGTAACTAATCCGGAGCCCTCCACTAATGTGCCCCTTCATGGTTTCGGTCCATTTTCATTCCTTCAATGTTGAGGCATTTTAATGAACCCCAAGTGGTTGCTGTAACTAATCCGGAGCCCTCCACTATTGTGCGCCTTCATAGTTTCGGTCCATCTTCATTCCTTCCTTCACGGTTCCGGTACCTACCGAAAGGTGAGATTGTTACTGTGCCTTTCCTTTCATCGCATCCAATTATTTATTATTATTTAGTCAAAACGAAAAGAGAAGCGCGGTCGGTTACAGTCCGAATCGAGAGTCATTTGTCGAGCAGGGCGAACAGCACCACGGCAACCAGGGCTATGGTCAGGGCGCCAGCGAGGATGGTGCACGCAACGAGGCGCTTGTCCATCGTGCGTATGTGCACCTGGACCGCCTTGTCGTGCTGGCGCACCGTCTCCCGGCCCTGCTGCACGGCGGGCGTCGTGACGCCGACGATGGAGAGCGCGTACTCCGCGGCCGCGATCACGTCGTCGTCGTCCTCGCTGACCTTGCTGGCGGCGACCGACCGCGGCGTCAAAGGCGACTTCCGGCAGGTGCCTCGTCGCTGTTCGTTCTGAACGGTCCTCGCCTGCGTGAATGCATTGCTGGCATCCGTTCGGCGTGTAACGGCTACAGGCCTACTCTAACAGGGGTCTGTTTAGGAGAGGCGCTGCGGGACTGTTCGACGTGGGCAAACCGGAAAGAATTCACTAGTTTGTCGTTCCTCGTGCAGCCAGCATGCAGCTGTACTCTGCAGGAGTTCTGGTTTATTGCTTTATCTGGGTTTAACGTCCTAAAGTGACTCAGGCTATGAGTGGCGCCGTAGTGGAGGGCTCCGGAAATTTGGACCACCTGGGGTTCTTTAACGTGCACTGACATCGCACAGTACACGGGCCTCAAGAATTTCGCCTCCATCGAAATTCGGCCGCCGCGGCCGAGATCAAACTCGCGTCTTTCTGATCAGCAGCCGAGCGCCATCACCACTGAGCCACCGCGACGGCCGGAGGCGAAATGTTGAAGGCCCGTGTGCTGTGCGATGTCGATGCACGTTAAAGAACCCCAGGTGGTCGAAATTTCCGGAGCCCTCCACCACGGCGTCCCTCGTTGCCTGAGTCGCTTTCACCATAAATATCACCCTGATCAGAGCGAAATTCGCCTTTTCACAAGAGTGGCGCCCTCTTGGGAGTGGCAAAAATTTTACTACGGCTCGAAAACAAACACACGTGGGAGAAGCAGGCGCGATCTGGTTCTGCGAGAAGCCAGCTGCGCCTGCTAAGTGGCAAGTGCATGCTTGACAGCTGCTGCCATCTGTCGCATGCGCCTGTGACTGACGAACTGAGCATGCGCAGTAGGTGCTGGCGGTTTCCAACCAGTTGAGCGAGAAGAGGCGCGCATGCGCAGAGCTGCCATGTGAAGAAGGCGGATTACTAAGCACGCATTGTGACAAAAAGCTTCCATAGACTGCCGAGAAAAACGCGCAAGGCGGCCAGGGTCACCGTCGTGTGGCAGAACTGTTTGGCGGATTGATACAGTTACACACCATCCACCCTAGCTGTAGCCTCCCATTCACTGCCAAAAACGAAAGCCGTCACCGAGTATATATGCCTCTTAGAACCTCCACATTGCCGAGTAAAGTGGGGCGTGAACCTCGTCAAGCTGTTCGTATAGCAACTTTTCTACAGCGGAAGCCGTTATAGCTTTGGTTTAGCCAGAAGCCCTGCATTCGACCGCGGAATCTGCACCGTCACCCATAAGGCCTTAATTACTTCATGAATTAAGTTAATTGAGCTAATTAAGGCAATTTAATTAAATCCAATAAGATGGAAATTCTCTTCTTCAATTTTCGGGGAGAGGCAAGACAGAGAGCAGATGAGATAAACCTAAATGCCTAAACGAAAGCTATAACAAACAGTTCTTGGTGATTAATGCGCTTAGGTGGCGAGCTTAGCTCTACAATTTTCTTATTCTTGTTCGAGTGTTTCTTTTGTTGTATTCGGAAGATACCTAAATGAGGATTTTTAGCCCGTAGGGAAGCAGCACAGCGACCTCCCACTGGGAGTCAGTCAGCTTACGCGGGGCGTGTATGTGTACACGCGGTTGCTTTGCAAATTAGGGTACGCAACGAAGTATTTAAAATATGATAATTCAATAGCACAAACGAACAGGACAGAGTAGAAGGGACACACAGGACGGCGCATTCAAAACGTCTGTGAAGATTGAATGCAATAAATGAATGTGCACGTGCCCACAAAAGTTTCAGAACACTAGAACCAAGAAAAAGGTGAATTTCCTTGCTTCGTTGAGTTGGGCAGGTTGAGCAGGTTACGTGCAAAACACATCCATTGTTGGATAAGCGCTTAAATCGCAGTGCAATTATAGGTTGCTGTTTTTGTCATTTCCGTTTTCCGAAAATTTTCCTGGGCACCTGTTCCCGCGATATAAATGGAGTGGGAGTGTGCGGCTTGGTGTTCTGGAGCCCGACACGCCTATGAAATGGGCCAAGCAAATTCTGCACACACTGTAATAAAACGACATACACAAGCCAAAGCAAAATTTCAGAAGAAAGGAATCTGCACATGAACTCATCAAGCTGGCTCTGATGTCTGCACGAGTGGCTGCGTCTACCGGTCCTTCTGAGTTGCAGAGTGACTGGGTGCCCCATGACGCCAAAGGAGCTAGTGGAAGCTATGCTAATTACGTTATGTTAACGCACCCAGTGTGTCTGCTTAGGGCCTGGTGGCACTATGAGACAGCTACTCACTCCAAAGGAATTAAAGCTTGTGCTCCTTCTCGATGTATTCGATACTCGTAGATTAACACTTACAGACGCTATCCTTGACGCTATCCTGGCTCCAGAAAAACATACGTAGATTGCTAAATTTGACGCTTTTAGTCATGGGCCGTGGCCCCTGAAAGAGAGCAGCCTAAAAAAAAAATGGCGGATGATTTAGCGTAGTGAGGCCAAATGCGAATTAAGTGCCCTAGTACTTCGGTTTCGGTTAGGGGCTCTGTTTTCAAGATCAAGCAAAGATCGACAAAATCGGAGTTAAGCTGCGCCTTAAGGGTATGACGCCGTAGCGTTAATGAGCTAATTCCCATATATGCGGAATTGATACTTTACATTCATAGATCGCTGGGAGTCCCCATACCCCTCCTGGCGCAGTGGTGCAAGCGGTTAAGCGACGCGCCACTGCCCTGCGATGGCAGGTGCTGCCACCTGTGAGGCTTAATCTTTTCGAGGAACCTCTCTTGACCAATCGCTAATTTAAATGGCACCTGCCACTGTGGGCAGCTGTTCAGCTTGAATGGACCATACAAAACCGACAACGGTGAAATCGGCGAGTTGGGCCTGTGTGTGTCTGTGTCTCTTCTTTGTGGTTCGTCCCGTGTTTGCGCAACCTTCACCTTCACAGCAACATGTACCAACTAGGCCCAACCGAAGTTTTATTGGGGCCCTAGAACTAGCGCACTAAAAACGTCCGCGCCTCATGGGACCGCTAACTCGAAGGCCTTAAATGGCCGGGCTCATCTCAATCACGTCTCCTTCAAGGGTACTTTTTCCGGAGCTACCATTGTCCGGGTCATTTGGATGACAGCCTCATTTGCCAACAACATATGAACGGAGGATTTACGCTTACTACACATTACGGCGACAAGAATATGAGGGGGGTTGCCGGGAAGTTCGTCCTCCTGTCCTCTTTACTAAAAAAACCCCTTTGCCTACCCGTAGTAGGTCCTTTGGTACGACTCACTCATCTGCAACAATGCCCCTTGTTTGCGACTTAGAAGCAACCTACAAGTCTCTCGCATGCGTCTCCACTGTCAGTGGCGTACCGCGCACATCTCCTGGTATGCCGCACGTTTCCCTGTACTCCACTTGACTCTCACCTGCAAAAACGAAGACGTCCGCGGTGCCGTGGGCGACGGAGGGTGCGAGGGCGTCCGGCTGGTCCTCGACTCCTTGCTCTGGAGCACTGGCCTCGGTGGGCTGGCCTGCTTCGGCTTTTCAATAGGGCATCCTGCCTCTTTATTCTCGGCCGGCGAGCCCCTCTTCTGACTCGTCAACGCTACTGCCTGCTGGCTGCCTCCTCCCGTCTGCAGCTTCTCAGCGGGAACGCGCGGCGGGGGCGTGGGCGGTGGCGGTGTCGGCGGCGGTCCGAGATTCGGCGGTGGCGGTGAGCTGCGAGGCGTCTTTTTGGTGTGCTCGTCGCTTAACGTCTTCAGCGCGGACTTGAGCGGGAAGCCCGGCGACGAGCCGAACCCGACGCGCGACGCCATCCCGCCGCGTAGCTTGCCAGCCGCGATGTCCGAGCCTGTCCTGGACGGCCGGTAGATGCGCCTCAGCACGGCGCTCCTGACCATAACCGCCTCAAGACTGCCCAGAGTAGCGGGCGCGGGCTCCCTCATGTGCACCGAGAGGTCCTCGCTTCGTGGCCGCGCTATGGACACGTCTTCGAGCGCCGAAGTGCCGCGCGAGGTGAGCTGCTCCGACTTGGTCTTGTGGGTCACTCGCACCGACGGCAGCTCGACCGACGGGACGCGGTCGGCGTCGCGGCGCTTGTACCTGCGGCCGGCGCCTCCGTCGTTGAAGTCGTTTTCGTGGTCTTCCTCTTCGCCATCTTCAAGCCAAGACGCTGCCGAGCTTTCCGGGACCTTCATTGAAAGACAGTGTGTCAGGGGGTCGTAATGTTTGGATGGCAGCGATTATACTTGTAGATGGGTAAATGCGAACGGAAAACGAAATTTCACTTTTGGCCTCTCGTCGGGGTGAAAAGGTGAGGGTGATTGCTTTAGATTTCTCACAATAAGTGTTAGAATTACATGGCCACAGTTCGAACACTGTAGACAGCGCCCACATATTAGACCAATTGTCTCTTATGGCTTGTCGCACCGGGATAACATGTACAGCTTTTTGCCACCATAAAAACGGTCAAGTTTTCAGCCACTATCCGTAAAGCACCGATGGCGACGTACAACCTTTGAAAAAAGTGTAGAGATTAAGGGGTTTGTTTTTGGGCCATACTGTGTGGGTTCATACACGTCGCCAACATTCCACAGAAATGCCCTTATAGTGAGAGCAGCTGTCGTCCTTACCACCTCCGAAAGTTAGGACTTAGGCAGATGCTGCAAGAGCCCTAGAGCGCGGTTTAGGACCAAACCCCTTAATATGGCTTTTTTTTTTAACAAAAGGTGTAAAGTCATGGAAAAAGTTCGCGGGGTAACAGGTTCATGAAAAAAAAAATCTATTTCTCTGTGGTCGAGCAAAGCAGGCCAATTAAAAACTGGAGGAGACACTTAATCTCCACCTGAACTGTATGACGCGATAGCGTAATGGGTTAACTGCCATATTTGCAGAATCTCATTTTCAACTTTACATTCATAGTTCCCTGGGAGTCCTGATACCCCTCCTGGCGCAGTGGTGCAGCGGATAAGCAATGAAGCCACCGCCCTGCGATGGCAGGTGCTCCCAGCGTTGGGCCTTTTGTGGGCCAGGTTGCTCTTCCCGAGCGACCAATCATTAATTTAACTGCAACCTGCCACGGTGGGTAGTGTGCTCACTATCCGGTGGGCAGGTTGTGATGGCGCCGCAACGCCTGCTTCCCAGGTTGCTCTCTGAGCACCACCTTCCAGAGTCATGCTAGTGTTTTTTTGCTCACAACGCCGACGCCGGATTTTCTGGGCAACAGAGCCTTTAACTTTATCGCGTTAAAAGATGCGCTGTTATACCGTCATAATTTGCGCCGGATAAGATTTAGGGCCTTACTCTTAAGCAGGGTACATATGACGGTGCTTCTCGCATCTCTTCGCGAAGGTATCGGTTAAAAATGTTCCACTGGGTATCTTGTAAAGGAAGTAGTTGGCCAACAGCAATAACTGCTACACAAGGCGCACTGATTCTTCGTTTCCAGCCCCGAAACGCGGCAGAAAGCATTCGCTATACCTTGTGGTAACTGATCTGGAAGTCGTCTTCGCTGAACGTGGTCGTCGAAGAGGACTTCCGCGTCAAGCCAGTCAGATCCGCTTCGCTGACGGGCGTCGACGACATCACCTGCCTCCGCCGAGAGAAGGAGAAAGACGTGGGCGAGATCTGCGTGACCGAGTCGCCAATGTAGTACGGATCGACGACCATTCCCGGAGGGCTGATGCGGCCCGCGGGTCCTGTAGCGACGAAGGCGAAGCCCGGAACGCCCTCCGCATCTCGACGGTGGCGACGCGGTGCCTCCTCTCGGGCCGGGGGCGTGGCCTGGTGGGAGCGGCCCCGCCGGTCTTGGGTCTCATGTCCCGGTCGCAGAAGTCCCGTGGTCCCGCCGCCTATTGCCGGCAGGTCCACCGTCTGTGGGCCGCGCCTTGGTTCAGCAGAGGAGCTTGCGTCCTCGTTGGACGCGCCTTGGCGGTGGCGGTGGTGGGAGAACTCGTACTCGTGGATCGTCGGCGTTGTGCAGAATTCTTTTTCGAGCATGGCTCACCATCGGTTTCATCCGGATAAGTAGATGCTTGCTGCTGCTGCCGCTTTGAGGATAAGGCTTAATGAACAACGGAATGAACAAGCAGTGTGAATGCACGAGCACCGTGGACACCAATATCTGGTCCTGGATTGGGTTTCGCTGCTTCTCCGATGGTGTTACTCATAGTTGCGATGTGGCTGTCCTCATGATATGAGAGGGACGAAGCCACGTGTGTGCACGACGCAAGTGATGGCGATGATGATGATCAAAAATTTATTACACCCATAGAGGGGAACCAACCTGAAAGTCGGTTCTCTAAGTGCTGGCAACTGTCTGAGAAAAGCTGGTCTACAGTTCTTCCTTCTCCTCCTCTTTGGCGTCAAACTGTGCGGCATACTTCTCGATTAACAAAGCTGTGGCGCAGAATGTGTTCGCGGTTGGATGGCCTGCTGCTATTAATTGTGGCACCTTTAGGTGTTCACTCCAAGCTGGAGCGCCAAGGATCGAAACGAGCAAAATGACATGCCCCTGGATGAAAATGACCGTCTCCTTGTCTGACTGGACAGCTTCTGGAAGGTAGCGCGGCAATCAAATCTAACCGTACCGCTAGTCAAATACATCACTTTTGCTCCTGACAACACAATGAAGTAATGAGAAGGCAAATAAGAGAAAGTGAAAACAAAAAAAGACGAGTGGATTTAACGCCAAGCATCATAGAGGTAAATTAAATGGCCGTGATAGCGTGGGTTTACTCTGAAAATAGTTCTCAACCATATGACTATTCCTGAATATTAAGACGAAAGCCTTTAACGCCTCATTGTTGTCGACAGAAGGTTGTCAGAAGACGTGTCACGCATTTCCAGTCAGACCAGAAAAAAAAAAATTGTGCACGACGGGATTCGAACCACCATCCTTCCGTTCCGCAGCCGAGCGTGCTGATGACTACGCTCCTTTTTTTTTTCTTCATTGCATTTTCACAACGGGTACAAAGAAGGAAAACATGTCCGCAACACTTGCACTGACACGGCAGGTTAAAATTTTTTACGCTACTTTCTGCCAACGCATATGCAGTTCTCCTTGTCTAGGACGCTGGAGAGTGTTTGCAGAAAGGCGTCGAATCAGACGGATGCCTCCCAAACGCCCTCCAGTGTCTCCAGCATTTTATGTTCACAAACAATTGTGTACTTAATTAACATCTTAACCACACATCAGTGACAGAAGCAGCAATCACCACACTTTAGGTTAACAAAGTGCCCCCTGAATTTTTTACCAACTGAGACCAGGGTGTTAAAATCACTTCCAGGACCCCACCACTTAAAATCGTCATTCTGAACTGATATCGATTTAGTTATTGTGATAGTGGTCATAGTCATCATTATAAATATTCTCAACTCCGTTGCTATGCATAGCTTCTCTACTCCTTTGCTGAACATAGCTTCTCAACTCCATCGCAAAACAGAAATCTCCAGCTTGACCCGTAATCCTCCTCGACTACGGCATTTCTTTCTCTCCTCTTTCTTTCATTCCCACTTTCCTCCCTTCCCTTACGGCGTGGTTCGGTGTTCACCGAGATGTGAGACAATTACTCCGCCCGCCATTTCCTTTTCTCATAAACCAAAACCAATTGCCCCGTATCTTCCTAGAGAAACGGATGTATTCTTTCAGATTCCGCAGCCTCTTCATTTCATGTGCGCTACTGTCGCTTGGTAACCTGCTTGGCCTGTTTAGCAGCACTCCACCTCTGCTTCCACTACCTCTGTCTGTCACAGAACTGTCAATTCTTGGTCAGATCCTGAACATTTTTTTAGTTGCCTTCATATTAGTTTTGGTACGTTCCATGGCATATTGCCTGTTCAAATGCTGAATAATTTTTATAGTGCGTCTGTTGGGTTTGTTTACAGAATGATACCTTCAAAACATTTGAAAATGCTGATGTATTATATGTAGACTTTCATATGCCTTCTTGTTCCTGTGCTCACACTCTGAATACTACTAGAAAACTGTAGCAAGTCAGAATTTCTCTCCCTTCGTGACACCCTTTTTGACTTTGGGTAAAAGACTCTGTTGCTGGGGAGCCCTTCAAAGTATTTTCGAGCATAATTTTCTCCTAAAGACCTCCGATACGCAATTCCTACACCATTATTAATTAAATTAAACGTGTCTTTCGAACCTTGCAAGGCCAATATCATGTCCAACATTCTAAAACAAAATCGGAAATTGAAAAATTGTATGATACTGTTATGCAAATATTGAAGGTAATAATCCATTTTTTTTCTGATATGCATATCAAAACCTTTCCTTAAGGTGTTTCCATCGATCGCATCGAACTGTTCAGACTGCCGTAGAAAACCAATGGGAACGCTTTTGATGACAGCAATAACATCATTAGAAAAAAAAATTACCGACGATTACGTTACTTCCTAATGCGAAATTTGAGCGCAGCAAATAAGCTGTTTCACCTTTTCGATAGATTGAGGCAAAGAATTCCAGCAAGAGATGTATGCGCTATCACAGAATTTTTTTTTTATTTTTCACACGTATTCCTTTAACAGACTCCACTAACAGTTCTTGACAGTCATGAAGGAAGCTTTGTGGTCGGAGAAATAGAGTGATATATGTTCGAATTGGTACACCAATGCTTGATTCTCAAAGACGAGATCTATACAAGTGCCTCGCGAGGTTGTCACAGCCGTGGGACGCGTTACGAGCGAGAGGAACGGGATGTTCTCCCGCATAAGTGTTAGGAAATTGCTGTTTGTCTTTATGTCAACATTAAAGTCCCCCACTACTAACATCGGTGTGGATCGATGGACGGTTAATGCGAGTTGCAGGAAGTGCACGACGTCTTTCGTGAGTGCGGTAGGGGCGAAGTAGGCAGCTACTACCAGCAAGCCGTTGGGCAACTTTGCGGCGCACAGTTCGCCAACTTCATGTGACGTGCCAAACATTTCGACTGGTATTGCAGAGAGACCTGTGCGCAAGTAGATAGCGACTCCCGCCGCTCTGTTGTGGTCTCTGCGAGCACCACAGCAGTATAGGAAATCTATGATTTCGAGAGGCTCTTCGGGATCCATCCAGGTTTCAGCAAAGCAAAGTACAGAGGAATGGCGCAGAATGTGATCGTGGTGTACGTCCTTGGCATGTGCGGCAAGGGAGCGTACGTTAAGAATGTGGTTGTGAATGATGAATCAAGTGCTGCCAGCGAATGACGCGTTCATTGGCTGTCTGCGTGTGTTACTGATGTGTGGTTAACATGTTAAGCTTCGCCTGTAAGAGTGGAACGCGACAGCGTCTTGCAACGCTGCCAGGGAGTCCACAGAACGCCATCGCCAATTCGGCTGTACGCCTTGCTGGACGGTAAATTTATTTTTTGAGGAAAGGAAATGTATCTCTCTCGCATATCTGGGTGGACACCTGCACCTCGCCGTAAGGGAAAGGCGGAAGATGGGAGTGAACGAAGACGCCGTATTAGCTAGACGCGCCTTTGTTCATTCCAAACCATTCAGCTGGCATTACGGAGTGGCTAGCGTGCTCGTATCGCACTCCGGAGACCCTGGTTCGATTCCCCAACTCGACCAATTTCGTTCTCGGTTTTATTTATTTATGCCGTCTAACTAGAAAGGTTAATTAGGCTATTTCATATTTATATTATTATATTTCTATCCATCGTGTTCTGTCATTAACCTGTCAATTGTTGGAATTGTCTAGGATGTTCGACACAATGTATATGAAACGAGCAACGTCTTACTGAGTGGGGAAGTGCGTGGTGGTGGTGGAGGGAACGCGGCTTCGTACTTATCTGTTTTTTTCAGCAGCGTCTCCTTCCGCGGACGCTGTTGTCGCTGCGGCGCGCGTCTTTCTTTTCTTTTCTTCTGACCTCTTCATTCTCCTCTATATTAATTAGGCTAATTGATTAATTAAGCAATTAACTAAACTCAGTCCAACTTAGTTGCAGCATCACTATACGATCCCTTTGACTGGTTGCATGGTTACTAGATTGATTGTAAAACATTTTATTCGCCGGGAAGAGCTTGGCAAGAGGTCGCGTTAAGTGGTCGAGAGTACATAGCCCTCGACGACTTTGTCAGCCCACTCCACCGCCAAAACTTGCGTTCTGGGGTCAGAGCTAGCCAGCACGGTCTCCCACCGCTCGAGAGAAGGAGCTGTAACGAGATCACCCGGAGGTGGCTCTATTTTGCAGTCCCACAGGATGTGATCGTAGGTAGCACGGTGGCCACAGTGTTTGCAGTTTGGGTTGTAAAGATCTGGATAAATGTGCGCGAGGAGTGATGGGGTGCGTATCGATCTCGTCTGTAGACGACGCCACGTAACCTCTTGTTCTTTAGTAAGTCTTTTGTCTGGAGGGGGGAAAATTCTCCTCTCTAGTTTAAAATGATTGGTGAGATCATGATATGTGATCATGGAGTCCTTCGTGAAATTCAGGGAGCCAGACTCATCCACTGCCCGGTCGACGAAACCTCGGGCTTTATTGTGGGCTGCCTCGTTCCCCGGATTCCCCGAATGGGCTGGGACCCATATCAATTCGGAATAATTTGGTGAGAATTTGGTTGCGTTAAGGATTCTAAGGGAGGTGTTTGTAATTCGCCCTTTAGCGAAATTATTGATACCCATTTTGGAATCGCTGAAGATGATGCTCCCTTGGGTATGCGCTAGGGCGAGGGCTATAGCCGCCTCTTCTGCCGTTTCAGAGGATTTCGTTTTGATTGTCGCCGAGACGATGTGGTCACCATTCTCGTTCACAACCACAATTGCAAAGGCATTGGTATTTTTGTATTCTGCCGCATCTACATAAAGTGTTCCAGCGCACTGTCTGTATTTGTTATGTAAGGCTTTGGCTCTTGCTTGTCTTCTACCCTCATGGTGTAAGGGGTGCATGTTTTTGGGGAGTGGTTTGATTAGTAGGGCCGTCCTATAGTCGCGGGGTAAATCTACTTTAGCATCGTTATTCGTAGGTTGAAAGTTAATTCCGAGCCTGGTAAGAATACTCCTGCCAGTTCTGGAATTGGCTAATCGCGCTGTTTGAGCCATTAAATGGGCTTCTTTCAGTTCATTGTAGGTGTTATGTATTCCTAACCTCATAAGCCTTTCAGTTGAGGCATTTAGTGGGAGTCCTAACGCAGCCTTATAGGCCTGCCGTATCATACTATCCAATTTGTCCTTTTCTGCTTTCGAAAATTTGAGATAAGGGGTGGCATAGAGTATCCTGCTTAGCGCAAAGGCCTGCACTAGTCGGCATAAATCTCTTTCCCTCACCCCTTGTCTGCGGTTAGCTATGCGGCGGATTAATCGCGCCGTCGCTTCTACCGTGCGTTTTAGCTTAGTGAGTGTGTCAGTATTCTTTCCATTTGTTTGTAAATACAACCCTAGTATCCTCATGGTCTGTACCTCTTTGACAGATCGTCCATTAACATAGACGTTTATTTGCGGGGGGGGATGTCGTGGTACGCCTACCTCTTTGTTTACGACGGATCACGAAGAGTTCAGATTTTTGCTCAGAACAAGTGAGGCCGGATTCCCATGCGCATGCCTCAATGATGTCCACTGCTGCTTGGAGTGTGTCTTCTATGTAGCCTTCGCATCCTTTGGTTACCCAAAGTGTGATGTCATCTGCATAGAACGTGTGATGTAGGTCTGGTATTTGTGCCAGTTTGGGGGGAATTTTGATGAGGGAGAGGTTAAAAAGGAAAGGGGACAGGACGGAGCCCTGTGGCGTTCCTTTACTTCCTAGTGTGATTGGGGCAGACTCTATTGTTCCGACCGTTATCACTGCTGTTCTGTTAGTGAGGAAGGATCGGATGTAGTTGTACGTCCTTTCTCCGGGGTTGATTTCTGACAAGTTTGTCAAAATGGCTTTGTGGGTGACGTTGTCGAAAGCTTTAACAAGGTCTAAACCCAATATTGCTTTCGTTCCTGTTCCCTCGTCAGCTTCAATTATGTCCTTGTTAAGCTGCAAGAGTATGTCCTGGGTAGATAGTTGGGCCCTGAATCCTAACATTGTTTCAGGTAGGAGGTTCATGTCCTCCGCATAGTTTTGGAGCCTATTGAGGATGACATGCTCCATGAGTTTGCCTAGGCATGATGTTAATGAAATTGGGCGTAGATTCTCAGTGCTGAGTTTCTTACCCGCTTTAGGAATAAAAGTGATTTTCGCGTGTTTCCACTCTGGTGGTATGTTGCCTGCATGCCAGTATTTGTTCATAAGGTCTGTAACCGCCGCGATCGACGTTGCGTCTAAGTTCCTGAGAGTCTTATTTGTTACTTTGTCTGGTCCTGCCGCAGATGTTGTCCGCAGTTTTCCAATTGCGTACCAGACCTCTGCGTCTGTGATGTCTGCGTCTAAATTTGGATTAGGAGTCCCCCGGTAGTCTGGTTGAGTGGTACCATCATCCGTGTTTAGATAACGTTCTGCTAGCTCTTTGATTAGGTCTTCAGGTGTACCCTCATATTTATGTATGAGTCTGTACAGTTGACTTTGTTGCACGGGACGTGTTTGTTCTGGGTCGAGCAGGTGTCTTAGAAGATGCCATGTCTTCTTATTTCCGAGCTGCCCATTGACGCTTTCACATATTTGGTTCCATTGTTGTTTTTGGAGAGTAAGTGTATGTTCCTCGATTCGCCTCTCGATTTCAGCGATCTTTTTGCGTAGTCGCTTGTTGTGTTTTTGCTTCTTCCAGCGTTTTTGGAGGCCTTTTTGTGCCTGCCACAGGTGTAGCAGCTGCTGCACCTCCTTCTCAATCTGCTCCTCCTTCTCAACTGGCACCGCAACGCTAGTGGAGCTGACATCCTCATTCAGGGAGATAACCCAGTCGCTAAGGTTAGAGATCTCCTTTGGAGCTGTTTTGTCGCGAAGTTGCCTGAACTTGTCCCAATCCGTGGTTCGTATTTCTTTTGCTTTGTTTTTAAGTTTTGTCGTGGGGAAGGTGATGCTAAGGATGAAATGATCACTACCAAGGTTTTGCCCGGTGTTGACCCACTTTGCGTCCTTGACGTTTTTAGAGAGGGATAGGTCTGGAGATGTGTCGACACATACACTGTTACCCATGCGTGTGTGGTCGCTCGGGTTGTTTAGCGTTGTGAGCCCTAGTGACTGTATGATTTGCCAGAGCAGGTTCCCTTTCGGAGTTGCTTTGGTATATCCCCATGCTGGGTGTTGAGCGTTGAAGTCTCCCACAATTATTAGTTGAGCCCTAGCAGCCAGCTTTACTGTGTTTATCAACAAGTGTGGGAGTCCATTGCCTTTGTTTCTGGGCGGGTTGTATACATTAAGGATGAAGAGATTTGAGTCTCCTTTTTGCCTTGGTATTATTTCAAGTAGGGTGTAATCTTCTTCCGAATCATTTATAAAATGTTGAATTGCGGTGATATTTCTATGCACCAGAGTGGCTGTGAAGGAGCCGGCTGCGCTACTAGTATCATAATGAGGTGGCAGATATGCTTTATAGCCTGGCAGTGTAGCCCTGCCGCTAGCTTCTTGCAATGCAATCACGTCTGGGGTTGTAACAGACGGTGCTTGTTGGATGTGGAGCTGCAAGTGGGCCCGCTTGCGGCGGAAGCCTCTGCAGTTCCATTGCCAAATTTCAAATTTTTGGCGTTGTGCCATGTTGGGTTATAGATGGTTGTGGCGTCGTGGACAGATCCAAGATGGGGGGTAGGCGGGCCTCGATAGTTGTAAGCCTATCCATTATTTGCTGCATGCACGTGGCTATTTGGGATACCTGTCCCTCTAGTGTTGCAAAGCGAATATCTATCTCTGCAAATTTGGTAGTAACGAGGCCTTGGAAGGTTGCTTGTTCTGTTGATATAGCGCTAGTTCTCTCTGACAGAGTATTGATGTCTGCCCTGAGTTTGGTAGGCGCTTTCGACGGCTGCGGGGTGTCGGCTTCCGAAGCCTCGGCCTTTCGTTTGGATTCCTCGCCTTCTTTTGTAGGAAGCGGTCTTTTAGTTGCTATTCTGGCGTCTGTGTCCGTCGCGTTATGGGCCGAAGACTGGGACGCGGTGGAGGGAGTGTGGCAAATGGCGTCTGTTTCCATCGCACTATTGGTCGAAGCCTGGGACGCGGTGGGTGGCGTTCTAGCCGCAGTGGCATTCTGTACCTGATGCGCTTGTAACAGGCGTTTAATGTCAGCCAACTCTTTTTTAAGGCTGGCAATTTCTCTGTCTCGGGATTGTAGTTGTATCTGAAACTCCTTCTCTCGAGCGTCAATAGATTGGGAGGCCTCTGCTGGCCAGCTCACCTTTTTGTTGGAGCGGCTATCGCTGCGTCCGCGGCTCGAGCTTCGCTTGTCGTTCCCTGCAGGGTTCCCCAGGGGCGGGAAGGAGCTGGAGTTGTTCCGGCTGTGGCTGCCTCCTTTTCCGGTAGCACCCTGTTCCTTCTTCCTGGGCCTAGATTGGTGTCCGTGTAGTGATGAGTCGTTGTCCCCTTGCTTGGGTGCCTGGTTGCCATGGGGCGTTCCTTGTTTGTTCCTGTTGATCAGCCGGAATTTGCAGTTCCGGCTGCCTGTGTTGTGGCCCCCGTTGCAGACGATGCAGACGGGTTGGCAGGTTGGCTGTTCTCCCTCAGGTGGAGGCGAGTGATTTTCTCCGCAGCGGCGGCAAAGGTTCGTTGTAGGTTTGTAGCAGACGTCGGCCCGGTGTCCTACCCTCCTGCAGTTGTAGCATACTTCATGTTGCTCCCTGAAGGGGTGGACCCGAAAGACGCCGCACTGATAGATTACTTGGCTGGGTAGCTTCTTTCCAAAAAAGGTGATTTGTATTGTTCTGGACTGTCCGATCCTTCGTGCATCCACAACTTCTATTCCTTCGTTTCTGTTTCCGAAGCCTTGGCGAACCGCTTCGGGCGAGTCTCCCGCGTAGGCGTTGTAAATGACCCCTTTTACCGAGTCTTCGGGCGCCGCCACGTACGACGTAACGTTGTAGGTTTGACCTTGGAGGTTCAGTTTTTCAATCTTGGCGTATGCAGTCGCCCGTTGACGATCGGGCGTGCATAGCGTGAAGGTGTTGTTGGCCGTATTGACTCTGATAATGTCTTCATTCTTCACCGTATCATACGGCAGCCTGGCCACCTCGCAGGCGCAGAAGAGTAGTAGTCCGGGCGCAAAGTCCCTCAGATTCCAACCTTGTGGTCGGCAGACGATTACTAGCCAAAGTACAATTGGCCCCATTTGAAATTCGCGCACTGTGACGTCACGAGCATTTCGACCAATTGAAAAGCGTGTCTTTGGGGGTGGAGCTGGTTACGAGGCCGACGCCGACGCCGACGCCGACGCGAAACCCAGGAACGGACGCCAAAGAGCTGCGCTCTAAAAATTAAGACTGCCATCGGGTGACCCGCGGATATATTTATCGGTATAATGAAATCGTAAATTATATGAAAAAATTGCGTTTATAAACTGTTTTCCGCTCAAAAATTCTTTTGTCCAGAATTGTTGGGCATGTGTTCAATGTAATATTCCTTCATTTTCTCTACAACCTTATAGATGACATGAACATGACTGGCTGCCGATCGCCGCTTCCAGCAAGTGCCTTGTTCCTTGATTGAAATCCTGGGCTAAAGAGGGTTGATGATGATGATGATGATGATCTCCCCAGGCTTAATATCCTTGGACGTGGTTGCTATGACTTTTACTTTTTTAGACGGAGGAAATGTGGGATTGGCTTCCAATGGTTACGGCTTCGAGCACAAGCACTACAAACCCGCCGAAGGAAAAGAGGCAAATCATTTTATGAAAATCGCTTACGGGTTCAGAAACCACACTACAATTTGTAATAGCTCTGGGGATGCTCACCTGTAACTCCTTGTCGAAAATGTTGCATGAATAAAACACATGCATCCAGAAATTAGGAACAAGTATTTTTGGGTTTACACTGCACTGTCAGTGCGTTTTATTACGTTATTGCGTTATCGGCGATGGCCTGCGACCGTGGGCCCCGGTGCTTATGGCGGCCCTGTCGGGCAGCGTCTGTTGCAACTTGGATGTTAGTTCAGCCGCGGTTTCAACCTTGCAAACCTGGGATTTTTCGTGGCTCGTTGCTGATAAGAACTCCGCTCCTGCCAAATTTCCATTTGAGGCGAGTTGTTCTGCATAGGTAGATGGTCGCCGCGCAGCGTTTGAGTGGCTTGGCTTCTGGGCTTTCCAGCGCTGGTTGCCAGTGGTACGTACCACATCTTCAGCAGCAGCTTCTTGTTCAAGCGGGAGGCTCCGTATCATGGCGCATCGCCGCCTATTTGAAGAATTCGCTCCTTGCCGAGAATCTTAAGGCACCGCGGTTCAGCCGTAATACATGAAGTACCGCTTTTTGCCGAACAGACCGAGGGCGTACAGCATAATGAAGATGAGCATGAGGAACGCGAGTAGGAAGACGACGGCACGCACTCCACATCGTCTCCTGCTTTCTTGAGACTGGGAGGCTCTGGGCGGAGGCTGAAGTGGTGGAACGGGGGGTACAGTCTTTCTCGGAAGCTGATGGAAGAACGTCCCCCTCGCGGGACTCTGGCGACCGGTGTATGGCTCGGTTCCTCGAGAACCGACGTCGTTAAGCCGTTCTGTCATGTCCCTCACGGCCTGCTGCTCCGGCGTCAACACATGGTGGCCCGGGATGTGTCCAGCCATGCCCTGTTGGGCCAGTGCTCCCTGAAGCACCTGGGCAGCCATGGCTTGCTCTGGGCCTGGCGGGGGCTGTTGTCCAGATGGGCCAGGAGCTCCGGGGGCTGGAAAATGGAAGTTGTACTGTATGTTGATGACGGGCACATTAAAGGAAGTGGGCATCGGCGCGTGAATTTCATCGTCTAGCACTGGGACCAGAGGCTCAGGTACATGCAACCCTTCCGATGGTTCCGCCTGCTCCTGCTGAGGTCTGCTGCGGTCGTCGGCGCTGTCGCTGGTTGTAGTAACGCTGGGTGCTCCCGCAATGGCACATGGCGCATCGGGTTCCTGAAGCCGCTCGTCAGCGATCACGGCAACAAGAGCGGTGCGCGACACACTTGGCCGCATTTCGATGTCATCGGCTATCTTTTCCCGGATCTCTTGCGAGATGCTGGCTTCGGCGACGGCCAGTACAACGGGAAACTCGGACACAGCAGTGACCATGGAGCCCGTCATCGAAGGCTCAGCTGGCACACACCTTTGGCGCTCCTGTGCCTCCATGATGACGGCTGCTTCTGCCACAGCGATGGCGGCCGCTGCCAGCTGGCTGATTTCTTCCTCTTCTTTCACTACTGCTCCACGGTCCGATGCTGGGGCTATGGTGGTACCAATTTTTTCGCCACCCTCCAAGTGCAGTTGCTTCGCTTCCGCAGCCGGCAGCGAAGTCTTATAATCGGGTGTCAGGCGCACCAACACCAGGTCGGTTGTTTTTGGCGCTGAAGAACCAGCAGGTGCTTTGAGAAAGTCCTGGAAATCAGCGTACGTTACAGGTTCAATAGGCGGAAGGGAAGTACCCGAGATGTGAGCCTGGTCAAGTTCCCTCTCGGAGATCAGGGGCTGAGCCAGGGTTTCGAGGGAGGCCGCTTCCGCTTCGTGCTGCTCAAGTTCTGGCCGAAGAACTTCAGCTACTATTCCTTCTAGAAGAAGTGCCTCCTGGCCTTCCCTCTTGAGAGCTTCCTCTCTCGATTCCCTCAATGCCTCGGCAATTGCGAGTTCGGACTGAGTGACACCAGGTGCCTCAGCAGCTATTCCCATACGGGTTTCATCAGAAACCGGAGGTGTCAACAGACCTTTCGGTTCGGCGACCCCTTTCTCGGAGTTTGCAACGACCGCTTCGAAGAATTTAGGTTGCTCCGAAATTGCTTCCGGTGTTACTGGGGCTGCTGCTTCTGCCTTTACTTCCCTGGGCTTGCTTTCTGCAGGCTGCGTGGGTATAAGCGGCGTAGAAGGCATAGAAGGGTGAGAAACCTGAGGCCCTTCGAGTTCTTTAGCTAAAGGCAGATCAGCTATTGCTTCGGCCTCTGGTAGTATTTGCGCCGTTGTCGCTGGTAGTGCCTTCGGTAGTTCTGTGGCTTCTAGATGCGCGACTTCACGAGTAATTTCTCTGGCAAAGTGCGCAGGTTGGATCTCTTCAGGGGCTTCACAAGGTGCTTCAGGAGGCACAGAAGGCTGAGAAACTTGAGGCTCGTCGTGTTCTTTAGCCAGACGAAGGTCAGGTGTTGCTCCGGGCACTGATAGTACTCCTGCAGTTGTCTCTGGTAGTGCCTTCGGTATTTCTGTGGTTTCTGGATGCGTCACTTCACGAGTAATTTCTGTGGCAATGTGTGGAAGTTGAAGCTCTTTAGGGGCTCCACAAGGCGCTTCAGGAGGCACAGAAGGCTGAGAAACTTGAGGCTCTTCGTGTTCTTTAGCCAGAGGCAGGTCAGCTGTTGCTCCAGGCACTGGTAGTACTTCTGCAGTTGTCTCTGGTAGTGCCTTCGGTATCACTGTGGCTTCTGGATACGTCTCTTCACGGGTAATTTCTGTAGCAACATGTGGAGGTTGAAGCTCTTCAGGGGCTTCACAAGGTGCTTCAGGAGGCACAGAAGGCTGAGAAACTTGAAGCTGTTCGTGTTCCTTAGCCAAAGGCAGGTCAACCGTTGGTCCAGGCACTGGTAGTACTTCTGCAGTTGTCTCTGGTGGTGTCTTCGGTAGTTGCGTGGGTTCTGGATGCGCCACTTCACGAGTAATTTCTGTGACAATGTGTGTGGGTTGAAGTTCTTCAGGGGCTTCACAAGGTGGTTCATGAGGCACTGGGGGCTGAACAACCTGTGATTTTTCCTGCTTTGTCAATTCAAGCAAAGTAGCTGTTGTTTCAGGCACTGCAGGTAACTCTGGAATCGTAGCTGGCAGCGTCTCCGGTAGGTCTAACACCTCTAGGTCTGCAATTTCAAGGGCCTTTCCAGGCAGCAGCTCGACTTGTATTGGTGCTGCCGGCACCAGTTCTTCTCTATGATCATCAATGGCAAGTGGCGTGCTGTCCACATAGGATACTCCTGAAGCCCCTGCCACGGCTTGCTCAACAGGTGAACGTGCCTGCTCGGTACCTTCCATAACAATTTTTGTTTCGAGAATTTCTTCGGTAGCTCCGGCTGTCGTGCTTTGTTCACCAGACACTGAATGTGGCGTAATTTGTGGTGACAGCTGCCGCTCTACGACGTGCTGAGTGGGAGTGAATACTTCTGGCACAATTTGGGCAGTAGTAAGTTTTCCGACGGGTCCTTCTGTCACTGCCTCTACCGTTGTCACTGGTGTTTCAAGACTTGTATGTGCTGGCACTACGGCCGTGGATACCTCAGCCTTAAAACTCTCTGGAATTCCGACTGGGAGTGTTGATACCATCGGGGCTTTCGTTACAGCGTCGGAGAGAGCCGACTCTGCGGCGTGCACTACCGGTTGTGGCGCTATATCAAAACTGGACGGCTTGATCTCAAGTGTCGGCGAACGTTCTATGATTGGCAGAACATCGGATGCCATTTCAAGCGCAGGGGGCTGCGCAGGTGCCTTTTCAGCAACAGCTGATGGTCCAGATATATCTGCCACTTTCTGTTTGCCTTGTAATATTTCTATGGGCGTATCTGCTGGCTTGGTTTCGGACACTGCAGCTTCGGCGACTGTTTTTAATGCAGCTTCCATTGCTGCTGCCGGTTCTGCAGCGGCTTCGTATGCAGCACGTTCGACAGGATAGGCCTCCAAAAAGGGGTTTGCTTCGAGGAAACTGAGTTGGAGATCGGGGGCACCCGAATGCTCGACTGCTGGGAGAATAGCTGTGGGAGCTTCCGTTGCATCTGTCAGAGACCTCGTCGCTTCTTCGGGAAGCGTGGAGAGGTCACTGATTGCCCCTGCTAGAATATTTCTGTCAAGCTCTTGTTCCGATGGTGGAGTTGGAAACCTGGGTTCTAGTGCCGAGTCAACCACTCTTTCGGCAGGCGATGCTGGCTTCGTGGAGGCAACATTCAACTGGGCCACTATTTCAGCGGGTGACTCCTTCAACAAAGAGGCGACCGATGCGGACCGTTTTTCTCTTACCTCCTCGTGGTACTCGTGCGCCTCGTCCACGTCCTCAACCTCAACAAGGACAGCACCACCATCCGAGCTGAAATCTCCCGCCGACCTCACCTCTGTAGTGGGCGTCTCTAAAACTTGCCAAGTTTGTGCAGAGGCTCTGTCGGTGGGTAGCAATGCTTCTGCTTGCGCGGGCGCGATCATTTCGCTCGGTTTGGCCACCGGGAGCTGTTCTATGTCCTTCTGTTCGGTTAATGTGGCAATCACTGGCGAAACCTCTTGCGCGGGCCTCTTCTCGGTCACAGGCTGTTCGCGTTCCTCGAAATTTGATCCTAGAATAACATTTTGGTCAATTTTAGACGCCATTGCTGCAGGTTCAGGCTTTACACCAAGCATATCGGTTTCAAGCTCCTGAGCACAGGGGACGGTGGTTTGTGGCACGACCATGCCGGGCCCTTGTAACTCAACGAGCGATCGGTCCTCATCTTCCCGCGTCCTTTGTGCAGGGGGTTGCTCCAGAACAGAAACAGGTTTCAGTGGCTTCAGTGTTTCCGCCACAGGTGGGACAGCGACGGCCTCAGAAAGAGCGCTTATATGTTTGGCATCTGTAGAATACGGAGCTTCGGGAACTGGATGCGTCGGTAACAGTTGGAGGATCTCTTGCTCGACCTTGGGCGCAGGTTCATCGATGGGCTTTGCTATTATATCGGTGCTGACTTGTTTACCAGTCGCCTTTTCGGGCAGTGTTTCCGGACGGGGTACAGGAGACGTGGGTATCGCTGGTGCTGGGACCGGTGCTACAGTGTGTACCGCTGGCGCTTCTTCAATCTTCGACTCCAACACCTTTGGCTCGAGTAATAGCATGTGCTTCTCGGCTTGCTCTTCCATTTCGACGGACGCTGCTTCCAATGTTTTCGGGCCCATAACTGCCACTGCGGAGGCTTGTCCCGCTTGTGACCCGATCTCAGGGACAACCCCTGTCGAATATTCACGTGTACCTCCGGAGGCCAGAACGGGAGCGTGATATTCAATCTGCAGTCTCTCTTCTTTGTGGTCAAGAGCATCTGTCTTGGTTTCGGCGACAGGGGAAGCTCCAGCGGGTGCACTTTCGAAAGGCAATTGCCCTGTGCTGGTTTCGGAACCGGAACACGTCTGAGGTGGCTCCGTGCCAGAGTCCGGTTTCTCTCTTCTTATTTCCTCGACTGCAACTTTCGAGGGTTCTGTATATTCAGAAGACTCTTGACCAATTCGTTCAGTGGCCAGAATTTCGGCTTTTTCCTTCAAGGTTTCTGTCGATTCCTTCGATTCTGAGGGTTTCTTTTCAGGTGCGTGTTGCGACGTGTCGCCTTTAACGCGGGTGAACTTTGTGGGAGCCACTGAAACCACTTCAGTCAAGAAAGGAGGGACTTCGCTCGTGGAAGGAACCTTTTCAGTAGATTCCAGCTGTTTGCCGCTCTGCAAGGTTGCTGGAGGTTCCGCAGTACTGGTCTCTAAATCTGAAATTTTTTGCTCGTGACCTGCAGCGAATTCCTCAAAACCAGCGTCTGTACCCGCTTCTTCTGTCTGTTGCTCTTCCTTCGTCAAGTCATCTTTCATCACAAAAGATTCGGTCTGCTCGTCGATTGGGATCCCAATTTCAAATGCCGGTCCCTGCTTTGTTTTCGGAGCCACTTGTTCACTCAGCGGAGCATCGTGTTCTGTTCGAGGTTGTACAAAGAGCGTTGCTTCTTTTGGTGAGGTTTGGGACTCCGTTGCAGTTGCTTCTGAGTAGGGTTCCTCCGTTTGCTTGGAACTAGGTCTGTCAACATCAGGCGTTGCGGAATGGTCGTCAGAAGCAAGTCCATTACTGCCCGCTCCAGAGGGCCGTCCGTCTGTGTCGTCTGCTTGCGGGCCTGGTGCTGTAGTTGACGGGTCGTCCAGTGTGACAATTCTTTCGAGCACCTGTTCCTCGCTGGCTACGTACTGGTAGGCAAGACCTTCAGCATATTCATCCTTCACAGGTTCTGTCACTTCTGAAGAACTCGAGAAGCTTGCTACCGGCTGGCCATCCTTGAGCACGACGGAGTACTTCGCCGTTTTCTTTTCGTGGAGGCGTTCGATCCTTCGATCCGTGCCAGTTGCCCTTCCCAGTTCTTTTTCCCATTCCAAACGGCCTCTTGCGGCCTCCGCAGCTTTCGTGGGGCTTAGGCCGGTAGCCCAAGGTGCTGAGACGCGAATCATTCGTTCAGTGGCACCCGGTGGAACAGTTGTTAAGGGCTGGGTAAGTACTGGCTTGCCAGCGAACACTCGTAGTGGTATGTCGTGAGTGGGCCTAAGTACGGTCACGGGAACTCCTAGCCCCGAAGGTCCTGGGACACCCTCTGGTTTCTCCCTTCCTTGCTCTAACGTTTCCGCTTGAATGGGTTCTCCTGGAGCGCACGGCTTTTCTTCTTCAATTGGCCGCTGAATATCTTTGAAGGTATCAACGGGTGACGGTTTCCACTCTTCTACTGCTGTCTCACCAGAAACACTTGCTTCCACAGGTGACAGAAGCTCTCCACCTGGAGTCACTTCCGCTTTGAGCCCTGCTTCAGGAACTGTTGCTTCCGGTACACGAGGAGCTGTTTGTGCCGCTTCGATCAGGGACGCGGTCTCTACGGTACTGGGTACAAACGGCTGTGACTCCTTTACTTCAGGGCTAATCGTCGCTGAGGTTATAAGCGCCTGTTCTTTGGCCCGGCGTTCCTGTTCGCGCTGCTTTGCCTCCAGAGCAGCTGCGGCTGCCTTGTCATCATACAGCGCCAGTGAAACCTTATCTTTTTTAGCCATTTTCGAAACCTCTTCGTCTTCTTGTGAAGACTGTGACCCGGCGCTTGAGCCTTGCTCTTCTTTGGCAGCCTCTGCATCGAAATCAGGCACTGTTACAGTAATCGCCTGCCCTTCTTGCGGCGGCGGCACCTGCGGCATACGCACGCCTGTCAAGTCGCTATACTGACGTGAACGCTTCGGTGTACCCTGATATGAGGTATGGGCGAAGATGCCGCCATCGTCGACTTTATCCTTGGCAGCCGCATCCGCAATCACTGACCCTCCGTGCACTGTAATCTCGCGGGACTCCTCCGATGTGAAGGCCGGCACCACGCGGCCTTCCTTTTCCACGTGGTCAACACCTGCCGCAGGCTTTATCTCGCCTGGAGACAACTCTTCAATGGAAAAAGACATGACCTCGACTACAGCTCTTTCCATCCTTGCATCAGATACAGGCAACTCCTTACCTTCAGCAGAAGGTTGAAGGCCAGGTGGTCCTGTCAGTGATGATTCTGAAAAACGTGCTTCAGTATATGCCACTCTCTCTGCGTACGAAGGCAACGGTGGCGCCTCTTGTGGATATGAATAGAGTGCAGGTGTTGTTTCCTCATAGGACGGCTCTTTGGCAGCTGCCATTTGTGCGGGTGCTAAATCTTCTGGCGGCTTATATTGCGCCGGGGGATGTTCCAAGCGCTCCACAGTTTCTGCTTTGTCGACGTACCACGGCACAAGGGCTGAAGTGGGTGGCATTATTGAAGACCGCCGTCTCTTCTTCAATGCATCGGCGGGCGGAGCCACAAGCTCAGCTTTCGGGAACTCTTCAAGCTCCTTCTCCTTCTCAGGAAGTACCATCATGGTGAGTGAGCGGGCGGCTTTTATCCCTGATTCCGTTGTAGACGCTTCGATATAAGGAGTAGTTTCGACATACGAGGGCACGGGCGGAGCTTCCTGCGGGTAGATCTCCATTGCAGGCGTCGTCTCTATGTAGGATGGCTCTTGGACAGCTGCTGTTTCTGCGGCCTCCACTGCAACAGGAGCTTCTTCAGATTTTCCGTGGTACCAAGGCACAAGGGCTGAAGTGGGTGGCATTATTGAAGACCGCCGTCTCTTCTTCAAGGCATCGATGGGAGGAACCGCCGGCTCAGCTTTTGGTAATTCTTCAAGCTCCTTCTCCCTCTCAGGAAGTACCATCATGGTGAGTGAGCGGGCTGCTTTCGCCCCAGATTCCGGTGTACCCGCTTCAATATAAGGAGTCGTTTCCACGTACGACGGTACTGGCGGTGCTTCTTGCGGGTACGACTCCATTGCAGGCATCGTTTCTATGTAGGAGGGCTCTTTGACAGCTTCTGCTTCCGCAGCCTCCACTGCAGCAGCAGCTTCTTCAGACTTTCCTCGGTATCCCGGCACAAGGGCAGAAGTGGGTGGCATTATTGAAGACCGCCGTCTCTTCTTCAAGGCATCAGGGGGAGGAGCCGCTGGCTCAGCTTTCGGCAACTCTTCAAGCTCCTTCTCCTTTTCAGGCAATACCATCAAAGTGAGTGAGCGGGCTGCTTTTGCCCCAGATTCCGGTGAACCCGCTTCAATATAAGGAGTAGTTTCCACGTACGAGGGCACTGGTGGTGCTTCTTGCGGGTACGACTCCATTGCAGGCGTCGTTTCTATGTAGGAGGGCTCTTTGACAGCTTCTGCTTCCGCAGCCTCCACTGCAGCAGCAGCTTCTTCAGACTTTCCCTGGTACCAAGGCACAAGGGCAGAAGTGGGTGGCATTATTGAAGACCGCCGTCTCTTCTTCAAGGCATCGGCGGGAGGAACCGCCTTCTCAGCTTTTGGTAATTCTTCAAGCTCCTTCTCCTTCTCAGGAAGTACCATCATGGTGAGTGAGCGGGCTGCTTTTGCCCCAGATTCCGGTGTACCCGCTTCAATATAAGGAGTCGTTTCCACGTACGACGGTACTGGCGGTGCTTCTTGCGGGTACGACTCCATTGCAGGCGTCGTTTCTATGTAGGAGGGCTCTTTGACAGCTTCTGCTTCCGCAGCCTCCACTGCAGCAGCAGCTTCTTCAGACTTTCCTCGGTATCCCGGCACAAGGGCAGAAGTGGGTGGCATTATTGAAGACCGCCGTCTCTTCTTCAAGGCATCAGGGGGAGCAGCCGCTGGCTCAGCTTTCGGCAACTCTTCAAGCTCCTTCTCCTTTTCAGGCGATAGCATCAAAGTGAGTGAGCGGGCTGCTTTTGCCCCAGATTCCGGTGTACCCGCTTCAATATAAGGAGTAGTTTCCACGTACGAGGGCACTGGTGGTGCTTCTTGCGGGTACGACTCCATTGAAGGCGTCGTTTCTATGTAGGAGGGCTCTTTGACAGCTTCTGCTTCCGCAGCCTCCACTGCAGCAGCAGCTTCTTCAGACTTTCCCTGGTACCAAGGCACAAGGGCAGAAGTGGGTGGCATTATTGAAGACCGCCGTCTCTTCTTCAAGGCATCGGCGGGAGGAACCGCCGTCTCAGCTTTTGGTAACTCTTCAAGCTCCTTTGCCTTCTCGGGAAGTACCATCATGGTGAGTGAGCGGGCTGCTTTTGCCCCAGATTCCGGTGTACCCGCTTCAATATAAGGAGTCGTTTCCACGTACGACGGTACTGGCGGTGTTTCTTGCGGGTACGACTCCATTGCAGGCGTCGATTCGATGTAAGAGGGCTCTTTGACAGCTTCTGCTTCCGTAGCCTCCACAGCAGCAGCAGCTTCTTCAGACTTTCCTCGGTATCCCGGCACAAGGGCAGAAGTGGGTGGCATTATTGAAGACCGCCGTCTCTTCTTCAAGGCATCGGGGGGAGGAGCCGCCGGCTCAGCTTTCGGCAACTCTTCAAGCTCCTTCTCCTTTTCAGGCGATAGCATCAAAGTGAGTGAGCGGGCTGCTTTTGCCCCAGATTCCGCTGTACCCGCTTCAATATAAGGAGTCGTTTCGACGTACGAAGGCACTGGCGGTGCTTCTTGAGGGTACGATTCCATTGCAGGCGTCGTTTCTATGTAGGAGGGCTCTTTGACAGCTTCTGCTTCCGCAGTCTCCACTGCAGCAGCAGCTTCTTCAGACTTTCCCTGGTACCAAGGCACAAGGGCAGAAGTGGGTGGCATTATTGAAGACCGCCGTCTCTTCTTCAAGGCATCGGCGGGAGGAACCGCCGTTTCAGCTTTTGGTAACTCTTCAAGCTCCTTCTCCTTTTCAGGTAATACCATCAAAGTGAGTGAGCGGGCTGCTTTTGCCACAGATTCCGGTGTACCCGCTTCAATATAAGGAGTCGTTTCCACGTACGAGGGTACTGGCGGTGCTTCTTGCGGGTACGACTCCATTGCAGGTGTCGTTTCTATGTAGGAGGGCTCTTGGACAGCTTCTGCTTCCGCAGCCTCCACAGCAGCAGCAGCAGCTTCTTCAGACTTTCCTCGGTATCCCGGCACAAGGGCAGAAGTGGGTGGCATTATTGAAGACCGCCGTCTCTTCTTCAAGGCATCGGCGGGAAGAGCCGCCGGCTCGGCTTTCGGCAACTCTTCAAGCTCCTTCTCAGGTAAAACCATCAAAGTGAGCGAGCGGGCTGCTTTAGCCCCAGATTCCGGTGTACCCGCTTCAATATAAGGAGTCGTTTCCACGTACGAGGGTACTGGCGGTGCTTCTTGCGGGTACGACTCCATTGCAGGTGTCGTTTCTATGTAGGAGGGCTCTTGGACAGCTTCTGCTTCCGCAGCCTCCACAGCAGCAGCAGCTTCTTCAGACTTTCCTCGGTATCCCGGAACAAGGGCAGAAGTGGGTGGCATTATTGAAGACCGCCGTCTCTTCTTCAAGGCATCGGCGGGAGGAGCCGCCGGCTCGGCTTTCGGCAACTCTTCAAGCTCCTTCTCCTTCTCAGGTAAAAGCATCAAAGTGAGCGAGCGCGCGGCTTTTGCCCCAGATTCCGGTGTACCCGCTTCAATATAAGGAGTCGTTTCCACGTACGAGGGTACTGGCGGTGCTTCTTGCGGGTACGACTCCATTGCAGGCGTCGTTTCTATGTAGGAGGGCTCTTGGACAGCTTCTGCTTCCGCAGCCTCCACAGCAGCAGCAGCTTCTTCAGACTTTCCTCGGTATCCCGGCACAAGGGCAGAAGTGGGTGGCATTATTGACGACCGGCGTCTCTTCTTCAAGGCATCGGCGGGAGGAGCCGCCGGCTCAGCTTTCGGCAACTCTTCAAGCTCCTTCTCCTTTTCAGGCGATAGCATCAAAGTGAGCGAGCGGGCTGCTTTTGCCCCAGATTCCGGTGTACCCGCTTCAATATAAGGAGTCGTTTCCACGTACGAGGGTACTGGCGGTGCTTCTTGCGGGTACGACTCCATTGCAGGCGTCGTTTCTATGTAGGAGGGCTCTTGGACAGCTTCTGCTTCCGCAGCCTCCACAGCAGCAGCAGCTTCTTCAGACTTTCCTCGGTATCCCGGCACAAGGGCAGAAGTGGGTGGCATTATTGACGACCGCCGTCTCTTCTTCAAGGCATCGGCGGGAGGAGCCGCCGGCTCAGCTTTCGGCAACTCTTCAAGCTCCTTCTCCTTTTCAGGCGATAGCATCAAAGTGAGCGAGCGGGCTGCTTTTGCCCCAGATTCCGGTGTACCCGCTTCAATATAAGGAGTCGTTTCGACGTACGAGGGTACTGGTGGTGCTTCTTGCTGGTACGACTCCATTGCAGGTGTCGTTTCTATGTAGGAGGGCTCTTGGACAGCTTCTGCTTCCGCAGCCTCCACAGCAGCAGCAGCTTCTTCAGACTTTCCTCGGTATCCCGGCACAAGGGCAGAGGTGGGTGGCATTATTGAAGACCGCCGTCTCTTCTTCAAGGCATCGGCGGGAGGAGCCGCCGGCTCAGCTTTCGGCAACTCTTCAAGCTCCTTCTCCTTCTCAGGTAAAACCATCAAAGTGAGCGAGCGGGCGGCTTTTGCTCCAGATTCCGGTGTACCCGCTTCAATATAAGGAGTCGTTTCCACGTACGAGGGTACTGGCGGTGCTTCTTGCGGGTACGACTCCATTGCAGGCGTCGTTTCTATGTAGGAGGGCTCTTGGACAGCTTCTGCTTCCGCAGCCTCCACAGCAGCAGCAGCTTCTTCAGACTTTCCTCGGTATCCCGGCACAAGGGCAGAAGTGGGTGGCATTATTGAAGACCGCCGTCTCTTCTTCATGGTATCGGCGGGAGGAACCGCCGGCTCAGCTTTCGGCAATTCTTCAAACTCCTTCTCCTTCTCAGGTAGTACCATCAAAGTGAGTGAGCGGGCTGCTTTTGCCCCAGATTCCGGTGTACCCGCTTCAATATAAGGAGTAGTTTCAACGTATGAGGGCACGGGTGGCGCTTCTTGAGGGTAAAACTCAATGACAGGGCTTGTCTCGACGTAAGTCTGCTGCCCTGCTGTAAGGACTTCGATTGCTTCTGGTATACCTCTGTATTCTCCGGCGGCGTGTTCTTCCTTCGCGGCGGCGGGATATTCTCGAAGTGGGGTTTCGACTGCAGTCCTTTCCGTCTTCTCTGTGGTTTCTGTTCCTGTTACTTCAATATCGACTTCCATGGCTAGTTGAAGCACAGTACCGGTGACCTCAGCCGTGTCGGCGGGGAGCAGATCATGTTCCTCCCTCTCTACTATGATGCCTGGTGGCTGTTCTTCGTAGACTAGTTGTTCTCCACCCAGTTCTTCCGGTTTTCTCTCATATCCTTCGGCCTCTTTAGTTGCATCGTAAGGCGGGAGACGCTCGATGACCCGCCATTCGGAGGCCTGGCTCTCGGACACCTGGGTGCTGACCCGTCGCTTGGGAGGCTGCTTGGCCAGTGTCGTTTCTTCTGCTGGCTTTTCTCCTGCGGGGCCTTCCCAGTCACCTCGAGGTTCTATGGTGTCTACTCGAGTCATGGTCTTCGACGCCGGTTCCTCGATGTGCTTGCCAAGCCCGGCTCTTTCGACGAGCGTGTCTTCGACTTCCGACCCTGCCGTCGTTTCCTCTGGTGTCTTGAAGGGCACCGGTCTTTGCATTTCTTCCTCAGCAGATTGTGCTACTTCCGGCCGGGATGTGCCAGGAACAGGCTTAGCGGCCTCCTCTTCGGCACCCACGCCCTGGAAAGGCACCGCTGTGCTCTCCACGACCGCTCTGGCTGTCAATGAATCCGAGAAAGACGTGTACGCCGTGACCTCCTCGGTGCCGGCGGTAATGGGTTTCTTATCGGTTTGTAGATCGGATGGTACCTTTGCAATCTGAGGCTCGCCAACACTCGAATCCAAGGTCGTTGGAGCAACCGTTGCCTCACCCTGCAGTCTCGTCACAGGGAGCCTCTCATCCGTCTTGCCTTCGCCAGCAGTCTCGGTACTGCGGACGAGCAGCTTGAGATCGGCGTCGAGCTTGGTGTCTGTGCCAATTGTGCTTGGGAAGTCCATGTAAGACATGGTGTCACCTATAACCGCCTCTTCTGGTGGTTCGCCGGCATCTTCAGCACCGTCGTCCTCGACGAAGCTGTGCTCGGAGCCGACGAGTTGCGACAGTGTCCGCACCAGTTTCACTTCACCGAACCGCCTCACCTCGCGTTCCTCGGGCTCGATGCTGCGTTGCTTGAGAGACGCGATGAAGCTGGACTCGGACTGACTGATCCTGGTGTTGTTGGGACCGCTCGAGTGTTCCAGCTCGGGCATGGATTTCGACTTGCCGAGCGCCTCCCTGGCGCTCTTCGACGCGCCATCGTCTGCGGACGCTTCTTTGCCGCTGTCGACGCCATCGGCCTCATTTTGATCCATACCCTCTGGTTTGTTGCCTTCGTTGTCGGCCATAGTTGTCGCCGCTCTGCTGTTGGGCTCAGATGAGACAGCTTGGTCACCCGGCTGGTGGCAGAAGCATGGTGATCACAGGTTGCTCAAGGCCCGAAATTTTGAGCTGGGGTCGTGGGCCGACCCCAGCATGGGGAAAATTTTAACGACCAGGGCCCAGTGTTTGGGACGAGCTACGCTCGTTTCCTCGGCCTTTTCTTCTTCGTGGAGTATCTGCCATTTTTGTGCACCCTTACTCCTGTTAAAACGAAATAATCTTCGGCCATGAACATGTAGAAACGGGGCAGCATGTCTAATATTGAAGAATAAGATCCAATGGTGGGGAATAAAAAACCGCTGCAGCTCATCTTTGTTGCCAGTAATCGATCGGAAGACGACGATGAGCGTTAGGAGCGAGCATGGCTTCAGAGGTAACAACATGCGCGCCAAATTTTTGGCACTAAATTGACTATCGGTGCCCTGCTCATTGCGCGGTCTCCTAAATTAAGCTTGTGACACTTGCTGCGTCCAGAACTTTTGCACATAATGCCAATTTGTCTTAAGTGGAGAATTTACCTGGACGCCCCATGAGAGTATACCCAGCCTCCACCAATGGCCATCGAGAGTCTCACGGCCTTTTAGTCGTGTACAGGGTAAATCCAGCAGTAATAATAGTAACGAAAAGTAAAGCGCGACAAAAACAACAAGGCGCGTACACAGCAGCACGACACAACCACGCATGCTCAATCACTTGAGCAAGAAACGAAATATACAAACAATGAAAACAATCATGCATATGAAGCACTCAAGGCATTGCGCATAACGACACGATGGTAATTCTATTTTGCCTCAATATTGTTAAGCATGCCGCAGAATGACTGGACCGTCGGGCATTCCACTGTACTCGAGGTGAGCGCATTCCACTCACTTACTGTCCGTGGAAAAAACGAGTTTTTAAACACGTTAGTCCTGCAAGAAAATTCTTTTAATTTTTTCGAATGATTAGATCGTGTTGGGCGCTTAGAAACTAAATTAATGTACACATCCTTATCTATTCCCAGCATATTGATACATGCATTCGAATAAGAGACAGAAGTAGCGCATGCGCTAGAAGAGGAAGAAGTTAGTTGGCTCTCTCGCGCGCGCTCGAACCACTAGGAGACCGCCGCAGGTTTTTCGTCTCTGCGCGGGTGTTTTTTTTGGCGTTGCACGCTACAGTTTGGTGGAGCAGTGCTGGGTACGCTTCCCGACCTGCAAACTCCGTACAGCGTCACTACGGACCTCACACCGGTTCACCAGCGACCCAGCCGCCGTCTCCGCGGAGAGTCGCCTGAATTTGGGCCCCTTCCCCCGCCAACAAGGACGACGCAGCCTCGACCGCCGAGTCCAACTGACATGGCCACTGACACCAGGACCCAGCCGCCGATCCAGCCTCTACCGTCGAGTCCAACTGCCATGGCCGCTGACACCAGGCCCCTGGCGCCGATCCTTTGCCACCCACCGCGAACACCGCCATCTTTTCACGGTGACGTGTTCGAAGACGCTGAGGACTGGCTGGAGACGTTCGAGCGGGTCGCACGCTACAACGGCTGGTGCGACGAGCGCAAGCTGAATAACGTCTACTTTGCCCTGGAAGAGTCTGCTCGGACGTGGTTTGAAAACCACGAGGCTACACTTCCCACCTGGGAGACGTTTTGCCGGAGTCTCCTGGCTACGTTCCCCAACGCTGACCGCCGGGAGAAGGCCGAAGCTGCGCTGCACTCCCGAAATCAGCGCACGAACGAAAGCGTGCGCATGTACACCGAAGACATGGCCCGTCTTTTCAAGCGCGCCGACCCCAACATGACAGAGGAGAAGAAGCTGCGCCATCTCATGCGTGGGGTTAAGCAGGAGCTGTTCGCGGGCCTCGTGCGCAGCCCACCCCGCACGGTGGCGGAATTTCTAACCGAGGCGACCACGATGGAGACGACGCTGCAACAACGGGCCCGCCAGTACAACCGGGACATCAACTGCATGGTGCCCGAAGGCTTTTCGTCGTGTCTCGGCGGCAGTGTAGACACCTTGCGTGAACTAATTCGCTCCGTTGTCCGGGAGGAACTGCAACGGATCCATCTGCCTCAGGTTGCACCTGCGCCGCTGGCAGCGCTGTCCGAAGTTGTCAGGGACGAGGTGCGACAGGCTGCGCAGGCACCTCCTGTCCCCGAAGCGCCATCCCGGTTCGATGACCGACCCACGTACGCATCTGTTGTACGTCGCACGACAGGCTACGGTCCCATTACCCCAACGCCTGGCGTGAGCAACATCGGCACATGTCACGCAAGCGTGCCTGGCTACGGTGTGACCCCGTCGACCTCCGTGAGTAACATCGCCACGTATTCTGCAACCGCATCTGCTACAGCTGGGCCACGCCCTCGCAAGTCGGATTTGTGGCGTACACCGGACCGCAGGCCTCTCTGCTACCACTGTGGGGAGCCTGGTCACCTCTACCGCGCCTGTCCGTACCGCCAAGTGGGCCTTCGCGGTTTCCATCCCGACGCACCCTGCCCTCAGAACGGCGAACGAATTGCACAGCATCTCTGGGCACGCCAGAACCCTGCCTACTCTGGAAGGCGCGAGTCCCGTTCCCCTTCGCCTCTCCGTTATCGCTCTTCCAGCCCTGGCCGCCAGAGTAGCTCTGCTGGCCGTCGCTCGCCGAGTCCGCGTCGGGAAAACTAACACCAGCGACCTCTGGAGGCAAGGCCGCTGACGTCGGGACGTGTCAAGATCCTCCATCGCGGAACCCTCGAGCCGACGATACCCGGACAGAGAGAGGCAGCGACAGTATCAGATACGCTGCATCCGATTTGCGTGTGACAATTGATGGCACTGACATTACCGCGCTGCTCGATACCGGTGCTGATTACTCTGTTATGAGCCGTGCCTTCGCTGGAGAACTTAAGAAGGTTCTGACACCGTGGACGGGGACCCCCATTCGCACCGCTGGTGGCCACCTAATTTCCCCTGTGGGCAAGTGCACGGATAGAGTTGGGATTAGTGGTTTTACGTACGTTGGTGAATTTGTCGTACTCCCCGAGTGTTCCAGAGACTTGATTCTGGGGATCGACTTCCTGCAGTCGAACGGCGCTGTGATTGACTTTCAGGAGGCACGTGTCACGTTCTCGACCAAACAGGCCGTGGCGCGCTTTGACTCCCGCGATCCCTGCAGCAACGCTCTGCGCATTGTCGAGAACGACGTCACGGTGCCGCCGCGTTGCAGTGTTCTGGTGCTCGTGCGGAACGACCTCTTTCATGACTACGAGGGCCTAGCGGACAGCCATAGTCCACTGCTGCTTAAGCGGGGACTTGCCGTTGCAAGAGGTCTCGTCCAACTACGTGACGGCCGCACCCACGTCCTCCTGACTAACTTTGCCAACGAATATCAGCACCTGGCCAAAGGCATGGCTATTGCCTTCCTCCACGACGTTGCTGAGGTTCCAGGTTTGTGCACCGTGGGAGGACCCTCTCCGGCGTATGCTGGCCCACATCACGTTCTTTCAGTCAGTCAGAATAAATCCTGCCTTGCCGTCGGTTCAGAGGGATCTTCTGTCGGCCCTCTTGGCAGAATTTGCGGACTGTTTCGCTACGTGCTCGAAGGTCGGCCGAACTCCACTCGCCAAGCATCGTATCATCACTGACGAGACTACGCGACCCGTCTGCCAGCGCCCATATCGTGTTTCCCCGGTGGAGAGAGAAGCCATTCAGAATCAGGTTGCCGAGATGCTTGCAGACGATGTCATTCAGCCGTCCACCAGTCCGTGGGCATCGCCTGTGGTTCTTGTCAAAAAGAAGGACAATACTCTGCGTTTCTGCGTGGACTACAGGAAACTTAACAGCGTGACCAAAAAGGACGTTTACCCGCTGCCCAGGATAGATGACGCGCTCGACCGATTGCGGAACGCCAGATACTTCTCGTCATAGGATCTTAAAAGCGGGTACTGGCAAATCGAAGTGGACGAGAGAGACCGGGAGAAGACGGCTTTCGTGACGCCTGACGGCCTCTATGAGTTTAAAGTGCTCCCATTTGGTCTGTGCTCAGCACCGGCCACTTTACAACGCATGATGGACACTGTCCTCTCCGGCTTGAAATGGCAGTCCTGCCTGGTGTACCTGGACGATGTCGTTATATTTTCGCCCACCTTTGGCCAACACTTGGAGCGGTTGCGCATTGTGCTACAAGCGCTCAAATCCGCGCAACTCACCATCAAAGCCGAGAAATGCCATTTTGGCTTTGAGGAACTTCGCTTTCTTGGTCACGTTGTCAGCGCACAAGGTGTTCGCCCGGACCCTGACAAGACTGCTGCCGTCTCAGGTTTTCCACGCCCAACTGACAAGAAGGCCGTTCGCCGGTTTTTAGACCTGTGCTCCTATTATAGGCGCTTTATCCAAGATTTCTCGAAAATCGCGGAACCGCTGAACGCACTGACCCGTGACGACACGCCCTTCCTGTGGGGGACCGACGAAGAGGCTGCATTTGTCGAGCTTCGCAGCCGTCTGCAAAGCACTCCGATACTCGGCCATTTCGACGAGCATGCTGCCACGGACATCCACACTGACGCCAGCAATGTTGGCCTTGGTGCAGTACTGATCCAGTGGCAAGACGGTGCAGAACGGGTCATCAGTTATGCTAGTCGGACACTTACGCGCTCCGAGACCAATTATTCTACGACGGAGAAAGAATGTCTTGCAGTGATATGGGCCATCTGCAAGTTCCGACCGTACCTCTACGGACGACCCTTCCGTGTGGTAAGCGACCACCACTCCTTATGCTGGCTGGCGAGCCTCAAAGACCCCTCAGGACGCTTGGCTAGATGGAGCTTACGCTTGCAAGAATACGACTTAACAGTAGTTTACAAGTCTGGCCGCAAGCATCAGGATGCGGATTGTCTGTCGCGCGCGCCTATCCCAATCAATACCGAAGAAACCACCGATGATTTTCCTTTCCTGGGCTCTGTTAGTACCACCCAAATGGCGCAGCTTCAGAGGGCGGACACGGAGTTGGCGCCGCTCATCGATTACCTCGAAGGCAGTGAAGCTCCCATTCCGCGTGTTTTTCTTCGAGGGCTTCACACCTTCACTTTACGGTCTGGTGTTCTCTACAAGCGCAACTTTGCCAACAGCGAAGAAGTGTTCCTACTTGTCGTACCATCACAGCTGCGGTCTGAGATCTTGAGTGCCTGTCATGATGCACCATCCGCCGGCCACCTTGGAGTCAGCCGTACACTCGCGCGGATTAGACAAAAGTATTATTGGCCCAGGTTACTCCCATCGGTGCGGGCCTACGTCAAAACATGCCGTGAATGCCAACGTCGGAAGACTCCTCCATTGAAACCGGCCGGATTTCTTCACTCCGTCGATCCACCGAAGACCCCTTTCCATCAAGTGGGCATGGACCTCCTTGGCCCATTTCCGAAGTCTTCGTCTGGAAAGCGTTGGATAGTCGTTGCGACTGACTACCTCACACGGTACGCTGAGACCACGTCTCTTGCCAAAGGCACTGCTGCTGAAGTGGCGCAGTTCTTCGTCCACAACATTGTCTTGCGTCATGGAGCACCCGCCGTTGTTGTTACTGACCGGGGAACTGCTTTCACGGCCCGCTTAACCCAGTCCGTGATGACTCTGACGCACACGAGCCACCGACGTGCTACGGCGTATCACCCGCAGACAAACGGGTTGGTAGAGCGACTCAACCGCACACTAGCCGACATGCTATCAATGTACGTTGACGTCGAGCATCGAACTTGGGACGCCATTCTGCCGTACGTAACGTTTGCGTACAACACCGCCCTGCAGGAAACAACCCGACTGACCCCCTTTCAGCTTGTCTTCGGTCGCCAGGTGACCACTCCGTTGGATGCTATGTTGCCCGTCGACCCTTACTGCGACTCTGACGCTGACATCGACGTAGATACCTTCGTTCAGCGTGCTGAGGAAGCGCGTCAACTGGCCCGCCTGCGCATCCACCGTCAACAGGAGGCTGACGCCACTAACTACAACTGTGGACGCCGTTTCGTCAGTTATGCTCCCGGCGACCTTGTGTGGATTTGGATACCTGTTCGTCGCCGCGGGCTCTCTGAAAAGCTGCTGCGCCGATACTTCGGCCCTTACGAAGTAGTGCGCCGCATCAGTGATGTGACTTATGCAGTTGCTCCCGCCCCGACAGCTTGTTCATCGCGCCGGTCGCACCGAACTGAAGTCGTACACGTTGTTCGCATGAAGCCTTACCACGACCGGCTACCTGACTGAACTGCGGTCCACTGCAGCTGTGTTCTACCCTTTCGCTGACTTTTCACTCCCAGCCGCATCGTGTCGATGCTGCAGAAGAGGGGGGCAGTGATACATGCATTCGAAGAAGAGACAGAAGTAGCGCATGCGCTAGAAGAGGAAGAAGTTAGTTGGCTCTCTCGCGCGCGCTCGAACCACTAGGAGACCGCCGCAGGTTTTTCGTCTCTGCGCGGGTGTTCTTTTTGGCGTTGCACGCTACAATATCATGATATAGTAGGTACATATATTTCAGTCTGTCCCTGTACCGTCTCAATATTAATGGCTCTAAGGTTGCGTTGTTTAGGAGAACCGTCGGAGATACTTGCCAGCTATAACAGTTGGATATAAATCTAACCGATTTTCTTTGAATGCTTTCTAACTGTGTTATGTTTTTCTGGGTAATCGGGTCCCATACTATTGAGGCGTACTCAAGAATTGGTCTAATGTACGTTTTGTACGGATTTCTTGTGTTGACTGTCGAATTGACCTCCTCAAGTAACCAAGCTTGCGCATTGCTTTTTTGAAATATATGATATATGCTCGTTCCATCTGAGGTCAGATGTAATTACGAGACACAAGTATTTGTAGCTGCTGACCGTAGCCAGAATATTACCACCGATGCTGTAAGAAAATTTTAGAGGGTTTCGTTTTCGCGTGATTAACATAGCGACCGTTTTCTTTGCATTCATAGTCATTTGCCATGTGGCCCACCATGCTTCTACGTTGGCTAATGATGAATTTAAACAAACCTGGTCATTGCAGTTATTGATTTCTTTATATAGTATGCAGTCATCTGCAAATGACCTTATATTCACGTTCACTACTTGTATTATGTCATTGACGAAGATTAGAAAGAAAAGGGGCCCAAGGACGGATGCCTGTGGAATGCCCGATTGTACTGGTGCTGAGTCAGAGCGCACACAATCAATAAACACACTCCGTCGCCGTGATGACAAATATGCAGAAATCCATGCAAGCAGCAAATCATTTTTCAGTATTGGCTGTAGTTTTAGAAGTAGTTTAGGATGAGACACACGGTCAAATGCCTTTTCAAAATCTATGAATATCATATCAATTTGACCCTGCTTGTCTAAAATTGGTGAGAATTCGTGAATGGTTTCGAGAAGCTGCGTTGTTGTAGATAATCCCTTTCGAAACCCATGCTGCCTGGAATCAATTATGTTGTTGTCATTCAGAAAGACCGAAATATGTTTGAATATAATATGTTCAAGTGTTTTGGCGCATGTGGGCAGCAGTGAAATTGGTCTGTACGAAGTGATAAGCGACCGGGTTTTTGTTTTGGGTATTGGGGTAACCTTTGCGTACTTCCAGTCCTGAGTAATCTACGCCAGGAGCTCTGTTCTTGCTTGTGCTTCAACAGCGGCTGCGACTGCTAAAGCAACCGTCCGTCCGTCCATTCAAATTTGGCACAAAGGACCAGAATACTGCAAATCATACCGCGCGCATTTTGCAATATGTCTTCGTTTTGTCTTGTCTGTGAAAAGCTTAACGCATTGCTACCAACGTCACGTTACATATGTGCCGAAGGCGGAGCTCTAATGCGGTCTAGGAACCAAGCGGCATCGATATCAAGGCAGCTGAACTGGAGCCCCAATACGAAGCGTGTGAACAAACACAAGAGAAAAGTAATTAGTAACATATTCTTGAGGTACAACGTTTTAAAATACAATTCCAGTAACTGATTCTGAAAATGTTTCAGTTGTGTACATTTAGTTCGAAAGTACAAAGCTTTTTTAGAAAAGAAAATGTTTATTTTCGCGTTTCCTCACAGCAGAGGGCAGCGGCTCTAGCGGCTCTAATGCCATCCCCCGTGACTATGTACAGCGCAGCAAGCTATGGAAAGAGAAATGATCGGTGTAACGTTAAGACACTGCAAACGGGTGGAATGGGTGAGGGAATAAACGTGGCTTAATGACATCCTGGTCGAAATAAAGAGGAAGAAATGGGCTGTGGCAGGGCATATAATGCTAAGGCAAGATAACCGCTGGTCCTTAAGGGTAACGGAGTGGATTCGAAGAGAAGGCAAGCGTAGCAGGGGGCGGCAGAAAGTTAGGTGGGCGGATGAGTTAGAAGTTTACGGTAATACGGCGGCTGCAGCTGGCAAAGGATAGTGTAAATTGGAGAGACATGGGAGAGGTCTTTGCCCTGCAGTGGGCGTAGTCGGGCTGGTGATGATGATAATTATTTTGCGGCTTAATGCCGCTAGCTGCCGGCCTTGGCTGGCCTATCTCGTCATCTCGTGACTTCGTTGCGTGTGGCTGCTCACCTTTATCGGCGTTAATATCAAGTGCTTGGTTACTTTTTATCTTCGTGCAACGTTCTCGTCGGCTACAGGTGCGCGCGTTTTTTACCTTACCTGCCGCAAGTCCAGTCGTACAACATTGACGCTGCTGTCCTCAGAAAGACGGAGTGGTTATCGTTGATGCTGAGTGCCTAAACTACTAGCCAGAAACGTGTGGGAGGTGTAAGATGTGACTTTCGTATGATCGCCGGGTAGTTTGTTTGAAAGCCCTTGTTCCGTGATCAATTCAGCCGATTTTCTGGCACTTGCAGTGGGACTGAATGATTGTGCTTTGTGTTGACTGCACAAAGTGAAATACAGCAAGAAAATGTTTCGTATTTTCGATGAAGAAACGCTATGTTCAGCGTGCATTTGGCAGTGATTTGACGTGTGTAGATGCTACGATCGTCCTACAACAATTAGGACCACAGCAGTGTTCACAGTGCGCGAACGTACTCCGTCTATTCGCCTCATAGGAGCGCAGTTTCGCATGGCCTGTCTTAGTGATAAGTTGGACAGCTGCCTGTCCTCGGTAGCTGCTGCAAGAAATGCATTCCGTGCCTTATTCCACTCTTTTCGGCTGAATCCTCACCGGGACACTCCTCCTCTTGACAGAACGCAAAGGCCTCTTCATTTCACAACACAAAAAGTCTCTTGGTGACCGACAGGACATTTCATAAGATCTTTTCGAGAGCAGTGAGGCGAAGACATCGCGCGAAGCACGGCGAACCGCGAACTTGGGAATACAACGTGAGCAATAAGCCCAGCGTATTTATTTCTTTAGATTGTAATGTGATAACTAGCATGCCCAATGCAGGAAAAAAAATCCCACGAGAACATTGCATGCCAACTTCTCCAAAGCATGGTCTCTAAAAATACTCGCATTTACTCGCTATCCACTTGTGCAACGAAAACAAAAACTAGTTTTGCGTATAAATCCGTGGCGCTGTACCACAACTCAATCCAGTATCCAGTATAGAAATGCAATAAAAACATTAAAAGATCGTTTAAGTCATTGCAAGAGAAATTCAACCGATCGATCATTCAACTCGAAAATGTAGCGGGCAGGCTGATCGCAACAAATAGTGGAGCGCGCTTATCCAGTTCAAGATACTATGCTACACTCTTTCGAAACATGCTCTGTAAACACTGCGGTCCAAGGCTGTACAAATGGACGCAGAGTAAAAGCACACAGAAGTCCTCATGGTCGGGACACAGAACGAATACATCGCCGATGTTTCGCCATCGGTTCACGGGGGGGACATAAGAAGGCGTTGGCAAAGTCCTCAACGTGCATGAGTGGCGCGTTGATGCTGTACCGCCGATCCGAAGTAGCCTTCTTCGGGCAACGCACGTAAGTGCCAAAAATATAGAAGAGCTGCGCGTGCGATAGTTTCCACAGGCTCCACGCCGGTCGTAGAGTCAACCAGTCTGAACGGCCACCCATGGCATTCACAACAGAAGACAAACCCAACGCAGTAGAAATAAGCTTGCCAGGTTTCAGCCCCCTTGAAGCACTCAAATTGTAAGCGTTAAGAAAACAAGTTCGGAGGCGTTTGATGTTAGTCGTGGCTGCTGGCGACCACTTGATGTCGTTTAGCACTACGTGCCACATGGCCTCGGCCAAAAGACGGCCAAGTGTGGCCATTTTCGGCAGCCATGAGCTTTTCGTGCTGTTAAGGATGTAGTAGTAGCTTTCGGCCGGAAGGCGTAGCTTCTTTAAGGCTATGAAGGTGATTTTCTGGTACCTAAGGATGTCCCCATCTTGTAGGCCGAGCAGCAATTGTCTGCCTACCTCGAAGTTATACGCGCGGCTTCGTAGCAGGTTGTCGGCGAATCGGGGCGCGGGTTTTGGAACAGACACGTTGCTGTAGTTCGATGACAAAGGTGTGACGAGGCTCAGTGTCCGAAAAAATTTATCCAGTCGTCCAGTGTCTGTGCCTTCAAAAAGCAAACTTGTTTTGCAGTCCGAATGGACGGCCTCTTTCACGGCAACGAATATGGAGGTTGCTTGCGCATCCTTCTCTGACGTCGTTAAAATTTCCGCCGCGAATGTCTCCCACATGCGTTGTATAAAACCAACGCTCTTGTAGCAGGCTTTAAGTATGGCCGACGGATTCCCTTTTGTTTTTAGAGAAAACTGTCGGACACCCTCCGAGACACTGCACCAAAGCAGGTAGGTGGTCTTGACAGCTTGGTCGTCATTGTTTTCATAGATGGCGAAGGTTTTGTGGATCGTCCGGACTCTTTGGGCGCCGGCCACAATCAGGACCGTCCTGTTATTAAGTGAATAGTCGTTCGCTGCCAGTGCAGCTCTAATGTGATCCAGGTTCCACACCTCTCTATCGTAAGCATGGCTTAAGTTGGTTTCGCTGTAGATCATCATCTGTCCGCTTTCCGCCTGCAAGCGGGCGCACAAGTCTTTCGCGAATTTGGCAGTCGTTTCTTTTGATTCAGTAATGTTTAAGGCGGTGCTGAGACTGCGAACCACAAAGGTGAGGATATCTAGGTGGAAGGCTGTGACTGGGCAAAGGTCGCTACTCCTGAGGTGTAGTGTCCACGTACGAGAGTCGTACTCCATGGTTATGGCGGATGGCAGCATGTACTTGATGGACGCCGTCATCATGTAGATTAAAGCGTTTTTGCTGCTCAAGTCTGTCAGAAGCTTGTGATTCTCCGTTAAAAGGGCTTCAGCGAGGGAAGACATGAACACGTCGGGGTGCGCCATGGTTTCAACGCATGTTCTGTGGTACTTGATGATAAAGTCTGCTGCCTGCCGGCCTCGTACCTGGTTCGGTACCACTCCGGTAATCATGATCTCCTCGAGCTTGGTCTTCCATGGGTTTCGAGCCCAGAGCCCGGTCTTGATGACGTCGGAGCAGACGTACGCGAAGAAGTCGTGACAAGGGTTGACACTGGCGTTGACGACGTGGTACATTGCCATCGCTTCGTCGGAGCAGCAGAAAGTATGTTCCCGTCCAACGAATTCCCCACCTCTGATCCAGTGCTGGCCCGCGTAGACACGTAGTGCTAGGACGGCCAGGGCGACGACCGCAAAGGCAACCACGACGCAAGCGGGAAGGCGCAGGTGATACCGGCTGGCTGTAGTATAAATGTGTCTGTTGACCCAGGAAGCTTTTGCCCTTTGCAACGAAGTCGGGGACGGGGAGGCATCAGGTTCGGCCATCTGTTGTGGTCGTCTTCTTCTTCTTCTTCTTAACGTGGCAAGCTGACGCCTGGATCAGGAAGAGTGCCTTTGGCGGGCCCCGTTGAAACTGACGGAGGATTTCGGGTTGCACACACTAGTATTGAACAATAGACGACTGTGTTTTCCGTACATTATCCTTTGAGTGCTGAGCTTCACGTATGGCCCCTCCATCAAGGAGCAATGATCCTTTATGATTCACTCGTTATACGTCGCTGCCGAAGGGCGTTGGGGTTGGCGGCGACCGAAGGAGCTGGGAGACGACTACGAGATCAGCGGTTGCGAAAAAACGTTTTAATAAAATTTCCGCATTTAGAAGATCTTTCAGTAATTATCATGTATTCAGTTCTCTATTCTCTCCCGTTTTGTACTATTGTTTTTTTTAATTTACTCTTCAATTATTCTGAGTTATTGGCCAAAGCACAACCATTAGCTTCTCACCAGTTTAACCTCTACTTTTGGCTCTCCTCACTGAACCCTAGCCTATCCCCCATCATGGGTATGTGCCATGTTGTTGTTAGCATTTGAAAAGATGGCACTATGTGCTATGTTACAACGGCAACAACAGCAACAACTTTTGAATGAAGCAGGCCTAAGTTGTAAGCGCTCTTGTACATTGCATTAATGTCAGTACGAGCTATTTCACCGGGAATTCGACCAAAATTTCAATGTGAATGTGTTCACGACATTTAGCATGAAATACATGCCGTGCGTGGTTGAATGAGATCTTCATGAAAACTTAACATGGCGCATGCCAGGACCATTCTGGGTAGAAACATGCACATAGAGGGCGCCGGAAGCGTGTTCTCACCAATTCATTTTTCTCAGCGCCTTCTATCTTGCAGCACCTAGAAATTCGCCGCGGCATTTGCTCCCAATTATGGCGAAATTTCGTTTCTCTTTTCCTGTTTTTCATGACACTCAGACGAAGGAATGCTCGAGGACACTGAGCTGTTTGTCGTAACAGATTAACTGCTCACTGGCATTCAGTCAGGCAGAGCCATACGGCTAAAAGTCTTTTGCAAAATCTTCGCATTTGAAGAAAAAAACGGTCCTGGTGTGGGGATAGAGCCCGCGGCCACCGCCTTTCCGGGCAGTCGCTTGCAAATCTTGGAAAATTTGTTCCACTTTGGTTGTTCCCGTAAACTTTGAACTAACACCGTTCCCACTTCGAGTTGTTGATCTATTCTGCGTCGTTCTACCTTCTGCCAGCCGTACGGTTAGCTCAGATGGTAGACGACTGCTCCGGAGATGGATGGAAACAACTTTATTACACCAAAAAAAAAAATCTTCTAGGGTGGTCCCCTACTGGTCCAGGAGTCCACGGGCTTGCGCTTCACGTAAAGCCCGATCAACTAGCCATTTCTGGCCGGCGGGCTGAACGGTCCGTAAAGCAGCCTCCCAGGAAGAATGAGTGGGATTGGGGATGGGGAGTACTGCCTTTGGGGAAGGACATTCCCAAAGGTAGTGGAAAAGTGTAGATCTGGGCACGCCACAGGTGGTACAATCAGGAGGAAAGGTGGGGTGAAAGCATGATAGACGGTGGGGGGAAATAAAACAGCCTGTCTGTAATTGCCGCCATGTGGCGCTGGATGAGGGCGACAAGGTACTGTGGGGTGGTGGCAGTGTCATGCGGCTGAGTTTGTAGAATGTTGTAATTTGATGATATGTATACAGGACCGATGTAGCCTCGTTCGCAGGGTTGGGTGCCTGATCATCCGGGGTCCGGGAGGAGAGTTCTCGGGCCAGCGCATGAACGCGCTCATTACCGGGGATCGAGGCATGCCCAGGGACCCACGACAGAGTAACCGTTCGGTCGAGAGAGGTGACTGTGGCAAGAATACGATGTGTTGCCGGCGTCGCCACGCCCTTTAGGTAGTGGCGGTACGCGGCCTGGGAATCTGTGCAAATTTCGGTTACGTTTTTGTCAATGGTGGAGTGGGCCAGAGCAAGTGCGATGGCGGCTCCTTCCGCTTCTGCAGGCGAATTAGTCCGGATAGTGGCGGCGGACCCCACTGTGCCGTCTTCATAGGCTGCGACTGCCGTGAAATATCCTGGTTTCGAATTTTGTGCCCCGTCGACATAAAGGATATCGGAGCGGTTGCTGTACGTTTTCGTGTAATAGCTCGCTCGTGCCTGCCGCCTACCCTGATGGAAACTAGCGCTCATATTGCGCGGTAGGGGCTTCTGATATATGTGATCCTGAGTGCGCAGAGAGATCATGCGGTGCCCCCGGTTTTCATCCGCGCTTAGAGCTAAGTTTTTCTGGTTTGCTGGTTTATGGGGGTTTAACGTTCCAAAGTAACTCAGGCTATGAGGGACTCAGGCTCGGTAACTCAGGCTATGATGGGGCCACGACAAATACTGCCGCTGAGTGGAATCGTCTTCCTTCGGATTTATGCATATCCAAGCATTCTGTGAAGAAGTTGGAGGATTTATTGTATGGCTCCTAGTCTTGTTTGTTTTGATGTTTGATTTATTGTGCTGTGTTATGACTTACGGCTGTTGTGGCTGATGGTTTTATGGCTTTTCTATTATATTGCAGTACAAATAATAAATAAATAAAAGCGACAATTTACTGTCTTGTGTCTGTTCCGCGCATTGAGATATTGATGCGCTTCCCGATACTGACGACCGATTCCCTGAGACCGTTCAACTAAACCTGCTCTGGTTCCCTACGTTTCCATTGCTCTGGTTGTCGATGCTTTTATCTAAGATGTTCATAGGGATAATCTGTGTGGTCGATATATCCAGTATTTCGAAATATCTCACTTCGATATATCCGAGCTCGGGTGTACAATGGAGGCCGCGAGAGTCAATTTCTGCCGGCAGCTGGAGAAACTAACACAATACGGGTGCGATTTGGTCGAGTTGGTACTTATTCTTAGCTGAAACAGAGCAGAGAGGCAGGATAAGACAATGCGAACGCTGACTCGAAACTGGCTTTTAAGGCGAAAGCCTTTAATGCCTCATCGTTGTCGACAGAAGGTTGTCAGCAGAGGTGTCACGCTTTTCGGTTGGTCGAAATGGTTATGACGTCAGAGAGCGCGGATTCGCAATAATAAGGTCACCCACTGATGCCTGACGCGCCCTTTTGAAGCAGAGGACAACTATCAAAATAGTTGTCGTCCGCTCCGACAGGGGGCGCAAGGCGTCCGTGGGTGACCACAATTCATACCTCATTACAGCGAACAGAGCAATGGATACAACAGAACTCACCGAAGTAGAGAGAGAGTCGTGCTAAAGAAGCAGTCAACGTCGGCAGTCAAAGTGTGTCGTTGCAATGCGTAGTCAAAGTGTGTAGTCAAATAAAGCACTAGTACAGCACAAGCAGTCTCGCCGTCAATGCCAAACAGTGCGCTAGGAAAGGCTTTCGCCTTGCAGCACTTTAGAGAGCCAAAGTGCCCCCTGAATTTCTTTTATTCGAACTAAGGTCACTTATGTGTTTTTCTGGAAGGAAACATTCATATTCGATTGTGTGCTCCTTGTCTTGTCCCGTGCCTCTTCGCTTTTGCCTGCAGGATTTTTGCTTCTAACAAAACTTTTCTCGCGCTTCAGCTAGATATGCCTAACATTGACTGAAGCAAAGTTTATACCCGATGTTCTAAAAATCTCTGCCTCTCCCGTAAGCGAGAGTAGAGTAAGCACGAAATGTTTACGGGCATAACACATTGGTTGTAGATGGTACTGGTGAAAATCTTAAAATGGTATAGTGTTCAACACACCACACCACACCACACCACACCACACCACACCACACCACACCACACATACTGTGCACTGGTCCATGTGGACGCAATCGTTTCCTGTGAGTGTCTGGGGAATCTCTTCCACCCTGCCTCGTCAGCTGTATCCGGTTTCTGTTTGCCTTTCATCTTTGGTTTGGTTTATTGTGGTTTAATGTCCCAAATCGACTCAGACTATGACTGACGCCGTAGTGAAGGGCTCCGGATATTTCGACCACCTGGGGTTCTTAAACGTGCACTCACATCGCACAGTACACGGGCCTCTAGCATTTCGCCATCACCGAAATTCAGCCGCCGCAGCCGGGATCGAACCCGCGTCTTTCGGGTCAACAGCCCTGCGCCGTAACCACTGAGCCACCGCGGCGGGTCGCCTTTCATCTTTGTAATCGTTGTTTTCATTCCTCGGTTATTTGTACCACTTTGCCTATGTGACACTGGTGACGTCACCACTGGATTACGTCACACATAACTGATGATGTAGTAATGACAAATTACTAATTATTGACTAGTTACTGATTAATGACTGAATCCTAATTAACTGCTAATAAATGACGCTTAAGCTTCGCCTTTAGGAGTGGAACGCGACAGCGTGTTGTAGCGCTGCCAGGCAGTCCACGGAACGCCACCACCCGTTCGGCGCGACGCCTTGCCCTTTGAATACAACGCTTTTTGAGGAAAGGAAATGGCGCAGTAATTTTCTGTCATCTCGGTGGACACCCGAACCGCACCGTACAGGAGGGGAGGAACGCCACCACCCGTTCAGCGCGAAGCTACCGGCGCTTGTATGCCGGTCCTGTAGGAGGGCTTAGAGAGTCTCGTTAAATCTCGTACGGTGCCCGGATGCTCTCGTTTCAGTGCCCGGATGAGTAGAATTCAGTGCCGGGATATTGGCTGTTGGTCTCGACGTGACGTCATCACACTGCCGACTACGGGAGCTAAAAGAATTTCATGCTTAATAACCTACTTTGCATCAATCCAGAGAAAAGAAAATTCTTATTTTGCCATCGTCTCGACTCCCGACCGCTGTTTCTTTAGCAATGTCAGCTGATTGTCACGTCCTATTACTGACATGGCACTAAAGTTCTGTGCAAACCTTGGAAAAACACTCAAAATGTTGTGATCATGAGGAACACCTGCTTCAAACTATTTGTTTTTCTATTCATACTATCTTGAAAACACGATGTTATTTTCAGGCACTTAACGTCCTATAACTGCACCGGGCGTTAGGGGCACTTGCGTCGCATAATAATCGCTAAGCTCTGAGAGTCAACATATGCGTCTGCATAAGCAGCGACGCGTACCGCTTCGCTGCCTGGCAAAGCCAGACCTCTAATAAAGGAGTGGCGATTGACTGCCAAGAGGAAAGGCTCTAATGCTAAGACAAACAAAAGGGGGGAGAGCGGACAACCTTGACGGACGCCGCGGCGAACATCAAATGCGGTACTTTCCCGGCCATCGAGGAACAGAGTGCTTGAAATATCTCTGTACATCTCTTTAATGAGAAGCACGAAAGAAGGTGGGAAGCCGAAAGCATCCAGCATCCCGTAAATGTACTCGTGCTCTAAGAAGTCAAACGCCTTTTCCTGATCAAGGGAAACAAGAAGACCCTGTGCGCGCCGTCGTAAAGTATACGCTAGAATGTCTCGCGTTACAGAAGATAAACTGTGTATTTCACGGCCTGGGATGGAGCAAACCTGGTGGCAGGAAATAAGTGACGGGAGGCGCTACCTGGTTCAGTCCGTCATGCTCGGTGCCTTCTGGTACCTCTGCTACACTGTTAAACCACCCCTCCGTGTCATAAGGCGAGTGCAGACTACAGTTTTTTCGTTCTTTTGGTCGGGCGGAACCGAGCTTGTGGCCCGTGCTGTTCTTGGACAACCACGGGAGAGAGGAGGGTTTGCCTTTCCAAATTTGTCCGTCACGTCCTCGCTGTTAGCGTTGAAGGAAGGAAGGGAAGGGAAAACTTTATTTACAGTAATGGTTTTTCCTGCGGTTTGGGGGCTTCTTCAGAGACGTCTTGGTTCTACCCCCAGGAGCCTTCTCTGTCGAAGTCGTCCGCCTCTAATCAGTGGTCGGTTGCCCTCAGTCCAGGGCTCCGCTGGCCACTGCCGCCCGTTGAGCTCGCTGTACCAGACCTTGTTGGTCTTCGCAGCGGTCGCTGGACAGCAGAGTCTCCCACTGCTCCGCACTCGGGTTTTGTATTTTGGGGACCACGTCTATGTTTTGGCAGGCCCATGTGATGTGGTATAGTGTAGGTTTTTCGTCGCACCAGGGACATTTGTTCGTGTATATCGTAGGGTGCATTTTGTTTAGTATATGTAGGTTTGGGAAAGAGCCTGTTTGTAATTGTCTCCAAGTGACAGCTTCCTCTCTGCTGAGAGATTTGTGCGGTGGGGGATATCGCATTCTTCTGCCTCTATAGTTTTGTAGTATGGCCGAGTATTCCCTGGGTGCTGGCGCGAGTTCCGCGGTCTCGTCGGAAGCTCGGAAAGTAATGTATCCTCGAGCTATCCTGTCGGCCTCTCGGTTCCCTGCCACCCCCGTGTGCCCCGGTACCCACACAATTTTGTGTAGGATCTTGTCGTTTTGTTCTTCGCGGTTTTTAATTCTGTCACTCGCTGCGAGGAGTATACGGAGCGCATGACGACCTATCCTGCCATTCATGTAATTTCGGCAGGCTGTTTGAGAGTCCGTAAGTATTGTTAGTGACCGCCCGGTTCTATAGCCCTCTGCCACCGCTAGAGCAACGGCTACTTCCTCGGACTCTGCAGCTGTGCAGCCTCGGAGAGACGCGCTGGTCATTTCGCGTAAAGACGAATCGACCACCGCCGCTACAGCGATTTTGGTATCTCCTCCTCTCCAAGACGCGTCTGTATACACGGTCGTGGCTTGAGGAGCGTATGTTTTCTCGATGAATTCGGCCCTTGCTTCTCTTCTGCCTCGATGGAGGTTGGGATCCATGTTTTTTGGTATTGGCGCTACCTTGAGGGTCTTGCGAAGCTCGTCGGGGATCGTTGCCGTCCTCGACATTTCTCGCATCTGCTCGCGGTATCCGAGCCTCTGCAGGAGCGCTCTTCCTGTCGTTGTTTGCAACAGCCTGAGTTTTTGCGACTCAAGCTGCGCCTCTCGTAGCTCCTCAAAGGTGTTGTGTAATCCCAGGGCCATGAGTTTTTCTGTAGACGTGTTGCGTGGTAGTCGGAGCGCTGTCTTATACGCTTTGCGTAGCAGGGCATCCGTTTGTTGTATTTCATTTTTGTTGAGGCACTGGTAGGGTAGGCTGTACGTGATTCGACTAACTACTAGGCTTCTGACTAGTTTTAGTGTGTCTTCTTCACGCATGCCATGTCGCCTGTTGGTGATGCGGGTGATCATGCGTGCGACTTGTAGCGTTGTTGCTTTCAGTAGGGTAAAAGTGTGAGTACTGCGCTGGTTGGATTGAACCCACATGCCCAAAATTCTTATTGTTGTCTTTTCGGGTATGGGCGTCCCATCTAGGTAGACGTTGAGTTTTAGGTCCTCGTTGGTTGGGACGGTCCGGTTTTTCTTGCCTCTCCAGACTCTCAGCAGTTCCGATTTCTCGGTCGAACATGCGAGTCCTCTTTCTGCGAGGTATTGCTCTACACAAGAGGCCGCTTGCTGTAGCCTTTCTTCCTTCTCTCCGAGACAGGCCGTGTTTGTCCAGACTGTTATATCGTCAGCATACATTGCATGCCTGATGCCTTCGATGTTCTGTAGTCTTCGAGCTAGGCCTATCATAGCTATGTTGAAGAGTAGGGGTGAGATAACTGACCCTTGGGGTGTTCCTTTGTTTGGAGTGCGAATTTTTTCCGATCGAAGGTCTCCTATGCCGATGGTGGCAGTTCTATCGGACAGGAAGGCTTTGACGAAGCCGTGGATTCTGCGTCCGCAATCCAGGTTGTCTAGGCCCGTAAGGATCGCTTCGTGGCTGACGTTATCGAATGCCCCCTTGATGTCCAGGGCCATTATGACATTTTCTCCCGTCCGAGGTACGTTTCGCAGGACATCTTCTTGTATTTGGAGGAGAACGTCCTGCGTCGAGAGCTTCGCTCTGAAGCCGAACATGGTATGTGGTACACAGTCGTTGAAGAGTATTTTGCGTATCCTGCTAGGAAACGCGTCTCCTGCGCGAATCCTGGCTCGGTACTTTTTGGGCCCTTCTTTACGCTTTTTGGATCCGGCGGCCCCCGTTAATCATGGACCCCAGTCAGAGCAACCTACAGCTTTCTACGCTTCATCAATGGCCTTTTACAGGCATGTTAGAGCAGTAGCACCTGCTGTCAACATCGTTGCAGACCGTGTGGTGGACATTATGGGCACGCTATTGTTACCTGTTGTGCCGGCGTCTCGCCGCTCACCTATGCGCCGGGTTCAGTGGGCGCGTTTAGCGTCGACACCTCTCCCAGATCATCTACGTGACTTTGTCTGGAAACTTGGCTGGGCAGTGCTCCCTACTTGTGATCGGTTAGAACGGTGGGGTGTGTTACGCTCCAGTACCTGTCCGAATTGCCCGCTCCCGGAATCTAATCGCCACGCTACAGTCACCTGTGTTGTAGCGCGTGTCTTCTGGCGCGCGGTTCATGCGGGATTTCGTGGGCAGGGCATTTCGTGCTTCGTCTCCCGCGGCCGCTTCCCCAGCGGCCGTTTTGCTCGCCTGTTAATAGTTGCAGGTCTTCTTAGTTTATGGCGCAGTCGATGCGCCGCGGTCGCTAGTGGCTTTCGACGCCGCGCTGTGTGGCCAATTCTCGGCCGTCTCCGACGGGAGCTGATCAGTTTTTTGTCCGAGGAACTCTTTTTCTTGGGTGAGGAAGAGTTTCTCCGACAGTGGTCATGCCCATTTATTGCTGTAAATAACGGTCGTATTGTCTTGGTTTTTAGGCCAAACTGGCGCTAAAGTATCCTATTTTACATCGCCCATTCGTGTTAGTTACTTAGCAATGTTTATGGTACCTCTTTAATTGGCTCGCCTTACATGTGTCGTGTTCTTGTAAATGTGAATGTATCTAGTAACCTTGGTATGTGTACGTATGTAAATAAAATTTTTTCTAAACACAAAAAATTGGCAGAGGCTTAGCTTGGGTAAGCCCGGAAGGTTGCGAAAGCAAATTACGAGCAAGTTTAGCAACTACAGTAGTGAAAGCGCTGCACCGCACCTTAGCGCTGCACCTTAGCGCTGCACCGAACGACTCCCTGAGATCTTGTACGGTCCAAACTCACTTGCTTAATAAAGTTTTCCATCCATCCATCCCTTGTTACAAATAAAGTTTTCATCATCATCATCATCCGGAATCAGCTTAAAGTCTTATTGAGGTGTCCACTAAACCACAGACTTGATAAGGCGCCTTTCCTTTCCTCGAAATCAACGCGGTCTACAACGCTGTCTATGTCAGAGCGCATCAATGAACGCCACAACAGAGGTCAAGCTAAAGGTCAAACATGGATCCGCCCGTGGTGGTGGTGAAAATCATTTATTTAGTAATTTACAGAGAGGTGCTCGGGGAGAGGCCCCTTATGGGTCTCACCCCTTACAATACTTGGCGGAGTCCCTCATTCCGGGATGCCGTTGGTCGAGACCGCTACACAAGTCCGCCGAACAAGGGCCTGTTGGGCCGTTAGTTCTTGGCAGCTGAGCAGGGCCGCCTCCCAGTCCTCTCAGGTAGGGGAAGGGGTGATTGGGGGGAGAGAAGGATTTTTTCTGCATGCCCAAACCATGTGGAAGGTGTCGGCCACCTCCCCACAGAATGAGCAGTGGCCGTCAAAAGAAGGATTAAAGTGCTTGAGAACCGCCGGGCAGAGCAGGGTGTTTGTAAAGTGCCTGAGGAAGGAAGGAAGGGAAAACTTTATTTACACTAATGGTTTTTCCTGCGGTTTGGGGGCATCTTCAGAGACGTCTTGGTTCTACCCCCAGGAGCCTTCTCTGTCGAAGTCGTCCGCCTCTAATCAGTGGTCGGTTGCCCTCAGTCCAGAGCCTGAGGAGAATTGGTTCGCCAGCTTTACCCAGTCCTTTCATAGGAACTGGGTATCGCCGGTGTTCGGCACGATAGTGCTCAGTAATTTCTTTAAAAGAAAGGAGAGGGTTGTGATCTGGGTTAAGCTCCTCCCAAGGGACGTCTGGTGCCCGGTGAGTGAGTGCGCGGGCTGCCTCATGGGAGGCTTCGTTACCTGGCATGCCTTGGTGGCCGGGGACCCATATGATTGAGCGATGAGTTGGATCGCCGTCGCGAGTACTGCGGTGTAAAATTTGGTGAGCGAGTGGAGTGATCCAACCGAACTCAAAGTTACGACAGGCTCCGCGAGAGTCTGTGAGGATGAATTTAGAGTCGGTATGGGAGGCTGCGAGGGCGATCGCCACCTCCTCCGCATGCGTTGAGTTGGGCGCTCTGAACGAGAGGCCGTCCACCTGTTTTCCCTCGTGTATGACTGCAGCCGTGTACCATTCCCCCCTGGAGCGGTAGGGGCCGGCAATGTCGACGTAGAAGACGTGTTTCTTTGAGCCATAGTGGCGGTGCAGGGCATTCGCCCGCGCCTGGCGCCGGCCATTATGGTCCTCCTTGTTCTTCTTAGTCGGAAGGGGTCGAACGTAGAGGGCGCTTCTCCACAGTTCTGGTGCTCGAACCCGTTCCATGGTATGGTGATCATGTTTGATATGTAACCGGTCCAAGAGGCGGCGACCGCACATGGTCTGGGCGAGACGCGTGTATTGGTTAACGAGATGTGCCTCGCGGAGTTCTCGATAGGTGTTCACCACCCCCAACGCGAGGAGTCGCGCGTTGGAAGTGGATATCGGGAGGTCGAGGGCTCTCTTGAAAATTTTGCGGAGTAGAGAGAGAGAGAGAGAAAACTTTATTTACAAAGGAATTCGGGGCACGCCCCAGGGTCCCCGCACGACCCCACTGCACTCAAGTGTTTATGTTCCTGAGGTCCATAACACTGGCAGCACGGCCGGTGGCGATGGTCTGCACGGCCGGGTCCTCCGAGTGCAGCAGGGTCTCCCAGTCCTCCCAGGTCTTGAGGTTCTCTAGGTCCCGCGGGGGAGGGTCCGCCGGGCAGAGGGAAAGGATGTGGAGGGAAGAAGCGAAGGGTTCTGGGCATAGGGCGCAAGCAGGAGTGGGGAAGGAGGGATGATAGTGGGTTAGGGTAAGGGGCGAGGGGAGAGTATGTGTTTGTAATCTGCGCCAGAGTGTTGCGTGTCTGTTATCTAGGGAGGGGTGGGGCCGGGGGTAGAGCTGGCGAGAGGCTCTGTATGCCTGGGTCAGCTCACTGAATGAGTGCATGCGATCCTTCGTGAATCCCCGATCCGAGGCCACCTGAGCCCGGTTTAAAGAACCTCGGGCTAAAAGGTTGGCGGCCTCGTTTCCGGGATTCCCGGAGTGCGCAGGCACCCATATCAGCTCCACTTGGCGGGGCGGGGGTGCATCGGGCGAGTCCAGTATGCCAAAAGCAGGGACATGAACTCGGCCTCGAGCAAAATTTAGAATCGCAGTTTTAGAGTCAGTTAAAATATACCGGGCTTCCGTGCGGGTTATAGCAAGTGCAATGGCGGCTTCCTCTGCAGCCTCTGGGGACGTATCTGGAGGGAGAGGTAGTGTGAGGAGGGTGGATGAAGAGGAGTCCACCGCAGCTGCTGTCGCTTCATCACCCGTGCAGGCAGCGTCCACCCATACGGCGTCCGGCTGGGGGCTGTACGCTCGATGGAGTGCCTTCGCACGGGCTCTGCGGCGCTGCTCATGGTGGGACGGGTGCATATTCCTCGGGAGCGGCCTGATGAGAAGCTCTCGGTGAAGGGATCGTGGGATGGCGAGAAGGGTTGGGTCGTTGGCCGGTATTTTTATTCCCAGGGAGTCCAGGATATACCGACCTGTGGAAGTTTTTGTGAGCCTGATGTATTGGGCCTGTCGGTGGGCCTCCACCAGTTCCCCGATCGTGTTGTGGAGGCCCAGGCCTAGTAATCTGTCTGTGGGTGTGTTGAGGGGAAGATGAAGTGCTACCTTGAATGCCTTGCGAATCAAAGCATCCAAAGCGTTTATGTCATGTTTGGATAGTTGTAAGTATGGGGTAGTGTACAGTACACGGCTGAGGACAAAGGCATGAATGAGGCGACATAGGTCGCGCTCCTTCATGCCTCTATGATGTCCCGAAACCCTGCGGATGAGGTGCGATATCGCGCCTGCAACCTGCTTGAGTTTCTTGAGGGTAGTGGTGTTTTTGCCATCGTTCTGGATGTGCAAGCCCAATACACGGAGGGTGCCAACCTCAGGTACCGGGTAACCATTCAATTCAATGGCAATGGGGGAGCGGGGACAGCGGTGGTTCTTAGGCCGGATGAGGAGCAGTTCGGACTTCTCTGGGGAGCAAGACAGTCCGATGGTCCGTGCGTAATTTTGGGTGAGGGTGGCTGCTTCCTGTAAGGTTATCTCTATGTCGCCGTCACTGCCGTGGGTGGTCCACAGGGTGATATCGTCGGCATAAAGAGTGTGCTTGAGGTGGGGAATAGTTGCCAATTTCCGGGCGAGGGGTATGAGGGTTATGTTAAAGAGAAAGGGGGAAAGGACGGACCCTTGAGGGGTGCCGATACTCTGAAGTGTGTAGGAGGTGGAAGACAGAGGGCCGAAGTGTATCTCAGCCGTGCGGTCAGTGAGGAATGCTTGAATGTAGGCATACGTGCGCACACCCACATTCAATGGGGATAGAGCAGTCATGATCGCCTGATGTTCAATGCGGTCAAAAGCTTTGGAGAGATCCAAAGCTAAAACTGCCTTGGTGTGACCTGGAAGAAGCGGGTCAAAAAGGTCGTGTGTGAGTTGCAGCATGGCATCCTGTGCGGATAGATGAGGGCGGAATCCCACCATGCTATGCGGGTAGAGATTGTTGTCCGCCATGTGACTTGTGAGTGTCGCTAACACAACATGCTCGAGGAGCTTCCCGAGGCATGAGGTTAGCGAAATCGGGCGAAGGTTTTGAATGGTGAGTGGTTTGTTGGGTTTTGGTATAAATATTACCTTCGCGTGGCGCCAGGACTGCGGGAGGTTACCCTCCCTCCAGCACTGGTTGAAGTATTTCGTAATGTGGGTGATCGATTGGTCATCCAGATTACGGAGCATGGAGTTTGTGATTTGGTCTGCACCAGGTGCGGAGTTGGCGCGGAGAGTCAGGAGGGCCGCTCTGACTTCCGTCTCCGTGATGTCGGTGTCGAGTGTTGGATTTGCTTGTCCTGTGTAGTGCGGTAGAGGTATGGGGCCGCCTGGAGATGTGTACATGGTTTGAAGTGTGTCTAGAAGGGTGTCGGGATCGTCAATGTGTTCATGTGTGAGGCGTGTCACGTGGTGCTATGCTGCTGATTTCGGGCGTGTGGGGTCAATGAGGTGTCGGAGGAGTTGCCATGCACGTTTGCTGGACAGGTTTCCGGCGATGCCGTCACATATCTGTCCCCAGTTGGATCGACAGAGCTCCTCAGAGTGCTGTTGGATTTGTGTCTGCAGCGCGGCCAGCCGCTTTTTAAGCGTTCTGTTGTGTTTGTTGCCTTTCCAGCGTTCCAGGATGCTGTGATAAGCCTCCCAGAGGTGGGCTAGGCGTGTGTCAAGGGTCGGTGTTTCGGTTGTAGTTTCAATGTGTCGCGTGTTGTGGTGAACGTCATGCTTGAGTGATTGCACCCATGCATCGATGTCTGCGATGGGAGTGTCTGGGAGGGCGGTGCGTGCAGCGCGAAATCTCCAAGTGATCTTCGTCATGTTTCCGTAAACGGAGGTAAGGAGTCGAGTACAGTACTCGACTAGTTACGAAGGCATGCGCGAGCCGCATCGCATCCTTACTTCGCAACCCTCCTCGCTTGTTGGAAACGCGGCGAACCATTCGGCCCACCTGGTCGCCGACTTTGCGGAGTTTGGGAAGAGTTGTGTCTGCCTTACGATGTTGATTAATGAAGAGACCGAGTATTCGTAGCTCCTTCGCTTCACGGATGGGGCCGCTTGCGAGAGAAAGCTGAACGGAGATTTTGCATTTCGGAAGATCGAATATGCACAAATTCAGACTTGGACGGGGAGCACTGGAGGCCGCAGTACGTGGCATAGAGGTCAACTATGCTCGCCGCTTCTTGCAGGCATTCCTCCATCTCTCCTATGTTTCCCGTAGTGGGTCCGCCGGGATGACGCTGAAGGCTCAAAACCTAGCGCAGTATTTTTTTCGCAATAAAAAAAACTCAGGGGCACTTTGACTGTCTGAGTTGCGTAGAGGCGAAAGCGTTTTCTGCACCACTTCGACTACCTCTATGGCACTGGTGACGTCACTACTGGATGATGTCACATATAATTAAGTGCTAATTACTAACTCATGACAAATTACTAATTAATGACTAATCACTGATTAATGATTAAATACAGATTAACTGCTAATTAATGACGCTTAAGCTTCGTCTTTAGGAGTGGAACGCGACAGTGTTGTAGCGCTGCTTGGACCGGTTACATATCAGACATGATCATCATACCATGGAACGGGTTCGAGTGCCAGAACTGTGGAGAAGCGCCCTCCACGTTCGACCCCTTCCGACTAAGAAGAACAAGGAGGACCATAATGGCCGGCGCCAGGCGCGGGCGAATGCCGTGCACCGCCACTATGGCTCAAAGAAACACGTCTTCTACGTCGACATTGCCGGCCCCTGCCGCTCCAGGGGGGAATGGTACACGGCTGCAGTCATACACGAGGGAAAACAGGTGGACGGCCTCTCGTTCAGAGCGCCCAACTCAACGCATGCGGAGGAGGTGGTGGTGGTGGTGAAAACATTTATTCAGAACAGGAGGTGTTTGGATCGGCCCGTAAGGGACCGATCCTTACAAACACTAGGTGGAGGTCCCTAGTTTGGGACCCCAGTGGCGGTAGCCGCCGCCCGGGCGCGCCCGACTAAGGCTTGTTGGGCCTGTAAGTCGTGGCAGCCGAGCAGGGTCGCCTCTCAGTCCTCCCGGGTTGGGTTGGGGATAGGGGGAATGGCCGGGTTGGAGGGGCAGGCCCACACCATGTGATAGGTGTCCGAAGACACCGCACCACAGTGCGGGCAGTTGCCGCTAAAGGAGGGGTCAAAATGTTTTAGTGCTGCCGGGCACAGCAATGTATTGGTGAAGAGGCGGAGGAGAAGCCGCTCATCCGCCTTCTTGAGGCCTTTACATGGGCTAGGGTAAAGGCGATGGCTATCTTGAAAGTAGGTTGCGATATTTTTGAACGTATAAACCGGATTAAAATCGGGTTCCTGATCAGGTGGGGAGGAGAAAACAGCCCGGTGAGAGAGCGCGCGGGCGGCTGCGTCTGCTGCCTCGTTTCCTGCCAACCCCTGATGAGCAGGGGCCCATATGAGGTGACGGTGTGCGGGGTCCGTATCCCGTATGCAATTTTGGTATATTCGATAGGCTAGGAAGGGAGTGCTGCCTTGTTCGACGTTCCGACAGGCCCCTCGCGAGTCGGTAATTATGTATTTTGAATTGGAATGTGAGGCCGCGAGAGCAATCGCGACCTCTTCTGCTTGTGTTGCACTGCGGGCTCTGAAAGTGAGGCCGTTAACTGTGTTGCTGTTGTGAACTACCGCGGCCGTGTACCATCCCCCGTGGTGAGGGCCGGAGGCGTCCACGTAGTATACACCTGTTTTGTTGCCATAATATCGGGCTAGCGCTTCCGCTCGTGCCAGGCGCCGACCATTATGGTCTTCATGTGACATGTTTGCTGGAAGAGGCCGCACGTGGAGGGCACGTCTCCACAGTTCCGGGATGCGAAACCTGTCTTCCATTGGAGGGGTGTGTTGTATATGGAGTCGAGCAAGAAGGCGGCGACCCGACTCCGTTAGCGACAAACGCGTGTACTGGTTTGTAAGGTGCGCCTCCCGGAGCTCCCGGAAAGTATTCACCGCCCCAAGGGCCATAAGCCGGCTGTTCGAAGTAGTGATGGGGAGGTCAAGGGCACGTTTAACAATTTTGCGAAGGATGACCTCAAGGGCATCCTCCTCTTGTTTCCGTAGGTGGAGATAAGGAGTCGAATAGAGAATTCGACTAGTTACGAAGGCGTTTGCCAGCCGCAAGGCATCCTTACTTCGTAACCCTCCGCGTTTGTTGGAAACCCGGCGGACCATGCGGCCCACCTGGTCCCCCACCTTACGGAGTTTGGCCAATGTAGTGTCTGGCCGCCTGTGTTTGTGGATGTAGAGTCCGAGTACCCGTATCTCATCACTTTCGCGTATGGGACCACTCTCGAGAGAAAGAGATATTTTAGTTGTGCACTTCTGTGAGGGGCGGAGGTGCACAAATTCCGATTTTTGAGGGGAACATTGAAGACCGCAGCGGCGGGCGTAGCGGTCTACTATCGTCGCCGCTGTTTGCAGGCTGGTTTCGATATCCCCTGTGCTGCCCTGCGTGGCCCACAGAGTGATGTCATCGGCGTACAGGGCGTGCTGCACGCCGGCGACACCACTCAGCTGGGCCGGCAGGTGCATCATGGCCAGATTGAAGAGCAGCGGGGAAAGTACCGCGCCTTGAGGGGTTCCCCGCGTGCCGAGTAGGTAAGGACCATGGTCTCTATCTTGAATTCGAATGTAGGATTGACGATCCATTAAAAATTGGCTTATGTATCGAAATGTGTTGAGGCCACAGTCGGTGTGACTTAGGTTAGTGAGTATGATCTCATGTGTTACATTGTCAAATGCCCCTTTAAGATCCAAGGCGAGTACGACCCGGTCATTATGGGGGCATTCGAGGGGGTCAAGGACTTCCCGATTGAGTTGCAGGAGGACATCCTGTGCGGATCTGTGTGGGCGGAATCCGAACATGGTGCTCGCAAAGACGTGTTTGTATTCAAGATATGTAGATAACCGATCCCGCACCATCGTCTCCATTAGTTTGCCCACACATGAGGTGAGAGAGATGGGGCGGAGGTTATCTATGTCAATTGGTTTGCCAGCTTTAGGAATAAAAGTGACCAAAGCCGTTTTCCATTCGATTGGCAGGGGGGTGTCCCCGCGCCAAATCGCATTGACGTATTCCAGGAGGGACTGGTATGCCAAGTCGGGCAGGTGGTGGCGATCGCCCTCGCAGCCTCCCATCCCGACTCTAAATTCATCCTCACAGACTCTCGCGGAGCCTGTCGTAACTTTGAGTTCGGTTGGATCACTCCACTCGCTCACCAAATTTTACACCGCAGTACTCGCGACGGCGATCCAACTCATCGCTCAATCATATGGGTCCCCGGCCACCAAGGCATGCCAGGTAACGAAGCCTCCCATGAGGCAGCCCGCGCACTCACTCACCGGGCACCGGGTGTCCCTTGGGAGGAGCTTAACCCAGATCACAACCCTCTCCTTTCTTTTAAAGAAATTACTGAGCACTATTGTGCCGAACACCGGCGATACCCAGTTCCTATGAAAGGACTGGGTAAAGCTGGCGAACGAATTCTCCTCAGGCTCTTTACAAACACCCTGCTCTGCCCGGCGGTTCTCAAGCACTTTAATCCTTCTTTTGACGGCCGCTGCTCATTCTGTGAGGAGGTGGCCGACACCTGCCACATGGTTTTTCCATGCAGAAAAAATCCTTCTCTCCCCCCAATCACCCCTTCCCCTACCCGAGAGGACTGGGAGGCGGCCCTGCTCAGCTGCCGGGAACTATCGGCCCAACAGGCCCTGGTTCGGCGGACTTGTGTAGCGGTCTCGACCAACGGCATCCCGGAATGAGGGACTCCGCCTAGTATTGTAAGGGGTGAGACCCATTAGGGGCCTCACCCCGAGCACCTCTCTGTAAGTTACTAAATAAATGCTTTTCACCACCAGCACCACCAGGGAGTCCACGGAACACCACCACCCGTTTGGCGCGATGCCCTGCCCTTTGAACGCAATGCTTTTTTGAGGAAAGGAAATGGCGCAGTAATTCATCTCGGTGGACACCCTCGGTGTACATCTCGGTGGACACCCGAACCGCACTTACAGGAAGGGAAGTGGGAGTGCAAGAAGAAAGAGGGGCCGTAATGACGAAAATGGAAACTTTATTTGAGGAAAGGAAATTACGCAGTACCTGTCTCAGATGTCTGGGTGGACCCCCCCCCCCCCCCCCTCCGTCATCCGTTTGGAGAGGAAGGGAGGAAGTGGGAGTGTAAGAAGAAAGAGCGGAGGGGCCGTAATGGAGAAAATGAAATTGTATTTGAGGAGAGGAAATTACGCAGTAAATGTCTCACATATCTCGGTGGACACCCGTCAAAAGCATGACACCTCTGCTGACAGCCTTCTCTCGACAATGATGACCTTAATAATGTCACGTAGTGATAACGGCAGTCTGGCAGTCAGACAGCGGTAAAGGCTTCCAAAAGAATTTTTTGGGGGGCTGACTCACGCCCACAAAGAACTGCCAACAGAATGCCTGCCCCTTTTTGCCGCGCTCAATTTAAAGCTCCAAGGAACCATCGAAATAAGACGCCAAAGCCACTACAACAATCCGGAGCAAAGTGGAAGCAGTTGAGTATGGCTGCGATCATTCGAGTTAAGTCTGGTCGATCCCACGCCACAAGCAAATGATAAAGCCGCGTGCCCGCGGCTTTGTGTTTGAAACACAGTACAAAGGTTCTTGGCTTTGTTATGCGCATTCACGGGGGATTCAGCCTTGCCCACGATATGCAATGTGCTCGCTCTGCGGGCCACTGGCTAACCAGGCCGGCTACCCGGGTAGGGGGCTACTGGCTTACCTACTCGGCACGTCGCGCTTCTTTTTTTTTTTCTCTGAGCAGAGTGTTGGCCCGACAGCCTTGCAGCAGCCTCGGTTTTACCAGAGAGCCTACCAGACGCTCAGGTCCCTCACCGCAGCACCGCCAGAGGTAGAGTTATTTTCAACCCCCGCCTCTCGGATATGCGAACTCCTGGCCATCAAAGAAGCCCCATGGGAGAAATTGGCGATAAGCAGAGGGGTGCGATGGCGGGACCTGACGTCTTCATCTCTTGCCGCAGACGTGCGAGACTTCGGCTGGCTGCGGGGCTGGCGGGCCCTGCCTACGGGAGATCGCCTGGCGGCTTGGGGCGTGGCCCCCTCCTCCCGATCTTCACAGTGCGGACTTGTAGAGACCTTGCTACACGCGATCTTTGAGTGTTCGGTAGCTATGACATTTTGGGTCCTTATGTCGCGAATGTTCGGGGCTACCCTTGGTCCCAATTCAAGGTTCCGCGACCCTTTTGTGCGTACTGTGGCGCCAGAGAGGTGCAGCGGCTCTACAAGGACGGCCGCAGAGGGCCATGTACCCCATGTTGCGGCGGGTGCGTGCGCGCATGTTCGCCCGTGGACCTCGTGTCGCTGGAGGAGCACCAGTTCCTTCGGCGCTGGTCTACCCGCTTCATCGTCGTAGGCAGGGGCCATGTTACGGTGCCGCCCCTGCCATATTAAGTGTGGCGAGCGTGTGTGGCGCGTTGTTCGCGCGCGTTGGTCGTGCGCGATCTTTCGTGCGCGTTGTTCGTGCGCGTTGTTCGTGCGCGGGTTTTTGTGCGCGGGTTTCAACCCGGCGTGCTTCCCCCGCGTATGGACCCACTAGACCTTTCTTGGACACTTTTTATTTTTGGACACTTACGTTCCCTGTGAGTGTGTGTGCATAGGGCGACATCAGTTGCCGCAATGTATCTTTGGGGCAGAAACGTGGAGGCTAACAAAGAGGGTTCAGCTTAAGTTAAGAACAACGCAGCGAGCTATGGAAAGGAAAACGATAGGTGTAACGTTAAGAGATCGGAAGAGGGCAGAGTGGGTGAGGGAACAAACGCGGGTTAATGACATCCTAGTTGAAATCAAGAGGAAGAAGTGGGCTTGGGCAGGGAATGTAATGCGAAGGCAAGATAACTGCTGGTCCTTAAGGGTAACGGAGTGGATCCCAAGAGAAAGAAAACGTAGCAGGGGACGGCAGAAAGTTAGGTGGGCGGATAAGATTAAGAAGTTTGCGGGGATACAGTGGCGGCAACTAGCGAAGGACAAGGCTAATTGGAGAGACATGGGAGAGTCCTTTGCCCTGCAATGGGTGTAGTCAGGCTGATGATGATGATGATGATCTTTGTTTTTGTAGAGGGACGGATGTCCCTTTCTGATCGAGAGTCCAAATGAACTTCTCGTAATGCGTATTGCATCAGGCGACATCGGCCGCCTCAATGTGTTTCTTTTTTTTTTTTATAGAGGGACGGCTGTCCCTTGTATGCTCCAAGGTCCAAATAAACTTCTCTTCACAGTGCATATTTTTAAACACATTTGGAATGTCTAAGGACGTTAAGCTTGCGCACTTAATTAGGCATATCAACTACATCGCGAGGAAAATTTCAAATTATTTTTCATCTTCTTACGCCCCAATACGCTCGTTGAAATATGAAGAACGAACGGAATTTTACACTTTACACTAATATATCTTTAGCGAGGCAGGGGGGCTGATAGTAGGACTTTGCATCCTGAAATATGTCGGGAAAAAGTGCTTTGGCTTGCACTGCGAGAATATGGCGTTACTTTTCCGGCCGAAATGAAAATTACCATTTGCGCAATACTCGTCGTATACGTTATAGGAAGGGCCTAAGCGGGTCAGATCGGTTCCGCAGCGTATTCGCTCCAATGTGGTTTAGCTGACAGACGCGTCTATAGAAGGCGCAGCGGATTGAAGATCTGTTGTGGCCTAACTATTGGCAAAATGGCCTGTTAATAAGATGGTGTGTGGGTTGGAAGTCATCGTTACGTTGTGATCGGCGACATTAATCTTGTACAATATACGTGGCTCTTCCGCGTCGGCGCAGTGCCAGTACACAAAGCGATGGCAATAATATTCGTTTCGTGAATTAATCTGTTGAGCTCGAAATAATGCCGGTGAGAGAAAGACAACGCGATATGTGCATATGTGCCGAAATATTTTAGGAAATATTTATGACGTCGTACTCAGAGGTTTTTTCATCTGCCAGTGTGAGGTAAGAGATGAGATGCGTAATAATATTTATTCCGTCTATGGTATACATAAGGGGGAGCGTAACTACTGCACCGAAGAAGGAGATGGCTATGAGTGTCAGCACGCTTGACTGAAACGGTGTATACTTTTTGTCATTACGCTAGATACTTGTCTTGGGTTATTAAGTGTTCGTGTTATTCTTAAACAAAATTGCTCTGAATGCTCCGGAAAATATTTCGCTATGGCGACGGCTTGTTTGTAAGGCCGAACGAAAATAGAAGAAACCTACACGTTTTAATGAAGACGCCTTGTTATAAAAATTGTTTAAATGCAACTTACATACCAGAGTTCTCCGTTCTGCCTCTTGTGTGTTGAATGCTTTTCACAAAAAGACGAACTTCCGAAGCATCGATTCATCGCGTATGCGTGTCTGTGCAGGCATTTTGTTTTTCATTTCATATTAGCATCACCTACGTGTGAAGCATTTTCGCTGTATCGTATATTGTATGTTGTAGATGTGTTTTGTGGTGAATTGTGTCGCCATCTCCTGTTTATTCTTTACGCGAAAAGAAGCAACCGGTTCCGCTGATAGGTACAAAACCTGTACTTTCATGGGCATGCTAACGAAAAAAACAGCGCTGCTACCTTTTTTCGCCGGAAGCTGAAAAATTAGCTTTAATTTTTTTTCCCGCACAAAGCACGTAACTCGGCGTGCCTGTTCCTCAGTCAATTAGTAGACGAAAAACTGAAAAGCAGTCAGGTTGAAACCAGACATTTTCTTTTAGACTTTTATTTGGAGGCGTCGTATGGTTACTTGCTTCCAGACGGACTGCAGGAAGCACGTCCTTTGAGTCCAACTCTCGACTCCAGGTTTCCTGGCTGGAGTACAGCAGCTGGAGCCTCCCTTGTGTCGTTGTGGCTTTTATGAGGTTATAGTAATAAAGGAGATGCCTCGGTGCGTATAGTAGGCGCTGGAAGGTGTAATGGAATGCGGAGTGGTGGCAGCCATCTCCACTGGGCTCTTTCTTCGCCGTTAGAAGGACCGAAGCCGCCTTCGCTGCACAGGCCTAGAGAACTGGTGTCCATCCCGCTGCCGGTGCGGCTCCTGGTTCTCCTCCTGGGATGGCACGCATGTTGCATTGTCACCTATGTTGTAGCGCCCATCCAGGGTCGGGGAACAGATGCCTGCGAGGAACGGTTTGTGTCAATGAGAGTTAGGTGCTGGAAGTAGTAAGAGAATATGTCTACTTAGGGCAAGTAGTGACCGCTGATACGGATCATGAGAGGGAAATAACTAGAAGAATAAGAATGGGGTGGGGTGCATATGGCAGGTTCTCGGAGATCATGAATGGCAGTTTACCAATATCCCCCAAGAGAAAAGTATACCACAGCTGTATCTTACCGGTACTCACCTATGGGGCAGAAACGTGGAGGCTAACGAAAAGGGTTCAGCTTAAGTTAAGGACAACGCAGCGAGCTATGGACAGAAAAATGATAGGTGTAACGTTAGGAGATCTGAAGCGGGCGGAGTGGGTGAGGGAACAAACGCGGGTTAATGACGTCCTAGTTGAAATCAAGAGGAAGAAGTGGGCTTGGGCAGGGCATGTAATGTGAAGGCAAGATAACCGCTGGCTGTTAAGGGTAACGGAGTGGATTCCAAGAGAAGGCAAGCGTAGCAGAGGGCGGCAGAAAGTTAGGCGTGTGGATGAGATAAAGAAATTTGCGGGAGTACGGTGGTCGCAACTGGCGAAGGACAGGGTTAATTGGAGAGACATGGAAGAGGCCTTTGCCCTGGAGTAGGCATAGTCAGGCTGATGATGATGACGATGATTACATGGCTATGTTGATGCCGGAAGTTGGTCCTCTGTGATGTCACTGGGGTCTTCGTTCACCAATTCTGTTAGCGATAGTGATAGTTGGTGATAGCGATGAGGACGATAGTGATGGTGATAGTTAGAGATAGTGATATTGGTGATCGCAATGATGATGGTGTTAGTGGTGAAGATAGTAATGATGATAATTGTTGTAGCAAAAAGGTCGTGGGTTCGAGTCCCGTGAAGTTAAGGGAGTGTAAAAGGAAGAGGAGAAAGAGAGGAAAGAGAAAGGCTTTCGCATTTCCGCTCTTAGCAGACTTGAGTGCAATGCTATAATTTTTGCAAAGCTATTTGTTAGCTACTGGAGGGATTGTACTTCGTTATTCTGCCGGCAATCACTCCGCCGTAATACTTGAGACAGAAAACCAACTAAACTCGACCAGTCGGCACGTTCGTGTCCTACCAGACTTCTTTCACCACTCATGTGTACGCTTAGAAAAGTACCGCCACTACGTCTACGCCAGTTCCGTGTCGCGAAGTTTCTTAAGAAGAAGGTGGAAGGCCTAATTCAATGATGCCCGGTTCCCTGCATGAAGTAAAACTAAGTCTTTACGAGAATTACGTGCCTTGAAGAAGGGAGTAATGGTCACTTCTCAGCGTCGTTTCTTGGGAAGCCCAGAATACTTTCTTGAAAATTACCACAAACCGCGCACGAAGACCAAACACAGAAAAGGTCCGAGTGCTATTTAATGCAACAGCACTCTGGAATGTGAGCAGAACTTGTTTGAACATGGTACAGGTGTGACACAACTTTTGAGCATGCAATACTTCTACCTACCATCCTCGGCAAAATCAGGCGAATATCCCCTAGAACCCTCGGCGAAGCTGATGCCAAAGCTAAACTCCAACCTGACGCCGAAAAGTTCTGACGTATCTACAATTTTTCTCTACAAATAGTTGCAAAAAAACAAACAAACAAACATTGAGGCTCGGATTTGGCTGAGTTGGTAGTGATTCACTTAGTTAGGAAGCGCTTTTACTGTGCGGTCTTCCTTTGGGCTTTCGCCTCTGCGCTGTTCGGGCGATTAAAAATACCTTCCCTATTTTTCAACAAAGAAAGTCTCCCTTAGCGGCATTTGAACCAGTGCCGACGCAAACAGAAGACATTCGTTTCGGGAGGCCTCAGACCATGTCCACCACCGCCACAGTACCGCGCTACGTGTTCTAATTGCCACATATTAACATATTACGATGAGAAGGCCGCATCGTCGTCTTTCTGACGGACGCCTGAATGGGACTCTCAGGACAAACTGAGGAGGACAAACCTGTAATATGTACCGACGGCCGCACTTTAATGGCAAAACAATACACTTTTCATGGAAAAGCATATAATATATGGTAGAAATTGTCAGAAAATGGATGACAGGTATTTCCGGGTCGTGCCGTAAAAAAAAAAAAAACTAGCAGCCTTGACGTCAAGGAAGTTTACGGCCACAGGTCTCTTACGCCAGACGACTGCCGCCGGCCACTCCAAGACGGCAGTCATGAAGCCCCTAAAGCACTCGACGCCGTCATCAACGTCACGATTGTGAACCGTGTGGAGAAGAAAAATATTAAAAGTTTAGCTCGATATTTGTGGGGAGATGAATACGCCTTTGACTTGCAAATGCCAGCGGAGACACAAACAGCCAAGCTATCCAGTTAAATATCACCAAAAGATTTGTAGATAACCTCGTTATCAGAAGCAGGCGCCAGCAAGAAAGGAACTGTACCAAATGTGTAGCGCATCTATAAAACGGCTAATAGACGATGGTAGCCGCACACCGGTACACGTCAGGGTATTTGGATTTTCAACCTGGCCCATTCTTCGGCCGCTTCTGTAATTCGAGCTAGGCAACGCGCACGGCTTCTCCGGCTGCCTTCGCCTTTTCTTTTTTTAGCTGAATAGCGTACTCGGATTCCTTCAACGCTCTTTGTGCTTTATGTGCCGACGCGTTCAGTCGCTTCTCCTTTTTACGATGGCCTGCCCGCTTAGTGCTAAACGCTGCTTTTGCTGCTTGACGCTCAACAGCGGTCGTCGGCTCTTCCTATGCCTTAGCGACGTCTTCGGCCTTTTCTGCCGCTTTCTCAACTTTGTGTGCAACTACAAAAGTTGCCATTGGACACATAGTTGAGCTCTATGGGTGTGCGAATATTCGGAATTTACGAATACTGAATCGAATATGTTCCTATTCGATTAACTTAAAAAAGTGAATTTGTGAATATTTTAAAAAATTTGGAATGAAGGGAATAAGAAGTTCTAGAATACTTTTCGAATAACTGACCCAAAATCATACTTAGGCACGCCGTGCTTTTCTACCACCGCTGTGTGAAAAACAGAACTCACTCGGATGTCACTTAGCATACTGAAGCTATTAGACTGGGCGTTGAGCGACCCGAAGTGGTCCAGTCGTGTGGCAGCGTTCATAACGCTAGAAAATGCAGGGTCTGTTCTGAAAGTAGTAGGACTCATTTTTTAAAAATTTTTTTCATGAGAATAGTACAAACGATTACAATTTTTCAAGGTAGCACCCTTCCGCACCTGCACGCTGCTGCCAATGAGTTTTCCAGTCTTCGTACGCCTCCAGGAACGCCTGGACCGGAATGCTGTTTAGCTCTCTCAATCACGGCTACCGATCCGTGATGTGTCCCCTTGAGCGTCGATTTTATTCTCGGGAATAGAAAAGAGTGTATCCCTATATCCCTCTTCAACGATCCTGCACGCGCAGACCGCCTCTCGTCCGCCCGTTCACCCAGGGAAAAACCAGTCCTACTACTTTCAGAACAGACCCTGTATGGTCCGGAAGACTGGGCAACAAGTCAGGATTCAGATAGGTTTAGCAAACCCGACCTCCGTGCCTGATAATGAAGGCACAACTATCGTCCCTCTCATAAACTGAGATGTGGCTTTGGTTCGCCACTGTTGTCGTCAGCAGCCAAAAGTAATTTTGCGCGGTCCATTAAATGACGATCACACAGTTATTATAATGACTTCGCACTGCGTGCCTCATACCGGACATCACTGTTGCGCCTTACCTTAGCTGCAGCTGTAACTTCGACAGCGCTGCAGCCTCTAGATATTCGTTGCTAGCAATGAATTGCGTTCCGTACAAAGATTAGCACCCGTAACGGTGAATCGTACTAAATATTGGCAGTGGTTTCGATCTGGTCAAACCTGCAGGACTGCGAAAGCAACGAGGGGAGAGAGAGAGAGGAGATGGAGAGCGCGCGGCAGCGGCCCCGGCACGCTAGCTATGCGCCGCTACTGCGCATGCGCGGTATGGCTTTGCGTCAGCTCCGCGAAATGGCTCGGCGATTCGCGTAGTGTTGGTTCCGCAGCAATTATCGATTCGTTGGTCAAATGTTTAGGGGAATCCCCCAAGGTGGAGTAAATTTGTAATAAGGGAGTAATTACTCTGGCATCCACCCAAGCGCAGCCATACGGCTACAAAGGAAAGCTATACAGCTTTCTCAGAAACTTCGCAGTTAAAGAAAAATTCGTCCTGGTCCGGGGTTCGAAGCCGGGACCACCGCTTCACCGGAGCAGTCGCTCTACCAACTGAGCTAACCGGGACGGCAAGCTTATGGTTTCTGAGAAAGCTGTATAGCTTTCCTTTGTAGCCGTATGGCTGCGCTTGGGTGGATGCCAGAGTAATTACTCCCTTATATTCGATTCGTATTCAATTCATTTTTTAGATACACTGTTCTTATTCGATTCTGTTTGCAAAAGTACTATTCGCACACCCCTACTTCAATCTCATGACTCAAAACGGCTCAACGACTGCCATTGCGGAAGTGGAAGTGCTGGAAGCGCGGAAACAACGGATGAAATGTAAAGACGACGAGCTATAGGCTAATAAGTCATCGCTACGGTAAAAAACTTGTGTGCCACGCAAGACATACCTCGGCTATAAGAAAAAATTCAGGGGGGGGGGGGGCACTTCGTTGACCTAAAGTGCGGTGAGGCGAAAGCCTTTAGCGCGATGTTGCTGCTTGTGTCACCGATGTAGGGTTAAGATGTTAATTAAGCACACAATTGTTTGTGAATGCTGGAGACACGCTGGAGGGCGTTTGGGAGGCATCCGTCTGATTCGATGCCTTTCTCCAAATACTCTCCAGCGTCCTCGACAATGAGAACTACATGTGCGTTGGCAGGAAGTAGCGTAGCCATTAGCACGATCGGCTGCGGAACGGAAGGATGGTGGTTAGAATCCCATCGTGTACAAAGATTTTTTTCCTGGTCTGACTAGAAAAGCGTGACACCTCTGCTGGCAACCTTCTGCTGACAACCTTCTGTCAACAACGATCAGGCATTAAAGGCCTTAGCCTTAAAAAGAATAACTCTGCAAGAAGGATGGGAAAAGAGAGAAGAAGAACCCTACGGGACAAGCGCAGTTCTTCTCTTGTCTCGTCCTTTTTGCGCGCTTATTTTTTGTTTTCATCATGTCGTATTAACTAGCCCCTCACCACACTCTCCTAGATCACAGCTATAATGATCGAAAGCGTATGAAAAGTGGATAGAGAGTGCTGCGTATACCTTCGAGGCAAGGACAGTGGTCCGGATAGGCTCCGCCCTTGACCTGGAATTCGGTGCACTGTTCACCCATCTCGGCCCGTGGCTGGCAGGTTCGTCTGTGGTGCCGACTCAGCAGGCAACACAGCTCTGGTCGGCAGTCGTTGCCGTTCCGGCACGGACCGCCGATGTCGTTTCTCTGGAAGAAAGAGAGTAGAATTTTAGCTTTCTCGCCCAGGATGGCGCCTTCACAATATTCTGCAACTCCTTCCGCAGAACGCGATGGACGGATTCGGAGAACAGGTGTAGCAAAGAATCCGCTGCCAGTTCAGCAAGTAGGCCATGGGCGTGTTGAACTTTGAGCGGCAGTTAGAAGTGTTTGAGTTTCTTACTTGATGGAGGAAGTCAGTAATACATTCAGTGTCGTGTCCTGTTGAATCTTCGAAATCCGCCTACTGCCAGTTAAACCCCCTATTAAAGTACTGCACAAGAGGTAGTAAAAGACCTTAAGAGTAATATTTTATGTGCCGATAAGACTCAATAGCTTGCATGATATATTTTCTTAAACTGACTGTTTCATGTGCTGTATTTTCGTTCAAGTTTGTGTCCCCTTTTCTTTTAATTGGAACTCCTAACCATAGTTTAATGATCATGATCTGGTGTATATTTCGGGTTGTGCTGCTACCAAGATGCTTGTTTTGCTTTTACAGGCTCGTATGTGTACTGTGTTCTACATTTTCTTGGTTAAAACATGTCAAATCAAACTCAAGAGAAGAGGAAAAGTGATTGCAAAGATGGTTGCCTGCCTTATCACTATAGAATACATATTTCCCCATCCTTGAAACAAAGCTTCGCACCGACGAAGACGAAGTCGTATTGGTCTCTCTTGAGTTTCTCGGTGCTTGCATCGCAATCGGATTTCAGCTCGTGGTTTCAAGACCGCGGGGCCTCTCCCGAGCACACACTGCGCCCCATGCTGCGACACCTGGCAGATATGACGGCGTGCTTTAATTGAAAAGTGAGCTCGATAGAAAACGTTCTTTTTCTGTAAACATAATTAGCTTGAATCACAAGTGTTCGTAACATATGCCTCGTCATTTCAATAAGACTGAATTGTATAAAGAAGTTTTTACCCACTATTTAGTAAACAGCTCGGGAACTCTTCTCTCTTTACCAGAATTGTAATAACTCAAGGAGTTTATTTTAGTTCTCCAAAGTATTTGCATATTACACCCGAAGTCTAAGACATCAAGTAAAATATCGGCTGAGGAGATACCCGCCAAGGCGCTCGTCTACCGAGCCGGAGTACCCGGGTTTGAACCCGACCGCGGGGGCAGCGTTTCGATGGAGGCGAAACGCAAAATGCGCCCGTGTGCTGTGCGATGTCAGTACACGTTAAAGGCCCCCAGGTGGTCGAAATTATCCCGGTGGCCTCCACTACGGCACCTCTTTCTCTCTTTATTCTTTCACTCCCACCTTCGTTCCTTCACTTACGGCGCGGTTCAGGTGTCCGTCGAAATACGTGTGAGAGATACTGCGCCATTTCCTTTGCTTGAAAACCAATTTACCAATTTTGGATACTATTATCTTGTTAGCCTACAACTTTGCTGTAGTGACTTGCCGCGGGGCCTCAGTGGTTACAGCGTTCGGCTACCGAGCCCAGGTTCACGGATCGAATGATGGAGCCGTATTTTGTAACGTTCAGATTCAGAGACAGCTTTAAAGGTATTTGTACTTTACAATAAGTTGTGGTAGGCAATATCACAGTGATCTCACATGTGTAGGGCGCTTATTTCTTTCATCTCGATCTGCTCTACAGTCCGCCGGTCTAGAAGCACAGCGCAGCCGATGGTCCTGCCCTCGGGCGGCGCGTTTCGCAGCAGCGGCCGCAGATTGACGCCCTTCGTTCTCCTTCCACGGCAGTCATGTTCCGGATAGTTACCGTGGTACGCCTTTCTACATTCTCGCCAAAACTTCTTCCTAAGCCTGAGTAGCTTCGGGACGTTAAACCCCATAAAACCAAAACCAAATCTCGCCATACCCTCCTTCTTCTAGGGTAACCCTTCTTCTCCTTCTAGGTTAACTACCCTCCGGTTGGTTCCCATGGCAACCACGTAACAGGTGCTCCTTAGCACGCTGGTAGGGGAGGGATACTTCCACGTCGACACGTCCGCGCTGGCCGGAGAGAGAGAGAGACAAGGACGACGGACGCAACTTGGGCCGCGTTTTCTGAACATTCTGCGTGGACTTTCCGGCTAGAGGGTTGTGTGGGTGGAGCGAAGAAGTGGGAGAGGGAAGGCAAGAGGGAGATAAGTAAAGAAGAGGGGCATGTGCAGTACAATATCGCTTCTAGCGGGAGGGACAGAAACTAGCGCTCGGGCCAAAGCCGCCAACGTCAAAGCGAGCGATGGAGTGCGAGAGGCTCGTCACTGCCTGAACTTTGGACGTGGGCATTTGGACGTGGGCATTGTGATAGAAGGGCTGTGTGGGCGGAGCGAAGGATCGCGAGACGGAGAGCAGAGAGGGAGGATGCACAGGATGCACTAAAGTACCTTTAGAAGGCGCGCTGCGTTAGCACCTCCAGCGGGTGCGAAAGGAATCAGTACTCGTGCCGTAGCCGTCGCCATCGGAGCATTTAGGAATGAAATGCGGAATAATAAAAGCGTATTCGAAAACACGAATATTAAAAGCCTACTGCTGGGGCAAAAACGCCATATCAAACTCTTATTGCACCTGCCATTTTTTTTAATCACTGTTAGAGCTTGTCTGCAGCGAATATCCTAAAGCCTTGGTGATCCTAAAATCAAAGATAAAGCTCCGCAGGTTTCTTTTTGTTTCTCAAAAAGAGCTCGCTGTTTAGCTGCGCCTCTCAAGCTGCTTCAGTATTAAACATTGCGTCCCCTAGGCCATGTCGCGAGCTCCAGGAGGTCCCTCGTGTCTTCAGAAACTCATAGCCCGAACCTGACGAAACTAAATTTCTGCGCCTGTATAAACTTCGTTTTTTTTTTTACTCTCCTACTCATACTTGAGAGTTCTTGAGCAGAGTAACTAACTGATCTGGCCGGGTTGTAACACGGACCCGCCTCTATAAGTATACTATTATAGCTACTGAATGGCTGCATGTCCGCTTCGCCCTGCTTTGCCTGCACAGGATGTTTCAGCTAAATAATGCCAAGAAATTGGTTTTCTAGGGAAAGAAATGACGCAGAAACTGACCCGAAATGCGCCCTAAGGGAAGGAATAAAGGAGGGACTGAAAGAAGAAAGGTGCCGTAGTGGAGGTCTCTGGAATAATTTCTACCGCCTGGGGATGTATCTTTAATGTGCACGGACATCGCACAGCACACGGGTGCCTTTTGTATTTCGCCTCCATCGCGGTGGCCGCGTCCGATGGAGGCGAAACGCAAAAGGCAACAAAAACGAACATGTTTTACGAAGATTCTAGTAGCGCACGGTGGTAGGCAGTTGTTTGTTGCGTATCGTAGCACTGCCGCTCCGAGCGCCGCTTCTATGTACTACATTCCGTCCTGTCCGAGAGTCGTATTTCTCTCGACATCTCGTTCCGGTTATCACCTCGGCCGGTCCGGCCTGCTCCCTGTAAGCGTAGAGGGCACTGAACTTTCATCGCATAGCTGTCTTACCTTCCTCTTCTACGGTTTCCAGCCAATAAGCAGCTGTTGGTGCTGCATTTGCCTTTGTGTCACACCCAGGCCGGATAACAAGCACTTCACAATCTTCACCATTTCTACATATTATTCGCGCTACCGGACGAAGAACTAGAAGAGGAACAAGAAGTAACACTGAGAAGGTTGAAGAAAAATACGTATTCAAGCCCGAAAAGACATCACGCAGTCTACCCAGAAGACTATGAGCCGCAATGCGTGTGCTGTGGCTTAGTGCCGGACTTGTACCGCATGGTATAGGTCTGCGAAGACAACACGGAAACAGAAAGGATAGAAGCGACGCCGATTGTGCGGTGGGAGGAAATGCCGTCCTGCTTAGAGCCAGCCGTAAGTTCGGCAGGAGCTGGCCGAAAGGGCAACAGTCACACCTAGATTCAATGGACTTTTGGAATAAGGTGCCGGACCACCAATTTTAGGTTCAATTAAAAAAGTTTTCATCGTCATCATCTGCATATTTTTAATTCGCTGCTGCACAAAGCTAAACTACCCATATTTACAACGTTACCGCACAACAAATCTTTCGCTCCCAAGTTAGAGAGCACGTTGAGAACTGTCCTTTCTGATTTCTTTCTTTATTTATTTATTTATTGTACCCTCAGGGCCCGAAGGCATTACAGAGGGGAGTGGGAATACATAAAATTTTCAGTCTAAACAGCAACAACAAGAGAAAACAAAAATAAACCAGGAATACATGACAAATTGAAAACACAGGAAGGCAATAAGATTAGAATGCAGTAGGGATATATTAAAACAGTGTGTAGACAGTGAAAGGCAATTTTTATACAGTAATAAACGACACATACTCAGAAAGAAACATTAAGGACTTGACGAAATGCATTGTTATCAGAAATACCTGCGATGTCGTGGGGAAGGTGATTCCAGCTGGCACAAGTTCGAGGTATGAATGAGTCATGAAAACATTTGGTGTGACAAGATGGGATTCCAACTTTATGACGGTGATCAACGCGTGCTGATATGTAACATGGTCTTGACAGTAACTTTAAGGTCAGTTTAATGTAAACGAAGCCCGCGAGATTTGAATTCGGAATTTTGAATTCGGAATTTTGATTTGAATTCGGAAGTGTTGTGTAGGGCAATCGTGCGTCCCGCTTGCGACCATGCGTCACGTCGGTGCGATCGCTCACCAATCCGTCATCAATATCTAGTCATGCAGATAGAGCTAAGTCGGTTGTGGGTGTGGCAGTACTGAGTTGGCTCGTTGAAGTTGGTGGGTGCAGTAAGTATTGAACGGGTGTTGGGGTTGGAGTAGAGGTGTAGGGTTGCGTAGGGTCGCGTAGGGTCGCAGTAGAAGAACAGCAGAAAACGACACGCAACAGAGAAACGCACTCACTAAAGCTACGTCCAGATTTAGACAGGAACGCCTTCTCCAGTGTATACATTGCATCAGCAACTTTTATGTCCACAGTTGAAACATGAGAACTGAAGGGTTGATATCCGCAAGCACAACAGGGTTAATGACCTTGAAGCGTCGAATAATTTCAGGTAAAAAATTCAAGGGGGCACTTTGTTGACCTAAAGTGCAGTGAGGCTAAAGCCTTAAGCGCGGTGTTGCTGCTTGTGTGACTGATGTGTGGTTAAGATGTTAAGCTTCGCCTGTAAGAGTGGAATGCGACAGCGTCTTGCAACACTGCCAGGGAGTCCACAGAACGCCATCGCCCGTTCGGCTCTACGCCTTGCTTGTCGGTAAATTTGTTTTTGAGGAGAGGAAATGTATCTGTCTCGCATACCTCGGTGGACACCTGAACCTCGCCGTAAGGGAAGGGAGGAAGATGGGAGTGAACGAAGACACCTTATTCATTAAATGCGCCTTTGTTCATTCTAAACCATCGTGCTGGCATGGCGTAGTGGTAGCGTGCTCGTCTCGCACTCCGGGATGGATGGATGGATGGAAACTTTATTACACAAAAAAAAAAAAAAAATCTTCCAGGGTGGTCCCCTACTGGTCCAGGAGTCCACGGGCTTGCGCTTCACGTAAAGCCCGATCCACTAGCCATTTCTGGCCGGCGGGCTGAGCGGTCCGTAAAGCAGCCTCCCAGGAAGAATGAGTGGGATTGGGGATGGGGGATACTGCCTTTGGGGAAGGACATTCCCAAAGGTAATGGAAAAGTGTGGATTTGGGCACGCCACAGGTGTTACAATCAGGAGGAAAGGTGGGATGAAAGCATGAGAGGCGGTGGGGTGAAATAAAGCAGCCTGTCTGTAATTGCCGCCATGTGGCGCTGGATAAGGGCGACAAGGTACTGTGGGGTGGTGGCAGTGTCATGCGGCTGAATTTGTAAAATGTGGTAATTTGGTGATATGTAGAGAGGACCGAAGGGGCTTCTTGCGCAGGGTTGGGTGCCTGATCCTCCGGGGTCCGGGAGGAGAGTTCTCGGGCCAGTGCATGAACGCGCTCATTACCGGGGATCGAGGCATGCCCAGGGACCCACGACAGAGTAACCGTTCGGTCGAGAGAGGTGGCCGTGGTAAGAATACGGTGTGTTGCCGGAGTCGCCACGCCCTGTAGGTAGTGGCGGTACGCGGCCTGTGAATCTGTGCAAATTTCTGTTATGTTTTTGTCAATGATGGACCCTGGTTCGATTCCCCAACTCGACAAACTTCCTTCTCGGTTTTGTTTATTTATCTGGTCTGTCTAGAAAGGTCAATTAGGCTAATAAGTAAATTAACTGAACTAATTCCCACTCACTCGGAGCATCACTATACGATCCCTTCAATTGGTTGCATGGTTACTAGCCAAAGTACAATCGGCCCCGTTTGAAATTCATACGATCCCTTCAATTGGTTGCATGGTTACTAGTCAAAGTACAATCGGCCCCGTTTGAAATTCGTGCACTGTGACCTCACGACCGTTTCGACCAACTGAAAAGCGTGACATTTCTGTCGACAACTGCTGCTTACAACGATGAGGAATAAAAGGCTTCCGCCTTAATATTTCAACACCAACAGAGCCTTGCCTACCTGTTTCGGGTTCTGCCAGAACAACATGTCACGTTGCTCAACGTGATCACGACTGCCACTGGTGGACTGCCTGGACTGCCTGGACTGCTGATCCTCGCCGAATGCCCCGCAGGCGCAGAGAACCAGCAGACCGAGAACGCATCGTGGACTATTCAGGATCCCCATCGCCGAAGCCTCGATGCTGCTGCCCGTTCCGCGGCGGCAAGGTCAGTTACTCGCCCGGTGTAGTTCAACTGCACGACTGCTTCTTCAGACGCCCTTACGAATGCTTGGGCAGGTGTGCAGACTACAGACGGCGAGCTTTACAGCGGCCCCGCAGCCAGCGACACACGCTGCGAATAGAAGTACGTCGCTTTTGGCCTCGAGTTTGTAAACGAAAGAAAAAAGGCAGCAAAATCGAGCGAGGGCAAGCGGGGCGTGCGCCTCCTCTTGCCCTCTCCTTGGCATCAGACGGTACAGAAATAAACAAGCTCAACCCTTTAACCGCCTCTCTGCAGTCATTGAAGCTAGCAGCGCGGGAGGAGAAACGAGTTTAGATATAAAGCGACTTCCGGAGGAGCCTTATCAGAACTTGTTTGTGGACGAGTTACTTCGCAGTTCGAAACCGGACAGAAGAGCGCTACGCAGACGGGCAGAAAGATTGACGAAGACAAACAGAGTGGCGTTACGTCGTTTTCTAGTGCTCCGTGATAACGAAGAAGGTGCTAGCGAGAAAACCGAGGTCAAACGATACCTCGGGGGGCCCAGCAAGTGGATTGTTCTAGTTTTTTTTGTGTGTGTGTTCGCGATGACCGGTTTGGGAGCAGATACAGCTGTGGACAACCATTTGATAAGTGACTGTTAAGAGAACCGGCCTCCAAACAAGCAGCGGCCGTAAACTACCTATATGGAGTGGTACGGTCTTTAAGGTCTGTTTACACGACGACCACTGGCCCGCAGTGCAGCAGTCACGTGAGATCCCACTGCCGCTTCGTGAAAAATGCGCCTCACCTGCGATATTGGCAAACCTTGCACGGCAATATACCTAAAAAAGGGAAGCTCGGAGAAGGTGGACATAAGCGGATTTTTTTTTTTGTGGGTTTAACGTCCCAAAGCGACTCAGGCCATGAGAGACGCCGTAGTGGAGGGCTCCGGAAATTTCGACCACCTGGGATTCTTTAACGTGCACTGACATCGCACAGTACACGGGCCTCTAGAATTCCGCCTCCATCGAAATCCCGGCCTTCGTGTCAGCAGCCGAGCACCATAACCACTGAGCCACCGCGGCGGCTCATACGCGGATTAGACACGCGTGTTGGCCTTTCTTCACACGCGTGCCAGGCGCGGAGCTCACGGAGCGGAAGTGAGAAGTCGCATGACGCCTGGTCCGCCGGCCAATGGTTACCGGTTTAGATGTAGGCATAAGTGCTACAGAGCGCCTACTATAGCGTACTAGTGGAGCGCTTTTACGCTATTTGACCGCGCGAAGAGCGCAACAGAAAGAAATAAGGAAACAAACAAACAAATCACCCTCTTGGAGGCATTGCACGCATTGAAAAGTGGCACTCTTCATACCTCAAAACTGCAGATCCAAAAGTTAGTGAAATGGTTCTCGTGGCTCTCGGACGCTCTTAAGCGCCCGAAAAAGGCAGCTCAACCATATGAGACACCTTGTGCACTGCTGCGTACATACATATAAATCCGCAGCCTTTTCTGGAGTGTACTACTGCTACAGAAGCGATTTTATTGTTTCAGCTACCGTGCCTGGTAAATAACATTCCTAAAAAAGGTGAATTGGGCCGCATGTCCTTCGAAAAATAATGCAGGCTGACGTTCTCACCCGTAACAAGGTCATTTAATTGTGGATTTCTAGCGCCGTGTGCAGCGAAGTTTGCAAACTATTCTTGGCATTTTGACTGAATGCGCCAGGACCTTAAAGCGACGTGAGCTGAACAGTCGGATAAAAAATTTGCGGTTTGTTTCGTCGATGTCTATGTCTATGTCTTATTTATTGTCCCTGAAAATAGAGAAGCCATATAGTAGCTCCTGTACGAAGTGTGTGCCAACTGCATTAGTAATGATGTTTAACTTTTCTTATCCTTTTTTCGTGTTCCTTGTTTATCATCTCCCGCCCGCGGCGTCATTCCTTTGCTTGCTACGCGAGACGGGACCTGGACGTTCGTTAACGACCTATCTTGAAACGCTTCTTGAGATTGTGACAGGCGGTGTGAATGCACAGGACAGCTGCTAGTTTGTTCTGTCTGTCGAAGGGCGCACGGGTAAATGTTCACACATGAACGTTAATTGATTGCGCGCAGTTGTTCTGCCATGTATATCCGCACCTGAAGAGGTTAGTATACAGGTGAGACTATTACAGTGTTTCTGGAAATGCAAGAACATAAAATGTTGAGATGATGATTTTAGAAGGGCATTTAGAAAGGAAAGATTGGCAATCACCCTCTTGGCAAGTATGAAGTGAGCTGAATTTAAGGGCAACACAGATTGCCATTCCGAAGTTTGTAGCCCTGCAGAATGACAAAGAAGCTAACGTCCAGAAATCAATGCTTGTTCTACGAAGGCAGCTCGACGGTTAAAACAAGCGGGTTAAACCTTTGCATGAGCATTGTTTGTCTTATCTGCTTTTGTCTTATTCCATTACTTATTCCATAAGGAATGGAATATTCCCGAGAAGCACAACAGGCCCAATATTGGAAACGTGTTGGCAAATGCCGGTCTTTCAAAGAACCAGACTGAAACCATCCGTTTCCAATACGATGGTAGTACAATATAATACAGATTAATAGCACCAAGAGTTGGCTCAGGAGTTTAACCCATGCACCTCCTGCTCAGATAAAAATATTGCTTTAACTTGCTTTTTCAATTCAACAGGAGACACAACAGAACTTATTAAATAGTTTCAGTCGCATGGTTCACGCTATGTTAAACTCACAAAGTTGAGTAGGAGCACCACAGGCCGCCTTCCTCGCTTCCGCGGAGCCGTCAGCTCAAGCTGCCAAGACACTGGCTTGCCGTGGCGAGACCAGTGACCGCAGACTGCTCTCTCCACGGCTGCTCCGTATGGATGCTCCGAACAGGATACAGGCAGCTTCGTCGCAGCAGGCGGCAGCCAGACAGTGTTCACAGGACAGCATGTCTTGGTGGCTCAACTGGATCTGCAAGATTTCCGAAACACACTCCGCATGCCTTTAACGTAGGTTACGGGAGGGAAACGGCGTCCGCGAAGGGCTTCGTGGCGCAATGCTTAATTCTCAAGCAAAACGTCACGGGCGGCTATGAAAACACAAAGTTCGAATGAACAAAGCCCTTTCTTGTGTTGAACGTGACGGCTCAGTTTTTGCGAGTCTACAGAAATGAGTGGGCAGCAGTGTGCGTCATTTTCAACACCACGCTCATCTCTGTCGTGTGTTTTCTGACGTGGTGCAGGCAGCTCTGAAAAGCCCTAGTCCTGACAACCACGCTGAAAGCAACTGCCAAGAAAACAAACTCCGAAAAGGGTTATGGACAGCCGGGAGGAGAGATCAGCTCTGTGAGATGATCGTATTCCGTTTGCTGCATGAAACACCTTCCCGAGAAGCACAGCTAATTGGCTCAATATTGGAAATGTATTGGTTTGGTTTTGATTTATTAGGGTTTAACGTCCCAAAGCGACTCAGGCTAACAGAGACGCCGTAGTGGAGGGCTCCGGAAATTTCTACCACCTGGGGTTCTTTAACGTGCACTGACATCGCACAGTACACGGGCCTCAAGAATTTCTCCTCCAAAGAAATTCTGCCGCAGCAGCCGGTAAAGGCTGGTCCTACAAGGGACAAAGTGCAACCATCCATTTCCAATACTGGGTTAATTACATGTGCTGCTTGGGAATTCTGAGCGGTCGGCACCCACCGTACCGGCCAATGTCGGAGCGCCCGGCGCCGAGCTGCAATACCAGCAAGCTCGTTGTGGCACTTGTGGCCCCAGGCTACCCGGCTCCCTCAGCAACGGTCCCTAGAGCCAAACAGAGAAAACGAAGAAAATTTGCAGAGGAAAACTTGCACTTCCCACGCGCATTCAGTACTCACTCACTTTGGGCTGGGCAAACCCGCGGGCGCTTGGCTTCGTGCTCCTTCGATGTTCACCACTTGTTTCTCGTAGTGAAGAGGCTTCACGGCAAAAGTTGAAGCAAAATACGCTGGGAGTGCCGAAAAGTTGAAACATGCTGAAGCGGCATCCACTGTGCACTTAAAGAACCATGCCACAGCTCCTGGCGATAATAATTTACGCTTCGGCTTAGCACTTGTCAGGTCCATACAAAGAGGGTTCCTTAAACCGGACAGTCGTCCAGTCTTCCAAGAGCAGGCCCCATGCTGGGCTATCAGATAAGAGGTTAAAATAAGGAGATATATATGTTCTCCTCCCGCATTCGAGGGTCAGAATTCAAACCACCGACCTCATCCCGTGATCACGAGCGCTACCCAGCACGTCTTGTCAGAACAAAGGAACGACGACAGTGGCTGACACAAAATGGCATTTATTGTTGCAGCACCAATAACGCTGGCTAGCGACAAAACACTCTAAGGAATCGAAGTTCTTTGACTCGCCAGCAAAGGTTATGAGCGAAGGTTCGCTCACTCTAGAGCAGGGAAGAAACTCTGAGACAGGACGGGATGAGCTTGCGGAAACCGCTACCGCGAGGCCTCGCCCCGATGGCGGCGAGCGGAGCGTCGCTCCCAACTATTCGCACTAGAGAAGTTCCTGAGACCGAAGGAGAAGAGAGCTATCCCCCCCCCCCCCCCCCCCGCCCTCTCTCGCGTCCGCAACAATCGAGTCGTTTTTGGCGCTAGTGTCGCTGCGAGGCAGGCACTCTTGCTTGTTAGTTACGGTAACAAGGGAAGAGGCATCACGGGAAAGCAACTCCAGTCGGACAGAGCAAGGCGAATCCCCACTAGTGTCAAACAGTGATATCAACCTCACGGCTAAATAGCTCTTTTTAATGGACTCTCTTTAACCATTTTGAAGGTTGACTACGTAGAAAGACATCACGAAAAAAATGGTACGATGCTTGAAGGGACACTGAGGACAATGCTATCATAATTTGTTTGTTAGTAAAACGCGATAGTTAGGTTATATTGGGGCTTTGTTGGGGCTTGTCCGGCAGCGAAAGGTACATTTATTGCTAAAGGATTTCGAATCGAAGTTGCAAAACTTTTCCCCGCCACTCAGATTCAAACTAGCGACTTTATAGGGACGAAATAGGAGAAAAATGTCTCAACTGCCGGAAACGCGGACTCCGTGATTGCTGGGCACCAGCGCTGCGCTGTCGTCTATCAATAGCCGAAATCAAAACTACCGCCGGCCGGACGTTCAGGACCTCTAAGCCGTCGTCGCTTCGTTTACGTTTCCACCAACGTTTACGCAGAACCTGTTCCCGATTCTGGCTGTGAAGTTCTCGCAAAGAACTGCTGCCTGCCCATCAACTACCTCAACCGCATACAGTGTGGGATGGTTTTGAATGCTGTTGCGGCCGGTCTGGCAAGATAGTCCGAGCGCCGAGGAGTTGGCAGCGTCGCTGTCATCCCCCAGCCACCGTCACGACTGATGGTTAGAGAGTGGTGCATGCGGACGCATTTAAATTCGCTTATAATCGACCTCGTAGGGCTGGTTATGATCCCAGCGTCTTGTTACGTCTACGCAGCGAACACGCCGAGCGGTGAATGTGCTAACATGAAGGCGCGTCCAACTTTAGCTATCCAAAACTGTTTTACTTGTCACAGGTGCGTGCAGTTGCATGAACTTCGTTCGAGAAGCACTTTGAGAAGCACTGGGAGGTCCTCTGCTGCTCCGCCCTTGTAAATAGAGTTGCGTCAAAAACGAAACCACGTGGGCATGCAATGCGCATAGCCGCGAGGCACCCCAAAACAAGCTGAAACTGCGATGGCCGCCTGTTGCAGGTTTTATTTGGCTTCCAACATTCAGGTTGCTTTTAGAGCGCAGCTCTTTGGCGTCCGTTCCTGGGTTTCGCGTCGTCGTCGGCGTCGGCGTCGGCCTCGTAACCGGCTCCGCCCCCAATGTCACGCTTTTCAATTGGTCGAAATGCTCATGACGTCACAGTGCGCGAATTTCAAATGGGGCCAATTGTACTTTGGCTAGTAACCATGCAACCAATCAAAGGGATCGTATGGTGATGCTGCAACTAAGTTGGACTGAGTTTAGTTAATTGCTTAATTCATCAATTAGCGTAATTAATATAGAGGAGAATGCAGAGGTCAGAAGAAAAGAAAAGAAAGACGCGCGCCGCAGCGACAACAGCGTCCGCGGAAGGAGACGCTGCTGAAAAAAACATAAGTACGAAGCCGCGTTCCCTCACCACCACGCACTTCCCCACTCAGTAAGTTGTTGTTGTTGTTGTGACTCAGAGAAGGATGAAAAGGAAATTGCACGGGCCTGCTACTGGCTCGAGCCAAGCCACCACCGCAGCCACGTGCAGATAGAGAATTAAAGAGCAGAAGAAAAAGAAAAAGGAAAGAAAAGACGCGCGTCGCAGCAACAACCGCGTCCGCCGGAGCGGACGCTGCTCATAAGACAGATAAGCGGCCGAAGCCGCGCTCGCCGAAGCGAGAGCAGATACTCCCACTCAGTAAGACGTTGCTCGTTTCATATACGTTGTGTCGAACATCCTAGACAGTTCCAACAATTGACAGGTTAATACAGAACACGATGGATAGAAATACAATAATATAAATATGAAATAGCCTAATTAACCTTTCTAGTTAGACCGCATAAATCAATAAAACCGAGAACGAAATTGGTCGAGTTGGGGAATCGAACCAGGGTCTCCGGAGTGCGATACGAGCACGCTAGCCACTCCGTAATGCCAGCTGAATGGTTTGGAATGAACAAAGGCGCGTCTAGCTAATACGGCGTCTTCGTTCACTCCCATCTTCCCCCTTTCCCTTACGGCGAGGTGCAGGTGTCCACCCAGATATGCGAGAGAGAGAGATACATTTCCTTTCCTCAAAAAATAAATTTACCGTCCAGCAAGGCGTACAGCCGAATTGGCGATGGCGTTCTGTGGACTCCCTGGCAGCGTTGCAAGACGCTGTCGCGTTCCACTCTTACAGGCGAAGCTTAACATGTTAACCACACATCAGTAACACACGCAGACAGCCAATGGACGCGTCATTCGCTGGCAGCACTTGATTCATCATTCACAACCACATTCTTAACGTACGCTCCCTTGCCGCACATGCCAAGGACGTACACCACGATCACATTCTGCGCCATTCCTCTGTACTTTGCTTTGCTGAAACTTGGATGGATCCCGAAGAGCCTCTCGAAATCATACATTTCCTATACTGCTGTGGTGCTCGCAGAGACCACAACAGAGCGGCGGGAGTCGCTATCTACTTGCGCACAGGTCTCTCTGCAATACCAGTCGAAATGTTTGGCACGTCACATGAAGTTGGCGAACTGTGCGCCGCAAAGTTGCCTAACGGCTTGCTGGTAGTAGCTGCCTACTTCGCCCCTACCGCACTCACGAAAGACGTCGTGCACTTCCTGCAACTCGCATTAACCGTCCATCGATCCTCACCGATGTTAGTAGTGGGGGACTTTAATGTTGACATAAAGACAAACAGCAATTTCCTAACACTTATGCGGGAGAACATCCCGTTCCTCTCGCTCGTAACGCGTCCCACGGCTGTCACAACCTCGCGAGGCACTTGTATAGATCTCGTCTTTGAGAATCAAGCATTGGTGTACCAAGTCGAACATATATCAGTCTATTTCTCCGACCACAAAGCTTCCTTCATGACTGTCAAGAACTGTTAGTGGAGTCTTTGTTAAAGGAATACGTGTGAAAAATAAAAAAAAAATTCTGTGATAGCGCATACATGTGTTGCTCGATTTCTTTGCCTCAATCTATCGAAAAGGTGAAACAGCTTATTTGCTGCGCTCAAATTTCGCATTAGGAAGTAACGTAATCGTCGGTAATTTTTTTTTTCGTCTTCCTCGAGTGACAAAAGTGCACTTGTGATTTCAAAACCCAACTTATATAGTACTGGGGAGAGAAACCAGCAGAACAGAGCAGTTCTCGACGAAGCTGTGCTCGGAGCCGACGAGCTGCGACAGTGTCCGCACCAGTTTCACTTCACCGAACCGCCTCACCTCGCGTTCCTCGGGCTCGATGCTGCGTTGCTTGAGAGACGCGATGAAGCTGGACTCGGACTGACTGATCCTGGTGTTGTTGGGACCGCTCGAGTGTTCCAGCTCGGGCATGGATTTGGACTTGCCGAGCGCCTCCCTGGCGCTCTTCGACGCGCCATCGTCTGCGGACGCTTCTTTGCCGCTGTCGACGCCATCGGCCTCATTTTGATCCATACCCTCTGGTTTGTTGCCTTCGTTGTCGGCCATAGTTGTCGCTGCTCTACTGTTGGGCTCAGATGAGACAGCTTGGTCACCCGGCTGGTGGCAGAAGCATGGTGATCACAGGTGGCCCAAGGCCCGAAATTTTGAGCTGGGGTCGTGGGCCGACCCCAGCATGGGGAAAATTTTAACGACCAGGGCCCAGTGTTTGGGACGAGCTACGCTCGTTTCCTCGGCCTCTTCTTCTTCGTGGAGTATCTGCCATTTTTATGCACCCTTACTCCTGTTAAAACGAAGTAATCTTCGGCCATGAACATGTAGAAACGGGGCAGAATGTCTAATATTGAATAATAAGATCCAATGGTGGGGAAAAAAGACGCTTCAGCTCATCTTTATTGCCAGTAATCGATCGGAAGACGACGATGAGCGCTAGGAGCGAGCAAGGCTTTTTTTTTATTCGAGAAGTCTGCCATGAGGCATAAGTTGAGAAAAGGGGGAGTGGAATGTAGGTTTCAGAAAGTTAAAAGAAGGAGTGTAGACCAGTTTCGGCGAGGTACTCGCATAGGCTGCTGGTGAAGTGATTGTCCATAGTCCACTTCACATAGTCCCCGTCGCGGTTTCACCACAGGCCGACCTCCCTGAGGAGCCGTTTTCTAATAGGGGCCGTCGCTGGGCAAGTCCACAACAGGTGCCGCACATCACAAATGTCCGGTGCAGCGCCGCAGTGAGGGCACCTGTCAGTTGCTGGCAGATATTTATCACCCCATCGATAACGGACAGATGGGGTCAGGGCCGCCCCTGCCCGAATCCGGCGCACTGATACCTCCTCCTGCCGAGTAAGACTACGGGGGAGAGGGTGCGAACACGGAGGAATTAGAGCGCGTGTTCGCTGGCGCAGAGCTTGTGAATCGGTGACATGGGACAGGAACGGATCTGGGGGAAGAGGGGAAGGTGGCGGGTCGTCTGATGTGTCAATGTGAGTCAGAGCATCTGCTTGAATGTTATGTGGATCGTGAGCATGACCGCGAATCCAGTGTATGCGTACAGGACATGGGTATTTTGCGCAGAGTAGGTGAATTGATTGTGTAATCTGGAATGTGCGTCGAACAGCCTTAAACTGTTTAAGGGCGGCGAGGGAGTCTGTATAAATATGAACTGCATTGAATGTGGGAACGAGCGGAAGTGAAGCAATGGCATTGTAAATGGCTTGAAGTTCCAATGCCAAGCCAGGGGGGTACATGTATCTGCGGTGTACGTCGCACGAGAGTTGAGATGCGGATGGGAGGGACTATATGCAGCAGTAACTCCCCGCTCTGCAGTATGTGATGCGGAGGTAACAACAACATGCGCGCCAAATTTTTGGCACTAAACTGATTGGCGGTGTCTTGCTCACTGCGCGGTCTCCTAAAATTAAGCTTGTGACACTTGCTGACTCCATAACTTTTCCACATAATGCCAATTTGTCTCTAGTGGAGGATATGCCTGGACGCCCCATGAGAGTATACCCAGCCTCCACCAACGGCCATCGAGAGTCTCACGGACTTTTAGTCGTGTACAGGGCAATCCGCTTATAGGGTGACCACGTATCTGTCATATGTTGGATACTTTCGAACTTACTAGGAGGCGCTGGTAGCGCAAGACATCGCATTATGTTCACGCTTCTTGCTCGTGCGCACTGATGTGGTCATTATCCTTGTGTAACGCGGAAAGAGCTGTGATTCAAATTCATCACTCATTCCTGTGTTCACCTTTGGAGGAGGCAACTCTGTTACATTCATCGAAGCACTGTAAGGAGCAGCAGTAGTCGTATGAAGAAAAACCTGATATGTACTGAGTGATCGCTCAGATTTCTAAGTGGAAATCCATGAAGTGTGCAACTGAAATGTGTGCTTAAACTGTACCCAATATTCTCCTTGGTGGCTTTATTGCACACTGAAAATGGGTCGCCTACATTTTGTGAAATAGATCTGTGTGGTGTCCTGAGTAAGCTATACCAGGAGCTCTGTACTTGCTTGTGCTTCGAAAGCGGCTGCGACTGCTAAAGCAACGCAGCCTCCGAGCCCGCCCGCCCACCCGCCCGCCCGCCCGCCCGCCCGCCCGCCCGCCCGCCCATCCATCCATCCATCCATCCATCCATCCATCCATCCATCCATCCATCCATCCATCCATCCATCCATCCATCCATCCATCCATCCGTCCATCCGTCCATCCGTCCATCCGTCCATCCGTCCATCCGTCCATCCATCCATCCATCCATCCACCCACCCACCCACCCACCCACCCACCCACCCACCCACCCATCCACCCATCCACCCATCCACCCATCCACCCATCCATCCATCCATCCATCCATCGATCCATCGATCCATCGATCCATCCATCCATCCATCCATCCATCCATCCATCCATCCATCCATCCATCCATCCATCCATCCATCCATCCATCCGTCCGTCCGTCCGTCCGTCCGTCCGTCCGTCCGTCCATCCGTCCATCCGTCCGTCCGTCCGTCCGTCCGTCCGTCCGTCCGTCCGTCCGTCCGTCCGTCCGTCCTTCCTTCCTTCCTTCCTTCCTTCCTTCCTTCCTTCCTTCCTTCGTCCATCCATCCTTCCTCCGTCCGTCCATCCGTGAAAATTTGGCACCAAGGACCAGAATAGTGCAAAATCATACCGCGCACATTTTGCAATATGTCTTCGTTTTGTCTTGTCTGTCAAAAGCTTAACGCATTGCTACCAAGGTCAGGTTACATATGTGCCGAAAGCGCAGCTGTAATGCGGTTTAGAACCAAGCGGCATCGGAATCAAGGCTGCGGAACTGGAGCCCCAATATGAAGTGTGTGAACAAACACAAGAGAAAAGTAATTAGTCACATATTCTTGGGGTATAACATTTTAAAATACAATTCCAGTATCTGATTCCGAAAATATTCTAGTTGTGTACATTTAGTTCCAAAGTACAAAGCTTTTTTAGAAAAGAAAATGTTTATTTTCGCGTTTCCTCACAGCAGAGGGCAGGGGCTCTAGCGGCTCTAATGCCATCCCCCGTGACTATGTACAACGCAGCAAGCTATGGAAAGATAAATGATCGGTGTAACGTTAAGAGACTGCAAACGGGCGGAGTGGGTGAGGGAATAAACCTGGCTTAATGACATCCTGGTCGAAATAAAGAGGAAGAAATGGGCTGTGGCAGGGCATATAATGCTAAGGCAAGATAACCGCTGGTCCTTAAGGGTAACGGAGTGGATTCGAAGAGAAGGCAAGCGTAACAGGGGGCGGCAGAAAGTTAGGTGGGCGGATGAGTTAGTTTACGGTAATACGGTGGCTGCAGCTGGCAAAGGACAGTGTAAATTGGAGAGACATGGGAGAGGCCTTTGCCCTGCAGTGGGCGTAGTCGGGCTGGTGATGATGATAATTTTTTTGCGGCTTGATGCCGCTAGCTGCCGGCCTTGGCTGGCCTATCTCGTCATCTCGTGACTTCGTTGCGTGTGGCTGCTCACCTTTATCGGCGTTAATATCAAGTGCTTGGTTACTTTTTATCTTCGTGCAACGTTCTCGTCGGCTACAGGTGCGCGTGCTTTTTACCTTACCTGCCGCAAGTCCAGTCGTACAACATTGACGCTACTGTCCTCAGAAAGACGGAGTGGTTATCGTTGATGCTGAGTGCCTAAACTACTAGCCAGAAAGGTGTGGGAGGTGTAAGATGTGACTTTCGTATGATCGCCGGGTAGTTTGTTTGAAAGCCCTTGTTCCGTGATCAATTCAGCCGATTTTCTGGCACTTGCAGTGGGACTGAATGATTGTGCTTTGTGTTGACTGCACAAAGTGAAATACTGCAAGAAAATGTTTTGTAATTGCGATGAAGAAACTCTATGGTCAGCGCGCATTTGGCAGTGATTTGACGTGTGTAGATGCTACGATCGTCCTACAACAATTAGGACCACAGCAGTGTTCAGAGTGCGCGAACGTACTCCGTCTATTCTCCTCATAGGAGTGCAGTTTCGCATGGCCTGTCTTAATTAGGGATGATGGTTTGGTTTGGTTTATGGGGTTTAACGTCCCAAAGCGACTAAGGCTATAAGAGACGCGGTAGTGGAAGGCTCCGGAAATTTCGACCGCCTGGGGTTCTTTAACGTGCACTGACATCGCACAGTACACGAGAACATTGCATGCCAACTTCTCCAAAGCATGGTCCCTAAAAATACTCGCATTTACTCGCTATCCACTTGCGCAACGAAAACAAAAACTAGTTTTGCTTATAAATCCATGGCACTGTACCCGGAACTCAGTCCCGTATATAAATGCACTATAGGCATCCAAAGATTGTTTTAGTCAACGCAAGACAAATTCAATCGATCGATCATTCAACTCGAAAATGTAGCAGGCAGGCTGATCGCAACCAATTGTGGAGCGCGCTTATCCAGTTCAAAATACTATGCTACACTCTTTCGAAACACGCTCTGTAAACACTGTGGTGTACGGCTGTACAAATGGACGCAGAGTAAAATCACACTGAAGTCCTCATGGTAGGGACACAGAACGAATACATCGCCGATGTTTCGCCATCGGTTCACGGGGGGAACATAAGAAGGCGTTGGCAAAGTCCTCAACGTGCATGAGTGGCGCGTTGATGCTGTACCGCCGATCCGAAGTAGCCTTCTTCGGGCAACGCGCGTATGTCCCAAAAATATAGAAGAGCTGCGCGTGCGATAGTTTCCACAGGCTCCACGCTGGTCGTAGAGTCAACCAGTCTGAACGGCCACCCATGGCATTCACAACAGAAGACAAACCCAACGCAGTAGAAATAAGCTTGCCAAGTTTCCGCCCCCTTGAAGCACTCAAATTGTAAGCGTTAAGAAAACAAGTTCGGAGGCGTTTGATGTTAGTCGTGGCTGCTGGCGACCACTTGATGTCGTTTAGCACTACGTGCCACATGGCCTCGGCCAAAAGACGGCCAAGTGTGGCCATTTTCGGCAGCCATGAGCTTTTCGTGCTGTTAAGGATGTAGTAGTAGCTTTCGGCCGGAAGGCGTAGCTTCTTTAAGGCTATGAAGGTGATTTTCTGGTACCTAAGGATGTCCCCATCTTGTAGGCCGAGCAGCAATTGTCTGCCTACCTCGAAGTTATACGCCCGGCTTCGCAGCAGGTTGTAGGCGAATCGGGGCGCGGGTTTTGGAACAGACACGTTGCTGTAGCTCGATGACAAAGGTGTGACGAGGCTCAGTGTCCGAAAAAATTTATCCAGTCGTCCAATGTCTGTGCCTTCAAAAAGCAAACTTGTTTTGCAGTCCGAATGGACGGCCTCTTTCACGGCAACGAATATGGCGGTTGCTTGCGAATCCTTCTCTGACGTCGTTAAAATCTCCGCCGCGAATGTCTCCCACATGCGTTGTATAAAACCAACGCTCTTGTAGCAGGCTTTAAGTATGGCCGACGGATTCCCTTTTGTTTTTTGAGAAAACTGTCGAACACCCTCCGAGACACTGCACCAAAGCAGGTAGGTGGTCTTGACAGCTTGGTCGTCATTGTTTTCATAGATGGCGAAGGTTTTGTGGATCGTCCGGACTCTTTGGGCGCCGGCCACAATCAGGACCGTCCTGTTATTAAGTGAATAGTCGTTCGCTGCCAGTGCAGCTCTAATGTGATCCAGGTTCCACACCTCTCTATCGTAAGCATGGCTTAAGTTGGTTTCGCTGTAGATCATCATCTGTCCGCTTTCCGCCTGCAAGCGGGCGCACAAGTCTTTCGCGAATTTGGCAGTCGTTTCTTTTGATTCAGTAATGTTTAAGGCGGTGCCGAGACTGCGAACCACAAAGGTGAGGATATCTAGGTGGAAGGCTGTGACTGGGCAAAGGTCGCTACTCCTGAGGTGTAGTGTCCACGTACGAGAGTCGTACTCCATGGTTATGGCGGATGGCAGCATGTACTTGATGGACGCCGTCATCATGTAGATTAAAGCGTTTTTGCTGCTCAAGTCTGTCAGAAGCTTGTGATTCTCCGTTAAAAGGGCTTCAGCGAGGGAAGACATGAACACGTCGGGGTGCGCCATGGTTTCAACGCATGTTCTGTGGTACTTGATGATAAAGTCTGCTGCCTGCCGGCCTCGTATCTTGTTCGGTACCACTCCGGTAATCATGATCTCCTCTAGCTTGGTCTTCCATGGGTTTCGAGCCCAGAGCCCGGTCTTGATGACGTCGGAGCAGACGTACGCGAAGAAGTCGTGACAAGGGTTGACACTGGCGTTGACGACGTGGTACATTGCCATCGCTTCGTCGGAGCAGCAGAAAGTGTGTTCCCGTCCAACGAATTCCCCACCTCTGATCCAGTGCTGGCCCGCGTAGACACGTAGTACTAGGACGGCCAGTGCGACGACCGAAAAGGCAACCACGACGCAAGCGGGAAAGCGCAGGTGATACCGGACGGCTGTAGTATAAATGTGTCTGTTGAGCCAGGAAGCTTTTGCCCTTTGCAACGAAGTCGGGGACGGGGAGGCATCAGGTTCGGCCATCTGTTCTTCTTCTTCTTCTTCACCTCTTTATAATGGCACATACCCACGTGGGGGGATTGGCCAAGGTAAACTGTTGTGGTCGTCGTCTTCTTCTTCTTCACGTGGGAAGCTGACAGCTGGATCAGGAAGAGTGCCTTTGGCAGGCCCCGTTGAAACTGACGGAGGATTTCGGGTTGCACACAATAGTATTGAACGATAGACGACTGTGTTTTCCGTACGTTATCCCTTGAGTGCTGGGCTTCACGTGCGGCCCTTCGATCAAGGAGCAATGATCCTTTATAATTTACTCGTTATACGTCGCTGCTGAAGGGGGTTGGAGTTCGCGGCGACCGAAGGAGCTGGGAGACCACGACGAGATCAGCAGTTGCCAAAGAACTCTTTGTAAAATTTCCGCATTTCGAAGATCTTTCAGTAATTATCATGTATTCAGTTCTCTAATCGTCTCTCGCGTTTTGTATTATTGCTTTTTTTAATTTACTCTTCAATTCTGAGTTATTGGCCAGGGCACAACCATTAGCTTGGCACCGGTTTAACCTCTACTTTTTGCTTTCCTCACTGAACCCTGGGCCCCGTCGTGGATATGTGCCATGTGACAACGGCAACAGCAACAAAAAATTTTGAATGAAGCAGACCTAAGTTGTAAGCGCTCTTGTACATTGCATTAATGAGCTATTTCACCGAGAATTCGACTAAAATTTCAATGTGAATGTGTTCACGAGATTTAGCATGAAATACATGCCGTGCGTGGTTGAATGAGATCTTCATGAAAACTTAACATGGCGCATGCCAGGACCATTCTGGGTAGAAACATGCACATAGAGGGCGCCGGAAGCGTGTTCTCACCAATTCATTTTTCTCAGCGCCTTCTATCTTGCAGGACCTAGAAATTCGCCGCGGCATTTGCTCCCAATTGTGGCGAAATTTAGTTTCTCTTTTCCTGTTTTTCATGACACTCAGACGAAGGAATGCTCGAGGACACTGAGCTGTTTGTCATAACAGATTAACTGCTCACTGGCATTCAGTCAGGCAGAGCCATACGGCTAAAAGTCTTTTGCAAAATCTTCGCATTTGAAAAAAAAAATGGTCCTGGTGTGGGGATAGAGCCCGCGACCACCGCCTTTCCGGGCAGTCACTTGCAAATCTTGGAAAATTTGTTCCACTTTGGTTGTTCCCGTAAACTTTGAACTAACACCGTTCCCACTTCGAGTTGTTGATCTATTCTGCGTCGCTCTACCTTCTGCCAGCCGTACGGTTAGCTCAGATGGTAGACGACTGCTCCGGAGATGGATGGAAACAACTTTATTACACCAAAAAAAAAATCTTCTAGGGTGGTCCCCTACTGGTCCAGGAGTCCACGGGCTTGCGCTTCACGTAAAGCCCGATCCACTAGCCATTTCTGGCCGGCGGGCTGAGCGGTCCGTAAAGCAGCCTCCCAGGAAGAATGAGTGGGATTGGGGATGGGGAGTACTTCCCTTGGGGAAGGACATTCCCAAAGGTAGTGGAAAAGTGTAGATCTGGGCACGCCACAGGTGGTACAATCAGGAGGAAAGGTGGGGTGAAAGCATGATAGACGGTGGGGGGAAATAAAGCAGCCTGTCTGTAATTGCCGCCATGTGGCGCTGGATGAGGGAGACAAGGTACTGTGGGGTGGTGGCAGTGTCATGCGGCTGAGTTTGTAGAATGTTGTAATTTGATGATATGTATACAGGACCGATGTAGCCTCGTTCGCAGGGTTGGGTGCCTGATCATCCGGGGTCCGGGAGGAGAGTTCTCGGGCCAGCGCATGAACGCGCTCATTATCGGGGATCGAAGCATGCCCAGGGACCCACGACAGAGTAACCGTTCGGTCGAGAGAGGTGACTGTGGCAAGAATACGATGTGTTGCCGGCGTCGCCACGCCCTTTAGGTAGTGGCGGTACGCGGCCTGGGAATCTGTGCAAATTTCGGTTACGTTTTTGTCAATGGTGGAGTGGGCCAGAGCAAGTGCGATGGCGGCTCCTTCCGCTTCTGCAGGCGAATTAGTCCGGATAGTGGCGGCGGACCCCACTGTGCCGTCTTCATAGGCTGCGACTGCCGTGAAATATCCTGGTTTCGAATTTTGTGCCCCGTCGACATAAAGGATATCGGAGCGGTTGCTGTACGTTTTCGTGTAATAGCTCGCTCGTGCCTGCCGCCTACCCTGATGGAAACTAGCGCTCATATTGCGCGGTAGGGGCTTCTGATATATGTGATCCTGAGTGCGCAGAGAGATCATGCGGTGCCCCCGGTTTTCATCCGCGCTTAGAGCTAAGTTTTTCTGGTTTGCTGGTTTATGGGGGTTTAACGTTCCAAAGTAACTCAGGCTATGAGGGACTCAGGCTCGGTAACTCAGGCTATGATGGGGCCACGACAGATACTGCCGCTGAGTGGAATCGTCTTCCTTCGGATTTATGCATATCCAGGCATTCTGTGAAGAAGTTGGAGGATTTATTGTATGGCTCCTAGTCTTGTTTGTTTTGATGTTTGATTTATTGTGCTGTGTTATGACTTACGGCTGTTGTGGCTGATGGTTTTATGGCTTTTCTATTTTATTGCAGTTCAAATAATAAATAAATAAAAGCGACAATTTACTGTCTTGTGTCTGTTCCGCGCATTGAGATATTGATGCGCTTCCCGATACTGACGACCGATTCCCTGAGACCGTTCAACTAAACGCGCTCTGGTTCCCTACGTTTCCATTGCTCTGGTTGTCGATGCTTTTATCTAAGATGTTCATAGGGATAATCTGTGTGGTCGATATATCCAGTATTTCGAAATATCTCACTTCGATATATCCGGGCTCGGGTGTACAATGGAGCCCGCGAGAGTCAATTTCTGCCGGCAGCTGGAGAAACTAACACTATACGGGTGCGATTTGGTCGAGTTGGTACTTATTCTTAGCTGAAACAGAGCAGAGAGGCAGGATAAGACAATGCGAACGCTGACTCGAAACTGGCTTTTAAGGCGAAAGCCTTTAATACCTCATCGTTGTCGACAGAAGGTTGTCAGCAGAGGTGTCACGCTTTTCGGTTGGTCGAAATGGTTATGACGTCAGAGAGCGCGGATTCGCAATAATAAGGTCACCCACTGATGCCTGACGCGCCCTTTTGAAGCAGAGGACAACTATCAAAATAGTTGTCGTCCGCTCCGACAGGGGGCGCAAGGCGTCCGTGGGTGACCACAATTCATACCTCATTACAGCAAACAGAGCAATGGATACAACAGAACTCACCGAAGTATAGAGAGAGTCGTGCTAAAGAAGCAGTCAACGTCGGCAGTCAAAGTGTGTCGTTGCAATGTGTAGTCAAAGTGTGTAGTCAAATAAAGCACTAGTACAGCACAAGCACTCTCGCCGTCAATGCCAAACAGTGCGCTAGGAAAGGCTTTCGCCTTGCAGCACTTTAGAGAGCCAAAGTGCCCCCTGAATTTCTTTTATTCGAACTAAGGTCACTTATGTGTTTTTCTGGAAGGAAACATTCATATTCGATTGTGTGCTCCTTGTCTTGTCCCGTGCCTCTTCGCTTTTGCCTGCAGGATTTTTGCTTCTAACAAAACTTTTCTCGCGCTTCAGGATATGCCTAACATTGACTGAAGCAAAGTTTATACCCGATGTTCTAAAAATCTGCCTCTCCCGTAAGCGAGAGTAGAGTAAGCACGAAATGTTTACGGGCATAACACATTGGTTGTAGATGGTACTGGTGAAAATCTTAAAATGGTATAGTGTTCAACACACCACACCACACCACACCACACCACACCACACCACACCACACCACACCACACATACTGTGCACTGGTCCATGTGGACGCAATCGTTTCCTGTGAGTGTCTGGGGAATCTCTTCCACCCTGCCTCGTCAGCTGTATCCGGTTTCTGTATGCCTTTCATCTTTGGTTTGGTTTATTGTGGTTTAACGTCCCAAAGCGACTCAGACTATGATTGACGCCGTAGTGAAGGGCTCCGGATATTTAGACCACCTGGGGTTCTTTAACGTGCACTCACATCGCACAGTACACGGGCCTCTAGCATTTCGCCATCACCGAAATTCAGCCGCCGCAGCCGGGATCGAACCCGCGTCTTTCGGGTCAACAGCCCAGCGCCGTAACCACTGAGCCACCGCGGCGGGTCGCCTTTCATCTTTGTAATCGTTGTTTTCATTCCTCGGTTATTTGTACCACTTTGCCTATGTGACACTGGTGACGTCACCGCTGGATTACGTCACACATAACTGATGATGTAGTAATGACAAATTACTAATTATTGACTAGTTACTGATTAATGACTAAATCCTAATTAACTGCTAATTAATGACGCTTAAGTTTCGCCTTTAGGAGGGGAACGCGACAGCGTGTTGTAGCGCTGCCAGGCAGTCCACGGAACGCCACCACCCGTTCGGCGCGACGCCTTGCCCTTTGAATACAACGCTTTTTGAGGAAAGGAAACGGCGCAGTAATTTTCTGTCATCTCGGTGGACACCCGAACCGCACCGTACAGGAGGGGAGGAACGCCACCACCCGTTCAGCGCGAAGCTACCGGCTCTTGTATGCCGGTCCTGTAGGAGGGCTTAGAGAGTCTCGTTAAATCTCGTACGGTGCCCGGATGTTCTCGTTTCAGTGCCTGGATGAGTAGAATTCAGTGCCGGGATGTTGGCTGTTGGTCTCGGCGTGACGTCATCACACTGCCGACTACGGGAGCTAAAAGCATTTCATGCTTAATAACCTACTTTGCATCAATCCAGAGAAAAGAAAATTCTTATTTTGCCATCGTCTCGACTCCCGACCGCTGTTTCTTTAGCAATGTCAGCTGATTGTCACGTCCTATTACTGACATGGCACTAAAGTTCTGTGCAAACCTTGGAAAAACACTGAAAATGTTGTGATCATGAGGAACACCTGCTTCAAACTATTTGTTTTTCTATTCATACTATCTTGAAAACAGGATGTTATTTTCAGGCACTTAACGTCCTATAACTGCACCGGGCGTTAGGGGCACTTGCGTCGCAGAATAATCGCTAAGCTCTGAGAGTCAACATATGCGTCTGCATAAGCAGTGACGCGTACCGCTTCGCTGCCTGGCAAAGCCAGACCTCTAATAAAGGAATGGCGATTGACTGCCAAGAGGAAAGGCTCTAATGCTAAGACAAACAAAAGGGGGGAGAGCGGACAACCTTGACGGACGCCGCGGCGAACACCCGGCCATCGAGGAACAGAGTGCTTGAAATATCTCTGTACATCTCTTTAATGAGAAGCACGAAAGAAGGTGGGAAGCCGAAAGCATCCAGCATCCCGTAAATGTACTCGTGCTCTAAGAAGTCAAACGCCTTTTCCTGATCAAGGGAAACAACAAGACCCTGTGCGCGCCGTCGTAAAGTATAGGCACCCTGCACCCGCCAGGCACCGCCACCGTCGAGGCTGCGTTCAGCTCCCCCGCGCGGCCAGTTCCTCGTCCCTGTCAGGAAGGCTCGCCCTGCGACTGCGAAGGGATGGCGTCTGCTAGCGGCTGCCGCTGTTCGTAGAGGCGGGATTTTGACCTATTCATTCATGAGGCTGAAAAATTCTTTCGAGGAGCGAATGTCAGTAAAGCAACGAAGCTTTTTGAAGCAGGCCATGTACACAATGTGAAAGAGTTGGTGTCGTGCGACGGGAGCGAAGTAGCAGCCCGGTGCATTGCGCAGACAAGCATCACTGCGCCACCGAAAACGATCAAACTAACGCTAAGAAATATTTCTATCTAATTCCTGTAAGCGCTGCTCTCTCTCTCTCAGTTTTTTTTTTTATGTAGCTATCTTCCAGTAGACAGCTTGTTGCCGTGGGCTGCAGTTGCAAGGCAGGCATCGCAGGCAAATGTCAACACGCGCTGCTGCCGTTGCTGTGTTTTTGGAGCGGTGTCAAACGCTCTCCAAAACGAGCCGCCCGCAAGCCTGGGGTGTTCCTGCATTTAAAAAGCCTTACCCTAAGCTTTCAAAGGCGGCCAGGCGCCATAACAATGAAGGTAATTAGAAAACTCCAGTTTTTGAGCGAACGACGCAAACCTGGCTTCATAACATTCTCTTTTTCCGCACCTTCGGTGTGCGCACTGAAAGTCATGCGAAAAACATCAAACTGTTTGATTCGGATTCTGCAAAAAAGGAGTATCCCAGCTAATTCATGCAGGATTCTTGCCGAACGCTTGTGCTCAAGAAGCGGAATTTCATTTCAAGCTTTGTTTAATTTGTACACATTTAGTACAAGTACCCTGAATCTTCGACATTTGAATATATGTTTATTGTAGCAACTTATCACCCAGTCCTTCAGATGTGGAGCAAAGATTTATCAGAAACATGTTGCCATTTCCCCTTAAAACGTGCCTTTACTGTCGAAAAAGACGCTGGACGACAAGGCGCAGTGGAAGCGAGCAAGGATTCCGCGCATAACTGGAACTAAGGTAAACAATTCTTTACTGCGCAAAATTTGGGCTTCTTCCTCGGGTGTGACCACGGGCGAGTTATGCGTGGCTTTTTAAGCCCACGTATACTGTTGACAGCCAAGTCAATGACCGGAAATCGTGGGTGCAAGAAGAGGGAAGGGTTCCCAGAGAGCCGTTAGCATTCCTCCGCGTCTGTTGAATGTGTCATGACTCAAAAACCTGTCTAGGAGGTGATGCATGAGTCAAGCAAGCGTCTTCCGCACGGGTTTGGCCATTGTTTGACCAGAAACCGCGCGCGTGTGTTGTCCGTCGCGAAGGGTGGGCCGTCTCCCAATGTCGCGTTGGAAATCCACAAAACCTTCTCCGAGGCGAATTAATATATATATTATTGCATCCTACAAGACAGCAATGTGTCCCGCTGTTGTTGTGTGCCCTTTTATGCTCGGGGAGGACGCGCACAACTGCTTCACGACGGCGCGCGCAACACAGCGGGAGTGTCAGACTGCCCCCGCCGCGTGTTCGCCAAATGCAGCCGGTACAACCAGCGATGACAGCGCCGCCCACCGGCAGGTAGCAGCCACATTAAGGCTGGTTATAAATATTCATTCAGAACGACGGCTCGACATCGCCGCTATGGCGCAGTGGATTAGAGGCACGTGTTGCGTATGGAAGGTCGGCCGTTCGACTCCGCTCTCTGTACTGTAATTTTATTGTTTTTTTAATTTCATTTTTTCCAATTTTTTCCCTTTTAGGTCGCAAATCGTGATGCTTAGTGGCATATAACGCCGTTTAAGAGGATTTATTATCCCTTTTAGGTAAGCCGTTGTGACAATCTTCAGTCACCGTGATCAATTCACCCTGGTTTCAAGCCTTGTGGCTGTACAGGCTGCAGTTGGCGAATACGCGCCCCCGCCTTCCTGACAGGGACGCGCGCGCCGCCGCCAGTGGCGCGCGCGTCGCGCTGGAGTTAGATGCGCAGGGTGCCTATACGCTAGAATGTCTCGCGTTACAGAAGATAAACTGTGTATTTCACGGCCTGGGATGGAGCAAACCTGGTGGCAGGAAATAAGTGACGGGAGGCGCTACCTGGTTCAGTCCGTCATGCTCGGTGCCTTCTGGTACCTCTGCTACACTGTTAAACCACCCCTCCGTGTCATAAGGCGAGTGCAGACTACAGTTTTTTCGTTCTTTTGGTCGGGCGGAACCGAGCTTGTGGCCCGTGCTGTTCTTGGACAACCACGGGAGAGAGGAGGGTTTGCCTTTCCAAATTTGTCCGTCACGTCCTCGCTGTTAGCGTTGAAGAGTATTTTGCGTATCCTGCTAGGAAACGCGTCTCCGGCGCGAATCCTGGCTCGGTACTTTTTGGGCCCTTCTTTACGCTTTTTGGATCCGGCGGCCGCTGTTAATCATGGACCCCAGTCAGTGCAACCTACAGCTTTCTGCGCTTCATCAGTGGCCTTTTACAGGCATGTTAGAGCAGTAGCACCTGCTGTCAACATCGTTGCAGACCGTGTGGTGGACATTATGGGCACGCTATTGTTACCTGTTGTGCCGGCGTCTCGCCGCTCACCTATGCGCCGGGTTCAGTGGGCGCGTTTAGCGTCGACACCTCTCCCAGATCATCTACGTGACTTTGTCTGGAAACTTGGCTGGGCAGTGCTCCATACTTGCGATCGGTTAGAACGGTGGGGTGTGTTACGCTCCAGTACCTGTCCGAATTGCCCGCTCCCGGAATCTAATCGCCACGCTACAGTCACCTGTGTTGTAGCGCGTGTCTTTTGGCGCGCGGTTCATGCGGGATTTCGTGGGCAGGGCATTTCGTGCTTCGTCTCCCGCGGCCGCTTCCCCAGCGGCCGTTTTGATCGCCTGTTAATAGTTGCAGGTCTTTTTAGTTTATGGCGCAGTCGATGCGCCGCGGTCGCTAGTGGCTTTCGACGCCGCGCTGTGTGGCCAATTCTCGGCCGTCTCCGACGGGAGCTGATCAGTTTTTAGAGCGCAGCTCTTTGGCGTCCGTTCCTGGGTTTCGCGTCGTCGTCGGCGTCGGCCTCGTAACCAGCTCCGCCCCCAATGTTACGCTTTTCAATTGGTCGAAATGCTCGTGACGTCACAGTGCGCGAATTTCAAATGGGGCCAATTGTACTTTGGCTAGTAACCATGCAACCAATCAAAGGGATCGTATAGTGATGCTGCAACTAAGTTGGACTGAGTTTAGTTAATTGCTAAATTAATCAATTAGCCTAATGTCGTGTCCGGTCGCTGTGTTGAATGCAGCGAAAGACGCACACGGTACTTTAAGACTTCGTTTATTTAAAGCCGATGAGGGTGCGACCAGCGTCGACCGAGGCAGGAGCCGAACTGGCCGCCCGAAGAAAGGAGGGAGCGGAGAAGCGTCCACGGGAGGGAGTGGCTTCCCAAAACAGGAGGAGGATGCGGGGGCGCACCATGGGGGGGCATCTGGCGACAGCGTGCGACGAGGGGCAAGTGGTCGTTAGGAGGAGGATGCGAGTGGTCGTTAGGAGGAGGATGCGGGGGCGCACACACGCAAAAGCAATAAGGGGACACAACACTTCCTTCCCCCTTAGAAAGTTGCCTGGTATCGTGCAGGGGGTCGGCGCTCACGCGTGGAGGCGCGCTGGCTTTGTGCGCTCGGGGGAGAAACACTTGTAGGCTGGCTGTTGTTCGCTGTGTCTCCTAGGTCTGTCCTGGGCGAAGTCTCTTCTTCCGGGAAGAGGTGCCAGGCTATGTGGGAAGATGGTGCACGTGCTCTCTCCGCTGGCGGACAGCTCTCAGACGGCGTCGTAAATCTACGCAGCTGGTTGAGATGTCGGCGTGCTACTGTGCCATGTATGTTGACGAGCCAAGAGCGCAGGCCTATGCGTCTGACAATTGTAGCTTCCTCCCAGCGTGGCTTTTTCAGAAACTGTCGGGCGAGGACGCGCTGCCCCTCATTAAGCGTGCCGCAGCGCGGAATTGCTTTTTCTTCCCGGAACGTCTCTGCCTTTGGCTCGGGGAGGATGGCTGTGAGCTGGGTTCGCATTTCACGCTCGAACATCATTTTCGAGGGGGTCTCGCCTGTTGTGCTCTGAACCGTCGTGTGCTGCTTGAAGAGAAAGCGCGCAAGGCGGCGCTGCAGCGAGCCTGTCTGGTCTCTTTCAAGGGCGCGTTTTAGCTCGGCTACGTAGCGCTCGGCTTGTCCGTTTGTCGCTGGGTGGTAGGGGGCCGATGCAACTGATGAGATCCCGTTGTCGCGATAAAACTTGAGGATCTCCGCAGACACAAACGGTGTTCCGTTGTCCGACACTACCTTGCGCGGCAGGCCGAACGTTGCAAATAGTGATCGGAGGTTGTCAATGACTGCTGCCGAAGTCGTCTGTCCCATTTGCCTTATCTCAAGCCACTTTGTGTAGGCATCTACGACCACAAGGAAAGTGCAGCCCTCAATTGGTCCTGCAAAATCAATGTGCAGTGTGTGCCATGGTGTGTCTGGCTTTTCCCATTCTGGGACAGGAGCTTTCGGCGGGGCGCTCCGGCTGCTCTGGCAAGGCTTGCATTCTCGCACCACTGTTTCGATGTCGTTGTCAATGCCAGGCCACCACATGTAGCTTCTGGCACACTTTTTCATTGCAACGATGCCCCGATGTCCGGCGTGGATGAGAGACATAGCTTGTGCGCGTAGTTCTCTCGGCATCACAACTCGGGACCCAAATATGATGCAGCCGCGATGGGTGCTCAACTCTGTAGCTCGCCTGCGGTAAGCGTCGAAGTTGTCCCCTTTGAGTTTATGCACGTTGCCTTGTTGAACAGCTGTGTAAACTAGCCGGAGAGCTGCGCACTTCTGCGTAGATGCTGCAACTGTGCCTGCTGTAAGCGGAGGTTCTGGCAGTGCTTCGAACATCAGAACGTCTCCTGGTGGAAATGGTTCGTCAACAGTTGCGTCTAGTGGCAGACGGCTTAGCGCATCGGCGTTTTGATGTTTACTCCCATTGCGGTAGACCAGAGCGTAGTCGTACGCTGAGAGTTTGATGCACCAACGTGTCATTCGCGGAGACATAGTTGGTGGCATAGGCCTTTGTGGTCCCAGAATGCCCAATAGCGGTCGGTGATCGGTTATAAAGGTCACCTTCCGGCCGGCAATGTACTGGTGAAAATGTGTCGCCGCGTAGACGATGGCTAGCCCTTCTTTGTCAAGTTGCGCGTAGTTGCGTTCTGCTTGCGACAACGTACGTGAGGCGAAGGCGATGGGAGCTTCCCTTCCTTGCTCGTCAGTTTGCGATAGAACCGCGCCGACTCCGTACGGTGATGCGTCGCAAGCCAAAAGCAGAGGCTTCCTTTCGTCGTAGTGGCGGAGGACTGTACATCTTCGAATCAGGTCTTTCAGGGCATCGAATGACTGCTGATGGCGTGGCGACCATGTCCATGTCACATCTTTCCGAAGGAGTTGGTATAAGTCGTTGGCCACGGTAGCTCTTTGTTCCAAGAACCGGTCGTAGAACGTCAAGAGTCCGAGAAAAGCCTGTAGCTCCTGCTTGTTTGTTGGAGCTCGTGCTTCTGTGATCGCTCGCACTTTGTCCTCGGTAGGGTGAATGCCTTCCGCATTAATTCGGTGTCCCAGAAATTGCACCTCTGGCACCGCAAAACAGCACTTCGATTTGCTTATGCACAAATTAGCGTTTGCTAGCCTTTCGAGAACGAGCTCTAGGCGCACTGCATGCTCTTCAGTGGAAGTGCCACTGATGATGACATCGTCAAGGTAGACACAAACTCCTGGGATGCCCTGAAGCACTGTCTCCATGAATTTTTGAAATATGGCCGGGGCTGCAGCTACGCCAAAAGGCAGTCGCTTGACTTTGTACAAGCCTTTCAGTGTGTTAATTGCCAATAATTCAGCAGTTGACTCGCTCACCTTCAGCTGCTGATACGCCTGGGTGAGGTCCAATGTGCTGAAGACTCTTGCGCCACGTAGTACACTGAATACTTCTTCAGGTGTCGGTAGCGGGTAAGAGGACGCTTTAGTCGCAAGATTGACGGTGCTCCGGTAGTCTCCGCAGAGGCGTATGGTTCCGTTCTTCTTGCGAACTACGACAAGTGGTGTGGCCCATTCTGAATGCTGCGTCGGCTCGATGACACCTTGCTGCTCCAGTTTGTCCAACTCTTTTTCAACTGAATCTCGGAGAGCAAACGGCACCGGCCTGGCCTTCAGAAATTTGGGTTGCGCGTTGTCCAACAACTCCAGTGTGACCGGGGGCCCTTCGTTTCCTGGAATCTCTTCCGAGAATACTCTTTCGTATTTCTCTTGCAGTTGCTCAACCATGTTCTGACTCGGCGTCTGGTGTATGCCGCATATCATCACGCCTAGTGGAGAAAACCAGTTTCTCCCTAGAAGGCTTGATCCTGTGCCCTTCACAACAAGCAGAGGTAGCGTATGGGTCTGGCCGTTGTAGTTAACCTGCACGTTGGCAGAGCCCAATATTGGCAGATTCTGTCCTGACCACGTTCGCAGGTGCGTGTCGTCTTGTTGCAGGGCGGGTGCGTCAGATGGCCATGAAGTTCGGAACGTGTCCTCACTGATCAGAGTACAGGCTGCGCCGGAGTCCACCTCGAACTTAATCAGCTGGTGATGTACGCTTACTTCTGTAAAAATCTTCGGTCGCGTGCCGAGATTCATGGTGTTCAGGTCGTACAACACAGATGGTGTTGCTGATGTTGTTCCATGGAGATCAGATAGCGGCGTATTCTCTGAGGCGTTGACGCTGTGATTAGGCTGGGAAGGTGACTTTATCTTGGCAAGTCTCCGTTTCGTAATGCATGCTCTTTCGATATGCCCTCGCTTGTGGCAAAAATTACACGTGGCTGACTGGAATCGACATCCCTGGGGGTTGTGTTGGTCGTCACACCGCCAGCAGCGTTGTGCCTTTTTGACCGATTTTACAACAACAGAAGGCTTGCGCACCTGGTTGCTTGTCTGGTGTACCGGCTCGGTGTTCCGGCGAATCCCTCTCTGCTGGTGACCGGCGCTCTCCGCTCGAACGGCGATGTCGTAAGCTTTGCTGAATGTGAGGTCCTTCTCAGCGAACAGGCGCTGCTGCAGTGACTCGTCACTCAGTCCGCACACAAATCTGTCGCGTAACATCACGTCCAAGGGAAGCATGGTGGTGTTAGCAGAAGAAGCTGCGTCTCCCTCCTGCCCGGTAGCTGTTGTCGACAGCGTTCCAAAATTGCAGTCGGCAGCGAGCTTCTTGAGCGCGGCTACGTAGGCGCTCACAGTTTCTCCTCCCAGTTGATCTCGTCGTTGGAAGCGAGCCCGGCTGTAGACCTCGGATGGCCTTGGGTCGTAGTGCTTTTGCAGCGCTTTTACGATGTCGTCGTAAGACACTGCCGCTGGTGTGCTTGGCTGAATAAGGGCGCAGACAGTATCGTAGGTCTGCTCCCCGCACAGCGTCAGCAGGTTGGCCCTCTTCAAGGCTGGGTCTGTGATGTTGTTAGCTTCAAAGTAGAACTGAAGGCGTCCAACCCACGATGACCACGATGAGCCGTTGAACTCTGGTATCTGATTGGGAAACCCTCGCGTAGCCATGGCTTGTCAATAGCGTTGCGTAGCGCGGGTCGAATCCCATCCTCGTCGCCACTGTCGTGTCCGGTCGCTGTGTTGAATGCAGCGAAAGACGCACACGGTACTTTAAGACTTCGTTTATTTAAAGCCGATGAGGGTGCGACCAGCGTCGACCGAGGCAGGAGCCGAACTGGCCGCCCGAAGAAAGGAGGGAGCGGAGAAGCGTCCACGGGAGGGAGTGGCTTCCCAAAACAGGAGGAGGATGCGGGGGCGCACCATGGGGGGGCATCTGGCGACAGCGTGCGACGAGGGGCAAGTGGTCGTTAGGAGGAGGATGCGAGTGGTCGTTAGGAGGAGGATGCGGGGGCGCACACACACAAAAGCAATAAGGGGACACAACACCTAATTAATATAGAGGAGAATGAAGAGGTCAAAAAAAAAAAGAAAGACGCGCGCCGCAGCGACAACAGCGTCCGCGGAAGGAGACGCTGCTGAAAAAAAAACATAAGTACAAAGCCGCGTTCCCTCCACCACCACGCACTTCCCCACTCAGTAAGACGTTGCTCGTTTCATATACGTTGTGTCGAACATCCTAGACAGTTCCAACAATTGACAGGTTAATGACAGAACACGATGGATAGAAATACAAGAATATAAATATGAAATAGCCTAATTAACCTTTCTAGTTAGACCGCATAAATCAATAAAACCGAGAACGAAATTGGTCGAGTTGGGGAATCGAACCAGGGTCTCCGGAGTGCGATACGAGCACGCTAGCCACTCCGTAATGCCAGCTGAATGGTTTGGAATGAACAAAGGCGCGTCTAGCTAATACGGCGTCTTCGTTCACTCCCATCTTCCCCCTTTCCCTTACGGCGAGGTGCAGGTGTCCACCCAGATATGCGAGAGAGATACATTTCCTTTCCTCAAAAAATAAATTTACCGTCCAGCAAGGCGTACAGCCGAATTGGCGATGGCGTTCTGTGGACTCCCTGGCAGCGTTGCAAGACGCTGCCGCGTTCCACTCTTACAGGCGAAGCTTAACATGTTAACCACACATCAGTAACACACGCAGACAGCCAATGGACGCGTCATTCGCTGGCAGCACTTGATTCATCATTCACAACCACATTCTTAACGTACGCTCCCTTGCCGCACATGCCAAGGACGTACACCACGATCACATTCTGCGCCATTCCTCTGCACTTTGCTTTGCTGAAACCTGGATGGATCCCGAAGAGCCTCTCGAAATCATAGATTTCCTATACTGCTGTGGTGCTCGCAGAGACCACAACAGAGCGGCGGGAGTCGCTATCTACTTGCGCACAGGTCTCTCTGCAATACCAGTCGAAATGTTTGGCACGTCACATGAAGTTGGCGAACTGTGCGCCGCAAAGTTGCCCAACGGCTTGCTGGTAGTAGCTGCTGTTGGGACTGGGTGTCCGAGCCAGGAAACGGTCGAGGCGACGGTGAGTAATAGGACGTTTATGTACAGTATGTACAAGGGCTTTTACATGATACAAGAGTCAAGAGCACCACGGGCAGGGACACAGAAGAAGGGCGGCCCCGGCGGCGAGCGTAGCTCCGGCGTGATGGCTCTTCTGCTGCCCGTCTGCTCCTCGGGTTCAGCGCGGCTCCGCTTTTAAAGCCGCTGGAAACGGTTACGGCAGCCAGCCGTTCAAATCCTCCAATCACTGGCCACCATTCAAATTAGACCAATGGTTGAGAGCCGGCGAGCGCCGGAGGAGTTCGCACCGACGGAGAGGAGGACAGGAGGAAGGGTCCGTGTCGGCGCCGCGTCGGCGGGATGAGTCACGCTGCATGTCGCGACTTGTCCGAGAAAGTCTGGGCCTGCTTTGAGCGTCGGCGAGCGCGCAGCGCTTGTTTAGACAGGCCCGCCAGCGAAATGTGGGCGCCGGCACGACACTGCCTACTTCGCCCCTACCGCACTCACGAAAGACGTCGTGCACTTCCTGCAACTCGCATTAACCGTCCATCGATCCACACCGATGTTAGTAGTGGAGGACTTTAATGTTGACATAAAGACAAACAGCAATTTCCTAACACTTATGCGGGAGAACATCCCGTTCCTCTCGCTCGTAACGCGTCCCACGGCTGTGACAACCTCGCGAGGCACTTGTATAGATCTCGTCTTTGAGAATCAAGCATTGGTGTACCAAGTCGAACATATATCAGTCTATTTCTCCGACCACAAAGCTTCCTTCGTGACTGTCAAGAACTGTTAGTGGAGTCTTTGTTAAAGGAATACGTGTGAAAAAAAAAAAAAATTCTGTGACAGCGCATACATGTGTTGCTCGATTTCTTTGCCTCAATCTATCGAAAAGGTGAAACAGCTTATTTGCTGCGCTCAAATTTCGCATTAGGAAGTAACGTAATCGTCGGTAATTTTTTTGTCCGAGGAACTCTTTTTCTTGGGTGAGGAAGAGTTTCTCCGACAGTGGTCATGCCCATTTATTGCTGTAAATAACGGTCGTATTGTCTTGGTTTTTAGGCCAAACTGGCGCTAAAGTATCCTTTTCAATGTTTCAATGTCAGTTATTGCCTTTTCGCTCTTCTGACAATCGGTATATATGCATTCCTATTTTACATCGCCCATTCCTGTTAGTTACTTAGCAATGTTTATGGTACCTCTTTAATTGGCTCGCCTTACATGTGTCGTGTTCTTGTAAATGAGAATGTATCTAGTAACCTTGGTATGTGTACATATGTAAATAAATTTTTTTCTAAACACAAAAAATTGGCAGAGGCTTAGCTTGGGTAAGCCCGGAAGGTTGCGAAAGCAAATTACGAGCAAGTTTAGCGACTACAGTAGTGAAAGGCGAAAGCCTTAGCGCTGCACCGAACGACTCCCTGAGATCTTGTACGGTCCAAACTCACTTGCTTAATAAAGTTTTCCATCCATCCATCCCTTGTTACAAATAAAGTTTTCATCATCATCATCATCCGGAATCAGCTTAAAGTCTTATTGAGGTGTCCACTAAACCACAGACTTGATAAGGCGCCTTTCCTTTCCTCCAAATCAACGCGGTCTACAACGCTGTCTATGTCAGAGCGCATCAATGAACGCCACAACAGAGGTCAAGCTAAAGGTCAAACATGGATCCGCCCGTGGTGGTGGTGAAAATCATTTATTTAGTAATTTACAGAGCGGTGCTCGGGGAGAGGCCCCTTATGGGTCTCACCCCTTACAATACTAGGCGGAGTCCCTCATTCCGGGATGCCGTTGGTCGAGACCGCTACACAAGTCCGCCGAACCAGTGCCTGTTGGGCCGATAGTTCCTGGCAGCTGAGCAGGGCCGCCTCCCAGTCCTCTCGGGTAGGGGAAGGGGTGATTGGGGGGAGAGAAGGATTTTTTCTGCATGCCCAAACCATGTGGAAGGTGTCGGCCACCTCCCCACAGAATGAGCAGCGGCCGTCAAAAGAAGGATTAAAGTGCTTGAGAACCGCCGGGCAGAGCGGGTGTTTGTAAAGAGCCTGAGGAAGGAAGGAAGGGAAAACTTTATTTACACTAATGGTTTTTCCTGCGGTTTGGGGGCATCCTCAGAGACGTCTTGGTTCTACCCCCAGGAGCCTTCTCTGTCGAAGTCGTCCGCCTCTAATCAGTGGTCGGTTGCCCTCAGTCCAGAGCCTGAGGAGAATTCGTTCGCCAGCTTTACCCAGTCCTTTCATAGGAACTGGGTATAGCCGGTGTTCGGCACGATAGTGCTCAGTAATTTCTTTAAAAGAAAGGAGAGGGTTGTGATCTGGGTTAAGCTCCTCGCAAGGGACGTCTGGTGCCCGGTGAGTGAGTGCGCGGGCTGCCTCATGGGAGGCTTCGTTACCTGGCATGCCTTGGTGGCCGGGACCCATATGATTGGGCGATGAGTTGGATCGCCGTCGCGAGTACTGCGGTGTAAAATTTGGTGAGCGAGTGGAGTGATCCAACCGAACTCAAAGTTACGACAGGCTCCGCGAGAGTCTGTGAGGATGAATTTAGAGTCGGGATGGGAGGCTGCGAGGGCGATCGCCACCTCCTCCGCATGCGTTGAGTTGGGCGCTCTGAACGAGAGGCCGTCCACCTGTTTTCCCTCGTGTATGACTGCAGCCGTGTACCATTCCCCCCTGGAGCGGTAGGGGCCAGCAATGTCGACGTAGAAGACGTGTTTCTTTGAGCCATAGTGGCGGTGCACGGCATTCGCCCGCGCCTGGCGCCGGCCATTATGGTCCTCCTTGTTCTTCTTAGTCGGAAGGGGTCGAACGTAGAGGGCGCTTCTCCACAGTTATGGTGCTCGAACCCGTTCCATGGTATGGTGATCATGTTTGATATGTAACCGGTCCAAGAGGCGGCGACCGCACATGGTCTGGGCGAGACGCGTGTATTGGTTAACGAGATGTGCCTCGCGGAGTTCTCGATAGGTGTTCACCACCCCCAACGCGAGGAGTCGCGCGTTGGAAGTGGATATCGGGAGGTCGAGGGCTCTCTTGAAAATTTTGCGGAGTACAATCTCCAAGTGATCTTCGTCATGTTTCCGTAAACGGAGGTAAGGAGTCGAGTACAGTACTCGACTAGTTACGAAGGCATGCGCGAGCCGCATCGCATCCTTACTTCGCAACCCTCCTCGCTTGTTGGAAACGCGGCGAACCATTCGGCCCACCTGGTCGCCGACTTTGCGGAGTTTGGCAAGAGTTGTGTCTGCCTTACAATGTTGATTAATGAAGAGACCGAGTATTCGTAGCTCCTTCGCTTCACGGATGGGGCCGCTTGCGAGAGAAAGCTGAACGGAGATTTTGCATTTCGGAAGATCGAATATGCACAAATTCAGACTTGGACGGGGAGCACTGGAGGCCGCAGTACGTGGCATAGAGGTCAACTATGCTCGCCGCTTCTTGCAGGCATTCCTCCATCTCTGCTATGTTTCCCGTAGTGGGTCCGCCGGGATGACGCTGAAGGCTCAAAACCTAGCGCAGTATTTTTTTCGCAATAAAAAAAAAACTCAGGGGCACTTTGACTGTCTGAGTTGCGTAGAGGCGAAAGCGTTTTCTGCACCACTTCGACTACCTCTATGGCACTGGTGACGTCACTACTGGATGATGTCACATATAATTAAGTGCTAATTACTAACTCATGAAAAATTACTAATTAATGACTAATTACTGATTAATGACTAAATACAGATTAACTGCTAATTAATGACGCTTAAGCTTCGTCTTTAGGAGTGGAACGCGACAGTGTTGTAGCGCTGCTTGGACCGGTTACATATAAGACATGATCATCATACCATGGAACGGGTTCGAGTGCCAGAACTGTGGAGAAGCGCCCTCCACGTTCGACCCCTTCCGACTAAGAAGAACAAGGAGGACCATAATGGCCGGCGCCAGGCGCGGGCGAATGCCGTGCACCGCCACTATGGCTCAAAGAAACACGTCTTCTACGTCGACATTGCCGGCCCCTACCGCTCCAGGGGGGAATGGTACACGGCTGCAGTCATACACGAGGGAAAACAGGTGGACGGCCTCTGGTTCAGAGCGCCCAACTCAACGCATGCGGAGGAGGTGGCGATCGCCCTCGCAGCCTCCCATCCCGACTCTAAATTCATCCTCACAGACTCTCGCGGAGCCTGTCGTAACTTTGATGGTTTGGTTTGGTTTATGGGGTTTAACGTCCCAAAGCGACTAAGGCTATGAGAGACGCCGCAGTGAAGGGCTCCGGAAATTTCGACCACCTGGGGTTCTTTAACGTGCACTGACATCGCACAGTACACGGGCCTCTAGAATTTCTCCTCCAAAGAAATTCTAGCCGCCGCGGCCGGGATCGAACCCGCGTCTTTCGGGTCAGCAGCCGAGCACCATAGCCACTGAGCCACCGCGGCGGCTGTCGTAACTTTGAGTTCGGTTGGATCACTCCACTCGCTCACCAAATTTTACACCGCAGTACTCGCGACGGCGATCCAACTCATCGCTCAATCATATGGGTCCCCGGCCACCAAGGCATGCCAGGTAACGAAGCCTCCCATGAGGCAGCCCGCGCACTCACTCACCGGGCACCAGACGTCCCTTGGGAGGAGCTTAACCCAGATCACAACCCTCTCCTTTCTTTTAAAGAAATTACTGAGCACTATCGTGCCGAACACCGGCGATACCCAGTTCCTATGAAAGGACTGGGTAAAGCTGGCGAACGAATTCTCCTCAGGCTCTTTACAAACATCCTGCTCTGCCCGGCGTTCTCAATCACTTTAATCCTTCTTTTGACGGCCGCTGCTCATTCTGTGAGGAGGTGGCCGACACCTGCCACATGGTTTTTGCATGCAGAAAAAATCCTTCTCTCCCCCCAATCACCCCTTCCCCTACCCGAGAGGACTGGGAGGCGGCCCTGCTCAGCTGCCGTGAACTATCGCCCAACAGGCCCTGGTTCGGCGGACTTGTGTAGCGGTCTCGACCAACGGGATCCTGGAATGAGGGACTCCGCCTAGTATTGTAAGGGGTGAGACCCATTAGGGGCCTCTCCCCGAGCAGCTCTCTGTAAATTACTAAATAAATGCTTTTCACCACCAGCACCACCAGGGAGTCCACGGAACACCACCACCCGTTTGGCGCGATGCCCTGCCCTTTGAACGCAACGCTTTTTTGAGGAAAGGAAATTGCGCAGTAATTCATCTCGGTGTACACCCTCGGTGGACATCTCGGTGGACACCCGAACCGCACTTACAGGAAGGGAAGTGGGAGTGTAAGAAGAAAGAGGGGCCGTAATGACGAAAGTGGAAACTTTATTTGAGGAAAGGAAATTACGCAGTACCTGTCTCAGATGTCTGGGTGGACCCCCCCCCCCCCCGTCATCCGTTTGGAGAGGAAGGGAGGAAGTGGGAGTGTAAGAAGAAAGAGCGGAGGGGCCGTAATGGAGAAAATGAAGTTGTATTTGAGGAGAGGAAATTACGCAGTAAATGTCTCACATATCTCGGTGGACACCCGTCAAAAGCATGACACCTCTGCTGACAGCCTTCTCTCGACAATGATGACCTTAATAATGTCACGTAGTGATAACGGCAGTCTGGCAGTCAGACAGCGGTAAAGGCTTCCAAAAGAATTTTTTGGGGGGCTGACTCACGCCCACAAAGAACTGCCACCAGAATGCCTGCCCCTTTTTGCCGCGCTCAATTTAAAGCTCCAAGGAACCATCGAAATAAGACGCCAAAGCCACTACAACAATCCGGAGCAAAGTGGAAGCAGTTGAGTATGGCTGCGATCATTCGAGATAAGTCTGGTCGATCCCACGCCACAAGCAAATGATAAAGCCGCGTGCCCGCGGCTTTGTGAATTTGAAACACAGTACAAAGGTTCTTGGCTTTGTTATGGGCATTCACGGGGGATTCAGCCTTCCCCACTTGCCCACGATATGCAATGTGCTCGCTCTGCGGGCCACCAATGACCTGGCTAACCAGGCCGGCTACCCGGGTAGGGGGCTACTGGCTTACCTACTCGGCACGTCGCGCTTCTTTTTTTTTTCTCTGAGCAGAGTGTTGGCCCGACAGCCTTGCAGCAGCCTCGGTTTTACCAGAGAGCCTACCAGACGCTCAGGTCCCTCACCGCAGCACTGCCAGAGGTAGAGTTATTTTCAACCCCCGCCTCTCGGATATGCGAACTCCTGGCCATCAAAGCCCCACAGGAGAAATTGGCGATAAGCAGAGGGGTGCGATGGCGGGACCTGACGTCTTCATCTCTTGCCGCAGACGTGCGAGACTTCGGCTGGATGCGGGGCTGGCGGGCCCTGCCTACGGCAGATCGCCTGGCGGCTTGGGGCGTGGCCCCCTCCTCCCGATCTTCACAGTGCGGACTTGTAGAGACCTTGCTACACGCGATCTTTGAGTGTTCGGTAGCTAGGACATTTTGGGTCCTTATGTCGCGAATGTTCGGGGCGACCCTTGGCCCCAATTCAAGGTTCCGCGACCCTTTTGTGCGTGTGCTTCTTTGTGTCGGGGCGTTCGTACCGTGGCGCCAGAGAGGTGCAGCGGCTCTACAAGGACGGCCGCAGAGGGCCATGTACCCCATGTTGCGGCGGGTGCGTGCGCGCATGTTCGCCCGTGGACCTCGTGTCGCTGGAGGAGCACCAGTTCCTTCGGCGCTGGTCTACCCGCTTCATCGTCGTAGGCAGGGGCCATGTTACGGTGCCGCCCCTGCCATATTAAGTGTGGCGCGCGTGTGTGGCGCGTTGTTCGCGCGCGTTGGTCGTGCGCGATCTTTCGTGCGCGTTGTTCGTGCGCGTTGTTCGTGCGCGTTGTTCGTGCGCGGGTTTTTGTGCGCGGGTTTCAACCCGGCGTGCTTCCTCCGCGTATGGACCCACTAGACCTTTCTTGGACGCTTTTTATTTTTGGACACTTACGTTCCCTGTGAGTGTGTGTGCATAGGGCGACATCAGTTGCCGCAATGTATCTTTGGGGCAGAAACGTGGAGGCTAACAAAGAGGGTTCAGCTTAAGTTAAGAACAACGCAGCGAGCTATGGAAAGGAAAACGATAGGTGTAACGTTAAGAGATCGGAAGAGGGCAGAGTGGGTGAGGGAACAAACGCGGGTTAATGACATCCTAGTTGAAATCAAGAGGAAGAAGTGGGCTTGGGCAGGGAATGCAATGCGAAGGCAAGATAACTGCTGGTCCTTAAGGGTAACGGAGTGGATCCCAAGAGAAAGAAAACGTAGCAGGGGACGGCAGAAAGTTAGGTGGGCGGATAAGATTAAGAAGTTTGCGGGGATACAGTGGCGGCAACTAGCAAAGGACAGGGCTAATTGGAGAGACATGGGAGAGTCCTTTGCCCTGCAGTGGGTGTAGTCAGGATGATGATGATGATGATCTTTGTTTTTGTAGAGGGACGGATGTCCCTTTCTGATCGAGAGTCCAAATGAACTTCTCGTAATGCGTATTGCATCAGGCGACATCGGCCGCCTTAATGTGGACGGCTGTCCCTTGTATGCTCCAAGGTCCAAATAAACTTCTCTTCACAGTGCATATCTTTAAACACATTTGGAATGTCTAAGGACGTTAAGCTTGCGCACTTAATTAGGCATATCAACTACATCGCGAGGAAAATTTCAAATTATTTTTCATCTTCTTACGCACCAATACGCTCGTTGAAATATGAAGAACGAACGGAATTTTACCCTTTACACTAATATATCTTTAGCGAGGCAGGGGGGCTGATAGTAGGACTTTGCATCCTTAAATATGTCGGGAAAAAGTGTTTTGGCTTGCACTGCGAGAATATGGCGTTACTTTTCCGGCCGAAATAAAAATTACCATTTGCGCAATACTCGTCGTATACGTTATAGGAAGGGCCTAAGCGGGTCAAATCGGTTCCGCAGCGTATTCGCTCCAATGTGGTTTAGCTGACAGACGCGTCTATAGAAGGCGCAGCGGATTGAAGATCTGTTGTGGCCTGACTATTGGCAAAATGGCCTGTTAATAAGATGGTGTGTGGGTTGGAAGTCATCGTTACGTTGTGATCGGCGACATTAATCTTGTACAATATACGTGGCTCTTCCGCGTCGGCGCAGTGCCAGTACACAAAGCGATGGCAATAATATTCGTTTCGTGAATTAATCTGTTGAGCTCGAAATAATGCCGGTGAGAGAAACACAACGCGATATGTGCCGAAATATTTTAGGAAATATTTATGACGTCGTACTCAGAGGTTTTTTCATCTGCCAGTGTGAGGTAAGAGATGAGATGCGTAATAATATTTATTCCGTCTATGGTATACATAAGAGGGAGCGTAACTACTGCACCGAAGAAGGAGATGGCTATGAGTGTCAGCACGCTTGACTGAAACGGTGTATACTTTTTGTCATTACGCTAGATACTTGTCTTGGGTTATTAAGTGTTCGTGTTATTCTTAAACAAAATTGCTCTGAATGCTCCGGAAAATATTGCGCTATGGCGACAGCTTGTTTGTAAGGCCGAACGAGAATAGAAGAAGCCTACACGTTTTAATGAAGACGCCTTGTTATAAAAATTGTTTAAATGCAACTTACATACCAGAGTTCTCCGTTCTGCGTCTTGTGTGTTGAATGCTTTTCACAAAAAGACGAACTTCCGAAGCATCGATTCATCGCGTATGCGTGTCTGTGCAGGCATTTTGTTTTTCATTTCATATTAGCATCACCTACGTGTGAAGCATTTTCGCTGTATCGTATATTGTATGTTGTAGATGTGTTTTGTGGTGAATTGTGTCGCCATCTCCTGTTTATTCTTTACGCGAAAAGAAGCAACCGGTTCCGCTGATAGGTACAAAACCTGTCCTTTCATGGGCATGCTAACGAAAAAAACAGCGCTGCTACCTTTTTTCGCCGGAAGCTGAAAAATTAGCTTTAATTTTTTTTCCCGCACAAAGCACGTAACTCGGCGTGCATGTTCCTCAGTCAATTAGTAGACGAAAAACTGAAAAGCAGTCGGGTTGAAACCAGACATTTTCTTTTAGACTTTTATTTGGAGGCGTCGTATGGTTACTTGCTTCCAGACGGACTGCAGGAAGCACGTCCTTTGAGTCCAACTCTCGACTCCAGGTTTCCTGGCTGGAGTACAGCAGCTGGAGCCTCCCTTGTGTCGTATTGGCTTTTATGAGGTTATAGTAATAAAGGAGATGCCTCGGTGCGTATAGTAGGCGCTGGAAGGTGTAATGGAATGCGGAGTGGTGGCAGCCATCTCCACTGGGCTCTTTGTTCGCCGTTAGAAGGACCGAAGCCGCCTTCGCTGCACAGGCCTAGAGAACTGGTGTCCATCCCGCTGCAGGTGCGGCTCCTGGTTCTCCTCCTGGGATGGCACGCATGTTGCATTGTCACCTATGTTGTAGCGCCCAGCCAGGGTCGGGGAGCAGATGCCTGCGAGGAACGGTTTGTGTCAATGAGAGTTAGGTGCTGGAAGTAGTAAGAGAATATGTCTACTTAGGGCAAGTAGTGACCGCTGATACGGATCATGAGAGGGAAATAACTAGAAGAATAACAATGGGGTGGGGCGCATATGGCAGGTTCTCGGAGATCATGAATGGCAGTTTAACAATATCCCCCAAGAGAAAAGTATACCACAGCTGTATCTTACCGGTACTCACCTATGGGGCAGAAACGTGGAGGCTAACGAAAAGGGTTCAGCTTAAGTTAAGGACAACGCAGCGAGCTATGGACAGAAAAATGATAGGTGTAACGTTAGGAGATCTGAAGCGGGCGGAGTGGGTGAGGGAACAAACGCGGGTTAATGACGTCCTAGTTGAAATCAAGAGGAAGAAGTGGGCTTGGGCAGGGCATGTAATGTGAAGACAAGATAACCGCTGGCTGTTAAGGGTAACGGAGTGGATTCCAAGAGAAGGCAAGCGTAGCAGAGGGCGGCAGAAAGTTAGGCGTGTGGATGAGATAAAGAAATTTGCGGGAATACGGTGGTCGCAACTGGCGAAGGACAGGGTTAATTGGAGAGACATGGAAGAGGCCTTTGCCCTGGAGTAGGCATAGTCAGGCTGATGATGATGACGATGATTACATGGCTTTGTTGATGCCGGAAGTTGGTCCTCTGTGATGTCACTGGGGTCTTCGTTCACCAATTCTGTTAGCGATAGTGATAGTTGGTGATAGCGATGAGGACGATAGTGATGGTGATAGTTAGAGATAGGGATATTGGTGATCGCAATGATGATGGTGTTAGTGGTGAAGATAGTAATGATGATAATTGTTGTAGCAAAAAGGTCGTGGGTTCGAGTCCCGTGAAGTTAAGGGAAGTGTAAAAGGAAGAGGAGAAAGAGAGGAAAGGGAAAGGCTTTCGCATTTCCGCTCTTAGCAGACTTGAGTGCAATGCTATAATTTTTGCAAAGCTATTTGTTAGCTACTGGAGGGATTGTACTTCGTTATTCTGCCGGCAATCACTCCGCCGTAATACTTGAGACAGAAAACCAACTAAACTCGACCAGTCGGCACGTTCGTGTCCTACCAGACTTCTTTCACCACTCATGTGTACGCTTAGAAAAGTACCGCCACTACGTCTACGCCAGTTCCGTGTCGCGAAGATTCTTAAGAAGAAGGCGGAAGGCCTAATTCAATGATGCCCGGTTCCCTGCATGAAGTAAAACGAAGTCTTTACGAGAATTACGTGCCTTGAAGAAGGGAGTAATGGTCACTTCTCAGCGTCGTTTCTTGGGAAGCCCAGAATACTTTCTTGAAAATTACCACAAACCGCGCACGAAGACCAAACACAGAAAAGGTCCGAGTGCTATTTAATGCAACAGCACTCTGGAATGTGAGCAGAACTTGTTTGAACATGGTACAGGTGTGACACAACTTTTGAGCATGCAATACTTCTACCTACCATCCTCGGCAAAATCAGGCGAATATCCCCTAGAACCCACGGCGAAGCTGATGCCAAAGCTAAACTCCAACCTGACGCCGAAAAGTTCTGACGTATCTACAATTTTTCTCTACAAATAGTTGCAAAAAAACAAACAAACAAACATTGAGGCTCGGATTTGGCTGAGTTGGTAGTGATTCACTTAGTTAGGAAGCGCTTTTACTGTGCGGTCTTCCTTTGGGCTTTCGCCTCTGCGCTGTTCGGGCGATTAAAAATAACTTCCCTATTTTTCAACAAAGAAAGTCTCCCTTAGCGGCATTTGAACCAGTGCCGACGCAAACAGAAGACATTCGTTTCGGGAGGCCTCAGACCATGTCCACCACCGCCACAGCCTACCGCGCTACGTGTTCTAATTGCCACATATTAACATATTACGATGAGAAGGCCGCATCGTCGTCTTTCTGACGGACGCCTGAATGGGACTCTCAGGACAAACTGAGGAGGACAAACCTGTAATATGTACCGACGGCCGCACTTTAATGGCAAAACAATACACTTTTCATGGAAAAGCATATAATATATGGTAGAAATTGTCAGAAAATGGATGACAGGTATTTCCGGGTCGTGCCGTAAAAAAAAAAAAACTAGCAGCCTTGACGTCAAGGAAGTTTACGGCCACAGGTCTCTTACGCCAGACGACTGCCGCCGGCCACTCCAAGACGGCAGTCATGAAGCCCCTAAAGCACTCGACGCCGTCATCAACGTCACGATTGTGAACCGTGTGGAGAAGAAAAATATTAAAAGTTTAGCTCGATATTTGTGGGGAGATGAATACGCCTTTGACTTGCAAATGCCAGCGGAGACACAAACAGCCAAGCTATCCAGTTAAATATCACCAAAAGATTTGTAGATAACCTCGTTATCAGAAGCAGGCGCCAGCAAGCAAGGAACTGTACCAAATGTGTAGCGCATCTATAAAACGGCTAATAGACGATGGTAGCCGCACACCGGTACACGTCAGGGTATTTGGATTTTCAACCTGGCCCATTCTTCGGCCGCTTCTGTAATTCGAGCTAGGCAACGCGCACGGCTTCTCCGGCTGCCTTCGCCTTTTCTTTTTTTAGCTGAATAGCGTACTCGGATTCCTTCAACGCTCTTTGTGCTTTATGTGCCGACGCGTTCAGTCGCTTCTCCTTTTTACGATGGCCTGCCCGCTTAGTGCTAAACGCTGCTTTTGCTGCTTGACGCTCAACAGCGGTCGTCGGCTCTTCCTATGCCTTAGCGACGTCTTCGGCCTTTTCTGCCGCTTTCTCAACTTTGTGTGCAACTACAAAAGTTGCCATTGGACACATAGTTGAGCTCTATGGGTGTGCGAATATTCGGAATTTACGAATACTGAATCGAATATGTTCCTATTCGATTAACTTAAAAAAGTGAATTTGTGAATATTTTAAAAAATTTGGAATGAAGGGAATAAGAAGTTCTAGAATACTTTTCGAATAACTGACCCAAAATCATACTTAGGCACGCCGTGCTTTTATACCATCGCTGTGTGAAAAACAGAACTCACTCGGATGTCACTTAGCATACTGAAGCTATTAGACTGGGCGTTGAGCGACCCGAAGTGGTCCAGTCGTGTGGCAGCGTTCATAATGCTAGAAAATACAGGGTCTGTTCTGAAAGTAGTAGGACTCATTTTTTAAAAATTTTTTTCATGAGAATAGTACAAACGATTACAATTTTTCAAGGTAGCACCCTTCCGCACCTGCACGCTGCTGCCAATGAGTTTTCCAGTCTTCGTACGCCTCCAGGAACGCCTGGACCGGAATGCTGTTTAGCTCTCTCAATCACGGCTACCGATCCGTGATGTGTCCCCTTGAGCGTCGATTTTATTCTCGGGAATAGAAAAGAGTGTATCCCTATATCCCTCTTCAACGATCCTGCACGCGCAGACCGCCTCTCGTCCGCCCGTTCACCCAGGGAAAAACCAGTCCTACTACTTTCAGAACAGACCCTGTATGGTCCGGAAGACTGGGCAACAAGTCAGGATTCAGATAGGTTTAGCAAACCCGACCTCCGTGCCTGATAATGAAGGCACAACTATCGTCCCTCTCATAAACTGAGATGTGGCTTTGGTTCGCCACTGTTGTCGTCAGCAGCCAAAAGTGATTTTGCGCGGTCCATTAAATGACGATCACACAGTTATTATAATGACTTCGCACTGCGTGCCTCATACCGGACATCACTGTTGCGCCTTACCTTAGCTGCAGCTGTAACTTCGACAGCGCTGCAGCCTCTAGATATTCGTTGCTAGCAATGAATTGCGTTCCGTACAAAGATTAGCACCCGTAACGGTGAATCGTACTAAATATTGGCAGTGGTTTAGATCTGGTCAAGCCTGCAGGACTGCGAAAGCAACGAGGGGAGAGAGAGAGAGGAGATGGAGAGCGCGCGGCAGCGGCCCCGGCACGCTAGCTATGCGCCGCTACTGCGCATGCGCTGTATGGCTTTGCGTCAGCTCCGCGAAATGGCTCGGCGATTCGCGTAGTGTTGGTTTCGCAGCAATTATCGATTCGTTGGTCAAATGTTTAGGGGAATCCCCCAAGGTGGAGTAAATTTGTAATAAGGGAGTAATTACTCCGGCATCCACCCAAGCGCAGCCATACGGCTACAAAGGAAAGCTATACAGCTTTCTCAGAAACTTCGCAGTTAAAGAAAAATTCGTCCTGGTCCGGGGTTCGAAGCCGGGACCACCGCTTCACCGGAGCAGTCGCTCTACCAACTGAGCTAACCGGGACGGCAAGCTTATGGTTTCTGAGAAAGCTGTATAGCTTTCCTTTGTAGCCGTATGGCTGCGCTTGGGTGGATGCCAGAGTAATTACTCCCTTATATTCGATTCGTATTCAATTCATTTTTTAGATACACTGTTCTTATTCGATTCTGTTTGCAAAAGTACTATTCGCACACCCCTACTTCAATCTCATGACTCAAAACGGCTCAACGACTGCCATTGCGGAAGTGGAAGTGCTGGAAGCGCGGAAACAACGGATGAAATGTAAAGACGACGAGCTATAGGCTAATAAGTCATCGCTACGGTAAAAAACTTGTGTGCCACGCAAGACATACCTCGGCTATAAGAAAAAATTCAGGGGGGGGGGGGGCACTTCGTTGACCTAAAGTGCGGTGAGGCGAAAGCCTTTAGCGCGATGTTGCTGCTTGTGTCACCGATGTAGGGTTAAGATGTTAATTAAGCACACAATTGTTTGTGAATGCTGGAGACACGCTGGAGGGCGTTTGGGAGGCATCCGTCTGATTCGATGCCTTTCTCCAAATACTCTCCAGCGTCCTCGACAATGAGAACTACATGTGCGTTGGCAGGAAGTAGCGTAGCCATTAGCACGATCGGCTGCGGAACGGAAGGATGGTGGTTAGAATCCCATCGTGTACAAAGATTTTTTTCCTGGTCTGACTAGAAAAGCGTGACACCTCTGCTGGCAACCTTCTGCTGACAACCTTCTGTCAACAACGATCAGGCATTAAAGGCCTTAGCCTTAAAAAGAATAACTCTGCAAGAAGGATGGGAAAAGAGAGAAGAAGAACCCTACGGGACAAGCGCAGTTCTTCTCTTGTCTCGTCCTTTTTGCGCAGTTGTTATTTGTTTTCATCATGTCGTATTAACTAGCCCCTCACCACACTCTCCTCGATCACAGCTATAATGATCGAAAGCGTATGAAAAGTGGATAGAGAGTGCTGCGTATACCTTCGAGGCAAGGACAGTGGTCCGGATAGGCTCCGCCCTTGACCTGGAATTCGGTGCACTGTTCACCCATCTCGGCCCGTGGCTGGCAGGTTCGTCTGTGGTGCCGACTCAGCAGGCAACACAGCTCTGGTCGGCAGTCGTTGCCGTTCCGGCACGGACCGCCGATGTCGTTTCTCTGGAAGAAAGAGAGTAGAATTTTAGCTTTCTCGCCCAGGTTGGCGCCTTCACAATATTCTGCAACTCCTTCCGCAGAACGCGATGGACGGATTCGGAGAACAGGTGTAGCAAAGAATCCGCTGACAGTTCAGCAAGTAGGCCATGGGCGTGTTGAACTTTGAGCGGCAGTTAGAAGTGTTTGAGTTTCTTACTTGATGGAGGAAGTCAGTAATACATTCAGTGTCGTGTCCTGTTGAATCTTCGAAATCCGCCTACTGCCAGTTAAACCCCCTATTAAAGTACTGCACAAGAGGTAGTAAAAGACCTTAAGAGTAATATTTTATGTGCCGATAAGACTCAATAGCTTGCATGATATATTTTCTTAAACTGTCTGTTTCATGTGCTGTATTTTCGTTCAAGTTTGTGTCCCCTTTTCTTTTAATTGGAACTCCTAACCATAGTTTAATGATCATGATCTGGTGTATATTTCGGGTTGTGCTGCTACCAAGATGCTTGTTTTGCTTTTACAGGCTCGTATGTGTACTGTGTTCTACATTTTCTTGGTTAAAACATGTCAAATCAAACTCAAGAGAAGAGGAAAAGTGATTGCAAAGATGGTTGCCTGCCTTATCACTATAGAATACATATTTCCCCATCCTTGAAACAAAGCTTCGCACCGACGAAGACGAAGTCGTATTGGTCTCTCTTGAGTTTCTCGGTGCTTGCATCGCAATCGGATTTCAGCTCGTGGTTTCAAGACCGCGGGCCCTCTCCCGAGCTCACACTGCGCCCCATGCTGCGACACCTGGCAGATATGACGGCGTGCTTTAATTGAAAAGTGAGCTCGATAGAAAACGTTCTTTTTCTGTAAGCATAATTAGCTTGAATCACAAGTGTTCGTAACATTTGCCTCGTCATTTCAACAAGACCGAATTGTATAAAGAAGTTTTTACCCACTATTTAGTAAACAGCTCGGGAACTCTTCTCTCTTTACCAGAATTGTAATAACTCAAGGAGTTAATTTTGTTCTCCAAAGTATTTGCATATTACACCCGAAGTCTAAGACATCAAGTAAAATATCGGCTGAGGAGATACCCGCCAAGGCGCTCGTCTACCGAGCCGGAGTACCCGGGTTTGAACCCGACCGCGGGGGCAGCGTTTCGATGGAGGCGAAACGCAAAATGCGCCCGTGTGCTGTGCGATGTCAGTACACGTTAAAGGCCCCCAGGTGGTCGAAATTATCCCGGTGACCTCCACTACGGCACCTCTTTCTCTCTTTCTTCTTTCACTCCCACCTTCGTTCCTTCACTTACGGCGCGGTTCAGGTGTCCGTCGAAATATGTGTGAGAGATACTGCGCCATTTCCTTTCCTTGAAAACCAATTTACCAATTTTGGATACTATTATCTTGTTAGCCTACAACTTTGCTGTAGTGACTTGCCGCGGGGCCTCAGTGGTTACAGCGTTCGGCTACCGAGCCCAGAATCGCGGATCGAATGATGGAGCCGTATTTTGTAACGTTCAGATTCAGAGACAGCTTTAAAGGTATTTGTACTTTACAATAAGTTGTGGTAGACAATATCACAGTGATCTCACATGTGTAGGGCGCTTATTTCTTTCATCTCGATCTGCTCTACAGTCCGCCGGTCTAGAAGCACAGCGCAGCGCCGATGGTCCTGCCCTCGGGCGGCGCGTTTCGCAGCAGCGGCCGCAGATTGACGCCCTTCGTTCTCCTTCCACGGCAGTCATGTTCCGGATAGTTACCGTGGTACGCCTTTCTACATTCTCGCCAAAACTTCTTCCTAAGCCTGAGTAGCTTCGGGACGTTAAACCCCATAAAACCAAAACCAAATCTCGCCATACCCTCCTTCTTCTAGGGTAACCCTTCTTCTCCTTCTAGGTTAACTACCCTCCGGTTGGTTCCCATGGCAACCACGTAACAGGTGCTCCTTAGCACGCTGGTAGGGGAGGGATACTTCCACGTCGACACGTCCGCGCTGGCCGGAGAGAGAGAGAGACAAGGACGACGGACGCAACTTGGGCCGCGTTTTCTGAACATTCTGCGTGGACATTCCGGCTAGAGGGTTGTGTGGGTGGAGCGAAGAAGTGGGAGAGGGAAAGGCAAGTGGGAGATAAGTAAAGAAGAGGGGCATGTGAAGTACAATATCGCTTCTAGCGGGAGGGACAGAAACTAGCGCTCGGGCCAAAGCCGCCAACGTCAAAGCGAGCGATGGAGTGCGAGAGGCTCGTCACTGCCTGAACTTTGGACGTGGGCATTTGGACGTGGGCATTGTGATAGAAGGGCTGTGTGGGCGGAGCGAAGGATCGCGAGACGGGGAGCAGAGAGGGAGGATGCACAGGATGCACTAAAGTACCTTTAGAAGGCGCGCTGCGTTAGCACCTCCAGCGGGTGCGAAAGGAATCAGTACTCGTGCCGTAGCCGTCGCCATCGGAGCATTTAGGAATGAAATGCGGAATAATAAAAGCGTATTCGAAAACACGAATATTAAAAGCCTACTGCTGGGGCAAAAACGCCATATCAAACTCTTATTGCACCTGCCATTTTTTTTAATCACTGTTAGAGCTTGTCTGCAGCGAATATCCTAAAGCCTTGGTGATCCTAAAATCAAAGATAAAGCTCCGCAGGTTTCTTTTTGTTTCTCAAAAAGAGCTCGCTGTTTAGCTGCGCCTCTCAAGCTGCTTCATTATTAAACATTGCGTCCCCTAGGCCATGTCGCGAGCTCCAGGAGGTCCCTCGTGTCTTCAGAAACTCATAGCCCGAACCTGACGCAACTAAATTTCTGCGCCTGTATAAACTTCGTTTTTTTTTTACTCTCCTACTCATACTTGAGAGTTCTTGAGCAGAGTAACTAACTGATCTGGCCGGGTTGTAACACGGACCCGCCTCTATAAGTATACTATTATAGCTACTGAATGGCTGCATGTCCGCTTCGCCCTGCTTTGCCTGCACAGGATGCTTCAGCTAAATAATGCCAAGAAATTGGTTTTCTAGGGAAGGAAATGACGCAGAAACTGACCCGAAATGCGCCCTAAGGGAAGGAATAAAGGAGGGAGTGAAAGAAGAAAGGTGCCGTAGTGGAGGTCTCTGGAATAATTTCTACCGCCTGGGGATGTATCTGTAATGTGCACTGACATCGCACAGCACACGGGTGCCTTTTGTATCTCGCCTCCATCGCGGTGGCCGCGTCCGATGGAGGCGAAACGCAAAAGGCAACAAAAACGAACATGTTTTACGAAGATTCTAGTAGCGCACGGTGGTAGGCAGTTGTTTGTTGCGTATCGTAGCACTGCCGCTCCGAGCGCCGCTTCTATGTTCTACATTCCGTCCTGTCCGAGAGTCGTATTTCTCTCGACATCTCGTTCCGGTTATCACCTCGGCCGGTCCGGCCTGCTCCCTGTAAGCGCAGAGGGCACTGAACTTTCATCGCATAGCTGTCTTACCTTCCTCTTCTACGGTTTCCAGCCAATAAGCAGCTGTTGGTGCTGCATTTGCCTTTGTGTCACACCCAGGCCGGATAACAAGCACTTCACAATCTTCACCATTTCTACATATTATTCGCGCTACCGGATGAAGAACTAGAAGAGGAACAAGAAGTAACACTGAGAAGGTTGAAGAAAAATACGTATTCAAGCCCGAAAAGACATCACGCAGTCTACCCAGAACACTATGAGCCGCAATGCGTGTGCTGTGGCTTAGTGCCGGACTTGTACCGCATGGTATAGGTCTGCGAAGACAACACGGAAACAGAAAGGATAGAAGCGACGCCGATTGTGCGGTGGGAGGAAATGCCGTCCTGCTTAGAGCCAGCCGTAAGTTCGGCAGGAGCTGGCCGAAAGGGCAACAGTCACACCTAGATTCAATGGACTTTTGGAATAAGGTGCCGGACCACCAATTTTAGGTTCAATTAAAAAAGTTTTCATCGTCATCATCTGCATATTTTTAATTCGCTACTGCACAAAGCTAAACTACCCATATTTACAACGTTACCGCACAACAAATCTTTCGCTCCTAAGTTAGAGAGCACGTTGAGAACTGTCCTTTGTGATTTCTTTAAGTCCAGTTTAATGTAAACGAAGCCCGCGAGATTTGAATTCGGAAGTGTTGTGTAGGGCAATCGTGCGACCCGCTTGCGACCATGCGTCAAGTCGGTTTAAGCGCGATCGCTCACCAATCCGTCATCAATATCTAGTCATGCAGATAGAGCTAAGTCGGTTGTGGGTGTGGCAGTACTGAGTTGGCTCGTTGAAGTTGGTGGGTGCAGTAAGTATTGAACGGGTGTTAGGGTTGGAGTAGAGGTGTAGGGTTGTGTAGGGTTGCGTAGGGTCGCAGTAGAAGAACAGCAGAAAACGACACGCAACAGAGAAACGCACTCACTAAAGCTACGTCCAGATTTGGACAGGAACGCCTTCTCCAGTGTATACATTGCATCAGCAACTTTTATGTCTACAGCTGAAACATGAGAACTGAAGGGTTGATATCCGCAAGCACAACAGGGTTAATGACCTTGAAGCGTCGAATAATTTCAGGTAAAAAATTCAAGGGGCACTTTGTTGACCTAAAGTGCAGTGAGGCTAAAGCCTTAAGCGCGGTGTTGCTGCTTGTGTGACTGATGTGTGGTTAAGATTTTAAGCTTCGCCTGTAAGAGTGGAACGCGACAGCGTCTTGCAACACTGCCAGGGAGTCCACAGAACGCCATCGCCCGTTCGGCTCTACGCCTTGCTTGTCGGTAAATTTGTTTTTGAGGAGAGGAAATGTATCTGTCTCGCATACCTCGGTGGACACCTGAACCTCGCCGTAAGGGAAGGGAGGAAGATGGGAGTGAACGAAGACACCGTATTCATTAAATGCGCCTTTGTTCATTCTAAACCATCGTGCTGGCATGGCGTAGTGGTAGCGTGCTCGTCTCGCACTCCGGGGACCCTGGTTCGATTCCCCAACTCGACAAACTTCCTTCTCGGTTTTGTTTATTTATCTGGTCTGTCTAGAAAGGTCAATTAGGCTAATTAGTAAATCAACTGAACTAAGTCCCACTCACTCGGAGCATCACTATACGATCCCTTCAATTGGTTGCATGGTTACTAGCCAAAGTACAATCGGCCCCGTTTGAAATTCATACGATCCCTTCAATTGGTTGCATGGTTACTAGCCAAAGTACAATCGGCCCCGTTTGAAATTCATGCACTGTGACCTCACGACCGTTTCGACCAACTGAAAAGCGTGACATTTCTGTCGACAACTGCTGCTTACAACGATGAGGCATTAAAGGCTTCCGCCTTAATATTTCAACACCAACAGAGCCTTGCCTACCTGTTTCGGGTTCGGCCAGAACGACGTGTCACGTTGCTCAACGTGATCACGACTGGCACTGGCGGACTGCCTGGACTGCCTGGACTGCTGATCCTCGCCGAATGCCCCGCAGGCGCAGAGAACCAGCAGACCGAGAACGCATCGTGGACTATTCAGGATCCCCATCGCCGAAGCCTCGATGCTGCTGCCCGTTCCGCGGCGGCAAGGTCAGTTACTCGCCCGGTGTAGTTCAACTGCACGACTGCTTCTTCAGACGCCCTTACGAATGCTTGGGCAGGTGTGCAGACTACAGACGGCGAGCTTTACAGCGGCCCCGCAGCCAGCGACACACGCTGCGAATAGAAGTACGTCGCTTTTGGCCTCGAGTTTGTAAACGAAAGAAAAAAGGCAGCAAAATCGAGCGAGGGCAAGCGGGGCGTGCGCCTCCTCTTGCCCTCTCCTTGGCATCAGACGGTACAGAAATAAACAAGGTCAACCCTTTAACCGCCTCTCTGCAGTCATTGAAGCTAGCAGCGCGGGAGGAGAAACGAGTTTAGATATAAAGCGACTTCCGGAGGAGCCTTATCAGAACTTGTTTGTGGACGAGTTGCTTCGCAGTTCGAAACCGGACAGAAGAGCGCTACGCACACGGGCAGAAAGATTGACGAAGACAAACGGAGTGGCGTTACGTCGTTTTCTAGTGCTCCGTGTTAACGAAGAAGGTGCTAGCGAGAAAACCGAGGTCAAACGATACCTCGGAGGGCCCAGCAAGTGGATTGTTCTAGTTTTTTTTGTGTGTGTGTTCGCGATGACCGGTTTGGGAGCAGATACAGCTGTGGACAACCATTTGATAAGTGACTGTTAAGAGAACCGGCCTCCAAACAAGCAGCGGCCGTAAACTACCTATATGGAGTGGTACGGTCTTTAAGGTCTGTTTAGACGACGACCACTGGCCCGCAGAGCAGCAGTCACGTGACATCCCACTGCCGCTTCGTGAAAAATGCGCCTCACCTGCGATATTGGCAAACCTTGCACGGCAATATACCTAAAAAAGGGAAGCTCGGAGAAGGTGGACATAAGCGGATTTTTTTTTGTGGGTTTAACGTCCCAAAGCGACTCAGGCCATGAGAGACGCCGTAGTGGAGGGCTCCGGAAATTTCGACCACCTGGGATTCTTTAACGTGCACTGACATCGCACAGTACACGGGCCTCTAGAATTCCGCCTCCATCGAAATCCCGGCCTTCGGGTCAGCAGCCGAGCACCATAACCACTGAGCCACCGCGGCGGCTCATACGCGGATTAGACACGCGTGTTGGCCTTTCTTCACACGCGTGCCAGGCGCGGAGCTCATGGAGCGGAAGTGAGAAGTCGCATGACGCCTGGTCCGCGGGCCAATGGTTACCGGTTTAGATGTAGGCATAAGTGCTACAGAGCGCCTACTATAGCGTACTAGTGGAGCGCTTTTACGCTATTTGACCGCGCGAATAGCGCAACAGAAAGAAATAAGGAAACAAACAAACAAATCACCCTCTTGGAGGCATTGCACGCATTGAAAAGTGGCACTCTTCATACCTCAAAACTGCAGATCCAAAAGTTAGTGAAATGGTTCTCGTGGCTCTGGGACGCTCTTAAGCGCCCGAAAAAGGCAGCTCAACCATATGAGACACCTTGAGCACTGCTGCGTACATACATATAAATCCGCAGCCTTTTCTGGAGTGTACTACTGCTACAGAAGCGATTTTATTGTTTCAGCTACCGTGCGTGGTAAATAACATTCCTAAAAAAGGTGAATTGGGCCGCATGTCCTTCGAAAAATAATGCAGGCTGACGTTCTCACCCGTAACAAGGTCATTTAATTGTGGATTTCTAGCGCCGTGTGCAGCGAAGTTTGCAAACTATTCTTGGCATTTTGACTGAATGCGCCAGGACCTTAAAGCGACGTGAGCTGAACAGTCGGATAAAAAATTTGCGGTTTGTTTCGTCGATGTCTATGTCTATGTGTTCTTTATTGTCCCTGAAAATAGAGAAGCCATATAGTAGCTCCTGTACGAAGTGTGTGCCAACTGCATTAGTAATGATGTTTAACTTTTCTTATCCTTTTTTCGTGTTCCTTGTTTATCATCTCCCGCCCGCGGCGTCATTCCTTTGCTTGCTACGCGAGACGGGACCTGGACGTTCGTTAACGACCTATCTTGAAACGCTTCTTGAGATTGTGACAGGCGGTGTGAATGCACAGGACAGCTGCTAGTTTGTTCTGTCTGTCGAAGGGCGCACGGGTAAATGTTCACACATGAACGTTAATTGATTGCGCGCAGTTGTTCTGCCATGTATATCCGCACCTGAAGAGGTTAGTATGCAGGTGAGACTATTACAGTGTTTCTGGAAATGCAAGAACATAAAATGTTGAGATGATGATTTTAGAAGGGCATTTAGAAAGGAAAGATTGGCAATCACCCTCTTGGCAAGTATGAAGTGAGCTGAATTTAAGGGCAACACAGATTGCCATTCCGAAGTTTGCAGCCCTGCAGAATGACAAAGAAGCTAACGTCCAGAAATCAATGCTTGTTCTACGAAGGCAGCTCGACGGTTAAACCGAGCGGGTTAAACCTTTGCATGAGCATTGTTTGTCTTATCTGCTTTTGTCTTATTCCATTACTTATTCCATAAGTAATGGAATATTCCCGAGAAGCACAACAGGCCCAATATTGGAAACGTGTTGGCAAATGCCGGTCTTACAAAGAACCAGACTGAAACCATCCGTTTCCAATACGATGGTAGTACAATATAATACAGATTAATAGCACCAAGAGTTGGCTCAGGAGTTTAACCCATGCACCTCCTGCTCAGATAAAAATATTGCTTTAACTTGCTTTTTCAATTCAACAGGAGACACAACTGAACTTATTAAATAGTTTCAGTCGCACGGTTCACGCTATGTTAAACTCACAAAGTTGAGTACGAGCACCACAGGCCGCCTTCCTCGCTTCCGCGGAGCCGTCAGCTCAAGCTGCCAAGACACTGGCTTGCCGTGGCGAGACCAGTGACCGCAGACTGCTCTCGCCACGGCTGCTCCGTATAATAATAATAATAAATAATAAATACTTTATTCACACCAAAGAAACAATACAAGACGCGGACGCGCCAAAGCCTCAATTGGGCTTGTAGGGCGCCGTCCGGCAGCAGCAACAACCTGTGTTACCAAATCAATTCATTGTTTTGTGTACTACATTAAAACATATGCACTAGAGCTGTTCAAGCTCGGCAATAGCATCACGTAACTGTCTGCGAGTGTTCAAGTTGAAAACATTATCAGGCATCTCATTGAATATACATGGGATATAATATGACCTCATAGACATACCAAAATGAGTTCGCACTGCAGGGACAATATATCGAGAAACTTTTCTTAATGGGATTGGTTTAACGTTGTGGAACCGAAATTCAGAGTTCCAGAAATATCTGAGTACAGTGACTTGTTTGAACACAATGTCAAAGGAAGGCAGACCTGAAGAAAGGAATACACTTTGCTGTTTATGGGGTATTGAATAGATGACACTCTTAGCCATATTCTTGAGAATACGGTTTATCCTATTTTTCCATGTTGCAGAACAGTTGAAGAAACAGCACATGCCATATCTCAGCAGAGAATACCCCAAAGACTGTGCAATTAAACGTCTTATGGCAAATGGCAGGTAGGCCCTTAGAGCATAGAGCAAGCATGCGACGCCTCTAAGCTTCTTACTGAGGTGTGCCATGTGCGTGTTCCAGGATAAATCACTGTCAAAGTAAATGCCAAGGTATTTCACGGACGGAACACATGTAATGGGGTAGCAAGAACATGCAGTGCAACTGGAGCTGTGCAAAAAAACCGCAGCGTTTTTCGGGATTGGCTTGTGTGCATTTATAAAGCACACTAGATGAGTTTTTTGGGGGTTTATATCAATCAGGTTACATTGAAACCAATCATATAGATTAGTAGCGTCCTGTTGAAGTTGACGGAGTGCGCAAGAAAAATCTGTATTAGATGAGATGAGGAGGGTGTCATCTGCATATTGATAAATCTGTGATGAAGTTATAATAAATGGATGCTCCGAACAGGATACAGGCAGCTTCGTCGCAGCAGGCGGCAGCCAGACAGTGTTCACAGGACAGCATGTCTTGGTGGCTCAACTGGATCTGCAAGATTTCCGAAACACACTCCGCATGCCTTTAACGTAGGTTACGGGAGGGAAACGGCGTCCGCAAAGGACTTCGTGGCGCAATGCTTAATTCTCAAGCAAAACGTGTCGGGTGGCTATGAAAACACAAAGTTCGAATGAACAAAGCCCTTTATTGTGTTGAACGTGACGGCTCAGTTTTTGCGAGTCTACAAAAATGAGTGGGCAACAGTGTGCGTCATTTTCAACACCACGCTCATACCTGTCGTGTGTCTTCTGACGTGGTGCAGGCAGCGCTGAAAAGCCTTACTTCTCGCTGCCATGCTGAAAACAATTGCTAACAAAACAAAGACTCCGAAAAGGGTTATGGGCAGCCGAGAGAACAGATCAGCTCTGTAAGATGGTCGTATCCCGCTTGCTGCATGAAGCAGCTTCCCGAGAAGCACAGCTAATTGGCCCAATATTGGAAATATATTGGCAAAGGCCGCTCGTGAAACCACCCATTTCCAATATGTGGTCAAATTCCTGTGCTGCTTGGGAATTCTGAGTGGTCGGCGCTCACCCTGGCGGCAGATGTCGAAGCGCCCGGTGCCGAGCTGCAATACCAGGAAGCTTTTTGTGGCACGCGTGGCACCAGGCTACCCGGCTCCAGCAGCAACGGTCCCTAGAGCCAAACAGAGACAACGAAGAAAATTTGGGAGGAAAACTTGTACTACCCACGCGCACTCACTAAGTACTCACTCGCTTCGGGCTCGGCAAACCCGCGGGCGCTTGGCCTCGTGCTCCTTCGATGCTCGCCACATGTTTCTCGTAGTGAAGAGGCTTCACGGCAAAAGTTGAAGCAAAATATGCTGGGAGTGCCGAAAAGTTCAAACATGCTGCAGCGGCATCCACCGCGCACTTGAAAAACCATGGCACAGATCCTGGCGATAATAATTTACGCTTCAGCTTAGCACTTGTCAGGTCCAGACAAAGAGCGTTCCTTGAACCTGACAGTCGTGCAGTCTTCCAATAGCAGGCCCCATGTTTGGCAGTCAGGTTAGGGGTTAAAATAGAGAGATATATAGGTTTTCCTCGTGCATTCGAGGATAAGAATTCAAACCGCCAACTCCACCCCGTTATGGCGAATGTATACGAGCACACGGTGAACATTGCCCTGTAAGAAGAAAGGAACGAGACAGTGGCTGACACAAAATGGCGTTTATTGCTGTAGCACCAATAACGCAGGCTAGCGACAAAACATTCTAAGGAATCGAAGTCCTTTGACTCACCAGCAAAGGTTGTGAGCGAAGGTTCGCTCACTCTAGAGCAGGGGAGGAACTCTGAGACAGGACGGGACGAGCTTGTGGAAACCGTTACCGCGAGGCCTCGCCCCGCTGGCGGCGAGCGGAACGTCGCTCCTAACTATTCGCACTAGAGAAGTTCCTGAGACCGAAGGAGAAGAGAGCTATCCCCCCCCCCTCTCTCGCGTCCGCAACAATCGCGTCGTTTTTGGCGCTAGTGTCGCTGCGACGCAGGCACTCTTGCTTGTTAGTTACGGTAACTAGGGAAGAGGCATCACGGGAAAGCAACTCCAGTCGGACAGAGCAAGGCGAATCCCCACTAGTGTCAAACAGTGATATCAACCTCACGGCTAAATAGCTCTTTTTAATGGACTCTCTCTAACCATTTTGAAGGTTGACTACATCGAAAGACATCACGAAAAAAAAGGGAGGACGCTTGAAAGGACACTGTGGACAATGCTATCATATTTTTTTTTAGTAAAACGCGATAGTTCGGTGATATTGGGGCTTTGTTGGGGCTTGTCCGTCAACGAAAGGTACATTTATTGCTAAAGGATTTCGATTCGAAGTTGCAAAACTTTTCCCCGCCACTCTGATTCAAACTAGAGACTTTATAGTGACGAAATAGGAGAAAAATGTCTAAACTGGCGGAAACGTGGACTCCGTGATTGCTGGCCACCAGCGCTGCGCTGTCGTCTAACAATAGCCAAAATCAAAACTACCGCCGGCCGGACGTTCAGGGCCTCTAAGCCGTCGTCGCTTCGTTTACGTTTCCACCATCGTTTACGCAGAACCTGTTCCCGATTCTGGCTGTGAAGTTCTCGCAAAGAACTGCTGCCTGCCCTTCCTCAACTACCTCAACCGCAGACAGTGTGGGATGCTTTTGCGGGCTGTTGCGGCCAGTCTTACAAGATAGTCCGAGCGCCGAGGAGTCAGCAGCGTCGTTGTCACCACCCAGCCACCACCACGACTGATGCGTAACGTGCGGGCATGTTTAAATTCTCTTATAATCGTCCTCGTAGGGCTGGTTATGAACCCAGTGTCTTGTTACGTCTACGCAGCGAACACGCCGAGCGGTGAATGTGCTAGCATGGAGGCGCGTCCAACTTTAGCTATCCACAACTGTTTCCTTGTCATAGGTGCGTGCAGTTGCATGAACTTCGTTCGAGAAGCACTTTGAAAGGCACTTGGAGGTCCTCTGCTGCTCCGCCCTTGTAAACAGAGTGGCGTCAAAAACGAAACCACGTGGGCATGCAAGGCGCATAGCCGCGAGGCACCCCAAAACAAGCTGAAACTGCGATGACCGCCTGTTACACGTTTTATTTGGCTTCCAACATTCAGGTTGTTTTTTTTTTCGTCTTCCTCGAGTGACAAAAGTGCACTTGTGATTTCAAAACCCAACTTATATAGTACTGGGGAGATAAACCAGCATAACAGAGCAGTTCACGGACGATGCTGTCGTCCGTGTGAACTCCAGCGTCGTCCGTGAACTCCAGCGTCGTCCGTGAACCCCAGTGTCGTCTGTGAACTCCAGCGCCGTCCGTGAACTCCAGCGCCGTCCGTGAACTCCAGCGCCGTCCGTGAACTCCAGCGTCGTCCGTGAACTCCAGCGCCGTCGGTGAACTCCAGCGTCGTCCGTGAACTCCAGCGTCGTCCGTGAACTCCAGCGTCGTCCGTGAACTCCAGCGTCGTCCGTGAACTCCAGCGTCGTCGGTGAACTCCAGCGTCGTCCGTGAACTCCAGCCTTGTCGGTGAACTCCAGCGTCGTGCGTGAACTCCAGCGTCGTCCGTGAACTCCAGCATCGTCCGTGAACTCCAGCGTCGTCCGTGAACTCCAGCGTCGTCCGTGAACTCCAGCGTCGTCCGTGAACTCCAGTGTCGTCTGTGAGCTCCAGCGCCGTCCGTGAACTCCAGCGTCGTCCGTGTACTCCAGCGTCGTCCGTGAACTCCAGCGTCGTCCGTGAACTCCAGCGTCGTCCGTGAACTCCAGCGCCGTCCGTGAACTCCAGCGCCGTCCGTGAACTCCAGCGTCGTCCGTGAACTCCAGCGTCGTCCGTGAACTCCAGCGCCGTCCGTGAACTCCAGCGTCATCCGTGAACTCCAGCGCCGACCGTGAACTCCGGCGCCGTCCGTGAACTCCGGCGCCGTCCGTGAACTCCAGCGCCGTCCGTGAACTCCAGCGCCGTCCGTGAACTCCAGCGCCGTCCCTGAACTCCAGAGTCGTTCGTGAACTCCAGAGTCGTCGGTTAACTCCAGAGTCGTCGGTGAACTCCAGCGCAGTCCGTGAACTCCAGCGTCGTCCATGAACTCCAGCGCCGTCCGTGAACTCCAGCGTCGTCGGTGTGAATTCCTTATTTTGTGCACGCGTCCTGTTCTGCTGGTCCCTCTCCCCAATAACATGCAAGAACTGGCCCAACAAACTGCACAAACCTATATACTTAAATATCGATCAAACGCATAACTTTCATGCACGTTTCTCAGCCTCAGAGATTTATTCACGCGGGCAGCCGAATGAGCATCTGGTAAGCACAGCAGAGGCTGAAAACACGTGGAGCATTGGAGGCATGGAGACTGACTGCGGCTGGTGTCCTTACAGCGGCGTCTCTAGTCGGCCATCTTGCCCACGTACAATCCTATGCGCCATATGACGACCACCTGCGCAGAAAATTACACAGGAAAAGCTGTGTAACGAGCAGGAAACAGTGAGCGCGAACGATATTAACGCTTTTAGATGACATCGTATCATCACCGTATTTGTACGGTTCTGGTAATCAATTTTCCGGGCTATTTTAATGAATTCCGCTTCGTTCACACTTCGTCCACCAAGCCACGAGGTATTGGTCCTAAACCAGGTTGAAGTCATTGGCGATGTGTGGAAGACCAAAGAGAATGCAAGCGAGCGTTGAATAGCTGACAGGGGACGCTCTAGTTGGCGCCATATTTTCTCTGAGTCTGCTCTTTCGGTGTGTGTTCAGCTGCTTTTGCTTTCATCCTCCCGGAATATCTTGACATTGCATTCTACTCCCCCCCCCAACCACCGCCTCAGCCGCAAGAATTTGCAATGGTGCCGAATTGCCTAACATATGTCTTTAGGAATGAATCAACAGTTGCGGTAGCCTAGAGGTGAGAACAAAAATGACGGCTAACACCCAGTGATAAAACGAATCACTTTGCGTCAGATGCAGAGGGGACACGGAGCGCCGTGACTCCCTAATCTTTGTGAAAAGTCCTGCAAATATCAGGTGATCAGAAAACGCTGGATAAGGCCTTTTGGATAGAATATGGAAATTTTAATTAACTTTTTAGTGACTTTTTCGAAAGTATGGGTCGTTTGATGTGCATTTACAACCAAAAGTAGCGTCGACATGCATCTAAGCAGGATTTAAAAATGCGGCCGCCAGAACTTGCGTCATACAGGGCCTATACGCCATCTCACAAGCTCCTTGCACCACTATAAAGCTTGAGACTCCTAAGACGCATTCTTAAGGCGTTCTTCAGTGCCTCGTCATCTGCTTGTCGTCTGCTTGTGTCGTATTCAGGTACGGTTAGAACAAAGTATAAATAAATGCTGTATAGAGAACGGACACGGAAGTTATATTACGCCTCTTAAGAATTGCGTATGCACAGTTAACTACGGTAAACACAAGAATTATGCGCCAGGTTGCGCTGTTGGTCAGGTATGCAAAGCGGCGCAACGATAAAGATGATGATGACGATACGCGGCTATTCTCTTTGCTTCGGAGGGGTGCTGGACTGCGCCCGAGCCGGGAGAACTTAAGAAAACAAAGGCGTAAAAAAAGAGGGAAATTTGAGAAAAGGGGGAGGTAAGCTGCTGTTAGTGTCGGACGAGTATCTACCAAGTACGGAGCGGTGCTTCCCTAGCGGAGATGGTGCCGTTGCGTTGATCGTCTTCTGCAGGCGGAAATCCCAGTGTCAACATCCGTGTGGTGCCCTCTCTCGGTTGAGTCGACAGTTGTTCGCACCGCAGAAGAAAGTGGGCGCTGTTTCCTCCTCGCTTCAACAGGATCAGCACATTGCCGCCTATACCTCGGGAGCGGGGTCGAAGCGGCTCTTGTATACCATCTAGTATACCAGTGTGCGGAGCGCTCCCGCCAGTGCCTCGAACAGCAGCCTGCTGCCGACGCTGTTCTGGTATAGAGACTTAAAAGAGATCGCCCCTTGCGTGCTTGGTACAGCGTCAGGGTCAACATTTTTTGCGCAGCCGTACACCATTCGGCGTTCTCTGATGGACTTGAATTCGTATAGCATTCTTGTGTTCAGCGGGAACATCTCCGAGGTGCGTCGAGAAGCCATACTTTCTTGGCAGGGATTGCGCAAGGGCGCACCACTGAATCCGAATGACAGTCATATATGCATACCGGACCAGCCTTCGAGGTCACCTGGTGTCGTCCAAGGAGCGGAGGCGCGCTTCATATGTGATCCTGCTGTGGGCTTCGCAGGCTTCAAACATCGACGACACCATGTCTCCCTAAATCGCCTCAAACAGCAACTAGATCGCGGCAGCCATGCGCTAGCCGGCCCTCCTCGTGCTGCCTACGTTCGAGTCACTCTCTTGTGTCGAGTCACTCTCTTGTGGCACAGGGTTTACGAAAGTCGGCCCCGGCACATTAACTGGCTTCCACAGTTTGCGCAGAAGCTCATAATGGTTGCAGCCCCAAAAGCGTTATTGTCGAACGATGTTCCATGCACAGGCCGATGCCATATTCAGGTGTTTTTTGTAAGCCGCGTGTAGGGCACCTTCCGTCGTCAGGAGCACTTCAAGGTATCTGTATTCTGTGGCTCGAGGTACGGAGTCTTCCCTGGGCAGCAGCACCACAGGTCTGACGAGACCGAGAACCGCAACACAGCAGATTTGCCGGGGTTGAAGGTCAGCCCCAGTGTAATCAGGGGCTGTGCACAGTTGTGTCTGGCTGTCGTTCACCAGCAGAATGTGATACGCAAATGTAAGCCCTTGGAGCGTCCATGATTCCGGAAAGCCTGCCCATGAGAAGCTGTCCTTGAAACCTATCCCCAGGCTATGAGCAGCTGTTTCATTTCCGAGGAGTACAGAATGTAAGGATTGGAGGCAGAGGACATCTTTGCTTTTGTTCTCGTTGAACAGCGACTGGTTCTGAGCTGTTACCGTTGAGGCTGGCCGCCATGGTGTTGCCGGCGTACAGGCGACCCAGAAAGTCTGTCCACTCCTGTGGCATTGTCGGCCGACCTCATACGATGTAGCAGCGGCTCATGCAGGTCGTTATCATAGGCCTTGTCCACGTCTAGGAAACATCCGAGGGTCCATGTGGCACGCGGCGTGAAGTCTCAATGCACTGGGTCAAGGTGAAGAGGGTTTCCTTGAGCCGTCGGCCGTTTCAGAATCCAGGCTGTAATTCCGTGAGATGTCCATTTGGATGGGTCCAACCGACCATTCATCTCTTCACAATGTATGGCGAAGAAGCGGTGCAGCACAATGGTTACCCTTATCGGCTTGTAGAAGGCCTTGGTCACCTACGCTCTTTGGCACAAGACACATGCGCCTTTGGAGACCACTCGCCGGGTATAGCGTCGCCCGATATGTTGCCGGTGAAGAGTTCGGCGAGTTGTTCGCGTGCCTGTTTTACAAGGCATTTGACCAGGCCTAGTGATTCCCTCTGGGTTCAGCCTAGTTTAGCCTAGTGGCGCCATCTGGTTTTGTGAATTGCAACTATTTTCGTCAGCAAACTGCCGTCCTTCTTTAGGGCCAGGACCAGCAGAATCATATCTCGAAATAAAAAATAAAGCAAATTTTTAGCTTCTGCATTTTGCTGGAGGTGAGATGAGGCAACGCGAAAGCCCGATGCTCCATTTTTAACCAAAGTGAACGTGCTGAGAAAAGCCCAGTAACAACGATGAAATCACTCGTAAGCGGTGGGTCCTGCTTCGAAGCTCGCCGCCGTATTGGGCACGCTTTTTTAGCGCACGCAAGAGTCGCACCCGCCAAAATCTGGAATTAGCGTACGTAATGCGTTAGTACGTTAAGGCTCGATTTGAAATAGCGTTTGGCGAGTGCGCACTTTAAAGCACGCTATCTTGTATGCCCATATGGTCATTTTGTACCGACACTACGTTCCGCTGCGTCAGAATGTAGCCTCTGCACTGATCGCAGCTTTGGTAGTACTTCAAGGAGCCGCTGAGATGGAGTATAGAAACTGTGACCGTGCGCCAGCTGCAGAGTGAAACCACGCTCTCAAATGTTGCCTTCAAGTGTGCTCCACACTTTGAGCATCGTTGAAGACGAACTGCAAGGAGTCTTCGTAGAAGAAGCTTTTCGGCGAGGCATAATTTTATATAATATCGGCACGTCGCAATTACGAGGCTCAAAACTCTATGGAGTAAAATTTGGTCACATACCGGGCCATGTGGTTAACATGTGGGGTGCATTAAAATGCAGCGCAAGGCTTTCCTAAATATTGCGTTAATATTTAGACTGGTGGTTCATAGTATAACGTTGTGCACGCCTGTGTGTCCACGAGAAGGAATACGGTCAGTACAATTCTCCTTTACAAGAAGGATTCAGTGGATTGTGAAAAGAGAGAATTATTAAATGATAAAAAACTACCTCTGGACAGATATTAATATTACCAATATTAGTAATATTATAGCCTTATGCAAGTTTATATTTCATCGCAGCGGTTACTCGAGTCATCCTAACACTCCTGGTATATGTATAAGTAAAGAACAGTGCCACCGTCCAGTTTATGTGGTTCATGACGCCCACTGTTCGGTCAGTAATCAGTGACTCAAGTATGATTTAGTGCGAGAAAGAGAGTAGAAAAAACGAAATATAGTTCTTTGCTACCTCTCGAAACGCATCAAAATGCTCAACTCCCGGAGCTCCTCGAACTGTATAATGGACGATGGTGGTCACGGGTAGGAAACAGTGCCTAAAGACAGGGAAGTGACACGACTACACTGGCTCTCTGAACCTTGGCCGAAAGAGGGCAGGATAGGTCTGAACAGCAAGACGAAGTCAGGTGCAAGATACGAGTGGCTGATCGAGAAAGTGCAAAGACGGGCGCAAAAAGTGGCAGCCTCATTTGTGGTAACGCACAGAGAGGGGCTTAGAAATGCTTTGCTTTGTTTGCGTCTCATGACTTCATGCACCAACTTGGCCGCCGAAAATTGGCTGTGGTTTGACCAATGGCCATCCCGAGTAGAATTGCGGAAGCAACGGCGCGGCAATCGCAGCAGCGGCGGCACCTCTGACTCATCCGCTTAGCGGAGGAGTCGGCGGAGTCCCCAGAATGACGTGACGTCACTCCTCGTGGAGAATGCACTGCTGGCGAAGCGGCGACGGCACCTCTGAGCCACCCCGCGGAGAGGAGGAGTCGGCGGCGGCTCCGCGCTGCTCTGACGTCACTCGCTCCTCGCGCATGCGCAGTTGGGGCTCTCCGGTGCTCCGCGAAAACGCTCACACCTAGCGTAGTGTTGCTTTCGCACCAAAAAGCCCTATTGAAGAACAGTTCTTCTACATTGGGCCGGTCGTTCCATTTTTTACTTCGAGGCCCCTCTTTGTGTATTACCCTAACTGTCGCTGCCACTTGTCGGGCCCTACCCCCTTTGCCAAAAGTAATCGAGCAACAAGTTTTTGCTACCCGACCGTTTAACGGAGCCGTTGCGGCAATCCTAAAGACCGAAAGGTGTCGAAACGTGAGGACCAGGGCTCACCTTACTTTACACAGATTCAGAGCGTAAGGGCTGCCATAACTGCTTCGCTACGCGGCTAGGAAACGAATCACCTGTTCCCGGTCACTTTTGGCAACAACGGTACCTTCCACCGGACGTCGCCTTGCTGTTCCGGCCTAACTAGCCCTCTTTAGGCCACGGTCCAGCGCCTGTGTATTTGTGCCCCGTCGCTGTCTTTGGCCCTGTTTTCTTCTCGTTACTTCTTGCACCAACCAGCCCGCCAAAAAGCACCACTGGATTTGAGTAGTGGCACATTTTTCAGCCTGGGTGCACCGAAAACATCCCGGTTTTGGTGTTAAGCAAAACTGCGGGACCTCAAATCTAGCAACTGCGGAGCAAAAGCCGGCGCACGTTCTCTCACCTCTTATGCTCATCATCATCATCATCATCATCAGCCTGACTACACCCACTGCAGGGCAAAGGCCTCTCCCATGTCTCTCCAATTAACCCTGTCCTTTGTCAGTTGCCGCCACTGTATCCCCGCAAACTTCTTAATATCATCCGCCCACCTAACTTTCTGCCGTCCCTGCTATGTTTGCTTTCTCTTGGAATCCACTCCGTTACCCTTAAGGACCAGCGGTTATCTTGCCTTCGCATTACATGCCCTGCCTAAGCCCATTTCTTCCTCTTGATTTCGACTACAATGTCATTAACTCGCGTTTGTTCCCTCACCCACACCGCACTCTCCCGATCTCTTAACGTTACACCTATCATTTTCCTTTCCATAGCTCGCTGCGTTGTTCTTAACTTAAGCTGAATCCTTTTTGTTACCCTCCACGTTTCTGGTTTGGTTTATGGTTTATAGGGTTTAACGTCCCAAAGCGTCTGAGGCTATGAGAGACGCCGTAGTGGAGGGCTCCGGAAATTTCGACCCCCTGGGGTTCTTTAACGTGCACTGACATCGCACAGTACACGGGCCTCTAGAATTTCTCCTCCAAAGAAATTTTAGCCGCCGCAGCCGGGATCGAACCCGCGTCTTTTGGGTCAACAGCCGAGCACCATAACCGCTGAGCCACCGCGGCGGCTCCATAGGTGAGTACCGGCAGGATACAGCTGTTGTATACTTTTCTCTTCAGGGATATTGGTAAGCTACCATTCATGATCTGAGAGAACCTGCCATATGCGCTCCACCCCATTCTTATTCTTCTAGTTATTCCCCTCTCATGATCCGGATCTGAGAGGGGAATAAAAGGGATAAAAGGGCATACGCAACAATTCTGCACAAAATTATTTTCGAACGGGAACCATTTTATGGACGCAATTTTTCATATATTGTAAGATTTCACTACAAAAGTCAATATATCCGCAAATCTCCCCTCGTAAGGCTTGCATTTTTTTGCTATTAATGTTCTTGCCATCGCCAAGAGTTCGCCCTTGGTTTTTTCTATGGCCGTCTTAACTGCTCGATCCGAGTAATGGGAACACTCTAAAAGATTTTTGATACACATCAGAGCAGCGGACCAGTACCTTCGATATTTTCACAACAATGCCTTACAATATTTCAATATTGAAAAAATTTTGTCCAAAGATGTTGGACAAGCGTGTTCCCCGATTCGACTCCGCGCTTGGACGCAGTTGCTTTTCTTGTACTTCTGTGCCGACACTAGGACGAAACAGCTTCAGTACCACTGGCGCTAACGGTCAGCCATACAGGCGGTAACTACCTGAAGGCCTGTGGCCCCACGTAAACAAACCTTCCGAAGCGAGTGCTGTGCGAGTCAAAGCTGGGGCTGCTGAGAACCATCATGCATTCAGTTTGACTGCGTGTACTTACGTCAATCAAGATGCCCAAAGTCGGCGATAGGATCAGAGAATCTTTCACGGTATCTATGACTGCCTGAAGAAAACGAAAGGACAATGCATACGCTTTTGTCATAAATACTGTAGAATTATTCACTGATGCACACGGCTTGAAAACTTCAGAAGCGTTCTCTTATTCTAAAGCCTTCCATGTTCCAAAAGCGTTTTGAGCGATCGGTGCCTTAAGGCGTATACAAATCGGTAGAAAATGCACAAAAAACCAAACCCACAAGACGAATCCAAGGGGACTGGGGAAAAAATGCGAAATGCGAAGTATGATACCTTTTTTATGTACAAAATAATACAAGAGTTGTTTTGGCGTCTTCTCTACTTATCATTCTTCGACATGGGGAAAATGGCAGGGATTAATAAAGTGAGGCAGAATTAATGTATTGCGAAGTTCTAAAGTTACAGGGCTGTGATTTTTTTATTGATTTGTAGATACTACAGACCATGCATATTGCCACGTATCATTGTAGCGTCCGTTCATTCGCGCAAGGCCGCAGAAAAGGGGTGTTATCATTTTTGTTCGTGACGCGAGAAGCGACCGGTCTAATCTCGATTGTTCACAGCCATGAACTGCTGTATCTACGTGTTTCCAGATTACTCTAGATGATCTCGACCTGTTATCTCGAAGTTTCCTTGCCGGCTTTAAATTGAACGATGCCGCGAGCAGCGGGCATTCGTAGTTCGACGACCGACGAGCACGTTTGTTGCTTACGCTGCCGCCGAGTGATTCAGTTCTTTTGCGGGCGCAAGTCAGCCCAAATAAAGAGCTTCGTTTCCAAGAATGGTTGGTGTCTTCCTGACCGCTGGACTGCGTCACTACAACGTGACAATATACATGGGCCAGGTACGAGGGTCATGTGTGACAAAATGGAAGTTCACACATAACAAGCATATGGCATACAGAAAACACAGGCAAAATATTCATAACCAGCGAATTGCAGTTAGCAACACAGGAATTGACGCTCTAATTCCTTAATAATGTCACCTGCTGTGAAAGTGTGCGAAGGCAAGAAATTCCACTTAAGCGACTTAGGCCAGAATTCAGCACTGATATACTACGTGATAAAATTTATGGCGTTGAACGCATTGGCTCGTGGAAACGGCCATGGGCCGAGTACATAGTTTGTCCGTAATGTGACCTCAAGACCGGTGAATAGTATTCAGTAATGTCTATAAGAATTTTTTCGCAGTTAGCAAGAAGATACCACGGTTACTCTTGGTTATAAAGATGAGAGTTATAAGGGACTATACCCTCCCTGCATTCGAATGTGATTTCAGTCAAATGCATGGCATGGTCAAAAAAATCTTGCTAAGTTCCCAAATGCGCGAATTGCACTGGTCAAACGTGATGAAGACATGGACGCCAGGAATTGAACACGTTGGTGAACAAACATTTGATAGGCCCGCCTACGGGCGTCAAAAGGGAGGTTTGATATATGTTCGCGACATCTTGCAATAATTTTTTATTCCTGGTTTGTTGCTGGTTTTTGTGCCCGTAATATTATTGGCATTATGCTTGTACGAAGTTGTCTTGAAAGGAAGTATGGTTCAGCGGAAATGTGCAGTATAAGGACTAGTGAATAATTTACGCTAACCTGCCGGTACTTTGTCGTATGCCATATTGCGTACAAGTAAATAATTCCATTGATAACCCCGAAACAGGCAGTCTGAAGTGAAAAACTACCATATAAAAGTGACAAGTAGACTCAACGGACTGCTAGTTAATCAGGGAATACATATACGGTACTGGACTGCGACGGTCCACTTTTGCCTTTGGCAACGAGTAGTTACCGTTGGCAGTGCTTCCCGGGGAAGCCTCTGCCAGTGCTAGGCGTCCAAGGTGTTGAGCAAAATCACTATAGTCGAATACAATTCAAGAATGAAGCGGCTTTTTTCCGTCCAAGGACCACCTTTCAACCAATGGCATCGGCTGATTCTCATGGGCTTGCGAGCGTGACAACACAGGGAGGAGACAATCTCCGGCCATGGAGGGAGAGGACTCACTTTCATCTGTCACTCCCTTCATTATCACGCTAGTATGTTCATGAGAATCAGCCGTCGCCATTGTCTGGAAGGGGACCCTTTGACGGGAAAAAGCCGCTTCTTTCTTGAGTTGTATTTGACTGTAGTGGCGTTAATAGTAGGTGCGGAAGGTACACGAATCTTGAAGGCAGCCAATGCGTGCACCTGGAGCTGTATCTAGAGAAAGCGGAGTTTCTCTTGAATGGGTGAAATTACCGTGAATCCTACAGGGTGGACTTATGTGTTCGGATGCTGGTGCGCTAAAAAAAGAGTAATATACGATTAAAAATCAGCAGCTGGCAGAAAGTACCTGAGTCCTTCAGTGCTATGTATTACCATAGTCCTTCAATGCTTTTTCTGGTCACGAAACTCCTCCGTAACTCTATGGGAGAGGTTCATATACCGCCCGCGCCTGCCGCGGCGCGGCGCCACGGGGCACTGAAGGGCATCATTCGGCGAGCTCAGCGCTGTCGCGACCGGTCAGAAATCGTCGCCGCTCGTTATCAGAGTGCGAATTTCACCGCCTGCTGCTCTGTCTGTTCACCTGACTCTCTGCAGCACTCTGCTAAATGTTTCTTCATATCTACTCTGTTGCAAAACACGGGTTGTCTGCTCTCTCTATTACATGTTCATTTGCTCCTCTTGACTTAAGCTTCATTCCTCTGTTTGTGACTGCTGTGTGCGTAATATTCATTTTTGCTGTGTGCATCAAAAGGGTAATCCCCTATGTTCTTCGGCAAACGCACAAGACCATGTAGAACTTTCACATGCCTTGCTGCCGATGCAAGCTGTTATATCTGTTTATTGTTCATCACAGCTCGATGTATAGGTGTATCACACATGCGCATGTATGCATAAGCGCTTTGTACTTTGGCCACTGCTGCTTGAGCTGCTAAAAGGCGTCTGGCAGAATTGTAAAATAAAACATCAGATTGTGTTTGCTCTTCAGTTCATGCAACTCCTTGTTTTGTCTTGTAATTGCCGCTATCATCTTAATTTCCACTGCTAACTGAAATGTTCCGAATCTGCTAATTGAAATGTTCTTAATTTTATCTTAACATTTGTTAGCCTCAAAGTTTTCATCTCATAAGTGCTAGCACCAACTGTCCTCTTCGTTTTGGGGAATGAGTTCAAATGCAGACTGCTTGCTAATCATCCTGCACCTCATTCTTGTTTGGCTGCTTTTATTGCTATGGTCAGGGATTCCTGTCACAATATTGGCCTCGATAAAGGCATTAATGTTAGCATGAATTTCTTTTCTATGTAAGTGCATTGAACATTACTCTCATTCTCTATATTAATTGTACCACTATTTTATTTTTAATTTCATCTTTTATATTTGCATTGTCAATCAAGACATTCTATTTTTCTCTGCTCGCATACACGAGTCAGCTGGCAGATTTGACGATTGCTTTATTGTGCTTTGTATATATGAGGTTTACTACAAGACGATCGCTTCCCTGGATTGCCACGTGCTGTTGCAATACTACATGTCACTGATTTGTTACATATAAACACGGCTGTCTGTTAACACTGACTTGCTATTGCTTTTCATCAGTTATTCATATTTAGTTTTCTCATGCCTACTGTGTATAATTCCATTTTTTTTGCAGATTGGATGCGATGGCGCAAAAATATGTACGTTTGTAATTAATAATAGCTTTTTGATTGAGTGAGTATTGCAAATAAAATACAATTTTTGAACTGCATTACGAGGAGCATTAAAAATAGGTTTGGCCGGTGGTAAATTGACACCTACGAATTTGCCAATTAATTAAGCCAATGCGCCTACTGTGCCAGTCATATAGAATTTTCGGGTGGGAGAACTGCCAACAGTTCCTCTTAGCATGCAAGAAAAATTTGGTTGAGACACACAGGTCAGAGATATGGTCCACGACTGATGAGCCGCTGACCGTATGCATGAGGTGTACGGCAGTTAGTAAAACAGATGCCTGCTACAAACAATGCACTGTTACAACAGCTTAAAAATGAACCCAAGTCAAAGAAGATAGGGCACTAACGAATGCACAACTGAACAAATACAGAAGAGTTAAACGTAAGGGTTCGAAGTATAAGACATCAGAATAATGCCTACAGAACTAGTGACAGCTACAATAAGGACTTGAAGACGTTAGCACGTAAAACAATTGAAAGTGAGGTATGTAGGGAGGGGAAAAAAGGAGAGGTCAATATAGAGGGGAAACGAGTGCTTATCTGCAGGGATGGCAAGCTCCTATTCGAAGGAGGGTAGGTCGTTGCGGGGCTGATTCAGTGGCGAGGACGTTGGAGGACCAGAGCCTGATGTTGGCTTATCATGGGGCCTCGGGGTAACGAGGGTTGACGTGGTAGGTTCTGATCGTAGTCCCGATCGCTAGCCGATCACGTCCTTGCCTGATGCACGCTCCCGTCTGCACGCATCGACTAGCCCAAATGCTCTGTCCGGCCCTGCGCTTACACTGCCGCCGTATCTTTTACTCTCACGTGCACCGTCCACAAAATTACTTTCACATCGCCTTATAAGCCGCATGCGGTCATTCCCCGCGTGACTGCGTCCTTGGCATTTAGGAGACGCAAGCTCTGAAGGACGCGGTGAGGCCGTCCACCCATTCCGACGACCGGCGCCAGAAAAACAGAGGGGATACCGCGGGGGTCCCGAATTTAGTGACAGGAGCATATATTTTTAAGGCTGCAGTTCTCATGTTTCTCCTAATGACAAGGCTCCTAATGACAAGCTGACAACAGTGTCAGCTGTAATCGGTTCAAGAAGAATTAAGTTAAAAAAAATTGTCGTGAATTAAGAAACAAATGCGCTGAAAATCATTGCCTCGCATGTTTGCAACGACCACGAATGCTGATTTAGTGATTTAGATACACGACAGCCAAAAATGACAGAGCCCTTTCATATGCGGAAGCTGAATTAAAGCAAAAATCACACGATGAAACTTAGCGCGCGTTCCTTATGTGTCACATATATGCAGCCGTGAGCACGGAGTCTTTCGTTGATCAAGCCATCACGGTCATGCTTGCTACTCTTAAAACTGCGACAAAAAGGGGCAAAATAAGAAGCCCGTTGCGCAAGCCATCATATGCTTACTTTCGAGCCCGGACGGGCATCGCGTGGCCCCAGTTCCCACAAGAAAGCTGCCTTATAAATTCAAAAGCACCGGCTATGTATACGCTTCTTGAAAGCGGACTCACGCTTGAGCTGTCAGACCAGAGTTGGGAGGTGTTGAATGGGGACTGCGGTCATGTTTCTGCTCGTATTTCGCCAACTGCAAGCTAGCGGTTACGCGCTTCAAGATTTGAGATCGAAAACAGCGATGCGAAGGCAGGAGACAAGCAACTGTCTTTGTAGCGCGTATCGCTTTCTTCTGGCAATATCGTTAGCATTTTATCGCGTCTACAGGGCGTTAGTGTGCTGCATCACGTTCAAAAATGTAACAGGGCCATTTTGAGAATAAACAAGAAGCTGCGCAGTTCTACACAAATCGTCTGCTTCAGAGAAGTATCTGTATGTCGCTACGTCATCATTTCCTTCCCATTTCCCATTTCCTCCCTGATTAAAGTTCGTCATATTCTCGTTAGACTAGATTGGAAGGAAAGCTAAACCGACTGTCGCTGAAATTTTCGAGTAATCGGGTGAAAATACCTCGCGTGATGCAAAGCCGGCTGGGGCGGGCAGGCGGCTGCGCCGCTGCTCGGTGCCCTCCAGTGCCCAGCGGCGCCTCTAGCGGCCAGCGCCGACCCTATATGAAACTGAGGCGGGAGTTTCGTGACCAGAAAAAAGCATTGAAGGACTATGGTATTACTCAGCTAGTCAATCTCCGCAGTAAACGAAATCATGATTCCTATGATCCATCTGATAAACAACTCAGGAGATAACGGTCGCACTAGGTTTTTTTCTTTTAGTGAAAAGAAAATCTTTAAAAACGCGCTGTTTGCTTTTCGCAAAGATGCACTGGGTTGCGACAGCGGATATGCGCGGAGTTTTAGTGGCGACTTTAGAGCCAAGTTTCCACGTCGGGTTGCCACGTCGGGTTCCCACGTCTGGTTCCTGATAGGTCATGCCTAAAACGATCTTTTTTACCAGCAATACGAACGCTGCTATCTCGGAAATGCGTGCGGGTTCTTTTACCGTAGTCGGACACTGGCCGTCACAGTCGCAACAATCTGGCATCGGCCTGGTCATCTCATGTCAAGTTGTGATTGCGGCAACACCCAAGACTCCTCTCAACAATTCAACAACGGGAGACGCTCGCGCTCCGTCTTCTACACCTCCCCAGAAGACTTCTTCACCAGTCTCGAAGTGGACTCCCAAGCCAACGGTCAGGATGAACCCTGACGACTACGTGGTCGTGCTGCGGCTACGCAGTACGGTCTCCCTCAAGACGGCCTTCCAGCAAGGTGAGCTCGGCGCTGCCATTTCGCAACTCATCGGTAGGCAGCACATGAACACCATCACCATTTCACCAAATTGGGAACAGAACATCATCGTCTGTGGCACGCAGAACCCAGAAGTGGTTAAAAAGCTCCTCACGGACATTCAACTCAACACCAGCAGAGGATCGCTCGCATTTCACGGCCACCTCAAGCTCACCGGTGATGTGTGTCGCGGTGTGATATCTGTTCACAACTTAGAAACCAGTGAGTCACTAAAACATAATGTGCAGTGGCGCGGTGGTGAACTAGTTCATGTGCGCAAGCTGGGACAATCAAACGTAGCTGTGCTGACTTTCGAGGGACGCACTGTTCCGCGTTACGTCCACTATAACGCAGAACTGACTCCCGTCAAGGAGTACAAAAAAACAGTGCCAGCGTGCTACCGTTGCGGCACACTGTGGCACCGGGTGGACAACTGTCCCACCCCGGTCAAGGAAAGATGCGGCCTTTGTGGCCAAAACGTGGGGCTTGGTACTGAGGGGATGGCCGCCCACGTCTGCAATCCTATCTGTTTAATCTGCGGGGGCCCGCACCTCACCAGCTCCCGCGAATGCACCGCGAAATTCATCAAGTTGCCGCAGCCAGGGCCCAGGACGCCACCCAAGGGAGCCAATGCCGGCGCTACACGGGGAGGGCGGCAGCGAAACAACCAGAAGACGCCACGGCGTGGCGTGATGCCTCCCCCTGGCAAGACAGCAACCATGGAGGAAGGAAAAAGAGAGAAGAGGCCGTCACGTGACATTTTGTGAAGCCGGAAACCAGCTCGGCGCCATCTTGGCTGGGCTGACGTCATCGCATAAGTCCCACCCTCGACTACTGCGCGCGCGTTTCAAAGCCAACGAAGGAGCGTGCTACCGCAGGGGCACAGATCCCCGCGCTGGTGGCGCTTGGCTGCTTACCGGCCGGTTTAGGGCGCCCTATGCCGGTGTTCGTCAGCGGAAAAGTTAATAAAGCGGAAATACCCGTGTGAGACAGGCGGCTACTTTCAGTTACTGCTTCGTACTGCGTCGTCTCCGCGCCGTCTCCAACTGCTCGGCCCTGGTCACAATTAGTAGCAGCCGAGAAAAATACTTATCTCAGCTCTTGCAAGCGCGGGAAGTGACCTTCGCTTTCAATTACTGCGGTGGCCCATCTTGCGGTGGTTATCTGCGGTGGCCCCCCCTTTGGCAACGCCCGTCGCTGGGACTCTGAAGTTGAAGGCTGAATTCGATGAAACTAGTATACTTGCTTGTTTAGCTCAGCGCTCGAAATTAGCCTTCACCGGGTGAGGTGAAGGACACGCGAGAAACGTGGGCACCTCGTCGCGCGAAATCACACGACGGCCACCGATGCCCGGGAAGGGCATTCGTCTGGCATCGAAAGTCTCCTCCCTGTTCCTCAACTCTTGTAAGCACGGGAAGTGACCGTCGTTTTCAATTACTGTGGTGGGCGAAGGACAACTAAGCACACGCGTGAAACGCGGGCCCCTAGCCGCGCGAATTCCACACGAGCAGTGGTGTAGCCAGAAATTTTGTTCGAGGGGGGCACATGTTTTATTTATTTATTGGAAACGAAAATAATGGAAATGAAAATAAATGTGGAAACGAAATGTGGAAACGAAAATAAGAGTGCCCATTTATTCTTCACCGTCGCACGGCGTATGGCACTCCTTTTAATTCTAGGCACAGTTCACCCCAATATTAACAGACCTTTTTACGTCAGTTTACTTTTTAATCCTTTGCATTCTCCTCAAATGAAGGTATCGCGAAAATAAAAAGTGCTTTTTTTTTAAAGGACCTGCAGCCGAGCGCAGGTTTGCGTATGGGGTTGAAGTTTTGACAAATGTCATTTGTTTGCAGTTGATGACTTTGTTATAGAGCAGAAGCTTTTGTGTTGTTGTATATGATGTGAAGATATTGTAAATAGCCATGGTTTTTTCGTGCGAGTTGTTTTTTGTGAGAAAATAAATGTTTTTTCTCGTAATCAATGAAGGCTATATATAGGGGTTGGTTATATTCTGCGCATTTCTCTATCACCTGATTGATAGTGTGAATGTGGTCTATTGTCGAGTATCCTTTACGAAAGCCTGCCTGATCATTTGGTTGACTAAAGTCCAAGGTTGTCCTGACTCTATTAGCGATTACCTTAGTAAATACCTTGTAGGCAACGGACAATAAGCTGATTGGTCTGTAATTCTTCAAGACCTATGGGGCAGAAACGTGGAGGCTAACAAAGAGGGTTCAGCTTAAGTTAAGAACAACGCAGCGAGCTATGGAAAGGAAATTGATAGGTGTAACGTTAAGAGATCGGAAAAGGGCGGAATGGGTGAGGGAACAAACGCGGGTTAATGACAACTTAGTTGAAATCAAGAAGAAGAAATGGGCTTGGGCAGGGCATGTAATGCGAAGGCAAGATAACCGCTGGTCCTTAAGGGTAACGGAGTGGATTCCAAGAGAAAGCAAACGTAGCAGGGGGCGGTAGAAAGTTAGGTGGGCGGATGAGATTAAGAAGTTTGCGGGGATACAGTGGCGGCAACTGACAAAGGACAGGGTTAATTGGAGAGACATGGGAGAGGCCTTTGCCCTGCAGTGGGTGTAGTCAGGCTGATGATGATGATGAAATGTTTTTTACAAATGAAGTTCTCGGCATCCTGTGTGCATTCGTATCTTTATGTAGATATTGCAGTGAACAAAACTAACCCTTCGCCTTTATTAAAGAAAAAAAATCTCTAAGGTATTGTTTAAGCGCAGGGTCTCTTTTTTTTTTACCGGCGGCGTATAAGAGGGGCGTGCAAGCATGCAAAGCGAGCTCAGCGGCTTCCTTTAAAATATCGCCCTCCACCGATGTCATGGCCCCCGCTGCTCACACAAGCGCAATCGCGAAAACCGAAAATAGCTACACTAACACCAGTGACGATCACTAGAGCGTTGCAAGAGCACGCCTAATAGCAACGAGTTTGTACTGCCGATGGAAACGGGAGCGCGAATGGCACACGCACACTGCACGCACAGGACGCGAAACGTCCGCGCAATACGCCGACGACCTCTCTAGCGCACGGCGTATTGAATCACTGGTAAACGAACAGCGCGAGTGCTCCTCAGTAAGCAGCGGCGGTCTCCCGACGGCTCCGAGCAGTGACGCAGTTGACGAAATGCCCGTGCGAGCGTGGTCGAGCACGTTGAAATCAATGCACGCAACAACGAGAGTTTTGCAGCGAATTCCGCCTGAGATATGAGTGAACGGCGCCAACGTAAGCTTGTGAGCACGATCAAAAACAAACTCGAGCAGTTGAGAAAAGTACGCCGCACCGCAACTGCTACGCCGCGGTCGTCTGCTACCGCCCGGCTTGCAAGCAGCAACTACGACGCCGTTGCTAAGCTGCCCGGACTAGGTGGCCTCCCGATCGCGAAAAAAACCACGTGATTTCCTCCACATTTTTCTCCCATGGTGTTGTGTGGAAAGTGAGTGAAGAAACTTTATTTCCGCCAGAAGAAGACCCGTGCCCCTCCGGGTCCGCACGCAGGCGTCTGGGGAGGGGCAGCGTCGCAGCTGGAAGACTAGCAACGGTATAGTCGCGCAGCTTCTGCTGCCAGGCGGGTAGCGTATCGTTGTATGCTAAGGTCGGCACTTCTGAGTATGGTCTCCCATTCCTCTGCATTATTGATTCTGCCATATCCTGGGGCACTGGGGCATCTCCATAGTATGTGTTCGAGTGTAGCGGTATGCCCGCAGAACGGCCTCTCTCTTTTTCTTCCTCCATGACAGCAACAGTAACGCCACCACCCGGAGCAGCGGAGTTCCCAGCTCTCAGCGCTTCATCTGGCAGCGCCGCCTGCAACCAACCCAAGGTAGGCAGCTGGGCGAGGGTCGCCTCCTCTCCTTCCCCTCCTCCATCCTCCCCCACCAGCACCGCCGAGACGCAGGAACTCAAGCGCGAGCTCGCCCTCTTGCGAGCTCAAAACGAAAAACTAGCCAGCGAGCTTAACTCGCTCAAATCCCAATTCCATACTCCGCCCGCGTCGAGCGACGAGGCAGAAAACATAACAGACAGGGAGATCCCTCCTCCTGTGGAGAGTCGCGCCGCGGCCCTGGAGACGCGGGTGACCGCAAATGAAACACAATTGGCTGACCTTCCCAAAATTATCCATGATACCATCGCGCGTCAGGTGGAGAGTGTCATCGCACAGGTGACACAAGCCGTAACGCATATTATCCAAAAATGGATAAAAGACAATCCGCGCGTCCTTAAACGCGTAGGACCCATCAGGGACGCTAACCGCCCCTCAAAATTCAATAGAGCTATTCCCGATGAGTTTGACTTTTCGGAAGACTCCTGCACGTCTGCGCCGGGCACTAGCGGACTGGGGAGTCTTAACAACGTGACCCCACCCTCCGCCTCCGACCATGGCCCCCAACCCTAAGTCGCGAGCAAGAACAACTCAGCCGCTTACACTAACGCAGTGGAACTGCCGAGGTCTCAAGGACCACAAGAAGCGGACTCATCTCCGCCTCTATCTTGAGACCCTTGAGTTCCTCGTCGCCGTGGTTGCCCTTCAGGAACCCGGCGCCGGTGCCAAACTAACAAACTACACTACATTTCAACACAACCCGCAGACATGTATACTTGTTCACAAGCGATACACTGCGCAGGAGGTCACACTTCCCACAACACCGTCTTTCCCATACACGATGATTTCAGTGCTGCCCCTAAAGCGGTCTGACCCACCTGTACACATTCTAAATATTTACTGCCCACCGAAACTTACGAACGTCACGTTCAATGAAATTTTCACTCAAGCTATGCAGGTGGCGGGTAGGGATCCCCTCCTAATCGTCGGCGATTTCAACGCCCCGAGCAGGCTATGGGGATACCCCCGGGAGGACAGGCGTGGGAGGAAGCTTGCGGAACTTCTTTCCATACTTGGACTCACCCTGCACACTGACCCCGCCAACCCAACAAGTGTCGGCAATTCCATTCAACGAGATACTTGCCCGGACCTCACATTTACACGCAACATACGACATGCCGACTGGCTGAATACAGAGGACACTCTAGGTAGTGATCACTGTATAATCAACACAACCATTTACATGAGTCCCCTGAAACGCCCACTAAAACAAGCTCGTATCCCTGATTGGACGACTTTCCGCACCTCTCTACCTATTGTAGACCCCCTCCAGTCGGGATACGACGCCAGGTCCAGATCGCTCACGTCTACACTCACACAACACGAACAGCAGATACAGCTCACAGAAACACAAACAGACGTGGACAACCATGTTCTCCACCTTTGGGAGGCCCGTCGCAGCCTCACGAAGCGATGGAAGAAACAGAAACATAACAGACGCCTAAAGAACCGCATCCTCGAACTCACACAACAGGCAGCGGAATATGCTACTCAGCTAGCCGACACTAACTGGGTGGACCGGTGCAACGTGGCTGCTCGCCAGATGTCTGGCCGCAACACGTGGCGCCTGTTCCGCGCTCTCATCGATCCAATACAAACACGCACGGAAACCCAACGCCAATTACATAGGGCCTTGCACAACTTTACAGGAACGACAAAACAACTAGAGCACACGCTCAGGGATCGCTACCTGTGCACCACTAAGGTCCCCCGGCAGGCGACGTACTCGTATGCAGGCGAAGAGAACACGGAGCTGGACAAGCCTTTCCAACTCCACGACTTCCGGGCAGCCTTAAGCAAAATGAAGCGGAGCACTGCACCCGGGCGCGACAAGGTTACGGTCAAGCTCTTGGCCAACCTTCCCGACGCAGCCTACGCCGCGCTCCTCAAATACATCAATAGCATTTGGGACGGAGAGACTCCTCTCCCTCTCGATTGGAAATCGGCTCTCGTGACCTTTATTCCGAAGGCCGGCAAACATATTGATGTGGAGAACCTTCGCCCCATCTCCCTCACGTCTTGTGTCGGCAAGCTGAGGGAGACGATGGTGCGCGACAGACTCTCCGATTTTCTCGAAACACAGCACACTTTCGCGGACACCATGTTCGGTTTCCGCCCTCACAAGTCTCCACAGGATATACTTCTGCAGCTTCACCACGACATCTTAGATCCTGTCGAATGTCCCCACAACGACAAGGTGGTCCTGGCCTTGGATCTTAAAGGCGCATTCGACAACGTCAAACACGAAGTAATCCTGGACCACCGCAGTAACACCAACTGTGGCCACAAAACATTCAACTACATAAAACAATTTCTTACAGACCGTTAAGCCTACATACGCATACAAGATGCGGAACACGGGCCATACACCATCGGCTCGAGGGGAACACCTCAAGGCGCGGTCCTGTCTCCCCTCCTCTTCAATTTGGCAATGCTTCATCTTCCCTCCAAATTGTCCGCTTTGCCCGGGATACATCACGCTCTTTATGCGGATGACATTACAATCTGGGCCACGCAAGGTAACCTGGGCCACATGGAATCCTGCCTGCAAGCAGCGGCGACCCTAGTCGACGACTACGCGGCCTACTGCGGACTCCAGTGCGCCCCATCTAAATCAGAATTTGTGCACATACGTCCCTCCCCATCGGGACATAACTCCGCTTTGCATCAGTCTCCCCTCGGGACCGATCCGGGAGTCCAAGGAGATCCGCGTCCTTGGTCTCTTCATACACCACCAACGCACAGTCGACACCACCCTAGCCAAACTTCGCACGGTGGGAGACCAGGTGGGCCGCATGGTCCGCCGGGTCTCCAACAAGCGGGGCGGATTACGAAGCAAGGATGCACTGCGGCTTGCCCATGCTTTCGTAACGAGTAGAATCCTCTACTCAACCCCCTACTTGCACCTGCGCAAACATGATGATGACAAACTGGAGGTCATCCACCGGAAAGTCATCAAGCGGGCTCTCGACCTCCCGGTCACCACGTCCAACCAGCGACTTCTGGCCTTGGGTGTGGTAAACACATTCCGGGAGCTTCGAGAAGCCCACTTAGTCAACCAATACACGCGTCTTGCACAGACCACGTCCGGTCGCCGCCTCTTGGACCGGCTACACATCAAACATGACTACCATATTGAGGAAAGGGAGAGAGTGCCAGAACCCTGGAGACGCGCCCTCCGGGTCCGACCCCTTCCCCGCAACATGTCCAGAGAAGACCATAGCGGTCGTCGCCAGGCGCGCGCGGAAGCGTTGGCGCGATACTATGGTAACCAACAACGTGGACGTTGCCGGCCCACACCACGGGGTGTGGTACACGGCCGCAGTCGTACACAACACAAACACAGTCAACGGGCTCACTTTCAAAGCCTACAGCGCAACACACGCGGAGGAGATTGCCATTGCTCTTGCTCTCACTACTCCCAAGTCGAAACACATCATCACCGACTCGCGAGGGGTCTGTCGGAACTATGAGTTGGGCTGGGCTCCCCTGCTTGCCTGGTGCATATTGGAATATAGCTGCCGATGCGAAGATACAACTCCACGCAACCTGATTTGGGCCCCCGGTCACCAGGGCCTCCAGGGAAACGAACAGGCCGATCAGGCCGCCCGCGCACTCTCTCCCCGGGATATCTCCCTGTCCTTGGGCGCCTACTCCCAATCAGACAATCTGGCCCTTACATTCAAACACATCACCGATTACTACAAGGAGGAGCACCGGCGCTACCCGGCCCCTTGTAAGGGACTGGATCGCGCTGACGAGCGCCTCCTCATCAAAATTCTTACTAACACTGTACTGTGCCCGGCGGTACTTAAACATTTCAACGCATCCTTTGATGGCACGTGCCAGTTCTGTGGGGAGGTGGCTGACACCTTTCACATGGTTTGGGCGTGTCAATCAAACCCATCTAACCCCCCCAACCCCAACCCCACCAGAGAGGACTGGGAGGCGGCCCTGCTCGGCTGTCAGGACCTAAAGACCCAAAAGGCCTTGGTTCACCGGACGCGGGCGGCGTTGCTTGCCAATGGGGCCCCGGAATAGGGGCTCCACCTAGTATTGTTAGGGGAAAGGGCCAATAGGGCCTACCCCAATCACCTCTCTGTAAATATTTATTGCATTATAAATGTTTTTCACCACCACCACCATCAGTCCTCTCGGGTAGGGGAAGGGGTGATTGGGGGAGAGAAGGATTTTTTCTGCATGCCCAAACCATGTGGAAGGTGTCGGCCACCTCCCCACAGAATGAGCAGCGGCCGTCAAAAGAAGGATTAAAGTGCTTGAGAACCGCCGGGCAGAGCAGGGTGTTTGTAAAGAGCCTGAGGAGAATTCGTATGCCAGCTTTACCCAGTCCTTTCATAGGAACTGGGTATCGCCGGTGTTCGGCACGATAGTGCTCAGTAATTTCTTTAAAAGAAAGGAGAGGGTTGTGATCTGGGTTAAGCTCCTCCCAAGGGACGCCTGGTGCCCGGTGAGTGAGTGCGCGGGCTGCCTCATGGGAGGCTTCGTTACCTGGCATGCCTTGGTGGCCGGGGACCCATATGATTGAGCGATGAGTTGGATCGCCGTCGCGAGTACTGCGGTGTAAAATTTGGTGAGCGAGTGGAGTGATCCAACCGAACTCAAAGTTACGACAGGCTCCGCGAGAGTCTGTGAGGATGAATTTAGAGTCGGGTTGGGAGGCTGCGAGGGCGATCGCCACCTCCTCCGCATGCGTTGAGTTGGGCGCTCTGAACGAGAGGCCGTCCACCTGTTTTCCCTCGTGTATGACTGCAGCCGTGTACCATTCCCCCCTGGAGCGGTAGGGCCCGGCAATGTCGACGTAGAAGACGTGTTTCTTTGAGCCATATTGGCGGTGCAGGGCATTCGCCCGCGCCTGGCGCCGGCCATTATGGTCCTCCTTGTTCTTCTTAGTCGGAAGGGGTCGAAGGTAGAGGGCTCTTCTCCACAGTTCTGGTGCTCAAACCCGTTCCATGGTATGGTGATCATGTTTGATATGTAACCGGTACAAGAGGCGGCGACCGCACATGGTCTGGGCGAGACGCGTGTATTGGTTAATGAGATGTGCCTCGCGGAGTTCTCGATAGGTGTTCACCACCCCCAACGCGAGGAGTCGCGCGTTGGAAGTGGATATCGGGAGGTCGAGGGCTCTCTTGAAAATTTTGCGGAGTACAATCTCCAAGTGATCTTCGTCATGTTCCCGTAAACGGAGGTAAGGAGTCGAGTACAGTACTCGACTAGTTACGAAGGCATGCGCGAGCCGCATCGCATCCTTACTTCGCAACCCTCCTCGCTTGTTGGAAACGCGGCGAACCATTCGGCCCACCTGGTCGCCGACTTTGCGGAGTTTGGCAAGAGTTGTGTCTGCCTTACGATGTTGATTAATGAAGAGACCGAGTATTCGTAGCTCCTTCGCTTCACGGATGGGGCCGCTTGCGAGAGAAAGCTGAACGGAGATTTTGCATTTCGGAAGATCGAATATGCACAAATTCAGACTTGGACGGGGAGCACTGGAGGCCGCAGTACGTGGCATAGTAGTCAACTATGCTCGCCGCTGCTTGCAGGCATTCCTCCATCTCTCCTATGTTTCCCGTAGTGGGTCCGCCGGGATGACGCTGAAGGCTCAAAACCTAGCGCAGTATTTTTTTCGCAATAAAAAAAACTCAGGGGCACTTTGACTGTCTGAAGTGCGTAGAGGTGAAAGCGTTTTCTGCACCACTTCGACTTCCTCTATGGCACTGGTGACGTCACTACTGGATGATGTCACATATAATTAAGTGCTAATTACTAACTCATGACAAATTACTAATTAATGACTAATTACTGATTAATGACTAAATACAGATTAACTACTAATTAATGACGCTTAAGCTTCGTCTTTAGGAGTGGAACGCGACAGTGTTGTAGTGCTGCTTGGACCGGTTACATATCAGACATGATCATCATACCATGGAACGGGTTCGAGTGCCAGAACTGTGGAGAAGCTACCTCCACGTTCGACCCCTTCCGACTAAGAAGAACAAGGAGGACCATAATGGCCGGCGCCAGGCGCGGGCGAATGCCGTGCACCGCCACTATGGCGCAAAGAAACACGTCCTCTACGTCGATATTGCAGGCCCCTACCGCTCCAGGGGGGAATGGTACACGGCTGCAGTCATACACGAGGGAAAACAGGTGGACGGCCTCTCGTTCCGAGTGCCCAACTCAACGCATGCGGAGGAGGCGGCGATCACCCTCGCAGCCTCCCATCCCGACTCTAAATTCATCCTCACAGACTCTCGCGGAGCCTGTCGTAACTTTAAGTTCGGTTGGATCACTCCACTCGCTCACCAAATTTTACACCGCAGTACTCGCGACGGCGATCCAACTCATCGCTCAATCATATGGGTCCCCGGCCACCAAGGCATGCCAGGTAACGAAGCCGCCCATAAGGCAGCCCGCGCACTCACTCACCGGGCACCAGGCGTCCCTTGGGAGGAGATTAACCCAGATCACAACCCTCTCCTTTCTTTTAAAGAAATTACTGAGCACTATCGTGCCGAACACCGGCGATACCCAGTTCCTATGAAAGGACTGGGTAAAGCTGGCGAACGAATTCTCCTCAGTCTCTTTACAAACACCCTGCTCTGCCCGGCGGTTCTCAATCACTTTAATCCTTCTTTTGACGGCCGCTGCTCATTCTGTGAGGAGGTGGCCGACACCTGCCACATGGTTTTTGCATGCAGAAAAAATCCTTCTCTCCCCCCAATCACCCCTTCCCCTACCCGAGAGGACTGGGAGGCGGCCCTGCTCAGCTGCCGTGAACTATCGGCCCAACAGGCCCTGGTTCGGCGGACTTGTGTAGCGGTCTCGACCAACGGGATCCTGGAATGAGGGACTCCGCCTAGTATTGTAAGGGGTGAGACCCATTAGGGGCCTCTCCCCGAGCAGCTCTCTGTAAATTACTAAATAAATTCTTTTCACCACCAGCACCACCAGGGAGTCCACGGAACACCACCACCCGTTTGGCGCGATGCCCTGCCCTTTGAACGCAACGCTTTTTTGAGGAAAGGAAATGGCGCAGTAATTCATCTCGGTGTACACCCTCGGTGGACATCTCGGTGGACACCCGAACCGCACTTACAGGAAGGGAAGTGGGAGTGTAAGAAGAAAGAGGGGCCGTAATGACGAAAGTGGAAACTTTATTTGAGGAAAGGAAATTACGCAGTACCTGTCTCAGATGTCTGGGTGGATCCCCCCCCCCCCCCCCGTCATCCGTTTGAAGAGGAAGGGAGGAAGTGGGAGTGTAAGAAGAAAGAGCGGAGGGGCCGTAATGGAGAAAATGAAGTTGTATTTGAGGAGAGGAAATTACGCAGTAAATGTCTCACATATCTCGGTGGACACCCGTCAAAAGCATGACACCTCTGCTGACAGCCTTCTCTCGACAATGATGACCTTAATAATGTCACGTAGTGATAACGGCAGTCTGGCAGTCAGACAGCGGTAAAGGCTTCCAAAAGAATTTTTTGGGGGGCTGACTCACGCCCACAAAGAACTGCCAACAGAATGCCTGCCCCTTTTTGCCGCGCTCAATTTAAAGCTCCAAGGAACCATCGAAATAAGACGCCAAAGCCACTACAACAATCCGGAGCAAAGTGGAAGCAGTTGAGTATGGCTGCGATCATTCGAGATAAGTCTGGTCGATCCCACGCCACAAGCAAATGATAAAGCCGCGTGCCCGCGGCTTTGTGAATTTGAAACACAGTACAAAGGTTCTTAGCTTTGTTATGCGCATTCACGGGGGATTCAGCCTTCCCCACTTGCCCACGATATTCAATGTGCTCGCTCTGCGGGCCACCAATGACCTGGCTAACCAGGCCGGCTACCCGGGTAGGGGGCTACTGGCTTACCTACTCGGCACGTCGCGCTTCTTTTTTTTTTTTTCTCTGAGCAGAGTGTTGGCCCGACAGCCTTGCAGCAGCCTCGGTTTTACCAGAGAGCCTACCAGACGCTCAGGTCCCTCACCGCAGCACTGCCAGAGGTAGAGTTATTTTCAACCCCCGCCTCTCGGATATGCGAACTCCTGGCCATCAAAGCCCCACAGGAGAAATTGGCGATAAGCAGAGGGGTGCGATGGCGGGACCTGACGTCTTCATCTCTTGCCGCAGACGTGCGAGACTTCGGCTGGCTGCGGGGCTGGCGGGCCCTGCCTACGGCAGATCGCCTGGCGGCTTGGGGCGTGGCCCCCTCCTCCCGATCTTCACAGTGCGGACTTGTAGAGACCTTGCTACACGCGATCTTTGAGTGTTCGGTAGCTAGGACATTTTGGGTCCTTATGTCGCGAATGTTCGGGGCGACCCTTGGCCCCAATTCAAGGTTCCGCGACCCTTTTGTGCGTGTGCTTCTTTGTGTCGGGGCGTTCGTACCGTGGCGCCAGAGAGGTGCAGCGGCTCTACAAGGACGGCCGCAGAGGGCCATGTACCCCATGTTGCGGCGGGTGCGTTCGCGCATGTTCGCCCGTGGACCTCGTGTCGCTGGAGGAGCACCAGTTCCTTCGGCGCTGGTCTACCCGCTTCATCGTCGTAGGCAGGGGCCATGTAACGGTGCCGCCCCTGCCATATTAAGTGTGGCGCGCGTGTGTGGCGCGTTGTTCGCGCGCGTTGGTCGTGCGCGATCTTTCGTGCGCGTTGTTCATGCGCGTTGTTCGTGCGCGTTGTTCGTGCGCGGGTTTTTGTGCGCGGGTTTCAACCCGGCGTGCTTCCTCCGCGTATGGACCCACTAGACCTTTCTTGGACACTTTTTATTTTTGGACACTTACGTTCCCTGTGAGTGTGTGTGCATAGGGCGACATCAGTTGCCGCAATGTATCTTTGGGGCAGAAACGTGGAGGCTAACAAAGAGGGTTCAGCTTAAGTTAAGAACAACGCAGCGAGCTATGGAAAGGAAAACGATAGGTGTAACGTTAAGAGATCGGAAGAGGGCAGAGTGGGTGAGAGAACAAACGCGGGTTAATGACATCCTAGTTGAAATCAAGGGGAAGAAGTGGGCTTGGGCAGGGAATGTAATGCGAAGGCAAGATAACTGCTGGTCCTTAAGGGTAACGGAGTGGATCCCAAGAGAAAGAAAACGTAGCAGGGGACGGCAGAAAGTTAGGTGGGCGGATAAGATTAAGAAGTTTGCGGGGATACAGTGGCGGCAACTAGCAAAGGACAGGGCTAATTGGAGAGACATGGGAGAGTCCTTTGCCCTGCAGTGGGTGTAGTCAGGCTGATGATGATGATGATGATCTTTGTTTTTGTAGAGGGACGGATGTCCCTTTCTGATCGAGAGTCCAAATGAAATTCTCGTAATGCGTATTGCATCAGGCGACATCGGCCGCCTTAATGTGTTTCTTTTTTTTATAGAGGGACGGCTGTCCCTTGTATGCTCCAAGGTCCAAATAAACTTCTCTTCACAGTGCATATCTTTAAACACATTTGGAATGTCTAAGGACGTTAAGCTTGCGCACTTAATTAGGCATATCAACTACATCGCGAGGAAAATTTCAAATTATTTTTCATCTTCTTACGCACCAATACGCTCGTTGAAATATGAAGAACGAACGGAATTTTACCCTTTACACTAATATATCTTTAGCGAGGCAGGGGGGCTGATAGTAGGACTTTGCATCCTGAAATATGTCGGGAAAAAGTGTTTTGGCTTGCACTGCGAGAATATGGCGTTACTTTTCCGGCCGAAATAAAAATTACCATTTGCGCAATACTCGTCGTATACGTTATAGGAAGGGCCTAAGCGGGTCAAATCGGTTCCGCAGCGTATTCGCTCCAATGTGGTTTAGCTGACAGACGCGTCTATAGAAGGCGCAGCGGATTGAAGATCTGTTGTGGCCTGACTATTGGCAAAATGGCCTGTTAATAAGATGGTGTGTGGGTTGGAAGTCATCGTTACGTTGTGATCGGCGACATTAATCTTGTACAATATACGTGGCTCTTCCGCGTCGGCGCAGTGCCAGTACACAAAGCGATGGCAATAATATTCGTTTCGTGAATTATTCTGTTGAGCTCGAAATAATGCCGGTGAGAGAAACACAACGCGATATGTGCCGAAATATTTTAGGAAATATTTATGACGTCGTACTCAGAGGTTTTTTCATCTGCCAGTGTGAGGTAAGAGATGAGATGCGTAATAATATTTATTCCGTCTATGGTATACATAAGAGGGAGCGTAACTACTGCACCGAAGAAGGAGATGGCTATGAGTGTCAGCACGCTTGACTGAAACGGTGTATACTTTTTGTCATTACGCTAGATACTTGTCTTGGGTTATTAAGTGTTCGTGTTATTCTTAAACAAAATTGCTCTGAATGCTCCGGAAAATATTGCGCTATGGCGACAGCTTGTTTGTAAGGCCGAACGAAAATAGAAGAAACCTACACGTTTTAATGAAGACGCCTTGTTATAAAAATTGTTTAAATGCAACTTACATACCAGAGTTCTCCGTTCTGCGTCTTGTGTGTTGAATGCTTTTCACAAAAAGACGAACTTCCGAAGAATCGATTCATCGCGTATGCGTGTCTGTGCAGACATTTTGTTTTTCATTTCATATTAGCATCACCTACGTGTGAAGCATTTTCGCTGTATCGTATATTGTATGTTGTAGATGTGTTTTGTGGTGAATTGTGTCGCCATCTCCTGTTTATTCTTTACGCGAAAAGAAGCAACCGGTTCCGCTGATAGGTACAAAACCTGTCCTTTCATGGGCATGCTAACGAAAAAAACAGCGCTGCTACCTTTTTTTCGCCGGAAGCTGAAAAAATAGCTTTAATTTTTTTTCCCGCACAAAGCACGTAACTCGGCGTGCCTGTTCCTCAGTCAATTAGTAGACGAAAAACTGAAAAGCAGTCGGGTTGAAACCAGACATTTTCTTTTAGACTTTTATTTGGAGGCGTCGTATGGTTACTTGCTTCCAGACGGACTGCAGGAAGCACGTCCTTTGAGTCCAACTCTCGACTCCAGGTTTCCTGGCTGGAGTACAGCAGCTGGAGCCTCCCTTGTGTCGTTGTGGCTTTTATGAGGTTATAGTAATAAAGGAGATGCCTCGGTGCGTATAGTAGGCGCTGGAAGGTGTAATGGAATGCGGAGTGGTGGCAGCCATCTCCACTGGGCTCTTTGTTCGCCGTTAGAAGGACCGAAGCCGCCTTCGCTGCACAGGCCTAGATAACTGGTGTCCATCCCGCTGCCGGTGCGGCTCCTGGTTCTCCTCCTGGGATGGCACGCATGTTGCATTGTCACCTATGTTGTAGCGCCCAGCCAGGGTCGGGGAACAGATGCCTGCGAGGAACGGTTTGTGTCAATGAGAGTTAGGTGCTGGAAGTAGTAAGAGAATATGTCTACTTAGGGCAGGTAGTGACCGCTGATACGGATCATGAGAGGGAAATAACTAGAAGAATAAGAATGGGGTGGGGCGCATATGGCAGGTTCTCGGAGATCATGAATGGCAGTTTACCAATATCCCCCAAGAGAAAAGTATACCACAGCTGTATCCTACCGGTACTCACCTATGGGGCAGAAACGTGGAGGCTAACGAAAAGGGTTCAGCTTAAGTTAAGGACAACGCAGCGAGCTATGGACAGAAAAATGATAGGTGTAACGTTAGGAGATCTGAAGCGGGCGGAGTGGGTGAGGGAACAAACGCGGGTTAATGACGTCCTAGTTGAAATCAAGAGGAAGAAGTGGGCTTGGGCAGGGCATGTAATGTGAAGACAAGATAACCGCTGGCTGTTAAGGGTAACGGAGTGGATTCCAAGAGAAGGCAAGCGTAGCAGAGAGCGGCAGAAAGTTAGGCGTGTGGATGAGATAAAGAAATTTGCGGGAATACGGTGGTCGGAACTGGCGAAGGACAGGGTTAATTGGAGAGACATGGAAGAGGCCTTTGCACTGGAGTAGGCATAGTCAGGCTGATGATGGTGACGATGATTACATGGCTTTGTTGCTGCCGGAAGTTGGTCCTCTGTGATGTCACTGGGGTCTTCGTTCACCAATTCTGTTAGCGATAGTGATAGTTGGTGATAGGGATGAGGACGATAGTGATGGTGATAGTTAGAGATAGTGATATTGGTGATCGCAATGATGATGGTGTTAGTGGTGAAGATAGTAATGATGATAATTGTTGTAGCAAAAAGGTCGTGGGTTCGAGTCCCGTGAAGTTAAGGGAAGTGTAAAAGGAAGAGGAGAAAGAGAGGAAAGGGAAAGGCTTTCGCATTTCCGCTCTTAGCAGACTTGAGTGCAATGCTATAATTTTTGCAAAGCTATTTGTTAGCTACTGGAGGGATTGTACTTCGTTATTCTGCCGGCAATCACTCCGCCGTAATACTTGAGACAGAAAACCAACTAAACTCGACCAGTCGGCACGTTCGTGTCCTACCAGACTTCTTTCACCACTCATGTGTACGCTTAGAAAAGTACCGCCACTACGTCTACGCCAGTTCCGTGTCGCGAAGTTTCTTAAGAAGAAGGCGGAAGGCCTAATTCAATGATGCCCGGTTCCCTGCATGAAGTAAAACGAAGTCTTTACGAGAATTACGTGCCTTGGAGAAGGGAGTAATGGTCACTTCTCAGCGTCGTTTCTTGGGAAGCCCAGAATACTTTCTTGAAAATTACCCCAAACCGCGCACGAAGACCAAACACAGAAAAGGTCCGAGTGCTATTTAATGCAACAGCACTCTGGAATGTGAGCAGAACTTGTTTGAACATGGTACAGGTGTGACACAACTTTTGAGCATGCAATACTTCTACCTACCATCCTCGGCAAAATCAGGCGAATATCCCCTAGAACCCACGGCGAAGCTGATGCCAAAGCTAAACTCCAACCTGACGCCGAAAAGTTCTGACGTATCTACAATTTTTCTCTACAAATAGTTGCAAAAAAACAAACAAACAAACATTGAGGCTCGGATTTGGCTGAGTTGGTAGTGATTCACTTAGTTAGGAAGCGCTTTTACTGTGCGGTCTTCCTTTGGGCTTTCGCCTCTGCGCTGTTCGGGCGATTAAAAATACCTTCCCTATTTTTCAACAAAGAAAGTCTCCCTTAGCGGCATTTGAACCAGTGCCGACGCAAACAGAAGACATTCGTTTCGGGAGGCCTCAGACCATGTCCACCACCGCCACAGCCTACCGCGCTACGTGTTCTAATTGCCACATATTAACATATTACGATGAGAAGGCCGCATCGTCGTCTTTCTGACGGACGCCTGAATGGGACTCTCAGGACAAACTGAGGAGGACAAACCTGTAATATGTACCGACGGCCGCACTTTAATGGCAAAACAATACACTTTTCATGGAAAAGCATATAATATATGGTAGAAATTGTCAGAAAATGGATGACAGGTATTTCCGGGTCGTGCCGTAAAAAAAAAAAAAACTAGCAGCCTTGACGTCAAGGAAGTTTACGGCCACAGGTCTCTTACGCCAGACGACTGCCGCCGGCCACTCCAAGACGGCAGTCATGAAGCCCCTAAAGCACTCGACGCCGTCATCAACGTCACGATTGTGAACCGTGTGGAGAAGAAAAATATTAAAAGTTTAGCTCGATATTTGTGGGGAGATGAATACGCCTTTGACTTGCAAATGCCAGCGGAGACACAAACAGCCAAGCTATCCAGTTAAATATCACCAAAAGATTTGTAGATAACCTCGTTATCAGAAGCAGGCGCCAGCAAGAAAGGAACTGTACCAAATGTGTAGCGCATCTATAAAACGGCTAATAGACGATGGTAGCCGCACACCGGTACACGTCAGGGTATTTGGATTTTCAACCTGGCCCATTCTTCGGCCGCTTCTGTAATTCGAGCTAGGCAACGCGCACGGCTTCTCCGGCTGCCTTCCCCTTTTCTTTTTTTAGCTGAATAGCGTACTCGGATTCCTTCAACGCTCTTTGTGCTTTATGTGCCGACGCGTTCAGTCGCTTCTCCTTTTTACGATGGCCTGCCCGCTTAGTGCTAAACGCTGCTTTTGCTGCTTGACGCTCAACAGCGGTTGTCGGCTCTTCCTATGCCTTAGCGACGTCTTCGGCCTTTTCTGCCGCTTTCTCAACTTTGTGTGCAACTACAAAAGTTGCCATTGGACACATAGTTGAGCTCTATGGGTGTGCGAATATTCGGAATTTACGAATACTGAATCGAATATGTTCCTATTCGATTAACTTAAAAAAGTGAATTTGTGAATATTTTAAAATATTTGGAATGAAGGGAATAAGAAGTTCTAGAACACTTTTCGAATAACTGACCCAAAATCATACTTAGGCACGCCGTGCTTTTCTACCACCGCTGTGTGAAAAACAGAACTCACTCGGATGTCACTTAGCATACTGAAGCTATTAGACTGGGCGTTGAGCGACCCGAAGTGGTCCAGTCGTGTGGCAGCGTTCATAATGCTAGAAAATACAGGGTCTGTTCTGAAAGTAGTAGGACTCATTTTTAAAAATTTTTTTCATGAGAATAGTACAAACGATTACAATTTTTCAAGGTAGCACCCTTCCGCACCTGCACGCTGCTGCCAATGAGTTTTCCAGTCTTCGTACGCCTCCAGGAACGCCTGGACCGGAATGCTGTTTAGCTCTCTCAATCACGGCTACCGATCCGTGATGTGTCCCCTTGAGCGTCGATTTTATTCTCGGGAATAGAAAAGAGTGTATCCCTATATCCCTCTTCAACGATCCTGCACGCGCAGACCGCCTCTCGTCCGCCCGTTCACCCAGGGAAAAACCAGTCCTACTACTTTCAGAACAGACCCTGTATGGTCCGGAAGACTGGGCAACAAGTCAGGATTCAGATAGGTTTAGCAAACCCGACCTCCGTGCCTGATAATGAAGGCACAACTATCGTCCCTCTCATAAACTGAGATGTGGCTTTGGTTCGCCACTGTTGTCGTCAGCAGCCAAAAGTAATTTTGCGCGGTCCATTAAATGACGATCACACAGTTATTATAATGACTTCGCACTGCGTGCCTCATACCGGACATCACTGTTGCGCCTTACCTTAGCTGCAGCTGTAACTTCGACAGCGCTGCAGCCTCTAGATATTCGTTGCTAGCAATGAATTGCGTTTCGTACAAAGATTAGCACCCGTAACGGTGAATCGTACTAAATATTGGCAGTGGTTTAGATCTGGTTAAACCTGCAGGACTGCGAAAGCAACGAGGGGAGAGAGAGAGAGAGAGGAGATGGAGAGCGCGCGACAGCGCATGCGCAGTAGGGCTTTGCGTCAGCTCCGCGAAATGGCTCGGCGATTCGCGTAGTGTTGGTTTCGCAGCAATTATCGATTCGTTGGTCAAATGTTTAGGGGAATCCCCCAAGGTGGAGTAAATTTGTAATAAGGGAGTAATTACTCTGGCATCCACCCAAGCGCAGCCATACGGCTACAAAGGAAAGCTATACAGCTTTCTCAGAAACTTCGCAGTTAAAGAAAAATTCGTCCTGGTCCGGGGTTCGAAGCCGGGACCACCGCTTCACCGGAGCAGTCGCTCTACCAACTGAGCTAACCGGGACGGCAAGCTTATGGTTTCTGAGAAAGCTGTATAGCTTTCCTTTGTAGCCGTATGGCTGCGCTTGGGTGGATGCCAGAGTAATTACTCCCTTATATTCGATTCGTATTCAATTCATTTTTTAGATACACTGTTCTTATTCGATTCTGTTTGCAAAAGTACTATTCGCACACCCCTACTTCAATCTCATGACTCAAAACGGCTCAACGACTGCCATTGCGGAAGTGGAAGTGCTGGAAGCGCGGAAACAACGGATGAAATGTAAAGACGACGAGCTATAGGCTAATAAGTCATCGCTACGGTAAAAAACTTGTGTGCCACGCAAGACATACCTCGGCTATAAGAAAAAATTCAGGGGGGGGGGGGGGGGGCACTTCGTTGACCTAAAGTGCGGTGAGGCGAAAGCCTTTAGCGCGATGTTGCTGCTTGTGTCACCGATGTAGGGTTAAGATGTTAATTAAGCACACAATTGTTTGTGAATGCTGGAGACACGCTGGAGGGCGTTTGGGAGGCATCCGTCTGATTCGATGCCTTTCTCCAAATACTCTCCAGCGTCCTCGACAATTAGAACTACATGTGCGTTGGCAGGAAGTAGCGTAGCCATTAGCACGATCGGCTGCGGAACGGAAGGATGGTGGTTAGAATCCCATCGTGTACAAAGATTTTTTTCCTGGTCTGACTAGAAAAGCGTGACACCTCTGCTGGCAACCTTCTGCTGACAACCTTCTGTCAACAACGATCAGGCATTAAAGGCCTTAGCCTTAAAAAGAATAACTCTGCAAGAAGGATGGGAAAAGAGAGAAGAAGATCCCTACGGGACAAGCGCAGTTCTTCTCTTGTCTCGTCCTTTTTGCGCAGTTGTTATTTGTTTTCATCATGTCGTATTAACTAGCCCCTCACCACACTCTCCTCGATCACAGCTATAATGATCGAAAGCGTATGAAAAGTGGATAGAGAGTGCTGCGTATACCTTCGAGGCAAGGACAGTGGTCCGGATAGGCTCCGCCCTTGACCTGGAATTCGGTGCACTGTTCACCCATCTCGGCCCGTGGCTGGCAGGTTCGTCTGTGGTGCCGACTCAGCAGGCAACACAGCTCTGGTCGGCAGTCGTTGCCGTTCCGGCACGGACCGCCGATGTCGTTTCTCTGGAAGAAAGAGAGTAGAATTTTAGCTTTCTCGCCCAGGTTGGCGCCTTCACAATATTCTGCAACTCCTTCCGCAGAACGCGATGGACGGATTCGGAGAACAGGTGTAGCAAAGAATCCGCTGCCAGTTCAGCAAGTAGGCCATGGGCGTGTTGAACTTTGAGCGGCAGTTAGAAGTGTTTGAGTTTCTTACTTGATGAAGGAAGTCAGTAATACATTCAGTGTCGTGTCCTGTTGAATCTTCGAAATCCGCCTACTGCCAGTTAAACCCCCTATTAAAGTACTGCACAAGAGGTAGTAAAAGACCTTAAGAGTAATATTTTATGTGCCGATAAGACTCAATAGCTTGCATGATATATTTTCTTAAACTGTCTGTTTCATGTGCTGTATTTTCGTTCAAGTTTGTGTCCCCTTTTCTTTTAATTGGAACTCCTAACTATAGTTTAATGATCATGATCTGGTGTATATTTCGGGTTGTGCTGCTACCAAGATGCTTGTTTTGCTTTTACAGGCTCGTATGTGTACTGTGTTCTACATTTTCTTGGTTAAAACATGTCAAATCAAACTCAAGAGAAGAGGAAAAGTGATTGCAAAGATGGTTGCCTGCCTTATCACTATAGAATACATATTTCCCCATCCTTGAAACAAAGCTTCGCACCGACGAAGACGAAGTCGTATTGGTCTCTCTTGAGTTTCTCGGTGCTTGCATCGCAATCGGATTTCAGCTCGTGGTTTCAAGACCGCGGGGCCTCTCCCGAGCTCACACTGCGCCCCATGCTGCGACACCTGGCAGATATGACGGCGTGCTTTAATTGAAAAGTGAGCTTGATAGAAAACGTTCTTTTTCTGTAAACATAATTAGCTTGAATCACAAGTGTTCGTAACATTTGCCTCGTCATTTCAATAAGACTGAATTGTATAAAGAAGTTTTTACCCACTATTTAGTAAACAGCTCGGGAACTCTTCTCTCTTTACCAGAATTGTAATAACTCAAGGAGTTAATTTTGTTCTCCAAAGTATTTGCATATTACACCCGAAGTCTAAGACATCAAGTAAAATATCGGCTGAGGAGATACCCGCCAAGGCGCTCGTCTACCGAGCCGGAGTACCCGGGTTTGAACCCGACCGCGGGGGCAGCGTTTCGATGGAGGCGAAACGCAAAATGCGCCCGTGTGCTGTGCGATGTCAGTACACGTTAAAGGCCCCCAGGTGGTCGAAATTATCCCGGTGACCTCCACTACGGCACCTCTTTCTCTCTTTATTCTTTCACTCCCACCTTCGTTCCTTCACTTACGGCGCGGTTCAGGTGTCCGTCGAAATATGTGTGAGAGATACTGCGCCATTTCCTTTCCTTGAAAACCAATTTACCAATTTTGGATACTATTATCTTGTTAGCCTACAACTTTGCTGTAGTGACTTGCCGCGGGGCCTCAGTGGTTACAGCGTTCGGCTACCGAGCCCAGGTTCGCGGATCGAATGATGGAGCCGTATTTTGTAACGTTCAGATTCAGAGACAGCTTTAAAGGTATTTGTACTTTACAATAAGTTGTGGTAGACTATATCACAGTGATCTCACATGTGTAGGGCGCTTATTTCTTTCATCTCGATCTGCTCTACAGTCTACAGTCCGCCGGTCTAGAAGCACAGCGCAGCGCCGATGGTCCTGCCCTCGGGCGGCGCGTTTCGCAGCAGCGGCCGCAGATTGACGCCCTTCGTTCTCCTTCCACGGCAGTCATGTTTCGGATATTTACCGTGGTACGCCTTTCTACATTCTCGCCAAAACTTCTTCCTAAGCCTGAGTAGCTTCGGGACGTTAAACCCCATAAAACCAAAACCAAATCTCGCCATACCCTCCTTCTTCTAGGGTAACCCTTCTTCTCCTTCTAGGTTAACTACCCTCCGGTTGTTTCCCATGGCAACCACGTAACAGGTGCTCCTTAGCACGCTGGTAGGGGAGGGATACTTCCACGTCGACACGTCCGCGCTGGCCGGAGAGAGAGAGAGACAAGGACGACGGACGCAACTTGGGCCGCGTTTTCTGAACATTCTGCGTGGACATTCCGGCTAGAGGGTTGTGTGGGTGGAGCGAAGAAGTGGGAGAGGGAAAGGCAAGAGGGAGATAAGTAAAGAAGAGGGGCATGTGAAGTACAATATCGCTTCTAGCGGGAGGGACAGAAACTAGCGCTCGGGCCAAAGCCGCCAACGTCAAAGCGAGCGATGGAGTGCGAGAGGCTCGTCACTGTCTGAACTTTGGAAGTGGGCATTTGGACGTGGGCATTGTGATAGAAGGGCTGTGTGGGCGGAGCGAAGGATCGCGAGACGGGGAGCAGAGAGGGAGGATGCACAGGATGCACTAAAGTACCTTTAGAAGGCGCGCTGCGTTAGCACCTCCAGCGGGTGCGAAAGGAATCAGTACTCGTGCCGTAGCCGTCGCCATCGGAGCATTTAGGAATGAAATGCGGAATAATAAAAGCGTATTCGAAAACACGAATATTAAAAGCCTACTGCTGGGGCAAAAACGCCATATCAAACTCTTATTGCACCTGCCATTTTTTTTAATCACTGTTAGAGCTTGTCTGCAGCGAATATCCTAAAGCCTTGGTGATCCTAAAATCAAAGATAAAGCTCCGCAGGTTTCTTTTTGTTTCTCAAAAAGAGCTCGCTGTTTAGCTGCGCCTCTCAAGCTGCTTCATTATTAAACATTGCGTCCCCTAGGCCATGTCGCGAGCTCCAGGAGGTCCCTCGTGTCTTCAGAAACTCATAGCCCGAACCTGACGAAACTAAATTTCTGCGCCTGTATAAACTTCGTTTTTTTTTTACTCTCCTACTCATACTTGAGAGTTCTTGAGCAGAGTAACTAACTGATCTGGCCGGGTTGTAACACGGACCCGCCTCTATAAGTATACTATTACAGCTACTGAATGGCTGCATGTCCGCTTCGCCCTGCTTTGCCTGCACAGGATGTTTCAGCTAAATAATGCCAAGAAATTGGTTTTCTAGGGAAGGAAATGACGCAGAAACTGACCCGAAATGCGCCCTAAGGGAAGGAATAAAGGAGGGAGTGAAAGAAGAAAGGTGCCGTAGTGGAGGTCTCTGGAATAATTTCTACCGCCTGGGGATGTATCTTTAATGTGCACTGACATCGCACAGCACACGGGTGCCTTTTGTATTTCGCCTCCATCGCGGTGGCCGCGTCCGATGGAGGCGAAACGCAAAAGGCAACAAAAACGAACATGTTTTACGAAGATTCTAGTAGCGCACGGTGGTAGGCAGTTGTTTGTTGCGTATCGTAGCACTGCCTCTCCGAGCGCCGCTTCTATGTACTACATTCCGTCCTGTCCGAGAGTCGTATTTCTCTCGACATCTCGTTCCGGTTATCACCTCGGCCGGTCCGGCCTGCTCCCTGTAAGCGTAGAGGGCACTGAACTTTCATCGCATAGCTGTCTTACCTTCCTCTTCTACGGTTTCCAGCCAATAAGCAGCTGTTGGTGCTGCATTTGCCTTTGTGTCACACCCAGGCCGGATAACAAGCACTTCACAATCTTCACCATTTCTACATATTATTCGCGCTACCGGATGAAGAACTAGAAGAGGAACAAGAAGTAACACTGAGAAGGTTGAAGAAAAATACGTATTCAAGCCCGAAAAGACATCACGCAGTCTACCCAGAACACTATGAGCCGCAATGCGTGTGCTGTGGCTTAGTGCCGGACTTGTACCGCATGGTATAGGTCTGCGAAGACAACACGGAAACAGAAAGGATAGAAGCGACGCCGATTCTGCGGTGGGAGGAAATGCCGTCCTGCTTAGAGCCAGCCGTAAGTTCGGCAGGAGCTGGCCGAAAGGGCAACAGTCACACCTAGATTCAATGGACTTTTGGAATAAGGTGCCGGACCACCAATTTTAGGTTCAATTAAAAAAGTTTTCATCGTCATCATCTGCATATTTTTAATTCGCTACTGCACAAAGCTAAACTACCCATATTTACAACGTTACCGCACAACAAATCTTTCGCTCCTAAGTTAGAGAGCACGTTGAGAACTGTCCTGTCTGATTTCTTTAAGGTCAGTTTAATGTAAACGAAGCCCGCGAGATTTGAATTCGGAATTTTGAATTTGGAATTTTTATTTGAATTCGGAAGTGTTGTGTAGGGCAATCGTGCGTCCCGCTTGCGACCATGCGTCAAGTCGGTTTAAGCGCGATCGCTCACCAATCCGTCATCAATATCTAGTCATGCAGATAGAGCTAAGTCGGTTGTGGGTGTGGCAGTACTGAGTTGGCTCGTTGAAGTTGGTGGGTGCAGTAAGTATTGAACGGGTGTTAGGGTTGGAGTAGAGGTGTAGGGTTGTGTAGGGTTGCGTAGGGTCGCAGTAGAAGAACAGCAGAAAACGACACGCAACAGAGAAACGCACTCACTAAAGCTACGTCCAGATTTGGACAGGAACGCCTTCTCCAGTGTATTATACATTGCATCAGCAACTTTTATGTCCACAGTTGAAACATGAGAACTGAAGGGTTGATATCCGCAAGCACAACAGGGTTAATGACCTTGAAGCGTCGAATAATTTCAGGTAAAAAATTCAAGGGGGCACTTTGTTGACCTAAAGTGCAGTGAGGCTAAAGCCTTAAGCGCGGTGTTGCTGCTTGTGTGACTGATGTGTGGTTAAGATGTTAAGCTTCGCCTGTAAGAGTGGAATGCGACAGCGTCTTGCAACACTGCCAGGGAGTCCACAGAACGCCATCGCCCGTTCGGCTCTACGCCTTGCTTGTCGGTAAATTTGTTTTGGAGGAGAGGAAATGTATCTGTCTCGCATACCTCGGTGGACACCTGAACCTCGCCGTTAGGGAAGGGAGGAAGATGGGAGTGAACGAAGACACCGTATTCATTAAATGCGCCTTTGTTCATTCTAAACCATCGTGCTGGCATGGCGTAGTGGTAGCGTGCTCGTCTCGCACTCCGGGGACCCTGGTTCGATTCCCCAACTCGACAAACTTCCTTCTCGGTTTTGTTTATTTATCTGGTCTGTCTAGAAAGGTCAATTAGGCTAATTAGTAAATTAACTGAACTAATTCCCACTCACTGGGAGCATCACTATACGATCCCTTCAATTAGTTGCATGTTTACTAGCCAAAGTACAATCGGCCCCGTTTGAAATTCATACGATCCCTTCAATTGGTTGCATGGTTACTAGCCAAAGTACAATCGGCCCCGTTTGAAATTCGTGCACTGTGACCTCACGACCGTTTCGACCAACTGAAAAGCGTGACATTTCTGTCGACAACTGCTGCTTACAACGATGAGGAATAAAAGGCTTCCGCCTTAATATTTCAACACCAACAGAGCCTTGCCTACCTGTTTCGGGTTCGGCCAGAACGACGTGTCACGTTGCTCAACGTGATCACGACTGCCACTGGCGGACTGCCTGGACTGCCTGGACTGCTGATCCTCGCCGAATGCCCCGCAGGCGCAGAGAACCAGCAGACCGAGAACGCATCGTGGACTATTCAGGATCCCCATCGCCGGAGCCTCGATGCTGCTGCCCGTTCCGCGGCGGCAAGGTCAGTTACTCGCCCGGTGTAGTTCAACTGCACGACTGCTTCTTCAGACGCCCTTACGAATGCTTGGGCAGGTGTGCAGACTACAGACGGCGAGCTTTACAGCGGCCCCGCAGCCAGCGACACACGCTGCGAATAGAAGTACGTCGCTTTTGGCCTCGAGTTTGTAAACGAAAGAAAAAAGGCAGCAAAATCGAGCGAGGGCAAGCGGGGCGTGCGCCTCCTCTTGCCCTCTCCTTGGCATCAGACGGTACAGAAATAAACAAGGTCAACCCTTTAACCGCCTCTCTGCAGTCATTGAAGCTAGCAGCGCGGGAGGAGAAACGAGTTTAGATATAAAGCGACTTCCGGAGGAGCCTTATCAGAACTTGTTTGTGGACGAGTTGCTTCGCAGTTCGAAACCGGACAGAAGAGCGCTACGCAGACGGGCAGAAAGATTGACGAAGACAAACGGAGTGGCGTTACGTCGTTTTCTATTGCTCCGTGTTAACGAAGAAGGTGCTAGCGAGAAAACCGAGGTCAAACGATACCTCGGAGGGCCCAGCAAGTGGATTGTTCTAGTTTTTTTTGTGTGTGTGTTCGCGATGACCGGTTTGGGAGCAGATACAGCTGTGGACAACCATTTGATAAGTGACTGTTAAGAGAACCGGCCTCCAAACAAGCAGCGGCCGTAAACTACCTATATGGAGTGGTACGGTCTTTAAGGTCTGTTTAGACGACGACCACTGGCCCGCAGAGCAGCAGTCACGTGACATCCCACTGCCGCTTCGTGAAAAATGCGCCTCACCTGCGATATTGGCAAACCTTGCACGGCAATATACCTAAAAAAGGGAAGCTCGGAGAAGGTGGACATAAGCGGATTTTTTTTTGTGGGTTTAACGTCCCAAAGCGACTCAGGCCATGAGAGACGCCGTAGTGGAGGGCTCCGGAAATTTCGACCACCTGGGATTCTTTAACGTGCACTGACATCGCACAGTACACGGGCCTCTAGAATTCCGCCTCCATCGAAATCCCGGCCTTCGGGTCAGCAGCCGAGCACCATAACCACTGAGCCACCGCGGCGGCTCATACGCGGATTAGACACGCGTGTTGGCCTTTCTTCACACGCGTGCCAGGCGCGGAGCTCATGGAGCGGAAGTGAGAAGTCGCATGACGCCTGGTCCGCGGGCCAATGGTTACCGGTTTAGATGTAGGCATAAGTGCTACAGAGCGCCTACTATAGCGTACTAGTGGAGCGCTTTTACGCTATTTGACCGCGCGAATAGCGCAACAGAAAGAAATAAGGAAACAAACAAACAAATCACCCTCTTGGAGGCATTGCACGCATTGAAAAGTGGCACTCTTCATACCTCAAAACTGCAGATCCAAAAGTTAGTGAAATGGTTCTCGTGGCTCTGGGACGCTCTTAAGCGCCCGAAATAGGCAGCTCAACCATATGAGACACCTGGAGCACTGCTGCGTACATACATATAAATCCGCAGCCTTTTCTGGAGTGTACTACTGCTACAGAAGCGATTTTATTGTTTCAGCTACCGTGCGTGGTAAATAACATTCCTAAAAAAGGTGAATTGGGCCGCATGTCCTTCGAAAAATAATGCAGGCTGACGTTCTCACCCGTAACAAGGTCATTTAATTGTGGATTTCTAGCGCCGTGTGCAGCGAAGTTTGCAAACTATTCTTGGCATTTTGACTGAATGCGCCAGGACCTTAAAGCGACGTGAGCTGAACAGTCGGATAAAAAATTTGCGGTTTGTTTCGTCGATGTCTATGTCTATGTGTTCTTTATTGTCCCTGAAAATAGAGAAGCCATATAGTAGCTCCTGTACGAAGTGTGTGCCAACTGCATTAGTAATGATGTTTAACTTTTCTTATCCTTTTTTCGTGTTCCTTGTTTATCATCTCCCGCCCGCGGCGTCATTCCTTTGCTTGCTACGCGAGACGGGACCTGGACGTTCGTTAACGACCTATCTTGAAACGCTTCTTGAGATTATGACAGGCGGTGTGAATGCACAGGACAGCTGCTAGTTTGTTCTGTCTGTCGAAGGGCGCACGGGTAAATGTTCACACATGAACGTTAATTGATTGCGCGCAGTTGTTCTGCCATGTATATCCGCACCTGAAGAGGTTAGTATGCAGGTGAGACTATTACAGTGTTTCTGGAAATGCAAGAACATAAAATGTTGAGATGATGATTTTAGAAGGGCATTTAGAAAGGAAAGATTGGCAATCACCCTCTTGGCAAGTATGAAGTGAGCTGAATTTAAGGGCAACACAGATTGCCATTCCGAAGTTTGCAGCCCTGCAGAATGACAAAGAAGCTAACGTCCAGAAATCAATGCTTGTTCTACGAAGGCAGCTCGACGGTTAAACCGAGCGGGTTAAACCTTTGCATGAGCATTGTTTGTCTTATCTGCTTTTGTCTTATTCCATTACTTATTCCATAAGTAATGGAATATTCCCGAGAAGCACAACAGGCCCAATATTGGAAACGTGTTGGCAAATGCCGGTCTTACAAAGAACCAGACTGAAACCATCCGTTTCCAATACGATGGTAGTACAATATAATACAGATTAATAGCACCAAGAGTTGGCTCAGGAGTTTAACCCATGCGCCTCCTGCTCAGATAAAAATATTGCTTTAACTTGCTTTTTCAATTCAACAGGAGACACAACAGAACTTATTAAATAGTTTCAGTCGCACGGTTCACGCTATGTTAAACTCACAAAGTTGAGTAGGAGCACCACAGGCCGCCTTCCTCGCTTCCGCGGAGCCGTCAGCTCAAGCTGCCAAGACACTGGCTTGCCGTGGCGAGACCAGTGACCGCAGACTGCTCTCGCCACGGCTGCTCCGTATGGATGCTCCGAACAGGATACAGGCAGCTTCGTCGCAGCAGGCGGCAGCCAGACAGTGTTCACAGGACAGCATGTCTTGGTGGCTGAACTGGATCTGCAAGATTTCCGAAACACACTCCGCATGCCTTTAACGTAGGTTACGGGAGGGAAACGGCGTCCGCGAAGGACTTCGTGGCGCAATGCTTAATTCTCAAGCAAAACGTGTCGGGCGGCTATGAAAACACAAAGTTCGAATGAACAAAGCCCTTTCTTGTGTTGAACGTGACGGCTCAGTTTTTGCGAGTCTACAGAAATGAGTGGGCAGCAGTGTGCGTCATTTTCAACACCACGCTCATCTCTGTCGTGTGTTTTCTGACGTGGTGCAGGCAGCTCTGAAAAGCCCTATACCTGACAACCACGCTCAAAGCAACTGCCAAGAAAACAAACTCCGAAAAGGGTTATGGACAGCCTGGAGGAGAGATCAGCTCTGTGAGATGATCGTATTCCGTTTGCTGCATGAAACACCTTCCCGAGAAGCACACCTAATCGGCTCAATATTGGAAATGTATTGGTTTGGTTTTGATTTATTAGGGTTTAACGTCCCAAAGCGACTCAGGCTAACAGGGACGCCGCAGTGGAGAGCTCCGGAAATTTCGTCCACCTGGGGTTCTTTAACGTGCACTGACATCGCACAGTTACACGGGCCCCTAGAATTTCTCCTCCAAAGGAATTCTGCCGCAGCAGCCGGTAAAGGCCGGTCCTACAAGGGACAAAGTGAAACCATCCATTTCCAATACTGGGTCAATTACATGTGCTACTTGGGAATTCTGAGCGGTCGGCGCCCACCGTACCGGCCAATGTCGGAGCGCTCGGCGCCGAGCTGCAATACCAGCAAGCTCGTTGTGGCACTTGTGGCCCCAGGCTACCCGGCTCCCTCAGCAACGGTCCCTAGAGCCAAACAGAAACAATGAAGAAAATTTGCAGAGGAAAGCTCTTGCTACTCACGCGCATTCAGTACTCACTCACTTTGGGCTGGGCAAACCCGCGGGCGCTTGGCTTCGTGCTCCTTCGATGTTCACCACTTGTTTCTCGTAGTGAAGAGGCTTCACGGCAAAAGTTGAAGCAAAATACGCTGGGAGTGCCGAAAAGTTGAAACATGCTGCAGCGGCATCCACTGCGCACTTAAAGAACCATGCCACAGCTCCTGGCGATAATAATTTACGCTTCGGCTTAGCACTTGTCAGGTCCAGACAAAGAGGGTTCCTTAAACCGGACAGTCGTCCAGTCTTCCAAGAGCAGGCCCCATGCTGGGCTATCAGATAAGAGGTTAAAATAAGGAGATATATATGTTGTCCTCGCGCATTCGAGGGTCAGAATTCAAACCGCCGACCTCATCCCGTGATCACGAGCGCTACCCAGCACGTCTTGTCAGAACAAAGGAACGACGACAGTGGCTGACACAAAATGGCATTTATTGTTGTAGAACCAATAACGCTGGCTAGCGACAAAACACTCTAAGGAATCGAAGTTCTTTGACTCGCCAGCAAAGGTTGTGAGCGAAGGTTCGCTCACTCTAGAGCAATGGAGAAACTCTGAGCCAGGACGGGACGAGCTCGCGGAAACCGTTCCCGTAAGGCCTCGCCCCGCTGGCGGCGAGCGGAGCGTCGCTCCCAGCTATTCCCACTCGAGGAGTTCCTTAGACCCTAGGAGAAGAGAGCTATCACCCCCCCCCCCCCCTCCCCTCTCTCTCGCGTCAGCAACAATCGCGCCATTTTTGGCCCTAGTGTTGCTGCGACGCAGGCACTCTTGCTTGTTAGTTACGGTAACTAGGGAGGAGGCATCACGGGGAAGCAACTCCAGTCGGACAGAGCAAGGCCAATTCCGACTAGTGTCAAACAGTGACATCAACCTCAGGGGTAAATAGTTCTTTCTAACGTACTCTCTTTAACCGTTTTGAAGGTTGCCTACATCGAAAGACATCACGTAGAAAAATGGGAGGACGCCTGAAGGGACGCTGAGGACAATGCTAACATACATTTTTTTCTTAGTAAATCGCGATAGTTAGGTGATAGTTGGGGCTATGTTGGTGCTCGTCCGGCAGCGAAATGTGCATTTATTGCTAAGAGATTTAGATTCGATGTTGCAAAACTTTTTCCCGCCACTCTGATTCAAACTAGCGACTTCATAGTGACGAAATAGGAGAAAAACGTCTAAACTGGCGGAAACGCGGACTCCGTGATTGCTGATAGCGAGCGCTGCGCTGCCGCCCAACAGCAGCCGAGATCGAAACTACCGCCGGCCGGACGTTTAAGGTCTCTAAGCCATCGTCGCTTCGTTTGCGTTTGCACCAACGTTACAATAGATGCCGTTCCCGATTCCGGCTGTGAAGTTCTCGCAAAGAACTGCTGCCTGCCCTTCAACCACCTCAACCGCACACAGTGTGGGATGCTTTCGTGGGTTGTTGCGGCCGGTCTGGGAAGATAGTCCGAGCGCCGAGGAGTCGGCAGCGTCGCTGTCACCGCCCAGCCACCATCACGACTGATTCCTAGAGAGTGCTGCGTGCGGGCATGTTTAAATTGTCTTATAATCGTCCTCGTAGGGCTGGTTATGAAGCCCAGCGTCTTCTTACGTCTACGCAGCAAACACACCGAGCGGTGAATTTGCTAACATGGAGGCGCGTCCAACTTTAGCTATCCACAACTGCTTTCCTTGTCGCAGGTTTGTGCACTTGCATAAACTTCGTTCGAGAAGCACTTAGAGAGGCACTTGGAGGTCCTCTGCTGCTCCGCCCTTGTAAATCTAGTGGCTTCAAAAACGAAACCACGTGGGCATGCAAGGCGCATAGCTGCGAGGCACCCCAAAACAAGCTGAAACTGCGATGGCCGCCTGTTGCAGTTTTTATTTGGCTTCCAACATTCAGGTTGTTTTTTTTTCGTCTTCCTCGTTTGATAAAAGTGCGCTAATGGTTTCAAAACCAAACTTATATAGTACTGGCGAGAGAAACCCGCAGAACAGAGCATTTCACGGACGATGCTGTCGTCCGTGTGAACTCCAGCGCCGTCCGTGAACTCCAGCGCCGTCCGTGAACTCCAGCCCCGTCCGTGAACTCAAGCGCCGTCCGTGAACTCCAGCGTCGTCCGTGAACTCCAGCGCCGTCCGTGTGAACTCCAGCGCCGCCTGTGTGAACTCCAGCGCCGTCCGTGAACTCCAGCGTCGTCCGTGAACTCCAGCGTCGTCCGTGAACTCCAGCGCCGTCCGTGAACTCCAGCGCCGTCCGTGAACTCCAGCGCCGTCCGTGAACTCCAGCGCCGTCCGTGAACTCCAGCGCCATCCGTGTGAACTACAGTGTCGTCCGTGAATTCCAGCGTCGTCCGTGAACTCCAACGCCGTCCGTGAACTCCAGCGCCGTCCGTGAACTCCAGCGCCGTCCGTGAACTCCAGCGCCGTCCGTGTGAACTCCAGCGCCGTCCGTGTGAACTCCAGCGCCGTCCGTGTGAACTCCAGCGCCGTCCGTGTGAACTCCAGCGCCGTCCGTGTGAACTCCAGCGCCGTCCGTGAACTCCAGCGCCGTCCGTGAACTCCAGCGCCGTCCGTGAACTCCAGCGCCGTTCGTGAGCTCCAGCGTCGTCCGTGAACTCCAGCGTCGTCCGTGAACTGCAGCGCCGTCCGTGAACTGCAGCGCCGTCCGTGAACTCCAGCGTCGTTCGTGAACTCCAGCGTCGTCCGTGAACTCCAGCGCCGTCCGTGAATTCCAGCGTCGTCCGTGAACTCCAGCGCCGTCCGTGAGATCCTGCGTCGTCCGTGAACTCCAGCGCCGTCCGTGAACTCCAGCGCCGTCCGTGAACTCCAGCGCCGTTCGTGAACTCCAGCGTCGTCCGTGAACTCCAGCGTCGTCCGTGAACTGCAGCGCCGTCCGTGAACTGCAGCGCCGTCCGTGAACTCCAGCGTCGTTCGTGAACTCCAGCGTCGTCCGTGAACTCCAGCGCCGTCCGTGAACTCCAGCGTCGTCCCTGAACTCCAGCGCCGTCCGTGAAATCCTGCGTCGTCCGTGAACTCCAGCGCCGTCCGTGAACTCCAGCGCCGTCCGTGAACTCCAGCGCCGTCCGTGAACTCCAGCGTCGTCCGTGAACTGCAGCGCCGTCCGTGAACTGCAGCGCCGTCCGTGAACTCCAGCGTCGTTCGTGAACTCCAGCGTCGTCCGTGAACTCCAGCGCCGTCCGTGAACTCCAGCGTCGTCCCTGAACTCCAGCGCCGTCCGTGAAATCCTGCGTCGTCCGTGAACTCCAGCGCCGTCCGTGAACTCCAGCGTCGTCCGTGCACTCCAGCGTCGTCCGTGAACTCCAGCGCCGTCCGTGAACTCCAGCGTCGTCCGTGAACTCCAGCGTCGTCCGTGAACTCCAGCGTCGTCCGTGAACTCCAGCGCCGTCCGTGAACTCCAGCGCCGTCCGTGCGAACTCCAGCACCGTCCGTGTGAACTCCAGCGCCGTCCGTGTGAACACCAGCACCATCCGTGTGAACTCCAGCACCGTCCGTGTGAACTCCAGAGCCGTCCGTGAACTCCAGTGCCGTCCGTGAACTCCAGCGTCGTCCGTGAACTCCAGCGCCGTCCCTGAACTCCAGCGTCGTTCCAAAACTCCAGCGTCGTCCGTGAACTCCAGCGTCGTCCGTGAACTCCAGCGCCGTCCGTGAACTCCAGCGTCGTCCGTGAACTCCAACGTCGTCCGTGAACTCCAGCGCCGTCCGTGAACTCCAGCGCCGTCCGTGTGAACTCCAGCGCCGTCCGTGTGAACACCAGCACCATCCGTGTGAACTCCAGCACCGTCCGTGTGAACTCCAGAGCCGTCCGTGAACTCCAGCGCCGTCCGTGAACTCCAGCGCCGTCCGTGAACTCCAGCGTCGTCCGTGCACTCCAGCGTCGTCCGTGAACTCCAGCGCCGTCCGTGAACTCCAGCGTCGTCCGTGTGAACTCCGGAGCCGTCCGTGGGAACTCCAGCGCCGTCCGTGAACTCCAGCGCCGTCCGTGAACTCCAGCGTCATCCGTGAACTCCAGCGTCGTCCCTGAACTCCAGCGTCGTCCCTGAACTCCAGCGCCGTGCGTGAACTCCAGCGCCGTCCGTGAACTCCAGCGGCGTCGGTGAACTCCAGCGCCGTCCGTGAACTCCAGCGCCGTCCGTGAACTCCAGCGCTGTCCGTGAACTCCAGCGTCGTCCGTGCACTCCAGCGTCGTCCGTGAACTCCAGCGTCGTCCGTGAACTCCAGCGCCGTCCGTGGACTCCAGTGTCGTCCGTGAACTCCAGCGCCGTCCGTGAACTCCAGCGTCGTCCGTGAACTCCAGCGTCGTCCGTGAACTCCAGCGCCGTCCGTGAACTCCAGCGCCGTTCGTGAACTCCAGCGTCGTCCGTGAACTCCAGCGTCGTCCGTGAACTCCAGCGCCGTCCGTGTGAACACCAGCACCGTCCGTGTGAACACCAGCACCGTCCGTGTGAACTCCAGCACCGTCCGTGTGAACTCCAGAGCCGTCCGTGAACTCCAGCGCCGTCCGTGAACTCCAGCGCCGTCCGTGCGAACTCCAGCACCGTCCGTGTGAACTCCAGCGCCGTCCGTGTGAACACCAGCACCATCCGTGTGAACTCCAGCACCGTCCGTGTGAACTCCAGAGCCGTCCGTGAACTCCAGCGCCGTCCGTGAACTCCAGCGCCGTCCGTGAACTCCAGCGTCGTCCGTGCACTCCAGCGTCGTCCGTGAACTCCAGCGCCGTCCGTGAACTCCAGCGTCGTCCGTGAACTCCAGCGTCGTCCGTGAACTCCAGCGTCGTCCGTGAACTCCAGCGCCGTCCGTGAACTCCAGCACCGTCCGTGAACTCCAGCACCGTCTGTGAACTCCAGCGCCGTCCGTGAACTCCAGCACAGTCCGTGTGAACTCCAGCGCCGTCCGTGTGAACTTCAGAGCCGTCCGTGTGAACTCCAGAGCCGTCCGTGTGAACTCCAGAGCCGTCCGTGAACTCCAGCGCCGTCCGTGAACTCCAGCGCCGTCCGTGAACTCCAGCGCCGTCCGTGTGAGCACCAGCACCGTCCGTGTGAACACCAGCACCGTCCGTGTGAACTCCAGCACCGTCCGTGTGAACTCCAGAGCCGTCCGTAAACTCCAGCGCCGTCCGTGAACTCCAGCGCCGTCCGTGCGAACTCCAGCACCGTCCGTGTGAACTCCAGCGCCGTCCGTGTGAACACCAGCACCATCCGTGTGAACTCCAGCACCGTCCGTGTGAACTCCAGAGCCGTCCGTGAACTCCAGTGCCGTCCGTGAACTCCAGCGTCGTCCGTGAACTCCAGCGGCGTCCCTGAACTCCAGCGTCGTTCCAAAACTCCAGCGTCGTCCATGAACTCCAGCGTCGTCCGTGAACTCCAGCGCCGTCCGTGAACTCCAGCGTCGTCCGTGAACTCCAACGTCGTCCGTGAACTCCAGCGCCGTCCGTGAACTCCAGCGCCGTCCGTGAACTCCAGCGTGGTCGGTGAACGCCAGCGTCGTCCTTGAACTCCAGCGTCGTCCGTGAACTCCAGCGTCGTCCCTGAACTCCAGCGCCCTCCGTGTGAACTCCAGCGCTGTGCGTGTGAACTCCAGCGCCGTCCGTGTGAACTGCGGAGCCGTCCGTGGGAACTCCAGCGCCGTCTGTGAACTCCAGCGTCATCCGTGAACTCCAGCGTCGTCCCTGAACTCCAGCGTCGTCCCTGAACTCCAGCGCCGTGCGTGAACTCCAGCGCCGTGCGTGAACTCCAGCGCCGTCCGTGAACTCCAGCGCCGTCCGTGAACTCCAGCGCTGTCCGTGAACTCCAGCGTCGTCCGTGCACTCCAGCGTCGTCCGTGAACTCCAGCGTCGTCCGTGAACTCCAGCGCCGTCCGTGAACTCCAGCGTCGTCCGTGAACTCCAGCGCCGTCCGTGAACTCCAGCGTCGTCCGTGAACTCCAGCGTCGTCCGTGAACTCCAGCGCCGTCCGTGAACTCCAGCGTCGTCCGTGAACTGCAGCGCCGTCCGTGAACTCCAGCGTCGTCCGTGAACTCCAGCGCCGTCCGTGAACTCCAGCACCGTCCGCGAACTCCAGCGCCGTCCGTGAACTCCAGCGCTGTCCGTGAACTCCAGCGTCGTCCGTGAACTCCAGCGTCGTCCGTGAACTGCAGCGCCGTCCGTGAACTCCAGCGTCGTTCGTGAACTCCAGCGTTGTCCGTGAACTCCAGCGCCGTCCGTGAACTCCAGCGTCGTTCGTGAACTCCAGCGTCGTCCGTGAACTCCAGCGCCGTCCGTGAACTCCAGCGTCGTCGGTGTGAATTCCTTATTTTGTGCTCGCGTCCTGTTCTGCTGGTTGCTCTCCCCAATAACATGCAAGAACTGGCCCAACAAACTGCACAAACCTATATACTTAAATATCGATCAAACGCATAACCTTCATGCACCTTTCTCAGCCTCAGAGATTTATTCGCGCTGGCAGCCCAATGAGCATCTGGTAAGCACAGGAGAGGCTGAAAACACGTGGAGCATTGAAGGCATGGAGAAGGACTGGGGCTGGTGTCTTTACAGCGGCGTCTCTAATCGGCCATCTTGCCCACGTACAATCCTATGCGCCATATGACGACCACCTGCGCAGAAAATTACACAGGAAAAGCTGTGTAACGAGCAGGAAAGAGTGAGCGCGAACGATATTAACGCTTTTAGATGACATAGTATCATCACCGTACTTGTACGGCTCTGGTAATCAATTTTCCGGGCTATTTTAATGAATTCCGCTTCGTTCACACTTCGTTCACCAAGCCACAAGGTATTGGTCCTAAACCAGGTTGAAGTCATTGGCGATGTGTGGAAGACCAAAGAGAATGCAAACGAGCGTTGAATAGCTGACAGGGGACGCTCTAGTTGGCGCCATATTTTCTCTGAGTCTGCTCTTTCGGTGTGTGTTCAGCTGCTTTTGCTTTCATCCTCCCGGAATATCTTGACATTGCATTCTACTCCCCCCCCCCAACCACCGCCTCAGCCGCAAGAATTTGCAATGGTGCCGAATTGCCTAACATGTCTTTAGGAATGAATCAACAGTTGCGGTAGCCTAGAGGTGAGAACAAAAATGACGGCTAACACCCAGTGATAAAACGAATCACTTTGCATCAGATAGAGGGGACACGGAGCGCCGTGACTCCCTAATCTTTGTGAAAAGTCCTGCAAATATCAGGTGATCAGAAAACGCTGGATAAGGCCTTTTGGATAGAATATGGAAATCTTATTTAACTTTTTAGAGACTTTTTCCGAAAGTATGGGTCGTTTGATGTGCATTTACAATCAAAAGTAGCGTCGACATGCATCTAAGCAGGATTTAAAAATGCGGCCGCCAGAACTTGCGTCATACAGGGCCTATACGCCATCTCACAAGCTCCTTGCACCACTATAAAGCTTGAGATCTCCTAAGACGCATTCTTAAGGCGTTCTTCAGTGCCTCGTCATCTGCTTGTCGTCTGCTTGTGTCGTATTCAGGTACAGTTAGAACAAAGTATAAATAAATGCTGTCTAGAGAACGGACACGGAAGTTATATTACGCTTCTTAACAATTGCGTATGCACAGTTAACTACGGTAAACACAAGAATTTTGCGCCAGGTTGCGCTGTTGGTCAGGTATGCAAAGCGGCGCAACGATAAAGATGATGATGACGATACGCGGCTATTCTCTTTGCTTCGGAGGGGTGCTGGACTGCGCCCGAGCCGGGAGAACTTAAGAAAACAAAGGCGTAAAAAAAGCGGGAAATTTGAGAAAAGGGGGAGGTAAGCTGCTGTTAGTGTCGGACGAGTATCTACCAAGTACGGAGCGGTGCTTTCTTAGCGGAGATGGTGCCGTTGCGTTGATCGTCTTCTGCAGGCGGAAAATCCCAGTATCAACATCCGCGTGGTGCCCTCTCTCGGTTGAGGCGACAGTTGCTCGCACCGCAGCAGAAAGTGGGCGCTGTTTCCTCCTCGCTTCAACAGGATCAGCACATTGCCGCCTGAACCTCGGGAGCGGGGTCGAAGCGGCTCTTGTATACAATCTAGTATACCAGTGTGCGGAGCGCTCCCGCCAGTGCCTCGAACAGCAGCCTGCTGCCGACGTTGTTCTGGTATAGAGACTTAAAAGAGATTGCCCCTTGCGTGCTTGGTACAGCGTCAGGGTCAACATTTTTTGCGCAGCCGTACACCATTCGGCGTTCTCTGATGGACTTGAATTCGTATAGCATTCTTGTGTTCAGCGGGAACATCTCCGAGGTGCTTCGAGAAGCGAAACTTTCTTGGCAGGGATTGCGCAAGGGCGCACCACTGAATCCGAATGACAGTCATATATGCATACCGGAGCAGCCTTCGAGGTCACCTGGTGTCGTCCAAGGAGCGGAGGCGCGCTTCATATGTGATTCTGCTGTGGGCTTCGCAGGCTTCAAATATCGACGACACCATGTCTCCCTAAATCGCCTCGACAGCAACTAGATCGCGGCAGCCATGCGCTAGCCGGCCCTCCTCGCGCTGCCTACGTTCGTGTCACTCTCTTGTGGGGCGGAGAGGCACAGGGTGACGGTTACGAAAGTCGGCCCCGGCACATCAACTGGCTTCCACAGTTTGCGCAGAAGCTAATAATGGTTGCAGCCCCAAAAGCGTTATTGTCGAACGATGTTGCATGCACAGGCCGATGCCATATTCAGGTGTTTTTTGTAAGCCGCGTGTAGGGCACCTTCCGTGGTCAGGAGCACTTCAAGGTATCTGTATTCTGTGGCTCGAGGTACGGAGTCTTCCCTGGGCAGCAGCACCACAGGTCTGACGAGACCGAGAACCGCAACACAGCAGATTTGCCGGGGTTGAAGGTCAGCCCCAGTGTAATCAGAGGCATGGCGTTAATATCATTTGTAGTGGTGTCTGGCTGTCGTTCACCAGCAGAATGTGATACGCAAATGTAAGCCCTTGGAGCGTCCATGATTCCGGAAAGCCTGCCCATGAGAAGCTGTCCTTGAAGCCTATCCCCAGGCTATGAGCAGCTACTCTATTTCCGAGGTGTACAGAATGTACCGGATTGGAGGCAGAGGACATCCTTGCTTTTGTTCTCGTTGAACAGCGACTGGTTCTGAGCTGTTACCGTTGAGGCTGGCCGCCATGGTGTTGCCGGCGTACAGGCGACCCAGAAAGTCTGTCCACTCCTGTGGCATTGTCGGCCGACCTCATACGATGTAGCAGCGGCTCATGCAGGTCGTTATCATAGGCCTTGTCCACGTCTAGGAAACATCCGAGGGTCCATGTGGCACGCGGCGTGAAGTCTCAATGCACTGGGTCAAGGTGAAGAGGGTTTCCTTGAGCCGTCGGCCGTTTCAGAATCCAGGCTGTAATTCCTTGAGATGTCCATTTGGATGGGTCCAACCGACCATTCATCTCTTCACAATGTATGGCGAAGAAGCGGTGCAGCACAATGGTTACCCTTATCGGCTTGTAGAAGGCCTTGGTCACCTACGCTCTTTGGCACAAGACACATGCGCCTTTGGAGACCACTCGCCGGGTATAGCGTCGCCCGATATGTTGCCGGTGAAGAGTTCGGCGAGTTGTTCGCGTGCCTGTTTTACAAGGCATTTGACCAGGCCTAGTGATTCCATCTGGGTTCAGCCTAGTATAGCCTAGTGGCGCCATCTGGTTTTGTGAATTGCAACTATTTTCGTCAGCAAACTGCCGTCCTTCTTTAGGGCCAGGACCAGCAGAATCATATCTCGAAATAAAAAATAAAGCAAATTTTTAGCTTCTGCATTTTGCTGGAGGTGAGATGAGACAACGCGAAAGCCCGATGCTCCATTTTTAACCAAAGTGAACGTGCTGAGAAAAGCCCAGTAACAACGATGAAATCACTCGTAAGCGGTGGGTCCTGCTTCGAAGCTCGCCGCCGTATTGGGCACGCTTTTTTAGCGCACGCAAGAGTGGCACCCGCCAAAATCTGGAATTAGCGTACGTAATGCGTCAGTGCGTTAAGACTCGAACTGAAATAGCGTTTGGCGAGTGCGCACTATAAAGCACGCTAACTTATACGCCCATATGCTCATTTTGTGCCGACACGACGTTCCGCAGCATCGCAGTGTCGCCTCTGCGCTGATCGAAGCTTTTGTAGTACTGCAAGGAACGGTTGAGATGGAGTATAGAAGCTGTGATAGTGTGCCAGCTGCAGAGTGAAACCATGCTCTCAAATGTTGCCTTCAAGTGTTCTCCACACTTTGGGCGTTGTTGAAGACGAGCTGTAAAGAGTCTTCAGAGAAGAAGCCTTTCGGCGGGGCATAATTTCATACAATATCGGCACTTCGCAATTACGAGGCTCAAAACTCTATGACGTAAAATTTGGTGACAGACCGGACCGTGTGGTTAACATGTGGGGTGCATTAAAATGCAGCACAAGGTTTTCCTAAATATTGCGTTAATATTGAGACTGGTAGTTCATATTATAACGTTGTGCACGCCTGTGTGTCCACGAGAAGGAGTACACTCAGTAGAATTATCCTTTACAAGAAGGATTCAGTGGATTGTGAAAAGAAAGAATGTGATTACATGATAAAGAACAGTACCTCTGGACAGATATTAATATTACCAATATTAGTATTATTATAGCCTTATGCAACTTCATATTTCATCGCAGCGGTTACACGAGTCATCCTAACACTCCGGGTATATGTATAAGTAAAGAACAGTGCCATCGTCCAGTTCATGTCGTTCATGACGCCCACTGTTCGGTCAGTAATCAGTGATTCAGGTATGATTCAGTGCGAGAAAGAGTAAAACAAACGAAATATAGTTCTTTGCTACCTCTCGAAAGGCATAAAAATGCTCAACTCCCGGAGCTCCTCGAACTGTATCCTGGACAATGGTGGTCACGGGTAGGAAACAGCGCCTAAATACAGGGAAGGGACACGGCTACACTGGCTCTCTGAACCTTGGCCGAAAGAGGGCAGGATAGGTCTGAACAGCAAGACGACGTCCGGTGCAAGGTACGAGTGGCTGATCGAGAAAGTGTAAAGACGGGCGCAAAAAGTGGCAGCCTCATTTGTGGTAACGCACAGAGAGGGGCTTAGAAATGCTTTGCTTTGTTTGCGTCTCATGACTTCATGCACCAACTTGGCCGCCGAAAATTGGCTGTGGTTTGACCAATGGCCATCCCGAGTAGAATTGCGGAAGCAACGGCGCGGCAATCGCAGCAGCGGCGGCACCTCTGACTCATCCGCTTAGCGGAGGAGTCGGCGGAGTCCCCAGAGTGACGTGACGTCACTCCTCGTGGAGAATGCACTGCTGGCGAAGCGGCGACGGCACCTCTGAGCCACCCCGCGGAGAGGAGGAGTCGGCGGCGGCTCCGCGCTGCTCTGACGTCACTCGCTCCTCGCGCATGCGCAGTTGGGGCTCTCCGGGGCTCCGCGAAAACGCTCACACCTAGCGTAGTGTTGCTTTCGCACCAAAAAGCCCTATTGAAGAACAGTTCTTCTACATTGGGCCGGTCGTTCCATTTTTTACTTCGAGGCCCCTCTTTGTGTATTACCCTAACTGTCGCTGCCACTTGTCGGGCCCTACCCCCTTTGCCAAAAGTAATCGAGCAACAAGTTTTTCCAATCCTACCGTTTAACGGAGCCGTTGCGGCAATCCTAAAGACCGAAAGGTGTCGAAACGTGAGGACAAGGGCTCACCTTACTTTACACAGATTCAGAGTTTAAGGGCTGCCATAACTGCTTCGCTACGCGGCTAGGAAACGAATCACCTGTTCCCGGTCACTTTTGGCAAAAACGGTACCTTCCACCGGACGTCGCCTTGCTGTCCCGGCCTAACTAGCCCTCTTTAGGCCACGGTCCAGCGCCTGTGTATTTGTGCCCCGTCGCTGTCTTTGGCCCTGTTTTCTTCTCGTTACTTCATGCACCAACCAGCCCGCCAAAAAGCACCACTGGATTTGAGTAGTGGGACATTTTTCAGCCTGGGTGCACCGAAAACATCCCGGTGTTGGTGTTAAGCAAGACTGCGGGACCTCAAATCTAGCAACTGCGGAGCAAAAGCCGGCGCACGTTCTCTCACCTCTTATGCTCATCATCATCATCATCATCATCATCAGCCTGACTACACCCACTGCAGGGCAAAGGCCTCTCCCATGTCTCTCCAATTAACCCTGTCCTTTGTCAGTTGCCGCCACTGTATCCCCGCAAACTTCTTAATATCATCCGCCCACCTAACTTTCTGCCGTCCCCTGCTACGTTTGCTTTCTCTTGGAATCCACTCCGTTACCCTTAAGGACCAGCGGTTATCTTGCCTTCGCATTACATGCCCTGCCTAAGCCCATTTCTTCCTCTTGATTTCGACTACAATGTCATTAACTCGCGTTTGTTCCCTCACCCACTCCGCACTCTCCCGATCTCTTAACGTTACACCTATCATTTTCCTTTCCATAGCTCGCTGCGTTGTTCTTAACTTAAGCTGAATCCTTTTTGTTAGCCTCCACGTTTCTGGTTTGGTTTATGGTTTATGGGGTTTAACGTCCCAAAGCGTCTGAGGCTATGAGAGACGCCGTAGTGGAGGGCTCCGGAAATTTCGACCCCCTGGGGTTCTTTAACGTGCACTGACATCGCACAGTACACGGGCCTCTAGAATTTCTCCTCCAAAGAAATTCTAGCCGCCGCGGCCGGGATCGAACCCGCGTCTTTTGGGTCAACAGCCGAGCACCATAACCGCTGAGCCACCGCGGTGGCTCCATAGGTGAGTACCGGCAGGATACAGCTGTTGTATACTTTTCTCTTCAGGGATATTGGTAAGCTACCATTCATGATCTGAGAGAACCTGCAATATGCGCTCCACCCCATTCTTATTCTTCTAGTTATTCCTCTCTCATGATCCGGATCTGAGAGGGGAATAAAAGGGATAAAAGGGCATACGCAACAATTCTGCACAAAATTATTTTCGAACGGGAACCATTTTATGGACGCAATTTTTCATATATTGTAAGATTTCACTACAAAAGTGAATATATCCGCAAATCTCCCCTCGTAAGGCTTGCATTTTTTTGCTATTAATGTTCTTGCCATCGCCAAAAGAGTTCGCCCTTGGTTTTTTCTATGGCCGTCTTAGCTGCTCGATCCGAGTAATGGGAACACTCTAAAAGATTTTTGATACACATCGGAGCAGCGGACCAGTACCTTCGATATTTTCACAACAATGCCTTACAGTATTTCAATATTGAAAAAATTTTGTCCAAAGATGTTGGACAAGCGTGTTCCCCGATTCGACTCCGCGCTTGGACGCAGTTGCTTTTCTTGTACTTCTGTGCCGACACTAGGACGAAACAGCTTCAATACCACGGGCGCTAACGGTCAGCCATACAGGCGGTAACTACCTGAAGGCCTGTGGCCCCACGTAAACAAACCTTCCGAAGCGAGTGCTGTGCGAGTCAAAGCTGGGGCTGCTGAGAACCATCATGCATTCAGTTTGACTGCGTGTACTTACGTCAATCAAGATGCCCAAAGTCGGCGATAGGATCAGAGAATCTTTCACGGTATCTATGACTGCCTGAAGAAAACGAAAGGACAATGCATACGCTTTTGTCATAAATACTGTAGAATTATTCACTGCTGCACACGGCTTGAAAACTTCAGAAGCGTTCTCTTATTCTAAGGCCTTCCATGTTCCAAAAGCGTTTTGAGCGATCGGTGCCGTAAGGCGTATAAAAATCGGTAGAAAATGCACAAAAGATCAAACCCACAAGACGAATCCAAGGGGACTGGGGAAAAAATGCGGAATGCGAAGTATGATACCTTTTTTATGTACAAAATAATACAAGAGTTGTTTTGGCGTCTTCTCTACTTAGCATTCTTCGACATGGGGAAAATGGCAGGGATTAATAAAGTGAGGCAGAATTAATGTATTGCGAAGTTCTGAAGTTACAGGGCTGTGATTTTTTTATTGATTTGTAGATACTACAGACCATGCATATTGCCACGTATCATTGTTGCGTCCGTTCATTCGCGCAAGGCCGCAGAAAAGGGGTGTTATCATTTTTGTTCGTGACGCGAGAAGCGACCGGTCTAATCTCGATTGTTCACAGCCATGAACAGCTGCATCTACGTGTTTCCAGATTACTCTAGATGATCTCTACCTGTTATCTCGAAGTTTCCTTGCCGGCTTTAAATTGAACGATGCCGCGAGCAGCGGGCATTCGTAGTTCGACGACCGACGAGCACGTTTGTTGCTTACGCTGCCGCCGAGTGATTCAGTTCTTTTGCGGGCGCAAGTCAGCCCAAATAAAGAGCTTCGTTTCCAAGACTGTTTGGTGTCTTCCTGACCGCTGGACTGCGTCACTACAACGTGACAATATACATGGGCCAGGTACGAGGGTCATGTGTGACAAAATGGAAGTTCACACATAACAAGTATATGGCATACAGAAAACACAGGCAAAATATTCATAACCAGCGAATTGCAGTTAGCAACACAGGAATTGACGCTCTAATTCCTTAATAATGTCACCTGCTGTGAAAGTGTGCGAAGGCAAGAAATTCCACTTAAGCGACTTAGGCCAGAATTCAGCACTGATATACTACGTGATAAAATTTATGGCGTTGAACGCATTGGCTCGTGGAAACGGCCATGGGCCGAGTACATAGTTTGTCCGTAATGTGACCTCAAGACCGGTGAATAGTATTCAGTAATGTCTATAAGAATTTTTTCGCAGTTAGCAAGAAGATACCACGGTTACTCTTGGTTATAAAGATGAGAGTTATAAGGGACTATACCCTCCCTGCATTCGAGTTTGATTTCAGTCAAATGCATGGCATGGTCAAAAAAATCTTGCCAAGTTCCCAAATGCGCGAATTGCACTGGTCAAACGTGATGAAGACATGGACGCCAGGAATTGAACACGTTGGTGAACAAACATTTGATAGGCCCGCCTACGGGCGTCAAAAGGGAGGTTTGATATATGTTCGCGACATCTTGCATTAATTTTTTATTCCTGGTTTGTTGCTGGTTTTTGTGCCCGTAATATTATTGGCATTATGCTTGTACGAAGTTGTCTTGAAAGGAAGTATGGTTCAGCGGAAATGTGCAGTATAAGGACTAGTGAATAATTTACACTAACGTGCCGGTACTTTGTCGTATGCCATATTGCGTACAAGAAAATAATTGCATCGATAACCCCGAAACAGGCAGTCTGAAGTGAAAAACTACCATATAAAAGTGACAAGTAGACTCAACGGACTGCTAGTTAAGCAGGGAATACATATACGGTACTGGACTGCGACGGTCCACTTTTGCCTTTGGCAACGAGTAGTTACCGTTGGCAGTGCTTCCCGGGGAAGCCTCTGCCAGTGCTAGGCGTCCAAGGTGTTGAGCAAAATCACTATAGTCGAATAAAATTCAAGAATGAAGCGGCTTTTTTCCGTCCAAGGACCACCTTTCAACCAATGGCATCGGCTGATTCTCATGGGCTTGCGAGCGTGACAACACAGGGAGGAGACAATCTCCGGCCATGGAGGGAGAGGACTCACTTTCATCTGTCACTCCCTTCATTATCACGCTAGTATGTTCATGAGAATCAGCCGTCGCCATTGTCTGGAAGGGGACCCTTTGACGGGAAAAAGCCGCTTCTTTCTTGAGTCGTATTTGACTGTAGTGGCGTTAATAGTAGGTGCGGAAGGTACACGAATCTTGAAGGCAGCCAATGCGTGCACCTGGAGCTGTATCTAGAGAAAGCGGAGTTTCTCTTGAATGGGTGAAATTACCGTGAATCCTACAGGGTGGACTTATGTGTTCGGATGCTGGTGCGCTAAAAAAAGAGTAATATACGATTAAAAATCAGCAGCTGGCAGAAAGTACCTGAGTCCTTCAGTGCTATGTATTACTCAGCTAGTCAATCTCCGCAGTAAACGAAATCATGATTCCTATGATCCATCTGATAAACAACTCAGGAGATAGCGGTCGCACTAGGTTTTTTTCTTTTAGTGAAAAGAAAATCTTTAAAAACGCGCTGTTTGCTTTTCGCAAAGATGCACTGGGTTGCGACAGCGGATATGCGCGGAGTTTTAGTGGCGACTTTAGAGCCAAGTTTCCACGTCGGGTTGCCACGTCTGGTTCCTGATAGGTCATGCCTAAAACGATCTTTTTTACCAGCAATACGAACGCTGCTATCTCGGAAATGCGTGCGGGTTCTTTTACCGTAGTCGGACACTGTCCGTCACAGTCGCAACAATCTGGTATCGGCCTGGTCATCTCATGTCAAGTTGTGATTGCGGCAACACCCAAGACTCCTCTCAACAATTCAACAACGGGAGACGCTCGCGCTCCGTCTTCTACACCTCCACAGAAGACTTCTTCACCAGTCTCGAAGTGGACTCCCAAGCCAACGGTCAGGATGGACCCTGACGACTACATGGTCGTGCTGCAGCCACGCAGTACGGTCTCCCTCAAGACGGCCTTCCAGCAAGGTGAGCTCGGCGCTGCCATTTCGCAACTCATCGGTAGGCAGCACATGAACACCATCACCATTTCACCAAATTGGGAACAGAACATCATCGTCTGTGGCACGCAGAACCCAGAAGTGGTTAAAAAGCTCCTCACGGACATTCAACTTAACACCAGCAGAGGATCGCTCGCATTTCACGGCCACCTCAAGCTCACCGGTGATGTGTGTCGCGGTGTGATATCTGTTCACAACTTAGAAACCAGTGAGTCACTAAAACATAATGTGCAGTGGCGCGGTGGTGAACTAGTTCATGCGCGCAAGCTGGGACAATCAAACGTATAGCTGTGCTGACTTTCGAGGGACGCACTGTTCCGCGTTACGTCCACTATAACGCAGAACTGACTCCCGTCAAGGAGTACAAAAAAAACAGTGCCAGCGTGCTACCGTTGCGGCACACTGTGGCACCGGGTGGACAAGTGTCCCACCCCGGTCAAGGAAAGATGCGGCCTTTGTGGCCAAAACGTGGGGCTTGGTACTGAGGGGATGGCCGCCCACGTCTGCAATCCTATCTGTTTAATCTGCGGGGGCCCGCACCTCACCAGCTCCCGCGAATGCACCGCGAAATTCATCAAGTTACCGCAGCCAGGGCCCAGGACGCCACCCAAGGGAGCCAATGCCGGCGCTACACGGGGAGGGCGGCAGCGAAACAACCAGAAGACGCCACGGCGTGGCGTGATGCCTCCCCCTGGCAAGACAGCAACCATGGAGGAAGGAAAAAGAGAGGAGAGGCCGTCACGTGACATTTTGTGAAGCCGGAAACCAGCTCGGCGCCTTCTTGGCTGGGCTGACGTCATCGCATAAGTCCCGCCCTCGACTACTGCGCGCGCGTTTCAAAGCCAACGAAGGAGCGTGCTACCGCAGGGGCACAGATCCCCGCGCTGGTGGCGCTTGGCTGCTTACCGGCCGGTTTAGGGCGCCCTATGCCGGTGTTCGTCAGCGGAAAAGTTAATAAAGCGGAAATACCCGTGTGAGACAGGCGGCTACTTTCAGTTACTGCTTCGTACTGCGTCGTCTCCGCGCCGTCTCCAACTGCTCGGCCCTGGTCACAATTAGTAGCAGCCGAGAAAAATACTTATCTCAGCTCTTGCAAGCGCGGGAAGTGACCTTCGCTTTCAATTACTGCGGTGGCCCATCTTGCGGTGGTTATCTGCGGTGGCCCCCCCTTTGGCAACGCCCGTCGCTGGGACTCTGAAGTTGAAGGCTGAATTCGATGAAACTAGTATACTTGCTTGTTTAGCTCAGCGCTCGAAATTAGCCTTCACCGGGTGAGGTGAAGGACACGCGAGAAACGTGGGCACCTCGTCGCGCGAAATCACACGACGGCCACCGATGCCCGGGAAGGGCATTCGTCTGGCATCGAAAGTCTCCTCCCTGTTCCTCAACTCTTGTAAGCACGGGAAGTGACCGTCGTTTTCAATTACTGCGGTGGGCGAAGGACAACTAAGCACACGCGTGAAACGCGGGCCCCTAGCCGCGCGAATTCCACACGAGCAGTGGTGTAGCCAGAAATTTTGTTCGAGGGGGGCACATGTTTTATTTATTTATTGGAAACGAAAATAATGGAAATGAAAATAAATGTGGAAACGAAATGTGGAAACGAAAATAAGAGTGCCCATTTATTCTTCACCGTCGCACGGCGTATGGCACTCCTTTTAATTCTAGGCACAGTTCACCCCAATATTAACAGACCTTTTTACGTCAGTTTACTTTTTAATCCTTTGCATTCTCCTCAAATGAAGGTATCGCGAAAATAAAAAGTGCTTTTTTTTAAAAGACCTGCACCCGAGCGCAGGTTTGCGTATGGGGTTGAAGTTTTGACAAATGTCATTTGTTTGCAGTTGATGACTTTGTTATAGAGCAGAAGCTTTTGTGTTGTTGTATATGATGTGAAGATATTGTAAATAGCCACGTTTTTTCGTGCGAGTTGTTTTTTGTGAGAAAATAAATGTTTTTTCTCGTAATCAATGAAGGCTATATATAGGGGTTGGTTATATTCTGCGCATTTCTCTATCACCTGATTGATAGTGTGAATGTGGTCTATTGTCGAGTATCCTTTACGAAAGCCTGCCTGATCATTTGGTTGACTAAAGTCCAAGGTTGTCCTGACTCTATTAGCGATTACCTTAGTAAATACCTTGTAGGCAACGGACAATAAGCTGATTGGTCTGTAATTCTTCAAGACCTATGGGGCAGAAACGTGGAGGCTAACAAAGAGGGTTCAGCTTAAGTTAAGAACAACGCAGCGAGCTATGGAAAGGAAATTGATAGGTGTAACGTTAAGAGATCGGAAGAGGGCGGAATGGGTGAGGGAACAAACGCGGGTTAATGACATCTTAGTTGAAATCAAGAAGAAGAAATGGGCTTGGGCAGGGCATGTAATGCGAAGGCAAGATAACCGCTGGTCCTTAAGGGTAACGGAGTGGATTCCAAGAGAAAGCAAACGTAGCAGGGGGCGGTAGAAAGTTAGGTGGGCGGATGAGATTAAGAAGTTTGCGGGGATACAGTGGCGGCAACTGACAAAGGACAGGGTTAATTGGAGAGACATGGGAGAGGCCTTTGCCCTGCAGTGGGTGTAGTCAGGCTGATGATGATGATGAAATGTTTTTTACAAATGAAGTTCTCGGCATCCTGTGTGCATTCGTATCTTTATGTAGATATTGCAGTGAACAAAACTAACCCTTCGCCTTTATTAAAGAAAAAAAATCTCTAAGGTATTGTTTAAGCGCAGGGTCTCTTTTTTTTTTACCGGCGGCGTATAAGAGGGGCGTGCAAGCATGCAAAGCGAGCTCAGCGGCTTCCTTTAAAATATCGCCCTCCACCGATGTCATGGCCCCCGCTGCTCACACAAGCGCAATCGCGAAAACCGAAAATAGCTACACTAACACCAGTGACGATCACTAGAGCGTTGCAAGAGCACGCCTAATAGCAACGAGTTTGTACTGCCGATGGAAACGGGAGCGCGAATGGCACACGCACACTGCACGCACAGGACGCGAAACGTCCGCGCAATACGCCGACGACCTCTCTAGCGCACGGCGTATTGAATCACTGGTAAACGAACAGCGCGAGTGCTCCTCAGTAAGCAGCGGCGGTCTCCCGACGGCTCCGAGCAGTGACGCAGTTGACGAAATGCCCGTGCGATCGTGGTCGAGCACGTTGAAATCAATGCACGCAACAACGAGAGTTTTGCAGCGAATTCCGCCTGAGATATGAGTGAACGGCGCCAACGTAAGCTTGTGAGCACGATCAAAAACAAACTCGAGCAGTTGAGAAAAGTACGCCGCACCGCAACTGCTACGCCGCGGTCGTCTGCTACCGCCCGGCTTGCAAGCAGCAACTACGACGCCGTTGCTAAGCTGCCCGGACTAGGTGGCCTCCCGATCGCGAAAAAAACCACGTGATTTCCTCCACATTTTTCTCCCATGGTGTTGTGTGGAAAGTGAGTGAAGAAACTTTATTTCCGCCAGAAGAAGACCCATGCCCCTCCGGGTCCGCACGCAGGCGTCCGGGGAGGGGCAGCGTCGCAGCTGGAAGACTAGCAACGGTATAGTCGCGCAGCTTCTGCTGCCAGGCGGGTAGCGTATCGTTGTATGCTAAGGTCGGCACTTCTGAGTATGGTCTCCCATTCCTCTGCATTATTGATTCTGCCATATCCTGGGGCACTGGGGCATCTCCATAGTATGTGTTCGAGTGTAGCGGTATGCCCGCAGAACGGCCTCTCCTCTCTTTTTCTTCCTCCAAGACAGCAACAGTAACGCCACCACCCGGAGCAGCGGAGTTCCCAGCTCTCAGCGCTTCATCTGGCAGCGCCGCCTGCAACCAACCCAAGGTAGGCAGCTGGGCGAGGGTCGCCTCCTCTCCTTCCCCTCCTCCCTCCTCCCCCACCAGCACCGCCGAGACACAGGAACTCAAGCGCGAGCTCGCCCTCTTGCGAGCTCAAAACGAAAAACTAGCCAGCGAGCTTAACTCGCTCAAATCCCAATTCCATACTCCGCCCGCGTCGAGCGACGAGGCAGAAAACATAACAGACAGGGAGATCCCTCCTCCTGTGGAGAGTCGCGCCGCGGCCTTGGAGACGCGGGTGACCGCAAATGAAACACAATTGGCTGACCTTCCCAAAATTATCCATGATACTATCGCGCGTCAGGTGGAGAGTGTCATCGCACAGGTGACACAAGCCGTAACGCATATTATCCAAAAATGGATAAAAGACAATCCGCGCGTCCTTAAACGCGTAGGACCCATCAGGGACGCTAACCGCCCCTCAAAATTCAATAGAGCTATTCCCGATGAGTTTGACTTTTCGGAAGACTCCTGCACGTGTGCGCCGGGCACTAGCGGACTGGGGAGTCTTAACAACGTGACCCCACCCTCCGCCTCCGACCATGGCCCCCAACCCTAAGTCGCGAGCAAGAACAACTCAGCCGCTTACACTAACGCAGTGGAACTGCCGAGGTCTCAAGGACCACAAGAAGCGGACTCATCTCCGCCTCTATCTTGAGACCCTTGAGTTCCTCGTCGCCGTGGTTGCCCTTCAGGAACCCGGCGCCGGTGCCAAACTAACAAACTACACTACATTTCAACACAACCCGCAGACATGTATACTTGTTCACAAGCGATACACTGCGCAGGAGGTCACACTTCCCACAACACCGTCTTTCCCATACACGATGATTTCAGTGCTGCCCCTAAAGCGGTCTGACCCACCTGTACACATTCTAAATATTTACTGCCCACCGAAACTTACGAACGTCACGTTCAATGAAATTTTCACTCAAGCTATGCAGGTGGCGGGTAGGGATCCCCTCCTAATCGTCGGCGATTTCAACGCCCCGAGCAGGCTATGGGGATACCCCCGGGAGGACAGGCGTGGGAGGAAGCTTGCGGAACTTCTTTCCACACTTGGACTCACCCTGCACACTGACCCCGCCAACCCAACAAGTGTCGGCAATTCCATTCAACGAGATACTTGCCCGGACCTCACATTTACACGCAACATACGACATGCCGACTGGCTGAATACAGAGGACACTCTAGGTAGTGATCACTGTATAATCAACACAACCATTTACATGAGTCCCCTGAAACGCCCACTAAAACAAGCTCGTATCCCTGATTGGACGACTTTCCGCACCTCTCTACCTATTGCAGACCCCCTCCAGTCGGGATACGACGCCAGGTCCAGATCGCTCACGTCTACACTCACACAACACGAACAGCAGATACAGCTCACAGAAACACAAACAGACGTGGACAACCATGTTCTCCACCTTTGGGAGGCCCGTCGCAGCCTCACGAAGCGATGGAAGAAACAGAAACATAACAGACGCCTAAAGAACCGCATCCTCTAACTCACACAACAGGCAGCGGAATATGCTACTCAGCTAGCCGACACTAACTGGGTGGACCGGTGCAACGTGGCTGCTCGCCAGATGTCTGGCCGCAACACGTGGCGCCTGTTCCGCGCTCTCATCGATCCAATACAAACACGCACGGAAACCCAACGCCAATTACATAGGGCCTTGCACAACTTGACAGGAACGACAAAACAACTAGAGCACACGCTCAGGGATCGCTACCTGTGCACCACTGAGGTCCCCCGGCAGGCGACGTACTCGTATGCAGGCGAAGAGAACACGGAGCTGGACAAGCATTTCCAACTCCACGACCTCCGGGCAGCCTTAAGCAAAATGAAGCGGGGCACTGCACCCGGGCGCGACAAGGTTACGGTCAAGCTCTTGGCCAACCTTCCCGACGCAGCCTACGCCGCGCTCCTCAAATACATCAATAGCATTTGGGACGGAGAGACTCCTCTCCCTCTCGATTGGAAATCGGCTCTCGTGACCTTTATTCCGAAAGCCGGCAAACCTATTGATGTGGAGAACCTTCGCCCCATCTCCCTCACGTCTTGTGTCGGCAAGCTGATGGAGACGATGGTGCGCGACAGACTCTCCGATTTTCTCGAAACACAGCACACTTTCGCGGACACCATGTTCGGTTTCCGCCCTCACAAGTCTCCACAGGATATACTTGTGCAGCTTCACCACGACATCTTAGATCCTGTCGAATGTCCCCACAACGACAAGGTGGTCCTGGCCTTGGATCTTAAAGGCGCATTCGACAACGTCAAACACGAAGTAATCCTGGACCACCGCAGTAACACCAACTGTGGCCACAAAACATTCAACTACATAAAACAATTTCTTACAGACCGTTAAGCCTACATACGCATACAAGATGCGGAACACGGGCCATACACCATCGGCTCGAGGGGAACACCTCAAGGCGCGGTCCTGTCTCCCCTCCTCTTCAATTTGGCAATCCTTCATCTTCCCTCCAAATTGTCCTCTTTGCCCGGGATACATCACGCTCTTTATGCGGATGACATTACAATCTGGGCCACGCAAGGTAACCTGGGCCACATGGAATCCTGCCTGCAAGCAGCGGCGACCCTAGTCGACGACTACGCGGCCTACTGCGGACTCCAGTGCGCCCCATCTAAATCAGAATTTGTGCACATACGTCCCTCTCCTCGGGACATAACTCCGCTTTGCATCAGTCTCCCCTCGGGACCGATCCGGGAGTCCAAGGAGATCCGCGTCCTTGGTCTCTTCATACACCACCAACGCAGAGTCGACACCACCCTAGCCAAACTTCGCACGGTGGGAGACCAGGTGGGCCGCATGGTCCGCCGGGTCTCCAACAAGCGGGGCGGATTACGAAGCAAGGATGCACTGCGGCTTGCCCATGCTTTCGTAACGAGTAGAATCCTCTACTCAACCCCCTACTTGCACCTGCGCAAACTTGATGATGACCAACTGGAGGTCATCCACCGGAAAGTCATCAAGCGGGCTCTCGACCTCCCGGTCACCACGTCCAACCAGCGACTTCTGGCCTTGGGTGTGGTAAACACATTCCAGGAGCTTCGAGAAGCCCACTTAGTCAACCAATACACGCGTCTTGCACAGACCACGTCCGGTCGCCGCCTCTTGGACCGGCTACACATCAAACATGACTACCATATTGAGGAAAGGGAGAGAGTGCCAGAACCCTGGAGACGCGCCCTCCGGGTCCGACCCCTTCCCCGCAACATGTCCAGAGAAGACCATAGCGGTCGTCGCCAGGCGCGCGCGGAAGCGTTGGCGCGATACTATGGTAACCAACAACATGTGTATTACGTGGACGTTGCCGGCCCACACCACGGGGTGTAATACACGGCCGCAGTCGTACACAACACAAACACAGTCAACGGGCTCACTTTCAAAGCCTACAGCGCAACACACGCGGAGGAGATTGCCATTGCTCTTGCTCTCACTACTCCCAAGTCGAAACACATCATCACCGACTCGCGAGGGGCCTGTCGGAACTATGAGTTGGGCTGGGCTCCCCTGCTTGCCTGGTGCATATTGGAATATAGCTGCCGATGCGAAGATCCAACTCCACGCAACCTGATTTGGGCCCCCGGTCACCAGGGCCTCCAGGGAAACGAACAGGCCGATCAGGCCGCCCGCGCACTCTCTCCCCGGGATATCTCCCTGTCCTTGGGCGCCTACTCCCAATCAGACAATCTGGCCCTTACATTCAAACACATCACCGATTACTACAAGGAGGAGCACCGGCGCTACCCGGCCCCTTGTAAGGGACTGGATCGCGCTGACGAGCGCCTCCTCATCAAAATTCTTACTAACACTGTACTGTGCCCGGCGGTACTTAAACATTTCAACGCATCCTTTGATGGCACGTGCCAGTTCTGTGGGGAGGTGGCTGACACCTTCCACATGGTTTGGGCGTGTCAATCAAACCCATCTAACCCCCCCAACCCCAACCCCACCAGAGAGGACTGGGAGGCGGCCCTGCTCGGCTGTCAGGACCTAAAGACCCAAAAGGCCTTGGTTCACCGGACGCGGGCGGCGTTGCTTGCCAATGGGGCCCCCGGAATAGGGGCTCCACCTAGTATTGTTAGGGGAAAGGGCCAATAGGGCCTACCCCAATCACCTCTCTGTAAATATTTATTGCATTATAAATGTTTTTGACCACCACCACCATCAGTCCTCTCGGGTAGGGGAAGGGGTGATTGGGGGAGAGAAGGATTTTTTCTGCATGCCCAAACCATGTGGAAGGTGTCGGCCACCTCCCCACAGAATGAGCAGCGGCCGTCAAAAGAAGGATTAAAGTGCTTGAGAACCGCCGGGCAGAGCAGGGTGTTTGTAAAGAGCCTGAGGAGAATTCGTATGCCAGCTTTACCCAGTCCTTTCATAGGAACTGGGTATCGCCGGTGTTCGGCACGATAGTGCTCAGTAATTTCTTTAAAAGAAAGGAGAGGGTTGTGATCTGGGTTAAGCTCCTCCCAAGGGACGCCTGGTGCCCGGTGAGTGAGTGCGCGGGCTGCCTCATGGGAGGCTTCGTTACCTGGCATGCCTTGGTGGCCGGGGACCCATATGATTGAGCGATGAGTTGGATCGCCGTCGCGAGTACTGCGGTGTAAAATTTGGTGAGCGAGTGGAGTGATCCAACCGAACTCAAAGTTACGACAGGCTCCGCGAGAGTCTGTGAGGATGAATTTAGAGTCGGGATGGGAGGCTGCGAGGGCGATCGCCACCTCCTCCGCATGCGTTGAGTTGGGCGCTCTGAACGAGAGGCCGTCCACCTGTTTTCCCTCGTGTATGACTGCAGCCGTGTACCATTCCCCCCTGGAGCGGTAGGGCCCGGCAATGTCGACGTAGAAGACGTGTTTCTTTGAGCCATATTGGCGGTGCAGGGCATTCGCCCGCGCCTGGCGCCGGCCATTATGGTCCTCCTTGTTCTTCTTAGTCGGAAGGGGTCGAAGGTAGAGGGTGCTTCTCCACAGTTCTGGTGCTCAAACCCGTTCCATGGTATGGTGATCATGTTTGATATGTAACCGGTACAAGAGGCGGCGACCGCACATGGTCTGGGTGAGACGCGTGTATTGGTTAATGCTGCAGATAACACAATCGGGACCACATGCGCCTCTCCGCGCATGCGTCGATGGTCCTTCTTTCCTTCTTTCTCTCTTTTCTTTTCTCTATATATTTCCGAGCTGGAAATAAAGGGGTGTCTTTTCTGCTCTGCGAATCGGCCTGTTTTCATCACGTTGCTGCCGGCCTTTGGCCGGTAGAACGTAACAGTGGCGACGAGGATTCTGCTGCAGCAAGGAAGCCAGCATATACGCCCAAGCACGACAGCGAAGCAGAAGGAGCCCACCACCAGCCATGGCACACAGGCTACCGGAATTTGAAGACGAAAAAGATAAGTGGCAGGCGTACCTAGTCAAGGTGGAAGCCTATTTCGAAGCGAATGATGTGAAGGACGATGCCAAGAAAAGAGCCTTGCTGGTAGCTGCGCTTGCAACAAGAACGATAGAAATTTTGAACGGGAAGGTTGCACCGCGAAAGCCTAGCGCCCTGACCTACAAAGAAGTTGTGCAGGCCCTAAACAGCTACTACGACCCGGTACCGAATGAAATTTCTGAAAGTTTCAAGTTCTTCCATCGCTGCCAGCAAGAAGGAGAATCTGTACATGCATTCATAGTGGCAATACGGCAGTTGGCACACAATTGCAATTTTGGAACTGCGCTGGACAGAATGATAAGGGACCGTATTGTGTGCGGCGTCCGGTCCAAGAATGTGCAGAAGCAGCTGCTAGCGACGAAAAATCTGACTCTTGAGGAAGCCGAGGCTCTTGTCCTTGCCGCAGAGAGCGGTGAGCGCGATTCGCAAGGTATTGTTATGGACCAAGAACAAGCGAGATTGCTAAAGCTCTCTGGTCAATACGAGTCGCGCGCGAAGTCGCAGGGCGTACAACAATGCAAATGTTGCGGTAAGCATGGTCATAAGACCAAGGCTTGTCGGCTAATCAAGCGCAAATGTTACAAGTGTGCACGGCCAGGGCATTTAGCTAAAATGTGTCCGGCAAATGAGCGAAGTAGAATGCTAGCAGTAACGGAACAGACGACAGAAACCGATGAGAGTGAAAGCACCGCGTCACAAATTTGGGCCTTGACCACTCCGCGCTCTCTCATACCCCCCATTAGGAAACTGTTTACGTGGAATGGCATCGAAATAATGATGGACATCGATACCGGCTCCCCTGTTTGCGTAATTCCCAAGAGCATTTACGAATTGCACTCTCATCGATGGCCGCAGCTACAGAAGTCTGAAGTACAGCTTTCATGCTATCTGGGAAAGTTGCCGCTCCTGGGTGCATTGACAATGCCAGTTTCATATGAAGGTGCAACAGTGCAGTGCAGTCTGACTGTTTTAGACTGCAATGGCCCCAGTCTTTGCGGTCGGGACCTGCTGAAAAAATTAACAGACGAACGCATTCATGTGCTGAGCATCTATTCGAAGGCTCCCGTGGCAAGACAAACCTTGGAGGACGTGCCGACGCTGCTCCAGCGACACTCCGACCTCTTCACTGAGGGCGTTGGTCTCATGAAAGGCCCGCCAGCCCGACTGCACATCAAGGCTGGAGCAAACCCAAAGTTCTTCAAGGCAAGGAAAGTTCCTTTTGCGCTGCGTGATAAAGTGTCTAAGGAGCTTGACAGATTAGTCTCAGCAGGAATAATATCGCCAGTCTCTCATTCTGAATGGGCAACGCCCATCGTGCCAGTTTTGAAGAAGGACGGAACAGTGCGCATTTGTGGGGACTTCAAGGTGACACTAAGCACTGTGTGCGATGTTGAGCAGTACCCCTTGCCTGTCATCGACGACATTTTTGCAAACCTATGCGGAGGAAAAAAATTCAGTGTGCTAGATCTTCGCGATGCTTACAATCAGGTCGAGCTAGATGAAGACTCGCGGAAATTAGCGGTGATAAGCACACAAAAGGGGCTCTTTTGCTACAACAGGTTACCATTTGGCATCGCATCAGCGCCAGCGATATTTCAACGGAAAATTGAATCGGTGTTGCAAGGACTAAAAGGGACTCAGGCTTATCTAGACGATGTCCTGATAGCCGAGAGCAGCGAGGCTGAAAATGTAAACCTGCAAGCGGTGCTACAGCGTTTCCGCGAGAACGGTATCAAACTTCGTTGCGACAAGTGCAAGTTCGGTCAACAATCAGTGACGTATCTTGGCCATCTTATTGATGCTGAAGGATTACACCCGCTCGAGAAGCACGTGGATGCAATCAGGCTAGCCCCTTTACCGCGAAATGTTGCGGAGTTGCGGTCATTTTTGGGACTGGTTACATTTTACAACAAGTTTTTGCCAAATCTTTCCACTATGCTGGCACCGTTGTACAGCCGTCTTGAAAAGGGTGCAAAATGGGTTTGGCAAGAAAAAGAAGACTCGGCATTTCAGAAGGCCAAGGAAGCTTTGTGTTCAGCCCCAGTGCTAACGTACTTTAATCCGCAGCTGGAGTTGATGTTGGAATGCGACGCTTCGCCTTACGGTGTCGGAGCTGCCCTTTTCCACCGAGTAAATGGTGTAGACAGGCCAATTGGTTTCCGATCAAGGACGCTTACCTCAGCTGAGAGAAAATACTCCCAAATTGAGCGAGAAGCTTTAGCCCTGGTGTTTGGCGTGACACGGTTCCGCGATTACCTGTTGGGACGTGAGTTCACGCTTGTAACGGACCACCGCCCCTTGTTGGGTCTTCTCAGACAGGATCGTCAAACTTCTCTCATGGCTGCCGCCCGAATTCAGCGCTGGGCGCTTTTGCTCGGGGCATACAAGTACAAGCTCGTCTGCAAACCTGGTAAACAGATGCTAATTTCTGACGCTTTAAGCCGTTTGCCTCAATCGCTGCAGGAGCCGCAAGCGGAAACCGAAGATTTGTCGGAAATGGTGCTTATCATGGACGAATGGGACCAGCCAGCCGTTTCCCACCAAGAGATTCAAGCACTTGCAGCAGCTGACGGGATTTTGCAAGCGATATGCAGGTACGTGACAGAAGGATGGCCCTCCGTCGTGGAAGGTGACAACCGGGAAATGGTGGAATTCCGGAAAAGGCGACATGAGTTGTCTATTGAGAAGGGGCTGTTGTACTGGGGCCATCGTGTCGTGATACCAAGTGCTGCGCGTGAGAAACTGTTGAAGATGCTACACGAGTCTCATCAGGGTGCGTCTACCATGAAGATAAAGGCGAGGGCTAGTTTTTGGTGGCCCGGGCTAGATCAAGACATTTGTAGGATGGTCTCAAAGTGTCGAAGCTGTGTGCAGGCGCAGCCCATGCCACCTGCACGGAACCCCGTCAGCTGGCCGATTTCGCACGAGAGGTGGTCACGGCTGCATGCCGACTACGCAGGGCCTATTGGTAACAAGATGCTGTTGGTAATCGTCGACGCTCACAGCAATTGGATAGAAGCCATTCCAGTATCTAGAGCAACCGCTACTGCCACTGCCGACTGCATGCGAACCTTGTTTAGCAGGTTTGGATTGCCCCGCACCATAGTTACGGATAACGGTACCCCCCTTTACCGGGTCCGAGTTTGCTGTATTTCTGCAGAAAAATGGAATCGAGCATATGGTCTCGCAGAACGGGCCGTGAGAACTATCAAGGACGGTTTGAAGAGAATGCCTGGTGTGGAGTTGGCAACTGCTCTGGCGAGAATTCTTTGTAACTACAGGAATTCGCCACAGGCTTCAGGGTTTGCACCGTCCGAACTTCTTCTTGGGTACCGTTTGCGTACAAGACTAGACATGTGTTTTCCTCCTAGGAGCCACGAAATGCCCAAAAATCCAGCGGCTGATTCCGCCAGTTGGTACTTCGTCCCGGGAGATGCCGTTTATGTGCGCAACTACGGCGTAGGAGAAAAGTGGACACCAGGAAAAGTGAAATCTACGAGTGGTGCCCGTCTAGTCACTGTAGCAACTGAGGACGGAGTCGTTCGACGCCATGTCGACCAGATCCGAAAACGCTCATCAGACACAGACGGAAGCAGGGAAACGTCGAGTCCTGAAGAATCTCCTCCTACGACCTTAGGAACACCGAATTACGAGGCTCAAGACCTTCCCGAGGCGTCTGTTCCTGAGCTGCGTCGCTCCACAAGAACCAAAAAGCCAGTGGAGCGCTACGGCTACTAGGAGAAAGGAATGCTGCAGATAACACAATCGGGACCACATGCGCCTCTCCGCGCATGCGTCGATGGTCCTTCTTTCCTTCTTTCTCTCTTTTCTTTTCTCTATATATTTCCGAGCTGGAAATAAAGGGGTGTCTTTTCTGCCCTGCGAATCGGCCTGTTTTCATCACGTTGCTGCCGGCCTTTGGCCGGTAGAACGTAACAGTTAATGAGATGTGCCTCGCGGAGTTCTCGATAGGTGTTCACCACCCCCAACGCGAGGAGTCGCGCGTTGGAAGTGGATATCGGGAGGTCGAGGGCTCTCTTGAAAATTTTGCGGAGTACAATCTCCAAGTGATCTTCGTCATGTTCCCGTAAACGGAGGTAAGGAGTCGAGTACAGTACTCGACTAGTTACGAAGGCATGCGCGAGCCGCATCGCATCCTTACTTCGCAACCCTCCTCGCTTGTTGGAAACGCGGCGAACCATTCGGCCCACCTGGTCGCCGACTTTGCGGAGTTTGGCAAGAGTTGTGTCTGCTTTACGATGTTGATTAATGAAGAGACCGAGTATTCGTAGCTCCTTCGCTTCACGGATGGGGCCGCTTGCGAGAGAAAGCTGAACGGAGATTTTGCATTTCGGAAGATCGAATATGCACAAATTCAGACTTGGACGGGGAGCACTGGAGGCCGCAGTACGTGGCATAGTGGTCAACTATGCTCGCCGCTGCTTGCAGGCATTCCTCCATCTCTCTTATGTTTCCCGTAGTGGATCCGCCAGGATGACGCTGAAGGCTCAAAACCTAGCGCAGTATTTTTTTCCCAATAAAAAAAACTCAGGGGCACTTTGACTGTCTGAAGTGCGTAGAGGTGAAAGCGTTTTCTGCACCACTTCGACTTCCTCTATGGCACTGGTGACGTCACTACTGGATGATGTCACATATAATTAAGTGCTAATTACTAACTCATGACAAATTACTAATTAATGACTAATTACTGATTAATGACTAAATACAGATTAACTGCTAATTAATGACGCTTAAGCTTCGTCTTTAGGAGTGGAACGCGACAGTGTTGTAGTGCTGCTTGCACCGGTTACATATCAGACATGATCATCATACCATGGAACGGGTTCGAGTGCCAGAACTGTGGAGAAGCTACCTCCACGTTCGACCCCTTCCGACTAAGAAGAACAAGGAGGACCATAATGGCCGGCGCCAGGCGCGGGCGAATGCCGTGCACCGCCACTATGGCGCAAAGAAACACGTCCTCTACGTCGATATTGCAGGCCCCTACCGCTCCAGGGGGGAATGGTACACGGCTGCAGTCATACACGAGGGAAAACAGGTGGACGGCCTCTCGTTCAGAGCGCCCAACTCAACGCATGCGGAGGAGGCGGCGATCGCCCTCGCCGCCTCCCATCCAGACTCTAAATTCATCCTCACAGACACTCGCGGAGCCTGTCGTAACTTTGAGTTCGGTTGGATCACTCCACTCGCTCACCAAATTTTACACCGCAGTACTCGCGACGGCGATCCAACTCATCGCTCAATCATATGGGTCCCCGGCCACCAAGGCATGCCAGGTAACGAAGCCGCCCATGAGGCAGCCCGCGCACTCACTCACCGGGCACCAGGCGTCCCTTGGGAGGAGCTTAACCCAGATCACAACCCTCTCCTTTCTTTTAAAGAAATTACTGAGCACTATCGTGCCGAACACCGGCGATACCCAGTTCCTATGAAAGGACTGGGTAAAGCTGGCGAACAAATTCTCCTCAGGCTCTTTACAAACACCCTGCTCTGCCCGGCGGTTCTCAATCACTTTAATCCTTTTGACGGCCGCTGCTCATTCTGTGAGGAGGTGGCCGACACCTGCCACATGGTTTTTGCATGCAGAAAAAATCCTTCTCTCCCCCCAATCACCCCTTCCCCTACCCGAGAGGACTGGGAGGCGGCCCTACTCAGCTGCCAGGAACTATCGGCCCAGCAGGCCCTGGTTCGGCGGACTTGTGTAGCGGTCTCGACCAACGGGATCCCAGAATGAGGGACTCCGCCTAGTATTGTAAGGGGTGAGACCCATTAGGGGCCTCTCCCCGAGCACCTCTCTGTAAATTACTAAATAAATGCTTTTCGCCCCCAGCACCACCAGGGAGTCCACGGAACACCACCACCCGTTTGGCGCGATGCCCTGCCCTTTGAACGCAACGCTTTTTTGAGGAAAGGAAATGGCGCAGTAATTCATCTCGGTGGACACCCTCGGTGTACATCTCGGTGGACACCCGAACCGCACTTACAGGAAGGGAAGTGGGAGTGTAAGAAGAAAGAGGGGCCGTAATGACGAAAATGGAAACTTTATTTGAGGAAAGGAAATTACGCAGTACCTGTCTCAGATGTCTGGGTGGACCCCCCCCCCCCCCCCCCCCCGTCATTCGTTTGGAGAGGAAGGGAGGAAGTGGGAGTGTAAGAAGAAAGAGCGGAGGGGCCGTAATGGAGAAAATGAAATTGTATTTGAGGAGAGGAAATTACGCAGTAAATGTCTCACATATCTCGGTGGACACCCGTCAAAAGCATGACACCTCTGCTGACAGCCTTCTCTCGACAATGATGACCTTAATAATGTCACGTAGTGATAACGGCAGTCTGGCAGTCAGACAGCGGTAAAGGCTTCCAAAAGAATTTTTTGGGGGGCTGACTCACGCCCACAAAGAACTGCCAACAGAATGTCTGCCCCTTTTTGCCGCGCTCAATTTAAAGCTCCAAGGAACCATCGAAATAGGACGCCAAAGCCATACAACAATCCGGAGCAAAGTGGAAGCAGTTGAGTATGGCTGCGATCATTCGAGTTAAGTCTGGTCGATCCCACGCCACAAGCAAATGATAAAGCCGCGTGCCCGCGGCTTTGTGAGTTTGAAACACAGTGCAAAGGTTCTTGGCTTTGTTATGCGCATTCACGGGGGATTCAGCCTTCCCCACTTGCCCACGATATGCAATGTGCTCGCTCTGCGGGCCACTGGCTAACCAGGCCGGCTACCCGGGTAGGGGGCTACTGGCTTACCTACTCGGCACGTCGCGCTTCTTTTTTTTTTTCTCCGAGCAGAGTGTTGGCCCGACAGCCTTGCAGCAGCCTCGGTTTTACCAGAGAGCCTACCAGACGCTCAGGTCCCTCACAGCAGCGCCAGAGGTAGAGAAGGATATGCGAACTCCTGGCCATCAAAGAAGCCCCACGGGAGAAATTGGCGATAAGCAGAGGGGTGCGATGGCGGGACCTGACGTCTTCATCTCTTGCCGCAGACGTGCGAGACTTCGGCTGGCTGCGGGGCTGGCGGGCCCTGCCTACGGCAGATCGCCTGGCGGCTTGGGGCGTGGCCCCCTCCTCCCGATCTTCACAGTGCGGACTTGTAGAGACCTTGCTACACGCGATCTTTGAGTGTTCGGTAGCTAGGACATTTTGGGTCCTTATGTCGCGAATGTTCGGGGCTACCCTTGGTCCCAATTCAAGGTTCCGCGACCCATTTGTGCCTACTGTGGCGCCAGAGAGGTGCAGCGGCTCTACAAGGACGGCCGCAGAGGGCCATGTACCCCATGTTGCGGCGGGTGCGTGCGCGCATGTTCGCCCGTGGACCTCGTGTCGCTGGAGGAGCACCAGTTCCTTCGGCGCTGGTCTACCCGCTTCATCGTCGTAGGCAGGGGCCATGTTACGGTGCCGCCCCTGCCATATTAAGTGTGGCGCGCGTGTGTGGCGCGTTGTTCGCGCGCGTTGGTCGTGCGCGATCTTTCGTGCGCGGTTGTTCGTGCGCGTTGTTCGTGCGCGTTGTTCGTGCGCGGGTTTTTTTGCGCGGGTTTCAACCCGGCGTGCTTCCCCCGCGTATGGACCCACTAGACCTTTCTTGGACACTTTTTATTTTTGGACACTTACGTTCCCTGTGAGTGTGTGTGCATAGGGCGACATCAGTTGCCGCAATGTATATTTGGGGCAGAAACGTGGAGGCTAACAAAGAGGGTTCAGCTTAAGTTAAGAACAACGCAGCGAGCTATGGAAAGGAAAACGATAGGTGTAACGTTAAGAGATCGGAAGAGGGCAGAGTGGGTGAGGGAACAAACGCGGGTTAATGACATCCTAGTTGAAATCAAGAGGAAGAAGTGGGCTTGGGCAGGGAATGTAATGCGAAGGCAAGATAACTGCTGGTCCTTAAGGGTAACGGAGTGGATCCCAAGAGAAAGAAAACGTAGCAGGGGACGGCAGAAAGTTAGGTGGGCGGATAAGATTAAGAAGTTTGCGGGGATACAGTGGCGGCAACTAGCAAAGGACAGGGCTAATTGGAGAGACATGGGAGAGTCCTTTGCCCTGCAGTGGGTGTAGTCAGGCTGATGATGATGATGATGATGATCTTTGTTTTTGTAGAGGGACGGATGTCCCTTTCTGATCGAGAGTCCAAATGAACTTCTCGTAATGCGTATTGCATCAGGCGACATCGGCCGCCTTAATGTGTTTCTTTTTTTTTATAGAGGGACGGCTGTCCCTTGTATGCTCCAAGGTCCAAATAAACTTCTCATCACAGTGCATATTTTTAAACACATTTGGAATGTCTAAGGACGTTAAGCTTGCGCACTTAATTAGGCATATCAACTACATCGCGAGGAAAATTTCAAATTATTTTTCATCTTCTTACGCACCAATACGCTCGTTGAAATATGAAGAACGAACGGAATTTTACCCTTTACACTAATATATCTTTAGCGAGGCAGGGGGGCTGATAGTAGGACTTTGCATCCTGAAATATGTCTGGAAAAAGTGTTTTGGCTTGCACTGCGAGAATATGGCGTTACTTTTCCGGCCGAAATAAAAGTTACCATTTGCGCAATACTCGTCGTATACGTTATAGGAAGGGCCTAAGCGGGTCAAATCGGTTCCGCAGCGTATTCGCTCCAATGTGGTTTAGCTGACAGACGCGTCTATAGAAGGCGCAGCGGATTGAAGATCTGTTGTGGCCTAACTATTGGCAAAATGGCCTGTTAATAAGATGGTGTGTGGGTTGGAAGTCATCGTTACGTTGTGATCGGCGACATTAATCTTGTACAATATACGTGGCTCTTCCGCGTCGGCGCAGTGCCAGTACACAAAGCGATGGCAATAATATTCGTTTCGTGAATTAATCTGTTGAGCTCGAAATAATGCCGGTGAGAGAAAGACAACGCGATATGTGCCGAAATATTTTAGGAAATATTTATGACGTCGTACTCAGAGGTCTTTTCATCTGCCAGTGTGAGGTAAGAGATGAGATGCGTAATAATATTTATTCCGTCTATGCTATACATAAGAGGGAGCGTAACTACTGCACCGAAGAAGGAGATGGCTACGAGTGTCAGCACGCTTGACTGAAACGGTGTATACGTTTTGTCATTACGCTAGATACTTGTCTTGGGTTATTAAGTGTTCGTGTTATTCTTAAACAAAATTGCTCTGAATGCTCTGGAAAATATTGCGCTATGGCGACAGCTTGTTTTTAAGGCCGAACGAAAATAGAAGAAACCTACACGTTTTAATGAAGACGCCTTGTTATGAAAATTGTTTAAATGCAACTTACATACCAGAGTTCTCCGTTCTGCGTCTTGTGGGTTGAATGCTTTTCACAAAAAGACGAACTTCCGATGCATCGATTCATCGCTTATGCGTGTCTGTGCAGGCATTTTGTTTTTCATTTCATATTGGCATCACCTACGTGTGAAGCATTTTCGCTGTATCGTATATTGTATGTTGTAGATGTGTTTTGTGGTGAATTGTGTCGCCATCTCCTGTTTATTCTTTACGCGAAAAGAAGCAACCGGTGCCGCTGATAAGTAGAAAACCTGTCTTTTCATGTGCATGCTAACTAAAAGAACAGCACTCTTACCTGTGTTCGCCGGCAGCTGAAAAATTTGCTTTCTTTTTTTCCCCGCACAAAGCATGTAACTCGGCGAGCCTGTTCTTCCGTCAATTAGTAGACGAAAAACTGAAGAGCAGTCGGGTTGAAAACCAACATTTTCTTTTAGACTTTTATTTGGACGCGACGTATGGTTACTTGCTTCCAGACAGACTGCAGGAAGCACGTCCTTTGAGTGCAACTCGCGACTCCAGGTTTCCTGGCTGGTGTACAGCAGCCGGAGCCTCCCTTGTGTCGTTGTGGCTTTTGTGAGGTTATAGTTATAAAGGAGAAGCCTCGATGCGTATAGGGCGTTGGGAAGTGTAATGGAATGCGGCGTGATAGCACTGGGCTCTTTCTTCGCCGTTAGAAGGACCGAAGCTGCCTTCGTTGCACAGGCCTAGACAACTAGTGCCCCTCCCGCTGCCGGTGCGGCTCCTGGTTCTCCTCCCGGGCCGGCACGCACGTTGCATTGCCACCTTGGTTGTGGAGCCCACCCAGGTTCAGGGAACAGATGCCTGCGAGGAACGGTTGGTGTGAGTAAGAAGTAGGTTATTAATGCGAAAGCCTATGATGACTATGTTGACGCCGGAAGTGTCAGCGGATTGTGTCGCCGGAAGTTGGTCCCCTGTGACGTCACTGGGGTGCTCGTTCACCAATTCTGATCGCGATCGGGATACTTGGTGATAGCGATGATGATGCTAGTGATTGTTGGTGATAGCGATGATGATAATAGTGATGATGGTGAAAGCAATGGTAATAGTCGGTGATCACGACGATTATTTTTAGTGGTGATGATAGTAATATTGATGATTGCGATAGCGAAAACGTCGCGGATTCGAGTCCCCTTTAGAGGGAAACGAAAAAAGGAGGGGAGAAAGAGAGGACAGACTTTCGCATTTCCGTGCTTAAGCAGACTAAAGTGCAGTACTGTAATTTTTGCAAATCTTTTGTTAGCTACTGAAGGGATGGATGGATGGAAACAACTTTATTACACCAAAAAAAAAAAATCTTCCAGGGTGGTCCCCTACTGGTCCAGGAATCCACGGGCTTGCGCTTCACGTAAAGCCCGATCCACCAGCCATTTCTGGCCTGCGGGCTGAGCGGTCCGTAAAGCAGCCTGCCTCCCAGGAAGAATGAGTGGGATTGGGGATGGGGGGTACTGCCTTTGGGGAAGGACATTCCCAAAGGTAGTGGAAAAGTGTAGATCTGGGCACGCCATAGGTGGTACATTCAGGAGGAAAGGTGGGGTGAAAGCATGAGAGACGGTGGGGGGGAAATAAAACAGCCTGCCTGTAATTGTCGCCATGTGGCGCTGGATGAGGGCGACAAGGTAATGTGGGGTGGTGGCAGTGTCATGCGGCTGAGTTTGTAGAATGTTGTAATTTGATGATATGTATACAGAAGGGATTGACCTTCGTTATTCTGGCGGTAATCACTCCGCCGTAATTCTTGAGACAGAAAACCAACCCAACTCGACCAATCGTGGCATCTGCGTGTCCGACCAGACTTCTCTTCTCACCACTCATGAGTACAATTCGAGAAGTACCGCCGCTACGTCTAGACCAGTTCAGTGTCGTGAAGTTTCTTGAGAAGAAGGCGGAAGGCCTAATTCAATATTGCCTGGTTCCCTGCATGAAGTAAAACGAAGTCTTTCGCAGAATCACGTGACAGCAGTGTCGTCTCGAAGACGGGAGCAGGAACCGCTTCTGAGCGTCGTTTTTTGGGAAGCACAGTACCGCGTACAGCGCACGAAGAGACAGCACGGAACGGAAGGTCCGAGTGCTGTTTCATGCAACAACACCCTGGAGTTTGAGCAGAACTTGTTTGAATACCGTACAGTTGTGGCACAATTTTTAAGCATGCATACTTCTACCTCCCATCCTCGGCACAATCAGGCGATTATCCCCTAGAATCCACGGCGAAGCCGACGCCAAAGCTAAACTCCAACCTGATGCCGAAAAGTTCTGATGTATCTACAAATTTTCTCTACAAATGGTTAAAAAAAACAAACATTGAGGCTCGGATTGGGCTTAATTCGTCGTGATTCACTTGGGTAGGAAGCGTTTTTACTGTGATGTCTTCGTTTGGGCCTGCGCCTCTGTGCTGTTTGGGCGTCGAAAAATCCTCTCCCTACTTTTCCACAAAGAAAGACGCCCTCAGCGGCATTTGAACCAGCGCCGACGCAGACAGAAGATATTTGTTTCGGGAGGCCTCAGACCATGTCCACCACCCCACAGCCTTCCGGGCTGCGTGTTCTAATCGCCACATATTACGATGAGGACACCATGTCGTCGTCGTCTTTTTGACGTACATGTAAAAGACACACTCAGAACAAACTGAAAAAGCCTGTGTAATATGTACCGGCTACCGCATTTTAATGGCAAAAACAATACACTTTTCATGAAAAAGTACATAATGTAAGGTGGGTAATATCAGAAAATGGATATTGCCGGCTCGCGCCGTTAAAGAGAAAACAAAAAAACTAGGAGCATTGACGTCAAGCTAGTTTACGGCCGAAGATCTCTGAGGCTAGATGAGTGCCGCCGGCCATTCCAATACGGCAGTCACGGACTCCCTGAAGTACTCGACGCCATTATCAACGTCACCGTTTTAAACCGCGCGGCGAGGAAAACTATTAAAAGCTTAGCTCGATATTTGGGGGAGATCAATACGCCTTTCACTTGCAAATGCAGGTGGAGCCACAAACAGCCAAGCTATCCAACTAAATAAGAGCAAAAGATTTGTAGATAACCTCGTTATCAGAAGTAGGCGGCAGCACGAAAGTACCTGTACTAAATGTGTAGCGCATTCATAAAACGTCCAATAGACGATGGTATCCGCACACCGGTACACGTCAGGTTATTTGGATGCTAAACATGGCCCATTCTGCGCTCGCTTCTGTTATTAGAGCTAGGAACCGCGCTCTGTTTCTCCAGCTGCCTTCCCCTTTTCTTTTCTTAGCTGAATAGCGTACACGGATTGCTTCAACGCTCTGTGTGCTTTGCGTGCCGACGCGTTCAGTCACTTCTGTTTACGATGGGCTGCCTGCTTAGTCTAATCGCTGCTTTTGCTGCTTGACGCGCAACAGCGGTCGTCAGCTTTTTCTAGGCCTTGGCGACGTCTTCGGCCTTTTCTGCCGCCTTCTCACCTTTGTGTGCAACTACAAAAAGTGCCATTTGGACACATAGTTGAGCCCTAGGGGTGTGCGAATATTCGGAGTTTACGAATACTGAATCGAATATGTTCATATTTGATTTACTGAAAAAATTAAATTTGTGAATATTTGAAAATATTTGGAACGAAGCGATACGAAGTCCTAGAATACTTTTCGAATAACAAAGTTCTATTCTGCAACTCCCACTGAAGTAGCTGGTTTAATCAGAAACTTAAAAGACAACGCATCGGCAGGGCATGACGATATTAAGGCTTCTCCCGTGAAACACGTGGCAACGTCCATATGTGGTGTCTTAACGTACATTGCTAACCTTATGCTTACAACCGGCACGTTCCCAAATTACTTAAAGATAGCTCGTGTGTGTCCCGTACATAAGGGCGGAAACAGAAATGAAATATCAAACTATCGGCCGATCTCTATATTGCCAGTGTTATCTAAAGTGTTTGAGGGAGTAATAAACGTTAGGCTCGAAAGCTTTCTTCATAAATACAATATTATCACTAGCTCGCAATATGGATTCAGGAAGAAAAAGTCTACAGAACAAGCATTGTTAACCATTAAAGAGAAAATAATTGATAATGTTGAATGTCGGAAATACACACTTGGTTTATTTCTTGACTTTCGAAAGGCCTTCGACTGCGTTCAGCATGACATTTTATTACAAAAACTGGCGGATTATGGAGTGCGTGGTATACCTCTTGACTTATTAAGAAGTTATTTGTATAACAGGCTACAGTATGTGCAAGTTCATGATTGCTCTTCCACTAGTATGATTATAAAACAAGGTGTTCCCCAAGGATCAATTCTGGGACCATTATTATTCATAATATATATTAATGACATAACTAATATTCCTGATTCACCCGATCTAATAATGTATGCTGATGACACAAATGCCTTTTTTACAGAATGTTCTTTGCCTAGATTAGCAATAAGGGTCAATGATTATTTAAATAGGTTAGAGAATTGGTTAATGGCAAATAAACTTGGCCTGAATCTCACGAAAACCACATACATAATATTTAGACCCATCAACTCTACTGTACAATGTGCTGTAGTTATAAAATACAAAAACAATATCATAGCACAAGTGTCCAACCACAAATTTCTAGGTGTTTGGTTTAATGAAAACCTTTCATGGAATGTGCAAGTTTCAAATTTAGTGAAAGATCTCAGTAAAACTGTAGGATATCTTTACAAAATTACTAACTTAATACCAACTTGGCTCAAGATTTCATTGTATTATGCTCTTTTTTATTCCAAAATATCATACTGTATTCTTGTTTGGGGAACCACTGGATCCAGTAACTTTAATAGGTTGCTTGTTCTCCAGAAAAAAGCTCTAAGAGCCATTGAAGGCTATTATGGGAGACCGCGAGATATACCTACAGAACCATTATACAAAAAACATGCTATTCTACCAGTACTACAAATTTATTATTTTCGTTTACTGCAGTATATTCACCATAACAGATTGTATGCCACTCTACCTGACAGACCTGCCATAATGTACCATCTGAGAACACGAAAAAAACTTGTGCCCATCACTCGGACTAACTACGGGAAACAGAAATTAACTTTCCAGGTACCATTTGTCATCAACCAAACTTCACTAGAACGGGAATTCTCGTCATCAACTAAGGTATTTAAAAAATGTATAAAAAATATTTGGAAGAGAATCCTGTTTAGTTTTTTGGCCTATACTTGCTATAATATATGTTTTTGACTAGTCTTTGCTTACATGAAAACGTCCTGCGGCATAAAATTTGTCAATTCATGCTTGTTTATGTCATATTGTTGTTATATTATTTGTTGTCATTGATGTATTTAATTCATGCTTGTTTATTCATATTGTTATTTTATTTGGTGTGATTGATGTATTCAATTCATGCTTGTTTGTGTCATATAATTGTTGTATTATTTAGTTTCTTTGTTTGTCCTGCATAGGCGCTAAAGGTGTGTGCTGCCGCCTGTATCGGAGAGCCAAGGCCTAGTCAGGCCTACCGCCTTTTGCTTTGGCTTCCCCTTTCATTTTTGAAAGAAAATAAACACCAAACCAAACCAAGTTATACTTGGGCATGCCGCGCTTTTCTGCCACGGTTGTGTGAATAACAGGGCCTACTCCGACAATGCCCAGCATACTGCAGCTATTATATCCTGGGCGTTGAGCGGCCCGACGTGGTCCAGTCGTGTGGCGGGGTTCATAATGCTCAAACATATGGCCTCGAAGACTGGGCGACGCGTTAGGATTCAGATAGGTTTAAGAATCCCGACCTCCGTGCCCGATATTGAAAGCACAACTATCGTCCCTCTCATAAACTGAGATAAGTGGCGTTAGTTCGCCGTTGTTGTCGTCAGCGGCAAAAAAGTAATTTTCCGCGGAGCATTGAATGACGATCACACAGTTATTGTGGATGGATGGATGGATGGATGGATAGGAGCGCCCCCTTTGAAACGGGGTGGTGACAATTGCCACCATGCTCAGCTTTTCTTTTTCTTTTTTTTATTTTTTGTTTACTGTGTTGGCAATTCTCATTAAGAATCGCCATCATCTTTACCTACGGTTTCCTACAATTCTAACCTTATGCCACATCCCTGCTTTTCAGCCACCAATCCTCCAATCGCTTTTTGCTAACTTCCACTGCAGATTTATTTACATGACCATTGTTATCTTTAAACCCTAGGGCCTCAGGAAGAGTGACTGCGCCTGCATCAACATCCGGATGGATACGATCACATTTGATTATGAGGTGTTCATTTGTTTCCACAGATCTACCACACACTGCACATGGGTCATCTTCTTCGTTAAATTTCTTTTTGCAGCTGCGCGTTCTAAGACACCCTGACCAAGCTTCAAAAAGTAGGGCACTGTCTCTTGAGTTACCATAGAAAAATTCTTTCCTGATCTGCCTTTTCCAGTATCGATATAGTTCTACACTATGTTTCTTTTCCATTGAATTCATCCAATTTTTAACTTCTGCGTCTTTAACCTGTCGTTTAATGCTCTTTCTTTCTCCGTCCTCATGACCGGCATACTTACTGGTTAATTTTCTAGTTCTTTTCCGCCACTGTGAGTCAACGTTCTTTCCGTATAAATATTTAAATACCTTAGCTGCCCACCTGTTATCGTCCAATTTCCTCAGGCGTTCTTCATAGAGTATTTTACTCTTAACTTCCCGTGCTTCGAACGATGCCCAGCCCATATCCCCTTGTACTGCCTCGTTTGTGGTTTTGCCGTGGGCACCCAGTGCTAATCTTCCAACAGCTCTCTGATTTACGTCTAATCCCGATTGAACTTCTGCCCTTAAGCACAGAACCGCATTGCCGAAAGTAAGTCCCGACACCATTATTCCTTTCCAAATACCTCTCAGTACTTCATATTTGTTGTACCCCCATAATGCCCTATGTTTCATTACCCCGGCGTCTCTTCGTCCTTTTGCCCTAGGAGCCTGTTCGTGCTTTTCCGTGTATATCTGCCCTTCGTTTAGCCATATCCCGAGATATTTGTATTCGGCCACTTTGGGTATTTCGTGGCCTTGTATTGTAAGCACCTGATCAGTTGTATCGTTAAAAATCATCACACCTGACTTAATTGCGCTAAAACTGAATCCTAGAGCCTCTCCTTCGTCTCCACAGCAAATAACCAAAGTTTGTAAATCTTCCTGGCTATCTGCTAACAGTACAATATCGTACGCATACATTAAACCCGGGAGTCACTGCTCAACTACATTTCCGCCTAATCTGTACGACAGATTATAACCCAGATTACTTTCTTCTAGCCTTCTTTCCATATTTATCACGTAAAGCATGAACAGCAGCGGTGATAGAGGACAACCTTGCCTTAATCCTTTGTGCACCCCCACAGTTGCACTTTTTTTCCCTTCCCATGTAATTTCAACTTCATTATCTCGGTAGATTTCCTGTAGAAAATCAATTACTTCATGACCGATACCTAAATCTTTGAATATGCTCCACAGGAGTTCCCTGTTCACGTTATCGTATGCACCGCTTATGTCCAGAAAGACTAAAAACAGAGGTCTGTTTGCCGCCTTAGCTATTTCTATGCATTGGGTAAGCACGAACAGGCTATTATCTAAACGCCTACCCCTTCTGAACCCATTCTGAAGTTCTCCGAGTATCCGATTACCTTCTACCCATGCCTGCATTTTTAATTTCACCGCCTGCATTGTCAGCCTGTACATAACAGACGTTATCGTAATCGGACGGTAGGATTTGATGTTCATCTTATCTTCTTTCCCTTTATAAATCAAATTCATTTTACTCTGCCTCCAGCTGTGCGGAATTTGCTGATTTTTTATGAATGTCTCCAATGCTTTTATCAGCGCTTCCTTGTTTCTTGGGCCAAGTTCATTAATCAGCCTAATTGGAATTTCGTCTATCCCTGCGGATGTGGTTTTAGAAATATTCGCTTCCGCCTTTTCCCAGTTAAGACTAGTCAGTTCTAAGCTGTTCTCTATTGTGCTATCCTGTGTTGCCGCCTCACTTGGGGAGATTACCCCACTGTCGTTGCTAAAAGACGCAGCTATAAATGATGTAATGTAGTTCACAGCATCGTCTCCCTCTAAACATTTTCCCTCAGCATCTATAATCTGTTCCTGCGTTATTTTATTTGTTTTTCCCAACCAGCTTATATGGTTCCAGAATTTTCTTGGCCCCCCTATTTGCCTCGCGAACTTCAGCCAGCCATTTATCGGAGGACTGCTTCATTTTAGCCTGGACTAGGACTTCGCTGCGTGCCTCATAGCGGGCGTCACTGTTGTGCCTTACGTTAGCTACAGCTCTAACTTGGACAGCGCTCTCTCTAGATATTCGTTGCTTGCAATGAAATGCGCTTTGTACCAATATTAGCACGTGTAACGAATAATCATACCAATATTCGATTCGTATTCGATTCATTTTTTAGCTACGGTGTTCGTATTTGATTCGGTGTGCAAAACTACTATTCGCACACCCCTACTTCAATCTCATCACTCAAAACGGCTCAACTGCGCAGCCATTGCGGAAGTGGAAGTGCTGGAAGCGCGGAAACAACGGATTAAATGCAAAGAAGACGAGCTATAGGCTAATAAGTCACCGCTGCGGTAAAACACTTGTGCGCCACGCAAGACATACCTCAGCTATAAGAAAATATTCAGGGGGGGGGGGGGGGGGGGGTGGCACATCGTTGACCTAAAGTGCGGTGAGGCGATAGCCTTTAGCGCGGTGTTGCTGCTTGTGTCAGTGATGTGTGGTCAAGATATTAAGTACACAGTTGTTTGTGAATCTTAAATGCTGGAGACACTGGAGGGCGTTTGGGAGGCATCCGTCTGATTCGACGTCCTTCTGCAAGCACTCTCCAGCGTCCTAGACAAGGCGAACTACATATGCGTTGGCAGAAAGTAGCGTAGCCATTAGCATGCTCGGCTGCGGAACCGAAGGATGGTGGTTCAAATCCCATCGTGTACAAATATTTTTTTCCTGGTCTGACTAGAAAAGCGTGACACCTCTCCTGGCAACCTTCTGCTGACAGCCTTCTGTCAACAACGATCAGGCATTAAAGGCTTTAGCCTTAGAAAGAATAACTCTGAAAGAAGGATGGGAAAAGAGAGAAGAAGAACCCTACGGGACAAGCGCAGTTCTTCTCTTGTCTCGTCCTTTTTGCGCGCTTATTCTTTATTTTCATCATGTCGTATTAACTAGCTCCACCACACTCTCCTAGATCACAGCTATAATGATCGAAAGCGTATGAAAAGTGGATAGAGAATGCTGCTTATACCTTCGAGGCAAGGACAGTGGTCCGGATAGGCTCCGCCCTTGACCTGGTATTCGGTGCACTGTTCACCCAGCTCGGCCCGCGGCTGACAGGTTTGGCTGTGGTCCCGCCGGCTCAGCAGGCAGCACAGCTCTGGTCGGCAGTGGTTGCCGTTCCGGCACGGACCGCCGATGTCGTTTCTCTGGGAGAAAGAGAGGGAGTAGAATTTTAGTTTTCTCGACCAGGTTGGCGCCCTGACAATATTCTGGAACTCCTTCTGAAGAACGCGATAGGCGGATTCGGAGAACAGGTGTAGCCAAGCATCCGCTGCCAGTTCAGCAAGTTGGTCATGGACGTGTACATACAACTTTGAGCGGCGGTTAGACGTGTTTGAGTTTCTTACTTGGTGGAGGAAGTCAGTAATACATTCAGTGTCCTGTTGAATCCTCGAAATACGCCCACTGCCTGTTAAAACCGCCCTATTAAACAACTGCTCAAGAGATAGTAAAAGATTTGGTTTGTTTTTTTATTGGTGATTAACGTCCCAATGCAACTCAGGCGATCAGGGACGCCGTAGTGAAGGGCTTCTGAAATTTCGACCACCTGGGGATCTTTAACGGGCACTGATATCGCACAGTACACGGGCCTCGAGAATTTTGCCTCCATCGCAATTCGGCCGCCGCGGCCGGGATCGAACCCGAGTCTTTCGGGTCAGCAGCCGAGCGCCATAACTACTGAGCCACCGCGTCGGGAGACAGTAAAAGACCCTGGGAGTAATCTATTATGTGCCGATAGGACTCAATAGCTTGCATGATATATTTTCCTAAACTGTCTCTTTCATATATTTTCGTAGAAGTTTTTGTCCTTTTTTTTTTAATTCGAACTGCTAAACATATCTTAATGATCTTGATCATGATCTGGTGTATCGTCGTGCTGTGCTGTTACTAAGGTACTTGTCTTGCTTTGACAGGTTGCATGTGTACTGTGGTGAAGATTTTCTTGGATAAAACAAGTGAAATTAAACGCAAAAGAAGTGCAAATGTGATTGCGAAGGTGGTTACCTGCCTTGTCACCATACCATAGACATTGCCGCATGCTTCCATCGAAGCGTCGCACAGAAGAATTCGTATTGGTCTCGCTCGAGTTTCTCAGTCCATGCGCGTTAGTCGGATTTCAGCTCGCGGTTTCAAGACCGGGGCCTCTCCCGAGCTTACACTGCGCCCCGTGCCGCGACACCCGGCAGATATGATGGCGTGCTTTGATTGAAAAGTGAGCTCGATAGGAAGTGTTTTTTTTTGTAAGCATAATTAGCTCGAACAAGGAATGTTCGCAACATTTGCCTCGTCATTTCAATAAGACCGAACTGTATAAGGACGTTTTTACCCGCTATTTAATAAAGAGCTCGGGAACTCCTCCCTCTGTACCAGAACTGTAATAACTCAAGGAGTTTATTTTGAACACTTTCTCTCTGTACCAGAATTGTAATAATTCAAAGATTTAATTTTGCTCTGCAAAATATTTGCATAATACACCCGAAGGCTAACACATCAAGTAAAATATCGGCTGACGAGGTACTATTACCCTGTTAACCGACAACTCTGCACGCTGCAGCGACTTGCAGCGGGGGCTCAGTGGTTTGGCGTTCGGCTACCGAGCCCAGGTTCGCGGGATCGAATGCTGGAGCCGTATTTGGTAACGTTCAGATTGAGAGACAGCTTTAAAGGGGTTTGTACTTTACGATAAGTTGTGGTAGATAATATCAGAAGGATCTCACATGTCTAGGGCGCTTATTTCTTTCTGCTCTACAGCCTGCCGCTCTAGAAGCACAGCGCAGCCGATGGTCCATCCCTCGGGCGGCGGGTTTCGCAGCAGCTGCCGCAGATTGACGCCCTTCCTTCTCCTTCCACGGCAGTCATGTTCCGGATAGCTACTGTGGTACGCCTTTCTACATTCTCGCCAAAACTTCTTCCTGAGCCTGAGTAGCTTCGGGACGTTAAACCCCATAAAACCAAAACCAAATCTCGCCATATCCTCCTTCTAGGGTAACCTTTCTTCTCCTTCTAGGTTAACTACCCTCCGGTTGGTTCCCATGGAAACCACGCAACAGGTGCTCCTTATCACGCTGGTAGGGGAGGGATACTTCCATGTCGACACGTCCACGCTGGCCGGAGGGAGAGAGGGGAGGACGAGAGACGCAGCTTGGGCCGCGTTTCCTGAACATTCTGCGTGGACTTTCCGGCTAGAGGGTTTTGTGGGTGGAGCGAAGAAGTGGGAGAGGGAAGAGAGGGAGATAAGTAAAGAAGAGGGGCATGTGCAGTAAAATATCGCCTCTAGTGGGAGGGACAGGAACTACTGGTCGGGCCAAAGCCGCCAACGTCAAAGCGAGCGATGGAACTTTGGACGTGGGCATTGTGATAGAAGGGCTGTGTGGGTGGAGCGAAGGAGTGCGAGACGGAAAGCAGAGAGGTAGGAGAGAACGGGAGAGGTGGAAGCGTTAAAGTACCTTTAGGGGGCGCGCTGCAGTAGCGGCCCCAGCAGGTGCGAAAGGAACCAGCGCCCGTGCCGTAGCCATCGCCATCGGAGCATTTAGGAATTAAATGCTGAATAATAAGAGCGAATTCGAAAACTCGGAAATTAAGAGCATACTGCTGGGGCAGAAATGCCATATCAAATTCTTATGTCGCCTGTCATGGTTTTTAATTACGGTTCGAGCCCGTCTGCAACGGTTCCCGAAAACCTTAGTGGTCCTGCAATTAAAGGTAAAGCTCCGCAGGCTTCCTTTTATGTTTCTCAGAAAGAGCTCGCTATTGAGCTGCACCCCTCAAGCTGCTTCATTATCAAAAATTTTGGTCCCCTTAAGGCATTTCGCGGGGTCCAAGAGGTCCCTCGTGCCTTTAGAAAGTCAAAGCACGAACCTGGCGAAACTAAATTTCTGCTCCTGTTTTCATATTTCGTTTCTTTCCTCTCCTACTCATACTTGAGATTTCTTGAGCAGAGTAACTAACTGATCAGACGAGGTTGTAACATTGACCCACCTCTACGAGCATAATGTTATAGCTACACTGCATGCCTGCAGGTCCGCGTTGCCCTGCTTTGCCTGCACAGGATGTTTCAGCTAAGTAGTGGCAAGGATTAAAACGCTTACGCATTAAAACAACAGCGCGGCGCCATCTGTTGGAGCGCAGCTGAAGCGGTTGCTAGGCAACGGCGACTCAAGGTCTTTTGGTAGCCGCACTGCCACGAGCGGAAGCGACGAGCCGAGCTGGGCTGCAGTAGTGTTGCTTTCGCAACAAAAACGAGCATGTTCTACGAAGATTGTAGTAGCGCAGGGTGGTAGGCAGTTGTTTGTTGGGTATCGTAGCACTGCCGCTCCGAGCGCCGCTTCTATATGCTACATTCCGTCCTGTCCGAGAGTCGCGTTTCTCTCGACATCTCGTTCCGGTTATCACCTCGGCCGGTCCGGCCTGCTCCCTGTAAGCGTAGAGGGCATTGAACTTTCTCCGCATTTGTACGCTTTCATCGCATAGCTGTCTTAAGGCCGTTTCACATGCATGCGATTCTCGCCTGCGACGCTGCGAATTCTGTCGGTCTGCGACTGGAGAGGGCCGTCGGTCTAGCCGCAGACGGTCTGCGACCAAGTTCCGTCCGGTTGGAATCCAGTCGCAGCGTCGGTGTGTTCGCTCTGCGACTGACCAATGGGCAGCGCCGAGACGGCACGTGACGTGACGTCACGCTGGAGCAGCTGCCGCGGCCAAGACCGGTCTCCAGGCGCGCGAGCGAGAACGCACGTGCGTCGAGAACGGCCGCGCAACAGCTCGCACGTGACGTGACGTCACGCGCCGTCTCGGCGTGGGGTCACGTGGGAGCTGTTCCCGCGGCATAAGCAAAACTGTTTCTTCTAATCAAAACATACGAAATATTGCCTTACATCTAAAAACACACTGGTCATAACATCGTCAACACATTCCGTGCAGCGTTTCTGTCGCGTTTAATCGTGGGTTGCCTGAGCGAACATCGAGCAACCTTGAGTGTCCCTCCGACCGAATTCGCTGGGTACGCGTTGCAAGTGAAAGCACTGTGCGAAAATCGCACTGCGGCGTCACCGACTAGGCCTACTATTTTCGTTCTAGTCGCAGTATGTGAAACGGCCCTTACCTTCCTCTTCTAAGCTCTCCAACCAATAAGAAGCTGTTGGTGCCTCATCTGCTTTTGTGTCATGCCCAGGCCGGATAAGAAACACTTCATAACCTTCAGCAGTTCTACATATTTTTCGCGCTACCGGATGAAGAACTAGAAAAGGAACAAGAAGTAACATTGAGGAGGTTGAAAAAAAAAACACGTACTCAAGCCCATAAAGACTTCACGCAATCTACCTAGAACACTTTGAGCCACAGTGCGCATGCTGTGGCTTAGTGGCGGACCTATACCGCATGGTACCGCATAGTACCATGCGGCGTACCGCATGGTATAGGTCTGCGAAGACAACACGGAAACAGAAAGTATAGAAGAACCGTCGACTGAGCGGTGGGAGGAAATGTGGTCCTGCTTAGAGCCGTAAGTTCAGCAGGAGTTAACCGAAAGGGCAACAGTCACAGCAAGATCCAACGGACTCCTGGAATAGGGCGCCTGACAAACAATTTCAGGTTAAATTAAAAAAAAGTTTTAATCATCACCATCCGCATATTTTTAATTCGCTACTCCCTACTGCAATTTTACATTTACAAAAAAGAGAATATGCTCGCTTAAGTTGTATGTCTGAAATGGACAGTTTTGTTCACTCATATTGCGCTCAAACCATGGCCTACGTGCGTTGTACTTGAAGGATGGCACAAAAAGAGAACATCTTGCGCTTAGTGGCCCAGTTTAACATTTATTTTCTTCAGTTGGAACTAAAATATGAGTTCTGGAGAGCTTTATTAGGCAGTGTTGCGCTCTGATTTAACGACATTCCCTTTTTCTCTAAGAGCAGTTTTATCACACTTTTGCGGGGGCGGTGGATAGAGTGACACTGCTGTGGTTTGTGGGGCTCAAGAGAGGAAGTCGCTTTCGAAAATTCCCCGACTGTCTACCCCGACATAATGTGAATATCAGAGACAGCTCGATTAGTGCGACATGCTGATGCCATTCGAAGTGCGTAGTAGCCCTGGGTAGGGGTGAGGAATGCGGCGTTGGCAGTGTTGGTGCAATCTTGTGCAGCAAGAAGTCAAAGGGAATAGGGTCGAGAATGCGCGCTCGCCGCCGTGAACGACCGGGAGTGACCTGGCGTTTTCTTCTGCGGCACTGTTGTGTAGGGTAGGCATGCGTCACGCTTGTGACCGTGCGTCACGCCGCGTCAAGCACGATCGCTCACCAACCCGACATGGATACCTAGTCATGCAGACAGAGCTAAGTCGGTTGTGGGTGTGGCAGTACGGCGTTGGCATGTTGAAGTTGGCGGGTGCAGTAAGTACTGAACGGGTGTTGAGGTTTCTATAGGGGTGTAGGGTTGTTTAGGGTCACAGTAGAAGGACAGCAGAAACCGACACGCAACATAGAAAAGCACTCACTAAAGCTGTATCGAGATTTGGACGCGAACGCCTTCTCTAGAGTATACATTGCATCAGCAACTTTTATGTCCATAGTTGAAACGTGTGAAACTGGAGGATTGATATCCGCAAGTACATCAGGGTTAATGACCTTGAAGAGTAGAATAATTACAGGTAAAAAATTCAAGGGGGCACTTTGTTGACCTAAAGCGCGGTGAGGCTAAAGCCTTAAGCGCGGTGTTGCTGCTTGTGTCACTGATGTGTGGTTAAAATTTTAAGCTTCGCCTCTAAGAGTGGAACGCGACAGCGTCTTGCAACACTGCCAGGGAGTCCACAGAACGCCATCGCCCGTTCGGCTCTACGCCTTGCTTGTCGGTAAATTTGTTTTTGAGGAAATGAAATGTATCTGCCTCGCATACCTCGGTGGACACCTGAACCTCGCCGCTCTTTAAGAGAGCCTCACCTCTTTTATTAAATAAAGGCTTTTCATCATCATCATCATCGCCGTAACGGGAAGGGGGGAAGATGGGAGTGAACGAAGACACCGTATTCACTAGAAGCGCCTTTTTTCATTCCAAACCATCGAGCTTGCATGGCGGAGTGGTTAGCATGCTCGTCCCGCACTCCGGAGACCGGGGTTCGATTCCCGAACACGATCAATTTCCTACTCGATTTTGTTTATTTATCTGGTCTGTCTAGAAAGGTCAAGTAGGCTAATTAGTTGATTGACTGAACTAAGTCCCACCTACTCGGAGCATCACTACACCATCCCTTTAATTGGTTGCATGGCTACTAGCTAAAGTACAATTGGCCCCGTTTGATATTCGCGCACTGTGACGTGACGCCCGTCAAGCAATTGAAAAGCGTGACATTTCTGTCGACAAGTCCCGCTTACAACGATGAGGCATTAAAGGCTTCCGCCTTAATATTTCAACACCAACAGAGCCTCGCCTACCTGTTTCGGGTCCTGCCAGAACATCATATCACGTTGCTCGATGTGATCACGACTGCCACTGGCGGACTGCCTGAGCTGCAGATCCTCGCCGAACGCCGTGAACGCCGCGCAGGCCCAGAGAACCAGCAGAACGAGAACACACGGCGCACTATTCAGGATCCCCATCGCCGAAGCCTCGATGTTGTCGCCCGTTCCGCGGCGGGAAGGTCAGTTACTCGCCCGGTGTAGTTCAACTGCGTGACTGCTCCTTCACACACCCTTACGAATGCTTGGGCAGGTGTGCAGACTACAGACGGCGAGCTTTACAGTGCCCGCGCAGCCAGCGACGCAAGCTGCGAATAGAAGTACGTCGCTTTTGCTCCCCGGTTTGTAAACGAAAGAAAAAAAGGCACTAAAATCGAGCGAGGGCAAGCGCAGCGTGCGCCTCCTCTTGCCGTCTGCTTGGCATCAGACAGTACAAAAATAAACAAGCTCAACCCTTTAACCGCCTCTCTGCAGTCATTGAAGCCAGCAGCGCGGGAGGAGAAACGAGTTTAGATATAAAGCGACTTCCGGAGCAGCCTTATCAGAACTTGTTTGTGGACGAGTTGCTTCGTAGTTCGAAATCGGACAGAAGAGCACTACGCAGACGGGCACAGAAAGATTGGTGCAGGCAAGCAGAGTGGCGTTGCGACGTTTTCTAGTGATCCGTGTTGACGAAGAAGGGGCTAGCGAGAAGACCGGGGTCAAACGATACCTCACGGGCCACAGCAAGTGGATAGTTCTTTTTTTGTTACCAGCTTTTCGCGATGCCCGGTTTGGAAACAGATACACCGTTGGACTACCATATGATAGGTTACTGCTAGGAGAAGCGACCGCCCTCTAAAGAAGCAGCGGCCGTGAACTGTAAGGAGTGGTGCGGTCCTTAGGGCGGCTTCAGACGACTGGCCCGCAGACCAGCCGTCACGTGACATCCCACTTCAGCTCCGTACAGAATCGCGCGTCAGCCACGATGCATGGTAAACGTTGCACGGCAAAATACCTACAAAGGTGGAACTCGGAGGAGGTGGACATAAGCGGATTATGGTTTATGGTTTATGGGGGTTAACGTCCCAAAGCTACTCCAGGCTATGAGGGACGTCGTAGTGAGGGGCTCCGGAAATTTCGACCACCTGGGGTTCTTCAATGTGCACTGACACCGCACAGTACACGGGCGTCTAGAATTTTGCCTCCATCTAAATTCGACCGCCGCGGCCGGGATCGGACCCACATCTTTCGGGTCAGCAGCCGAGTGCCACAACGACTGAGCCACTGCGGCGGCTCATAAGCGGATTACACACGCGTGTGGCCTTTCTTCACACGCGTGCCAGACGCGGAGTTCACGGAGCGGAAGTGCGAGGTCGTGTGAGGCCTGGTCCGCGGGCCAATGGTTACCGGTTTAGATCTACGCATAAGTGCTACAGGGCGCCTACTATCGCGTACTAGTGGAGCGCTATTACGCTCTTGTTACGATCATGCCAAGAGGGCAACAAAAGGAAATAAGGGAAGAAACAAACAAATTACCCTCTTGGAAGCATTGCACGCATTGATAAGTGGCAGTCTTCATGCCTCAAAGATGCTGATCCAAAAGTTAGTGAAGTGATGCTCGTGGCTCTGGGACGCCCTTAAGCGCCCGAAAAAGCAGCTCAACCATATGAGACACCTTGTACACTGCTGCGTACATACATAGCAAAACCACAGCCTTTTTTGGAAGTGTGTGACAGCTACAGCAGCGATTCGATTGTTTCAGCTATCGAGTGTGGTGCGGTAAAATGGTGGATTCGGCTACATGTCCTTCGAAAAACCATGCTGGCCGATTTTTTCACCCATAACAATGTCATGTAATTATGGATTTCTAGCGCCGTGTACAACAAAATTTGCAAACTATTCTTGGCATTTTGACTGTACACAATCGGATCTTAAGGTGAGTGAGCTAAATAGTCGGCTAAAACATTTGCGGCTTGCTTGGTCGATATATATGTGTTCTCTGTCGTCTATGAAAACAGAGGAACCATATTGTGGCTCTTGTGTGAAGCGTGCGCCAACTACATTAGTAAGGGTGTGTAACTTTTTTGATCCTTTTCTCGTGTTCCTGGTTTATCATTTCCCGCTCGCGGCGTCATCACTGCTTGCTACGCGAGACGAGAGCTGAACGCTCGTTAACGAGCTATCTTGAAACGCTTAAATCGACGCATAATCACAAAGGAACCTCACAAAATCAGTGCGTGATAACTTCATTTCAATCGCATTGTCCACGCTAGGTTAAACTCACCAAATGGAGTAGGAGCAACACAGGCCGCCTTCCTCGCGTCCTTTGAACCGTCAGCTCCAGTTGTCAGGACACTGGCTTGCCCGGATGGATACTCCGAACAGAATACAAGCAGCTCCGTCGCAGCAGGCGGCAGCGAGACGGTGTGTACAGGACAGTAAGTTTTGATGGCTCCACTGGATCTGCAAGATTTCCGAAACACACTCCGCATGCCTTTAATTAACATAGGTCACGGGAGGGGAAACGGCGTCCGCAGGGGCCTCGTGGCGCAATGTTTAGTTCGCTAGCAAAACGTGTGGGGTGGCTGTACAAACACAAAGTTCGAATGAACAAAGCCCTTTCTTGTGTTGAACGTGACGGCTCAGTTATTGCGAGGCTACAAAAATGAGTGGGCAGCAGTGTGAGCCATTTTCAACACCACGCTCCTCCCCGTCGTGTGTCTTCTGACGTGGTGCAGGCAGTTCTGAAAAGCCTTACACCTGACTACCACGCTCAAAGCAATTGCCAAGAAAACAAAGACTCCGAAAAGGGTTATGGGCAGCCGCGAGGAGAGATCAGCTGTAGGATGGTCGTATCCCGTTTGCTGCATGAAACACCTTCTGGGGCCTTGGACACAACCTTCCAGACAACGGAAAGCAGTGAAAGCGCTCCTGAATTTCCTAAGGGACTCGGGTTTGCATTCCCGCCTATAAACTTTAAGTTTTCAGTGCGCGCCCTCTGTCCCTGTGACATAGTGGTCGCTGGTCACTTAGAAGACTCATTTCGTTGCCGCTCTTTTTCCTTTTTCCCCCTTTGTTCCCCTCCCCAAGTGCTACTAGAATCTAAACTTCTAAATTCATTTCTAAAAAAACCACTCATATACCTGCGGTACATAGACGATATTTTCATGATATGGGAGCATGGGGCTGAGACCCTGAAGGCATTCGTCACACATTTCAATTCATTCCACTCCAGCATTAAATTCACCTTCAACTCCTCGAAAACGCAAGTCAATTTCCTTGACACCACTGTCCATTTAGAAAATAGCAAGCTCAAAACCACACTTTACAGGAAGCCTACTGACCGACAACAATACTTAGATTTCACTAGCCATCATCCAAGACACTGCAAACAAGGTATATTCGTAGGACAGGCAACGAGACTAAGAAGAATATGTAGCGACGATGATGACTACCTGAAACACCTCCACTCGCTAAAAAACACACTAATCACCAGAAACCATCCACAGACAACCCTTAAGAATGCGTTCCAACGAGCAACCACTTTGAAACGAGATGTAGTTCTTAAAAACGAACAAAAGCTAACAGTCAACGACCTCCTGCACTTATAACGAAATACTCAAACGCGCTTCCAAACATAAACAATATCATGCGGAAATACCACCCCATTTTAACTGGTAACGACCGTCTCAAGAAAATATTTCCCGACGCACCAAGGGTAACATACAGACGCAACACAAACCTGAGGGACATCCTGGTGCATGCTAGGCTCGGTAAGAAACCACCACCGACAGTAACTTCATGCTCTCGACCTAGATGCAAGGCATGCAAACATTTACAAAGGGACACTACGGTTAAAAGTACGGCAAGCGATTTCAGTTTCGATATAAAGACCAGTTTTGACTGCACATCGTCCAATATTATCTACATGCTCCAGTGCTCCTACTGCCAGAAACAATATATCGGAGAAACCGGACAAACAATGAGTGCCAGATTAAACGGGCACCGGGCTGACACAACACGGAACGAACAGAAGGCAGTGTCGACCCATTTTAATCAACGCCATCACAAATTCGACGAACTCAAATTGTTCATTCTTCAGTCAGGCTTCAAATCGACTAGGGACAGAAAATACAGAGAAGCATTCCTAATCCACAAATTTAAAACACTGCAACCAACAGGGATCAACATGTCCAGAGGAAACCTGGAATCTCTCAGGTACATTCCAGGGTCAGCATAATTTTAAATTAACAAATGTCTTGCACGTGGTCAGACTATTTCCTAGAACCTCACATAAGTATACTGTCGCTCCTTGCACCCTTCCCACGTCATATCTTCCACCCCATTTCCGGCCTTGTCACCCTATCCCTTTGTTCACCTTTTTTTTTTCCTAATCACCTGCTACCAGTTCTCGGAAACCATGACACTCCTGTTACCCCCTCCGCCCCCACTTTTTGGCTTTCTCTGAACACGAGCCATTCCCCCCCCCCCCTGCCTTGTCCTTCCTTGGAAATGCCCCCCTTCCTTTCTCCTTACAGTGCCAGCCTATTTTTTTTTTTCCCTGTACCACACTGACTAATCCTTTTATCTGAGTTTTGCAGGTTCACCCAGCGCCTCATCCCCTTCCCCTGTCGCAGCCCCTTCAAAGCCTTTTGTTCATTATACACCCCCCGGATATAAGTTGTTCCACTATTGCAGCCTAAGGAATCATGATTCACCTCCCTCCCCTTCCTGACATGCATCCCCTCCCACACCACTTTCCTTCCCCACCCCCGGGGCCTTCCTCCTCGGAGCGAAGGCCCTATTTAATCCCTGCCGATGATGAACGCTTTGCCCAGACGAAGACAAGTCCCCTTGTCGAAACGTTGGCTCTAGCAACCTGAGGTTTTCCCCTCCCTTGTTCATTTTGTGATCGCCAAGGACCATCTACCGCACCCTCTCTCTACCATGGTCCCCAAGTGTATTGTAGCCAACTGGGCATCGCCTGGTTAACCTCCCTGCCTTTCCGTCCTTTTCTCTCTCTCTCTTTTCTTCCCGAGAAACACAGCTAATCGGCTCAATATTGGAAATGTATTGGTTTGGTTTTGATTTATTAGGGTTTAACGTCCCAAGGCGACTCAGGCTATGAGAGATGCTGTACTGAAGGGCTCCGGAAATTTCGACCACCTGGGGTTCTTTAACGTGCACTGACATCGCGCAGTAGACGGGCCTTCAGAATTTCGCCTCCAAAGAAATTCCAGCCGCCGCGGCCGGCAAAAGCTGGTCCTACAAAGGACAAAGTGAAACCATCAATTTCCAATACTGGGTTAATTACATGTGCTGCTTGGGAATTCTGAGCGGTCAGCGCCCACCTTACCGGCACATGTCGGAGCGCCCGGCGCCGAGCTGCAATACCAGCAAGCTCGTTGTGGCACTTGTGGCCCCAGGCTACCCGGCTCCCTCAGCAACGGTCCCTAGAGCCAAACAGAAACAATGAAGAAAATTTGCAGACGAAAGCTCTTGCTACTCACGCGCATTCAGTGCTCACTCACTTCGGGCTCGGCAAACCCGCGGGCGCTTGGCTTCGTGCTCCTTCGATGCTCACCACTTGTTTCTCGTAGTGAAGAGGCTTCACGGCAAAAGTTGAAGCAAAATATGCTGGGAGTGCCGAAAATTTCAAACATGCTGCAGCGGCATCCACCGCGCACTTAAAGAACCATGCCACAGCTCCTGGCGATAATAATTTAGGCTTCGGCTTAGCACTTGTCAGGTCCAGACAGAGTGTCCCTTGAACCAGACGCCGGAAAATGGGAGGACGCCTGAAGGGACGCTGAGGACAATGCTAACATATTTTTTTGTTAGTAAAACGCGATAGTTAGGTGATAGTTGGGGCTTTGTTGGTGCTCGTCCGCCAGCGAAATGTGCATTTATTGCTAAGAGATTTGGATTCGAAGTTGCAATACTTTTTCCTGCCACTCTGATTCAAACTAGCGACTTTATAGTGACGAAATAGGAGGAAAACGTCTAAACTGGCGGAAACACGGACTCCGTGATTGCTGGGGCGAGCGCTGCGCTGCCGCCTAACAGCAGCCGAGATCTAAACTACCGCCGGCCGGACGTTTGAGGTATCTAAGCCGTCGTCGCTTCGTTTGCGTTTGCACCAACGTTACAATAGATGCCGTTTCCGATTCGGGCTGTGAAGTTCTCGCAAAGAACTGCTGCCTATCCTTCAACCACCTCAACCGCACACAGTGTGGGATGCTTTCGTGGGCTGTTGCGGCCGGTCTGGGATTGGATTGGATTGGAGTAAACTTTATTTGTGCCTGCAGTTGGACGCTCGCGCGCCCCGACGAGGGCCTACGTCGTCTAGGCAGATAGTCCGAGCGCCGAGGAGTCGGCAGCGTCGCTGTCACCGAGAAGCCACCATCACGGCTGATTCCTAGAGAGTGCTGCGTGCGGGCATGTTTGTCTTATAATCGTCCTCGTAGGGCTGGTTATGAAGCCCAGCGTCTTGTTACGTCTACGCAGCAAACACACCGAGCGGTGAATTTGCTAACATGGAGGCGCGTCCAACTTTAGCTATCCACAGCTGTTTTCCTTGTCGCAGGTTTGTGCAGTTGCATGAACTTAGTTCGAGAAGCACTTAGAGAGGCACTTGGAGGTCCTCTGCTGCTCCGCCCTTGTAAATAGAGTGGCGTCAAAAACGAAACCACGTGGGCATGCAAGGCGCATAGCCGCGAGGCACCCCAAAACAAGTTGAAACTGCGATGGCCGCCTGTTGCAGGTTTTATTTGGCTTCCAACAATTAGGTTTTTTTGTTTTCGTCTTCCTCGAGTGACACAAGTGCACTTGTGATTTCAAAACCCAACTACTGGGGAGAGAAACCAGCAGAACAGAGCAGTTCACGGACGATGCTGTCGTCCGTGTGAACTCCAGGGTCGTCCGTGAACTCCAGCGTCATCCGTGAACTCCAGCGTCGCGCGTGAACTCCAGCGTCGTCCGTGAACTCTAGCGCCGTCCGTGAACTCTAGCCCCGTCCATGAACTCTAGCCCCGTCCGTGAACTCCAGCGCCGTCCGTGAACTCCAGCGCCGTCTGTGAACTCCAGCGTTGTCCGTGAACTCCAGCGCCGTCCGTGAACTCTAGCGCCGTCCGCGAACTTCAGCGCCGTCCGTGAACTCCAGCGTCGTCCGTGAACTCCAGCGTAGGCCGTGAACTCCAGCGCCGTCCGTGAACTCCAGCGCCGTCCGTGAACTCCAGCGTCGTCCGTGAACTCCAGCGCCGACCGTGAACTCCAGCGTCGTCCGTGAACTCCAGCGCCGTCCGTGAACTCCAGTGTCGTCCGTGAATTCCAGCGCCGTCCGTGAACTCCAGCGTAGTCCGTGAACTCCAGCGCCGTCCGTGAACTCCAGCGTCGTCCGTGAACTCCAGCGTCGTCCGTGAACTCCAGCGTCGTCCGTAAACTCCAGCGTCGTCCGTGAACTCCAGCGCCGTCCGTAAACTCCAGCGCCGTCCGTGAACTCCAGCGTAGTCCGTGAACTCCAGCGTCGTCCGTGAACTCCTGCGCCGTCCGTGAACTCCAGCGTCGTACGTGAACTCCAGCGTAGTCCGTGAACTCCAGCGTCGTCCGTGAACTCCAGCGCCGTCCGTGAACTCCAGCGTAGTCCGTGAACTCCAGCGCCGTCCGTGAACTCCTGCTCCATCCGTGAACTCCAGCGTCGTCCGTGAACTCCAGCGTCGTCGGTGAATTCCAGCGTCATCCGTGAACTCCAGCGTCGTCCGTCAACTCCAGCGTCGTCCGTCAACTCCAGCGTCGTCCGTGAACTCCAGCGCCGTCCGTGAACTCTAGCGCCGTCCGTGAACTCCAGCGTCGTCCATGAACTCCAGCGCCGTCCGTGAACTCCAGCGTAGTCCGTGAACTCCAGCGTCGTCCGTGAACTCCTGCGCCGTCCGTGAACTCCAGCGTCGTACGTGAACTCCAGCGTCGTACGTGAACTCCAGCGTAGTCCGTGAACTCCAGCGTAGTCCGTGAACTCCAGCGTCGTCCGTGAACTCCAGCGTCGTCCGTGAACTCCAGCGTCGTCCGTGAACTCCAGCGCCGTCCGTGAACTCCAGCGCCGTCCGTGAACTCCAGCGTCGTCCGTGAACTCCAGCGTCGTCTGTGAACTCCAGCGTCGTCCGTGAACTCCAGCGCCGTCCGTGAACTCCAGCGTCGTCCGTGAACTCCAGCGCCGTCCGTGAACTCCAGCGCCGTCCGTGAACTCCAGCGCCGTCCGTGAACTCCAGCGTCGTCCGTGAACTCCAGCGTCGTCCGTGAACTCCAGCGCCGTCCGTGAACTCCAGCGCCGTCCGTGAACTCCAGCGTCGTCCGTGAACTCCAGCGTCGTCCGTCAACTCCAGCGTCGTCCGTCAACTCCAGCGTCGTCCGTGAACTCCAGCGCCGTCCGTGAACTCCAGCGCCGTCAGTGAACTCCAGCGCCGTCAGTGAACTCCAGCGCCGTCCGTAAACTCCAGCGCCGTCCGTAAACTCCAGCGCCGTCCGTGAACTCCAGCGTAGTCCGTGAACTCCAGCGTCGTCCGTGAACTCCAGCGTCGTACGTGAACTCTAGCGCCGTCCGTGAACTCCAGCGCCGTCAGTGAACTCCAGCGTCGTCCGTGAACTCCAGCGCCGTCCGTAAACTCCAGCGCCGTCCGTGAAATCCAGCGTCGTCCGTGAACTCCAGCGCCGTCCGTGAAATCCAGCGTCGTCCGTGAACTCCAGCGTCGTCCGTCAACTCCAGCGTCGTCCGTGAACTCCAGCGCCGTCCGTGAACTCTAGCGCCGTCCGTGAACTCCAGCGCCGTCAGTGAACTCCAGCGTCGTCCGTGAACTCCAGCGCCGTCCATAAACTCCAGCGCCGTCCGTAAACTCCAGCGCCGTCCGTGAACTCCAGCGTAGTCCGTGAACTCCAGCGTCGTCCGTGAACTCCAGCGTCGTACGTGAACTCCAGCGCCGTCCGTGAACTCCAGCGCCGTCCGTGAACTCCAGCGCCGTCCGTGAACTCCAGCGTCGTCCGTGAACTCCAGCGTCGTCCGTGAACTCCAGCGCCGTCCGTGAACTCCAGCGTCGTCCGTGAACTAAAGCGCCGTCCGTGAACTCCAGCGCCGTCCGTGAACTCCAGCGTCGTCCGTGAACTCCAGCGCCGTCCGTGAACTCCAGCGCCGTCCGTGAACTCCAGCGTCGTCCGTGAACTCCAGTGTCGTCCGTGAACTCCAGCGTCGTCCGTGAACTCCAGCGTCGTCCGTGAACTCCAGCGTCGTCGGTGTGAATTCCTTATTTTGTGCACGCGTCCTGTTCTGCTGGTCCCTCTCCCCAATAACATGCAAGAAGTGGCCCAACAAACTGCTCAAACCTATATACTTAAATATCGATCAAACGCATAACCTTCATGCACCTTTCTCAGCCTCAGAGATTTATTCGCGCGGGCAGCCGAATGATCATCTGGTAAGCACAGCAGAGGCTGAAAACACGTGGAGCATTGAAGTCATGGAGACTGACTGCGGCTGGTGTCTTTACAGCGGCGTCTCTAATCGGCCATCTTGCCCACGTACAATCCTATGCGCCATATGACGACCACCTGCGCAGAAAATTACACAGGAAAAGCTGTGTAACGAGCAGGAAACAGTGCGCGCGAACGATAATAACGCTTTTAGATGACATCGTATCATCACCGTATTTGTACGGTTCTGGTAATCAATTTTCCGGGCTATTTTAACGAATTCCGCTTCGTTCACACTTCGTTCACCAAGCCACGAGGTATTGGTCCTAAACCAGGTTGAAGTCATTGGCGATGTGTGGAAGACCAAAGAGAATGCAAGCGAGCGTTGAATAGCTGACAGGGGACGCTGTAGTTGGCGCCATATTTTCTCTGAGTCTGCTCTTTCGGTGTGTGTTCAGCTGCTTTTGCTTTCATCCTCCCGGAATATCTTGACATTACATTCTACTCCCCCCCCCCCCAACCACCGCCTCAGCCGCAAGAATTTGCAATGGTGCCGAATTGCCTAACATGTCTTTAGGAATGAATCAACAGTTTCGGTAGCCTAGAGGTGAGAACAAAAATGACGGCTAACACCCAGTGATAAAACGAATCACTTTGCGTCAGATGCAGAGGGGACACGGAGCGCCGTGACTCCATAATCTTTGTGAAAAGTCCTGCAAATATCAGGTGATCAGAAAACGCTGGATAAGGCATTTTGGATAGAATATGGAAATTTTAATTAACTTTTTAGAGACTTTTTCCGAAAGTATGGGTCGTTTGATGTGCATTTACAACCAAAAGTAGCGTCGACATGCATCTAAGCAGGATTTAAAAATGCGGCCGCCAGAACTTGCGTCATACAGGGCCTATACGCCATCTCACAAGCTCCTTGCACCACTATAAAGCTGGAGACCTCCTAAGACGCATTCTTAAGGCGTTCTTCAGTGCCTCGTCATCTGCTTGTCGTCTGCTTGTGTCGTATTCAAGTACGGTTAGAACAAAGTATAAATAAATGCTGTCTAAAGAACGGACACGGAAGTTATATTACACCTCTTAAGAATTGCGTATGCACAGTTAACTACGGTAAACACAAGAATTTTGCGCCAGGTTGCGCTGTTGGTCAGGTATGCAAAGCGGCGCAACGATAAAGATGATGATGACGATACGCGGCTATTCTCTTTGCTTCGGAGGGGTGCTGGACTGCGCCCGAGCCGGGAGAACTTAAGAAAACAAAGGCGTAAAAAAAGCGGGAAATTTGAGAAAAGGGGGAGGTAAGCTGCTGTTAGTGCCGGACGAGTATCTACCAAGTACGGAGCGGTGCTTTCCTAGCGGAGATGGCGCCGTTCCGTTGATCGTCTTCTGCAGGCGGAAATCCCAGTGTCAACATCCGTGTGGTGCCCTCTCTCGGTTGAGGCGACAGTTGTTCGCACCGTAGAAGAAAGTGGGCGCTGTTTCCTCCTCGCTTCAACAGGATCAGCACATTGCCGCCTGTACCTCGGGAGCAGGGTCGAAGCGGCTCTTGTATACCATCTAGTATACCAGTGTGCGGAGCGCTCCCGCCAGTGCCTCGAACAGCAGCCTGCTGCCGACGCTGTTCTGGTATAGAGACTTAAAAGAGATCGCCCCTTGCGTGCTTGGTACAGCGTCAGGGTCAACATTTTTTGCGCAGCCGTACACCATTCGGCGTTCTCTGATGGACTTGAATTCGTATAGCATTCTTGTGTTCAGCGGGAACATCTCCGAGGTGCGTCGAGAAGCCATACTTTCTTGGCAGGGATTGCGCAAGGGCGCAGCACTGAATCCGAATGACAGTCATATATGCATACCGGACCAGCCTTCGAGGTCACCTGGTGTCGTCCAAGGAGCGGAGGCGCGCTTCATATGTGATCCTGCTGTGGGCTTCGCAGGCTTCAAACATCGACGACACCATGTCTCCCTAAATCGCCTCGAACAGCAACTAGATCGCGGCAGCCATGCGCTAGCCGGCCCTCCTCGTGCTGCCTATGTTCGAGTCACTCTCTTGTGTCGAGTCACTCTCTTGTGGCACAGGGTTTACGAAAGTCGGCCCCGGAACATCAACTGGCTTCCACAGTTTGCGCAGAAGCTCATAATGGTTGCAGCCCCAAAAGCGTTATTGTCGAACGATGATGCATGCACAGGCCGATGCCATATTCAGGTGTTTTTTGTAAGCCGCGTGTAGGGCACCTTCCGTGGTCAGGAGCACTTCAAGGTATCTGTATTCTGTGGCTCGAGGTACGGAGTCTTCCCTGGGCAGCAGCACCACAGGTCTGACGAGACCGAGAACCACAACACAGCAGATTTGCCGGGGTTGAAGGTCAGCCCCAGTGTAATCAGGGGCATGGCGTTAATATCATTTGTAGTTGTGTCTGGCTGTCGTTCACCAGCAGAATGTGATACGCAAATGTAAGCCCTTGGAGCGTCCATGATTCCGGAAAGCCTGCCCATGAGAAGCTGTCCTTGAAGCCTATCCCCAGGCTATGAGCAGCTACTCTATTTCCGAGGTGTACAGAATGTACCGGATTGGAGGCAGAGGACATCCGTGCTTTTGTTCTCGTTGAACAGCGACTGGTTCTGAGCTGTTACCGTTGAGGCTGGCCGCCATGGTGTTGCCGGCGTACAGGCGACCCAGAAAGTCTGTCCACTCCTGTGGCATTGTCGGCCGACCTCATACGATGTAGCAGCGGCTCATGCATGTCGTTATCATAGGCCTTGTCCACGTCTAGGAAACATCCGAGGGTCCATGTGGCACGCGGCGTGCAGTCTCAGTGCACTGGGTCAAGGTGAAGAGGGTTTCCTTGAGCCGTCGGCCGTTTCAGAATCCAGGCTGTAATTCCGTGAGATGTCCATTTGGATCGGTCCAACCGACCATTAATCTCTTCACAATGTGTGGCGAAGAAGCGGTGCAGCACAATGGTTACCCTTATCGGCTTGTAGAAGGCCTTGGTCACCTACGCTCTTTGGCACAAGACACATGCGCCTTTGGAGACCACTCGCCGGGTATAGCGTCGCCCAATATGTTGCCGGTGAAGAGTTCGGTGAGTTGCTCGCGTTCCTGCTTTACAAGACATTTGACCAGGTCTAGTGATTTCATCTGGGTTCAGCCTAGTTTAGCCTAGTGGCGCCATCTGATTCTGTGAATTGGAACTATTTTTGTCAGCAAACGGCTATTCTTCTTTAGGGCCAGTAACAGCAGAATCATATCTCGAAATGAATAATAAAGCAAATTTTTAGCTTCTACATTTTGCTGTAAGTGAGATGAGATAAAGCGAAAGCCCGATGCTCCATTTTTAACCACAGTGAACTTGCTGGGAAAAGTCCAGTAACAACGATGAAATCATTCAGAAGCGGGGGGTCCTGCTTCGAAGCTCGCCGCCGTATTGGATACGCTTTTTTAGCGCACGCAAGAGTCTCACACGCCAAAATCTGGAATTAGCGTACGTAATGCGTCAGTGCGTTAAGACTCGAACTGAAATAGCGTTTGGCGAGTGCGCACTATAAAGCACGCTAACTTATACGCCCATATGCTCATTTTGTGCCGACACGACGTTCCGCAGCATCGCAGTGTCGCCTCTGCGCTGATCGAAGCTTTTGTAGTACTGCAAGGAACGGTTGAGATGGAGTATAGAAGCTGTGATAGTGTGCCAGCTGCAGAGTGAAACCATGCTCTCAAATGTTGCCTTCAAGTGTTCTCCACACTTTGGGCGTTGTTGAAGACGAGCTGTAAAGAGTCTTCAGAGAAGAAGCCTTTCGGCGGGGCATAATTTCATACAATATCGGCACTTCGCAATTACGAGGCTCAAAACTCTATGACGTAAAATTTGGTGACAGACCGGGCCGTGTGGTTAACATGTGGGGTGCATTAAAATGCAGCACAAGGTTTTCCTAAATATTGCGTTAATATTTAGACTGGTGGTTCATATTATAACGTTGTGCACGCCTGTGTGTCCACGAGAAGGAGTACACTCAGTAGAATTCTCCTTTACAAGAAGGATTCAGTGCATTGTGAAAAGAGAGAATGTGATTACATGATAAAGAACAGTACCTCTGGACAGATATTAATATTACCAATATTAGTATTATTATAGCCTTATGCAACTTCATATTTCATCGCAGCGGTTACACGAGTCATCCTAACACTCCGGGTATATGTATAAGTAAAGAACAGTGCCATCATCCAGTTCATGTCGTTCATGACGCCCACTGTTCGGTCAGTAATCAGTGATTCAGGTATGATTCAGTGCGAGAAAGAGTAAAACAAACGAAATATAGTTCTTTACTACCTCTCGAAAGGCATAAAAATGCTCAACTCCCGGAGCTCCTCGAACTGTATCCTGGACAATGGTGGTCACGGGTAGGAAACAGCGCCTAAATACAGGAAAGGGACACGGCTACACTGGCTCTCTGAACCTTGGCCGAAAGAGGGCAGGATAGGTCTGAACAGCAAGACGACGTCCGGTGCAAGGTACGAGTGGCTGATCGAGAAAGTGTAAAGACGGGCGCAAAAAGTGGCAGCCTCATTTGTGGTAACGCACAGAGAGGGGCTTAGAAATGCTTTGCTTTGTTTCCCTCTCATGACTTCATGCACCAACTAGCCCGCCAAAAATTGGCTGTGGTTTGACCAATGGCCATCTCGAGTAGAATTGCGGAAGCAACGGCACGGCAATCGCAGCGGCGGCGGCACCTCTGAGTCACCAGCTTAGCGGAGGAGTCGGCGATGGCCCCAGAGTCGCAGCTGTTCACCGTGTGACGTCACTCCTCGTGGAGAATGCACTGCTGGCGCAGCGGCGACGGCCCCTCTGAGTCACCCGCGCAGCGGAGGAGTCGGCGGCGGCTCCGCGCTGCTCTGATGTCACTCGCTCCTCGCGCATGCGCAGTTGGGGCTCTCCGGGGCTCCGCGAAATCGCTCACACCTAGCGTAGTGTTGCTTTCGCACCAAAAAGCCCTATTGGATGGCAGTTGTTCTACATTGGGCCGGTCGTCCCATTTTTTACTTCGAGGCCCCTCTTTGTGTATTACCCTAACTGTCGCTGCCACTTGTCGGGCCCTACCCCCTTCGCCAAAAGTAATCTAGCAACAAGTTTTTCCAGCCCTACCCTTTAACGGAGCCGTTGCGGCAATCCTAAAGACCGAAAGGTGTCGAAACATGAGGACAAGGGCTCACCTTACTTTACAGATTCAGAGCGTAAGGGCTGCCATAACTGCTTCGCTCCGCGGCTAGGAAACGAATCACCTGTTCCCGGTCACTTTTGGCAAAAACGGTACCTTCCATCGGACGTCGCCTTGCTGTTCCGGCCTATCTAGCCCTCTTTAGGCGACGGTTCAGCGCCTGTGTATTTGTGCCCCGTCGCTGTCTTTGGCCCTGTTTTCTTCTCGTGACTTCATGCACCAACCAGCCCGCCAAAAAGCCCCACTGGATTTGAGTAGTGGCACATTTTCTAGCCTGGGTGCACCGAAAACATCCCGGCGTTGGTGCTAAGCAAGACTGCGGGGCCTCAAATCTAGCAACTGCGGAGCAAAAGCTGAAAAACGTTCTCTCAGTTCCTATGCTCATCATCATCAGCCTGACTACACCCACTGCAGGGCAAAGGCCTCTCCCATGTCTCTCCAATTAACCCTGTCCTTTGTCAGTTGCCGCCACTGTATCCCCGCAAACTTCTTAATCTCATCCGCCCACCTAACTTTCTGCCGTCCCCTGCTACGCTTGCTTTCTCTTGGAATCCACTCCGTTGCCCTTAAGGACCAGCGGTTATCTTGCCTTCGCATTACATGCCCTGCTCAAGCCCATTTCTTCCTCTTGATTTCAACTAAGATGTCATTAACCCGCGTTTGTTCCCTCATCCACTCCGCGCTCTTCCGATCTCTTAACGTTACACCTATCATTTTCCTTTCCATAGCTCGCTGCGTTGTTCTTAACTTAAGCTGAACCCTCTTTGTTAGCCTCCACGTTTCTGCCCCATAGGTGAGTACCGGTAGGATACAGCTGTTGTATACTTTTCTCTTCAGGGATACTGGTAAGCTACCGTTCATGATCTCAGAGAACCTGCCATATGCGCTCCACCCGTTCTTATTCTTCTAGTTATTCCCCTCTCATGATCCGGGTCTGAGAGGGGAATAAAAGGGATAAAAGGGCATACGCAACAATTCTGCACAAAATCATTTTAGAACGGGAACCATTTTATGGACGCAATTTTTCATATATTGTAAGATTTCACTACAAAAGTCAATATATCCGCAAATCTCCCCTCGTAAGGCTTGCATGTTTTTGCTATTAATGTTCTTGCTATCGTCAAAAGAGTTCGCCCTTGATTTTTTCTATGGCCGTCTGAACCGCTCGATACGAGTTATGGGAACACTCTAAATAATTTTTGATACACATCGGAACAGCGGAGCAGTCAGTACCTTCGATATTTTCATAACAATGCCTTACAATATTTCAATATTGAAAAATATTTGTCCAAAAATGTTGGACATGCGTGTTCCCCTATCCGGCTCCGCGCTTGGAGGCAGTTGCTTTTCTTGTACTTTTGTGCCGACATTGTGAGCAATAAGCTTCAACCCTAAGGACGCTAACGGTTAGCCATACAGGCGGTAACTACCTGAAGGCCTGTGGCCCCACGTAAACAAACCTTCCGAAGCGAGTGCTGTGCGAGTCAAAGCTGGGGCTGCTGAGAACTATCATGCATTCAGTATGACTGCGTGTACTTACGTCAATCAAGATGCCCAATGTCGGCGATAGGATCAGAGAATCTTTCACGGTATCTATGACTGCCTGAAGAAAACGAAAGGACAATGCATACGCTTTTGTCATAAATACTGTAGAATTATTCACTGCTGCACACGGCTCGAAAACTTCAGAAGCGTTCTCTTATTCTAAGGCCTTCCATGTTCCAAAAGCGTTTTGAGCGATCGGTGCCGTAAGGCGTATAAAAATCGGTAGAAAATGCACAAAAAACCAAACCCACAAGACGAATCTAAGGGGACTGGGGAAAAAATGCGAAATGCGAAGTATGATACCTTTTTTATGTACAATAATAATACAAGAGTTGTTTTGGCGTCTTCTCTACTTAGAGTTCTTCGACATGGGGAAAATGGCAGGGTTTAATAAAGAGAGGCAGAATTAATGCATTGCCAAGTTATAAAGTTACAGGGCTGTGATTTTTTTTTATTGATTTGTAGATACAACAGACCATACATATACATGGGCCAGGCACGAGGGGCATATGTGACAAAATGGAAGTTCACACATAACAAGCATATGACATAATGGCATACAGAAAACACAGGCAAAATATTCATAACCAGCGAATTGCAGTTAGCAACACAGGAATTGACGCTCTAATTCCTTAATAATGTCACCTGCTGTGAAAGTGTGCGAAGGCAAGAAATTCCACTTAAGCGACTTAGGCCAGAATTCAGCACTGATATAGTACGTGATAAAAGTGACGAGGAACTTTAGCGGCTAAAGGGGTGAAAGGCGAAAGCCTGAGTGCTGCATGCTGCTACGTGATTGTTCACTGCACATTTTGTTGGTGCATTAATTAACTGCTAATTAATTATGCTTAAGCTTCGCCTTTATGAATGGAACGCGACAGCGTGTTGTAGCGCTGCCAGGGAGTCCACGGAACGCCTCCACCCGTTCGACGCGATGCCTTGCCCTTTGAACGCAACGCTTTTTGAGGAAAGGAAATGGGGCTGTAATTATTTGTCATCTCGGTGGACACCTGAGCCGCGCCGTACAGGAAGGGAGGAAGTGTGAGTGAAAGAAGAAAGAAGGGCCGTAATGAAGAAAATGAAAATTGTATTTGAGAAAAGGAAATTACGCATTAACTGTCTCACATATCTCAGTAGACACTTGTCGAAAATTGTATTTGAGGAAAGGAAGTTGCGCAGTAACTGTCTCACATATTTCGGTGGACACCCGTCAAAATTCGCGCGCGGGGACGTCACGAAAATTTGGACCAATCTGAAACGCGGACAAATGCGCCTTGCTCGTCGGTAAATTGGTTTTTGAGGAAAGGAAATGTATCTGTCTCTCATATCTCGGTGGACACCTAAACCTCGCCGTAACGAGAAGGGAGAAAGATGGGAGTGAACGAAGACACCGTATTCACTAGACGCACCTTTGTTCATTGCAAACCATCGAACTGGCATGGCGGCAATAAAGACAAAAAAAGAACTGGCATGGCGGAGTGGTAGCGTGCTCGACTCGCACTCCGGAGAACGGGGTTCGATTCCCAAGCTCGGCCAATTTCTTACTCGGTTTTATTTATTTATCCGGTCTAACTAGAAATATTAATTAGGCTAATTGGTTAAGTAAGCAATTAGCTAAACTCAGTCCCACTTACTTGGAGCATAACTATACGGTCCCTTTAATTGGTTGCATGGTTAGTAGCCTGAGTACAATTGGCCCCGTTTGAAATTCGCGCACTGTGACGTCACCACCGTTTCGACCAATTGAAAAGCGTGACATTTCTGTCGACAACTGCTGCTTAAAACGATGCGGTATTAAAGGCTTCCGCCTTAACATTTATGTGGTTGAACGCATTGGCTCATGGAAACAGCCATGGGCCGAGTACATATAAAAAAAAAAATAGTTCGTAATGTGACCTCAAGACCGGTGTATAGTATTGAGTAATGTCTATAAGAATTTTTTCGCAGTTAGCAAGAAGATACCACGGTTACTCTCCATTAGAAAGATGAGAGTTACAAGGGACTCAACCCTCCCTGCATTCGAATGTGATTTCAGTCAAATGCATGGCATGGTAAAAAAATCTTGCCAAGTTCCCAAATGCGCGAATTGCACTGGTCAAACGTGATGAAGACATGGGCGCCAGGAATTGAACATGTTGGTGAACAAACATTTGATAGGCCCGCCTACGGGCGTCCAAAAGGGAGGTTTGATATATGTTCGCGACACCTTGCATTCATTTTTTATTTCTGGTTTGTTGCCGGTTTTTGTGCCCGTAATATTGTAACGTGCTTCCATAGAACCTCGACGGAAGAAGCAGAAGATGAAGGACGAGCAGAGAGAAAGAAGAGAAAGAGCTGAAGGACGCTGGTAGGCTTCCTGCTTCCATCCTGCTCCGACCGATCCCCTCTGTGAATAACCCCCCGTGCGTGCTAAGCACGTAACAGCTTGGTGAGAGGTGCCGGGTATCGACCACGGAGCATTCCATCTACCGAAGGAGCCGTAGACTCGCAGGCTTCCCACCACTGCCATCGGACATGCCTGGAGACGAAAATGCCGAGCAACCCGGGACATCCACAGCGAACAACTGGCCACATTACCGAGAGCCCCGCACATTTTTTGGAAAACCTGAAGAGGACGTTGACGAGTGGCTGAAACACTACGAGCGGGTGAGCAAATACAATCGCTGGAACGCTGCTACCAAACTGGCTAACGTGGTGTTTTTCCTTGCCGCCACTGCCCTTGACTGGTTCGACAATCATGAGGATACACTGAGTTCATGGGCAACCTTTACGACCGAAATCAAGAAAAATTTTGGGGATGAATCGGCAACAAAGAAGCGTGCTGAACAGACATTGCTTCACCGCGCGCAAGTACCCGGAGAAACTTGCACGGCATACATCGAAGCCATCTTAAAGTTATGCAAGCTAGTTAACTCCAGTATGCTTGAAGAAGACAAAGTCGGCCACCTTCTAAAAGGAATTGCGGAAGATGTTTACAATTTCCTGATTAGTAAAGAGAGCCTGAGCACCACCGCTGACGTTATAAAACATTGCAGAACATTTGAAGCTCTTAAGCTGCGTCGAATTACCCCTAAATTCGGAAGATTGGCCAATGTCACCTCTATAGCCAGTGTTGAAGCCTGTCCTCCAAATTCTATGGCTGAAATGATTCGAGAGATTGTGCGCGAGGAATTGTCCAGATCCCGGGACACCTTCTGCCGCACAGAATATCTGCGGCACAGTTCTGCACCGGAGGAAGATGTTGCCGCCCTGTCGACTCCGTGGGCTCAACCTAACGGCACTTTGCCCAAGGACGATCGGAACATTGCCCAACGTTATGGCCACCAGCCGGCGGAAAGGAGGCCCACCTACCCAGAAGACGTTGTTCGTCAGCAGCGAGATCCTGGCTCCAGCCAACGTCGCGACTTTGTTCGCCAGGACTTTTATGGCGGTCGCTGGCGCTCTCAACCTTTGTGCTACCGGTGTGGCATTGCAGGGCATATCGCTAGATATTGCCGCCGTCGTTTCCCGACTTCTCAAGACTGCCAACCCCCAACGCCTACTTACGGACAAGTGCACACCGCGCAGCAGCGACCCTCAACGTCCGCTTGGGACCCATACCGTCCGAGCACTTTGCGGAGTTCATCACCTGCATCTGACCGCAGTGTGACGCCGCCACCTCAGCGCCAACGGCGGTCACCTTCTCCTCGACGTCGTGCATCCCCTCCGCCTCCGGGAAACTAGGAGGCGCGGCCAATGGAGGTGAGGCCGCCGGCGAGTCGATGACGTCCAATATACCTCTGCCCGTGTTTATGTTGAAGAACAAGCTGGAAGTGTTTATTGATGGTGTGAAAACAATGGCTCTTGTGGACACTGGTGCTACCGTATCCGTTATGAGTTTGAGTTTTAAGAACCGTTTAGGTAGGAAAGTTATGTTTAGTGGTGACCGTGCAGCGTTATTTCGTGGTGTCGGTGGTGAACCTTTGATTCCACTTGGTGTGTGTGCTTCGGATGTTGTTATTGGTGGTCTAACGTTTAGAACAGAATTCGCAGTGCTACCACGGTCAACGCATGATGTGATTCTTGGAATTGATTTTCTGCAAGAGTGTGGTGCAACTTTAGACTGTCGTACGGGAGAAATTGCTTTGAATTCTTCACTACTTTCAGCTCTTGTGGATAACTCGACACCGGATTTTGGAGCATTTGCGGTGGAAGAAGACTGTACCAGCTTTCTCCGCAGCATTCGTGCGGGTTTCCTCTATTCACAATCAGTGCGAATCTTTTGAAGCTGTGGTAGAGCCTACGACACTCGCCTGCTCTAAGAAGAGTATCGTCGTGCCTCGTTGCGTCGTTCCCGTGGTGAGAGGCCGTACTGAGCTGTGGACAGTGAACCACTCTGAAGAGCCAGCTGTGTTGCCCCGGGGCCTCAAACTCGCCCGTTTCGAGGAAGGTGTGTCAGGTTCCGTCGCGACGTTAACCAACTCTGTCAGTGAGCAGCACGTGAAAAGAGATATGGAGACCCAAGTTAAGGCTATGATTAATCAGGCTCTTCCCACAACCGAGCGTCGCACTCTAGTGGAACTCCTTCTGAAGCACGTGTTCGTGTTCGACTTTGCCAAAGACGATTCTACACCACCGCCTACCAGTCGTATTCATCACACGATCAACACCGGCTCCGCACCTCCTATACGCCAGAAGCCCTATCGAGTCTCAGCCACTGAACGTAAGTTAATAGATGACCAAGTTCAAGAGATGCTAAAGCGAGGCATAATTCGAGAGTCTTCAAGTCCTTGGGCAGCTCCAGTTATCCTTGTTAAGAAAAAAGATGGCACATGGAGGTTCTGTGTTGACTACCGTCGCTTAAATACGGCCACGAAGAAGGACGTCTACCCGCTTCCACGTATAGATGACGCAATTGATTGTCTGCACTCCGCTTCATACTTTTCTTCTATTGATTTGAGATCCGGCTACTGGCAAATCCCCATGCACGCTGCAGATAGGGAAAAAACGGCATTCATAACACCAGACGGACTTTACGAGTTTAACGTTATGCCTTTCGGATTATGTAACGCACCTGCAACATTCGAGCGGTTCATGGATACAATCCTGCGTGGCCTTAAGTGGCAAATTTGTTTATGTTATTTGGACGACGTTGTAATTTTTGGCAAAACGTTTAGTGAGCACAACAGTCGCCTGGATATTGTGCTTGATTGCATGGAACGAGCTGGCCTTATCCTCAATTCCAAGAAATGTCATTTTGGGAACCGTGAAACAATTGTTCTTGGTCATTTAGTTGATAAAGAAGGTGTTCGACCAGATCCAAAGAAAATTGAAGCTGTCAAAAGTTTTACGGTGCCTCAATCAGTGAAAGAGCTGCAGAGTTTTTTAGGACTCTGCTCGTACTTTCGACGCTTTATAGCTAGGTTTGCGGACATCGCTTACCCACTGACGTGTTTGCTGCATAAAGATGCACCGTTCAATTGGACCAGCGAATGTGACGCAGCTTTCCGACATCTGAAATTTCTTTTGACCTCGGGCCCCATCCTACGCCACTTCTGCCCATCTGCACCAATTGAAGTGCACACTGATGCAAGTGGTATCGGTATCGGCGCTGTACTTATACAACGCCATGGTCACGATCAGCGCGTGGTAGCATATGCCAGCCGGTCATTGAGTAAGAGCGAAAGAAATTACACGGTTACTGAGCAAGAATGTCTCGCCGTTGTTTTCGCTGTACAGCGCTTCCGCTCCTATCTGTACGGGAATGCTTTCACCGTCGTGACCGACCACCACTCGCTTTGCTGGCTAGTGAGTCTTCGTGACCCCTGTGGCCGGCTTGCTCGATGGGCTTTGCGCCTACAAGAATTTAATTTCACTGTGGTGCATAAAAGCGGCCGTAAACACTCAGATGCCGATTGTCTTTCCCGTTTGCCGCTTCAAACGACTGATGACGACGCAGACAACTTTGATGAATACTTGGCGTCACTTTCACAAGCCTTCCCCGATCTTCAAGTTTTCCGAACTGAGCAACGCAAAGACCAAACATTAACCTCTTTGTTTGATGCCGCTCAAGATTCTGTAAAGAATACTTTTTGCATTCGCGACGGTTTGCTTTATAAGAAGAATTTCGCTTCTGGAGGAGCACGCATGCTTCTTGTCGTACCCGAAAACCTACGCATCACAGTTCTTGAAATGATGCACGACGACGCCACGTCTGGGCACTTGGGAGTGACACGCACACTCCACCGCACACAGCAACGATTTTACTGGCCTAACATGCGTTCAACCATCCAGCACTATGTAGCCAGCTGTGTGCAATGCCAGCGCTTTAAGCTGCCGACTTCAAGTCCACCTGGCAAACTGCGGCCAATCACACCTCCAACAGCCCCGTTTGAGCAAGTTGGCATTGACCTCCTTGGACCTTTCCCACGGTCCTCGAAAGGAAATCGATGGATTCTTGTGTGCGTAGACCACTTAACCCGTTATTGTGAGACAGCCGCGATACCAGCTGCTACTGCGTCTGAAGTATCTAACTTCTTACTTCGTTTCGTCATTCTTCGGCACGGCCCTCCTGCAGTTCTCATTAGCGACCGTGGACGCCAATTTACAGCGGACGTTGTTGAAGAACTTCTCCGCCTCAGCAGCTGCAGTTTTCGCCACTCCGCGCCATATCATCCCCAAACGAACGGTGTGGTAGAACGCACTAATCGGACGCTCACCACCATGCTTGCTATGTACGTCGCTGCAGATCATAAAGACTGGGATGGCGTCCTCCCGTTCGTTACTCATGCATACAACACAGCGCAACATGAGACAACTGGCTACAGCCCCTTTTACCTGCTCTATGCTCGCTCGCCTCGCTGTGGCCTTGACACCATTCTACCATTTTTCATCCACGACGAACCTTCTCTTGCGACCACACTCTGCAGAGCTGAAGAAGCTCGCCAGCTTGCCCGCGTTCGAATTTTATCTTCGCAAGAGCGTTCCAAGAACCGCTACGACGTCCAACACCAAGAAGTTTCTTATGTTCCTGGTGACATTGTGTGGTTGTGGACCCCTCTACGCAAGCGTGGTCTGTGTCAGAAACTGCTGTCCCACTACACTGGACCGTTTGTTGTGTTGGAGTGCATTAGTGACGTTAATTACGTTATATCGCGACTAACTGCTAGTGGTCGACGCTCACGCCAGTCTCAGGTGGTGCATGTAGCCCGCCTCAAGCGATTCCATCCCAGACGGTCTGTTTAACTCGCCCGACGGGCTTCGTCTGCGAGGAGGGAAATGTAACGTGCTTCCATAGAACCTCGACGGAAGAAGCAGAAGATGAAGGACGAGCAGAGAGAAAGGAAGAGAAAGAGCTGAAGGACGCTGGTAGGCTTCCTGCTTCCATCCTGCTCCGACCGATCCCCTCTGTGAATAACCCCCCGTGCGTGCTAAGCACGTAACAATATTATTGGTATTATGCTTGCACGAAGTTGTCTTGAAAGGAAGTATGGTTCAGCGTAAATGTGCAGTATAAGGACTAGTGAATAATTTACACTAACCTGCCAGTACTTTGTGAAATGCCATATTGCGTACACGTAAATAATTTCATACATATCTTCGAAACAGCCAAACTAAAGTTAAAAAATACCACATAAAAGTGACAAGTAGACGCAACGGTGTACTAGTTAAGCAAGGGTTACCTAGACCGTTATGGACTGCGACACGCCGCTTTTGCCTTTGGCAACGGGTAGTTACCGTCGGCAGTGCTTCACACGGAAGCCTCTGGTGGTGTTAGGCGTTCAATGTGTTGAGCGAAAGCACAACAGTTGGATAAAACTCAAGAACGAAGCCGCTTTTCCCCGTCAAAGGACCTCTCTCCAGCCAATGGCGTCGGCTGATTTTCATGACCCTGCTAATGGGACAACGATGGGAGGAGACAATCTGCGGCCATTGAGGGAGGGGACTATCTTTCATCTGTCACTCCCTGCATTACCACGCTAGCAGGCTCATGAGAATCAGCCGATGCCATTGGCTGGAATAGGGTTCTTTCACTGGGAAAAGTCGCTTCTTTCTTGAGTTGTATTTGACTATAGTGGCGTTAATAGTAGGTGCGGAAGGTACACGAATCTTGAAGGCAGCCAATGCGTGCACCCGGAGCTGTATCTAGAGAAAGCGCAGTTTCTCTTGAATGGGTGAAATTACCGTGAAGCCTACAGGTGCGCTAAAAAAAGAGTAATATACGATTAAAAATCAGCAGCTGACAGAAAGTACCTGAGTCCTTCAGTGCTATGTATTACTCAGCTAGTCAATCCCCGCAGTAAACGAAATCATGATTCCTATGATCCATCTGGTAAACAACTGAGGAGATCGCGGTCGCACTAGGTTTTTTTCTTTTAGTGAAAAGAAAATCTTTAAAAACGCGCTGTTTGCTTTTCGCAAAGATGCACTGGGTTGCGACAGCGGATATGCGCGGAGTTTTAGTGGCGACTTTAGAGACAAGTTTCCACGTCGGGTTGCCACGTCGGGTTCCCACGTCTGGTTCCTGATAGGTCGTGCCTAAAACGATTTTTTACCAGCAATACGAACGCTGCTATCTCGGAAATGCGTGCGGGTTCTTTTACCGTAGTCGGACACTGGCCGTCACAGTCGCAACAATCTGGTATCGGCCTGGTCATCTCATGTCAAGTTATGATTGTCTGGGTTTTCAGCGAAACGCAACTAGTATTATCTGTTTGAATCTCTCGCAGCATAAGCGTGAAATCGAAATTCGAGAGGACTCTCAAGATTGCAAGAAAAAATGTTTCCCGACTCCTGTAGGGTCAAGAGCCGTACTATGTGGAAATTTCTTCATGACAAGGTCGTTCCACTCTCAGAATGAGCTTACGCAAGCCTGAGCTTTCAGGAACGTTTTTTGGCACGTATCGAAGACAGTACTGTGGGCTGCAAAGCAAGACGCAGCTGATGGCTTCCGGATAAATTACACCACTTTAGGTTTTCGTTAACTCATACGAGGTCTCAGTACAGGGGTGCTTTTCCGTCTCGTCGCGATAGCAGAACTTGCCGCGTTTGCATAAGCTTTGTTTTTTAAGTGCTAAGGTGCCTGCTTGTGCCACTTGCTATGACGAATAACCACGCGGTACAACTCAACACAAAGACAGCCGCCGAGACGTTGCCCAATCAGGCATATCCTGAAGTAGCAATGATGGCTGAAAGATTCTTTTGAAGGTCCTGGATTAGGCAAAGCGTTCGTGGCTGGCTTAGTGTGGCGTTCTAGCACATGTGGGGCTGGTTCGCCCAACGTTCTGTCTCAGTTTGTACTGTTGTGTTGCTCTCATTGCTTCTAAACCGCTTTTCCCTTCGTTGTTTTACGCCACCGCGGTGGCTCACTTTCGTCGTCCAGGCGCGGCATCCCGGCAAAACTGAGCCACCGCGGTGGCGTAAAACAACGAAGGGAAAAGCTGTGAAAAGAAAGAAACTCTACCATGCTTTGTGCGATGTTGTTTTCCCAGTGCCCTTGTACAGGGCCTTGTACAGTGGAGGCCAAGGCAAAGATGTTTTAAAGAGAGTTAAAAACATGCAGGTGCCATCAGGAACAAAAACCTTCTTTTTTAAGCTGCACACCGGAACCTTACCGGTTAAAAAATTTTTAGAGGGAAAGGAATTATTTTTACCTTGGGGATCTAACTGTTTAATTTGCAGAAAGCCGGAAACAATAGACCATGTATTTTTACACTGTTGGGAAGGGGTTTATTTTTGGGATGTATTGCAGCGAACATTAAAGAAAGAATTTCCACTAGACCCGTATGGCATCCGGTTCTTATGTGTTGAAAATGAGGATGGGGTGCCTTTCGATTTAATAATGCTGACAGGCCTCCACTGTATATGGCGTTCCAGAATGGCAGGCTGGCATTGTGACAGTGACGCAAGACCTGCCAGAATTTACTTTCGCGAAAGTATGAACATGTTTCTGACCATTCAGAAAGCCGCTGCGGAGCCTCCGGAGTGGCTCTCAAGAGTAGAGCCGCTCTCTACGTTGCGTGAATTTTAATTGGACGAAGCCAGATTTATGCTGGCTGACCACAAGTAGTGTGTACATAGTTATTGTCTTTTGTTGATTGTTTGTGTTGTCCAGTTTTGTGTGTCAAAGCCAGGCAATAAAGAAAAAAAAAACCGCGGTGGCTCAGTGGTTATGGTGCTCGGCTGCTGACCCGAAAGACGCGGGTTCGATCCTGGACGCGGCGGTTGAATTTCTTTGGAGGAGAAATTCCAGGGGCTAGTGTACTGTGCGATATCAGTGCACGTTAAAGAACCCCAGGTGGCCGAAATTTCCGGAGCCCTCCACTACGGTGTTTCGCATAGCCTTAGTCGCTTTAGAACGTTAAACCCCATAAAACCAAACCAAACCTTTGTTGTTTTGTTTCGGTTTATTTCTTCGTTTTTACGTTCTCTTCTCATTTAAGGACTCAACCTTTCACCCGCTTCACTGCTTGTAAACAAGCGTTCGGTTGACACTCATAGCTTGCTTGTCTCTCATATAGCTTGCTTGCTCACTCATAGCTTGCTTGTCTCTCTTGTTTTACTGCCCCGAAATTCTGACGTCTGCTGAAGTGAAGCATCCGTGCTAAGCGAGGAGATTCCAGCCTGCAAATGTACCACCCATCAGCCACCTCCCCACCCTGCATCTACCCCCCCCCCCCGACAACCTTCACCATCCAGAAAATTTCTCTCGCGTGTGTGAAGCCTCGGCTCAGAGTAAATGCATTCATTAGAATTCAGTGATGAAAGTAATTATCGATGGTAAATGCAACTGCTCTTGCAGAAATCTATCAAGGCATGTCTGATCGCCTCTTATTTTTTTGTTGTTCTTCATGCCATTTTTCGCATCGCTTAGGAGCGCGAACATGCTGGCGTTCGTCGGTCAAATGACGGCGTCGTCTCCGTCGTGATTCGCACTACAGATGGACAGGATCTGGTGAAAAGGAGTCCTCATTTCGCGGGACTTGTATATCGGTGAAAAGAACTCTTGTGGTCGCCAGCTGCAATGAGCGCTGGCGCTCGGATTTGTGTGTCTAGTCGAAAAACCACAAGAAAGTGTGGTGGCTGCTCACTACCCAGGTAGCACCGAACATTAGAATAGTGTTGTAAAAATGTTATGTAACTTATATTAATGTTACATGTTGCATAGTAGCTTTACATTAACATTAAAAATGAACATATAACGTTATAAGTTACATAGGAAACGTTACTTTCACGTTCTAAACAAACGTTGTTTTAATATAATATTCTAAATTTTGTTACAATGTAAGAGTCGCAACTATAAGACAACATTGCAAATATATTTCGAACACGGATTTCCAGACATTTTTTCACTGTTCTTAGAGTGAAGATGTTTTTCAACTAACAGTACCTTGTAACCACATCTCTTAGATAGTACTCGCCATAGATTACTTGAAGAGCGCCATTATTTTGTCACAAAACTTTAGTTATTCCCCATTCCCCACTGTCACTCATGGGACATCCCGCAGTAGCGAGTATATAAGCTCGGCGGTATGATATCCGTTTGGCGGTGAATGAATACGAGTTGCTGTGCTCTAGTGTAGTGGCCTTTCTAGTGTAGTGTAGTGTAGTGTAGTGTAGTGTAGTGTAGTGTAGTGTAGTGTAGTGTAGTGGCCTTTCTTGAACTTTCTGAGACATGTTGTGTTCTTGGACACTTAAGTTCACCGCGTGTGTATGTTTGCACCGGGCGACGTCAGTCGCTGCAATGTACCTTTGTTTTGTAGAGGGACGGACGTCCCTTTTTGTCTAAGGGTCCAATAAACTTCTCTTCAAAGGCCTTTCTAGTGTGTGAGCCTTTCCTCTTGGCAGTCAATCGCCACTCCTTTATTAGAGGTCTGGCTTTGCCAGGCAGCGAAGCGGTACGCGTCATTGCTTATGCAGACGACATCACTCTGTACTTAGCTGATGAACGCAGCCTGCTTGAAACTTTAAATGTTTTCCGTGAGTACGCCTCCTTGTCTGGGGCTGCTCTTAATTACTCGAAGAGTTGTTACTTTTTTGTGGGGTCTACCCAGACTCGTATTACATCTTCAATACCTTTGCAGTGGTGCGCGCAGATGCGCATTTTAGGTGTGACCTACGACTGTGCTGGAATATGGAATGGTGTGTGGTCTTCGGTCGTCGAAGACATTACAGCTCGTGTGCGAAGGGCGCAGACATTCGATTTGCCTCTGCTTGAGAGGCGCTACCTGGTTCAGTCCGTCATGCTCGGTGCCTTCTGGTACCTCTGCTACACTGTTAAACCACCCCTCCGTGTCATAAGGCGAGTGCAGACTACAGTTTTTTCGTTCTTTTGGTCAGGCGGAACCGAGCTTGTGGCCCGTGCTGTTCTTGGACAACCACGGGAGAGAGGAGGGTTTGCCTTTCCAAATTTGTCCGTCACGTCCTCGCTGTTAGCGTTGAAGAGTATTTTGCGTACCCTGCTAGGAAACGCGTCTCCGGCGCGAATCCTGGCTCGGTACTTTTTGGGCCCTTCTTTACGCTTTTTGGATCCGGCGGCCCCTGTTAATCATGGACCCCAGTCAGAGCAACCTACAGCTTTCTACGCTTCATCAGTGGCCTTTTACAGGCATGTTAGAGCAGTAGCACCTGCTGTCAACATCGTTGCAGACCGTGTGGTGGACATTATGGGCACGCTATTGTTACCTGTTGTGCCGGCGTCTCGCCGCTCACCTATGCGCCGGGTTCAGTGGGCGCGTTTAGCGTCGACACCTCTCCCAGATCATCTACGTGACTTTGTCTGGAAACTTGGCTGGGCAGTGCTCCCTACTTGTGATCGGTTAGAACGGTGGGGCGTGTTACGCTCCAGTACCTGTCCGAATTGCCCGCTCCCGGAATCTAATCGCCACGCTACAGTCACCTGTGTTGTAGCGCGTGTCTTTTGGCGCGGGGTTCATGCGGGATTTCGTGGGCAGGGCATTTCGTGCTTCGTCTCCCGCGGCCGCTTCCCCAGCGGCCGTTTTGCTCGCCTGTTAATAGTTGCAGGTCTTTTTAGTTTATGGCGCAGTCGATGCGCCGCGGTCGCTAGTGGCTTTCGACGCCGCGCTGTGTGGCCAATTCTCGGCCGTCTCCGACAGGAGCTGATCAGTTTTTTGTCCGAGGAACTCTTTTTCTTGGGTGAGGAAGAGTTTCTCCGACAGTGGTCATGCCCATTTATTGCTGTAAATAACGGTCGTATTGTCTTGGTTTTTAGGCCAAACTGGCGCTAAAGTATCCTTTTCAATGTTTCAATGTCAGTTATTGCCTTTTCGCTCTTCTGACAATCGGTATATATGCATTCCTATTTTACATCGCCCATTCCTGTTAGTTACTTAGAAATGTTTATGGTACCTCTTTAATTGGCTCGCCTTACATGTGTCATGTGTTCTTGTAAATGTGAATGTATCTAGTAACCTTGGCATGTGTACATATGTAAATAAAATTTTTTCTAAACAACAGTGTAGTGGCGGAGGTGTCGCTCTTGTCGTTGGTTGTTGCAAGGCGTTTTAAGCTGTGTGCCGTCACCACTGGCAGGCCTGCATCCTTGTGCGGGGCTGCTTTACCATTTTCGGGAAAGTTTCATTTATGTTGTTTACATGTTTCATGAATGTTTGGGGAAGGTTATTCGAACACTTATATGTAACATTACAAAAACGTTAGAAAAAAAGGACATTAAGTACATTGAAATAACATTTGAACATAACAAAAATGTAACATTATCGCAATGTTTCGGTGTATAGGAAGCGCAGCCACCTCTAAGATTATGGGATTGCAGCGGAATGATTTTTTTTCTATCATTCCAATACCTCAGAAGCTCCGCAGGGCGGTAAAGTCGGAGAGAGACATCAGTTATAGAATCAATATCCCGTGAAATTATTAATTATCAGAGAGGAAGTGGTTAAGCGCTGCATATCAAGGAAACCTCCTTTCTGTAGATAGACTGCCACTGCAGCGAAGACGGAGCAGGAACTAAAATATAAATAAGCAAGATCTCAAATCAGTACTCTTCTTTGTCTTGGATTCAGAACACCCATAACCATTTCCGCATATATTGGTTGGTTTCCTCAGAAAGGTATCCCGCGTCTGAAAACTGCGGCCTTCAGTATTCTTTGCGAGGTCCCGGGATAGTTTCTCGCACGGTCCGTGCTATGGAGTGCCGTGGCCATGAGTTAAGTGCACTGGAATAGGGTTGGGATTTCACAGGACGGCTCAGCCCGTGTTTTACGTACTATATTCTACAAATGAAACGCGAACAATAAAGCTGATAAGCCAACACAAAACCCGTACATATTAGCTCTATAGCAGATGAAATACAAGCTAGGTTGATTAGCCCTACTAAAAGATAATCTTCGTGTCTTCGTAGTGAAATTAACCTGCGCTGCAGCTTAAGTCTTCTGATTTAATTGTTCGTGTCTTAGTCGTCATGTTCGCGTTTCATTAGTTTCGGACAGTACATGGCATATTCAGGCCTCATTTGCACGCGATCGTTGCTGAGCCCGCAATGCAATGCTGCGGTCATCGGATGTCCTTGCTCTATACTCGTTCGTAAAAGTGGTAGATCGGAGAACATGGCGGGGCTTGTCGCAAGGAATATAATGCAGTGATGATCAGAGGTCCTTCGGTCATCACTTTACTGTTGGCTTCTTGGCCGAGCGGTGATCAGCAGTCAAGAACCATCGCCATCTGGACGAGAGCTGCTCTGAGACAAATTGCGACCTGTTTTCATCCTCTCCACTTCACATTTTGCCCTCACCTCGCAATTGTTACTCCTCCTTGGAGTGAGGGAACCTTTATCAATCGAGATAATGCTGATCGAAATTTCTGCCCATAAAAGACCAAATTCGGTGGTAAAAACGTGGCTATATAAATAAATAAGGCCCTCCTCTCGCCCATTGCTCAAGTTTCGGTAGTCAAGAATTTGTTCTTTCTTCCTTTCTAGGCGGATTGTAACCATTATAGAGGACCATGTTGAGGATCTAACTTTAGTGGGCAAAGCGGGTACGAGATTCAGGCTGTATTCTCGATGTGTCCAAAGAGGATAAGCCCACATCGGTCCGAGCAGATTGTTTTAAGTCTAAATTACTTGGATGGTGCTGGAAGTAGTAACAGAATATGTCTACTTAGGGCAGGTAGTGACCGCAGATCCGAATCATGAGAGGAAAATAACTAGAAGAATAAGAATGGGCTGGAGCGCATATGGCAGGTTCTCTCAGATCATGAATGGTAGCTTACCAATATCCCTGCAGAGAAAAGTATACAACAGCTGTATCCTACCGGTACTCACCTATGGGGCAGAAACGTGGAGGCTAACAAAGAGGGTTCAGCTTAAGTTAAGAACAACGCAGCGAGCTATGGAAAGGAAAATGATAGGTGTAACGTTAAGAGATCGCAAGAGGGCGGAGTGGGTGATGAAACAAACGCGGGTTAATGACATCTTAGTTGAAATCAAGAGGAAGAAATGGGCTTGGGCAGGGCATGTAATGCGAAGGCAAGATAACCGCTAGTCCTTAAGGGTAACGGAGTGGATTCCAAGAGAAAGCAAACGTAGCAGGGGACGGCAGAAAGTTAGGTGGGCGGATGAGATTAACAAGTTTGCGGGGATACAGTGGCGGCAACTGACAAAGGACAGGGAAAATTGGAGAGACATGGGAGAGGCTTTTGCCCTGCAGTGGGTGTAGTCAGGCTGATGATGATGATGACTTGGATGGTCGCGAGAAGGCAGCTGACGAGGCTTATTTCAGCTTAGCTGACACTGCACTCGCCATTGCGTCAGCAATTGCAGCTCCAAAGTGAAGATTAATGGCATGTTTTATAAATGCTTCGGATGTCTTAGAGCGTTTCACAGCGAGATAGTCTGCTCTGCATGGTTTAGAGTTGAAACTTCTGTGCAAGAAATGTGACTCGAGATGGCAGTGTTTTCGTATTTCGGAGCGAAAGCACGTGCAGAGTTGAATTCCCAACCGCTTGGAAGCGTCCACTAAACAAGCACCTCCAGAAACCCGATGGTGACAGGTCCGGACTGTTGTTCTATTTGTCGTCGTATCTGTTGTGCTCTCTTTTTTCGATGCTCAGTGGTTGTTGACTGACTAGTGCGAACCTGTGTCTGGCCGCTTACTGCGATGGTCCAGAACGGTTGATCAGAAAAATGAGCCTTAAAAACGAAGACACCTCCAAGAAAAGCTGCCACTGTCTGGAATACGTTGAAGTAACGAGTGTTAGCTGTTTGGTTTACTAGAATTCACCATATTGGCCAGTGACGCCACCGCTTGCATGCGGCAGGTGATTGTTTCTACAAGACTCAATGCGATATGTGCTGTTTTCTAGTTGCTGCCACAGATGGCGCTGCGACCTGAGGCCCTAGGGTTTAAAGATAACAATGGTCATGTAAATAAATCTGCAGTGGAAGTTAGCAAAAAGCGATTGGAGGATTGGTGGCTGAAAAGCAGAGATGTGGCATAAGGTTAGAATTATAGGAAACCGTAGGTAAAGATGATGGCGATTCTTAATGAGAATTGCCAACACAGTAAACAAAAAAAAAGAAAAAAAAAAGAAATGCTGAACATGGTGGCAATTGCCACCGCCCCGTTTCAAAGGGGGCGCTCCTATCCATCCATCCATTCCATCCATCGGGAGCAGACTCCACGAAATCCCGAAACGTGATGAGTGAGAACTAACGCTCTTAAAATTTCCGAGTCTGCAACATGGCCTTAGATCGTTGGTCCTTGAGAAAAATTGGATAGCCAAAAGCCTCGGATGTTCTTTAACCAATAATACACGTCAATCTCCAATGCATACTTTGGTCCCATATGGTTTAGGAACACTATCATTCTTAAAAGCTGCTGCAGTTACTCCACAGCAGAGCTTCCGCGCTTACCTTCGTGAAGAAATGCCCGACTTACCGCGTTCCGCGTTTTCCACTGGTCTCCGACCCACTTTTGAGGGCCAAAAGCTCGAATAAGCTGTGTAGAAAGGAGTACCAAACAGAGGGTCATTGACAGCCACGCTACTGAACTTTCACTTCTAATTTTCGCAACGTTATTCACGCTCCAGCGCCTTCGCCCGGGGGATCAAAGGGGGAAATATTATTCAAATACTGCTATCGCCATCTGCCGTTGGGGTGCGTTACGAACAGCGCCAAGGCATGACATCGGTCAAAAAACTGCCATTGGCAGAGTATGCAGTTCAGCCGCGTAATGGCGTAGTTCCTAAAGTTCTGACGGGTGAGCAGGTGAATCCCGTTCACCGCCCACATACTGTGAGCTTCAGGGGTGCCATGAACGCCCCACTACACGACCAGAAAGGAGACACCATGGCCTGAAGACTTCGGGTGAGGGCTGCAGAAGGCGATTCACTGGGGATTTTCTACTGAGGTTTTATTTGGGAGGCGCTGGTTACATTTCTTTCATAGCTACTGCGCACAGAACCATACTTCTGCTCCGGGCAGTCGGGGACATAAGTCTGTGGACCACGTCATCTGCCAACGAAGTCTATATATCCATTACTAGCCGCCGGTTGGAGACTCCAGTTGCGGAGGTGAAAGTCAGAATTCACTTCTTTCACCTCCGCAAGTGTGGTCTTCAGCCGGCGGCTAGTAATGGAGTTATCGGCTTCGCTTGCGGATTCGGCGGTCCAGAACCTTTTGTCCCCGATTGCACATGTCGCGTCTGCTTACCCGGCTGCCGGGTAGGAGACGCCGAGCAGATTCCGGCCAGCCAACTCGTGGGAATGGTTCTTTTGCGCGTATTCCCAACTGCGCTGAGCAGCTCAAGGAGAAAACCTAAACTACTGACGCCTTGTAATTGTTACAAAGCGAACACGCGCCCCTCCACAGACGGTTGACAGAAGGTTTATGGATAAAGACATGCCGCTGTTTTCAGGGCCTGAGTAAACGTTTGCTTCATTCCGGCAACAACTGCGGGAGGTGCAAGGTTTGTTATTTGTCGGTTTTCCAATGGGTGAAAGCTTCCCTTCGGCTGGTTCTCGGAGTTTTAAAGTTTAAATACTTGGGAAAAGGGCCTTTTCTGATCCCTCTTTCGAGGGATCGTTGATGCCTGGAAGCTTTATGTCCGCCTTGTGCAGTAAAGCCACTTTTGGCCCTTTTCGCATCAATGATGCATCGAAGAGGGGTAGGGCAGCGACCCTTGTCATAATAATTTCAGCCCTGAGAAGCCGAGCAGCAAGCAAGGGAACGCTCTTACCTAATAACAGTTAGAACCCTGCGATTCAGGGGATCGAACCCCGCTCCTCCCTTTTGCGAGGGCGAGCATTTTTCAATGCTTTTTGTTTTGCCTTCTTCACTGTTATATTTCAAATGTTACTATTGTTTTTGATTTCGTATTTTTGCTCCCCCCTTATGTAATGCCCCACCTAGGGGTCCTTAAGGGAAAATAAATGAAACCGAAGCGTGGCCTTGTGGTAGAGCATCCGCCTCGCATTCGGGAGGTGCTGGGTTCGATCCCCAGTGCCGCCGGGTACCCACCGGTTTCTTTAATGGGTACAAGATTTCCCCTGGCCTGGTGCTCGGCTCTTCTAGGGTGAAATGCTTGGGAAAAGGGTCTTAGACCAAACAGTTGACCGAAGCGTGGCCTTGTGGTAGAGCATCCGCCTCGCATTCGGGAGGTGCTCGGTTCGATCCCCAGTGCCGCCGGGTACCCACCGGTTTATTTAATGGGTGCAAGACTTCCCCTGGCCTCGTGCTTGGCTCTTCTAGGGTGAAATGCTTGAGAAAAGGGTCTTAGACCAAACAGTTGACCGAAGCGTGGCCTTGTGGTAGAGCATCCGCCTCGCATTCGGGAGGTGCTGGGTTCGATCCCCAGTGCCGCCGGGTACCCACCGGTTTATTTAATGGGTGCAAGACTTCCCCTGGCCTCGTGCTTGGCTCTTCTAGGGTGAAATGCTTGGGAAAAGGGTCTTAGACCAAACAGTTGACCGAAGCGTGGCCTTGTGGTAGAGCATCCGCCTCGCATTCGGGAGGTGCTCGGTTCGATCCCCAGTGCCGCCGGGTACCCACCGGTTTATTTAATGGGTGCAAGACTTCCCCTGGCCTCGTGCTTGGCTCTTCTAGGGTGAAATGCTTGGGAAAAGGGTCTTAGACCAAACAGTTGACCGAAGCGTGGCCTTGTGGTAGAGCATCCGCCTCGCATTCGGGAGGTGCTGGGTTCGATCCCCAGTGCCGCCGGGTACCCACCGGTTTATTTAATGGGTGCAAGACTTCCCCTGGCCTCGTGCTTGGCTCTTCTAGGGTGAAATGCTTGGGAAAAGGGTCTTAGACCAAACAGTTGACCGAAGCGTGGCCTTGTGGTAGAGCATCCGCCTCGCATTCGGGAGGTGCTCGGTTCGATCCCCAGTGCCGCCGGGTACCCACCGGTTTATTTAATGGGTGCAAGACTTCCCCTGGCCTCGTGCTTGGCTCTTCTAGGGTGAAATGCTTGGGAAAAGGGTCTTAGACCAAACAGTTGACCGAAGCGTGGCCTTGTGGTAGAGCATCCGCCTCGCATTCGGGAGGTGCTCGGTTCGATCTCCAGTGCCGCCGGGTACCCACCGGTTTATTTAATGGGTGCAAGACTTCCCCTGGCCTCGTGCTTGGCTCTTCTAGGGTGAAATGCTTGGGAAAAGGGTCTTAGACCAAACAGTTGACCGAAGCGTGGCCTTGTGGTAGAGCATCCGCCTCGCATTCGGGAGGTGCTGGGTTCGATCCCCAGTGCCGCCGGGTACCCACCGGTTTATTTAATGGGTGCAAGACTTCCCCTGGCCTCGTGCTTGGCTCTTCTAGGGTGAAATGCTTGGGAAAAGGGTCTTAGACCAAACAGTTGACCGAAGCGTGGCCTTGTGGTAGAGCATCCGCCTCGCATTCGGGAGGTGCTCGGTTCGATCCCCAGTGCCGCCGGGTACCCACCGGTTTATTTAATGGGTGCACGACTTCCCCTGGCCTCGTGCTTGGCTCTTCTAGGGTGAAATGCTTGGGAAAAGGGTCTTAGACCAAACAGTTGACCGAAGCGTGGCCTTGTGGTAGAGCATCCGCCTCGCATTCGGTAGGTGCTCGGTTCGACCCCAGTGCCGCCGGGTACCCACCGGTTTATTTAATGGGTGCAAGACTTCCCCTGGCCTCGTGCTTGGCTCTTCTAGGGTGAAATGCTTGGGAAAAGGGTCTTAGACCAAACAGTTGACCGAAGCGTGGCCTTGTGGTAGAGCATCCGCCTCGCATTCGGGAGGTGCTCGGTTCGATCCCCAGTGCCGCCGGGTACCCACCGGTTTATTTAATGGGTGCAAGACTTCCCCTGGCCTCGTGCTTGGCTCTTCTAGGGTGAAATGCTTGGGAAAAGGGTCTTAGACCAAACAATTGACCGAAGCGTGGCCTTGTGGTAGAGCATCCGCCTCGCATTCGGGAGGTGCTCGGTTCGATCCCCAGTGCCGCCGGGTACCCACCGGTTTCTTTAATGGGTACAAGATTTCCCCTGGCCTGGTGCTCGGCTCTTCTAGGGTGAGATGCTTGGGAAAAGGGTCTTAAACCACCCTTGATGGTTTATGATGATGGGCTGCCACTATAGCAGTGAGTGAATATTGCATGTGAATATTGCAAAACAGTGGCCACCCAGCAGGAATGTTTTTCAGTTTCAGTTTCAGTTTATTTCCCACAACAAGTACAGGGCATGTACGAGGTGTGGCGAGGGTGACGGGATAAAAGCTGCGTCAAGGGCAGCTTGACTGGCCCCGTCTCCCCGAACAACATGGCAGCAAGCACGACAGTTGAGAAGGACATAAAATATATATGATGGGAAGAATAACAAGGAACAAATGGAAAAAAATATACGAACAAGATAAGTGCAAAAACAGTGAATGAGTGCATTAGTTAAAAAATACAATCAAATCTTACAGTACAGGTTAGTTAATAATGTCGAATAATTTTTTCTTGGTTAGAACCCGCAGCTGCTCTTCCGTTAGCTTATATTTGTTTAGCAACATACTTAAGCATACTAGATCCACGTTGTTTGTTCACTGTAGGTAAGAACCATAAAGGCCTTTCGCTGCAAGAGAGCATGCCGTTCAAACAAGTCGCTAGGACTAGTGCAATATCTGCCTTATTTGGTATCGGGCTAACTGACGTCGTAATTCCTTTTTTTCCCTTTATTTGTTCCTCAGACAGTGTCTGTGAGGAGGCCAAGGCTAAAGGCTAAGAGCCTGACGAGGCCTTGGCTCCTTGTAGAAATTTCTGCAGCAAGGAACAGAACCCAATTCGAGCTCAATTCGAGCTGCGTGTGCCATGGCCAATGCGTACCAGACTTCAGACATAATTGTTATAGTTAGGTTGGCGACGGGCTGGAGGGCAGCAGTGTAACTACAAGCAGAGCTGTCAGCAGTTTACACTATCGTGACAGTGCTGGCGTCTTACTGTGAAAAAGAGGCTTCGTTTTTATTCGCTGGCAATATTTAACTTACATGTGACATCGGTGCTGCAATGAACGGGACAACCTGCATAGAGGAGAAGAGTGTGAAAGAATCCAAAATTTTATGCAAAGAACGTGTGTTTCTGAAGCTTGCATGCTTTTCTTTCCCATATTACGGAGTCCACAAAAATGTGGAAGAATTTTTAAATTTGCAGCAAAGAAGAGGAAGTCGGCAGTAGACGAGAAGCTAGTTGCACACTGCTGTTTTGAATCAAGGTGTGCGTATGACGGAAATTGCTGAAGACAAACTCTTTCTTCGGCCTGGCGGGGTCAGCCGTTATAATATATGTAATTCCAAATTTTGTATCGAAAGCTAAAGACAAGAACGGAAGGTAAACATGGAAGACAGTGGAAAGAAGTCTTAACTGGAAAGTGCGCTTGTTCTTTGGCAGGGTCGTTCTTGATGGCAGAATCTACCTTCTTTTGGGTTTTAATTTTATTGCGAAAGCAATACTACTTTCACTTTCAAGCCTTTGCGGTGCGTCGGCGGTGCACATGAAATGACCTTTCGCATGACCTCTGTGTGACGTTACGCCGAAGAGCTGGGCGACCATCTCGCGCCGTCCGTGTGCGACGGCGGTGCACATGAACGGCGGCCTGACTGGACTGGATTGGATTGGATTAGATTAGATTAGATTGGATTGGATTATATTGGATTGGATTGGCTTGTATAACCGATGCATTGCCACAAGTCTAACCACAAGCACCGCCACCAGCTACACTACCAGCTGAACCATGGCGTAGGTACGGATATTACTATCGCAATTACCGGGCTTAAACAAGCTAAGCTACAGCGAATTTTTTCCATTTCCAACTCTTCTGCTTTAAATTTTTTGTATCAAACATCCTTTACGTTTCTGAGCCGTTTAGTGCCGTAACTTTATTCTATTATAACCTAATTTCATCGCCCGCGATGTAATAGTCATGCGGAAAAAGTCTCTTGGACCAAAATTTATAATGTATATCATCGACAGAAAGACAGAATTCTTATTGATGCGCCAGAGTTGCGTTGAAATGCGACATAATTTTTGTTTTTTGAAAACATCCGATACCCTAATGCTAAAGCAAGACGAGCCCACTAGAAAATATTGCTCCAGGCTAAGGTTCCAAGAGACACAGAAGACAAATTGAAATTGGCCTGTATCGATGTATTACAGCATTATCCTATTGAAAAATTGGTGTGAGTTTGAAGGGGTCCAAGAAAAGGCTTATGGATTGTTTGGTTTGCTTTTATAGGAGTACGTCCCAAGGCGATTTTGAGAGACGCTTTGGGCATAATTTCGAGAACCTGGGGTTTTAACTTTAATCCTACAAAACAAAACCAAATGCTTCATAACCTTATTCTCTGAACTAATTAAAACCCATAAAAATTCGTCAGTAAGGCAAGAATGACAAACGTGCTTCCTTGCAAGAAAAACTAGCTTTTACTCTGTAGAAAGGGCCAAAAATGCAATACGGCTGTCGCCACCACCGGCAGATTTTGCGGGTTTACTGCGGCGCGTGGACATCCTTTTTTTGGTCGGATCCCAGAGGCCAAACAACACCTCCATTCACCCTGATTCCCAAGCCATTTTCGGTGTAGACGTCCGGAGAATTAATCAAGTTCCGAGAAATAGTTTAAATGCAGCTTTTTAATGAACAAGTGCGTCTTTTTATGTCGGACAGGTATCACCATAGCCCAAACGAGCCATAGCATCAACTTTTACTGAAAACGAAAACGACATCTATTTACCTTTGAAGTTCTTTTATGTGGTATGTGAGGCTCAGTGTATGCAAGTGACACAAGGGCTTTGAGAGACGCCGTGGTGAAGGGATACAGATTAATGTAGATCATCCGAGGTTGCTTTAAATTCTCAAAGCTCTTCCTGGAAGTTTCGTATTTGAGTTGAGTTGAGTTTAATGGCGCATAAGCAACTAAGGCTATCATGCGCCAAGCTCAGGGAGTTTCGTATTTCCGTCGATGTGCTTGATTTTGAAGAAACGGAGATTAAATTCATGGCTTACTCAAGCATTTCTTCGATACGAGAACACATCCCGGAGGGGGATAAAATTAGTGATCGGAGACGTTTATTTCTTTTTCAAACTGTTACGCAAATGTGAGAGTTCTCATTGTTATCACTGCCACTAATTGATGGAGCATATAGATAGTGAGTTATTGCCGAAGGATGAAAAAATCTCGAACACTTACAGTTGTTGTCAAGTTTTCAGCAATAATTTCGTCATCCTGAAAGGCCCACAAAACGGAACATGGGCTATCGAATATGTCCCTCTCAACACTCAAAGACCTTAAGAAAACACTTCGTTAAAAAAAAAGGAATGACGTAAAGATTACACACAGCATATTGATCCGTACATTCCTGAAATGCTTGATTCAAAGTCGAAGCAGGCACAAAAACCAAAATCACACTGCTGTCATCGCATTCTCAATTGAAGGAAACCTTGCATTCTGACCGAAGCATGTGGAGATCACCTCAGCATACTAGATAGCATTTGCCATATAGTCGTACCATTATTCGCTGGTTGCGTCAGTGGCGTCGGACGTAAACGAAGAAGAGAGGACAGGAAAGGTATCATGGTGTCTGACCCGAAAAGCTGTGGTAGTCGAGAGGGGCCAAATACAGTGGCACAAATGCTGTTTTGTAGCCACACCTCAGTGGGCGAGAAAATGTGCAGCCAAGGAGTAAACATCCTAAGCTACCACATTTGTAAACATTGCTCCTTTGGTTTCAAGAAAGCGTGCATATAGTTTAGTTCTAACCTGAGACGACTCTCGGTCGGCGGGATCTGTTTCGCCTGTCTGAGTATATTCAACGCACCATCCTATGGGCGCAGTTCGTATTACCTAGCAGAAGATTATTTATTTCAGAAGTACTGCCAGCCTTCGCGGAAGGCGTTTGGCAGGAGTGAGCGTACATTGTGAAGAAAGTGCAAAAAGCGCGAGAAGACATGATAATGACAACAGTGGTGTCATCCGCCTGCTTGAGCAGATTAACACTGAGAAAAAGAAGAAATAAAGAAGAAAGAAAAATGCTTTGTACAAGCTTGCGCTGTTCAGGCATATAGAAGCAAGACTGACTCATAACACAAGAACATTGGCATCATCAGCACGCTTTGGCAGACAAACACTGACGGAAGACACACGCTGTTCATCAGCAAACACAAGATGCCAACCACCAAGATTGATGAATAAAGTACACTAATCTGAAGCCTAGCGTGAACCAATACACTTAGGTTGAGTTAACTTATGCACTTCAGTTTTGACAAGAAAGATTCGGCAGTCGGGGATTCCACAGCGTCAAAAGGCAAAGCGTTCCACTGACGGACGGTTCTTGGAAAAAAGGAATTTTGAAAGGTAATCTGTTCGCCACATATATTCTTTTAATTTTTTGGAATGGTTTGATCGTGTACATCGCCGTATAACAGCTTCGATATAAATACTACTGTCTATACCTAGCCTACTATTGTCGAGTAGATGCATGCATGTGATTCGTTCATAAAACCGCCGCAACTGTAATGGTTCTAAATTAGCTATTACATGCAGATTCTAATCACTTGAGTTGCCTGCCTTCAAGAATGCCTACGCCGTCATCATAATCACCAGGCTAACTATGTTCATTGCAGGATAAAGACTTTTCTCAATGATCTCAAGTGAACCGTGTCGTGCTTTAGCTGTGGCCACCTTATCCCCGCAAACTTGACAATATCATCCCCACAGTTTACACTCTACCCCTGTGGGCCATTTCACTTTCCTCGGAATTCACTTCGCGGTCCTAAGAGGCCATCGCTTATCTTTTCGCATTATAACCAAGTGCCCTATACTTGATTTCAGCTAGAATGTGCATATTACACATAGTAATACCTAAGCTGAAATCAATTCATTGAGCGTTATGATCAACCAACACTCGTTTCCTGCGCCCCTCAGCCCTCTCTCTGCTTCTTGAATATGCCTCTAGCCTTTCGTAAAAACTGAAATATTTTTTTTTATTTCACGTACAATTTCCGCGGATTAGCGCAAAATGTTGCTTGGGCCAATTCTGGGAGTAGACAACGACTGTGACATTTCGAGCAGGTTTTCCCAATTCATTAATATATGCCGCTGCCAGACACTTTTCCCTTTGTTAATCGTGAAAAAATATAAATTCATTTATTTATTTATTTTAAGATACCCCTAAAGGCCCTCTTCACGAGGGTATTACATAGGGGTGGTAAAAATTACAAATTGTATACATAGAAGGAACATTTAACATGAGTAACAGGGCAAAAAAAGAAACAAGAAAAGAGCAATAACTGGTAGTCAGCAACAATCGAAATGTGGCGGAACAACAAGACCCCCCCCCAAAAAAAAGAAAAAAAAAGAAAAAACAAGAATAAAAACATCGGAATAAACAGAACGAAAAGCGAAACTCAAACACATTACGGTGAACAGAACAGAACTAGAAGAAAACTACACATCACTTTGATTTTTTAAAAGTTCATGAAATGATGTCGCGTTAGTTTCAGTTGCGATTGTGGAAGGCAGCCGGCTCCAATCAATAATGGTTCCAATCAATAATTACTTTCCTTCGTAGAATCTCGATCATTTAGCTCGCCTTATTACTTATTATGAATGTTTGCGTTTGCATATTAGCTTTCTTTCAGCCTTGTTCTCTTCGAGTTCAGCTTCAGAATACTTGGAAAAAGATTTAGGGCGTTATTTTTAAATCTCGTGCGCGCTATCGACAATTCCATTACACGATCAGATATCTTTTCGAAGCACGCATCAAATATAGCCAGTTTTTACCATTTACCGCAATCTTTGTTTACATCAGCTAGGTCTATGCGAATCGCCGTACTACCAATTATGAAAAGGATTGAAAGCGTTTCAGCATGAACATTTCGTCAGTTGCCGTACACCAGTGCTTCAGGCAAAATTATGCAAGGAACGCAAGCAACGGCAGCGTGAAAGAGCGAAAGGCTGGAATCAAAATTAGGCGAAGGTATTTTACTTAGGTCAAATGCTCGTAGGCTGCGTTATAGCAAACATGAGTGTCTGTCCTGGTACGAATCACTCAGCATTTGTTTGGTTTGCTTTATTGAGGTTGAACGTTCCAAAGCGACTCAGTCTATGAGGGACGCCGTAGTGAAGGGCTCCGGAAACCAGCCTTTGTAACCGCGCGCAAAACTGCTGCCATGATGTTGGTAAGCCGTGACAGTATAGGAAGTTGCATGCAAAGTTGAGGTTTGATATTTACTGTTGTCGGCAGACAATAAGGAAGCATGCTTAAACACACCACGATGTTGCTGCAGTGGGTTTACAATGCGTCGCAGAGGTGAAAAAAATACACCCAAAAATACACCTTTGGGAAGTGTTAATTTACTTACCACCAGGGCTCTTTTGGAAGGTTGATCGAAGTAATAGTCCTGAAAGACAGGAATCAACCGTCATGTTCCCGGTTGTATCATTTTTATTAGACTGTATTGATTTTTCTTTTTTACAGGGAGGAAGTGGCACTACGGTGTTCAGCCCGAACTTTAATGGCATGAGCCATTAAAGGCTTTCGCCTTTAATGGCTCATGTTGCCGTCCGTTAGCAGAGAGTGTCACACCATTGGCAGCGTTTAACTAATGTTAACTCGTGAACTAAAAAAGTTAGGAGGAAACGAATGGTGCTTTTGATAGAGGAATAAAAAATGAACCTAGAAGCGAACCTTGGTGACTGTGAATTAATAATTAGTTGATTAATAATAGGCAAAAATGTCGAAATTGCGTCGAAAAAGCCCGGACGTCGATATAGCCGCGGAAATGATGTGACGTCACATCCACCCGAAGTTGTCATGGCATAGTGAAAATTGTCACAGAATGGTCGGAAAAACGTCGGATTTGTGTCAAATTAGATGAAAAAAATGTGTAATTAAGCGCAATTGACACTTCAGATTCCTGAAAGGTGTATAATTTGGGTATCGATATGGCCACGGGGACGATGCCACGTCACATCCACCGGAAGTCGTCATGGCACAGTGTCCTTGGCTTTCGCCTCTCAACACTTTAGTTGCCAAAGTGTCCTCGCAATTTTTTATTTGACTGAGCAGTCGGAGCTTCGGTTGAGCACTCGCACGTCAGTGTAGTCAGATCCGATCCACCTTGACTGATCAGAAAAATGGCGCCAATTTAGAATTTTTGTTCACTGCGTGATGTACAGGTTACGCATGTGTGGATCTTACTACAACTTTAAAAATCAGTATTTCGGACGCGTTAATACTTCGAATCCATTCGTTATGCCAGTGAATGCGATAGTTACAATTTCAAGACTTTTGTTAGTCGTCTTAGTTTCAAGCTTAGTGGTGAGCGATGAAGGCAATCTTTCGCAACAGGCGTTGGTGGGTTGTAAAAGAACCTGCGTTCGATCAGCGCCTACTTACCAAAAGCGCGCTAAATACGACCATGAGCACCTCAATGAAGAGCCTTATCTTCGCTCCCAGTAAGAATTTTTCAATAAGACTCTTCTTGTTCTGAAAAAAAAGGAGAATAAAGATATTAACTTGAATCAGTGAGCGAAGTTGATTTCGTGAGCTAAACACAGCTTACAGGATCCTTGAAATGACAGGTACTGAGGCTATAAAAAACCCAGGAGCTATCGGTTTTCCATCTCTAGTAATCGCACTGAAAAACGTTTCTAGCTAACTTCAATAACACCGAAGATACTGGCAGTTAAAAATGATGCTCTACCTCTCCCCCTGAATTGATACATGCTGACGCGCAGGAACAAAATTGATAAAACATGTCTAAGTATACCCCGCCACGCCCCATCCGGATCGCGTCACTTGAGCACGCCCAATCAGAAGGCTCGCCAACATTGCTCACGTTACGTCAGAGGGGTAGGGATGGCTTAGCAGACGCGGTGAGCTGTCACCCTAATCGGTTGCGAACAAGAATTTTCAAAAAAAATATTTATAAATTATAGGCTCCACGCTGAGTGTTTAAATACGACTCGGATACGCACAAATACTACCTCTGCGGATTTGTTGCTTTAGAATATTGCCACAAAAACAATTTCGGGGTTCCTTAAACTGTAAGGGGCTAAACACTTTTCAGCGCAGAAATCCATAGACGTCGAAGGAATTGGGGTTTTTCTCCCGAAATCGAGAAGAGCTTTGCAGCGGCATAAAACCGTAATTCAGCAGGCTGAATGTTTGCATTCTAATAAAGGCGACAGTGCGGGCTGAGCGCAGCTCCTTGCGAATAACTTCGGCAGTAATGATGGCGTGGACAGGAATTACGCTTTTCGTCATAAAATCGATGACTCTATTGCAGCATGTACCACAACCGGAAGCCAGTCCTCCGAGGAATGCATCCGCCCGTTCGTACGCGGAGAACTTCCGACAGCATGTGTTCTCTGTGTCAGCATATTCGTGCTCTACCGGGAAGTTCGTTTGTCTCGGAGATTTCCCTCGCAATCTATTCTCCGCATGTTGATAAAGCGCAGAAGGAATGCTCCACAATAAAGATGCACCACCTGCATCGTATGGCCTAGAACGCTCGCGCAAAAAGAAGCCCGAAATCAAGAACTCAGTGTTTTGATAAACGTTGAAGCTTGTTTCAAAAATCTCTGCCTCTCCCGTAAACGAGAGTAGAGTAAGCATGAAATGTTTACGGGCCTAATGTCATCTCGGTGGACACCCGAACCGCACCGTACAGGAAGGGAGGAACGCCACCACCCGTTCAGCGCAATGCTTGCCATTTGAACGCAAGGTTTTTTTGAGGAAAGGAAATGGCGCAGTAATTCTCTGCCATCTCGGTGGACACCCGAACCGCACCGTAAAGGAAGGGAGGAACGCCACCACCCGTTCGGCGCGATGCCTTGCCCTTTGAACGCAGCGCTTCTCCCCCGGATCACGTATGGCAACGAAGTATAACGTGGCATTTATGTGCTTTTTGCACGCGTTATTAGAAATCGGAAATTATAATTCCGTGCATTATCAAACCCACAGCTCCACTGATATCTTGATAAACATTGAGAAGGCACTGGCAGCAGTTATTTTTTGTCTCATTTGGAGACCAACCGGCGCTTGCATGCCGGTCGCGTAGGAGGGCTTAGAGAGTCTCGTTAAATCTCGTTAAGTCTCGTACGGTGCCCGGATGTTCTCGTTTCAGAGCCCGGATGACTGTAATTCAGTGCCCGGTTGAGTGGATTTCAGTGCCCGGATGACTGGAATTCAGTGCCCGGATGACTGGAATTCAGTGCCCGGATGACTGGAATTCAGTGCCCGGATGAGTGGATTTTAGTGCCCGGATGACTGGAATTCAGTGCCCGGATGAGTGGATTTCAGTGCCCGGATGATGGCTCTCGGTCTCGGCGTGACGTCACCACACTGCCGACAACGGGAGCTAAAAGCATTTCATGCTTAAAAAATTCAGGGGGGGCACTTTGTTGACCTAAAGTGCGGTGAGGCGAAGCCCTAAACGCGGTGTTGCTGTTTGTGTCACTGATGTGTGGTTAAGATGTTAAGCTTCACCTATGAGTGTGAAACGCGACAGTGTTCTGCAACGCTGCCAGGGAGTCCACAGAACGCCATCGCCCGTTCGGCTCTACGCCTTGCTCGTCGGTAAATTGGTTTTTGAGGAAAGGAAATGTATCTGTCTCGCATATCTCGGTGGACACCTGAAACTCGTCGTAAGGGAAGGGAGGAAGATGGGAGTGAACGAAGACACCGCATTCACTAGGCGTGCCTTTGTTCATTCCAAACCATCGAGCTGGCATGGCGAAAGACGAAGACGGCGTTCCGAACGGTCGCGTTTTTTGATGCTCTCCGCAGAAATGGATAAATCGGCCCTAGGCCGAGGTACTGTTGCGGCTTCTGCTGCCAGTAATACTTACCGTACTGTTCTTCCCCGTCTGCCTGCTGGTAAGCTGGTTTTTAACTCCGTATTTCTGCATGCGGACCTTGCTGGCCGTCCCTATCGTGCCCAGGACTTCAGAGATGCCTTAGGGGGTGTCGTTGACCTCTGTGACATCAGCTCTATCGGACAGTTTCAGATGTCTCACGTATGGATGATAACATGCAAGAAAGCGTTAGCGAAAGCTAAGCTCGTGAGCACTCAGGAGTTACAAGTGAAAAACCGCCGTTGTCTAGTGATTGACCCGGAACCGAAAACAGTAAAGCTCAAGATACTTTGGCTCCCTGAACATCTTGAAGATTTTTACATTCGGGACGCCCTTCGCGCTTGCGGAACGATTACGTCCATCACAGTGGAGCACTGGAGGGTTCCAGAAATGGAGGGCATGCGCACCTTGAATCGAGATGTTGCCTTGACTTGCTGATGGCGTCACTGTCAATGACGTGCCTCACATTTTGACAATTTGCGGTGTACAAGGTCTGGTTTTAGTGCCAGGAAGGCCACCACTGTGTCTCCGTTGCCACAAGGTTGGCCATATACGCCGTCATTGCCGCACTCCTCGGTGTGATGATTGTCGGCGTTTCGGCCATACTACAGAGGAGTGCGTAGTGTCGTATGCTGATAAGCTACGCGGTGGCACCCGTGCCATGGACGACGCATTGCAGGAGCACTTGATGGACGCAACAGAAGTTTTGGATGCTGCTGGTGGCACGCCAGCCGTTGCCCCCATTGACTCAGCGACTACTGACCCGCTGTCTGGCCCCGTTCCTGCTGTGCAGCATGAGCCTACCCAGCCTTCACAGATGGAGCAGCTGTCTGCAGATGATGAGCGTCGATGCCTGGTGGAGCAGGCTCCAGCTATATGTAGTGTCAGTGATGGCACTCTTGGCGCACGTGCCTGTGCTGTGCGTGGGCCAGAGGAAGACAAGGACGACGGTGTGGCTCCGCGCCGAGTGTCTGCACTGCTACATCCTCTGAGGCTCCTGCCGAATGTGCCACACAGGTAACAGAGTGCCAACCTGGCACTTCACTCCCCGACGGCAACTGTGATGCCGATGAGCAAATTTTAAGTGCGGCCTCGAAGCGCGGTGTGTCTCCGAGTTCTGCCTCCTCTGAGGAGGACAGTGTCCCCGCCAAGCACAAGTCCCGCCGTCGAAAGTCAAAGAATAAGAAACCTCCTCGGCGCTCCAGATCAAGGAGAAAGGGCGTCAACTCTAGGGAGGTCTCACCTTCCGGAGTGATGCCCCCAGACACCGTGGATGTCTGATTGGAGCTCCAGTTAGCCACCATGGCGTCTAACCAGCAGTTGACTGTCGCAACACTCAACATATGTGGACTCCGTTCAAGGCAGAAACAGGTACAGTTACGCCGATTGCTTTGGGGCAATCGGCTAGACATTGTCGCTATTCAAGAAACTAAGATAGAAAGTGAAGTCGATACAGAGATAGCCCTGCGACCTTTCCTAACAGATTACAACGTCTGTGTGTCGCACTCAGTGGGTCTTTCGGCAGGTTGCTTTCTTTTCTTAAAGAAGAGTCTACCTATTTCTGACTTTCAGTACCAGGTTGACATAGAAGGGCGTCTGATATGTTGTGACTTTCCACTGCATGGCGAGTCGTGGAGGGTTATCAATGTGTATGCTTCAAATAATCCGGTGCAACGAGCAGTTTTTTTTCATGCCATTGCAACTCTCCTAGGATGTGATCGTTATGTCGTTTTCATGGGTGACTTCAACTGTGTGTGCGACCCACGCGATCGCACAGGTCCTAACCAAAACGGCGATAAGAGCTCTGGTATATTATTGCCTATTACCGAAAACGCAGGTTTAATTGATGCCGGATTGCCTTCCGCCTTCACATACATCACAGCAGCCTCACATTCACGTCTTGATCGCATTTAAGTTTCCGTAGATCTCCTTAAACGGCACATTTCATGTGATGCCAAGCCTGTTTCTTTCTCAGATCATGTTATGGTCATTGCGCAGATTGGAGAATGCGCCCGTCCCAAATTTCAGCCGCAGTGGGAACTGTGGAAGCTTAATTCCGAGCTTCTAAATGATGAGCATTTTCAGCAGCGAGTGATGACAGCTTTGGAATCTTGCTATGGTCATGGATGTCCCACTATTTGCAGCTTGGGAGATGTTTAAGCTAGAAGTACGTAGCATAGCTATTGAAATCGGCTCCGTGAAGTCTTATCTTAAGCATGGTGAGGAGAAACGGTTACTTCAGAGTCTTTATAATCTTCATGCGCTTGAATGTGAGGCTCCTGGCTTGTACACAGAGGAAATTGGTGCTGTTAAGTGCAACCTTCAGAAGTTTGATGCAGAACGCTATCGTGCGGCCCGTGTACGATCCCGCAGCAACCGTGCTCTGCACTCTGAGGAGCCTACTAGACAGGCCTTGCTAGATGAGCGTCGTCACGTGGCTGCCAAGCGAATTTCTGAGCTCTACTGTGGTGGTGCCCTGGTCACAAGTACAGATGTCATAGTTACCGAGTTTGAAAACCACTATAGCTCTCTGTTTGCTGCCACGTCTAGCACTGCTGATGATGATTATATAGCGCGATTGGTGTCCATGATTAACCCACTCAATGAGGATGAGTGCAAGGCAATAAGTGGCTCTTTAAGCTTGGGTGAATTGCAAGATGCAATTGATCAATTGCCGCTTTCGAAAACTCCGGGGCCTGACGGCCTCTCAGGAGAATTTTACAAGGCATTTAAATCCGTTCTATCCCCTGTCCTGCTCCAAATTTTTGAGACAAGTATTGATGTTGAATTTCTGCCTCAGTCATTTACGAAAAGTCATATTGTCTTTATACCAAAAACCGAGGATAAGGAAAAACTTCGATTTGTAGATGGCTACAGACCAATCACGCTTTCTAATGTAGATTATAAGATTTTTGCTAAAGTACTGTCAAATCGGCTGCAGCTTGCAATGTCTACTTTGATTAGGCCTCATCAAACATGTGGCTTGCGGGGACGATCAATACAATCTAACCTACATGTAGCGCGTACGGTGTTGCAGTATTGGAGTAATGCTCAAGAACAATCAGCAATGCTGCAAATTGACCTGGCAAAGGCATTTGATCGAGTGTGCCATTCATTTCTTTTTGCACTTTTAAATCACGTCAATCTCGGTTCAATACTTTCTACTGGCATACGCCTTTGTTACAAATCCTGTACCACGCGCTTGCTTGTTAATGGCTGTCTCTCGCAACCAGTCCCATTTCAGTCTTCGGTGAAACAAGGGTGCCCACTGTCTCCGCTCCTCTTCGCATTATACTTGGAGCCACTTTGCATAAGTGTTATAAACAGTAGAGCTGTAGATGGTTTCCGAATAATGGGCCACGAACTGAACGTATTGGCTTATGCAGATGACCTTGCGTTTTTTTGTACTGATAAGCCAAGCATCGATGAGGTTATTCGTTTAACGGAGGACTTTGGTTCGGTGTCAGGAAGTCGGATTAATCGCTCTAAGAGTTGCGGTCTTTGGTTTGGTAGCTGGGGTTCGACACCTGCTGAATATGCCGGTATAACATGGACATGCAGGCCACCAAAGTACCTTGGCGTCCCTTTGAGTGCCTATAAGCATAGCGCACATTATTGGAAAGACCGCGTGTCAACTCTTCAGCGCTATGCTCAAACGTTTGTCCCCCATGGCCTCTCAATTTTTGGCAGGGCGACCGCCTGTAATCTGTTTCTCGCCACTAAAATATATTATGTACTGCAAATTATTCATTGCGCAAGACTTCCTATCCAGCGTTTTCACAGGGTTTTCGCTACTTTTGTGTGGAATTCGTCTTTTGAATCCATGAGGTGTGATAACCTTTTTCGGCCTGTAAGCGCTGGCGGCGTTGGTCTAGTTCACGTGTATGTCCGACAGATAGTGTCACGTTTCATGTTTTTCCGTGACACTACACACCCAATAGTACGTTCATTCCTGCAAACAAATTTAGTTCATGTTTTACCCAACCTCATTGTGTCTTCCAATGTTTGTGACCGTCCGTGTTTGTGGGGCATAATGCAAGAGGTGTATTTGGCTGTCCGTTTCCTACTTGTTCGTTTTTCTCCTGGGTTCTTTTTTTTAGTGTCGAGGAAAAAGTTGTATAAGGATTTGATTCGTATGCTCTTCCCTCCGCCCATGTACCGCTCTCTGTATTTTGGTTTACCGGGGCATGACGTACTGAAAAGAGTACGTAAGATGCCAGTCTCGCCGTGTACAAAGGCCTTTTTCTTTAAGTTACACACCGGTACGTTGCCCGTTAGAACATGGTTAGATAAAAAGGGCATTTTTGTGTCTACCGTTAATTGCCGCCTTTGTGATGAACCAAAAACAATTGAGCATTGTTTCATCAGTTGCAAAGATGCAGTACTCTTCTGGGATATCCTGCAACGCACATTTAAAAAAAGAATTCATCTGACTCCACATTCTGTTCGCTATCTCACTGCGCTGCCATTTGTTAATGAACACCTGGACATGTTCTTTCTGATTGGACTGCACAGCCTCTGGAAAACCCGCATGATGGACAGACACTGTGAACCTGTTGTGTCTACAAAGGATCACTTCAGTCGAATGGTTGTTCATCTAAGAGACGTGTATGCCCAGACTGAGTACGAACCGGAGTGGCACTCACTATTAGTGATGTGCTCTGCATTGCCCCTTTTCTAGTGCATGGTCTTTTGAATATGTATTGTTTACCACTGTTTTCATAATGGCTTGTATAAAGTTCATGTACATAGAACATTACATCACTAATAAATACCATGTTGAATAAAAAAAAAAGCTGGCATGGCGGAGTGGTTAGCGTGCTTGTCTCGCACTCTGGAGACTCTGGTTCGATTCCCCAACTGGACCAATTTCCTAATCGGTTTCTTTATTTATCTGGTTGGACTAAAAAGGTTAATTAGGGTACCTGGTTAATTAACTAATAACCTAAACTCATTACCACTTACTTGGAGCATCACTATGCCATCCCTTGAACTGGTTGCATGGATACTAGGCAAAGTACAATTGGCTCAGTTTCAAAATCGCGCACTGTGACGTCACGACCATTTCGACCAACTGAAAAGCGTGACATTTATGTAGACAACTCCTGCTTACAACGATGAGGCATTAAAGGCTTCCGCCTTAGTAAATTTGTGTACTGCGGAAATGATGTCGGCAGCAGCTGTGATGGTGCCGGTTAAAGTCACGTCAGTAGAAAAGATTTGGAGGGGGCTCTTAAGCCCAGCCTTAAATACGCAACTTTTTCGTGCGTGTTTTCTTCGTTGTAATGATGCGTAATGCATTATTATATATGGATTACCACGTGGTATTCTCCTAGGAGCGCTATATAAATTATAATCGATTTTCTTTCTCGTGATGTTTCGGTTTCGGTTTCAACAGCCAAACGACGACTGTGGCGTCCAAGTGTGGTTATAGGTCACGTGAGGCATGAAAAAAGTGCAATATAATCGCTGCTTCTACATTAGTTGCAATTCTGCCTCTTGAGGAAGGCTGGTTTCAGCACTGTAGTGAATTAAAACGATGAAGCAGCTATTATATCGCAATTTTTTCATGCCTCACTTGGCATATAACCACACTGGACGTCACAGTCACCTTTCGGTCATTCAAAGCGAAACCGAAACAGCGCGACCGCAAAATTCGATTACAAATTATTTAACGGTCGTAGGCAAATACCAAATGGGGATTCGTGCATAGTAGTGTCTTCCGCGTAATTGTAGAGAAAAAAAATTCGCTGTGGCTTAGCTTGGTTAAGCCCGGTAATTGCTAAAGCAATATCCGTACGTACGCCATGGTACAGTTGGCAGTGTAGCTGGTGGTGGTGCTTGTGGTTACACTTGTGGTGATGCATCGGTTATATAATCCAATCCAAACCTATCCAATCCAATCCCATGCAATCCAATCTAATCTATTCCAATCCAATCCATTCCAATCCACTCCACTCTAATCTAATATAATCTAATGTGATATAATATAATGTAATCTAATCTAATTGTTGTGTCCCCTTATTGCTTTTGTGAGTGTGCGCCCCCGCATCCTCCTCCTAACGACCACTCGCATCCTCCTCCTAACGACCACTCGCATCCTCCTCCTAACGACCACTTGCCCCTCGTCGCACGCTGTCGCCAGATGCCCCCCCATGGTGCGCCCCCGCATCCTCCTCCTGTTTTGGGAAGCCACTCCCTCCCGTGGACGCTTCTCCGCTCCCTCCTTTCTTCGGGCGGCCAGTTCGGCTCCTGCCTCGGTCGACGCTGGTCGCACCCTCATCGGCTTTAAATAAACGAAGTCTTAAAGTACCGTGTGCGTCTTTCGCTGCATTCAACACAGCGACCGGACACGACAGTGGCGACGAGAAAGTGGATTCGACCCGCGCTACGCAACGCTATTGACAAGCCATGGCTACGCGAGGGTTTCCCAATCAGATACCAGAATTCAACGGCTCATCGTGGTCATCGTGGGTTGGACGCCTTCAGTTCTACTTTGAAGCTAACAACATCACAGACCCAGCCTTGAAGAGGGCCAACCTGCTGACGCTGTGCGGGGAGCAGACCTACGATACTGTCTGCGCCCTTATTCAGCCAAGCACACCAGCGGCAGTGTCTTACGACGACATTGTAAAAGCGCTGCAAAAGCACTACGACCCAAGGCCATCCGAGGTCTACAGCCGGGCTCGCTTCCAACGACGAGATCAACTGGGAGGAGAAACTGTGAGCGCCTACGTAGCCGCGCTCAAGAAGCTCGCTGCCGACTGCAATTTTGGAACGCTGTCGACAACAGCTACCGGGCAGGAGGGAGACGCAGCTTCTTCTGCTAACACCACCATGCTTCCCTTGGACGTGATGTTACGCGACAGATTTGTGTGCGGACTGAGTGACGAGTCACTGCAGCAGCGCCTGTTCGCTGAGAAGGACCTCACATTCAGCAAAGCTTACGACATCGCCGTTCGAGCGGAGAGCGCCGGTCACCAGCAGAGGGATTCGCCGGAACACCGAGCCGGTACACCAGACAAGCAACCAGGTGCGCAAGCCTTCTGTTGTTGTAAAATCGGTCAAAAAGGCACAACGCTGCTGGCGGTGTGACGACCAACACAACCCCCAGGGATGTCGATTCCAGTCAGCCACGTGTAATTTTTGCCACAAGCGAGGGCATATCGAAAGAGCATGCATTACGAAACGGAGACTTGCCAAGATAAAGTCACCTTCCCAGCCTAATCACAGCGTCAACGCCTCAGAGAATACGCCGCTATCTGATCTCCATGGAACAACATCAGCAACACCATCTGTGTTGTACGACCTGAACACCATGAATCTCGGCACGCGACCGAAGATTTTTACAGAAGTAAGCGTACATCACCAGCTGATTAAGTTCGAGGTGGACTCCGGCGCAGCCTGTACTCTGATCAGTGAGGACACGTTCCGAACTTCATGGCCATCTGACGCACCCGCCCTGCAACAAGACGACACGCACCTGCGAACGTGGTCAGGACAGAATCTGCCACTATTGGGCTCTGCCAACGTGCAGGTTAACTACAACGGCCAGACCCATACGCTACCTCTGCTTGTTGTGAAGGGCACAGGATCAAGCCTTCTAGGGAGAAACTGGTTTTCTCCACTAGGCGTGATGATATGCGGCATACACCAGACGCCGAGCCAGAACATGGTTGAGCAACTGCAAGAGAAATACGAAAGAGTATTCTCGGAAGAGATTCCATGAAACGAAGGGCCCCCGGTCACACTGGAGTTGTTGGACAACGCGCAACCCAAATTTCTGAAGGCCAGGCCGGTGCCGTTTGCTCTCCGAGATTCAGTTGAAAAAGAGTTGGACAAACTGGAGCAGCAAGGTGTCATCGAGCCGACGCAGCATTCAGAATGGGCCACACCACTTGTCGTAGTTCGCAAGAAGAACGGAACCATACGCCTCTGCGGACACTACCGGAGCACCGTCAATCTTGCGACTAAAGCGTCCTCTTACCCGCTACCGACACCTGAAGAAGTATTCAGTGTACTACGTGGCGCAAGAGTCTTCAGCACATTGGACCTCACCCAAGCGTATCAGCAGCTGAAGGTGAGCGAGTCAACTGCTGAATTATTGGCAATTAATACACTGAAAGGCTTGTACAAAGTCAAGCGACTGCCTTTTGGCGTAGCTGCAGCCCCGGCCATATTTCAAAAATTCATGGAGACAGTGCTTCAGGGCATCCCAGGAGTTTGTGTCTACCTTGACGATGTCATCATCAGTGGCACTTCCACTGAAGAGCATGCAGCGCGCCTAGAGCTCGTTCTCGAAAGGCTAGCAAACGCTAATTTGTGCATAAGCAAATCGAAATGCTGTTTTGCGGTGCCAGAGGTGCAATTTCTGGGACACCGAATTGATGCGGAAGGCATTCACCCTACCGAGGACAAAGTGCTAGCGATCACAGAAACACGAGCTCCAACAAACAAGCAGGAGCTACAGGCTTTTCTCGGACTCTTGACGTTCTACGACCGGTTCTTGGAACAAAGAGCTACCGTGGCCAACGACTTATACCAACTCCTTCGGAAAGATGTGACATGGACATGGTCGCCACGCCATCAGCAGTCATTCGATGCCCTGAAAGACCTGATTCGAAGATGTACAGTCCTCCGCCACTACGACGAAAGGAAGCCTCTGCTTTTGGCTTGCGACGCATCACCGTACGGAGTCGGCGCGGTTCTATCGCAAACTGACGAGCAAGGAAGGGAAGCTCCCATCGCCTTCGCCTCACGTACGTTGTCGCAAGCAGAACGCAACTACGCGCAACTTGACAAAGAAGGGCTAGCCATCGTCTACGCGGCGACACATTTTCACCAGTACATTGCCGGCCGGAAGGTGACCTTTATAACTGATCACCGACCGCTATTGGGCATTCTGGGACCACAAAGGCCTATGCCACCAACTTTGTCTCCGCGAATGACATGTTGGTGCATCAAACTCTCAGCGTACGACTACGCTCTGGTCTACCGCAATGGGAGTAAACATCAAAACGCCGATGCGCTAAGCCGTCTGCCACTAGACGCAACTGTTGACGAACCATTTCCACCAGGAGACGTTCTGATGTTCGAAGCACTGCCGGAACCTCCGCTTACAGCAGGCACAGTTGCAGCATCTACGCAGAAGTGCGCAGCTCTCCGGCTAGTTTACACAGCTGTTCAACAAGGCAACGTGCATAAACTCAAAGGGGACAACTTCGACGCTTACCGCAGGCGAGCTACAGAGTTGAGCACCCATCGCGGCTGCATCATATTTGGGTCCCGAGTTGTGATGCCGAGAGAACTACGCGCACAAGCTATGTCTCTCATCCACGCCGGACATCGGGGCATCGTTGCAATGAAAAAGTGTGCCAGAAGCTACATGTGGTGGCCTGGCATTGACAACGACATCGAAACAGTGGTGCGAGAATGCAAGCCTTGCCAGAGCAGCCGGAGCGCCCCGCCGAAAGCTCCTGTCCCAGAATGGGAAAAGCCAGACACACCATGGCACACACTGCACATTGATTTTGCAGGACCAATTGAGGGCTGCACTTTCCTTGTGGTCGTAGATGCCTACACAAAGTGGCTTGAGATAAGGCAAATGGGACAGACGACTTCGGCAGCAGTCATTGACAACCTCCGATCACTATTTGCAACGTTCGGCCTGCCGCGCAAGGTAGTGTCGGACAACGGAACACCGTTTGTGTCTACGGAGATCCTCAAGTTTTATCGCGACAACGGGATTTCATCAGTTACATCGGCCCCCTACCACCCAGCGACAAACGGACAAGCCGAGCGCTACGTAGCCGAGCTAAAACGCGCCCTTGAAAGAGATCAGACAGGCTCTCTGCAGCGCCGCCTTGCGCGCTTTCTCTTCAAGCAGCACACGACGGTTCAGAGCACAACAGGCGAGACCCCCTCGAAAATGATGTTCGAGCGTGAAATGCGAACCCAGCTCACAGCCATCCTCCCCGAGCCAAAGGCAGAGACGTTCCGGAAAGAAAAAGCAATTCCGCGCTGCGGCACGCTTAATGAGGGGCAGCGCGTCCTCGCCCGACAGTTTCTGAAAAAGCCACGCAGGGAGGAAGCTACAATTGTCAGACGCATAGGCCTGCGCTCTTGGCTCGTCAACATACATGGCACAGTAGCACGCCGACATCTCAACCAGCTGCGTAGATTTACGACGCCGTCTGAGAGCTGTCCGCCAGCGGAGAGAACACGTGCACCATCTTCCCACATAGCCTGGCACCTCTTCCCGGAAGAAGAGACTTCGCCCAGGACAGACCTAGGAGACACAGCGAACAACAGCCAGCCTACAAGTGTTTCTCCCCCGAGCGCACAAAGCCAGCGCGCCTCCACGCGTGAGCGCCGACCCCCTGCACGATACCAGGCAACTTTCTAAGGGGGAAGGAAGTGTTGTGTCCCCTTATTGCTTTTGTGAGTGTGCGCCCCCGCATCCTCCTCCTAACGACCACTCGCATCCTCCTCCTAACGACCACTCGCATCCTCCTCCTAACGACCACTTGCCCCTCGTCGCACGCTGTCGCCAGATGCCCCCCCATGGTGCGCCCCCGCATCCTCCTCCTGTTTTGGGAAGCCACTCCCTCCCGTGGACGCTTCTCCGCTCCCTCCTTTCTTCGGGCGGCCAGTTCGGCTCCTGCCTCGGTCGACGCTGGTCGCACCCTCATCGGCTTTAAATAAACGAAGTCTTAAAGTACCGTGTGCGTCTTTCGCTGCATTCAACACAGCGACCGGACACGACACTAATATAATCTATTCTAATGTAATCTAGTCCAATCCAATTAAATCCAGTCCAGTCCAGTCCTATCGAGTCCAATCTAATCCAATCTAATGCAATCAAGGTGAAATGAAGGTCAATGGTGGTCACCGGCCGCGGCACGCAACGGCGTGAAAGTGCAAGTAGTATTGCTTTCGCAATAAAACAACAAGCCACCAAAATTAGGTGTCTATACTCCTTTAAGGTTATGACGCGATAGTGTTACTGAGGTAAGGCCCATATTTGCCGAATCGGTCATTTTCGACTTCACATTCATAGATGCCTGGGAGTCCTCATACCCCTCCTGGCGCAGTGGTGCAGCGGTCAAGCGATGCGCCACTGCCCTGTGATGGCAAGTGCTGCCACCGGTGGGGCCTGTGTTGCTCTCGTGAACAATTGTTAACTGTCATCTGCCACTGTGGTCGCTTTATCGATTTTTACTCTCTTTTCATGCGTATTTCATGCGTAATGAAACGTTGGCAGGGTCCGCGCTTCGGAGTTTTAGTATCCTACGCAGGCTCCTACTTGGAAAGGTATGACGAATGCTTATTCAGTACGCTTACCCGGCCTGTAATAACTCGAAATTCAGCCACAGCCGGGGTGAGCTGACATGCGGATGCCAATCTGAATGTTTGGTAACTCTTTGATAACTCTTGGGGTCGTCTTTGCATATCACTTCGTAGGCACGTCATTGTTCTGTCTTTCACCATCACGGAACGCTTAGCCTACCCTAAAGAGTACGATACAATAGCATTAGAGAACTCTTCCGCGAAAGAGCTCCTTCCCAGTCGCCTAGGTTTTGCTTACATGCCCATATATGCGGAAACGGTAATTCTCTACGTTACATCCACAGATCGTGAGTATCCTCATAACACTTCTGGCAGAGTGGTGCAAAGGTTAAGCTATGCGCTACTGTCCCGGTAGGTCGCTATTTCAAACACAACCACTGGTGAGGCTTGTGGGACCCAGGTTGATCTTCCCAAGCAACTTATTGGGGCGAGTCATTAATTTAACTACCACCTGGCACGGTAGAGGAGAGTTCTTGATTATCACAAAGGGAACAAGAGACGGGAAAGCCTCAGAATGCTTGCGAGCACCTTGAGGCTTTCCCTGCCCTTGTTCACTTTGTGATTACCTGCCACGGTGAGACGTTTTCTCGTAATACCGTGGGGACGTTGTGATGACGTTGCAAGATCACGTGACCTAGCTGGCAGGTGGACCACCAGCTTTTCTTGACCGTTAACGCCGCCGACGCCGGCGTTGCCGATGAACAAACCGTTAAAGCTGTCGCGGCATAATTAGGTGTCTGTCCAGAAGATGAAACTTCTTAAACGATAGCTTTAAAGATGGCCACACTATTTGTTAGATAGTCTAATGAAAGGATTACGCCCATGGAGGACAGCTCAAAGTTACTTTAAGATGGACATGAGCACGACGGAGAGAACGCATCGCTACGTGCAAATAAATTTTGTTGGGTAGCACGAGAGGATCTGAAACGTTCGTTTACCTATGGGATTATTATGTGCAATCGCAGAGCCGCTTCTGCACGTGGCAGCAATGTGATTAGAGTGTTACACACGCTCTAAATAATTTTTTTGGCGAAACTTTGCCCTACACTACTGCTATATAATTGTGAAGTATTGGTGTTGGCCATGCATAGACCCTGTCTTGCATGGTCGGATACCCCGCCAGCGTTCTTTGTGGTATGGCCGTGAGCTCGGCGGCCGAGGGCCGCACTATTTGAAAATCGCGTGCTCGCCCTCTAAGGAGGCCTGAAAAGGAGCTGAACGGATTAGAATGAGGAAAAATTGCTGGCTGTCCCCATTTCCATCCAAATTCCCACAACCCATTCCCTATATCCCATATCATTCCCATATCCGATCCCTCCCTGCTACTTCCCTGGGGACATCAGAGGAGTCTCCCCGGGCTCGCTTCCCCGGCAGTGGGTCATTTAGTAGCTCCTCCCCTCCCCTCTTTTATCTTATTTTTCCCGCCTTCGACTGAAAAATCATAATTGTCCTTGCGCCTCCTCTTGTATATTACAATTGGATTAAGCCTGCTTTAAAAAAGTGGTGCAGGCAGGGGATATTATTTTTATTCGTATATTTCGCCCCACTGTACTTATTATTATTGTGAAGTATTGGGGCTATCGCTTCATATATACCAGCCTTATCAACTGTGCGGGAATTTTAGTCGAGAAATCGAAGGAAGCAAACGTGCACCGTTTCTTTTTAGAACCTACGTTCACGCTTTGCTTCAATATATATATATATATAAAAGGAGGAACATCATCGCTTAATATCGAAACATTTATTATGTCGACGTGGATGAAGGCCAGCTTCTGGCCGAAACGTAAACCTAATAAATGTTTCGATATGAAGCACATATATATATATATATATATATATATATATATATATATATATATATATATATATATATATTGTAGTGTAGCAGCCGCGCTCGCTCACTGTGGTGAACTGTGGCAGTGAAAGACGACTACGATCCTGAGGTGTGACGCTCGCTCGCAGCCCGAACGCTTGGCCTGCACCTTTGCTGAACGTTGCAAAGTGACCTAGGTTCTGCTCAGCCACAACCCCCTCCTACAATATATATATATTGGAGTACTGTAAACAGGCACGCATATAAAATATAAAGCCTAGAAGGCCCTCAGTGTTCAGGAAAAGGGTACTCCTCCCACTGCTGATATTTGAAGCTTCAGATGCGCCGCCGACATGGTATGTATCAGAGCGCTGGGAAGCAATCCGTGTTGACAGCAAATGTTTGACCAAGGTTAAACGTACCATCATTTTTATGAACCCGGGAAAGCATGCTGATGAAAAGAAGAGTGCTTACGCTTGCCGCTCCAAACAGCAAGAAGAGGGCGAACAGCGCCGACGCACCAGCGAAGATGATGTTTACGACGCGGGCAATGGTTACGCCGTCTGTGGAAATAAACGGGAAGAGGTGAGCATTGAGCAGTTATCATTTTAACCTGCGTAACTATACGTGCGATTCGCGCGGTCCTGTGCCAGCTGCGGCCACCTTATTTCCGCAGACTTGTCAATTACGTCCACCTACTTATCTCTCCGCCACCCCTCACTAAGCCTTCCCTTGCAAATCCACTCCGTTGCCCTAAATGATCTCCGGTTGTCTTCCCTTCGCATTAAATCCCCGGCCTTGTCCATTTGTTTTTGATTTCAGCTAGAATATAATTAACATGTGTGTGTTCTCTGACCCACTCTGCAGAACATGTCTGTTATTGTTGCGCCTATGATTTTCGAGTACAGGTGCCGTCAAAAGTAAATGGAAGGCAACATTCACGAAAAAATTTAATAATTGGCCCCCTGATTCATGCATCCTTGAATACATATGTGCAGCCTAATTGTGATTTTGCGGATTGCACTGTGCACCAAAAAGCATGGACCATTATGATTTAGATTTAAAGTAATTAAATTTTTTTGAGAAAGTCGCCTTCCATTTACTTTTGACGGTGAGTGTACGTAACAAGCAGCGGTACACCCAATTTGATTTCAACAATTTCTTAACCTTCAAGCTTCTGCAGGAAAGGCAAGCACTCAGAAGATACTTCCGGCAAGCATTGAGAAGATACAACAGCCATGTAGTTTCCTGTCAGCACAACAACAGCGCTGAAATCACCCGGAGTGGAACCCATGAAACTCAACACAGCACATGGGTCCGGCACATGGTAGACCGATTTCAAAATCCTCACTGCGCATGCGCGCGATTCTCGGAAGCACTCAGCAGTCATCTTGGTTGTAGTCCTTCGTGGGATCGTCTCCACAACAACCACGGAGGAACGAGAGAACTCAGGAGATCTCCCCTCTGCTCATTTTGCGAGCAGTACGTTTCTATGCACAGAGATAAAAGCGTCTCAGCGCCCTCAGATTGTGCTTACATTCTTGCCATCTCATTTTTCCCTGTTAATTTTCGCGGTATCTGTCTAGGCATTCACTAGCCATTTCACAGATTGTCTGTTCTCTTTATTCCTTCGTCATGCTCCTTGCCTAAATATGATCATGCGGTCGTTAGTTTTTTTTTTTGCTTTAGTGCTTAACGTCCCGAAGCGACTCAGGCTATGAGGGAAGCCGCAGTAGAGGCCTCCGGATAATTTCGCCAGCGTGGGGTTCTTTAGCATGCACTGATATCTCGCAGTACACGGGCCACTAGCATTTCGCCTCAATCGACAATAGACCACCGCAGCCGGTATCGAACCCACGTCTTTCGGGCCAGGGGGCGAGCACCATGACTACTGAGCCATTTCGGCGGCCTTATTATCTTCTCAAATAAGCATATTAATATATTCACATATAAATATATTTATTCAACAAAGGTGAGCAGCATTAACGACTATGCCGTTTTGCCTAAAAGAATTGAGACGAATTCGTGTGTTCATGTAAAATAAGGTTATAAGGAGCAAATCGTTAACGGTTTCAGTGCGCCAGATTACGGCAGAGTGGTTTTTATACTTGTCAGCAATAATTTGATTTTTGAGCAGTTTTCTGCAACGCTGGTCTTTTTAATTTACGATAGTATAGTCCTTGCTTCCAGGGCGCGTCCCGTGGGATTCGACCTTGCTATTTGAAAGTATGGGTCTGAACATGCTAAAAGATGTTGATGAATCAGCACAAAAGTCAACTGACTGTCTCCAATTTTTGGCAAGGGTCTCCTGAAAGCTCTACGGCGCATGAAAGGCATTTCAGAAGAGCTTTAGACCTTAAAAAAGTGGTAGGGTTATGAATTAGGGGGGTTTAACGTCCCAAGCGACTCAGGCTATGAGGGACGCCGTAGTGGAGGGCTCCGAAAATTTTGACCGCCGCCTGTTTTTATGCGTAGCATATTGCAATCACTCAGTTCAGCCCTTGGGCGCGGCCGGGCAGCCACCAAACCACGTGACGTGGCGTCACGTGGTTTGGTGACGTCACGTCACCACGTGACGTGACGTCACCAAACCACGTGAAAGAAAAGAAAAAAAAGAAAAAAAGAAAAAAAGGATGGCTGAGCATGGTGGCGGTTGCCACCGCCCCGTTTCAAAGGGGGTGCTCCTATCCATCCATCCATCCATCCATCCATCCATCCATCCATCCATCCATCCATCCATCCATCCATCCATCCATCCATCCATCCATCCATCCATCCATCCATCCATCCATCCATCCATCCATCCATCCATCCATCCATCCATCCATCCGTCCGTCCGTCCGTCCGTCCGTCCGTCCGTCCGTCCGTCCGTCCGTCCGTCCGTCCGTCCATCCATCCATCCATCCATCCATCCATCCATCCATCCATCCATACGTCACGGAGGAAAAGCTGCTGAGAAAACCGAGTGCCGGCAAGCAATACCTCGCGCAAAAAGACCGCGCAATATGCAACGCATTCTTGGCATAACCAAGCTAATCCTGGGCATTTTTTTTCTGAGCGCTAAAAAAGTGGTTTGGTTTTAACTAGTTAAACGGAGAAGGGCGAAGTCATGTGGTTTGTGTAGATGGCTCACGGCTTTGCTTTGGGGGGTCGTTGGCACGTCTGGCGACGATATTGGTTCTATGGTAGTATCATTTGACGAAGTCGACGGTGTGCAATGCACAGCGTGTGTGTGTGTGTTGCTGTTTACCACGTGTCGTAATCGGCTGCGGCAGTAGCGTAGTGCTCGTGCAGTCGACAGCGAAGCTGATCAGTCCACGCCGACGCGGGTTCGAATCCCAGGCGCGCAATATTTATAATTTATTCATTTAAGGTTAGGCCATGGTCACCCTAAAGGTCAAGCTTCACACAAACTTGGTGAGCCGTTTGGACCTCGTGAAGCACGGCGTTCGCACTAAAACTCATCATTTGGCAGTGTACAGCCCAAGGAGTCTGTTTCTGAGTGAAGAGCCGCTGCTCTTGCATACTCAGGGACTCTTATCTTGCGAAAGTGGGGAAACGTAAGTGCTAAACCTTCCCCAGCTTTGGAGTTTCAAATGTGCTTAAAAGCCACGCTACATGCCTTGGAAGCAAGCCTCTTCGGCTCTATATAGATTTGACAAAGACTGTGCGCTGATTAGCAGGGGCACGACGGCTAGATACGCCGAACAAGGCTTCTGCAACTGCCTCGCATGACCACGATCTGAACTCTATTTTCTATCTTTCTTCTTTTCAAAAATACTAATGATGCAGGGCCCTCTGCTTCGCGCAGCTTTAGGTATATATGGCACCACTCAGGTGAACCCGGTTTTCCCACAAATCCAGCATTCATGTAGTAAACATGGTGTGACAACGCAAGCACGACCGCTTCTAGCGCATGCCACACACCACACAAGGCCTGTTTACATGAACTCGATAGAGTCGAGTCGAGTTTGCTTGTCGGATAAAAAAAACAGTTGTCCGGTTCATGTAAACGCTGTCGGGTAGGGTAAAATAAGCGACAGAGCGAGTCGAGTTAACTCGCCTGCAGGTGGTAGGTTAACTGGCTTGACCCGCCTTTCTGAAAGCATCGCGTCGAAGAATCGGGTTAGCGTGAGGGGAGAGGATAAATGCGAACGCGTTATTTGTCTGCGCCGTCGCGCCTCGGAGACAGTGGTGCCGGCCGCCATCTTGGAGGCTGACACTGCCCTCTCTTGCTTACGCTGTTTCACGCTTGGTGTCGCTGCAGTTGAAGCGATCTCGACTCGCCAAAATCGAGTTCATGTAAACACGCAGTCGTCGAGTTGGGCTGACCTTGCCCAACTCGATCCACCGACTCGACCCGCCGCTGTCGGGTTCATGTAAACGCCGCTACAGACGCGGCCTCCGGCCGGAGCACCACAAGTCCCATCGTGCACAGCGGCGGTGGTGGTGTAGCAAAGCTACTGGCGAAATTAGTCTCTTGGTAACTGATGGTTAACGTTATTCGCGCAGAGACAAGTGCTGAGGAAAACGACTGATTAACACCGAGCTGCAGTTAATGTTTCTTCGAAAGATCGAGTCATATACAGGGTGTTTCACCTAAGATTTTACGCAATTCTTAAAAGCAGGCTTTTTGTGTTAGAAGAGCGCTTTTTGGGAACAGCATTGTCAGCGGTGAAGTACATCAGATTATAGCTAAGGCGAGGGCCTCGGTTCTGGCAGCCTTGACGCCATATGAAGCATAAGAGGGTTCTCACACAGCTTCCACCCTCGCCGTTCGATGACGTTCTACGTCACATCAGCGGTAACTCAGGACGTGCTACATCCGCTGCTTAAGAACGTGGGTGGCGCTGATGAACACTCTCAAGGTTAGGTTATTTGTAAACATAAATACCCCCGAACGCATAAGATTTGACAGCCGTCGCCGTAGCTCAGCGGTAGAGCACCGGACGCGTAATTCGGAGGTCGTGGGTTCGGATCCCACCGGCGGCATGTGGTTGTTTTCTCTTCTGCTTTTCTAATCAATCGGCTTTAAGGGAAAGCATATTCAGTAATATTCTAAATCCAACAACAGCAAATAATAAATGAATAAATAAAAAAACTAAAAATCCCCTCGGTCCCTTGGTCTGTGGCTGTTGGCTTCTCCCATATTTATAACGAGCCCCTCATTCCCCTTCCCTTATCGCTTAAAGATAATTCATTACAAAAACAGAAGAAAAAACATCCACATACCGCCGGTGGGAACCAAACCCACGACCTCTGAATTACGCGTCAGGTGCTCTACCAACTGAGCTGCGGCGACGGCTGTCAGATTGTAATGTTCTCCATTGATCAACACCACAAAATAAATTTTAAATAATCTCCTGTGTTCCTTGGATTCTGTGGCTGTTGGCTGCTATTAAATGTATAACAAGCCCCTCATACCCCTTCCCTTGTCTGCTTATATATATGTAGCGAAGTTACGTTTCGTTAGAGGAAACATTTATTTGACGTATACTTCGCTATATACTCCTTTAAGCTGCCAAGTACTTCATGCTCTCGCAACCCACCCATATATATATATATATATATATAAGATAAATTCATCAGAAATTTAAGAACATCAGATTTAATTCACGACGTTTCGAAACGTCGTGAATTATTTCTTGTTATGTTTTTCAATTTCTGGTGACTTTTTCTTCTATTAATCAATAAGCTGCCTAGAAATAATTTTTGATATATATGTATGTGTGTTACAGTATTGTATATAATATTTAATCTATAGGCGCTGACTTAAGGTCTGTACAGAAATCGAGAGCTATGATTAGAAACGGATTTTAAAAGATGATCACGCCCTGCATACAGCAATTGCACTCAGAGGTCACAGCTCATGAAAGTTCAATTTATACCCCAACCTTTGCACGGATCCTATAAAAAAAAGTGTTCACATTAGGCACGCGTGCTCTAGAATTTTAAGTGAGCTGTTTCGTTGGCTTGAATGTAAATATATGTGTTCTTTTTTCAGACACCTCATCAGCAGGATCATTTTGAAAAGAAGAGACAACATTCAAAGTACTGTTCTTAGCTTAACTACCCACACAATACCTCATACTTACACTTATGCGAAACGCCGACCCATCCAATCAACGCAAGGATGTCAATGAGCTGCGACAGAAAAAAAAACGTCTTATTAGGCTCATTCAAGCACGATAATTATGCTTCACCAGTGGTAGCGAGTAGCTTTTATAGATTACTTCTTTTACGCTAAAGGGACATTGAGGATCCCGGAATCCAGTGCTCGATATCAGTAAAAATTGGGAGTGGTTTAGGGCTGGTTAAACCTGGAGAATTGCGAAAGCAACATCTGCCTATATACTGTTGTGTGACCTACACTGCCCACAGTCTCGCCGTTTCGCGTGTTCTTTCTTGCACGACCGTAGTGCCCATGCGTGAGGAGCATGGGATGTCACTACGCACAGCCGGCGTGCCGGCGGTTCCGGCACGGTAGCTGTGCGCCGCTATTGCGCAACGGAGAGGAGAGAGAGAGGCGATGGAGAGCGCGCGGCAGCGGCGGTGGCCCCGGCACGCTAGCTATGCGCCGCTACTGCGCATGCGCAACTGGCGAGCGCGGGGGCGGCTCCTCTGAGTCACCCGCGCAGCGACGGCGGCGGCACGCCAGCTGTGCGCACTGTGACGTCACTGCTCCTCGCGCATGCGCAGTATGGCCTTTCCTCAGCTCCGCGTAATGCTCGGCGACTAGCGTAGTGTTGCTTTCGCAGCAAAATTGATTTTGTGCGTTTTTTACAGTCTAGGTTGGCATGTGATCAGCGGCCAAAGACGTATTTATTGCTAAGAACATTAGTGCAGGAAATCAAGCGTGCACCGACGGAATCATGATCGCTACTAGCAACCGACCGAAAAAACTTTTTTGACATAGTTTCAGTAGCGGTGAAGCATTGTCGTCACCGGGGCGCTGGTTTTCGCATGCCGTCGGGAGCAGATTGAGGCCCCGTCATCATTATAATTATAATACTCTCGAGAACAATGCACTCAGTGCCGTTAATACCGTCAAAGACTGTCACTGTTGCCTTGCAATGACTTCCAGTTTACAGACTGCATCGAGATGAATTTCATCGTTCGTCCTGCTTGTGACTCTTTCAGAATAGCGTGCTGTCGGGCAAGTTGGGTTTGCATGATACAATTGAAGTGGGCGCAAAACTTAGACAAGGACCGAGAAGAAACAAGATATACGACGACTGCCAAGCGCTACTACCAACTGTTTAATGGGATGTGACACACGGAATATGAAGCAAAAATACGAGCATGCGCAAATAAGTGGAGGCACACACGCCATACAACCGCGTTTCGACTATGGCAACATATAATTATGATAAGCACATTCAGCGGTATAAATCTACAAAGAATTATGACTCGCGCAGCTACCAGATAGCCTTTTAATGTGGAAAGCCTCCAGCACAAGCGGATGTTTTACATTAGCGCTCCTGCCTAGACTCTGTGTTCTGAAATCTAGTCATAGACCCACACGAGCTCTATGGCTCTTCCCGGAGGCTTGCACTTTGATAGAATGGCTTGGGCCGCGGAGGAGATTAACCACCTGCAGAAGCTTCCATAGGGTGTCTTTGAGTCGGTGACCATGGTGTCCTCGCTCTGCTGTGCGAGTGCGAGGGCCACGGCCGCGTCTTCGGCAACTACGGGGTCTGTTGTCTTCAGGGACGCGCTGATGATCAGCCTGTCATTTGACGTAACCACCACGGCGGCATGGTTACTGTGTTTTCGGAGCGAGGCGTCCGCGTAAAGTGCCCTGGAGTTCGCTTCCAGCTTCCGGGCTATGACTTTGGCCAGCGCGGTGCAGCTCTCGTCGTCCTTGCCGGGCGTCATGTTCCGGGGAAGGGATTTCGTGCGAATGGTCGTCTTCCAGTCATCACTCGCAGGTAGCAGGCAACACCATCGCTGACTACCATGCCCGAGAAATGTCAATCCAGGCCGAGCACGAGCCGGAAGAGCTACTGCACCCGGTTACCAGCTTTCGGGACATTACCCGGATGTACCGAGAGGAAAGGTGCACACTGCCAGAACCGCACCCCAAACTCACCAGGCAACAACAGACGATCCTGCGTCGAGCACAGGCGGGATCGCTCGCGCATCCCGTACTGATGAACCGCATGTACCCTGCGGAACACGATACGCTCTGTCCTTTTTGCAAAAGAGAAAAGGGCACTCTGCCGCACGTCTTGGCAGAGTGCACAGAACTCAAGACCCCTCGTTCTCCCCTTCCCGCCAACACCCCCAATCCCCAACCCCTTGAGCGATGGGAGATCTTGGTATCCATCCCCGCCCTACCGATTCAGCTCGCACTGACGGACAGGGGCCACGAGCTGCTGGGGACATATGGGTCCCGTAACTAGGGAACCACCCCGTCTGGTGCCTGCGTGCTCCACCGATTTATTTCGGGCCAAATAAATGTTGATTCATCATCATCATCAAATCTAGTCCTACACGTGCTGACGCAGGGAGAAACGTGCCGTACAAGATTTGACGTTCTGTCGTTATTTCCTAAATTTTTCTCATGCTCCCGCAGCCGGCCATTAATGCAACAGCCAGTTTGGCCTATATAAGAAGACCCGCATGAAAAGGGTAAACTGTACACCACTCCTGTAGCGCATTTGACATAAGAGATGCCATGTCTCTTTTTACAGCCACCCTCGCAAACGCCAGAAATGCGGCGGCAAAGCTTAGCTTGTTGGGGGCTGAGAAGACCAAACGTACGTGGTGCCTGCCGGCCGCCTTCTTGAGGTTGTGCGACACTCGGTGCACATATGGGACAGCCAACGGCTTTGAGGACAAGAGTTCCGGTTTTCTTTTTTTGAGCGCCTTTTTATTGCGAGGCAATACTACTTTAGCTACCACCTCAGCCCGTCAAAACGCGAGGCGGTGGTAGGCACGGTGGACCTTTAGCATGACGTCTGGTGTGACGTCACACCATCTGTGTAAAAACGGGGCCCCATCTCACGCCGTCGCGATGCGAGGCGGTAGGCACAGAGCGGCGGCCTAACTGCCGCTCCTCTCACCAGGGGCGCCGCGTTCGAAGTGACGTCACACCATCTGTGTAAAAACGGGGCCCCATTTCACGCCGTCGCGATGCGAGGCGGTAGGCACGGAGCGGCGGCCTAACTCCCGCTCCTCTCACCAGGGGCACCGCGCTAGGAGTGACGTCACACCATGTGTGTAAAAATGGGGGCCCGGCTCGAGCCGTCGCAGTGGAAAACGAGTAACATGTGTGTGTCGTCATTCTTGTCTGTGCGTGTTTAGCCATGCCAAAATATAGCAGAAACATAGCACAGCCAAGAGTATCACCATAGCTATACTAGCATAAGCATAACCAGAGCAGCACCATAGCGAAAGCATAGCACGGCTAAGAGTATCACCATAGCTATACTAGCATAAGCTTAACCAAAGTATCACCACAAGCGGTACAACAGCAGAACCCACGTATTGCTTCGCAATTACCAGGCTTCACCAAGCTAAGCCACCACCAATTTTTTTTCTACAGGAGGGTTTCAGCGACAGCAGAAAAAACCGGGCCAGGGAAGCCACCGCCCAGAGGCGGGAGATCTGATTGTTGAGCCTCTCCTGCATGCTATAAGGGAACGACTTTAGAAGGGCAGACTACGGGCAGATGTACACAGTACATCTTTTCACAACCTTGGAGTGTGAAGAGTCCTATCTCAAGAACTCTTTGTTGGTGCGGGAGGAGTACATTCAGCAAACTTGGCGACCACAGACTCTAAGCTTTAAGTCCAGGAAACATAACTGTTGATTATCAGGTAGTTTATGGGTAGAAACCAACCCTAGCCCTACCTGATTAAAAACAGTTAAATTCTGTAAAACAACCGGGTCAAGGGATGTAAAGGTCCCAGCCCTTAAAAGGACTAAAATATCGTCAACATATCCAAAAACTTTTATAACAGGACCGTCCCGTAAAGTTATGTCCAATGAGCGGTCGATAGAGGCTAAAAAATATCACATAAAATGGGCGCGGCACATGACCCAATGCAGATACCTTTGCGCTGCAGATAAAACTGGTTGGGCTGCAAGATAAAGGTAACATTCAGGTAACATTCCTGAGCGTATTCCTTCTGAAAACTTTGTAGACGGTTTCTAGCTGGCAGCCTTTATTAACGAGCGTTATGGGTCCCGTTCAGCGAAATGGGCGGCATCGTCCCCTTGGCGTCCGGATTGCTGATCTTAATCCAAACGTTTTGCGTCACACGCAGAAAGGCGGAATTGAAAAGTCATTGAAACATTGCATATGATTGCAAGGTTGCAACATGACTCGAACGTCATTATGACATGCAAGCATATAAAATATATGAACTGCGCTGAAAAAAGAAGGTTGGGGTAATGAATGGGGAACCGACCTTTGGATTTTGAGTCAGACACGCTAACCCTTGCCTACCCAGGCTTTTTTAAAATTTATTGTTCTAGGCCACTGAGACTGTTTGTATAGCTAGGTTAAAGCGGGGTTTTATGTATGTCGTCCGGTCCTTCAGATAGTGTGGCAGCTTACGACTGTATGTTAACGAGTATGCGTGTGTGATCAGGAGGGCACTAAAGGAGTAGTGACTAAGCGAGTAGCAAACCGCATGTCGGAGAGGGGTGAGTGTACGTGAATGTCTGCATGGTTTTGTCACGTGGCATTTTTGTGTCATTTGTTCTGATAAAGCTAGTAGAGCAAGTGATCGGATAATATGCCGAGATGAAGCTGAGTCACTGACGCTGCCTATTATCGCTAACGCGTCACATCCTTATAGGCAGAGCTTAAGTGTCCTCGAAATTGTTTTTGCTTCTTACTCAAGAGTACCTTCCCTCCTAATGTCTCACCTGCTTTAGCAACATACGCTTATACCGAAGCATTTATTTTGCAGCGTGAGCTACACTCGCCGTGGATGAGCAGTTCCGCGTGAGAGTCGATGAGACAAGCTGCGCATGCTCGAGGAGCGAGTGACGTCACAGCTGCGCAGCTGGTGGGCCGGAGCCGCCGCTGCCGCCGCTGCGCGGGGGAGACCCGCCAGCTGCGCATTCCAGAACCGTGACGTCATAGACCTGGCAGACGTACCGGCGCGCGTTCCAGAGGGTAGCAGACGGCCTATGACTTCAGCGCCGTGTTTCTGGCACAACGTTGTCAATGCAAACGCATGCAGCGCACACCTGTCGCTACCGCCACTTAGCATGGTTGAGGTGTCCACTGTTCCAAGAGGGCAGTTATGCGCCTTCCCTCTGGTTCAGGTGGCCACCGAGATGCGGACACCTCGCCCTCACCTCACGCTACGTATATCCTGGCATAGTAGAGCTAAGCCACTGCCAATATTTGTCAAAATTCCATACAAGCGACCTCAGGCGGCGATCAAATTAAAGACCATTGCTGAGCAGCGCTGCGCTGAGGGCTGTAGAAACCACATCCACCACCAAATCCGAACAAATGCAATGCAGTGTGTCGCGTGAGGTTTTTCCATGAGTACAGTTCTGCGCACATGCGTCAGAGTACATTACCCTGGCGAGGAAGTGGTACAACTGACGAAGCTGACTTTTCTGCACTTACTAGGCAGCTAACGGCCAAGATGATGATCTGACCCGCTGTCTCGCACATGCACATGGTGGTCGCTCCTGAAGCTCTGTTGCTGGCGAGCAAAATACGCAGACTGCTGGAAAAGAAAAGAAAAACAGAGCACTACGGTTTTCTTAGCCTGTATTAGAACTCCCTCTGGCGTTTAGAGTGAACGTTCGAATTCGGGACCTGAGAGCATGCAAAGACGACTTGCTACAAGTTTCTTGCACTTGACGCGCACAAAAAATGCACTTAGAATAATGTTTAGACGACTGCTTAACTCCCACGTTCATGCTGGTAAGAAATGGATGCAAGGTTGAGAAAACATTTAGAAGTTAAATTTTTACCAGCATTCAAACAATAGTGGATTTCAGTAAACGTTGTGACAAGTACTTATGACTCAGATGTGTGCTCATCATGTATTTTATTAAGGTAGTACTCCTGAACCGATGGTGGCAGTCTCTGAAAAAAGCTCGGACCGGCTTGTCGCGGTCCATATTAACTATACAAATGGCTTTCATGACCTCGCCATGCGTGTTTATTTTACCCAACGGCCCTTCATGAGACGTTACATGCGGGGTAGCTTGTGAAGTGGCAATAACAGAGAGATTATAATAATTATGCTCATCATCTAGGGTCAATTTAAAATGGTCATCAGGGTTATCGTAGCAAAGTGGACATTAAAATCGTCTCGAACTTTAGCTGCACTAAGGAACGACTGCTAAGATGTCACAGAGTGTGCAGGCTGCAAGTACACGGCATTGGGATGACTATGACAGGAGAGGTTGACGTGGTTTTCCGCCAGTAGGGTATGAAAAAATATGTGATAAAGGCATATGCGTGGTACTTTACTGCGTGAAGGGATGGTGGAAAAATGAAGGGTGCATTTTAACAACGGGATGCTTTCATTTCAAGTGTGATTAAAAAAAAGACAAACTTATATCCGCTACTACGGAATGACTCGAGTACTCTGAGTAGGCTTGGCTGCACGTGGAGGGGGAAGGGGTACTGAAAACAAAGCCGTCATATTGATGTTTATGTCGTAAGAAAGTCTTATAGGCGCGTGATTTGATTGAAGACGCCTCGAGTAAGATATTACGATAAACAAGTAACTAGGCTGACCATCTGACCAGTGTCGCCCGCGCTGGCAAAGGCAGCTTCGCTGACCTGGCCTCCTTTTTTTCTCACTGTTCTTCCACTTTGATTACGTAATGGCATTCGGCTCCCTGGATAACACAGCACTCAACCCCAACCGCCAGTACTCTTTCGGCAGTGGCAGCAAATAGCCCCTACCTGGCACTCACCTATGTGCGAGTAGGTTTGATTACTTTCATGCCTTTTTTGCTTGACCTAGTTCCATTGCGCGTCAGTGCAACCTCATCCCCTGCCTAGCCCAGCACTGTTGCCATCCCCTGTCTTCCCCAACTAGGTCCCACATGCTCAGAATGGCGAGAACGCCCTGATAACTGACAGCAGTCTTTGTAATGCGCTCTTTAACTCGCTGAAATGTACAGCCTTTGTCAAAAGTTTAGAGCCCAGGGGGTCTGCTTCTGGGCCACATTGCTTTGCTCGCAATGCGTCCTCAGCTTCCCAAATCTCCTGAAGGCAAGAACATTTTTCGTCCTGCTACCTTCGATGCTTAGGACTTCTATTAGGGCTACAGGAGCGCCACAATAGTGCTTGGAAGCAAACTCCCTGGGCTCTAAACGTTTGACAAAGGCTGTACTTGCAGCTGCAGGAATGGTCGTCTGCACCTGCTTGGCCCGATAACGCTCGCGCTTTGAATATAGGCGCAGATTTAGGCTTAGCCTTTTTCATGGATTGAACTGCGACCACAGAGACATGTCTTCAGTACCGATAACAGCCGGTGACTTACAAGACAGTAGAAAACCTATTCTACAGTACTGCAGTCTTCAGCACTGACCGCTGTTCGCCCGAGCATTGATAACGCGTTAAAGAGAGAGAAAGAAAAAAGGTAACTCACGGGTGATGCTGTTGCTGTTTTTTGTTACCCTCTGTACAAAGGCTGCTGTGCGTCGTCTTCTTCAGGGGCCCGTGCACGGCGTGTAGTCTTCTGCTTTCTCGTGATGAAGCCGGCTTAATACCGCTTTGCGTTTATTCACCTAAGGTAAAAATCTAAGAAGAACGATAGTTTCTGGTAGTCTTCATGTATTTCGCCGGCAAATGCTGGCGTTGATATAGAATATTTTTTTCCTCTTAGAGACTTTATTACTGCCGCTTGTATGTCGCCAACATTAAATTCGAGAGAGAAAGATGGCTCATTCTGCAAATAAAATTTTCAGGAGCTTTCCAAAACGTGTCAAGGTCCTATTACACATGTGAATCAGTTGTAAAAAACAATGTTATTCAATCCACAAAATATTGCTGCAGTGTGCTTTGCGTGTGGTTCAAGCTGGAAATTAAGCGTAACAATGATTTTCTCTACGAGATGAAAATGTACAAAATATTGTAAAATCCTTTATACGCGTCATTTGGATTGGGTGTGCTCCACAGGTGAATTAGAGTTGTGCCTTCCTTTCTTAATATTTACTGCACCAATTATTATGTATGTAGTGTATATTCGTGGTTTTCTTCTCCGTCGATGAAAATGCTCTTCATATATTTTATATTATGTCCTTCATATTATTCCTACACGTCTGTGCACGCCTCTTCTTGCTCTGGAAAATCGAAAACAAACGACGCGATGGGTGCCTACTGGTGGCAGTTTATCTACGCAAGGCTTTCGACACGGTGTCACACATGGCAGTGACGTCGGCGCTCAGTCACACCCTGACACGTCGATTGTCAATTTCATTAGGCGTTCCGCGAGAGCCGCACTTTTGAAATCAAGAGCGGAAGTCACAAGCCTATGATGTTCGAAAGCCACTGCGGCATCCCCTAAGGAGTCATACCCCAGCACACCTCATTCAACTTGGTGATGCCAAAGCTGATCTTCGCTTCGAGTTGACAGCGTCCGCTTCGCAATGTGCGAGGACTTGACATTGTGGACGGAGCCTGAACACCACCCCACCACAGGAGAGGCCGTCATCGCGTTCCAGATAGCTAAACAGTGGTAGACCACATGCAGACCATTTGTATGAAGCCTCATCCAGAGAAAACGTAGAACATTCTCTCTGGCGGGAACAGACGACAAAAGCGCCAATGTGAACATACATCTCGTAGGCCAAGCAAACTAAAGAGAGGTAAAGGAAGATACTGGGTGTGTCCCAGTACATAGATGCAGTGGAAGCGCATCCTCCAGCTCATCAAGAGAATCTTTCAGCTGGCCAGTGGCGCGCGCTCTAGGATCGCCGGTGCAGTGTACATGGCCACATTCACATCGGGTTCCTGGCATGGTGTGACGTGCTTAGACCTGACTAAGGCGCAGACTGCAAAACTTGAAAGCCTGCACGGAATAAGTTTCCGTGTCGTCACGGGGCTCCCATGCCTCGAAAGAGCAGAGAAGTTACTAGTAAACCAGTACTCGGGTCTGCCAACGCTAGACTCCATCTTTAAGGAGCGCAAGGGCATAAACTACCGGCACCCCACGCTGAGCAAAGCATTCCGCAGCTTCTCGTCTATGGCGGGACTCCCCCTGAAGAAATTAAAAGGGCACGCCGCGGTGCCTCCGTGGTTATGGCGCTCGGCTGCTGACCCGAAAGACGTGGGTTCGATTCCGGCTGCGGGGTAGAATTCTGGTGGAGGCCAAATTCTAGAGCCCCGTGTACTGTGCGATGTCAGTGCACGTTAAAGAACCCCAGGTGGTCGAAATTTCCGGAGCCGTTCACTACGGCGTCCCTCATAGGCTGAGTCACTTTGGGACGTTAAACGCCCCTAAACCAAACATGGACTCATTGTAGTATCTGAGGGCTCCGACAGGCACTCGTAGAACTGGCACGACTGAAAATGCCGTAAAGCTCGCCAGGTGGGGGCTCGACTTAACTCTCTGTGCTAGACTGCCTGGGCACGTGGGCTGTCTCCCAACGAGGCTGCCCATGCATTGGCAAGCGGGCTCTGAGTAACCGCTCGCGGGCATCCCTCTCTCCGGTCATGTGTGCATCTTGGCACCATGGTCCTGGCGGGCTCCGCTCAGCACTCAAGGATAGAGGGAAGCGGCGACTCCAAGAATCAGTTCTTAGGAACCCTACCCTGTTACCTAAATGATTGTGCTGTGTAGCCGAGATGTTTGCCAGCAAGACGACCGCCGGCCTCGGCTCACTGAAGATATTCTTGCCAGATGGAGCGCTTCAGCCCCGAGGAGACAAGTGCAAGGCTGTAACCATTAAGAAGTCCCCCTATAGACAGTTGCTTCCTGGACTTGCTGAACCTTACTGCGTCGCTACAAGGCCGTTTTAAAGGAGGCTATTCACTTGCAAACTATTGCAGAGTTATTGCATTTAGCTATGAAGCGTCGCAGTCACGAAGAATGCCAAGAAACACAATTCAGCAGTTTATTTCCACCTTTGCCAACAAAGAACGAGGAAAAGGATATTTTTAAAGCAATTTAAGTGCGCTCTAAACAAGAATAAGCCTATATGGAGTAAAAATGGAGTCCCGGGTCAAGCGTGCCGGAGTAGATTTCGATTACTTAGTATAAGGAATGCTTTCGTTTGGCAACGGAGGCATATATTCCCACTGCAAAGCATACTAACTCGATGCAGTCAGCAACGGGAGGAGGCTTTCAAATGCGAAAACAGAGGTGTTGAGTTTAACACAAAGAGGAGATGAAAACCTTGCATAAAAGTTTTACAGGTCCTAGAACTCCACTCGTTTTGAAGAGGAAATTTCTTTCAATTTACAACCGCAAGTATTGCGTTTTCTTAGTGATGGAAATCTACCCCAGGGCTTGAGCAGCATAACTTGCCCTTAAAAGGGAGTGCGTTATAGGTCAGCTTACTCCGCTTTGACTTCTATACAGGTAGATGCTGTTTAGAGAGTGACCCTAGCTAAATTTAGTTTCTGTTACGGATGAAACCGGGGCTGGATGCAGTGTTGGAAAGATTAAGGATGGTTATTCTGGCCAAAGTTTTCTTGCCGAGTACCCCTTCTCAAAACAACGACTTTTACCAAATTTAAATTTATTATGCAGTGGAACTGTGGAACTGTGAAATAACGCTCAATTTCTTTCTCGAGGGATGTCAGACATCGCCGTCCTGCTCAACACCCCTCTCCCTTCACCCACCATGAACTGATCCACTGAAGTGTGTCTAATAAAGTTATTGCCAACCAATCATCGCCATCATGATATTATTTGCGCAATATTATCTTTGCAATTAATGCGTCAAGAGAGTTGTCCGGAGCGCTCTAGCTTAGCCTCATGTGGGGAGAAAAGAATGCACATTCCATAATACTTCATCAGTTCGGTGCTCTTCAATAGATAGGTTCGTTACCTATTTTCCGTGCCCTTATGGAACCGAGGGACCTGCTGGTCCTATTCAGAGAGAGCACGAAGCGGGAGATTTGGCGAAATTACATAAGCGGTCAGTAGAAGTGTCCGTGTGAGTGCGTTCAGCGAGCGTATTACCAAAAGGGCAAAGAAAGACAAAAGCGAAATAGAGAGTTCCGTGACGGAATGAATCAGTTATCAGTTACCTTGCTCTATCCAAGACAAATGGAGTAACAAGGTTAACTGTACGGCTGCTTTTTTGCAATAAATTTCAGGAGATAGACAACATGCGCATGTCTAAACTAATTTGGACCGTAAGAAATTATGGTTCTGAGCTCATTTCAATCAGTAAGAGCGATGTTAGTAGAAGAAATCACTCCGTTGGAGCAGCCTATTTGCCACTTGAAGTAATCCTTCTGAAAATGTCAAACATGCTGAGGCTTATTAAAGATGATAAACATCAGCTGCTCTAGATGCCACGTATAAGAGTTTTATAAATCTCACCACAGGTCTAAAGGGCACTAATTAGTTTTGTTGCAAAAAGTCAATGCTGGCGCTGATAACTGAAGACCGTAAGAGAGAGGGAAAAAAAAAGTCGGGAAGTTAAGCACGGGACAGTAACGGTTGGCCCCCGAGCAGATGGTGAAGGGAGGAGGATTGTGAAGGAAAAAGAGATGTGGGAACCCAGCGCAAAGAACAAGGACAAAAAAGAACAACACCGGACATGAGCGCTTGATAACAACTGAAAGTTTTTAGGGACACAAAGAAGTATATAGTTGAAAAAAGCGGTGTCATATCTGGTGGATGCTGCGCCGTCGCCAATTTCAGCAAGATCACGTGAGTAAAGTATGGATTAATTATGTAGATAAAGGGATTAGCCCTAACGATGACCGAAGCCTTCTAAATTTGTTGTACAAATGAGCAAAGTGTAAGAGCACCCTCTCTCTGTTTGTCCAATGAAGAGCTAGAATTTCTAGGCCACCTGCAAGAATTTAACTGCCACCTGACACGGTGGACAGTTTGCTGACAATCCGGTTGTCAAGCTGGGACGTCGCCACAAGGACACGTGACCTCCATCGACCAATCAGCTAGAGCCGGAATTTTTTTAGGAGACGATGACCTAAGTGCTGTAGCATTAATAACCATACGGCTTGCGATACTAGCAAATAGCATACTTGCATCTAATTCCCCGAAGCTAGTTGGGGTGAACTTACACTTCCTTCTTGGTTTGGCTGCCAAGGCCAAGGTCTTGCGTTCAGCGTCTTCATCGGCATCCGAATTCCATGCCGGTAAAATCAAAAGCACTAATTAGTACGATTTCGGTGCAAGACAAAGAAGCACAGGTGACAAGGACCAATCGAGGTTCTTGCAACACTATATTTCTTGAAGCCCCCGACATTTCCTTGACACAAGAAAAATAATTATTCACTTTAAGGAAACAATCAACTGACCATGTTTTTTTGCGCAGCATTGATGTGCACATTCTAATTCGGTAAGCAAAAAGTTAGTAAGAATGGTAAAAGTTTTATTTTGCGTAGTAAATCTAGGAGGGCGAGAAAGAATTATTTCAGTAGAAATTATTTCAATAGAAATAGTGTTTGTTTGTCTGTCTGACGGAGAGCAAGCTGGATCGCACAGATTCAACCAATGCAGCACCTGCCATCCCAGAGCAGTGGCACACCGCTTAACCGCTACACCACTGCGCCATGAGTGGTATGGTGACTTCTTGGGACCTGTGAATGTTTAGAAAATTACAATTCTGCATATGTGGATGCGGCGTGCTTTCGCACTATATATGAACGTTGCGAATATTCTCTCTCATATTTAAAGCAGCAGTTTAACAATAAACTGGAATTCTTACGTGTTTACATGCTTCATGAGTCCCAGTGGAATAGCTAAGACTTCGATTCCTTCCCGGAGAGAAATGTTGCACTAGTAGAAATTATTGTTTCGCAAAATATTGCAACTATTCGCAGCTTATAGCTTCCCACCTTGCGCACTCTGCCAGTATAAGATTTACAATATTACCGCACTTTTGTCAATATAGAGGTTCCACTTTTTCCAAGAAAAAGCTGAGTCAAGGGCGCCAATCCTACGCTGAGAAACTTAAACATAGTTTACAAGGAAGCAGTACACTCCTTAACCACTCTAAAACAATACTGAACGCAGATCTGCTTTTAAGCGACGGGACGAATTATTCACGTGATATTTCATGGCTCGAACATGTAGCTGTGATGTTTGTAAAGATGCCTTACTAAGCTCGAACAAATAAATTGTGCAGGATTGAACCCCGGTTACACCAAAAGGTCGAGCGATAGCATTTTACCAATGGTCCTAGCCAAATTCGGAGGTCGCCATAGTGTCGGGCATGCTGAGTTATGGCTGGACATCGAATTTCGTCCAAATCGGTGATGGTCAAATTTCGTGGGCTCTGTGGGCTAAATTTTGAGAATGGGATGGGCGGCATTTTGAAAACTACCCGAGTGTAATCTGGAGGCACCATCGAATAGGTAGTAGTCAAACTATGTTTCGGCATCTGACTTAAATCTGTTACTATGAAATCGTTAAGTCCGAAGATGACCTAAACTTAATATACGCACACTGGACTGAAACTCCAGTTTTGAATTGACTAGAGCTATCGCACGAATACCGCAAGAAATAAGGAGAGAAACACTCCCTACCGAAGATCCAGTCGGTGATTCCGTGATATGTTCTGCCGATGATTGTATCAAAGCCTCAGTCGAAGATTCCGCGACAATTCCGTCAAAGATTTCGACAGTGGTTCTGTCGCCGATTCCGTCAGCCCTGGTCCCTGGCTCGCCTTCTCGGTTGTCGATACTGAGTCAACACCCGTCCCGTCGACACCAACCGACGAGACCTCAGGTGTGACAGATCTGGACAAATCCGTCGACTCTTTCACTCATTGCACCGATGATTCCGCTACCGATGGTGACTTTGCCCCTATCGAGTCCGTCAATGCTTCCATCGTATATTACGTGAAGAGTAGTCACTGGTTCTGTCAACGATTCCGTCCAAGTTTTCGTCAGGGGTTCTGTTGACAATGCCGTCATTGTTTTCGTCAATGTCTTCATCAACCCTGACCGCTGGCTTGTCTACACGTTGGTCTGCACTGAATGAACGCTCGTCTGATCGACACTAACCTACGAGACCTCAGCTACGACAGCCATGGATGAATATTGGGACCCTCACTGACTGCGTCGACAATTACGCTCCCGATGGCGTCGACGACCGAATCGATTATTCCGTCAACGTTTACGTCATCTATTCCGTGAGAGTTTCTCTCAGTGGTTTTGTCGACGATTCCGTACAAGGCTCCGTTTGTGGCTCTTGAGTGAAAAGCTTTTATTTGTCCAAGAAGGAATTGTGGGATTTGGTCCCACAATTGAAGTCAAGAGCCAGGAGCACTAGAGCTTTCCCGGTGTCTTTGGCCAGTTGGGCGGCCCAGAGTTGGTCGTCTGGGACTGCCCTGAAGATAAGTGTCTCCCATTGCCCCATATCTCTTGTTGGGTGCCTGAGGGCACTCCCATAACACCTGTGCAAGCTTTGTCTTTTCTTCGCGCAACTTGCATTTGTTAGTGCATACTCCTGGGCAGTAGTGACTGTATGCCACCGGGTTCGAGTCTCTGTCCCTTAGCAGACTGTGATTTCTCTATAGCTCACTATGCGATCCTGCCTCGATCCTGGGAGTGGCGGCTCAGGGGCTCGGCGTCTTAGTTCTTGAGCCATTCCGTGATTCGCTTCGTTACTTAGAAAGGAAGCGTGTTCTGGTGCTCAAATTCTTTGGATCGCTCTTTTGTGGCTGCTGTGCTAAGCCGGTATTTAATGCTTCCGATGAGACGCTTACTTTGGTGTAATTCCTCTCAGCCGCTCTAGAGTCGCTTTCGCCGCTGCGGTGGCTCAGTGGTTACGGTGCTCGGCTGCTGACCCGAAAGACGCGGGTTCGATCCCGGCCGCGGCGGTTGAATTTCTTTGGAGGAGAAATTCTAGAGGCCCGTGCACTGTGCGATGTCAGTGCACGTTAAAGAACCCCAGGTGGTCGAAATTTCCGGAGCCCTCCATTACGGCGTCTCTCATAGCCTTAGTCACTTTGGGACGTTAAACCCCATAAATCAACCATCTAGAGTCGCTTTCCTGTCATGTTGGTCATTTCTAGAGCGACGACAACCTCTTGTGCTGTCTCTCCATTGTCGTTTCTGATCAAGTCGCTGACTTCCGTTTTTTTTTCTCTCTGCATAATATACAGCGACGCCCATCCTTTGGGCGTGTCTTTATTCCGCTGCGTTGACGTAGACCACGTCTTGTGAGTCTTAGAGGCCTCTTTCTGCTTCCTTGGCACGCTCCTCTCTTCTTTCTTCATTCTGCACTGGTCGTATGTTCTTGGTCAGCGAGGGAATCTTCAGTTGTTTCCCGCTTTCTTGCGGTATGCTGGCTTTGATTCATTGCAGCCTTTCGTAGCCAATGTCATATTTTTTGGTATGTATCTTCCGGTGGGGCTCTCCGTGAGTTTCATATTGGCTTCTATGGTTTCTTCCAGTGTTTCGTGTATCCCCAACGCGAGACGTTTTTCATTTGCCGTGCGTACCGGTAGTCCCAGTGCTTGTTTGCAGGTTCTGCGAATGGTACCTTCTATCTAGATCTATTAGGAAAGTTGAAGTGTGAGGCATGAAGTTTGATGTACGCTATTCCGCTAATGATGAACGCCCTCGGTTTTAAAAAGCACATACAAGCTGGGATAAACTTCTTTGAGGCGCCGACATCAAGGGCGCTGTGCATGATGTGAAATGAGCCTATAGAGCTCATGCGAAATAAGCGGACTTGAAATGTAGCAGCACAATAGCCTCTTTGCAGCATAGTCAAGTACGGCTGTTCAACGAAACACTGTGAAGAAGCTCTTCACATCAGTTGTCATCGAATTCTCGACTCGCGCGTTCCCTTGCAAGGCAAAAGTGTGGAGACGCGCGAAAAGAGTTCAAAGCAGAGATGAGCTTAGTCTGACCGTGTCTGTGTCAGCGTCCAGTCTACTTCTCACTCGGCAGCCGCATTCTGTGAATTTACGTGTTATAAAAAAATGGGAGCAATGAACGGAACAGTTCCACAGTGATATACGAAGAGAGTCATCTTTTTTCCCTCTCATAGAGCTTCTAATTGCAATGCGCTCTTAAGTTTGTCATAAAGTACTACCTCGGGGGATCCTGCCCACTCGTTTCTATATATGTCGAATAAAGGCTCGCGCAACATCGAAACGACGGTTTTCAGTCATAGCCAGCCGAGTACCGATATGGCGGATTTGTTGTGTGGAAATATCTCATTTTTGCTCCTCTATCGCTTCTTTGCTAGCGCGCGACCTTAAACAACCTGCGCCACATGTTCCATGTGTAGGGCAGGTACCTCACTGCTCCGGAACTCTAGCCGCTCCGTGTAACAGCCCTTACTTTATCCCTGCGCATGGTTCACTGAATAACAACCCTTACAAAACTTTTTATACAGTCTGTAGACTTTCCATAGACTTCTGTCTACAAAGTCTATGGATTCACTATAGAGAAATACCGAAGAACAGTCTATAGCCATACACTTTTTGTAGACTTTTGTCTATAGATAATCTAGAGACTATATATAGAGGAAAAGAAATATCTATAGCAAGGCAAGAGAGTCTATAAGAAGACTATACACTGCCTATAGACACTTTTTTTTATAAGGGAACGCTCTTTGTTCTACACTCTCATCAGATGGAGTCTGCCTACCTCTCCAGGAAAGTTCCAACACGGTTTTTTTTTCTTGTTTCCCCTGTGGACTATAGTACCAACTACTGAAGTAACTCGCCTCTTTAAGTCATATCAGCATTACTTCCTCGCATATCACTTTTTATCAATATTCACTTGCAAGTGATTAAAACCATTCCATTGGTTAGGCTGGTTTCTGCATTTAATCAAACTTAGACTGACCCTGTCTTGCCGAAATTGGCGAAGTCGCTGGTAGGCAAGCACACATATTACGACCTCGGGAAGCATAAAACGACCAATTCCTGCGCGATCAATCTTGACATATATACTAGCTTTTATATAGCTTTTCGTTTTGGACTGTTGTGCACGTTCTGTCCCATTGTGCATGTCTCCTTGGGGCTGTTTTTTTATATCCCCTGCTAGTAGTGCAGTCCCTGTCTCGTCTGTTCCTGCTGCAATGCTGCTTCTTTCTTGTTCTCTTGGTGTTTTACAGCTATGCACGCTGTGCGGTTTTTTAATGCTTCATTCTTAGTTTTCTCCACCTGTTTGTTCCTATTCTAGGTATAGTATAGCGATACGAACCAGGCCAGCTACAAAAAGTGCAATGAAGCTCGAGGCAATGAAGGCCGATGCGCACCTGCACACGCAGTGTTTGCGACCACACTGTGAACGCGGCGCATCTGGTACGCTCTGCGATCGAAGACATCAGAACTCAAGGGATAAAATGTAAGTCGACAACTGTATAGTAAAGTGGACGTGAGGCCGTGAAAATAATAGCACTGCCTCGAAATAAGTCATACGTAGTGGCATAGATCATGCGTGGTGAATAACGTTGATAATGCAATAGGCAGAACCCAAATGACTCTCTCTCATATTTGCTCGTCGTGTCATTTTAGCAGACTGCGTTCTACGTTTCGTATGGATGTTTTTCTGCCTTAGACCGACGACTTGGAACTTTATAGATCATTTTTATTTCCTTTGGCTGTCCTTCTTGTTTAAGCTAAGGGCTGTTAAACGAAGCTTACCCTGATGGCCACCACGGCAACTGTTGCAAGGAAGGCAAGGAAGACCTAGCATGTCCAATATTCTTTCAGAGAAATTTTGGATATATATAAATTGCAATGTAGTGTTATTAAGATATTGAAGGTAATGGATCAATCTTCCGATGTGTTGCAAAATTTTTCTTTTAAAGTTTTTGCACCGTTCGCATCGAGCAGTTAAGACTGCTGTAGAAACCTAGTGGCAAAAGCTTTGCCGATAGCAAAAACATGCAAGTGTGCCGACGGGAGAGCTCCAGATATATTGATACTTATAGGAAAGTCTTGCAATACATGAGAAAACTGCATTCATAAACTCTTTGCCGGTCAAAAATGCTTTTGATGTAGCCTCTAGCCGCTTAGTCGCTTGGTCTCCTTTGATGCTCAGAATGGTGGTCGCGCGAAACATGCAGCTTTTTCCCCATGGCAGAGGCGGTGCCGGTGAGTTAGCCACGTTCGGCAGCAGGGTTCGGCGGGCTCGTAAGCGTCAGATGAAGCGTCGGCCATAGCGAAATCCAGCCGCACATGACGCGCAAAGCGAAGTCGCAAGGCTACACAGTAAAATCGAACATCATCGCCAAGATGGCCACCGCATGTGTTCGGCTGTAACGCAAGTGCAGCAGGGAAGTATCCAGCCTAGATGCCCCTTGGTCATTCTAGGGACCGTCAGTGGAGCCGCCGCCTGCTAAATGTATGCTATTGGATGAGCAGAGTGCTAGCAGAGGCAAAGAGCAGCGGGAAAGATGCCGCGGGCTCAGCGTTTCTCTGAATTGTTTATGCTGAACAGTAGCTTAGACGGTGTAGTTTGTTTTCTTCTGAAATGCTATTCCCTGGACAATGCGGGCTAGATGGCAAGGAAAGGTCCAATGCTGAAGCAAAGAGTGCTCTCAGCAATGGCCTCCGCAGAGCTGTGCCCTTTTGTAGACTGCAGACCACTTGCCTTCTCTCGAACTTTATAAATAAAGCGACGGCAAGATACTGCGCCCAACCAGACACCCGGCATATCCGCCTGTAAAGACTAGAACCGGGTATGGAATTGCATGCTCATGCATGCTTGATGCATAGACTCTGTTTAGACGTCGCTTTCACACGAAAGTATTCACATTTAGTTGGACGGGCGGACACCCCGCACTGTTCAACTTGTGGCATACCCAAGAGTGAGGAGCATGTGATTGTGGTCTGTCCCGTATATGCGCGCCAAAGACTGACGTAAGCTGCTTCCTTGAAGCATTTGGACAGCAAGCCACTTTCGGAGGACTTATTGCTAGGCGCCTGGCCGCAGAGTTGGCATGCAGCCGAGGCAATGCCGGAATTTTCACGTTTCTTGAGTGGAACGGGCCTCGACTCGCGGTTCTGATGTCATCAGATGTGCGTGCACTATTCTCATCTCTCTCCTCACCACACCGCTACCCATCCAGCCCTCTTTCTTCTCCCCCCCCCCCTCTTCGCCAGTGAAAAGTTGCAGGCCAGATATCAAAGAGAGAGAGCGAGAAGCCCTCTAGTGAAAAAGCAAAGAATTTAGCCGGCGTCTCAAAATCGCTGGCTTGCTACTCGGCGCGGGGAAGGAAGCGTGGGAGATAAAGGTGCAAGGAGAGGGGTGCGGAAATAAAAAAAGGAGAAAAGGGACAATGCGGGCATTAAATTCGTACTACGATGCATCGGCATGGTAGTACTGTCAGATATGAAATGATGAAGTGCATAGTCCGACAAATGAGGTAACAAAGTTCAGCACGTGAAGAATGGTTGAGGCTAATTACATGCAAGATGAAAATAGAGCTTTTCAATGTGCCCAATGTCCTTTAAATATGCAAATAAAAAGTTCATTGCATGTCTCTGCTACGTAGGGCAGGCTAGGAGACCTAAAACACTGTCCATTGTCAGAGGCACTGGGGAGAGCTTCTCCATGCAATGTTCATAGTACGCTCGCTCGTCAGCATATGTGGGGTACTCAAGCAGGATATTCTCCACGGTTTCGATCGAGCCGCAGTTGTCACAAAGCGGACTGTTCGTTTGACCGTAACGGTATCGCAAGCCGTTTGCAAATGCAGTGTTCAGGCGAAGTCAGTGATAAAGTGTTTCCAGATGGCGAGGATTTTTGGGTGGAATTCTTCATCTGAGGTGTGAGTCGACTTACTACAGAAATTGGTAATGACGTGTCGGCAAGCTCCAGAGCCGATACATTTGTTCGGAAGCAAATCTTTTAGCCATTTTCGATGTATCAGATTTCGTGAAGACAGTCCGAATATACCTCCAATGTTTTTGGTCTTTACGGGCTGCTTCATCTGCTGTTTCATTGGCCAGAATGCCGCAGTGTGCTGGTGCCCACTGAAATGTTATGCAGTGACCTGCGACAATATCCAAATGATGTAGATACCCGGTGTCGAGAGAAATGGGCTGAAGATTTGTGTTCTTCAGCAGGTTGGACAGGATCTGGAGAGATGCTTTGGCGTCGATAAAGATAACCCATCGGCTAGGGGTTTGGAGCAGGATATACGAAACCGCTTCCTTAATGCCGTGAAGATCAGCTGTCGTAGAAGATGTCTTCAGCTGCAGCCGGTAAGAAAGGACATGACTTGTTGAGGGAACATAAAGGCTATAGGAAGAGGTTGCTTGAGTAGTTGAACCGTCGGTGAAGATGTGTGTATGCTGCATATATTCCTCGGTTAAGTAGGCTAGCGTAGCTTGCAGAAGTGCTGCCTGTGGCATGCGGCTCATTGCATGTACACCCGGAGTAAACTGCTTCACCTTTAGAGGAGAGAGTGTCCAGGGGGGAAAAGACAGCGGCAGTAGTTTCTGTGGCTGATTAATAGTGGCGACGGACATGAGCTGCACAGCTTGGCCAAAGCCAGAGTTGCAGTGAGTTAGTGGACACGGTGTAGGATGTTCTTCCCTTGGATGACATTGCAGAGGTGGGTACGCATAGTTTTCTGGGTGGTAATCACATCTAGCGGGAGACAGCCTGCTTCCGCTACTGTTCCTGATGGCGAGGAACCCTTTGGGAGGTCAAGGCATATCCGCAGGCAGTTGTCCTGCGCGGCCTCGAGAATCATCTTGTTTGTTGGAGATAATCTTCGAAACACCGGTAGACAGTAGCACAAGGTTCCTTCAACGTAGGCTTTTTCAAGCAGAACCATTGAACGGCAGTTGCTGCCCCACCGTGTTCCCGCCAGATATCAATCTTTCTGGCCGACCTCTTTGCATTCGTTTCATTAAGTTTTTCTATGCACCTACTCACGGTCTTCTTCCTTTCAGCGTAGTACTCCGACGCTTGAAACACCGCTCCCGTTCTTTTATTTTGTCTTTGCGGGCGGTCTTTGCAAAGGGAGCAGCGTATTTTATAGTGTAATACACTGTTCTTTTGTACAGATTATATTGTAAGACAGGCCTTCGGCTCTCGAACCCTCGGCGGCTGGCGGTTAAGGAAGACGACGCCGACAAGTGAAAAACCGTGCCGATGCTCGTGCGTGTGCTGGACTGATCGCTCCCTGAGGACATCATCATCATCATCATCGCTGCCTCTGGTTTGTACCGAGATTGTGCCGATAGTCGTTCGCGTCGCAGCGCCTTGAAGGACGTCCTGCACTACAATATGGTTGTTGAGCATTATATATTCGAACATAGATTTGGGTAGGTTTAGTCCAGCGGCGCGGAAGAGACTTTTTGCCTTCTGGCATTTGCTTCCACTCCTTTGTCTTGCTGCCCTCTGCTTCCATTTTCAATTTCTAGTTGCTGATTCTGCCTGTGTGCGCTGACCTAAGTTTTGGGCGGTAAAAATTTTGCCTCCGCGTTATATTATCACACAACTACTTTAGTGGCTTGATCGTCTGTCCTATCCTATAATAGATGTCCAAGCTTAAGTGTGTTCAGGGTAAAAAAAAAAGCGACGGCAGCGCTGTGCGCAAATTTTACAGTACATTGTTATAGGCAGTAATCTTCACAACATCAGCATATTTTGAAATGTTCCTGCGTTGCTGAGTAACAAAGATAAATGCGCTACCTTTTTCAGGGCGGATTCTACTGCGAAAAACTGATGTAAATGTTGTAGAGCATATGTAGAACAAATATGTAGAGTAATGATGTAGAGCAGTGTAGAACAAATATCCATTGATGCTGTTATAATCAAAACCGGTTCAATGGCGTTGTTTGTTTTTAGCTTTAAATCAAACGCGGTATTTTTAAAGATTGTCTGGCGACTACGCACTTACCCTCAAACGCACCCTTATGGAAGAAACCAGGTTGCACGAGGCCGCAGTAAATGCACAGCGTATCTGTCACAAGGCTGGTTTCGCGATGCTGCATCATGACGCAGCATCATGATGCAGCACCATCATGATGGCACCATATTGGACTGCAAAAACTGTCAGCGCTATGGTGTAAATTCCACGCTAAACTCACCTATGAAATTAAACTTATGAGGAAATTTCTGTCCATCCTTTGCGAGCTTTTCATTGAAGACGTTTTGCTAGATTTAAAAATTAAAATTTTCTTCAATTTATCTGTACTTATTTTCAAACAAAGCGTGCGTTAAAAAATATGCCGACCTTATCAACGCACCTGCCTACATCCTGGTCCAAGTCGAACCTCCATAGAGCGCTTGGCCTTTCTCTTAAAGCTTGGTACAAGTTGCTGTTACACGCTCAGTGTATGTTATAGGGTCAGGCTATGACTATAGTGGAACAATAAGGCTTGCTTCGAGAGAACGCATGACAAGGCGAGGTACCGCCGGTAAGTTGGAGGCATAGTCTAGCTCAGGCAAACTGCTATCGGAATATATTCATGCTTCTCCTTATCTGTCCGTGCTTGCAGGTACGAGGGCCTATTTTGCAGACCCTTGCATTATAGAAGCTTCGTGGTGTAGAGCGAGGACACAGCAAAAGGAATCATGCTGTCTCTGTTCCTGAAGGGTCTTACCACAGGCCTGGTAGCCGGGATCGCGGCAGTCCTGTTTCAGTACATCTGTGACTGGCTGAAGAAGAGAATGCGGAGCGACTTGCCGCCCGGTCCAGGCGGCGTGCCATTTCTGGGCAATGTGCCCTTTATGCTCAAGAACGGATACCGGGAAGTCGAGGCCCTCAGGCAGAAGTACGGCAACGTGTTTGGGTATGTTGCATACTTACGCTCACAATTTATAACATGCATCTGAAGGAAGCCAACAGCCACAGAAATCGCGTAAAGCATAAGGAAATGTTTCTGTCATTTTCTACTGCGAAAGCAATACTACGCTCATGAACGGCCTTTCGCGTAGCGGCCGCCGGTAGCCACGTTTGACCTTTAGAATGACCTCTGACGTCATACCAGGGTGAGAGATGGGCTACCAAGTCGAGTCGTCGCGCAGCGGCGGCCGGTAGCCACGCGCGACATTTAGAATGACCTCTGGCGTCATGCCATGCCTAGTGACGTCATAGCGTGACGTCATACAAGGGTGAGAGATGGGCTACCAAGTCGAGTCGTCGCGCTGCAGCGGCCGGTAGCCACGCGTGACTTGTAGACGCGGCGCACTGCGTTCCTTCTTCAGACGCGGCGCGCCGCGTTCCTTCCGTTAGAGGCGCTGCGCTCGCTTTCGCAGCCTACCAGGCTTAACCAAACCTAAGCCCCCGCCAATTTTTCTTAAAATGTGGCGTTTATGAACGAGAACTTAATAGTGTGATTATTTTACGGCTGAAATATTTATTCCAAAGAAGAAGAAAAACCCAAAACCTCCGAACTTCGCGTGCGGCGCTCTACTAAGCTATGACATCGGCTGCCGAATTTTCTACTTTCAGGCGTATTTATTTTGCATGCAACCGAACATTGAGAGTGTTCACCAATTCCACCCTCTTCCACAAAGGCGTGCGTAGTACGTCCTGTATTACCGCAGGTGTAACACGCGGAAATTGATCGAACGGCGAAGGTGGAAAATGTGCGAGAACCCTGTTATGCTACCTATGGCATCAAGACTGCCAGAACCGAGGCCCTCTGGTAACTATTGAGCAGCAAAGGGTAGGCAAATGAGGGACTAACTATGACATATATGCGAAGAAAGCCAACAGTCACCGAAAGCAAGGAAAGCATAAGGAAGTTCGACCAAATTCCCTGATTGGCGACGAAGAAAAGATTGTAGGCAATTTTTTCATTCTACGTGGATAATTCTGCTACCGCTCCTACAACGTTTACGCGCCTTCTCTCACTGCTTCTTTCAGCGCTGTGTTTCAGGCCATATAGGAAGAACGGTATAAATCTGTAAAAATAAATATAAAAATAAAGACATTGTAAAAATTGTTCGTCAAAATTTCATCGCTTCAACTACAGCTTCTTTGCATCATTTGTGAGAAGTTTCAATAACGGAGCTTTGATTCTGATATTGCTGCAGAACGTTTTAATAACTGAATATCTCACCCCATTGGCCGTGTAGTACAGACGCACCCCACATCGGCTCCGCACAAAGACAGCGGAATTCGCCAATCGCCAGCATCATCAGCCAAAATTTCACCACCCACGGATCTGCGAATGTGAGCGCTGTACGCCATCAATTTTTGGCCCGCCTACGCCATTTTTCGGGCACCCACGGCCCTTTCTTCTCTGTGACCTCTCCGCCTGAGCTAGGCCTCTCTCCGCTGGAAGCTAGGCCTACTCCGACGGACGCTTCCGCCACCAACGCCATCATGGAGGTGCAGGTGCAGGGAGAGGTTCTAAACCCCAACGACTACGACCCAAGGGACTGGACGCACATTCTTAGTGTGCCTGCCCGCTCCAAGGACGTCCTTTCAACAACCCGACGCCAGGAGGGCGCAGCCTCTGCTACCGGTACCCCCAAGTCTCCATGCCTTGAAAAGTCAGCGCACCTGCAAGCAACGCGCACAGCTGCGCAGCGTTCGCGGCAGCAGCCACCGCTTCCGGCTGCAGATTACAAGATCGTTTTTAGATCACGAGGCGGGCTGCAGCTGGACCTGCTTCCACCCCGACAACTACGAGAGGCCATCCTCCAAGCGGCGTCCCAGCTTAAGGAGCCAGCGCGTACCCAAATCAGGGTACACCCGGTCAACAACACCTGCACCGTAAGCACGCCCCTAAAGGATGACGCGCTCGCTCTGGTTCGGGTGAACACCATCACAAACCAAGGCAAGGAATTCGCCGTAGCACCTTACATAGCCCCGCCGGACGGAGCAGTACGCGGAGTCATCTCCAATGCTTATTGGAATGAGACCCCGTCAGAGCTCCTGCAAGACCTGCTCACCGGCAACCCAGACGCCCTTATCGTGGACGCCCGCCGAATGGGCTCCACGCGTTCCATCTTAATAACTTTCCGGGCTGGACCTGTCCCACGCGCAGTTCTTTATGGAGGAGCCCTCCACAGATGCACACCGTACCGAGGGCATATAGACGCCTGCACGAACTGCCGCGTCCCAGGTCACCGGGCGGATGTGTGCGTCCATCCAAGGTCTCATAAGTGCCCCCGCTGCGGGCAGTCCCACTCAAAGGAAGATGTGCCCTCATGCACCCCCAGCTGCATTCTCTGCGGCGGCCCTCATATGACCGGCACCGGGAACTGCAATGGACGGTGCCGCAAACTAGCGTCTCCGAAGAACGCTCTCTATCCTCCGGATACATCGCGGCTTTCCCGCTGCGATCAACCAGGCACAGCCAGCAGACGCAGCTCGACGACTTCCCGGTCGCCTTCTACAAGCCGGCAGAATGGCAGCAAGAACGCCACGCGTCTCACCTGGGCAGACCGCGTTTCTGGCAAGGCTACCCGTCATCCCCCACCACCCCAGTCCTCCCAGGCAGATCCGAGAGACCAGGAGCTCAAGGCCTTGCGTGAGGAGGTAAGCCGCCTTTCCTCCCTCCTAAGCACCCCCGCACCCTCCATGCCCCCTAAACCCGCACCCGCTGTCATTAACTCGACCCCATCATCCACAGACACATCGAGCACCCCTCCCGCAAAGAAACAACGCACCACAGACGCCACACCCCCTCCCGTACCCTCAGAAATAGACGCTAAATTAGCAGCACTCGAAGCCAAATTTGACCACAAACTAAAAGAGCTAGACGCACGTCTCGAGGCCAGATTCAATCACCTTGCCGCCACCCTCACCGAAAAACTTGAGCAGCGCATGGACGCTATGCTTACCAAGATGATGGAACTTTTGGAACATAATCTTAACCATCGCTTCACCCAACTTCAAACCCCCTCCACTCCCCCCATCCTTCCTCCGCAAGCACAAACCACCTATCCTGAGCCACACATACCAATTGATACCCGTCTTACTTCCATCCTCAATTTCCCTACCATCCAATATGGCGGGGGGGAACACTAATTATCTACCCATTTTAACTTGGAACTGCCGCGGCTTCCGGGCAAAGCGCGCGCCTCTGCAACTTCTCCTTCCCACCATCACACCCACGCCCCACATACTACTTCTACAGGAGACTGCACACCGGGCAACCCTCCCCTCCTACACATCTACACATTCAGATACCACTAACACACCCAGGGCGTCCACACTTGTCCACCGCAGCCTCACCTACAAAACTCATCACATCACGTCTGAGACGCCCTGCGTGATCACTGAACTTATACATCACACACATTCACTTCCTTCCATATTTATAGCAAACATATACCACCCCCCGTCCCAGCCGATGGCCTCGCTAGAATCACTTCTGCGAGACCTACATCATTTAGCAGGGAAATATCCCCTACTCATCGGCGGGGACTACAACAGTCAGCATACTGACTGGGGATACACAACCACGACACATCGAGGTCGCAGGCTCTGGCTGCTCCTGCAGAACCTCCAACTCACTGTGCACAACACGTTTCAGACGCCTACGAGGATCGGCAACAGTGTCAGCATGGACACCAGTCCGGACCTGACGCTGAGCCGCTGTATCCGCGGCGTTACCTGGAACAGAACACAACATACACTGGGCAGTGATCATTACATTACACAAATCACTGTCCCGTACAAAGCACCCCGTCACGCAAATACAACACACAAACTCATTAACTGGGATGCCTTTCGCGCTGTACGCACCGCCCTCCCAGACACTCCCATTGAAGACATCGACGAATGGGTGCAGTCACTCAAGCATGACATTCACCACAACACGCGAGACATTGAAACTACAACCGAAACACCTACCCTTGACACACGCCTAGCCCACCTCTGGGAGGCTTATCACAGCATCCTAGAACGCTGGAAAGGCAAAAAACACAACAGAACGCTTAAGAAGCGGCTGGCCGCACTGCAGACACAAATCCAACAGCACTCTGAGGAGCTCTGCCGATCCAACTGGGGACAGATATGTGACGGCATCGCCGGAAACCTGTCCAGCAAACGCGCATGGCAACTCCTCCGACACCTCATTGACCCCACGCGCACCAAATCAGCAACACAGCACCACGTGACACGCCTCACACATGAACACATTGACGATCCCGACACCCTTCTAGACACACTTCGAACCATGTACACATCTCCAGGCGGCCCCATACCTCTACCGCACTACACAGGACAAGCAAATCCAACACTCGACACCGACATCACGGAGACGGAAGTCAGAGCGGCCCTCCTGGCTCTCCGCGCCAACTCCGCACCTGGTGCAGACCAAATCACAAACTCCATGCTCCGTAATCTGGATGACCAATCGATCACCCACATTACGAAATACTTCAACCAGTGCTGGAGGGAGGGTAACCTCCCGCAGTCCTGGCGCCACGCGAAGGTAATATTCATACCTAAACCCAACAAACCACTTACACTTCAAAACCTTCGCCCTATTTCGCTAACCTCATGCCTTGGGAAGCTCCTAGAGCATGTTGTGTTAGCGAGACTCACAAGTGACATGGCGGACAACAATCTTTACCCGCATAGCATGGTAGGGTTTCGCCCCCATCTATCCGCACAGGACGCTATGCTGCAACTCTCACACGACATTTTCGACCCGCTTCTTCCGGGTCACACCAAGGCAGTCTTAGCTTTGGATCTCTCCAAAGCTTTTGATCGCATTGAACATCAGGCGATCATGACTGCTCTATTCCCCTTGAATGTGGGTGTGCGCACGTATGCATACATTCAAGCATTCCTCACTGACCGCACAGCTGAGATACACTTCGGCCCTCTGTCTTCCCTCTCCTACACTCTTCAGAGTATCGGCACCCCTCAAGGGTCCGTCCTTTCTCCCTTTCTCTTTAACATTACCCTCATCTCCCTCGCCCGAAAATTGGCCACTATTCCCCACCTGAAGCACACTCTTTATGCCGACGATATCACCCTGTGGACCACTCACGGCAGTGACGGAGACATAGAGAACACCTTACAGGAAGCAGCCACCCTCACCCAAAATTACGCGCGGACCATCGGACTGTCTTGCTCCCCAGAGAAGTCCGAACTCTTCCTCATCCGGCCTAAGAACCACCGCTGCCCCCGCTCCCCCATTGCCATTGAACTGAATGGTGACCCGGTACCTGAGGTTGGAACCCTGCGTGTATTGGGCCTGCACATCCAGAACGATGGCAAAAACACCACCACCCTCAAGAAACTCAAGCAGGTTGTAGGCGCGATATCGCACCTCATCCGCAGGGTTTCGGGACGTCATAGAGGCATGAAGGAGCACGACCTATGTCGCCTCATTCATGCCTTTGTCCTCAGCCGTGTGCTGTACACTACCCCATACTTACACCTATCCAAACATGACATAAACGCTTTGGATGCTTTGATTCGCAAGGCATTCAAGGTAGCACTTCACCTTCCCCTCAACACACCCACAGACAGATTACTAGGCCTGGGCCTCCACAATACGATCGGGGAACTGGTGGAGGCCCACCGACAGGCCCAAAACATAAGGCTCACACAAACCTCCACAGGTCGGTATATCCTGGACACCCTCGGAATCAAAATACCGGCCAACGACCCAACCCTCCTCGCCATCCCACAATCCCTTCACCGAGAGCTCCTCATCAGGCCGCTCCCGAGGAATATGCACCCGTCCCACAATGAGCAGCGCCGCAGAGCCCGTGCGAAGGCACTTCATCGAGCGTACGGCCCCCAGCCGGACGCCGTGTGGGTGGACGCTGCCTGCACGGGTGATGAAGCGACAGCAGCTGTGGTGGACTCCTCTTTATCCGCCCTCCTCACACTACCTCTCCCTCCAGACACGTCCCCAGAGGCTGCAGAGGAAGCCGCCATTGCCCTTGCTATAACCCGCACGGAAGCCCGGTACATTTTAAGCGATTCTAAAACTGCGATTCTAAATTTTGCTCGAGGCCGAGTCCATGTCCCTGCTTTTGGCATACTGGACTCGCCCGATGCCCCCCCGCCCCGCCAAGTGGAGCTGATATGGGTGCCCGCGCACTCCGGGAATCCCGGAAACGAGGCCGCCAACCTTTTAGCCCGAGGTTCTTTAAACCGGGCTCAGGTGGCCTCTGATCGGGGATTCACGAAGGAGCGCATGCACTCATTCAGTGAGCTGACCCAGGCGCACAGAGCCTTACGCCAGCTCTACCCCCCGCCCCACCCCTCCCTAGATAACAAACACGCAACACTCTGGCGCAGACTACAGACACACACACTCCCTTCACCCCTTACCCTAGCCCATTATCATCCCTCCTTCCCCACTCCGGCATGCACTCTATGCCCAGAACCCTTCGCTTCTTCCCTCCACATCCTGTCCCTCTGCCCGGCGGACCCTCCCCCGCGGGACCTAGAGAACCTCAAGACCTGGGAGGACTGGGAGACCCTGCTGCGCTCGGAGGACCCGGCCGTGCAGACCATCGCCACCGGCCGTGCTACCAGTGTTATGGACCTTCGGAACATAAACACTTGAGTGCAGTGGGGTCGTGCGGGGACCCTGGGGCGTGCCCCGAATTCCTCTGTAAATAAAGTTTTCTCTCTCTCTCTCTCACCCCACCTTAAGGACATGTGAAATCTTAGTTTGATAGTTGGTGCTCTCATGTGGGCTGAATTTTTTCTCGAACAGGCGTTTAAATCTGTACATATAGCGGCTGTCTTTACATCTGTACGTGGCGTTAGAGCAAACAGAATTTTCGAAATTCAGACACTAGTAGGCGTCCCCGGTGTAGTTGTTCTAGAAATGTACGCGTGTACAGATGTCGCGAGCTAAACATAAAAGATATGATAGTGCAGACTGTCTTGTCGGGAAACATTGCCAACAATTGCGTTTTGTCACGCGAGCGATAGATGTGAAAGAAGAACAAAAGTGGCATTCGGTACAGAGAAATCGCATGAAAAATAATTAACAGTTTTTGAAACATGGTGCTGCCTGTCAGTGCGTTTTTCAATCCTTCTTTTTCTGGGGTAAACTTTTCGCTGACCCCAGCAAGACCTCATAGAGATGCAGCGTTCACTAGCGTTGCTGATATTTGAAATATTTTAATCGGCCCAGGCTAATTTTGGCTGAGTTGTTTCTTACTGTGTTACTGTTTTTCAGCCATGGGGAAATGTATCAAATCGCTATTTATGCCATGCATTTACAAAAGTTCATTTAAGGGAAAAGCTTCGGAGCCAAATATTTTCTCCCCTGAAGTAGTAAACCGTCAGCTGATGGTGTAAGCTTTCTTCCATTACTCTATAAACTAGAAGCTGAAAGAGACCATTATTCCTGTCTCCCAGCTAACTATCACATTCTTCCGGTACATGCACTAACCACCAAATCAAACATTATATTTAGCCAAACAAACCTGTCACATGAGCTCACATGGTGGAGGACATTTGATGATTATCCAGAAAAAAAATACCCAGTTCATAACTAGCAATCCATGATGTTGTAAGAACAGCGCAATGAAAAATGTTTCGCAGAAAAAAATGTCATCCGCTTGTAGCAAAAAAGAAACCCTGAACCATGTCCGAAATCCTGCTTTCCATGATGAGAAAGCAGAGCCCAAGTTCACCTGCAGCTTGTGTGAAACCAGAATTGCATTATTACTACCGTCTTCAGTTGCATACGCCGATTTATATCCTCTCCTGCTTTTTCGTTACCTACTACATTTGGTCAAGAACAAACAAGCGCGCGTGCATTTACTCATCTACTTATATTACCACGCCAAGAACCTCAAAGCTTCCTGGTGGAAGCGTATCTTTCCTCTCTTTTTCAATGACACGATTGCCGAGCAAAGAATTCGGGTTGCAGGCTCACGCTTGGAAGCCGGTACGTGGTGTTCCTCTGCGACTTCGACTCCGTAAAGGAGGCATTGTCCCAGGAGCAGCTGCTTAACAGACCGGAAGAATTCCCGCTTAACATCACTGGAAAGTCTCACAGTATGTACGCCTCGCTTCATTTACTTGTTTAATGCGATCGCGGCATTTCTTTTTTCTTCATGCTGAGAGGGAGGTTGGTGGAGAAGGGGAGGCAAGGAGGTTAACCAGGAGCAGGTAGCAATTTCTTACGCTACCCTGGGGGAAAGAGTATTGGGTATAAAATTGAAGGAGAAAAAAAGGACTGAGTCAAAAAGTATACAGTGCGATGAAAGAAAGTCAAGGAACTAAAGAGAGGCAGCATGTAACAAACAACGAGAAAGAAAAATAATTTGTCTGTAATGAAAGTAATGAAATAATTTACGGCAATTGAAGACAAGCTTATTTGCATTTATAAGCTCTAATGAACTAAAGTATACGCAAATTTTACACTGCGTTCAAATCGATTCGTTTTATTTTTCTGTAACTGCGTACGAGTCTGACAATAAAAAAGAGAACTCGGACGATCTTTTATCTTGTCATGGCCAGCGAACAGAAACATCAGCCTCAGCATAAACATCAGCTTCCTGATATTACTGACGTGGAGACGACATGTGGATTTTATAAAGACCCGAGGCCGAAATGAGGAAGTTTAAGAAAAAGTTTAAGAGCAGGTTATAGTTAGGGCAACAAAAAAAAATCAGAGGAGAACGAGAGTCGTAGTGTTAGATGACAGATACCCATAGACATTAAAAAAAATAACTTCAACGACTCAACCGTAAAATGCGAGGAGCAGTAGGTTCATGCGGAATAGGCAAGACGCAGAGCAGCTTCTGGGTGGTTTCCCAAAGTGACAGGGACTGTACGACGACCACTGGAACGTAGAAAAAAACTAGAGGAGGCACATAAGCTCCGCTTTAAGGGTATGGCGTGATTGCGTTAATGGATTAGTGCCCATATATGCGGAAGTGGTCATTCTCTACTTGCATTCATAAATGTCCTCATGACTCTCCTGGCGCAGTGGTGCAGCGGATAAGCGATGTGCCAATGCCCTGCGATGGCAGGTGCTGCCACCGGGGCGGCTTGTGGCTTCCAGGTTCGTAGCTTTCCCAGCAACCTCTCCAGACCAGTCGTTCATTTACTGCCACCTGCCACGGTGGTTAATTTCCTCACGAGCCGGTTTGCAGATTGCGATGACGCCACAAGATCATGTGACCTATTCTGTAAACAAAAATATACCCAAAAGGGAGTAAACATGGTGGCAGCCACCCTTTTTACTCCATTTGTGAAAACATTTACTCCATGAGTGGGGAGTAAAAAGGTGGACTGTCCTCCATTTTACTCCCATGAGGGAATAATGGAGTTAAAATGAGGACATACAAGCATTTACTCCAGTCAAGAAAGGGAGTTAATTGTGCTAAATACTCCACCAGTGCCGAAATGGAGTAAAAAACACCATTTTGTGCAATCCGCCCCGGCACCTAGCCCCTCGTCTGCTTCTGGTCAGTCGTCTGATAATGGCGGTGAGTGAAGACCGCTTGGTAACCATCGTCGCTGGATCTCCGTTCACTTCTGCTCCTTCACGGGCGCCTTTCGCGGTACAAGATATTGCCTTGTCGCCGTTTTCCGCCACAGTACGGTACATAATTGAATTGCTCCTGTGAAGCCTTCAGTGCTCTAACCATACCTAACTTTCCTTTGTTTGTCTCGCCACCCCGTTACAGCCCCCACTTAGGCCTAATTCTTACAGGCTTTTTTCAGCGTGGTCCTCGCAATGTGTTAAAGCAGATTATGTGTTTCATGAACATGGAACTGTGATAGAACATAGTGACAACCCTGAGCTCTTGATTGAGCTCATGAGGCTACAGTTTTCTTCAGTCATATTGAAAAGCCAAGCCTTAATGAAGTGAATATGGAAGCAAACATTGCCATTCCAAACTACCATCAGGGGTGTTTTCAAGTTTTCTGCTGTGGTTTTTAGTCAAATATAGCGTGGTGCATGACTGGGAAAACTACCCAGCGACTCCTTCTCAGTTTTGAACTATTGATTATAATGTTACACCTCTTTATCTACAAACACGGCCAACCAAACGAGCTCGTACAACAAAGGGAGACGACAAGCAGACGACTCCTGCCGCCTACGCCGCCGCTGGCATTCCAGACGGCGAATAGAATGCGGCACGCGGAGTTACATTAGGGCAGCTCAGTTTCCGCTGTCACTGTAAGAATGAGCCTTAATGAGGATAAATAAACTATAAACATCACGCAATTTTCGGGCTCCATTTCTATAAGGAAGAAAAAATTTACTCCATTTTCACTCCTTAATAACTCCCTTATATGAGGGAGTGAACAAAAACACCATACATATGGAGTAGAAAAAACCTCCTTTTGGGTGTGCGATAGAGAACAAACCATTTACTCCCTTTTGGGTGTTTTTTTGCTAACAGCGGTGGCTAAAGTAGGTCCGCTCCTGCTGCGAGGCTTCAAACGGTCGCCAGTGTCGACGCCGACGCCGGACAAATTTTTCTAACTGAGGATACTGTTAAGTTAGAAGCCTACGTCGCCGGTGGCTCGTTTCTACTTTTCACCAAGAACAGCCGTGTCCGTGGGAGGCGTAGAGAGGTTATAATATTGGCAGCGCGTCGCGCGCTTCGGACGCTTTCCAAGGGCGTGGGAATTCCGACGATTGAAAAAGTGAACTGGTACTAGCACTGTAGCATTAAGATGGCCGCAGAGGCTCATGTGTATTTATGAGGTTGGAAGGTTTACTGGGCAAGGCAGTTCACAGGCGGCACGCAATTTGGGTAAGTAGTTATCACTGGCGCGAGTTTTGATGCGAATGCACTACATAGCGCGGTGCCAACCAAGAATCTTGCGTGAAGCCTCGGAGTAACTCGGTAAGCTCGGGGAGGTAATAAAGAGGAACTCGTTATAGCAGATATGACAGAAGCCTACAGCCCAGGTAGCACACGGCAGCGGGCCAATATTGGAAATCCACTGGCAAAGCGTGGCCCTAACTAGGCCCAGAGTTGCCAGTGAGCATCCAATATTGGTTGTGCCACTCCTTAGCACATCCAACAATGGCCCTGGTTGTCCAACGCTTTACCAGTATTGGCTGAGCCATAATTAGATCCTGGCTATCATGGGCCAGGTTAGCCAGGATTGCCCCACTGTTTGCCATTGCTGGCTGTGCCATCATCGAATCCTGGCTATCATGGGCCAGGTTAGCCAGTGTTGTTCCACTCTTTGCCAGAATTGGCTATGCCATTTCCGGGAGCTGGCTATATTGGCCTAGGATTGCCACCGCTTATCCAGTGTTCAAAGTATACTGGCAAACGTTGGTAAACATTGTGTCATCCATTAAAATGGGTTTAAAATTATTTTTATTGTCGAGTACCATATCGGCAGTTCATAATTTTCGAACGCGCTAAAACATGCGAGTTCAAAGATTTGGTTTTATTTATTATTATATTTTAACCGAACACTTTTGCAGTTTGTGAGCAAAGCTACCCATGATTCCGTTGGAAAAGCTGCACTCTAGTTGCGCAGTGAGCAGCAATAATACGTTTAGGAGAATTGCGATCGAAGTCCTGTTGATCAGAATTAACGTTCTGATTACACCCGACACGCCTTCAACAAAAATTGTCAACAGGTGCCTTCAACAAAAATCAAATAAGTTTCATTTGATTAAATTTTTGGAATAAAAAAATCACTTTTTTTTATTCGCTCTAGGAATTCACTGCCGCAGTACGCAGCTGGTGTCTGCTTCAGGGAGATCGCGATACAAACGTAATAGATTAGCGCAAGTGCATTCGCTAAACCGAAATTGTGCTCTGTTTTGGCAACGTCCAGAAACGAAGCAGTCGCCTCGTAATTTCGAATTATGCGTTGCGCTCGTGAAATATTAGGCGGGTGCTTCATAAACGCACGCTGCTAAGCGATTCCTACGCTTCCCTACGTCTTGCCCTGTGATCGCGCCTTTCCAGTGTTTTCTCATTTGCTATTTCCTTCCTTTTCTGCAAATCGTTGTGTTGGAAATTGTTGTTTTTGACCATTTTATTCTTCTGTTGCGTAATTTGCATTGGGGGCTATATAGCTCTTGCTCACGTCTTTGCATATTTACTCGCAGGTTTTTTTTTCTTTCGAACATCACCTTTATTGATGAAAACCATCGAAAGTAGTTGCGAACCACAATTCAACATGCCTTTGTTTGTTTTTGCTTTTTTTGCGCGAAACTTCCACCCCAACAAACAATTTGAGGATTCTTCGACGACCACTGAATAAATGGACTGACAATGTTAACCTAGCTTGTTTGGCGCATGTACGGTACATTAAACTATGAAAGAGCGCGCATTCTGCTTGGATATTTTTTTTTCTTTATATTTTTGTTATGTAGTAACATTTTAAGCTATCTTGAACTAACAGAAGCCACATCATACGGCCCCACAAAATACGCGAGTGTCTGAAGTCGTTTTGGCGAAATGCATCTTGAAGCTCCAAGTTTTTCACTTCAAAATTTTCAGGCTTTTGCTGCAGCTTTGTAGCAATACTTTGACGCTTCCGTGTTTCCCATCCACTTCTCTCTTGTAGATATTGCTTTCTGTACTGCCTGTGGCCATGTGACTCATTCTCCAAAAATTCCAAACCCTTTTCACGTGTTTTGGCCTCTTTCCCTCTCTCTTTCAAGTCTTCAAGTCCAATATCTCCCCACCTGTTCTCCCGGCCGTGCCCTTTTCCAGGGAGCGGGCTAACCCCCCACCCCGCGAAGCGCTATTTTTTCTTTTTGGTTGTCACTTTCTCAAACCTGTTTTCCCTCGCATGCAGCTACGCGCTTCGCTGTTCCTCCACCTCCCTGTCTCCACCTTTCAGCTCGAGGACTTTTCTCGGAACCACAAAACCTGTGTAAAGGAAAATTACTCTCTCCCCTCCAGCCACCCCCCCCCCACACACACACACACACCATCGTCTCCACTGCTCGTCTTGGAAACGCGCGACTCATCACAATAAGACATTCTTGACTGCACGGCGGAGCTCAACCACGTGCACAACCAACGCGACGAAAATGCAGGCACACTCGAGCTAGCACCGTTCATAGTCTGTGCACGCGAAAAGCCACACTCATATATTAGGAGAGCTCCGACGCTGTTCGTACCGCCTGCAAGATCTTTTGTAAGTACTAAAACTCTTTTACCTTGATATACGTCTGGAAGTTAAAGTGGTTTTTGTAGTAAATGTTGCTTTGACTACATGCGCCTTTATTTTTTCGGCAGGAGAAGAGAGCGAGCCAAAAAGCACGAGGACGACTTCTGTGTACCCACTCTCATTGCGAAATGGCTTGCTTGAAGTCGTGCGCAGTGGAATTGTGGCCGAATGGTGAGAATTTAATTTTTCGTCTTTGGTGAGATGAACTCACTAAAGATTCACTACTTTGGCTAACAGCGGGTTTGAACTCATATGACTTGAGATAGGATGCATTCGGGAATATGTCCTTTATCGCTTATGCACGACGGAAATCAGAACCGCTTAATTAATTTTCCACTGCAGACTAGTTGGTAAGGATATGTGTAATACTTCCGTAGTGTTTCTTTTTGCCTTCTACTCTTGCAGACTCAATAGGAAATCCGCAATTACTGGTTAAAGCTTTTGCCGAAGTTCTCTCGCAATGAAAAAGGGCATTACTCTGGACTATAAGACTAGTATTTTTGTGTGGTTTTCAAGTTGCAGTTTCGAATCCAACTATAGCAAGCATGCGAAGCAACTAAGGTAAAACAAAGGTGCCCTGAGTTCCTTGCGTTCAGCGTATTTCGTCAAAAGTCGCAAGCCGCATTTTTGACGCCATTAAATAAAACTAATCAAAAATGTTGTTTTGACGTCCATGTGGAAGAGACGCTACAACCTGTGCATGTTTACTGGAATAAAAAATTACCTCGCAATTTAGAGATACGAGTTATATTAAAACAAAATAATACACTAATATGTTTTCAATATCACATTAATTTGCTTATCTCGCATTGAATATATTTACTGGGAGTGCGACACGACGCATTAAACTAAATTAAACCATTTGGTATAAGGGAAGTTTAGTAAATTAAATTCCACTTTGTGCAACTAATGTGGTACTGGTTCTTAAGAAGAAATTAAAAATTATCCTGTAAAATATGTTGCTAGTGTCTTCACGATGACTGTGTTTCACAAAATTCGGTGTTATTTAATCATTTTTGCTTTTGTTCTGTGATGGCCATAATTCAACTTACCATGACATCATGCATCTCTTTGCAGGCTTGGCGCTTCGTGAGGCCATCGTGCAAGAACTGGGCGAGGAATTTCTTTGAATGCAGTCCAGCAGTCCCCTTGCAAGTGGAGTGCAACGATTACTTTGGATATGACTGATCAGTTCACTGGAGGACAGCTCCGTTGAGCGCTTGATGGATGCCTTAGCCGTGCCGTAGCAGCTTGCCGAGATGCTTTGTCCAACCTGATCGGCACGCACCAAACTTGAAAATAAATTGTTTTCCCACAGCCTCTGCCACCATGCTCTTGGGCCCCTTTTCTTTACTCCCCACGGTGGCTGGTGGTAGCGCAAACCATCCTGTGTGCGCTAGAAGCGTGATTCTTGTAACTCAAAGCAATAAACGGGTCTTTTTTCTGGAGTTCTTTCGCAACCTCATTTATGAATATTTGCTAGGTAGAATGGTATGTATGTACATCCATCCACAGTGCCGGTCATTGGCGAGTGGGTTAATTGCATGTGCCAGCGTTCGAAAGCTGGATGCCATTATTCGAAAGCTGGAAACCATTATTCGAAAGCTGGCTACCAATGTTTGAAAGTTGGCTACCAATGTTTGAAAGTTGGATGCCAGTATGAGACCTTTGCTGGTCCATGCTGCAGAACGAACATCGGGACTGCGTTGGCCGCTTGATCGGCCGAGCGTTGGCCCAAAACTGGCATGAAAGTAAGGCCAATGTGTAAAGTGGTAGCGCTCGGCCCAAATGCCAGTGTAGGACCGATGTTCGTGCCAAGTTTTGCCAACACTTGCGCGACGTTCGGCCAATGTTGTTGTGCTGCCTGGGAGTATCCGCAACCAAGGAGCATAGGCAAGCTTTTTTTTTCTAACTTGTGGTAATAGTCATAACTGCATATAAACAAAGCAGAAGAAAAACTCCTTGGCGCTAATCGAGTACCAACCCACGACACTCAAATTCCGCCTGCGGTGTTCTACCAAGATACGGCAACGACTGTCGAATCTTTTGCTTTTGGGGGTATTCATGTGTAGTGTATTCGAACCTTCAGAGTGTTCATCATGTCCCCATCGTCCATAGCGACGGACGTAGTACGTCCTGTATTACCACAAAGTGCCACGTAGGAAGGTGATAGAACGGTGAGGACGGTAGGTGTGCTAAAACAACAAAACAGAAGCAAAAAAAAATTGCACAAGGTAGCATAGAACCCTCTATGCTATCTATGTCATCAAGGCTGCCAGAATCGAGGCCCTCGTTAGGTATTGAGCAGACAAGGGTAGGGAAAAGGGTTTGCTATGACATACATGGTGGAAGCCAAGTCACCGAAAGCAATGAGGATCGCGGATGTTTTTTCTTCTTCTAACCTGGGGTGATAATCAAAAATGAAGATAAAGAAATTATATTAAATGGCCACCTCCAAATTTCTCCAACTCAGTTAATGGGCACAGGTCGTACTGGACGTACTACTTACTACGTCCGCCGCCATAGACGAGGGCGGCGATAGTGAACACTCAAAATTCGGTTGCACAACACATAACCCCCCCCCCCCCCCCCCCCCCCCGAAGCAGGAGATCGAAGAGCCGTCGCTGTGGCTTAGTTGGTAAAGCATCAGACGCAGAATTTCGAGGTGGTCGGTTCGTATATCATCGACAGCATGTCGTTTTTTTCTTAATTTTTTACCTCCAATTTCAGAAAAAAAGATACCCGATGCACCTTGGTTTCGGCGGCATTTGGCTTTCGTTATGCAGGTAAGCTCGGGTTAGTTCGGAAGAGCGTCGCGCAAGCTGTAGCCAATAGGAGGAAGCTCGGTAATGTTCGGAGGAACACCGCGCAAGCTATAGCAAATTGGAAGGCGGCCTTGAGAGTGACCTCGTCCAAACTTGGAATAGCAACAGCCCATGCAGAAAGGAAATTAATATTGCCGCGACTTGGTTTCGAAACTGCGATGGCGCGAGCAGGTCAGCTTCGCTGGCTACTCTGCGAGAGCACTATGCTATCGCCACAGCCGACACGCCTCGTGTTGTTGTTGTTGCCTTGGTGGCATGCCATATACCCACGACGGGGGATTGGCCACTGTTCAGTGAGGAGAGCCCAAAGAACGTAAATCGGTGCCAAGCTAATGCATTTACTTTGGTTGTCAAGCTAATGATTTAACTTTGGGTAAGAATTCAGAGGTTGAACGGCAACACAATCTCGCGCTGTGCATTACATGTCGTCATCTTCATCAACTTCTATCCGCGGCGCGAACGATCAGATCAGCTTTACCCCGATTAGAGCCTAACCTGAGTCTAATATACTCGCCAGACGTGCGGACTAACCAGCAATTGCTTATTTAGAGTTTCTGACTTGTTTGTTTTCCATTACTGTGTCCTGTTATCCTTATGTTAGTTTTCCACACCGTAACTTGCTGTATTTCTGTTTGTTAATTTTGCCTCTCCTGCTTGAAATCACTTTAGGGCCTGCAGTATTCTGTAAGTAAAGAAATAAATAAACAAAACCATGAGCCAACCAGGCTAAACACATGCTTTCAAACATCTACGCGGTGTAGCTGCTTTAAACATCTACCACTTTTACTGATCAATTCGCTTTCGCCCTACCATCCTCTAGCCGTCTCGTTCAGCTTCGATAGTAGAGGAACTGTCTCGGAGAAGCAGTGATGCCGGGTTCGTTCCTGGGTTCAGATCGAATTTTTCTTGAGCTACCAGATTTGTTTGAAAGCTGTATAGCTTTCCACTGTAACCATATGAATGCGCTTGGGCGTGTGACAGTGAGTAATTACTCCTTACGATATGTCTGCTGCAGCTTGAGGATTCCCTTTTTTTTTGTGCTGATGCCAGTCGTATTCACTGATCAAGAAACTAATTATAATGATGCAAGTTCAGCTGAAGCTCCTGATTTTTCGGGCATTATTTTCGCATTTTTGAAATCCTTGGAAGAGGTCCGTTATCAAGACGATATACGCCGAACAAACCAAGCTCATAATGCCTTATAAATTAAACCTTGCTTTCTTCTTTGCCAGGGTGTATCTTTTGCAAGCGGCATGGAATGTCTGAGCGTCGAAAATAGTTTTTGAGCTTCTTGAAAGCAGTTCTGTGCAAGCAACTTCCAAATCTCCTCGCTATTTTCTTCAACACAGGGAATGGGCCGACGCTATGCTTGAGATCAGAAGGATCCGCAGAATCGCAGGCTGAAAACGTCACTCTCTGTCAAACCATATTTATCTGACTATCACCGTAAAAACTTTAAGGTCGTAACAACCATGGTAATACGGGTCATCACTCATAGATTCTGTGTCCTGCGACCATCCTCCTCGGTATTTCTTCGTGTTCCATGCTTAAGTTTTTGAAGGTCTCGTCAACAGAAACCAACACACAGCAAGGGAACCCAGCAGCCGAAAGTCGGCTCATCTGATTTTGAAAGCTATTTTGCAAGCAAATGATGTGGGCACGATTTCTTGAGAGAAGATTCCAGGCAGTGCGGCGCTGTTGCTCTTTTTACAGTCTTGGCGTGCATAGAATCATAAAGCAAAAGATCTTTTTTTTTTGCAGGCGGGTAATAACCCTAGCAAAACTGTCTTTGAAGGAAGGTTAGTTTTAGGTCTATAACCTGTAAAACATTAGTGTCTGGCAGTTCATGGGTTAAAGAGAAAGTCCATGTTAGTGAAAAGCATTTAAAACTTTGCCGCCGCGGTGGCTCAGCGGTTATGGTGCTCGGCTGCTGACCCGAAAGACGCGGGTTCGATCCCGGCCGCGGTGGCTGGAATTTCTTTGGAGGAGAAATTCTAGAGGCCCGTGTACTGTGCGATGTCAGTGCACGTTAAAGAAGCCCAGGTGGTCGAAATTTCCGGAGCCCTCCACTACGGCGTCTCTCATAGCCTTAGTCGCTTTGGGACGTTAAACCCCATAAACCAAACCAAACCATTTAAAACTTTACCTACTGTAGAGGGATAGGCGAAGGCCGTCTGCTTTTTTAAAGCACTAAAAATTCGTACCAATACCTAAAAACCTTTATACTCCCCCCTCCCCAATAAAAAAGCTTATGTAAGGATAGATTAACCTTTGTTAAGGAAATGTCGCAAAGGGAAGGGGCCACGCAGGACCCTATGCACACACCGTTGCGCTGAAAAAAGGAAGGTTGTCAGAATGCATAAAAGTAGAACTTATGTAAAATGGAAATAACGCGATAAAATTATAAACCAACAGTCGTGAAGAATTCTGCAAAGACATGTCGCCGTTTGCTTCTATGCATTCCTTTACAGTCGACAAAAGCTGGTCTTGAGGAACAGAGTAAAGTAAATCTTTCATATCTACCGAAAACCCAAAGCCGATGTCGTCAGTACTCTGTAGGTACTCTGCGACATCTGTCGATTTTTTGTGAGGAAGGGGTCTTCCAGAACAAGTAATTGAAGATGCTTTTGCAAGAAACCGCTGGCGTTCTTCTGTCACGACCCTTCTTCGCTGGCAATAGTTCGGAATGGTAATTTTGGCTGGTGGGACTTGGCTGTAAAGAAAGCATTTAGGCTATTGCCCCTGCTCTTTTTGATATCCTTGGCAAGAGTTTGAAGATTGAAATTTTCGCAAAATTTGATGAATTTTATATTGACTCTAACAGCACTTTTCTTGACCTGTAAAAAGTTCTTACAGACTGCCGCACGTGCTTTCTAGTCGTACATTTCCTCAGGAAAAACAACAAACCCAGTCTCCTAAAGGCTGTTCAGCCTAAAGAAGGTAACAACATCATTCAACATTCTATCGCCCTGCACACCTACGCAGTTTGGTGAATAGTTCCTCAAACAGTCCACACCCTCTACGAGGCACCGGTCCTGGTTGTCTCCATCTCTAGCTTTTAGGGCCAATTTCCTGTTCGCAGCGATGAGTTCGGGTGCCTGAACACCAGGCTCCAAAGTGTATTGTGGCCCTTTTTGAAGAAGCAGCATGACGTTGTCAGGCACAGAGGCGTCCCCCAGGTCTGTAACATTTCTCTCTTTGTCTACTGTAGTCTGCTCCCTCCCCCAAGCACAATAGCAGCTTGGCCCCGCCGCGGTGGCTCAGTGGTTACGGTGCTCAGCTGCTGACCCGAAAGACGCGGGTTCGATCCCGGCCTTGGCGGCCGAATTTCGATGAAGGCGAAATTCTAGAGGCCCGTGTGCTGTGCAATGTCAGTGCACGTTAAAGAACCCCAGGTGGTCTAAATTTTCGGAGCCCTTCACTATGGCGTCCCTCATAGCCTGAGTTGCTTCGGGACGTTAAACCCCAATAAATCAAACCAAACCAAACAATAGCAGCTTGTTCACGATGCCTCTCGGATGGAATTCTGGGAGTTTAGCAGCTGTTTTCTTCATAGAAGAACGCTTTCTCACGGGGAGCCAATCGGGGGGATCACGGTGCTACATCATGAGCAGTCAATCTTCGAAATGATTACCATCTGCTTTGTTCAGCATACAAGCGGCAACGCTTAAGTGGACCCGCTTTATAAATGTGTACAAGACTGGAATTAAGTAGTTATATTTTTCTATTCACAATGGTGCAAAATGATCGCTGCATGTGATTGGTGATTCAGTGCCATTGTTCTGTTCACACTGGATAGTGTCTTAATATAGGTCATCTTCTTGTCGGTGCTTGCACAATAGTTACTTGTTTGTTCATGCCGTCGGTTCCGTCGTACCAGCTGCAACGGAAACATTGCTCTTGGTGTTGGAAAGTGCTTTGCCACAGGGTGACTCATTACTGTAACCTTCTAAACCTTTAACACCTTGTGCCTGTAACCTTGTGCTTGCTTCTGGCGCAGGTTTGATTCTGATCAACGGACCTCTATGGAAGGAGCAACGCCGCTTCATGCTGAAGACGTTCAGTAAAATTGGCGCTGGCAAAGAGACACTGGAGCAACGCATACACGTGAGGCTGACTTACAAGTTGCCGCTTGTCACAAATCATCACTGCGGGAATAGAGGAGCGTCAACACCGACGTGTCGCTGAGATAACGCGACAGGTTTTAGCCGATTCGCAACGCGCGGCGCACAGCATCAGGTGTTTACACAGGATATAGAATTGTGTTACTCGCCTCCCAAAACTCCTCCCGAGACTGCTTAACGTGCCTTTTCTACTCGTCATAAGCTGCGCCGCTACTACCTCATGTAAAAAATGAGGCGAAGGATGCAAACCCGTCAAGGAATGACGCGTGGTTTCCACAACGTAAGCGTGAAACAGCATCATCATCATCACCATTCCCATCATCAGTTTGACTGCAGGGCAAAGACCTCTTCTGTGGGTTTCCAATTAACCCTGTTCCTTGCCAGTTGCGGCCATTGTTGCCCGGCAAACTTCTTCATCTCATCCGTCCCCCTAAGTTTCTTGCCCGCTGCTACGCTTGCCTTCTCTTAGAATGCACTCCGTTACCCTTAAGGTCCAAAAATTACCTTGCCTTCGCATTACATGCCCTGCCCAAGTCCATTTCCTTCTCTTGATTTTGACTAGGATGTCATTGATCTGTGTTTGTTCCCTCACCCACTGTGCCCGCTGCCGGTCTCTTAACGCTACACCTATCATTTTTTCTTTCCATAGAGTACTTTGATTTGACGTTGTAGCATGACATGTTTACGTAAAAAATGTACTGGCAGTAAAAGACGGAGACAACACACACAAGACAGGACTAGCGCCAACTTCCAACTAAGTTTCTTCACGAAAAAAAAAACCCTTAATAACCACACGAGCAGGCAAAAAGATGAAAGCAAAACAGAAAAAGCAACAGATACAAGGGGGGATTTAGAAAGGCACACGTGCCAAGAGGACCAAAGCAATGAATATAACGCTGACAAAGACCCACTAAGGAAACTAATCTCTTCATCTGACAGCGACACAGATGACTCGCTTATGCAGATATGCCCACCTCTGCTTGATGTAATATGCTTTTATTATTTCACGCTCTAATCTGTCTTTAGGCATTGCAATGTATTAAGTATTTTTAAAACAGGGACGTCATTTGTAGCTTTTGCATTGAATGGTCATGTGGCTGTCATAGCCATTTTTTACAGCAATCTTGTGCTGCCGTACTCTTTCATTGAAGCACTGACCTGTCTGGCCGATATATTCCTCACCGCAGCTTAGAGGCACAACGTACATAACACCAGCGATGCATTCAGTGGCGCGGATTTGGTGTTTCTTTTGGCACTGCCTAACCATTCTTACTTTGTTCAAGGTGTAAACGCGTGACAACTTGCAGGGAGCAGAAAGCACCACATACATCGGCTTTCGCACAGCCTGAAGAAAGTGACCAGCAGGTATGAGATCAATGTGGGTATAAGATCAAGGTAGCCACACACTTCTAGGAGCCGTTAACTTCCGCTCCTAGCTTCCACTGCACTACAAGAGTTTGAGGCACCGCTCACAGAAATGTTACTATGCGATCTACAACACGGTTCTGAAGTGTCTACTGAAAATTTTGTTAGCGTTGGATTATTGACGTGTGTCCCCCGCTGGCGCCCAGGAAGAACTGTCGCACCTTCTGCCCGAGCTGGCGTCCCGCAGCGGCCGTCCCGTGACACCAGCGACGGTTATCACCCCTATCACTTCGAACGTCATGACCACGCTACTGGTTGGCCGGAGGTTCGAGTACGATGACCCCAAGCGCGCCGACATGAACGCTTTGGTGGACGTCATACCGGCGCTTTCCGCTCAGGCGCTGGCAGTCAACTTCTTCCCTTGGCTGCGCAAGCTACTGTCCTGGTTGCGCCTGGGACCCTGCGGTCGGCTATACGACTCCATGATACGAAGGGATCAGTTCTGCGAGTGAGTCGCCAAAGCATACGATAGCGCATGGTGCTCAGAAGCTCAACTATGAGCTCCGAGCTCAAAAGTATCCGGGACGACAGCCGACACCGCATCTAAGTTTCTAGAAACCCTTTAGTAAAGAAGAAAGGAGCTAGCTCTTCCTCACAAGTTGTGGTACGTTGCCCTGCATTTCCTCAAACTGCGCATTTGCTTAACAGTAGATGCGCGCATAAGAAGCAACAAGAAAACGTAATTTAATAATGGCATAACAATTGTTGTCCTTGTTGTTTTTTAACAACTACTTCGTTGATATGGCCGCCGCGGTGGCTCAGTGGTTATTGTGCTCGGCTACTGACCCGAAAGACGCGGCTTCGAACCCGGCCGCGGTGGTTGAATTTCGACGGAGGCGAAATTCTAGAGGCCCGTGTTTTGTGCGATGTCAGTGCACGTTAAAGAACCCCAGGTGGTCGAAATTTCCGGAGCCCTCCACTACGGCGTCTCTCATAGCCTGAGTCGCTTTGGGACGTTAAACCCCATAACCAAACAAAACCAAACTTCGTTGATATGGTAAAGACGTTGTAGGACTGTGAGCAAAGTCTTTCTTTAATTACTTCCGGTTCATTCGCTCCGAATGCGCGAATGAAACTTTTTTATCATGTCCGTAAAACTACGTTGCTGTTGCCTCCAAGACAGCTGGCCCCATGAACTCGACTGGTGGCCGCATAATCTATGCTTTGTATTCAGAAACTGGGTTATGGAAGATTTACTTAGCACTTCATTTCTCCAACGTCGTCGGTTCATCAAACTGCGCTTTTTTTATACCTATGCGGTTGAGGGAATTGATCCAATAAGCAGGTACGCTTGACCTATATCAGCTTGAAATCTTGTTGTCTTTTCTAGTTGGCTGTAAAAAGAAAGTGTCTTAGCCTATAACCCGTAATTCGAAGAGCGGAAGCGTTTTCAAGCTTAATAGGAAACTTCACGTGTTCGTTCCTATTTCGCAGAAGTCTGCTCGACGCTCACGAGCAGACGTACCATGACGGAGCCGTGAGAGACTACATTGACGGCTTCCTACAAGAAATGAAGCGGCAAGATGGTCGCGGAACTTTTACACGTGAGTGCAGAAACGGAGAATAATTCCCGATCGGGCTAAATAGCACAATTAAAAACTTTCCGCATCTCCCTTTTCACTTTCTTAATGATGATGACAATAATGAAACCTAATTATTCGCTTTTGATACCCCGGAAAAAGTTTCTTCACAAAGTGCCGCTTCCACACTGCATAAGAGAAAGTGAGTATACAATACATATTGGCGACATGATAATATTTGTAGTTCTGCCTAGCTCCAGCCTGCTCGTATCGATCACTGGAGCTTACCCCCATGGCAATACCCTTGTGGTCTCAGACAGTTTCTCATTCTACCTTCCCGTTTCAACGAACTGTAAATATTTTGTTGCAGTCTCTTGTGACGCACGAACCATGGTGCGGATTTTTAAGCAAAACTGACAGCGCGAATATCGATTATTTCTTCTCAGTAAAATATTTCAAACTGCTTGCAGTAGGTCGGAAAAGAAATAAAAATGCATTAGAAAAATCATGACAGCTTTTAAATTGGGAGCACCTCACACATGTTCCCCAGTGTAGGCTTCCTAAATGCTGGCTTACATAGTTTATGGAGCTTTACCTGTCATGGTCATGTATGTAAAGGACGGGGTTTCTTTCAACCGTGAAAGCTGCATGTGAAATATTAATACACGTAGTTCCCATTGGCGCTTTCCGTTTTCAGCGAGAAACCTAGAATATTAGGTTAATTTCTCTTCACAGTCTTATTTACCTTAAATCTGCTACTCTTCAAAATTAGACCACTAGACTTTAAATCTGTTTTCATAAACGAGGAAAATTCATGCAATGAACAAAAGTTTACGCTCTGAGCCACCTACGCTCTTTTAACTTACTTCACCCACAATCAGCGCACGGAGCTCCAGGAATTATACCCACTGGGCATTCAGTGTCACGCATGAGAAAGAGCCTTAAGCCTTCAGATCCGCGCGTAAACGCAGTCATATGCAGAGCTCGGTGAATGTGTAGTGTGGTGGTTGTGAGGAAAGGAAACGCACAGATCTATGTTATTAATAATGAACACCTGGACCATGCACTACGCGAAAGGAGGACGAAAAGGTTGAAAAAAGAGAGCGAGAAAAAGCCTTGAATTCGCGAACGACAACTGATTACCATGGTCCACTTAGAGTTCTATAACGTTTGCTCACATAACATCCCAAATCGGCGTTTTCATCTAAATTCTGTCTTTGACGAAAGATTGTCTTCGCGGCAGGTTACTTATTCCATGACTTTGTAGTTGTGGCCCTTTGCAGTTCTCACGTCTGAACACAAATCTCGAAGGGCATTAATGAACTAACCGCGACGCAGGCAAGTTCCTCGTCGGCAACTTGTCATCCTTCTTCGGTGGAGGAAGTGGAACAATGCGCACCACGCTGGAATGGCTGCTGCTCGCCTGCGCCGCCAAGCCCGACCTGCAGCGCCGCATGCAGGCCGAGATCGACGCCGTATTTGAGAGCTGTGGCGGAAGGTCTCGCGTGTCGTGGCGCGACCGCGACAGGCTGCCGTACACGCGGGCATTCATGTGGGAGACGACGCGCTGCAAGCCCGTGAACCCTCTCAGCCCGATGCGAAGGTGACCACGGCACCCTTCTCTTTATCTTGAGCAATACGCGTTGGCATTGACAACATTACTGCAGAAACCGCCTCACTGGAGCATAGGGTGCCGGCGTACACCGAGCGAAGAACAGTTATTGAATGTCTCTACAGAAAGTAAAAAATTTGCTGCGGCTTAGCTTGGTTAAGCCCGGTAATTGCGAAAGCAATATCCGTACCTACGCCATGGTTCAGCTGGTAGTGTAGCTGGTGGTGGTGCTTGTGTTAGACTTGTGGCGATGCATCTGTTATCCAATCCAATCCAATTCAATGTAATCTAATGTAATCTAATGTAATGTAATCTATTCTAATCCAATTCAATCGAATCCAGTCCAGTACAATGCAGTCCAGTCAGGCCGCCGTTCATGTGCACTGCCGTCGCACACGGACGGCGCGAGATCGCGAAGCAATGTTAAGCCGCTGGTGGTTGGCACAGCTACTGCTTTCTAGCGACGTGAGTCGAGCCTAATCTCTTCAGCATAACGCCACAATCGCGCTCCTAGCGGAGAGGGCAGGAGTTAGGCGCCGGTGATGGCACCGCCGCGGCTTGCGACGGCGCGAGTCGGTCGCCCTTCTCTTCGGCGTGATGTCACACATGACGTCACACAGAGGTCAACTAAAGGTCAATGGTGGCACCGCCGCGCCACGGCAAAGGCTGAAAGTGCAAGTAGTAAAGCTTTCGCTTTAAAAGGGAGTAATTACTCATTGGCATCCACCCAATCGCAGCCATACGGCTAGAAAGGAAATCTATACAGCTTCCACAAAGCTTCGTAGAAAAATTTTGTCCTGGTACGGGGTTCAACCCCGGGACTACCGCTTCATCGGAACAGTTGCTTTAGCAACTAACGCTAACCGGGACGACTAGCCTATGGTAGAGAAAGAGCGAATCAGTTAATAACTCGAAGTGGGAACAGAGTTGGTCAGATGTTTGGGAGAATCCCCCCAAGCTGGCGTAGAGTTGGAATAAGAGAGTAGAAGTACGGAGAGTGGAGCTAGTTGGTGCATGGCAGCACTGAACAGCGCACAAAGGAAGAGGACACAGAGAAGAAGTGACAAGACACGAGCGCTGACAGCAGACACCAGCGCTCGTGTCTTGTCATTTCTTCTCTGTGTCCTCTTCCTTTGTGCGCTGTTCAGTCCTGCCAATAAGAGAGTAATTGCTCATTGGAATCCACCCTAGCCCCGGGTTTGAACGCCTGACAAGCGCAAAATTTTTCTAAGCTGAGAAGTTTCTTTAGAAGCTGTATGGCTTTCCTTTCAAGTCGTATGGCTGCACTTGGGTGGTTGCCAATGAGTAATTACTCCTTTATTCCAAATCTACTCCACCTTGGGGGGATTCCCCTAAACATTTCACCAACTCTACAGAAAGTATTCAGTCAGCTTCAGTAAAACGAATTGAATAATCTATAAAATCAAGCTTAAAATTCACGCAAATAATATAATCAGCACCCATGCTGCTCACGTGCAGGCTTAACCGAAGATAGTGTCCGCGAAGGCCACTTAAATTGGCAGAGCCACGGTGAGTGTAATGTAACATGACTGCCATCTAAGAAGGTCATTTTCAGAAGACAACGGGCGTCAGCTTCATGCTGCAGCAAAAACCTGACATCTATAAGTAGCCTTATGACTGTACCCTTATTACTGACGACAGTGAGAAACGAACGCGTGTCCTGCACTCTTCGGATAGATGGCCAGAGTTTCTGAGCAGCCGCGACGAATAAAACGCAAAGCAGCAATCGCGGACAATGAAGCGGTGTAGCTTAACACCTGTAAATAAAAATAAATCCAGCCATGCCAGCATATGCCGCGTGCGTAAGTCACGAGAGAATTTTATAATTTTTACATTTGCAACTCCGTTTCTCAGCGCACATGCCATTCTACCCAGAAGATCTTGAATTATCCTTTTGGGCTCCTGTACTGCTTTGCGTTGTTGCCTTTTTCGCTTAAAACCTGACACCGCGGTGGGCGCTTACGCCCTCTTTTGTGCGCAGCACGACTGACGACGTCAAAGTGAGCGGCTACGTCATTCCTCGTGGAAGCATCGTGATCCCGTCATTATGGTCCATCTTTCAAGACCCGTCCTTCTGGGGTGATCCCGAGGTCTTCCGGCCCGAACGCTTTCTCACCGACGACGGAACACGAAATAAGAAGCCGGATAGATTCGTCCCATTCTCGTATGGTAATAATGGCGTAAAGCGTAGCCCGAGTTCGTTGGTCTGTGAACAAATTGTGTGAGGTATTGCTGCCTGGTAGCGCGTTAAAGCTAATTAATTTTTTAATTCTGACTAACAAACCCTAGATAGCAGAAGTGTTTGTAAGCGCTTGTTATTTTCCTATGTGTGCTGCTCGTTTCTAGGTTCTACGCGATTGTGGACTGCGTTTGAAAAAAAGACCTTGCCCTCACCAGTATTTTATCGCGAGTGTGGGGCCGACCATCAGTTATGACTCAACATAGGAAAACCCTACAAACATCGGTGAAATCAAGGCTCCATGAGACCTTATCGCCTATGCCATTTTAATTAAAGAAGTCGCGTTTTTAGGCATAAGCCGTCACCAGCATTTTATCGCGTGTTTGGGGCCGGCCATCAGTTATGACTAAACATGGGAAGACCTTACAAACATCAGTGAAATCAAGGCGCCATGAGGCCGCCTATGTCACTTTAATTAGAGAAGTCGCGTTTTTGGGCATAAGCCTTCACCAGCATTTTATCGCGAGTTTGGAGCCGAGCATCAGTTATGACTAAACATAAGAAGACATTCCAAACATCGGAGAAATCAAGGCGCCATGAGGCCTTATCACCTATGCCACTTTAGTTAGAGAAGTCGCGTTTATGGGCATAAGTCTTCACCAGCATTTTATCGCGAGTGTGGGCCCGAGCATCAGTTATGACTAAACATGGGAAGACCCTACAAACATCGGTGAAATCAAGGCGCCATGAGGCCTTGTCGCCTATGCCACATTAATTAGAGAAGTCGCGTTTATGGGCATAAGTCTTCACCAGCATTTTATCGCGAGTGTGGGCCCGAGCATCACTTATGACTAAACATGGGAAGACCCTACAAACATCGGTGAAATCAAGGCGCCATGAGGCCTTGTCGCCTATGCCACTTTAATTAGAGAAGTCGCGTTTTTAGGCATAAGCCTTCACCAGTATTTTATCGGGAGTGTGGGGCCGGCCATCAGTTATGACTAAACATGGGAAAACCCTACAAACATCGGTGAAATCAAGGCGCTATTAGACCTTATCGCCTATGCCACTTTAATTAGAGAAGTCGCGTTTTTGGGCATAAGCCTTCACCAGCATATTATCGCGAGTTTGGAGCCGAGCATCAGTTATGACTAAACATAAGAAGACACTCCAAACATCGGAGAAATCAAGGCGCCATGAGGCCTTATCACCTATGCCACTTTAGTTAGAGAAGTCGCGTTTATGGGCATAAGTCTTCACCAGCATTTTATCGCGAGTGTGGGCCCGAGCATCAGTTATGACTAAACATGGGAAGACCCTACAAACATCGGTGAAATCAAGGCGCCATGAGGCCTTGTCGCCTATGCCACATTAATTAGAGAAGTCGCGTTTATGGGCATAAGTCTTCACCAGCATTTTATCGCGAGTGTGGGCCCGAGCATCAGTTATGACTAAACATGGGAAGACCCTACAAACATCGGTGAAATCAAGGCGCCATGAGGCCTTGTCGCCTATGCCACTTTAATTAGAGAAGTCGCGTTTTTAGGCATAAGCCTTCACCAGTATTTTATCGGGAGTGTGGGGCCGGCCATCAGTTATGACTAAACATGGGAAAACCCTACAAACATCGGTGAAATCAAGGCGCTATTAGACCTTATCGCCTATGCCACTTTAATTAGAGAAGTCGCGTTTTTGGGCATAAGCCTTCACCAGCATATTATCGCGAGTTTGGAGCCGAGCATCAGTTATGACTAAACATAAGAAGACACTCCAAACATCGGAGAAATCAAGGCGCCATGAGGCCTTATCACCTATGCCACTTTAGTTAGAGAAGTCGCGTTTATGGGCATAAGTCTTCACCAGCATTTTATCGCGAGTGTGGGCCCGAGCATCAGTTATGACTAAACATGGGAAGACCCTACAAACATCGGTGAAATCAAGGCGCCATGAGGCCTTGTCGCCTATGCCACATTAATTAGAGAAGTCGCGTTTATGGGCATAAGTCTTCACCAGCATTTTATCGCGAGTGTGGGCCCGAGCATCAGTTATGACTAAACATGGGAAGACCCTACAAACATCGGTGAAATCAAGGCGCCATGAGGCCTTGTCGCCTATGCCACACTAATTAGAGAAGTCGCGTTTATGGGCATAAGTCTTCACCAGCATTTTATCGCGAGTGTGGGCCCGAGCATCAGTTATGACTAAACATGGGAAGACCCTACAAACATCGGTGAAATCAAGGCGCCATGAGGCCTTGTCGCCTATGCCACTTTAATTAGAGAAGTCGCGTTTTTAGGCATAAGCCTTCACCAGTATTTTATCGGGAGTGTGGGGCCGGCCATCAGTTATGACTAAACATGGGAAAACCCTACAAACATCGGTGAAATCAAGGCGCTATTAGACCTTATCGCCTATGCCACTTGAATGAGAGAAGTCGCGTTATAGGGCATAAGCCCTCACCAGTATTTTATTGCGAGTGTGGGGCCGGCCATCAGTTTTCACTAAACATGTGAAAACCCTACAAACATATCGGTGAAATCAAGGCGCCATGAGGCCTTATCGCCTACGCCACTTGAATTAGAGAAGTCGCGTTTATGGGCATAAGTCTTCAACAGCATTTTATCGCGAGTGTGGGCCCGAGCATCAGTTATGACTAAACATGGGAAGACCCTACAAACATCGGTGAAATCAAGGCGCCATCAGGCCTTGTCGCCTATGCCACTTTAATTAAAGAAGTCGCGTTTTTAGGCATAAGCCGTCACCAGTATTTTATCGGGAGTGTGGGGCCGACAATCAGGTATGACTAAACATGGGAAAACCCTACAAACATCGGTGAAATCAAGGCGCTATTAGACCTAATCGCCTATGCCACTTGAATGAGAGAAGTCACGTTATTGGGCATAAGCCTCACCAGTATTTTATTGCGAGTGTGGGGCCGGCCATCAGTTTTCACTAAACATGGGAAAACCCTACAAACATATCGGCGAAATCAAGGCGCCATGAGGCCTTATCGCCTACGCCACTTTAACTAGAGAAGTCTCGTTTGTGGGCATAAGCCTTCAAAAGTATTTTATCGCGAGTGTGGGGCCGGCCATCAGTTATGACTAAACATGGGAAAACCCTACAAACATCGGTGAAATCAAGGCGCTATTATACCTTATCGCCTATGCCACTTGAATGAGAGAAGTCGCGTTATTGGGCATAAGCCCTCACCAGTATTTTATTGCGAGTGTGGGGCCGGCCATCAGTTTTCACTAAACATGGGAAAACCCTACAAACATATCGGTGAAATCAAGGCGCCATGAGGCCTTATCGCCTACGCCACTTTGACTAGAGAAGTCTCGTTTGTGGACATAAGCCTTCAAAAGTATTTTATCGCGAGTGTGAGGCCGACAATCAGTTATGACTAAACATGGGAAAACCCTACAAACATCGGTGAAATCAAGGCGCTATTAGACCTTATCGCCTATGCCACTTGAATGAGAGAAGTCGCGTTATTGGGCATAAGCCCTCACCAGTATTTTATTGCGAGTGTTGGGCCGGCCATCAGTTTTCAATAAACATGGGAAAACCCTAAAAACATATCGGTGAAATCAAGGCGCCATGAGTGCTTATCGCCTACGCCACTTTAACTAGAGAAGTCTCGTTTGTGGGCATAAGCCTTCAAAAGTATTTTATCGCGAGTGTGGGGCCGGCCATCAGTTATGACTAAACATGGGAAAACCCTACAAACATCGGTGAAACCAAGGCGCTATTAGACCTTATCGCCTATGCCACTTGAATGAGAGAAGTCGCGTTATTGGGCATAAGCCCTCACCAGTATTTTATTGCGAGTGTGGGGCCGGCCATCAGTTTTCACTAAACATGGGAAAACCCTACAAACATATCGGTGAAATCAAGGCGCCATGAGGCCTTATCGCCTATGCCACTTTGACTAGAGAAGTCTCGTTTGTGGACATAAGCCTTCAAAAGTATTTTATCGCGAGTGTGAGGCCGACCATCAGTTATGACTAAACATGGGAAAACCCTACAAACATCGGTGAAATCAAGGCGCTATTATACCTTATCGCCTATGCCACTTGAATGAGAGAAGTCGCGTTATTGGGCATAAGCCCTCACCAGTATTTTATTGCGAGTGTGGGGCCGGCCATCAGTTTTCACTAAACATGGGAAAACCCTACAAACATATCGGTGAAATCAAGGCGCCATGAGGCCTTATCGCCTACGCCACTTTGACTAGAGAAGTCTCGTTTGTGGACATAAGCCTTCAAAAGTATTTTATCGCGAGTGTGAGGCCGACCATCAGTTATGACTAAACATGGGAAAACCCTACAAACATCGGTGAAATCAAGGCGCTATTAGACCTTATCGCCTATGCCACTTGAATGAGAGAAGTCGCGTTATTGGGCATAAGCCCTCACCAGTATTTTATTGCGAGTCTGGGGCCGGCCATCAGTTTTCAATAAACATGGGAAAACCCTACAAACATATCGGTGAAATCAAGGCGCCATGAGGCCTTATCGCCTACGCCACTTTAACTAGAGAAGTCTCGTTTGTGGACATAAGCCTTCAAAAGTATTTTATCGCGAGTGTGGGGCGGCCATCAGTTATGACTAAACATGGGAAAACCCTACAAACATCGGTGAAATCAAGGCGCTATTAGACCTTATCGCCTATGCCACTTGAATGAGAGAAGTCGCGTTATTGGGCATAAGCCCTCACCAGTATTTTATTGCGAGTGTGGGGCCGGCCATCAGTTTTCAATAAACATGGGAAAACCCTACAAACATATCGGTGAAATCAAGGCGCCATGAGGCCTTATCGCCAACGCCACTTTAACTAGAGAAGTCTCGTTTGTGGACATAAGCCTTCAAAAGTATTTTATCGCGAGTGTGGGGCCGGCCATCAGTTATGACTAAACATGGGAAAACCCTACAAACATCGGTGAAATCAAGGCGCTATTAGACCTTATCGCCTATGCCACTTGAATGAGAGAAGTCGCGTTATTGGGCATAAGCCCTCACCAGTATTTTATTGCGAGTGTGGGGCCGGCCATCAGTTTTCACTAAACATGGGAAAACCCTACAAACATATCGGTGAAATCAAGGCGCCATGAGGCCTTATCGCCTACGCCACTTTAACTAGAGAAGTCTCGTTTGTGGACATAAGCCTTCAAAAGTATTTTATCGCGAGTGTGGGGCCGGCCATCAGTTATGACTAAACATGGGAATACCCTACAAACATCGGTGAAATCAAGGCGCTATTAGACCTTATCGCCTATGCCACTTGAATGAGAGAAGTCGCGTTATTGGGCATAAGCCCTCACCAGTATTTTATTGCGAGTGTGGGGCCGGCCATCAGTTTTCACTAAACATGGCAAAACCCTACAAACATATCGGTGAAATCAAGGCGCCATGAGGCCTTATCGCCTACGCCACTTTAACTAGAGAAGTCTCGTTTGTGGGCATAAGCCTTCAAAAGTATTTTATCGCGAGTGTGGGGCCGGCCATCAGTTATGACTAAACATGGGAATACCCTACAAAAATTGGTGAAATCAAGGCGCTATTATGCCTTATCGGCTAAGCCACTTGAATTAGGGAAGTCGCGTTTCTGGGCGTAACTGTGCATTTAGAGTCTAGGCAATCGCCGGTACACTTCAAAAGCAGATACGTCTCGATGCCTTCCCTAAAATGTTTTTGCAATACCGTCGAATGTTTGAACAGCAGGTGTGTATATGTGAACGACGAATATATAGTGCTCTTTTTGGTGCGAAAAATATCCTTTTTGAAGAATTAACCTATGTAATTGCAATTTTCTACAGCATTCAAACTAGACGGGTACTGGGCTTTCCGTTATTAAACGTTGTTTTCTAAAAAAAAGGTTAAAATTGTTGGAAATTGCATTTTTAATAGCACGGTTCCCCATCTCACATTGCAGGACATAGGTCATATCCCCGCGCACATGTATACGTCGGACAGTAGCCGAACTGTCTAAGGCAACATATCAGAAACAAAAAGTTTTGGGGAGGAGGAATAACCGCAAACTTGACAGGACTGAAGATCGAGAAGAGGACAGGACGCTCGTCCTGTCCTCTTCTCGATCTTCAGTCCTGTCAAGTTTGCGGTTATTCCTCCTCCCCAACATGTCTGACCAACTGGCCCAAAGCTTCCCCTTGTTGAAAAAGTTTTGGCATGAAACCTTCGCTAACACCGCGTATTTTTGTTACAGAAAAAATTGCAATCCTAAGTTCTTGCTTATATGTCACCTGGTAACAAATCAACTCGCCTAGACAGCTGTCGCAAATTCCTGGTAACGGGTTTGACGGAAACCCATTAGTCAGGAGTAATGGCGGAATAGCATCGAGCGTCGTCCACTCGTTAAAAATTGTACCACGCCTCGCTCATTGCCGGAACCTTGCTCTACTGGGTGAAGGAAGTTCCTGCAACGGAACCTAAATGTCTTTCCGCTTGTAACAAATAGTCGGCGCTCAATGTTTTTTCGGCATAGAAATATTAGTCAACTACAACTCCCTTCGGCGCCTTAGGAGCTATGATTAAGGATTGTGAACGCATTAGGGCTAGACAGCTCCAAGCCCCATGGTAGAAAAGAATTAAAAAAATAAGTATCTCTTGTGCTTCTTTTCTCGGTTATTGCAGGCAGGCGCAATTGTCCGGGAGAATCCATAGCGAACATGGTGGTGTTTGCCTACTTCACCACCATCCTGCAGCACTTTAATATCGAAGAGCCGACTGAGCAGCAGACCCCTGGAGAACTGCTGGGTCTCTCGCTTCGTCCCACTCACCAGCAAGTTGTCTTCCGGCCCCGAGAAGTGCGTGTTTGAAGTGCGCGTACGGACCTCTTCCAGCGATTTCAAAAAAGTGAAAATAACGCCCGAAAATGAGAAGCTTCAGCTGAACTTACATCATTGTAATTAGTATCTTTATCAGTGAATACGACTGGCATCAGTACAAAAAAAAGGCAATCATCAAGGTGGAGTAGCTATATCGTAAGGGAGTAATTACTGATTGCCACACGCACAGCGCATCCATATGGCTACAGTGGAAAGCTGTGTAGCTTTAAAACAAATCTAGTTGTTAAAGAAAAATTCGACCTGAACCCGGGAACGCACCCGGCATCACTGCTTCTCCAGGACAGTTCCTCGACTACCGGAGCCACAGAAGACGGCTAGAGGATGGTAGGGCGAGAGCGAATTGATCAGTAAAAGTGGTAGGTGTTTAAAGAAGCTACACCGAATAGACATGCGAAAGCATCTGCTTAGCCTGGTTGGCTCACGTTTTTCCTTTATTTTTTATTTCTTTATTTACAGAATACTGAAGGCCCTAAAGCGGTTCCAAGCAGGAGAGGGAAAAAATACATAGGTACATACAAACATGCAGGACATTACGGTGCAGAAAACTAACATAAGGGTTAAAGGACATAGTAATCGAAATAAAAAATGGCTGAGGCTTAGCTAAGGTTGAGCCCAGTCAGATGCGAAGCATATTGATGGCTAGGCTTGGTAATACATGGCTTTCCTTGGTTGAATACTTGGTCATTTTAATACAACCATTAGAAGCCTTCGTCGTGGGGGAAGACAACGGCATGGCTACAGCGGAACGCCGACTAACCCCGAGACGCGCGTTGGGTGAGCGCATGGATTGCCACGGATGTGGTGGTGAAAAACTTTTAATTTCTGAAATAGAGTTTGGGAGCCACAGAGTGGCCACGCTACATGGTCGGCGTCCCTAGTCCGGGACACCGCATGACAATGCCCCGTCTCTAGCCCGTTTCACCAGAGCCCTTTGGGACTCAAGCGAGGAGCAGTTGAGAAGGGCAGTCTCCCATGCCTCTCTGGAAGGGGTAGGGGAAGGGGGGAGGTGGGGATTTTGAGTACATGCCCACACCATGAGGAAGATATCACAGGTCTCCCCACAGTGTGGGCATCGCCCATCCGTGTTAGCATCGTAATGCTTTAAGATTGCAGGACAGAGTAGAGTACCTGTCTGCAGGCGCCTTAAAGTTCGCTCCTCCGTCTTACTCAGCCCCTTTGCAGGGGCCGGGAAAAGGCGGTGGATGTCGCTATAATGCGTTATAATTTCCTTGAATCGCAGCAGCGGCTGGTTAGTCTCCGAGCCAGAAGAGCTGGGATGAGGAGCCCGGTGAGTAAGCGCTCGGGCAGCCGCGTCAGCGGCCTCATTACCTCGTAAGCCCTGGTGGCCAGGAGCCCAAATGATTCTTTTGGGTGTTGGATCAGTGGCAGTCCGTCTTAGAATGCAAGCAGCTAAGGGGGAGATCTCCCCTGCCAAGTAATGATCACATGCTTTTCGGGAGTCCGTAATGATGATTCTCGAATTGGCGTGGGCGGCAGCAAGCGCTATCGCTACTTCCTCGGCTCGCATTGAATTCGGGGCTCGAAAAGAGAGTCCATCAACGTGCATTTCCTGGTGAACGACAGCGGCCGTGTAAAATCCCGTGGGCGATGGGCCTGCTACGTCTACATAATATACACCGGGTCGGGAGCCGTGTTGTCTCTCAAGAGCCCGAGCCCGCGCTTGTCGCCTGTTTACGTGCATGTCGGTGTCCATGTTACGGGGGAGCGGGGAGACCCAGAGCATATGGCGCCACAGTACTGGGATACGCTCCGCCTCCTCTGGAGTGCAGTCGTGTTGGATGTGTAAGCGGTTTAGCAGGCGGCGCCCAGGGGCCGTCTGCATGAGCCGCGTGTATTGGTTCACGAGGTGGGCCTCCCGCAGCTCCTGGTAGGAGTTTAGCACCCCCAATGCCTTGAGTTTGGCATTAGAGGTAGTCACCGGGAGATCCAGGGCTCGCTTAGTTGCCTTGCGGATGACAGCGTCTATTCGCGCCTCGTCTTGCTTAGTAGTGCGGAGATATGGCACGGCGTAGAGGATCCGGCTAGTCACGAAGGCATAGACGAGCCGAAGCGCGTCCCTGCCCCGCAGACCGCCCCGCTTGTTGGAAACGCGGCGGATCATGCGCCCTACCTGTTCGCCTACTCTCTTGAGTTTCAGAATGGTGGAGTCCGGTCTGAGTCTGTGGTGAATGAAAAGGCCCAGAATACGGAGCTCCTCCACCTCTCTAATAGGACCTCCTGACAGAGAGATGTGAATTGCTGTCCTATCCTTTGGGTTCGCTCTGACATGCAAAAGCTCTGATTTCGCTGGAGCACATTGGAGCCCACAGTCAATGGCATACGCATCGACTATGGAAGCGGCCTGCTGAAGGCGGGCCTCCATGTCCCCAAGGCTCCCCTCAGTGGTCCAAATTGTAATGTCATCTGCATACAACGCGTGTTGAATGCCTTCCACCCGGGCCAGTTGGCTTGGGAGGTGCATCATAGCTATGTTGAACAGGAGCGGTGATAACACCGCTCCCTGAGGTGTACCCCGTGTTCCCATCATGTAAGGGCCGTATTCCTCGCCCTCAGTCCGAAGAAAGGCCTGGCGATTAGTCAAGAAATTTCTTACATACGCGTAGGCCCTAGCCCCACAATCGGTAGAACTCAAGTTGGCCAGGATGCTTCCGTGTTTAACATTGTCGAAAGCTCCTTTCAGATCAAGGGCGAGGATGGCTTTGTCATTGTGTTGCATAGTTGTGGGTCGTATTACATCCCTGTGCAGCTGGAGAAGGACATCCTGTGCAGACATGTGGGGGCGAAACCCGAACATGGTAACTGCAAAGAAGCCCTTACTCTCCAGGTATGGAGAGAGGCGATCCCGAACCATCGTCTCCATAAGCTTGCCCGCACATGAGGTCAGTGATATGGGCCTCAGGTTGTCCGTATTCACGGCCTTACCTGTTTTAGGGATAAACGTCACAAGTGACGTTTTCCACTCGGGAGGGAGTGGACGACCGTCCCAGATCTGGTTGATGTATTCTAATAAATGGAGGTAGGCTGAGTCCGGTAGGTTCGCCAACAGGTTCACTGTTATGTGATCCCGTCCCGGAGCCGTACCCCGGCGCATTTTTGCTAAGGCCGCCTTAAGGTCGTGCAACTCAAAAGGGGCATCAAGTGTTTCATTAGGCCTGCCAGAGTACATGTACTCAGGCCCAGGCGGGTCCTCCGTACGACAAAGATATCTGTCGCACAGAGTGTCCGCAAGTTGCGCCGTCGTACCTTGATACCCTTGCAGAGCCCGCCGGAGCTGCTTTTGCGTCTCCCCTCTCGTTTGAGAGGGGTCGATTAGACTGCGAAAGAGACGCCACGTCCCCTTCGAGCTCATCTGATTAGCTGCGGCGTCGCAGCGTGCTATCCAATTTGAATCTGAGAGTTCGGCAGCATACGCTGCAGCTTGCTCTGTGAGTTTGACTATGCGGTCGCGTAATTTGCGATTAGTTTTCTGCTTTTTCCACCGTTTAGTTAAGCTCCGGCGCGCCTCCCACAAATGCAGGAGGTGGGTGTCCACTGCGGGGATCTCTTCGGTGGTTTGTAGTGTTGTGACGTGTTGTTTCTGAATGTTGTATATGTGGTTAGCCCACTCCGCGTAGCCGCCGGAAAATAGTACGGGAGGGATAGTGTGATTTCGGAATTTGTGCCAATTCAATTCAATTCAATTTCAATTCATTTTCGAATTTCTTTTACAGGAAATACAAACACTTTTTGGACCCATAGCCAGCGGCTAGTTCGGTCCAAGTACACGAAACACGTAAAAGCAAATTCAAAAACGGCGGACATATACAGAAAAGCGTAAGCGTTGTACAAGATTAAAAGCAAAGCAGTCTAAATAACACTGGTAGATAACATTCGGCGCGGCAAAAGAAAGAAAATCGGTCAGCTTGGCCTGACCCCATTTTTTGCGCGCTGCCTTCGCCATGAGTGTAATCCGGAGAAGGAGGTGATCGCTGCCTAGAGAATCTCCCAAGTTCTCCCAAGCAGCCGCTCTAGCATTTTTGACGAGAGAAAGGTCTGGACACGTGTCGCGGGTTACCGAATTCCCCACTCGGGTGGGATACGCCGGGTCCGTGAGTGACGTGAGGCTGAGTGTGGAGATGAGCTCCGCCAGCTTACGTCCTCTTGCCTGTTCGAAGTGGTAGCCCCAATGAAGGCTGGGAGCATTGAAGTCTCCAACGATCACTAGAGGCTCTTTGGCTGCCATTTTTATCGCGCGAAGGAAGATTTCATTAAAAGTTACGCGCGGCTTATGCGGAGGGCAGTATATGTTGAGGATATGTATTGACGGGTCGCGGCGTCTGAGAGGCAGTACCCGGACCATTGTATATTCTTGCTCGGTACTCAAGTCTAAGTCGACCTGAACCCCGGTGTAAGCCTTATTCACCAGGATGCACGTAGAGGGGCCCCCCTGAAAGGTGCTGTAGCCTGATAATTTAGCATCTATGCCGGGCTCCTGCAGGGCAACGAGTGCCGGCATGTCACCTAGGGACTGCAGGTAGAGCTGGAGGTGTGACCGTTTTTTCCAAGCCCTGAAACCCCTGCAGTTCCATTGAATGATTTGGAATTTTTCAAGGTTTTTATCATTCCTATTAGATGTGCTAGCCATGTTGTTCTATTTATTTACGGGGGAGCGGTCTAGCTCTGGCCGGGAGCCAGCGCAACCCCAGCGAGAGGCCGCACCGACCCAACAGCTGCCGAGCCTGAACCGTGTTCCTTCGCTGCCTGGCGGGAGGCTGTCTTACGTTTGAGGTGAAGGGAATCGGAGCTAGTGGCGTTCTGAATTTGGGTGCTGACCCAGGGCTGCACGGCTTTAAGGACCGAGTCAGTGACCTGGGCCATAAGGTCGGGAAGTGCTTGCGTTAAAGCTGCCTTGAACATGTCCTGGAAGGACTCGCGGACTGCTGACATGATTTGATTCGGGAGGGCCGCCACTTGCTCCTCCAGTTGCTCGGTTTGGCGCTGCAGTGCCTCTAGGCCGGCGACGCGACCAGCTGATCCAACTACCGTGTCCCCGCTCTGCCGCGAGACGCTAGTGAGGCAAGATGTTACGGATGATCCGTCATCCTCGTCATCTGGTTCAGCTTCTTGCATTGGTTCGGATGACCCGGCCTGTTTGGCCTCTAATTCCTGAATTTTGCGCGCTAGAATTTGGTTCTGGCGCCTGAGCTCCTCTACCTGCTGCTGTAGGGCGGTTTCGGTAGGGGAGGGACGGGTAGGGGAGGGACGGGTAGGGGGCCCAGAGACTGCCCTACTCCAACTGCTCACCTGTGATTGGACGGGTGCCAAGGGCGGGAAGTCCCTGGCGTTGAGGACCGGGGGCATCGCCTGGGTCGCGGACTTGACAGGTTTCGATGTGCCGGGTTTGGCCTTGATTTCCTGATCGGCTGGCGCTTTCTTGGCCTTGGGCGGAGGAGCCTGCTTGGGCCCCGTCTTTGTCTTCGGTTTCGATCCGGATGGGGAGCTCGGTTTGATGGCTTTCCGGAACCGCCCAGCACAGCCAGGAGCTCCGGTAGGGTGGCCACCTCCGCAGATGAGGCAGCTCGGAACACAGTCATGTTCCGCCAGGCCGTCAGGAGTGGCATCGGGAACCTGGACTCCACAGCGTTTGCAGCGTCCCGGCTGCGGTCGCGGGCACGCATCGGCCCGATGGCCCACTGTGCCACAGCGGTGGCATGCTGGCACTGTTTTCTTGTACAGGCGAACAGGGAGCCGTTCGTAGCTGTACAACACCGTCCGTGGCACCTTGGTCCCCGCGAAGGTGATCACCGCAACCGGGGTTCCCCCTAGCTTGCGCACAGACACCACATTTTGTTCCGCACTGAGTTTTCTTTTAACGCTTTCAGACGTTTCGTCTGGCGAAACAGTCACGACGCCTCGACAGAACGCACCGGAGAGTTTAGGGTGTCCCCGGAACGGTAGCTCGCGTTCCCCTACCGGCAGCACAATATCCCGGAGTAGCTTCTCCGCGGCGTCGACTGATTTCAGTGCACATACAAGGACGTTTTGGTCCCAAACGGGCCACACCGCAAGTCCAGCATTTGCGTCGTCCCCGAGGATGCTGCGGACTGCAGCGCCGGCTTGTCCAGGACCAAACGTTGCCTTGAGGTCGACCGTGATTCTTGGTTTCAGCACAACAACGATGTCATCTTTTTCAATGCGCGGCGTGTTCTGCGGCCGCCACCGGAGTTGCTTGGAGCTCTTCAAGGCTGCGTTCAGCGCACTCCCGCCCTGCGTATGCGCAGAGCTAGCCGGTGCCTGTTGCTGGGTGGCACCAGCACCAGCGTCCCTCGATGCCGCTGCCGCGTTCTTCTTTCCGCGCCAGACGCGGATCATATCTTGTAGGTAGTCGTTCTCCGTTGGTAGAGGATCTTCGCCTTCAGTCGTATCCTCGGATTGATGGGTATCCATTGTTACGATCTGCAAGGACTGCGGGTCGTATCCGGTGACTTGATTTTGAGCCGCCAGAGCCGAGGGATCCCCGACCGGGGCCATCGCAGGCCCCGGCGCCGTTAGGCTTAGCACCACCGCGGCGTGACGAAAGCTTCAAATGACCGAAAAGTGGTCGAAAATTGGCCCCACCTTAACAAACGTGGTGTAGACGGGTGCCGCTGAGGTTCCTGGAGACGATAATACCAGGCTTGCAGGGGAAAAAGTTGGTGTATCGCAATTGATTGCGATTTGTCACGGAGCCGACGCGGTATGTGACCGCTCCCGTCACCGACGCTAGCGCCCCCCCTTGCCACGGAAGCCGCGTCCGGCTGCCCGGTGGAGCGAGCGTTTCACCTTTGATTGTAAAACATTTTATTCGCCGGGAAGAGCTTGGCAAGAGGTCGCGTTAAGTGGTCGAGAGTACATAGCCCTCGACGACTTTGTCAGCCCACTCCACCGCCAAAACTTGCGTTCTGGGGTCAGAGCTAGCCAGCACGGTCTCCCACCGCTCGAGAGAAGGAGCTGTAACTAGATCACCCGGAGGTGGCTCTATTTTGCAGTCCCACAGGATGTGATCGTAGGTAGCACGGTGGCCACAGTGTTTGCAGTTTGGGTTGTAAAGATCTGGATAAATGTGCGCGAGGAGTGATGGGGTGCGTATCGATCTCGTCTGTAGACGACGCCACGTAACCTCTTGTTCTTTAGTAAGTCTTTTGTCTGGAGGGGGGAAAATTCTCCTCTCTAGTTTAAAATGATTGGTGAGATCATGATATGTGATCATGGAGTCCTTCGTGAAATTCAGGGAGCCAGACTCATCCACTGCCCGGTCGACGAAACCTCGGGCTTTATTGTGGGCTGCCTCGTTCCCCGGATTCCCCGAATGGGCTGGGACCCATATCAATTCGGAATAATTTGGTGAGAATTTGGTTGCGTTAAGGATTCTAAGGGAGGTGTTTGTAATTCGCCCTTTAGCGAAATTATTGATACCCATTTTGGAATCGCTGAAGATGATGCTCCCTTGGGTATGCGCTAGGGCGAGGGCTATAGCCGCCTCTTCTGCCGTTTCAGAGGATTTCGTTTTGATTGTCGCCGAGACGATGTGGTCACCATTCTCGTTCACAACCACAATTGCAAAGGCATTGGTATTTTTGTATTCTGCCGCATCTACATAAAGTGTTCCAGCGCACTGTCTGTATTTGTTATGTAAGGCTTTGGCTCTTGCTTGTCTTCTACCCTCATGGTGTAAGGGGTGCATGTTTTTGGGGAGTGGTTTGATTAGTAGGGCCGTCCTATAGTCGCGGGGTAAATCTACTTTAGCATCGTTATTCGTAGGTTGAAAGTTAATTCCGAGCCTGGTAAGAATACTCCTGCCAGTTCTGGAATTGGCTAATCGCGCTGTTTGAGCCATTAAATGGGCTTCTTTCAGTTCATTGTAGGTGTTATGTATTCCTAACCTCATAAGCCTTTCAGTTGAGGCATTTAGTGGGAGTCCTAACGCAGCCTTATAGGCCTGCCGTATCATACTATCCAATTTGTCCTTTTCTGCTTTCGAAAATTTGAGATAAGGGGTGGCATAGAGTATCCTGCTTAGCGCAAAGGCCTGCACTAGTCGGCATAAATCTCTTTCCCTCACCCCTTGTCTGCGGTTAGCTATGCGGCGGATTAATCGCGCCGTCGCTTCTACCGTGCGTTTTAGCTTAGTGAGTGTGTCAGTATTCTTTCCATTTGTTTGTAAATACAACCCCAGTATCCTCATGGTCTGTACCTCTTTGACAGATCGTCCATTAACATAGACGTTTATTTGCGGGGGGATGTCGTGGTACGCCTACCTCTTTGTTTACGACGGATCACGAAGAGTTCAGATTTTTGCTCAGAACAAGTGAGGCCGGATTCTCATGCGCATGCCTCAATGATGTCCACTGCTGCTTGGAGTGTGTCTTCTATGTAGCCTTCGCATCCTTTGGTTACCCAAAGTGTGATGTCATCTGCATAGAACGTGTGATGTAGGTCTGGTATTTGTGCCAGTTTGGGGGGAATTTTGATGAGGGAGAGGTTAAAAAGGAAAGAGGACAGGACGGAGCCCTGTGGCGTTCCTTTACTTCCTAGTGTGATTGGGGCAGACTCTATTGTTCCGACCGTTATCACTGCTGTTCTGTTAGTGAGGAAGGATCGGATGTAGTTGTACGTCCTTTCTCCGGGGTTGATTTCTGACAAGTTTGTCAAAATGGCTTTGTGGGTGACGTTGTCGAAAGCTTTAACAAGGTCTAAACCCAATATTGCTTTCCTTCCTGTTCCCTCGTCAGCTTCAATTATGTCCTTGTTAAGCTGCAAGAGTATGTCCTGGGTAGATAGTTGGGCCCTGAATCCTAACATTGTTTCAGGTAGGAGGTTCATGTCCTCCGCATAGTTTTGGAGCCTATTGAGGATGACATGCTCCATGAGTTTGCCTAGGCATGATGTTAATGAAATTGGGCGTAGATTCTCAGTGCTGAGTTTCTTACCCGCTTTAGGAATAAAAGTGATTTTCGCGTGTTTCCACTCTGGTGGTATGTTGCCTGCATGCCAGTATTTGTTCATAAGGTCTGTAACCGCCGCGATCGACGTTGCGTCTAAGTTCCTGAGAGTCTTATTTGTTACTTTGTCTGGTCCTGCCGCAGATGTTGTCCGCAGTTTTCCAATTGCGTACCAGACCTCTGCGTCTGTGATGTCTGCGTCTAAATTTGGATTAGGAGTCCCCCGGTAGTCTGGTTGAGTGGTACCATCATCCGTGTTTAGATAACGTTCTGCTAGCTCTTTGATTAGGTCTTCAGGTGTACCCTCATATTTATGTATGAGTCTGTACAGTTGACTTTGTTGCACGGGACGTGTTTGTTCTGGGTCGAGCAGGTGTCTTAGAAGATGCCATGTCTTCTTATTTCCGAGCTGCCCATTGACGCTTTCACATATTTGGTTCCATTGTTGTTTTTGGAGAGTAAGTGTATGTTCCTCGATTCGCCTCTCGATTTCAGCGATCTTTTTGCGTAGTCGCTTGTTGTGTTTTTGCTTCTTCCAGCGTTTTTGGAGGCCTTTTTGTGCCTGCCACAGGTGTAGCAGCTTTGAGTCTGCAATCTGCTCCTCCTTCTCAACTGGCACCGCAACGCTAGTGGAGCTGACATCCTCATTCAGGGAGATAACCCAGTCGCTAAGGTTAGAGATCTCCTTTGGAGCTGTTTTGTCGCGTTTCACCTACACCAAGTGTGAACGCGCGTTCGAAAGGCGCGGGACTGTGACGTCACCATACCACGTGATTAACACGGCGGGCAACCGCAGCGACGGCACAAGTTGGAGCCCCGTCTCTCATCTGTCGTGACGTCATTGTGTCACGTGGGGTGACGTCACCATACCACGTTGTCTGCACGTCGTGCAACCGCAGCGACGGCACGAGTTGGAGCCCCTCTCTCATCTGCGGTGACGTCGTTGTGTCACGTGGTGTGCACGGCGTGTAACCGTCACGAAGGGCTTGGGTTACCTATTGTAATATGCTTCGCATAAAAACTCAGAAACTTTCAAAAAGCAATTGCTGGGTCGTTGGCACATCTGGCCAGTATATTAGTCCCAGGTTAAGCTCTGATCGTGGTAAAGCTGAAATGACCTTTCGCGCCGCGAATAGAAGTTGATGAAGATGACGACATGCAATGCACAGCGCGAGTGTGTGTTGCTGTTCAACACGAGGCGTGTCGGCTGTGGCGAGCACGACGTCGGCAGACAACATTTGTACCAGTAATTACGTGCCGTAGTTATCCAGCGCTTTTGATGTCAGCCGTAAATTTCTGGGGCTTGTTTTTTTTAATGTGGAGCCGCATTTCGGGAACCACTCTGAAGAACGCAGCTGCTACTGCAAGTACTAAGAGTATAGAGCATTGTACTTCTTTTAAATTATGATGCCACTCAGGATGGATGGTGCTTAGTGGGCGGGCTCAGGGTTACAGGGTTACATGTGTTTATTTTGTGCTAAGTTTATAGACGAGCGTGTTGCAAAGTAAGAAACATGTGCGGTATAACCTCATGCTCTTTCCACTTCGTAAATTAGGTTGCAAGTTCACGAAAAAAGCCCCTGCTTACTAATTAATGCTAGAAGTATCTCTTCTCACAGCCTCATACTGACGTGGTGAGTTCAACTTTATTGAGTGGCAGTAAAGAGAGCAAGTGATTGCGCACTGTCAGTATTTAGGTGAAAAATTAAAATCGAAGCAGGTAGCTTCGACATTCATTTACGACCGGATTACCTTTATGACCGGATTACCTCATCCCAGCCGTCTGAAGCTAGTATTATCAGCCTCCGCTTCTCGTCAGGAGCCTGCCAATACCAACCTTTCCCGGTTTGGATTACCACATCAAGAGGCAAGTCCATATCTTTTGCTCACAGCACTGCGCTAACAGGCTAAGCCTCGGGACGCACCAGCCACCGATACCGAATGCCGCTAAAGACGCAGCTTCTCGCTCGGACCACCGGCGCGTCGGCGCCTCGACGGCGGCATGGAACCCATTGTAGAAGAGGGCGAAGACATATCGCCCTTGGAACCTGTACCAACGGCTGGCAATCACGACAAGCGATGCTCAAGTCGCAACTCCCATCTCACCATTACTCTGAATCTGCCTCAAGCCTCGGCCGGGCGCCTGCCCCGGCCGCCCAAACTCTCTTCCCTACTGGCCCCAAGCTACCTACCGGCGATCATAAGATCATCCTCCATGCCCCTGGCGGCCTCAGCCTTCCGACCATGAATGGCGCTGTGCTTCGCGATGCCATTCTGCAAGCAGCCCGCCTCAGACCTCAAGAGGCCGAGCCCTACACAGTCATGATCAATACCGTCCAACATCTCATCCTCATCAACACTCCCGACCCGCAGCGCCGACTCCGCTACCTCGCCATCAATCCATACACATCAAAAGCACCTCCTAGAACTTATACTCCTACCAAGCGGCCCCAGAGGACTGTGCCCGCGGCATAGTCCACGGGGTCCCCCTCGACCACTCATACGAAGACATTAAGGACCGTCTCAGTCACGACAGTCTCAGTCACCCTCCCACCCTCTACTTTAGACGAATGGGCTCAAGAGAATCCATCATCATCTTCTTCGAACACGACTGGGTGCACATCTACTACTGCTCTGCTCTCTATATATTGCTACCTCTTTAAAAAGAAGATCGAAGACTACCTGAACTGCGGCGCACTCGGACACAGTCCGGATGTGTGCCCGGCTCCCAAAAAACGCCGCTGCCCCGGCTGCGACCAAGTAGAACCCCCCGAGTACCACTCCTGCACGCCGCAATTCAAGATCTGCGGCAAAGCACACCTGACGGCAGACATAACGTGCAAGGCGCGCTTCCGCGCCCTATACCCAGTCAAAAAGAGGTCTTGGGATGCAAAGTGAGCCGCCGAGGCAAACGCTAGCCAGGCTTCCACCAGTAAGGCTCCACCCCATCACCGCAGCCGCTCCACGACCCGCGAGCCCCAGCCCAGGTCCCGCGGTTCACACTGGAGTCCTTCCCGTTGCTGCAGCCTGCTACATCGAAACTCAAGCCCAAGGCTTGGGTTTGTACATCGAAGCCCAAGCCCGCTCCTGGACCGGAACCAGGCCACCACCACCTCCAGTCTCTCCGAGACCCCCTGCCCAAGCACCTGGCCGCTCCACCAATCAGGTGAGCTCGGCCGGCGTAATCTCCTAGAACTCCACCAACCCCCTCTATGAAGAGCTGTTGTGTATCCGCGCCGCTCGCCTCCCTCCAAACCACCAACCTCCACCTCCAGGCCCAGCTGCGTGGTAAGCAGCAGGCCCAAACCCCTACCGCGGCCCTATCGGCCCGGCAGCTCCTACAGCCACTCTCCGATCGCCACCTCTCCCTACTTTTTCACCGCCACGTCTCCCTACTCGCGAACCATCAGCCAAGAAGCGGGGGCTGCAACTCCCACTGCCTCCCTGACCACAGCAACTCCGGCCCAGATAACCCCAGTCCTACCTCCCAAATTCGAGCAACGCATGGCGGCCAGAATTCAGGCCGTGGTGAAGACGGCCATCCAGGCCTTCAATAATGAATTCTCCAGGCTCACTACCCGTCTAGACGAGTTCGCTCGCCAAATTTACGAACGATTTAAGGCGCACGAGGCTCGCCATGCGGCAGATTGTGCTGCCGCGCGGCCTAAAAAGAAGGCGCAGTTCCACATCCTCTCTAACTCCTGCACGGCAAACGACACCTTCAGTGATGGCGAGGCCGCGCACTAGTCTCACCATCTGGCAGTGGAAGTGTCGAGGGTTTGGTTCCAATCGTGAGTGGTTCACCAGTTCCTAGCTCGGGCAGACGGTCCCGACGTGCTCACGCTTCAAGAGCCCTCCAATCCCCTTCCCCTACCCAGCTACCTGCCCATCGTCCCCATTTCTCCAACACCTCCTCTGGTAGCATTCCTTGTACGCCATGCGCTCACTACAACTCCTCATCGAACTCATGCCGCGGCATATTTGGGATGACAGTCTCTTCATCCTCGGCGTAGTCGGCTACCCTAAGTGCCTGTGGCACGACTTCGACCAACTATTCACGCTTGCGGAGAAAGGGCGCAGGGTATGGCTCGCAGCTCAACAGGCCATCGTCTTCCTTTTCACAGACCCCACCACCCGTAATCGCATCGGGAACAGTGTCTGCGCAGACACTACTCCTGACCTCACCTTAACCCGATGCCTTCCTCACGCTGTGTGGTGTAACACCCAGGAGAATCTGGATAGTGATTACTACATTACCGAGATCCTCCTACAAGCAAGCCAAACACGCAGACCCCCTCGTGCTGCTACCATCACGAAGTGGGACTCGTTCCGCACCTCCTGAGCAGCTCGTACTCTAGAGACCATAACAGACATAGCTACTTGGTCCGACCAACTCCAGCGTGACGTCCGTGCCGTGACTCGCCCCCTCCTATAGGACTGCCCTGGAGACGCAATGGATTCCCATCTTCTACACCTATGAGAGGCCAAGGCATGTTTCGACTGGGGATGGCGGCGTCAGCGCTGGAATAGAACGTTCAGGCGCTGGCTGGCCCGGCTCAACAAGGAGATTGAGACGCATGGTTCGAACCTATCTCTCCAAAATTTGTAATCCTTCCTTAACAGGTCGGACGGCAACATGAGCCTACCCCAGACCTGCAACCTATTCGGCCATCTCATTGATTCGACTTAGTCCAAGACACACCAGAAACAACGTCATAAAACTCATACACACATCCGAGGCCTTCCCGCTGGAACTCCTCGAGGAGCTTCATGACCTCTATTTAATCGCAAATTCCTCCGCAAACCACTCTGACTACACAGGCTCCGCCAACGACCCCCTCGACCGACCGATCACCGAGGCGGGTCAGGGCAGAACCTCAGCGCCTCAACACGTCCTCAGTTCCTGGCCCCGACGGAGTGCACAAGGCACTCCGCAACCTCAATTCCCCTCTGTCAAAGCCCTAACCGACTATTTCAACGGATGCTGGGTGCGCGGCGCCCTCCCACCTCAATGGAAAGACGCCAAAGTAGTCTTTATTCCCAAATCCAGCAAACCAATTCTACCCGCTAATCTTCGTCCCATCTCCCTTACGCCGTGCGTGGGCAAGCTCATGGAGCAGGTTCTCCACACCCGGCTCAGCCGGCAACTGGAGAATAACAACCTCATGCCTTCATGCATGTTTATTTCCGCCCACGTTTATCCACCCAGGAAATCTTTCTACAACTCCATATCCTTGACTCCCCCGTGTGCACACCAAGGCTATCCTCGGTGTCGGCCTGACAAAAGCTTTCGACAACATTACACATGCAGCCCTTCTAGAAGCCCACCACGCAGTAGGTGTAGGCCCGCAGATGTACAATTACGTCCGTGACTTCCTCTCCGAACGCACGGCCACACTCACCTTGGGCGATCACCAGTTCCCCGATGTCTCACTCGGAGCACGGGGAACGCCTCAGGGTGCTGTGCTCTCTCCTGTCCTCTTCAACATAGCCCCTCGCCAACTCCCCCACCAACCCGTCCTTGTTCCCGACATACATTTCAGCTTCCATGCTGACAACATCATTTTCTGGGCCAATCGAGGCAGTGATGGTAACCTGGAACACAACCTACAGTCGGCCCTCAACATCATCGACTAGTGTGTTTGCGCGCGCTGACTAGCCCGCTCCCCTTCCAAATTAGAACTTTTCCTTTACCTCCCCATGCCGCACGACCCCGCCAACCCTCCCATCTCACTTACACTAGAGAACCACCCCATTCCCCTAGTCTCAAAGATTAGCATCCGGGACCTCGTCCTTCACTCTCACGGCGCACACGGCGACACCATCCAAGCTCTCCAGACCCAAACCCAACAAGTCACACATCTAATCCGGCGTGCGGTGAACCGGTGCGCAGGTCTGCGAGAGCGGAACACTCTCCGCCTCACCCAACCTTACATCAGGAGCCGCATGGGTTACTAACTCCTCTACCTCCCTCTAAAGCAGGAGGAGCGGGACCGAATCATCGCGCTCCTGAGGAGCTGTACGAAGGTCGCCCTCCGCCTACCTCCCAGCACCTCTACTTCCCGGCTCCTCGGCCTCGGTACGCACAACACGTTTGAGGAGCTGGCAGAAGTCACTCTAACAGCACAGCTGACTCGCCTGTCGGGTACCGTGGAGGCCGCATTCTACTCTGTCAGCTAGGCATCGCCCCGATCACCCTTCCTACCGGAGAGGCCCCCTTACCTCCAGACCTACGCTGCCATCTCATCATCCAGCCCATCCCTAAGAACATGCACCCCGAGCACAACGGAGAACGCAGGGCAGCCCGCGCCAAAGCCTTGCACAAGGTGTAGGGCGATAGTTCCGAGGTAGCCTGCGGGAACGTGGCAGTGAACTCGTCCGCCTCCGCATGGTCATCGCCGTCGCTAACAATCAGGCCCGATTACTCACATCAGTCTCCATCACCACAGACTCATCAGAAACTGCAGAAGCAGCAGCCATTGCGCTCGCTCCCATCTCCACCTCTGCCACCAAAATTCTCTCAGACTCAAAATCAGCCCTATCCAAATTCGCTAAAGGTCTGATGTCCCGCACCGCGGCTCGGCTTTTATGCTTCTGCCACCGCACCCGCCCTGTAGCTCTTGTCTGGACCCCCGCACACGCAGGACTCCCGGGTAACGAGAAGGTCCACTCCCTCGCCCGAGGTCTCACTTTCCGGGCTGTAGTTGGACCCCCTCCGCCATCCCAGGAGCGTCTGCTTACCTTTAGAGATATTCTTACCCGCTACCGAGATACCCGGCTCGTTTACGCACCACCGGCTCCCTCCCTAACCCAGGCCTCGCAATGGAACAGATTCCAGACCCGTACTGCTTCTACCCTATTCTTCTTCATGCCCGCAACCAGTCAGGTCTTCTCCTCCTGTAAGATCTGCATGAAACCGGGAAACTTTATTCACATCCTCCTCACATGCCCTACCTTTCCACACCCTCCATCCCCAACCACGTCGGTACCCCCATCCTACCTCCGCAAGCTTTCCTGAGCAACACATAACAATTGACACCCGTGTTACTAGCATCCTCAATCCCCCTACTATCCATATGGCGGGGAGGAGCTCTAATTATCTCCCCATTTTGACTTGGAACTGCCGCGGCTTCCGGGCCAAGCGCGCACCTCTGCAACAACTTCTTCCTACCATCACACCAACGCACCACATACTTCTGCTCCAGGAGACTGCGCACCGGGCAACCCTCCCCAGCTACACATCTACACATTCAGATACCACTAACACGCCCAGGGCGTCCACACATGTCCACCGCAGCCTCACCTACAAAACTCATCACATCACGTCTGAGACGCCCTGCGTGATCACTGAACTTATACATCACACACATTCACTTCCTTCTATATTTATAGCAAACATATACCACCCCCCGTCCCAGCCGATGGCCTCGCTAGAATAACTTCTGCAAGACCTACATCATCTGGCAGGGAAACAACCCCTACTCATCGGCGGGGACTTCAACAGTCAGCATACTGACTGGGGATACACAACCACGACACATCGAGGTCGCAGGCTCTGGCTGCTCCTGCAGAACCTCCAACTCACTGTGCACAACACGTTTCAGACGCCTACGAGGGTCGGCAACAGTGTCAGCATGGACACCAGTCCGGACCTGACGCTGAGCCGCTGTATCCGCGGCGTTACCTGGAACAGAACACAACATACACTGGGCAGTGATCATTACATTATACAAATCACTGTCCCGTACAAACCACCCCGTCACGCAAATACAACACACAAACTCATTAACTGGGATGCCTTTCGCGCTGTACGCACCGCCCTCCCAGACACTCCCATCGCGGACATCGACGCATGGGTGCAATCACTCACGCATGACGTTCACGACAACACGCGACACATTGAAACTACAACCGAAACATCGACCCTTGACACACGCCTAGCCCACCTCTGGGAAGCTTATCACAGCCTCCTGGAACGCTGGAAAGGCAACAAACTTAACAGCACACTTAAAAAGCGGCTGGACGCGCTGCAGACACAAATCCAACAACACTCTGAGGAGCTCTGCCGGTCCAACTGGGGACAGCTATGTGACGGCTCCGCAGGAAACCTGTCCAGAAAACGCGCATGGCAACTCCTCCGACACCTCATTGACCCCATACGCACCAAATTAGCAACACAGCACCACGTTACACGCCTCACACACGAACACATTGACGATCCCGACACCCTCCTAGACACACTTCAAACCATGTACACCTCTCCAGGCGCACCCACACCTCTACCCCACTACACAGGACAAGCAAATCCCACACTCGACACCGACATCACGGAGACGGAAGTCAGAGCGGCCCTCCTGATTCTCCGCGCCAACTCCGCACCTGGTGCAGACCAAATCACAAACTCCATGCTCCGTAATCTGGACGACCGATCGATCACCCAGATTACGAAATACTTCAACCAGTGCTGGAGGGAGGGTAGCCTCCCGCAGTCGTGGCGCCACGCGAAGGTAATATTCATACCCAAACCCAACAAACCACTTACCATTCAAAACCTTCGCCCGATTTCGCTAACCTCATGCCTCGGGTAGCTACTAGAGCATGTTGTGTTAGCGAGACTCACAAGTCACATGGCGGACAACAATGTTTACCCGCATAGCATGGTGGGATTCCGCCCCCATCTATCCGCACAGGACTCCATGCTGCGACTCACACACGACCTTTTTGACCCGCTTCTTCCCGATCACACCAAGCCAGTCTTAGCTTTGGATCTTTCCAAAGCTTTTGATCGCATTGAACATCAGGCGATCATGACTGCCCTATCCCCATTGAATGTGGGTGTGCGCAAGTATGCCTACATTCAAACATTTCTCACTGACCGCACGGCTAAGATACACTTCGGCCCTTTGTCTTCCCCCTCCTACACGCTTCAGAGTATCGGCACCCCTCAAGGGTCCGTCCTTTCCCCCTTTCTCTTTAACATTACCCTCATCCCCCTCGGCCGAAAATTGGCAACTATTCCCCACCTGAAGCACATTCTTTATGCCGACGATATCACCCTGTGGACCACCCACGGCAGTGACGGCGACATAGAGATCACCTTACAGGAAGCAGCCACCCTCACCCAAAATTACGCACGGACCATCGGACTGTCTTGCTCCCCAGAGAAGTACGAACTGCTCCTCATCCGTCCTAAGAACCACCGCTGTCCCCGCTCCCCCATTGCCATTGAACTGAATGATGACCCGGTACCTGAGGTTGGCACCCTCCGTGTATTGGGCCTGTACATCCAGAACGATGGCAAAAACACCACCACTATGAAGAAACTCAAGCAGGTTGTAGGCGCGATATCGCACCTCATCCGCAGGGTTTCGGGACATCATAGAGGCATGGAGGAGCGTGACCTATGTCGCCTCATTCATGCCTTTGTCCTCAGCCGTGCGCTGTACACTACCCCATACTTACAACTGTCCAAACATGACATAAACGCTTTGGATGCTTTGATTCGCAAGGGATTCAAAGTAGCACTTCATCTTCCTCTCAACACACCCACAGACAGATTACTAGGCTTGGGCCTCCACAACACGATCGGGGAACTGGTGGAGGCCCACCGACAGGCCCAATACATCAGGCTCACAAAAACCTCCACAGGTCGGTATATCCTGGACTCCCTCGTAATCAGAATACCTGCCAACGACCCAACCCCCCTTGCCATCCCACGATCCCTTCACCGGGAGCTCCTCATCAGGCCGCTCCCGAGAACATGCACCCGTCCCACCATGAGCAGCGCCGCAGAGCCCGTGCGAAGGCACTCCATCGAGCGTACGGCTCCGAGCCGGACGCCGTATGGGTGGACGCTGCCTGCACGGGTGATGAAGCGACAGCAGCTGTGGTGGACTGCTCTTTATCTGCCCTCATCACACTACCTCTCCCTCCCGACACCTCCCCAGAGGCTGTAGAGGAAGCCGCCATTGCACTCGCAATCACCCGCACGGAAGCCCGGTACATTTTCAGTGATTCAAAAACTGCGATTCTAAATTTTGCTCGAGGCCGAATCCATGTCCCTGCTTTTGGCATACTGGACTCGCCCGATGCACCCCCGCCCCGCCAAGTGGAGCTGATATGGGTGCCTGCGCACTCCGGGAATCCCGGAAACGAGGCCGCCAACCTTTTAGCCCGAGGTTCTTTAAACCGGGCTCAGGTGGCCTCGGATGCGGGATTCACGAAGGAGCGCATGCACTCATTCAGTAAGCTGACCCAGGTATACAGAGCCTCACGCCAGCTCTACCCTCCGCCCCACCCCTCCCTAGATAACAGACACACAACACTCTGGCGCAGATTACAGACACACACTCTCCCCTCACCCCTTACCCTAGCCCATTATCATCCCTCCTTCCCTACTCCGGCATGCGCCCTATGCCCAGAACCTTTCGCTTCTTCCCTCTACATCCTTTCCCTCGGCCCGGCGGACCCTCCCCCGCGTGACCTAGAGAACCTCAAGACCTGGGAGGACTGGGAGACCCTGCTGCGCTCGGAGGACCCGGCCGTGCAGACCATCGCCACCGGCCGGGCTGCCAGTGTTATGGACCTCAGGAACATGAACATTTGAGTGGAGTGGGGTCGTGCGGGGACCCTGGGGCGTGCCCCGAATTCCTGTTGTAATAAAGTTTTCTCTCTCTCTCTCTCGGAATCATACTGGGAGACTCCTGGCCAGCTGCGCTGCTCCTGACCAGAGCCGGCTAATTACCAACGCCTTGAAGCGCATAGCCCTCCAAGGACGCTCCTTTGCCCTTTAAGGGCACCCCCTATGGGTTGCTTCGTGCCACGTGAGGGGTGGCAGGGTTTGCCCGCTCGGCATTTCTTGGTAATAAATGTTTCCACCACCATCACCGTCACGCCGCGCCAGGCACATGAATGTGGCCATGACCGCCGCAGCGGTGATCTTAGAGCCCGCGCCACTGGCCTGCTGAAAGATTCTTTTGATCAAATAAAGGATGCGCTTCCACGGGGGCATCAATGTACTGGGGCACACCAAGTATATTGAATTATCGCTCGTTAGTTTGCTCAGCCTACGAGATGTATGTGCATATTGCAGCGTTTGTCATCAGTTCCGGCCAGAGAGAATGCATCGGATTTTCTCTGAAGAGAGTTGCATACCAGTAGTCTCCAGGTGGTCTTCCATTGTGTTGGATTTGTTTTGCTAAATATTACGTTCAATTTCGTTGTTAGCGCGTGTACCGTAAAATTGTGAGAGTTGGGAAACATCAATAGTGGTCTTTTCCAGCTCCTAGTTTGTAGACTAATAGAAGAAAGATTCCACTATCAGGTCACAGTTCACTACCTCAAGCGCGAAAGCATTTGGCTTCGAAGATTTTTTCCCAAAATGAACTTGTGTAAAAGCGTGGTATAAATAGCGGCTGGACATTTCTTGGCCTTTGCTGAAAAATAGCAGTAGAGTAAGAAAGAAACCGAGCACAAATTAGCCTGAACCGAGCAAAATATCTTAAATACCGGCTACGTTACTAAACGCTGCGTCCCTATGAGGCCTTGCTGCGGACAGCAAGAAGTTGACCCCAGTAAACGGAGCATTAAAAAGCGCATTCACAGGCAGCGTCATATTTCTAAAATTTTGAATTATTTTTCGTGCAATTTTTCATTACCGAATCTCATTTTGTCCTCCTGTTTCACAACTATCGCTCCGCTGACAAAATGCAAATGCCGGCAACGTTTCCAGATAGGACAACCTGCAGCACCACGCCTTTTGTATTTGGTCGAGGCATCTCTACACGCATATAATTTTATGGCAGCTACACCGGGGAAGCCAACTACAGTGTCCCAATTTCGAAAATTCTGTTTGCTCTAATGCCACGTACAGATGTAAAGACGGCCGCTATATGTGTAGATTTAAACCCCTGTGCAATAAGAATTGAACCCATATGGGGGTACCGGCAGTCAAACTCGGATTTTGCATGTCGTTAAGGTGAGGTGAGACATTAAAAGTAATAAAAATATTTTGCAGCAATACAATAATGAAAGCTTCGTTATTGAAACATGGCACAAATCATGCGAAGAAGCTGCAGTTGCAAATAGATAAAAATTTGACGAAAGGTTTTTACCGTTTATTTAATTTCACTATTTCTACTTACAGATTTCTACCTTTCTTCATATATGGCCAGAAACACATCGTTGAAGGAGGCACTGCGGAAAGCGAGTAAACGTTATAGGAGTAGTAGCAGAATTCATTAAAACTTCCTGTTGGGCGAGTTGGTAGTGCATCGTGAACTACCTAACTGTCAACGAATAAATTCAGTTGACAGTTAGCGCTTGTGTGTGTGTTTCGTCTCTCTTGTCCGTGTCTTTGTTTGCGATATAACATTTCTAATTCAAGTAGCAGAATTGTAAGTCTAGAATGAAAACAAAATTTGCTACAATCTTTTCTTTGTCTCCAATGAGTGAATTGGCCCGGAAACATTCCCCTATGCCTTCATTTCTTTGGGTTACTGTTGGCTTTCTTCGCATATATGTTCCTCATTTCCCTACCCTTTCCTGCTCATGAGTTTGAAGAGGGCCTCGGTTCTGGCAGTCTTGATGCCATAGGTAGCGTAAGAGGGCTCTCGAACATCTTCCACCTCCCTAAAATAATTACACTATTAAGTTCTCAATGATCAACACCAGAATTAAAGAAATGACAGAAACATTTCCTTATCGTTTACACTATTTCTGTGTGTGTTGGCTTCCTCACGTGGCCGAACACGTGTCCGTACTTCTGTCCGAGGACCTCGACTTCCCGGTATCCGTTGTTAAGCGTAAAGGGCACCACGCCGAGAAATGGCACGCCCCGTGGTCCGGTCGGCAAGCTCTTCTTTAGCCAATCGCATATGTACTGAAACAGGACTGCCGTGATTCCGGCTACCACGCCTGCGATAAGACACTTCAGGAACAGAGACAGCATGATTCCTTTTAATGTGTCCTCGTTCTACACCATGAAGCTTATATTCTGCCAGGTTCTGGAGAATAGGCTCTTGTACCTGCCTGCTCTTGTACGGTGGGGCTAAAAAAAATTAAGATGCAGAAAACCAAAGTAATGTTCAACAGCCTTGCAATTGAACTGCAGTTCGCAATTGGTAGTCAGGTACTGGAAGTAGTAAGAGAATACGTCTACTTATGGCAGGTAGTGACCGCAGATCCGGATCATGAGGGGGAAATGACTAGAAGAATAAGAATGGGGTGGAGCGCATATGGCAGGTTATCTCAGATCATGAATGGCAGTTTACCAATATCCCTCAAGATAAAAATATACAACAGGCGTATCTTACCGGTACTCACCTATGGGGCAGAAACCTGGAGGCTAACAAAGAGGATTCAGCTTAAGTTAAGGACAACGCAGCGAGCTATGCAAAAATAAATGATAGGTGTAACGTTAAGAGATCGGAAGCGGGTGGAGTGGGTGAGAGACCAAACGCGCGTTAATGATATCCTAGTTGAAATCAAGAGGAAGAAGTGGGCTTGGGCAGGGCATGTAATGCGAAGGCAAGATAACCACTGGTTCTTAAGGGTAACGGAGTGGATTCCAAGAGAAGGCAAGCGTAGCAGGGGGCGGCAGAAAATTAGGTGGGCGGATGAGATTAATAAATTTGCGGGAATATGATGGCCGCAACTGGCGAAGCACAGGGCTAACTGGAGAGACATAGGAGAGGCCTTTGCCCTGCAGTGGGCATAGGCAGGCTGATGATGATGATAAACACAGGGCAGCATAAACAGAGGGCACACTGCCATGACATAATAGCCAGTTATCGTTGGTGTGGACCTGCCTATAAGAAGACACATGACGGATATGTGCATATGTAAAAAATAAGTGCTAGCTGCAAGGGTAGGCAGGTAATTGAGCAAGTTGCTTCTTTGTAATGGCTGGTGTACCCCACAAGACATCAACGCGGGAGAAGAAAGAATTAGATGACCACAGTGTTGGTTAACAGCTGTGCATGTAAGAATTTACCATCAGTGTTTTCTTCTGGAAAACTAATCATTTGGCCTTCTTGAGGTCTGGATATGCTATATATAGGTAGTCGAAAAACTGGCCTCGTTAATTCGAATTTCACAGGGACGCCAATGCAGTTCGAATTAACTGGAGTTCAGACTAACAAATGTAAACAAAGTATGGAGTACTCTGCTTCTGGGAAGCACTTGGGTAATGAGATTAACCTATTTTGTGCTAAAATATTTTATGCTTGCGTCTTTCGCTGTAAAGCGGAAACTTATAGGGCCTCCTCTTCACCTTCGAGACTGAAGAATAGGTGGGCAGTGTTTAACATGTTCCAGATTGTGTACCAGGCGGCCGCATCGAAGTCGCAAAGGGTGTGTGACCACCTATGAGAATGGTCGCAAGTCTGGAAAACCGAGCAGCGTGTGAGCATCGCGTGACTACCGCTTCTTGGCCAAAAACGATAGCGCAACTTCCTTAACTCGCAAATTCACACTTTCGAGTTGGGGGGGTTGTGTGATCATTTAGGTTGAGAAATGAAAGTTGCCAGGACGGCACGCAAGTACCTTGCCCGACTTTTCAGCCTTCCGAACCCTGAGTGGCAATGAAGCTTATATTCTGCCAGGTTCTGCAAAATAGGCTCTTGTACCTGCCTGCTCTTGTACGGTGGGGCTAAAAATTAACATGCAGAGAACCAAAGTAATGTTCAACAGCCTAGCAAGGGAACTGCAGTTCGCAATTGGTAGCCAGGTGCAGGAAGTAGTAAGAGAATATGTCTATTTAGGGCAGGTAGTGACAGCTGATCCAGAGCATGAGAGGGAAATAACTAGACGGATAAGAATGGGGTGGAGCGCATATGGCAGGTTATCTGAGATCATGAATGGCAGTTTACCAATATCCCTCAAGAGAAAAGTATACAACAGGCGTATCTTACCGATACTCACCTATGGGGCAGAAACCTGGAGGCTAGCAAAGAGGGTTCAGCATAAGTTAAGGACAACGCAGCGAGCTATTCAAAGAAAAATGATAGGTGTAACGTTAAGAGATCGGAAGCGGACGGAGTGGGTGAGAGAACAAACGCGGGTTAATGATATCCTAGTCGAAGTCAAGAGGAAGAAGTGGGCTTGGGCAGGGCATGTAATGCGAAGGCAAGATAACCGCTGGTCCTTAAGGGTAACGGAGTGGATTCCAAGGGAAGGCTAGCGTAGCAGGGGGCGGCAGAAAATTAGGTGGGTGGATGAGATTAAGAACTTTGCGGTAATATGGTGGCCGCGGCTGGCGAAGGACAGGGTTAATTGGAGAGACATGGGTAAGGCCTTTGCTCTGCAGTGGGCGTAGTCAGGCTGATGATGATGATGAACTGCCAGCACGAACAGATAAGGAGGAGCATGAATTTGGTCCATCACCAGTTTGCCTCGGCTCAGTTATACGACCAACTTACTGGCGGTACCCCACCTTGTCATGCCCCTCTTGCAATATGCCTTATTGTTCCATTTATATATGCACAACCTGACCAATAACATACCCCCAGCGTGTTTGGGCGAACTTGCACAAAGCTTTAAGGAAACGGCTGAACGCTTTGTCAAGGTCCGATTTGTGCCAAAATATAGGCAGGTGTCTTTACCAGGCCGATGTATTTTTAATGCGCACTTGCTTTGTCAGTTAGTAAATATAAACTATCTGACCTGTTATTCTTAAATCTAGGAAAACGTCTTCAATGAAAAACTCGTAAATGTTGCGCAGAAATTCACGCTTCAGCTTAATTTTAATGGTAAGTCTAGATATCTGCTTTTTTAACTTAGAATTTACGGCGTGGGGTCGGTAGTTTGTTGCAGTTCAAAAGTTGGACAACGTTTAAGCTTCGCCTTTAAGAATGGAACGCGACAGCGTGTCGCAGCCTTCCAGGGAGTCCGCGGAACGCCATCGCCCGTTCGGGGCGACACCTAGCCCGTTGGACAAGTCGCTCGGAGTCTCAGGAGGCCTCTCTACAAAACCCATGCCACGAACGCCAGCATAGCTTCCCACCGAACTAACAGGTAGCAAGCCCAAGCTTCGTAGTGAACGCGCCTTGGATGTGCGCTGTGTTTTAGCCGCTCCGCGAGTGATTCCTGCGTCCCCGCAAGGCCCCACTGCGCCCGTACGAGACGAGCGGGAGCCGCTGCCGTCGCGCGCTATCTGTTTGGGCAGTGGCGTACTTTGCGAGAAGAGGGTTTTAGTGGACGCTGCCTGATGGCGCTACGTGCGCGCCAAGTGAAGAGGAAAAGTACCGGAAACATACGTTGTTACTCGCTTAACTCGGACTTCTGTAATATCAATGCTCATAATTTCTAACATACACCACAGTACACGTCTGTAAAGCCCCCTTCTAAGACGACACCACATTCACTAGACACAGCTTTGTTCAATCCCAACTATCGAGCTGGCGTGGCGGAACAAGGCCCTGTACATGGGCTCTGGGAAAACAATATCACAAAGATCATTGTACAACTTTTTCCTTTTACTTTTCCACAAATAATCGGTGGAAAAACGCGCCGAAAGAAACCGAACGCTTGCTACAATCTCTTTGTAGTAACCAGAAGTTCCACCAGAGAGCTCTTCTGTGGATACCACAATTTCCGGCAGCATCACCGCAGCTTCACTTGGCACACGGTGCGCAAGAACGGGTCTGTGACGACGCGAAAAAACAAAAAACGGTTCACCAGCTGCCTTAAAAAGAGGTGCCCTAGCCCTAGCCCTCCATTTTTTACCCGCCGGAACAGGTTCGTTCTGCTACAACGTTCCCATTCGGACGCCCATATGAAAACTACAAAACTCCTGTGTAGCTTCTGAACGTTCACACGCGAGCAATGCAAAACCTGCATCACATACCAGAGTTTGCTAATAAAAAAAAGATTGCAGACTGTAGCTCTGGCGAAAATTGAAAGGCTGGTGCCTTTCCATTTAACAGCTCGGTCACGTGCGTCTTTAGTTTGGTCTTTCCAATACTCCTCGCTATCGCGATAAGCATAGAGCGGAACGCCCAAATACTTGCCCGGGGTCGTCGCCCACGGTACGTTGGCGAAATGGTCCGGGTGGGATGGCCACCATCCATGCCAGAGCCCAAGGCACTTGGACCAGATAACCCCGCTACCTGTGACTTCGCTGAACGCGCGTACACACCCGACAGCTTCACTTAGTGGAGGCCCGGGAGGGGATGTTTTGAAAAGGGTGAAGAAAATGCAGGTGCCACCAGGAGTAAAGACTTTCTTTTTTTAAGTTACACACCGGGACGTTACCAGTTAAAAAGTTTCTAGAGGGAAAGGATTTATTTTTACCGTGGGGATCGAACTGCGTAATTTGTAAACAGCCTGAAACAATAGACCATGTTTTTGCATTGCTGGGAAGGGGTTTATTTTTGGGACGTGTTACAAAGGACCATAAAGAAAGAGCTACCACTTGACGCGCACGGAATTCGCTATTTAAGCACTGATAATGAGGATGGGGCACCTTTTGATCTCATAATGCTCTTGGGCCTCCACTGTATATGACGCTCCAGAATGGCCGGCTATCATTGTGACAAAGACGCACGACCGGCCCGAATTTATTTTCTGGAAAGCGTGGACTGGTTTCTTGCAATCCAAAAAGCAGCTGCGGAGCCTCCCGAGTGGCTCTCAAGACTAGAGCCGTTGTGCATGTTGCGGGAATTTTAAGCTGACGAAGCCAGTCTCGTGCTGGCTGAGCACGACAGTGTCGTATGTATATAGCGTTATGTGTATTTTTGTTGTGCAATGTCATGAGCCAAAGCCAGGCAATAAAGAAAAAAAAGCTGGCGTGGCGGAGTGGTTAGCCTGTTCGTTTCGCACTCCTGGAGGCCCTTGTTGAATTCCCCAACTGGACAAATTTCCAACTCGGTTTTATAATTTTTCTTCTTGGACTTTTGGCTCACGGTACGCGCCGCCGACGATGACACCGGATTTTTTGCGACACGGGGCTCATAACGATTCGCTTTAATATACTAGTTTTATTTTAAGCTAAAGGAAGGAACCGCAATGAAATAGTTTTAATACAACAGTTGCAGTAGACGTTTCTCAACATGCCCTACAACATTTACATTAGTTCCATGAGTTAGAATTGCCGCCGCAGTGGCTCAGTGGTTATGGTGCTCGGCTGCTGACCCGAAAGACCCGGGTTCGATCCCGTCCGCGGCGGTTGAATTTCTTTGGACGAGAAATTCTAGAGGCCCGTGTACTGTGCGATGTCAGTGCACGTTAAAGCACCCCAGGTGGTCGAAATTTCTGGAGCCCTTCACTACGGCATCTCTCATAGCCTGAGTCGCTTTGGGACGTTAAACTCTCTAAACCAACCAACCATGAGTTAGAATTAGCACTAAAAAATGATCGAATTGATCTTTGTTACTTAGCAAAGCAGGGAGGCTTCAAAATGTGCTGCTGATGTCAAGATGACTTCCTACAACACTGTACCTTTGGAATCTGCGTAGAGCACTAACGCCTCTTTTTTAGCATGAGCGCAATGCGCTTAAACATCTACTATGCTATAGGGCTGGCAATCATGTCACTAAGATAGCTGCGTCAGAATATAACACGAGGTAAGGTTGGTGATGACCCAAAGCATATTTCATTGCGCACTCAGAGAAATAGAAGTCAAGTGCCACAGGGAAAGCAGAGAGCGTCATGATAAAAGAGCGAAAACAAATGTCCGAATGTGCAACTTCTTTCCGTTCAGTTAGACGAAATGTACCGAAAACTGTACTCGAAAACCCAATGCTTAACAACCATATCGTCGTTACAAAAGAACAGCGTATGACACTCCGAAATTCGTAGCCCTGTTCGAAACCATCGCCCATAAATAAACAGTGGCGTGACGGGAACGGCGTTTCAAGAGTCGTCGTACCACGTTGAAAGGAAGAAGACGGTGAAAACGAAGGCGCTAAACACCACTCTAGGCATTCTTAAAAGAAGAATAAAAAAATTGGCTGTGGTTTAGCTCTGGTTAAACCTAGTCGAATAGCGATAGCTACAGCCCGCTATCTCCTCTTCACTTCATTTCTATGGTGATCCCTTGCCTCCTCGAGGCTGGCCGACTTCTCACTATCCATACTGCGGCCTCAACTATGGCTGCGGGGAAGATAGCTCTCCCCTTCTTTATTACCGGTTATCACAGCTGCGGATGAATGGATGGATGGAAAAAACTTTATTGTTGATAAATTTAAAGTGTTCTTGCCCGTTACGGGTCACTGGGCGCCGTGGTCGATCCTTGGTCCAGGATGCCGCACTTGACTGCTGCCATCGTGGCTCGGCGTACAAGAAATCATTGCGCTTCCTCGTCCTCGTTGTCCAGCAAGTGCTCCCATTGCATCACACTCGGGTTGTTTATTATTGGCTCTAAGTCTTCCTTAGGGCTGGTCCATGTGACATGTTCTGTGTTGGTTTACGCTGACACCATGGACATTCGTCTTCATATTGTGTAGGGAAAATCTTGTGTAGTTTGTGCAGGTGCGGGAAGGTACCAGTGTAGTCTGGGCCAGTCTATCGCCTCCTCTTTGGTAAGCCTTGGTATGTCAGTGAGGACATCCTCCTTCAATTGTAGGAGTACGTCTTGCGTGGAAAGACCCCTTCTGAAGCCAAACATAGCATCAGGGCAATATCCTTTGTCCTCCATGTAGTCTGTCATCTTTTCATTAATCATTCTCTCGTCTATCTTCCTTAGACAGGAGGTTAGGGAGATTGGTCTTAGCGGAGCGCGGATTGTGACGTGATACAGAGGGCGCAGCGAGCGCCCAACGGCTGGAGCGGTAGCCGCGTGGCGACCGCGACGAGATTAGCCGGAGAATCGACGGCCGTGGTGTGACGTCACAGTGCGTCCACGGCTCAAAGTGCGGCGACGGCGAAGAGGCGAAAACCTGGCGTAATGTAGCTGTCGCTACAAAAAAAGTACATCGGCTGCTGCTGAGCACGAACAGTTCAGCGAAACGCTGTGCCTGCAAAAGTGTTCCCATTGCTGTTTGCCTCTGCTAGCACTCTGTTCATCCAATAGCATACATTTAGCAGGCGGCGGTTTCAATGACAGTCCCGATAATAACCAAGGGGCATCTAGGCTGGATACCTTTCTTTTGCAATTGGGTTACTGTGAAACATATGCTGCAGCCATATGGCGATGATGTTTGGCTTCACCGCGAAGCCTGGAGGGTAAATTTTTCAATGGCAGACGCTTATTCTGACCGTTACGAAGAGTGATTGTGAGTGTGGCCGCTGAGTGTGGCTGACACACCGGTATTGCCTCTGCCATGCCAAAGGAGCTGCAAGTCTCGCTCGACTGCCGCTCTGAGCATCAAAGGACACTAAGCGACTAAGTGGATATATGGTTGTGCAATGTGCGCTCGGCCAAGTCACGCGATCTTGCTTCAAGCCAAAGCCAGCCCCAGCGCTCACCCGGCGAAAGAATTATTAACAGCCTAGCCCCATACGAAATGCTTCCTAGGGCGCCAAGAGCAGGAGGAGGAGAGTAAAAACCACCTATTTCCAATACTGGACCGATGACCTCTGTTGCTTGGGAGGAGCCACACCTCACGCGCGAGTGGTATTTTCTCAAAAGCCTTTTTCAGCCTGAAAAGTTTACGAACGCACTGTTTTCATATATTGTAAGACTTCGCTATAATAATCAAAGTATTTGCTGATCTCCTGTCGGTAGGCTTAATTTTTTTTTGTGCTATTGTCAAAGCGTTCCCTATTGATTTTCTTTGGCAGTCTCTATTTATACGAACGATGGAAAAACTTTGAAAGATTTTTCTACACTCGGAAGATGATCCATTACCGCCAATATTTTCATAACACTACCTTAAAATGTCAATTTTTCAAAATTGGCGCGGTGGCCATCAGGGTAAACTTCGTTTAACCTCCGTTAGCTTATAGAAGCAGGAGGGCCAGAAGAAATAGGAGTGATCTATTAAGTTCCAAGTCCGCTGTCCAAGGCAGAAGAACAGCCGTACAAAACGTAGAACCCAGACTGCCAACGTCATTTGGGTCCTGCCTAATGCATTATCAATGATATTCACCTCGTCCGAGTCTTTGCCGTTGCCTCTGACTTATTCCTAGGCACTGCTATTATTCTCACGGCCTAACGCTCACTTTCATATACAGTTCTCGACTTACATTAGCGCCCTTGAGGTCGTGTATCTTCGATCGCGGAGAGTACTAGGTGCGCCGCGTTCACAGTCTGGTGGTAAATAGTGCGGGTGCAGGTGCGCATTGGCCTTGATTGCCTCGAGCCTCATTTCACCTTTTGTAGCTGGCCTGCTTCGTACCGCTGCATCATACCTAGCATAGGAACAAACAATTCGAGGAAAAAAGGGATGAATCGGTAAAAGACCGCACTGCGCGCGCAACAACACAACACATATAGAAATGAAACACAAAGATAACAAGAAAGGAGCAGCATGGTGGCAAGAAGAGACAAAACAGGGGCTGCAGTTCTAGCAGGGCATACATATGTGTAATGGAGCAGAGAACGTTCACAACAGTTCGAAACAAAAAAAAATATTTCAAAACCAGTACCGCTTAGCAGCCACCTTGATGAAAGTCGAGAGTGTATGTTGGGATCGGTCGGGCAGGAATAGGCCGTTTTATGCTTTCCTACGTGATAATATGCGTGCTTGCCTACCAGCGACTTCTACAACCTCTCCAAGGGAGAGTCCGTCTCAGATTCATTAATTGCAGAAACCATCCTTCCCAATAGAATGGTTGAAATCACTTGCAAGTGAATATTGACGGAAAGTGATATGCAAGGAAGTAAGGAGCTGCCACTTAAAAGGTCAAGTTACTTTAGGAGTACTGCAATTGTCCACTGGGTAAATAAGAAGCGAAGAAACAACAGTGTTGGAATGACTTTCCTGGAGAGGTAGCGAGACTCCATCTGATTAGAGTGTAGAACGAAGAGTGTTGTTGTTTAGTTAACCGTGAGCAGCGAAAAAATTGCCCGCGATTACGTTACTTCCTACACTAGGCTAGCAGAAGCGCATTTGGCGGCGCCTGCCCAAAGGCTGCTACGGTGCATGCGCCGTTACCATGGCAACTAGTACCATGGCAGCCATGGGGCGGCAGCCGCTGCGCTGCACTGCGCATGCGCAGAGTCGCACCTCGCAGCTGGGATATAAGCCGGAAGCGATGCGCTCGCTCCACAGTTGCGCACCATGGAAGAAGGAGATCGGTCGTGCTCGTCACGGCGGCAGTACTAAAGTGAGCTAGAAGGGGGTAGTGGGCTCACTCCTTAGCCGCCGCCATGCATTGCGGTGACGCCGTCTATGTCAACAGATTCTACTTCTCTGCGCCCCCGCGAGGCGGCACCACCGCCGCCTTCACTGTAGGAGCGTGCGTTGACGCGCGTTTGAGCCGCTGCCGCCGCTGCTGTTTGCCTTCGCGTCTTGCGCGTTGCCATAATCAGTACACCAGCCAATCTTACGCAGAAAGTTTGATACAAATACTGGATGACGTCAAGAACCAGTCAGGACCCCTTTGAAAACCTATTTGGTATTATCCGGCAGTCATCAGGTAGCAGTGAAGGCCCCACTCCCAACACAGTTTTTGATAATGTCTTTCATTTAGTGGTCTTGTCAAGACAGTAAGCCAGGGGAACTGTGACCAGGGCGAGCTAGCCGCATTGCCAGATATAGACTTGCGCTGACACGCTGTCACATCAAGAAAACACAAATGCAGCTACGAGTGTAACTAGGTCAGCCAGTTACTGCACCGACATCTGCTGACCACAGCCAGCATGCAGCTAGAAGTGATTCTAGGCTGACATTTTACATTTCTGGGTACTTTGATAGAAAATGTAGTGAAAACGAATTGCGAAGCCTGTACAAGCCTACTAACCATGGCGCCGCAGGGAGCCCTTTCACAACATCTCAAAGAACAGCTATATTTTAGTCGCGTCCGCACGGTACTCGAATATGCCTCAGTGTGCTGGGACCCGCACACACAGGAACTTATTGATAAAGTGGAAAAAATACAAAACAGGGCAGTCCGCTTTGTATTTGGAAATAATTCCAGGACACTCAGTATCTCAGAAAGCAAAAGGAATCTTCAGTGGCCAGAACTTAAAACTCGAAGAAGAAATCTGAGATCAAAATTTTTACATAACATTTTCTATTCCAAGAGTGATAGACGTAACAAAATATATGAAGCCGCCTGTTTCGAAGCGAATTGGGACCACAACTTAAAGCTTCTAAAGGTATACTCTGCTATTCCTTTTTTCTGCGAACAATTCGCGAATGGAATGCTTTGCTGCCACATATTGTTAATGTTCTACCTAATGAAGCCTTTTTTTCACTTGTTAAGTGCATGATTTCTTGTTTTTTGAATGTGAAGTGCCCTTCTGCTGTAATGCCGAAAGGCAATGCAGGTGCCAAATAAATAAATAAATAAATAAGAGACTGCTGTATCCGTCAGGTCAGCTGTACAGCTACATGAACAAACTAGAAAATATGTTCACGGAGTGTTTTTCCTGCAACTAGCTGCATTCGGACAGCATCATGGATGTACTCGGAGTTGTAAAAGAAAGGCTCTCGCAAGAAATCGGGGGCCACAGCATGCCTCGCGTCTCACGGCTAACGTTATCAGCTTTTATCTAACGACACGGTTGCATTTTTTTGTGTGTTTGTGAAAGGAATGCTGGCGGATCAGGGAAGCGAGAAAAAACTAAACATTTAAAGTTGAGCCGCTGCTCATGAACCATGCACGTCCTATAAATCGCGGTTTTCATGTGCTCAGAACTCCATGGTGCGGCCTCACTTCTTTCCTATAGGTTAGTTTTCATGTCAATGTAAAAACTGCATATGCGCTAATAGCCATTTCATTTTACAGTTATTTGAGATACTTTATCTACATTGAACAAGCGCGAGTAGTGGAGAATGTGCTGCTGCAAGCTTTTAAGCTATGTTGAACACAACAATTTTAGGTAGCTCTGTTCCAGAAACGGTGTGAGCAGCAAGTTCACGAGCCAAAAGAAATGCGCACAACGAAACGGCGCTGACAGCTACAGCTGTAGCCAAAGAAATACCAAGAAAGTATGCATGTCCTTGCACGCTTCGTATACTTGAAGCCGTGAATAATAATCCTCAGAAAGCGGGGCTATTGGGCACCGCAATCATTTTCATACAGGTGTGCATTCATGTTTCTGATCTGCGTTGCGGGAGGTACGCCGGAGAGGAGCCAGAAACGCGTTTGCGGTTCGAACACGGTAACCTGTTAGTTCATCGTGTGCTACCGGTGGCAGCATTATTTATTATTATATTCGACGTCTGTCTACCTGCTCCATGCAAGTCTAACAAATGTGACTGAAGGCAGCGAGTTTTTCCAAGCCAGACTGCCGCGAGAAAGCTGCTCAACCAGCAAAGCGCTACAGTGAAGTCGCCGGTGGCGCCACCCCGTGCGTGTAACATATACCGCGTCAGGGAAAGAGCCCCAGCGAGCCCACTACCCCCTTCTAGCTCACTTTAGCAGTACAGGCTGCGTGAAATTGAGTCTTTCGGCCCAGAAGTCGTCGCATGGTACAAGGCCGGTCGACAGCGTCAAAACGAGGCGAGAAAGGCTAAGCGGGCTGCCGAGACGAGATCTGCGGATATATTGATTGTTGTAGTGAAATCATGCAGTAAGATATCACAATATATGAAAAAATGGCGTTCATTAACTGTTTCTTGATGTAAAATACTTTTTACCAGATATGCTTGCTATGCGGTGAGTTCCCTCTGTGTGCCGATCGCTTTGTGGGCAACTACCCCGAGGGGGCCCTCATAGGTGGCAGGTTGGCCACTTAGGTCACGTGACCTTGTGACGTCGTCACAACCTGCACAGTTGATTTTGAGCAAACACCGCCGTGGCAGGCAGGTGGTGCTTTAATGCAAGGAAACATGGATCTCGCAGCCCAACTGGCGGCAGCACCTTCCATCGCAGGGCAGGTGCGCATCGCGTTAACGGCTGCACTAGAGCGCCAGGAGTGGTATCGCCTAGTAAGAAAGTAAGATAGTAATATAGTAAGATAGCCAGTTCCACTAATAAGGCGGAGACTCTTAAGGCGGAGACGTTAGTAATGAAGTTAAACTAAGCACAGCTAGTGCTAACGTACCTGTGTCGCATTTCGCCAAACCTAGCTGAGTTGCTGTCATTTTTTTTTTCAAAGAGCATTTTCAGAGTGTTCCCTACTTTTACTTCGGTGACTTATTCAAGAAAACTTTGCCCAGAATGACACTAGACGGAGGGAGAAAGACGTACACACACACGAGCGCTCGTGTGTGTGTACGTGTTTCGCCCTCCGTCTTGTGTAATTCTACGCAAAGTTTTCTTGAACATGTCGCTATACCAACTGGCCCAACGTTCTGCTCTACTAAACTTTTCTTTGGGTTCGTGTTCGATAACATGCGAGGTGATCAGCCTTTGCGGCATGTGAGAGCAAGCGGCTTTTCTTTAGTCTATCTCTATATCCGACAGATTGTTTCGTCAGTTATTAAACGTTTATTTAAGAGGATGGTGGCTGGAAAGCATGTCGGTGATCCCTCAGTCCAGGGCTTCTGCCGACCTTCTGGCGGTGAGAAGGAGCGCTGCCTGGTTGACTTCACCTCCCACAGCTCCAGGGCCGCATTAGGCGGCGGGGTTTTGGGGGACATGTCCGTGTGTTATGGTAAAATGTTTAGGAGAAACCCCCATGGTGGAGTAAATTTGTAATAAGGAAGTAATTACTCGTTGACATCCACCTGAGCGCAGCCGTACGGCTACAAAACTTCTCAGAAACTTCGTAGTTATAGAAAAATTCGTCCTGGTCCGGGGTTCAAACCCGGGACCACCGCTTCACCGGAGCATGCGAAGTACGGTTATCAAGGCATTGTACTAGCTTTTTGCAAGCCAGTTTGTCTATTTCTCACCGTCTTTAACCATAACATCGCCATCATCATTTCCGAGGTGTTTCTAGTTGAACTCCGTTTAATTCACCGCTTGGTTCGTCGCAGGTGCGGCCTCCCAATAACTTCATTCCTCTCTTCGCTCCTCCTGCAATGCCACTCCTGTGCGCCGCAGTGACAACCTCGCGAAATACTTGCATAGACCTCGTTTTTGAGAACCAGGCATGGGTGCAGCAAGTCGAGCGTATATCCATCTATTTCTCCAACCACGAAGCTTCCTTCATGAGAATCAAGAACTGCTACTGGAGTGTTTCTTGAAGAAGGGATGTGTGTGAAAAATAACAAGTTGTCTTTAATTGTACCCACATGTCTTGCTCGAGTTCTTTGCCTGAATCTATCAAAAAGCTGAAACAGCTGATGAACTGCACTGAAATTTCGCATTAGGAAGTAACGTAATCGTTGGCAATTTTTTCGTTGCTCACTCTTAACTAAACAACAACGCTCTTCGTTCTACACTCCAACCGGATGGGAATTCCTTACCTCCCCAGGAAAGTCATTCCAAGACTACTTTTCTTTTCTTCTTATTTCCCCAGTGGACAATAGCAGCAACTCCTAAAGTAACTTGCATTTATAAGTGACGACTCATAACTTCCTTGCAAATCACTTTCTATCAATATTCACTTGCAACTGATTTAAAACGTTCCATTGGGAAGGATGGTTTCTGCAATTAATGAAACTGAGACGGACCTTCCCTTGCCGAGATTGCAGAAGGCGCTGGTAGGCAAGCACGCATATCATGACCTAGGGAAGCATAAAACGGCCTATTCCTGCCCGAGCAGAAGGAGGATGTAGAAGAGGAAAGGCAGGGAGGTTAACCGGAAGAATTATCGGTTTGCTACCCTACACGGGGGGGAAGGGGGTGAGGGGATAAAAAAATTAAAGAGAAAGAATAGTAACAGAAAATTGAAGTCACATAGAAAGTCAACGTTCGTTGAAGTCACAGCCTATCACGCAGGCCAGAAGTTCGCAAGAAGTGGAGCAGTGCCTTGGAGGCCTTCGCCGCCGACGATCACCGCGGCCAGTGGCCAGGAATCTTCATTTCCGTCAGTGGGCGTGGATACAGACGCCCCAGCGCACAGCTTAGAGACTGCCTTTCGGCGCTGTAGGCAGGGCAGTCACAAAGCATGTTGGTTATAGTTTCGTCATACCCGCAGATGGCACATGTAGGGCTATCAGCCATTCCGATTAAGAAAGAGTAATGGTTGGTGAAAGCTACACTAAGCCATAGGCGACACAGCAAAGTTTCTTCTCGTCGTGGTAGGCCGGATGGAAGCCGGAGCTTCAGATCTCAGTCCAAGGATTTTAAACGTGAATTGAAAAATTGTCCGAAATTCCAGGCTTCAAGCGTGATGTCCCGCGCAAGTGCGCGAAGCCTGCCCGCTGCGTCTGATCCCGAAATGGGGGTCCACGCAAAATCGCCGTCGTGGTGAGCAGTTCACGCGACCTCATCCGCGCGGTGACTGCCAGCTATGCTCTTCTGTGCGCAGGTAGTCATTAGTAGATAATGTCATGTCCTGCATTCATACACACACACTTTCTACTTTCCTCAGGGTGGTTGCTAAGTCGTACTGGCTATGAAATGTATTTTTTTTTTGTTTTGGACTGTTGTGAACGTTCTCTGGTGCGATATACATGTCTCAAGGCAGCTGTTTCTTTTTTTGTATCCTCTACTGGAAGAGTGGCCCCTTGTCACAGAAGTGGCGGCAACCTTTAAATTACTTTTGTTTGTATAAAACTGATGCGTCCGCGTTTCTTTGTATGTGTCTCGGGAAGAGCAAGAATGCATGCACGCTTTTTCAGTTATTTAGACAACCCCCTCGCATTGCGAAAGCGGAGGCGGCTCAAGGTCGGCCCCGATACTGCCGGAGTCTTGAGCTGACCATTAGCAAGAAAGAAGTTGCGGCGTACGTGACTGCCTTTTTGGTTGTGTTTTACTTTTTTGCGGTTCCAAGGTCACCGAATCCGGAGTCGAAGCCTGGGGCTTCTTTCTTGTTTCCTTTGTGCTTTATTGCTATATGTGGTGTTTTGTTACGCACGCAGTGTGGTCTTTTAACGAGTTATCCCTTTTTCCTCGAACTGTTTGTTCCTATGCTGGGTATGATACAGCGATACGAAGCAGACGAGCTACAAAAAGTAAAATGAGGCTCGAGGCAATGAAGGCCATTACGCACCTGCACCTGCACCCGCACTATTTTCGACCAGACTCTGAACGCGGCGCACCTAGCACGCTCCGCGATCGAAGACAACCGAGCCGAAGGACAGAAATGTAAGTCTAGAACTGTATAGTAAAGTCGGCGTAGTCGCCTCGGAATAAATCAGAGGCAAAGGCAAATACTCAGACGAGGTGAATATCGTTGATGAGGCAATAGGCACAATCAAATTGAATCATTCTTGCTCGTCCTGTTATTTTCGCAGACTGGGTTCCACGTTTCGTACGGATGTTTTTCTGCCTTGGACAGCGGACGTGGAACTGTATTGATCACTTTTATTTCTTTTGGCTGTCCTGCTTTTTTAAACTAAAGACTGTTAAACGAAGCTTATCTTGAAGGCCACCACGTGAAATGTTACAGGACAGTCAAGGAAGACCTAGCGTGTCAGCCATTCCTGGGCAATAATTTTGAATCGATATTTCTAAGGTAGTGCTATGAAAATATTGAAGGTAATGTTTCATCTCCCGAGTGCAGGAAAATCTTTCTTTGTGAAGTTTTTTCATCGTTCGCATCTATGGAGGAGGAGGAGAAGGATGAGAGGGGCGGGAGGCGGCAAGGAGGGAGACGAAGTCAATATACCTGTCATTCTCAGCGCTATCCTTGCGAGACTTGAGAAACTTGAACATCTTCCAGAAAAAGTTGACAATATTGACAAGTCGATCAATATGATGTCAGAGAAATATGATGAAGTGTTAAAAACAATGGCTAGACAAGAGGCAGAGATTAAGGAACTTCGAAAGCGAGTTGTTGTCCTTGAAAGTTGTAGTAACAGTGAGGAAGTGAATAATCTGAAGGTCACTGTGAACGATTTGGAGTGGAGGAGTAGACGGCAAAATTTGGTATTCCACGGCATTTCGGAGTCAGATGGTGAGAATTTGCTTGAAAAAGTGAATGATGTGGCCCACTCAATCGAGCTTCCTGAGCTGTGCGAAGGCGATGTAGATGCCGTACACAGGCTACCCGCGAAACAAGGCAAAGTTCCAGGTGTGCTAGTTCGTTTCACTTCCCAGAAGCTCAGAGATCAATGGTTTTTGAAAGGCAAATCACTCAGAACGTCTGACTCTGAGGTCTCAATCGTAGAAAACCTGACTCGGTTGAACAGAACGCTTCTCGATTCTGCGAAGAAATGGGCTGATGCGAATGCCTACAAGTATGCCTGGCACCGGAACAACAAAGTGCTTGTACGAAAGGCGAACGGGGAACTGGCACACGTGATTCGATGCGATGACGATTTGAGGAAGTTGTTGCAGTGAGTCACTGCTCTTGGTTGTAATTAGTTCCTTCTATATGGGTGATACTTACCTCTCTCCTAATGATATTAACAATGAGGTTCAGGGCCAGACTAACCATTTTTCAGTGCTATGTTTGAATATTCAGTCTGTTCGTGATAAACATGACGTTTTACGTGCATTCCTTGAACAGTTTAAATTCATGTTCTCTGTGGTAATGCTTACTGAGACATGGGTCAAAGACAAAGTTGATTGTCCTGAGCTGCTCAACTATCAGTCTTACTTCCTAAACAGAACAAGCAGAAGAGGCGGAGGCGTTTCTTTGTTTGTGCTTGATAGTGTTCAGTGTGAAAGGGTTGATGAGATTACTTCGGTTACACCTGATTATGAGGTGCTCTCAGTTTGTAGCAATAAGAACCTCTTCACTGTTGTGTATCGCCCCCCGAATGGTTGTGTTGAGAACTTTTTTCACTATATGGAGCATGTTTTTCAATTTGCCACTGAATATAATTACACTGTATATATAGGTGGTGATTTCAATGTCGATATGCATGAAAATACACCCAGAAGGTCACGACTATCATTACTAATGGAATCATATTGTCTTGTAAACGTTGTGGCATTGCCTACACGCATAACACCCACTACAGCAACACTTCTTGATTTGCTGATTACAAATAACGCAACAAATGTGCTCTCAACCGGGGTTATTAATTATGCTATTAGTGACCACCTGCCTGTTTACATCGTATGTAATAGTGTGCCTGTATTAAAATCAAACTGTAAACAAAGAAATTTAAAAATACAGCAGATCACCTCAACTACGTTAGAAACATTTCGACGCAAAATAATGAACGTCAATTGGGAACCAGTTTTTGCTGCATTGACTGCTGACATAGCGTTTAGTTGTTTTCTGAAGATATTCGCTTCTATATATCGTAACAGTTTTCCGTACAAAGATGTAAAGAAACCAAAACGAGCTCGTAAACCCTGGATTACCTCGCATATTCTTCGAATGATTGCCAGGAAAAATTCCCTCTATCAGAAGTTCTTACAAAGTCGCAGTCCAGAATCGTGGGTAACATTCAAGAGGTACCGAAACAACCTGAACTTAACTTTAAGAAAAGCGAGGAATGCATATCACCTTAACATGTTCGCTGGCTTGACCGATCAAAAGAAAGTTTGGAATAGGTTAAATCGAGTCTTGAGCCCTAACTCTACAAATACAATTGAAAGTATTACAATGGAAGGCATTAGTTATAGCGGACTCGCACTCGCAAACAAGTTTAATAGCTATTTCAGTGGACTTGTTGATAGTGAACACAATAATATGGCATTGGATTACATTACGAATCATACAAGTAACAGTATTTTTATAACATGTTGTGACGAAAATGAGGTGCTTAATATATATAAAGGCATGAACAATACAAACAGTGAAGATGCTTTTGGACTGAAAATGAAACCTGTTATGTACGTCTTGGACATTATCTGCCCAATTTTAACTTATATTTATAACTTGTCTTTGACTACCGGCATTTTTCCTTCGGACATGAAAATAGCAAAAGTAGTTGTTCTTTATAAAGGTGGTTCGAAAAACGATCTTGGTAATTATAGACCAGTGTCTATATTGCCTATTTTTTCTAAGGGCTTGGAAAAAACAATACATTTACGACTTTCCAATTTTCTTGAAAAATACAACGTGATAACTCCAAGACAGTTTGGATTTAGACCTAAGTCCTCTACTGAAATGGCTCTCCTGAAGCAAAAAGAAATAATCCTAAATAACATTGAATGTAAACAAATAACCCTTGGAATATACATAGACTTCTCCAAAGCCTTCGATAGGATTCATCACGAAACTCTTCTTCTTAAGCTTTCTGCATACGGTGTCCGGAACAAGGCACTATCTCTTATCACCAGCTATTTAACTGACCGATATCAGTACGTTTCTATAGATAATCATCGCTCTACTTATAATAAAATAAAGCATGGTGTACCTCAAGGAAGTATCCTTGGTCCCTTATTATTTAATGTATATATTAATGACTTAGTACACATTGACTCCGAAATAGAATACGTAATTTACGCTGACGACACTACTTTATTTCTGTCTGGCACCAACGCGAATGATATAGTAGAAAAAGCTAACAGCGTGTTGGGCAAACTTAACTCATGGTCTGAAAAAAATTCCCTACTAATAAACACACGGAAAACAAAGGCGATATTTTTTAGAGCTAAAAATGTCAAATGGGCTGTACATACAGATTTAGTATTGGGTGGTAATATGATAGAAATAACTAATGTTGTAAAAACACTTGGCGTTCACTTCAATGAATTTATGCTATGGGACTATCACATCGAGCAAATGGAGAGTAAGCTAGCTCGCGTTGTCGGCATACTCAGAAGGTTAAGGTGCATGATACCTACTAGGACAAAACTTGTTATTTACCATGCCCTCTTTGACTCTCATGTTAAATATTGCCACTTGGTCTGGGGTACAACGACGCAAACTAATATTCAGAAGGTTTTGACATTACAAAAAAATGCAGTCAGACCAATTGCGGGTGCCACATACTTAGCACATACGAGTGCTCTGTTTGCAAAATACCGCATTATGGATGCAAGGGTTATTCATCAGTACCGTGTAATTCAGCAGTACAAATCTCAGGTACATAGTGACACCACATTTTTTGCTGACCTTGCGAATCTACGGGAAAATACCGCTGTTCACAACACAAGACACTACGAATATTGGTATGTACCTTGTCCACGCACAAATTACGGTTTTCAAACTCTCAGGTATGTGTTGCCATCTTTCCTTAATAGTAACGCTTTCACTAATCAATCCATTCTTTCCGTTTCATATAACGCTGTCAGAAATATGTTCTTACAAAAGAATGAATCATATCCAACTGTAAAATAAACAAAGTGTCCATGTGCTGTGATTAAACTATCATTTGCGTGTGTGTAACAGTACCGAGACTATTCTGGTGATCTGTTATGAAGATATTGTACATATTTGTTATTTCATGCTTTCTCTTGTTATTGTTTTACTGCTGTCTGTCATCGCCGTGCCAAGCCGCTACGGGAGATGGGAGCTTTGTCAAGCCGCGTGCGCGGCTTTTTTTTTTCCTTTCTCCTCAGCCATTGTACATGACTGAAATAAATGCACTGAACTGAACTGAACTGGATGTAGAAGAGGAAAGGCAGGGAGGTTAACCACAAGAATAATCGGTTTGCTACCCTACACGGTGGGGGAAAGGAGTGAGGGGACAAAAAAAAAAAGGATAGAGAAAGGAGAGTAACAGAAAATTGAAGTCACTATAAAACGTCACTGTTCATTAAAGTCACAGCCTATGACGCAGGCCAGAAGTTCTCAAGAAGCGGAGCAGTGCCTTGCAGGCCTTCTCCGCCGACGACCGCTCCGGCCAGTGGCCGAGAATCTTCATTTCCGTGAAAGGGCGTGGATCTAGGCGCCAGACTGCCTTTCGGTGGTGTAGGCAGGGCAGTGACAAAGAATGTGGGTTATGGTCTCACCATGCCCGCAGATGGAACATGCAGGACTATCAGCCATACCGATTAAGAATGAGTAGTGGTTGGTGAAAGCTAAAACTAGCCAGAGGCGACACCGCAAAGTTTCTTCTCGTCGTGGTAGGCGTGATGGTAGCCGTAGCTTCAGATCTGGGTCCAAGGATTGTAAACGGGAATTGCAAAATTGGCCGGAATTCCACGCGGCAAGCGTCATGTCCCGCGCAAGTGCGCGAAGCCTGCTCGCTGCGTCCGATCTCGAAATGGGGATCGACACAAAATCGCCGTCGTCCTGAGCAGTTCGCGCGACCTCATCCGCGCGGTGATTGCCTGCTATGCCGCTATGCCCCGGTAGCCATTGGTAGATAATGTCATGTCCTTTGTTGATGGCAGAGTGATGTAGTTGTCGAATTTCTGCGGCCAGTTGTTAATAGGCTCCACGGCCAAGAGCAGCTTGTAAGCATTGGAGGGCAGCTTTCGAATCGGTGAAAATAGACCACCGCTGAGGGCGCTGCTGATTGATGTATTCAATGGCGACTCGAAGAGCGGTGAGTTCATCTATGGAGAGTGCCACAGAATACGAATAGGGACCGCTTTGATGATAGCAAAAAAAAAAAATGGCTGTGGCTCAACTTGGTTAAGCCGGGAAATCGCGAAAGCAATACCCATGGCTACGCCCTCGCTCACATGATAGTCGTGCTGTTGTGGTGCTTGTGTGAAACTTGTTTGGTTTATGGTTTATGGGGGTTTAACGTCCCAAAGCGACTAAGGCTATGAGAGACGCCGTAGTGGAGGGCTCCGGAAATTTCGACCACCTGGGGTTCTTTAACGTGCACTGACATCGCACAGTACACGGGCCTCGAATTTCTCCTCCAAAGAAATTCAGCCGCCGCGGCCGGGATCGAACCGGCCGCGGCGGCAGAATTTCTTTGGAGGAGAAATTCGACCTTGGTGCTGCTGTGGTGATCACTTGGCTATTCTATGTGCAACTAGTAGTGAAACTATAATTGCTGCGCTGTGAGGATATACTTGGTTGCTGGTGATGTTAATGCAGACTGTAGAACTGCTGTTCCTGCACTGGCTACAACGGCATGCTTGGGAACTTTAGCGGCTAAACTGGTGAAAGGCGAAAGCCTGAGTGCTGCATTCTGCTACGCGATTGTTCAGTGCACATTTTGTTGGTAGATTAATTAACTGCCGATTAATGGCGGTTAAGCTTCGCCTTTAGGAGTGGAACGCGACAGCGTGTTGTAGCGCTGCCACGGAGTCCAAAGAACGCCACCACCTGTTCGGCGCGGTGCGTTGCCCTTCGAACGCAACGCTTTTTGAGGAAAGGAAATGGTCTGTAATTCTCTGTCATCTCGGTGGACACCTGAGCCGCACCGTACAGGAAGGGAGGAAGTGTGAGTGAAAGAATAAAGAGGGGCCGTAATGAACAAAATGAAAATTGTATTTGCGGAAAGGAAATTACTCATTAACTGTCTCACATATCTCAGTAGACACTAGTCGAAAATAGTATTTGAGGAAAGGATGTTGCGCAGTAACTGTCTCACATATTTCGGTGGACACCCGTCAAATTTCGCGCGCGGTGACGTCACGACAACTTGGGTCAATCTGAAACGCGGACAAATACGCCTTGCTCGTCGGTGAATTGGTTTTTGAGAAAAGGAAATGTATCTGTCTCTCATCTCTCAGTGGACACCTAACCCTAGCCGTAACGGAAAGGGAGGAAGATGGGAGTGAACTATAGTGTACTAGTATTCTAGTACACTATAAGTGAACGAAGACACCGTATTCACTAGACGCACCTTTGTTCATTCCAAACCAAGGCAATAAAGAAAAAAGCTGGCATGGCGGAGTGGTAGCGTGCTCGGCTCGCACTCCGGAGACCGGGGTTCGATTCGCAAGCTCGGCAAATTTCTTACTGGGTTTTATTTATTTATCTGGTCTGACTAGAAAGGCTTGACTAATTGGTTAAGTAGGGAATTAATTAAACTCAGTGAAACTTACTTGGAGCATCACTAAACGATCCCTTTAATTGGTTGCATGGTTAGTAGCCCCGTTTGTACAAAGTACAATTGGCCCCGTTTGAAATTCGCGCACTGTGACGTCATGACCGTTTCGACCAACTGAAAAGCGTGACATTTCTGTCCACAGCTCCTGCTTACAACGATGAGGCATTAAAGGCTTCCGCCTTAAAAGCGCGCTTCGATCGCGGAGGCCACGCCGTGGTGGCACCGCCGCGGCTTGCGACGGCGCGAGTCGGTCGCCCTTCTCTTCGGCGTGACGTCACAAAGCACCTGTTGCGCTCCTAGCGGAGAGCGCAGGCGTTAGGCGCCACGCCAAAGGCTGAAAGTGCAAGTAGTAAAGCTTTCGCTTTAAAAATATAAAAATGGAAGCCTGCCGACAGGAGATCTGCAAATATATTGATTACTATAGCGAAGTCTTAAAATATATGAAATAATTGCGTTCATAAACTTTTTCGCGCTGAAAATGCTTGCAACCCCTAGGGGACTGCCCTTAATGTGTGCTGCTTGGGTTTCGTGGCCCCTTCGTCTTGGCGCCTCAGAAATCATTTCCTATAGTCCTAGACTGTTAATAATTCATTCGCCGCTTGAACGTTGGGGCTAGCTTTGGCATTGAAGCAAGATCGCATGACTTGGCCGAGCGCACCTTGCACACCCATATATCCACTTAGTCACTTAGTCTCCTTTGATGCTCAGAGCGGCGGTCCCGCGAGACGTGCAGCTCCTTCGCCATGGCAGGGACGAAATCGGTGTATCAGCTACACTCACCGGCCACACTCACAATCACTCTTCGGCCGGCTCGTACGCGACAGAAGAGACGTCGGCCATGGCATAATTCATCCGCCAGGCTTCGCGGTGAAACAAAACGTCATCGACATATGGCCGCAGCAAATGTTTCATGCTAACGCAATTGCAACAGGGTAGTATTCAGCCTAGGTACCCCTTGGTCACTCCGGGACCGTCAGTGGAGCCGCCGCCTGCTAAATGTATGCGATTAAATGAGCAGAGTGCTAGCAGAGGCAAACAGCAACGGGAACACTGTCGCGGGCACAGCGTTTCGCTGAACTGCTCGTGCTTAGCAGCAGCCGATGTAGTTTTTTTTTCTTCTTTTAAGAATGTCTAGAGCCGAGCCTATACTGTCTTAGTTTTCACTGTCTTCTTCTTTTCAGCATAGTACGGCGACGCTGGAAACGACGTTCCCATCGCTGCGCTGTTTCTTAATGGATGGTGATTTAAAACAGGGCTACGGAATTCGGAGCGTCGTACATGTTCTTTAGTACAGACGATACAGTGTTCAGTGCATTTTGTCCAACTTAACACAAAGAAGTTTTACATTCAGGCATTTATTTTCACTCTTTTATCGTGATGCTGTCTGTTCCTCTGTGGTTTTCGACTTCCTAATTTTATATGCGCTCAATGAACTAAGGTTCGGGTCATCAACAACTTTGCCTTCGTGTTACATAATGACGCAGCTACCTTAGTTCCTGGGCTGCCAGTCCTATACCAAAATAGATGTTTAAGCGTAATTATGCTCATAGTAAAAAAAAAAAGCGACACGTGTGCTCAACGCAGATTTTAGAGGTAGAGGGCTGTAGGCAGCCATCTTGATCACATCAGCACATTTTGAAGCCTCCCTGCTTTGCTAGGTAACAAAGATAAATTCGATAACTTTTTTAATGCTAATTCTACCTCAAGAAACTAATGTCAATGTTGCAAAGTATGCTGAGAAAAGTCCGTTGCCACTGTTGTACCAACGATAATTCTAATTAGGTGCCTGGTTCTTAGCTTAAAATAAAACGCGGTATTTTGAAACATTGTTAGGAGACTAAGCACTCCCTTGCCCCCCCCCCCCCCCCTCCCCCATACGCTCCTTTATGGAAGAAATCGTGTTGCACAAGGCTGCAGTAAATGCACAGTCCGTCGGTACAGGCCTGCTTCCGAGATGAGCGTGGACACATATCATTTTGCTGTAACCCTGATGTTGCAGTACGGTTGCGACTATATGTACTGCACGAAACTGTCGACGGTTTGCCATAAATTCTAAGTTAAAAAAGCAGCCATGTTAACTTACCATTACAGTTAAACTGAAGTGAGAATTTGTGCTCAACATTTGTGAGTTTTTCATTGAAGACGCTTTGCTAGATTTAAGAGTAACACGTCAGTAACACGTGTTGTCCGTTTCTTTCTCTGCTCTCTTCTTTGCCTTTCGGCCTTGCGCTGCTTCAAATCAAACAACGTCAGGCAATTCACCCTCACTAGTTACCAAATCAGGCGCGCATTAAAAGATATGCCGGCCTTGTCAGGGCACCTAGTCGAACCTTCACAAAGCGTTCGGCCCTTTTCTTGAAGCTTGCTGCAAGGTCGCTGAAACATACCCAATAAATGTTATGTGGTCATGTTGGGACTATACTGGAACAATAAGGCGTATTGCGAGAGGGGACATGACAAGGCGGGGTACCGCCACTAAGTCGGCCCCATAGCTGAGCCCAGGCAAACTACAATTTTATTAAATTCATGCTCCTCCTTACCTCTTTGTGCTTGCAGGTACAAGAGCCTATTTTCCAGGCCCTGACAGAATACAAGCTTCGTGGTGTAGAGCGAGGACACAGCAAAAGGAATCATGCTGTCTCTGTTCCTTAAGTGTCTTATGACGGGCGTGGTAGCCGGGATAGCGGCAGTCCTGTTTCAGTACATCTGCGACTGGCTGAAGAAGAGCCTGCGGAGGGACTTGCCGCCCGGACCACGAGGCGTGCCATTTCTGGGCAACGTGCCTTTTATTCTCAACAACGGATACCGGGAAGTCGAGGCCCTGAGGCAGAAGTACGGAAACGTGTTCGGGTATGCTGTGTACTTGTGCTCCCATTTTATGACACGCATCTGCAGGAATCCAACAGCCACAGAAACCATACAAAGCATAAGGGAATGTTTGCCATTTTTTTATTCTAGAGTTGATAAATGGGAGGTTAATAGTGTAACTATTTTGCGGCTGAGATATTTATTAGAAGGAAGAAGAGAAACCACATGCCGTCGGTGGGATCCAAACCCTCGACCTCCGGATTTCCCGTACGGTGCTCTACTAAGCTACGACGGCAGCTGTCCAATTTTCTACTTTTGAGAGGTTGACGACAATTTAACGAAAAAACTTTTAGTCAAAACTTAATCTCTTCGCTACTGCAGCTTCTTTGCATCATTTGTGCCAAGTTTCAAAACGAAGCTTTGATTGTGGTATTGCTGCAGATTATTTTCACTACTTTTAATGTCTCACCCCACCTTAAAAACATGCGAAATCTTAGTTTGACAGTTGGTGCACTCATACGGGTTGAATTCTGATTGAGCCGCCGCGGTGGCTCAGTGGTTATGGTGCTCGGCTGCGGACCCGAAAGACGCGGGTTCGATCCCGGCCGCGGCGGTTGAATTTCTTTGGAGGAGAAATTCTAGAGGCCTTGTACTGTGCGATGTTAGTGCACGTTAAGGAACCCCAGGTGGTCGAAATTTTCGGAGCCCTCCACTACGGCGTCTCTCATAGCCTTAGTCGCTTTGGGACGTTAAACCCCGTAAACCAAACCAACCAATTGTGATTCGCACAGGCGTTTGAATCTATACATATTTCGGCCGTCGTTACATCTGCATGCGGCGTTAGAGCAAACGATTTTCAAAATTGAGACACTGTACTAGGCGTCCCCAGTGTAGTTGCCATAAAATCATATGTGTGTAGAAATACCGCGACCTAAACTTAAAAGACGTAGTGCTGCAGGCTAGCCTACGTTGAAACGTTGCTGGAAATTGCATTTTGTCAGCGGAGCGAGAGTTGTGAAACAGGGGGACAAAAAGGTCATTCGATAAAAAAAAAATCACACGAAAAATAATTAACAGCCAATGCTTTTTTCAGTACTTCTTCCTGGCCAGCACTTTTTCCAATACTTCTTTCTGGCCGCAGCAAGACCTCACTGCGACGAAGTGTTTAGTAACATTGCTGGTAGTTGAAATGTTTTGCTCGGGTCAGGCTAATTTGTGCTGAGTTGTTTTTTGTATTCTTGCTGTTTTTCATCCATGGGCAAAACATATCCAATCGCTATTTATACGATGAATTTACACAAGTTCATTAAAGGGAAAAACCCTCGAAGCCAAATTTTTTTCGCTCCTGACGTAGTAAATTGTCAGCTGATGGTGGAAGCTTCCTTCCATTACTTTTTAAGCTAGAAGCTGAAATAGACCATTATTCCTGTTTCCGAACGAAATATCACACTCTTCTGGTCCATGCACTAACCACCGAATGGAACGTTATATTTAGGCGAATAAACCTGTCACCTAAACTCTCTTCATGGGGGCCATTCGGTGATATTCTAGAAAAAAATACCTAGTTCATAACTAGCATTACATGATACTATAAGAACAGTGCAGTCAAAACTATTCCACAAAAAAAAAAGAAATGTCATCCGCTTGTAAACAATCCCCCTGAACCATGTCCTAAATCCTCCTGTCCCCTATGAGAAAGCAGAGCCCTAAATCACCTACAGCCCTCAAGTGGAATCAGAATTTGATTATTTTAGTTTTCATTTGCATACGCCGATTTGTATCCTCCCCTGGTTTTTCGTTACTGCAGCTTTTTATCAAGAGCATGAGTCGGTCTACATCAGCAGTCAGCAAGGTCTTGCCCGCCTTAAAGCAGGAAATAAGCGCGCCTGCTTTTACTGATGTACTTATATTACCACTCCCAGAACTTAAAGCTTCATAGTGGAAGCGTATCCTTCCTCTCTTTTTCACTGACACGATTGCTGAAGAAATAAGTGTGGATGCAGGCTCATGCTTGGAAGCCGGTACGTGGTGTTCCTCTGCGACTACGACTCCGTGAAGGAGGCCTTGTCGCAGGAGCCGCTGCTCAACAGACCGGAAGAATTCCCGCTAAACATCATCGGAAAGTCTCAAAGTATGTACGCCTCGTTTCATTTATTTGTTTATTCTGATCACGGCATTCTTTTTTTCATGTGGAGAGGGAGGTTGATGGAGAGGGGAGGCAGTGAGGTTAACCAGGAGGAGGTAGCGATTTCTTACGCTACCCTGGGGGAAAGAATCTCGGATATTAAGGTGAAAGAGAGAAGAGGACTGTGTCAAAAAGTTTACAGTGTGATGGAAGGAAGTCATGGAAAGAAATAGAGGCAGCATGTCACAAACAACGAGAGATGAAAATAATTTGGCCTTAATAAAAGCAAGGAAATCTTTTACGACACTTACATTAAAGACCTGATTCGCATTTTTGTGCTCTAGTGAGGTGAAGCACACGAATATTCTACACAGCGTGCGAATCGATTAATTTTATTTTTCTATCATTGCGTGCCCGTCAGGCAATGAAAAAGAAAACCCGGAAGAGCTTTCGTGGTCAGTAAAAAAAGAAACATCAGTATGAACATAAACATCAGCTTAAAGATGTTACTGACGTGGAGACTGCATGACTAAGTTTCCATGTGGATTTTATCAGCCCACAAGGCGGCAATAAAGAAGTTCATGAAAAAGTTCAAGAGGAGGTTGAGGTCAGGGCAACAAAAGAAAAAAAAAACCAGACGAGAACGAGAGTTGTGGTGTTAGTGGACAAATACCAATAATCAATAAAAAACAACTGCAATTTCAAGGACATGAGCGTAAAATAACAGGAGAAAAAGGTTAAGGCGGAATATACAAGATGCAGAGCAAATTCTGGGTGGTCTGACAAATTAACGGAGACGACACGACGACCACTGAAACGTAGAAAAAACTGGCGTGGACACTTAAGTTCCGCCTTCAGGGAATGGTGCGATAGCGTTAATCGGTTCATGCCTGTATATGCTTAATTTGTCATTCTCTACTTACATTCATAGATCTCTGGAAGTCCTCATACCACTCCTGGTGCAGTGGTGCAGCGATTAAGCGATGCGCCACTGCCCTGCGATGGCAGGGACTGTCATCGGTGGGGCATGTGAGACCCAGTTTCCTAGCCTTCCTAGCAACCTCTGGTGACCAATGATCCATTTAACTGCCACCTGCTACGGCAGTCAATTTCTTCACAACTCAGTGGACAGGTTGTGACGACGCCACAGGGTCACGTGACCTAGGCGGCCCACATAGGTCCGCTCCGGCGGCGAGGCTTCAAACGGTCTCCAACGTCGACGCCGACGCCGGGCAGTATTTTCCGACACAGGGGAACTAGCACTGTCGCTTTAAAATGGGCGCAGGTGTTCATGTGTATTTATGAGGTTAGAAGGTTTACGGGGCCAAGGCAGTTCACAGGCAGCACACCATTTGGTCAAGTAGTTATCACTGACACGAGTTGTAATGCGAATGCACTACATAACGCGGTACCAACCAAGGATCTTGTGTGAGGCCTCGGACTAACTGGGTAAGCTCGGGAAGACAATAAGAGGGGCTCGTTATGGCAGACAGGACGGAAGTCTACAGTCACAGCGACCAAGGAGTATAGGTGATTTTTTTTCCGAACTTGTGGTAATAGTGAAAACTGCATATAAACAAAGAAGAAGAAAAACAATTACTTGGCGCCCATCGAGTAACAACCCACGACCTCCAAATTTCGCGTCCTGTGCTCTACCAACTAAGCTACGGCGGCAGTGTCTCCCACACAAGCGACAATGCTTGAGACGGCCAGCTTTATAGGTGTGTATAAGACCAGAAATAAACATTTGCCCTATTCTATTCTCAGTGATGAAAAATGATCACTGCATGCGTTTGGTGATTCAGTGCCACTGTTCTGTTCACATCGGATAGTGCCTTAAAATAGGCCAGCTTCTTGCCAGTGCTTACACAATAGTTACTTGTTTGCTGGTGTCATCAATTGCGTTGTAACAGGTGAAATGAAAATACTGCTGTTCTAGGTTTGGAAGGGGCTTTGCAACAGGTTGACTGATTACCGTAACCTGTAACCTGCACATGATGTAACCTTGTAATCTCGTGCCTCCACCCTTTTGCTGGCTTCTCTCCCAGGTGTCATTCTGATCAACGGACCTCTATGGAAGGAGCAGCGCCGGTTCATGCTGAAGACGCTGAGTAAAATTGGCGCTGGCAAAGAGACACTGGAGCAACGCATACATGTGAGGATGACTTACGAGTTACCGCTTGTCACAAGTCATCACTGCGGGAATAAAGTAGCGTTAACACCGGCGTGTCGCGAAGGTAGTGCGACAGGTTTTAGCAGACTCGCAACGCGCGGCGTGCTGTATCGGGTATTCACATAGGATATCGCAGCTTGTCTCGCCTCCCGAACCCCCTCCTTAAACTGCTTGACGTGTGTGTCTCTGCATATAGTAAGCTACGCTGCTAGTACCGCATGTAAAAAAAGAGGCGAAGGATGCAAACGCGTCAAGAAGAACGCGCCACTCTGTTCAGCGCCTGCTGTCTTACTACCTCCAATAAGGACGTTACAGCGCCTTCGGCACAGCCCGGTGAGCAACTTCTGTCATCTGAAATAGTGCCGCCGTTAGTATAGTTCTTGCTCGGCGTGTGGCCCATTCCGCCAACTTCCGTAACCTACTGCGTAGCATCGCTGCCAGCCGAAAGCTCACCTGCCGCCTCATCGCTCATTCCGCCAAAGCCGTCCGTCACTGACCTCAGTGAACGTGCTTAGGGCGAAGTAACATTGCCGGCACCGCAACGTCTGTCAGATCCCAGCCCCACTATGTAGGCGGCCACACCGCCTGCCCAAGGGGCCACACCCCAAGCCCTCAGTACTGTCAACAGCTTCTTGGAGTCTGACCCTGGCAGCTCGACACTGCCGCAGCAAGCGTCTGCTTTGGTGCCTGACTTGAGCCACCTTCAGCAACGAATGGTAGGGCTGCCCACACCGAGTAGTGTGGGAACTGCCCGCCCACCAGCTGTATGTGTTGCTGTCAGCCAGCCGTCTGATGTAGCAGTCTCAGCTGCACTGCCTGTCACTGCCGCAACCTTCTGTCAGCCATCCACAGCCGACCATGCCCACTCGTGCATAAGCACTGGCGAGCCGCTCCGGACTGTCACTTCCGCTTCACCCAAGCACCCACCCTTAAGCCCAGCAGCTTCCTCCGCCATCGTCACAGCTGTCACCGTTATTTCGACGGTCACACCTGTGCCATCCCTAGTGCCCGTCCCGCCCTACTCGCACCCTTCATCAGGGCCACAGGAGCCGTGTAGGCCAGCCATTGCCATCTACTTGGAGGACTTCCAGCTGGCGATACAGCAGCTACACGGCACCACGATAAAGAGTAGCATCGACCGTCATCTTCTCGCAGAACACCGTCGCCCTGAACTGACTCTGGCACCTCCCTTTGCGCTATTCGCCGAACACCGCGCCACACTCGGCAGGATCTGTCATGCCTCATGCAAAGCTGCTCTAAGTCCACGGAGCCGTTTCGGCCGCTCCCGTGCTTGTGACGACGTACTTGTTGAAGGCGCCGGGAAAGGACGACCGCGTTCACATTTATTGAAGCGACTTCGAGGGAACGCGGTGGCAGCGTCCAACCGAGTCCAAAGTCCCACAGCGTTCTCCATCCCTAGTGCCGGCGCTGCCTGCTTTTCCTCGGCACGTGGCCGGTGTGAATCATGCGCGTTGCTACACGGGTAATGTTTTGCTGCCTCCATCGGCAGCTCTGCGGAAAGTGTCATAAAGGAGGCACGACGTCTTTAGTCAAATAGAACATGAAGTGTGCATTAAAACCGGGGCGCAAACGCGTCCGCAGAAGCATGTGTGCTGGAATTTCCCGGCGAACAATGAATACAGATGTCAACATCAAGATTCGCGTTGTTATTTCGCTCAATGCCGCTGACTGGCTGAATAGTTTCTGAACATGAGGTTGGGTCGCTAGAAATCAGCCACTCAGCGACTGTACCCAGGAAGTCGTTGGCGACTCGTTCGGAGCAACGCGACCATGTTGATTTATCTGAGACTTCCCGTGCGAAATCCACGCCACGCCAGAGTCAACGCGCCTGAACGCGACTAAAAGCACCGTAAGACAGCGGAAAGCATTCCTGCCCCGGTGTCCCTAAAAATAAGAAGCAAATCGCCTCTTGATTTAACCGTTTCGGTGGTAGGATAACCCAGGGGAACTTTGAATGGAATACCCAAACTTTCCAAGTGCCAATAAAAGTCACGTTCTGGAGGCATTCTCGGTGACCATTTTTCCAGACAAGGCCTTAGTTACAAAAAGGTTCCGTCTATATGCGACTGGGACATCTTCGTACCCATTATCGCATCGTTACAGTAGTCTTCTGTACAGGCACCCTCCTTTCGTTTAAAAAAAAACGAAATCTCGCCGATGACATCGATCAGATAACGCGCACGTATTATGTGCGGCCGCGCGGCTCATGTTATGTACAGGCCTGCGCCGATAGGGATCTCCCGGCGATTGTGGGACGCCCCGACAGCGCCGTGCAACACGCGCACGAAGCGCATTGCACACACACACAGGCTCGCAGCTGACGTGATGGTCAACGTGGGTAAAAAAAATGCCTCTCCCGTAACCGAGAGTATAGTAAGCATGAAATGTTTACGGGCTTAACACAGGCTCCATTGCTCGGCTTAAGCAGCTGTGACGGTGGCGGCATTGAAATCTAGGACGATGCAGAAGCGTACGCGGACAGGACGAGACGCAGGCCTGACAAGAATGTATATGCAGCGCGTTCGAATACTCCGCGAGCGTGTATACATCTGCCTGCCAGAGGGGGAAAGGGCATGAAGGTTGTTGTTGTTGTTGTGACTGAGAGAAGGATGAAGAAGAAATTGCACGGGCCTGCTACTGGCTCGAGCCAAGCCACCACCGCTGCCACGTGCAGATAGAGGAGAGTTAAAAGATCAGAGGAAAGAGAAAAACGAAAGAAAAGACGCGCGTCGCAGCAACAACTGCGTCCGCCGACGCGGACGCTGCTCAAAAAGAAGCGGCCGAAGCCGCGCTCGCCTAAGCGAGAGCAGATACTCCTCCTCTGGGCATGAAGTTGTTATTGTTGTTGTGACTGAGAGAAGGATGAAGAGGAAATTGCACGGGCCTGCTACTGGCTCTAGCCAAGCCACCACCGCTGCCAACGTGCAGATAGGGGAGAGTTAAAAGATCAGAGGAAAGAGAAAAAGGAAAGAAAAGACACGCGTCGCAGCAACAACTGCGTCCGCCGGAGCGGACGCTGCTCAAAGAACAGACAAGCGGCCGAAGCCGCGCTCGCCGAAGCGAGAACAGATACTCCTCGTGGGCATGAAGGCCCTGCGGCCGATCTTTTACATGCGTGAGTGTAGGACCGCAGCGCCATCCTTGGGGAGCACGCGAAAGCAGTTTTTCAGCCGAAAGCCCTTCTCGCCCTGGAGCTCCCCTCTTTCTCTAAGCGGCCTTCTCTCAAAGCCCCTAACAGATCACGTATGACAACGAAGTGTATTGTGGCATGTATGTGCTTTTTGCACGCGTTATTAGAAATCGGAAATTATAATTCCGTGCATTATCAAATGCACAGCTCGCTGATATCTTGATAAACATTGACAAGACACTGGATGCAGTTATTTTTTGTGACTCGTTTGGAGAGCAACCGGCGCTTGTATGCCGGTCCCGTAGGAGGGCTTAAAGAGTCTCGTTAAATCTCGTTAAGTCTCGTACGGTACCCGGATGTTCTCGTTTCAGAGCCCGGATGAGTGGAATTCAGTGCCCGGGTGATGGCTCTCGGTTTCGGCGTGACGTCACTACACTGCTGACAACGGGCCCTAAAAGCATTTCATGCTTAAAAAATACCGAAAGATGGCGACTCTGACATCTTCTGAAAGAGGATGTAAGGGATTGAAAACCGAACCAACGTCCGTACAGCGTTCTCCTCTATCTTGTGCAACCATAATCATAAAAATGTTACTGCTCGTTCCGAATACACGTGTTTCGTCTCCGAAATTCTGCAATGAACTCGAAACTTAGAGTGCGTGGCGACGGGTGTCCCTGTGCGCGATTCTTAGCACTCGCGAGCTAGCCACACACTTCTAGGAGCTGTTGGCATGCGCTCCTAGCTTCCACTCCACTACGAGTTTGAGACGCCCCTGAAACAAATTTTACTCTGCGATCTATACCACGTTTCTGAAGTGTCTACGGAAAATCTTGTTATTGTTCGATTGTAGACGTGTGTTCCACGCTGGCGTCCAGGAGGAACTGTCGCACCTTCTGCCCGAGGTGGCGTCCCGCAGCTGCCGTCCCGTGACACCAGCGGCTCTCATCACCCCTAGCACTTCGAACGTCATGACCACGCTACTGTTTGGGCGGCGGTTCGAGTACGATGCCCCCGAGAGCGCCGAAATGAACGCTATGGTGGACGTCATACCGGCGCTGTCCGCTCAGGTGCTGGCAGTCAACTTCTTCCCTTGGCTGCGCAAGCTACTCTCCTGGTTTCATCTCGGAGCCTGCGGTCGGCTGTACGACGTCATGATACGAAGAGATCAGTTCTGCGAGTGAGTCGCCAAAGCATACGATATCGCATGCTGTTCAGAAGCTTAACTCTAGGCTCAAAAGCATCAAGGGACGACAGCCGACACCTTTCTATAACCCTTTAGTAAGGCAGTAAACGGCTAGCTCCTCCTCACCAGTAGCGGTATGTTGTCCTACATTTCCTCAAACTGCGTACTTGCTTAAGGGTAGATGCGCGCATAAGGAGCAACAAGAAAACGTAAAATAACAATTATTGTGTTGTGCCGGATTTAATGGCGCATAGAAAACTAAGGCCACCATGCGCAAAGCAAAGTAATATAATATTGTTTTAATAATGGTTGTCCTTTCAGTTTTGTTATAGCGACTACGTTGATATGGTAACAATGTTGTCGGACTGAGAGCAAAGTCTCTTTTTAGTTGCTTCCTCTTCATTTGTTCCCAATACACAGACGCAACTTTCTATCATGTCCGTATAACTACATTGCTGTTGCCACCGACACAGCTGGCACTGAGCACTCGATTCGGAGGCCTCACAATCGATCCTTTGTACTCAGAAACTTGGTTGTAAGAAATCTGCTTAGCGCTTAACTTCTTTAACGTCCTCGGTTGATGAAACTGCTCTTTTTTATACACCTATGCGGTTGAGGCAATTGATCCAATAAGCAGGTACACTTGACCTATATCAGCTTCAAACCTTGTTGCCTTTTCAAGTTGCCTGTGAAAAGAAAGGGTTCTGGTCTACAACCCGTAATTCGAAGAGCGGATGCGTTTTCAACTTTGATACGGAACTTCACGTATTCGTTCCTATTTCGCAGAAGTCAGCTCGAAGCTCACGAGCAGACGCACTATGACGGCGCCGTGAGAGACTACATTGACGGCTTCCTACGAGAAATGAAGCGGCAAGACGGGCACGGAACTTTTACACGTGAGTTCAGAAACGGAGAATAATTCGTGATCGGGCTGAAAAGCACAATCCTAGATTTTTCCTTCTCCCCTTTCACTTTCATGGTGATGATGACAATTATGATGCCTATTCGGGGCTAGTGCACTGCACGGGCTCGGGCCGGCCCGCGGGCCGGGCCGGGCCGGGACATGATTTCTTTCGCCGGGCCTGGGCCGGGCCCGGGCCTGAAGTTGCGGGCCCGGGCCGGGCTCGGGCTTAAAGCTGCGGACCCGAGTCGGGCTTGGGTCCGTACAGAAACGGCTGGTGTCCGACTATTCATTCACTATTGTAGAGTGAAGTACACAACTGCGGCATTTGAGCAGCGACACGAATGAGCTATGGGTTATAGCACGGGCTGAGAAAAAAAAACTAAGCTTTATTCATTGACTTATTTATTTACTTATTTCCACGCCGCGGTGGCTTAGTGGTCAAAGCGCTTGATTACTGAGCCGGGGAACCGGGGTTTGCTCTTAGCCTCGGCGGCCGCATTTCTGTTTCGGCGGCTAGCATGACAGCCATGCACTTTGTCGCATCATTGCTCGTTGAAGAAACCCAGGTGGTCGAAATGATCCGGAGCCCTCTGCTTCGGTGTCTCTGACAGCCTGACTCCCCTTGGGCCCTTAAGCTAAAAAAACATAGCTTTTATTTTATAGATATTTTTTTAATGTGAGAAAATTCACGAACTAAAGCGCATTTGGTTTTCTTTCTGTTCAGCTGATCGGAACGTCTCGTAAATGAAATAGCTATAAAAGCTCGCGAGAGTTTGTAAATCTCATCTGATAGCCACATCTGTCCCTCCTCGCTTCTTCAGCCTGATTGTCATGACAAGCGTTTTGCCCTGTAAGTAATCACGTGGTTCGCGCGTTATCTTCTGCTCTGCCAGTAAGAGTAAAATTTAACCGGTCTTAATTGGCCATTGACCGTTCGTCATCCGAAAACATACCTATCCACTGTTAGAAATTAATTCGGGAAGAAGATATTAGTTTAGGCCGCTTATATTCTTCAAAACACACACCGTTAAATACTCAAGCCGTTTAGCTTTTCGTTTCTGCTGAAAGGCGACCAGTTCGGCTATGAGTTCAACCTGTGAGGTCGCGTTCACTAAAAAAATGTCACCCCACTGCTTGCTAGGCAGCTTTATTGTTTATACTTCCGGGCGGCAAAATATAACTGATTAAAATCATGAGGGAATGCAAAGTAGTCTATTACGCGCGTAAGCAGCCCTTTTTATTTGGCTCTCGGAACTGCCGAGTTTATCTTTGCGCACCTACACGAGATCACTGCCCAATCACTTTCTTCTGGGTTAAAAAGAACCAGCTTTCTGCAAGCCAAACTGTGGTTTCAGAACCTTTGTCGGCCAGTTTCTTATCGGTCTAGTAGCAGTCTACTCGCTCAGAGTGAGCAGTATACCTCAAGCGTTACTGTGAAACGGGCCAGGCCGGGCCCGGGCTGGGCTTCACTCCTGGATTCACGGGCCGGGCCGGGCTCGCTAAAGCGATAATTTAGCGGGCCTGGGCCGGGCCCGGGCTTGAAGTCGCGGGCCTGGGCCGGGCTCGGGCTTCAGGTCTCGGGCCCGGGCCGGGCTTGGGCCTCAGATTGAGGCCCGTGCAGTGCTCTATTCGGGGCTATCGCTTTTAATACCCCGGAAAAAATTTCTTTACGCAGTGCCGCTTTCACACTGCGTAAGGTAAAGTGAGTATACAGTAGGTATTGGCGACATAGAGAATATTTTTAAATTCTGCCTAGCTGCAGCCTGCTCGTTTCGATCACTGGAGCTTAGCCGGTTGGCAGCGCCCTTGTGGTTTAAAACAGTTTCTCATTCTACTTCCGGTGCGTGTCAATCAATCGGAAACTTTGTAGTCTCTTGAGACGCACGATCGATCGCACGCATTCTGATGCAGAACTGACTCCGCGGCGATCGATTATTTCTCCACGACAAAAAATTTCACACTTCAGTTGAAATGTCTGACTTCAAGTAGTAGATCAGGGAAGGAATGAAAATGTATCAGAGAAATCATGACAGCTTTGAAATGAGAAGCAGCTCACACATGATCCGAAGTGGACGTTGCCTAATCCTGGCTTACATTCTTTATGGAGCTGTAGCTACTACGGACATGAAGCAGACGTAGTCTTCTTGGACCATGACAACTTTGAAATGGGAAGCACCTCACACATGTTCCCAAGTGCACGTTGTCTAAATCCTGGCTTACATTCTTTATGGAGCTGTAGCTACTACGGCCATGAAGGAGACGTAGTCTTCCTGGACGATGACAGCTTTGAAATGGGAAGCACCTCACACATGTTCCCAAGTGCACGTTACCTAAATCCTGGTTTACATTGTTTATGAAGCTGTAGCTACTACGATCATGAAGGAGATGTGGTCTGCCTGGATCATGACAGCTTTGAAATGGGAAGCACCTCGCACATGTTCCCAAGTGCAGATTACCTAAATCCTGGCTTACATTGTTTATGAAGCTGTAGCTACTACGATCATGAAGGAGACGTGGTGTTCCTGGACCATGAATGCAGCTTTCGTTGTCAGTAGAAAACTAAGCATATTCCGCTTAGTTTCTTTATATTCTTATTTACACTAAAGATACCAATATGTGCAACATAGGAGCACAAAAGTAAGGGGACAAAAAAGAGGCTAAGGGATAAGACTTAATACGGTGATTGTTTTAAGCGTAACGGATAATTAATATACAAAACTGCAAAACAACTGCGCGCCTCAAAAGGAGAATCTTAGAAGACAAATGAAAAGACGCTTTATACCAGGCGGCCAATACAACAAGTAAAGCTATTTATCTCGAAAAGTGACTGTAACAATAGAAAAATGTAGCTATTGAGTTTTCTTTAAAAGTCGTTTGAATGAAGAATTTAACATGCTGAAAAGAAAATCGCTGCGGTCATCATTTTGGCCGATTATTTGTAAAGTTGGCCCAATGTGTGAAAGAGAAAATAAGGTATTGGCTGCTGCACTAAACATGTCCATGCAAACGCAGATCCAGTTTTCTTGTTTTTATCGCTGCATGAAAATAATATGTGTGGCGTGTTTAATAAGCACCATTCTGTCGCCCCACCCCTGAGAGCATGGCAGATCTTGTTAAAATGCATGTGATACGAAGTGTTTGTTCTCAATGCAGTGATGGGAATCCGATGCTTTGTTTACTTTTCAAAATCCCGACTTATGCTCAGTAGCACCTACCAGTATAAAACAGGGTTACAATACGAGGGGGTACCCAAAAGAAACCGGACTTATTTTTGTTTGAAATTATTTGTTCACATTTTCAGCACAGACCTTCAATATCCTTCAAAGTACTCTCTACTTACAATGATACGTCTGTCGAATCTTTCATTCCATTTTTCAAAACATTGTTTAAATTCATCTTTTGTGATGCTTGACAGTCCCTCCGTCGTTTTTTTCTTCACCTCAGCAACATCAGCAAAACGCTTTCTATTCACCTGTCTTTTCATTCTACGAAATAAAGAAAGTAGCACGTGGCAAGGTCGGGTGAGTATGAGGGTTGAGGAACAGAGGTCATGCCATTTTTGGTCGGAATTGGTCGTAGAGACAGGGCTGTGTGAGCAGAGGCATTGCCATGGTGGAAAAACCAGTCACCCGTCTGCTTCAAATCAGGCCGCTTCCACCAAACACTGTTGCCCAATCTTTTCAAAACATCCAAGCAGAAAGCCTGGTTAACTGTCTGACCCTGCGGAACAAATTCTGAATGGACGACTCCTCTCACGTCGAAAAAACAAATCAGCATTGTTTTGAGGTTTGGTTTCACCTGACGAGCTTTCTTGAGGCGAGGGGAATTTGGAGTTTTCCATTGGCATGACTGTTGCTTTGATTCAGGATTTAATTCAGGAACACTTGAGTTGTCCCCATAGCATCGTCTTTGAACGTCTTTCACAATATTTCAAGAGTTCCCGTTCCACTTTTTCCAAGAAAAAATCAGAATTTCACCGGAGCACACTGTTCACGAAAATCAGCTATTGCAAAAACGACACTCACACAAAACAGTCGTCACTCTAAAACTCTTCCTAAACTAGTCTGACCTCCTTCAGCGACGGCACTCGGCATACTTACTATGAAATGTTCGTTATATGCGCTCCTTGCGATAAAACGCGGTAGCACAGAAGCTGTACCGATTTAAAAAATTAGTCCGGTTTCTTTTGGGTACCCCCTCGTAGAGGACATCATTCAAGTCGTGATATGCATCCAGATGCCACATTTTCCACCCAGCTCCTCACGTCATTTTCCGCAAGTCTCAGTAATCATTAATCACTACTTTTCTGCTGTATTGCATAATGAATTATATATCAGTTTGAACTGTTCATTATGACCTACTTTGTGGTTTTTATATTTGCTACTGAAGATAAAGGTGTTCTCGTTCATTTGCTGCAAATCTTAAGATAATATCTTTGTTGTAGTGCCTTCATTATTTCTCTTCTCATTCTAAAATCTTGAATGCTGTTGGGTTTTCAATGTTGTTTTTTTTTTCGTAAATCTTTCTACAGGATTGCTTCTACTCAGGGTTTTCTTTCTGTTCTTTTCTTTTTCTCTACTCGTGTCCGCCTGTTCATTTTGATTGTTTTGTTTGTATGCAGTACCAATATATACATAATTCATAAATCTGTTTTCTGAAATGACGAAAACGCACACAATGAACAAGACGTTGCGCTCTGAGCCACCTATGCTCTCAGAGCTTACCTCAACAATGATCAGCGCACGGAGCTCCAAGAATTATACCCACTGGGCATTCAGTGTCACACGTAAGAAAGAGCTTTAAGTCCTCGGAGCCTGGTCGCAAACTCCGTGATATGCACAGTTCTGTGAATGGGTGATGCTGTGGACGTAAGGAAAGGAAACATGCAGATCTATGCTATTTGTGATGGACACCTGAACCGTGCATTGCACGAAAGGATGAAGAATTGATAAGAGCAGAGAGAGAAAAAGACTCGAAATCGTGAGACAACGGGTTATTCTGATCCACTTAGACTTCTATAGCATACACTCACATCACATCGTAAGCGGGCGCTTATATATAAATTCAGTTTTTGACGAAACACTTCTTCCCGGCAGGTAGTTTATTCCATGACTTTGGAGTTGTGGCCAATGGGCAATTCTCACGTCTGAACACGAATCCCTAAGGGCATTAATCAACTAACCGCGACGCAGGCAAGCTCCTCGTCGGCAACTTGGCATCCTTCTTCGGTGGAGGAAGTGGAACAATGCGCACCACGCTGGAATGGCTACTGCTCACCTGCGCCGCCAAGCCTGACCTACAGCGCCGCATGCAGGCCGAGATCGACGCCGTACTCAAGAGCAGCGGAGGAAGGTCTCGCGTGTCGTGGCGCGACCGCCACAGGCTGCCGTACACGCGGGCATTCATGTGGGAGACGACGCGCTGCAAGCCCGTGAACCCGCTCAACCTGATGCGAAGGTGACCACGGAACCCTTCTCTTTATCTTGACATGACCGCCACTCGAAGCGAGTGACGCTCCGTAAAAAGTCGTTCTTTAAACACCTTGAAAAAGACAAGGGTGCAGAGAAGAGACAGACACACGAGCGCTTACTTACAACTGATGATTTGTAGCGAAGAAGCCCACTTTTATAAGCAAGTTGCGCAAGAAATAAGAAAACATTGAAAGAAAGCACGAAAGGTGGAGAAAAGGACTAATCAAAGAAAAACTTTCATTCGCAAAGGTTTCACTTCTTAGCAGACAGAAATATCATTTATTTGTCGGATAAAAGGACAGATGGCTCACTCATACATGCGTTCTTATTTTATAATATATTGTAGGCCTGAATCACTTCCCTACTGAGCTGATCAGCATGCGAACCTATGACTCCGCAGTGCCCAGAATCTGGATGATACTAGATGTTTTGCAATGGGAGGCTAGATGTCCTCCCCCCCCCCTCCCCCGTTCTTCACATTTATGTGCTCATGCAAATGGTCATTTAGGGACCTGCCAGTTTGCCCAATGTACTGTAAAAGGTAAAGTAAACATGGCATTCCGACCGTAACAACGTCGTTGTCCCAACTATCAGACCCTTAAAAAAGACCCAATGCTACTGTAAAGGGCAACTTCAAAACGATTATCATGCTCATTTACTCTCCAAGATGAGAAACTGTTCGCCGCGAAGACATGCTTCAATTGGTCCCAGTGCAGTCGTTTTAGCTTGAGTGTTTCTTTGTGTAAGTTACTGTGCACTTAATAGAGTACTCTAACTTAGACGCACCAGTTTACGAGAGGGGTATCCTTTCGAAAACTGATATATGATTCTTATTTATGCAATAAAATGCAATTCAACGGCGAACAACTCGCAAGCGAATGACATGATGAGGCCATGCACTAGAGCGGCCAGCAATACAAAAGACCATAAAAGGCAGTCAATAATTTGGCGCTGAAAGGAAAAAATCAAAATTGAAAGATAATACTGCGATAACACCTCGAAAAAACAAGGGCCAGGATAAGAAAACGACAGATGTGTACCAAACAAATAGCAACAGAAGATCGGATGGCTGTTGATATCTGGTCTCTCATTTATATTCGCTATTAACTGCGCTGCATGAATTATCAACGCGTGCAGTAGACTATGTTACTACTTCAAACACTTTCAAAAAAAGATGAGAAAGGCACAGTGTTCATGCTCAGTTTGTTAGTGAGTCGGGTTCTACACAAGTAATGATCTATAAATGTCATAGCTGCGGTGACCCGCGAAAACACCGCGCAACATGACAATGCGTTCGCCCCCACGCCTGTACTTCATAGTGGCTGGAGTGTAAGTTGGCTGGCATGTGACCAGAGGGGACGTTGCGGTGACATCGATTTTAAATAAAGCTAAGACTGCTTTATTCTTGATACATTGGATCTCATCAAGGTCACAATCTGAGTTCGCCAACCCGACAGCCGAAGCGTCCGAAGCAAGAATGGCCTGCCCAAGGTATTTGCACGAAGTTAACCTACATGCTTGAGTTGCGTTTCTAACAGTGCAGTTAAAGTATTAGAGCTTTCTCAGTGCCTTAGCGCGTACCTTGGGAACGTGCTTGCGCCATTTAAAGTTTGCGTGAACGCTTCTCTGCGGGAAGTACTTGACTTCGTGATGACCCCTAGAGTGTGTGAGGCATTGAGAAAACCCTTATGTGAGGCCCTCTGTGTACGCTCCCAATCTGTCTCCTACCATCCTCCATTCGGCACCTAAGCAAAACCTTGTCAGGGTAAACACAGTGTACAAATCAGTAGCACTGGACTCCTCTGGAGACTCTTTGTGTTACTGCGTGCAGCACATGGCAAATATGTGGATAGCTCACCGCTACTTTTTAAGTCCTTTCGAAATATTCAATGCCCACCTCTATCTCTTACCCTCGTCCTGTCTCCTCGGGACCAAAAAAGGATTGCTTCTGGCAACACTTTTTTGCACTTGGTAATCAGAGATCATTTTCTAGAGCACAAGCACATAAGCTTCCTTACACCTCTGTTCTTTCACTCTGATTAAAAAAAAAACAACGTAGGATTCGCGTCACTGACTGATTTCTTGTATGGTACAGGAGCACACTTAAGAATGTTCGACCAAAGTCGTGCTTCAGCACTGCCGGGTCGTGGGCTGTGCCGGAGTGAGCGAAGAAATCTCTGAGTGGCACACTGAGAGCTCTGCCTGGACACATTCGTTGAGTGATTGATGAAACTGACGATCTGCCAAAATGTAGTCCAAGCCTGCATGATGCCGGTTTTTTGAAAATATATAAGGAAGCATAACACGGCCTTCCTAATAAAACAGCAGCAAGTTAGTTCCTGTTTCGTTTCCTTCTCGGATCCTTTGTTTCCGGCCTGGTGTATTTATTCATTCATTGCATAATATTCATGGCAAAATATTCATTGCGTAGGACAGCAATGCGTCCTAGTTCTCACTTGTTGGCTACATAACTGCGCTCCTTTGCTCTGCAAACGAGCTTTAATGCATCATCCGAAAAGCGAAGCAAACGATTCATTTCTGCTTCTCGACTAGAGGGCTTGAAATACTTAGATTTTGAGGCTGAATGGAAACGCAGAACAGGTTTTAATAGCATCTAAAACAAACCATGCTGCGGCTACCATCGTTTGGCAGTTCTACACGGCTCCAGGTATACCCGGTTTGCCGGCGTGAACCAGCGTCGTCGCTTCGGCGGACGCGGTTGTTGCGACGCGCGACTGTTCTTTCTATCCTTCCTCTTACATCTTTCATCTCTGCTCTGTCTGCACGTGGCAGCGATTGTGACTCAGCTAAGCCAGTGGGCAGGCCCGTGTACTTCCTTTTTCATCCTTCCTTCTTCTACAACAATTACGCGCGGACACGTAAAGTTATCGAGGAATCCTGCAGCGATGAAATAAGACTAAGTGCATATTCCATTTGTCGGCAGCCATGTGCAGTAGAGAGGCATTTAGGATGTTTGTACTAATAACACATTTATCGAGTGCATAGATTAACTTCGCCATAGTCTTTTTGGAAGGATCAACTTAATACTGAAACCAATTGCGGATATTTTTATATGAGTATGTTCCGGAAATTCGGTTTCCCTTTTAGTTCGCGCTGACCACGTTTTCCTGTAACGCTAGCATCCACGCCGCGATTCTATCTAGCCAATGTCCTAACAAGTAGAAACTCACAACAGCGGAGTGCAGAGCGCAGAGCTTCGTTCGTGCAAGAAAATTAGGAGAAAGGTAACTTTCTCTAAATCTACCGCGCTGGTTGTGCGAGGCAATGCACGTTAAAGAAGCCCAGGTGGTCGAAATTTCCGGAGCCCTCCACTACGGCGTCCCTAATAGCCTGTGTTGCTTCGGGACGTTACACCCTTATAAACCCAAACCAAAGCAATCTTCCACGCTAGCCCTAGTTCATTGTAAAAGTTCATGATAGTCCCCTGGTTAATGGTAGAAGAGAGTAGTCGGCCATTCCTAGAAGACGGTTTATTGGCTCATGTACTCTTCCTCACACACGACCGAAGATGCAGGACGGTTTTAGTGATAAATCACTACTTCACGAGCTCAAACCGGCTCACCGGCATGTGTGATGCTTGTCCATGAGGGTGACCTTGGGAAAGCCATAAACAAATAAACAAAAAATTCAGGGGGCACTTTGGCTCTCCAAAGTGGTGCAAGGCGAAAGCCTTTCCTGGCGCACTGTTTGGCATTGACTGCGAGACTGTTTGTGCAGTACTAGGGCTTTATTTGACTACACACTTTGTGTACACATTACAACTGCACACTTTGACTGCCGACTTCGACTGCTTCTTTAGCACGACTCTCTCTCTGCTTCGATGAGTTCAGTTGTGTCCATGGCCCTGTTCGCAGTAATTATGTATGTAATGTGGTCACCCACGGACACCTTATGCCCCCTGTCGGAGCGGACGACAACTATTTTATTAGTTTTCGAGTGCTCCAAAAAGGGGCGTCCGACATCTGTGGGTGACCTCATTACTTCGAATCCGCGCACTCTGACGTCATAACCATTTCGACCAACCGAAAAGCATGACACCTCTGCGATGAGGCATTAAAGGCTTTCGCCTTAAAATATTTGGCCCAACTGGGCACCGAGCCCGCGGCCAGGCGCGAACAAATCAGCTTCGCTGGCCACTGCATGAAAGCACTAGGCTATCGCCGCAGATAATCACGCCTAGTGTTAAACTGTAAGACACACTCCCGCTGTACATTGCATATTGCCTTCTTCTCAACTAATACTACTATCAAAATAATATTTGTGGAGGTACTGTGGAGGTACTGACGGAGAGATGTGCGCTGCATGCGTTGGCGTGGGCAACGTTGTGGTAGAAACACGGCACAAGAGCTATTCGCGTTGCCGTTCACAACATTGCTGCTGAAACAGCGTACTGGAGCATAGGGCGCCGGCGTGCACCGAGCGAAGAACAGCTATTCAATGGCTCTACAGAAAGTAAGAAGGGAGTAATTACTCATTGGAATCCGCCCAAGCGCAGCCATAAGGCTAGAAAGGAAAGCTGTACAGCTTCCACAAAGCTTTGTAGAAAAATTTCGTCCTGGTCCTGGGTTCGACCCCGGGACCACCGGTTCACCGGAGCAGTTACTCTACCACGTAACGCTAACCGGTATGGGTAGCATATCGTAGGGAAAGAGAGAACTGATTAATAACTTGAAGTGGGAACAGAGTTGGTATGATGTTTGGGGGAATCCCCCCAAGGTGGAGTAGAGTTGAAATAAGAGAGTAATTACTCAATGGCATCCACCCTAGCGCAGCCGTACGGCTGCAAAGGAAAGCTATAGCCTCTTAAGACCCTGCTTCCATAGAAGAACGGTGAAACCGTGGCTCCGCGGTTTGAACGCTTTACCAGGACGAAATTTTTCTTAACTGAGAATTTTCTATGGAAGCTGTATAGCTTCCCTTTCTAGTCGTATGGCTGCGCTCGGGTTATTGCCAACGAGTAAATACTCCCTTACTCCAAATCGACTCCACATTTGGGGGACTCCCCTAAACATTTCACCAAATCCACAGAAAGTGTTCAGCCAGCTTCAGTAAAACCAATCGAGTGTAATATCTAAAATCAGGCATAAAAATTCACGCAAAAAATATTGTCACGGCTCAACCGAAGACAGTGTCCGCGAAGGTCACTTAAGTTAGCACAACCAAGGAGAGTGTAATTTAACATTACTGCCAGTGGAGAAGGTCATTTTCACTGGCAACGGGCGTCAACTTCATGCTGCAGCAAAAAGCTGACATCTGTATACCGTTAAGACTGTATACCCTTAGGACTGACAACGGTGAGAAACGAATGTATGACCTTCACGCTAAGGATTGATGGGCAGAACTTCTAAGCAGATGAAAGGAATAAAACGCAACGAAGCAATTGCGGCCAATGAAGGGGTGTAGTGCTGCATCATCATCATCATCACCATCATCAGCCTGACTACTCCCGCTGCAGGGCAAAGGACTCTCCCATGTCTCTCCAATTAACCCTGTCCTTTGCCAGTTGCGGCCACCGTATCCCCGCAAAGTTAGTAATCTCATCCGCCCACCTAACTTTCTGCCACACCCTACTATGTTTGCCTTCTTTTGGAATCCCCTTCGTTACCCTTAAGGACCACCGGTTATCTTGCCTTCACATTACATGCCCTGCCAAAGCCCATTTATCGCTCTTTATTTCGACTAGGATGCCATTAACCCACGTTTGTTCCCTCACCCGCTCCGCCCGCTTCCCATCTCTTAACGTTACACCTATTATTTTTCTTTCCATAGCTCGCTGCGTTGTCCTTAACTTCAGCTGAACCCTCTTTGTTTGACTCCGTGTTACTGCCTCATTGGTGAGTACCGGTAAGGTAGAGCTGTTGTATACTTTTCTCTTGAGGCATCTTGGCGAAGTGCCATTCATGGTCAGAGAGAACCTGCCATATGCGCTCCACCCCATTCTTATGCTTCTAATTATTTCCCTCTCATGAGCCGGATCAGCGGTCACTACCTGCCCTAAGTAGACATATTCCCTTACTACTTCCAGCACCTCGCTACCAATTGCTAACTGTTGTTCCCTTGCTAGACTGTTGAGTATTATATTATTACACCTGTAATAAAAATAAATACAGCCATGGGAGTGTCTACCCCGTGCGTAAGTCAAGATAAAATTTTTGTCCTTAACTTGGAATTTTTTTTTACATGTCCACCTCTATATTTGTCAGCACACACGCCTTCTACCCAAATGAACTTGAACTGTTCTTTTAGGTTCCTGTGCTGCTTTGAGTTCTTGCCTTTTAGCTTAACACCTGGCACCCTGGTGGACGCTTACGCCCTCCCTTGTGCGCAGCACGACTGAAGACGTCAAAGTGAGCGGCTACGTCATCCCTCGTGGAAGCATCGTGATCTCGTCATTGTGGTCCATCTTTCAAGACCCATCCTTCTGGGGTGATCCGGAGGTCTTCCGGCCCGAACGTTTTCTCACCGACAGCGGAGCACGAGCTAAGAAGCCGGAGAGATTGATCCCGTTTTCCTATGGTAATAATGGCGTGAAGCGCAGCCGCATTTCGTAGGTCTGTGAACAAATGGTGTGAGGTGTTGCTGTCTGGTAGTGCGATAAAGCTAACTAATTGATTAATTCTAACTAACAGAACCTAGAAAGCAGGTATGTTTGCAAGCACTTTATGGCACTCGGCTCCTGACCCGAAAGACACGAGTTCTATCCCGGCCGCGGCGGTCGAATATCCATGGAGGCGAAATTCTTGAGGGCCGTGTACTGTGTGATATCAGTGCACGTTAAAGAACCCCAGGTGGTCAAAATTTTCGCAGCCCTTCACTACAGCCTCCCTCATAGCCTGAGTCGCTTTGGGACGTTTAACCCCGATAAACCAAACCAAAATTTTCATTTTTCACATGCGCGATGCTCGTTTCTAGGTTTTACCCGATTGTGGACTGCGTTAGAAAGACCTTGCCCTCAGCAGTATTTTATCGTGAGTGTGGGGCCTACCATCGATTATGACTAAGCATGGAAAAACACTACAAACATCGGTGAAATCAAGGCGTTATGAGGCCTTATCACCTATGCCACTGCAATGAGAGAAGTCGCGTTTCTGGGCATAACTGTGGATTTAGATTCTAGGTGATCACCGGTACACATCAAAAGCAGGTGCGTCTCGATCCCTTGCCTAAGATTTGTTGCAAAACAGTCGAATGTTTGAACGACAGGCGTCTATGCGTGAACAACGAAAATATAGTGGTTCTTTTTTTTGGTGAGGAAAATATTCTTTTTCAAGAATTCACCTTTCTAATTGCAATTTTCTAGAGCATTCAAACTACACAGGTACTGGGATTTCCCTTATTGAAAGAAATTTTTTTAAAGAGGAAAATTGTCGGAAATACCCTTTTTCATAGCATGTTTGCCTCATCTGACCTTGCAGGCCGTAGTGCATCTACGCGCACATGTATACGTCGCGCAGCAGGCCAGTTGTCTAAGGCTACATAGCAGAGACAAAAAGGTTCGGGATGTCGGAGCGCTCGCTACCGACGTGCATTTTTTACAAAAAAAAAAAATGTAGCCTTAAGTTCCTCCTCATATGGCACGTGGTGACAGAAAAAATTACCGAGACTGCTGTCACAAATTCCCTGTAAAGGGTTTCACGGAAACGCATTAGTCAGCATTAATGGTGGAATCGCATCAATTGCCGTCTACTCGTTAGAAATTTAACCACGCCTCGTTCCGTGCGGGAACGGTGCTCTACTGGCTGAACAAGGTTCCTGCAGTGGGACCTAATCGTATTTGAACTTGTAACAAATAGGCGGTGCTTAATGCTTTTGCGGCATTGAAATATTAGGCAACTGCAAATCTCTTCGGCGCCATAAAAGCGAGGATATATGGCGAAATGTGAACGCATAAGATCATAAACGCTGCTCTTGGGCAGCTAATTAAAAGACAGGTACAAGTCAAATGGTAGGAAAGTATTTTAAAAAATTCGCTGCGGCTTAGCTTGGTTAAGTCCGGTAATTGCGAAAGGAATATCCGTACCGACGCCATGGTTCAGGTGGTAGTGTAGCTGGTGGTGGCGCTTGTGGTTAGACTTGTGGCGATGCATCTGTTATGCAATCCAATCCAATCAAATGCAATCCAATCCAATCCAATGTTATCTAATGTAATCTAATCTAATCTATTCTAATCCAATCCAATCGAATCCAGTCCAGTACAATCCAGTCCAGTCAGGCCGCCGTTCATGTGCACCGCCGTCGCACACGGACGGCGCGAGATCGCGAAGCAATGTTAAGCCGCTGGTGGCTGGCACAGCTACTGCTTTCTAGCGACGTGAGTCGAGACTAATCTCTTCAGCGTAACGCCACCATCGCGCTCCTAGCGGAGAGCGCAGGAGTTAGGCGCCGGTGGTGGCACCGCCGCCCTTGCGACGGCGCGAGTCGGTCGCCCTTCTCTTCGGCGCGACGTCACAACACCTGTCGCGCTCCTAGCGGAGAGCGCAGGAGTTAGGCACCAGTGGTGGCAACGTTTCTAGATAAAGACAGTTGGGAAACTGCGCCGGCGAGCGAGGGAGCAGAGCGGCCCCACGCTATCGCCGTCTAGGTGGTGGCACTACGGTAGCTCTAGGATGAGCGCGTCGTCTGCTACTCCCAGCTCAACGTTTTTAGATAACATTATCAACATAAGCTACGAGGAGGCAAGCGGTACGTCATGTTTCTCTAAACCGCGGAAAGAAGGGCTTCCAGTTTTTTCCGACATTTACAGCCAGAAGCTCAACCTCGAGCATCCTGCCCTCACGTACCCCAGACATAGAGCGCACGCGGACTTTCCAATTCGTAGATGAGCGCGGCTATAAGCAGCCGCCCCCGGCGCAGACGATGCGAAGCGCGAGCTAACGTTAACCATTCGAGCAGCAAACTGACCAAGCGCAACCAATGGGCGCCGCGGCGGTGAAGAGAAATCGTGGCCTCTGAGATCAAGCGCGATGTTAAACAATCTTTCTCTATGGTTAAAGCACCGATGCTTGAGCTGGTCACGGAGGCCATGGGAAAACAAACGCGGTACTCCCACTACCCGAGAGATGGCGCTCGCATCTCTTTGAGATGAAGTTTGCGACAGAAAGGGGTCGCATACCCGGAGCAAGTTTTCTAACTGTGTTTATCTGTGTTTACCGCCGCGGCTTGCGACTTCGCGAGTCGTTCGCCCTTCTCTTCGGCGTGACGTCACAAAGCACCTGTTGCGTTCCTAGCGGAGAGCGCAGGAGTTAGGCGCCGGTGGCGGCACCGCCGCGGCTTGCGACGGCGCGAGTCGGTCGCCGTTCTCTTCGGCGTGGCGTCACAACACCTGTTACGCTCCTATCGGAGAGCGCAGGAGTTACGCGCCGGTGGTGGCAACGCCGCGGCTTGCGAGTTCGCGAGTCGGTCGCCCTTCTCTTCGGCGTGATGTCACACATGACGTCACACAAAGGTCAACTAAAGGTCAATGGTGGCACCGCCGCGCCACGGCAACGGCTGAAATTGCAAGTAGTAAAGCTTTCGCTTTAAAAACTGAGTAGCTCCTGTGTTTCTTTTCTTGATTCTTGCAGGCAGGCGCAAGTGTCCGGGAGAATCCATTGCAAGCATGGTGGTGTTTGCCTACTTCACCACCATCCTGCAGCATTTCAATATCGAAGAGCCGGCTGAGCGGCAGACCCTTGACGAGGAGTTTGGACTTTCGCTTCGTCCCACTCACCAGCAAGTGGTCTTTCGTCCCCGAGAAGGGCGCGTGTGAGATGATGTATGCTGCCTTTCCCGAGCACCTACCTAGAGGCGTTGCACAAAGGGCCATGCCTTTATTGCTTCATTATCTGTTGTGTCATCCACTTTGAGCATCGCCTCACCCTCGTTAACGCTTTAGGCAAGGAATAGTGCATGATTCAAATTTTGATCTTCTTTGATGTTACTTCTTCTTGTACCAGCCACACCTTACGCTCTGTTGAGAGCTTTTGATACTACCCTTTATGCTTGTGCGTCCATTAAAATTGTATATTAGATTTCATAGCATTGTATTCAAGGATTCTATACTCACAATCCACTTTTCGTCAACCACTAACATAATAAGTGCTAGAAACGAGAGCTTTAATCTCCCTGTAACGTGCAACTCTCACTGTAAACGCTCATTACGCTTCTACCATACTGGAATATGGAATCATTTTCGTCAGGCTTTGAAAATTTCCAGGAGGCCTTACGTGATTTTCACTCGCATGCATTGTTCTCGATGAGATGCTTTGTGTTTTAAAAGTAATTTTTATATTGCTAGAAGTGTGCGATTAAGCCCCTCAACTTGTTTTGGTTAAGCGCCCCGCAGATTTTTTATGTAATGCTTATTTTCTATGTAAAATAGTCAGAGAAAAATAAAGGAGTGAAAAACGAAAAAGTTCAAAGAAAATTGCAAGGGCTAAGCTTGGCTTAACACGATCCAATAGCCAAAGCATCTCCCGCCATCGCGTTGCCGTTGCTCTTCAACTTGAGGAGCAAGCTCTTTATCACTAACTTGACAAGCAAGCTCTTTATCAGTCTATGGGTACACGGGGTACACCACAGGGGGCGGTGTTATCACCGCTTCTTTTCAACATCGCCATGATGCACCTGCCCGGCCAACTGGCTCAGTTGGAGGGCATAAAACATGCGCTCTACGCAGACGATATTACAATCTGGACCACCGAGGGGAGCCTTGGAGAGATGGAGGACCGCCTTCAGCAGGCCGCCTCCATAGTCGATGGATATGCTGCCGACTGTGGCCTCCAATGTGCTGCCGCCAAATCTGAGCTTTTACATGTCAGGACAAATCAGAAGGACAACACGTCTCTACACATATCTCTGTCGGGTGGTCCCATCAGAGAAGTGGCAGAGCTCCAGATCCTGGGTTCTGTTCATCAATAACAGGCATAGGCCGCACTCTACTATAGCGAAACTCAAGCGCATAGGTGAACAGGTAGGGCGCATGATCAACCGCGTTACCAACAAGTGGGGTGGTCTGCGGTGCAGAGACGCGCTACGACTCGCCCATGCCTTCGTGACCAGCGCCTAAAATATAAAGGCGGCATGAATGGAAGCAGCTTTTTAAGGGGGGGGGGGGGGGGGAGTTTGGACTGTTCGAAAGAAGTGAAGGAAATAAGCACGGAAAGGCGGGCTTGGGTGTACAGTACAGGTACTGACAAGAAAACAAACATCATAATCTCTATTTCTATTTCCTGCTCTATGAAGGCTCCTCGATAGACGAGTGCCGCATACAGGTTGCGGCATTAGTTTACCTTCCGAGCATTTAGTAGGTCACCGTTCCTTCCAGCACTTGTCATGTGGAATTAGTGTTGAATAGCGTAATTTTGGAGCTGTGCTTCTTATAATGAACCAGAACCAACCGAAGAATATGGCATCATTACTACGAACATCGATCGTGATCTGCAAAGTACTATTCTTTTCCTTTTACTTTCACTAGAAAGTGTCAAGAGGGACAGCCATACAATTTTCAACCACATGTAACCATTGCAATGCAGTGCCCGCAGTGTCAAAATTACAGTCATATTGCACCATCAGCGGCAGTGACCATCCTTCACTAGGTTATCTTTGTGTTGCGTACTTGTTTTTTGGCCCTTCATCCTGTTACCGCTACATGTCGTGGATCACCGTTATCGACTCGCCCAACTTTCCACCCAGTTGTGTCTTAAAGGCGTGCAATTTGGGTTGACTGGAAAAAAAATGAGTGTCGATTTGTGTGATGCCTAAACAGCTACCTAAAGCCTAAGCGATGCAATTCATCTACTATGGTCGGATTTACACCTGACGGAAAAAGCAAAGGGCTTGGATAAACATCTTAGCTGACCAGCTGAAACTGCGACGGCTGAACTTAAGAAGCTCACACAAGATGATTTCTACGTGCGGCTGAAATTTTAGATTCAGGTGCATGAAATGAATGTTTCGGTTGCGGCCAACATGGTTGCTGTCATTGAAAGGCGGAGAACTCCCTGCTGGAACGTGACCTATTCAACATCCCAATTTATCTAGATCATCGAAACCACATCAAGTAATTTCTGAGGCACAGTAATTAGTCACCTAAATATTTTAGGACGGCAATGGCATCAGGACATCGCAGTTAACTAGGATTCTGAGCGTTACCATTCATTCAAAAATTTTCTAATCCAACCGCGTTAACACCTTCTGTATAGACGCCATTAATTACCGAAGAGAGATTGTGTCTCTGTATGTGAAGGCCTTGCGGACTTGTATTTTATATATTTCCTTGCACATAAATAAAATCACGATTTTCATTTCCTATAGATTTTTTCTAGCACCGTTACAAATGCAACTTACATGCCTTGCTTTCTAAATTTCTGCGTGAATGTTGTTTGTACTCAATCATAGGGTGTAAGGTGCCATTCTTGACAAATAAGGTGAACATTTCCCGGAAACGGCGATTAACCTGAAGCAGAACGTGAGGGCCAACTGAAAGACGATACTGAAGCAGAATCTTTTCAGCGAATTTAATAACTTTTCTTCTGAATCATACCCACTAAAATAAAAGATTGTCATACCATTGCCCCGAGCGGCGTTCCACCCTGTGGCAGCGCAGAAGCTTCATTTACCGATACTTAATATCACTTTAACACCTCCGTGGCTTCTTTATCTCTGATGCATGGAAGGAACGTCCTCACTCACCCGCTTGATGCCTTATTGACTGCCTACCATACTGGGATTCCTTCATACGCTCTCGCGTCATCTTATGCGGTCGATCCGCCCGTATTTCAGAATTCCGGTAAACACACAGCTCAAGAAAGGGCAGCCAGTCAGGAGGGCGATTTTGAGCAGCTTATATATCCTCGCATCCAATTGGACCGTTCCCTCAGAATAGACTTTTTAAACGTCCAGTTCTGCTTATCGATTCATCATGAGGTTTTTCTACAGGCTAAATAGCGCCATGAGCACAACAGCGATTGCATCACGCGGATTCCTGGAGCCTCAGTTTACACGTAGAAATATTATAGTGTAAGGCGTGGCCATAAAGCCCATTTCAAGAGCTTGCTAGATCATGTTAAAGGAACATATGACGACACAACGGAAAGTAATGATCTATAAACTCTCGCTGGTCAAACAAGCGGCAATTCAGTGACTGCGGCACTAAGACAACCTCGGCGCGAAGCCACATTTTGATGGATGAGGTCGACGAGTGGAGTTTAAGAGAGCACGCATACAGCATGCATGCAACGAACTCGCTTTACTATCTTAAAGTAAGTCTAGGTAAGGCTTCAAACACTCTGAAATATGCATTACGCAAGGACATCGCACGGTACCATTCCACAGTTCTTGGGGCGTCTGGTGTGTCCGATGTGTAACTGGGAGGAAGAATCCCCGGAGGAAGCAAATGTGAAGTTCCAAAATGAAAAAAACGGTGGTAGAGAAGGCGATAACGTTTTCTACAACCGCTCTTAAAGCGTTGCATCAAGGAGATTTCTGATCCTGCTGAGCTGAAGTGGCCAATCTAATGGAATCTCAAGAAATAGATACCTCGATTACCGCATTCGCCTCATCGCCAATGAAAGGAAACATTTCATGGAAGGAACACAAATCTGGCTCATAGTTGTCGTTTCCTATGTCGTGCGCTCTGCTGGTTGTCTCTTTATTTCCGCTGGCTGCTTCAGTATCGGATAGCAGATGCTACGGCCGGCAAAATATTTTTCCTTCCATTTCGTTTTGTTTATTACGAGGGTAATCCCAAAAGTAAGGTCTCCAAAGGGCTGCGGCCGCAGGGAAACGGTTTGCGTGGCTGCTCGTCATACTGCTGTTTTCATTGTTCCCCGTCTTCCAAACAAGCCATGACTCAGCACGAAAGGCAGTGTCAGTCTTGGCACGGCAGCTATTTGAAATGGAGCTCCCCTTGGTTGCTACCGACAGGTGCGAAGTTCGCGCAGTTATTCGATTTTTGAACGCAAAAGGCGTTACACCAATCGAAATTCATCGCCAGTTGACGGAAGTGCATGGAGAGTCGTGCATGCATTTTAAAAACGTCCGCAAGTGGTGTAGGCAGTGCGCAGCTGGTCGTACTGAAATTCACGAGAAGAAAGAAGCGGGAGACAGTCAATTTCTGAAGAGACAGTCGTGAAGGTCGAATAAATGATGCGCTAAGGTCGGAGGTTCACACTCGACGAACTCTGCATTTCGGTTCCTGGCATCTATAGAAGCACTATTCATACAATTTTGACCGCAAAGTTGCAATGTCAGAAGGCGCGCGCAAGATGGGCTCCGCGAATGCTCACAGACGACCATCAACGGCAATGGGTTGACTTCTCCCGGCAATTTCTTTCGCCTTATGGAGATCAAAAGGAGACCTTTTTGTATTCTATTGTTACGGGTGAGGAAACCTGGGTATTCTGATTCCGTGGCACGCGTTGGGGCTGCGGCCACTCCTCAGATAGATGACAGATCGCAAACACAAGGAAAATCTAACATTTATCCAGGCATTTACAACTTGTAAAAACGCGGTGCTGACACAGTCGTGCAGCGCGGTAGAAGGAACGAGAGTGTCACGAGTTACGTAACATGACACCTCCGGAGGGAGGTGTAAAGAGGGAGAAAGCACGCGGGCGAGAGGGAAGGCGCGCGGGGAGAAGGAAGAGAAAGAGCGGGGAGGAGAGAAGTCCAGTGTTCGCAGATGAAGTTGGCGCCCGGGCGGGAAATTCAAACTGGACTCGGGACAGCACACTCCCCGTCTGGTTATACATATAACCACTATGTGATGTGTTCAGTCCTCACACGGAATAAGCAGGACTGTCTCAGTCACAGGACGGAGAAACGTCTTAATCACTCCCCGTGTCGCCGTCTTGATCTCTACCTTTCGCACCCTGCCGTCCGCACTCGCGATGGCGTTCACAATGAGTCCCATGGGCCACTCGTTGCGATGAATCTGGCTGTCTCTCAGGAGCACGAGGTCACCTGCCTTGAGATTCCGAGTTGTCCCCTGCTATTTCCGACGACTCTGCAGGGTGGTAAGGAACTCGCGTCGCCAACGGCACCAAAAGGCGTCGGCCAGCCACTGAACTTGCCGCCACTGTCGCCGATACACATTCTTTTCACCGAAGGCTGGTGGCACTGTGTTGCCGCCGACTTTCTGGGTCAGGAGTGTTGAAGGAGTCAGCACTTCCCAGCACTCGGGGTCCGTTGAGACAGGAACGAGGGGTCGGGAATTTATGATCCCCGAGACTTCCGCCAAGAAGGTTACCAAGACTTCGTGAGTAAGGCGACGAGAGGTACTCTCAAGAAGCATGGAGTCCAAAATTCGCCGTGTGACTCCTATCATTCTTTCCCACACTTCTCTCGTGTGAGAAGCATGAGGGGGGTTGAATACCCAAGTGCATCCTTGGTCTGACAGGAATGTTCCTAGCTTCTCGTGGTCTGGGCCACTGGTGTCCAGTTTTAGTTCTGAGCACGCTCCAACAAAATTTGTCCCGCAGTCGGACCTCAGCTGCTTTGCCGAGCCCCTTATGGCGAAGAATCTTCGGAGAGCATTAATAAAACTTGAGGTGTCCATGCTCTCGATCACTTCGATGTGAACAGCGCGGATACTCATGCAAGTGAAGAGCACGGCCCACCTTTTGCTGTTGGCCTCACCGCCTCTGGTCCGACGAGATGCGACTTGCCACGGACCAAATACATCTAGTCCGACATAAGTGAAAGGTGGCTCGGTTAGTCTTTCTGCGGGCAGGTCTGCCATCTTCTGCTGCAGCTGCCTTCCTCTGAGCTTGCAACACGTAACACAACTGTGTATGTATGAGGCGATGCTACGCTTAGCTCCGACGATCCAGAACCCAGCGGCCCTGACTGCTCCGTCAGTAAAATGGCGTCCTTGGTGTTTCACCAGCTCGTGGCAATGCCGCAAAATCAGGGTGGTGACGTGATGTCGTCCTGGCAAGATGATGGGCTTCCGCTCTTGCTGGTCGAAATGGTTGGCTCTCTCTAGTCTGCCACCAATCCTCAAAAGACCGTCGGAATCAACCCATGGGTCCAGCCTCCACAGAGGGCTTGACTTCGGAAGTCGCTTTCCTCGTTGCAAGCTTTTCAACTCTTCTGAAAAGGCTTCTTTCTGGACAGACAGAATAATGACTGCCTTCGCTCGGGCTAGGTGTTCTGTAGAAGGTCCTAGTTGTCGAGATGAGCTGTTATGCGGGCAGTCTGACACGTTGTGAGAGGTGCCCCGAAATTTGCTCACCAGCCGCACGAGCATTGCAACTGCGCGAGTCAGCTTAATCCAACTCGAGAAGCGCTCGAACCGCCTGCTGCCGAGTTCTTGCACGTCTACACTGGTTGCGAGAACATTTGCCTGGGGCCGCACCTCTGTGTCGGAATCAGCATCGACCAAGTCGAACTTGCCCTTCAATACCCGCGAGCAGTGTTCTTGATGATACAAAAACTCCGGGACTGTCAGCCAGGCCGATCCTGCCATTTGGGCTGCTGGCACAGACCTTGTTCCGAGGTCCGCAGGGTTCATGTGGGAAGGAACGTAGTGCCATTGCTCTGGCCGTGTAGAGCTCCTGATGCGTTCGACCCTGTTACTGACATACACCTAAAACCTCTGAGTCTCATTATGTATGCAACCTAGGACCACCTTGCTGTCAGTGTAGAAATTTAGAGCATCAAGCTCCATATCTATTTCACGACTGACGAGCTCTGCTAGCTCCACTGCCAACACCGCGCCGCACAGTTCAAGCCTTGGGATGGTGTGTTCCGGATGTGGTGCTAGCTTAGCCTTTCCTATGACGAACCCAACATGACACGCACAGATATGTTTTAGTGCACTGTGGTTCGTACCTCGGGATGGTCTCCGAAGTTGTTCTTCTCTCCAGCAACGTGCGGAATAAGATGCAGCCGGTTACTGCCAGACAAGATAGACGATTTTATTTACAAAGCAGGTTATCAGGAGTCTCTCCCTAGAAGCACACTGAAGCCACGTTTTATACCTTTTCAATTCCCTAGGTACCTATCTGGGGGAAACTTGGTTGTTCGAACATCGCCAATCACATTCCTTGACGAAACCCGCCCACAAAAGGGCGGAACATCACCCTCTCGCCACCGTGACAAAAAGGCGGGACATTCACACTCTCGCCGGTCCTCCCACGCACAGATGGTCGATTTGTGTATTTTGTTCAACCATCGTTCCGTGGAATTAGGAGTCCTTTGGCGGCAACTAAGGTGATATACACATTCTCGCTGTCAAGTCGGAGCCGTTCGCACCGTGATGGACTCCCTTTCGTTGTCGGTCCGCTGTCGGTTTTGAGCGAACTTGAGAATCCAAACAGACGCGTTTCCGCCGACAGCCGATTTAGGGGCCTCCGTCCCCTGGTTGCGCCGCCACGCTTTCCCACCGCCGCAGCCGCCGACAAAGGCTGCCGCAAAGGCTAGCCAGCAGTGTCTCTCGGCCGAGAAGGAGGGGGCGACGGCCGTTTCTCGACCTCGAAGGAGAGGGTAAGGAGCCACCGGCGGGCGCACGTGTGCGCGACCAAAACAATTCCCAGAACGGGACACCGGAAGCAAACGCGTACACAAATACACACACACACTCAGCGTGCTGAAACCGGCCGTTATTCACGTAGCCCAGTCCCGCTGGCGCCACTGTCGTCGCTGCAGACGGCGCGTCGAGCCCAACACCTCCCCACAAAACTGTGCGGCACAGTCTTCGAACTTGCTGCACACAACAATCACAGGAGCTCGACGCATTGCTCCCACTTCATCTGTCAACAAGTACCCCTCGGTCCCCCGCCAACGCAGCACCCAACAATGTCATACCTCTCGCAAACCGAGGCCGCGAAAACGGACGACGGTATCTTACTCGCTTTCGTCATTGGCGACCATACGCGACATAGCGTCGGCATTTGCGTTTAGAGACCCCTTTTTGTACTCCACTACAATGTTATATTTCTGGAGAGCCAACGCCCACCTTGTCAGCTTCGCGCTTAGTGGCGTGGTCAGAGTAAGAAATTTCAAGGGATTGTGGTCGGTAATTACCCTGATTCGTGCACCGAACAGCCACGTGTCAAGCTTTCCCAGCGCCCAAATGATGGCGTAGGCTTCTTTCTCGATTGTAGCCCATCGTGACTGGGCCGGGCTTAATTTCTTGCTCAGGAATGAAATGGGTTGCTCTCTTCCTTCGTCATCCAACTGTGCTAGACATGCTCCGACGGCATAATCTGAAGCATCAGTGGCCAGAATGAACTCTTTGTTCAGATCGGGTGCGCTCAACGCTGCGGCCTTTGTCAAACACTCCTTTACTTTTATAAAAGCACCCTCGGCATCCTCCTTCCACGGTATCTTCTGAGGCACGCGCTTTCCAGTCAGGTTCGTCAGTGGTAGCACCACCTTTGAATACTCCGGAACGTAATCCCGGTAATAATTTGCTAGCCCCAAAAAGCTACGCAGCTGCCTTTTTGTTTGTGGTACAGGAATTTCTTGAATGGCTCTAAGCTTTTCTGGATCTGCGCCGTGTTTTCCTGACCCCACGATATGACCCAGAAACCGCACTTCCTTTTTGCGCGAAATGGCACTTAGTGGCATTAACTGTGAGCCCTGCGGCCGCTAGCGAAGCCAGTACCCTTCCGAGGTGTTCGAGGTGCTCTTCCCATGTCTGCGAGAAGACGCACATGTCATCTATATATGCGCACGCATATTCACGGTGTGGTACAAGGATCTGATTGATTATTCTTTGGTAGGTGCTTGCCGAATTTCTCAGTCCAAACGGCATAACCTTCCAAGCGTACTGTCCAGACGAGGTGACAAATGCTGTGTACTCCTGGGCTTTTTCGTCCAACGGAATCTGCCAATATCCTCTTAGCATATCGAGCAGGGTTATGTACTTTGCCTGCGCTACCTCGTAAATTAGGTCACCTGGCAGGTTCATAGGAAACGCATCAGGCTCCGTTGCTTCATTCAGCTTGCGATAGTCACAGCATAACCTGACACTGCCATCTTTCTTAGCAACACACACCACGGGATGTGCATGGGAGCTTTCTATCGGATATATCAAACCCCACGACCTTAGCTCTGCCACCTGTCGGTCAACTTCCTTTCTTAGGGCCATGGGCACCTTGTAAGGGTACGCACGCTTCAGCTGCGCCCCATCTTTTAGCTTGATTTTGTGCACTCCCCAGTTGCAGCGGCCAGGTTTATCACTGAACACCTCACAGTGCTTCCCGATTAGTTCCTTTACCTGCCTTTGCTGCAGCAGATCTAAATGGCTGAGAGTTACCCGTTCCAGCTGCTCAACTGCTGTCGTTGTATCTGACCACGCGGGAAGTTCTCCAAACTCCGTGTCGCCTTCAAATACTATGCCTACAGTGTTGACCCTCGCGTTGTATGGCCTAAGCTTATTTGCATGCACTGATCGGCGCGTGCCATCACTTATCTCAATCGTATAGCTATATGGCCGCACCTTTTCCACAACTGTTACTGGACCTTTCCAGTGTGCCATTAACTTCCCATCGCCTTCTTTCTCCAGCCAAAGAACCTGGTCACCTGGAGAAAATTGTTTGTCGGTGGTCCTCAAGTTGTACCTCCCCACATAAGCTTGCTGCGTGAGCTCGCTACTTTTTGCCCCTTCCCTACTGGCTTCCTCGAGATCATTTCTCAATTTCTCGAGATAGTCTGCTGCTGGCACTGCCAATGAGTCGGGAACCACCCAGTCTCCTGACGACGTCTTTTGCAGTATAGCCAGAGGTCCGACAGGCATCCTACCATACATAAGCTCGAACGGTGATTTACCCGTGATGGCATGTGGCACCTCTCTATAAGCCCAAAGCAGGAATGGCACCATTCGATCCCACTCACGTCCATGCTCGCTTACAATGTGAAACAGCATCCTTTTAAAAGTGCCGTTCCACCGCTCTACCAGTCCATTACTTTGTGGATGATCGGGAGTGGAAAATCTGGGAGTCGCTCCCATTTTCTGCAGCATAATTTGCGTTAAATTTGATGTAAAATTTGTGCCCTGATCTGAGCATATGGTCTCTGGCACTCCCATTCTGGAAAATATCTGGGTGAGCGCGTCACAGGTAGCCTTAGCTGTTAAGGACCTCAAACAAACAACCTCAGGCCATCTAGTATGCAAATCAACTACACATAGTGCGTAGCGATGTCCCCTTGCTGATGGTGGATCCAGTGGACCGATACAATCCATGTATACCACCTGGAATGGTGCACTAGGCCTGGCCAATGCCGTTATGGGTACGCGGTCCTGTGTTTTCATAGGGGCCCTGATTTGGCACTGGTGGCAGGACTGACAATGCTCCTTGACCTCCCGGCCCATGGTCGGCCAATAAAATGACATTTTTATGCGCTGCAAAGTCTTTCGCTCTCCCAAATGTCCTGCCCAAGGCGAATCGTGTGCCCTCACTAGTGCTTCCTGTCGTTTATGCGATGGCAGCACCAACTGTGTGCACATCCGTCCCACTACGTGCTCCTGGTGATAGAGTAACTCATCCTGGATTATCATTCCATGTGTGCCAGCTCTAGCCTGCTTCCAAGCCTCCTGCAGCGACGAGTCATTTTCCTGAGCCTCACGGAAAACTTGCCGAGCGCTCTGCCTTTTCTCGGCTTCTTCGTCTGTTCCCGTAACCGCCAAGGACGCACCCGTCTGCTGATTTTTATGCTCTGTCGTCTCCTTTTCACCGCCTTCGGTCTCTGCCTCTGAAACAACTTTGTTTACAACTGCCCTTTCTTCAAGGAGTTGTCTGTAGTCTGCGGGAGTTATGAGCGCGTCTATTCCGGCCAACAGTTTGTCTGTCAGCGCACATAGCAAAGCTGGTTGTGCCCTGTCGAACGAGACAAACGGTGCACCTTCTGTTGCTCTGAGAGGCACATATGCAAGCTCAGCTCTCACTTCCTCGCCGAAAGCTCCCCTCAGCTTTATTGTGGAACCAGCTGCTTCATACTTCGGCACTAGAGCTCGCCTGATAACAGTCATTTCAGTCCCGGAATCAATCACCGCATTAATGCTTTGTTCCGAACTTTTCAATGTTACTGTTTCGAGGCAATTCCTACCTACCCTCTCTGTTTCCTGCATGCCAACCTCATTCGCGGGAGCTATTTCTTCCAAATGAGCATTTACTTTAGCCACCACGGCGCGGTCTCCTGGTTTTTCTTGGCCTCGTCTGCCTGCCTTATCCCCTGTCCTTTTGAGAGGGCAATCTCTAGCGAAGTGATTTGGTGACTTGCATTCAAAGCACCGTCCTTTCATTCCTCTTAAAGTAGAATTCTCCCATTGATGAGGTGTTGCACCTGCCCGCTCCTTCTGGTCCCCACTCGGCCTCTTTCGATAGCCTCCCAAATGAGCTGCTGACCCTGGTTTGCATCTCACGCTTTCGTCGAAACTCTCCGCCAGCTTGGCCACTTCGCCCGGAGAAAGGAACCTCTGATTCTCATTGACAACAATATGGGCCCGTGCCTCAGCTGCTAAGCACTCCTTCAACCTGTCTGTGACCATTAACTGCTTTAATTCTGCAAAAGTGGTAGCCTTCGAGGTTTTTGTATAGTATTCAAAATAGTTTCCCAGCCGGATTGCGAATTGGCCCCATGTCTCATCTGCTGCTTTTGCCGATCCCTCAAACATCCTTCTATATTCGGCTGCTGACAACCTCAATCCATCTAGAATACTTTGCTTCATTTTTCTATAGTCCTTTCTTTCTTCGGCTGTCAACGTAGAAAGCAATCCGCGTGCTCTTTCACTCAACTGTGGCAAGACAAGCCCGGCCCGCCACTCAGACGGGACGTCATATGAATCAAGAGTCGCCTCCACATCCTCAAACCACCCGGGCACTAGGAATTCCCGACTCGGCATCGGTGATAGTACTCCTTTCAATAAGGATGCATATTTTAGGCGCCTATCCTCCTCTGACCTATCCACAGCTAGCGCTCCGCTGTTACCTTCTTCGTGGGACTCAGCCCGCTCTTGGGCTCGCAACTTCTGGCTCTCCAGAATTAATCGTTGCTTTTCTTTTTCTGCTTCAGCAATTTTAAATCGAAGCTCCAGCATTTTCATCTGTTGCTCCGACGCTGTTTCCGCCATGGCGCTACTCAGATCCCCCACCGCGTCACTGGTCACCGCCAACTCCTGCAAGCTTTCAACCCCGTCCGACTCCGCATCTGTGGTGTTAACCTCCCTGTCTCGCAAGTTATATGGCATTGTCATCAACTGCGCCCGACAGAAAACCAAGAGGCACTCGCCTGACTTCTGAAGAGTCGCTCCGCGGTGCTCTCTTCTTCCACAGGTCAGGAGGGACTCGCTTTGGCAGGCCGCTGGCTCCTCAGTGACGTTCTCGGGTCCGCCGTCCACGCCACCGGTCTCGTCCGCCGTCCACCGCTGCTGCTCTCATTCGCCCATCGCTGGAGATCCTGCCGACTGCGCCAGATATGTTTTAGTGCACTGTGGTTCGTACCTCGGGATGGTCTCCGAAGTTGTTCTTCTCTCCAGCAACGTGCGGAATAAGATGCAGCCGGTTACTGCCAGACAAGATAGACGATTTTATTTACAAAGCAGGTTATCAGGAGTCTCTCCCTAGAAGCACACTGAAGCCACGTTTTATACCTTTTCAATTCCCTAGGTACCTATCTGGGGGAAACTTGGTTGTTCGAACATCGCCAATCACATTCCTTGACGAAACCCGCCCACAAAAGGGCGGAACATCACCCTCTCGCCACCGTGACAAAAAGGCGGGACATTCACACTCTCGCCGGTCCTCCCACGCACAGATGGTCGATTTGTGTATTTTGTTCAACCATCGTTCCGTGGAATTAGGAGTCCTTTGGCGGCAACTAAGGTGATATACACATTCTCGCTGTCAAGTCGGAGCCGTTCGCACCGTGATGGACTCCCTTTCGTTGTCGGTCCGCTGTCGGTTTTGAGCGAACTTGAGAATCCAAACAGACGCGTTTCCGCCGACAGCCGATTTAGGGGCCTCCGTCCCCTGGTTGCGCCGCCACGCTTTCCCACCGCCGCAGCCGCCGACAAAGGCTGCCGCAAAGGCTAGCCAGCAGTGTCTCTCGGCCGAGAAGGAGGGGGCGACGGCCGTTTCTCGACCTCGAAGGAGAGGGTAAGGAGCCACCGGCGGGCGCACGTGTGCGCGACCAAAACAATTCCCAGAACGGGACACCGGAAGCAAACGCGTACACAAATACACACACACACTCAGCGTGCTGAAACCGGCCGTTATTCACGTAGCCCAGTCCCGCTGGCGCCACTGTCGTCGCTGCAGACGGCGCGTCGAGCCCAACACGCACCATCTGGATATGTCACTCTGAGGTAAGCCACTGCAGCCACAGCCTTGGTTGATGTGTCGGAGAATATGTGCAGTTCCTTGCTCTGTGCGGTAGTGAGTGAGGCCGGAGAATAGGTGCGAGGTATGTACAGCTGCTCGAGCAATTGCAAGGAGTCTTTCCACGTCTCCCACGCGGCCCTCTTGTCTTCTGGAAGTGGACAGTCCCAGTCGCATGTCCCAACGACTAGCTCTCGGAGGAGGGACTTCCCTTGAACGATGACTGGAGCAACAAACCCAAGTGGGTCGTACAGGCTATTCACCACTGACAAGACACCGCGTCGAGTGAATGGCTTCTCTTGGATTGGAGTCGTAAATGTGAAGACATCCTTCTTCAGGTTCCAAGAAACTCCCAGACTGCGTTGGATTGGCGGCGTGCCATTGCACAAGTCAAGATCCTTCAAATCCTTGGCACAGTCTTTTTCTGGAAATGCTTCCAACACTGTAGGGCAGTTAGAGGCTATTTTGTGGAGCTTGAGGTTTGACGCGGCCAACATCTGTTGTGTGCGGCGTATCAGGCTGATGGCTTCCTTGTCTGTAGAGAGAGACTTCAACCCATCGTCCACATAAAAATCCCTCTCGATGAACTGCCTGACGTCGCTGCCCAATTCTTCCTCTCCTTCTCGTGCTGTTCTCCGCAGCCCATAGGTTGCAACTGCTGGTGAAGGACTATTTCCAAACACATGTACCTTCATTCGGTACTCCACCACGTCACTGTAGATGTTGTTGTTGCGGAACCACAGAAATCTTAGATAATTTCGGTGGTAGTCTCGCACCAGGAAGCAGTAGAACATGTGCTTTATGTCCACAGTTATGGCCACGGGTTCCTTCCGGAATCGGATGAGCACTCCGAGCAGGCTGTTGATCAAGTCTGGACCGGTAAGCAGCACACTGTTTAAAGACACGCCTTTGAACTGTGCACTGGAGTCGAACAAAACTCGTGTTTCGCCGGGTTTTCGTGGGTGGCAAACACCAAAGATGGGGAGGTACCAACATTCTTCTCCTTCTCGAACTGGTGGAGCTTCCTCGGCATGGCCATTCTTGAACATCTTGTCCATGAAGCTCGTGAATTGTTCCCTAAGTTCTGGCTTTCTCTTGAAGGTCTGTACGACAGCTGTGAGCCGCGACTCGGCCAAGCACCTGTTATTCGGAAGCCATGGCCTTGGAGAACGAAAGGGGAGAGGCGCTATCCAACTGTTGGATTCGTCCTTTGAGAACTCGTCGTCCATCAGCTTCAAGAACTTCCTGTCCTCGACAGAAAGTGAAGGTCTGTTGTCATCCTCCGTTGTCTGGAACAGCGTTTCAGCGATCCCATCGTCATAGCTGTGTTTCCTAGCAGCGTGCTGAGCTGGCTGGAAGCAGTGTGTCGACCGCTGCATGGCAGTGAGCTTCTCCTTGACCAAGAAATGATTCTCACATAGCTCGAAAAGGGAGGGACGTCCATTTTCGAGGACGTTTGTTTTGAGGTTGCTGACACAGTCCGGTGTGCGACTTCGACTTATGCAGACATTTCCTACGATGACCCATCCCAGATCCAGTTTCTGAGCAAATGGCGCATCAGCCGGTCCGTTGCGCTGTTGTCGAACCTTGTCTATTCTACTTCTCCTCGGGAGAGACATCCTGAGGAGAAGTAGAATCTTGGCCTCAGGGTCCAAACAAGGAATGAATTTAGCAACAGCTCTGAGATGAGGGTGATGCAATGCCACTTCCGGTGTTGGAATCTCGGTCCTGTTGTTAGGCATTTCGTTGCATTCGATAAGCGTTGGCAAGGGAAGCTTCACGGAGCCATGAATGTCTTCTATGAGAAAGCCAGACGCTCTTCTTCCTATTGCCTCTGTAGTTCCAGCACATGTCCTTAGTGTGTAGGGGGAACTGTGACCATTGAGTCCGAAAATGTTGAAGAACTCTGTTCTTGCAAGGGACCTGTTGCTCTGGTCGTCTAAGATGGCATACATTTTTGCAGTCTTGTGAGGCTGAGTCGGATGACTGACTTTCACCAAGCAGATCTTAGAGCAGGATTTGACACCGTTGCTCTGACCGCAGACCTCTGTGCACTTGGATGACACCTGAAGTGCAAAATCCTTGTCTAGAATTGCATCTTCAGCATCGTTCTGAGCTACAGGAGGCCTGTGGCTGACATTTCCAGCATGAAGCGCCGTGGCATGCCGATCGCTACCACAATCGTCACATTTCAGAACTGTTTTGCAGTCTCTTGCAAAGTGGTCTGTCGAAGCGCAGCAGCTGTAGCATATCCCAAATTTTTTCAGCGAAGATTTTCGTTCATCCAGCGGCTTTTCCCTGAACGCGCGACATTTCCGGAGGGGGTGAGGCCTCCTGTGCAGAGGACAATACTTGGTTGCATCATGCCACTTTAATGCGTTTGAGGGCGGATGGCCAGTGCTTGCTTCCACGTCCGTCATTTGCACTGAGATGGGTGCTCTTCTCGGGCTTCCATCCGTTGCCCATCTGTCTACTCTTGTGAGCCTTGAAGGGGTGCCGCTTGCGGAGCTGAGTTTGAAGCTAGGATCGTTTCTCGTTTTCGCTTGGTCCCTGATAAAGCTGGTAAAGAACGAGAAAGGGGGAAAGGCGACCTGATGATTCTGTTTGTACTTGGAGCCTTTCGCGATCCACATGTCTTGCAAGCGCCGGGGCAGCTTTTCTACAATGGGGTTTACCTCTCTTGCGGTGTCCAGATAGGAGAGCCCAGTCAGGTGAGGGTCACATTTTGCTGCCTCAACTTCAAGAAGGAGGTCTCCCAGCTCTCTCAATTTCTGGGTGTCTTTGTCGGTCAGTCTGGGGAAGTTCGAAATTCTTCGAAAGATGGCCTCTTCTATAATTTCTGGGCGACCATAGCATTCCTCAAGTCTTTCCCAAACTACCTTTAACCCGGCCTCTGGGCTGCCGACGTGCACGGAACGCAGCCTCTTCGCGTAGGTTGACGATTCGGTCCCAAGCCATTTCACGAGAAGGACAAGTTCCTCGCTTGCCGTGACTTCGACAGTCTGAGTCATTCCCTTGAACGTAGATTTCTACGACCGGTAGTTTTCAGGGAAGTCGTCGAACTTCGTAAGCGAGGTACTCACAAGGTCGCGCCGAATCAGATACTTAGCCATGGCGGTCAGTTCAGGGGCGTTAGCTTCATCTCCCGGATGACGAGCAATGTTCTGCGTGATGCCTTGGCTGCGAGCGCTTGGTGTGCATGGAGCGTGGTCTTCAGGTGCTTCATTGGCGTTCTGACAGACGTAATGCTCCCCGCCGTCATGCTGCTGCGATTGCTGGCGCGAGCCGATGCGCACGTGAGCCTGGTCAAGCACGTAGTCAAAGGTACGTTGAGCGCGGTCTTCGGATGCCTCGGAGACAGTCCGACAGATGTGATGCTCCCCGCCGTGCTGATCTACGGCAGCCTCCAGGACGTCCGCTTGCGCTTCCGCGGCGGCCGCTTCTCTTTACAACTGCATGACTTGTAACTCTATGTCTAGCTCGGGTTTCTTGCGTTCGATTGCCGCAGCCGCACTTTTCTCTTGTTCTTCCAGTCTGGCCTTTTCCAGTTTCACCGTGGCTTCTTTCCTCTTGAGAGAAGCCTGTACTCGCGCAGCGGCGGCCTCCGCTCTTGCTCTGGCGGCCAGCATGCTTGGCGCTGTCGAGACGGCCGAACGCTCCGAACGAGCTGAGCGCGACGAATGCCGTGACTGCACATAGCTTGCTGTGTTCTCAGAGCATGCAAAATGAGACTGGTCCGGACTCACTTGAGCAGCGGGCGACTTGCGGTCCTGTGACGCCATGTCGTCCGTGGCTGCGATGCGAAAACGGAACTTCTGAAGAGCGGAGCCAGCCAGCGGAGCCTAGGTGCTTTCGAAGATTGCGCGAGACACCGACTCGACGTTCATCGCGTTTTTACTATTCTGATTCCGTGGCACGCGTTGGGGCTGCGGCCACTCCTCAGATAGATGACAGATCGCAAATACAAGGAAAATCGAACATTTATCCAGGCATTTACAACTTGTAAAAACGCGGTGCTGCCACAGTCGTGCAGCGCGGTAGAAGGAACGAGAGAGTCACGAGTTACGTAACATGACACCTCCGGAGGGAGGTGTAAAGAGGGAGAAAGCACGCGGGCGAGAGGGAAGGCGCGCGGGGAGAAGGAAGAGAAAGAGCGGGGAGGAGAGAAGTCCAGTGTTCGCAGATGAAGTTGGCGCCCGGGCGGGAAATTCAAACTGGAGTCGGGACAGCACACTACTTAACGCGACCTCTTGCCAAGCTCTTCCCGGCGAATAAAATGTTTTACAATCAAATGTGCATTCCACTTCACACCTGAGACCAAACAGGAATCACGTGAGTAGCGGCACTTCTATTCGCTCAAGCCGCGAAAATTCAAGCGCATACAGTCTGTCGGCAAAGTCAGTGTGCCGGTCAAAAGCTTCCTCGATAGTATGGCGGCGAGCTGGTATGACATGGGCACACAAAGACTGCCACAGCGTCTGCAAAAATGCATCGACCGCAACGGCGATTATGTGGGAAAGTAGAAGAATGGTCTACCTTTTAAATGGTTTGTAAATTGCTTAAAGTAAACATTTCTTTCGATTTATAAAAGAACTGGAGACCTTAATTTTGGGATGACCCTCGTAAATAACCACATATTTTTGCTACCCCCAAAGAGCCGCACGTAGTAGAGAATGAAGCTAGTAAGTATCTACTGTGTTAGGGGAATCCGCCTAAAGGGGCGTAAGATTTGAAAGAAGAGAAAAATTACTGACCAACGGGCAACTTAGCGCAGCGTGCTGCTTCCCTACTAAGTCTCCAAAAACTTTAATACCAAGGCAATATATCCGCATATCTCCCGTCGCCAGGCTTGAATTTTTTTGCTATTAGCATTTTTGACTATCGTCCAAAGCATTCCCCATGGGTTTTCCATGGCAGTCATAACTGCTCGATGTAAGTGATAGAAAAATTTTAAAACAAAGATTCTGCTAGGCGTCGGAAGAATGGACCATCACTTTCAATGCTACTATAAAGGTCCCTAAAATTTTTGCAATCCTGAAATTTTTGCCCAAGAATGTAGGACATAAATTGCCCGGCGAGATTGTTGCTCATCAAGGAAGTACATGTTTCAAGTCCTGAGATATTTTTCTCTGGTCAACTGTTTAAACAGTGCTTTATTATTGTTCATGTCATCATACGCTCCAGATTTAACTATTTCTTGTTAGGAGCACATCTCCAATAAATGATGAGCTGGGGACCATCTTAAATGATCGAACACCTTCAGAGCCTACGGCGCTACGTTTAACTGGTGCCTTCATAAGCTGTGTTTTCGAAGTCCTCACTTTCTTGAACTTTCATTTATTGTATGTTAACCTGTACTGCCTTTCCTCCACAAACAAATTATTAACGGAGCGATTTAATCGTCCTCTCGGCAACATGCTGGCCATGTAGGTTGCTGCCAGCCACACGTATTGGGACCTCGTTGTACCATACATAACGTAAGCCTACAACGCTGCTACATAATCCATGATCGGTTTTTCTTCATTTCTGTCCGCTCCCATCGACGCAGTTACCCCTAACGCGCTGCCTCATCGGAGTGTGCAACTGTCTTTGAAGCTGCAAAACACGCAGAAGACTGCCGCCAGAATACATGGTCGCTCACTACAGGCACTCAGGGGCGCCACACAGACCGCCATAACGAAAGTCAGCTTGAAATAGTTTTCCCACCTTTAGTACCTGATATTCAAGTGGAGGTTCTCTATTACATTGACATAGTATGAGCTCATACGTGATCCTAATATTCGAAAGGGGAGTAAATAAGCTCAAGTTCCAACTTCTGTTCTTGGTAGTTCGTCTTTCGTACGCTTCCTGCCGCCGGAATGTGCATGAACAACATTAAGAACCTTTTCAAGCGTATGGCTCATGTGAAATGACGCTTTTAAGGGCCGACGTGAAAGCAAAAATTACGATGAATATATAGACAGACGTCTGCGGCAAAGCAAAAATACGAGGCGTTCGGTCAAAGCGCGGCTGCCACTCACGGTACGGTGCTGGTGTCCGCCGCGCTTTTAATGCGAAACCACTTCTAACCACACTCCCCGGGTCAGCAGCCTGTATCTGTGTATGTCAAGCCTCTGAGTTAAGAAGTGTAACTTGCTCATTGCGTCAGTGGACACCGCAATCGCGTTTAGAGCAGACTGCGGCGTCCATCAACAAACTGAGATCCAGGGCTCGCTTAGTTGCCTTGCGGATGATGGCGTCTATTCGAGCCTCGTCTTGCTTAGTAGTGCGGAGATATGGCACGGCGTAGAGGATCCGGCCAGTCATGAAGGCATAGACGAGCAGAAGCGCGTCCTTGCCCCGCAGACCGCCCCGCTTGTTGGAAACGCGGCGGATCATGCGCCCTACCTGTTCGCCTACTCTCTTGAGTTTCACAATGGTGGAGTCCTGTCTGAGTCTGTGGTGAATGAAAAGGCCCAGAAAACGGAGCTCCTCCACCTCTCTAATAGGACCTCCTGACAAAGAGATGTGAATTGCTGTCCTACCTCTAATGCCAAACTCAAGGCATTGGGGGTGCTAAACTCCTACCAGGAGCTTCGGGAGGCCCACCTCGTGAACCAATACACGCGGCTCATGCAGACTGCCCCTGGGCGCCGCCTGCTAAACCGCTTACACATCCAACACGACTGCACTCCAGAGGAGGCGGAGCGTATCCCAGTACTGTGGCACCATATGCTCTGGGTCTCCCCGCTCCCCCGTAACATGGACACCGACATGCACGAAAACAGACGACGAGCGCAGGCTCGGGTTCTTTAGAAACAACACGGCTCCCGACCCGGTGTATATTATGTAGATGTAGCAGGGCCATCGCCCACGGGATTTTACACGGCCGCTGTCGTTCACCAGGAAATCTACGTTGATGGACTCTCTTTTCGAGCCCCGAATTCAATGCGAGCCGAGGAAGTAGCGACAGCGCTTGCTGCCGCCCACGCCAATTCGAGAATCATCATTACGGACTCCCGAAAAGCATGCGATCATTACTTGGCAGGGGAGATCTCCCGCTTAGCTGCTGGTATTCTAAGACGGACTGCCACTGATCCAACACCGAAAAGAATTATTTGGGCTCCTGGCCATCAGGGCTTACGAGGTAATGAGGCCGCTGACGCGGCTGCCCGAGCGCTTATTCACCGGGCTCCTCATCCCAGCTCTTCTGGCTCGGAGACTAACCAGCCGCTGCTGCGATTTAGGGAAATAATAACGCATTATACCGACAACCACCGCCTTTTCCCGGCCCCTGCAAAGGGGCTGAGTAAGACGAAGGAGCAAACTTTAAGGCGCCTGCAGACAGGTACTCTACTCTGTTCTGCAATCATTAAACATTACGATCCTAACACGGTTGGGCGATGCCCTCACTGTGGGGAGACCTGTGATATCTTCCACATGGTGTGGGCATGTACTCAAAATCCCCAAAAACCACCTTTCCCCTACCCCTTCCAGAGAGGCATGGGAGACTGCCCTTCTCAACTGCTCCTCGCTTGAGTCCCAAATGGCTCTGGTGAAACGGGCGAGAGACGGGGCATTGTCATGCGGTGTCCCGGACAAGGGACGCCGACCATGTATCGGGGCCACTCTGTGGCTCCCAAACTCTATTTCAGAAATTAAAAGTTTTCACCTCCACCACCAACAAACTGAGGCAGTTATTCGCCTTTCCTTTTTTTCATACCAAACAGGTGGTTTAGAATCCGTTGAATGCGAAGAAAGGAAAGGCGCATAACCGCCTCTCTCGGTTAATGGACAACATTAAATTAAATTGGTTTTTGGGAAAGGAAATGGCGCAGTATCTGTCTCACATATCTCGGTGGACACCTGAACCGCGCCTTAATGGAATGGATAAAGAAGGGCTGAAAGAAATGAAGGAAAAGGTTCCGTAGTAGAGGGCTCCGGAATGAATGAATGAAACTTTCATTGATCCTCCGAGAAGAAGACCCCAGATCCCCAGTTCCAGCAAGCAGTCTTGGGTTGCGCCACTCCCTGGCTCCTGGAGGGCAACCACCGCCGGAAGTGAATCGAGGGTTGAAAGGAAAAGTCGGAGATCCGCCCGCTTTGCGCGGGAACAGAAGCCCCGACAGTTCCACTGAACAGAGAGAGAGAGAGAGAGAGAAACAACTTTATTGCCATAGATTGGCGGGATTTAGGGCAGGTGGGCTTGGTGTGGCCCCCAGGTGGGGGCGACTTCCTGGGCCCACGAAATGAGTGCCAGTTGGATGCTCTTGTCTGGCCTTCTGACGAGTTGGTTCCATCCGTCTTCGGAGGGAGCTGGCAGTAAGGTTCGAGGGGGCGGATTTCCCGCGCAACCCCAGAGGATGTGAGCCTGGGTGGCGATTTCTCCCTGGTAACAATTTTGGCAGACGGGGTCGTATTCCCCGTCTGTGATGAGTGAAAGTCTAGAATGGCTAAGGATGGAGTGTGTCTGCAACCTGCGGAGCAAGGTGGCTTGGGCTCGATTCAAGTCGGGGTGTGGAGGCGGGAACTGGCGTCTCATCTCTCTGTAGAGGTTGGTAATTTCGGCAAAGGTCTGGGGAGCCTCGGCAAGAGCGTCTGGGTCCGTGGGGCCGGCCGCCCGGTTGGTTAGTCCTCGGGCTAGTCGGTCGACCCCTTCGTTTCCAGAGTTTCCCGCGTGGGCGGGTACCCAGACCAGATTGATCTTATGGTCGGGAGTGCAGCCGCGAAGGATGCGTGCAGCGGGGTGGCAGATAAAACCTGCCGAGTAATTTTGTATCGCTCTTTTGGAGTCGCTGAGGACTGTGCGCGTACGTGGGTAGCGATGGCCAGCGCGATGGCGGTTTCTTCTGCCGCTGTCGGAGAGTGAGCTACTACTGTGGCGGCGGTGACGATAGTAGATTGTGGCGTGGTTGCACAAGCCACGTATGTGTTTGCACTTTGCCGTGCAGCATCTACGTATATTGCGTGTTCGTCGGCAAGGTATGTGGCGTCTAGTGCTTGGGCTTTCAGCTGACGGCGCGTATCATGGCGGCCAGGTAGCATGTTTTTGGGGATTGGTTTTATAACTAGGCGGCTATAGACCCCTATCGGAATGGTCGTCGTGGGGTGGACGTCGCCTATGGGGTTGATGTTGAGACGGTCAAGTATGAGCCGCCCGTGTTTAGTGCGTGAGAGGCGGTGGATTTGGGTGGTCTTGTGTGCCTCTATGAGTTCTGTGAGCGTGTTGTAGATGCCGAGTTGGAGGAGGAGCTGTGTGCTGGCGTACTGAGGTAGCCCCAGTGCCGCTTTGTACGCTGAACGTATAATGCTGTTCACAGCTTCCTCGTCCTTCCGGCGGAGGTGATAGTAGGGGTAGGAGTAGACTATCCTGCTAATGAGGAAAGCTTGCGTGAGCCGACAGAGGTCATCCTCCTTCATACCTCTCCGGCGGGTGCTGATGCGGCGGATAAGGCCGTTGATCTGATTGGCTGTGGTGCGGAGGCGCTGAATGGCCTCCGAGTTTTGCGTGTTGTTCTGTATTAACATACCCAGAACGCGGATGGCGCGGACCGGAGGTATGGGATGGGTGTCGACTTGAAGCACAATAGGTTCTTGCGGGTCGGGTACGGGCAGGCGAGCTCGTCTGTCCCTGATGACTAGTAATTCGGACTTCGTGGAGGAGCATCTGAGCCCGTTCGCCTGTACGAAGGAGTGTACTTTATTGATTGCTGTTTGGAGGGAGTTTTGGATTTCCCCGTCAGAGCCAGAGTTGGTCCACAGGGTAATGTCATCGGCATATATGAGTGTTTAATGTGAGGTATCTCTTCCAGGAGCGGAGGGAGGCCTCTCATTGTAGTGTTGAAAAGGAACGGAGATAGGACTGCTCCTTGTGGTGTTCCTCGGGTGCCTAGTGTGATCTCCTCGCTGTGGAGGTCTGCAATGTGAAGTTCTGCTGTGCGGTTATGAAGAAAGTCGGCGATGTAGTTGTAAGTGCGAGTGCCTACATTCATTTGTGAGAGGTTTGCCAGGATGGAAGCATGTGACACGTTGTCGAAAGCCTTGCTGACATCTAGGCTTAGGATGGTTCGTGTAGCTCGGATGGGTCTCGGATCGAGGATGTCGTGTTGGATTTGCCACATAATGTCTTGAGTGGAGAGGCCGGTCCTGAAACCGATCATAGTGGGGGGGAAAAGGTCCTCTTGGTCTACGTGAGTGTGGAGTCTATTGAGTATGACGTGTTCCATGACCTTTCCCAGGCAGGACGTGAGCGAGATGGGCCGAAGGTTGCCCAGCTCGAGTCGTTTGCCTGGCTTAGGTATGAAAATCACTTTGGCATGCTTCCAAGTGTCTGGAAGGCGACCCTCATGCCAGTGTTGGTTGAAGAGGTCCGTGAGTGCCTCGACGGACTGATCTTCGAGGTTACGAAGCATCTTGTTTGCGATGTGGTCGTCGCCAGCGGCCGCGGTGGTTTTAATCTGGTTGAGGGCGGCGCGGACTTCTCCTGCCGTGATGTCGGCGTCCATGTTGGTGTTCTGAGCACCCGTGTATCCTGAAGGAATGGGAATTTCAGTGGAAGTATTGATGTATTTGTCTTTCAGGGTAGCGAGGAGTTCCTCATTTGTTCCCTGAAAAGCGTGTATGACACGGGTGAGGTTCTTGTGAGATGTGGATTTGGTGTGAGTTGGGTCCAGTAGATGTCTGAGCAAGAACCACGAATTTTCGCATCCTAACTGGCCGTTAAGACGGTCGCACGTTTGATGCCATTGCTCCTGACTCAGTTTGATGGAGTAAGCTTCGATCTCTCGCTCGAGGCGAACGAGACGGAGCTTGAGGGGTCGATTGTGTTTTTGGCGGAGCCAGCGAGCCCTAAGACTGCGCTGGGCCTCCCACATGTGTATGAGTTTGGCGTCGGGAGAGGGGCCATCCTCGTCCTGGGTAGTCGTGGAGGTGGCATTGGCGGTGTCTTCGAGCAGCGAGTTTGTCCATGTGTCCAGGTCGTCTATGGGGGCCGAAGTGCGTTTGGCGCGCACGTATCGGAAGGCGTCCCAGTTAGTGTGCCTGATTGTTCGGTTGGGGGCTTTGCTGTGTGTAGCCGTGAAGGTTGTGCTGAGAACATAGCGGTCGCTACCTATGTTCATGCCGAGGTTTTCCCAGCGTGCGTCTGGGATGTTGCGGGCGAAAGTGAGATCGGGGCAGCTGTCCTGTGAGACACTGTTTCCAATCGGAGTAGGCCTGTCGGGGTCTAGGAGTAGTGTCAGGCCCAGTGTTTGGGCTGTCTCCCACAATTTGGCTCCCATACGACCGCATGCTTTGCGGGGGTAGCCCCACTCGGTATGCGGCGCGTTGAAGGCACCTAAGATGAGTAGCATCCCTGTTTGTGCAGTCGCGCAGGCCTTACGAACGAGGGTTGCCACTCGTGTGCTTTTGTCGCTAGGGGGGCTGTAGACGTTGAGGATGTGGAGCGGGGCTTGTGAGCGGCTGTTCGGTAGGACCTGTACGAAAGTGTGCGGAACCTCGGGGTAACTAAGGTCTATATGATTAGCTGCTAAATTTCGGTGGACCAGGATGGCGGTGTTGGGCCGGTGGTCTGTTGTCGTTTGTTGGTTATATGCGGCGTAGCTGGTAAGTTTCGTGTCCATGTAGGTTTCCTGAAGTGCGATGATGTGGGGGGTGTGCGGCTGGGCCTGCAGGGTGTGCTCCAAGGCTCGCCGCTTCGCCTTGAAGCCCCTGCAGTTCCATTGCCAAACTGTGAAGGAGGAGCTAGCCATCGCGTTTCCCGTAGGGTTCGGGGCGCTGTGATAGCACGACGGGTGATTTAAGAATGCCGCCTGCACGTGAGCGCGCGGTTGCACTCTCCGACGTAGCGACAATAATGGGTGCTGGGTAGTTAGGAGGGGTTGTCGACTTTAAGGGGGTTGCGGATGTCGGGGAATTCGTGAGGGTATCGAGCCTGGCATGAAGGGTTTGGATGTTGGCTGCCATTGCGGCGCAGCTTTCTACTAGACGGTCAATGGTGGGGGCGAGTCGAAGGAGGGCACCCTCGAATTGGGCCATTCGCGTATCAGCTGCCTCGAATTTGGCATCTATGTCTGCTTGTGAGGAGGGGGGAGGTGCTTTACGCTTCGTGCGCTTAGACTGCTCAGTGTCCATGCGTGGATCACCTACGGGGTCGGATGTGGGAGCGTGAGCCACCTGCTGCGGTTGCAATTTGGGGTTTGCCTGTGCTGATTCTAGGCTATGAATTTTAGCGTTTGCTTTGGCCTATTGTAGCTGTAGTTCCTTGACCATGTCTGCCAGCTCCCTTACGTGTGAATCTGGTGGAGAAGCGGTGACTTGTGCAGGAGTCTTCCATCCAACTTGTTTGGCTGCTTTGATCTCCGGCCGGCCTTGAGAGCTGGCCCGAGAGCTGCGTGAGGCGGATGTGGAACGGCTGCGAGTGCTGCTGGAAGGGCTGTCGCTGCCAAGCGGGGGGAAGGAGTCGTCCCGCAGTAGGTTGTGGTCGCCGTGTTTGCGGTCTCGGGACCGGGACTGGCGTCCGGGGTTTGCCGAGTTGGAGCCGGCATCGGTGTCAGTGACCGATGGGGAAGACTTGGGCCGAGTGGAGGACGTGAACCGGTATTTGCAGCTTCTGCTGCCTGTAGGGTGGGCACCTTTGCAGACGATGCATGAGGCTTGGCACGTGGGCGGTTGGCCAGCTGGAGGAGGGTCATGGGCTGCGCCACAGCGTCGGCAGGTTGGTTGTCGCGGGTGGGGGCACACATCCGCCCTGTGGCCTAGCTTCCGGCAGTTGAAGCATGCCTCCGGACGGCTTTTGTAGGGGAACACCTCAAAAGTGAAGCCGAGGTACCTCACGTAGCGGGGTAGCTTGGCATTAGCGATAGTCACCACGAAATATCGTGTGCGGCCCATGCGGCGTGCGGCGACTAGCGGGAGATCGGGGTTTCGAGCTTGGAGCTCAGCGAGGATCTCAGCGTCGGTCTCGTGACTGTAGGCTCTATATATGATTCCTCGCACGGAGTCATCGGGGGCTGGGGCGTACGTGGCTACCAGGATGGCGTTGGAGTCAATGGTTAAAGTTCGTATTTTAGCATACAGGAACGCCCGTTCTTTCTCCGGTGTGCTGATGGTGACAGTGTTGTTTGTGGGGTGGACGCGGACTTGGTCGGCGGTGATTGCAAGGCGGCCGTCGATCTTGGCGGCGTTGTAGATGGCCATCGCCAATTTGGCCGGGCCGACTGCGTTGAGGTCGACGGTGCCTTGCGGTCGGAAGACGATTTTGTAGTCCTCTGTAGGCAGGCGAGGAAGTGGTCGTCTTTTAGTTGGCGGTGGTGGACGGCCGCGGGGTCGTTGGTCTAACAGGCCAGTGGTGGCTGCGGGCGTTTGGGTGGTGGCCGGCGGCGTTGCCGGTGGTGGCGGGCGTCTGTAGCGGCGTTGCATTTCGAGTGCCGTCCAAGTGCCATCGGCCAGCTCCGCGGCGGTAACATCCGTGCCGGTGACTGTGTACTGCATCTTTAAATGCAGGGAAGCGCCGTCGAGGCGAAGCGGGCGTCGCCGCCGCAGGTGGGAGCAGAGCACGCACTAGGCGTGCTGAGCCGTTAGGCCTAGCTCCCGCGGTCGGGCGTGGCCGCAAATCGGCCGTAAAATTGAAGGCACTCGCCTGAAGGTGGTTAAAAGTCCCACAGGTGACGCCGGATCGGTGGCGGGCCGTCCTGTGAAAAATTGGTGGCTGTAAATAGCCGGAAACTGGTGAAATCGCCGGAAAATCGCAGACCGCATATAAGATGCGTCCGCTCGCTCCGAGCGCAGTCGGCGTTCCTCCACTGGACAATTTGGACGGAGGTGGCCGAATTGGTTCTTGGAGAGCGCCTGGTATTGGGGCTAGTCGCCATAGCCATTTAGGTTAAGGGCGGGTTGTAGTGACGCTGCTCCGAAGCCAGCATTCGCGGGGAGCAAGGCGCCCTCCACACCGGAGAGCGAGCAGCTGTCGTCGTAGTCTACCTCAGGGGAGCGCCTCGGATGTTTGAGAGGGCGTCCGGACACGTCCTTGTACGGACCGCCGGGCCTGCCCGAGGGGCGCGAAGAATCCGCAGTTTGTTGGGAAGTCATTGCGGGGATTGTCTCTTGCAATTTGGAGATTGCGCTGACCACCATTGAGATTTGGTTTTCTATAGCTGCAAATAGGTCGTCCATTGCCCCGAAGCGGGCCTCGAAATTACTACACCTTCCAGCAGGACCCTTCTTCATGTGTCTGTGTGCATAAAAATTATACGGCTAATCTAGTGGACTTGGAACTTCGCACTGAATACTCGTACGTGATGGCGAAACTCCTTGCGCTCAAGAAACGCGATGCACCACTCCCCATACTCAACACCTACTGTTCTCCCCGACTCGAAAATGTAACGTTCGCACCACTCTTTAGCCGCGCTGTAAAGGCTGCGCGCAGGGACCCCCTTGTAATTGTAGACGATTTCAACGCCCACAGTACGCTTTCTCCTCACGCCCACAGTGCGTGAGGAGAAGCGGGGGCGCAAACTAGCGGAACTTGCGTCCACGCTGGGCCTGACTCTCCACACCGACCCTGCATATCTAACGTGGGTGGGTAACACCGTGACTCGGGATACGTGTACGGACCTTACCTTTACCAAAAACATTGCACACTCAGAGTGGGCCAGTATAAGGAAACCCTCGGTAGTGAGCACTGCCTTATCAATACCACTGAAAGAATTAAACCATTGGCAAGACCCCATGCACAAGCTCGGGTTCCTGACTGGAATAAATTCCGGCAAGCTACATTGATTCGGCCTCTATCCACGAACAAGGATACCACGCATGGACACAAGGATTGCCTACACACTTTCGTTCGACAGAAACTCAAATTCAACTGCCGGAGGCAACGACAGGAGGTGGACAACCACCTTCTGCACCTCTGCGAGGCGCGGCACAGCCCTGTCCGCAGATGGCGCCGCCAAAAACATAATAGAAAGCTTAAAATTCGTATCGCCGAGCTCAGCCAGCGAGCGGCAGAGTACGCGGCCCAACTCGCCGACTCGAACTGGGTGAACCGCTCTAACAGGGCGGCCAGACAAATGTCTAGCCGGGGCACGTGGCGCCCCTTCCGCGCCCTAATTGACCCAAGTCAAACTCGCGCTGAGACACAAAAACATCTCCGACGACCTATTCATAGCTTTGATGAAAATAGCTCAAAATTAGCGTCAAAACTTCGCGACCAGTATCTTTGCTCTCAACAGGACTCCCGAGACCCCGCGTACTAGTATAAAGGTTCAGAGAACGCGGAGCTGGATCAGCCGTTCCAGCTGCACGATCTGAATGCGGCTCTGGCTAAAAGCAAACAAGGAACGGCACCATGCCGGGACAAGATAATTGTGAAACTGCTTGCCATTCTTCCTGACCCCAGCTACGAAATCCTCCTCGCTTTCATCAATTCAATCTGGCTTCGTGAGGCACCCCTACCATTATAAAGGAAGACCGCCCTGGTAACTTTCCTTCCCAAAGCCGGCAAAGCCATAAACACAGACAACCTCCGCCCCATCTCCCTCACGCCTTGTGCGGGAAAGCTGATGGAGACCATGGTGTGGGACAGGCTGTCTGGGTTTCTGGAAAACCAAAATGCATTCGCGGACACCATGTTCGTTGCCACCCGCACTGGTCTGCGCAGGATATTCTGCTTCAACTCGACCGGGAAATGCTGAACCCTTCCGAATACCCCTTCAACGATAAGGCAGTACTCGCCCTAGACTTGAATGGTGCTTTCGGCAACGTTACACACGAAATTATCCTGCAACATCTCTCTCAGACCAACTGTGGACATAAAACCTTTCAGAATATCAAACAATTTCTCTCGGATCGACAATCTCTCATCCGAATTCAAGATTATGAACACGGCCCCTATTAACTGAGAACGAGAGGAACACCACAGGGCGCGGTCCTTTCGTCGTTACTTTTTAATCTGGCCATGATGAAACTCCCGGCTGAGCTGGCGCAGGTCGAAGGCGTTCAGTATGCGCTGTATGCTGAAGACATAATCATCTGGGCCAAAAAGGGATCGGTTGGAGACATTGAAGCCAACTTGCAGAAAGCGGTGGGGATCGTTGACGCCTACACCTGCCGCTGTGGCCTTCAATGCTCCCCGTCCAAATCCGAATTTGTGCACATTCGCCCGTCGCCTAAGTGCACCACCAAAACTGATCTATCGCTGCCCAGTGGCCCCATACCCGAACACGATGAGATTAGAGTTCTTGGTATCGGGCTTCTCTACTGTTAAATTTTATGCCGGTGCCCGGGGAATCGACGCATTCCCAAATTATGTGAACAAGAGTGCTCCTTTTTCCGGAATTCTTAAATTACGCTGTCGTTTTCATCCCAGGTCTGTGTCAAGTAGACCAAGACTGGGCAGATGCAATTTCCAGCTTGTAACCTCTTCCAGATACGCGCCCCATTGTTGGGGAGAGACCGATCCTCGGATAGAAATGTCCTTCTTTGTGATTTATAGTATTGAGTAAACTCGTCATATGTGGCTATGCTATCTTTTACTCCTCTGCATTCGGGTTTTCTCTACGGCCATTCGGTAGTAGAGATCTCAAGCGAGCTCGTACGCAGCTTCGTTTCCAGGGACAGATGTGTGCGCAGGTGTCCATATTACGGATATTCTTCTATTAATTGGCTTCGTTTTCAGGATGCGCTTGGCTTCCTCTGAAATTCTACCTTTTGCAAAACTTCGTGCGGCTGTTTTTAATTATATGCGCTCGGGTACGGGCACAAGCGAGCGCTGTTGCAACTTCTTCGGCCGTCGTTACGTATCGGGTGTGCGACGAGGCCGTGCTTTTGAATGTGCCTTCTCCATCTACCACTGCCGATACTACCGCTTCACGCATCCCGCTTGTTGCTTCCACATAGGCTACATCCTCGGCTTTCTTCATTTTCATATTTTAGCTAGCTGTGGCCTTGGCCCTGTGCTCTCTGTGTTCTTTATTGTGTACTAGGTGCATGTTTCTCAGTAGGGGTGTGATTAGTAGATTCCTCCTCACGTCTGGGCGGACGTGTTTTTTCGCACGGGCCTCTGTCTGGTCGGAGGCCTCTCCTTGCTATAATTGTTCTTACCATCCTCATTTGGGCTCCCAGATAATAATTTCGACCTCCTGCGGATCTTTGACGTGCACTGACATCGCACAGCACACGGGCGCCTTTTGCATTTCGCCTCCATCGAAACGCAGCTACCGCGGTCGGGCCCGAACCCGGGTACTCCGGCTCAGTAGCCGGGTGTCATAACCACTGAGCCACCGCGGCGGGTAAAAAAAACTACTTTTGCACAATTTTTCGTCGTTTGCAATGCTACACCGCCAGCCACTTTTTCTCTGAAATTTTCATCCGCAAACTTTTGTTCTTGACTACGCAACTGCCGCTCTGCCTGCCTACCGAATTACTTATCACAGTGCCCGCATTACTGAGTCGGTCCACGAGGAGTTCCACGACTGAACAAGCGAAAAGCTCCAGCTTAATGGCGGTTTGTTCGCCAATTGGAACGAAAGTAAAAAGTATCATCCAACTGCTTCGAAAAGCGCTTGATTCGACGTTTTGCAGTCTGGCCCTCATGTACCGCTCGGAACACTAAGCTAGTATCGACAAAAACGTATTCCGAACAGATACAGCCGCAGCTCTGCTCGCAAACAGTACGAAACCAGCTGCTTATGCATGCTGCTTTCGCAGTCCTGAATTCCAGACGGATGGCACGTGGTGAGAAGGTGATGTTCAGGGGCTCGCACGATTTTTTTGTTATGAGTCGTCAGAGAGACAGACGCAGGTGGTGCGAGCGATAGAGTTTTTTAACGATGTTTTTGCCTTACAGTATCGTAGACTCGTGCGACACAGACCCGCACACAGATGTGAAGTCGTCAGGCGAGGTTCAACGAAGGCATTCAAAAAGTTGATTTGTGCGGTGCAATTAGGGCGTTGTCTGTTCGAACAGCAAGTGTAAGTAAACAGTGGCTTTTCCTGCCTTGCCCAAAGGTTTGGAGTTGCATTTCTACCCCCCTCCTGCAATATGCTTTTGGTTTTCGTTTTTTTTCCCACCCTCTTTTGCCTGCATTCCAGGTTGTAGTCTTGTAAACTAGGACAATCCTGGAAAAACGTTTTTGGGTAATGCTTGCGAATCGCCGGAGACATTTTCAGTGTTTACATTTAGTGGGTTATGGATCGCGTAGATCAACAAGCGTTCAGACGACAGCGTCAAAGTGAACTTAATCTTTACCCGACTAGACAGACGTTCATTCATTTTGGACAAGCAGAGGCAAGAAACTTCCACAGTTCATGCAGAAATTCGTGACTGGATACAATTATTCACCAAAGACAATTCTTTTTCCATATGTCAACAGTAAATTCATGAAAAAAAAACAAACAAGAAGTCGCTCCAATCTTCAAGCTTATTTGTCTTCGAGCTTTAATTACATTTTGTGTTTGAAGAAAAATGTTAGGAAACTAGACAGATTTATGGGGATGCGTAGAAAGTTTGTTCCTTACTCAACAAATTTGATCTGAGAGCTCCAGAGTTGCAGAAAAGAAGAATTTAGTTCAAAATTTCAAATACCCCATGTGCGAGGCGTTGTGCAGAAAAGGGGTTAATTTTGTGATTAAAATGTTATATGAAGGATTTTTTCATAATTCGCAGACTTGCCTTGACTCATAAAATGAGGCTTGGATTAGAGGATTCACAAGCCTGGCAGTAGTAATGAGCTGTGAAAGTTTGAACATGTGAATAAAGATGCGTAATTATATGACGAAAATAGTAAATCCGTAGGCCAAAATTATACGTTATACAATCAAAGTAACAAGTAAATTACTGGCATGCAATTTAAAGGAGAGATTTCAATCTTGTAATGAAATCACAACGAAAAAAGGCGGGGTGTTCGGCGGCTAATTTTAGTTGCCAACCTCTTGAGGTATCTTCGTGTTTGTCACTGCTGCAAATTGGGTAGCCTGCTATTCGGAGAACTTACCTTTTAATGATAATAATAATAAAAATAGTAATTTTATTTCCAACAGCTAGCGTTGATGGAGGGGGTGGGAATAAAAGCGATTAATGCTTGATAAAGTTCCCACCAGCTTTACAGCAAGTGAGCAGTTGCATGCGATGGCACTTCGGTCACGACAGCTAAGAACTAATTGAAGAAGAATAAAAAAAAGAAAGAAGAGGCAAAGTTCACTTAAACGTGCGCACGAAATAGCAGTTCGCTTAGGAAAACAAAACGCACATCAACACAACAACAATGCAGTGACCATTCGCAACAAAGATGAAGTTATGAGTTATCGTTATCTGTGAGGAGAGGAATGTCAGCGCACAGTCGGCGCCAGTATTTCGTCATGAGGGATTAAACGAAGGACGGAAGAAAAACACACAGAGAAAAAAATTGATAAGCGTCGGCGAGGGTCACGATCGATACGAGATCCACGTGCTGAGCACTCCAGCGTTCCGATGATCGACCCACCGCGACGGTCGCAACCAAAATGCAGCTGTGCACCTATATTCCTGACGAATTTTTATTTTTTATCTATGCTCGGTATCATGATCCATACAAGACTCGGATGACATGTTTGTTACCCCATCAGAAAGACCGCACTGTTACGAAATGAAGCTAGATGTTGATAAAAGAAGACAGCAAGCAAGACATGAGAGTGTTATGCTGAGAAAAAGATCAAATGTAAGTAAGCTTTCACACTTTGTTAGCAATGCAGTCCATGGCGGCCACCTTGTCGGATATCGAGCACCTCGGGGAGGCCAAGCTGGATGAAGGTGCAAGGACTTACATCTCCATCGGAGCCGGTCAAGGTCACACCCTGAGAGAAAACATAGACGCATTCAAAAGGTGCGCTTTTACTATCCATGCATGCGCAACACATTTGACATAGTTGCTGCAAGTGTTAAACCCAAGACTAAATTTTAAGCGTTAGAGGATAAAACGGAAATTTCTGATCTATTTATTTCTCTCTGCTTCCCTGCTACGCATGTTAACCACGTGATGGCTTTGTGTCGGGCACGGACCGTGCGTCTTATCAAATTAAATGCAGAGAAATTTTAAGGCGAAAGCCTTTAATGCCCCATCGTTGTCGACAGAAGGTTGTCAGCAGAGGTCTCACACTTTTCGGTTGGTCGAAATGGTTATGATGTCAGAGTGCGCGGATTCGCAGAAATGAGGTCACCCACGGATGCCTGACGCCCCCTTTTGGAGCAGACGACAAGTGATAAAATAGTTGTCGTCCGCTCCGACCGGTGGCGTGAGGCGTCCATGGGTGACCACATTACACACTTCATCACTGCGAACGGAGCCATGCATACAACCGAACTCATCGAAGCAGAGAGAGAGTCGTGCTAGAGAAGCAGTCAAAGTCGGCAGTCAAAGTGTGTAGTTGTAAAGTGTAGTCAAAGTGTGTAGTCAAATAAAGCACTAGTGCAGCACAAACAGTCTCGCAGTCAATGCCAAACAGTGAGCCGGGAAAGGCTTTCACCTTGCTCCACTTTAGAGAGCCAAAGTGCCCCCTGAATTTTTCTTCTATTGCTGAACACTACGATGAACCCTTTTAAACACGATGTGCATACCTGCATAGGCAAAACTCGCAGCTCTTTCTGAGAACGTGCTACGCCTTCCGGTGATTGTACTGCTTCAGACGAATTCAAAACTCTTAACATGGTCTGGTTGCGATGCTAATTGCTTTGAGGAGCAGGCCGGAAAAGAATTTCACTGAATATGTCGGTAATCGCTCCTTCTGTGCGGGATAATGAAAGTAAATGTAATTTCTACCGATTTGCCAGGAGGCCTGCGTCCTCAGAGAAATATTATAGGACCCTCGTTAGCACGTGCGTCTAGTTCGCGGAGCTTCAGGCGACACCACGCTAGTGACACAGGTGAGGTACGCATTTCATGGCACAACGCAACTGAAGTGTTCTTCATGGTTTCTACCGAAAGAAACAAATTCATTTCTTTAAACCATGGCAGCAGGTCCTCCGGCATAATCATGTAGTCATAATTTTTCACCCGCTGTAAAATAACCTGATTTTAAATTTCTTCCTTCGTATCATCAGAAAAATTAAAAAAGAATTAAACGTTGCATGACACCTTGAGTATTGAGTACATGTCTGACGAATCCACGTGAATAAAATTGTGAAGCATGCCATAATTTAAAGGTTTTATACCCAGTCTTGTCGTCGCCTGCAGAAAACAGCTGTTCGTTTTTTTTCCATTGGAAACTTGATTGGCTTGCGAGCACGGTTTTGCAAGATAAATTTTTTTCTCACACAGATAGTAAGCAGCAAATACCGGGCAAAATGTGAAGTTCCGAGCGGAACCGCCAAAGTTACTGCAATGCTATCTTATTGCCTCGGCGCACCAAATCCCAGCTGTACTGATTGTAGAGTGCGCGACAAGGACAACAGGAAAGGAGCGAGTCTCGACGTTTCATTTCCGGAGTGAAAAAAAAGTCGCGTTTAATATAAAGGACTGAAACCTCTCATCTCATGTGAAATAGCTATCTCAACCGCATAGGTTTTGTTAATCTTCAGGGACCTTGCACATGTATCCTAAACCTTCAGTACAGACAGTTTGATAAAGTGTTCATTTGATTCGAGTTAGTGCAGTTCAATGCCGTTAGATAGCCCTAGCTATTGCCTTGGCTATAAACAAACCACTATGAAGCGATCATCCGAAAGCCATATCTTAGATCTCATAAGCAGGCGTTATAAGTCACCTTTCTGGCTCCAGGCACTAAGTGAGAACGGCAGAGCATTGCCACAAATGGGCTGTGATACCCTACCGTCGTAGTGCAATGCTTGCAAGGCAGTTCTCACTTTAACATTCTCGTATGAAATATCAGCTCCTCGCATGCTGTGCGCTCTCCTACTCGAATCACATTTTTCTGAGGGCAGCAGGGCTAAAACCTACTACTGGAACTGAGGGCGGTATAAGAAAAATCAGACAAGCTCTGACGTACTCGACAAAAAAAAAAATGAAACGAGGACAGCCCGCCGCGGTGGCTCATAGGTTATGGTGCTCGGCTGCTTACCCCAAAGACGCGGGTTCGAAACTGGCCGCGGTGGCCGAATTTCGATGGAGGCGAAATTCTAGAGGCCCGTGTACTGTGCGATGTCAGTGCACGTTAAAGAACCCCAGGCGGTCGAAATTTCCGGAGTCCTTCATTACGGCGTCCCTCATAGCCTGAGTCGCTTTGGGACGTTAAACCCCAATAAACCAAACCAAACGAACAAGGACAATGGGTAAGCAAGCACCTCATATTAACGTTGATGAAAGGTGAGCAGCCGCACGCAACGAAGTCACGAGATGATGAAGCTTACGAAGGCCGGCCAATGCAGGTAGCAGGCGGCATGACAAGCGCTTCTATGCCAGCGCGCTAACGCAGTAAAACATATTTTTATTGGAAGAAAAGCGTTATTCTCTCCCAGGCAGTCTACGTGAATAGAAGGTTTTTAAATAGTAGTTACTAGTATAGTCTTTAGCCCTGTGCATCTCAAATATATGCTCACGTCTTTTATTCCATTATTATGCTTTCCGCTCCTCTCATTTTCTCAATTACGCTTCACTGACGATGACTGACGTCTCTGGCACTTGGCCCTAGACATCCTTCGAGCTTCGCTTTCATGACCCATGACTATTGACCATGTTTGTTTCGTTTACGAAGATTGTTTGTATAGCGGCGTCCCAGTACAAAATCTCCTGACACTCGATTCATCATAGACCTTGCATCGAAGCAGTTCAGTGAAAGCCTGAGAGGACAAGTGGAACAGGGAAGCAAGCTGTGACATATCGCTGATTTCTTACAAGTCTCATCAGCCCAGAAAAAGAAGAGTTTTGCGCAGCAACACACTGTTTTCTAGAAATGAAATATATTACCAAAGAGTTATTTTCACAATCGTTTTTACTTTGCGTTCTGTTTAAATCTTGCCATTAGTCTACAAGCGCAGCTATACCTCCCGGAAAACGGAAGGTGACTAGACGAGTTGAGTTGATGACAGCCGAGCAGCAATGAAAACGCGCCGCTTATTCTCAAAGTCGCGTTTTCTTCGTGCAGGGCACCAATAGCAGCCGTAGGTAACATGGTAACATGGGCCCATGATGTAGGCGCTTAACTACTTATCTAGGCTTAAGTTATTCAGGCTCTGCTGGTTATCCAACATGGTTATCCCTGTTGGCCACTCTATATGTGTGGACGAGAGGTTTTATGAAAAATCAGTGCAATTCGCTATAAAAAATGTGTCCACGTTGACCTCTTTTCTGTAAGGTATGTAGAGTATAAGGCACGGAGCTTCACGGGAGCTATTAGCTTGGACAAACTTGTGCGGGTACTTTAACGTGCATAGACATCGTAAAGCACAACGGCGCTTTGACATCGGATATCCGTTCAAAATGAAGCCGCCGCAGCATCCGGGATTGGACCTCACGGCCTTGAGTTCAACAATCGTGCGACACGGTAGAGCAAAGGCTGCCAGAACGTATGATCACTATAAATGTCGTCCTTGACGCTTCCGGCAAGAAATATCACTCAAACACTTAGACAGCTTTAACAAATTCTGGCTTCTGTGCTTGTTTATGCGCTCTCTGCTGTCTTCGAATTAGTGAGTTATGCAATGAGCCACATGATTTCAAGTGACCGTGTTTGCCTCTGCAATCTGCTGTCCGTCTCCCCGTCCTGATTCTACCCGCGCGACATACGATTGCAGTGGCGAGCGCACCCCCTATATTGAATGGTTGTTGGAAGTGAAAATTCGTGTTCATAAACTATTCGCGGATAGGGCTTTCTTTATCCGCCACCTTTTTTTTTCCTGGAAGTTATTAAAACTGATGTGCTTGATGTTCGTCTTCGCCACTGCAGGTCTAACCTAAGAGTGCCACTTCTCGTGCCTGCCACTTTCAGTAACGCAAAATCGTGGCGTGCAGGTTCCGCTTCAGACCGCGGATTCTTGTGAACGTGGAGGCAGTGAACACCTCAACCACGTTGCTGGGCCGCACCATATCCTTCCCGGTCGGCTTGGGGCCGTCCGCCGCTCACAAGCTAGCGAACCCCGTAGGGGAGATCGGCACCGCGCAAGGTAAAGCTGTCAAATATGTGCTCCGTAGTCGCAGTTTTCAACTTACGCCAATAGAATCATGGACAGCCTTCCTTTGAATTATTCTCTCGAAGATCTCTTCATCGGCCTGATCATTCACGGGTTTAGCAGAAGCGATTGGAATAGGAAAATGAAGAACACATCTCCCGAGCGAGCGCCATGTTTTCAGTGCCACACTCAGTGAAGTCCTTTTATTATGTGTTCCAAGAAATATTAACTACGGAATACCAACGCTGACGAATTGTGCAAAAAACAGCGCGAACAAATGGGGACGAAAGGAAGAATACACAGGAAGAAGCGCTGACTCTCAACTAAAGTTTAATAACAGGAAACACGCTTAAAAAGGAAACAGAAAACAAAAAACACCAAAACCAGAACGCACGTGCTACTAATTGATATCCAGATATGCAACCTCACAGTTACGCAGGAGCAGGGATGGTTTGCTGACACACAATCTGGCTTCCTTTGCCATATTATACGCCTCGATGATTTCTCTGGTCAACTGGTCGGGGTGTTTGTACAAAATATCAGTACAAAGCAAGGACAGAAAACAGGACAGACACTCTCGGCAATCATCAACTAGATTAGTGGAGCGATTAGATTCTAATGAATTGAGATGTTCTCCGAGTCGTGTGTTAATACAACGTCCCGTTTGCCCAACGTATATCTGACCAGAAGACAGGGCGATTTTATAAACTACCCCTTTGGAGCACGCCACAAATCTTTTGCCGTGCTTAACACCACAAGACGCTACAGTACAGGTTTTTTGGGATTGCGGGACTTATTTTCTACCAACGGGGTAGAAAAGGGATATTTTCTAAAGGGGTAGTTTATAAAATCCCCCTGTCCTGTGGTCAGATATACATTGGTCAAACGGGACGTTGTATCAACCAACGACTCGAAGAATATGTCAATTCACTAGAATCTCTCCAAGAGAATTTTATTGGACCCCGTGGTTACACGATAAGGGACCACAGTCCCTCAAAAAATACAAGAGTACAGTTCGCGACTAGTGTCGCTCGATTACGGAAAAGCGATCACTCAAGACACGACGGCGACTCCTGTCGCCCTGCAAACAAAAGTCATTCACTGCACGTAATAATGTCCACAGTGTCCATAATGTCCGGATGCCGCGGGGGAAGCACGCTCCCTAACTAAATAAGAAACGCGCAACAACACCGCGCACTGCACACACTCAATAAGGCAGGAGCCGTACGGTCACGCGGCCCCTGTCGACGGCGATGAAGCGAGTGCTCCAAAGCCGAAGGAACTCTTCCTCGGGGAGCATCACTCGGTCCAGGCAGGCCTGTTGGAAGAGGCGCGCCCGAACCCGCTGGAGCAGGGGGAACATGGCTCGCTGCGGTCGGCCCTGTAGAGACGCGACGCCACGCTGGCGCCACAACACAAAAGCGCCCACAAAAAGGAGCAGGCGCACAAAAAAGTCGCGCGGCCTAGTGCGCGCGTCGAGAGTTACAAAAAACATGCGGGACAGAAGTCTCCAAAAAGTGCGCGCCACGACGCACTCGAACATGGCGTGCTCGAGGGTCTCGGTCGCACCGCACTGGGGACACCGCGAAGAAGGAGCGATACCCCACGCGGCGATGCGGACCCCCGTCGGAAGGACACTCCAACCTCGCAGCCAGCCGAAGTTGCGGACGTCTGGTGGTAACGTGTGTGACGTCAAGTCCCGCCACCGTACCCGCCTGCTCCGCTGTAGCTGGTCGGGTGTAGCCTCCTGAATTGCCAGGAGCTCGCAAACGCGGGAGGCCTGCGTCTCAGAGACGTCGACCTCGGGCAGGGTGGCGGTGAGGGACTCGGCCGTCCGGCAGACATACCGGAAGAACCCCGGCTGCTGTTCGGCTGAAGGACCTGTGCAATTACCAAAAAAGAGGCGCCGCGAAGTCCCGAGAAGGTAGGCGAGGAGCCCTCTCCCCGGGTAGTCGGTGGCGTTGACTAGGTCGCGGACGCCTCGAACAGCAAGGACGCTGCACATAGTGCGCAGGTTGTGCAGGCTAAACCCGCCCATGCTCGTGGGAAGACGGAGGAGCGCACGAGCGACGGACTCCGTCTTTCCCGCCCAGAAAAAACTGCCACATAGTGTGGCCAAACGACGCGTAAAAGTGCGCGGCGGGCAAGCGACGCGGGCGATGTAAAAGAGCGACGAGCACACGGACGATCTTATCACGAACGCGCGCTCTGACGGCGAGAGATGGAAATTCGCTGCCACTGCCAGACGTCGCTCTGCGGTCGCTCTCAACTCGGACCACGTTTCTCGGGCCACCTCCCCTGAGGAGAGGAACACGACACCTAACATCTTTACCGCCGATACCCACTCTACGTCGCCCAGCAGGTCCGACGAAGGGAGCCAAAGCGCAAAGCTTTGCTCTTGCTCCTGTTAAGCAGGGCTCCAGACAGCTCGCTATAACTCGAGAAAAGCCGTAAACACGCTACGTAGCTGTCCTCGTCCCGCAGAAACAGGGACACGTCGTCGGCGTAGGCGGAAACCTTGACCTGACCTTGACCTGGTAGGGGGAATCCGCGCACCGATGGACTCACTGCTATGCGGCGCAGGAATGGGTCCAAGCATAGGACGAACAACATTGGCGACAGGGGACAGCCCTGTCTAATGCCGCGTTCTATACTAAACGGGTCGCTTAACGAGCCGTTAAAAAGCAAACGGGCTGTGAGGCCCGAATACAGCTGCTCTAAACGCTCCACGAACTCTGGCGGAAAGCCGAAAGCCCCGAGGACGCCGAATAGGTAGCGGTGCTCGACACGATCAAAGGCTTTAGCCTGATCGAGCGAGACGAAACAACCCGGGATTCCCGTTCTGGAGGTGAACGTGAACAAGTCACGCGTTAGTGCGAGAGACGAGAAAACCGAGCGTCCGGTCACACTGCAGGCCTGCGCAGGGCTTACAAGCACCGCTAAAACCTTGCTCAACCTTTTGGCCAGCAGTGACGCCACGATCTTGTAATCTGCGTTAAGCAGAGTGATCGGGCGCCACGCCTGCGGGTCAGATGGGCACCCGCCAGAATCTAATCACTCCACTAATCTAGTTGATCATTGCCGAGAGCGTCAATACTGTTTTCCGTCCTTGCATTGTACTGACATTTTGTACAAAAACCCCGACCAGTTGACCAGGGAAATCATCGAGGCGTATAATATGGCAAAGAAAGCCAGATTGTGTGTCAGCAAAACATCCCTGCTCCTGCGTGACTGTGAGGTTGCATATCTGGATATCACATAGTAGCACGTGCGTTGTGGTTTTGGTGTTGTTTGTTTTCTGTTTCCTTTTTACGCGTGTTTCCTTTTATCAAACTTTATTTGAGAGTCAGCGCTTGTTCTTTTGTATTCTTCTTTTCGTCCCCGTTTGTTCGCGCTGTTTTTTGCATAATGTATCCCCAACTCGCCCGCTTAGCTACCCTGCTGATAAATTGAAAGAGAAAAAGGTTTAATAAGACATTATGTTCCGGCTCGGGGATTTAAGCAAATATGATATGATGCTGGAGTTTGTACGGAAGGGGTAAGGCGGATACCCAACGCACAGGCCACGTGGGCTAACAGCGACCGTAGTGTGTAGGCAGAGTGGAGCAGGTGGAGCTTACCACCTCTCCAAGAAGAAGCGCAGCTCTGGCAGGAGAAGTTTTGGAAGTAAGTTGGTAGCGAAAGGTGCAGCTTTACGGGGTAGTTGGTAGGTGAGCAACGGCGACACAACTCAACAGATGAAGAGGATGACATCCGCACCGCCAATCGTGACATACTTGCGACTTTTGCATTTTAACACACTTGTAGTTGCTGCGAAAAAATTTGCACGGTAGTGGTTGGAAAATCTCCATGGGGCTGCTTAAGTTGACCCATGGGATAAAAACAATTGCGGCCAAAACGAAGAATTGCTGGTAAAACAAAAACCAACGCAGAGGGACAGGTTAGCACAATCGCAGAGGAGGTAAACTGGATTCCCCGTAAAACAGCTTATGCACCCACTTTCAGCCTTTGACAAAAGTTTAGACTGGGGGGGGTTTTGCTTTTTAGCCACACCGTCTGGCAAGTAATGCATTACTTTCTGCGGTCCTAGTCTCCTGAAGTTAAGATCTCTGGCTCTGTTAACTAAAGTCGGCAAGACTTTCGCAAAGACTAGAGGAGCCCCACTACAAAGCTTGCAACCAAATCCTCTGGTCTATAAACTGCTCACAAAGGCTCGACCCGATGTGGCCCTGTGTTTCAACTTGTTTCTGTGCGTCGCATTTAACATGATTAGCGGTCAGGACTCTGTGCCGTTGAAAAGCGGGTGTCGTCAACGCCGTCCGCGGCGTTGGCCATGAGCGAAAAATCCACAAAAAATCTCGAGACGATCAGCCTAATGGGCAGGTGGGCCGCCTAGGTGACATGACCTCGTGGCGTCATCACGACCTGCCCATCGGATTGTGAACAAACTGACCACCATGGTAGGCGGTAGTTTAATCAAAGATTGGTCAGAAGAGGTTGCTCGGGAGGAGCAACTTTGCTCTCACAATGGCAGCACCTGCTGTCGCAGGTTAATGGCGCATCGCTTAACCGCTGCTGCACTGTCAGATGGGGTACGATAACTTCCAGCGATCTACGAATGCAGCGTATGATCCATTCCGCATGCATGGGCAACAAGCCATTAACGCTTTCGCATCACGCCCTCCAGGCGGATCTTAGCTGTCCCCTTCATTTTTTCTCTGGTGCGCTGCAATTCGTAATGGTCCACAAACTACCTAGCACCCTTACGCTTAGGGCAAGAATGCTTGAGAGGAATGATGGCGGCACTACCACAGCTATATAAGGCAATCGTCGTCTAGCTAGTCGCATGTTGATTCCTCATTCACTCATATAGTTTCTAGTTCAAGAAAATGGCAGCTAGTGGGCCAATCAACAGTGTGTGGCTGCCTTTAGCAAAGAGCTAACAATCTGTCCATCAGCAATGAATATACTGACGAGTATTGACGAGGAATACTGACGAATATTGGAGTCAAATTGCGAATAAAAATTGATATTTGATCAGCCAAAAGTATTATCCTCGTGCAAAGTGTTGTGAATAAAAAAATTTTGCTTTCTTAATTTTAAATCCGAACGAACACCTATGTTCAGAATCTATAAGAACAGATAAAATTCCCGGTATGCTACACCACACTTGAAATCCTATAAAATAGTTTAATAGCTCACTATTTTTGCACGGAAATTTACGTTCTATCGCGGACAATTAAACATGTAAAGACAGAGTGATGACCTGCAATTACTGGTGGCGCCGTGTAGCTACGAGAACATACTTGTAACGAAGCACAAACCATAAATTATATACCTGGAACTACAGCAGCGTGTTAGCTGCATTAAAGAGTTCGAGGTAGGATGGTTTGAAGGAATCATAAATTAGTGAACTGACAGCGAAACATCCAGACGAGAGTGCGGACAGGCGCTTCTTCTCGTCGCGTTGTTCTTGCATGATTACGTATGTTGCCGTACCTACATACAGCTGGTATCAAATTTTCGGCTGTGCTCTGTTATTTCATGTTAGCTTGCTTATCAGAGTTTCTAATGGAAGTACATATTTACTGCTCCTGAATGATTTATGGCTAGCTTTCGCATTAATCATACTACATAAAGCTTGAGTGATTGCGTCAATGGTTTTTTTAACATATATGAGAAAATGTGAAGCTCGATACCAAACACAGAGACAGGAAGCCAAAAAATGTATTAAAAACGACGATCACTGAGGCAGTGGTCCTAGCCACCGCAGGTTTAAGGGCCCGAATCAAGTCGCAATACATTCTCAAATAGTTCACACTGTGTTTCAAGGGCTGAAAACGTCTAGCACATGCCGGTAACTCAAAAGGGACGTCCCGCAGTTTACGTTCGTATGGGCTGAATAGAGCCTCAAATTTTTAAGCAATCCCTGCAATACTCGCCCCATTCGCGGTATAGATTCTTTTTCTCATTACTGAAAATTAGCCCCACTCCCACCCTGTTCCTCTCGTGACAAAACAGAATAATAATTTCGCGAGCCGAAGGGCGGGGATTTGTCTTGCATAAGTCGGCAACTCAAAAACTGCATTCTAACAGTTACGCTTGCAGCGGATAACTACAATCGCCAATTCCGAAGGGATCCCAATATAAATCACAGTAGAAACTCGCCGCAGTGACATTATAGTTTGCTGTTTCATGACTAAGAATAAACCTTGCGACCACCTTCCGCCATTCGTGACAATATGCAATAAGAATGTCCTTGTCCTTGTAGGCTGTCCTTATCGAGACTAAGAAACAATATTACTTCACATTATGCCCAGCTGTCATGATAAAACCTAATGATAACGTTAGGACGCAAAATTGCAGAATTTCACAATTTTTAACACTAGTTTATTTTAACAAAACTTCTGATTGGGCTAGATGGTGCATAGCTTATTTTGAGCGCCTGTCCTGTGTCTTTCCTCTCTTGTGTGCGTGTTGTTGTGCGCTTGATTTCGTTTTAACACTAGTGTTGAAGAGGACGAAGCTAAAAATCTGCCTATCCATAGTGGCGTAAACGCAGCAAAGCTCTCATTTCAAATATCTGGTAGCAGCCTTATTGCGTACTTTTGGGGTTACTTCTCTTGTATTTTGACAAAGTAGGCTCTGCTATTTTCTCTTCCCATCTGAACAGTTCACTTTAAAAGACCGAATTTCACACGGGGCTTACTTTTTGGCCCAGTGTTCATAGCTTAGCTGACCACTATCCAGCATCACAGTGACCGAACAGCACATGTACGGTTCCCTGGACTTGGTTCAAACAAGACTGCTTTCAGCAGTAACATTGTCCAAGTTACGTTAAAGTGACGGGGCCATTACCTTTATTATCGCGGACCGGTTTACAAAATTTCTCGCCCTTCTTTCAGCCGCCCCAGAGTCCGAACACTGTTTGTACTTTCTCGTACCACAGCGGCACAGGCAGCCGGAACAGTGATGATCCTGAGCTCCCTGAGCACCGTGTCCCTGGAAGACGTGAGGGCAAGTGCTCCCGACTGCGTCCTCTGGCAGCAGGTGTACATCTTCAAGGATCGTTCCCTCACCGAGTCCGTGGTCAAGAGGGCGGCAGCCCACGGCTACGCGGCCATTGTGGTCACAGTGGACTCGCCCGTTCCAGGAGACGGAGTCGCGCGCCTCCAGTATTTGAGCCGTCTACCAGAGGGCTTGAGGTTCACACTTCCTGGTTTATTCAATGCATACGCGTATTGAAATTGCCTAAAAATGATAGAGAACAATCCAGGCACACGTCCCAAAGTTCAGTACCGTAGCAGGACCTTTTTCAAGCCCGTTTAACCCGCTATGTGGAAACGTCGTTCATTTTCTACGCTATATGCGGTCACTTTGGTCGAAAATTGGTTTTTGATGAAAGGAAATGGCGCAGTGTCTCGCTTCTCGGTGCACACCCCAACCACGCCGTGAGGGTAGAGAGGAAGGTGGGAGCAAAATAACCGAGAAAGAGGTGGTGTGCCCCTCCAGCAAACTGAGGTGCGTCTGTTGAACTGCAACGGCTACTGCTGTAAGCGGGGAAACTTGCAGATGCACATACTGAATTTGGACGGTAATTCGGACGTCATAGCTCCACAAAAATCTAGTGACAAGGCAAAACCGCCGGGCTATAAGGGGTATTAGCCGCCAGGAAGCGACACAGGGAGCGCATCGGTCTTTTTCGCAACCATTTTCTAGCCACCGGGAGGACTGCATCCTACTGGTGATAGTATCTAAGAACAAAGTGGACGGCAAATTTTTGTGCAGAACGTGTACAATTCTCCTAAGGATAACGAAACAGCAAAACCGTAGCTCCTGATTAAAACTAAAAGACTAGTTGCAAGGCCCATCTGATAGCTGTAGGGTATTTCAACGCGCCGAGCCGTGAGTAGGGTCATATCAGGGCTAGTCCGAAGGGTAAGAGGTTGTAGCAGGTTATTCACGATTTGGGAATGACGCTCCTACATAACCCACAAGCACACACACGGATATGAATCGACGTATGCGTGATGCCTATCCAGATCTTACGTTGGTGCAGTGAATCCAAATCGCCAAATAAACGGACATGTGGCAGGAGGCAGTGATCACTACATCCTGTCCACGCTGTTTCGGACTGCAAAACATAGGACAAGTTGATGAGGATTGAGATCACGGACTAGGACAAATTCAGGAAAGTCAGGGAAGACACCGCGGACTAAGAGATTGGGGACTTGGAGCGTGGACCAAGGTGCTCAAAGAGGACGTAAGGGGAACCACATAGGAGAGCCCAGTCGGGGAAGAAAGGCGCATTCCCGATTATAAGCTTCTCCACATGCGCCAGGCGCCATGTAGTCTCATGAGACGGAGTAAACAAAAACACAACGGAGATTTGAGAAGGCGGATTGCTAAACTAGAGGAGATTGAGGCGTACACGCTTGCGCTCCAGGATAAGCAGTGGCAACTTGCACTGGATCTTCTTGATCCGACGCAGGCCAAATAGGAGCAAAGAAACCAGATGGCGAGGCTTGTGAACCAATACAGAGGATCTGTGGAGCATTTCGCGGAGATCTTAAGTGTCGGTGCATTAACAGTACGAGGGGGGTCGACTACCAGACTACAGGGGAAGGAGAAACCCTGAACTAGAAGCGGACTTTACGCTGGCGGAAGTGGATTTTTCCATAGGGCAGCTCCGCACCACGTCAGCGTCCAGACTGGACGGGGTGACGAATAAGGTCTTGAGGAAACGTGTGGGTTGGGGAGAGGGAGGGGAGCCGGTCGCTGAGGTCCAGACAATCTGTATCCCAGGGCTGTACTTGCAGGCGAAAAGGATAAATACGGAGGCGTTGGAGAGGCTCGAAAAGACGGTCAGTGCAACGATAAGACTCACTAGGAGAATAGCCGACCGGAAAAGGGAGGCCCAGGACAGAGACGTGTAAGCTGACGGTGGTGGTGATGGTGGATACGTGTCCGGACTTAGCCTTACTGCGTGTTTGAGGTGTCCACTGAGATATACGACAGTTACTGCACCATTTTCTTTCCTCCAAAGCGAGTTTCCTTGAACCCTTGCTGTATAAAGCCATTACAGCTATCACTGTCGGAACTTTCTTGTCTTCGAGACAATTTCTTCAATGTAACATGCTTGTTCATGTCAAGAAGCTTGAGCCTTGGCTACAGCCTTGGCTGAACGCTAATGCTTACTTAAAACTTCAGTGCTTTTTATAGCTATTTGTATTGGGATATAGTTATAAAACATAAAATATTAAAATAATGACACAAATTTATGGTTTTTCTTACTCATAATTTTATGCCCAATTAACTTTTGACACTGAGGGGGATTTCAACCACTAGGATTAATTGGACATGGCACTGCGTTAGAGTATTAAAATGAAAAATATGCCTTTGGTGCCTTCGCAGCTTCGCAAATGTGCAGGCATGTTTCGAGAACAGCACGTGCTGTACTGAGACAGATTACAGCCTATATTCGCCTGGAATGGACGCTAAGGGTAGAGCCACTTTGAAGGATCTGCAGTGGTTGTGCAGCCTTTCGGAGCTACCCGTGGTTGTCAAGGGTGTTCTCACCGGTGAGTAGTGCATTTCAAGCGTAGTGCACCAAAATGATACTACGTTTCTTTCATAAGTTTATAGCTCGAAAACCCTTCTGGCTGCACTTTTCTGGTTTCAGCGGTGTGTGTCTGTGTATGTGTGTGCAGACTATGAATAGCAAATGTAACTTGCTCACTGGATCAGTGGGCACCTCAGTCGCTTTGTGAATAGGTGGTATTGTTGAGGGGGGAGGCATTAATTTAAGGTCATTTACAGGTGACAGTGAGGACGGGCCTTAAGGGCCAGTTCCTTACAAATTCTATGAGGGGTCCCTAGTCCGGGACCCCTGTGGCTTCCGCGGCAGCTCGGGCGCTAGCCCCGAGAGCTCATTGGCTCTCTAAGGTAGGGCAGCCGGGCAGGTCAGCCTGCCAGCTCTCTCGGGTAGGGGGAGGAAAAACGAGGTAAGCGGGGCGCTGTCCACCTACAAATTCAGGCAGTTAAGCGCCTTTCATCTTTGAAAAGCAGCGGAAGGTTTATACACCATTGATTTGGAGAAGGAAAGGCGCCTAACTGGTTCGCTACGTCAGTCAACACCTTAATGCGCTTTGAGATACGAAGTGGCGGTGGTCAAAAACTTTTATCACCGATTAAATAATTAGAGAGGTGATTGGAGTAGGGCCCTATTGGCGCCTTTCCTTCACAATAGTAAGTGTAGCCCCTATTCCGAGCCCAATTTAGAAGCAACACCTGCCGCGTCCGTTGAACCAAGGCATTTTGTGTCTTGAGGTCTTGACAGCCGAGCGGGGCCGTCTCCCAGTCATCTCTGGTAGAATTGAGATTTGGGGGGTATATAGGCTTTATTGGCACGCCTAAACCATGTGGAAGGTGTCAGCCACTTCCCCACAGAACTCGCACGCGTCATCAAAGGATGTGTTGAAATGTTTAAGCACCGCCGGGCACAATACAGTGTTAGTGAGAATTTTGATGATGATGCGCAGGTCCTCGCGATCCAGTACCTTACAGGGGGCCGTGTAGTGCCGGTGCTCCTCCTTGTAGTAATCGGTGATGTGTTGTGGAAAGTAATGGCCAGATTGTCTGATTGGGAGTACCCTTCCAAGGACAGGGAGATAGCCCGGTGAGAGAGTGCGCGGGCGGCCTGATCGGCCTATTCGTTTCCCTGGAGTTCCTGGTGACACGGGGGCCCAAATCAGGTTGCGGGAAGTGAAGCTCCGTATGGGCGGTGGTGTCTACCAGGAAAAAAAACCGTGCTTAGGAACAAAAACCTTAGTGCGGTGGGTTCGGCGCGACCCAGGGGCCAGCGTGTCCCGAATTCCTTAATTATAATACAATTTTGCCCCCTTTCTCTTTCGCACAATATTTCGGGCTTAGAAATGCTAAACCACCAGTAATTTTTTATGCTGAAACAACCTAGCTGTTAAAGAGTCACGACAGTTATTACGCTACTGACAGATAGTTGCCATCAAAGCCCCGCCAGCGTTCACAGACATTCAGTGTTATGAACCCCGTTAGTCATAATTTTATAAACATCACGTCGCAACAATGCAGAGAGGTTATTTGCATGCAACCCGCAGCTTCCCTCACTACTCAATACATTCGTTAATGTATTGCCAAGGAATGCATCCCAGGATACCGCAGTTACTGCAATGCGATGCCACAGTCACATACAACAACCACGGCATGGACTCTTTCTGTCAGGCACGTCTGCAATTCTACAATCCCTACGTCCAAACTAGCGTTATTACAGTTGGCTTATTTGATGGAGCATGACCTCTCAAATCAGTGCAAGACATTAGGATGAAAACGAGACACTCTATTACATTTGGTGGGTGTGTGTCCTATGTACTGTTTTGCACTGTTACCTCAGGTATTATTGCACATAACCTTTGCCTCTAACCTGGAGACGTCACTAGTAACGTATTTGCTTGCTGTTAGTCAAACACTCTCCGTAGACCGATGGTACCTGGTATTTAAAGAAAAACTGGAACAAAAAGTTTTATTTTATTTTTGCACGTCTCCATTTTATGTTTTTAACCAGTCTGCCTGCGTTCCCTTTCGAAAGCATTCATCATCTTGCATTGGTTTGAAAAGTTATTTCTTTTTGTGTGTGTGAAAATGCTTTTTGGTGACGCGCAACAATTGTGTGATTCAGGCAGAACTTCAGAATATTTTCCATTCGGAGAATTCTCAGTTTTTCAGAAGGTTCTGGAAAAGCTGTCGGTGGAGGGGAATGGAAATCTTCTAGCGTTTTGAGAAAATGTAGAGAATTAGCAATGAATTTTTTTCCATAGAGGCATTTCTTACAAACTTTAAAGACGCACCCAGGGCGAGGCACAATTCACGCTGCAAATTCAGAAAATAAATCGAGAGAGCAGAGCAATCGGCGAGTGCTGATTGCGTTTCTTTGCAGCCGCCTCTCAACTTACGACATTTGTTGCCACTTTTGCGCTAAGCCTTTACGCGTCCCCTTTTCCTCAGAACGATGCGAAAAAGATTCGAAGACGCGGCCGACACGGTGGTCTGCACTTTCCTGCGCTTCATCACTTGATGAAATGTCGACGTTACTGTTCAACATCGTCGATGATGGTGACGATGGCGACTCTTAGGTTGTCTGCAGAAAATTAACTGAGCGACCAGACAGCGGTTTCAACTTGTACCAATCCTAGCGCTGTCTTTCAAGTCTCGTCTTTACACTGGTCGGTTTCTAGAAACTAGTTTGTAAGGGCACCGCAGCATAAGCCATATGCGATAGCATGACTCAGCCACCTCAATCCCAAGTCAGGGGCTCAAGCTGTCATTAGCGGCTTATACGATTTTCCAAGGATCAACTTTTCAAGACCAAGTTTTAGGGCATGCAAAATGAAAGAAAACTTAACTGTGCACCACTGTCCAGCTAATACAGACGCCAGCGCCAGATCCTCCCATAGCGGTAGGAGGAAAGTTAACTGGAGCGCATTAGCGTCGTCATGACAACGCTATCGAGGAGAAAAAAAAATATAGCCGATTTAATTTGGTTTGGTTTATTGGGGTTTAACGTCCCAAAGCGACTCAGGCTATGAGGGGCGCCGTAGTGAAGGGCTCCGGAAATTTCGACCACCTGGGGTTCTTTAATGTGCACTGCCATCGCACAGTACACCGGCCTCTAGAATTTCGCCTCCATCGAAATTCAGCCGCCGCGGCCGGGATCGAACCGGCGTCTTTCGGGTCAGCAGCCGAGTGCCGTAACCACTGAGCCACCGTGGCGGGGCTTTTAATTTACTTGACCAAATGCGGAGTATGTGCACTAGCATGTCGCTGTTTCATTCCTCTTTCGGTTCGAAGCTAGGGTTTCAAGATGAGGCTTCAGGCAAAGATCGAAGAAATCGGTGATTGAGGACATTAGTGGTAGTGAACTATAAAATTTTAAGCCAGCTTAACGCAGTTTAAGAGAGCATTGCAAAAGCGGTGTGTTCTGGATCCATTGTGCACCGATAGTTGATAAGGACGACGACGTGCAATACACAACGCGAGATAGTGGCAGTTCAACACGATGGGTCATCGCATACCCCAACTATATTGGACGAAAGCATTTTTGAGCGGGAAACCGTTGATGAACGCATTTTTTCTTCATATAATGTAAGATTTCACCATAAAAATCAACATATCCGCAGGTCACCCGACGGCAGTTTTGTATTTTTTTTTTCTATTGACGTTTTTGTTATCGTCAAAAGCGGTCCCTATTTGTTTTCTATGGCAGTCTTAACTGTCCGATGCGATTGATCGAAACACTCTAAAAGAAAGTTTTTGATGCATATCGCAAGAACGAACCATTGCCTTCAATATTTCCATAACATTATTATACAATTTTCAAATTTTAAAAATTTTCGTTCCAGAATATTGGACAGGATTGCGGCGATAGCACTACCGTAAAAGTAGAGCTTCAGCGGTTTGCAGCGGTGACATACAAGGAAGACTTGATAAGGTCTAGGTCCATAGGTTTCTGGAGGTGTCTTTACAAGGCAGACTACTCTTGCAAAGGAAAGAATGTAAATTCAATAAGGAGGTCGCACCTACCGTGGTGCTCCTGGTATTCTTGATGCCCCCTCTGACTATTATCGGACGCTCTTTTTTGAAGTTATGGAGACCAAAAATGTGGGATAAGGTCACTGTTGGATACTCTAAGCCTTTCTTCGACTTAACGATTGATATGACTGCCGCCAGACGTGGATGACGAACGAAGAACGTTTATTGAAAAGCGCGCAGCAATATAGAGGCCCGAGCGTAATGATAACGCGGCACTGAATCATGATTCGAAAGACCGCAGTGACGTCACAGCCCACCGTCGCGCTATCACAACGATGAGCAGCGTGCTGTAGTGAAGGGACATATCACTTTGGACAAAATTAATCTGCCCTTTCCATCCTGCAGGGTCAGAAAGTTCTTGGTCGAGATGGTATGACTAGCGAGTTCTAAAAAACATTTTCCCTTTGCCTTGCAGCTGTTTTGGTGGAGCTTTTTCGGGCATGCTATGATGTTGATTATCTGGCTCCACCTTTCTATTCGGAGCTTACTAAATTAATTACAAAAAGCAAACGTACCAATCAGTTCAAAACAGTTGAAGGATATTGTCCAGTTTCCCTCTGTAGTGTAGGTCACAAACTTTTTTGGTAAGGCTCTCTGCTGTCGTCAGCAGCTATTTTCGCTGACTTAATAAGTCAGGTCTGTGGTAACACAGGCCGCATTATCTAATCCAATATTGATATTACACTTCAGTATTGAAAAAATTATCAGATAATAGTGGCCAAGTAGCTTTTATTCAAAATGACCCTGCCAAGGCTTTGATAATGTTCGCCATGATTTCTTGTTTAGAGCTTAGAATTCGGAAAATATTGGTCATGTTTCGCTCAAGGGCATAATACTGTGCTATAAGGAGTACCACACAAGGCTAATTGTTAACCCAACGCTAACCAACCACCTATGATTGAAATCATCTGTTCGCCAAGATTTTTCGTTATCGCATTTGCTGTTCGCCCTATATCTTGAACCCTTTTGCCTCAGTATTATAACAGCGTAACTATGCGTGGTATCTCTCTGGCTCAATGAGAAATTATGATTTTAGGTTATGCTGGTTACGTCACTCTCTTCTCTTCTGACAAAAAGAGTGTACCTGAAGCAATTTTGAACAATTTTTCGAGTTATCAGATGCAACTCCAAAGGATTTTGGTTGGCTCATTTGGGTGCGAGGCCAAGTCATTTACGTGACGTAAGCTGAGACTGCGGCACGTTTCACCACCTAGAGGTTCCCTGCACCAAATTCGCAAAAACGGAGCCTAATAGAGGTAAACGTAGCAGGGGCGGCAGAAAGTTAGGTGGGCGGATGAGATTAAGAAGTTTGGTGGGACACGGTGGGCCCAGCTGGCAAAAGAAAGGGCTAATTGGTGAGACATGGGAGGGGGCTTTGCACTGCAGTGGGCGTAGTCAGGCTGATGATGATGATAGTGATGATGAATGAGATTCACAAATTATGTCATGAGACCCCAAACGCAGGCTTGGAGGAGTAGGAAACTATCAGTGTTTGCTCTGAAACATTTTCATGTGTGCAAAAATTGCCTACGTGCTGCAGGTTCTCCACTGTACAAAGAGGAAAGTGCATGTGATGCATAGAATATTTTCTGCCTTCGCATGGTGCCTGTTTCTTTCTTTAGAGTCTTGGAATAGGCCTTGTTCACTTATTCATGCATAAGCTTCTTTCACGTTCTTTTCTTTTCCAAACCTGGCAGACCTCTCCTTTTAGTAGCTATGTCTATCAGGCGTCTTAGTGCTTATTGGCCTTTCCTATTCGCACGGACTGGGCCGACTCTTGAGAGGCATTCATGAGGATTCCTTAAGATAGTTGCTGATACCTATAAATTCCTCACTGTGTGCTTTTCGCTTGATTACCGGTAAAGCCTCTCCAGAAGGTCGTGACTCACGTACTTGCAAAGCATTCGTTTGCTATAGAGTTGTATCGGCAGCCTTATATGAAGTTTTTTGACACTCAGTGTTTTAAAGCATGTTGAGCGTATGCCAATTTCATCTGCTGCAAAACTATTCTTCTTTAAACTGCACACATCGACGCTACCTGTCAGAGCATGGCTTCACACCAAAGAGATCTTTGGGCCATGCATGCTGAATTTGTCCCTGTGCAATACGCCAGAGTCCATTGACCACTGTTTTATTCTCTGAAATGGTGCTATGTTTTTCTCGGATAAATTACAAAGAATACTTAAGAAGAGCATCGAAATCACACACTGCAGTACCAGTTTTTGCCTCTTGAGAAAAACTGCCCTTTATCTTGTGATCTCTTTATGCTGATGGGGATATTCATTGTTCCGTAAGCAGTGCACTTTGGTCGGGGAATATATGCTTCCTTGGAAGAGCCGCCTAGCTGGCTCCCCTAAATACGTGTGTGTGCCTCCCAGAATTTGAAGTTTGGGAAGGTGGGGCCGTGATGGGGTATATCGGGCTCGTATTATGCAATCCGGTGTTTCGTGTTATGGACGCCATCAGATTTCCTTTCCGACTGTGTTTCCATGCAATGAAAAAAAGGCGGCGATGGCGCAGTTCCCTCGTGCAGTGGCCCGCAAAGCAGATCTCATCTCAGTGGGTTTAAAACTAGGCGCGGTAGATACGGGCAAATTTATTTTGTTTTTGTAGGTCTAGCTGGCTTCTCCCAAAAAGACAATCAGTTTTTCCATGATAGGAACTCAAAGTGCTGGCACACTAATACTTCAAATCCAGCAGCTTGGTATCCCCGTGCCTCAGACAACTGAGCCACCACCGCTTCTTATCACGCTGCGTGCGTTGACAGAAATCACTCACTTTTAAACACCTGTTCTATGGCACTCACGACGTGCGCTGGAGTAGCTTAAACCGAAACTACCAGAGTTTCCAACCCATTGCATCGACCCTCACAACGGATCGACCAGTTATGACGTATATATGGTAGTCAGGATGAGATGGCACTAGGCTCAGTTGTAAATGTCACGTAAGAGATACGAGATGCGAATTCATGCTAACCTATTACTTGTTTGTTTCCTTTGCTTCCGTTATTAGGACGTACTGACTGAATCAGGCATGAGAGCCCCATTCGTCATTCTGAAGCGAAAGCTTCCCTATTGGACCTCGGCCTTCAATCAGGGACCATGTCAATTTGACCTTCAGCTGCGTTAGAGCTGAAATCATGAAAAAGAGATAAAGAAATTGAGCAAATATTCTTGACTGGGAGTCGAACCCGTGGCTGCGCGAACAGATCTCCTTTAAGCGCCGGTCAGCGGCCCTTAAAAAAAACTAGGCTATCGCCTCAGCCAGCACGCGTCGTGTTAAACTGCACCACACTCTCGCGCTGTGCATTGGACAGCGTCGTCTTCATCAACTTCCATCTGCTCCGTCCGGCGGCACTTCCTGCTCATGGTCGTCTTCTAGGTAGCACAAATCCGTGCTTTCAGTCCGACTCGGATGTAGTAAACATCTGTATTTTTTGCACTTAAGCACGTGCACTTAGTTGGTTATGGCAGCCAAATTATCTCACGGGTGGCTCCGGAGTGAAGTACATGAATCGCGGAAAACGAAACACGCACGAGCTTATTGAGCGATACTTGGTGAAATTATGCATTTTGGCCTGATTAGCGCCCATGAGAAGAGAGTATTAGTTTTAAAAAAACGGCATAAATTAATGTGAGGGACTATGGCCTCCTCCGGCTTTCGATACCTCATCCTTACGCCACCCGCAGGAAACCTTCTCCATTCCTCCGAACAAATAAAAGTTATTTCACTCTTGAAATGGAGTCGGGAAATGTTTAGGGATTTCGGCAACAACTACAGGAAAAAAGTGGCTGGCATGGGGAGTTTTTTTTCTGTTTAAGGTATCGAGGATCTACAACGGTACTTACCTTCATAGGCGTATATCGTGAAAAAAATCAGGATCCCAGCCACCACATGCAGCAAACTGTGACAGAAAGCAGAATAAGCAGATTCAACAACAAGGGCGCAGATGCCAAAACACGCCCCTTAATTTCGCCCGGTCTTGAGGTAGCTCCAGACAAACTCGTACTTACCTCCGACAAAAGTGAACCACATCCACCCTACTGTATACCCAACTCACTTCACCTCCTGCCAGGCTGGGCTACACATCTCTGCCACTACCTGTGGGTCTGCCGGCAACTGCGGACATTTGGCCCCATACTAAACGCATCCCGCTCTGCCTAGGAGGACGCTCTGGTAGCCGCCGACCATATCGACCAGCGAGAGCTGGTGGCCAGGGCGGGCGTCAACCGAAAGCCAGAGGGCTTCTGGACTTTTAAAGGTCTTCCCGGGGTGCCAGAGTTACTTTTTAGTGTGGTATAACTACTAAGGACATTTTATAATTTCGTGCATGCGTACAGGATTGGCCAAAAGTTCCCATGCCGCAGGGTCTTCTTTTCTTAAGTATATCCTGGCACTTAAGAGGTCGATGAAGCTATCAAAATAATCAGTGGTTAAAATGATGCTCTTGTACCTTGTGCAGATATTTTTAGCCTCACGGGTGTCTTAACTGTCTGACTATGCTGCTCAAAAGTGGACCCTGCGGCCTGGGAACTTTTCGCCGACCCTGTACGCATACACGGGTCTCAAGTCTGCTTCATGGCAGGCGGTTCGCCTTCCCATCAGGTTGTGGACAATTTGTCAGGTGTGCACGCCTGGCGGCCTTTTTCTTGGCTGAAGGCCTGGGTAAAAGCCTTCAGTGAAAAGGCCTTATGGTAAAGTGTGTGGAAATATTGGGGGTGAAGTCTTCCGCTTCCGCACTTCCACACCGCGGATGCAGAGTTGCCGCTCGCTAACCGCGGAGGGATTCGTGCTCGACGGAACAAAGGGAGGGACGACGGAACGTGAACACTCATGTGTTATTTATTACACTTGCAATGAATACATAGAGTGGGCCCGCTAGCTACAGAACATCAACGAGGCATTTTTCAGAAATAGAATTACAGCTGCGTAAGAAGGGTTTCCGACTTACCGACTGGGGCAGGGGCGCGACTTCAGGGGCGAATGTTTGTACGCGCCGACAATGGCGGCCGGGTTTTCCCGTGCGCGCCGCCTTCTTTGGGGCAAAGCCATCTTCGAGAATTTGCTGGGGGAGATGAGGAGAACGCGCGTTTGCTGCGCTGCTAGCTTCTCTGCTGGGTCCAGAAGTCCACCGGCAAGGCACAACAGATCTCCGTGCCTGCCGCGGAAGGTGACGAGAGTGTGCGGCTGCAACCGTTCGCGACGATGGCCGGATCCCGAAGAGACTCTCAACAGCTCTACGGAGCTCCGCGTAGCCTTCGAGGTGGCGCTCCCTTCACTGCTTCCGCTTACCCAATGTGGGAAAAAGTTCCCTCCTCGCCCAGCTAGTGCGGTCTTGACGCACGGTGACGATGGTCGGCCGCGTCGAAACAAAGAGGCGGGGGGAGAGGGGCAGGTTTTCCACAAGGCCTTAAGAATGAATGCTTTCATAGTAAATGCCTTCCATCTGAAGGCCTTTAGGCTACAGGCTTTTAAGGTAAAGGCCTTGACGCCACATGCCTTCAGCACGTAAGGACCTGAAGTGCCCATTGTATCAGTGCTACTGCATTATTTTCAGCCCTTAGCCATGCTAAACCATGCGCTATTTTTTTTTTCACAAAGTGAACTCTACTCTTCGTCCTCCTTAATTTCGCTGCAGCCGAGGCAGCACTGGCAGCACACCGCCATGGTGCCTCAGCTGTCATGGTATCCAACCACGGCGGACGTCAGCTCGACGGAACCCCGGCCACGGTGAGTGAATTACAAAGAAAAACTCCGATTGTGTATGGACACCTGAAAAGTAATTACAAAAAAATGAGCACGCGTCGACAGTAGAACTGCGTGCAAATAATCTCACCTCCTTCAAGGATTTTTGTGGCATCCTTGAGGTGAAAATAAAGGGGCCACTAGAAATATCTTCTGGGCAGTTACCTTGTGTTGCCCAGATTGTGTGGGGCTGTTGGAGCCCAAATGCTTTTCAAAGTCGAAAAAAGACCCTCTTGCTTCAATAATCGCCATTGGCCAGTAACAGCTTCACATCAACGTAAGAGGTAAGCCTGAAAATCTCTTGAGGTAATTTCAAAGATTATTAGGGAGAACGAGCTGAAGAAATCCAAGGCAGTAGCCGATACGCCCGAAGAGCGCGAAGAACGGCTATCCGTGCGGAGACGCCAAACTGCGGAACGCAAGAAGCGCCTAGCCGCTCTCTCGGAGCCGGTAATGTTCGCTAACAGCAGCCAGCCCAACAGAGGAAGAGGTGAAGGCCTTTTGCTACGCATATCCTGGCATAGCCGACCTAAGCTACCGCAATTTTTTTTCTCTCCTCTTTGTTTTTGTAGACAGCGGTAAGAGCCTTGTCAAAGAGAAGGGGAAAATCGACTTTTCGAAGGAGAACGTTCCGGCAGCTTAGCAAATCTGTCACCTATTCCATATTTATGATATTCCTCTAGCCGAAGTGCATATCACCTCGCATATAAATGAAGCAATGGAAGACACACTGTCAAAAATCGGTTCCCTACCATGTCGCTTCTGCAACTTTCACGTACGAAACTGCCCAGGCCAACCCCACTACAGAGTGTGGGGCGCATACTCTTACCATAAGCATGCATGCTGTCGATGCGAAACTCAATCACCACACTACTTTCTCTGCACTCGGTGCTTATAATTCTCGACACAGTTAGGTAGCTCATCCTGGGTCCCTGCGCCTAATCATCTGTCACTTTTGGCGCCCATTTACCGATGTGCTGGGCGAGCACTCTACCACCAGGATCATCAGTCGCAACCTCGGCCACTTAGTGCCAGAACACCGTACAGGGGCCGTCTAGTAAAGTATTTTTCTCTGTGTCGCAGGTGGACGTCCTGCCCGAAGTGGTGGCGGCCGTGGGTGACTGCATGGAGGTGTACTTGGACGGCGGAGTGCGCTCTGGGGCCGACGTGGCTAAGGCACTCTCGCTCGGTGCGAGGGCTGTGTTCGTAGGAAGGCCCGTGCTCTGGGGACTCGCGTACGACGTATGCACATTTCCATATTCCCCGCCAGTTCCAGCCCTGTTATGTCTTCTTAGAAGTGTGCACACCACTGTGTGACGAGGTGTGCGTACTGGAACATCTGGCCCATGATTCCTGGCATGTACTAAGATTCCTGTCAGGCAGATTCTGTCAGTGGACCATTAGTAGGAAGAAACTACAGCGTCAGTGTGTTTTATGTTATCAAGGATTGTTTCAGTCAAATGAAGAACGAATAACTATAGAATGAAGATAGTAGAGCATGTAGGAGATTCGATGCATCTTATGCGGTCCCAGCATGCCGCAGGTTCATTTCCAGTACTCCTCCGAGTCGTCGAAGAGATAGCGATGCAGTTTTGTCGGTAATGTCGCAATCAGCCTATAGAAAGGAAAATCGATCTCGGCACGAGCTTTGTCGTTTGTAGTTTCAGAACCTAGTAATGCGAGAGAATTTAATTACGAAAGGGATTCAGAGGAAACCCCTTGCCAGCCACTGTGAGAAGCCATTGAAGACAACACTCTCCTTTGCATCACGAAATGACCATTCATACTGACTGCCGCTAGGATTGCACCTCCTATACCGCACGGAATGGCTTCCCTTTTTCACTGTCATACTAAATAATCGCAAATGGCTTTGTTCAAGCTGTTTACCCATGCCTACTATTTATACTTCGCTCCGGTCTTCAGCGGGAGTAAAAATTGTTTCAGTTAGATGTTATGTGAAACTGACGGCAGTTTTTTTTTAGTTGCGTTCTTCTTACAATCGATTCCTTTGGTAAATGCGCTGTCCGCGGCCCGTCAGGCGGGGATATTAGTTCGATAGTAGTATAATTGAAGAAGACGAAAAAATGCAAAGCGCAGCGTGAGAGTATGTTGAAGTTTCACACGACGCGGGATCGGCTGCGGCTTAGCATAGTGCTCTCTAGGAGTGGCCAGCGAAGCTCACCTGTTCCCTCCGCCGCGGGATAGAATACCAATCGCGGCAGTATTTAATTAATTCATTTATTAATTATTTGGCCAAGCTCACCATCAACGTCAAGCTTCACACAGAATCGGTGAGCCGGTTATATTTCAAGAAGTTGGGATTTCGCGCTGATACTGCAAAGATGCAAATAGTCGAAAGCGGACATTATATCGAGTGGTCTAGCTTGCTCGTGCACTGATTATCACACCCGTATGTCTACTTTTCTTACGTGGCGCTGTTTTACTTTTCGCTTCGCAGGGTACACGAGGCGTCGCCAAAGTACTGAACATTTTGAGAGAAGAGCTGGAGCGCACAATACGGCTACTAGGTGAGGGAGTTTTTATTTATCTTTCCTGCCCCAAAAATTTTTTGATTACATGTTCTTCCATAGAGGTGCGAAATTTCTGTGAGGCCTTACCACCTCATTTTCTAAGTGTAGCGGTAACTATCCACCTCATGAATCGGCGTTCTACCCCTGCATTATGTCCACAGAATGCCATGTCTGAGGCGCCACGGGCAGGCGCCTATACCTTCTATTTTTTAATGTGAGTTCGCTGGTTCATATTCAGGTCGCAGCAAGCATGTTGCAGGGGTACAGTTGCCAAAGCCACCTTTCCACTTTATGTGGCGTCGGTTTCGTTGGCAATGTAACACATGACGTCATGAGCATGAGCCCCGCCGATTTGTTCGAGCATAATAACGAGACTCGTTAACGTCACGTGTTCCGTCGTCTCCCTTACTCCACGGCTGTCGCCGCGGCTGCGTCAGTTACACCCTAGGCCCGCCTTGAATTCATTATTATGTAAGAACGCATAAGCGATAATAGGCCTCACGGGTGACAGACGGTCTGGCGTTAGGTACGCTTGCCCTAAAGACTACCCCCTCACCAAGACACACAAAGCCGCTTACCGCTTCCACAGCCTACGAATAGTTACTGCCCACGGCTACTCTACAACTATGACAGGAGAAGACACCCCTACCCGTAGCTAATGAATACATTTTTTTTATTTATCAAATTCTGCCGGCTGCCCTTCGGCGGCCAAGGCAGGAGGGCGTACAAACAAAAGATAATAAAAATACACTCTTGGCGTTCACGTGAAATTACAATATGAACACTTCCTAATCAAAAGAACAACATCAGAAGAAGTTAAGCCGTACATGGTAGATATGTTGTGGGGAGACCAGATATGAGCAGCAGTAATTGTGATGAAGCACGAAGAAAACACATGCACAAGCAAATACACATAAAAAAGACAACAACAAGACAAAACGTACAGTAGAGTGCTAGGCATCGCTTTGCCAGCTATCGGAAGGAGCACTTTCTGAAACGCTTATGTGCGCGAAAACTGGGGTCATGGGGGGAGCGAAATTGGGGTCATTTGAAACCACCCCCGCTGTCAGTGATAACAATTATTACGAAAAGGGCAAACGTGTGTAGAATTTATTTTGCACGAATATAAACCTCACCCTCGAGAACAAAGATTTTGTAGCCCAGTAATAATCACCACTTAGTCGTGAATAATGCGGAGCACTGTTTCGTGGTATGCTCGATAACCCGGGTGTAGATTTCATACGATATAGGAGCTTATTAAAATGAATGTAATCTGTTATTTATTATTTTTTCAATCAAATCCACTCAGGATATTTATTCTTTGAAACTTTCAGGTTTTTTTATTTGTTTTTTAAACTTTCAAAATCTAGAATCCAGGAGCAGAGAGAGGGACATTTATATGGAAGTGTTTTTGTTATGAACATTGTATTTGTAACGTTATTCAACCAGTCGAATTCTTACCATGTCAAGAACGAAGAAAATTTTAACTCTACAACGTTATAAGAAGCCGATTCGGCGGCTGTGCATAACAAGAGCTGGTCAGAGATTTTAAACACAGGGTCACAGTTACGAACAGCTACCTACAGCTTCGTTACTAGCAGGAACGCTACGAATAAATAATCAGACATCTGCGGAACCTTGTATGATGAACTGGAATGGCATATTGTTGGTCAGATTTTAGACATGGCTTGTCACAAGTTATTAATTTATTCTAGACTAGCTTTTGAGGCTGGGAAAATATCGCATTCGTATGACGCATTCTGAGCTTCTGCTTTTGTGTCGCCATTCGGCAACGATTGAGAGCAGTGACGACGAATTCCACGACACCCCCAGCCCCCTTTTTCTTCGTTACGAAGTAAAAAAACTCATTTATTTCATTTCAGAAGTGTATGGTTGCGAGTTTATCGCGGTGGTCCAAGTTTTCCTTGTGTAGCTGATGAAGGTATTCATTCACTACCTTGCTCAGGCTAAGGAAGAACTTGTGCACTACGGTAATGTACCAGACTTTTGTTTCCAAGTTTGATTATTGCTCAGTCGTTCGTATAAAATTCCCTAAAGATAATTCTTCGGCAGTCTCAGCTTCGAGGGTCGTTCGATTCCTTGAAGGAATTTTCTGCACACGCTGAAACAAAAATTTAATAATGGATCATCTGCTGTTGCTTTTACAAGAACACTTGTGCAACGCTCGTAAATGTACATATCTCTCTTGACAGACAATAAAATACCACGCAACCACGTGGTGTTAATTTAGTTTATAATGGACCCATCGAGGAACAGAATACGCAGTGATTTATTTTTCCTGAACACAGCTTCTATTTTCTTTTGGTCACACATAACTACGCTTTTGAAAAACACTTGGGACAACACAGGGACGACACAAACTAAGTCTAAATGAAACTAAGACATTTAAATGAAAGATGTCTAAGTGTCTAAATAAAGATGTATAAATGAAAGACTAAGAGAGCATCACCGTAACTGTCGCCAGATTAACTCACCTGGAAATCTGGCGGCGCATTGTGCCAGGTGCAATAGCTGCACACCCCACTTCCAACAGACCACAGTTCAGGTGAAATCCAGAGATAAGGCAATCAGGGAGATGTGGGAAGCTTGCTGCATGAAATCGGGTTAAGGGACTTGTGTAAGTGATTCATCGGTTTTGCTTTCCAGTCAGGAAATGCCATTCTTGGAATTGTATTAACAAATGTAAACCAATCAGCTGTAATATAATCTTTTTTCGATGGTTGTTGATATGATTGCAAAATTGCGGCTTAACTATGTTTTTTGGTGTTTTCCGTTATGACATGTGAAGCTTATATATGTGTGCTGACAGTTTGTGGACCAGTTGACAGTTTGCGGACCAGAGTTTGTGCCGTCACTGTGTTGTCCCAAGTCTTTTTGAAAAGCGCAATTATGTGTGACCATGTTAACTACCAACTAGCCCAATTTCAAACCCTATTAATTTAATTTTTCCCAGGCTGCCCTGACATCAAGGACCTCGGCGAAAACTTCGTCTTGCGCGAGGAGCACTACTTGGGGCCGGTACGTTGTTCCCTGCCAAGGCAGAAAACCTGGAGGAACGGAGTCTAGCTCGATGGGTCACTTGTGCCTGCTGCTAAAAATAAATTAACAATATTTACTTGCAGATGCGCACCTTTCCGTTTTATAACTAGTAGGATTTATGTTTTGAAGCTGCATGTAGGCTTAACAAGATAGAAAAAGAGAGCAAGTACTGAAAGTACAGGGAGCACTAATGAGGCTAAGGCAGGGGGGGGGGGGGGGTAAGGTCGAAAGAAAAGAACAATAGAAGAAAGAGGCAGAGATCAGATAAAAGATACAGTGACACGCAGGCAGTTTCACGCGAAAAGGGAGGAAAAGCCATCGGCTTCACAACATTGCCCACGACTTCATCATTATCAAAAGTTCATTCACCACGAAGCGTGAGCTGAGGTTGGATCAGGTGGGTGTAGAGTACAGGGCACGGGAGAGTAAATTAAAGATGGTTGATTCCTTTCTTCGGAGGGCTAAAGCCTGTCTGAACGTGGCGATTCGACGGTGGTGTAGGCTTATAGGGTTGATGATGCAGATGATGAAACAAAGAAATGTGTGTACAGAATGTACGACAACGAAGATTTGAAGTTACATAATCAAATTCAGACCGACAAATACAAACTGTAACTTAAACACTCAAATAAACGTTTACAGAACTTCACTTTTCAACTAAACGTACAATTAAAGCCAAGGTGATGTAAAATATACGAGGTAAGCACGGAGCCTCTACTTAGACTGCTGTTTTATGTTTTTGCATCCCATTTCAAAGACTCCAATGAAAATGAAATTGGAGCGGTCATTCCAGGCTTGCTTTCTAAGTCTATCATTAATGCACCGTGCTATTTAGTTGATGTAGCACTAACCCCACGACAAGGAAATGGAGTACACAGCTTAACTGCAGCAATCAACAAATCGACATTCATGCTTCTTATGGCCCATGCTACTACAGTTTTCACTCGCATTCACTCGTCTGCGTGGCCCAGAAATTTCCTCAGCTGGCGGAATCCCCACCTTCACTTCGGCTTACTGCATGATTTTCTTAATATTGTCGGACAACTTGTATGTGTATCGAATGACCGCCAAGCGAGTAGTAGTAGTAGTATAAAACTTTATTCCGCAAAATGGGACGGCGTTTAGGGGTCGGGGTCTTGAGCAGCAGGTGGTGTTCCTAGGTACAGGATCCCATTGGTTCTTGCTGCCTCCTCGGCCCGCTCAACCAGCGCAAGCTGATCTTGCGGGTCGGAGCTGGACAGAAGCTCCTCCCACTGCTCGACTGACGGGTTTGTAATTTTGGCCTCTATCGGGCTCGCCCGACCGCTCCATGTGGAGTGGTAGAGGGTGGCTATATCTCCGCACCACACGCATTCTGGAGTGTATTGCGTAAGCCAGATCATACTGTACATGCAGCGACTTGGGTATGAGTTTGTTTGTAGCCGTCTCCATGTAGCTGCCTGATGTCTTGTGAGTGTCTTGTGGGGAAGCGGGTATTTACGACGTCCTAACTTCCAAAACATGGTGAGCACTCCGTAGCTGTTCGGAGTAGTGTTGGCATCTCTGGAATTCGGCTGCTCGGAGGTTTCAACGCGATAGTGACAAGGAGGTCATGTTTCAGAAAATTCGGCGACTTCGGCGTCGTTTAACGTGAACGAAATATTGTAACGGAAAATAGGGCGACAGGACGCTAACCGGCAGAATACAGCAAGCAGGCAGCCAGCCAGCGCGAGACACTTCAACGTCTTCGAAGACACTTCAGCGCCACCTGAGAACACCAGGTGGCATTACTATATCCTTGAAAAACCCCTAGGGAAGCAACCCAGGAGGATGATGGGCCACCTAGGTTACGTGATCTAGCGGCGTCATCACGAACTGCCCACCGTCGCGGTTGGCAGAATATTTAATGATCGGTCGCTAGAGGGAGCTAAAAAAATTCAGGGGGCACTTTGACTGTCTAAAGTGGGTAGAGGCGGAAGCGTTTTCCGCACCACCTTCGCTGTTTCTGTGGCATTGGTGGCGTCACATATATTTGAGTACTAATTACTAAGTGATGGCAAATAACTAATTAATTCTTAATTACTGATTAATGCCTGAATACTAATTAACTGCTAATTAATGACGCTTAAGCTTCGCCTTTAGGAGTGGAACGCGACGGCGCGTTGTAGCGCTGCCAGGGAGTCCACGGAACGCCACCACCGGTTCGGCGCGATGCCTTGCCCTTTGAACGCAACGCTTTTTGAGGAAAGGAAATGGCGCAGTAATTCTCTGTCATCTCGGTGGACACCTGAACCGCACCGTAGAGGAAGGGAGGTGGGAGTGAAAGAAGATAGATAAAGAGGGGCCGTAATGAAGAAAATGAAAATTGTATTTGAGGAAAGGAAATTACGCAGTAATTGTCTCACACATCTCGGTGGACACCCATCAAAATTCAGGGGGGCACTTTTTTTTACCTAAAGTGTGGTCACTGATGTGCGGTTAAGATGTTAAGCTTCGCCCCTAAGAGTGGAACGCGACAGCGTCTTGCAACGCTGCCAATGAGTCCATAGAACGCCATCGCCCATTCGGTTCTACGCCTCGCTCGTCGGTAAATTGGTTTTTGAGGAAAGGAAATGTATGTCTCTCATTTGTCGGTGGACACCTAAACCTCGCCGGAGGGGAATGGAGGAGGATGAGAGTGAGTGAAGACACCGTATTCACTAGACGCTCCTTTGTTCATTCCAAACCATCGAGCTGGCATGGCGGAGTGGATAGCGTGCTCGTCTCTCACGCCGAAGACCGGGGTTCGATTCCTGAGCTCGGCCAATTTCTTAATCGGTTTTATTTACTTATATGGCCTGACTAATAAAGCTAATTAGGCTAATTGGGTAATTAAGCAATTAACTAAGCTCAGTCCCACTTACTTGGAGCATCACTATACGATCCCTTCAAATGGTTGTATGGTTACTAGCCAAAGTGCAATTGGCCCCGTTTAAAATTCGCGCACTGTGACGTCACGACCGTTTCCACCAATTGAAAAGCGTGACATTTTCTGTCGACAACTGCTGCTTACAACGATGAGACATTAAAGGCTTCCGCCTTAAAAATAGCAACCTGGGTCGCACACTTGCCACCGGTGGCAGCACTTGCCATCGCAGGGCAGCGGCGCATCGCTTAACCCCTTCACCACTTCGCCAAGAGTGGTATGGGGACTCCCAGCGATCTCTCAATAGAGAGAATCAGTAATTCTGCTTATCTGGGCATAAACCAATTAAGCTATCACGTCATACCCTTTTACTGGAGCTTAAGTGTACCCTCAATTTTTTTCCTATGTACCTCATTCACCTAAGTAAACGCTTAACTGCATTTGTCAGGCTATGCTCTCGAAAGCCAGCCTTCCGTAGTCGCCCTACCTAAGCCACAAATCTTTCGTCAGTTATTTGATGACACAATCTTTTCAGTGAGGCTTGGAATGGGCAGGGCTGAGTCATATGTTCCTCGCAACGACAATAAAGTCGGTTGCAAGTCGTCGCTTGGTTTGCTTCTGCTCGCTCTGTTCCGTCCCTGCGTTGCTCTTTTCTCACTCCGTCGATATGCATCAACCGACCCAATTTGCGCTTTGCTGATGTCTAATTCCAAGCATGCGTGCACAGAATGAACTACTTATACAGTTTACTGGGGCAGCACGGGCAAGTCTGTACTCGCAGGAGAATTCAATTTACACATCAATGTCTGGAATTACGCTACAAATTTCTGCGGCCATGTTCTATGGTGGCGTATGTCTGGGAATGTAGAGCATTGTTCCAATCCACGGCCCGTAATCATTGCGCGAACAGATTCTCCATGAACAGTTGGTTTAATCTTGGCATCAGGAGGGGTAAGGGTGACTTCCTTGTCAACAGAGAGCTGAGGCCCTGTAGTGAGCACTCTACAATAATATTTAGAATTTTTTCTAGCTTACTCAAGGACAGTGGTACTGCTCTATCAGTCTTGTAATCTGCAAGAAACTGGTGTATTTGCCCTTTGCCTGCATAGTGTCCGCGAATTAAAATGTATGCGGAAAACAAGCTCTAACCTTTTTGTTAGATGTCACTGAGCGTTCCGTGTTCGTGAGGAAAGCTTGCTTCGGGACGGAAGAAAGTAGAATTTAAAAATTCATAAGCATATCACAGCAGGAAAGCCGCATAGAAAAGCCTTTCGTACAATCAGAGCCCTGGGATTTAGAAAAGTGTACATTTTTGTGGCTTCATGTAAGCAGGGTCTTCCCAATGCTAACAGGAATAAAGTGCAAATTTCAATACTTAGCAAACCCAACTAATCACAAAACTTAGTTGAGGCTCAACTAGCGCATGCACAGGCCGTCATCCTGTCACATAACGCAATCAATGGTGTTGCTTCCTGGGGAAGCAAAATCCTTCGACACAGCACAGGACTTTGTTCTGCGTACCCAAGTGCGGACTGCGGTTGTGATGAACCCACTACAAGCGCAAGTTGCACCGATGTCGAGCCATCTGAATTTTTTATAATTTGTTGCCTGAAATCAGCAGTCCTTAGAGATGACGGCATCACATTTTTTTGTTGAAAACTATAGCTCAGGATTACATATCTGATATTTTGCACAATTTAAATCGGTCCATGGAGAAAACCTGGCGACCGCATGATTGGAACGTAGCGAAAATCATCTTACTTCCAAAATTTTCTGGGAATAGTTTTGATCTTCGCACTATTCGGCCGAGTACACCCACGTGAAGCTTCCTGAAACTTGCACAACCGGTTTTACGGAGCTGTCTCACGAAACATGCCCCGCCATTTAATGCGTTCAGTGATGCTCAGATTGGTTTCCTTCACGATTGCTCAATTTCGTCACTGCATATAGGCCTAGAGAGCCGAATTAGAGGGGCTATGCAGAGTAAACATGTCCACGCTTCAACCACACTGGACGGTGCAAAGGCGCATGATATTATCGAGCCTATCATTCTTCAGAAAAAATTAGGTTAGCTTCGGCCCCGTTTTTTAAGCATTAACCTGGATGTGGGAATTCTTAAAAGATCTTCCCTTCCGACACCTATCCTCACTCTAGAGCGAATGGTCGGTCTATGCACGTACAGTTAAATATACTGAGGCGAGGTCTTCCACTTCACCGTAATGTCAAAGTCTATGTAAACGTGGGCACTCCCTTCTTGCCTCCGTTAAAGATATTCGCGTGCTTTAACAGTAGCTGCAAGTGTGCCTCAATGATCTGGAATTCTGGCATTCTTTCTAAATCTTCTAGCGAAAATTAATTCAAATTTCAGGGTGAAGAAAAGTGTTATAAATTGGTAAATTGGTTTTTGAGGAAAGTAAATGGCGCAGTATCTGTCTCACATATCTCGGCGGACACCTGAACCGCGCCGTAAGGGAAGGGATGAAGGTACAAGGGAAAGAAGAAAGAGAGAAAGAGGTGCCGTAGTGGAGCTCTCCGGAATAATTTCGACCACCTGTGGATCTTTAACGTGCACTGACATCGCACAGCACACGGGCGTCTCTTGCGTTTCGCCTCCACCAAAACTCGGCAGCCGTGGTCTGGTTCGAACCCGGGTCCTCCGGCTCGGTAGACGAGCGCCTTACCACTGAGCCACCGCGGCGGGTAGAAATGTTCTTTCTTTTTCGTTTTTGAGAGCGTTCGCTCTTACTACTTACGTTGGTCAAGGAGGCGTCTGTCTGCAATGAAGGTCAAATTGAGCAAAATAGTAACCACGTGACCGCACTATATCACATAGCAACAATGGGTAGGTAGCGCGTTAACTGATATCTATACTTTCGATCCGTTATATACGAGGTCTGTTAGAAAAGTATCCGACTTTATTTTTTTTTTACGAACACCTGATGGATTTGAAACAAGCACGCTTGGTCCAGTCTACCTTGAACCTTCGTGCGCATGCACAAATTTTTTTTCGCCTACCGATAGCGTCAGTCACTGGCACGCAGCGTTTGAGTGAGGTAGTGCGCAGTGCTCTCGTCGGTATTTTATTGCAAGGAAAATGGAGCAGCGACAGGAGCAGCGCTAATGCATCAGATTTTGCCAGAAACTAGGCGACAGTCAAGTGGAAACCATTCGGAATATTCAGACGGCTTTCGGTGACAATGCTATGAGCATCACACAGATTAAGCTGTGGTACAATTAGTTTAAAGACGGCCGCACATCAGTGGAGAGAGAGCCACGCTCCGCTCGGCCATCAACATGCAGAAATGACCAGGTCATTGCCGAAGTGAACGCTCTGGTGACGCGGGGCCATCGTGTCACTATCCAAGAAATTGTGGAAGAGGTGGACATCACCAATTTTTCTGAACATTCCATTATCACCGAAAATTTGGCCATGGAGAAAGATGCCGCGAAATTCGCGCCCAAGCTGCTCACGGTGGAGCAAAAGCAGCTTCATATTGAAGTCTCACAGGATATGCTGGATTCCACAAACAGTGACCCCGACTTCATCAACACCATAAACGCTGGTGACGAGTCTTGGGTGTACAGGTACGACCCGGAAACCAAATACCAGTCGTCACAATGGCAGCATTCCACGTCACCAAGACCATAGAAGGCCCGCGAAGTGCGCAGCAATGTCAGAATGATGCTGACTACTTTCTTTGAGTCCCTCTGTGTGGCACACCACGCGTACGCACCCCACAAAGTAAGCATTCCCTTAGCGAAAAGAGGATGTGCTAAAAATGCATTTCAAACGTATTGTATTAATTTCATATTTATTTCGCATTTTTTTGTCCGTATGCTTAAACTGCAATACGAATGCTTTCTAAGTATACTAGGAATAATATTTTAAACGTACTTAAATATACGTGAAAAGTACATTTTTGCCCGCTTAGCATATTTATAATGCATTAAAAATATAATAAAAATATACATTAGAAATATACTAAAAATATACATTTAATACATGAAAAATGTGTTTACTCGGGCTTAAAAAAAAAGTCTACTGGGCGGCTCCATGGAATGACACGGGTTAATTCATCAACTGGAGAACAAACGTACACGGGTATTTATCATTAATCAGCAGGAGTCTGATATTATAACGTCACGTGATTGAATGGGAACGGCAGATACCTACATACAGCATACCAAGACGACAGCGACACAGCAAACAACAAATCCTACGACAAGCGCTATACTTGGCTTGCCGTATATATACCCAGCGAAAGCGACGCACTATTTTGCACGGTGATACCTTTTTTGCGCAAATACTGTGGGCTTCCAAATTATCGCAGAAGTACCCTACTGGTCGCGTTCGAATCTAGGATTAATTGAGAACGGAATTGCTAGTTGAAACTTGCGTCAGGCACAGGTCAGGAGTCGAACTGTCAACCAACAGATACATGGGCGTGTAAGGGAGCCGGTCTGCCCTGCCACACGGGGTCCTTTCCGCTGGCTTATTCGGACCCAGAAGTGTCCAAGGCGCTTTTGCTGGTATAATGCTATCACGTTCTCACACGGAAATGTTCGAATGACATTGAGTGGAATGGCATTCGAGAATAGGAATGACATTCGGACTCGATGGACTGCCGCGGTGCTGCACGACACTTTCGAAACGCATTCGAAAGCCTCAGCTCGTTTTCAGTGTACAGCGACGACGACGACGGCGGTCACACTAGTCCGACAACGACAGTATATATCACGCTGAACAACAGCATGTAATTATAGTGAAATATCTAGTTTACTAAAATATGATTCTAGAGGGACACGTTTTTCAGGCCAACGACACCGACGAATCCGGTCGGCGGACGGTCAGCCTTGTCGGCGGCTGAGCGAGAGCACGGTGATGAGGCGGCGCCGCGGCGGTGTGTGCATGCTCGCGCTTCTAAATGAGCGAAACGAACGGCTATATTTCACGTGTGCATACCTGAACACTCACCAGCGATAAGCGCTTGCCAAATCAGTTTCAATCGACGACGGCTCTGTTCCCTTCCGCGACGACTAGGCCCAGCGAGTTCGCAGGGTTGGATCTGTGATTTCGGCGGTTGTGAAGAGCGAATCACAAGCTTTAGCGAATGCAAATGGTCACCAGGTGTAGTTTTGGCAACAGTGACCTGAAATAAACTATTGCTTACATCGCAGGGCACGCGTACGATGAACGGGAATCGCCGGTGTGACCCAGACTGCCGAGCCGTGCTTTACGGCCAGCAGCAGTCGTCGCCGTCGCTAGCTTGTGGATAACAAGTTAGGCCGTTTCAGTTAAAGCGAACAGTCGCCATACATACTTCTGGATAAAGTAGTTTAAAAAAAAGTACTGGTCACGTCGGAGAAAGCCGGGACAAGAAGCGAGAAGCGCCAGTCCTGCGCGATGCCAACTCAGGCGTGCTTTCTCAGGCGTGCGATCGCATCATCGCTTCCCACACATTGTATAGCACTGCGTAAACAATCACGAGTACAACCAGTAAAAAAGAAAACAGATTGTTTATTAGAACCAAAGCGCAGATTGCGTTTTATGTTATGTAAACAAGCGATGTAAACAACAGTATGAGTGCAGTCGTCATCATCGGCGCACTCCCGGGGAAACTTCATGCTGACGCGGTTAATATTCATTGGCGTAATATTATCTTCAAGCACTCCCTTAGACAGAACACGTGTAGCATCGTTAGATGACATTCGGCTGGAAGGCATTCGAAGCGCCCGTGTAGCAGGGGTATAAGTGGTGATCACCTTCCTGCTAGAAGTTACCATAAACGAAAGGATGACAAGAAAGGGAAAGTTTTCACTCTTCGCTGAAACGTCATTTCGAGCCCTAGATTGTTCCACGGTAGCTTGAAGTGTAATGCAAATATGTTTACGCGGACAACCCATTTGTTAGAATTTAAATATACTTCAGACGGATTAATTGCGTATTTACGAAAGTACACTTTAAATAGATGGCCAGCACCAAAATGCGATGTCCCGAAACTCGATTTTGAGCATTAGATTGTTCAACGACAGCTTGTAGTGCGCTGCAAATATGCTAATTCGGACTGCCAATTTGCTAGAATTTCAGTGTTCTTTGGACGAATTAATTACGTATTTACGGAAGTACACTTCAAATACATTGACGACACGCAAATGCCATTTCCCGAAACACGATTTCGAGCACTCGACTGTTCATGGCAGCTAGAAGTGTGCAAAGACGTTTAAAAGGACTGCCCGTTTGTTAGGATTGAAATATATTTCGGATGAATTAATTTCATATTTACGAAAGTTCACTTTTAATACATTGACAAGATGTTAAAACTGCATACATATACGTTTACAAGGGCTGCCCGTTTTCTAGAATTGAAGTATACTTTCGATGAATTAATTTCATATTTCCGAAAATACACTTTTAATACACTGACAAGATGCTAAAACTGCATGCATATTTTTTCATGTATTTGAAAAGTGCTCGAAGTATGCTTTAAGTGAGGTATTTTTGGCACATTTTAAAAATATATTTCGAATACCAAGCATGAAATTTCAGAAACGTATTTCCTACATATTTTTAGTGCATTCATGAATACAAAATATGTTTAAAATACATTTTAAATAGACCTCCGTATATTCCAAACGTATTAGTTTTTGCTAAGGGTTGACCAAAAGAATACTACAGGGATGTCCTCCGTCGCCTGCGTGGTGCTGTGCGGTGCAAGAGGCCGAAGTTGAGGTCGACAGAAAATTGGCGCATCCATCATGACAATGCACCTGCACATTCCTCGCACTAAATTCACACTTTTTTCGCGAAAAACCAGGCTGCTGTAGTTCAACAGACTCCTTCCTCTCCTGATATGGCCTCCTGTGACTTCTGGCTGTTTCCCAAAATCAAGAGGCCACTGAAAGGAGCGCGATTTCAGACAAGAGAGGACATTATGGCTGCAACGACAGCTGAGCTAAACTCCATTTCGAAAGGGGCCTGTTCGGAATGCTTCCAACAAAGGCAGCACCACTGGGAGAAGTATGTGGAGTCCCAAGGAGACTACTTTGAAGGTGATTAGGTTTCCAACGCTCCAGTTATGCCAGTTTTTTTTTTCTCGGCAAAAGGTCGGATACTTTTCTAACAGACCTCGTATGTGCCTGTATTGCGACCAACGAAGTGGATCCCCCGCTCTCCCGGGCCACCATTTGCATAAAAGATGAGGGCCACCCGCTTGAGTGCAAAAACACTTCTGGCCGCACTCTCCGTGTTTCATCAGCCTTAACGTCCTATCACCCCTACTACGCTTCAGTGCAATCCGAGATTACTACTGCCAGCAACGCCAGGTATATCCCCCTCCGGTGAAAGACCTATCCAGAACAGAAGAACGCGTCCTACGACGCCTCCAAACTAATACGCTATTCTGTCCAGCTATAATAAAACATCTCGATCCAAAAATCAATGGGCAATCAGCACTGGTGATTTGGCAGATAATCACATGGTCTGGGCCAGCCAACCGAACCCCAAATTATCCCCTATTCCCGACCCCACTCGACAGTCCTGGGAGGCGACCTTGCTCAGCAGCTCCGGATTAGACGAACAACGAGCTCTGGTCTAACGGGCTCTAGCGGCGGCTTCTACCCATGGCATCCCGGACTAAGGACGACAGCTAGTTTAGTGGCGCCCACGGGATTCACCCTCTATCAATGCTGAATAAAAGTTTTCACTACCATCCACATCAGTGTGTGTCTGTGTTATGCCTACCACAGGAAGCGTAACTGGGTGAGCGGAACCTCAGTCGCACTCTGTGTAAGCGGAGGTGTTCACCTACAAGTTGAGGCATTTATGCACCTTTCCTTTTCTCAAAACCAATACAAGGTTTAGAGGCAGAGAGAAAAACTTCATTATAGGAATTCGAGGCACGCCCCTGGATCTGTACGCGACCCCACTGTCAATAACACTGGCAGTAAGTATGGTGGCGATGGTCTGCACGGCCGGGTCCTCCTGCGCAGCTTCAAGACCTGGGAGACCCAAGGCGGCCGCGTTTCGTTGGAGGCGAGACGCAGAAGGCGTAAAACCAATTTTCAATTTTGTATGAAACACAAGGTTTAGGCGGAACCTTTCAGTTTGAGTAAAGTAATGGCCCATAGCTGGCTCATTGGGTACGTGGACAATTCAATCGCGCTTTGAGATACGTGGCGATGTGTCCACTTCCAAAAAAAGTTTGCTTTCACACAGTATTTCGCGCTTAGCAATGCCAGACCGCCAGCCATTTTCTTGTTCTCGAATTTTCACACCGCAAACTTTCATCCATAATTTGGCACAAATTGCCTGCCTGCCCGCCTGCCCGCCATCCCGCGTGCCCCGACCTCCTGTCTCCCAGCCTGCCTGCCTGCCGGCCTGCCCAAACTGATGTCCTTAACAATCACAGTGCCAGAATTATGTTTTTGAAAAGTTCCGTGATTGAACAAGCGAGGAGCTCAAGCTCAGCGGCGGTTGGTTCGCCAAGTGGAGTGACAATAAAAGACCACCCAACTGCTCCGGAAAGCGCTTGAGTCAACGTTTACCAGTTTGGGCCTCATATGCGGCGGCAAACGCTAAAGCTTCCGTCGACTTGTCAAACAAAAATAGCGCTGGGGCAGAACAGGGACAAGCAAGGACACACACGAGCATAGCGCTCGTGTGTGTCCTTGCTTGTCCCTGTTCTGCCCTTCCGCTATTTTTGTTTTTGTTTTATTTTTGTCGGAGATGTGTTACCAGCAAGCCCAAACTGTCACCTTAATTGATCTGCCAAAAACGCATTCCAAGCCGAAACAGTCCGCAGCTCTCCTCACTAAGATAACGAAACCAGCTGTTCATGCACGCTGTTTTCGTCGTCCTGAATTCCAGACGAATGGCACGTCGTGCAGCAATGATGTTCAGGTGTCCGCAGGATCTCTTTGTTTTGCTTAGCGAGTCGTCACAGAAACAGACGCAGTTGATGTTAATTGTAGAGGTTTTCGCTGCGTTTTTGTTTCGTACCGCATTTGGCACTCGTGAAACGCAGGCACGTACACAGATATAAGGTCGTCTGGCGAGGTTGACCAAAGACATTCACTTATTTGATTTTTGCGCAGTGAAAGCTTTGTTTATTCGGACGGCAAGCGTAAGTATTAGCTTTCCGGTTTCGTTTTTTTGCCCCATTCTCTTTTGCCTACATTCCAGGTCATAGTTGGTAGATGTAGACAGTGCAGGAAAGGCTTCTTTGTGTAAAGGTTGGGAATGCCTGGATTCATCTACATTTTTTACGTTTACTTAGTTACGGATTGCGTATGCTTAAGAAAATTTCGGACGAGCGTCTCAAACTGAGCCTGTTCTCCACCCCACTCGACAGACAATAATACATTTGAGACAAGCAGTGCCAAGAAACTTCCACAGTTGATGTAGAAATTCGTTACAGAATTCAGTTATTCGCCGAACGCAATGACCTTTCCATATATCGAGTGTAATACCAGGAAAACGAAAAATAAGAACAGGCCCCAATCTTCAAGTTAATTTGTCTCGCGGTGGGGTTACATTTTGTGTTTGCAAACGAATGTTAGGAAAACGAACAGATTTGGGGCTATTCGAAGACATTTATGTTCCTACACATCATATTGAGTTTAAGAGTTACAGAGTTAATCTTCATTTCAAGTAGCTCATGTGCCGAGGCACTGTGGAGGAAATGGATTATGATTGTGCGAAAAGTGTTATACTATAGTTTTTTGCAATTCGAAGAATTGAAATGTGGCATAAAAAGAGCCTTGCGTTAGAGGAAATCTGTCTAATTATATGGCAAACTAGTCAACCAGCAGGAGAACGCTATATGTCACACGATCATGGTAAGAAAGAAAATGATTAACATATAATCCAAACGATAGATTATGCCACCGCAGTTTCTATGTGGTTATGATGCTTTGGTGCTGACCTGAAGGACGCGGGTTCCATCCCTGTCGCGGCGGTCGAATTTCTGTAGAGCTGAAATTCCAGGGGCCCGTGTACTGTGCAATCTCAGTGCATGTTAATGATCCCCAGATGGTCGAAATTCAGGAGTCCTTCACTACGGCGTCCTTCATAGCCTAGCTTGGTCGCTTTTGGACGTTAAAGACACATAAAACCAGAAATCATAGACTAAAATCTTGAAATCAATTCACAAGAAGAGAAGGCATTGTGTTTTGCCCCGAATTTTAGTGGCGAAATTCTTGAGGTAACTTTTATTCGTCCTTCCCACTTCAACTCACATTTGGGCAGCCTGATGCACCGAGAACGTAGGTTTTTAAAAGCGGTGTTGTTACTACTCACGTTTGTCAAGGACGTGTCTGTCTGCAATGAAGGTCAAATCGACCAAAACAGCAACCACATGACCGCACTATATCACATAGCAGCACCGGGCCCGTAGCTCCTTATCTGATAGCAATACTTTCGACCTATTATATATGTGCCAGTATAGCGACCATCGAGGTGGACCCCCCCCCTCCTGAGACCACCATTTGCATTAAATTTGGGGGCCACCCGTTTGACGCCCGTTTGTGGTGCCAAATGACTTTCCCACTTCGTTACCAATGCAGTCGATGGCGGCTACCTTGTCGGATATCGAGAGCCTTGGGGTGGCCAATATGGATGAAGATGCGAGGACTTACATCTCCATCGGAGCAGGTCGAGGCCAGACCCTGAGAGATAACACAGAGGCGTTCAAAAGGTGTGCTTTTGCTATCTATGTATGCGCAGCACATTTCACACAGCCGTTGCAACTGCTAATTTCTGGAGCTCAAATGTCAAGTATCTGAGAAAAAAAAAAGGAAGTTTCTGATCGGGATTATTTTTTTTCTTCTCTGCTAGCCAAGTTAGTCCCGTGGTAGCACTCCATCTGGCGCGGAATCAGCGACTAATCAAACAGAACCCAGAGAAATTTTCTTTTATAACTGATTACCAAGATAAACCCTTTTAAACACAATGCTAATACCTGTATACAAAAAGCCCGCAGTTCTTTCTGAGGCTGCGTTACGCCTTGCTGTGACTGCATTGCTTATACGAATTTAAAAACTTTTCACATCTTGTGATTGTGGTGGTAATGGAGTTGAGAAGTAGGCAGAATAAGCATTAGATTGATGACGTCGGCACCCGGTCCTTTTCTGCCGGATAGCCAAAGCAAAAGATAACTGCTACCGATTCCCCAGGAGATCTGCGTCCTCAAAAACATCTTAAAAGAGCCTCATTGAGTCTTAGTTCGTGGACCTTGAGGGAACGCCAGGCTTTCGACTAATTTCAGGGACGCATTCCATGGCAAATGTAAACTGGTCTTCTCTGTGATGTCTGCTGAAGGCCGTAAATTTATTTCTGAAATCAGCTATAGCAGGACACAACATAAAAAAATAGCAGTTGCTAACACTGGGCCGCGGTCCGCTGCGTCTTGTATTACTCCGCTGGCCAATCGCAACAAAAAACAACATCAGCTTTTTAATGTTTGACTGTATCAAACAATCCATGTATCACAATTCCAGAGCTCATATTTTTTTTTCTTGTGATAAGCTCCTTGTTTAGCTAACAAAAATGCGTTTAAGCAGCGAACTACTTTTCCGTCGGTGAGGAATCCTGTGCGCGGAGGCTGAATGTGGGCGGAGCTTCACTGCAGACTTAAGTTGTATCCGACTATAGTAAGCATGTCCTCCGGTACTGTCATGTAGACATAATTTTTCATGCGTCATAAAATAATCTCCTTTTAATTTCTCGTAATGGGCGTGACATCAAAAGCTAGAACGATTAAAATGATTTTATGAACCCTTGGCTATATGCCACGAATCGTAGAGAATAAAATGCTGAAATTTCCAAGCAGTTGAATGTTTTAACGCGCAAGCGTTAAAAGCACCGTTACCCAGAAAATCAGGCGTAGGCATTGTGGTGCGAAAAATAGGGTGACCCAGGTTTCCACTCCGCGTAGAAGCAACCTACATAGGCCGCCTATATCACGTGACCTTTTGGTGTCACCGCTACCTTCCCACGGGATTGGGAAGAAACTGACCACTATGGCAGGTGGCTGGTAAATCAATGATTGATCGCGAGAGGGTTCGTCGGCAAGAGCAACTTGGATCGCATCAGAACCACGTGGGGCAGCGCCTTTCATCGCAGTGTAGTGGAGCATTGCTTAACCTCTTCACCTTTGCAGAAGAAGTGGTGGGCCAAGAAACCAGATCTTATTTAAGGCCACTTCGCTGGCGACCCCTTCGTAGTTGCGAAGAAACAGAACGTTCAAGTCATGGGTCCCGAAATAAGTTCGAAGATGGAATCATCAGCGCAGCTTTGCAAGTTCCACGTTTCTCATTTACGGAGCTCAACCATAAAGACATCGAGATCAACACTAAAGTACACTCCAAAGTCTGCACCACTAAGGTAATTCCTTGGGCCAAAGGTTAACAGTACTTTATGGCAACATAAGAGATGTTTATATGACATTTTAGGCCGTACGATCAGAGCGTGTACGCTTGGTCGTTTATGTACTGCTTAATAAGATACAAGCATGGGAACAGTATTCTAAGTGCCACAACAGCCCTGGACACAGACGTTCTCCGTAGACGTCTGATGACAGCTAGCTCAGCTTCTGTCCAACCAAGGGCCATAATGAAGCTACAACGCTCCACAACATGGGCAAAAAGGAGAATGCAGCTGTACAGGATCGAGACACACAGCCAGAAGCAACAGAAAAAGAGGTGAGCTTATAGGGCTAACTGCATCAGGCGATATTTAGCGGCTACGAGCCACGCAACGCCTTTGTGGGATGAAGTAGACGCTGCAGGGCCGCTGTCGCTCTGTTCTGAGTTTCTAGAAAATTTCCGTCATCTCCCGGAAATAGCTTGTTAGGCTAGCCTACAGCGCTAGGCAATGCGCTTAAGTGGCTTCCGACATATTTAAAAGTGAGTGTGCAGTGAAAGTGTAGCTTTCACAGAAGCCCACACGCTCAAAATTGAGCAGCTTGTCGTGCGCAGGCAGCGCCATCTTCGAAATGAGTGCATATGTGCCGCAGTGGAGGATGCTAATTAAGAATATCTTGCTCCAGACAGGCCGCCATTGCAAACCAAACCTGGCAGCGTTTCAGATAAACTGCTGAGCATGATCGATGAGGTAGACAGGCAGAGCAGAACAGTGGGTATAAAAATTAACATGCAAAAAACCAAAGTAATGCCCTACTATCTCGTTTGGCAAGTTAACAGCAGTTGACAATTCGTAGCGAGGTGCTGGAAGTGAACACGTCTACTTAGGGCAGGTCGGAGATCAGGATCATAAGAGGGAGATGACTAGAAGAATAAGAATTGGGTGGAGCGCATATGGCAGGCTCTCTCAGATCATGAATGGCAGTTTGCCAATATCCCTTAAGAGAAAAGTATACAACAGCTTCATCTTACCGGTACTCATCTATGGGGCAGAAATATGGAGGCTAACAAAGACAGTTCAGTATAAGTTAAGGACAACGCAACGAGCCATGGGAATAAAAATGATGGGTGTAACGTTAAGAGGTCGGAAGGGTGCAGAGTGGGCGAGGGAACAAACGTGGGTTAATGACGTCCTAGTCGAAATGAGAAGGAAGAAGTGGGCTTGGGAAGAGCATGTAATATGCGAAGGTAAGATAATCGCTGCTCCTTGAGGGTAACGGAGTGGATTCCGGTAGAAAGCAAACGTAGCAGGGGGTGGCAGGAAGTTAGGTGGCCGAATGAGATTACGAAGTTTGCGGGGATACGGTGGTCGCAACTGGCGAAGGACAGAGTTAATTGGAGAGATATGGGCATAGTCAGGCTTATGATGATGATGATGGCTTCTACCAAGTGCCTGAAAGGCTGCCCGAGGATGCTAGTTATGCACGTCTTAAACGCATAATGCTGTAGTGCCTTGTTTCTGACAGAACTTTGTGCATGCCAACGCATGCAGCTCACATCTGTCACTACCGTCACATAGCCGAAAACACGAATATTATTTCGATAGTAGTATTAGAAGTATTAGAGAAATGCGGTAACCGCTTAACTGGTTATCCAGCAATGCCCTGTTGGCCACCCTACATGTTGGAATTAGAATAAAGAGAGCAAAGGCAGCAAGAATTCGAATCAAATATCAGTTCTATTCACGCTACGGAATCTATCCATGTTGTCCTTACGTGTGTGTGGTATGTGGAGTCTAAGCTCGGAGATGCACGAGAGCTATCATAGGCGCCGTTATGAAAGGCTCCGGAATAGCTTCGACAACCTGGTGCGGGTAATTTAACGTGCACTGATATCGAACAGCGCAAATGCATTTTCGCATCGCTCAGCCAGCGAAATCAAGTCATCGCAGCAGCCGGGATTTGATTCATGATCTTGAGTTCAAAAATCATGCGACATTGCAGAGAAACGCTACCAGAACTGCTGCTTAAAAAAATCGGCCTTGAGGCTCCAGTAAAAGAGATGTGAGATGTTGCGAAAGAACTCATACACCCAATACATCAGACAGCCAATACAAGTTATGGCTTTCCTGTTTTTCCAGTGTTTGTTACTGTAGTCGAGTTTGTGAGTTAAGCGCAGGTCTCATGCGTTCGGATGGCCGTGTTTTCCTCCACAATTTGCTGTCCGCCTCCCCGTCCAGTTTCTATACGCACGGCGTGTGATTGCAGTGGCCCCTATATAAAATGTGTGTTGTAACTATAAATTCGTGTTCATAAATTATTCGCGGATGTTGCTTCCTTTCGGTACGATGTTTTTCTTTCCTGCAAGTTATAAAAATTGCAACGTTTAAAGGACTTCTTTGTCGCCGCATGTTTAGCATAAGAGGTAAACTTATTCGTGCAACTTTATCGTCTCTATCTTCACTTTTAACTATAGCAAAATCGTTGCGTGCAGGTTACGCTTCAGACCACGGATTCTTGTGGACGTGGAGGCAGTGAAGACCTCGACCACACTGCTGGGACGCGCCGTATCCTTCCCGGTCGGCTTGTCGCCGTCCGCCGCTCACAAGCTGGCAAACCCCGTAGGGGAGATCGGCACCGTGCAAGGTAAAGCTGTCGACCATGTGCTCTGTAGTCACAGTGTTGAAATTAGGTCAAGATAATCATTTACAGCCTTCCTTTCAATTCATTGAATTATTCGAACGAAGTTATTTTCATCGACCTAGTCATGCGCGCGTTTAGCGATAGCGATTGGAAGAGAAAAAAGAAAAAGACGTCACCCCGGCGATTCCAGGGTGGTATTCTCCCGGTGTCGCCTTTTGCGACATGTCCACTTCGCTCTTCGCTGATTGGCTGAAGCCGCGGTGACGTCGGCGTGACGACAGTGGATCCGCCTTCCTGCTACGTCATCGTGACGTCGCCTCCATTTATTACGCTTTGTCGAACAATGGAATGCGCGGAAGCGGTTCGCGCGGGCGACGAACTAGGCCATGGATCCCACTCTCCTTGCCTGGTTTTTGAGCCGCGAAGAAAAGTGCCGTGTCCGCGGACATCGCGACCCGTTTGCCTTGCCCGACAAATCCTTTCGGCGGCATTACCCGCTGCCGAAGAGCACAGCACTGTGGATACCGTCTGCTGAGCCGGGCTGCCGCTCGCCATGCGAACTTTGCACCGTCGTAAACAGTCGACGAAGCAGACGTTGCCCGCTGCGACGAGATGGCCTTGGCAGCATTTGCGCTCGCGGCTACATGAACCTTCAAGGCGTTTTAATGCACGTTAGCGCCACGAAACAGTGTCTGCACGAGCCGAAGAGTATTTAAAGCAATGTGACGACATTTACAAACGTCGAACTGAACATCAAAGACCCCCGTGTTGTCGTTCACATGTTTCAACCATCGATGCGGCTGGAAACAGCACTGTACGAGGCCATACGGCATGCTAGTGCCCATAAATAGTTACCTCACACGCTAAGCAGACAAAAAACGTACATGACAACGTTCATATAGGCATTATTGAGGAATAACGCAATTTGATTTGTCGACAATATACTTCAGACACCGACATGACAGGCGCCATTTTCATAACGGCTTAAACAGCAATCGCACTCGTAAAATGATTGATAAATTTAAACAAGTGCCATCAATATTGCATTGTAAATACTCATTGACTGTACTACGTACATTATGCAGCTTGAAATAAAAAATAAACACCTCTGCAATAATTAACAACTACTAATCGAAGATAAAAACTACTGCTGCTAGTGAATCAGCAGTGGTAAATTGTCGCATCTCGGAGTGAATGAAAGCACCGCCGACGAAAGTGTCGGGGGTGCTTTCTGTTCCTTCGAGCAACTGTACGCACTTTTTTAGATCCCGCCCTAATGCGACGTGTCGCAAAAGGCGACACCGGTAGAATACCACCCCAGGGTCCTACATGCAACTACACGCGCTAAGTTTTCAGTGCCGCACTCGCTGAAGCTGTTTCTTTATTGGACCAAGAAATGTTAACTACAGAATACGCACGCTCGTAAATTGAAAGAGAAAAGACTGTACTAACAAAATTTAATTCCTGCTCGGGGAGTTAAAGAAGGGAGGGGGGAGGCGGATGCCCAACGCACAGGTCACGTGGGCTAACAGCGGCCATAGTGTATAGGCGGAGTGAAGCAGGTGGAACTTACCACCTCTCCCAGAAGAAGCGCGCCTCGTCAACTAAAGGTTTTGAAGGCAGGTTAGTGGCAAAGGCTGTTGCTTTATTGCGGAGCTGGTAGATGAGCAAGGACGACAGAAACCAAGAAATGAACAAGATGAGGTTTCAAGCACCGGTCGTGACATACTTGCAGCGCTTGATTTTAACACAAGATAACGCCAGAAAATTTTGCATCGCAGTGGCTGGAACTCCTCCGGTTTGCTTCAGTTTGCCTATAGGATGAAGCAATACTTTGCGGTAAATGTGCTACAGTGAGGAGAAAAACAATTACGGTAAGAACGATGAACTGTTGTGTGCAGAAAAACCGACGCTGAGGGACAAGTTAACAAAATCGCAGACAATGCACATGGTATTCAGTGACAAACTGGTTATGCACCCATTTACAGCCCTTGCCAAAGGTTTAATGACCAAGGGGGTCGCTCGTGAACCTCACTTTCTGGCATGCATTGGATTATCCCTAGCGTTTCTAAAAACCTGAAGTTAAGACGACCTCTGACTCTGCCCACTCCAATGACAAAACTTCCACGATGGCCCGTATCCACCCGTATGTTCGGATATAAACTGATAAATTTCCACGTACTTCATACCACCGTTGAAGCACTAAAACGGGAATCAGTAGCTTACTATTTTCACAAGGAAATTGATGTACAGTAGAATAAAACCAAACCTGTAAAAACAGAGTGGTGGCCAAAAGTGCTCGCACTTTAGCCTTGCGAAATACGAAATACTGTGCGAAAGCACAGTTTTTTGCAGGTGGACACCCCCGCAACGTACCTGAAAGCGCGACTGAGGTGGCCACTGATCCAGGGAACCGGCTATACGCGTCTTCAATTTTTTCATCGTCAGTGCTAATGTACCCAGTGTACGCCGGCGGCCTAAGCTCCAATGCTACGTTTCTGCAACAATGTTGTTGGTATTTCTGTGGTGCCGCGTTTCTGCCACAACGTTGTCCACGGCAACGCATGCAGCGCACAGCTCTCTGTCATTATCTACATATAGCTCATAGCGCGAATATTAAATTGATGGCAGTATTAGTTTATGATGGTGAAGCGCAAAGCACAGCTTGAGAGTGTGTTGCAGTTAAACACGAGACATTTTCGGCTGCCGCGATAGCCTAGTGCTCTCGTGCAGTAGCCAGCGAAGCTGATCTGTTCGCACAGCCGTTGGTTCAAATCTCAGTCGCGGATATTTACTTGATTTGTTTTATCTATTTATTTAACTTGGCACAAACCCACAAACATCGAAACACCTTGCTCCGTGTTTACCAACTGAAACAGTACTTTCGCGCTAATTACGATTGGTGTCCCCGTGCAGCAACGAGGGCATGATGATGAACTGACAGCGAAACATCGCGACGAGAGTGCGAGCAAGTGCTTTGTTTCGTAGCCGCATTGTTCCTTCAGGTTTCCGTGGCTACATTGAGCCGCAAGGAAATTTTCATCTCCGCTCTGTTATTTTATGTTTTATGTTGCTTATGGTAATATGACATGTAAGTTCATGTTTACTGACCCCGATTGATTTTTATGCATATTGACATGGAGCTCAATAGGCAAAGCCTGAATGATTGCTTTTCAGAAATTTTTATACACAAGTTCAAAGTTGTGAAGTTCGGTGCCAAAAAATTATACGGACGGTTACGTTACTCACTAATGGGAAATTTGAGCGCAGCTCTGTCTGCTTTTGCGTCGCCAACGGCAGGTTCCTCTCGAAAGCGGTGCGAACGGCAGAGTTCTCTCGTCGGTGACGGATATCTTCAGCATCGGCAGCGTGAGCAGCAGGGGCCTCTCGGTGGCAGCGCTTAGCTGCAGCTGCGGCGGCGCGCACTTATGGATTCTGGCGTTGGCAGCGCTCAGCCTCTTTTCGGGCAGCTTGTTTAGCAGCAGTGGCAGACGAAGCATCTCTGCCGGTTGCGCTACTAATGCCTGAGAAAGAACAGGCTTAGATTATTAAGGCAAAAGCCTTGCTTGACCCATTCAGGGAAGGCCTGTCTCTATAAGTGATAACACTCGATGGTATCTGGGATCTGCCTAACTACGTCGACGAATCCTCATCTAGCACACGTACGACACGCGTCTAGCAAACGTCTAGCACAAGTCAGACACTCAAAAGAGGCGTCTCGCATGTTTACACTCACAGAGGCTGACTACGGCCGCAAGTTTCCATGCGATCCCAGCAAAACTCGCCACACTTGGAATATAGACTGCAGTTATCGTGACTAAAAATTAACCCTGCCCCCACGTTGTTGTGCACGTCCTGATAAAATAAAATGTCATGAGCCGCAGGGCAGGGACTGCCTCTTGCGCAAGTCGGCAACTGAAAGACTGCGTTCTAAGAGCTAAGCTTGCCGGGGATAACTACAGTCGCAGGTTTTGCAGGGATCCCTACACAACTAACCGCAGCTACTCGCCTCAACAGTACCATAGACTGCTGCTGTCATGACTAAGAATTAACCCTGCTGCCACCTTGTGCCTGTCGTAAAAAAACCAAACAAGAATGTCCTTGTCCTTCTATACTCCCCTTGTCACGAATAACAAATAATCTTACTCTCACGTTATGCCTAGAAGCAGCGACAAAATCTAATGACAACGTGACGACACATAGCAGCGGGAAGGTGATAACTTTGACCACTAGTCTTGAAGTGAACGAAGCTAGAAATTAGCCTATCTACCGTGTCATACAGGATAGAAAGCTCTCAGTTTAAATACTCTGCGAAGGAATCCGTTCGTACTTTCGGTGGGTTGCTTCTTTTTTTTATATTCACAAAATATGCTCTCTTATCCCCTTCCTTTCGCAACTATTAATTTTAATTCACCGAACTCTAAACGGCTTAGTTCCCAGTCCTGGGCTCCAAATATAGCTTACCATTATCCAGCATACGTATCCAGCATATGAATCCACTATCATATCCACTATCCAGCACATACGTATGGCCGAATAGCACATACTTATATACGGCTCACTGGACTTGGCCCAAACAACAGTGCTTTTCTGCAGTAACGGTCTCCAAGTTCCGCCAAAGTGACAGGACCGTTACCTCCCTTACCGCATACCGGTTTACAATATCTCTCGCTCAGACTCTCAGTAGCTCCAAAGACCGAACACTGTTTGTACTTTGTCGTACTTCAGCTGCGCAGGAAGCCGGCACAGTGATGATCCTGAGCTCCCAGAGCACCGTGTCCCTGGAAGACGTGAGGGCAAGTGCTCCCGACTGCGTCCTGTGGCAGCAGGTCTACATCTTCCAGAACATTTCAATCACCGAGTCCCTGGTCAAGCGGGCAGCAGCTCACGGCTACGCTGCCATCGTGGTCACTGCGGACACGCCACTAGAAGGGGACGCCGTCGCTCGTCTCCAGTATATCGCCCAACTGCCAGAGGGCATGAGGTTCGCACTTCAAGCTTTATTCAAAGCATCCACAAGGGGGCGCCACTTCAATACCTCCCAAAGGTCACGAATTACAGACGCTAGCGCCAATCCCTCCTTCAATTACGTTCATGTCTATTAGAGGCCGAATAATGGCGTGTTAATCTCCATGGCAACGACAACCGAAACACGCGGGCGCAGCGTGTTTGCATGGCGTCTGCGTCACGCGCGGTCTGGTAAAAAATCGGGCCCTATAGCGAAAGTGGGCGGACGTATTGTCCGCCTGCGCCAAGCTTTACTTAGGAGGCCGCCGCGGTGGCTCAGTGATTATGTCGTTCGGCTGCTGACCCGAAAGACGCGGGTTCGATCCCGGCCGCGGCGGTCGAATTTCAATAGCGGCGAAATTCTAGAGGCTTGTGTACTGTGCGAGGTAAGTGCACGTTAAAGAACTCAAGGTGCTCTGATTTCCTAGCCCTTCACTACGGCGTCCTTCACAGCCTGAGACGCTTTGTGACGTTAAACCCCCGTAAACCATTAATCTCTACTTGGGTTTTCGTACACCATTTCTTTGCTGTTGTAGCATGTTAAAGTTCGTTGCGCTGCTGGTCAACAATGGTAACCGCAGAGCGTGGCCAATGTTCGGAAAGATAGAGCATAGTTTTCATGTTTTTTTTTTACACATATATCCTTTTTTTTTTTGTGACGGAACAGCGCAAAACACCGGGACAAGAGACAAGCGCTGACTTACAACTGGTTTTTATTTCGAAGAAACACTGCTTCTTATACCTTCTTCCCCCTCAAAAAAAAAAAACACAACAAATGCGTCACAACCATATCGTTCAAGCGTCCAAAAAAACATAAGATAAATAATCACAGAGATTTATAATCACATTTTTAACATTTCAAATTCTTTCTTAGTCAAAGCAACAGACGGCGTGCTGACACAATCGTCGCGCAGACTCGCTATCGAAGCTGCCTCGATTATTTCCCTGACTAACTGGTCTTTGTGATTAGCCAAAGCTTTGCATTTCTGGAAAACAGGTGCACAACTTGTTGAAGGGCAATCTCTGCAATGAATTCCCAGGTTCCGGCAAGCTTGCTCGAAATTAGTTTTGTGTTCTAGTAGCCTTTCGTTCATGCACCTACCAGTCTGCCCTATGTATTGTTTACCACATGCCACTGGCAACGAATAAACAAGGCCTTCGGTGCACTCCACAAAGGGTGTTCGATGCTTTATCGTGCATCCCTGCTTCTTTTTGGTCGGGTCGGAATTGACTCGTCTGCACAGACTTTTGAGTCTGTTAGGAGCAGTCATCACTACATTCACGCCAGCTCTTCGACCTATGCTCTTCAGGCGATGAGAAACGTTGTGAATATACGGTATTGCTACTACCGGCCTCCTTTCTTTTTGTTTCTTTGCCTCATCTTGCTGCTCGGGCCTAGCCTGCATCAGGTGCTTTTTTCATCTGCTTGGCAACAGAAACCAAAAGGTGCGAGGGGTAACCCGAGTTGCCAAGCCGTTCAGCCTGGCGAAGAAAGCTCACTTCCATTTTGTGAGCACATGATTTCCTCAAGGCATTTGTGAGGGACAAGTTCACAATAGCCCTCTTGGTCAACTTAGAGTGAGCTGATTGGAAGGGCATTGGCGCTTTCTCCCCTCTGGGCTCATAGGCCCAGCAGGCATGCCCTTTAGCGAACTCAAGTCTCAGGTCTAAAAACCTTAGTGACCCTTGAGCAGGAAGCTCGTGCGTGACAATAAGTGGCTGCAAAGCCTGTGCAAAGCGACCCACCTCCTTCATTACTGTTTCTAACGTATTCGCGCGTTGGCCATCACAAAGAACCAGGTAGTCATCAACGTACCTAAATACCTTTTTTACGCTTGTACCAGCGAGGGTTTCGTTCAGGAACCTGTCTTTTCGCGCCAAGTACAAATCACTGAGTAGAGGCGCTATGCACGAGCTTTGCACAGGCTTTGCAGCCACTTATTGTCACGCACGAGCTTCCTGCTCAAGGGTCACTAAGGTTTTTAGACCTGAGACTTGAGTTCGCTAAAGGGCATGCCTGCTGGGCCTATGAGCCCAGAGGGGAGAAAGCGCCAATGCCCTTCCAATCAGCTCACTCTAAGTTGACCAAGAGGGCTATTGTGAACTTGTCCCTCACAAATGCCTTGAGGAAATCATGTGCTCACAAAATGGAAGTGAGCTTTCTTCGCCAGGCTGAACGGCTTGGCAACTCGGGTTACCCCTCGCACCTTTTGGTTTCTGTTGCCAAGCAGATGAAAAAGCACCTGATGCAGGCTAGGCCCGAGCAGCAAGATGAGGCAAAGAAACAAAAAGAAAGGAGGCCGGTAGTAGCAATACCGTATATTCACAACGTTTCTCATCGCCTGAAGAGCATAGGTCGAAGAGCTGGCGTGAATGTAGTGATGACTGCTCCTAACAAACTCAAAAGTCTGTGCAGACGAGTCAATTCCGACCCGACCAAAAAGAAGCAGGGATGCACGATAAAGCATCGAACACCCTTTGTGGAGTGCACCGAAGGCCTTGTTTATTCGTTGCCAGTGGCATGTGGTAAACAATACATAGGGCAGACTGGTAGGTGCATGAACGAAAGACTACTAGAACACAAAACTAATTTCGAGCAAGCTTGCCGGAACCTGGGAATTCATTGCAGAGATTGCCCTTCAACAAGTTGTGCACCTGTTTTCCAGAAATGCAAAGCTTTGGCTAATCACAAAGACCAGTTAGTCAGGGAAATAATCGAGGCAGCTTCGATAGCGAGTCTGCGCGACGATTGTGTCAGCACGCCGTCTGTTGCTTTGACTAAGAAAGAATTTGAAATGTTAAAAATGTGATTATAAATCTCTGTGATTATTTATCTTATGTTTTTTTGGACGCTTGAACGATATGGTTGTGACGCATTTGTTTTGTTTTTTTGAGGGGGAAGAAGGTATAAGAAGCAGTGTTTCTTCGAAATAAAATCCAGTTGTAAGTCAGCGCTTGTCTCTTGTCCCGGTGTTTTGCGCTGTTCCGTCACAAATGAATAACCAACATGCCCAAGCTGCTGTCCTGACATATATCCTGGTCGCTACTTTAAGTCTAAAGGAATTATTTCTCAAAATGCATTACAAGTCTATGTTACAGCTTTGCCTATGTTACAGGCAACGTGTGTCGACGCACCACAGATGTTAAGGTTATCTCAAACGGCCAGCTGACGTTTCAGTACATCACTTCGTGCATCATTCACGCTATGCATGTCGGATCATTCCGAACATACGAGGGGGTACCCAAAAGAAACCGGACTTATTTTTGTTTGAACTTATTTGTTCACATTTTAAGCACAGACCTTCAATCAACTTCAAAGTATTCCCCACTTGCAATGATACGCTTGTCAAATCTTTCATTCCATTTTTCAAAACATTGTTTAAATTCATCTTTTGTGATGCTTGACAGTGCCTCCGTCGTTTTTTTCTTCACCTCAGCAATATCAGCGAAACGCTTTCCATTCACCTATTTTTTCATTCTAGGAAACAAAGAAAGTAGCACGGGGTAAGGTCGGGAGAGTATCAGGGTTGAGGAATAGGGGTCATGCCATTTTTGGTCCAAAATTGTCGTAGAGACACGGCTGTGTGAGCAGGGGCATTGCCATGATGGAAAAACCAGTCACCCGACCGCCACAAATCTGGCCGCTTCCACCGCACACTGTTGCCCAATCTTTTCAAAACATCCAAGTAGAAAGCCCGGCTAACTGTCTGACCCTGCGGAACAAATTCTCAGTGGACGACTCCTCTATCGTCGAAAAAACAAATCAGCATTGTTTTGAGGTTTGGTTTCACCTGACGAGTTTTCTTGAGGCGAGGTGAATTTGAAGTTTTCCATTGGCATGATTGTTGCTTTGATTCAGGGTTCGATTCAGGAACACTTGAGTTGTCCCCACAGCATCGTCCTTGTACGTCTTTCTTAATATTTAAAGAGTTTCCATTCAACTTTTTCCGAGCAAAAATCAGAATTTCACCGGCGCACGCTGTTCACGAAAATCAGCCATTGCAAAAACGACGTTCACACAAAACAGTCGTCACTCTAAAACTCTGCCTAAACTAGTCTGACGTCCTTCAACGACGGCACTCGGCTTACTGACTCTGGAATGTTCGTTCTATGCGCTCCTAGTGGCAAAACGGGGTACCACAGAAGCTTTGCCGACCAAAAAATTTAGTCCGGTTTCTTTTGGGTACCCCCTCGTACTGTTCACGCAATGCAGAACGATCAGGCTGTGCACAGTGCGTGCACACAGTTTTATGCAGGCGCGATGTACCTTACGATCGTAGAGTTTGGCTTTTCTTTGTCGCGGCGGGCTGTACACATTCAGCCCGCCGCGACAAAGACAAGCCAAACTCTACGATCGTAAGGTACATCGCGCCTGCATAAAACTGTTTGCACGCACTGTGCACAGCCTGATCGTTCTGCATTGCGTGAACAGAAAAGCCAAACTCTTCGAACTGTTTTATGGAGCGCACAAGCTGGCCAAAGAAAATGCACTCATCATCGTAGGAGATTTCAACGCCATGGACAGGAGTTGGGGATACCAGAAACAAGACATCAAGGGAAGAACATTAGTGGAAGTAGCGGAATACTTTGGCTGCAGTCTAATCACAGATCCTGCGACCCCCACGAGAATCGGGAATAGCGTGAGCACGGACACATGCCCGGACCTCACCTTCGTAAGGAACAGCAGGGAGTCACAGTGGGAAAACATGATTGAAAATCTAGGCAGCGATCACTTTATCCTCCGGACACGAATAGCATCCGACGCCATAAGACGCCAGATTGGACAGGCGAAAATCACTGACTGGAACGCGTTTCGCGGGGTTTGCAACAAATCTGAAGGCGGTATCCAATCACTGGAGGAATGGAGCGGCATGCTGAGAGAAACGCGACAACGATGCACAAAAAGTTTAAGGAGAACGACAGCAACGCCCGAAGTAGACGCCCACCTCCTCAGGCTATGGGAAGCGAGACGCAGTCTCACCAAAAGATGGCGGAAGCAAAAACACAAAAGGAAACTATAAAACTAGAGATAGCAGAAATTACGGCAAAGGCGGAAGAATACGCGATGCAACTCGCGAAACAAAATTGGGAACAACTCAGCGACTCGCTTAGGGGAACTCTAGGCACAGCCAGAACCTGGAATCTCTTAAGAGCACTAATCGATCCGACCAAAATAAAATCAGAAAACAATAAAGCCATTCACAGGTTCATCCACTCCTTCGAGGGATCAGACATCGCCCTACTGGAGAAGGCACGAGGAAAATGTTTTGGCGATCACAATCCCCCGCGATACCAAGGAACGTATCGAGGAGCCGAAAACGAGAAACTCGACCGCCCCATAACTGTGGAAGAGGTTTACGCGGCCATAAGAAACACTACCAGAAACACGGCAGCCGGAGCGGACAGAATCGACAACGCCCTAATCCGCAACCTGAGCGACGACCTCATACAAGAGCTCGTCAGCTTTCTTAACAAACATTGGGAGGCGGAGACGGTTCCCGAAGATTGGAAACACGCCGAAGTAATAATGATACCTCAACCTGGTAAAAAGCTACAAATTGAAAACCTCAGACCCATATCACTCACGTCGTGCTTTGGCAAGCTTTACGAACGGGTTGTAACTTTAAGACTTCAAAATTACATGGAAGATAACGACTGTGTACCACATACCATGTTCGGCTTCAGAGCGAAGCTCTCGACGCAGGACGTTCTCCTCCAAATACAAGAAGATTTCCTGCGAAACGTACCTCGGACGGGAGAAAATGTCATAATGGCCCTGGACATCAAGGGGGCATTCGATAACGTCAGCCACGAAGCGAACCTTACGGGCCTAGACAACCTGGATTGCGGACGCAGAATCGACGGCTTCATCAAAGCCTTCCTGTCCGATAAAACTGCCACCATCGGCATAGGAGACCTTCGATCGGACAAAATTCGCACTCCAAACAAGGGAACACCCCAAGGGTCAGTTATCTCACCCCTACTCTTCAACATAGCTATGATAGGCCTAGCTCGAAAACTAGAGAACATCGAAGGCATCAGGCATGCAATGTATGCTGACGATATAACAGTCTGGACAAACACGGGCTGTCTCGGAGAGAAGGAAGAAAGGCTACAGCAAGCGGCCTCTTCTGTAGAGCAATACCTCGCAGAAAGAGGACTCGCATGCTCGACCGAGAAATCGGAACTGCTGAGAGTCTGGAGAGGCAAGCAAAACCGGACCATCCCAACCAACGAGGACCTAAAACTCAACGTCTACCTAGAAGGGACACCCATACCGGAAAAGACAACAATAAGAATTTTGGGCATGTGGGTTCAATCCAACCAGCGCAGTACTCACATTTTTACATTACTGAAAGCAGCAACGCTACAAGTCGCACGCATGATCACCCGCATCACCAACACGCGACATGGCATGCGTGAAGAGGACACACTAAAACTAGTAAGAAGCCTAGTAGTTAGTCGAATAACGTACAGCCTACCCTACCAGTGCCTCAACAAAAACGAAATACAACAAGCGGATGCCCTGATACGCAAAGCGTATAAGACAGCGCTCCGACTACCACGCTACACGTCTACAGAAAAACTCATGGCCCTGGGATTACATAACACCTTTGAGGAGCTCGAGAGGCGCAGCTTGAGTTACAAAAACTCAGGCTGCTGCAAACAGCAACTGGAAGAGCGCTCCTGCAGAGGCTCGGATACCGCGAGCAGATGCGAGAAATGTCGAGGACGGCAACGATCCCCGACGAGCTTCGCAAGACCCTCAAGGTAGCTCCATTACCAAAAAACATGGATCCCAACCTCCATCGAGGCAGAAGAGAAGCGAGGGCCGAATTCATTGAGAAAACATACGCTCCTCAAGCCACGACCATGTATACAGACGCGTCTTGGAGAGGAGGAGATACCAAAATCGCTGTAGCGGCGGTGGTCGATTGGTCATTACGCGAAATGACCAGTGCGTCTCTCCGAGGCTGCACAGCTGCAGAGTCCGAGGAAGTAGCCGTTGCTCTAGCGGTGCCGGAGGGCTATAGAACCGGGCGGTCACTACAATACTCGCGGACTCTCAAACAGCCTGCCGAAATTACATGAATGGCAGGATAGGTCGTCACGCGCTCCGTATACTCCTCGCAGCGAGCGACAGAATTAAAAACCAGGAAGAACAAAACGACAAGATCCCACACACAATTGTGTGGGTACCGGGGCACACGGGGGTGGCAGGGAACGAAGAGGCCGACAGGATAGCTCGAGGATACATTACTTTCCGAGCATCCGACGAGACCGCGGAACTCGCGCCAGCACGCAGGGAATATTCGGCCATACTACAAAACTATAGAGGCAGAAGAATGCGATATCCCCCACCGTACAAATCTCTCAGCAGAGAGGAGGCTGTCACTAGGAGACAATTACAAACAGGCTCTTTCCCAAACCTACATATACTAAACAAAATGCACCCTACGATATACACGGACAAATGTCCCTGGTGCGACGAAAAACCTACTCTATACCACATCACATGCGCCTGCCAAAACATAGACGTGGTCCCCAAAATACAAAACCCGAGTGCGGAGCAGTGGGAGACTCTGCTGTCCAGCGACCGCTGTGAAGACCAACAAGGTCTGGTACAGCGAGCTCGACGGGCGGCAGTGGCCAGCGGGGCCCTGGACTGAGGGCAACCGACCACTGATTAGAGGCGGACGACTTCGACAGAGAAGGCTCCTGGGGGTAGAACCAAGACGTCTGTGAAGATGCCCCAAACCGCAGGAAAAACCATTAGTGTAAATAAAGTTTTCCCTTCCTTCCTTACGATCGTAGATGAATAAAAAAAAAAGTTGCTCAATATTTATGTAAACACGTGGGTGCAAACCACTATCACCCAATGGGCTTCACTGTCGATGCTAATATATTTTCACGCAGTGCTGATTGTAGCTCTGTGAGCAGGAAAACAAAGAGAATAGCTTCCAAACGAACATCTTCATTTAAGCTGTCTTGCGCCCGCAAAAAACTTAATGACTCGGTGGCTGCGTGGCAACAGGCGTGCTCGGCTGTCGTCGAGCAGAATTCCCTCCGCCCCGTGCTCAATTTAAAGCTGATAGCGAACTTTAGAGACACAGCGCGCAAAGTTATTACAGCTTTCTGAAACAAGGTAGAATAGGCTCCGCCTGGCTGCGAACAATCGAGATCGATCTAGTTGCGTCTTTCATCACAAACAAAGCGATAAAGCGTTGTGCCGGCAGCTTCGAAGAATGAATATACCAACGCGACGAAGATAGGCGGCAATATACAACACCTACAGAATTCAGTTGACATACAGTTGCGTAATCGGTTTCCATGATGCGCCGACTCTTCTGCGGACCCTTTGACTGCTTCGTCAACAGCAGCGAATAAATCATAGTTCATTACCCATGGCGCCGTTGTCAGCGATGGCTCTCGAGAAAGCGAGCGCAGATAGAGGTTCCCGTTGTATCCGTGCGGGTCTCGCGGCACCGTTCGCGATTTCGAAGGTTACGAGCAGAAAACCAAGCATCACAGTGGCTGTCTCAGCACCGACATCACTAACACATAAAGCAACACGACGTCAAACCTGTCTGTGAACGGCGCCGCAAAGCAGGCGACAACGCCCGAGACAGCGGGACTGACGGAGTTCGCGAAGCACGCAAAGGTTGAGGGATGGTTGCCAAGGCGTCGCGGGTGAGAAATTCAAAAGGGATAGGAAGAGTACGATCTTTTCCCCCGTTCAGAAACTTTTTGCGGTCAGATCTTGTTGTCTATTACTGACGCTAGCGCCAATTCCTCCTCCAACTGCGTTCACAGTGGTTGGAGGCGCAGTTAGGGCTTCAGCGGAGGTTTCTCCAATTAGCCGGGATGGAAGTTGCTCGCGCTTTCCTCCCGGTGGCTTAGCTACATATCATAATTTCCTAAAAATAAGGGAGAGGATTGTCCAGACAGGTTGCCTAGTTTTCAACAGTGCAGTAGTGTAGTAGGATCTTTTTTGCCTCAATTTAGCCCACAACACCGAAAAGTCATTCAGTTTTTTCCGCTAGATGACGTTAGTTTTCTCGATTGTTATTGCAATGTCCAGCCTCTGGCAGTGAATCAGACGGTGGAAAGGCGCTTCGCAATGGCAAGAAATAACGGGTCAACCTCAAGCCCAGTCCCAGTCAATCTAAAACTCGTCTCTCTTCTGAGTACATGGTGGTTGAAAGACTAACCAGACGTGGTACCAGAATCCAAACACAAGTCCATTCATTCCTGTAAACGCGGTGACAACGAAACCTACACATCTCAAAATTTTCGCATTTAGCAGCTCAGTAGCTTTCACTCCAAAAACTTTCGTGGCTTCGAGACAATCACTTCGGCGCAGTATGCTTGTTCGCGTTCTGAAGTTCATGCCTCCTATTGTCTTTCGGGTGTAAAGGATAAGTACTATGGCTAACTTACATCTTCAGTGTGTTTTTATAGCAATTTGTCATGCGATAAAATTTTCAAACACAACATGTTAAAACATTTAAACTACTCTACGGCTTTGCTTATTCATAATTACGTGTCTAATGCCATTTTAACAATGACTTAAATGTCAAGCGCTCCGATCAATTTGTACATTCCCCTGTATTAAAGCATTAGTCGCAAAATTCAATGTCTTTGTGGGCTTCGCAGTTTCGCAAACGTGCAGGCCTCATTCCACAACAGCACGTCCAGTACCCAGACAGATCACAGCGGGAATTCGCCTGGAATGGACGCTAAGATGGCGGCCACTTTGAAGGATCTGGATTGGTTGCGGAGCCTCTCGGAGCTGCCCGTGGTTGTCAAGGGTGTTCTCACCGGTGAGTAGTGATTTTCAGGCGCAGGCCACCGAAGTGAGACATGTTTCATTTTAGAGAAAATTAATTCTTTTATAGATTTTTATACTAAAACAACGAAGCTATGAGAAGAGCGAAGTCGGGTATTACAATATTGAATTCTGAGCGCCGTCATTGTCGCAATCGGCTTTTCCAGATTCACTGTTATTATGAAGCCCGTTAGTCGCAACGTTGGTCAACTGCGTACAAACAGCAGCTTCCTTTACTGCTCGATTAATTATTTAATGTATTGTCATGCAATGCATCTCAGGATACTGCAGTGACCGGAAGGCGGTGCCACAAAATTATGCAAAACTCGCGATGTGGACCCCTTCTGTCAGGCGCATCTGCAGTACCTACGCCTAAACTACCTTTACTACAGTTGGCCTGTTTAACACTGCACCCCACTCAATGTACCAGCTGGCAGGCCTCAACGGGCGGCAACCGCACGCGTACGGCCCCAACCTAAGCCCATCCCACTCTTCGCGAGAGGAAGCTCCGCTAGCCGCCAACCCGATGAACCAGCGAAGACTGGTCACCCGGGGTCTTCCCGGGGTGCAACTGATGTCTATTCTTCCTCGTCCTTTATTTCGCTGTAGCCGAGGCAGCACTGGCAGCGTACCGCCACGGGGCCTCCGCTGTCATTGTATCCAACCACGGCGGACGCCAGCTCGACGGAACCCCGGCCACGGTGAGTGCATGAGAAAGAAAAACGCCGAATGTTTACGAACACCTGAAGCGTAACTGCAAAGAAAAAATGAGTATGAGACGATAGTAGAACTGTTACAAAACAATTCCACTACCTCCAAAGCATTATGTTGCCTGGTTGAGATCAAAATGAAGAAAGCACTTGAACTCTCTACTGGGCAGCTAAGTTGTGTCTGCTACCCCATCCTGTTAAAAGTGATGAAAACTCACTTCTACAATCTTCACTGCCGGAAACAACTTGACATCAACTTGACATCTTAGCCTGAAAAATCTATTGAGGTAACTAAAGAGGCTATGTGCACTACGGTAGACTTCTTTTCTACAGACTCCAACCAATGTTCATTCTGGGAACATCGAGTCGTCCTAAGTAGTGATTAACAATTGTAGTTTCTCGTATATCATTACAAACTCTTTTCTTCCACTCATGTGTGATACAAGACACAATTATTACGCGTATACAATCTGTCCAGCCAGCCACTTTTAACTACGGACATGCGAAAAATTTCTGCTTCTCCAAATATTACCAGTTTAAATCTGTGCATCGCCTTCTTATGAAACTGTGTTCTGAAGCACTGCTCCTTGTGTGCGCTCTTTCCAGTGCACAATCATTGATTCCTAATCTTTTCTTGTCGAGGGTAGCGTCGCAGGGAAGTTCGTGTTTTTACGCCCTCTGTTCCCTTTTTCTATCTCGGCAAAGCGCTCCTCTTTTTAGTAGAATAGCGCTACTATCCGCATTTTGCGTATCTCGAGAAATCTTAAATACATCCCTAAAGTCTATGATAGAGATTTAGTTAAAGGCAATAAAATTCTTATTTTGAAGTTTTATATTCAACGCCTTTAGTCAAATCTCCTTAGGGTGAAATTGTGCAGGGTAAATGCTTTTCGAGTAACGGTCCTTGGTGAAGGCATTTAGGTCGAAGACCTTTATGGTAAACGCTTTCAACCTAAAGCCTTTATCATTTGTTTTGACATCACCCGTGACCATAACTTGGCCATTGACCTTGACCTTTGACATCGTCAAATGTCAAAGATAAGTGCTACTGCACGATATTCCGCGCATATACGTGCTAAAGCGTCTGCTAATTTTTCCTCACACTGTTCCCACAAATTATTTTCATCCCCAACAGCCGGGTTAACACCTCTGCAGGACCAAAGCCTTTTCCGAATGATCCCTAATCAGCAGCGCATTGCAGTAGGTGCTGTGCTCCTCGCACAAACTATCTCACCTCACTTAAGTGTGTGTTACCCCTTCTTATGTTTCTTTCCTCTAGTGCACCCTCGGCCGCGTAACGCTGAGACCGCTCGGCGCATTGTTGGTCTCCCTTGAAGCCTGTGCCCTCCTTTTTACTTCAGCCCCATTGCAAGCTCACGTTTTAATTCTCTAGCCTGTGTTACTCTATCTATTTCATGCCGCCGCGGTGGCTCAGTGGCTATGGTGCTCGGCTGCTGACCCAAAAGACGCGGGTTCGATCCTGGCCGCAGCGGCTAGAATTTCTTTGGAGGAGAAATTCTAGAGGCCCGCGTACTGTGCGATGTCAGTGCACGTTAAAGAACCCCAGGTGGTCGAAATTTCCGGAGCCCTTCACTACGGCGTCTCTCATAGCGTTAGTTGCTTTGGGACGTTAAACCGCACAAAACCAAACCTATTTCATGTTAGAGCTATACATTTCCTTTCCAAAGATGACTGTACTGTTCTTGCTCGCAGGTCGAACTTGATCAGTAGCGTTCAAACTTTTGTCGCGAGTATTATTGCTATAGCACGTACGCCGCTTGTATATTTACTCTTCAGATATATCGGCAAGTTTCTGTTCATAGTTTATCGTATGCAGTCAAATCCACCACAAGCATTTTTATTCCCCCTAAGGTTTTTTTGTCCCGGTCAGATATTTGTCGGGCTACCTATAGCTTCCACCGATGCACTTCTTTCAATAAGCACCACTAGAAAATCTAGGCAAATGGTTTTAGTCTGCGTGCCTGCCATCACATCTCGCATAGCGCTACACATCTAGAACTGTGCCGCGACAAACCTCATTGCTTGGTACACTCCAGCAATTTCCAACGGTCGTCAGACCATGCAGGTTTGGGCGCAGGAAGCATTTCTCAGATATGTTTCAAATTTTTAGAAAAGTAGGCCACCATTACCAACATTTTCCCGCCGCCTGTCATCGTATTCTATGGCTTTTCTCACAGAGATACGAGTGAAAATATCCCATAAAATGCGCGATATTCGCTACTGGTGCCAGATGGGAGCATCTAGTTGGTGACCATGTGTCGAGTTACACTTTAGGATTCCTATGAGAGAAGCCAACAGCCATTCCTATGGTTTAGGATTCCTATGGTAGCCACAGTTCCACTTTTGTTTTCCATGCGCGGCTCGCTACATTTTAGGGCCGAGGCTATCATTTGTCTCCAAAGTGTCCATGGACCTCAGGGAAGCCGATACCTGCTCAATAATCACAGTCGCCGAAAGTACATTGCTTTACTTACGGTCATAGTTGCTGGCGGGATGTCTTTTCTGCCAGGGTGCGCATTTTCGTCGAACAATTATTTTTCTATCTTAAACACTAAATCTTATTGCAAGTTTTCTCTCACCTTTGAAAACATAGCGTTATTGATTTGTTGCGTCCGCAACAGATGGCACCAGCTATACATACAGCGAGTATTTTGTTTATAACTTGAGATAGGTCTCGGTACAGCCAGAGCAATAGTAGAAAGTCTCTCACTCACTGAGACTGTGTTTCTACTAAACAGTTTGTGTTCGACAGCAAGAATAAGTGTTTGGGGCGGACATAAGCAAAAAGCGCCGTCTAAAACATTTCTCCGGCCTGCAGGAGTGGCAGGTTTCTCTCATGACATAGATTTTTTCAAGAGCGAAATGGTGGGCCCCCGCGCAACTGTTTTTCTCTAGAGGTTATACCTGGTGCTTGCTTGTGTCATAATTGTTGTTATATTATTTGGTGTCATTGTTTGTGCTACATAGGCGCTAAAGCTGTTTGCTGCCGCCTGTATCAGAGAGCCAAGGCCTAGTCAGGCCTACCGCCTTTTCCTTTGGCTTCCCCTTTCATTTTAGAGCGCAGCTCTTTGGCGTCCGTTCCTGGGTTTCGCGTCGTCGTCGGCGTCGGCCTCGTAACCAGCTCCGCCCCCAATGTCCCGCTTTTCAATTGGTCGAAATGCTCGTGACGTCACAGTGCGCGAATTTCAAATGGGGCCAATTGTACTTTGGCTAGTAACCATGCAACCAATCAAAGGGATCGTATAGTGATGCTGCAACTAAGTTGGACTGAGTTTAGTTAATTGCTTAATTAATCAATTAGCCTAATTAATATAGAGGAGAATGAAGAGGTCAGAAGAAAAGAAAAGAAAGACGCGCGCCGCAGCGACAACAGCGTCCGCGGAAAAAGACGCTGCTGAAAAAAAAACAAAGTACGAAGCCGCGTTCCCTCCACCACCACGCACTTCCCCACTCAGTGAGACGTTGCTCGTTTCATATACGTTGTGTCGAACATCCTAGACAGTTCCAACAATTGACAGGTTAATGACAGAACACGATGGATAGAAATACAATAATATAAATATGAAATAGCCTAATTAACCTTTCTAGTTAGACCGCATAAATCAATAAAACCGAGAACGAAATTGGTCGAGTTGGGGAATCGAACCAGGGTCTCCGGAGTGCGATACGAGCACGCTAGCCACTCCGTAATGCCAGCTGAATGGTTTGGAATGAAGAAGGGCGCGTCTAGCTAATACGGCGTCTTCGTTCACTCCCATCTTCCCCCTTTCCCTTACGGCGAGGTGCAGGTGTCCACGCAGATATGCGAGAGAGATACATTTCCTTTCCTCAAAAAATAAATTTACCGTCCAGCAAGGCGTACAGCCGAATTGGCGATGGCGTTCTGTGGACTCCCTGGAAGCGTTGCAAGACGCTGTCGCGTTCCACTCTTACAGGCGAAGCTTAACATGTTAACCACACATCAGTAACACACGCAGACAGCCAATGGACGCGTCATTCGCTGGCAGCACTTCATTCATCATTCACAACCACATTCGTGACAGAATGCTGTACGAAGGCTTTCGCCTTGCACCACTTTAGTCGCCAAAGTGACTCCTAATTTTAGAGCGCAGCTCTTTGGCGTCCGTTCCTGGGTTTCGCGTCGTCGTCGGCGTCGGCCTCGTAACCAGCTCCGCCCCCCTTTCATCCCCCCAGCGCTAGCAGCGACCGACTGATAACGACCGACTGATACCGCTGGATGCCGCTGACGCCGCTAGAGAGTCAAGATAACGTGACTACATAGAACACCGTCGCCGCCATGCAGAACAGCAATTCACGCAGAAGAGGTTGCCATCGCTTTGGCAGCCTCTGACACCTCCTCCAAATACATAATCACCGACTCACGAGGGGCTTGTCGAAACGTCACGCAAGGGTGGGTTACTCCCCTAGCTTATCGTATTTACCAAAATTGTAGCCGAGACTCGGATCCCGCGCACCGATCTATCGTTTGGGCTCCAGGTCACCAAGGCGTCCACGGAAATGAGGCAGCCGACGCCGCCGCCCGCGCGCTCTCTCTCCGGGCATTTCCCACGGGACCCGACGCCGACCAGGACTTCCATTTCAATCCGATTTACACTTTTAAGGAAATATGCGATTATTACAAATCCACGCACCAAACTCTTCCCACCCCATGCAAAGGGCTGGGGAAGGACAACGAGCGGGTACTCCTGCGCCTGCTCACCAACACGATGTTGTGCCCGGCAATTCTAAAGCATTTCGATCCTAAATTCGACGGGCGGTGCTCACACTGTGGGGAGGTGTCTGACACCTACCACATGGTGTGGGCCTGCCAGCAGAACCCATCCCTACCCCCTATCCCGAACCCCACCCGAGAGGACTGGGAGGCGACCCTGTCCGGTTGCTGCACCCTCGAGGCCCAAAGGGCCTTAACGCAGCGCGCCCGGGCTGCGGCAAACGCCAATGGTGTGCCTGACTAGGCATCCCACCTAGTGGTTGTAAGGGCGTGACCCTTCAGGTCACGACCCCCAACACCTCTCTCTATGATTAATAAATGTTTTCACCACCACCCCCATGCAGAAAGAGGAGGAAAGGGTCCCCCCCCCCCCCCCCCCCTGTTCTTGTGTGGCGGATAGGGTGCTCTTCAGTTGCCGACGCGCCGGTTATTTCACGTAGGCCCCGGCACGTCGACGAATACGTGACCACCTTCCCACGGCTAGACCTGGTTCTTAGCGCTGCGGAAGCGAGGGTATCATATTGTTTGTGTCGGCATCGGCGGCGTTGTCCCTGAAACTAACTCCGCAGCTGGGGTTGACTCACTATCGAAAAGGTGAAACAGCTTATTTGCTGCGCTCAAATTTCGCATTAGGAAGTAACGTAATCGTCGGTAATTTTTTTAAAGACAATAAACACCAAACCAAACCAAAGCAAACCAAACTATTATAGAGTTAGGTGCCTAGTTGCAAACAGAGATTTGTACCTAGTCGCTACTAATACTAGCTATATGAATTTTTAGAATTTCGAAAACACGATTATCCTCGGCGCTGCGGCTCGGCAAAATTTGGCTGCATCGTTCCAAAATACATGCGCTTTCGAAAAGCATGCAGTCAAAGAAACCTTTCCAGTGCACGTAACTAGTCAAAAAAGCCAAATTTTGTTGAGCCACACAGCCAGGGGTAATCGAATTTTCAGAACTCTAAAAAGATATATGACTATTCTTAACGGCAGGCTACAAATCTCTAATTGCAATTAAGCGCCTAATGCTGATCGTTAAAAAGTTAATAAAAATAATTTGTTAACCAGCTTACTACTTAAACAATTCACTGTTTTTCTTAAGCAATATTTTGTGACCTCGAGCGTACCTAGAGGTTGGCAAAACGCTAACATTATCTTAATTCATAAGAAAGGATACGTCAAGGACTTGAAGAATTACAGACCGATCAGCTTACTGTCTGTTGCCGGCAAGGTATTTACTAAGGTAATCGCTAATAGAGTCAGGACAACCTTAGACTTCAGTCAACCAAATGATCAGGCAGGCTTTCGCAAGGGATACTCAACAATAGACCATATTCACGCTATCAATCAGGTAATAGAGGAATGCGCAGACTATAACCAGCCCCTATATATAGCGTTAATTTATTACGAGAAAGCATTCGACTCAGTACAAACCTCAGCTCTCATGCATGAAATGCGGAATCAGGGTGGAGAAGAGTGTTACGCGAAAATATTGGAAGATATCTATAACGATTGCACAGCTATCGTAGTTCTCCAGCCGCCGCGGTGGCTCAGTGGTTATGGTGCTCGGCTGCTGAGCCGAAAGACGCGGGTTCGATCCCGGCCGCGGCGGCTGAATTTCTTTGGAGGAGAAATTCTAGAGGCCCTTGTACTGTGCGATGTCAGTGCACGTCAAAGAACCCCAGGTGGTCGAAATTTCCGGAGCCCTCCACTACGGCGTCTCTCATAGCCTTAGTTGCTTTGGGACGTTATACCCCATAAACCAAACCAAACCAAACCGTAGTTCTCCATCAAGTCAGCGATAAAATTCCTATAAAGAAAGGTGTCAGGCACGGAGACACGATCTCGCCTATGCTAATTACCGCATGTTTACAGGAGGTATTTCGAGGCTTGAAATGGGAACAGTTGGGGATAAGAGTTAATGAAGAATACCTAAGTAATCTGCGATTCGCTGATGATATTGCCTTGCTAAGTCACTCAGGACATGAGCTGCAAAGCATGGTCAATGAGTTAGACAGGCAGAGGAGAACAGTGTGGCTAAAAATTAACATGCACGAAACCAAAAAAATATTCAACAGTCTAGCAAGGGAACAGCAGTTCGCAATTGGTACCGAGGTGCTGGAAATAGTAGCAGAATATGTCTACTTAGGGCAGTGTAAGGTATCGGTAGCGTTCGCGGGGGTCATTGGAACGCGGCTGGGGGCACTCAAAGCGGAGCGTCTCCTTTCTTGGAACGCGGCCGCTCGTGAACGCGCCGGGAAGTACGGGTGTCCACCCGCCCCGCGGAACCGATTAGAGCACGTTCTGGCACGAATGTATATTTGTGTTTTTGTTTTATTTTGTGGTGGAGAGAGCGCTCTACCTTACGGAAGCTGGAGGGCTGGCCATGCCCTGGATGAACCAACCATGTTAAGAGCGCAACATGATTGGAAGTTACCGAATGTGGGCCGGGCATTGATGTCTTTAAAACCGGGCTCCGGTGCCAGAAAAAGGGTTCTGCGCTAAGGTCAGATGCAACGCATCTTCGGCAACGCCGAGTTAGGGGCCTCCTCTAGTATTAGCCAGATCCACCTTTTCGTTGTTTGTCCTTGTGCCGTTTAATTTGTCTCGAGTGCCTAACCTTGTATATGCAATGTAAATAGCTGTATATAAATCTTCAGTTATTGCCTTTTTTACCCCTGCGTCTCAACCGAACACAAGACCGTCTCTGACGTGGCACCCCTGGTGCGAAAAAATAAGCTTCAGTCTTCGAGTTATCAACCGTCTCTGGCGGGGCACCTATGGTGCAAAGAAGAAGAAGAAGAAGAACCTGATCTTTACTGGCGCAGTCGACAGGATCCTGCGGCCATCGGAAGACGGCGCAGGAAGAAGACAAGGCAGGGAGAAAGGTGACGACAAGGCGACAGGTCAGCGTTCGTGAACGGACCTGCGGAGACACGGCGGCAAGGACGCAACCCTTATAAAAATTTCTATAGACAGTCCATAGACTGTCTATAGACTTTAGTCTATGAAGTCTATAGACTGTCTATAGACAAATCCTTTAGACTGGTCTATAGACAGTCTATAGATTTATGGCCATACACTTTTAGTAGACTTTTGTCTATAGACCGTCTATAGACGAATGTCTACTGAAAGTCTATAGGTCTATAGGAAGTCTATAGACACAGGTCTATAGACAGTCTATAGACGATCTATAGACTTATGGTCGTACATTTCCTATAGAGCTGTCTATAGACCGTCTATAGACACTTGTCTATAGACGGACTATAGACGACCTATAGACTTATGGCCATAGACTTCCTGTAGATTACTGTCTATAGACAGTCTACAGACAAAAGTCTACTGGTCCAGTAGACATATGTCTATAGACTGTCTATAGACATTTCATAGGGGTGTGGCCTGGCAGTGCTATAGACCTTTGTCTATAGACAGTCTATAGACCTCTGTCTACTAGACTATTAGTAGACCATTATCTATAGACTGCCTATAGACTGTCCACAATCACTGAAAAAGGTCCCCAGACAGAGTTCACACATGAAACAATCAATATACTTACAAATTTAGTTTATTTCCAAGCTATCCAGGTTGGGAATATGCAATACATGCACGATTAGAATGCACCACAGTAAAATAAAAGTTGAAAGTAACAGTCGGGCTAGTTTCCTCAGAAAAGCATTCTTGTGGCCTGTTGTCTGCAGTAAATCATCCGGGCATGTTCACCTGTACAGCACAAAGGAAAAAAATAATATAAGAGGAAGTGAAAAAAAAATTCCCATTCCATCTCTACACATGTGCTTTACAATGCAAGGCATATCCTGGCTATGCCATTCTAGAAAGCCAATCTTGATCTTTTGTTTTGGTTTTATGGGGTTCAAAGACCCAAGGCGACAGGCTACGAGACGCTGAAGTGAAAGGCTGGGGAATAATTTCGGTCACCTATGCAGAGTACACAGGCCTTAGCATTTTGCCTCTATTAAAATGCGACCGCCTAGGCCGGAATCGAACCTGCATCTTTCAGGTCGCCATACGAACATCATAGCCACTGAGCTATCACGCCGGCTCAATCATTTCATTAAATACACGACAGATTATAAGTGTCGTCATAAAACATTGTAACAAATACCCCTAATCCCTGGAGCACTCTACTCTGAATCCAGTACTCATATTGATTTCTGTATGGCATTACTGTAGCAGCCAATACTGATCTCTTTATGGCAATCCTTTTACACTATTTGTAACAGAAGACTTCGAACAATTGTGCCACATATCTGCATTGACTCGCAAGGAGCTGTTAAGAATGCCACCTCCATAAAATACAGATTCAGTGCACCTTACAGAGGGATCCAAAAAGAAGAATATTGCAGCATTTATTCTTATAACCGCTATAGAAGAAGCGCTTCAGAATACCCTGCGTGAATTAAGCCTGGTACACCCGGCCAAATTTTTAACTGGCTCGGGTGTTGCATCGCTAAATGCACCTTGTAAAAAAGGTGCCTTACGGCTACACTGCTGGCATATTCATGCTGTAATTTGACGAGTGAAATGTCATTTCGTGGTTCCTTTTTGTTTATATAATGTTTGCGTGGAGTACTTGCGTGTTTAGATCAACGTTATCAGAAATATTCGTCTGCCACTACGAACAGCTGAAGCAAGCGGCATACGCAGCAATGGATCTGGTCCATATGGCCTCATCCTCTGGGTAAACTACCACTCCTTAATGGGGGACAAGTCGTTTACCCAGATTAGTGCAAATGCGCCACCAGAACCATTGCTGCGTATTCCGCTTGTTTCGGCTCTTCGTAGCGGCAGACAATGAATATTTCTGATAACTTTGATCTAAACATGCAAGTACTCCACTCAAACATTAGATTAACAAAAAGAAACTATGAAATGCGATCTCACGCGTTAAATTACAACATGAATATGCCAGCAGTGTAGCCAAAAGGCACCTTTTTACAAGGTGCATTTAGCGATGCAACACCTAAGCCAGTTAAAGATTTGGCTGAGTGTATACGTAAGCCGATACTCAAACGGGCACAAGCTATACAAAACCAGCAGGCAGAAGCAACCAGTTCACCACAGATTTGCGCCTATAACTTGAAGCACAAAGACGGAACAGCATACTCGTACATCTGCGCGCGCTCTTAGAAACAAGCGGGTTGCAGCGCTTCCATGCCGCGCTCATTACTCAGAAAACTAATACAGCACACAGAGGCTGCAGCTGCGCCGTTTCAAAAGCAGTCGCGAGGTTGAGACAGCAAATTACTGTCACGATAAAATACCGTCTGAAATTCACTTAGTTTTTCCTTCGAGTGCAGCTCCAACAGCGTAGTAGAGAGGTGTGTTTCTTGCATGGAGGCAGCCTAACCCAACGCTGCTAGAAAAATCAGCGAAAGCATTGAACGTGCTCAAAGTAGGAAGTATTTCAATGAAACAATTAACGCCTTCAACAGGCGCAGCTATAGTAACACGAGAGCTTAATTTAATTTTAGGCGCAAATAAGCGGCGAGTCACATCGATGCTTTCGTAACGTAGCAGTCTGAAATCAGAAACACATACTTTGCCTCTCGCGCAAACGGTATTCTAGAAATCTGTGCACGCGTGAGCGGGATTCATGAACGAACCACTCGGAACGAAATGTAAGCCACCTCTTGTCGAGCCGACCTTTACCCAGCTTTCAAAATGAAGTGCCCGCAAGCCAGCGGCGGCGGCCAACGGCTCTGATGACAGACACGGACGAATCCATACGTGTGCAACGAAGGGGAGATGGGATGGAGCTCGTGGGTTCTTCGCAGTGTTTGAGCACGCCGGACATTCGTGCCGGCAACGAATTTTATTCACCCATCACACTACAAGCATTCCTCCAGCGCCGCTTGAATACAACTTTGACAAACGTCTCGCGCTCCAGTCTATAGCGTTACAAGACACCTTTGCTGAAACGTCGGCGTCCACGACGCGCACCGAGCGAGCGTTCATACGTAGCAAGCAATGCACAGCTCAAAAAGAACAGCACTCCATGGTCCGGACAGGCGATAACACAAAGATAAGAAAATAAATGTAATCCACCACTGAACGAGACTTTATGTAAGTACGTTTTCGGAGGTGCAAAGTAAATTGAGCTCACACGGCGCTAACTAACACAAAGTTCCATTTCGGCCGTCATTCACAGGCTAAACGACATTTCTGGCCGCGCATCTACCTTGAAACACGAAAAATCTAGTAGACAGCTCGCGAGAAGCGGCTTATCATCAAGGGCATCGCACAGACTGCCTTTCCGCGCGTCAGTAAAGACAGCGGGACAGAGATAAGCGGCATTAGTCGAGAACCCGATGGCTTCCGCCTTAGAAACGAAGCTAGGACGTTTGTAACTCCGCACATAATCTGTTCTGCACAAACAGCTCTGCTTGGAGTGGTTTAGGAGACCAAATGAATAAAATATAAACGTGTAGACTTACCGTAAGCGGACGATGAAGCTGGATTTTGAAGAAAACGTAATCCCCGCAAAACACGCCAACGCCATTGATGCAGCCACGCACAGGGTTGTTTGCAGCCCGAATGGTTTTCCGCCGTCTCGCGGTAAAATGGGTAAAACGTGAAACAGAAACCCATTTCACGGTCGTATGTTTATCGCTCGCACTCTTGCCGTGTGCAGCTTGATCTGATATCCAAGACCACAGAAGGCAATTGGTTTATAAGCTTAAATTCTTCGCTTACCCTCTAAAAATCTTATTGTTTTCGTGAAAACAGAACCGAAATCTAACTTCTTGTCGGTATACGCGCCGCATCTCCCACCGAATAGTATGTGGTACAATTCTCAAATAATAATTATAAGGTTGCATAGCATAACGTCTTTTTTGCGTGTGTTCGTGTTTAGAAAACTGATATGCGCCACATCAGCGTGTCATCGGCTCCGAAGCAACAGGTGCAAGGGTTGGAACGAAAAAATACTGGCTTTGTGATTGTTGCGTCGCAGCACTTATTCACGTGAATACAAACTGCAAAGGTAGAAATGCAAGATGTTAATCGCACAGAGGACCAGGCTCTTTGAGATTAATCTAAGATGTTTCTAAGGGATGGGCGCTTCCTTGAATTCTCACACCCGTATTTCCCCCTTTATTTCCAGCACGTTTTAAAGGGAAATGTAGAACCGTTGATGAAATGTTTCTGATTTCAGCGCGTTGGACAGTAACGATCGAAAGATGGAATGGAATTGTGTAGAGCAATTCCTTTAAGGGACAGCGTATTCGTTCGATGTAGTACAGTTTGCGGGCGCACTTACTTCAAGAATGGCTGCCTTTCCTCGGCTTACTTGTTAGCATTAAATATCTAATTGTATTGACAATATACGTCACGGTATAACGAAAAGGAGCTTGTCAATGCTCCTGAAAACAAAATACAGGGGAGTGTTGTAATGGCCTTACGCAATACTTTTTAATTTCCGTAATAGCGAAGGAGGTGGGGGATTCCCGACTTAGTTGCGGTCACTAGATGCAGGTCCCCTCAACATGCAGTGCAAAAAGAAATTGACATTGTTCTGGACTTAGTCGAAAGTCAGTGTATCGCAGATTGTTAGATAAAATTACGATTGTTATAGACTGGTCTATAGGCAGTAGACTATCTATAGTGTGCAGTCTATAGACGAAAGGAAATTGAGGTAGTTGTAGACTGTAGTCTATAGAGAGTCTATAGACCGTCTATAGAAAAAAGGAAATTGAATCAGCTATAGACCGTAGTCTATAGAGAGTCTATAGACCGTCTATGGACGAACGGAAATTTAACCAGCTATAGACCGTAGTCTATAGAGAGTCCATAGACCGTCTATAGACGAAAAGAAATTGAGGCAGCTATAGACCTTGGTCTATAGAGAGTCTATAGACCGTCTGTAGACGAAATGATATTGTGGCAGCTATAGACCTTAGTCTACAGATCGTCTATAGACGAAAGGAAATTGAAGCAAGTTATAGACTTTAGTCTATACAGAGTCTATAGACAAAAGAAAATTAAGGCAGCTATAGACCTTAGTCTATAGCGAGTCTATAGACCGTCTATAGACGAAAGGAAACTGAAGCAGTTATATACTTTAGTCTATAGACAGTCTATAGACAAAAGGAAATTGAGGCAGCTATAGACCTTAGTCTATAGCGAGTCTATAGACCGTCTATAGACGAAAGGAAATTGAAGCAGTTATAGACTTTAGTCTATAGACAGTCTATAGACAAAAGGAAATTGAGGCGGCTATAGACCTTAGTCTATAGCGTGTCTATAGACCGTCTATAGACGAAAGGAAATTGAAGCAATTATAGACTTTAGTCTATAGACAGTCTATAGACAAAAGGAAATTGAGGCGGCTATAGACCTTAGTCTATAGCGAGTCTATAGACCGTCTATAGACGAAAGGAAATGGAGGTAGTTATAGACTTCAGTCTATAGAGAGTCTATAGACCGTCTATAGACAAAAGGAAATTGAGCCAGCTATAGACTTTAGTCTATAAAGTGTCTACAGACAGTCTATAGACGAAAGGAAATTTGAGCCAGCTATAGACTTTAGTCTATAAAGTGTCTATAGACAATCTATAGACAAAAGGAAATTGAGGCAGCTATAGACCTTAGTCTATAGAGAGTCTATAGACAGTCTATAGACGAAAGGAAACTGAGGCAGCTATAGACCTTAGTCTATAGAGGGTCTATAGACAGTCTATAGACAAAAGGAAATTGAGGCGGCTATAGACCTTAGTCTATAGAGAGTCTATAGACCGTCTATAGACAAAAGGAAATTGAAGCCGCTATAGACTTTAGTCCATAGATTTTCTATAGACTGTCTATAGACAAAAGGAAAAGTCTATAGGATGGCTATAGAGTCTATAAAAAGTCTATAGAAAGTCTATAGACCATTTTTATAAGGGAAGGACCACGGCAGTAGTCCAGCGACGCGGGACTGCGTCCGGTCAAGGAAGCAGCGCGTCGGGAACTCGACGATCACCGGCGGCGGACCAGCGGCGTGCGACAGCTCATCGCAGCGTCCGGGGAAAGTGGCGGTGGACCCCGACGCCAAGCAGCTGGCAATGCGGATCGACGCATCGAAACCGTGAGTTTCCTTGGTCGCATTGTTCACGTCCCTGTGTTCGAGCCGATAGGACATCTGAGGGGTACGGAAGGCGGTATGGAGAGCTATCCAAGCCTGCCCTCACTTGATGTGAAATACCGAGTTGAATTAGCGAAGGCGCGCTTAGCGTACTTTCAGGCTGAACTTGCGAAAGTGAATGGAGGAAAGGCGCCGCTGTGCGAGGAGAAACCTCAGGATGTTAAGTGCGTCTTGGAGGAATTAGAAGCAAAGCGCCAGCAGCTAGCGCTGGAGCTCGCTGAGCTCAAGGAGTCTAGGAAAGCTAGTGGACTAGCGAGGGACTATTCCGATTCCCGAGAGGAGAGGCCACCTGTGCTGGAAGGTAAAGCCTTATGCTTGTCAAGCACAGGTCAAGAAAACAGCCAAGCAGAAGTAAAAAGTGAGCCCGATTTCTGCGAAGCTGGAGTCGCAGTTCAAGAAAGCAGCCTGACGGAACGCAGCGTCGCGGTATCAGAAGCGGTGAACGCGCACGCCGACGACACGGCCGCCCAGGTTAGCTCAATCCCAAATGACACCAGGGACGCGGACGCGTGCTCAGGATTGTTGGAAGTGAGTCTCACAATTCCAAAAACGCAGTCTCAAGCAAGCTGCGGAAAAGAGCATTTAGCTCAGCAGGGAACGGCCAGCGACGACAGATGTCAGATCGCGGACCTAGTGACAGGAGAAAGTCTAGCGTTGCTGGAACCGCACACTGTGTCGGTCATAGGGCATGAAGGGCCCCGTAGCGTCATTGATGGAAAGAGCGTTCCATGCGAGCCAGGGAACGGAGGCGGGCTTGCTGGGCCGACCGGGCAGAGCGCCACACAGTTGTGGAACGCACCCGATGTGTGTCTGGCCAGGTCATTTGAGTACCCGGAAATGAGTGGCGACTTGCCGCAAGGCAAGCTCGGGTCAAGCGACGGCGAGTCAGCTCGTGCAGCAGACGATGCCACGAAGCCGGCCAGCGTCTATCAAGCAGGGAGCGGCGATTTAAATGTTTGCCCGTGCAGGAACGGTGCAAATAGCTCCAAACGCTTCAAAGTACCAGGGGACAGGCGCATAGCCTTCACAGTGAATGTCGGCGCGTGGAACAGTACGTTCCGTGCTGCGGTACGCCAAATTATGTTCAGCAAAGCCGGCCGCGCTGTTACAGCTGAACTCGGCAAGAGAGATGTTCCTTACGCAGCACGCGGTTCGTACCGGCGCGCCAGAGAGAGCGGGCCCTCAGGTGCGTCATGTAGTGAGGGGTTTAGACCCATCAAAACCCGGGACGTTTTTGATCCTGGAGGGCACCATCTTTTCTGTTCGCGCCCCGTTGTGGCGCCAGCCTAATGAGTGAGTTACCGTTTAGGCGTTAATTGTGTTACTGACAACACGTGGTGGCTCGAATGTACACAGGGACGCTCGGTGCGACTAAGGAGGCTCACGTGGGCATTGGGCGAGTGCTGTGAACGCTCCAGTCGCGAGTGTCTGTGTCTGTGTGCTCATTCGCGAGCAGGACGACGGCGTGCATGCAGGCGAACTGGGTGCAACGCACCAACTTGGACGCTGTGTTACGGCGCACGGCAGGCATGCCACTGTGTGTATTTAAGTGTGCATTTTGCGTGATGTTGTGTTGGTGCCCGTGTGCATTTTGTTGTTTTTGGTTTTGTTCGTGCAACTGGTCGCAGCGCGACAGCTTGGACTTCGGTGAATGCGCTGGTTTTACAGGTGTGAAACGCGCATTTGAATGTGTACGTTTTGTTTATGTTATGTCACCCGAAGGGTAGTTTCGTGTCAGACACCGATCCCTTTTGTTTGTAATTCTAAAAGTGCCATTTGGGCCCTTTGTACAATCTTGGGAAGGGCGTGTAAGGTATCGGTAGCGTTCGCGGGGGTCATTGGAACGCGGCTGGGGGCACTCAAAGCGGAGCGTCTCCTTTCTTGGAACGCGGCCGCTCGTGAACGCGCCGGGAAGTACGGGTGTCCACCCGCCCCGCGGAACCGATTAGAGCACGTTCTGGCACGAATGTATATTTGTGTTTTTGTTTTATTTTGTGGTGGAGAGAGCGCTCTACCTTACGGAAGCTGGAGGGCTGGCCATGCCCTGGATGAACCAACCATGTTAAGAGCGCAACATGATTGGAAGTTACCGAATGTGGGCCGGGCATTGATGTCTTTAAAACCGGGCTCCGGTGCCAGAAAAAGGGTTCTGCGCTAAGGTCAGATGCAACGCATCTTCGGCAACGCCGAGTTAGGGGCCTCCTCTAGTATTAGCCAGATCCACCTTTTCGTTGTTTGTCCTTGTGCCGTTTAATTTGTCTCGAGTGCCTAAACTTGTATATGCAATGTAAATAGCTGTATATAAATCTTCAGTTATTGCCTTTTTTACCCCTGCGTCTCAACCGAACACAAGACCGTCTCTGACGTGGCACCCCTGGTGCGAAAAAATAAGCTTCAGTCTTCGAGTTATCAACCGTCTCTGGCGGGGCACCTATGGTGCAAAGAAGAAGAAGAAGAAGAACCTGATCTTTACTGGCAGGTAGTTACCGCAGATCCGAATCATGAGAGGGAAATAACTAGAAGAATAAGAATGGGGTGGAGCGCATATGGCAGCTTCTCTCAGATCATGAATGGTAGCTTACGAATACCCCTCTAGAGAAAAGTATACAACAGCTGTATCTTACCGGTACTCACCTATGGGGCAGAAACGTGGAGGCTAACAAAGAGGGTTCAGCTTAAGTTAAGGACAACGCAGCGAGCTCGGAGATCCGAAGCGGGCGGAGTTGGATAGGGAACAAATGCGGGTTAATGGCATCCTAGTCGAAATCAAGAGGAAGAAGTGGGCCTGGCCAGAGCATGTAATGCGAATGCAAGATAACTGCTGATCTTTAAGGGTAACGGAGTGGATTCCAAGAGAAGGCAGCTTAGGAGGTTGCGGCAAAGAGTTAGGTGGGCAGATGAGATTAAGATGGTTGCGGGGATATGGTGGCCGCAACTGGCGAAGGACAGCTTGATTGGAGAGAAATGGGAGTGGCCCTTGCCCTGCAGTGGGCATAGTCAGGCTGATGATGATGATGATGGTGATGATGATATGGTTTTCCTTGTGTCCGCCAAAACTGGTAATACTGTGCTGGAGAAGCCACATTTTTACCTGAGAAAAAGAAACATATTTTCAGAATTACTTAATCTGCCCACAAACACCTGGTGTGTATTGACCGTTGCTTGTGTGTGTGTGTGTGTGTGTGTGTGTGCGTGTGTGTGTGTGTGCGTGTGTGTGTGCGTGTGTGTGTGTGAGTGAGTGAGTGAGTGTGTGAAGTGAGCACATTATTTTATTACTACATTTGGCTCCCACTTTATTTGTTTTCCGACATCATAGTGGCTGCCAACCTAAACAGAACGACGGAGAGAGAATGCCGATAACGTTCGAATATTGGTTAAATTTGAGTCCTTTTATATGATGATCACTCTCCACCCCTCATTGTATACCTGATGAATGAATGAGTGCCCTATGCCTTACCCATGTCTTCTTAGCCACTGGTATTCATCAGTGCACAGGCAACCACAGCATTCTTCACTTTTTTTTGTTTATTATTGGGGACATCGGTAAGAGCCTTGGCGAAGAAGAATTGAAAATCAGTTTCGCGAACGACAGCGCTTACGCACTTTACCCAATCTATCGCCTATTCGACTTTCCTGATATTACTCTGGACGAGGTGCACATCATCGGCATATCAGTGAAGCAATCGAAGACACACGGCCGCTCTCAGAAATTAATTCTCTGCCCTGCCGCTTCTGAAACTTCCAGAGCCTCAATGCCCGGGCCCACTCCCCTGTAGGGTATAGGATACATACTGTTACCGTAAACAAGCATGCTGTCGGCCGCGACCTCAATCACCACAATCCATTCCCTGTAACCCACGCTTATTCTTGACAGAGTTACGTAACGCAGCCTGGTTCACTCCGCCCAATCTTGTTGCACTTTAGGCGGCCCATTTACCTATGTGCTGGGCGAGCACTCGACCACCAGGACCATCAGCCGAAACCTCGACCACTTAGTGCCAGGGCACCGTACGGGGCCGTCTAGTAAAGTTATTTTTTTTTCTCTGTGTCGCAGATCGATGCATTGCCCGAGGTGGTGGCTGCCGTGGGCGACCGCATGGAGGTGTACCTGGATAGCGGAGTGCGCTCCGGGGCCGACGTGGCCAAGGCACTCTCGCTCGGCGCAAGGGCCGTGTTCGTAGGCAGGCCCGTGCTCTGGGGACTCGCATACGACGTATGAGCATTTTCATGTTCCCCACCAGTTCCAGACTCTGCGAGCGGCGCAACATAGCCTTAGTCGCTTTTGCGCCATAAAACCACACGCCAACTGTTTCCAGCTTCAGCTTTGTGGCAGAAATGCGCTTAGTATAAAAAAGCGAGACGAGACAGGGCTGGACGAAGCGCAACAGTTCCAGGCCTCTTATGTCTTCTAGAAGTATGCAGTCCACTGTGTGACGAGTTGGGCATACTGGATCATCTTGAGCGAACTCTGCGAGCACTGCAAACAGAACCTTTCTCAGCAACTGTAGAGGTGCTTATGCTCTGTATATCCGCGCGAAAAAAAAAGTATAAATACGCACTTCTAGCTTCAGAAGCGTCCTCACGGCTACCGCGTCAGACAGACCGCACTAATCGGAGAGATGGGCCAGTTTTGAACATCTGAAGATGCAGAGAAATTACTAATTCGCCAGAGTTACACTGATTCTACCAGTATAAATAGCGCCCCATAAAACCTGTGTGTCGAAATAAGTGCTTTTATTGTGACAAACTTCTCATGTCTACTCACTGTCACATGGCCACCTGCTTGTTTGACTCTCGGCGGAGCACGCAGCAGCTTTGTGCCTCAACTTTCTCCATGTCTGTGATCCAGTGTTCGCAGTTACTAAGTACGGCGTTCTATATGGCACCGACTCTCGATGTTTGTGTCCATATGTATACAGATTAGAAACAAAAGGAGCAAGACGGCCCCAAAAGCTTGATTCCCAACTCGTAGTGGACGACACCATCTGTTGAATTTCGCTAATTGGCTTTATGAAGGAACTATAGAGGGATACAACTCAAAAGTGGAGCCTCAAATGTGCCCCGAAAGCATGACCTCCGGCTACTGACGTGTACCGATTGTCATATTCTCTAAGTTAGCCGCATTTGATCGAGGAATTTGCCATTCATTTCCGATGTCACTCTCAGGGATCAGGTGCAAAGACATGAGAACCACTCGATGCTATTGGTGGCATGGCATCCTTTCACGGGCATTCACCGCTGCATGCTTGAGTTGTATCCGACTACACGTCAGCCAGAATTCACCTAAGCGCAAGAAAAAGTGCAAAGAGAAAGACACACAACTTTCACAGAATATTCGCAGTTGGATGCTTATGTTGTTTGCGGAACGTTCACAGAACGAAAATACAATACAATAAAATGCCGAAGATAGTAGATTATCGAAACTCCGTCAGGAATAAATACTCAAAATGGGGAATCTTGGATCTCGGTAAAGCAATACGTGGCGAAAATTGTTCCTACTCCAAGGCTCAAAACAAACCACCGTATGCCCTCGTTACTCGATCAACCACGCGAGCTAACTAAGCCATCTTATGCTTATCGGGCGCAACAAATGCTGATTTGTACCACCTGAAATGATTTGGAGTAACGTGCACTGCAAACTCTGAGGTGGTGTTCAGTTAGGCGCAGCTTTATTCTTGATCCTGAAAGACGCTGGCTTTGGTCTGTTTCTCAACCACAGTTGGGCAGGTGCTGCGTCAAATACTGAGTGAACAGAAGTGACGTACAACGAGAATGGTTGGTACAGCCGGAGTAGTCACTTAATATTCAGGTTTTATTCTCATTCTAAATTCAAAATCGTTAGTTTGATGACTTGCTTAGCTGGCGTATATGTCCAATATTCGCGGACAAAAACTTTGAAAATTGAATGTCATGGAAATATTGAAGGTAATGATCTATTCTTCTGACATTTTTCTTTGAAAGTGTTTCCATTGACTGCATAGAGCAGTTAAGACTGCCTTAGAAAGCCAATGGGGAACGCTTTTGACAACAGCAAAAACGTTCACAGAATAAATTCAAGAATGCCATCGGGCGATCTGCGAATAGTTTATTGTGATAGTGGTATCTTACATCATATGAAAAAATTGCGTTCATAAGCAGTTGCCCGCTGAAAAATTCTTTTGTCCCGAATTGTTGGGTATGACATGCCTGTATTTTACTAGGCTTGTGTTTCCTGGCATGCACTAGGATTCCTCTGAGATAAATCGGTTGAGCGGGCCATTAGGGTCAGGAAACCACAGCGTCACAGTATTTGGGCTTATCAAGGAATGTTTCGATCGAATGAAGAAAGAAAAATTATAGAATGGAGGCAGTACACTATGTTGAAGAAGAGACTACAACTTATGCTGTCAGCAAACACGTAGCTCGAAGTCGGCGACGAGGTAGCGATGCAGTTTTGTCTTCAGAGTCGCAATGAGCCTATTGGTTGGCAAAACAATTTCGGTAAGAGCACTGCCGTTTGGAATGATTTTTAGAACCTAGTAATGAGAGAATAATATTAATTAGGTAAAGCCTCTTACCAGCCGGAACTCTGAGAAGTCATAGAAGGCAAAATTCTGTTTTGAGTCACGAACTCGATTATTTACAGATTGCCGCATATGAGTGCAGCTGCTATATCGCACGGAATGACTTCTTGTTTTCAGTGTCATACTCTACAATCACAAATTGGTAGTTCAAACTGTGTACCCAAGCCTACTATTCTTCCGTCCGGTCTTGCGCGGGTGTAAAAAATGTTCAAGGCAGATATTGCGCTAAAGTTAAGGCAAATTTCATAGTTACTTTTTTTAGAATAAGTCCTTTTGTTGAATGCGAAGTAAAATTAGTACTGTATAGATTCAAATGATCGACAACAGGCGCTAGTTCGTCTGTCGCTAGCACGTACACTGATTACCACACCTGCAAGGTGACGCCCAATTTTTTCGCTTCGCAGGGTACCCAAGGTGTTGCAAAGGTATTGAACATTTTGAAAGAAGAGCTGGAGCGCACCATGCGGCTACTAGGTGAGGGACTTGTCATTTTATTTAGCGTTCCTGCCCGAACTTCGTTTCCAGTTTGATGTTCTTCCAGCCAGATATGCTATTCCGCAGAGGCCTTACCTCCTCATTCAACAATTGTTAATGGTAGTTATCCTCCTCATGAATAGGCATTTCACCCCTGTGCTATGTCCACAGATCGTCGTGCCCGGGGCGCCGCTGGTAGCCGCCTGTACGTTCTGTTGTTGAGTGTGGGTTCACGGGTTAACATTCATGTCGAAGCAAGCATGTTTCACAGGTACAGCTGCTAAAGCCACCTCTCCCCTTTATATGGCGTCGTTTACGTTGGCATTTTAACACATGACGTCATGACAAAATCCCCCGGCGTTTGTTTCGAACACAACAGCGACACTCCTTAACGCCACGGGTTCCAACTCTTCCCTATCATAGCCCTGCCCCCGTCGCTGCGTCTGTTACACCATACGCGTGCCTTGAGTGAATGAATAATAATGAAAGGATAAGCGGTCGTACGTAGCACGCGTGACTCACTGTAGGGCGTGACTAAGGCCTACCCTAACCCCGACCCTTCTGCCCCTTCCACTTTAGCCACACACAACCGCTTGCAGCTTCCACATCTTATGAATACTTACTGCCAACGGCTACTCTACAATTATGAAAGCAGAAGACCGATAACTAATCAATAAGCATGAATCGGAATGATATGACTCCACCTCGGCTATGGTGAGAGTCACATTTCGAAAAGGGCAAACATACAGAGAATTTCTTTTACGCGAAAATAAACGCCACCCTCGAGAACTAAGATTTTTATTCCCAATAAATATAGCCACTTGGTATTATCTAATGCGGAGAGCTGATTTGTGGTATGCTCGATAATCCGGGTGTAGATTTCGTACACCTAAGGTGATCATTAAAATGCGTATTATCTTTGTTTTATTAGTTTTATATTGTTTTGTACGCCGGTAATTTATTATTTGCTACTATAGTCAAAGCCCTCGCACACGTTGAAACCGTGGTCCAAGAAATGACGAGAAGTCTATCTGCTTTTTTTTTTGTTTTCAAGCCTTGAATATTTACTGCGAGGTGCTATGGAGGGACATTTAGATTGATGCTGTTTTGTTAATCATATATTGTGTTCGCTAGACCTACGTTATTCACGCAGTCCAATGATCCAGCAATATCCAGAACGAAGAAAACAGTATCTCTCCAATGTTATACGAAGCCCTTTCAGAGTAAGCGTGTAGTCAGTGGTTGTCAGAGAATACAAAAGCAGACTAGTAATCACGATGACCTGTACGGTTACCAAGGAAAGCAATGAATAAATTATGAGACCTCTTCAAAATTTTCGATAAAGAAATGGCCTGAGTGGCATATTGTTGGTTGGATTTTAAACATGGCTTGTCACAACTCATTAAGTTACCGTAGGCTAGCTTTCGAGGCTGAGAAAAGGTTACACTCTTATCGTTATTTGAGTGTTACTTTTATCCTTTTTGAAAAGCAGCCGTTTCTGCAGCGCAATGGAATTTACATAAGGACCCTTGTGGCTCCTATTTTATGTGATATTTTGTTACCTTATGTTGATCGCCTTTTGTAGGAGGCTTTTATCGGAGGCCCGGTTTTAAAGGTTTTTAGATATGTCGACGACTTTTTAACCTTTTTAAAAACCCCTTTTAAGTCAATCATTGAGGATTCCGTTGGTGATGTCTTAAGAGCTTTTAACGAGCACGGTAAAGGCCTGACCTTTACACATGAACTTCCCCAGAATGGTGAGATACGCTTTTTAGACCTGAGGTTGAGGTTTGGTGCGGGACACACCTGTTGGGCGTATTTTCCACGCGCGAAGAAGGAACTCTTGCAATATGATTCGTCCCACTCTAAGACCGTTAAGAGAGCAGTATCAATGCTCTCCCTTGAATCCGCGCTTCGGAAATCGTGTCCGCACAAGATGCATGGCAGTTTCAACCATCAGGTGCGCAGGGTTTTGGCCGCAGGCTTCCCTTGCTCGGTCCTTACGGCAGTAGCCGAAACCCTCCTGAAGAAGTTTCGCCCTCGACGAAACGTGGCTGCAACTGAACGCGGAAAGCCCAAACCTGAGGATGCCTTATATTCATAAGGTGTCACATAATCTCAAAAAAGCCGCCACGGTGGCTCAGTGGTTATGGTGCTCGGCTGCTGACCCGAAAGACGCGGGCTCGATCCCGGCTGCGGCGATTCAATTTCTTTTGATGAGAAATTCTAGAGGCCCGTGTACTGTGCGATGTCAGTGCAGGTTAAAGAACCCCAGGTGGTCAAAATTTCCGGAGCCCTCCACTACGGCGTCTCTCATAGCCTTAGTCGCTTTGGGACGTTAAATCCCATAAACCAAACCAAAACTAATCTCAAAAAAGTGGCCAGCAGGCACAAAGTGCCTCTTGTATTCTCCGCGCCAAATAAGTTGGCGAAGCTGTGCCCCCGCATCTGCGGTGACGGTGAGCGCGGTTGCAAAAAGCAACATGAAGAAGCCTTCGTCAGATGTGCTTTAGGAGTGGTTTACAAGATCCTCCTGTCCTGTGGAAAGTGTTATATTGGGCAGACAGGGCGTTGCATCAATGACCGTTTAGGGAGCATGCTCAAAATTTGTTACATCAAGATAAGCTTGCGAATCTAGTTTCGCACGTAATGGGGTGCAGCTGTGCGCCGCGGTTCAAAGAAGCAAAGGTTTTAGGAAGAAGTAAAAGCACAAAATCAAGAGTTATTTTGGAGGCCTTTCATATTCTTAAAAAATCTAGCCAGTGCATCAGTGACCCTTCCATAAGTTTGTACTCGGCTGAGCGAATGTTTTTGGACAACGTCATATAACGTCATGTAACATCCTGGCCCGTTTCTTTTCCGTCTGTCGATTCTCGAACTGTTTCGGTCATATCCCATCCATATCTTTTCGTTTTGTCATTTTCATGTTCTGAGTTATCTACCCTTTCTGGTTCCCTCGCTTTCTTCAGTGACATAATGTGAGCTTAGATAAGTGTGAGCCATCTAAAACTGTTGCCTGGAGCCGCCCAATTGTGCGCATGCGTGTGAAGACTATAAATGTGTTTCTTGCATTTCCAATAAATCAGTTGTTAGTAGCGCTCCGTGTGTGTGGTTTCCTTTCGTTGTGTTTGTCTTTTGCGCTGAACCAAGTTTCAACTCATATCACACATTCTGAACATCTGTTTTTCTGTCGCCATGCGGCACAGATTGGGAGCAGTGCCTGCAAAATCTATGACACCCCAAGTCCGATTTATCTTCGTCAGGAACTAAAAAAATTGTACGATTTATTTATTCATGAAGTGATTTGCGAGTTCATCGTGGTGGTCCCTTCCCAGTTTTGCTTGTGCAGAGTGTGAATTTACTCATCCACCAGCTTGTTCAAGCTCGGGAAGAGCTTGAGCACTACGCTTAAGTACGAGACATTTCTCTTCCGGGCTTGATGACTGTTCCGTCGTATATATACATTTTTGGGACGAGAAATAATTCTTCGAACAGCATCAACTTTCATAAACGCTCGAATACTTGCAGTAATTTACTGCACATGCTGAAACAAACCTAAATTAATGAGTCTTCTACTATTGCTCTTGCAAGAACGCTTGTAAAACGTTCGCGAATGCGAAGTCATCCGCAGACCTGTCTAGAGTGCTCGAACAGAGCACCGATATGTATACTTGTGTGGGTTACGTGTGGTCTGCGGCTCGAAACAGGACCATATGGAGCATGCAAATTTCTGTGGATCATGCTTCATCGCTCATGGCTTCAAAAGCTGTATCAAACCCTCCAGGCAGCGGCGATTGCAATAAAGGTACCACAGACTGCATTGCTCGTGTGTTCTAGACAAGTGTGTTGACGAATGTACATTCCCTTTGTGCAAACAGTAAATACCACGCAACCTCAATGAGTTATTGCAATGTGTAATGCACGCATCAATGATTAGTATGCGCACTGATTTATTTTAAGAGCGTTAGCACTTATTCATCACGTTTCTCGACTTCTGGGGGGTCTGCTACCACCGACCTTCGGCGTTCAATTTTCCAACTCAGAGGAATTCCAGATGGCGGCCCCCATAGTAAATCGATAGAGCAACCCAACTGGTGATTGACTGCTGACGTCATTAGTATATCGAATTGGTGAATGGTGAGGTCACTGATTTTGTGACGCCATAATTAGCTAGTCACATGACTATGTTTAATCGCTTTTAACTCAGTAAATAACAAAGTGTCATAAAACGAATTAGATATTTGGAATTCCCTATATGAGTAGAACAGGTTAGACAGCGAAATTAACTAATGAAGTTAATATTTAATTATGGCTATGCTTACATTTAATTCCTTATAATTAACTAATCGATAACATCATGATCTAAGTAATGGATATGCGTAAAGGGCTCGATCAGTAGGACATGTTAGACACCAGTATTGTGTAATTAGGTAGATATTTACTTATGGTTAGGCTTAACATGGCGGCCATGTCGTCAGCACTCGTCTGCTCACAGTTCCGTACCTCACGGCGACCGGGCACCTACCGCCTTCAGGTAAGGAAAAATAGCCCTCTAAACAGCCGAAAAACTCTTTCGGCCCAAATTGGTCACAAATATCCGACCTCAAAGCGTTAGGCGCCCACTCGCCGCAAGGTATGGGAAAGTAGCCTAATCATGTGGCAGTACATCACATGGACAATAGATGGCGCTACCGAAGAGCTAACGCTCGTTACTTCAACGTCTTCCAGACGGCGCCGGCATTTTTTTTTCCTGAACAAAGCTTCCATTGCCTTTTTTTTTCTAGGCTGCCCTGACATTAAGGACCTCTGCGAAGACTTCGTCATGCATGAGGAACACTACAGGGGGCAGCTACGAGGTGCTCTGCCAATACAAAGAGCCTGCAGGAACGCACTCTAGCTGGCAGGGTCACGCGTGCATGGCGCGAAAAAATAAATCAGTGAAATTTATGTGTGGATTTGCACCTGCCTTAGTTATTAATGTGAAAACGTTACATGGCTCTGTCGCGTCAGCAAAAAGTGTACGCAATTTTGTCAGCACGATTACGTCGTTCTCAGAAGGTGAATGTGTGAAAAATGTGTTTGCATGGGATAGTGTATGATAAAATGTTGCCGGGGAAAACTTAAGCTCTGCCTTCAGGGTAGGACGCGACAGCTTTAGTGGGTTAACGCCCATATTTGCGGAATAGGCATTTCTCTACTTCACATTCGTAGATTTATACCAAAGCCAATGCAATGCCACAAATATTTCAAATTAGCCAATGAGAGCTTTGTCTGCGGCAACTTGAGATGTGCTCCCGTTGGGCCAGAGCTCAGAGCGCCGAGTCCTGCAACGCACAAGCTTTTAGGCGTTCAAACTGCAACGGGCCCCATGACGCCTCGTCTAGATTGCCTTCACATAAAAGACGAGCGTGCCATCCTCAAGCAAATGGTTGGGCGCGCTCCACGCACCGCGAACCTGCTGCGACTGTTCGGAAAAGGTGTTCTCGCCGCAAAACGAATTCCACAGAGGCTGCTGCCAAAAGCAGCGCCACTGACGCGCCCATGGCATCTTCAACTCAACCGCCGCCTGCGCCCCTACCTCCAAGTGTGCCTTGTCAGCGCATTATGGTCTAAAATGGTCAGAACTCGTCGAGTGCTCATGCTTGGCCAGCGCTTACACCATTGCGTCCTAATAAACCTCTTCAGTGTAAGCTCGCATCATCGAGCTGCACAGTTGTCACAAACCGGCTCCCAGAACAATATCCCCAAGCCGATGTGATACTAAGGACGATGGTCAATGCCATTCGACCTCTGCTACAGGCCCTGCTAACCTCAACCGCTCAAAGCGTCTTACTGGTGGAGGTAGGCTCTCTGGGTACAGCGCTTCAACATCTTTAGAACATAATGGCTCGACACCTTACAAGGTTTCATGAGAAAGTCACAGGCGCTACGCTCTTAGAGTGGAACGCAAGAGGCCCGAAGTGACGAATTTCAAGTTGCCGACAATATGTTTTCAGCAACCACTTCCCGATACTCCTCATCTCCGATCCTAACTTATCCCAAGCAATCAAGCTTTCCTGGTACGGGCCTTTTTTCTCCCCCACACGCGACGGGCCTAGCAAACTTCTGGTTACCTCCGCACCGACATGACGTACGTTTGCTGCCAAGTTCATCCCCACGATGGTAATCAGTAGACGTGTTTGAGCCAAGAAAGGAACCATAGAGTTCACACTGATTACCTCGTATGTGTCCCCCTCCTCTCAGTTGGACTGAGAGAGTCTGAAGCCACCATGGAGGCAAACCAGGCTCCTTGCATTACTAGTGGCGATTTCAACGCCCACCACCTGCTGTGGGGAAGTCCTACACTTAACGCCAGAGGAAGGGATATCACCTTACTTCGCTTCAGAAAATGAACTTTGTGTAATGAATGACGGCAGCCTGCTACCTATTCAGGCTGCTCCTACAGCAGTTGCCTGAACCTGACGTTAGTTTCGCGGACACTGCACGAGCGTGTCCGGTGGCTTGATGATGTGGAGACCCATAAGAGTGACCACATGCGCATTGACCTCCAGATTGCTGGACTTGAGGCGTCCGGCCGAACTAAATCCGCGCACATCGGCTGGACTGTATGTTACTCATATATGGAGGAGACGTTCAAATATACCCTCGCTAATAGTTTGGAGGACACCATAGCAAATACAATGAAGGCTGCAAGAGGCTACGTTATGTCAACTAGAACACCTATTGAGTTCGATATAGAATTGGACGACGTACGTGCAATTCGTATTAACACCTCTTTTTCGGCTACATGTTGGATACTTCAATTAGAGGAAAACTGGCGCCAAACCATGAACACCACAAGAGAACAACGCAGACGAGATACAAGCGTTTGTGTCTCGTCTTCGTTGTTCTCTTGTGGTGTGCTGATGTGGTGTGCACCCATACCGGAAAAGACAACAATAAGAATTTTGGGCATGTGGGTTCAATCCAACCAGCGCAGTACTCACATTTTTACATTACTGAAAGCAGCAACGCTACAAGTCGCACGCATGATTACCCGCATCACCAACAGGCGACATGGCATGCGTGCAGAGGACACACTAAAACTAGTAAGAAGCCTAGTAGTTAGTCGAATAACGTACAGCCTACCCTACCAGTGCCTCAACAAAAACGAAATACAACAAGCGGATGCCCTGCTACGCAAAGCGTATAAGACAGCGCTCCGACTACCACGCTACACGTCTACAGAAAAACTCATGGCCCTGGGATTACATAACACCTTTGAGGAGCTACGAGAGGCGCAGCTTGAGTCGCAAAAACTCAGGCTGTTGCAAACAGCGACTGGAAGAGCGCTCCTGCAGAGGCTCGCATACCGCGAGCAGATGCGAGAAATGTCGAGGACGGCAACGATCCCCGACGAGCTTCGCAAGACCCTCAAGGTAGCTCCAACACCAAAAAACATGGATCCCAACCTCCATCGAGGCACAAGAGAAGCGAGGGCCGAATTCATTGAGAAAACATACGCTCCTCAAGCCACGACCATGTATACAGACGCGTCTCGGAGAGGAGGAGATACCAAAATCGCTGTAGCGGCGGTGGTCGATTCGTCATTACGCGAAATGACCAGTGCGTCTCTCCGAGGCTGCACAGCTGCAGAGTCCGAGGAAGTAGCCGTTGCTCTAGCGGTGCCGGAGGGCTATAGAACCGGGCGGTCACTAACAATACTCGCGGACTCTCAAACAGCCTGCCGAAATTACATGAATGGCAGGATAGGTCGTCACGCGCTCCGTATACTCCTCGCAGCGAGCGACAGAATTAAAAACCAGGAAGAACAAAACGACAAGATCCCACACACAATTGTGTGGGTACCGGGGCACACGGGGGTGGCAGGGAACAAGAGGCCGACAGGATAGCTCGAGGATACATTACTTTCCGAGCATCCGACGAGACCGCGGAACTCGCCCCAGCACCCAGGGAATATTCGGCCATACTACAAAACTATAGAGGCAGAAGAATTCGATATCCCCCACCGCACAAATCTCTCAGCAGAGAGGAGGCTGTCACTTGGAGACAATTACAAACAGGCTCTTTCCCAAACCTACATATACTAAACAAAATGCACCCTACGATATACACGGACAAATGCCCCTGGTGCGACGAAAAACCTACTCTATACCACATCACATGGGCCTGCCAAAACATAGACGTGGTCCCCAAAATACAAAACCCGAGTGCGGAGCAGTGGGAGACTCTGCTGTCCAGCGACCGCTGTGAAGACCAACAAGGTCTGGTACAGCGAGCTCGACGGGCGGCAGTGGCCAGCGGGGCCCTGGACTGAGGGCAACCGACCACTGATTAGAGGCGGACGACTTCGACAGAGAAGGTTCCTGGGGGTAGAACCAAGACGTCTCTGAAGATGCCCCAAACCGCAGGAAAAACCATTAGTGTAAATAAAGTTTTCCCTTCCTTCCTTACGATCGTAGATGAATAAAAAAAAAAGTTGCTCAATATTTATGTAAACACGTGGGTGCAAACCACTATCACGCAATGGGCTTCGCTGTCGATGCTAATATATTGTCACGCAGTGCTGATTGTAGCTCTGTGAGCAGGAAAACAACGAGAATATCTTCCAAACGAACATCTTCATTTAAGCTGTCTTGCGCCCGCAAAAAACTTAATGACTCGGTGGCTGCGTGGCAACAGGCGTGCTCGGCTGTCGTCGAGCAGAATTCCCTCCGCCCCGTGCTCAATTTAAAGCTGATAGCGAACTTTAGAGACACAGCGCTCAAAGTTATTACAGCATTCTGAAACAAGGTAGAATCGGCTCCGCCTGGCTGCGAACAATCGAGATCGACCTAGTTGCGTCTTTCATCACAAACAAAGCGATAAAGCGTTGTGCCGGCAGCTTCGAAGAATGAATATACCAACGCGACGAAGATAGGCGGCAATATACAACACCGACAGAATTCAGTTGACATACAGTTGCGTAATCGGTTTCCATGATGCGCCGACTCTTCTGCGGACCCTTGGACTGCTTCGTCAACAGCAGCGAATAAATCATAGTTCATTACCCATGGCGCCGTTGTCAGCGATGGCTCTCGAGAAAGCGAGCGCAGATAGAGGTTCCCGTTGTATCCGTGCGGGTCTCGCGGCACCGTTCGCGATTTCGAAGGTTACGAGCAGAAAACCAAACATCACAGTAGCTGTCTCAGCACCGACATCACTAACACATAAAGCAACACGACGTCAAACCTGTCTGTGAACGGCGCCGCAAAGCAGGCGACAACGCCCGAGACAGCGGGACTGACGGAGTTCGAGAAGCACGCAAAGGTTGAGGGATGGTTTCCAAGGCGTCGCGGGTGAGAAATTCAAAAGGGATAGGAAGAGTACGATCTTTTCCCCGTTCAGAAACTTTTTGCGGTCAGATCTTGTTGTCTATTACTGACGCTAGCGCCAATTCCTCCTCCAACTGCGTTCACAGTGGTTGGAGGCGCAGTTAGGGCTTCAGCGGAGGTTTCTCCAATTAGCCGGGATGGAAGTTGCTCGCGCTTTCCTCCCGGTGGCTTAGCTACATATCATAATTTCCTAAAAATAAGGGAGAGGATTGTCCAGACAGGTTGCCTAGTTTTCAACAGTGCAGTAGTGTAGTAGGATCTTTTTTGCCTCAATTTAGCCCACAACACCGAAAAGTCATTCAGTTTTTTCCGCTAGATGACGTTAGTTTTCTCGATTGTTATTGCAATGTCCAGCCTCTGGCAGTGAATCAGACGGTGGAAAGGCGCTTCGCAATGGCAAGAAATAACGGGTCAGCCTCAAGCCCAGTCCCAGTGAATCTAAAACTCGTCTCTCTTCTGAGTACATGGTGGTTGAAAGACTAACCAGACGTGGTACCAGAATCCAAACACAAGTCCATTCATTCCTGTAAACGCGGTGACAACGAAACCTACACATCTCAAAATTTTCGCATTTAGCAGCTCAGTAGCTTTCACTCCAAAAACTTTCGTGGCTTCGAGACAATCACTTCGGCGCAGTATGCTTGTTCGCGTTCTGAAGTTCATGCCTCCTATTGTCTTTCGGGTGTAAAGGGTAAATACTATGGCTAACTTATATCTTCAGTGTGTTTTTATAGCAATTTGTCATGCGATAAAATTTTCAAACACAACATGTTAAAACATTTAAACTACTCTACGGCTTTGCTTATTCATAATTACGTGTCTAATGCCATTTTAACAATGACGGAAATGTCAAGCGCTCCGATCAATTTGTACATTCCCCTGTATTAAAGCATTAGTCGCAAAATTCAATGTCTTTGTGGGCTTCGCAGTTTCGCAAACGTGCAGGCCTCATTCCACAACAGCACGTCCAGTACCGAGAGAGATCACAGCGGGAATTCGCCTGGAATGGACGCCAAGATGGCGGCCACTTTGAAGGATCTGGATTGGTTGCGGAGCCTCTCGGAGCTGCCCGTGGTTGTCAAGGGTGTTCTCACCGGTGAGTAGTGAATTTCAGGCGCAGGCCACCGAAGTGAGACATGTTTCATTTTAGAGAAAATTAATTCTTTTATAGATTTTTATACTAAAACAACGAAGCTATGAGAAGAGCGAAGTCGGGTATTACAATATTGAATTCTGAGCGCCGTCATTGTCGCAATCGGCTTTTCCAGATTCACTGTTATTATGAAGCCCGTTAGTCGCAACGTTGGTCAACTGCGTACAAACAGCAGCTTCCGTTACTGCTCGATTAATTATTTAATGTATTGTCATGCAATGCATCTCAGGATACTGCAGTGACCGGAAGGCGGTGCCACAAAATTATGCAAAAATCGCGATGTGGACCCCTTCTGTCAGGCGCATCTGCAGTACCTACGCCTAAACTACCTTTACTACAGTTGGCCTATTTAACACTGCACCCCACTCAATGTACCGGCTGGCAGGCCTCAACGGGCGGCAACCGCACGCGTACGGCCCCAACCTAAGCCCATCCCACTCTTTGCGGGAGGACGCTCCGCTAGCCGCCAACCCGATGAACCAGCGAAGACTGGTCACCCGGGGTCTTCCCGGGGTGCAACTGATGTCTATTCTTCCTCGTCCTTTATTTCGCTGTAGCCGAGGCAGCACTGGCAGCGTACCGCCACGGGGCCTCCGCTGTCATTGTATCCAACCACGGCGGACGCCAGCTCGACGGAACCCCGGCCACGGTGAGTGCATGAGAAAGAAAAACGCCGATTGTTTACGAACACCTGAAGCGTAACTACAAAGAAAAAATGAGTATGAGACGATAGTAGAACTGTTACAAAACAATTCCACTACCTCCAAAGCATCATGTTGCCTGGTTGAGATCAAAATGAAGGAAGCACTTGAACTCTCTACTGGGCAGCTAAGTTGTGTCTGCTACCCCATCCTGTTAAAAGTGATGAAAACTCACTTCTACAATCTTCACTGCCGGAAACAACTTGACATCAACTTCACATCTTAGCCTGAAAAATCTATTGAGGTAACTAAAGAGGCTATGTGCACTACAGTAGACTTCTTTTCTACAGACTCCAACCAATGTTTATTCTGGGAACATCGAGTCGTCCTAAGTAGTGATTAACAATTGTAGTTTCTCGTATATCATTACAAACTCTTTTCTTCCACTCATGTGTGATACAAGACACAATTATTACGCGTATACAATCTGTCCAGCCAGCCACTTTTAACTACGGACATCCGAAAAATTCTTGCTTCTCCAAATATTACCAGTTTAAATCTGTGCATCGCCTTCTTATGAAACTGTGTTCTGAAGCACTGCTCCTTGTGTGCGCTATTTCCAGTGCACAATCATTGATTCCTAATCTTTTCTTGTCGAGGGTAGCGTTGCAGGGAAGTTCGTGTTTTTACGCCCTCTGTTCCCTTTTTCTATCTCGGCAAAGCGCTCCACTTTTTAGTAGAATAGCGCTACTATCCGCATTTTGCGTATCTCGAGAAATCTTAAATACATCCCTAAAGTCTCTGATAGCGATTTAGTTAAAGGCAATAAAATTCTTATTTTGAAGGCCTTTATATTCAACGCCTTTAGTCAAATCTCCTTAGGGTGAAATTGTGCAGGGTAAATGCTTTTCGAGTAACGGTCCTTGGTGAAGGCCTTTAGGTCGAAGATCTTTATGGTAAACGCTTTCAACCTAAAGCTTTATCATTTGTTTTGACATCACCCGTGACCATAACTTGGCCTTTGACCTTGACCTTTGACATCGTCAAATGTCAAAGATAAGTGCTACTGCACGATATTCCGCGCATATACGTGCTAAAGCGTCTGCTAATTTTTCCTCACACTGTTCCCACAAATTATTTTCATCCCCAACAGCCGGGTTAACACCTCTGCAGGACCAAAGCCTTTTCCGAATGATCCCTAATCAGCAGCGCATTGCAGTAGGTGCTGTGCTCCTCGCACAAACTATCTCACCTCACTTAAGTGTGTGTTACCCCTTCTTATGTTTCTTTCCTCTAGTGTACCCTCGGCCGCGTAACGCTGAGACCGCTCGGCGCATTGTTGGTCTCCCTTGAAGCCTGTGCCCTCCTTTTTACTTCAGCCCCATTGCAAGCTCACGTTTTAATTCTCTAGCCTGTGTTACTCTATGGCTATGGTGCTCGGCTGCTGACCCAAAAGACGCGGGTTCGATCCCGGCCGCAGCGGCTAGAATTTCTTTGGAGGAAAAATTCCAGAGGCCCGTGTGCTGTGCGATGTCAGTGCACGTTAAAGAACCCCAGGTGGTCGAAATTTCCGGAGCCCTTCACTACGGCGTCTCTCATAGCGTTAGTTGCTTTGGGACGTTAAACCGCACAAAACCAAACCTATTTCATGTTAGAGCTATACATTTCCTTTCCAAAGATGACTGTACTGTTCTTGCTCACAGGTCGAACTTGATCAGTAGCGTTCAAACTTTTTTCGCGAGTATTATTGCTATAGCACGTACGCCGCTTGTATATTTACTCTTCAGATATATCGGCAAGTTTCTGTTCATAGTTTATCATATGCAGTCAAATCCACCACAAGCATTTTTATTCCCCCTAAGGTTTTTTTGTCCCGGTCAGATATTTGTCGGGCTACCTATAGCTTCCACCGATGCACTTCTTTCAATAAGCACCACTAGAAAATCTAGGCAAATGGTTTTAGTCTGCGTGCCTGCCATCACATCTCGCATAGCGCTACACATCTAGAACTGTGCCGCGACAAACCTTCATTGCTTGGTACACTCCAGCAATTTCCAACGGTCGTCAGACCATGCAGGTTTGGGCGCAGGAAGCATTTCTAAGATATGTTTCAAATTTTTATAAAAGTAGGCCACCAGTACCAACATTTTACCGCCGCCTGTCATCGTATTCTATGGCTTTTCTCACAGAGATACGAGTGAAAATATCCCATAAAATGCGCGATATTCGCTACTGGTGCCAGATGGGAGCATCTAGTTGGTGACCATGTGTCGAGTTACACTTTAGGATTCCTATGAGAGAAGCCAACAGCCATTCCTATGGTTTAGGATTCCTATGGTAGCCACAGTTCCACTTTTGTTTTCCATGCGCGGCTCGCTACATTTTAGGGCCGAGGCTATCATTTGTCTCCAAAGTGTCCATGGACCTCAGGGAAGCCGATACCTGCTCAATAATCACAGTCGCCGAAAGTACATTGCTTTACTTACGGTCATAGTTGCTGGCGGGATGTCTTTTCTGCCAGGGTGCGCATTTTCGTCGAACAATTATTTTTCTATCTTAAACACTAAATCTTATTGCAAGTTTTCTCTCACCTTTGAAAACATAGCGTTATTGATTTGTTGCGTCCGCAACAGATGGCACCAGCTATACATACAGCGAGTATTTTGTTTATAACTTGAGATAGGTCTCGGTGCAGCCAGAGCAATAGTAGAAAGTCTCTCACTCACTGAGACTGTGTTTCTACTAAACAGTTTGTGTTCGACAGCAAGAATAAGTGTTTGGGGCGGACATAAGCAAAAAGCGCCGTCTAAAACATTTCTCCGGCCTGCAGGAGTGGCAGGTTTCCCTCATGACATAGATTTTTTCAAGAGCGAAATGGTGGGCCCCCGCGCAACTGTTTTTCTCTAGAGGTTATTATACCTGGTGCTTGCTTGTGTCATATTGTTGTTATATTATTTGGTGTCATTGTTTGTGCTACATAGGCGCTAAAGCTGTTTGCTGCCGCCTGTATCAGAGAGCCAAGGCCTAGTCAGGCCTACCGCCTTTTCCTTTGGCTTCCCCTTTCATTTTTAAAGACAATAAACACCAAACCAAACCAAACCAAACCAAACTATTATAGAGTTAGGTGCCTAGTTGCAAACAGAGATTAGTACCTAGTCGCTAGTAATACTAGCTATATGAATTTTTAGAATTTCGAAAACACGATTATCCTCGGCGCTGCGGCTCGACAAAATTTGGCTGCATCGTTCCAAAATACATGCGCTTTCGAAAAGCATGCAGTCAAAGAAACCTTTCCAGTGCACGTAACTAGTCAAAAAAGCCAAATTTTGTTGAGCCACACAGCCAGGGGTAATCGAATTTTCAGAACTCTAAAAAGATATATATTCTTAACGGCAGGCTACAAATCTCTAATTGCAATTAAGCGCCTAATGCTGATCGTTAAAAAGTTAATAAAAATAATTTGTTAACCAGTTTACTACTTAAACAATTCACTGTTTTTCTTAAGCAATATTTTGTGACCTCGAGCATACCTAGAGGTTGGCAAAACTCTAACATTATCTTAATTCATAAGAAAGGAGACGTCAAGGACTTGAAGAATTACAGACCGATCAGCTTACTGTCTGTTGCCGACAAGGTATTTACTAAGGTAATCACTAATAGAGTCAGGACAACCTTAGACTTCAGTCAACCAAATGATCAGGCAGGCTTTCGCAAGGGATACTCAACAATAGACCATATTCACGCTATCAATCAGGTAATAGAGGAATGCGCAGACTATAACCAGCCCCTATATATAGCGTTAATTTATTACGAGAAAGCATTCGACTCAGTACAAACCTCAGCTCTCATGCATGAAATGCGGAATCAGGGTGGAGAAGAGTGTTACGCGAAAATATTGGAAGATATCTATAACGATTGCACAGCTATCGTAGTTCTCCAGCCGCCGCGGTGGCTCAGTGGTTATGGTGCTCGGCTGCTGAGCCGAAAGACGCGGGTTCGATCCCGGCCGCGGCGGCTGAATTTCTTTGGAGGAGAAATTCTAGAGGCCCTTGTACTGTGCGATGTCAGTGCACGTCAAAGAACCCCAGGTGGTCGAAATTTCCGGAGCCCTCCACTACGGCGTCTCGTCTCTCATAGCCTTAGTTGCTTTGCGACGTTATACCCCATAAACCAAACCAAACCAAACCGTAGTTCTCCATCAAGTCAGCGATAAAATTCCTATAAAAAAAGGTGTCAGGCACGGAGACACGATCTCGCCTATGCTAATTACCGCATGTTTACAGGAGGTATTTCGAGGCTTGAAATGGGAACAGTTGGGGATAAGAGTTAATGAAGAATACCTAAGTAATCTGCCATTCGCTGATGATATTGCCTTGCTAAGTCACTCAGGTCATGAGCTGCAAAGCATGGTCAATGAGTTAGACAGGCAGAGGAGAACAGTGTGGCTAAAAATTAACATGCACGAAACCAAAAAAATATTCAACAGTCTAGCAAGGGAACAGCAGTTCGCAATTGGTACCGAGGTGCTGGAAGTAGTAGCAGAATATGTCTACTTAGGGCAGGTAGTGACCGCAGATCCGGATCATGAGAGGGAAATAACTAGAAGAATAAGAATGGGGTGGAGCGCATATGGCAGCTTCTCTCAGATCATGAATGGTAGCTTACGAATACCCCTCTAGAGAAAAGTATACAACAGCTGTATCTTACCGGTACTCACCTATGGGGCAGAAACGTGGAGGCTAACAAAGAGGGTTCAGCTTAAGTTAAGGACAACGCAGCGAGCTCGGAGATCCGAAGCGGGCGGAGTTGGATAGGGAACAAATGCGGGTTAATGGCATCCTAGTCGAAATCAAGAGGAAGAAGTGGGCCTGGCCAGAGCATGTAATGCGAATGCAAGATAACTGCTGATCTTTAAGGGTAACGGAGTGGATTCCAAGTGAAGGCAGCTTAGGAGGTTGCGGCAAAGAGTTAGGTGGGCAGATGAAATTAAGATGGTTGCGGGGATATGGTGGCCGCAACTGGCGAAGGACAGCTTGATTGGAGAGAAATGGGAGTGGCCCTTGCCCTGCAGTGGGCATAGTCAGGCTGATGATGATGATGATGATGATATGGTTTTCCTTGTGTCCGCCAAAACTGGTAATACTGTGCTGGAGAAGCCACATTTTTACCTGAGAAAAAGAAACGTATTTTCAGAATTACTTAATCTGCCCACAAACACCTGGTGTGTATTGACCGTTGCTTGTGTGTGTGTGTGCGTGTGTGTGTGTGTGTGTGTGTGTGTGTGTGTGTGTGTGTGTGTGTGTGTGTGTGTGTGTGTGTGTGTGTGTGTGTGTGTGTGTGTGTGTGTGTGTGTGCGTGCGTGCGTGCGTGCGCGCGTGCGCGTGTGTGTGTGTGTGTGAGTGAGTGAGTGAGTGTGTGAAGTGAGTGAGTGAGTGAGTGAGTGAGTGAGTGAGTGAGTGAGTGAGTGAGTGAGTGAGTGAGTGAGTGAGTGAAGGAATGCACGCATGTATTTTATTACTACATTTGGCTCCCACTTTATTTGTTTTCCGACATCATAGTGGCTGCCAACCTAAACAGAACGACGGAGAGAGAATTCCGATAACGTTCGAATATTGGTTAAATTTGAGTCCTTTTATATGATGATCACTCTTCGCCCCTCATTGTATACCTGATGAATGAATGAGTGCCCTATGCCTTACCCATGTCTTCTTGGCCATTGGTATTCATCAGTGCACAGGCAACCACAGCATTCTTCACTTTTTTTTGTTTATTATTGGGGACATCGGTAAGAGCCTTGGCGAAGAAGAATTGAAAATCAGTTTCGCGAACGACAGCGCTTACGCACTTTACCTAATCTATCGCCTATTCGACTTTCCTGATATTAATCTGGACGAGGTGCACATCATCGGCATATCAGTGAAGCAATCGAAGACACACAGCCGCTCTCAGAAATTAATTCTCTGCCCTGCCGCTTCTAAAACTTCCAGAGCCTCAATGCCCGGGCCAACTCCCCTGTAGGGTATAGGATACATACTGTTACCGTAAACAAGCATGCTGTCGGCCGCGACCTCAATCACCACAATGCATTCCCTGTAACCCACGCTTATTCTTGACAGAGTTACGTAACGCAGCCTGGTTCACTCCGCCCAATCTTGTTGCACTTTAGGCGGCCCTTTACCTATGTGCTGGGCGAGCACTCGACCACCAGGACCATCAGCCGAAACCTCGACCACTTAGTGCCAGGGCACCGTACGGGGCCGTCTAGTAAAGTTATTTTTTTTCTCTGTGTCGCAGATCGATGCATTGCCCGAGGTGGTGGCTGCCGTGGGCGACCGCATGGAGGTGTACCTGGATAGCGGAGTGCGCTCCGGGGGCGACGTGGCCAAGTCACTCTCGCTCGGCGCAAGGGCCGTGTTCGTAGGCAGGCCCGTGCTCTGGGGACTCGCATACGACGTATGCGCATTTTCATGTTCCCCACCAGTTCCAGACTCTGCGAGCGGCGCAACATAGCCTTAGTCGCTTTTGCGCCATAAAACCACACGCCAACTGTTTCCAGCTTCAGCTCTGTGGCAGAAATGCCCTTAGTATAAAAAAGCGAGACGAGACAGGGCTGGACTAAGCGCAACAGTTCCAGGCCTCTTATGTCTTCTAGAAGTATGCAGTCCACTGTGTGACGATTTGGGCATACTGGATCATCTTGAGCGAACTCTGCGAGCACTGCAAACAGAACCTTTCTCAGCAGCTGTAGAGGTCCTTATGCTCTGTATATCCGCGCGAAAAAAAAAGTATAAATACGCACTTCTAGCTTCAGAAGCGTCCTCACGGCTACCGCGTCAGACAGACCGCACTAATCGGAGAGATGGGCCAGTTTTGAACATCTGAAGATGCAGAGAAATTACTAATTCGCCAGAGTTACACTGATTCTACCAGTATAAATAGCGCCCCATAAAACCTGTGTGTCGAAATAAGTGCTTTTATTGTGCCAAACTTCTCATGTCTACTCACTGTCACATGGCCACCTGCTTGTTTGACTCTCGGCGGAGCACGCAGCAGCTTTGTGCCTCAACTTTCTCCATGTCTGTGATCCAGTGTTCGCAATTACTAAGTACGGCGTTCTATATGGCACCGACTCTCGATGTTTGTGTCCATATTTATACAGATTAGAAACAAAAGGAGCAAGACGGCCCCAAAAGCTTGATTCCCAACTCATAGTGGACGACACCATCTGTTGAATTTCGCTAATTGGCTTTATGAAGGAACTATAGAGGGATACAACTCAAAAGTGGAGCCTCAAATGTGCCCCGAAAGCATGACCTCCGGCTACTGACGTGTACCGATTGTCATATTCTCTAAGTTAGCCGCATTCCATCGAGGAATTTGCCATTCATTTCCGATGTCACTCTCAGGGATCAGGTGCAAAGACGTGAGAACCACTCGATGCTATTGGTGGCATGGCATCCTTTCACGGGCATTCACCGCTGCATGCTTGAGTTGTATCCGACTACACGTCAGTCAGAATTCACCTAAGCGCAAGAAAAAGTGCAAAGAGAAAGACACACAACTTTCACAGAATATTCGCAGTTGGATGCTTATGTTGTTTGCGGAACGTTCACAGAACGAAAATACAATACAATAAAATGCCGAAGATAGTAGATTATCGAAACTCCGTCAGGAATAAATACTCAAAATGGGGAATCTTGGATCTCGGTAAAGCAATACGTGGCGAAAATTGTTCCTACTCCAAGGCTCAAAACAAACCACCGTATGCCCTCGTTACTCGATCAACCACGCAAGCTAACTAAGCCATCTTATGCTTATCGGGCGCAACAAATGCTGATTTGTACCACCGGAAATGATTTGGAGTAACGTGCACTGCAAACTCTGAGGTGGTGTTCAGTTAGGCGCAGCTTTATTCTTGATCCTGAAAGACGCTGGCTTTGGTCTGTTTCTCAACCACAGTTGGGCAGGTGCTGCGTCAAATACTGAGTGAACAGAAGTGACGTACAACGAGAATGGTTGGTACAGCCGGAGTAGTCACTTAATGATTCAGGTTTTATTCTCATTCTAAATTCAAAATCGTTAGTTTGATGACTTGCTTAGCTTGCGTATATGTCCAATATTCGCGGACAAAAACTTTGAAAATTGAATGTCATGGAAATATTGAAGGTAATGATCTATTCTTCTGACATTTTTCTTTGAAAGTGTTTCCATTGACTGCATAGAGCAGTTAAGACTGCCTTAGAAAGCCAATGGGGAACGCTTTTGACGACAGCAAAAACGTTCACAGAATAAATTCAAGAATGCCATCGGGCGATCTGCGAATAGTTTATTGTGATAGTGGTATCTTACATCATATGAAAAAATTGCGTTCATAAGCAGTTGCCCGCTGAAAAATTCTTTTGTCCCGAATTGTTGGGTATGACATGCCTGTATTGTACAAGGCTTGTGTTTCCTGGCATGCACTAGGATTCCTCTGAGATAAATCGGGTGAGCGGGCCATTAGGATCAGGAAACCACAGCGTCACAGTATTTGGGCTTATCAAGGAATGTTTCGCTCGAATGAAGAAAGAAAAATTATAGAATGGAGGCAGTACACTATGTTGAAGAAGAGACTACAACTTATGCTGTCAGCAAACACGTAGCTCGAAGTCGGCGACGAGGTAGCGATGCAGTTTTGTCTTCAGAGTCGCAATGAGCCTATTGGTTGGCAAAACAATTTCGGTAAGAGCACTGCCGTTTGGAATGATTTTTAGAACCTAGTAATGAGAGAATAATATTATGAAAGGAACGCCGGTAAAGCCTCTTACCAGCCGGAACTCTGAGAAGTCATACAAGGCAAAATTCTGTTTTGAGTCACGAACTCGATTATTTACAGATTGCCGCATATGAGTGCAGCTGCTATATCGCACGGAATGACTTCTTGTTTTCAGTGTCATACTCTACAATCACTAATTGGTAGTTCAAACTGTGTACCCAAGCCTACTATTCTTCCGTCCGGTCTTGCGCGGGTGTAAAAAATGTTCAAGGCAGATATTGCGCTAAAGTTAAGGCAAATTTCATAGTTACTTTTTTTTGGAATAAGTCCTTTTGTTGAATGCGAAGTAAAGTTAGTACTGTATAGATTCAAATGATCGACAACAGGCGCTAGTTCGCGCTGTCGCTAGCACGTACACTGATTACCACACCTGCAAGGTGACGCCCAATTTTTTCGCTTCGCAGGGTACCCAAGGTGTTGCAAAGGTATTGAACATTTTGAAAGAAGAGCTGGAGCGCACCATGCGGCTACTAGGTGAGGGACTTTTCATTTTATTTAGCGTTCCTGCCCGAACTTCGTTTCCAGTTTGATGTTCTTCCAGCCAGATATGCTATTCCGCAGAGGCCTTACCTCCTCATTCAACAATTGTTAATGGTAGTTATCCTCCTCATGAATAGGCATTTCACCCCTGTGCTATGTCCACAGATCGTCGTGCCCGGGGCGCCGCTGGTAGCCGCCTGTACGTTCTGTTGTTGAGTGTGGGTTCGCGGGTTAACATTCATGTCGAAGCAAGCATGTTTCACAGGTACAGCTGCTAAAGCCACCTCTCCCCTTTATATGGCGTCGTTTACGTTGGCATTTTAACACATGACGTCATGACAAAATCCCCCGGCGTTTGTTTCGAACACAACAGCGACACTCCTTAACGCCACGGGTTCCAACTCTTCCCTATTATAGCCCTGCCCCCGTCGCTGCGTCTGTTACACCATACGCGTGCCTTGAGTGAATGAATAATAATGAAAGGATAAGCGGTCGTACGTAGCACGCGTGACGCACTGTAGGGCGTGACTAAGGCCTACCCTAACCCCGACCCTTCTCCCCCTCCCACTTTAGCCACACACAACCGCTTGCAGCTTCCACATCTTATGAATAGTTACTGACAACGGCTACTCTACAATTATGAAAGCAGAAGACCGATAACTAATCAATAAGCATGAATCGGAATGATATGACTCCACCTCGGCTATGGTGAGAGTCACATTTCGAAAAGGGCAAACATACAGAGAATTTCTTTTACGCGAAAATAAACGCCACCCTCGAGAACTAAGATTTTTATTCCCAATAAATATAGCCACTTGGTATTATCTAATGCGGAGCGCTGATTTGTGGCATGCTCGATAATCCGGGTGTAGATTTCGTACACCTAAGGTGATCATTAAAATGCATATTATCTTTGTTTTATTAGTTTTATATTATTTTGTACGCCGGTAATTTATTATTTGCTACTATAGTCAAAGCCCTCGCACACGTTGAAACCGTGGTCCAAGAAATGACGAGAAGTCTATCTGCTTTTTTTTTGTTTTCAAGCCTTGAATATTTACTGCGAGGTGCTATGGAGGGACATTTAGATTGATGCTGTTTTGTTAATCATATATTGTGTTCGCTAGACATACGTTATGTTATTCACGCAGTCCAATGATCCAGCAATATCCAGAACGAAGAAAACAGCATCTCTCCAATGTTATACGAAGCCCTTTCAGAGTAAGCGCGTAGTCAGTGGTTGTCAGAGAATACAAAAGCAGACTAGTAATCACGATGACCTGTACGGTTACCAAGGAAAGCAATGAATAAATTATCAGACCTCTTCAAAATTTTGGATAAAGAAATGGCCTGAGTGGCATATTGTTGGTTGGATTTTAAACATGGCTTGTCACAACTCATTAAGTTATCGTAGGCTAGCTTTCGAGGCTGAGAAAAGGTTACACTCTTATCGTTATTTGAGTGTTACTTTTATCCTTTTTGAAAAGCAGCCGTTTCTGCAGCGCAACGGAATTTACATAAGGACCTTTGTGGCTCCTATTTTATGTGATATTTTGTTAGCTTATGTTGATCGCCTTTTGTAGGAGGCTTTTATCGGAGGCCCGGTTTTAAAGGTTTTTAGATATGTCGACGACTTTTTAATCTTTTTAAAAACCCCTTTTAAGTCAATCATTGAGGATTCCGTTGGTGATGTCTTAAGAGCTTTTAACGAGCACGGTAAAGGCCTGACCTTTACGCATGAACTTCCCCAGAATGGTGAGATACGCTTTTTAGACCTGAGGTTGAGGTTTGGTGCGGGACACACCTGTTGGGCGTATTTCCCACGCGCGAAGAAGGAACTCTTGCAATATGATTCGTCCCACTCTAAGACCGTTAAGAGAGCAGTATCAATGCTCTGCCTTGAATCCGCGCTTCGGAAATCGTGTCCGAACAAGATGCATGCCAGTTTCAACCATCAGGTGCGCAGGGTTTTGGCCGCAGGCTTCCCTTGCTCGGTCCTTACGGCAGTAGCCGAAACCCTCCTGAAGAAGTTTCGCCCTCGACGAAACGTGGCTGCAACTGAACGCGGAAAGCCCAAACCTGAGGATGCCTTATATTCATAAGGTGTCACATAATCTCAAAAAAGCCGCCACGGTGGCTCAGTGGTTATGGTGCTCGGCTGCTGACCCGAAAGACGCGGGTTCGATTCCGGCTGCGGCGATTCAATTTCTTTTGATGAGAAATTCTAGAGGCCCGTGTACTGTGCGATGTCAGTGCACGTTAAAGAACCCCAGGTGGTCAAAATTTCCGGAGCCCTCCACTACGGTGTCTCTCATAGCCTTAGTCGCTTTGGGACGTTAAACCCCATAAACCAAACCAAAACTAATCTCAAAAAAGTGGCCAGCAGGCACAAAGTGCCTCTTGTATTCTCCGCGCCAAATAAGTTGGCGGAGCTGTGCCCCCGCATCTGCGGTGACGGTGAGCGCGGTTGCAAAAAGCAACATGAAGCCTTCGTCAAATGTGCTTTAAGAGTGGTTTACAAGATCCTCCTGTCCTGTGGAAAGTGTTATATTGGGCAGACAGGGCGTTGCATCAATGACCGTTTAAGAGAGCATGCTCAAAATTTGTTACATCAAGATAAGCTTGCGAATCTAGTTTCGCACGTAATGGGGTGCAGCTGTGCGCCGCGGTTCAAAGAAGCAAAGGTTTTAGGAAGAAGTAAAAGCACAAAATCAAGAGTTATTTTGGAGGCCTTTCATATTCTTAAAAAATCTAGCCAGTGCATCAGTGACCCTTCCATAAGTTTGTACTCGGCTGAGCGAATGTTTTTGGACAACGTCATATAACGTCATGTAACATCCTGGCCCGTTTCTTTTTCGTCTGTCGATTCTCGAACTGTTTCGGTCATATCCCATCCATATCTTTTCCTTTTGTCATTTTCATGTTCTGAGTTATCTACCCTTTCTGGTTCCCTCGCTTTCTTCAGTGACATAATGTGAGCTTAGATAAGTGTGAGCCATCTAAAACTGTTGCCTGGAGCCGCCCAATTGTGCGCATGCGTGTGAAGACTATAAATGTGTTTCTTGCATTTCCAATAAATCAGTTGTTAGTAGCGCTCCGTGTGTGTGGTTTTCTTTCGTTGTGTTCGTCTTTTGCGCTGAACCAAGTTTCAACTCGTATCACACATTCTGAACACCTGTTTTTCTGTCGCCATGCGGCACAGATTGGGAGCAGTGCCTGCAAAATCTATGACACCCCAAGTCCGATTTATCTTCGTCAGGAACTAAAAAAATTGTACGATTTATTTATTCCTGAAGTTATTTGCGAGTTCATCGTGGTGGTCCCTTCCCAGTTTTGCTTGTGCAGAGTGTGAATTTACTCATCCACCAGCTTGTTCAAGCTCGGGAAGAGCTTGAGCACTACGCTTAAGTACGAGACATTTCTCTTCCGGGCTTGATGACTGCTCCGTCGTATATATACATTTTTGGGACGAGAAATAATTCTTCGGACAGCATCAACTTTCATAAAGGCTCGAATACTTGCAGTAATTTACTGCACATGCTGAAACAAACCTAAATTAATGAGTCTTCTACTATTGCTCTTGCAAGAACGCTTGTAAAACGTTCGCGAATGCGAAGTCATCCGCAGACCTGTCTAGAGTGCTCGAACAGAGCACCGATATGCATACTTGTGTGGGTTACGTGTGGTCTGCGGCTCGAAACAGGACCATATGGAGCATGAAAATTTCTGTGGATCATGCTTCATCGCTCATGGCTTCAAAAGCTGTATCAAACCCTCCAGGCAGCGGCGATTGCAATAAAAGTACCACAGACTGCATTGCTCGTGTGTTCTAGACAAGTGTGTTGACGAATGTACATTCCCCTTGTGCAAACAGTAAATACCATGCAACCTCAATGAGTTATTGCAATGTGTAATGCACGCATCAAGGATTAGAATGCGCAGTGATTTATTTTAAGAGCGTTAGCACTTATTCATCACGTTTCTCGACTTCTGGGGGGTCTGCTACCACCGACTTTCGGCGTTCAATTTTCCAACTCAGAGGAATTCCAGATGGCGGCCCCCATAGTAAATCGATAGAGCAACCCAACTGGTGATTGACTGCTGACGTCATTAGTATATCGAATTGGTCAATGGTGAGGTCACTGATTTTGTGACGCCATAATTAGCTAGTCACATGACAATGTTTAATCGCGTTTAACTCAGTAAATAACGAAGCGTCATAAAACGAATTAGATATTTGGAATTCTCTATATGAGTAGAACAGGTTAGACAGCGAAATTAACTAATGAAGTTAATATTTAGTTATGGCTATGCTTACATTTAATTCCTTATAATTAACTAATCGATAACATCATGATCTAAGTAATGGATATGCGTACGCTCGATGAGTAGGACATGTTAGACACCAGTATTGTGTAATTAGGTAGATATTTACTTGTGGTTAGGCTTAACACGGCGGCCATGTCGTCAGCACTCGTCTGCTCACAGTTCCGTACCTCATGGCGACCGGGCACCTACCGCCTTCAGGTAAGGAAAAATAGCCCTCTAAACAGCCGAAAAACTCTTTCGGCCCAAATTTGTCACAAATATCCGACCTCAAACCGTTAGGCGCCCACTCGCCGCAAGGTATGGGAAAGTAGCCTAATCATGTGGCAGTACATCACATGGACAATAGATGGCGCTACCGAAGAGCTAACGCTCGTTACTTCAACGTCTTCCAGACGGCGCCGGCATTCTTTTTCCTGAACAAAGCTTCCATTTCCTTTTTTTTCTAGGCTGCCCTGACATTAAGGACCTCTGCGAAGACTTCGTCATGCATGAGGAACACTACAGGGGGCAGCTACGAGGTGCTGTGCCAATACAAAGAGCCTGCAGGAACGCACTCTAGCTGGCAGGGTCACGCGTGCATGGCGCGAAAAAATAAATCAGTGAAATTTATGTGTGGATTTGCACCTGCCTTAGTTATTAATGTGAAAACGTTACATGGCTCTGTCGCGTCAGCAAAAAGTGTACGCAATTTTGTCAGCACGATTACGTCGTTCTCAGAAGGTGAATGTGTGAAAAATGTGTTTGCATGGGATAGTGTATGATAAAATGTTGCCGGGGAAAACTTAAGCTCTGCCTTCAGGGTAGGACGCGACAGCTTTAGTGGGTTAACGCCCATATTTGCGGAATTGGCCTTTCTCTACTTCACATTCGTAGATTTATACCAAAGCCAATGCAATGCCACAAATATTTCAAATTAGCCAATGAGAGCTTTGTCTGCGGCAACTTGAGATGTGCTCCCGTTGGGCCAGAGCTCAGAGCGCCGAGTCCTGCAACGCACAAGCTTTTAGGCGTTTAATCTGCAACGGGCCCCATGACGCCTCGTCTACATTGCCTGCACATAAAAGGCGAGCGTGCCATCCTCAAGCAAATGGTTGGGCGCACTCTACGCACCGCGAACCTGCTGCGACTGTTCGGAAAAGGTGTTCTCGCCGCAAAACAAATTCCACAGAGGCTGCTGCCAAAAGCAGCGCCACTGACGCGCCCATGGCATCTTCAACTCAACCGCCGCCTGCGCCATGTTGGGTCTGGGGCATCCCACCGCTGACGCCACTGTTGGGACTGGGAGTCCGAGCCAGGAAACGGTCGAGGCGACGGTGAGTAAAAGGACGTTTATGTACAGTATGTACAAGGGCTTTTACATGATACAAGGGTCAAGAGCACCACGGGCAGGCACACAGAAGAAGGGCGGCCCCGGCGGCGAGCGTAGCTCCGGCGTGATGGCTCTTCTGCTGCCCGTCTGCTGCTCGGGTTGTTGTTGTTGTTGTGACTGAGAGAAGGATGAAAAGGAAATTGCACGGGCCTGCTGCTCGATCCGAGCCACCACCGCTGCCACGTGCAGACAGAGGAGGCGTCTTTTCTTTCCTATTTCTCTTTCGTCTGCTGCTCGGGTTCAGCGCGGCTCCGTTTTTATAGCCGCTGGTAACGGTTACGGCAGCCAGCCGTTCAAATCCTCCAATCACTGGCCACCGTTCAAATTAGACCAATGGTCGAGAGCCGGCCAGCGTCGGAGGAGTTCGCACCGACGGAGAGGAGGAGAGGAGGAAGGGTCCGTGTCGGCGCCGCGGCGGCGGGATGAGTCACGCTGCATGTCGCGACTTGTCCGAGAAAGTCTGGACCTGCTTTGAGTGCCGGCGGGCGCGCAGCGCTGGTTTAGACAGGCCCGCCAGCGAAATGGGATCTCCGGCACTATAGCTACAGCCACCACCTTCAAGTGTGCCTTGTCAGCGCATTATGGTCTAAAATGGTCAGAACTCGTCGAGTGCTCATGCTTGGCCAGCGCTTACACCATTGCGTCCTAATAAACCTCTTCAGTGTAAGCTCGCATCATAGAGCTGCACAGTTGTCACAAACCAGCCCCCAGAACAATATCCCCAAGCCGACGTGATACTAAGGACGATGGTCAATGCCATTCGACCTCTGCTTCAGGCTCTGCAAACCTCAACCACTCAAAGCGTCTTACTGGTGGAGGTGGACTCTCTGGGTACAGCGCTTCAAGATATTTAGAACACAATGGCTGGACACCTTTCAACGTTTCATGAGAAAGTCACAGGCGCTACGCTCTTAGAGTGGAACGCAAGAGGCCCGAAGTGACGAATTTCAAGTTGCCGGCAATATATTTTCAACAACCACGTCCCGATACTCCTCATCTCCGATCCTAACTTATCCCAAGCGATCAGGCTTTCCAGATACGCGCCCTTTTTCTCCCCCACATGCGGGAGGCGCAGCAAACTTTTGGTTACATCCGCACCGACATGACGTACGTTTGCTGTCCAGTTCATCCCCACAGTGGTAATCAGTAGACGTGTTTGTTTAAAAAAAGTAACCATAGAGTTCACACGGATTACAGCGCATGTGTCCCCCTCCTCTCAGCTGGACTGAGAGAGGCTGAAGCCACCATGGAGTCAAATCAGGCTCCTTGCATTGCTAGTAGCGATTTCAAAGCCCACCTCCTTCTATGGGGAAGTCCTACAATTAACGCCAGAGGAAGGAATAGCACCTAATTTTGCTTCAGAAAATGAACTTTGTGTAATGAATGACGCTAGCCTGATACCTATTGAGGCTGCACCTACAGCAGGTGCCTGAACCTGATGTTAGTTTCGCTGACACTGCACCGAGTGTTCGGTGGTTTGGTGATGTGGAGAGCCATTAGAGTGACCACATGCCCACTGACCTCGAGATTGCTGGACTTGAGGCGTCCGGCCGAGCTAAATCCGCGCACATCGGCTGGACTGCATGTTACTCATATATGGAGGAGACGTTCAAATACACCCTCGCTAATAGTTTGGAGGACACCATAGCAAATGCAATGAAGGCTGCAAGAGGCTACGTTATGTCAACTAGAACCCGTACTGAGTTCGATATAGAATTGGACGACGTACGTGCAATTCGTATTAACACCTCTTTTTCGGCTACATGTTGGATACTTCAATTAGAGGAAAACTAGCGCCAAACCATGAACACCAGAAGAGAACAACGAAGACGAGATACAATCGTTTGTGTCTCGTCTTCGTTGTTCTCTTGTGGTGTGTATGGTTTGGTTTGGTTTGGTTTGGTTTAATAGGGTTTAACGTCCCAAAGCAACTGAGGCTATGAGAGGGCGCTAGTTTTTCTCTAATTCAAACCTCCCATTCGGCGCCGTCAACAAAGACGATATAGACGGATCAAATGCTTAAGGGATCTGAGAGAGGCGCGACAACCGCGGACTAGCGCAGGAAGTCCATCCGTCAATCTCTGCATCCTCGATAGCCCATGTCTTCTCGTTTGGCGGATGGTGCGGGTGCTTCGAACGCTTCCACAACAAAGACAGACCTTTCTCCGCATCAGCTCGTCACCAGATCGAAGTAGCAACTCACTAGACTTAGTAAAATGCGGGTGCAATAAATACCTCGAGTTCCCAGCGTGTTCCTCCTGCATTACGGGAATCAGCGACGGATGTTGTCTTCTAACGACAGGAACTCGATGCTGCGCTTGTGGTAAGTAAGCGTTCGTCTTCACCAGGGATACCAGGTGGCATCGTCTATGCTGCACTGTGCCACCTTGGCCACGGCGCGCGAACAGAGCTACTCAACCATTTACAGACATTCATGGCAAGACTTTTTTGTTCGTCCCAAGTGAAAATCCAGTCGCATGATACCACTATTAAAACCAGAGAAATCCCCGCTTCAACTCGCATGATACAGGCCAATAGCTTTAGCCAGCTGCAAGGAAATAATCATGGAAAGAATGATTCTGATGCGCCTTGAGCAATGTGCGTGCGTGCGTGCGTGCGTGCGTGCGCGCGTGTGTGTGTGTGTGTGTGTGTGTGTGTGTGTGTGTGTGTGTGTGTGTGTGTGCGTGCGTGCGTGCGTGCGTGCGTGCGTGCGTGCGTCAGAGGACCAGTCTTTTTCAACATTTATTTTCTTCTCTGGTATATTCCCTTTTATAGGGTCGGTCACAGAACAGGTGAGCGAGAAACGGATCTACTTATTTCTGGACTCGCTATCCGTTTCTCGCTCACCTGGTCTGTGCCAACCCCTATAAAAGGGGAAACACCAGCGAAGACAAATCACTCTTGAAAAAGATCGGGCCTTCGATCGAAACGTCGAGTGAAATAAACGTTTCCTTTAACGATGCGTATACTTTGCTACATACTTTTAAGCAGTCAGGCACTTCATGCTCTCGTAACCTATATATATATATATATAAGTAAAAGGAGGAACATCGCTTCATATCGATTCAAACGAAAGTATACAGGCTGCCTACCTTGCGGAAAGAATCCGTGTAAAGTTTTTAAGCACATACAGACAACAATTCTAGCTCAAAGCACACATTCCAACTTCGAACACTCAATTCGTGGAAATTTGAATTGTGACAGCAGCAAAGTTGCGTACATGCTTGAGTGTGGCACGTGTCAAATGTAATACATTGGTCAAACCGAGAATTCATTCCAAATTAGATTTAATAACCATCGTGCTCACGCGAAATCCCTTCCTGACCTCCCTCTGTCGAAGCACCTAACTAATTACTCTACAGTCATCAAACGGGCCTTCTAGGTTCATTTCCTTCTCTATATGAAGCAACCATTTCCTATCTTTTTTAGATCCCGAGTTAACACGAGTTATACGCTGTCAAAGATGTGACACCCTCTGCTAACGGATGACAGTATGAGCCATTATAGGCTTTCGCCTGAAATTCGTTTCGGGGAAAAAAATTACGCAGTAACTGTCTCACATACCTCGGTGGGCACCAGAGTCACGCCGTAAGCCAAGGGATAAAGCAGGGAGTGAAAGAAGGAAGGAAGAAAGAGGTGCCGTAGTAGATGGATGGATGAAAAATTTATTAGGCAAGCGAGTTTGGACCATTCAAGGTGCCAGGGCCATCGCACAGCCCTTACATTATATGCATGTGTCCAGGCCACGTAGGGCAATGGCACTGGCACCCCGGTTCACACAGCGAAGTTGCGCGTCCGGGTCCTGCGACTCAAGGAGGGCCTCCCATTCCTCCCATGTACCGATGGCGGGCTGTCCCTGCGGGGGAGGATCGACAGGGCAGCCGAAGAGAATGGTGTCCAGGGTGGCGTGCGATTCTCCGCAGAGAGTGCACTCTGGGGAAACATGGCGGAAGTAGGATAGACGCTGAGGGGTAGGAAGAGTTCGGGTCTGGAGTCGCCTCCAGAGGATTTCTTGGGAGTGGGATAGGCGGGGGATCAGGAGCATGGTAGAGTCGACGGGCAAGGCATGCTTGTTGTCATTTCTGAGAACGTGTGTGCCCGCTCCCTCGAGATATCACGGCTGAGGTCGCCATTTGCCCGGCAAATAAGTCCTCGGGCTATGTTATCGGCGGCCTCATTTCTGAGATCGCCAGAGTGAGCCGGCGCCCACACGAGATCAATACGCCTATCGGAATTCAGGGTGCACATTCTCAGTATCTTCCACGCGAGGGGATGGACGCGTCCGCGGGAGAAGTTAAGAATGTCTGTTTTGGAATCGCTAACTAGATAAGCCGCATTGTTTTGGGCGATGGCTATTGCTATAGCTGCTTCCTCTGCTTCTTCCGGAGCACAGGGGGGGGGGGGCTGCTGGGTGGTAAGCCAAAGCTACTGAACTGTCTGGACCACACGCGCCGTCCACTCAGCGCGCATCATTTCGTGTGTCATATTCTTTACGGAGAGCTGTGGCTCGCGCGACTCGGCGGGATTGATGGTATTCAGGGGGGACATTCTTAGGAAGGGGTTTGAGGACAAGCGCGAGGGAGAGAGATGAAGTCTGGAGCGTGTGCGGGCATGCGAATTGTTAGAGAATTGAGTATATATCATCCTGTTTCCGTGCCAGCCACACGACGGTACTGTGTGTGGTGATGCTCATCTATAAGTTCTTGTATAGTGTTGTGCATTCCTCATTTAAAGAGCCTGTCCGTGCTAGTGCTCTTTGGAAAGTTGAGCGCTGCTTTGGTAGCCATGCTGATTAGAGCATTGATCGTATCTTTATCCGCACAGGAGAGGTTCAGATAAGGAGTGGCGTAAAGAATGCGACTAAGCACAAAGGCATGCAGCACCTTGAGATTGTCTGCTTCGTCTAGACCGGCTCATAAATGGGAAACCCTTCTAAGAAGATGGGTGACGGAGTAAGTGGACTGTTTTAGTGCTTTCCATGTAAGGTTGTTTTCCCCGTGTCCTGAAAATGTAAGCCAAGAATGAGAAGGGTAGGTGTTTGCGGTATGGGAGTGTCATGCAGGTAAATCGTGATGGGGGAGGTAGGGACGCGCCGCGGCAGGATTATGAGCACTGCTGATTTTGTGGCGGAGAATTCAAGCCCAATTCTTGCCGCGTGAGTACCTATAGCTGTGGCTGCTTCGTGAAGGGTCGATTCTATGTCGCCATCCGAGCCGTATATAGTCCAAACCATTATATCGTCCGCGCAAAGTGTGTGTCCTAAGTGCGGGATGCGGCTGAGAGCCTTAGCCAAGGTTATGAGGGTGAGGTTGAAGAGGAAGAGTGATAACACCGCCCTTTGCGGGGTGCCAATATGCCGTAGTGGAGGTCTCCGGAATAATTGCAGCGACCTTGGGGATCTGTAACGTGCACTGACATCGTACAGCACACGGGCGCCTTTTTTGCTTCACCTCCATCAGAACGCAGCCGCCGCAGTAGCGTTCGAACCCGGGTAATACTGCCAGGTAACGAGCGCCTTAACCACTGAGCCACCGCGGCGGGTAACATGCACAGTGCACTTTGTGAAATGTTCCATTACCACATCCGTCCATGACGAGTTTAGCGGCTGAACAAGCTTACAGCTAAAGCTGAGCGGGTGCTAATTCGCAAAGTGGAACGAAAGTACAAACATTCATCCAGCTTAGTAAAACACGTTGCGGGGCTAGTTGGTGATGCATTTTCTTTTCTTCAAATTTAAACAGCGCTAACTTTTCAGACGAATACACAGATAGACATAAAATGACAGACAGCGCCCGTCCTGTCATATCTATCTGTGTATTCGTCTGAAAAGATAACGCTGTTTAAATTTCAATCAAAGGAAATTCATCCAGGTGCTCTGAAAAGCGCACGTGTCGACGTGGTTCAGTCAGTGACCCTCATGTACCGCTGGAAACGATCAGCTTGCTTCATTAACAACGCATTCGGAATAGATACATTCTGCTGCACTGCTTGCAAAGAGAACAAAGCCAGCTGCTCATATGCGCTGCTTTGGCTTAGTAAAACACGTTGCGGGGCTAGTTGGTGATGCATTTTCTTTTCTTCAAATTTAAACAGCGCTCACTTTTCAGACGAATACACAGATAGACATAAAATGACAGACAGCGCCCGTCCTGTCATGTCTATCCGTGTATTCGCCTGAAAAACCTTGACTTGCAAACCAAAGGCATGTGCTGCAGAGATGGGGCTGAGGTATTCGCAGAATCAGTTTTTGTGTGTGTCTGTCGTGTGTGCTTGCGTGCGCGTGTATGTGTGCGTGTGTGTGTGCGTGCGTGTGTGCGTGCGAGCGTGTGTGTGTGTGCGTGGGTGTCGTCAGCGAAAGAGACGCAGGTCTCTTAACGATAACGATAGATGTTTTTGTTATATTTTGCTATTACAGCATTTTGCACTCGGGTGATGCAGAAAAGCCCACAGATGTACAGTACTCTCTAATCGAGCAGCATGTGTAAGTAAAGAGTGTCTATTCCTGCTTTGTTCCAAACTTCAACAGTTGGGTTTCTAACCATCTGCTCCTGTATTCTTTTAGTTTAACTTCTATTTTCCCATAAATGCTGCGCTGCTTAGTTGTACACGGAAAAAGAAACTGGACAAACGCTGAGTTTAAGCGCAATAATTGCGCTTAACCTCAGCGCTTAAGTCAGCGCTTAAGTCAGCGCTTAACTCAGCGCTTAGCTCAGCGCTTAATTGCGCTTAACCGCAGCGTTTGCCCAGTTTCTTTGTCCGTGTACAACTAAGCAGCGTAGTATTTATGAAAAGATGTTCCAACTAGCCCAGTCCCAAGCACTTCTTAATTCTATTTTCCCACTCTTCTGCCTTCATTCCAAGTCGTAGTCTGGCCGACAAGGACAATTCAGTGAAGGATTTGTGTGTAAAGTTTGCGAATCTCCCGATACATGTGCGGTTTTTACATTTCGCAAGTTGCAGATTGCGCAGGCTGAACAAGCGTTCACACGAGAACCTCGACCTGTGCCCCTTCTTCACTAAACTAAGCGTACATTTCTTGACTGGGGAAATCAAAAATAGACGAGAAATTTCCGCAATTAATATACTAATCTGTGACTGCAATTATTCGGCAAATAACGCCATTTGCAGTGGTAAGTCGTGATGACTGAAAACAAAGTTAAAGTGGCCCCAGTCTTCAAGTTTATTTGCCTTCCAGTTGTAATTACATTTTGTGTTTACCCAGGAATATTATCTAAACTGATAGATTTTCCGGTGATCTATTAAAGATTTCGTTCCTGCCCAATATATTGGGCCTAGAAGCTAAAGTTACGCAGAGGACAAATTTATTTTTTGATCTCAAACACCTCGTGTACCGAGGCATTTTAGGGAAAATTCGTTCAATTTGTTGAGGAAATGTTCTATGAAGAATGGGCAAGCCATATATTTGTAGGGAGCTGTAAAAATTCGAACAAATGAATAAAGGTGCGTATCTATATGGCCCAACTAATCATTCAGGAAGACAAAGTTGTTGGGCACACTCATATTAACAATGATTACCATTATCATGAAGACTAAACGACAGATTAGAATCTTGCAATCAAATCACAACGAAATAAGGCGTCATGTTCTGCCCCTAATTTTTTGTTAAATGCCTCTTGAGGTAACTTTTATTCGTATTTCACAGGTAAACTCAGATTTAGGCAGCCTGCTATTCCGACAGCAATCGTTTTTTTTTTTTGCAGCGACCCTTCATAAAAAAGTTGTTTGTTTTGAATTATAATTGTCTGCGAGAAAAGGGAAGCCACAGTAACTGCGCGCCGGGTGGATCCCAGAACCTCGTTGTAGGTGAAGAAAAGAAGGACAGAAGAAAAAAAGCTGAAAAAAAAGAGCCGTCATAGTGAAGGGCTCCTGATTAATTACGGCCACCAGGCCTTTAATGTGCTCAGACATCTCCCGGTAAAGCGGATGTAGTTTTCACTTCGCCTCCTCTCCACTGATATGTGGCTTCGAGGGTCGGGATTAGATCGGAGTACCCCGTGCTCAGCACGCAAAAGTCATGATCACCGACCCCCCGGGATCGACGCATCCAAAAAAGGAGCTGTGCAGCTATTTCTGCAGAATTGTTACTCTTTACCTCGCAACGGTATCCTAAGACACCAATCGCATGATGACATCTGTTTTTTTTTTGCCTGAGAGGAATGATCACACTCGCACGAATAAAATCTAGATGTAGATAAGGGTATAAAACAATGATGACATGAGGGTGTTATGCCGAGAAAAATTACCGGACGCTGCGGCAGCGTATGATCGAGCTTTAGCTGTGTTTTATCTTTTTGTTCTGCACGAACCATTTCGATACCAACGTATACAGCATTAGAAGACAAATCGTTTGACACCACTTTGAATGTCCACGTCAAGTAGATTGATCGTAATGGACTTATGAAGATCGAATAAATTATAATTTTGGAAAGCGCAGGTCGTCGGTACGAATCCCTATATTAGGCTATGTTTTGGTTCAACTAGCACTTGTATACTCCATAACCCGCTGAATTGTTTTATACTACTCTGAATATTCTACGCCAATTAGATGGTTCACAATCTGTGTACCAATGGTACCACTTAGTGGTCCAATTCGGCTGTTTGCACACTAGGGTATTTATAAGGAAACGAAGGTATTGTAGTATATGGGCACTTGTGTGGTTACGTATTATGGCGGCCATGTTGGTAAGGTGGTACGAAAATTTTGTTTATGCAAACGCTAACCACGTTGGCCGCCATTTTTAGAACTTGACCTTGTGTTGCATACTCACACAACCTTGAGTATAACACGAGTAGTACAGCTAGTGCTCGAAAAGGCCAAATCGAAGAAAACTTTCGCTCTTCGTTAGCAATGCAGTCTATGGCGGCCACCTTGTCGGACATCCAGCGCCTCGGGGAGGCCAAGCTGGACGAAGGCGCTAGGACTTACATCTCAACGGGATCCGGTCAAGGCCAGACACTGAGAGAAAACACGCAGGCGTTCAAAAGGTCTGCTCTTCTATTCATTCACACAGACTCGGCAACTGCTAGTCCCAAACTCGAAATTCAAGTATTTGAGAAAAAAAAATAGGCTGTGGTTTAACTCTGTTTGACCTAAAGGAATGGGAAAGTGGTTGGTCTGGTTGGTTGATGGGGTTTAACTTCCCAAAGCGACTGAGGCTATGAGAGACGCCGTAGTGGAGGGCTCCGGAAATTTCGACCGCCTGGGGTTCTTTAACGTGCACTGACATCGCACAGTACACGGGCCTCTAGAATTTCTCCTCCATAGAAATTCAGCCGCCGCGGCCGGGATCGAACCCGCGTCTTTCGGGTCAGCAGCCGAGCACCATAACCACTGAGCCACCGCGGCGGTGAATGGGAAAGCACGTTGCGTCTTCCTCGCCTCCGTCTGTCTTCTTGCCCTCTCCTTAGCTTTATCCATGGCGAGAGTGTTCAGCCGAGCCGAAGCGCACCGGTATATACCCCGAGCACGGTGCAAGAATACTATTCTTACACCGTGACCCCGAGGCATCACCTCCTCTCCCGAGAGGGAGAGCAGGTGATGCCACGTTGTAGCCTGCTGCGAGTAGGGCCATCGAAAAACAACAGTGCAGTTAAGGGCGCGGTGCTGTTTGGTTACGCGAGCCCAACGCTGAAAGTACTAGTAAAAGTAAAATCATTTTAGCGACGCCCGGTGTGCAAATCCGTGTTGAAAACTAAAGTGTATCTAGGAAAGTAGATCTTTCTCAAGGCTGCCTCACTGGCGACCCCTCCGTAGTCACGAAGAAGGAGCATGGTCAAGTCGAGAGAGAGAGAGAGAAACTTTATTATAAGAGGAATTCGGGGCACACCCCAGGGTCTCCGCACGGCCACCCTACACTCATCCCAAGATTCGTTCAAGGATAAATTATGAAAGCAACTTCGCGATTTCCATGTTTTATATAAATGGAGCGATCCGAAAAGGTACAGATTATTTCCGTACGTCCACCCCAAATCCTGAGGCAACAATGACTTCCCTTCCGCCAAAGGTTTGTGCTTTGTGCCGATGTGAGCGGTATTCATATTACACTCTAGGACGTCCAATCTTGGCGTGCCCGCTGGTCGCTTATATAATGCCCATTGAGATCCAAGTAGGAGAACACTATACTCAGTGCGCCGAAACAGCCCTTGATACCGGCATTCTCCGCAGACGTCTGATGACAGCTGGCTGGCATCTGTGAAATCGAAAGCATAATCACGGTACGTAGTGTTAGAATACCGAATGAAAGACGAGTACAGGTATTCAGAGTTGAGGCGTACAGAAAACGAAACAGCAGAAAATGAAGGATGCAAACTTGAAACATCACTTAAAACACATGAGGAGATAATTCGCTGGTGCATGCTGCGCGGTGCCATCAAGGGAAGATTCCGACGCCGTAAGTCGCAAATTTCGCCCATTGTACGAAAATGGCTCGTGGGAGTAGCCAATAGCGGTATCCATTGCGTGTGCTCGACTTCAGGTCCATTTCAATGTAAGTGTTGAGTACCAGTGTAGCTTGCGTAGAAGCCCATGGGTTCAAAACATAGCGAGTTTTTTGGAGCCAGTGCCACCTTCAAAGTGAATGGCGAACAAAAAAATGACGTCATCATGAAAAAAAAAGATGCCCAGGCTTAGCTCGGTTAAGCCAAGAATGCGTTGCATATTGCGCGGTCTTTTTGCGCGAGGTATTGCTTGGCGGCACTCGATTTTCTCAGCAGCTTTTCCTCCCTGACGTCACGCGCCGGCGCAGCGCCCCTAGCGGGAGGAGCGGGAGCCAGGTGGTGGCTGCTGCCGCGCGTGACCGTGCGAGTTGGGGCCCAGCTTATCCTCCGGCTGTCGTGACGTCACGTCACGTGGTTTGGTGGCTGCCCGGCCGCGCCCAAGGGCTGAACTGAGTGATTGCAATATGCAACGCATAAAAACCAAACGTTTTGTAGTAGTCTTCGCGTTGCTCGGCGGGGAAAAATGTTCGAACAATTCGACGTTGAGCGCGTTACGAGACAAGCACAAAGAAAGATCACAGAGTGCGAGATACCAACACAATGTTTAGGTAGTCAATTGCCGTTCTGTTTTTCCTGAATACTCGCCTGGTGTGTGCCCTGAATTTCAAGGTTTTAACGCACCAACAGGCCCACCTATTGCTCTTCACCACCGTAGTGCCAAATTCTAAGAGACTTATTCTGTCTATGGGAGCTGTCGTCAGGCACTCAAGAGCAATGGGCTAAAGCAGAATTGTGTTAATCTAGCTTTGCTCACATAAAAGAATCAATGGTGCAAATATTTTTCAAACATCGCTGTTTAGTATTGGAAGTCCTAAATACACACTTTATATTCATAATAGCGACGGAACAAGAGGTTGCTGAACTAGCCCACGAGACAAGGTTTAAAACCTACACTTGCAGAACTGAGCGTGATAAGCAAGTTGCATAAATGGCATAATTATCGTAAGAGTGGTACAAATAGTGCTACAAGTTCCCAGTGCATTTCATCTTGTCTTTTTAAAATATACGTACTAGAAAATTTAAATTTGTTTTTCAGCAAAGGAATTGTCTCATATCTAGGTGGACACCGGAACTCTGCTGCAAGGGAAGGGAGGAAGGTGGGAGTGAAAGAAGAAAGAGAGAAAGAAGTGCCGTAGTCGAGAACTCCGGATTAATTTCGAACACCTCTGGATCTTTAACATGCACTGACGTCCTCATTAATAGGCTCAAAAGATATGCAGAACAAATAAAGCATACTGCGCATGCGCAAATCGCTTTGTGGGCGCCATGGCCTCATGGGGACCAATCAGCGCGTGCTCACCGGCGGTGGGCGGACTTCGGGTACTTTAGTAACGGTAAAGGTAACACGGTGTATGTTATTTTAAAGAAGTCGAATGAGGAAGCGACAGGGGGTACGGGAGAACGAGGGAATTTTAATAGTGTGTTTCAGTGGCAGTAAATGTTCAAAGAAGCCCATGCTCTAAGAGATTAGTCGGGATGGTTTCAATCAAAGAAATGACCTCACTGACAGCTTCTCGGGACTGAAAGCATTAATAGAATTACCATGTGAGCATCGAGAGTTTATGGCACGTAACATACAACACATTGATCTCTGATCTACGGTTATGAGCACTGTAAATAGGCAATATCAAGAGAAATATTATCTGAAAATTCTCCGAAAGATAGCAGAACAAGTCATGTGATGTACAAGAAATTTTTCTCTAAGCTACCCACTGTATACAAATATTTTCTTAAAAACTGTGGCCTGCAGGTTCCGCTTCAGACCGCGGATTCTTGTGGACGTGGAGGCAGTGAACACCTCGACCACGTTGCTGGGCCGCGCCGTATCCCTCCCGGTCGGATTGTCGCCGTCCGCCGCCCACAAGCTGGCGAACCCCGTAGGGGAGATCGGCACCGCGCAAGGTAAAGCTGCCAAACATGGGCTCCTTAGTCGCAGTGTTTAACTTGCGCCAAGAAAATCGTGGACAGCCTTCTTTTGAATTATTCGATCGAAGCTCTTTCCAACAGCCTACTCATGCACACTTTTAGCGGCAGTGATTGCGAGAGGAAAAACAAAAAGAACACCCTCATGCGATTACGCAGGCGCACAGTTTAATGGAGTTATGTTCTCAGTACAGCAATTGCTGAAGGTATTTAAATAATGCTGCGAGAAATTCAATCTACGGAATACGCACGTTGAAAAAGTGAAAGAGACAAGAATTAAATTTCCGAGTTCCGGCTCAGGGAATTAAGCAGATAGGTTTATCAGGTTGAAGATTAGACGGAAGGTGGGAGACATACCCAAAGCACAAGACACAAGGGCTGGCAGCGGCCGTAACGTTTGGGCGGAGTGCAGTAGATGGAGCTTCCCACCTCTCCTAAAAGAAGCGTGTATCGTGTAGGAAAATCTCGGGGTAGGTTAGTGGTAAAAGCTGGTGGGTATGAGCATGCGAGACAGAAGCATGCAACTGATGAAGATGATGTCTGGAGATTTATTTATTGGACCGATACGGCTCTTTCATAATAATGCAGATATACTTGCTCCGAAAACTCGAGAAACCTTCATGAGGCTGCTTAAGTTGACCCATGAGATGCAGCAAAGCATCCCTGTGAATGTTTTAGATTAAGGAGGATGACAACTATTTCAAGAATGAAGAACTGCAGTGCAACAAAGAAAAACCGACACAGCAGGAACAAGTTAACGCAATACATCACAAAGTACATGGGATCCATTTGCAAACAGTTACCGGGTCATGTACCCATGTATACCTCATCAGGTGTGTCTACTTGTCACTGTGTGTCTGTTTTTTTTTTTAATTTAGATCCGAACGTATCTTTGTACCACAAGTGATCTCTTAAAATTATAGGTTTGTCAAACTACAGTCAAAGAACTGCAAGATGATTTGATAGCTCATTATTTTTCAAATGAAACTAATGTACGGTCACGGAGAACCGGTCATGAAATGACAGAGCTATGACGAACAACTCTCCGTCGCACCGAGCAGCTACAAAAACATCTGAACGTGCACCTATGTTCGGGCCGTATGTCAACCGAGAAAATTGAAACTTCTTCATACGATAGGCAGACTAGTAACATTATTTATTAGCTCAGTATGTTCGCATGGAAATTAATGTACGGTCACCGAGAACCGATCCCGAAATGACAAAGCTATGACGAGCAACTGTCCGTGGCGCCATACTGCAATTCGATTGGATTGGAAAACCTTTATTGTCAGCACTGAGCCCTAGTGGGCATTATACTAGGTGGCTTCGAGCCCATGGCTCTTGGCGACCTTGTGAGCCCACTCAGTGGCCCGGACTTGCGTCAACGGGTCTGAGCTGGCCAGTATAGCCTCCCACTGCTCTAGAGAAGGGACTGGTAGTAGGTCCGCCGGTGGCGGCGCCTTTTTGCAGCTCCATCAAATGTGGTCATATCAGGCTATCTCGCCGCATTGTTTGCAAGTAGCGTTGTATTGTGTTGGATACATGTGTGCTAGTCTCGACGGGCTAAAGAAGGCTCGCGTCTCGAGCCGACGCCACGCTACCTCCTGGCTTTTGTCGAGCTTTTTGTCTGGTGGCGGATAGATCCTCCTTTCCAGTTTAAACTGATTGGTGTATTCGTGAAATGATATGAATGCATCTCTCGTGAAATTTGGGGACTCAACCCGGCTCCCTGCTCGGCTGACATAACCTCGAGCTATACTGTGAGCCAACTCGTTTCCCCTGTTCCCCAAGTGTGCCGTCACCCATATTAGTTCCACCTCTCTTTGGTCCCAGTCTTTATGTCTTAATATTCGTTCTGCCTCCTGGGAGATCATACCCCGCGCAAAATTGTTGATAGCCACCTTGGAGTCGCTAATTATTGTGACTGCTTTGGTGCTCGCCATTGCCATGGCGATAGCCGCCTCCTCCGCTGTCCCTGAGTTTTTTGTTTTGACCGAACCGGCCGTTAATGTTTCACCCGAGTCGTTCACGGCCACGACCAAAAAGGAGTCGCCTCCTTCGTATTCCACCGCGTCTACATAGGTTGTGTATTCCGAGCCTTCGAGCTTGGCTTCAAGGGCCTTTGCTCTGGCTCTCCTCCTGCCTTCGTGAAAAGCAGGGTGCATGTTTTTTGGAAGTGGTTTAATAGTGAGTAATTTTCTAACTTTGGTCTGTAATTTTGCCTGCGCGTTTCTTTCCGGAATTCTATCATGTAATCCTAGGTTGCTCAGGATCTTTCTCCCCGGGGGTGAGGTCACAAGCCTCCTTAATTGCGCAAATATATGTGCCTCGCATAGTTCCGTGGTGGTGTTGTAGATCCCCAGTTTGAGAAGTCTTTCCGTAGGAGTGCAGTGGGGCAGCCCCAATGCTGCTTTATATGCCTGCCTTATTATCCCATCTATTTTGTTCTGTTCCGCCAGCCCTAGCTTGAGGTAGGGAACGGCGTAAACTATTCTGCTTATCACGAAAGCCTGAACCATTCGGCAGAGATCTTTCTCTTTGACTCCCCGTCTTTTGTTAGCTATTCGCCTTATGTGTCTGGTTGTCATGTTAATTGTGGACTTAAGCCTGTTTATTGTCTCTGTGTTCTTTCTATTGTCCTGTATTATAAGTCCTAGGACCCTGATTTTGTCAACTCTGGCTACCGGAGTCTCATTTACCAGTACGTGAATGTCTCCTGCGTTGGTATCGCGTTTGCTAGCCCCCCGGATAACCACAAGTTCGGATTTGCTTGGCGAGCATTTTAATCCTGCCCATTCCGCGTATTCCTGGACAATATCGATCGCGTGTTGGAGATTTTGTTCTATTTCCCCATCGTTTCCTGTATGCGTCCATATTGTTATGTCATCCGCATATAGCGTATGGTTTATACCTTCGACAGTCTTCAATAGCGGCGGTAGGTTCTTCAACGCCAGGTTGAATAAGAAAGGAGAGAGCACTGAGCCCTGCGGAGTTCCCTTGTCTCCCAGCTTAATAGTTTCTGACTGGATGTCTCCTAGATTTATTTCTGCGGTTCTGCCGGTTAGAAAGTCCCTTACGTAATCGTAGGTCCGCTTTCCAGGGGCAATCTCCGCCAGATTAGTTAGTATGACCTCGTGTTTGACGTTATCGAAGGCTTTATGTAGGTCTAGGCCCAGTATAGTTTTGGCGCCCCCTTTGTTGGGCGGGTCTATGATGTCTGCTTTGAGCTGGAACATGACGTCCTGCGTGGACAACTTGCTCCTGAAGCCTAGCAACGTTTCAGGAAATACCTCCGGTTCCTCTGCGTATTCCTGGAGTCTGTTTAATATGACATGTTCCGTCAGCTTCCCCAGGCAGGACGTTAGCGATGTCGGCCTGAGGTTGCCTACTTCAAGTTTCTTCCCGGTTTCTGGAATGAAGATTACTTTGGCATGTTTCCATTGTGAAGGTAGACTACCTCGTTTCCATATCTCGTTTAGGTAATCTGTGACTGCCGTGACCGAGACTAGATCTAGGTTCCATAGCATTTTGTTGGTTACCCCATCTGCCCCCGCTGCCGACGTGGTTCTTAGTTGACTCATTGCTCTCCATACCTCCGCTATCGAGATGTCCTCATCTAGCTGTGTGTTCTCTGCTCCTTGGTAAGCTGGAGATGAACCCCTTTTGTCTGTGTTAAGGTATCTGCTCTTCAGTTCCTCTATTAGGTCCGTGGCTGTTCCCTGGTATTTGTGAATCAATCGTTTAAGCTGCCCTTGTGCCGCCGACTTTGTATGTCCTGGGTCTAGTAAGTGGCGAAGAAGATGCCACGTGTTCTTGCACCATAGCTTTCCATTCATTTCATCGCAAATTTGTCCCCAGTGTTGATGCTGAAGCTCGTTTGTGTAGTCTTCTATCTGTTTTTCGAGTGTCGATATTCTCTTCTTTAGCCTTCTATTGTGTTTCTGTTTTTTCCACCTCTTCAAGAGGCTCTCGTGGGCTTCCCACATGTGGGAAAGCCTCGAGTCTGTAATGTCATGTCCGGTGGTTGGGGTCTGTCTAGTGTGACTGTTTACGTCTCTTTTGAGTGTCTCAACCCATTGATTTAGATCCGATATCTCCCTCGGAGCGGTTCTGTCCCGGACTTTTCGGAGTGTGTCCCAGTCTGTCAGCTTCGTTTCGCGCAGCTTCCCCTTCATCGGCCTGGTTTGTGTTTCAATCTCTATGATGTAGTGATCGCTACCCAAGGTGTGTCCTGTGTCTGACCATCTTTCACCCTCGAGGTCTTTGCCTAGCGTCAAGTCTGGGGACGTGTCTACGCTGACGCTATTGCCTATCCTCGTGGGGTCTTGCGGGTTGTTTAGTAGCGTGAGCCTTAAGTTTTGGATTTCTGTCCATAGTTTGTTTCCCTTAGGGGAGGCCGTCCGATATCCCCATGCCGGATGCGGGACGTTGAAGTCCCCCGTGATTACTAATCCCTTCTTATAAGATAGTCTAATGGCTTTATGTAATAGGTCCGCCAGCCCCGTGCCCCGGTTTTTCGGTGAGTTGTATATATTCAGTATGAAGAGACTGTTGTCCCCTTTTTTGTTTAGGATTATTTCTAACATCACGTAGTCCTCGCTTGTGTTTTCGAGTGCGTGTTGTGTTGCCGTTAGATTTCTTTGCACTAGCGTGGCCGTGAACGACTTGGGTTTGTGCTCTTTTTGGACTTCTAGCGGGGTGTACGCGGCGTAGCCATTTAGTTTGACCACGCCGCTTGCCTCCTGCAGCGTGATTACGTCCGGTGTGGTTATGTTTTTTTGAATGTATGCCTGCAGGTTCCATCTTTTGGACTGGAAGCCTCTGCAGTTCCACTGCCAGATTCTAATTTGTTGGCGAGGGGGCATGATGTCCTATAGAGGCTGCTGGTGCGGTTGCAGCGAGGGGAGGGTGTTGCCGGCAACAGGGGAAGCCTGGCTTCTATGTTTGCTAGTTGTTCCAGAATTTGCTGGAAGCAATCCATGGTTCGTTCCCTGAACATGACGAATTCCGCCGTCAGATTGTCAGCACGTTCTGCTATTTTGTCTACCCTAGCGGTAAAGGCATCAATTCTAGCATCTTGAGCGTCAACCCGCTTCAATAGTGTGTTCATGTCCGACCTAACCTTGATGTGGGTTTTAGCCGATGCGTCCTCGTTAGGACTTTCTGCCGCCTTTTTGGGAGAACTGTCGTCTGTGTTTCCCCCTCTGGGTAGAGGTCTTTTCAAGGGGACTCTGGTGTCTGTATCCAATGCGTTTTGAATGTCTCCCCCTTCATATGTGTCACGCGGGTGCGCCTGACTCGCGTTTTGTGATTGTTGCAAAGGTGGGTTCTTCGACTTCGGCTGTTTTGTGTTAGCGCTAATGAGTTTCCTTAGCTCCGCCATTTGCTTCTTTATGGTGTCTAGCTCTCTGTCTCTCTTAGCGAGCTGCTCTACCAGTTCCTTCTCCCGAGCGGTTTCCCAAGAAGAGGCCTTATCTGGCCAGCTCACCTTTTTGCCCGCGCCTCTGTTCTTGCTTGAGCCTCTTCCTCTGCTCGAGCTACTTTCTCTGTCAGGACCCGAGCTGGCGCCTCCAGTCCCCGGTAATGGTGGGAAGGAGCTCGATCTGCTTCTCCCCTAGTGGCCTTGGCGGGTGCCGCTGTGGTCCCTGCTCTTCGGTCTTGGTTGTTGTCCGGAGTCAAGTTGCCCCAGGTCGTTCTTGGCTTTATAAGGTTCTTTCTTTGCCAGCCGATACTTGCAATTCCGGCTGCCGGTGTTGTGTGGCCCCCCCGCATACGATGCATTCGGGCTTGCATGTCGGCAGTTCTCGCTCCGGTGGGTCTGAATGGTCTTCGCCGCATCTGCGGCAACGCTTTAACCATGGATTATAGCACACATCCGTCCTGTGTCCCGTCTTCCTGCAGTTGTAGCAGGTCTCTACCCGCTCTCGGTACGGGTAGACGATGAACACTGATCCCCAGTAGAAGACTTGTCTGGGAAGCTTTTTCTCTCCAAAGGTGATGAGAATAGATCTCGACTTGCCAATTCTTCTGGCGTTGAGTACTACGATGTCCGGGTTGCGTTTGATGAATCCTTGACGGACTTCTTCCGGTGTTCCGATATCATAGGCGTTGTATACCACGCCCTTAATTGCGTCGTCGGGAGCCGCGACGTAGGGTGCCATGGCGAGGGTCTTCTCCCCGATAACTATCGTCTTTATCCCCGCGTAGCAAGAAAAGTGAATTGATAGTGACTCACCGGGACGAGAGTGCGGGCAAGCGCTTCGTCTCGTTATCTAGTTGTTCCCGAACGTTCGCTTATGATCCCGTATGATCCCGCTTGTTACCGTACCTGCATAAAGCCGCTAAGAAATTTTATAGCACAGCTCTTAAGCACCGCTCGTTGGTAAAACCGAGTCGCCGCCGTTGGTGTAACTGGGCCAAGCAATGAAGAAATAAATTGATTAAAATAAACATCGCCGCGACTGGGGTTCGGGCCCGCGGCGCAGCGAACTAATCAGCTTCGCTGGCCACTGCATGAGAGCACGAGGCTACCGCCGCGGCCCATCACGCCTCGTATTAAACTGCAACACAATCTCGCGCTGTGCATTGCACAGCGTCGTCGTCTTCAACTAATACTACTGTAGAACCAATATCTTCACCAGGCGTACCGACGACCCAGCAAAGCAAAACATGGGCCTACAGAGCCTTAGGAACTGATACAGCTGAGCTCCGATTTCGCTTTGGGGAGAGCTGCAGTCATCCTTATAATTTCTTGTCACTGCATTGTTATCTCATGTGCGGCTGCTTATGACAGCATGTGATGGAAATACACACGTATTGATTTCGATTGATTTATGGGTGTCCTCTCCATGGAACGTACTACAAAAAGCCCGAGTGATTTCGTTTGAGGATATTTTCTGACTCGTGCCGAAAGTTGCGAAGCCCGATGTTAAACGCAGACACAGAAAATAAAAAAATCTCTACCTCTCCCGTAACCGAGAGTAGAGTAAGCATGAAATGTTTACGGGCATAACACGAAGCGTACGCGGACACGACGAGACGCAGGCCTGACAAGAATGTACTACATGCAACGCGTTCGAAACTGTCTAAAGTACGTAGAGGCGAAAGCGTTTTCCGCACCACTTTGCCTATGTGACTCTGGTGACGTTACCACTAAATTACGTCACACATAATTGATGACGAAGTAATGACAAATTACTTATTAGTAACGAATTAGTGACTAATTACTGATTAATAACTAATTAATTAACTGCTAATTGATGACTTAAGCTTCGCCTTTAGGAGTGGAACGCGACAGCGTGTTGTAGCGCTGCCAGGCAGTCCACGGAACGCCACCACCCGTTCGGCGTGATGCCTTGAACTCTGAACGCGACGCTTTTTGAGGAAAGGAAATTACGCAGTAATTCTCCGTCATCTCGGTGGATATAGGAAGGGAGGAAAGCCACCACCCGTTCGGCGCGATGCCTTGCCCTTTGAACGCAAGGCTTTTTGAGGAAAAGAAATGACGCAGTAATTCCCTGTCATCTCGGTGGACACCCGAACCGCACCGTAAAGGAAGGAGGAACGCCACCACCCGTTCGACATGATGCCTTGCCCTTTGAACGCAACGCTTTTTGAGGAAAAGAAATGACGCAGTAATTCCCTGTCATCTCGGTGGACACCCGAACCGCACCGTAAAGGAAGGAGGAACGCCACCACCCGTTCGACATGATGCCTTGCCCTTTGAACGCAAGGCTTTTTGAGGAAAAGAAATGACGCAGTAATTCCCTGTCATCTCGGTGGACACCCGAACCGCACCGTAAAGGAAGGAGGAACGCCACCACCCGTTCGACATGATGTGTTGCCCTTTGAACGCAACGCTTTTTGAGGAAAAGAAATGGCGCAGTAGTTCTCTGTCATCTCGGTGGACACCCGAACCACACCGTAAAGGAAGGAGGAACGCCACCACCCGTTCGACATGATGCCTTGCTCTTTGAACGCAACGCTTTTTGAGGAAAAGAAATGACGCAGTAATTCCCTGTCATCTCGGTGGACACCCGAACCGCACCGTAAAGGAAGGAGGAACGCCACCACCCGTTCGACATGATGCCTTGCCCTTTGAACGCAACGCTTTTTGAGGAAAAGAAATGGCGCAGTAGTTCTCTGTCATCTCGGTGGACACCCGAACCACACCGTAAAGGAAGGAGGAACGCCACCACCCGTTCGACATGATGCCTTGCCCTTTGAACGCAACGCTTTTTGAGGAAAAGAAATGACGCAGTAATTCCCTGTCATCTCGGTGGACACCCGAACCGCACCGTAAAGGAAGGAGGAACGCCACCACCCGTTCGACATGATGCCTTGCCCTTTGAACGCAACGCTTTTTGAGGAAAAGAAATGGCGCAGTAGTTCTCTGTCATCTCGGTGGACACCCGAACCACACCGTAAAGGAAGGAGGAACGCCACCACCCGTTCGACATGATGCCTTGCCCTTTGAACGCAACGCTTTTTGAGGAAAAGAAATGGCGCAGTAGTTCTCTGTCATCTCGGTGGACACCCGAACCACACCGTAAAGGAAGGAGGAACGCCACCACCCGTTCGACATGATGCCTTGCCCTTTGAACGCAACGCTTTTTGAGGAAAAGAAATGACGCAGTAATTCCCTGTCATCTCGGTGGACACCCGAACCGCACCGTAAAGGAAGGAGGAACGCCACCACCCGTTCGACATGATGCCTTGCCCTTTGAACGCAACGCTTTTTGAGGAAAAGAAATGGCGCAGTAGTTCTCTGTCATCTCGGTGGACACCCGAACCACACCGTAAAGGAAGGAGGAACGCCCCCACCCGTTCGACATGATGCCTTGCCCTTTGAATGCAACGCTTTTTGAGGAAAAGAAATGACGCAGTAATTCCCTGTCATCTCGGTGGACACCCGAACCGCACCGTAAAGGAAGGAGGAACGCCACCACCCGTTCGACATGATGCCTTGCCCTTTGAACGCAAGGCTTTTTGAGGAAAAGAAATGACGCAGTAATTCCCTGTCATCTCGGTGGACACCCGAACCGCACCGTAAAGGAAGGAGGAACGCCACCACCCGTTCGACATGATGCCTTGCCCTTTGAACGCAATGCTTTTTGAGGAAAAGAAATGGCGCAGTAGTTCTCTGTCATCTCGGTGGACACCAAAACCACACCGTAAAGGAAGGAGGAACGCCACCACCCGTTCGACATGATGCCTTGCCCTTTGAACGCAACGCTTTTTGAGGAAAAGAAATGGCGCAGTAGTTCTCTGTCATCTCGGTGGACACCCGAACCGCACCGTAAAGGAAGGAGGAACGCCACCACCCGTTCGACATGATGCCTTGCCCTTTGAACGCAACGCTTTTTGAGGAAAAGAAATGGCGCAGTAGTTCTCTGTCATCTCGGTGGACACCCGAACCGCACCGTAAAAGAAGGAGGAACGCCACCACCCGTTCGACATGATGCCTTGCCCTTTGAACGCAACGCTTTTTGAGGAAAGGAAATGGCGCAGTAGTTCTCTGTCATCTCGGTGGACACCCGAACCGCACCGTAAAGGAAGGAGGAACGCCACCACCCGTTCGACATGATGCCTTGCCCTTTGAACGCAACGCTTTTTGAGGAAAAGAAATGGCGCAGTAGTTCTCTGTCATCTCGGTGGACACCCGAACCGCACCGTAAAGGAAGGAGGAACGCCACCACCCGTTCGGCGCGAAGCTACCGGCGCCTGTATGCCGGTCCTGTAGGAGAGCTTAGAGAGTCTCGTTAAATCTCGTACGGTGCCCGGATGCTCTCGTTTCAGTGCCCGGATGAGGGGAATTCAGTGCCCGGATGTCGGCTCTCTGTCTCGGCGTGACGTCACCACACTGCCGACAACGGGAGCTAAATTTCTCTAAGCGGCCTTCTCTCAAAGCCCCTAACAGATCACGTATGACAACGAAGTGTATTGTGGCATCTATGTGCTTTTTGTACGCGTTATTAGAAATCGGAAATTATAATTCCGTGCATTATCAAATGCACAGCTCGACTGATCTCTTGATAAACATTGAGAAGACACTGGCAGCAGTTATTTTTTGTGACTCGTTTGGAGAGCAACCGGCGCTTGTATGCCGGTCCCGTAGGAGGGCTTAGAGAGTCTCGTTGAATCTCGATCAGTCTCGTACGGTACCCGGATGTTTTCGTTTCAGAGCCCGGATGACTGGAATTCAATGCCCGGATGAGTGGGTTTCAGTGCCCGGATGATGGCTCTCGGTCTCGGCGTGACGTCACCACACTGCCGACAACGGGCGCTAAAAGCATTTCATGCTTAAAAAAACAGAGCAGCTCTGGTGCAGTGGGTGCTGCCTCCGGTGGTTTTGGGTGCATTAAAATGAAAGAGTGAGTTAAGATACACTGAGAGGCTGGCGTTGCGTGATAGCAGTTAGATAATTATTATTGAAAACAGAGCAGTGATAAGCCACAAATTGCGTAAAAGCATTTAAAAAGTACATATGACACCACCACTTCTGGATTCCTCCAAATAAGCCTGGCCACGATTGGTTCACCGCTTTCTCGTGTTGGGCTATTTCGACAGCAATGTGCAGCTTCCGTCGAGGAACCCAGCGATAAGTCCTCGTAAAATTAACCAGCATACCAAGGAATAAAGACAAACGAATATACGCCAGCCGAAGGGGCAGCACCGACAAAATTTATTTTCGTCTGCAGCTCCAGGAGAATGTAATATTATTCTCACCCACGACAAACGGATAAGCGTTGTGCACGTTTCTTGTTCGTCGCCGCATTATTGCAAATATTCTAAGGATCTTTTCGAAGCGACAAGCAAACAACAAAATGCACTCGGATGGGGCATATTCATAAGAGCATTCACTACTTCGGGATTTGTCCAATTTACTTTCTCTCATCACTTGTCGACGAGCTTGTGGACGAACAAACGGACATCCACAAGCTGAAGTTTTTTTTTTTCCTGGCATGTTCTTCCATTTCACGATTCTTACCTGCCTAGAACGGGAAGGCCTTGAAGCCGCAATACAGAAGCAGTTTCTGCATCAGAACACGTTTTGCACTCTTATTCTTGAACTGCTGAACTGCGAGCAAAACGCGAAAAGAAGTCCAGCAGAAAGTAGCTCTTCAGTCCTTCGCTGTGCTATCTACTATCTCACTAAAAAAAAAAAGGCACGAAAGAGCTTCCAAATACAATGGTACAATAATTCGTCGATCTCTAAGAGCACATTGTCGGCGAGTCACCCTAAAAGTGCAATAAAACACTGCAGAAGAATACGTCCCTGATTTCTCTTGACTCGGAAATGGGCCTACGACAAATCGTTCCGCTCGCTTGCTGTGTGGTTTTAATCGACGAAACTACTATCCTGTTGACGTCCACATGTGTGTGGAACATCGATTCATCGATGACTAAACGCCCACCACCGGTGGATCACACATAAACATAGCAAACACGGGAGCCTTGAAGCTTGGTACGGAATGCGATCGAGCCGATTTACCAGTTATAGTTGGCAGGCGTCAGGTCACGTGACGCAGGCTTAGCATGCTCACTAAGACTGGCCGGAGAGTAACTGTACGACGATGTTGTGAGAACGATGTCGACGAAAGTAAATTTCGCGGCAGATCTGAATGCGAAAATATTTAGGCAATTTCATTTGCGGTTTTCTCAGGAACACGGCCACAATTATTCCAAGAAAAAAAAAACACGTTGAAGGGTGTATTGGAGGAACACTGTTTCGATATTTCTAAGTTTGCTGTTTCCCTTTAGTGTTCCTTTCAAGACACAAACCAAGTTCCGTCGCCGCGGTGGCTGAGTGGTTATGGCGTTTGGCTGCTGACCCAAAAGACGCGGGTTCGATCCCGGCCGCGGTGGTCGAATTTCGGTGGAGGTGAAACTCTAGGGGATCGTGTACTGTATGATGTCAGTGCAGGTTAAGAACCCTAGCTCGTCGAAATTTCCGGAGCCCTTCACTACGGCGTCCCTCATAGCCTTAGTCGCTTTGAGACGTTAAACAACAATCATAAACCAAACCATAAACCAAGCAAACCAAGTTCCAATATGTTGTCAAACCAAACATACAGTGCTGTAATTCAGGGGGCTGAAAGCGTCTAGCACACGTCGCCAACTCAAATGGGGCGTTTAACAGTTTACGCTCATAGCAGCGAACTACAGCCGCAAAATTCCTAGCAATAAAAAAACAAACGAACTCACCGCAGCGACAGTATATAATGCTGTTATCATGACAAAGAATTACCCTGCTCCCATCTTGTGCTGGTATTGATATGAGGTTTAAGTGGCAAATTGCAGCCACAAATTTCTAAGCGGTATAAACTTTACTAATCGCAGCGACAATATAGGCTTTCCTTGCCATGACTAAGAAATAACCTTACTCTCATGGTGGTTGCATGTAGAAAAAATGTCACGACACAGGTGCTAGAACGTTGCAATTTTTATCGCTAATATTGGAGTGGACGGAGCTAAACATAAGCCTATCTACGGCGGCGTAGAGGCAAGAAAGCTGTAAGATGAAGTTCTCTCTATGGAGCCCTTCCTTGTTAAATTTTGGGGTTTTTCTTTATATTTTCTAAAATATTGTGACGAAGAAAAAGAAGTTGGGAGTGGCGTAGGATGGAGCGCTTTAGAGTCTTTACAGTCCGGTCAGGCGTTAAAAGTAAGACTCCTTCGAGCTGGTGGAATGAAGACTGAGAAAAAGCCTATCGCCAAAGGAAAGCCGCATGGAAGAGTCTAGCGCATAACCATTGACCAAAGGACTGGATAAATTGCAAATTCTTTGCAGCTACTTTTAAAAGAACAATATCTACGGCTAAGGATGATCACAATGCCAGTCTGCACACCTATTTGTCTAACCCAGTCAACCGGAAGTCTCTCTATAGATTCATGAAACGTACTAATGTGCTGCCCTCCTCTCGTATCTCTCAGTCCACAGTATTGCCACCTCGGGATGGAAAAGATCGACTAGAGTCCATAGCTCACGGCCTTTCTGTGCGCTTTTGTGCTCATACTACCTTTCCACCAACCCCGTTTCATTTGGGTAGAGACTTCACTAAGGTATCTATATCTGAGTTAGTGTCGGTAGTTAATTGCCTACAATCTGCTGCCCTGGGATTTACGGAGTAACAGTTGGAACGCTGAAAATACTAATGCAACACTTTGCCCCGTACCTCTTGCAGATTGTGAACTGGTCTTTGGAAAAAGCCTGGGTTCCACAACATTGGAAAACAGCGAAAATTATTTTATTGTTGAAAGAACAGGGGAAGGGTTTTGATCTGGACAATATTCGGCCGATTGCTCTCACATTAAATCTCGTTGAGCTTGTAGAACGGGTAGTCTTCAGCCGCCTCACGAGTCATATTCTGAGTCTTCAAGGATTTAGCGAGGCTCAGGTTGGTTTCCGCCGGGGGTATTCCATTTGGACCGCGCACATACACTTGGAGAGCCGTATTGAAGTTGCTATGAGGCAAAATGAGGTATCAGCTCTGGTTACTTTAGATATTGCAAAGGCTTATGACCGCGTTGAACACAGCATTTTGCTTCATAAACTAGCTAATGTACAACCTCCTTTGTGCCTCTTCGCGTTGATAACAGAGTTCTTAAGGAATATAGCATTCTCTTGCTCTAAGAGTACGTTAACTTCTAACACATACGCCCAGTCTAGAGGTGTCCCACAAGGCTCCGTTCTTTCACCGTTATTGTTTAACATACTAATGCGTGATATCCCTATTCACCCAGCCGTCAAAGTTTATGTGTATGCGGATGATATTGCTTTTTTCGCTTCTGTCAAAAACATTCATATCCTGCATTGATTGCTGTAAGAGTGTTTAAATGCTCTGGAAGTATGGCTAGACAGTCTGAAGTTAACTTTAAATGTCAACAAGTGTGCCATCCTTGTTTTCCCACAGGCAACGCCTCTTTACATCTCTCTGTCGTATCACTCTATCCTGATCCCGCAAGTTGATTTAACACAATACTTGGGTATAATATATGACCCGCATTTAGACTGGCACCCTCACATTAGAAGCATTGAGCTTAAGGGTGAGCGTGCCCTTGGCCGGTTGGTGAGGATCAGCAACGAAAAATTCGGTATGCGACGGGACACTCTACTCCTTCTTTATAAGACCCATGTACGGCAAATACTTGAATTCGACTCCGTTCTCTTTTCTTGGTGCCCAAAGTACAAGCGTGAAGCCCTGTTTGTTATGGAACGACGTGCTCTGCGCCTTTGCTTAGGTCTGCCTAAAACAGTTGCTAATGCTGTGTTGTACTTGGAAGCGCGGATACCTGATCTCCATTCGGGGTTTGAGCTTATCACTGTGCGGACATTTTTAAGGTCTTTGGAGCCTGTTCCTGGATCGGCTGACCCTATATTTACAACGAACCCAACTCTCTTATGGGCTCGGTTTAAGCTCCATCAAGTGCTGCTCACTAAATCCCTGCTGTGAAATATTTCTGTATCAATAATATCTTCAGTGCTAGGTAATCACAGGCGGGCTGATACGGCAGTTTTCTTTCATAACACCCTCCCTAGGAATACTAAGAAGCCGCCCGCTAATGTGTTAAATGGGCTTATTGAGGAGTACCTGGACAATTTTCCTATCCATATTGTCGTTTATACAGATGCCTCCCAGCAAAATGAAAAGGCAGCGATTGGCATTTACTCAAAGGCTCCTGACTGGAGCTACTCATTTCGGGCCCCTGACTATACCCCTATTTTTGTCGCTGAGTTTCTGGCCATTGAGTTGGCTTTAATAAGGATTCCCTGCAGTATCACTCGGGTTATTATAGTCGGAGACAACCTTTCCGTTTTGACAGCGCTCGAAAACTCGACGGATACTCCTATGAGCCGTTCCGTTCAATTATTTATTCCTCCACATAATACAGAAGTACGCATTCACTGGGTCCCTGGGCACTGTGGCATTGTTTCTAATGAGAGGGCTGATTTTTTAGCAGAGTCTGCCCTGGATGGACCTATTGTCCCGTTCGTCCCAAATACTGTCTACTAGACTCTAGCACGCTTTCAGAGCATCCAGCATCTACTCCTTGAACCATGAGCCTCTTCTTGCTGCAGCGGATTTTCAACACTTGGCATTTCGTGGAGCGTGCGGATGTGCAGTTCGAGGCAACGTGAGGTGCCATGACCTTTGCGCTGCAGAATACCGCGGCTAAATTTTATTTATTCCGATCGGGGCTCTCTATAACCAACCTTTGTGAGTCCTGTGGCGAAATTGAGTCCTTAGAACACTTTTTCCTCTCCTGCCGGCGGTTCGCTGCTCCCCGTAGAATTTACTGGGAGATCCCCCTCGCTCGACTCGGGCTTCCTCTATCTACTCCGAGTCTCATATCCGTCAGGGCAAGCGCCAAGGGATATATCCTGAAACCAGTGTGCGATTATATTCACGATTATATAATTCCGTCTGGTAGATTCCTCTGGTAGAGTGTGAAGTCACTACTTTTCCTTTTCCGTATTTTTTGTTTTGGACAAATTCTAGCTCTACGGCCAAAAATTAACAAAATACTCCATTCCTTGTACATGTGTGCGTTTGTATCCGCTATGCACCCTGGCCAATCCCCCGCCGTGGGTATGTGCGATTGAGCCTGAGGACATCATCATCATCATCATGGAGCGCTCGCGCTAGGCCAGCGGCCATTAAATAATCTCTTGTCCATAGCTCATTGCGCCTCATTCTTCAGTTGGCCGTCACATACCATTTGATGTGAGGTGCTGGGTAATCATCGGCATCCTGGTCCTGAAGCTACGGCGTCCTTTGTCTGCAGTGGCCATCGGCCATGTGCAGGGCAGCAAACCGATTATTCTTCCGGTTAACCTCCCTGCCTTTCCTTCTCCTCCTCTCCTGTCCCCAACCTGCCAGACCAGAAGTAACTTTGCCGCTCACCCCAGCCCCGACCCCCGCCTCGACCATAAGACACGAAGAAATGACGACGCTGCCGCGACCAAAAACTATGACCCCACCGATGCGATACGCTGCCCAGATGTAACCACACGGACCCCCTGCTCGTGACTTTTGGTGTGTCCAAGGGCCTCGACTGTAGGCTCCAGCTCACCTGTGCCGTGGAAGCTTCGCGGAACAGGAATCATTCGCCCATCTCCTTCATCGCGGAGGCCACCACCTAACCACTTTTTGCCTACTGTTCAACCCTCCTGTGAAGTCGATCACCGTCTCGCGCGTCTCTTCGCCACCGAGAGAGAGAGAGAGAAAACTTTATTACAACAGGAATTCGGGGCACGCCCCAGGGTCCCCGCACGACCCCACTCCACTCAAGTGTTCATGTTCCTGAGGTCCATAACACTGGCAGCCCGGCCGATGGCGATGGTCTGCACGGCCGGGTCCTCCGAGCGCAGCAGGGTCTCCCAGTACTCCCAGGTCTTCAGGTTCTCTAGGTCCCGCGGTGGAGGGTCCGCCGGGCAGAGGGAAAGGATGTAGAGGGAAGAAGCGAAGGGTTCTGGGCATAGGGCGCATGCCGGAGTAGGGAAGGAGAATGATAGTGGGCTAGGGTAAGGGGCGCGGGGAGAGTTTGTGTCTGTAATTTGCGCCAGAGTGTTGCGTGTCTGTTATCTAGGGAGGGCTGGGGCGGAGGGTAGAGCTGGCATGAGGCTCTGTATACCTGGGTCAGCTCACTGAATGAGTGCATGCGCTCCTTCGTGAATTCCGCATCCGAGGCCACCTCAGTCCGGTTTAAATAACCTCGGGCTAAAAGGTTGGCGGCCTCGTTTCCGGGATTCCCGGAGTGCGCAGGCACCCATATCAGCTCCACATGGCGGGGCGGGGGGGCATCGGGCGAGTCCAGTATGCCAAAAGCAGGGACATGGATTCGGCCTCGAGAAAAATTTAGAATCGCAGTTTTTGAATCACTGAAAATGTACCGGGCTTTCGTGCGGGTGATTGCGAGTGCAATGGCGGCTTCCTCTGCAGCCTCTGGGGAGGTGCTGGGAGGGAGAGGTAGTGTGATGAGGGCAGATAAAGAGGAGTCCACCACAGCTGCTGTCGCTTCATCACCCGTGCAGGCAGCGTCCACCCATACGGCGTCCGGCTCGGAGCCGTACGCTCGATGGAGTGCCTTCGCACGGGAGGGGCGCTGTGAGCGCGCGGAGCGAGAGGACGTCAGTGCATCGGCTCCGCCAAGTTTTGGCTAGAGCCACGGATCTTCGACCGAAACCCCGTCAACACAGCCGCGGCTGGCTTCCCGAAGACGACAGCTACCTGTGCATACCTCTCGCACACAGGTGGGGCAAAATTTAGGCCATTTAGGGCCGATCTTCACTTGGGTATCGTGGCGGCGGCGCTAGGCCTAACGTCTACGCCGGCGCCCGGCCGTGAGTGAGTCGCCCACCCGCGGCAAGATGGCTTCGCCAAGCTTACAACGTGGCTACGACCCGGACGCCATGGCCTGGTCCGAGGTTCCAGCAAATCCAGCGCCTGATAGCCCGGACTCTGCGCCCATCGAGAACTTGAAGTTATTCAAGCTAGTGGAACGCCGCTCCCGCAAGCGGAACGCTAACTCCAAGAAAGCGGACGCCACGTCGCCAGGCCGCTCAACACGGCACAGCGCTACTGCGCGCGCTGCAGCGCTTCACGGTGGGCCCCAGGGACCTGCTTGGAAACCAAAGCGGCTTCCGCGGCTTCATCCCGAAGACATCGTTATCATCCTGAAGCCCCGGGTGACCGTCGCTCTGAAGGATGTCTTTCAACATGGTGAGCTGGGAGCAGCGTTCGCGGCCTACCTGGGCGCCAAGGCCGCAGCATCGCTCAGCCTGCTCCCCACATGGGAGCAAAACCTGATCGTGGCAGGCACCCGAGAGCCGCACGTCGCAGACAAGCTATTGCGGGACTTCGAACTAACAACACCGAAAGGCCAGCTCTCTATGTACGGCCAGTTGAAGCTCACTGGTGACGTGTGCCGCGGCGTCATCACCGTGGCCAAGCACGAGACCAGTGAGTCTCTGCAAAACAAAATCCAGTGGCGTGCTGGAGAGCTTGCCGATATCCGCAAGCTTGGAAAATCAGACGTCGCGGCGCTCACCTTTGTGGGCAAAGTGGTGCCGCGATACGTTCATTACAACTCAGAAGTCAACCTTGTGCGTGCCTATAAGAAAACGGTCCCGGCCTGCGTGCGGTGCGGTACCGTGGGACACCGAGCGGACACATGCCCCTGCCCGGATCAAAAGTGTGGCCTTTGTGGCAGTGCGGTGTCGACCGTCGACGGGGTGGAGACACCGCATGAGTGCACTCCGTCCTGTGCAGTCTGTGGGCAAGCCCACGCCACCACCTCCCGGGAATGCACGGGGAAATTCAGGCAGCTCAAGGTGCCCGGCCGCAAGGCTAGGCGCTCCGAGTTCCCTGGAAAACAGCGACCTGGCCGGCAGCCCAGTCATCCCAATTCAGGTGCCGGTGGCGGAACGCCGCGTGGGGCTGACGGCATCGACAACAAAACGTCATCATCATCATCCTCGGTGAAGTCACCGCCCGGGAACAAGACTACGCCCCCACCGCCACCGCCCAGCGGCAGGGACGCTGGCCACTTCCCTGCGCTCAAGACAAATGGCGCTGCCGGCGCCCGGGCATCAGCGTCTCAACACGGCAAACAACAGGTGAGCAGCTGGGCTGAGATCGCCTCCTCCTCCTCCCATTCCCCCGCCTCCCCAGTTACCGTCTCCGCACTCGACGCGGAATACAAAAAACAGATCGACGTGCTCCGGGCACAGAATGAGCTTTTGCTCAACAAAATTCAAAATTTAGAATCAAAATTGGCGTCCGCCGCTCCGAGCCCGCAGAACTCGGACGCAATGGAGAGCGACGCGGAGATCTCGCCTGCCCTCGTGACAGCCATCTCCGCGATGGAGGAGCGCTTAACCTCTAAATTACGATCTATGATCGAGACCGCCATGGACCAAATCTTTACCAAGGTCAAATCTGCCGTGCCCGCGGTAGTATCAAAACACATCTTGGACAACCCCCGCCTCCTCCGTCGGACGGGGCCCATTAGGGACGTATCCCGTCCTTCAAAATTCAACCGTCTGATTATTTATTCGGACAATGAGGACAGCTGCCCCGCTCCTTCCATCATCACCCCCTTGATGGCGCAAGTAGCTTGCTCTGAGGCAGCCAATCCCTCCTCCTCCCCCCCAAGAATTTTAAATCATGGCGAGACACCTTAATCAAAGGAGTTCCGCCATCTCCAATTCGGCCATGTCAGCTTCAATAACACAGTGGAACTGTAGAGGCTTTAAGGACCGCACTAAGCGGGCCAATTTCCGCCTCTACCTTGAAACTTTCGGGTCCTTACCAGCCGTGGTTGCCCTCCAAGAGCCAGGCCTGGGCGCCACAATTTCAAATTACACGACGTTCCAACAGGACCCCGCGTCTTGTCTTCTCGTTCACAAAGACTACACAGCCAACCTAGTGGATCTCGACCTCAAGCTCGAGTATTCCTATGTAATGGTGACTATCCTACCACTCCGCCGCAGGGACCCGCCGTTGCATATACTCAACGTGTACTGCGCTCCCAAACTCAAGCGAGTGACTTTTGCGGACCTCTTTAGCCGCGCGCTAAGAGTAGCGGGCCGCGATCCCCTGCTGATTGTGGGCGACTTTAATGCTCCCAGTCAGCTGTGGGGGTATCGCAAGGAGGAGTCGCGCGGACGTAGGCTGGCGGAGCTTGCGTCCACGTTGGGCCTCACCCTCCACACGGACCCCGTCCACCCAACACGGCTAGGAAACTCCGTGACACGGGATACGTGCCCGGACTTAACCTTCACTCGCAACATACAACACGCAGACTGGCTCAACACCGAGGAGACCCTCGGTAGCGACCACTGCATCATTAACACTACACTACGCACACGCCCTCTCAAGCGTCCTAGAACACAAGCCCGTATCCCAGATTGGACGAAATTCAGGCAAAATTTTAACTCACTTGATAATACACCCATTTCCGCGCAAGGCTACACAGCATGGTCCCAACAGCTGCTGGCACACCTTTCCTCGCACGAAACACACATCCAGCTCTCAGAGGCGGTCACGGACGTGGATAACCACCTTCTACACCTCTGGGAAGCCCGTCGCAGCCTCGTCCGCCGTTGGCGACGCCAGAAACACAATAGAAAGCTTAAAGCTCGAATTGCCGAGCTTACCCAGAAAGCGGCAGAGTACGCGGCCCAACTCGCCGACTCCAACTGGGTAGATAGATGCAACACGGCCGCGCGACAAATGTCCAGCCGAAACACGTGGCGTCTCTTTCGAGCCCTAATCGACCCAACCCAAACACGAACCGAATCACAAAAACATTTGCAGCGAGCCATGCACGCTTTTCCTGGCAACACGACTCAACTGGCACAGAAACTTCGGGACCAGTATCTGTGTACAGCCCAAGACCCCCGTGGATCTGCGTACTCTTATGCAGGCAGAGAGAACACGGAGCTGGATCAACCTTTCCAGCTCCATGATCTGCGGGCGGCTCTCGCCAAAATGAAACGGGGCACTGCGCCAGGACGGGATAAGGTCACCGTCAAGCTTTTGACGAACCTGCCCGACTTGGCATACCAGTCCCTCCTGGAATACGTCAATGCGATTTGGCGCGGGGACACCCCCTGCCAATCGAATGGAAAACGGCTTTGGTCACTTTTATTCCTAAAGCTGGCAAACCAATTGACACAGATAACCTCCGCCCCATCTCTCTTACCTCATGTGTGGGCAAACTAATGGAGACGATGGTGCGGGATCGGTTATCTACATATATTGAATACAAACATGTCTTTGCGAGCACCATGTTCGGATTCCGTCCACACAGATCCGCACAGGATGTCCTCCTGCAACTCAATCGGGAAGTCCTTGACCCCCTCGAATGCCCCCATAATGACCGGGTCGTACTCGCCTTGGATCTTAAAGGGGCATTTGACAATGTAACACATGAGATCATACTCACTAACCTAAGTCACACCGACTGTGGCCTCAACACATTTCGATACATAAGCCAATTTTTAATGGATCGTCAATCCTACATTCGAATTCAAGATAGAGACCATGGTCCTTACCTACTCGGCACGCGGGGAACCCCTCAAGGCGCGGTACTTTCCCCGCTGCTCTTCAATCTGGCCATGATGCACCTGCCGGCCCAGCTGAGTGGTGTCGCCGGCGTGCAGCACGCCCTGTACGCCGATGACATCACTCTGTGGGCCACGCAGGGCAGCACAGGGGATATTGAAACCAGCCTGCAAACAGCGGCGACGATAGTAGACCGCTACGCCCGCCGCTGCGGTCTTCAATGTTCCCCTCAAAAATCGGAATTTGTGCACCTCCGCCCCTCACAGAAGTGCACAACTAAAATATCTCTTTCTCTCGAGAGTGGTCCCATACGCGAAAGTGATGAGATACGGGTACTCGGACTCTACATCCACAAACACAGGCGGCCAGACACTACATTGGCCAAACTCCGTAAGGTGGGGGACCAGGTGGGCCGCATGGTCCGCCGGGTTTCCAACAAACGCGGAGGGTTACGAAGTAAGGATGCCTTGCGGCTGGCAAACGCCTTCGTAACTAGTCGAATTCTCTATTCGACTCCTTATCTCCACCTACGGAAACAAGAGGAGGATGCCCTTGAGGTCATCCTTCGCAAAATTGTTAAACGTGCCCTTGACCTCCCCATCACTACATCGAACAGCCGGCTTATGGCCCTTGGGGTGGTGAATACTTTCCGGGAGCTCCGGGAGGCGCACCTTACAAACGAGTACACGCGTTTGTCGCTAACGGAGTCGGGTCGCCGCCTTCTTGCTCGACTCCATATACAACACACCCCTCCAATGGAAGACAGGTTTCGCATCCCGGAACTGTGGAGACGTGCCCTCCACGTGCGGCCTCTTCCAGCAAACATGTCACATGAAGACCATAATGGTCGGCGCCTGGCACGCGCGGAAGCGCTAGCCCGATATTATGGCAACAAAACAGGTGTATACTACGTGGACGCCTCCGGCCCTCACCACGGGGGATGGTACACGGCCGCGGTAGTTCACAACAGCAACACAGTTAACGGCCTCACTTTCAGAGCCCGCAGTGCAACACAAGCAGAAGAGGTCGCGATTGCTCTCGCGGCCTCACATTCCAATTCAAAATACATAATTACCGACTCGCGAGGGGCCTGTCGGAACGTCGAACAAGGCAGCACTCCCTTCCTAGCCTATCGAATATACCAAAATTGCATACGGGATACGGACCCCGCACACCGTCACCTCATATGGGCCTCTGCTCATCAGGGGTTGGCAGGAAACGAGGCCGCAGACGCAGCCGCCCACGCGCTCTCTCACCGGGCTGTTTTCTCCTCCCCACCTGATCAGGAACCCGATTTTAATCCGGTTTATACGTTCAAAAATATCGCAACCTACTTTCAAGATAGCCATCGCCTTTACCCTAGCCCATGTAAAGGCCTCAAGAAGGCGGATGAGCGGCTTCTTCTCCGCCTCTTCACCAATACATTGCTGTGCCCGGCAGCACTAAAACATTTTGACCCCTCCTTTAGCGGCAACTGCCCGCACTGTGGTGCGGTGTCTTCGGACACCTATCACATGATGTGGGCCTGCCCCTCCAACCCGGCCATTCCCCCTATCCCCAACCCAACCCGGGAGGACTGGGAGGCGACTCTGCTCGGCTGCCACGACTTACAGGCCCAACAAGCCTTAGTCGGGCACGACCGGGCGGCGGCTGCCGCCACTGGGGTCCCAAACTAGGGACCTCCACCTAGTGTTTGTAAGGATCGGTCCCTTACGGGCCGATCCAAACACCTCCTGTTCTGAATAAATGTTTTCACCACCACCACCACCTTCGCACGGGCTCTGCGGCGCTGCTCATGGTGGGACGGGTGCATATTCCTCGGGAGCGGCCTGATGAGGAGCTCCTGGTGAAGGGATCGTGGGATGGCGAGGAGGGTTGGTTCGTTGGCAGGTATACTGATTCCGAGGGAGTCCAGGATATACCGACCTGTGGAGGTTTTTGTGAGCCTGATGTATTGGGCCTGTCGGTGGGCCTCCACCAGTTCCCTGATCGTGATGTGGAGGCCCAAGCCTAGTAATCTGTCAGTGGCTGTGTTGAGAAGAAGATGAAGTGCTACTTTGAATGCCTTGCGAATCAAAGCATCCAAAGCGTTTATGTCATGTTTGGATAGTTGTAAGTATGGGATAGTGTACAGCACACAGCTGAGGACAAAGGCATGAATGAGGCGACATAGGTCACGCTCCTTCATGCCTCTATGGTGTCCCGAAACCCTGCGGATGAGGTGCGATATCGCGCCTACAACCTGCTTGAGTTTCTTCAGAGTGGTGGTGTTTTTGCCATTGTTCTGGATGTGCAGGCCCAATACACGGAGGGTGCCAACCCCAGGTACCGGGTCACCTTTCAGTTCAATGGCAATGGGGGAGCGGGGACAGCGGTGGTTCTTAGGACGGATGAGGAGCAGTTCGGACTTCTCTTCGGAGCAAGACAGTCCGATGGTCCGTGCGTAATTTTGGGTGAGGGTGGCTGCTTCCTGTAAGGTGTTCTCTATGTCGCCGTCACTGCCGTGGGTGGTCCACAGGGTGATATCGTCGGCATAAAGAGTGTGCTTCAGATGGGGAATAGTTGCCAATTTTCGACCGAGGGGGTTGAGGGTAATGTTAAAGAGAAAGGGGGAAAGGACGGACCCTTGAGGGGTGCCGATACTCTGAAGCGTGTAGGAGGGGGAAGACAGAGGGCCGAAGTGTATCTCAGCCGTGCGGTCAGTGAGAAATGCTTGAATGTAGGCATACGTGCGCACACCCACATTCAATGGGGATAGGGCAGTCATGATCGCCTGATGTTCAATGCGATCAAAAGCTTTGGAAAGATCCAAAGCTAAGACTGCCTTGGTGTGACCTGGAAGAAGCGGGTCAAAAAGGTCGTGTGTGAGTTGCAGCATGGCGTCCTGTGCGGATAGATGGGGGCGGAATCCCACCATGCTATGCGGGTAAAGATTGTTGTCCGCCATGTGACTTGCGAGTCTCGCTAACACAACATGCTCGAGGAGCTTCCCGAGGCATGAGGTTAGCGAAATCGGGCGAAGGTTTTGAATGGTAAGTGGTTTGTTGGGTTTTGGTATGAATATTACCTTCGCGTGGCGCCACGACTGCGGGAGGCTACCCTCCCTCCAACACTGGTTGAAGTATTTCGTAATCAGGGTGATCGATCGGTCGTCGGCATTACGGAGCGTGGAGTTTGTGATTTGGTCTGCACCAGGTGCGGAGTTGGCACGGAGAATCAGGAGGGCCGCTCTGACCCGTCTCCGTGATATCGGTGTCGAGTGGGGGATTTGCTTGTCCTTTGTAGTGGGGTAGAGGTGTGGGTACACCTGGAGAGGTGTACATGGTTTGAAGTGTGTCTAGGAGGGTGTCGGGATCGTCAATGTGTTCGTGTGTGAGGCGTGTAACGTGGTGCTGTGTTGTTGATTTGGTGCGTGTGGGGTCAATGAGGTGTCGGAGGCGTTGCCTGGCGCGTTTTCTGGACAGGTTTCCTGCGATGCCGTCACATATCTGCAGCGCGGCCAGCCGCTTTCTAAGTGTCCTGTTAAGTTTGTTGCCTTTCCAGCGTTCCAGGAGGCTGTGATAAGCTTCCCAGAGGTGAGCTAGGCGTGTGTCGAGTGTAGGTGTTTCGGTTGTAGTTTCAATGTGTCGCGTGTTGTGGTGAACGTCATGCCTGAGTGATTGCACCCATGCGTCGATGTCCGCGATGGGAGTGTCTGGGAGGGTTGCCACCTATCGAGATGATCGCTTGGCGGCCCCGGGTAGTGTGACCAAGAGGACGAAGCTGCCAGTTGCACAGGACGGAGAGCTCGCGCTAGGCTAGCGGTCTTTAAATCCTTTCTTATCCATCGTTCAACGCGCCTCATTCTTCAGCTGGCCGCCAAGTAACAACATGCTGAGCTATTTTCCTTAACTTGCGTGACTCTTAATGTGGAATCCCTGAATCTCAAACAAGACTTACATGCCTGCCCAGTGTTTCTTGGCTACCTCACCACTATCCAGCATCACAGAGGTCTTGCAGGACTTGGCTCAAAAAGCAGTGTTTCCAGCGGTAACAGTGGCCAAGCTACGCCGGTGACGGGACCTTTAAGACGAAAGCCCTTAATGCCTGCGGGTTCGATCCCGGCCGCGACGGTCGAATTTCTATGCAGGCGAAATTCCAGAGGCCCGTGTACTGTGCGATGTCAGTAAACGTTAAAGAACCCCAGGTGGTCGAAATTTCCGGAGCCCTTCACTACACTGTCTCTTATAGCCTTAGTCGCTTTGCGATGTTAAACCCCATAAACCAAACCAAAACTTTAATGCCTCATCGTTTTCGACAGAAGGCAGTCAGCAGAAGCTTATCAGCAGAGGCGTCATGCTTTTGACGGGTGTCCAACGAGATCTGTGAGACAGTTGCTGCGCAATTTCATTTCCTCAAATACAATTTTCGACTGGTGTCCACCGAGATATGTGAGACAGTCACTGCCTAATTTCCTTTCCTCAAATACCAATTTTCATTTTCTCCATTACGGCCTCTCTTTCTCATTCCTCTTTCACTCCCACTTCCACCCTTCTCTACAAACGTATGACGGGTGTCCGCCGAGATATCTGACACAGTGCGTAATTTTCTTTCCTCAAAAACAATTTTCATTTTCTTTATTATGGCCCCTCTTTCTCTTCCTTCACTCCCACTTCCTCCCTTCCTGTAAGGTGCAGTTCGGGTGTCCACCGAGATGACAGAGAATTACTGCGCCATTTCCTTTCCTCAAAAAGCGTGGCCCTCAAAGGGCAAAGCATCGCGCCGAACGTGTGGTGACGTTGTTCCGTGGACTCCCTCGCAGCGCTACAGCACGCTGTCGCGTTTCACTCCTAAAGGCAAAGCTTAAGTGTCATTTATTAGCAGTTAATTACTATTAAGTCATTAATCAATAACTGACCATTAATTAGTAATTTTCATTACTTAGTAATTAGTCAATGATTATGTGTGACGTTATCCAGTAGGGATGTCACCAGTAGCACAGAGGCAGTCAAAGTGGTGCGGAAAACGCTTTCGCCTTTACGCGCTTTAGACAATCAAGTGCCCCGTGAATTTTTTTCATCACGCTTTCATCAGAACGGTTTGCGAAGCTTTTCGCTCAGCCTCTATGGTGGGGAAGTGCGTGGTGGTGGAGGGGACGCGGCTTCGTATTTCCGTACTTCCTGCGGTGTGTGTTCCGGCCGCCGGCTTGCGTCGGTGGCCGGTGTTCGACCTTTGGACGTGCGCTTTTGTTAAGGTGTCCTTCGGCTGGCGGGCGCCTCAATATGGTGAGCCAGCCACCTACAAAGGCTCTTGCCTTTGATGTTGTCGTCCCTGAGGGGGCTAGTCCGGAGGATGTCGTCGATGCGACAGCCTCCGTTGTTGGATTGGAAGAAGTGTACTGCGTCCAGCACTTCGGTGGACGCAACTACCAAGTCACTGTGAAAAGTGAAGCCGCCATGGCTAAAATCGTTGAAGCTTCCTGCCTCATCATCGGCAAGGAACGCGTCGCCATCGTTCCCCTGAGCCCGCAGGTGACCCAGGTGACTGTCCTTTTTCTGCCCGCCCGTGTACCTAGTGACGCCCTTGCCAAGGCTCTCTCCCCTTATGGCAAGGTGCTGCACATAAGTCGCGGCGTCATGGGGTCGCGTCCCACTGTCACCACCGGGACCCGTTATGTGCGGATTGAGATGAAGCCGGAGTCACCCGTACCAAACTACATCAAGGTCGCGGGCCACCGCGTCACGTGTGACTACAAGGGAATGCAGCGCGTTTGCCGGCGTTGTGGGTCCACTGCGCACTTCAGGGCACAGTGCACGGCTCCTTTCTGCGCCCGCTGTGGGGTCTTTGGGCACCAAGGTCAAGGTTGCGTGCTCCCATGTCGCCGTTGTGGCGATCCACACGCTACCGTGGCGTGCGCCATCAAGCCCTCGTACTCGGAGGCTGCGGCCCGCCCTGCGCCCCCGCAGGCCGCTCAGGGAGCCGCTGAAACCATCAAGAAGCCCGGCGCATCCAACACCGACGCCGTTACGGTTGCCTCCGCTGCGTCCCAGCCTCAATGCGTTGAAGAACCGGAGTCTGCTCTTGATGCGTCCAATACTGCACCAAGTGAGCAGACAGTAAATGTGCGTGCTGCGTCAGCCTCCGTCTCTCCGTGCGTCCCTGATGCCACGGGGGTCGAGCCTACTGTGGCCCTGGAAAACCATGATGCTGAGAACGTGCCCCTCTCGGAGCCCGTGCTACAGCCCGCGGCCAGCGTTGCGGATTTGAGCAGGGACACCGACATAGCTGAGGTTGACGGTGACGACAGCAGCTTGCCATCCTCAGCCTCTTCAGTCAACCTCGTCATTGACGAGACTGTCATCACGCCTGAGGAGGACCCGACGCCGCCGTCGTCGTCGTCGACATCGCTTGGAGAGGAGCCAAGATCATCTCCAGACGCTGACCCTGTGCAATCGCCGTCCTCTTCGACATCGAGGACCAGCGCCAGCACTTCCAGCGCACAGTCTTCCGATGTTGAGATGGTCGCTTTGAGTTCAAGCTTAAAGCGTCCACATGCGTCAACTACGGACTCGGACAATTCTGCCGGTCGGCCAAGGAGGCCTCGTGCCTCCTCTGGTCCGACCCTCCGCAAAAAGTGAGGTGGTTTAGCGCCGTTCGCGGCGCGCTTTGTATTGCCTAAACATCACGACTTTTCAGGTTTAATTTTTCATTTCCAAAATGACTCATCTTCAAATTATTACTCTTAACGTACAGGGGTTCCGCAGTGTTTTGAAGCAGGCAGCGGTGGTCGCATTCGCTCGTTCCTCGGGTTGCGATATTGTCTGTCTGCAGGAAACCAATTTTTTTCGCCTCAGTGACGTGTTGAAATTCAAGCGTAGGTTTGGCGTCGATGCCTTCTTTTCGTGCGCCAGCACGCGTTCTAGCGGCGTTGGCGTTCTCGTTTTGAACCGCTCACTCTTGCGAGATCATCATGTTATCTACGATGCGCTTGGACGCGTGCTGGCGTTCGACTGCACGTTTAACGCACTTCAGCTGAGAATTCTTTGCATTTATGCGCCTGCTCATTCTAATTTGGTAAACGCATTCTTTAAAGATTTAGATGTGTATTTTCTTGGAGGGCGTAATGTTGTGATGTTGGGCGATTTCAACTGCGTGCTCGATACGGTCGCCGATGTGCAAGGCCCTGGTAGGGGTAGGCCAGGCTGGAATGCGCGCGAGTTGCGCCGCCTAATCAGCCATTTTATGCTCACGGACGCTTATGAGCTCCTCTATGGCAACGTCTTTGTGTGGACTTGGCGTCGCGGGTTATCGGCGAGTCGGTTAGACAGGGCGTATGTTCCGACGAGCCTTTCGCGGACAGTGTGTGCAGCCAATGTAATGATGCTACCATCCTCGCCGGTGCACATATCAGACCACCGCCCTTTTCTTCTATCGCTCGCGGTTCCGGCGGCTGCAGGATCTCCTCAGAGACCATGGCGGTTGGATGCACGCATCCTTCACGACGCCAGCACTAAAGAGGGGCTCACGCGCGTCTTGCGTTTTTCGGTTGTTGGGGCCGTGCCTGGTGACTGGGACCGTCTGAAGGAGCAGTGGCGTCACCATTGCGCCGCATCTGGTCGAGCCCTTAGGGCTCGCGTGTCAGATGAGGTGCGCGTGGTGACGGCGAAGTTGCGTATTGCTCAACGCACCCCGTCGCCTTCGTCGCTTATGTGCGCATGGAAAGAGGAGCTTTCGGAGCGCCTACAGCGCCTTTTACGCGCCTCCTCTTTGACAGCTTCTGCATGGCGTTGTCGACGCAGTCCAACTGCTCATCCCGAGGTACTTCGCTTTGCGCGTCAAGAGCTGTTGACCCCTCAAGGTGCCCCTGCCTTTACACCTACCGCAGGGGCTATGTCCCAAACAGGTGGCAGGAATTTCAGTGCGTTTTATAACCATTTCAGGAGTATTGCTCAGTCGCTCCTTCTACTTGATCGCAATGTAGTTTCCGCAAACCCATTTTTAGCAGGCTTGCCTCAGGTTTCCACTGAACTCCATGACGGCCTGATGGCTCTGCCAACAACAAGGGAAATTAAGGAGGCGTTGGACTCCATGAAACGAGGCTCAGCGCCTGGTCCAGACGGCCTTCCTGTGGAGTTCTATTTAGAATTTTGGGATATTGTGGGCCCTATTTTCTCGGAAGTATTAAAAATATGGTTTACTGAGCACGTATTTCCTGAATCATTCAAAAGAGGCCGCATTGTCCTTATTCCTAAAAAGTCTCCTATGTCGACATTCCCGGCAGATTGGCGCCCTATCACCCTGCTAAATTCAGATTACAAAGTATTAGCAAAATTATTCGTTCGTCGTCTACGAGCTCTCCTCCCGTTGCTTATTTCCTGCCACCAGGTTTGCTCCATCCCAGGCCGTGAAATACATAGTTTATCTTCTGTAACGCGAGACATCCTAACGTATACTTTACGGCGGCGCGCCCAGGGTCTTCTTGTTTCCCTTGATCAAGAGAAGGCGTTCGACTTTTTAGAGCACGAGTATATTTACGGGACGCTGGATGCTTTCGGTTTCCCAGCTTCTTTCGTGCTTCTCATTAAAGAGATGTACAGAGATATTTCAAGCACTCTGTTCCTCGATGGCCGGGAAAGTACCGCGTTTGATGTTCGCCGTGGCGTCCGTCAAGGTTGTCCGCTCTCCCCCCTTTTGTTTGTCTTAGCATTAGAGCCTTTCCTCTTGGCAGTGAATCGCCACTCCCTTATTAGAGGTCTGGCTTTGCCAGGGAGCGAAGCGGTACGCGTCACTGCTTATGCAGATGACATCACTCTGTACTTAGCTGATGAACGCAGCCTGCTTGAAACTCTAAATGTTTTTCGTGAGTACGCCTCCTTGTCTGGAGCTGCTCTTAATTACTCGAAGAGTTGCTACTTTTTTGTGGGGTCTACCCAGACTCGTATTTCATCTGCAATACCTTTGCAGTGGTGCGCGCAGATGCGCATTTTAGGTGTGACCTACGACTGTTCTGGCATATGGGATGGTGTGTGGTCTTCGGTCGTCAACGACATTACAGCTCGTGTGCGAAGGGCGCAGACATTCGACCTGCCTCTGCTTGAGAGGCGCTACCTGGTTCAGTCAGTCATTCTCGGTGCCTTCTGGTACCTTTGCTATACTGTTAAACCACCCCTCCGTGTCATAAGGCGGGTGCAGACTACAGTTTTTTCTTTTTTTTGGTCAGGCGGTACCGAGCTTGTGGCTCGTGCCGTTCTTGGACAACCGCGGGAGAGAGGAGGTTTTGCCTTTCCAAATTTGTCTGTTACGTCCTCGCTGTTAGCTTTAAAGGGTATTTTGCGTATCCTGCTAGGAAACGCGTCTCCGGCGCGAACCCTGACTCGGTACTTTTTGGGCCCTTCTTTGCGCTTTTTGGATCCCGCGGCCCCTGTTAATCATGGACCTCAGTCAGAGCAACCTTCCGCTTTCTATGCCTCGTCAGTGGCCTTTTACAGGCATGTAACAGCAGTAGCACCTGATGTCAGCATCGTCGCAGACCGTGTGGTGGACATTATGGGCTCGCTATTGTTGCCTGTTGTGCCGGCGGCTCGCCGCTCACTTATGCGCCGCGTTCAGTGGGCGCGCTTAGCGTCGACACCTCTCCCAGACCATCTACGCGACTTTGTCTGGAAACTTGGCTGGGCAGTGCTCCCTACTTGTGATCGGTTAGAGCGATGGGGTGTTTTACGCTCCAGTACCTGTCCGAATTGCCCACTCCCGGAATCTAATCGCCACGCTACAGTCACCTGCGTGGTAGCGCGTGTCTTTTGGCGCGCGGTTCATGCGGGATTCCGTGGGCAGGGCATTTCGTACTTCGTCTCCCGCGGCCGATTCCCCAGCGGCCGTTTTGCTCGCCTGTTAATTGTTGCGGGTCTTTTTAGTTTATGGCGCAGTCGATGCGCCGCGGTCGCTGGTGGCTTTCGACGCCGCGCTGTGTGGCCGATTCTCGGCCGTCTCCGACGGGAGCTCATCAGTTTTTTGTCCGAGGAACTCTTTTTCTTGGGTGAGGAAGAGTTCCTCCGGCAATGGTCGTGCCCATTCATTTCTGTGAATAATAGTCGTCTTGTCCTGGTTTTTAGGCCAAACTGGCGCTAAGGTGTCTTTTTAAATATTTCAATGTCAAATTATTGCCTTTTCACCCTTGTGTCAATAGGTATTCTATTCTGTTTTACATCGCCCACGAGCAATTCATATTAGTTAGAGATGTTTATGGTAGCTGTTTAATTGGCTCGCCTTACATGCTTATTCTCATGTGTTCTTGGAAATGTCACTGTACCTGGTAACCTTGGCATGTGTACATATGTAAATAAAATTTTTCTAAACATGTTGGTCCAGTGTCCGAACACTGTTTGTTCTACTTTCTCGTACCTCAGCTGCGCAGGAAGCGGGCACAGTAATGATCCTGGGCTCCCTGAGCACCGTGTCCCTGGAAGACGTGAGGGCAAGTGCTCCAGACTGCGTCCTGTGGCAGCAGGCGTACATCTTCCAGGACCGTTCCCTCACCGAGTCCCTGGTCAAGAGGGCGGCCGCCCACGGCTACGCGGCCATTGTGGTCACTGTGGACACCGACGTTCCAGGAAATGCTGTCGCACGTCACCAGTACCTGTCCCATCTCCCAGTGGGCATGAGGTCCGCTATTCAAGTTTTATTAAGGCGGAAGCCTTTAATGCCTCATCGTTGTAAGCAGGATTTGTCGACAGAAATGTCATGCTTTTCAATTGGTCGAAATGGTCGTGACGTCGAAGTGCGCGAGTTTCAAAAAGGGCAATTGTACTTTGGGTAGTAACCATGCAACCAATTAAAGGGATGGTATAGTGAATCTCCAAGTGGGACTGACGTTAGTTAGTTGCTTAATTAGCCACGTAGCCTAATTAACCTTTCTAGTCAGACCAGATAAATAAATGAAACTGAGTAGGAAACTGGTCGTGTTGGGGAATCGAACCAGGGTGTCCGTAGTGAGAGATGAGCATGCTACCACTCCGCCATGCCAGCTCGATGGTTTGGAATGAACAAAGGCGCGCCTTCGCTTCTTCCCTCCACATCCTTTCCCTCTGCCCGGCTGACCCTCCCCCGCGGGACCTAGAGAACCTCAAGACCTGGGAGGACTGGGAGACCCTGCTGCATTCGGAGGACCCGGCCGTGCAGACCATCGCCACCGGCCGTGCTGCCAGTGTTATGGACCTCAGGAACATAAACACTTGAGTGCAGTGGGGTCGTGCGGGGACCCTGGGGCGTGCCCCGAATTCCTTTGTAAATAAAGTTTTCTCTCTCTCTCTCTCTTAAGGCGAGATTCAGGTGTCCACCGCGATATGCGCGACAGATGCATTTCTTTTCCTAATTTACCGACAAGCAAGACGTAGAGCCGAACGGGAGAGAGAGAGAGAGAGAGAGAAACAACTTTATTGCCATAGATTGGCGGGATTTAGGGCAGGTGGGCTTGGTGTGGCGCCCAGGTGGGGGCGACTTCCTGTACCCACGAAATGAGTGCCAGTTGGATGCTCTTGTCTGGCCTTCTGAGGAGTTGGTTCCATCCATCTTCGGAGGGAGCTGGCAGTAAGGTTCGAGGGGGCAGATTTCCCGCGCAACCCCAGAGGATGTGAGCCTGGGTGGCGATTTCTCCCTGGTAACAATTTTGGCAGACGGGGTCGTATTCCCCGTCTGTGATGAGTGAAAGTCTAGAATGGCTAAGGATGGTGTGTGTCTGCAACCTGCGGAGCAAGGTGACTTGCGCTCGATTCAAGTCGGGGTGTGGAGGCGGGAACTGGCGTCTCATCTCTCTGTAGAGGTTGGTAATTTCGGCAAAGGTCTGGGGAGCCTCGGCAAGAGCGTCTGGGTCCGTGGGGCCAGCCGCCCGGTTGGTTAGTCCTCGGGCTAGTCGGTCGACCCCTTCGTTTCCAGAGTTTCCCGCGTGGGCGGGTACCCAGACCAGATTGATCTTATGGTCGGGAGTGCAGCCGCGAAGGATGCGTGCAGCGGGGCGGCAGATAAAACCTGCCGAGTAATTTTGTATCGCTCTTTTGGAGTCGCTGAGGACTGTGCGCGTACGTGGTTCAGCGATGGCCAGCGCGATGGCGGTTTCTTCTGCTGCTGTCGGAGAGTGAGATACTACTGTGGCGGCGGGCGATGGCGTTCTGTGGACTCCCTGGCAGCGTTGCAAGACGCTATCGCGGTCCTCATTCAGAAGCGAAGCTTAACACCTTAACCACACATGTGTGACACAAGCAGCAACACCGCGCTTAAGGCTTTCGCCTCTCCACGCTTTAGGTCAACAAAGCGTCACCCTGAATTTTTTAAAACATACACATATCACGATTGCCTGAAAAACAGAGAAACATCCATACAGATGCTCTAAAATTCATCAGTATAGTAGGGCCTTTTTTGTGTTTGTTTCGACCGTGACATGGAAACATCGTTCCTTTTTTGCGCATTTTGCAGTGCACGGTATTCGGAACACTCACAAGACGTAGTATGAGTTACAAAGCGCAAGTACCTGGGTTCTTGTCACGCAGGAAAAACAAAATCTAAACGTCTGTATCTAATTTTAGCATTTCGTAGGTTATACAACAGACTTGACATTAACCTTCCGTGTAACTTATGGGTTTCTCTTATCATATTCTGCGACCATTCTTTTTACATGTTAAAAAAAACGTTCTAGCCAGGAGCTCTAGATCGGTCCTTGTGTTAGGAGACTTTCTTCCGTCTTCAACGATGTCCAAACGCTCACTAACTTCCCCACGTACCTGCTCGACCACATTCAAGCGAATGCTTGAATGTAATGCTACTTTGTGCTCTATCGATGCTCGAAGCTTCCGCTGTTTTTTAAATACCCGGATGTGGCGTGCACTGACCCAGCCGCAACTGAGACACACATAAAAATTACGCGTGCACTGCTGAAATGATTTATACGCTGGAGTTTATGAGCGACGAACGTAAAATGTTGGAAGTGGGAAATACTTTCGTTTATTAAAGACAATTCATTTCACGCAATATGCTTGCTCATGTTAAGAAACCCCAGCCTCGAGTTATTTTCTTTGGGTTAACGGGGTAAGCACTATTGCTAATTTATTTTAATGCAATGTAATTTTTCAGTATATCAGTTTAATTCATTTAGGCGAATTTATGATTGTTTATTTATCATTATTTGACGCTTCATTTTGACTAACGGGAATGTCAGTGAATAGTGATAAATTCTTATATCGCACTCCGCTACACCTGTAGTTTGAAAATTCGCTACCTCTGTGGTCTTCGCAGTTTTGCAAACCTACAGGCTTCTTACGAGGACAGCGCGCGCAGTACAAGGGCAGATTTCAGCGGATATTCGTCTCGAATGGACACTAAAGTGGGGGCCACTCTGAAGGATCTCGAGTGGTTGTGCAGCCTCTCGGAGCTGCCCGTTGTAGTCAAGGGTGTTCTGAGCGGTGAGTGGCGCGTTTCAAGCTCTCTCCAACGAAGTGAAATTACGTTTCTGTTACAAGTTATTACGCTTAAAGGGCTGGAGACACCAAATTTTGAAGCTATAAAAAGCCTGCTATGGGATTCCTATGTATGCAAGGGCACTCACAGCCAAGTGTTGGACGCAACAAACGTTTAAAAAATATTTTAATTTGGTTCCAAAGATTACCTAAATGCTCACTCTCACGATCTAGACCCATCGCTAGCGCCATCAACCATGACGTCACAAGAGGTGTAGAAAAATTAAAGTTTTAGTGACGTCATACTAAAATACAGTGACGTACGATGAGCGGGGCACAGCCGCGTGAGCGCAGTCGCACCAGCGAGCCGCGTTTGCTGCTAACCGCCACTCGCTCGGTTTGCGGCGCGCCGTTGCGAACAGCGTCGCAACGTCCGATTGCAGCTCGTTGCCTGCGTCCGGCCTGCTAGATATCAACGGCGGGCCGCTCGCGGCAACAACGACGGGAAGCGGTAGCCAATGCGAGCGCGGAGAGCGGCAGCGTCATGATGACATAGGGCGCACTCCTTGGAGCCGGGCGGTCTGCGCCAGTCTTCGTGCCGAACGCCGGCATCTGAAGAACGCGATAGTATTGTTTGCTCACGTTCATAGCAAACCCTGGGATATATGAACATCAAAAATGCATCTTTTCTGACGATCGTTGGCAAATACCGAGTTCCTGGTAGAAGTGATGACTGCGATGCAAGCAAATTTCATCAGCCGGTTTTGTGCTGCTGCGACCTGGTGCGGTTCGCCTGCCGTCTGCTAGCTCTGTTGCTGAAGACGTCGTGGAAATCGAAAATATCTTTTATTATGGGACGAGTTCACAGTAAAGGGGTGCCGAGCGGAGCACGTTTCTGAGCGCTGGCCAGTCCCGAAGCGCCCTCAGCTGCGGAGTCGATATACGAAAGCAGCTAGGCCTAGCGACGACTAGGGCAGTCTGGGACCAGCGCGCAGGTCGTCGGCCGGCGTTGCCGCAGGCAGTGTCGCTGCCAAATGATCCACTTTTAGCACAGTCATGCTGTCGTATCTCGAATCTAGAAAGCATCCTTTCTGGTAGCATGGCTGTTTTGTATTTTCTTGTGCGGACGTGAAGTACGCCGAGCCTGCCGGCCGGTAGGTCAGCCTGGATACCGTCTGCCGACGTCATAAAAGCGAGCTAAAGAGTGTTCTTGACGTAAATAATAAACCATGGGACAAGAAATGCGAAAAAAGTGTCATTTTTGAGGATCGCTGACCAATACTGAGCTGCTAGTAGAGGTAACAACTGTGATATGAGCAAATTTCTCACAACCGCGCCTAGCAGCTGCCGCTGGCGCGACGTTGGGGTCCGGCTCGCCTGGCGCCCGCTAGCTGCGCTGCCGAAGGGTCGAGGAGATTGACCATACTATTATTTTATTGAGAGATTGATTCTGTTAACACTACAGCTATTTGTGAAAAGTAGACCCTTTATTATAGCGCAGGCGACTTCCGAAGCGCCGGCCGCTTGCTAAACAGGCTATAGGCCTAGCGACGAGCACGGCAGCCAGGCAGTAGCAGAGCTCGTCCCCCGGAGCGCCCGCGAGCGGTGCCGTTGCCGAAAGCTCCCAACATAAGCAGACATGCTTTGTCGCTGCTCGAGTATAGCTGGCAGTTCTGATAACAAGGCGATCTTGTGTTTTCTTGTGATATTTGTACACCATCCCAAGCAGCGCTCAGGTACTGCTGCACGGCAGCGAAGTGCGACACCGGTTGTGAGCGCAGCTTGGGTAGAGCGGCGCAGCGATGCTTACTGGCATTTTGCGAAGTGTTTCGCATCCTCACGCGAACCCGCGAAGGCGATATGAGCGTGCGAACAAAAAAAAAAGTCGATGTCCTCACTCATTGGAATCAGATCTGTCAGAATCCGTGCTGCTGGGACTAGACGTGCAGTTGTTTGTCTTCATGCGCTGGTCAGCACGTGTGTGGGAAAGCAGACGATGCAGCAGTAGGTGCGTCACAACTTTTGTGGGCCCACGTGACCAAGCGAAGTTGATCTTCCCCCTCTGTGACGTCACTGTAGAACTCGGCGTTCCGAAACCGAAACCGAAAATCGTTCACCTAAAAATGCTATAATAAATTATTCACTGTGAATATACGAATCTTTGAGTGTGTATCATGCTTCCTGGAGCCATAAGAAACGTTTGAAACTAAGAACGCGCGAACCACAAATTTGGTGTCTCCACCCCTTTAAACGACCAATTTATTTGAGAGTCACGTCAGGTATAAAGCTATTACGCTGCTGACTGAAAGGCAATATTAATGCCGCAGGCAGGTGAATATTGCCACATGGTGTTCTCAGGTGGCGCAGAAGTGTCTTCGAAGATGTTGAAGTGTCTCGCGCTGGCTGGCTGGCTGCTTGCTGTATTCTGCTGGTTAGCGACCTGTCGCCCTATTTTCCGTTACAATATTCAGTGGAAAGATTCCAAAGATGTCACCATGCTACTGAAGTGATTCGAAGCCGGTGCCTCAACTTGACGACACAAATATTACTATGGACCACATCTATCAAGCGCATGTGTAGTCCTTACGACTACACTACCTTTAGCACAGTGGGGCTGTTTGGTGGGTCATGTCTTCTCGAATCAGCATGACATAAGGCTGAGAACCAGACTCGCGATGGCACCGGGTATGTGAGCGTCTCTTTTTTTTGTGTTGTTATAACACGTATTGCCAACTTATAAAACTATCACGTAGATATTAAAGGGACACTGAGGAGAAATCGAAGATCGCTTGTATCAACAGAATACCAGCGCACGATTACAAAAACGCCCCTCATCCTGACAACAAAGCTCTTGTAACGTACTAAAGAGCAAGAACCAAAATACAGGTATCGCCGCCACCGGCCAAAACTCGCAAGTACAAGCGTGATGACGTCATAGGACAAAACAGTGTTGCTAAAACCAAAAGTTCTAGCAACACTGAGACACGAAACAACGAATCACTGAGGCGCAGCCAATGCATGCGCAAATCTCCTTGACGTCGTCAGATGGCGCCACGTACCCGGCAGCTACGCGCGCGCCTGCAGTATCGGGACCAATCAGCGCCTGCTCACCGGCGGTAGGCGGGCTCCCGGTATTCCGCTTACGGTAACAAGGTACACGGTATGCTAAAGGTATTTGCGAGAACTTCGTTCACGACTTCGAGAACGGGTTCCATCGTAACGCTGGCAAAACGCCGGTGCAAACGTAAACGAAGCGACAGTAGCGACGGCCGCAATAGCCGATAGTTGCCTTCAACGTGCGGTTGCCTTCAACGTGCGGCCGGCGGTAGCTTTCTTTTCGGCTGCTGCTAGGCCGCACTACTGGCCGCCAGAAATCACAGAGTCTGCGTTACGTCATGTGCACGTCATGTTTCACTTCAGTCTTGTGTCGTCATAAGAGAGTCCCAAGTTTGAATAAGATCGGCAGGAAAAACTTTTCAACTTCGAATCCAAATTTCTTAGAAATAAAGTACAGTACGGTAAGGGTGCGGGCTAGTTAGTGATCCATAACATATTGTAACGTGCTTCCATAGAACCTCGACGGAAGAAGCAGAAGATGAAGGACCAGCAGAGAGAAAGGAAGAGAAAGAGCTGAAGGACGCTGGTAGGCTTCCTGCTTCCATCCTGCTCCGACCGATCCCCTCTGTGAATATTGCCCCGTGCGTGCTAAGCACGTAACAGTTTGGTGGAGGTGCGGGGTATCGACCACGGAGCATTCCATCTACCGAAGGAGCCGTAGACTCGCAGGCTTCCCACCACTGCCATCGGACATGCCTGGAGATGACAATGCCGAGCAACCCGGGACATCCACAGCGAACAACTGGCCACATTACCGAGAGCCCCGCACATTTTTTGGAAAACCTGAAGAGGACGTTGACGAGTGGCTGAAACACTACGAGCGGGTGAGCAAATACAATCGCTGGAACGCTGCTACCAAACTGGCTAACGTGGTGTTTTTCCTTGCCGCCACTGCGCTTGACTGGTTCGACAATCATGAGGATACACTGAGTTCATGGGCAACATTTACGACCGAAATCAAGAAAAATTTTGGGGATGAATCGGCAACAAAGAAGCGTGCGGAACAGACATTGCTTCACCGCGCGCAAGTACCCGGAGAAACTTGCACGGCATACATCGAAGCCATCTTAAAGTTATGCAAGCTAGTTAACTCCAGTATGCTTGAAGAAGACAAAGTCGGCCACCTTCTAAAAGGAATTGCGGAAGATGTTTACAATTTCCTGATTAGTAAAGAGAGCCTGAGCACCACCGCTGACGTTATAAAACATTGCAGAACATTTGAAGCTCTTAAGCTGCGTCGAATTACCCCTAAATTCGGAAGATTGGCCAATGTCACCTCTATAGCCAGTGTTGAAGCCTGTCCTCCAAATTCTATGGCTGATATGATTCGAGAGATTGTGCGCGAGGAATTGTCCAGATCCCGGGACACCTTCTGCCGCACAGAATATCTGCGGCACAGTTCTGCACCGGAGGAAGATGTTGCCGCCCTGTCGACTCCGTGGGCTCAACCTAACGGCACTTTGCCCATGGACGATCGGAACATTGCCCAACGTTATGGCCACCAGCCGGCGGAAAGGAGGCCCACCTACCCAGAAGACGTTGTTCGTCAGCAGCGAGATCCTGGCTCCAGCCAACGTCGCGACTTTGTTCGCCAGGACTTTTATGGCGGTCGCTGGCGCTCTCAACCTTTGTGCTACCGGTGTGGCATTGCAGGGCATATCGCTAGATATTGCCGCCGTCGTTTCCCGACTTCTCAAGACTGCCAACCCCCAGCGCCTACTTACGGACAAGTGCACACCGCGCAGCAGCGACCCTCAGCGTCCGCTTGGGACCCATACCGTCCGAGCACTTTGCGGAGTTCATCACCTGCATCAGACCGCAGTGTGACGCCGCCACCTCAGCGCCAACGGCGGTCACCTTCTCCTCGACGTCGTGCATCCCCTCCGCCTCCGGGAAACTAGGAGGCGCGGCCAATGGAGGTGAGGCCGCCGGCGAGTCGATGACGTCCAATATACCTCTGCCCGTGTTTATGTTGAAGAACAAACTGGAAGTGTTTATTGATGGTGTGAAAACAATGGCTCTTGTGGACACTGGTGCTACCGTATCCGTTATGAGTTTGAGGTTTAAGAACCGTTTAGGTAGGAAAGTTATGTTTAGTGGTGACCGTGCAGCGTTATTTCGTGGTGTCGGTGGTGAACCTTTGGTTCCACTTGGTGTGTGTGCTTCGGATGTTGTTATTGGTGGTCTAACGTTTAGAACAGAATTCGCAGTGCTACCACGGTCAACGCATGATGTGATTCTTGGAATTGATTTTCTGCAAGAGTGTGGTGCAACTTTAGACTGTCGTACGGGAGAAATTGCTTTGAATTCTTCACTACTTTCAGCTCTTGTGGATAACTCGACACCGGATTTTGGAGCATTTGCGGTGGAAGAAGACACTATTGTACCAGCTTTCTCCGCAGCATTCGTGCGGGTTTCCTCTATTCACAATCAGTGCGAATCTTTTGAAGCTGTGGTAGAGCCTACGACACTCGCCTGCTCTAAGAAGAGTATCGTCGTGCCTCGTTGCGTCGTTCCCGTGGTGAGAGGCCGTGCTGAGCTGTGGACAGTGAACCACTCTGAAGAGCCAGCTGTGTTGCCCCGGGGCCTCAAACTCGCCCGTTTAGAGGAAGGTGTGTCAGGTTCCGTCGCGACGTTAACCAACTCTGTCAGTGAGCAGCACGTGAAAAGAGATATGGAGACCCAAGTTAAGGCTATGATTAATCAGGCTCTTCCCACAACCGAGCGTCGCACTCTAGTGGAACTCCTTCTGAAGCACGTGTTCGTGTTCGACTTTGCCAAAGACGATTCTACACCACCGCCTACCAGTCGTATTCATCACACGATCAACACCGGCTCCGCACCTCCTATACGCCAGAAGCCCTATCGAGTCTCAGCCACTGAACGTAAGTTAATAGATGACCAAGTTCAAGAGATGCTAAAGCGAGGCATAATTCGAGAGTCTTCAAGTCCTTGGGCAGCTCCAGTTATCCTTGTTAAGAAAAAAGATGGCACATGGAGGTTCTGTGTTGACTACCGTCGCTTAAATACGGCCACGAAGAAGGACGTCTACCCGCTTCCACGTATAGATGACGCAATTGATTGTCTGCACTCCGCTTCATACTTTTCTTCTATTGATTTGAGATCCGGCTACTGGCAAATCCCCATGCACGCTGCAGATAGGGGAAAAACGGCATTCATAACACCAGACGGACTTTACGAGTTTAACGTTATGCCTTTCGGATTATGTAACGCACCTGCAACATTCGAGCGGTTCATGGATACAATCCTGCGTGGCCTTAAGTGGCAAATTTGTTTATGTTATTTGGACGACGTTGTAATTTTTGGCAAAACGTTTAGTGAGCACAACAGCCGCCTGGATATTGTGCTTGATTGCATGGAACGAGCTGGCCTTATCCTCAATTCCAAGAAATGTCATTTTGGGAACCGTGAAACAATTGTTCTTGGTCATTTAGTTGATAAAGAAGGTGTTCGACCAGATCCAAAGAAAATTGAAGCTGTCAAAAGTTTTACGGTGCCTCAATCAGTGAAAGAGCTGCAGAGTTTTTTAGGGCTCTGCTCGTACTTTCGACGCTTTATAGCTAGGTTTGCGGACATCGCTTACCCACTGACGTGTTTGCTGCATAAAGATGCACCGTTCAATTGGACCAGCGAATGTGACGCAGCTTTCCGACATCTGAAATTTCTTTTGACCTCGGGCCCCATCCTACGCCACTTCTGCCCATCTGCACCAATTGAAGTGCACACTGATGCAAGTGGTATCGGTATCGGCGCTGTACTTATACAACGCCATGGTCACGATCAGCACGTGGTAGCATATGCCAGCCGGTCATTGAGTAAGAGCGAAAGAAATTACACGGTTACTGAGCAAGAATGTCTCGCCGTTGTTTTCGCTGTACAGCGCTTCCGCTCCTATCTGTACGGTAATGCTTTCACCGTCGTGACCGACCACCACTCGCTTTGCTGGCTAGTGAGTCTTCGTGACCCCTGTGGCCGGCTTGCTCGATGGGCTTTGCGCCTACAAGAATTTAATTTCACTGTGGTGCATAAAAGCGGCCGTAAACACTCAGATGCCGATTGTCTTTCCCGTTTGCCGCTTCAAACGACTGATGACGACGCAGACAACTTTGATGAATACTTGGCGTCACTTTCACAAGCCTTCCCCGATCTTCAAGTTTTCCGAACTGAGCAACGCAAAGACCAAACATTAACCTCTTTGTTTGATGCCGCTCAAGATTCTGTAAAGAATACTTTTTGCATTCGCAACGGTTTGCTTTATAAGAAGAATTTCGCTTCTGGAGGAGCACGCATGCTTCTTGTCGTACCCGAAAACCTACGCATCACAGTTCTTGAAATGATGCACGACGACGCCACGTCTGGGCACTTGGGAGTGACACGCACACTCCACCGCACACAGCAACGATTTTACTGGCCTAACATGCGTTCAACCATCCAGCACTATGTAGCCAGCTGTGTGCAATGCCAGCGCTTTAAGCTGCCGACTTCAAGTCCACCTGGAAAACTGCGGCCAATCACACCTCCAACAGCCCCGTTTGAGCAAGTTGGCATTGACCTCCTTGGACCTTTCCCACGGTCCTCGAAAGGAAATCGATGGATTCTTGTGTGCGTAGACCACTTAACCCGTTATTGTGAGACAGCCGCGATACCAGCTGCTACTGCGTCTGAAGTATCTAACTTCTTACTTCGTTTCGTCATTCTTCGGCACGGCCCTCCTGCAGTTCTCATTAGCGACCGTGGACGCCAATTTACAGCGGACGTTGTTGAAGAATGACGAAACGAAGGAACTGCAGCGCCTCAGCAGCTGCAGTTTTCGCCACTCCACGCCATATCATCCCCAAACGAACGGTGTGGTAGAACGCACTAATCGGACGCTCACCACCATGCTTGCTATGTACGTCGCTGCAGATCATAAAGACTGGGATGGCGTCCTCCCGTTCGTTACTCATGCATACAACACAGCGCAACATGAGACAACTGGCTACAGCCCCTTTTACCTGCTCTATGCTCGCTCGCCTCGCTGTGGCCTTGACACCATTCTACCATTTTTCATCCACGACGAACCTTCTCTTGCGACCACACTCTGCAGAGCTGAAGAAGCTCGCCAGCTTGCCCGCGTTCGAATTTTATCTTCGCAAGAGCGTTCCAAGAACCGCTACGACGTCCAACACCAAGAAGTTTCTTATGTTCCTGGTGACATTGTGTGGTTGTGGACCCCTCTACGCAAGCGTGGTCTGTGTCAGAAACTGCTATCCCACTACACTGGACCGTTTGTTGTGTTGGAGTGCATTAGTGACGTTAATTACGTTATATCACGACTAACTGCTAGTGGTCGACGGTCACGCCAGTCTCAGGTGGTGCATGTAGCCCGCCTCAAGCGATTCCATCCCAGACGGTCTATTTAACTCGCCCGACGGGCTTCGTCTGCGAGGAGGGAAATGTAACGTGCTTCCATAGAACCTCGACGGAAGAAGCAGAAGATGAAGGACCAGCAGAGAGAAAGGAAGAGAAAGAGCTGAAGGACGCTGGTAGGCTTCCTGCTTCCATCCTGCTCCGACCGATCCCCTCTGTGAATATTGCCCCGTGCGTGCTAAGCACGTAACAATATAAATACCAGCGCAAAACAGCAGGACACACGACGAACGAGGACACACAAGCGCTGACTTCCAACTGACGTTTAATGGGTGAAAAATGGGCATAAATACTGGTTACAAACAACAAAAAGAAAGAGAATATCTTTGCTTGTCACTTCTTCAAGAAGCGCCACTCCGCATCTGACAAGGCGATTTAAGGCGCGCTGACACAATTATCTTGCAGCCCGGCTATCTATGCAGCCTCCTTGATCTCCCGCACTATCTGGTCAGAGTGCCTGCTGATGACCGAACAGCTAGTCAAGTCCGGATTGCACTGTTCTTCTTTCCCTGTAGTTCGGTCTTTGGTTTGGTTTATGGGGTTTAACGTCCCAAAGCGTCTAATGTAGTTCGGTCTTTGATGATGCATTTCCGCCGGTGCAGCGCCACATTGCCTGTACCTGTCTCGAACGTCCTGTACCGATGTTCTTTCAGCCGCTCATTCAGGCAACGACCCGTCTGGCCGACGTAAACCTTGCCGCATGAAATTGTATGGCGTACACCACACCCTCCACACATTCGACGAAGGGGTTCTGATGTGCCGTGTTACACCGCCGACGCTCGCCATTTCCCTCGTTGACACGTGCGCATAGAGTCCCTAATTTCATAGGGGCCGAAAAGACGACGTCAACCTCACTATGCCGACCAATCTTCTTGAGGCAATGTGACACATTATGTATATACGGCACAACGACCACTCTTCTTTTCCGCGGCGGTTCTTCGATCCCGTTTCTGGCTCGTACTTCTTGTTTTACTTCCTTCAGAAGGTGTTGACTAACGGAAGTCACAATGCCCGGAGGGTACCCAGCGTCAAGAAGATGGGCCACCTGACCGCTGAAACTTTCTTGCATGGAATGAGCGCAAGATTTTTGGATAGCGTTCTTCTATCACAGGCCGGCGATCCCTCTCTTAGTCAGCTTGGAGTGGGCCGAACGGAACGGTAGCAGCTTTTTGCAGCTCCGAGGCTCATACTTCCAGCAAGTATGACCTACTGAAAACTTGAGCCTTAAATCTAAAAACTGAAACGAGCCTTCCAACGGGACCTCGTGTGTCACTTGCAGCGGCTTCAGGCATTGCTTAAAGATGTCAAAAGCATCCGAGATCGCGGTCTCAGCCTCAGTATCCGTCGTATGTCGAAGAGGACTAGGTAGTCGTCTACGAAACGAAATACCTTGACCACGGAAGACCCTGATAAGGGTGACAGCAAGCTTCTGTCCTTCCTGGCAAGAAACAGGTCGCTGAGAACTGGGGCGACGGATACTGAGGCTGAGACCGCGATCTCGGATGCTTTTGACATCTTTAAGCAATGCCTGAAGCCGTTGCAAGTGACACACTAGGTCCTGTTGGAAGGCTCGTTTCGGTTTTTAGATTTAAGGCTCAGGTTTTCAGTAGGTCATACTTGCTGGAAGTATGAGCCTCGGAGCTGCAAGAAGCTGCTACCATTCCGTTCGGCTCACTCCAAGCTGACTAAGAGAGGGATCGCCGGCCTGTTCCTGAAGAACGCTATCCAAAAATCTTGCGCTCATTTCATGCAAGAAAGTTTCAGCGGTCAGGTGGCCCGTCTTCTTGACGCTGGGTACCCTCCGGGCATTGTGACTTCCGTTAGTCAACGCCTTCTGAAGGAAGTAAAACAAGAAGCACGAGCCAGCAACGGGATCGAAGAACCGCCGCGGAAACGAAGAGTGGTCGTTGTGCCGTACATACACAATGTGTCACATCGCCTCAAGAAGATTGGTCGGCATAGTGAGGTTGACGTCGTCTTTTCGGCCCCTGTGAAATTAGGCACTCTATGCGCACGTGTCAACAAGGGAGATGGCGAGCGTCGGCGGTGTAACACGGCACATCAGAGCCCCTTCGTCGAATGTGTGGAGGCTGTGGTGTACTCCACTCCCCTTTCATGCGGCAAGGTTTACGTCGGTCAGAGGGGTCGTTGCCTGAATGAGCGGCTGAAAGAACATCGGTACAGGACGTTGGAGACAGGTACAGGCAATCTGGCGCTGCACCGGCGGAAATGCATCATCAAAGACGGAACTACAGGGAAAGAAGAGCTGGTCCGGACTTGACCAGCTGTTCGGTAATCAGCAGGCACTCGGACCAGATAGTGCGGGAGATCAAGGAGGCTGCTGAGATAGCCGGGCTGCAAGATAATTGTGTCAGCGCGCCTTCAATCGCCTTGCCCGATGCGGAGTTGCGCTTCTTGAAGAAGTGGCAAGCAAAGATATTCCCTTTCTTTTTGTGGTTTGTAACCAGTATTTAAACCCATTTTTCACCCATAAACGTCAGTTGGAAGACAGCGCTTGTGTGTCCTCGTGCTTCGTCGTGTGTCGTACTGCTTTGCGCTGGTATTTATATGTTAGAAATAAATGCATCTTTCACTATGGGACAGTGAGGAGAGCTCTATCGATATTTTTTTTTAAAGCAAGATCCGGTAGTTTGGCATTTTGTCACTTGGTCGGCAGTGAAAGATTCATTTATTTCTAAGAAATTTGGATTCGAAGTTGAAAAAGGTTTTCCCGTCGCTCTAATTCAAACCTGGGACTCTCTTATGACGACACAGGACTAAGTGATGTGAAGCATGACGTTCACATCACGTAACGCAGACTCCGTGATTTCTGGCGGCCAGCAGTACGGCCTAGCATTAGCCGAAAAGAAAGCTCCCGCCGGCCGCACGTTGAAGACATCTTTCGGCTCTTACGACCGTCACTACCGTCGCTTCGTTTGCATTTGCACCGGCGTTTTGCCAGCGTTACGATGGATCCCGTTGTCGAAGTCGTCAACAAAGTTCTCGCAAATAGACACCTTTAGCATACCGTGTACCTTGTTACCGTTAGCAGAATACCGGGAGCACGCCTACCACCGGTGAGCAGGCGCTGATTGGTCCCGATGCTGCAGGCGCGCGCGTAGCTGCCGGGTACGTGGCGCCATCTGGCGACGTCAAGCAGATTTGCGCATGCATTGGCTGCGCCTCTGCGATTCGTGGCTTCTCGTGTCTAAGTGTTGCTAGAACTATTGGTTCTAGCAACATTGTTTTGTCCTATGACGTCATCACGCTTGTACTTGCGAGTTTGGCCTGCGGCGGCGATACCTGTATTTTGGTTCTTGCTCTTTTCTACGTTACAAAAGCTTTGTTGTCAGTATGAGTGGCATTTTTGTAATCAGGAACTGGTATTCTGTCGATACAAGCCAACTTCAATTTCTCCTCAGTGTGCCTTGAAGGCGAAAGCCTTGAATGGCTCATGCTCGCGGTCTCGTCCGTCCATGCGCTGGAATCTTGCCAACTGTGGCCTCTCCTCCGCGCAGCGGCACAACCTCCTCCCCCCCGTAGCAACCGGCGCGCAGGTGGGGAGCGCAGCTGTGCATAGCAACTGTGAGGTCGCACAGTAGCGGTAGAACGAACGCGCGGCACCGCCGCTCCTTCGCCAGGCGTCTTGTTGCAGTCAAGTGAGCAAGACGCACGGCTCCGAAGCGGCCCAGTGATTCCGCGCCAAGCGGTTCAGGGAAGCGGCAGTGGGTTGACCACAAGGCTTTCGCCAAGCACACTTTAGAATTTCCAAATGTCCTCGGTAATTTTTACTGGAAATATAAAACGCTCGATAAATTGAAATTAAGTCCGCTATTCGCGTCGCATGTATGATGGCTGTCTAGACAAGAAAGATGTCTTTTTTTCCGCGCTTTTGCTCTGCTCGGTGATCTTGAAGTGAGACTCGAGAACAGTTCTTAATAAGCTACGGTTCATGCGCTACGTTTGTAAAGTAGCCATCATGCCAATAATTGTCGACAGCCCGCCATATTATTAGGGGGACTAATCTGAAACCAAGCCACATCGTGGTTAGCAACATCTGCCAGTTTTCATTCGTGCGCACTTTGAGTCGGAAATTTCTAGAGATGCATCTAGAATAATGCACCGTTTACTTTCAAATATATTACTTCAAATGAGAGAACAATTCATTGCAAACAATATTCGAAGTTCGAAATAAATATGTATCGTTTTTGGCCGTTGAGCCAATCGTCGCATTTGAGGCCTGTTCTTCCAACCACAGTTGGCATTAGGAGTCTTTTAAAAAAGCGCCTCCTCTATTCTTTCAGTTCTAGTCACGTCGGCCACGAGGCAATGCGTCCTCTTTGGACGCTTTTGTTAATTCATTTGTCGCAATGTGGACCTACCAGTGGGAAGTGGCGGATCACGTAAGTGCGCTAGCTGCTGCGTGGCAGGCGAATGCTGGTTCAGAAAGTACTTTCTGGCGAAGAAATGGAGGTCAGTAGTTTCTTCGCCCACATTGGGTGGCGCGTAACTATGGATTAAGTGTTCCTTGCCTTGCACTGTCCATGATAAGGATGCACAAACCCACAGCGGAATGGAGAGCGTAAAAAAGGTTAGTAGAGAGCGCTTTACGTATGGAAACCTGTTGATGTGAATGGCATTAGAATTAAATTTTATGCGGTACTAGTTGTGTCGTGAGATTCGTAGCGAGGTCATTAGCAAGAAGAAACTCAACCTTATAGTTCATGGTATCTATCGCTTAAAGGGATTCATTTCGGAGACGAGTATAAAAACAGTGGTTTTTTTCTGGTAGATCTGGCCCAGTGGAGCAAAAACGAGACCACGATTTGCGGTTTATAGGAAGGAATTTATATTTTCGATTGCCAAATAGAGTGAGATCAGAGTAGATGGTAACACCACGTTGTGTTTTCTGCGATTTCCGTTCTGTGTTTTCACTTGCAGCGGATATACTGCATTTCAAGACATGCCCCAGCATCACACAGTGTATTATTTTTTGCGCATATAAACTTGAGGCAGAGTACTTTTCGCTCTCTCAATAAATTCCCCGCTCTCTGAATAGGACCCGACGCGGTGGCTCAGGGGTTAGCGCGCTCAGCTACTGTGCCACAGTACCTGGGTTCGAACCCGACCGCCGCGGCGGCCGCGTTTCGATCGAGTTGAAAGTCAAAAAAAGCGCCTGTGTGCTGTGCGAAGTCAGTCCCTCCCTTATCCCTTCCTTACGGCGCGGTTCCGGATAAGTGTAACAGACATAAGTGTAACCGAGAAAAGTGTAACCGAGATAAAGTGTAACAGTTAATGCGCCACTTGCTTTCCTGACAACCAATCTTCAATTAATTACAGCCAATTTTATTGTTTAACATACTTGATCATCTTCTAAAATATTTTTCAAAACTAAATAGCACAACCTACACCACCGCTATGCGTGTAGCGGCACTGCCATCGCCATCCTGCTGCCGGCAACAGTAGGGCCATTTTTTTTACCTACACTGTCTACACTAGTGTAGCCAGTGTTTACTGATTTCATTATACACTTGCTACACCAGTGTAGCCAGTGTAGGTAAAAAAAAATGACCCTAGTGTTTGCTTGCATCGGTGATAGATATCATTTTTTTTATTATAGTATTTCGTGAACTGGATTCCTTAGTGCTCTCAACTATAGGCATACGTTGTCATATGACAATGCCCTGAAGACCTTACTAACACCCTCTTCTGCTTCCCGTCAGTGAAACAGTCTGCAGAGCTTGTGGTACCTCGTATCAGCAGAATGGAGCCAACAAGACGTTTTTATTTATTTATTTATTCATTTTTTAGGCAATACAAGTATTGCCCACGAGGCAAGACAAAAGGAGACTATTGGTCTCCTGACTAGGTCTTGGCCTCGCCGGGCGCAGCAGAGGCAGTAGTACATAACATATCGCCATAATCATACATCCTAATCACGATCAGATCAGATGATTATATAATTCTACATGCAATATACATATGCACAATCTGCGAGAAATAAATGGCACTTTGCTTAATAGCGACATGAAGAAACAGGAATATTTAATAAAAACAAAACAAAAAGACAAACCAGAACATCAATGACACAATAAGGCACGTGCTCTTTGCCTAAACTGATGTACAGATGTAACATTTTTTGCAGTAGCTATTATATCTGGATAGGAATTGCAGAACTTTGAAATTTGATATTCGATAGTTTGAGTACCATAATTTGTTCTTGGCCTTTCTGTCAGTAAAGTAGTATGGCGCAATGAATAACCGGTATCTCTATCAAGGTACTGACTACAAAACGCCGCAGAATTTGTTGTCATCTGTTTATATATATACAGACTCAGTTTCAGGTGATATGAATACATGAAAGACGGTAGATTGTGGCGGATCATAAGCTCAGAAGCACTAGCTTGTCCATTTGCTGGCTGAAATAAACGTGCAGCTTTCCGAATGAGCACACATAGTCTTTCGCGATCAGTTTTTGTGGTAGTTCCCCATACCAACAGACAATAATTTATATGAGATTGAACAAGAGAAAAATACAGTCGCTTCTTGAGCCAAACGGGCAACAGATTACGAAGCCTGTATAGAATGCCAACTGATTTTGCAATCTTGATGCGGACATTATTAACATGATATGACCAACTAAGCTTCCTGTCAAAAGTAACTCCTAAAAACGAAAGATTTTCAACCTGTTCAATCTCAGAAGTTCGAAACGACAGTCGCATAACATGGGATATGGGCTTATTTTTTGCACAAAACAACATAAACTTCGTTTTATTTGTATTTAATTCAAGTTCATTTAGGAAAAGCCATGTGCTAAGTTCCAGTAGCCAAGTGTTAGAAATAATTTCAAGTTGTTTAAGATTTTCACCATGAAAGAAAACGTTAGTATCATCGGCATATAAAATTATATCATTGGTTAAAGGAATGTTTACTATATCATTAATGTAAATAATGAAAAGTAAAGGACCTAGTATAGATCCCTGTGGAACTCCCTATTTTATAACACTCATTGCGGATGAAACACCGTGCACTGATGTAAACTGCAGTCTCGACTGAAGATAACTACGCATTAGTTGGTGTGCAATACCTCTTATTCCATATAACTCAAGTTTTCGTAATAAAATGTTGTGTTTAATAGAATCAAATGCTTTTCTAAAGTCTAAAAAAATTCCTACAGTAAAAAGCTTGCTCTCTATATCGCTAAGAATTCTATTTTTAACTCGTAGTAATGCGGATTCAGTCGACTTGGCTTTTTGGAACCCATATTGACTGTTCGTAATTACATGCAGTGACGAAAGAAAGCTAGTCAAACGGACATATATAACACGTTCTGCGACTTTCGAAAACAGCGGAAGAACCGAAATAGGCCTATAATTACTTAGATCATTATATGGTCCTTTTTTGTGAATTACAGCAACCCGAGCGATTTTCATTTTTTCTGGAAAACAACCGGTCTCGAACATACGATTGCAGATGTGTGTTAAAGGTCCTGCTATAAATTCAGCAACTGCTTTGATTGGTATCACTCTTATTTCATCTTCGCCAGCTGCCGAACTGTTGTTTAAGGAATTAATAATAGAAATAATCTCATCCTCTGACGTGGGTTGGAAGAATAAAGAGTCGCTGATTGTTTGCTTAATATACCGTTCACAGCTGAGTTGTGAAGAAACATGAAAAGTGGAAGTCGATGCCCCCGCGTCTAAGAAGTGGTTATTAAATGCATCTGCAAGCGCTGCACCTTTATAAGCATTTCCATTAAGAATCAGTTCAGCTGGTATGCCAGTCGCGTTGCTGGCGGTTAGTTCGCGATATGTTTTCCATATTTTACTGCAGTCATTTTTGCAAGCATCAAATTTACGAGCATAGAATTCTGATCTCGCCTTCTTTAGGTCACTGCTCAGTTTGTTTCTGATTTGTTTAAATTCCTGTAGTAGTACTGTATCACGTGTACGCAAAAACAAGTTAAATAATCTATCCTTGTGTTTAATACGCTTGTAAAGTTCGCCAGTCACCCATTCTTTTCGAGCCTTTTTGTGCTTAATCACAGGTTTATAAGGAAATGCATCATTATAGCATTTTTTCAGTCTAGTAATAAACACATCGTAGGCTTTAGAAGGATCCATAATATCGTATATATCTTCCCACTTCTCCTTCTCAACCACAGACATAAAGGCTTCAACCTTCTGCGTGTTTATGAACCGTATATGAACAGTTTCATGTACAACACTCTGTCGTATTGGAAAAGCCGCAAATATTGGTAAGTGGTCACTAATGCCAGAGCTTAAAACACCAGATCTAGTAGCATTCGTTGAAAAGGTACTAAAACATAGATCAATTAGTGTACTAGAACTTGGGGTTACTCTTGTGGGCGCATGAATTATATTCTCACAACCATTTGCTAGCATACATTCTAATAACTGGGTCTTCGCTGGTAAATTTGAAAGCAAGTCAATATTAAAGTCCCCCACAATTACCGCGTGCCTTTTTGAATTATTTACAAATTCAAAAAGAGAGTCTAAAAAATTAAACAACGCTTGAGGAGCGCCTTGGGGTGGTCGGTAAATGGCAATGACAACAACATTGTACATCGTGATTGCTACCGATTCAAAGTCTTCACAGATATACGTGTAGTTTGAGAGTACATCAAAACGGTGTTGGTTTCGCACATATATGGAAACGCCCCCACCTCTTTTGTTTTCACGATTTACAGAGATGTGCCTATAACTCTGAAAGCAGATGGCATCAGAATCATCAACAAACCATGTTTCGGAAAAGGCCATAAGATCAAATGGGTACTGCAGCACAGATAGATATGCCTCGACATCATTTTGTTTGTTTCTTAAGCTCCTGGCATTTAAATGAAATAACGAAAGACATTGCGCTTTGAAGTGGTTGTCTGTGCGCATTAAATTATTGAATGAAGTGGTAGTATGATAAGCCATCTTATCATTAAAAAAATAAACAGCAAAAAAGTCCTATCAAAAGATTATGCTATCTTGTCAAGGTCATCTTCGGCTGAGATCCTTAAGGCGCGTGTGCCGGTTTGCTTCCGCGCGAATATCTTGCCCTCGGTCACCCAAACAAACTGATAGCTCTGTTCTTTCGCCTTGTTTTTCGTCAGCCAGTGCAGTCGCCGATTTGTCGCGGTAAGGTTCTCCAGAAACCAAATTCCCGATACTGCGTCTTTCACGTCTTTCCGTTTTCCGAACCATTTGGATCTCATGTTTTTTGTTGCAAACCTGACCAGGACTGCCGGAATTTTCCCTTCTTTATGCGGCAAGCGATGCAGTGCCTCAATGTCATCGTCGGATAGCTGTGGCAGGTCGAGTTTGGTAGCAATCTTATTAAGCTCATCCATCAGGTTTTCGTTGTCGGAAGGTTTCAGTCCATGGATTTCAAGGTTGTGTTGACGCATACGCTGCTCTAAATCATTCATTTCTTGTTTCATTGCGCGAATGTCTGCTGTATCCGATGACTGCTCAAGTGTTTCCACCCGTTGGCGCAAGTCGTTGATGTCTTTATTCTGCTTTTCGAGCTTGACATTCAGATTATCGTATGTATCAGACAGATGCTGAACCGATGTCTCAATACTCTTTACAGTGTCCTGTAAGCTGAGCAGTTTGTTGAGCTTAGACTCCAGCACCTGTATTTGGGACAGCTTTCTGTTTATCTGGGTTAACTGGTCTGTGAGATCACTGGGCTGTTTGGATAAATCACTATTTGTCGCAGTGTCTTTGCAGCTTGCACATTTTAGGGCTTTCTGCGTCACTTTCTTCATCTGCTTAAAAGATTTTGCACTTACACCGCAGCATTTTCCCAAGTGAAATTTTTCACAACACTCTGCGCATGTCATAAATTCATCAACAATCTGGAGGCTGCATGATGCGCAGGCAATCTCGTCATCTGAAGACATCACAAAACAGTACTAATACAATGCACTAGCAGAACGGAATTACAGCATTTAAGCTACAAGTGGGAGCATAGCAGTGGCGGTGACAATAAGGGACAGAAGCGTGCGTAACGCAAAGGTGCTGTAACCAACCTGAAACGATCGAAGAAATTTTCAGGATACGCCCTGTTGTCTTGCCGCCGCCACTGCTGCAACCCGAATGTGACGGCGATGATCGGTGGTGGTCCTTTTGTAGCTGCCTTGATGATAACCGGGCCACGTGACAAGCAGGATAGCCAGGTCAGCAGCAGGCTTTACGTTGGTCGTCCTGGTGTCGGCTTTAGCGGGTAAGAATTTTCCACGGTGAAGCGGCTCTGAAACGATCGAAGAAATTTTCAGGATACGCCCTGTTGTCTTGCCGCCGCCACTGCTGCAACCCGAATGTGACGGCGATGATCGGTGGTGGTCCTTTTGTAGCTGCCTTGATGATAACCGGGCCACGTGACAAGCAGGATAGCCAGGTCAGCAGCAGGCTTTACGTTGGTCGTCCTGGTGTCGGCTTTAGCGGGTAAGAATTTTCCACGGTGAAGCGGCTCTGAAACGATCGAAGAAATTTTCAGGATACGCCCTGTTGTCTTGCCGCCGCCACTGCTGCAACCCGAATGTTTGTATTTTTCCGCGTAAATTTTTATTTAATTTTCTTACAAGTCAGCCTAAATGAGTTCCCCTTGGAAAGCATTGTATTGCTCCAAAGACGTTTTTTTTTGCGCAAGAACTTTTTGGTAAGCATAATAAATGTGCGATTCAGGTAGAATTTCAGGATATTCAGTGGCGTTTGGGACCATTGACGTTCCCTTCCTCGAATTTTCTCGTTTTCAGTGAAGTTTCTGCCAACACTTGCGACTAGAAGGAAATGGAAATCTTCCTGGATTTTGGAAGAATTTAAAGAAGTAGTAAGAAAATTTTTTTTTCGCCAAGGTTAAGGTCGCAGGCTGGTGGTCAAGGTACAATCCCGGCTGCAAGCATGTAAAATGAATAGTGGGAGCGAAGGAATTGGTGAGTGCGGAAAGCCTCTATTTACGGCCGACTTCGAGCCTCTCGAGTTGCGACATTCGCTGCCGGCACTGAGCTAAGGCTTCACGAGAACCATCTGTTTCACACCGCTGCGAAAGAGTTTGAGAGATAAGGTCGATCTGGAGGTTAGCACTTCGTCCACTGAGGTTTCGCCTCGATGATTGCGCGTTCGAACTTCCCCGTACTTCGTCGCTCGATAAAATACTTCCGTTATTGCTCCACATCACGGAGGATGGCGATCCGAAGACTGTCTACCGAAATTTAGAAGAAAGACAAAAAGGCGCCTTCCTCTCGCCGCCTCTACCGCGCTGTTCCTCATATTCCCTTTTTAGGCTCGTCTTTGAGCTGGGGGCAAATACAGCGCAGTTTCTAGTAAAGCGTCTGCCAAGGAGACGCGGCTTCAACGATATGCCATAAGACATCCGAGCCATCTTAATCGTATGCCAACATTTCAAGGTTTTATTGGACGACTTATACGACTTTCAAAAGATCAACTTCTCCAGATCCAGGTTTAGAGCATCGACTCTTACAACGGATAGGTTGACTGGGGCTTTCAAATTTCTTCCAGCAAATTATAACAACTCAGCACGCCAGAAAGCTAACATAAACTTAAATGGCCAAAACTGAAGAGGGAAGAAACTAAACGTTTTCGAAAATATTAGTTACTCTCGAATAGGTATCAACTCCGCAACGTATGTTCAGGTACCAAAGTACACATCGAAACGTTTGGACCACGCCTTGAAGGCCAGGGAACTTTCTCATAGTGGTAGCGTGTTCGGTTATTCTTTTTTGTTACATCTGTCCGAGACAGGAACAGCTTGCCATCTGGCATTGTATATATCTCCTCAAATGATGCTTTCTTTCATTCTTTCAAAAAATTTGTCATGCCCACATTTCACACCTGTCCTACAGGGCGATGCAAGTACCACATAAACAAATATGGTAGTCGTGGTGATATGAGACTAGACTGACTGGTAAATGGGACGTGCGACATACCAGTTCATCCCAGCCGTTTCCAGACCAACTTTTATATACACCGGCAATAGTGAACCCCATCCACCCTACTATTTGCCCCACTCACTGCACCACCTGCTCGGCCCAAGCAGCCGACCTCTACCACTACCTTTGGGCCTGCCAACAACCGCGGGCTTTCGTCCCCTTCCTAAACCTATCCCGTTCTTCCTGGTAGGCCGCTCTGCTTTCCACTGACCCGATAAACCATAGAAGACTGCTCACCCGGGTGAGGCGTGAGTAGGAGGCCAGAGGGCTCCAGTACTTCTAAAGCCCTCCCGGGAAGCAATAGCTTTCTCTTTTATATAAATAAAGGTTATTCTTTCTCCCCCTTACTTTCGTCACAGGCGAGGCGGCGCTGGCAGCTTACCGCCACGGTGCCTCAGCTGTCATGGTATCCAACCACGGAGGACGCCAGCTCGACGGAACCCCAGCCACGGTGAGTGTATGGTAAAGAAAAGCGCCGATTGAGCATAAAACACTCGAAGCACGAGTATGAACAAAAATATGCAAATAAATGCACTGGAGCCGACAGTAGAACTTTTGGCAAATCATCTCAGTATATTCAAAGCATTTTACCGCCACCTTGCGATGAAACTAACGGGGCAAGTTGAAATTTCTTCTGAGTAGCTATCTTAGGTTTGGCAGTTTCTGTGGCGCTGTTGGAGTACAGAGTCGGGCACGCTTGTCTAGAGCGCTGGAAATGTGCCGTTCGGGGGGAATGAAGAGAAATTATGAAGCAGGTATTGACTTTCACTGATAATGCTTGCGCTGGAGAGCAGCTGGATAGAGACGTGAACGCACAGGCACCAGCGCCTTACCGCTAGCAAAGCGGCCGCGAATATATTTCAGTTCATTTGCTCCGCAGCACAGCGTCCGAGCACTCTAGGCAAGTGCGATCGACTTTGAACAAACGCTCTTCAAGGTGATGAATAAATACTCTCCACAGCTTTATAACAACCTCAGAGCAGGACCTGAAAACTTCTTGTGGCAATTCAAAATAGCATGCGTACTTGTGTATGCTTCGTTCCTACAGGCTCTTAGCTATGTTTATTTAAAAAACTCTGAGTCGCCTTAATAGTAATTAAAAATCGTCTTTTCTCGGGTGGCCTTCTTAACAGATTTCCTTTATTTCATAATATTCTCTTTACCAAACTATTACCACATACAATCTGTGCAGCCATCCATTTCTAGGCGTCCACATTAGGTTAAATGTTTTATATTGTTGCATAACGGCAGGTCGCTGAAAACAGAACGCCTTGAAGAATGGTGATGGCATCATTTATTGGTGCAGGCCTAACGCGAGCGCTCTCTGCCCGCGACACTGTCCACTTCGTCTTTTCTAGCCCGTTGCAATATATTGTACTGGTATTCGTAGTTTGAGACTTTTAAAAACTAAAAAATGAACTTAGAAAAGTTACTTCTGTTACGTTTGTTGAACAAAGCAATAAGAGGCTTTCCAATGGAAAATTGAAATCGGATTTGCTAACGAGGACGCTTCGGCCGCTTGGAGAATCTCTAACTTCTGTTTTTTTTTTTTTTTGTCTGTAGCTTTTCGGAATCGAAGGCACACTATGTCTGTCGCAAACAAATTCCCTCCCATGTGGTTCCTGCAACTTCTAGATACTCAACAGCCCAGGCTACCTCCAGTGTGGGGTATGGGGCGCACGCCGCTATACCACAAAAAGCGTGCTCTCGACGCAAAATTCAGTCACTACAACACGTTGACTGTAAGCGTTGCTTATTCTTGAGAGGGCACGGTTACTCAGACTTTTTCACTTTGTCCGGTCTTCGGGCAATTTTGGTGTCCCATTTAACGATGTGCTGGATGAGCAACATTCAACTTAGTTCCACGACCTCGCACGGGAAGATTGGCTCGGAAAATTTTTATTATCGGCTTGAGAAACAAATGGATTAGTTGATTTTGCTAGGCCCCGGTCAATAGAGACTGGCGGCGACCTCTTGGACTCTTGTCACAAAATGCACTTGTGTTTCCAGGTCGAAGCTGAGCAGCAAAGTCTCCCATAGGCGCCCGTGCGCGAGTCTCTGAAGTGGTGGGGGATCTGTCGAACAGCTCCAGAAGACGTGGTCTACAGTTGTTGCACTCTGGTTTAAATCTATCCGGGTTACAGATGCTTTGGAACTGCGGGGTTGGGAAGAGGTTTAGTTTAGAGTTGTCTCTACAGTACCTCCTGATATTTGGTTAGGTTTTTGTACAGAGGTGGGGAGATTAGCCTTTCTAGCCTCTGATTCTGGGTGATCTCACAATAGTTACAAAGGACATCTCTTCTCAATCCGACATCTCAGTTGGCATCCACCGCTTAGGAATGATTTTCCGTGCGACAGCACTATTAGCCTCCTACCCCGAAAAGCCAAAAGGTGGACGTGAAGCCTCTGAAAGAGTTGCGAAAGAAAAAGACGGTGCATAACTGGCTCCCTGTGTGATTGGACACCTCAATCGCGCTTTGAGCTGCGTGGCGGTAGTGGGAGAGAGAAGTGCGCTGCATGCGTTGGCGTGGACAACGGTGTAGAAGAAAGGGAGCACCGGAGCAATAGGCCGTCGGCGTTCATTGGGTTCATTGACATTTGCGTTGACAACGTTGTAGACTCCATTGATTTTAAGAAACTAAAATGCGCGTCATGGGTTCTTGGGGTCAGTGGACACCTCAATCGGGCTTTCAGGTGCGTGGCGGCTGTGCCAACCTGCAAAAAAATACATGTTTCGCAAAATATTTAATGCTAAGGCTAAACCGCAAAACAGTTCTTCTCTCTGTCACAGCTGGATAGCCCGTTGTGCCTTAGGCGGTGCGGGCTGGGCAACATTATTTTCCTTTCCTTTTCTCTGCTCACACTAATATATATGTCGCAGTTGGACGCCCTCCCCGAGGTGGTGGCGGCCGTAGGGGACCGCATGGAGGTGTACCTGGACGGCGGAGTGCGCTCCGGGGCCGACGTGGTCAAGGCACTCTCGCTCGGCGCAAGGGCCGTGTTCGTAGGAAGGCCCGTGCTCTGGGGACTCGCCTACGACGTACGTGCACTTACTCGCTCCTAATGAGTTGCAGACGTGTTATGTCTGTTGAGAAGTATGAACACCACTGTATTTCAAGGTGTGCATACTGGATCCTCTTAAACGAGCGCTACTAAATGTGAAAAGGAAACTTCTCTCAGCAACTGCAGCAGTACATGTCAGGTGGATATCAGCGCTGGAACATACGAATACGCACTCATAGCTTCAGAAGCGTTGTCACGGCTCCTGCACTATGCAGGCACTGATCGGGGGAATGGACAGCTTTTAGATATATTAGGATGGAGAGACATAGCTCATTGGTCAGAGTTCGTTGAATGGAAGAGCAGATAACCAACCCGTCATGGCCATGTATTGAAATTAGCGCTCTGATTGGGCCAAAATTCTTAGCTAAGCATACTGTCATACGACCACCGGCGTTCTGCAATCTGCGCAGAACTTCATAACAACGCGAATACTGGCCTTTTCATGACATTCGCTGCAACTGCATTTTGGACTCGGGGCAGAGTGTGTAGGAGCTTTGTGTCTCAGCTTTCTCCAGTGTGTGATTCAGTGTTCGCAGCTACTAAGTACAGCGTTGAATATGGCGGCGGCCCACGATGTCTGTGTTTAAAGGTCTACGGATTAGAAGCAAAAGTTGCACAGCATCACCAGCAGCTCGCTGTCTTGCTCATAAGAGACGCCATCCTCTAATGATCTTTTCAAGCCTGCATGATAAACGAACTAAAGTCGCATACAACTCAAGAATGCAGTGGTAAATATCCATCAAAGAAGTCCCACCTGCAAATGACGCTTACCAATATCCACGACGTCATGATTAATCCTATTTAACGTAGTCACCTGCCTGTCACCTTCGATGTCACGCTAGGGTATTATGCGTGACATCACGAGAACCGTTCAACGTCATTGACTCCGGTAAGGTGCATTCACCGCTGCTTTTGAGTTCTATCCAAATATACATCAGTAAAAGCCTTTTACCCCACACACAGAATACAACTGCCAAAGCTATCAAATATAATCAATAGGCGCAAAGTAACTGACCAAAAAGGAAGTTGAATATGGAGAGAATCTAGCATGCTCTAAAGAGCCGAGGTAGTCTGAAAGCGGTGCAGAGAAAACTATAGGCATAGCAAAAATCAGACGCACGCGTTAAGAGACAAAGCGCAACGTTAATAGCAATATGCATGAGATAATTTACGTAGCCGCAGCGTTCTACACTAATCTCTAGAGTAGTCAGCGTAATCAGGACGTTAATGAGAAAGGTAGTACCGAACAGCAATAGGACATCCCGCCAGCAACCAGAGAAGTAAAGAAGGGCTTAGGAGCAAAGCATAGGGGAAAGCAGCAGGTGACGGTCAGGTAACGGCAGATCTGTTGAAGGATGGTGCTGAGTGTCGTAGGAAAGCTAGCCAGCTTGTATACGCAAAGCCTTATGAACTAGAACCTACCGGAAGCTCTGAAAAAGAGCGACGTCATTTTAATCCATAATAAAGGCAGCTTCAAAAACTTGAAAAATTATAGAGCGATCAACTGCCTGTCCATTGCCTAGAAGGTATCTACTGAGGTAGTCGCTAACATAGTCGGGAAAACCTTAGACTTCAGTCAAGAAAATGACCGGCAGGATTTCAGAGAGGCTACTGGACAATCCATAACGTAGTTTCAATCAGGTGACAGAGAAATGCACAGATTATAGCTTGCCCCTGCATATAGCTTTCATAAATTACGAGCAAACATTCGACTCAGTCGAAATTTCCGCAGCCGTGCAGGTATTACGGAATTAGACTGTAAATGAGCCCCTTGTAAAAATACTGGAAGATATCTACAACGACTGCACAATCACCATAGGTCTTCATAAAGTCAGCGATCAAAATCTTATAAGGAAGGGAGTAGAGCAAGGATACACCATCTCACCAATGGTATTCATTGCCTGTTTGCAAGGGGTATTCAGAGGCCTGGACCGGGAACAGTTTTTGATAAGAGTTAATGAAGAGAACTTTAGTAATCTGCGATGCGCTATTATATTGCCTTTCTAGGTCACTCAGGGGATGAATTGTAAAGCATGATCGATGATTTGGACAGGCACAGCAGAACGGTAGGTCTAAAAATCAATAGGCAGAAAACCAACGTTTTGCAAGGAACACCACTTTACAATTGGTAGCAAGCTGCTGGAAGTAGTAAGAGAATACGTCTACATCGGGCATGTAGTGACCGCTGATCCGGATCACGAGAGAGAAAACAGCTACAAGAATAAGAATGGTGCTGAGCGCATTTGGCAGGTTCTCTCAGATCAATGGCAGTTTACAATATCCCACAAGACAAAAGTATACAGCAGCTGTACCTTACCGCTACTCACCTACGCGATAGAAACATGGAGGCTAGCGAAAACGGTGCGGCTTCAGTTAAGGACAACGCGGCGGGATTTCGAACGGAAAATGATAGGTGCAACTTTAACGGACAGGAAAATGGCATACTGGGTCAGGGAACAAATGCGGGTTAAAGACATGCTAATAGAAATCAAGAACTAATAGGCTTGTGCAGGGCATGTAATGAGGAGATGTAACAGATGTTTGTTAGTCGTAACGGAATGGATACCGAAACAAGATAAGATTCCTCGAATGCACTCAAATTGTTCTAAGGTAAATTGATAAAAACCAGAGCAACGTAATAGTCATGGTTACTGAGGATTATTTCGGCAGAGCGAACAATACAAAACTCTATAAGGGAGGCAGGACAGTCTGTAGGAAATGCTACTACATCTTGGGCTGTCAGCAAACACGTAGATGTTTCATGTCAAGTATTCGTAACCCGATGTCCGTGGCCGCGAAGAGAAAGCGGCGCAGTTTTGTAGCTGTAGCCACAATGTGCCTTTCAAAATAAAAAGAGATCTCGTGAACAGCTCTGCCATTTGTATGATTTTCAGAAGCCTGCAATGCAAGAGAAATAATTCAATGAAGAAGGATGCCAAAACCTGTAACAAGCCACAGTGAGAAGTCATCAAAGGCAGCACTCTCTCGTGTCCCTAAACCGACCTTTAGGTATTACTGAATCTCGCATAGGAATGCAGCTATTACCGCAGGCATTCAATTTCCGCTACTACCGCAGACACAATAACTACAAAATTGTTGTTCAAACTCTTCACCCGCACTAACTATTTATGGTTCTGCGCGGTCCCCCAAAGCTATAAAAATTGTTTTAGGCTGATATTGCCCACAAGTGGACGCAAACTTTTTTTACCTGCTACTTTTTTACAGTCAAACCGCTTGCTGTAGGGCGTGAAAAATATACTGCAAAGCTTCAAAAGATACAAAACGGGCAAAAGCTTACGCTCTCGCTTGCATGTACAGTGATTATCACACCCGGATGGTTACTTGTCTTACTTTTTTTTGCATTTCTTTGCGCGGTTTTTTGTCTTCGCAGGGAACACGGGGCGTCGCCAAGGTATTGAACATCCTGAAAGAAGAACTGGAACGCACCATCTGTCTTCTAGGTAAGGGTCTTCTCATGTTTTTTAGCACTCCTGCCCAATATGCTCTTCCTAATTCGTGTTCTCCCAGAAGGCACATCGTGAACATTTCAGTCGGATATCAAATTTCGCAAACGCCTTGCCACCCCATCAACCAAAAGTGAGTGGTAGTTCTCGAGCTCGCGAACCGGCATTTCACCCTGGTATTCTGTCCCCCGTAGTACCATACCCAGGGTGCATCGAGTGGCCGCTTATTAAGTAAAACTCGTGCTTGGCCTAGTATTAGTAGAACACATTTAGTAGAACACACAGGACCAAACCAACGCTACTCGGACTTCAGTATTTTGCATGCGCCCCTGATGTGTCCTGAACATGGCTCCAAAACGCCGAAGATAGACTGTACAGCACTGTTCACTATTAAAGGGAACATGCGATCGCGTGCACTCCGTGCTTCGCGGAGCGCTGCCGCCGAGAACTTATGGGAATTGTCGGAACAAGACGCATGCGCAGTAAGCATAACGGCTGGTCATTCCGCGCATGCGCTTCATGCCGCCTGTTCTCACCGCATCTAGGCGGCAGGGCTTCGTGAAGCGCGGAGGGCACGCGATCGCATGTTCCCTTTAACAATGGACTGTACTGTACTTCCATCGGCACCAGTTTTCTTCGCAAGCAATGCGACACCAATCGAACCCGCCAGGTTGAGGCGACGATCAGGTTAACGCACAAAATGGCAGTATCGGTGGGTGAACTTCGACGAATGAAAGGGCCCAATGTAGAAGAAATTAGCTCAAGTAAAACCTTTACTTGGGCTAGTTGGTTCACGCTTGAAGATGTAATTCACGCGGCGAACGAGGATATTAATAGAACACGCAGGACAGTACCCGCATTTACTTTCTATTCTAGAGTAGGAGTTCACGGGCTGACATTCAAGGCGGAGCAGACGCCATGAATGTCCAACAGAGCGTTTTCATTGGCGTTGTAACGCATGACGTCATGACAAGGGGCCCCGCCGATTAGTCCGAGCACAAAGATGACACTTCCCGCCGCCGCTGCGTCTGTTAATCCAGACGCCTGCCTTGTATAGATGGATACGGATGAATGGGTAAGGGACCGTAAATCGATCGCACGTAAGACGCTCCTCCTGCCCCCAGTAGATTCCTCCAGCAGATAAAACGCTCTCCAAGCAACAAATCCAAAAATTGTGATAGCAAAGCCGATCTAAATCATATGATCTGGAACTGCCTGCAGTCCCTACCCGCGAGTCACTTCATTGCCGACTCTGCTCATTGGGAGGCTCTATTGCTCAGCCCCGACCCAGGGACACAGATGATCAAGCTCCTACAGCTGGCTGAAGACGCCGCCGTTTAAGAGGGGGGGGGGCGACTTCGGGTCGCTTCTGTATATCCGCTAGTAATAAAGTTTCACCACCACCACAACCATCGGGCTAACCTACACCAGCGTCCCCACCAGCCATACACCCCCTCACCGCCTCCGTACTCCATGAATAGTTGCAGCCATCGGCTGCGGCAACACTACGTCAGCAGAAGACACCACTACCAATAGTCAATAAAAGTGAATCCTGATAATTTGAAACTACCAGCCGATTTCGGTCAAATTCGCGTTTAGAAAACAGTAAACGTCAGCAAAAATTTTTTTTACGCAGCGGAATTTAAATCGCACCTTCGAGAACTCAGATTTCGATACCCTGTTAAGATCGCTACTTCGGTGATTATAATGAGTAGCGTTGCTTTGCATTAGGCCAAATAATCAGGGTGTAGATTTGATATACGCAAAAGTGATGTCATCTTTTATTTACTAATTTTGTACTGCATTCTACGCTACAATTTATTTTTCTCTGCGATAGTTCTACCATCGGACATATTGAGCCGGTGGCCCTTGAAAAGGCAAAAAGTCTGTTACTTTTTCTTTTTTGAGGCCTTCAAAATCTACTACTCGGCAGCAAGGGTGGCGACATTCATTTAAAGTCTTTTTGTTAATCCCGAAACATTTTTCTAAAACCTAGTTTAATCAACCCACGCGACGATCTTGCAATGCCAAGAACGGAGATAACAGCGTCTCTCCGAACTTATAAGCAGCCGCTTCAGGGGCTGCTGAAAGCCAGAGCAGTTGGAAGTTACAAAAGCAGAGATGCTGTTACCGGCAGCTTAGGTTGCCTAGAAACGCAACCACAAGCGCACCAGATCTCGGCAGAAATTTGGATGATGCATTGAATTGGCATGTTATTGATGGGACTGTAAACACCGCTTGTCGCAAGCCGTTAATTTATGATAGGCTTTAAAGGTCGCAGTAATGCTGTGAAAAGATCGCACCTATATGACCCATTCCGAACATTTGATTTTCTACCGTCATCCTTCACAAAGTGGCAGCAGTGCCTACGAAATTTACAGCCTCGCCCTTTTCCCTTCGTGATGAATTAAAAAAAATTAAGATTTATTTCAGTTCAGCCGCCGCGGTGGCTCAGTGGCTATGGTGCTCGGCTGCTGGCCCGAAAGACGCGGGTTCGATCCCGGCCGCGGCGGCTAAATTTCTTTGGAGGAGAAATTTGAGGCCCGTGTACTGTGCGATGTCAGTGCACGTTAAAGAACCCCAGGTGGTCGAAATTTCCTGAGCCCTCCACTACGGCGTCTCTCATAGCCTTAGTCGCTTTGGGACGTTAAACCCCATAAACCATAAACCAACCAGGAGTTTTTGCAGGGTTTATGAGTTCATTGAGGTGGTTCCAGCTTTCCGCGTGCAGCGGCTCAGGATATTCACTGTCTATTTCTTTCAGACTAGGGAAGAACTTGTGCACGACGGTAAAGTACAATTCATTTCTTTTCCAATATTGATTATTGCTCCAGCATATCGATTTATATGTGAAGAAATGAAATGTTTTTAGGATAGCTTCAGCTTACGGGATGGCTCAAACAATATAAGTAATTTGCTGCATACGCTGAAACAAACGTCACTACTTTTGCTTGTGCCACATTCGTAAATGTCTAGATCCCTCTTGGCTGACTGTATAATACCAGTATAATACAGTATAATACCACATAACAGAATACGCAGTGATTTATTTTTTCCTTAACAGAGCTTCCATTCTTTTTTCCAGGCTGCCCTGACATTAAGGACCTCTCGGAAGACTTCGTCGTACACGAGGAACGCTACTTACGGCCGCTGCATGCCACTATGTCAAGGCAAGGAACCTGGAAGAACGGAGTCTAGCTGGAATAGTCGCACGTGCCTAGCGCATAAAATAAATAGTAAAATGTGCTTGTGAACGCACGCCTTTCTGATTTATAAACAGAAGGATTTATGCTTCGAAGTTGCACGGAGGACTCAACAAGATAAAAATGAGGGGGGAGCTGGTTACAACCATTACAGAGAGCTCAATCTGGATGGGGGGGGGGGGGAGGGGGGTGGTATCCTGTGTGCGCAGGAAATGCCAGAAAAACAAGAGTAAAATTCAGGGTGCACTTTGACTGTCTAAAGTGCGCAGAGGCGAAAGCGTTTTCCGCGCAACTTTGCCTATGTGACACTGCTGACGTCACCACTGGATGACGTCACGCACAATTTATGGCGAAGTAATGACAAATAAATAATTAATGACTAATTACTGATTAATCACTCAGCACTAATTGACTGGTAATTAATGGTTGGTTTGGTTGATTGGGGTTTAACGTCCCAAAGCGACTCAGGCTATGAGAGAAGCCGTAGTGAAGGGCTCCGGAAATTTCGTCCACCTGGGGTTCTTTAACGTGCACGCACATCGCACAGCACACGGGCCTCCAGAATTTCGCCTCCATCGAAATTCGAGCGCAGTCTTTCGGGCCAGCAGCCGAAAGACGCGGGTTCAATCCCGGCCGCGGCGGTCGAATTTCGATGGTTAATGGCGCTTAAGCTTCGCGTTTAGGAGTGGAACGCGACAGCGTGTTGTAGCGCTGCCAAGGCGGGAGTCCACGGAACGCCACCACCCGTTCGGCGCGATGCCTTGCCCTTTGAACGCGACGCTTTTTGAGGAAAGTAAATAGCGCTGTATTTCTCAGTCATCTCGGTGGACACCTTCACCGCACCGTAGAGGAAGGGAGGAAGTGGCAGTGAAAGAAGAAAGAGGGGCCGTAATGAAGAAATTGAAAATTGTATTTGAGGAAAGGAAATTACGCAGTAACTGTCTCGCATATCTCGGTGGATACTCGTCAAAACGCGGACACATCTGTTGACACGGCTGCCGACACGGCTGCCGACTCGGACGCAGACAAGGCTACCGACACGGATTGCTAACGACAGCATGACGCATTAAAGGTTTTCGCCTTAAAGAAAAGTTCAGTCGATTTGGGTAATTAGGCCAAATGCCGGGTATGTGCGCTAGCATGACGTCAATTGTCGGTTGGAGCCGCGAGGCTAGCACTTAATTACCATCCCAACTGCTTCCGTTTAGCTATACCATAGTCCTTCAGTGCTTTTTTAAAAAGCATTGAAGGACTATGGCTATACTGAGAAAAAAATTCGCTAGCTACGCCATGGTACAGCTGGTAGTGTAGCTGGTGGTGGTGCTTGTGGTTAGACTGATGCATCGGTTATACAATCCAATCCAATCCAATCCCGTCCAATCAAATTCAATCCATTCCATTCCAATCCAATCCAATGCAATCAAATCCAATCCAGTCCACTGCTATCCATTTCAATCTAATCCAATCCAGTCGATTCCAATGCAATGTAATCTACTCTAATCTAATGTAATCTAATCTAATCTAATAAATCCAATCCAATCCGGTCCAGTCCAATCCAATCTAATGTAATCCAATCTAATCCAACTAATGCAATCAAGGTCAAATGAAGATCAATGGTGGTCACCGCCGCGGCACCATGGTGGTCACCCTGCAAAGTGCAAGTAGCGCTTTCGCAATAATATCATCCGAATCACGCCCCAATTGTGTAGCTTCTATTCGGATGGACTCTACTCAGACAAATGCAAAAATTGTGATGCCAAAGCCGATCTAAATCATATGATCTGGAACTGCCCGCAGTCCCTACCCGCGAGTCGCTTCATTACCGACTCTGATCATTGGGAGGCTCTATTGCTCAGCCCCGACCCGGGGACACAGATCAAGGTCCTCCAGCTGGCTGAAGACGCCGCCGCTGCCCAAGGGATAGCGGCCGCCGTTTAAGCGGGGGGTGACTTCGGGTCGCTCCTCTATATCCGCTGGAAATAAAGTTCCACCACCACCACCATCCGAATCACGTTCTCCTCCTAACCGCTGCTGCTCATCCCGCTTAGCTGGGTGCGCTTAGGGGCGGCGCCGCCTAATTGGCTCCTCAGGTTCTCGCCTGGTTACCACCGGCTACACCTCGGCAAGTAAGCCACGCAGTGGGCAGGTGAGCAGTGACGCAGTAGCAAAAGGCAGGTGCTATTGCAGGTGTTGTCATCGGTGGAACCTGGGTTCTGACCCAGGTTGCTCTTCCCGAGCAGCCTCTCACGATTGAATCGGCGGCCCCTTGACACGGCGGGCAGGTTGTCCACCCCCCGGTGGGTATGTCAGCGCCGCTGCAAAGGTATCGCAGATGTGATACGAGCGTGTGGAGACCTCAGAAAATGTAATGACTCTTTGAGTAATTAATGACAGCTAATTAGAGTGATATCACCCGCACAAGCGGTAACGCTTAACGCCTCTAATAAGGGGAGTGGATAACCGCGATGGACGCCGCGGCCAACATCAAATTCGGTACTTTCCCGGCCATCGAGGAACAAAGTGCTCGAAATTTCCTTGTACAGTCTTTGTCAATAGTAACCAGGCTCCATGGTTTGCTTCTCATTCGTATAACAGAGCCCTCACGGCTTCCCTAATGATCAAAAAGTTCTTTGAAGGTGAGAACAGGGGTTCCTCTTACAATACCAGAGATTTAGACCCTGAGGGCTAAATAGCTATAATTGACGACTGAGAAGGAAAACGTGCAGCCTGGTTACTTTTGAAAAAGACTGTACATATCTTTAATGAGGACCACGAATTAAGGTTGGGAACCGAAAGCATCCAGCTTACCGTAAATGTACTCATGCTCTAATAAGTCGAATGCCTTTTCTTGATCGAGGGAAACAAGACACTATGCGCGCTGCGAGACAGTTTACCCTAGGATATATCGGGTCTCGAAAGATAAAAAAATTGGCGGGGGCTTAGCTTTGGTTAAGCCTGGTAGGTTGCGAAAGCAAAAGCGCAGCGCCTCCAACTGAAAGAACGCAGTGAGCCGCGTCTACAGGTGACGCGTGGCTACCGGCCACCTCTGCGCGACGACTCAAAGCGTCTTCGGTAATTATTTTTTGTATTTTGTTTTTGATGTTGTTGCGAATGAGAGCAAGAAAACATAATCTACAGCTGGTATGACGTCACAGCAGCAGTAGCGCCACAGGTGCGCGGCGCGGCGTAACTGCATCCGGGCTATCTGAAGGAGCGAGTTGGTCGCCCATATTCACTCCGCTAAAGGTCAAACGCAACTACGGCCGGGGCACGCGAAGGCTTGAAAGTGCGAGTAGTATTGCTTTCGCAATAAAAGTATGTATGAATGGAAATTAATTTCTTGTCTCATGAGTGGCGTGTACAGGACCTGCCAGCAGAGGGTGTGGACGTTGCGTATCATCTGAGTTTGTCCGCACGAAAATGACCACTCAGGAAAAGAAATTGGCCGGCACTGTGGTTCGATCCCAGGTCTTGTGTCTGCCACGCGGGAACGCAACGCATGCGCAACGAAGGGCTGTCGTCTCTTCTTTCAACATGCTATTTATTAGAATGACCCGATGTTTCATGTACCTGAGTTATCGACAAACATTACGAAAACAGTGGCAAATCAACACACCTAAGCAGCGAAGCGCGAGAAAAGAGTCAATTCGGAGCACATATAGCGCCACACATAGCACATCATAACACCACACATCTAAGCAACAAAGAACTAGAAAAAATGCAATGAAAAACACAGTGCTACGAGTGAGTGCCACTCACATTCAAACTCGGTCCGGGCATAAAATTCTTTTAGGTGTAGAATCATTCTCCACAAATGGTCTTTAGCACTGGTGGCCAAGTGGTTAAGGTGCTCGTCTACTGAGCCGGAGTAGCGCGGCGGCTTTGTTTCGATGGAGGCGTAACCGCAAAAGGCACCCGTGTGCTGTGCGATGTCAGTGCACGTTAAAGATCCCCAGGTGGTCAAAATCATTCAGGAGCCCTCCACTACTGCACCCCTTCCTTCCGTTATTCTTTCACTCCGTCCTTTAACCCTTCCCTTGCGGCGTGGTTCGGGTGTCGACCGAGATATATGAGACAGTTAATGCTTCATTTCCTTTCCCCAAAAACCGATTTTTCCCTCCACTATTACATTTTTTTTCCTTCATATTTCACACCCTCCTTCATTCCTTTCCTTACGGAGCGGTTCCGGTGTCCACTGAGATAAGTGAGACAGTTACTGCGTCAGCTCTCTCTTGAAAACCGATAATTAGAAACAACAGATTCAAAAGTCGGTGCATTATGCGTGTTTTTTAGAGCCTGTTTAAACCAATTAAAAATGACATATCTAAGGGTTCATCAACAAATGGCAATGCAGTGAGATATCGTACGGAAAGCAGTGTCAAATTGATTTGTTTTTGCACAGTCCTTTGCATGATGTTCCAGAAGAGTATATTGCATCTTTACAATTGATGTCACAACGCTCAGTCGTTTCAGGAGCATCACAAAGGAAACAGATGGCACGAAAATACCCTCTTGTAGCGACAGCTACAATACCCGCAGTCTCGCCGTTTCTCTGCGGGCCTTCGGCGCCGCTTGTGAGCCGAGTGACGAGTGGAGCCGAGTGACGCCACAGCCGCGCAGCTGGTGCGCCGCGTACAGGGCCGCTCGCCTCCGACCGAGAGGAGCCGCCCAGTGACGTCACAGCTGCCGCACCGCTCGCCTCCGACCGAGAGAGAGACTGCGCATGCGCGACATGCAGCTGGCGCGTCCTGCTCTACTGCGCATGCGCGGGGAGGAGGAGGGTAGCGGTGTATAAATGATGGTGATGCAGCCCGCGTCTTTTCTTGCCTGTTTCTCTTTCCTCTGATCTCTTACCTCTCCTCTATCTGCACGTTGGCAGCGGTGGTGGCTTGGCTAGAGCCAGTAGCAGGCCCGTGCAATTTCCTTTTCATCCTTCTCTCAGTCACAACAACAACAACAAAAAATGCACTGTCATGGCGGCCAAGGAGAGCGAGTCTGAGGCTATGCGGCGTAGGAGACGGGAGAAACTCGAGTCGTCGGACCACGACGATAAGCAAAACAACTGGACGTAACCAGGGATATATTGTACCTTTCGCTGCGTATATCCTGGCGTAGCTGACCCAAGCCACTGCCAATTTTTTCTCTAGCCATGTTTTAGCTGGTAATGCCTCGGTGTGTAGCTTAAAGAAAAACTTTCTTTTTAACATACCGAGAGGGGCATTTTCCGAACTATCTTGAGTACGTCATTTCTCGCTAAATCCAAGTCCACTGAGCGATACATTGGCGGAGGGAAGAGCATACAAATTAAGTCCTTGTACAAAAGTTTCGTGGACACCGTACAAAAGGAACTCAGGGGAAAACAAACAAGTAGGAAACGAACAGACAAATACTCCTCATGCACGAATCCCCACAAACACGGACGATCAGACACATTCGAATGAGGCTCGGTAAGGCATGAACTAAATGTACTTGCAAGAATGCATGCACTATTGGGTGTGTACTGTCCGGGAAAAACATGGGACGTGAAGCTATCTGGTAGACTTATAGATGGACTAAACCAAGGCCTCCAGCGCCTACAGACGAATACCACAAAAACGTTGCGAAAACTCTGCAGAAACACTGGATATAAAGTATTGTGCAATGAGTAATTTGGTGGTGGTGGTGGTGGGAAACGTTTATTTGCTCTATTTTACAAAATCTTTTTTACGGCTTCAGATGGAGTCTTCCATCTTATCGTCAGGGTCGGTTCCCCTAGTCCAGGGCTCTGCCGAGGGTAGCTGCCCTGCGTGCACACCTTACTAGTCCTTGTTGGACTTTCAGGATGTCGCATGGATAGCATCCTCTCCCACTGTTCCGAACTCGGGTTTTCAATTATGGGTAGCTTGTCTATTTTCTGTTCTATTCAAAACTAATATATGGGATGATGGTGTGGGGAACCACAACAAAAGGTAATTACAATAAGTTCATAATACTGCAGAAAAAGATATTACGTTGTTATGAAAATTATTATGGACGTTACCAGCTCCTACAAACTTCTCCTTTGTTCTTAAAATATAAAATGCTGACGGCCGACCAGCTATACTACTATAAACTACTTCAGTTCGTACAACTCCGGAAGCTGCACATTTGCGACAGGGAAGAAAACTCTACATATCCTTTCCGACACAATAAAAGACGCATGCCAAAAACTAGAACCAATTATGGTAAACAAACAGTTCCTTATCAAATCGCTTCAATTCTTAATAAACTTGAAGGTAACTGAATTTCGCATCTAATATTAGTACATTCAAAAAGCACATTAAAGATGTCCTAATAATATCAGGTGTTTTGTACGGGGAGTGACGAGTGCCTATGACATGGATACACAGGATGTATCCTTCTCTTGTACCATGGTTTTTCACTTTATTTTTGTTAAGCATGAAATCCTTTTAGCCCCCGTTGTCGGCAGTGTGGTGACGTCACGCCGAGACCGAGAGCCATCATCCGGGCACTGAAATCGAGTCAACCGGGCACTGAAATCCAGATATCCGGGCACTGAAATCGAGTCATCCGGGCACTGAAATCGAGTCATCCGGGCACTGAATTCCAGTCATCCGGGCTCTGAAACGAGAACATCCGGGCACCGTACGAGACTTAGCGAGATTTAACGAGACTCCGTAAGCCCTCCTACGCGACCGGCATGCAAGCGCTGGTTGGTCTCCAAACGAGACAAAAAATAACTGCTGCCAGTGCCTTCTCAATGTTTATCAAGATATCAGTGGAGCTGTGGGTTTGATAACGCACGGAATTATAATTTCCGATTTCTAATAACGCGTGCAAAAACCACATAAATTGCATGTTGCACTTCGTTGTCGTACGTGATCCGGTGGAGAAGCGCTGCGTTCAAAGGGCAAGGCATCGTGCCGAACGGGTGGTGGCGTTCCTCCCTTCTTTTACGGTGCGGTTCGGGTGTCCACCGAGATGGCAGAGAATTACTGCGCCATTTCCTTTCCTCAAAAAACCTTGCGTTCAAATGGCAAGGCATCGCGCTGAACGGGTGGTGGCGTTCCTCCCTTCCTGTACGGTGCGGTTCGGGTGTCCACCGAGATGACATTAGGCCCGTAAACATTTCATGCTTACTCTACTTTCGTTTACGGGAGAGGCAGAGTTTTTTTATAAGTGTCCTTCAATATATTGTTATAAGTGTCCTTCAATGTATTGTATACTAAACAAAATCTCTGTATAATATCCTTGCATATTTTTGGACTTATCATACTGTGTTCATGTTGTGATTATAATGGCATATTTTACCCACATTTGTTTTGATTATGTGACTTACCTTCTTGTCATGCGCAAATTTGTATTGCACTTCCGTCGACTGCAGAGGGACAGAGGCCTCGTCAGGCGCCACAGCCTTTAGCCTCTGCCCCTGCAGCAGATGCTGTAACTGCTCTGCTCAAATAAATCTTTTCTTTCCTTTTCTTTCCTTTTCTTTTCTCTTCTTTTCTTTCTGGCATGCCCATGTGGTATGGTATAATGTTGGTTTGTCTCCACACCACGGGCACTCGCTCTTCTACTGTGTGGGGTAGATTTTACTTAGGATGTTTAGGCACGGGAATGGTCCCGTTTGTAACTGTCACCATGCTGCGGCGTCTTCTCTATTGAGTTGTTTGTGTGGGGGCGGGTATTTTCGACTGTACCCTCTGTAGTAGTTAAGAATGTCTGTATAACTTTGGGCTAACAGCTCGGGTTCCTCAGCGGTGTCGGGAATGTTGGATGCTCGGTTTGTTGCGTACCCTCGAGCTATCCTATCCGCTTCCTGATTTCCCGTAATGTCGGTATGTCCCGGCACCCAAAGTATCGTGTGTTTGGCCTGGTTGTTTTCGGTTTTGCCACTTGAGCGGAGAATGCGAGCGCGCTGTGGCTGATTCTGCCGTTTAGGTAGTTACGGCATGCAGCTTGTGAGTCGTTTAGTATTGTTAAGTTGGTTGGTTTACGGGGTTTAACGTCCCAAAGCGACTAAGGCTATGAGAGACGCCGTAGTGGAGGGCTCCGGAAATTTTGACCACCTGGGGTTCTTTAACGTGCACTGACATCGCACAGTACGCGGGCCTCTAGAATTTCTCCTCCGAAGAAATTCAACCGCCACGGCCGGGATTATTTGTAGTTCAGAATCGCGCAAAAGACACACACAGGAAAAATAGGGGATAACACAAACAGCGCCTTTTTGCAGCTCTTTGGATTATTTGCAGCACATAATAAATTTTATTGCTGAGAAACAGATTGCATTCGGCCGCCCTACCAAAAAATTGCCGACCATTACGTTACTTCCTAATGTGATATTTGAGCGCAGCTGATCAGCTGTTTCAGCTTTTCGAAAGATTGAAGCATTGAATTCGAGCAAGACACGTATGTACAATTACAGACAACTTGCTTTTTTCCCACAATTTCCTTCTTCACAAAACACTCCACAAACAGTTCTTGGTTGTCATGAAGGAACCCTTGTGGTCGGAGAAATAGATGTATATGCTCGACTTGCTGCACCAATGCCTGGTTCTTAAAGATGAGGTTTATGCAAGTATTTAGCGAAGTTGTCACAGCTGTGGGAAGTGTTACGAGCGTGAGGAACGGGATGTTCTCTAGCATAAGTCGTAAGAAATTCCTGTTTGTCTTTATATGCATACATTAAATTCCCCACCCACCCTGCCACCCTGGCAGGGGGCAGTTAATGGTTGATCGCGAGAGTTCGCTCACCGTTAGCGCTAACGCATGCAGCCCATATCTCTCTGATCACCTTACGTACCTATAAGGGCGAATCAGGCGTCCACTGACCTAGGGAGCGTTATGCGCCCTTCCTTTCTTTAAAATTGCACACCTTTGTCAATGCTAACGCGTGCAGCACACTTCTGTCACTACCGCCACGTAGCTTAAAGAACGATTGAGGTGTCTACTGCTCGAAGAGGGCAGTTATGGGACTTTCCTTTTCTTTCCAAGCTCCCGGTCCATGATTTCGCTGCTTAAAGCGCGACTAAGGTGTCCACTGCTAGTTACAACCGACAACGGTGACGGCAACGGCGACGGTGACGCCGCGAAACGCAGAAAAGAGCGCCAAAGACTGCGCTCTAAAATACCGAAGGCATTTCGGCAATTATAAACTGTGCTTAGCGAAAGCCTTGTGGTCAACCCGCTGCCGCTTTCCGGAACCCCTTGGCGCGGAGTCACTGGGCCGCTTCAGAGCCGTGCGTCTCACTCACTCGACTGCAACGAGACGTCTGGCGAAGGAGCGGCGGTGTAGCTGCCACCGCTGACGCGCGCGCGCTCGTTCTACCGCTACTGTGTAACGTCACGGTTGCTATGCACAGCTGCGCACCCCACTGGCGCGCCTGTTGTTAAAGAGGGGTGTAGGTTGCGCTTTTACTTTTTCCTTTACAAGCTCCCGCACCATTGCTTTCGCAGATTAAAGGGTGTCCACTGCTGGTTACAACGGACAACGGCGACGGCGACGCCGCGAGACGCAGAAACGGTCACCCAAGAGCTGCGTTCTAAAATCGGTATTGCACGCGGCTTTTTCGCTTTGTTTGTGATGCAAGACGCGACAGAATTTATCTCGATTGATCGCATCCAAGCGGAGCTGATTTTAGATTGTTCGCTACCAGCTTTAAATTGAGCACGGCCGAGAGCGGCAGGGATTCTGTTCGATGACAGCCGAGCACGCTTGTAACTTTCGCGCCCGCTGAGTAATTCATTCTACTGTGTTGTGGTGGTCCAAAACATTTATGTACACAAACACTTCAGGAGGTTATGCATGGCCTGACCCAGAGGGGTCAGCCCTTACAAGTACTTGGTGGAGGTCCCTACTTCGGGACTCCAGTGGCGTCGGCCGCCGCCCGGGCTCGCGCGACCAAGGCCCGTTGGGCCTGCAGGTCAGAGCAGCCGAGCAGGGTCGCCTCCCAGTTCACCCGAGTTGGGTTGAGGTGAGGGGGATAGCAGTGTTGATGGGGCAGGCCCACACCATGTGGTAGATGTCCGAAGACTTCACACAGTGCGGACAGCTGTCCGAGAAAAAAGGGTTGAAGTGTTTTACAGGTGCCGGGCACACAAAGGTATTAGTATACAGCCGAAGCAGCAGCCGCTCCTCCGCCTTTGAGAGACCTTTACACGGGTAGGCATCAAGACCTTGGCCAGATTGATAAAGAAAACAATGTCTCTGAGGAGTAAGCAGGAGTGAATTCGAGTTCCTGATTGTCGGGGTCGGAGGGGAATGTCCGGTGAGAGAGCATACGGGAGGCGGCGTCAGCTGCCACATTTCCCTCAAGGCCCATGGAGCAGGGGCCCAAAACGATACGCCGGTGAGCGGGCTCCCCGCTGTGGACGCTGTTTTGACTTAAATATTTGAGTTTGATATTTGAGCATACAGCATGAAAAACTGCAGGACGCTGCTCCAAGCCCCGATTTTCCCAAAAAGTGCTCTTGTGTCCCACTCCGGCATGCGCCCTATGCCCAGAACCCTTCGCTTCTTCCCTCCACATCCTTTCCCTCTGCCCCGCGGACCCTCCCCCGCGGGACCTAGAGAACCTCAAGACCTGGGAGGACTGGGAGACCCTGCTGCGCTCGGAGGACCCGGCCGTGCAGACCATCGCCACCGGCCGGGCTGCCAGTGTTATGGACCTTAGGAACATAAACACTTGAGTGCAGTGGGCTCGTGCGGGGACCCTGGGGCGTGCCCCGAATTCCTCTTCAAATAATATTTTTCTCTCTCTCGCCCTCAAGCGTCCCTTTAAAGTGTGAGCACAGGGCTGCAGTGTTCGCGCGTGGTCTTTCCAGTAATGCCTACTCTTCTTGTAAACGCTTAATGGCTGATAGTGCTCCTCGGAGCTTTCAGTAACCCACTCTACTTTTGAAGCGAAAAGCTTCACTAGGGTCGTCAACACCGCGCTACGCGTGAGCCGGAGGCCAGATTTGCCACTTCTGCGCATGCGCGAAACCGAGTGACGTCACGCGCAGCGCAGGTGGCCGCCGACTCCGTAATAAAAAAACGAATAAAAATAAGAGCAGAAACGAGAATAAGAAAAGAAATGAAAGCAATAAAATACCAGAAATAAAAAATAAAAGACAATCAGTGCGCCAGAAAGAGAGAGAGAGAGAGAAACTTACATAGAAGAAGAATTCGGGGCACGCCCCAGGGTCCACGCACGACCCCACTGCACTCAAGTGTTTATGTTCCTAAGGTCCATAACACTGGCAGCGCGGCCGGTGGCGATGGTCTGCACGGCCGGGTCATCCGAGCGCAGCAGGGTCTCCCAGTCCTCCCAGGTCTTGAGGTTCTCTAGGTCCTGCGGGGGAGGGTCCGACGGGCAGAGGGAAAGGATGTGGAGGGAAGAGGCGAAGGGTTCTGGGCATAGGGCGCATGCCGGATTGGGGAAGGAGGGATGATAGTGGGATAGGTTAAGGGGTCAGGGGAGAGAGTGTGTCTGTAGTCTGCGCCATGGTGTTGCTTGGAAACTCTCATATCTCGGTGGACACCCGAACCGCGCCGTACGGGAGGGAAAATGAAAAGAAAATTGGTTTTATGGAAAGGAAACTACGCCTGTCTCTCTCATATCGTGGTGGATACCCGAACCGCGCCGTAAGGGCAATAAGGAACATGAAACAAATTGAAAATTGGTTTTAAGGAAAGGAAATGCCTGTCTCTCGTTTCTTGGTGTATACCCGAAAGGAATGGACACCACAGTACATGTCTCTAAAGCGACCTTCTAAGAAAGCACCGTATTCACTACACCCGCGTGTCCTCCTCCGCCTCCGTACAGGCAGTGTATGGACCTCCGAATGCCTCCACCGTTATCGTGGTGCTCAGTGCATTGTGCGCCAACTGCGACAGCCATGACGTAACTCCAAGCACAAATGCAGCTTTTCGGTTGTATCGCATTGAAAATCAGGCGATCATGACTGCCCTTTCACCATTGAATGTGGGTGTGCGCACGTACGCCTATATTCAAGCGTTCCTCTCTGACCGCACGGCTGATAGACTTCGGCCCTCTGTCTTCCCCCTTCTACACGCTTCAGAGTTTCGATACCCCTCAAGGGTCCGTCCTTTCCCCCGTTTCTATTTAACATTACCCTCATCACCCTAGCCAGAAAATTGGCAACTATTCCCCACCTGAAGCACACCCTTTATTCCGACGATATCACCCTGTGGACCACCTACGGCACTGACGGCGGCATAGAGAACACCTTACAGGGAGCAGCCACACTCACCCAAAATTACGCACGGGCCATCGGACTGTCTTGCTCCCCAGAGAAGTCCGAACTCTTCCTCATCCGGCCTAAGAACCACCGCTGCCACCGCTCCCCCATTACCATTGAACTGAATGATGACCCGGTACCTCAGGTTGGCACCCTCCGTCTATTGGGCCTCCATATCCAGAACGATGGCAAAAACGCCACCACCCTCAAGAAACTCAAGCAAGTTGTAGGCGCGATATCGCTCCTCATCCGAAGAGTTTCGGGAAATGATAGAGGCAAGAAGGAGCGCGACCTATGTCGCCTCATTCATGTCTTTGTCCTCAGCCGCGTGCTGTACACTACCCCATACTTACAACTATCCAAACATGACATAAACGCTTTGGATGCTTTGATTGGCAAGGCATTCAAGGTAGCACTTCACCTTTCCCTCAACACACCTACTGACAGATTACTGGGCCTGGGCCTCCACAAAGGGTGGAGGCCCACCCACAGGCCCAATACATCAGGCTGACACGAACCTCCACAGGTCAGTATATCCTGTGCTCCCTCGGAATCAGAATACTTGCCAACGACCCAACCCTCCTCGCCATCCCACGATCCCTTCACCGGGAGCTCCTCATCAGGCCGCTCCCGAGGAATATGCACCCGTCCCACCATGAGCAGCGCCACAGGGCCCGTGCGAAGGAATGCATTCCATCGATCATACGGCTCCGAGCCGGACGCCGTATGGGTGGACGCTGCATGCACGGGTGATGAAGCGACAGCATCTGTGGTGGACTCCTCTTTATCCACCCTCCTCACACAACCTCTCCCTCCAGACACCTCCCCAGAGAGATGGATGGATGGATGGATGGATGGATGGATGGATGGATGGATGGATGGATGGATGGATGGATGGATGGATGGATGGATGGATGGATGGATGGATGGATGGATGGATGGATGGATGGATGGATGGATGGATGGATGGATGGATGGATGGACAGACGGACGGACGGACGGACGGACGGACGGACGGACGGACGGACGGATGGATGGATGGATGGATGGATGGATGGATGGATGGATGGATGGATGGATGGATGGATGGATGGATGGATGGATGGATGGATGGATGGATGGATGGATGGATGGATGGATGGATGGATGGATGGATGGATGGATGGATGGATGGATGGGAACATCTTTATTACACAAAAAAATCTTCCAGGGTGGTCCCCTACTGGTAAAGGAGTCCACGGGCTTGTGCTTCACGTAAAGCCCGATCCACCAACCATTTCTGTCCGGCGGGCTGAGCGGTTCCTAAATCAGCCTCCCAGGAAGAATGAGTGGGATTGGGGATGGGGGCTACTGCCTTAGGGAAAGGACATTCCCAAAGGTAGTGGAAAAGTGTGGATCTGGGCACGCCACAGGTGTTACAATCAGGAGGAAAAGTGGGGTGAAAGCATGAGAGACGGTAGACGGTAGGGGAAATAAAGCAGCCTGTCTTGAATTGTCGCCATTTGGCGCTGGATGAGGTCGACAAGGCACTGCGGGGTAATGGCAGTGTCATGCGGCTGAGTTTGTAGAATGTTTTGATTTGATGACATGTAGAGAGGACCGATGGGACCTCTTGCGCAGGGTTGGGTGCCTGATCATCCGGGGACAAGGAGGAGAGTTCTCGGGCCAGCGCTGACCGCGCTCATTACCGGGGATCGAGGCACGCCCAGGGACCCACGACAGAGTAACCGTTCTGTCGAGAGAGGTGACTGTGGCAAGAATACGATGTGTTGCCGGCGTCGCCACGCCCTTTACGTAGTGGCGGTAAGCGGTCTGGGAATCTGTGCAAATTTCGGTTACGTTTTTGTCAGTGGTGGAGTGGGCCAGCGCAAGTGCGATGGCGGCTCCTTCGGCTTCTGCAGGCGAATTAGTCCGGATAGTGGCGGCGGCCCCCACTGTGCCGTCTTCATAGGCTGCGACTGCCGTGAAATATCCTGGCTTCGAATTTTCTGCCGCGTCGACATAAAGGATATCTGTGCGGTTGCTGTATGTTTTCGTGTAATAGCTCGCTCGTGCCTGCCGCCTACCCTGATGGAGACTAGCGCTCATATTGCGGGGTTGTGCTTCTGATTTATGTGATCCTGAGTGCGCAGAGAAATCATGTAAAGTGTAGGACTTGTTGGGGTGGTAATGGGTGGATTGAGACGTAGCTGTCGCAGTAGGCATTGTCCTGTTTCTGTGCGGCTCAGGCGAACTAATTGGTTGGTGCGTTGAGCCTCTATTAATTCGATCGCTGTATTGTGGGTACAAGTGGCCAGGAGACGTTTCGTGCTAACGGTCCGTGGAAGACGTAGGGCGGAGGTGACAGCCGTGCGTATTAGGATGTCTGCCTGTTGTGTTTGCCGCTTAGTGAGTATGTGGTATGGGAGGTGGTATGTAATGCGGATAATGATTAGTGCATTTGTCATATTGAGGGTCTCGCGTTCAGTCAGACCATGATTGCATGCTGTCACCCGCCTGATAAGTGCAGCGACCTATTTGTTCTGTCTTTGCAAGAGCTGAAGGGTGGCGGTTGCATCGAGTTTGTTGTTAATGAGAAGGTAGAGAATCTTCACCTGAGGCACAATGGGCACTGGATTCCCGTATATGTGCAGTTCAATATGGGGGTCACTAGGGAGGGGCTTCAATTGCAGGAGCTTCGATTTATTTGGAGAGCAACGGAGGCCTGTGTTTGCTAAATGAGTGGTGGTGATGTCTATGGCAGATTGCAGGATATCCTGGGCTGTTCCAAGGGATCCTCCCGTTGTCCAAAGGGCAATATCATCTTCGTATATGGCTGTGTGGAGCCCTGGGATAGAAGCAAGGGCCTTTGCCAGCGGCGCTATGGCAATGTTAAAAAGTACAGGTGACAGAACCACCCCTTGTGGGGTATCCCGGTTAGGCAGGGGGAAAAGCTGGGAGGCAATATAGAGTTCTGCCGTGGGTCCCTGAAGGAAGGCCCGAATATATTGCCATATGCGGATGCCGCATCTCGTAGTGGCTAATGTCGTGAGGATATGGTCATGGCTTATTGTGTCGAAAGCCTTATGAATATCCAGGGCCAGTATGGCTCGCGTACTGGTTGTACGGCGCTTGGTGCAAAAGAGGGACTCTTTAAGGGCAAGAAGTACGTCTTGCGCCGAGATGTTTGGGCGGAAGCCGAATTGAACGTTGGAGAGAAAGCCTGTTGTTTCTAGAAATGGTTGCAGGTGATTGAGAATGACATGCTCAAGAGCTCGCCGACACAGCTCGTTAAGGAGATCGGGCGCAAATTTTGAAGGGTGAGGGGTTTACCCGGTTTGGGTATAAATCGCATGCTGGCATAGGTCCAGGCTGATGGGAGCGTCCCAGCTTGCCAGTGGTTATTAAAGAGCTCCGTGAGTTTCTGGAGGGAGGCTTCGTCCAGACTGAGTAGTTCCTTGTACGTTATGCCATCCGGCCCCGGCGCCGTAGAGCGGTGAATACTGAAGAGTGCTCGGAGGACTTCGTTTAAGGTGATATCGGCATCAAGTGCTGGGTTAGGTGCAGATATATTGGGTGAATCTGCTGACTGAAGGGTTGTGGGTCCCGTATAAGTGCCCCGTAGTTGGCCAATTACGTCGGTGCCCTTTTGGAGCTCTAGTTGTATTAGACGTTGTGTGTTTACTTGTGTGTGAGATTTAGTGGTTGTTGGATATAAGAGAGCGTCTAGGAGGGACCACGTTTGTTTGGTGCTTAATGTACCCTTGAGATCGTTACAAAAGGTTGCCCAATTTGCGCGGGCTATCGCGTTCGCGTATTCTTTTGCCTCGCGAGTGAGAGCGGCTATGCGGAGTCTCAATTTGCGAGTGTGTCGCTGTTGACGCCAGCGCTTGAGAAGTCCCTGTCGGGCCTCCCATAGATGAGCCAGATGCGGATCAACCTGCGGTGCCTTAGGGGTATTTTTAATGATTTTGCTGTTCTCCTGGATGGCCTTCACCAGACGGTCTGTCCAGTCAGTGACAATACGGGGTTCCGTAGAATCAGCTGCAAAGTATGAGCACAATTTATCCCAGTCAGTGAAAAGCTGCGAACGATGGTTGAAAATTTTGGAATCATAAGCAATAATAGTGAAGACTGGAAAGTGATCACTTCTAAGGCTGTCTTGGAGCACCGTGTGAGATTTAACGATTATGTTCGGTGTGGCCCATGTGAGATCGGGTGTGGTGTCGGGAGTGACACTTGTGCCAATGCGAGTGGGTACGGTGGGGTTTGTGATCAGGCTTAGGTTGTAATCAGTCATTGCGGTAGAAATGAGGTTACCTTTTGGGGTATCCGAGGTGTATCCCCAGTGCGTATGACGTGCATTAAAATCACCCACCACAAGGAGCTATGAGGAACGATAGGAGCCCAGGATGCCCGGAATAACTCTGCCTTTCTTTATCTTTAGGATTTCTGTATATGTTAAGAATAGTGAGGCCATATGTGTGTCCCGGTGAGCTGAGCTCTATCGCGGTATATTGAGTGCCCTTGTTGTCGGGCGTGTTTGTCGGTGTGCGGTCTAGCACCTGCATGGATGCGAGTGTGAGGATTGCCGTACCTGGTGCAAGGGCTGCTGTCTGATAACCGCGGATATGAATGCGATTTGTTTCCGTCTCTTGCAGAGCAATGACATGGGGGGGGGGGATTTGGGGAGTTTGCGATATATGCGGCTAGTTGTGCTTGTTTTCGGCGTATGCTGCGACAGTTCCATTACCATATAATTGTTCCTGTTGGTGTAGTGGATTGGCGTCGTCGCCGACCTTTTCGCGTGCTATTTTTCTGCGCTATGTTGCTAGTATGGAGATAATGGATGAGGACAGGCAGCGGGTTGAACTGCGCGCTGCTTGCGAGGAAATTCCTGATGAGGTACAAGTTCGAAAAGCTTGTTGATGCCGGCTTCATGTTTTTCCATGCGTGTGTTAATCGTAGCTTCTATCCTGTCAGTCATGGCCTGTATCAACTGTGCCTGAGCTAGTATGAGCTGTTGCTGCATCGCTCCGAGTTGTTCAGAAGCTAGAGTGTTGATTATGCTAGTTATTTCTGAGCGAAATTCAGCGGAACGTATGTACTGCTTTACAGCCGCTTGAGGTGTAATGGGGGGGTCAGTGGTTGGATATGGGGTAGGAGCGGAGGCTGCTTGGACAGACAACTCACCCTTTTCAGCAGGGCCGGCTCCTTTCTCGGGTGTAGCCTTCCGGAGTAACTGTGTCTCCTGGGTCTCCTGGATGTGGGCTGCGCAATCACTGGCGTTCGATGTACAGGCCCGTGGCTCGGTGGCGTCTATCTTGGTACCACTGGGCCCCCGAAGAGGTTGAAGTTGTGCGAAATCGCGTTCCAAATTCTGATCTCCGGCGTTCACGGAGTCCTCGATGTGCTTTTCCGTGTGGTTTTTCGTATCTTGTGTGTCCGACGGTTCTGGGCTCTCGGTCTCCATGGCCTGCTCCAAAGGTGTCTGGGCAGCCGTGGTGGCCACTGGAGTTTCCTTCCTCAGTGGTGCGAGGGGTGGCCATTCTTCTGTGTTTCGGTTCCCAGGTTTCTTTGGAAGGACGGTGAGTGCCTTGTTTGGACCGTTGTTCTGATTCCCTTCCGTGGGCAGTGTTGTGCTGCTGCTATATCCTTGCGGTTCTCCCGGCCCGTCGACTTGGGTTTGGTTTAGCTGGGGCTGATGCTGATTCCTGGGTCGATGTTCAGTCTTGTTCTCGTGCTCAGCCTTGTTCTTCTGTGTCGTCTTTTGCTTCTCCTCAGTCCGTTGGTTCTTCTGCACATCGAGAAGAGTGCGCTGTGCAGCAATGTCCCCATAAGGATGGCGTCGGTTTACGGCTTCATCAGCTTTGCTTGTCTTTTTCCCTCTTTTGGTGTAGTTCTTCTGTCTTGCCGAGCAGTTCGTCTCAATGGTGGAGTGGTTCGATGTGTCGCAGACGATGCAGTGCTTTTTGCAATCGACGTGTCCTGGTGGAGGATTGCGTACTCCGCATTCGTAGCATCTTTTCTCCTGCGGAGTGGGGCAAATGTCAGCACGGTGCCCTATTTTCAAGCAGCATCCGCAAACCTGCATCATTGGTCGGAATGGTTTGCACCTGTATTCTATGCCGCTGAGGTAGACAAACCGTGGTACTACTTTGCCTTCAAAGGTATACAGGCATCCCCTTTGTGCCGAAAGGCCTTGCTTGAATGATGTTTATTTGTTAGGGATATGTTTCCGTGCAGTTTAGTAATTCCTCTTCTGATGGTATCGGTACGGCGCCGGTAATGAGGCGTTTACGTGAGTTGTGTGGTGAGGCTGCATAAGCGTTCATTGAATATTCTTTTCCTCCTACACTGATTGCCTGGATGTTGCATATCTGTTCAGTGAGTTCCGGATCCGAGGTGCTCAGAATAGCGATGTTTTGCTCCGGCTTGGTCATCACCCTAGCCTCGTGGGTTAAGCAGCAAGTGACCCACCGGAGTTGTTGTGCAGTGTCACCCCTCCACGTAGACGTATTACCACCTTGTAGTCATCATGCGGCAGTTTCGGCAATTTGATGGGGCGTGCGGGTCGTGATCTTTCCGCAGGTGTGCGTGCTTCTGCCTCCGTTACATGTTTGAACCGTTTTTTACGTGCGTCGATCATCCTGAACCATGGCGTAGCCTTCGGGTAGGCATCAGTCATGTCTCGTGTCGTCCAGTCGGAATGCGAGTTGGAGTACGGGTCCTCCTGAGGTGTCCCGTGCGGTAGGCTCCCCTCCGTTGTGTCTGCAGTAGAAATTCCGGGCGTGGCGTCCCGCGTTTCCATGTCGGCTATTTCGTGGACTCCCTCCGTTGCCGTGGACAGTGATTGCGACCCACTGTGGCTGGATGTGAAGGCAGTGGCGTCGGCCATATGATGCGTTGACGTGGAACGCCGCTCCGCCGTGCGCCGCCTAGGCGGCGTTGACCGCTATGCACATGCTATCACCCGCACGGAAGCCCGGTACATTTTAAGTGAGTTTAAAACTGCGATTCTAAATTTTACTCAAGGCCGAGTCCATGTCCCTGCTTTTGGCATACTGGACTAGCCCGATGCACCCCCGCCCCGCCAAGTGGAGCTGATATGGGTGCCTGCGCACTCCGGGAATCCCGTAAACGAGGCCGCCAACCTTTTAGCCCGTGGTTCTTTAAACCGGGCTCAGGTGGCCTCGGATCGGGGATTCACGAAGGAGCGCATGCACTCATTCAGCGAGCTGACGCTGGCCTGCAGAGCCTCACGCCAGCTCTACCCCCCGCCCCATTCCTCCCTAGATAACACACAAGCAACATCTGGCGCAGACTACAGACACACTCTCTCCCCTCACCCTAGCCCACTATCATCCATCCTTCCCCACTCCGGCATGCATCCTATGCCCAGAACCCTTCGCTCCTTCCCCCCACATCCTTTCTCTCTGGCCGGCGGACGCTCCCCCGCGGGACCCAGAGAACCTCAAGGCCTGGGTGGACTGGGAGACCCTGCTGCGCTCGGAGGGCCCTGCCGTGCAGACCATCGCCACCGGCGGGGTGCCAGTGTTATGGACCTTAGGAACATAAACACTTGAGTGCAGTGGGGTCGTGCGGCGACCCTGGGACGTGCCCCGAATTCATCTTGAAATAAAGTTTGTCTCTCTCTCTCTCTCCAGGCTTAACCAAAACTAAACCACTACCTAGCTTTTTAAGAGAATTTATTGTTAATCTAAAAAAATTCAGGGGGCACTTTGACTGCCTAAAGTGCGTAGAGTCGAAAGCGTTTTCCGCATCATTTTCAGTGCTTCTGTGGCACTGGTGGCGTCACATGTAATTGACTACTAATTACTAAGTGATGACAAATCACTAATTAATGGTTAATTACTGATTAATGCATGAGTACTAATTAACTGCTAATTAAGCTGAAGCTTAAGCTTCGCCTTTAGGAGTGGAACGCGACAGCGTGTTGTAGCGCTGCCAGGGAGGCCACGGAACGCCACCACCCGTTCGGCGCGATGCCTTGCCGTTTCAACGCAACGGTTTTTGAGGAAAGGAAATGGCGCAGTAAATCTCTGTCATGTCGGTGGACACCTGAACCGCACCGTAGAGGAACGGAGGAAGTGGGAGTGAAAGAAGATTGACGAAGATGGCCTGTAATGAAGAAAATGAAAATTGTATTTGAGGAAAGAAAATTACGCAGTAACTGTCTCACATATCTCGGTGGACACCCATCAAAATTCAGGGGGGGGGGGGGTGCACTTTTTTGACCTTAAGTGTGGTCACTGATGTGTGGCTAAGATGTTAAGCTTCGCCTCTAAGAGTGGAACGCGAGAGCGTCTTGCAACGCTGCCAGGGAGTCCATAGTACGCCATCGCCCATTCGGTTCTACGCCTCGCTCGTCGGTAAATTGGTTTTTGAGGAAAGGAAATGTATTTCTCTCTCATATCTCGGTGGACACCTAAACCTCGCCGGAAGGGAAGGGAGGAGGATGGCAGTGAGCGAAGATACCGTATTCACTAGACGTGCCTTTGTTCATTCCAAACCATCGAGCTGGCATGGCGGAGTGGATAGCATGCTCGTCTCGCACTCTGAAGACCGGGGTTCGATTCCCCTAGCTCGACCAATTTCTTACTAGGTTTTATTTATTTATATGGCCTGACTAGAGAAGTTAATTAGGCTAACTAGGTAATTAAGCAATTAACTAAGCTCAGTCCCACTTACTTGGAGCATCACTATATGGTCCCTTCAATTGGTTGCATGGTTACTAGCCAAAGTACAATTGGCCCCGTTTGAAATTGGCGCACTGTGACGTCAGGACCGTTTCGACCAACTGAAAAGCGTGACATTCTTTGTCGACGACTGCTGCTTACAACGATGAGACATTAAAGGCTTTCGCCTTAAAATCTACAGTTAAACAGACATGTTCCCCAAGTTCACAATATGGACTGCTTTAAAAATATCATTACGTAAGGTGCAGGTCAGCACTACAGCCTAGATGCAAATGAAATTAACAGCACAAAGACTTGTGGCTCATCGAAGACAATTCGCCCCTCTAAGGCATGCTTCACTAGTAAGCGCGACAAGGTATACAGCTACATACAATTTGCCCACGTCAAAAATTTTAAGCATTGCGCAACATTGTAGCTTCACTCGTCTTATCAGCATAGCACTGAACGTGCTCTTTCAATCTTTAAGTAAAATGTAGAGACTGCGCAGTTAGTGTCGAATAAAAAATATCATTTTAGCTGTTACGTAAAAAAAAATTACGAGGAACTTTAGCGGCTTAAGTGGTGAAAGGCGAAAGCCTGAGTGCTGCATTCTGCTACGCGAATGTTCACTTCACATTATGTTGGTGCATTAATTAACTGCCAATTAATGACGCTTAATCTTTGCCTTTAGGAGTGGAACGCGACAGCGTGTTGTAGCGCTGCCAGGGGGTCTACGGAACGGAACGCCACCACCCGTTCGGTGCGATGCGTTGCCCTTTGAACGCAACGCTTTTTGAGGAAAGGAAATGGCGCTGTAATTCCCTGTCAACTCGGTGGACCCCTGACATGCACCGTACAGGAAGGGAGGAAGTGGGAGTGAAAGAAGAAAGAGAAAGAGGGGCAATGAAAATTATACTTGAGGAAAGGAAATTATGCAGTAACTGTCTCACATATCTCGGTGGACACCAGTCGAAAATTGTATTTGAGGAAAGTAAATTGCGCAGTAACTGTCTGACATATTTCGGTGGACACTCGTCAAAATTCGCGCGCAGTGACGTCACGACCATTTCTACCAATCTGAAACGCGGACAAATTTGATAACACGTCTTGGCCACGACACTATGAGCCATTAAAGGCTTTCGCCTTAAAAGTGCCGCAAGCTGGTAAAAACCTGTCACCGACATCGGCACTTTCATTTAAAGAGAATACCAAGAGAGGGCGACAGGAGTTCAGCTGGCGTAGGTTGTCTTTATTTCCGCGCACCGCCCCTTTCAGGGTGGGGACACTACCCCGCGCCGCAGTTTCACCTCTCAGCGGCATGTTGGGTCCCACCCACCCGCCGGTCGCGTAGTGCGCTGTACAGTCTTTGTCAGAAGTAACCAGGCTGCATGGTTTTGCTTCTCAGTCGTATATTTAAACCATTACGCTACCCTCAAGCTCTAAATCTCTATATGGTAAGGAGAACACCTGTCCTCACCTTCAAAGAACTTTGCGACCTTAGGGAAGCCGTAAACGCTATACTATACCAATGAGAAGCAAACCATGCAGCCTGGTTACTTTTGATAAAAACTGTACGTGTGGCATGGTTTGTATGCGGTAGCGTGGCGACTGGAATAATGCGACTGCACTGGAATTATGCAGTGCATAGTTGTTTCGCTCGTAGCAATAATATTCTGGCACTTTTGAGTACGTATCATGCATGATGCTGTCGTTCTAACCACACGGCAACCGAAAGTAATGACGAACTGCTACTATGTTCCCCAGTTACTTGCTGCACGGGAAAAGGACAGCGGTTATTTGATGTTCCTTCGTAGCTGTACTTTAGAGTGTGATGGCCGCCGAATTCAGCAGAACTATGCTGCATTGGTTGTTCGGACGTAAGGGCCCTTCACAGGGCCCTAATATTCTCAGGTATGCCAGCAGCGCGGAGGATGGCCTACCAAATATATTCCTGCGCAGTTAGCACCCCTTTTTTCAACATTCTTTGGGATCCCTTTATCTTATTATTGCACCATATATATGTAGAATTCCACGCAGTAATGGCAAATTTCTCTTACAAACGGTCCGTCATCACTTTGCTCTGAGGTATACAGGTGTCACATGACCGAAACCTATGGTCACAGTGTCTCAACTGCTTGTTCCACAAAATAATCATGCAGACGGTTGTATTTTTCTCTGAACGGTGTTGACTACATGTAGATTGATGATGTGGTGAGACGGCGTTTTGCTGATTCGTAGTTGCCAAGTAGCCTTATTCGAAGGCAAATTTTACTGACATTTATTTTTCTCGTCAAAACATCAAGAAAAAAAATCATTAAAAGCGACCGATTAACAATTTAACCTCATAAAATCAGCCTCTGATAACCATTTTCTTTGAATCCAACTATCAAGCACGGGTGATGAAGCGACAGCAGCTGTGGTGGACTCCTCTTTATCCGCCCTCCTCACACTACCTCTCCTCCAGACACGTCCCCAGAGGCTGCAGGGGAAGCCACCATTGCAGCTGCTATCACCCGCACGGAAGCACGGTACATTTTAACTGACTCCAAAACTGCGATTCTAAATTTTGCTCGAGGCCTAGTCTATGCCCCTGCTTTTGGCATACTGGGCTCGCCCGCAGTACCCCCTCCCCGCCAAGTGGGGCTGATATCAGTGCCTACGCACTCCGGGAATCCCGGAAACCAGGCCCCTAATATTTTAGCCCAGTGGTTCTTTAAACCGGGATCAGGTGGCCTCAGATCGGGGATTCACGAAGGAGCGCATGCACTCATTCAGCGAGCTGACGCTGGCCTACAGAGCCCCGTGCTAGCCTGCCACCCGCCCCACCCCTCCATAGATAACAAACACGCCGCACTCTGGCGCGGAGTATAGACAAGCACTCTCCCCTCACCCTTTACCCTAGCCCACTATCATCTCTCCTTCCCCACTCCTGCTTGCGCCCTATGCCCAGAACCCTTCGCCTCTTCCCTCCACATCATTTCCCTCTGCTCGGCGGACCCTCCCCCGCGGGACCTAGAGAACCTCAAGACATCGGAGGACTGGGAGACCCTGCTGCGCTCGGAGGACCCGGCCGTGCAGACCATCGCCACCGGCCGGGCTGCCAGTGTTATGGACCTCAGGAACATAAACACTTGAGTACAGTGCAATCTCAATCTCATCTGATGTTCTGCTTATTTGCGACGGACTCCTCGGCAGTTTCATAGTAAGAGCCATTTAAGACTGCTTCCGTATGAGAGTGCGAATGCATTAAAGAGGTGAGAATTAAGTGCTACGTTGCAGAATTACGATGAATAATGCGTGATGACGATGACTATCAGGCGTGACTAAGCATACTTGCTACAGATTCTATCCACCTTAAATTACGGTAATTCTACAGTGTTCAGTCAAGTTTACGCTGTAGAAGTTAAGTGCTGAGTATGAGTCAGGACTTGACGACGCGTCATGGCTACGCTACTTGTTAAGTACTGAGTTATGCTACGCTGCAGAATGATTATGCGTAATCAGTCATGACTGTGCCTACGAGTCAGGAATACGTATGCTTTCTGCAAACTTTATACACCTTACATTAAGGAGTGACGCGGGTCTTTAACATTTTTAATACTAAGGATATCGTAATGCAATTAGATGTGTTCATGTGTATATTTTCCTGTTTTCAAAAATGTAATTACTTTCAGTATATCTCAGTTAGGTCTTGCATTATAAAAGAAATAAGTAAAGCCTAAATAGTTAAGTTCTAAGGGTTGTTCAGGCACTTTTCTTTTGTATTTTTTGTTTTCGATTGAAATGCGACTGAAGCTAAAGGCCTGCCTTGTGGAGCTATGCTAGTTATATTGCTGTAGAAGTATACCATCTTATACTAATGTTAAATTTTGTCCAGGCACTATAATTATTAACTACAGTTAGGTTAAATTACGGTTCACAAAATCTGAAATGTTTGACATATGCAAACAAAAACAGCATAGCTCCGCAGTTTAGTTATTTCTGAATAAACGGTACAGTAAGATTAATAGACATTGCACCATAAAACTTAACAAAAACTTCCGTAAAGCTAAACATGTTAGCAAAAACACGAAGCTGGGAAAAATGGATTCTAAGTGCGCTCGCCAGCCATTGAGAGGTCGTTATCCGCCAAAAATATTTCAGTGTAGTGAGTGATACCAGGTAGTGGGGAAGGGGCCCAGCTTTCAAAACACAACCAAGATGGCGGCCATCGGGGACACGGTCGTGGCAAGTAACTATGCAAATACCCTTCCGCATTTTGCTCCGAAACCGCAACACCAGGGCTTCGTAGGCGCGAAATATACAGATATTTTAGTAGCTGAAAGTGGAATTTAAACCATTAACCTTTTCAGGCAGGAACTTTGAAGTGCATTGATCTCGAATATGTCCTTTTTGCAAAACTGAAATTTTCGCACTTTTATCATTTCAAGGCCTGCGCCTTCCCTTATAAGTCAATTGTAAAGTGCAGAGTCATGCCATGTTGCAGAATGACTAAGCCACGACTATTATTACGAGTCACGACTTTCATAGGTCACGGTGCGTTATGTTGCATAATTCATGACTATTACGTTCGCTTACTTGTGACTTCATATACCAGCATACTGCTTCATCCGAATTTTGTGCCATAGATGGTGGGGGGGAGTGGTGAGTCATGCCACGTTTCAGAATGATTTTAAGGCATGAGTCGTGATTATGACTACGCACACTTTGTAGAAAGTTTATACACCTTACGTCAGGTTATCTGTGAACTGCATATTCATGACATGTTGCAGAATGAGTGTGAGTCATGACTTTCATAGGGCATAGCTTGTAACGTTTCATCATTCATGACTACACATGTAAACTTATATGTGTTGTGACATCGCACACCGGAGTACTGCATCAACCCAATTTCGGGTCATAGACTGTTGCGGACGGCGGACGGCTTTTGGGCTAATGAGACTATAATGCTTTGGCATTAAAATTTGAGTTTTCGCCCTAAAACCAGTCATTATTAAAATACGGCGCACGGAATTGTAGACGTGCGGTCAAGATTGACCTCTTGCTTTGACGAAACCTGTGGCATTCCTAAGAGTGGCAGCATGACCTTGATCCCCTCGGCAGTAACTAATTTGACGAAGTGCTTGAGCGAGTCTTCATCTAAAGCATGCAGTGCGTAAGCGATCTGTCGCAAGATACGTTTCTGTGCCGTCGTGTAGTGCGGAGTGTGACGCACAGGTTTGGTTTGGTTTGGTTCGGTTAATGCAAAACAGCTCAGGTTATTGGGGACGCCGTGGTTAAGGGCTCCGGAAATTTATGCGCCATGAACGCGTGCCTGTTTGGATACCGACGCAGAATGCTCAGAATCGTTTGTTCGTGGAGACGAGGGGTGCTTGTGCGTATCTTGCCTTTTGTTTTACGTTAAGCGCCTGCTGTTCTTGATTATGACTAACTTTCTGTTGCAGGGCACTCCTCAGGAGGAAGTAAAAATGGCTCCGAAGATGATGACAGCGTAATAGGAGGACTCATGTGAGCAGTCTGCGTCAACGTTTGGTTGTCACGACGAAGCTCGGAATGCTGCTGACGCTCCTTTCGTCGTGATGCTAAAGTACGATGAAGAAGGCCGTGCCTCAGAGTTCTGGTAGCACGTTGCCAAGTAAGACACTTCTGGTCTGTGTCGATATGATGACCTACGCAGTTGCGGCATAGTTAGTCTGTCCGAAAGATTTCGAGGTGTTGGCATGCACGGGGCAACTGCAGAACAAGAACCGTCGTTGGTCGACTACTGGGCGCAAATCTTTCTTGCGCCCAATCAATTTTCGTACAGGTCTCACAAATGGTAGCTTACCCGCAGGAGTATGCTGGTATTCCCTGGTAAGGAAACTACTACCAGTAGGAGTAGGCTGTATAGATTGATTTTTCACGGCACTCTGAGCCCTCGAACATGTTGAGAGCTGCTCAGTTCTTGTCCATGCGCCTGGCGTTGATTATCCAGCACGAGTAGTAAGTGAGGTTGGTCATAAGCTCTTCGGTTAGCCCATTAGCACGATAGATTACACCGCGTATCTGGCCGCGCAAAAAGTTTGATAAGCCTGCATTGGTGTTTATGAGAGACTGAAGTGTGAGAAGATTGTACCTTGCATGCTTATGCGATATGTCGACTGCAACCCGATCCTGAATATCTTGACAAATTTCCAAGGTGGAAGAGAGCAAGATCTTAGCTTACAAAGCTTATTTCCAGGCACTTTTTCCGTGGCCACAGCAGAGAAGAGTTTGGAGAAAGGTATCGCCACTGCCGCTTGGCTGAAATCGTCATCTGTCATGCTGGCGTCCGGCTGCGTCAAGGACAGTTGAAGATAGCGCTGCGTTATCTGTGCCGCTCCTAAACGGCGTTGCCGCGGCGTCTTGCCGGGGCTGTTCGAGAGGCATGCTGGCAACCGTGACGGGGGTATCTCGTAGTTCCGAATGGCTTCCTGGGGCAGCCTTAGACGTGAAAACGTTTAAAACGCGGTCCACGGTTAACGGGGTGCACGACGATGGTGGTACGTTTGTTTTGGGAGCATTTCGTGCTGAAACTTCAAAAAGCCGGAGGGGTGCTCCCCCCACCCGCACTCGAAAAAAAAATGTGCACAAATGCTAGGAATTGGAGACCACAAATTATCTGCTTTGGGCATTCTATTTTTCCGCATTGTATGGATGCTCAAAAGGAACAACAGGGCGCATACATTGAATTCGAAATTTTTCAAACTAGTAAATAATTCAATTGTGTTCAATTCATGGGGCAACAAGAAATGGAGGGCAGGTCACCTTTGAAACTGAACGGGTTTTTAAAGTGAGAGCTTAAGGTATCCCCGTGCAGCGGAAAAATCGGTGTTGTCTCGTCGGCGCCTGGCGCTGGGTTGCAAAACTTCGGATTGATCTAAAAGGGCGGACATCACACGTGGAGCGGCGGAATTGAAAAGTAGCTTTCATCGCGCTGATTGGGCGTGGGTATCTCAGTACTTTCCTGAAAGGAATTTCAAAACTTCAAGAATGCCATGCACTCTACACCATCTTTGCGACAGCGCTGAGAAATTCCTGTCAATTCCGGAGGTGGCGTGGCCGTCACCTATAGCCTTTGAGTTCTGAGCCAATAAAAACGTCAGGTTTGGATCCATTGGTCCCATGTAGAGTGTCGCAAGTGGAATGACCTATGAACACCAGTTGAGTGGCGGTCATTTCTCCTTTGAGGGCCGCGCAAGTAATAACAATCAGCCGGTAGGCAGCAAAATTGTTGGAATAAGCGTTTTTTTTCAATCTGGCACGCTTATACCACGGGGAATGCTCTGCCTGAAACTCTAAAATGCCGTCTGCAGAACAGGCACATACAGCGCTCTTTGTTCTGCCCTAAAACACCGCGAAAGCAGCTGTTTATCTGGACTGCACTCACAAGCCAGATGGTTAGCACGTGCCAGAGAAAAGCTGCTCTACTGCGCACGGAACTTTTCTTGTTTGTTTTTTTTCCTCGCCTGTAAAATAGCTCAATCAGTTGTTGCTCATGAAATGCTTTTTTTTATGTTTTCGGAACATCGCATTCGTGCTGCGCCACACACGAGCTCTTGAATGCAAAACAGTCAGGCGAAGTTGAACGATTTTATGAAGTAACTTCGTTTCTGCGTTTCATAACGGCGTTGGCTCACCAGGCAACCATGGTAAGCAGATACCGATTTTCGTTGCATTTCGCTCAGGTACTGAGTGTCATTTCTTCATCGACAGTTACAGCGTAGAAGTGGCAGCGGCAGCGACAGTTATCATTTAGCTGTCGAAACGACCAGGGAGTGAAGACAATACGCTTTCGACCCCGCCTCTTTATCAAGTGATGACGAATAAATTAGCCAGGGGTGCAATGCATTTCGCCTAGGCGTGTGCACCAAGCGAAATGGTAGCTGTGCAATGTTAGCTGCGTAAGTCAATGGTAGCTGTAGAAGTCGGTACGCACCAGACAAGTTCGTCTCTCAGGGTATATTGATAATTTTTTTCGCCAAAGTAAAACCGAGGCATCTCCTTCTTTCATCAGTTCAGCCGCCCAGGTGGCAGCCGAGGCACCAGGATGGGGTTGGAAGATTGGGAGAGGGGGGGGGGGGGTTGTGGTTAGTGAAATAGGACTATTGTCCAGCAACCAGCGCCAACAGCAAAGTAGGAGCTTGAAGTCTAAAAGCAGACAGCTCAATTGCATCTACATAGCGAAAAAATTTGCTGCAGTTTTTGTGACTGGAGCATACGCTGTGAAACTTGCGTGCGCAAAACATCCGTCCACGAACAGGGTCTGGCACATAATTCTCCTGGCATGTGTTTTGTTATTAAATTGCAACCGCTGTTACGTAAATAAAGCCACCGATGTTACTCTCTGATCTTTTTCGACCTGAGCGAAGCAGCTCAGCGCTCAGTTTTCTTTTTATTTACGTATGCTAGCATTAACGCACTTAATACGCGATCTCTCTTGACAAGGAAGTACACAGGCAACAAATGCTGCCGCGTTTTTATCCTTTATGCTCTGTGCAATTACGTGCTCTAAACTTGTGCAACAGAGCGCACATTTTTTCGCCCCGTACTGACCCGTCTTTTATGTGAGCTGTAATTTTCATGCAGCTATAAGTCCCCTGTTCACTAAAATGCGGTTGTCATGTTTCCTATCTTGCGCTTTCTAGGCAGTGTGTCCGGCACACCCTCAAGTTTGAGGCGCTGTCCTTTCAGTGACGTTCGGAAGATTCACAACAAGCCACGACTGGTTAATGCGAGAGTATTAGAGTTCATGCCAGTAGCAAAATACGCCATCCTATGCCACGAAGTTCGCTCATTGGTCGAGAGAGATCAAGTGACCTTGCGACGTCATCACAACCTGACCAACTAGTTGTGAGCAACCTATCTTCTAGACAGCAAGACAGATAGACAACCACAATAAAAAATAAAAAAGTGATATATGCAAGTGTGGGCATCATCACAGAATAGTAGACACCAGTTGCTGAGCTTGTGGGCCGAAAAATTCAGGGGGCCACTTTGTGTGCCTAAAGTGCGGTGAGTCTAAAGCCTCTAGCACGGTGTTGCTGCTTGTGTCACTGATGAGTGGTTGAGATGGTAATTAAATGCAAAATTGTTTGTGAATCTTAAATTCTGGAGACACTGGAGGGCGTTTGGGAGGCATCCGTCTGATTCGACGACGCCTTCTGCAAACAATCCCCGGCGTTCTACACAAGGAGAACTACATATGCGTTGGCAGGAAGTAGTTTTTTTGTGGGTGTGTATACACACACACACACCCACACACACAGATATATATATATATATATATATATATATATATATATATATATATATATATATATATATATATATATATATATATATATCGTACTGACGAAGAAAACATACACTCGCCAAGGTTCAAAGAAAAAGTAAGAATCAGTAGTAGCGTAGCCATTAGCACGCTCGGGTGCGGAACGGAAGGATGGTGGTTCGAATCCCATCGGGCACAATGATCTTTCTTCTGGTCTGACTAGAAAAGCGTGACACCTCTGCTGACAACCTTCTGCTGGCAACCTTCTGTCGGCACCGATGAAGCGGTAAAGGCTTTCGCCTTAATATGTCCGTTGGTGAACCAGCAATTGCAAAGCAACTGAAGGAAACACTCGCGGAAGTTTCAGTAGAAGTTCCGACCAATGCAAAATCTAATGCTGGCATATTCCACTCTTAAGGTGACTTAAGCGCCCCCGTAGTTGGTAGATTCTTTTTTCGTAGTTGCTGGCAACGAAATGGCACCAATAAAAAAATCCGGGCCGGAAAGTTTATAATGAAAGCTGCACCCACCGCAAGGATGCACACTTTTCGGAGCTTAGTACCTTTCAGAAAGGCATGACAAGGTGCCTCCTCCCTTTACCCCACCCCCCCCCCCCCCCCCCCCGGAACGACCGGGCCCGCCGGGCCGGCTGTGCGCGGAGGCAGGAAGACACGTGACGTCACAGCTTCCTATTAAGTAGCAGTAATTTCGGGCGCTCCCTGCGAGTGCACGAGGTCAAGAAAAAAAAAGTGAAGGAAGCAAACACTATCCGCTGTTTTTGTGAAAAAAAAAGTGCGGTTTCAGTCCACTTAGGAACACCAGCCTTCATTGCAGTACAAAGCTACACGTCCTAAAAAATGCAGTATCTCTTTAACAGAAATGCAATGCGCTAGGAAACTCTGGATGTACCGTCGTAGACAGGAGAATGTGGACCACCCTTCTTCGGTCAAAGGCTTCTGACGTGTTACTTAGTGAAGACCAATGTAGGTTTGATGCATATGGAAGTAACATTTATTTTTGCTCATGCGCGTCAAGGCAAGAAACATTTCTATTTCTGTCACTCAACGCGACAGAGGATTTCGAAGCCGGAAGCGTGGTGCATATTATTCTGTCCGCGACGGTACTTCGCAGTGTCTAATAAATGCATCTGCCGCTCCAACTATACGAAAACAAAATATACGGCAGGAACGGTAGAAGCGAGTCGAAACATGGGCGTGTCCTGCGGAGAAAGCATAAAATTGGAGAAAACATGCGAACCTTGTTCACAATGCAGTCAATGGCGGTTACTTTGGAGGACATCCAACGCCTCGGGGAGGCCAAGATGGATGCCGACGCCAGGAACTATGTCTCCATCGGAGCCGGCTTTGAACAGACATTGAGCGAAAACACAGAGGCGTTCAAAAGGTGAGCACTCGCACTCCTTGCCCGCAAAGCCCATATCACACAGCTGCAGGCTATTCTACTCTCAAACCCAAACTACAAGCTTCTGTCCCAAAAAATACTTAGTGGCCTGTTTCTCAGTAAAAGTAGTCTACATACCAGCGTCTTTTAACGCCCCCGCATTAAAGCCCCCTCTATCTCTATCGACGCACCATTTTACACTTCCTATTCAGTATGCTTCTTCCCATATGAACAACAAGAAGAAAAAAAACAACAGTAAAGCGGGGGACAAGGGGGGGAGGGGGAGGGGTGGGATCAACTTTCATTGACGGAAGAATCTAGTGCGAAGCAGCTATCTCAACCACTTGACCCTACAGAATCTGCAGGGAACGTGCTCAGAAAAAGTTTTCATTGCGAAAGCAATACTACTCTCAAGAACAGAATTTCGCGTAACGGCGGCCACTTGGCACGTTTGACCTTTAGAGTGACCCCTGACGACATACAATGGTTTGGTTTATGGTTTATGGGGTTTAACGTCCCAAAGCGACTGAGGCTATGAGAGACGCCGTAGTGGAGGGCTCCGGAAATTTCGACCACCTGAGGTTGTTTAACGTGCACTGACATCGCACAGTACACGGGCCTCGAAATTCGATGCCTAATGACATCACAGTGTGACGTCATACCAGGAGCGAGACACGGGCTACCAACTCGGCTCGGTGGGTAACGGCGGCCGCTTGGCTCGGCGCGCCGCGGTCTTCCCACTAGAGCCCCTAGATATGCAGTATAAAACACCTGCTTTCGCAACCTACCAGGCTTAACCAAAGCTAGGTCCCCGCCAATTTCTTTTTATTTTCATATGTACACATGCAAAGGTTACCAGATATATTGACATTTACGCGAACACATGACACTAAGCAAGTAAGGTGAGCCAAATAAATAGGTACCATCAGCATCTTTAAGTAACTAACAGGAATTGCTCGTGGGTGATGTAAAACAGGATAGCATACCTACTGACATAAGAGTCAAAAGGCAATAACTTGATATTGAAACACTGAAATGGAGACCTCAGCGCCAGATCGTAGACCTCGGCGCTTAGATGGACATTTCAGGCGGCTTTCCCTATGTGCACCGATCACTTATATACAGAAAGTGGAACAGTGTGATTGGAATAGCTTTCACTGCATATAATGCGCTTTTGGGCGAGTCTTTTTACCGCAATGCAGTTCCCATTTGGTCGTTTGCATTTACTGCGCTCATAAGCCGATGATATCAGAATTTTGATGGATATTTTTACGGATAGCAACTCGTTCTGCCCGACGTGGTAATGATGGCCCAGTTAATGGCACGAGCAGCTCATTACAAGGCACTCAAACGCACGTGTCAAATGAATCAACCAAACGAAAAAAAAAACGAGCAATCTATTGCTGCCTTTTGAAGTAGTTTACACAACGACTGAAGACGTTATCACGCTTCTAATTTCTTTTTTGGTTTAAGAACGTATGAAACCTCTGAAAGAGTTCTGAATGGTGTTTGTAGTGTTTGATAAATATTGCGACAAGCGCAAGAATCGAAAGAATGGCGACATCTTGTCCGCTGCTGTTGCTTGCGTTGCTTTACTGCTGCTGTTGCCCGTAAAACGGGGAGTGTGGCCTTGTCAAGCTTATGTTTACGACTTTCCCAGAATCTTTGAGGCACACCGTGTGGTGGACATTATGGCCTCGCTGTTGTTGCCTGCTTTGCAGGCGTCTCGCCGCTCACCTATGCGCCGCGCTCGGTGGGTGCGTTTAGCGTCGACACCTCTTCCAGAGAGAGAGAGAGAGAGAGAAACTTTATTGAAACAGGAATTCAGGGCACGCCCCAGGGTCCCCGCACGACCCCACTGCACTTAAGTGTTTATGTTCCCAAGGTCCATAACACTGGCAGCCCCGTTGGTGGTGATGGTCTGCACGGCCGGGTCCTCCGAGCGCAGCAGGGTCTCCCAGTCCTCCCAGGTCTTGAGGCTCTCTAGGTCCCGCGGGGGAGGGTCCGCCGGGCAGAGGGAAAGGATGTGGAGGGAAGAAGCGAAGGGTTCTGGGCATATGGCGCATGCTGAAGTGGGGCAGGAGGGATGATAGTGGGCTAAGGTAAGGGGTGAAGGGAGTGTGTGTGTCTGTAGTCTGCGCCAGAGTGTTGCGTGTTTGTTATCTAGGGAGCGGTGGGGCGGGGGGTAGAGCTGGCGTGAGGCTCTGTATGCCTGCGTCAGCTCGCTGAATGAGTGCATGCGCTCCTTCGTGAATCCCCCATCCGAGGCCACCTGAGCCCGGTTTAAAGAACCTCGGGCTAAAAGGTTGGCAGCCTCGTTTCCGGGATTCCCGGAATGCGCAGGCACCCATATCAACTCTACTTGGCGGGGAGGGGGTGCATCGGGCGAGTCCAGCATGTCAAAAGCAGGGACATGAACACGGCCTCGATCAAAATTTAGAATCGCAGTTTTCGAGTCACTAAAAATATACCGGGCTTCCGTGCGAGCGATAGCGAGTGCGATGGCGGCTTCCTCTGCAGCCTCTGGGGATGTGTCTGGAGGGAGAGGTAGTGTGATGAGGGTGGATGAAGAGGAGTCGACCACAGTTGCTGTCGCTTCATCACCCGTGCAGGCAGCGTCCACCCATACGGCGTCCGGCTCGGAGCCGTATGCTCGATGGAGTGCCTTCGCACGGGCTCTGCGGCGCTGCTCATGGTGGGACGGGTGCATATTCCTCGGGAGCGGCCTAATGAGAAGCTCCCGGTGAAGGGGTCGTGGGATGGCGAGGAGGGTTGGGTCGTTGGCCGGTATTCTGATGCCGAGGGAGTCCAGGATATACCGGCCTGTGGAGGTTTGTGTGAGCCTGATGTATTGGGCCTGTCTGTGGGCTTCCATCCGTTCCCCGATCGTGTTGTGGAGGCCCAGGCCTAGTAATCTGTCTGTGGGTGTGTTGAGGGGAAGATGAAGGGCTACCTTGAATGCCTTGCGAATCAAGGCATCCAAAGCGTTTATGTCATGTTTGGATAGTTGAAGGTATGGGGTAGTGTGCAACACACGGCTGAGGACAAAGGCATGAATGAGCCGACATAGGTCGCGCTCTTTCAAGCCTCTATGATGTCCCGAAACCCTGCGGATGAGGTGCGATATCGCGCCTACAACCTGTTTAAGTTTCTTGAGGGTGGTGGTGCTTTTGCCATCGCTCTGGATGTGCAGGCCCAATACACGGAGGGTGTCAACCTGAGGTACCGGGTCACCATGCAGTTCAATGGCAATGGGGGAGCGGGGAGAGCGACCGTTCTTAGGCCGGATGAGGAGCAGTTCAGACTTCTCTGGGGAGCAAGATAGTCCGATGGTTCGTGCATAATTTTGGGCGAGGGTATCTGCTCCCTGTTAGGTGTTCTCTATGCCGCCTTCACTGCCGTGGGTGGTCCACAGGGTGATATCGCCGGCATAAAGAGTGTGTTTAAGGAGGGGAATAGTTGCCAATTTTCGGGCGAGGGGGATGAGGGTAATGTTAAACAAAAAGGGGGAAAGGACGGACCCTTGAGGGGTGCCGATACTCTGAAGCGTTTAGGAGGGGGAAGACAGAGGGCCGAAGTGTATCTCAGCCGTGCGGTCAGTCAGGAATGCTTGAATGTAGGCATACGTGCGCACACCCACATTCAATGGGGATAGAGCAGTCAAAATCGCCTGATGTTCAATGCGATCAAAAGCTTTGGAGAGATCCAAAGCTAAGACTGCCTTGGTGCGACCTGGAAGAAGTGGGTCGAAAATGTCGTGTGTGAGTTGCAGCTTGGCGTCCTGTGCGGATAGATGGGGGCGAAATCCCACCATGATATGCGGGTAAAGAGTGTTATCCGCCATGTGACTTTTGAGTCTCGCCAACACAACATGCTCGAAGAGCTTCCCTAGGCATGAGGTTAGCGAAATCGGGCGAAGGTTCTGTAGTGTAAGTGGTTTGTTGGGTTTTGGTATGAATATTACCTTCGCGTGGCGCCAGGACTGCGGAAGCTTACCCTCCTTCCAGCACTGGTTGAAGTATTTCGTAATGTGGGTGATCGACTGGTCATCCAGATTACGGAGCATGGAGTTTGTGATTTTGTCTGCACCAGGTGCAGAGTTGGCGCGGAGAGTCAGGAGGGCCGCTCTGACTTCCGCCTCCGTGATGTCGGTGTCGAGTGTGGGATTTGCCTGTCCTGTGTAGTAGGGCAGGGGTGTGGGGGCCCATCTACATTACTTTGTTTGGAAACTTGGCTGGGCAGTGCTTACTACTTGTCATCCGTTAGAGCGGTGGGGTGTGTGACGCTCCAGTACCTGTCCGAATTGCCCGCTCCCGGAATCTAATCGCCACGCTACAGTCACCTGTGTTGTAGCGCGTGTCTTTTGGCGCGTGGCTCATGCGGGATTGTGTGGGCAGGGCATTTCGTGCTTCGTCTCCCGCGGCAGCTTCCCGAGCGGCCGTTTTGCTCGCCTGCTAATAGTTGCGGGGTCTTTTTAGTTTATGGCGCAGTCGAAGCGCCGCGATCGCTGGTGGCTTTCGACGCCGCGCTGTGTGGCCAATTCTCGGATGTCTCCGACTGGAGATGATCAGTTTTTTGCCCGAGGAACTCTTTTTCTTCGGTGAGGAAGAGTTTCTCCGGCAATGGTCATGCCCATTCATTTCTGTAAATAACGGTCGTCTTGTCCTGGTTTTTAGGCCAAACTGGCGCTAAGGTCTCCTTTTCAATGTTCTAATGTCAAATTATTGCCTTTTCGATCTTCTGTCAATAGGTATATATGCTATCCTGTTTTACATCGCCTATTCCTGTTAGTTACTTAGAGATGTTTATGGTACCTCTTTAATTGGCTCGCCTTACATGCTTAATGTCATGTGTTCTTGTAAATGTGAATGTATCTGTTAATCTTGGCATGTGTACATATGTAAATAGAATTTTTTCTAAACAGGCAGAAATAAAATTTATTATTTAAGGCTTCTTCAGTATAGTAAAGAATCATTTTAGGCTCCTGCTGTGTAAGTGTCGAAGCGTTAAGGCTGATCTTAAAGGGTCACTCTACTCGCCGAGATGAGTGTATAAATAATGGCATATTCTGGTAGTTGGCACCCTACAACACCAATAACTAGGGAAGTGCTCCCGGTTTAGGCAGGAATATGTATTTTATTTCGGCGTTAAAAGTCGCGTAAAAATGCATGGTGGCGACCCCAAACGTTCATTTTGTTCAAGAAGGTGGTAGTCTTTTTTTGTAGAAGCATAAGTGAATATACAACGTACCATTTGTATGCCCCAATGTCAGAGAAACGCACGTTTTGTTTTAGTAAACTGTAGAAAGCGTACCGCTCGCATTTTCTGTAAATCTCATGAATATTTATAGTTACACGTACGCAAAACGCAGGCACATTCCCACTTTTAGTTCAGCGTATGCTAGCAGAGACGCAAAAATAAACTCAGCGTATAGTGGCGCCATCTGCTTGTCAGGACGGCAACCATTGCTGTAAACAAACCAACTCTCCACTTAAGCGTAGGAGCGGCAGATTCGTCATTCTAATTATTAAAATAAAGCAAATTTATCTCATATGTTTTCTTATAGGCGAGATGAGACGAAGCGAAAAACCGGCGCCCCATTTATGGTCAGTTAACGCACTGAAAAAGGCAGCAACTACGAGAATTCAGTCCGAAGCGAGAGGTCCGGCTTCGACGGGCGCCGCCATATTTGTCGCCGCGCGGCGGAAATCCAGATGGTTGCAAGATGAGACTACCATCTCATACAGATGTGTTCCCACATCAATAAATCCTATTTTAAAATGTTGTACCGCACTTCTTGGCACCATAGCTGGCTAAACGGTAATTTGAGTGAAGAGCTATCGGTTGCCGCAAAGAAAATATGGTCGATAAAATTCAGTAGACGGACCCTTTAACCACGCATGTGATCTGGGACTTAACGTCAGGAAACGTTCGACCCCTCTTTCAAGAAAAATGCTATATTGCATTGAAAAATTTCATTACGGGACACGCATTTCGCTCTGTCCTCCGGAAGTTATCTTGTGTAACTAAATAAAAATTGCATTATTTCCTGCTGACAATGTGGATGCTTGAAGCGACACTCTCCAAACCACTCCACAGAGCACGGCGTATAAGCAGCCTCAAATGTATTACCCGTGCCGTCTGGTAAAAGACCTACAAAACCTGGAGACTCCATTACCTATGACCCTTCGTTCATCATGAAGGCACGGGAGCATCCAGAGAACACGTCTCTAAAAAAAAAAAGAAAAAGAAAACAAGGTTCATTCACTGTGTGAACCTCCGCGACATACTATCGAAAGTTTACAAGACACGTGTCCTCGGAAATAGAAAAATTGCTGAGGCTCAGCTTGGCTAAGCCTGGGAATGCGAAGCATATTAGTGGCTAGGCTTGGTAATACATGGCTTTCCTTGGTTGAATACTTGGTCATTTTAATACAACCACTAGAAGCCTTCGTCGTGGGGGAAGACAACGGCATGGCTACAGCGGAACGCCGACTAACCCCGAGACGCGCGTTGGGTGAGCGCCTGGATTGCCACGGAAGCCGCGTCTGCCTGCCCGGTGGAGCGAGCGTTTCACCTACACCGAGTGTGAACGCGCGTTCGAAATGCGCGGGAATGCGCGGGTGTGACGGCTAGGGGTCCCACGGCGACGGCGCGAGGTGGAGGCCGGCTCTCTTATCCGATGTCACGTGGTGTGACGTCACGGTGTCACGTGGCGTGACGGCTAGGGGTCCCACGGCGACGGCGCGAGGTGGAGGCCGGCTCTCTCATCCGATGTCACGTGGTGTGAAGTCACGGTGTCACGTGGGGGTCCCACGGCGACGGCGTGAGTGGTAGCTCTAGCTAATTGGTGGGGCTGTTGTTGGTGGGGGCTGTTATGAACGTGAATTTCCAACACCGGAACGCTCCCAAGGATGGCGTCCAGGCCTGCGTCTCAACGAGCCTGCGCGTCGTCTTCGTGGAGAGTGTTGCGCGTTCGGCCGGTCAGCTACAGAGACGCTCCCCAAGGACGGCGTCCAAGCCGGCGTCTCTCCGAGCCCGCGCGTCGTCACAGTGGAGCGCGTTGTGCGTTCGGGCCGGACAGCTACCGAAACGCTACCCGGGTTGGCGTTCAAGCCTTGCAGGCCAATCAGCCACCAGGACGCTCCTGATTGGACGAAAAGGGGCGGGAGTCTCTGCCGACTTTATTTAAGGGCTCCCGTCCCCTTTGTCTGTGTCATTTCCTGTTGTGCTGCATCGTGTCATGTATCGTGCGTCTCGCTGCTTGTAAATATGTAAATACATATACCTTTTTTTCACGCTGATCCTTATCGATCTCCCCGCCTCTTCTTTGTTCCGGCCGGTCGGCGACAGCGGACCCGCGTCCCGACGGCTACTGAGAACCCGCGTCTCAACAGAGCTTAGCTTCGGTTAAGCCTGGTAGGTTGCGAAAGCAAAAGCACAGCGCCTCCAACTGAAGGAACGCAGTGCACCGCGTCTACGGGTCACGCGTGGCTACCGGCCGCCGCTGCGTGACGAATCAAAGCGTCTTCGGTAATTTTTTTATATTTTGTTTTTGATGATGTTGCGACTAAGAGAAAGAAAACATAATCTACAGCTGGTATGACGTCACAGCGGCAGTAGCGCCACAGGTGCGCAGCGCGGCAAACACGCACCGTAACAGTAGCCGGGCTCTCTGTAGGAGAGAGTTGGTCGCCCATAATCTACAGCTGGTATGACGTCAAAGCGGCAGTAGCGCCACAGGTGCGCGGCGCGGCGTAGTGAGTGAGTGAAAAACATTTATTGCTCCAAAAATCAGGTTTTAGCGGTGGGCCGATGTCGTCATGTCTTCGGCCTCTTCACAAGGTCGGCGCCCCTATTCCAGGGCACCGCTGAGTCTTGCTGCTTCGCAGGCGTGCTGCACCAGTGCCCTTTGGGCCATGAGCTCGCTGCTGGTCAGCAGGCCCTCCCATTGTTCCGCATTCGTGTCATTTAGCTTGTGAAATGCTCTGTTACGTTCGCATTCCCATGTGATGTGATATAGAGTGGGGGTTGCTCCGCACCACGGACATGTGTCCCTGTATTGTGTAGGGAACATCTTATGTAGTGTGCATAAATTGTGGAAAGTCCCTGCTTGCAGTCTCCGCCAGCAGACCGCCTCGTGCTGTGTTAATTATGTGTGGGGTGGTGGGTATTTGAATCTCCGCCCTCTGTAGTAGTTTAATATTTCTGCATACGTTGGTTCCACCGTCATGGGGTCCTCCAGGGTTTCTGACTGCCCTGCTCGGCTCGTGATCTCGCGAACTAGGCTGTCTACCCTCGAGTTACCCTCTATCCCGGTGTGTGCCGGTATCCAGAAAATCCTGTGTCTTAAGGTCTTATTTGGAAGCTTTGCTTCGAGGAGGATGCTCAGCGCTTCCTTGCTTATTTTGCCCTGTATGTAGTTCCTGCATGCTGCTTTGGAGTCTGTTAGGATTATCAGACTTGTTCCTACGGTAACCTTCGGCCGCCGCTAGAGCTACGGCAGCTTCCTCCCCCTCCGTTACCGTACAGTTTCTTAATGTCGCGCTGCTAATTGGTTTCCCCATGTAATCTACCACTGCTGCCGCGACTCGGAACTTTCTGGTCCTGTGGTCCCATGGATAGAGGGCCGCGTCTGTGTATACTGTGTTTTCCATTGTGGCTAGGTTCCGCTTCACATAGTCTGCCCTGGCCTGCCTTATAGCGGCATGGAGGTTGGGATCCATGTTTCTCGGCAGAGGGCTGATGTCCAGTGTCTCGCGGACCTCGTCTGGAATGCTAGCTGTTCTATCTGCGATCCCTTCTACATCGTGCCCTAATCTGTTTAGGAGCTTGCGGCCGGTGGCTGTCTGCTGGAGCCTGGCTATTTGGGCACATAGCTGGGCTTCCGTTAGTTCTTCGAATGTGTTGTTTAGGCCCATTTGTAGCAGCTTTTCATTTGATGTGTTTCTTGGCAGGTGGAGTGCCGTCTTGTACGCCATTCTTAGCAGCGCCTCCGTCTGTTCTTTGTCTTTCTTGGTCATGCGGTGGTATGGTAACGAGTACGTGACTCTGCTGACTATCAGGCTTCTGACGAGCTTGATCGTGTCGCTTTCTTTCATCCCGCTTCTGTTCTGTGATACCCTCTTTATCATGCGGCTTATTTGTTCTGTTGACTTCTTGAGTAGGCTAATTGTGTAGGTACATCTCCTGCTTCCTTGGATCCACATGCCCAGGATGCGTATCATATCCCTTTCTGGTATATTTTGGCCTTCTAACTTTACTGTCAGTTCCTCCTTGGTAGGGTTGGACCCTGCCCTAAGAAGTTCCGACTTTTCTGTGGAGCAGGCTAGGCCCCTTTCCCTCACGTACTCTTCTACACACGTTGCTGCTTCTTGCAGTCTCTCTTCCTTTTGTCCTAGCGAGCCTCGATTCACCCAGACCGTAATGTCGTCGGCGTACATCGCGTGCTGGATGCCATCGATCTTGCTGAGTCTTCTGGCCAGTCCGATCATTGCAATGTTGAAAAGCACTGGTGAGATTACGGATCCTTGCGGCGTGCCCTTACGTGGGGTGGTAAAGGTGCCGGCGTAACTGCAGCAGGGCTATCTGAAGGAGCGAGTTGGTCGCCCATATTCACTCCGCTAAAGGTGAAACGTAACTGCGGCCGGGTCACGCGAAGGCTTGAAAGTGCGAGTAGTATTGCTTTCGCAATAAAAAACATCATGCTAGCTCTGCCTCGCAAACCACTGACGTGGTAGTCTTACCAGCGGAGAGATTATGCCGGTCCTCCTATACCCTGATACATTTCAGGCGGCTGCAATCCTACGTCGCTGCCTAAATAATGTTTTCCCGCACATGCGCATCCCGTAAACTTTTGCTGCCAACAGTACGCGCACGATGCTTACACGAAAAGAATCCAAGGCCTACAATAACCACTTTCTTGCCCTATCATCGCCCCAGTTTAAGTCAGCATGCCCCAAACCATTCCAGGCGCACCCAGGAAGAATCGCCCTAATTTCAGCTCGTGTCCCTCTTTGGGCGTGGAGTGGGACCACGACGTGTTATGCTGCGAAGGTGCACGCTGAACTGCTATATTTATATACAACTCAAGCACAAAGCGGAAAATTCCCCTAAAAGGGGTCTCCAGCAAACAGTGTCCATTGATTCTCAGGACAACACAGTTCATCCCCTTGGACCTGCTAGCGTGAAACGGCAGCAGGTGACAGAAGAAAGGAGACTAACCACGGCTTAATAGGAATAAACAGGGCTTCATGAAACTGAATGGATGGCATCCGCCGCGGTGGCTCAGTGGCTAAGGCGCTCGGCTGCTGGCCCGGAAGACGCGGGTTCGATCCCGGCCGCGGCGCTGGAATTTCGATGGAAGCGAAATTCTAGAAGCCCGTGTACTGTGCGGTGTTAGTGCACGTTAAAGAACTCCAGGTGGTCGAAATTTCCGGAGCCCTTGACTGCGGCTTCCCTCATAGCCTGCATCGCTTTGGGACGTTAAACCCCACAAAAAACCAAACCAAACCAGCATCCTTTGAGGGGTATCTATTGCTTCATTCTTGAGTTGTACCCGACTAGAGGAAAAGCATGACTGCAAACAAAGGTTTTCCTGCTGATAAAGTGAATTTAATTGTTCGGATTTAGTTTACCACGTCTTGAATTTTTCTTTCACTGACACATTGCGCACAGCGAACAAGAAACACGAACGCAACTTGACAATTTGCCGTGAAAATGCAGTAAGAGATTTCCTTTGCGGGCAACGCGATTGAGTCTGCGCACTCTGCAGGCGCCGACTCATTTGAGAAGCAGGGGCGGCAACATTCTTTCCAATGTCGGGCCAGACGCACGCTTGGCCTCGACTCCATGCGTCCAAAGCTATCAAGCCTCAGTGCGTCGCCTTCGTAGGTGGCGAAGTAGATGCACGGAACCCTGGACAGCATATCGCCTGCTGAACTTGCAAATTTTTAAGCATGAAATGCTTTTAGCCCCCGTTGTCGGCAGTGTGGTGACGTCACGCCGAGACCGAGAGCCATCATCCGGGCACTGAAATCCACTCATCCGAGCACTGAATTCCAGTCATCCGGGCTCTGAAACGAGAACATCCGGGCACCGTACGAGACTTGAGATTTAACGAGACTCTCTAAGCCCTCCTACGCGACCGGCATGCAAGCGCCGGTTGGTCTCCAAAGGAGTCACAAAAAGTAACTGCTGCCAGTGCCTTCTCAATGTTTATCAAGATATCAGTCGCTGTGCGTTTGATAATGCACGGAATTATAATTTCCGATTTCTAATAACGCGTGCAAAAAGCACATAAATGTTACTATACACTTCGTTGTCATACGTGATCTCTTAGGGGCTTCGCGCATCGAAGCAAAGCCGCGCAGGCGCACAGGGGCCCGGGTGAGAAGCGCTGCGTTCAAAGGGCAAGGCATCGCGCCGAACGGGCGGTGGCGTTCCTCCCTTCCATTACGGTGCGGTTCGGGTGTCCACCGAGATGGCAGAGAATTACTGCGCCATTTCCTTTCCTCAAAAAACCTTGCGTTCAAATGGCAAGGCATCGCGCTGAGCGGGTGGTGGCATTCCTCCGTTCCTGTACGGTGCGGGTGTCCACCGAGATGACAGGCCCGTAAGAGAGAGAGAGAGAAAACTTTATTTACAAAGGAATTCGGGGCACGCCCCAGGGTCCCCGCACGACCCCACTGCACTCAAGTGTTTATGTTCCTGAGGTCCATAACACTGGCAGCACGGCCGGTGGCGATGGTCTGCACGGCCGGGTCCTCCGAGCGCAGCAGGGTCTCCCAGTCCTCCGTGGTTATCTTCCCTTCGCATTACATGCCCTGCCCAAGCCCATTTCTTGCTCTTGATTTCAAATAGGATGCCATTAACCCGCGTTTGTTCCCTCAACCACCCCGCCCTCTTCCGATCTCTTAACGTTACACCTAGCATTTTTCTTTCCATGGCTCGCCGCATTGTCCTCAACTTAAGCTGAACACTATAGCCAAACGGGCGAATACCTCGATGCCACGTAGAAACATGGGTTTTGTCTGTGTACTAGCTAACAAGTTGGCCACTTTTTCTATGAAATTGTACTGCTTTCCCTGAATAATTTTCATTTGTGAGTAACAGCGCTTGTCCTGTGTTTTCTTCTACTTTGTCTGCGTCGTTGCGCTGTTGGCCTTCAATTAAGCTGAACCCTTTTCGTTAGCTCCGCGTTTCTGCCACGTAGGTGAGTAGTGGTAAGATAGAGCTGTTGTATACCGCCGGTTTTATGCGTAGCACATGATATAAGTTATTTGAATGAAATCGTGTTTACTACACGATTTCATTCAAATAACTTATATCATGTGCTACGCATAAAACCGGCGGTATACAACAGCTCTATCTTACCACTACTCACCTACGTGGCAGAAACGCGGAGCTAACGAAAAGGGTTCAGCTTAATTGAAGGCCAACAGCGCAACGACGCAGACAAAGTAGAAGAAAACACAGGACAAGCGCTGTTACTCACAAATGAAAATTATTCAGGGAAAGCAGTACAATTTCATAGAAAAAGTGGCCAACTTGTTAGCTAGTACACAGACAAAACCCATGTTTCTACGTGGCATCGAGGTATTCGCCCGTTTGGCTATAGTGTTCAGCTTAAGTTGAGGACAATACGGCGAGCCATGGAAAGAAAAATGCTAGGTGTAACGTTAAGAGATCGGAAGAGGGCGGGGTGGTTGAGGGAACAAACGCGGGTTAATGGCATCCTATTTGAAATCAAGAGCAAGAAATGGGCTTGGGCAGGGCATGTAATGCGAAGGCAAGATAACCACGGGTCCTTTAGGGTAACGGAGTGGATTCCAAGAGAAGGCAAGCGTAGCAGGGGGCGGCAGAAAGTTAGGTGGGCGGATGAGATTAAGAAGTTTGCGGGGTTATGGTGGCTGCAGCTGGCAAAAGACAGAGTTAATCGGAGATACATGGGAGAGGCCTTTGGCCAAATGAGCGTTGTCTTCTACCAATATGTGGACAGCCTCTACGCGCTATCGCAAAACATGATGAACAACTTGTTCGTCGCCAAATTGTGACTTTATGTAAATAACTTGTTTTTACACCGTGAGCCAAATTTATTTCGCGCAATTTTTTTGGGTGGTGTTTAGTGCTTCAAGGCATAAAAAGGGCACGGTTGTTCGAATGAAGCAAGGAGCACTGGTGTATAAATGAAAGCAGTGCTGCAGATGTAATGAAGTCTAAGAGAGACCGATGATCCGCTATCTCCGTCCAAGCTTCATAGATTTTTATTGTTGAAAATTCGGCAGACTATTTCGGTGTTCATGTCAGACCGCAATCGTCAGTGTTTTATTTTGGAACAAATATAATTTTACGCGCATGAGTTGTCGTTTTTTTTTTTCAGGTGATATAATGTGACACTTCTGTACAGTCAGAAGTCACTTAAAATTTATCTTGGCCTTTTCCTCTGCCCGACCATTTCATTGACTTGCAATTAACACAAAAATGCATCACATTTAAGCTTTGCTTCTAAGACGAAATGCTATAAGAAAAAGTAGGCAGTGGCTTACCTCTGGCTAAGCCACAAAATCTGCAGCAGCTATGCTTGTTTGACGTCATCGCTGTCGCAGTTCGCGCACAATGCACTAGAAGGACCACAATAATGGTGGAGGCGTTCGGCCGTCCACACACTGCCGGTGCGGAGGCGGAGGAGGAGGCGGTAATCGGCGCGGCTAAAATTCCGGGGGCACCTAGGCTCTCTAAAGTGCTGGAAGGCGAAAGCGTTTCCTGTCGCACAGTTTGTTTGTTTTTTTAATTTTTCCCATTTTTCTGTTTCTTTTCGTATTTTATTGCTTTTCATTATTTTCTTTTTCATATTTTCTGTTTCCATCTCAATTTAATTTTCGTTTCTTTCCTTATTTTTTTGTTGTTTTCATATTTTATTTTTTATTTTATTTTCTATATAAGTTTCTTTCCTTATTGTTATTGTTTTTTATCTTCCTTTACTTACTTTTATTCGTTTTTTTTTCTTATTTTTACTATTTCATTCCTTTTATTTTATTTATGAAATCCATGCATTCACTAGATCCGCCATTTTCCATGCTCAAACCTTGAGCCTTCGTGACGGAGTGGTAGCGTCTCCGCTTCAAATGCTGAACGCCCTGGTTCGGTTCCAAGCCTCGACGCAGTTTCTTTCTTTTAAGTAGTGGCGAGTCAGCGGCGACGGCTGCGGCCACCTGCGCCGTGCGTGACGTCACTTTATTACGCGCATGCGCAAAAGTGGCAAATCTGGGCTGCGGCTCACGCGAAGCGTGGTGTTGACTAGCCCAGAAAAGCTTTTCGCTTCAAAAAGGAGCGGTTTGGTTTGGTTTGGTTTGTGGGGTTCAACGTCCGTAAGCAACTCTGGCTATGAGAGGCGTCATAGCGAAGGTTTCCGGAAATTTCGACCACCTCGGATTTTTTAACGTGCGCAGTCATCGCACAGTACACGGGCCTCTAGAACTGCGCCTCAATCGAAATTCAACCCCCGCGGCCGAGGTCGAACCCGCGTCTTTCGGGTCAGCAGCTGAGTTCCGGCCCGCTGGCCGCGGCGTTGATGCAGCCCCTAGCTGGGTCTGTGCCTGCTCCCGTACCGAGTGGCTACCCAGCCCCGTAATAATAAAAACATCAATATGGCTAGGAAACCTTCTCAGAGAGCTAACAGATCAGAAAAATTCGGAATCATTCAATGGAGCTGCCGGAGTTTCAAAGCCTGCAAAAAAAGGTCACATCTCTAGCTCTACCTGCAGTGCCTCGGTGACATGCCGGCGCTTCTTGCTTTGCAAGATCCCGGCAATGATGCTGAATTCTCTGGGTATAGCTCGTTTCAGGAGGGGGGGGGGGGGGGCCTCGACCTGCATCCTGGTGCATAAAGCATACACCGCGATTCAGGTCAATCTTTACCTGGCGGCTGACCAGGAATATACCATGGGGAGGGTTCTGCCTCTCAGGCCCGCGACCCGTCAATACATGTATACTGAACGTATACTGCCCCCCGTATAAGCCGTGCGTTACTCTGGCTGACATCTGGCTGACAAAAAATCCCTGGTGATTGTTGGGGTTTTCTTGAGGCAGTTGAGAAGTGAGACAATTACTGCGCCATCTCCGTACTTTAAAAACCACTAATTGGAATACTGGACGCCCGTGGCGGCAAACAAACGTCAGAATGTAAGCCAGTTTCAAGGTACGGCCGGAGCGAGGGTAACCCCGAACCAAACCCTCCGAAGTGCAACCTCCTGTGTGCGGTTGAGGCCAATGGGCAGGGTTACAGAACAAGGCGGCACGAGAGCACGTGTGCGGCAGCGGGCGTGCTGCTTCATCGTCGAAAGGAGGTTGACGTCGTCCAGTCTGAGGAGTCGAGGCGACGACGACGTAAGGATTGCAAGGCGGGTCGAAGAGTCTGCATATCTTTGCGAACTCAGGAATTGACGTAGAGCCTATCCAATACCTAACGACTGAGGGATGTGATCCACCAGTTGACAAACAAGCGAGCTTCAGCTGACCGGCTGTAGTAAACGATTGTCTGAAGGGCATCGGTGTGGATGACAATGCGAACCATGGAATGCGTGACAATGGCGGCCACAGAAGTAAGCGCTCCTTGTACAGCGACCAACTCTGCACAAAAGGAGGAGGGAGATTCCTTGAGTCTAAAGCTGAACGTCTCATCAAGGGTAAGCTTGCAAACGCAATGAATTGCTGCTGTTATTACGCAGCTCTGAAAATCAGTATCACATAGAAAACGATGGAGGCATGAGCTGTTGGGCTTCTTGTTCATATTGCCGTCGCGAAGAGGCGACGCCATTCTACTTCGGGCCACCTACTTTGAGTAGAGCATGATCTATCCTCTCCATATTATGCTTCCTTCCATCGCTTACTTTATTCTTATTGAGCAAATTTGATAGCTGTGCAGTTCTATCCTGTATGTTCAGTTAGAGGCTTTGATACTTTGGCGTTTGTTCCGTCCCTTTACAGAGTCCACCTGTATCCTGTCTAGCGATCCTATCCTCCAATTCTATCACGCACTTCGTAATGTTAACTCAGCGGTTATCCTTCACTGCTGGAACAATGCGATCATCGTCCTTGGTTAGAGCCGAGTACCTGTTCTGCAGAGAGATCCTGAGACCCTATGCTTTGCTTCTGACCGCTAACTCCTTGATATTCTTCGTTCCTACTAGTTTCTTACGTTCCCTGTCCAAGTCTAGGTTATTTAGAGACTTCATCGTATGGTCGTCAAGTCTCACGATAGGACAGGATAGGGTCCTAGCGTTGAAGATATCAGGGGAAAGATGAGAACAGCGAAAGCCAAAAGCACACGGAGAACACTTAAGTGCTGTGTCCTCTTTTTTCCATGGCTGCATGCTGGAAGTCTGGTGAGCGGTGCACTGGGCCATCAAATCGCCCGAGTGACCAAGCTTTGGCGAGTCCTAGTGTCTGCCGCCCTAGCTGCTGCTCATATCTAGGAGACGATATTTTGCGGGCAACAAGGCACCCGTCGGGTGGTTATGGAACCTACGAATTCAATTTAATTAAATATATGTCAATACCGTTTCTATTACTTTAAAAAATTTTCTTCCTGCAAGGCAAAAAAGTCCTAGAGTTCTAGAAACATCGCTCGGAATGGACGATCAACGTAGAGTTGATCTGGAGTGCCACTGCTCACCCAGCTCACTCATGTTGAACCCTCGTTGCGTGCAGGTTCCGCTTCAGACCGCGGATTCTTGTGGACGTGGAGGCAGTGAACACCTCGACCACAGTTCTGGGCCGCACCATATCCTTCCCGGTCGGCTTTTCGCCGTCCGCCGCCCACAAGCTGGCGAACCCCGTCGGAGAGATTGGAACAGCGCAAGGTAGGCGGCCGCCTGTCTCCTAAGTTATGATAGAAAAGGAAACGTAGCTACAGACAGCCTTCCTCTGAATTATTCTATTTGAGTTGATATGAGCATACTGGTCATGCACGCTTTTAACGGTAGCGATGTCCAGAACAAAATTCCAAAGATATTAACATCCCAGTTTAATCTCTATGATTTTGTATGCGGTGCTAGTGATTCCTTGTATATTTATGAACGTTGACATGGGCAGATGACAACGAAGATATGCTGTGCCTGGTTCAGTAGGCGGACGTGCACGATGGCGTGTTTGTTTCTCTTCGGGCCCGCTTTCGGCTACAGCGCCTGCCGCTCTTTGTCTTTCTTCTAGATGCCTGTAAACATATTCTTCATGTACCGTAACTGTACGTATTGGGTGGTCACCGCTGAGGAACCCACTCCCGTCCTTCTTTTGAACCAAGACGACTGTTGAGGACCAAGAGCTCGACGAGGGCCGATGGTGACGTTGCATGACGTTGTGTTGTGTACCTAGCTCTCTATATATGTATACCCTCTGTTTCAGCGAACACACAAAGAGAAATTTATTGTGTACAAACCAAACAAATAATTCAGTACACACATATATATACGAACACTTTCAAACATTTTCAAAAATGGGCTTTTTGGGTACACTTCAAACCACGTACACATCTCCAGGCGGCCCCACACCGCTACCCCACTACACAGGACAACCAAATCCCACACTCGACACCGACATCACGGAGACGGAAGTCAGAGCGGCCCTCCTAATTCTCCGCGCCAACTCCGCACCTGGTGCAGACCAAATCACAAACTCCATGCTCCGTAATCTGGATGACCGATCGATCACCCACATTACGAAATACTTCAACCAGTGCTGGAGGGAGGGTAACCTCCCGCAGTCCTGGCGCCACGCGAAGGTAATATTTATACCAAAACCCAACAAACCACTCACCATTCAAAACCTTCGCCCGATTTCGCTAACCTCATGCCTCGGGAAGCTCCTCGAGCATGTTGTGTTAGCGAGACTCACAAGTCACATGGCGGACAACAATCTCTACCCGCATAGCATGGTGGAATTCCGCCCTCATCTATCCGCACAGGATGCCATGCTGCAACTCACACACGACCTTTTTGACCCGCTTCTTCCAGGTCACACCAAGGCAGTCTTAGCTTTGGATCTCTCCAAAGCTTTTGATCGCATTGAACATCAGGCGATCATGACTGCTCTATCCCCATTGAATGTGGGTGTGCGCACGTATGCCTACATTCAAGCATTCCTGACTGACCGCACTGCTGAGATACACTTCGGCCCTCTGTCTTCCCCCTCCTACACACTTCAGAGTATCGGCACCCCTCAAGGGTCCGTCCTTTCCCCCTTTCTCTTTAACATAACCCTCATACCCCTCGCCCGGAAATTGGCAACTATTCCCCACCTCAAGCACACTCTTTATGCCGACGATATCACCCTGTGGACCACCCACGGCAGTGACGGCGACATAGAGAACACCTTACAGGAAGCAGCCAACCTCACCTAAAATTACGCACGGACCATCGGACTGTTGCTCCCCAGAGAACTCCGAACTGCTCCTCATCCGGCCTAAGAACCGCCGCTGTCCCCGCTCCCCCATTGCCATTGACCTGAATGGTTACCCGGTACCTGAGGTTGGCACCATCCGTGTATTGGGCCTGCACATCCAGAACGATGGCAAAAACACCACTACCCTCAAGAAACTCAAGCAGGTTGCAGGCGCGATATCGCACCTCATCCGCAGGGTTTCGGGACATCAAAGAGGCATGAAGGAGCGCGACCTATGTCGCCTCATTCATGCCTTTGTCCTCAGCCGTGTACTGTACACTACCCCATACTTACAACTATCCAAACATGACATAAACGCTTTGGATGCTTTGATTCGCAAGGCATTCAAGGTAGCACTTCATCTTCCCCTCAACACACCCACAGAGAGATTACTAGGCCTGGGCCTCCACAACACGATCGGGGAACTGGTGGAGGCCCACCGACAGGCCCAATACATCAGGCTCACAAAAACTTCCACAGGTCGGTATATCCTGGACTCCCTGGGAATCAAAATACCGGCCAACGACCCAACCCTCCTCGCCATCCCACGATCCCTTCACCGAGAGCTTCTCATCAGGCCGCTCCCGAGGAATATGCACCCGTCCCACCATGAGCAGCGCCGCAGAGCCCTTGCGAAGGCACTCCATCGAGCGTACGGCCCCCAGCCGGACGCCGTATGGGTGGACGCTGCCTGCACGGGTGATGAAGCGACAGCAGCTGCGGTGGACTCCTCTTCATCCACCCTCCTCACACTACCTCTCCCTCCAGACACGTCCCCAGAGGCTGCAGAGGAAGCCGCCATTGCACTTGCTATAACCCGCACGGAAGCCCGGTATATTTTAACTGACTCTAAAACTGCGATTCTAAATTTTGCTCGAGGCCGAGTTCATGTCCCTGCTTTTGGCATACTGGACTCGCCCGATGCACCCCCGCCCCGCCAAGTGGAGCTGATATGGGTGCCTGCGCACTCCGGGAATCCCGGAAACGAGGCCGCCAACCTTTTAGCCCGAGGTTCTTTAAACCGGGCTCAGGTGGCCTCGGATCGGGGATTCACGAAGGATCGCATGCACTCATTCAGTGAGCTGACCCAGGCATACAGAGCCTCTCGCCAGCTCTACCCCCCGCCCCACCCCTCCCTAGATAACAGAGACGCAACACTCTGGCGCAGATTACACATACTCTCCCCTCGCCCCTTACCCTAACCCACTATCATCCCTCCTTCCCCACTCCGGCATGCGGCCTATGCCCAGAACCCTTCGCTTCTTCCCTCCACATCCTTTCCCTCTGCCCGGCGGACCCTCCCCCGCGGGACCTAGAGAACCTCAAGACCTGGGAGGACTGGGAGACCCTGCTGCGCTCGGAGGACCCGGCCGTGCAGACCATCGCCACCGGCCGTGCTGCCAGTGTTATGGACCTCAGGAACATAAACACTTGAGTGCAGTGGGGTCGTGCGGGGACCCTGGGGCGTGCCCCGAATTCCTTTGTAAATAAAGTTTTCTCTCTCTCTCTCTGGGTAAAATAAATTATTTTTGAGGCTTAGTATACCAGTGTTGGCGGACACAATAAGACCGGCCAATCATCTTTAGGAGTAAGCTGATTTTATGATGTTCAAAATTAACTTTTTTTAACTATAGTGTTACCTGCCTAATCGCAATTAGAGATCTACAGCTAGTCGTTAGTAGTAGTCATATTAGTTTTTAGAATTTCCAAAACCCGATTACTCTTGGCGCTGTGGCTCAACAAAATTTTTCTTTTTCGACTAGTTGCATGCACTGGAGGCGTTGCTTTGCCTGCATACTTTCGAAAGCGCATATAATTTCGCACAATGCAGCGAATTTTTTCCGACCCACAGCGGCGACAGTAATCGCGTTTTCGAAATTCTAAAAATTGATATGGCTATTACTGACGACCGGCTGCAAATCTGTCTTTGCAACTATGCGCCTAACTGTACTGGTTAAAATGTTAATTATGAAAAATTAGTTAACCAGCTTACTACTTATGACAATTCACCAGTTTTCTTCTGGCCACCAACATTGATAATGCTATGACGCAAAAGCAATATTTTTGCCCCAGAAACCCTGCTTTTCAAAAACTTTGAAATTGTTCACTGAAACACGCGGCATACCACCGTTTGTGATGAACGGTGAAATTGGCAAACTTGTGTTTGAGGAAAGGAAATGGCGCGGTATCTGTCTCACATATCTCGGTGGACACCCGAACCGCATCGTAAGGGAAGTGACCAAGTTGAGAGTGAAGGAAGGAAGAGAAGAAGAGGTGTCATGGTGGAGGTCTCCGGAATAATTTAGACCACCTGGGGATCTTTAATCTGCACTGACATCGCACAGCACACGGGCGCCTTGTGCTTTTCGCCTCCATTGAAACGCGGCAGGCGTGGTTGGGTTCGAACCCGGTTGAGTGAGTGAGTGAGTGAGTGAGTGAGTGAGTGAGTGAGTGAGTGAGTGAGTGAGTGAGTGAGTGAGTGAGTGAGTGAGTGAGTGAGTGAGTGAGTGAGTGAGTGAGTGAGTGAGTGAGTGAGTGAGTGAGTGAGTGAGTGAGTGAGTGAGTGAGTGAGTGAGTGAGTGAGTGAGTGAGTGAGTGAGTGAGGAAACTTTATTTCCGCCAGAAGAAGACCCGTGCCCCTCTGGGTCCGCTCGCAGGCGTCCGGGGAGGGGCAGCGTCGCAGCTGGAAGACTAGCAACGGTATAGTCGCGCAGCTTCTGCTGCCAGGCGGGTAGCGTATCGTTGTATGCTAAGGTCGGCACTTCTGAGTATGGTCTCCCATTCCTCTGAATTATTTATTCTGCCATATCCTGGGGCACTGGGGCATCTCCATAGTATGTGTTCGAGTGTAGCGGTATGCCCGCAGAACTCGCACACCTCCGCATCCTCCCTCGTGTTACCTCCTGTCCAGCTCCTCCAGAGCGGGGATGCGAAGTTTCTAGCTTGGAGTCTTCTCCACTCATAGGCCTCAGCCGAGCTAACCGATCTATCGGGAGGAGGATAGATCCTTTTGTTTTTTTTTTCTGAATATCTGTGATGCTATTAAAGGTACTGGTTTCCTCTTTAGTGCTGAATTCGTATGAGGTGTCCACGGCTCCCCGAGGTAAAGAGGAGCGGGCGAGCCTGTGGGCGGCCTCGTTTCCAACCAGACCCGAGCGGGCTGGGGTCCAGATAATTAGAATATTGTGGGCTGGGATAAAGTCTTTTAGATATTTAGCCGCCATTTCGTGGATGCGTCCCTTGCTGTAATTTCTAATTGCGGCTTTGCAGTCGCTTACTACGTACTTGGTACCTGGCTGAGTTAGAGCGATCGCTATTGCAACCTCCTCCGCCACAAGGGGTTTTAAGTCAAGGTGTCTTACAACGCGTAACGTTCTGCCTGAGTCCCCGACGGCTACGGAGACGGTGTCTCCTAGCGTGCCTACCGCGGCATCAGTGTAGGCCACGGTTCCCTGTGGCATCTTGCCTAGCTTAGCAGCCAGCTGTGCGACCCTGCTTTTCCTTCTGCCTTTGTCGTGGATGGGATGCATGTTTCTAGGTATGGGAGCGATAATAAGATGCTCTCTTATTTCTCTTCTCAGATCTGTTCTGGTGTTCACTGTGCTATCTACGGTTGCCCATTTCGCTAGCTCTAGGTATTTCCTTCCTGCGGGTGTGGATGTTAGCCTTTCGATTTGCGATGTTCTAACCGCTTCAGTCAGTTCTCTCCAATTGTTATGCAGGCCCATTTTCTCCAGTATATCATTGGACGTGGAAATGGGCAGCTCTAGCGCTCGTTTGACACATTTTCTGATGATTGTGTCTAATGCCTTTTCTTCGGTTTTGTTTATTTTCAGGAATGGGGTTGCGTAGCATATCCTGCTAACGATCCTGCTAACGATATCCTGCGAACCCGGGTACTCCGGCTCGGTAGAGCGGCATCCCCATTTTTGTGCGATCGCGCTGGTTACAAGTCATAAATGATCATTTTAGTGTACTCGCCAGCTGACGTGACGGCAGGCACGACGCACTGGGTAAAGGACGATAAGCAGCCGGCCACAGCCGATATGACGTATTCGGCGGTAGGGCACGGCGTAGAGAGCGAAATGCCTTGCGGGACCGGGGTCCACACACTTGTCTACAACACTGGAATGACGCATCAGGAAGTATATATACTGACGTCATTTGCGAGTCGTAGAGAGCACGAAACAAGAGCGCATGGCACATGCACATTGCCATGTATCGTATTTAGCCACCGCGGTGGCTCAGTGGCTATGGTGCTCGGCTGCTGGCCCGAAAGACGCGGGTTCGATCCCGGCCGCGGCGGCTAAATTTCTTTGGAGGAGAAATTCGAGGCCCGTCTACTGTGCGATGTCAGTGCACGGTGAAGAACCCCAGGTGGTCGAAAATTCCGGAGCCCTCCACTACGGCGTCTCTCATAGCATTAGTCGCTATGGGACGTTAAACCCTATAAACCAACCAACCAACTCCTCATCTCTTTGAAAGCTATATCGGGCCCGCCACGGAACGGCGACTGTCAGCAATGGTCAACAGAACGCGCCGCTAGAGCGTTCTAGACAGGTGTGGGGGCGTCTGAACGAGGAAACGTTGAGGACCGCAAGCTACGCTCGGTTTGTACAGACATTGCCGCGAAGGTGTATGCAATGCTTAGCAGGAGGGACACACCAAGGACTGGAGTTACAATGTAGTTAATATCAGGGACAGGCAGGAAAGGCAAGAAAGACACACAAGACACATAAGAAGGACACAAAAGCAAGCTTTAATGCTCAGTATGCCCTCCTGAAAAAAGGCGCATACCCACCCATGCATACTATTAGACAGTGTGAACAAACTTTCAGAAAGAGCCAAAAAGACGTTACTAAGAAGCAGGAGACAACAAAAGGAGCGCCGACGTTACCTATTTAGTAAACACAGAACGTCCCATGAAGATAAAAAAAAAAATCATCCCCCCCCCGCACCCCCCGGAAAAAAAAGTAAAATATTGATGAGTATGAAAAATGGGCAGAAGCTCAGATGGTCTGGTAAGATCAGCTGCGTAAGCAGAAGTTGCTTTTAGGGTGGTATTTTTCCACTTGCTGCTTTTATATTTGGTGTTTTTCCCTTTTGCCTTATTGCATTAACTGAAAGCTACTAGGCCCTGCTGCAGGCGCCGGAGGCTTCACCCTGCGGCCACAAAGAGGCATACGCCGGCCTTTTCTCGTAATGGCATTCGTACTACTTATGCTGTTAAAAGGAGCCAAAGTGTTGAAATTAGCACTTTACCCAGTACACTGGCTATAAGAAAGGTGCGGTGTATAAAATCCCACTAAGATTCATTGAGGATTATATCAACCGAAGCTGGACATATTTCATTAAAATAGAATCAGAACTCAAGGAAGGAAGGAAGGAAAAACTTTATTTTACTCTAGTCCTTTTTCCTGCGGTTTGGGAGCATCTTCAGAGACGTTTTCTCCTTGATTTTACCCCCAGGAGTCTTCTCTGTCGAAGTCGTCCGCCTCTAATCAGTGGTCGGTTGCCCTCAGTCCAGGGCTCCGCTGGCCACTGCCGCCCGTTGAGCTCGCTGTACCAGACCTTGTTGGTCTTCGCAGCGGTCGCTGGACAGCAGAGTCTCCCACTGCTCCGCACTCGGGTTTTGTATTTTGGGGACCACGTCTATCTTTTGGCAGGCCCATGTGATGTGATAGAGAGTAGGTTTTCCGTCGCACCAGGGACATTTGTCCGCGTATATGGTAGGGTGCATTTTGTTTAGTATATGTAGGTTTTGGAAAGAGCCTGTTTGTAATTGTCTCCAAGTGACAGCTTCCTCTCTGCTGAGAGATTTGTGCGGTGGGAGATACCGCAATCTTCTGCCTGTGTAGTTTTGTAGTATGGCCGAGTAATCCCTGGGTGCTGGCCGAGCATCCGATCAGAACTCAACTTAGTGGTCAGAAACAAAGCCGAAGGCCACCAGGCCGGGCCTTTTTTTTTTTTCAAAAACCCGAAACTGGGTATCTCTAATGAACGCCACTACATTTTTGAGATATGAAGAGGTAGGTCTGGGCGAGAAATTCTAGAAACATTAATTATAATGAAGGTGGTTAGACAATGTGTTAGAGCGCCTCAATTCTTGTGCTTGATAAACAAGTTATCTTTGTTAATGGGCATGCATAGGCATGTAGCATCACGTAAGTTTGGCGAAAGATACATAAAGCGATACTTGAAAATTAGTGCGTAGCTCACCGCCCGTGTTTGTCTTTTGTTTACAGTACTCCTAGTTGTGCCTGTCTTCATTTTCGACGCAGACATGACGTCACACAAATCAAAACAACTAGCTTACATCAAGTTTTTGCCAAAAGAAAATAAATTGCTCTTATGTGTTTGTCGCAACGGCCAATGCTTTAGGTTGTTATTGAACCCGTCGCTATAGAGGCTGAAATTTACAGCACTACGGTTCAAGTTGCTTAATGTTTTTATCACACATCATGGCTTAGAAAGGCCTCTGGTACCCCTAAAGTTTCTAGAGGCTAGCACCCGCAGCGTATTTTGATGAAATCGCGAAAGAAGCTACCACTTGCTTTTGTCTTGGCTAAAAATGAACCTGGCAGCCGCATATCGCCGTCGTGAAAAATAGAACCAAAACCTAACAGTTATATTTGTTGCCAAGAGGACAATATTCACAGTTCTGATCAAAGGGAAAGAAGTAGATATTGAAGACTTCGACCTCTTTGGACCAGCATGCCCCAGATGAAATAGCTGCGAGCAATATCCTTATATTTTTTCTTGTTTTATTTTTTACGTCTGAAAATGTGCCGTCCTTTTTTGTCTTTAAAAGCTAAATCCCTAATTCAGAAAGTTTCAACAATGTTGATGTTTCGGCCCAAAATTCCTCGTACAGCTTCCCAGCATCGAGCTCAACACTGGTTCGATTTCCAGCTTTAGCACTGAGATAATGGCCCCCAGTCTCGCTAAGCTTGATTCTAGGGTATACATTTATGTCTTGCTATAGTTGGCTGAAACACCGTTCACCTTAACTGTAAGCCGTAACAGTGTTAAAGTCATATTAATAGGAACGTTATTGATTCCTCGCATCGCAGAATTGTCTGCACAGTTTCTTTACCTTTTCTAAGTCGTATCAAATGGCCAAACAGCATTTGGGCTTCTCTTAACCACAGCTGCACAGGAAGCCGGTACGGTGATGATCCTGAGCTGCCTGAGCACTGTGAGCCTAGAAGACGTGAGGGCAAGCGCTCCCGACTGCGTCCTTTGGCAGCAGGTGTACATCTTCCGCGACCGGTTCCTCACCGAGTCCTTGGTGCAAAGAGCGGCTGCTCAGGGCTTCGCCGCCGTCGTACTCACCGTGGACTCGCCGGTTCCAGGGGACAGTGTCGCCCGCCTGAAATATTTGGCCCATCTTCCAGACGGCCTCAGGTTGGCTCTCTTTGATGATGATGATGATTATGTACTTAGGCTTAATGGCACATACCGGGGGGGGGGGGGGATTGGTCAGGGTGCACAGCGGATACCCTTTGTCACCGTGAGCAAGAAGCACCGTTTTCTATCTCTGTGCGTTGCGGACAGCTTTGTGGATTAACATTGCGACGAATGAAATCTGACAATGTGCTTGTTAGGAGCCTGGGTTTAGCACGCAGAAATGCGTTTTCAAAGCGGGCGCTGGTTTTAGAGGAAGGGATTGCGAATGCGGTGATTGTCCCGGAACATATTGATCAACAAATCCTTAACGGAAAAACCACAACTTTCTTTTTTCGTCAAAAACATCAAGAAATAAATTGAAAACTACTGCCCTCCCTCATTTCGACTCTAGCCTCCTTCCCCCCCCCCCCCCTAAAAAAAAGGTTACCCATAAATCCACCACTGCTTCACAATCGCAAGGATAAATTATCCTCTTAAAGTGCAGTCTGAAGAATTTTTGAATGTCGACGCATTTTCTAATTCATAAGTCTCAAGACCTAACACAACAAATCCGCTGAATATCAATTGATTTTTTATTCACATAAAAGTAAAATACATAGGCGTCCGTTAAAACAAAGATCGAAGGAAATAATCCCTTCTGCGCGTGCCGAGGAGGCACTGTCATTTCATTCTTCATTTCATATCGCACAAAAAGCAAAAGAACCCAAGAAGCACTCATTCAGAACAACCCCTCGTGCTATTTCCTCGAAGGTAAGAAGTTGGTTTTTGTTAGTATACAGAGCTTCCATGAATTCCCGAAGGGGTATGCCTATTTGCATACAAACAAATGTTTGAAATATACATCTTTAATTGCGTCGATATGCGCTGACAAGGAAATCTGGACGTCTTTCTGAAATTTTGCATTTACCAGCTCAATTCCAAAAAACTCCACGCTGACTCTTTAATTAACCGGGCGGTTTGCCCTAAACCCGGAATCGATTACCTTCGCTTTCGCATTTAGATGGTAAGCGATCCCACTTGACGCTGTCGCATGTTCAATTAACACTTCGGTCTCGCTGTGTGATTAACTGTTGAACATACGTATCTGTGCAGAATAGACGAGGAGAAACGAGGAACATGTAAGAGTTCATGTCGTAAGTGCAACTGATATGTCCGCGTGTTTTTGCAGCAAGTACATTTATTCACCCTACCTTACGCCACTCATGTCATTACCTCATGTAGCATGTTGGGAAACTGCTAGGAAGGAGCTCTTGATCGACCTTCGTCTCAGGTACACTTTTTCCTTACTCAGACAAAGATCTAGAAAATTGGAAAATTTTCAGACACCGCTAAGGAAATAAGGAAATGTTGAAGGCAATGGTCCATTCTTCTTATTTGTAGCAAAATCTTTCTTTTAAAGTGTTTCCATAGATCGCATCGACAAGTTAAGACTGCCATAGAAAACCAGTGGGTGACGCTTTTAACGGTAGTAAAAACGTTAATAGGAGAAAAACTAGAAGACTGCCGCCAGGTGATCTGCGGATATGTTTATCGTTATACTGAAATCGTAAATTATATGAAAAAACGGCGTTCATAAACGGTTTCCCGCTCTAAAATGCTTTTGTCCAGAATTGATGGCTATGATATCCGCTATAGGTTGCGTCCATATGGATGCCTATCAAAATTGTTCCCCTGCTCAGATCGAACAAGCAATCACTGAATGGCAGTTTGGAGGTATGCGCGTGAATTCCTACCATCGCATGTTTTTCGAGGCCCACCTTAGATGGACGTCACATACTGTCGGGCCTAACGACTCTAGGGACACAGGCGTGACAACGAAAACAAGACATGCATGTCTCTGAGATAATTACTGCAGTTAAATATAGCCCTGATTCTTCACGCTGGAGATTAATGTTTTTCTGCGTGCAGCACAGTAGACACTATTACTCACTTGGCTTGTCAGTACGTGTGTATACAGCAGGTCGTAAGGCAAAACAGGTTGCAGAAAAATATTTTGTGCAACTTTCTTTTTGTTGTTAGTCAGACATTTTGCCACTGACTACATGCGCACATTTTTTTTACTATTGCAAGCCTCAATCCGGTCTGAAAAATATAGCGAATTCAGTAGTACCTCGAAAACCGCAGGGATTAAACTTCGATGTGGCCGCGGCGTTACAGGCGTATCTTCTAATTTCGCCTTCTTCGCCATGTTAGGAGCTTCGCCAACGTGCAAGCATCTTTCAAGAACACCACGAGCAGCAGCGATGACTACCACGGCGAGTATCCTATAAGGATTGACAGCGCTGGTTCAGCCACTGGCGAGGATCTGCGGTGGCTGTGCGGCCTCTCGGATCTTCCCGTGGTTGTCAAGGGTGTTCTCACCGGTGAGTAGTGCATTTGAAACGCACTCTAACGTGCTTTTATTTCTTTTGCGGCCTTGCTGCCGCAGTGCTTCCTGTCACAACTACGAACACGAAGCCTCCCAGGTACCCACAGATAAGACTGCGCGGCTTGCTTTCACGTTTGAGAGAACACCACCGCACCCTCGAAGTACGTACACGCCACAAGCCAGATGGCCTCCGCGTAGTTGTAACACGATGCCACCATGTGCTCTGTTCCCGTGCAGCCTTGAGACTGTTCCAAATCTAAGCAAATGAGGGGGGACGCTGGCACGAAGACAAATTGGAGGGGGCACTAAGACCCGTCTTAAGGCCAACACGCGGGAACGTTACTGAGTTAATTCCCATATATGCAGAATTCCTAAAACCACTCCTGGCGCAGTGGTGCAGTGGATAAGTGATGCGCCACTGCCCCGGCAGGTGGCAGGTGCTGCCACCGGTGCCATAGAGTTTCTTACTACTACCTAGAGGGAAAGCTGGCGGCGCTGCACTTCAGCCACCATGGACGCTCAAAGCATCATGGGGCGGTGAGCTACTTGTTGCGGCACAGTCGTAGTTTTTCGGGAACACAGAGTGGCAGTACTAAGGCGTTTCATTCCGAAAACGTAGTTCGTGTGTGCGCAGACGACTTTCGCGCGAACGCAGTGTGCAAAAGCCATAGTAGTGAAACCGCAACGACACACAACGCCAATAAACGGTTTCACTTTTCTAAAATGCCATTAAAAAACCTTTTGAAGTATTTAAGCCACTAAATTTTTTTGAAAACATATTTCCTTTTAAAAGTGCGCCTGTTGAGCACAAAATATTAGTTTTTATAATGTTCAATACTTGGCCAATAGGAGAGCGAGTCGTCTCTTATTTTGGGCAAACTTTGCTCTTAAATGCTTTTCTGCTCGTTTGTTGCAATCGTTAGACAAGATATTGAATGTTAGGACGTTTGTAGTTATCAAACAGCTTAATTTTTCTATTATTTTTTGGCCAAAAGTTGAAGTTCTGCAGTCGGTAGCTCACCGCCCCATGATGCTTTGAGCGCCCATGGTGGCTGAAGTGGTATCGAGGGGTCGCCATGCAAACTCCCATAGACGGGCTGCCAGCTTTCCCTCTAGGTAATAGTAAGATACTCTATGACCGGTGCGGATTGTGCGACGCAGGTTGCTTTCCCCGAGCGACCAGTCATTACTTTAACTGCCACCTGCCACGGTGGGCAAGTTTGCCCACTATCCGGTGGGCAGGTTGTGGTGACGTCACGAGGTCACGTGACCAAGGTGGCCCACCTGCCTCCTAGCTTGCTTCTCTAGAGATAAATATTTTATGGACTTTTCGGTCATGTTCAACGACGCAGAATTTTCTGCAACACGAACTCCTTAACGTTATCGCTTTAAAATGTCAAGATTTTATTCCTAGATAAATCAATTTCACTCGGTTATACTTGAAATGAACACCACATAGATACCGTCATCTCAATCAAAGCCACATCTTGGCTGGACAGTTTGCGGCCCGGTGACTGTCCATATTTGATGAACAAAGGCTACGAAAAGTTAACGATATTAGTTGTGCACATAAATTAACTGCTGCTCTCAGAAAGCTTGCATTGGTTGTTATTGTTTTCAGAAGTGTTTTTATGCAACTGTTATTCCGACAAAATTTCCAGTGATCACGAGATGTACGACGTCATGTGATATACAACGACGCCCTTTCATTTGCAGTCGTCCTTTGTAAAAATTTGGACACAGCCGTTGCATGATCCAAATCCTCACGTAGTCACGAAGTAATGACTCTTTTGGTGTGGCCGCGCATGCTCAGTAAGGGCGCATGTTTGGATCGCAGCCGAGGCGGCTTTGACAGCCTACCAGAACGGCGCCGCAGCGGTCATGGTGTCCAACCACGGAGGACGTCAGCTGGACGGAACTCCGGCCACGGTGAGTGCATCATTAAAATAAATACTGGACAGACCAATCATCAAAATACGTAAATTGCTATTACAGCCATGGTTTCGGGTTTCGGGTTCTACTCGATAAGTCCAACATATACATAAACCTTACTCATGGTGACATACACTGTGATTTTACATCTGTTCCATTTGCTGCCCCGCATGATTTTATTATGACTGCCTTTCTCTCCTTTTTTCTGCGGAATATGAACGTCTTCAAAAAATTATTTTCGACTCAGTGAAGCAAGCCAATCGCCTGATATGCCCGCAATCACCTACAGAAGAGCACCCCTGCTTTTGGGACGTGCTACCACTGTTGCATTTATCGTGGAACTGCGTATCCGAGAAGACGCTTCCCGTAAACTTTTGCTGCTGACTGGCCATACATTCTGTTCATGACTGTGGCCCTATAAGTACCTATCGTCGGGTCTCGGTACTCTTCAGCATATGGAGAGCCGTATGCATGTGTGTGGTCAGGATAGGCTGTGTTTGCACCGATCACGCGCATGCTTATTTCTACTGCTCACGGTAAACTCAGTCAGCACATCCTCACAACCCACGACCTCTTCCCACATCCTCTTCCCTATTCCTGGTAGATCGCCGTGGTCGTACTTGGTGGCCCACATCAAGAATTTCTTGATGATCCGCTGCGCACTGTCCCACGCTCCAGTCTTAGGCCGCCAGCATATATGAACGCTACTGGGACATAGGGTATATTATGTTTGTGCTCTCTACTTCGCAGATCAACGCATTGCCCGAGGTGGTGGCGGCCGTGGGCGACCGCATGGAGGTGTACCTGGACGGCGGAGTGCGCTCCGGGGCCGACGTGGTCAAGGCGCTCGCGCTCGGCGCAAGGGCCGTGTTCGTAGGAAGGCCGGTGCTCTGGGGACTCGCCTTTGACGTGCGCACTTCATATTTCCTTGTTTTTCAGCGCCTAAATTGCTAACATTGAGCGCAATTTACAGACGGGTACTTCATGGCGATGTTCGTTACTTCAGTTCCAAAGTGTTGCCCCGGTAAAGGCTTTTAGACATCCAGATTACGTCAAGCATACAGAGCATCCTAGCTGCTGCACAAAAGCAGATATCAGGATTTTTTCTTTGCAGCACTTGCCATTAAATTTAAAATGGGCCCAGATTTCACGATATTCGGCATCCAATTTTTTGCAGGGTCGCGGAGTGCGCGGTAAGGAGAGCGCGATGTGTGACACGGATCTGCAATACGTGCGTATCACAGTATACAAGTGATCCCATTACCCTCTGCATTAAATAAAACGCGAACAAAAACATAACTGTATTAGCTGCAGGAAATAGGTACAGGCAGGGTTTGTTAGCACGCACATAAGAAGGTTTACGGTTTTGAAAGCTTAGAATAAAGCAGATGTGTACTCGTACGTAATGTGACATTGTGGTATTTGGCGACGCTTAGGTCAACGGAAGCAGTGGTGTAGCACACTACGTCATCGATCGTGCTGAGCAAGGTCTCGCTCTGAGCTATGGCAGTGCCTCTAAGCTAATGCCTATCTTCTTTTTGCAATATAAAATTACGAATGCTGAATTTTAGAGCAGTCGATTTTCACTTTGTTTAACCGCTCATTTGAAGTGTTTACAAACGCTGCCAGTGTTTCCTCTGAAATTCCACTGAAATTCCGAGCGCTCTTTGCCTATAACAAATATTTGGTAGGCAACAAGTTTGCGATGCTTGATGATAATTATTTTACACTTCTTGGGGGAGAAGAACACCCAACATATAACGGTAAGCTTCAAACCAGTCCGAACCCTCAGGGGAATACGCCCATCAAAACCAACCTTACAAAATCCCACTATTAGTGAAAAGGGCATCGTGAACAGGATAATACCATTCTGCATCCAACTTTATTTAGGGCGTTGAAGAGTTCATCTGCTGCAAATATGCTATTGGTTGCGGGCGGTCTTGCCTGCCTTCGGAGCTCTTCTTAGAGCTACATATATTACGGTGCAAACTGGTGTTCTCATTCTGGTAACGGATGTCTCCATCTTCTTGCATGCAGTTCTAACAACTTTCTGCGCTGTCAGATGTTTATGGCAAGAGCCACTAACACTTCACTGTGAGGTCGGATTTGTGGTTTTTGTATCCTAGACAAATAATGTACAAGCGTGGTGTGCATACGGAGCGCCCTGGTGCTCTATACAGCCAGGTATGCACTGGCCTTTGTGTTCTGAAGCGTTCTAGAGCTAAAAGTTGCGAGTGGTGCAGGCTTGGTGGAATGTAGAGGACCATGTCCCCTCTATATTCATAATTCAGCAGGATGTCTGGTTGGCGAAGTTGGTTCATACCACGATGCCGTGACCACAATAACAAAATAAAACGCTTAACATGCCGTTCATCGCTTTACGCAAAATGATTCACTCCTCGCACCATAATTTACCGGAATAACCTGCCATCAAAAATGGGTACTGAGGTTAACTTACAATCGTTTCAGCATCTGTTAAACCACAGCATGGACTAACAGATTTTGTATTTTTGCTGAATTATGTGCATTTACCGAGGATTTTATTCTGCGATGTTTATTGTTTTATTTGTGCACATTACTACCTTTATTTGATATTTCGTTATTACATGTATTTTATTTCAAGTGCCTGTGCCGTATATTCATGCTTGTACCCCCCCCCCCCCTCATGTTATACCGTCGCACGAGGCCCCTTAGAGGTATCGTAAATAAATAAATAAACCGGATGGGTTGTGCATAAGGGGCTTGCATAGACGCGAGGCGGTGAGAACGTCCCTTATGCGCATGCCATATGCCTGCACTAGGTCTGTTTATAATGTTACAAAAATATTTAACAGTGCCTACTCTTGCTGGGTAAGAGGCAGAATCAGCGACAGCTCTTTGTAGCTGTTGCTGCTGTTGCTGGTAGTCATTTGTTTTTCTTTTTTTACTAACACGAAAAGCAACGACGAAACCGTTGTGTTACACGACTTTGCTTTCTCGCTGTACGGAAATAGTCTTCTACCTAGCCAACTTAGCGCGGCCTAGACAGCAAACCAACAAGTTGATAGAGGTAAACCTCCTGCAAACACCGATTCGCCAAACAAGTGTGACGTCATGCATGACATCCCATGTCACGTGTTATACTACATGTCATGTCACATGTCACGCTAATAATCCTAATGGGACTAGGTTGAACATTGCTGAAATGTCCTATAAACAGCTTTGGCTGCAAAAAGACGCCCGGGAACGGCAAGCACCGAAGAAAACTCGGGCAACGGTACTTCTTTCAGTGTTTCTGAAAGATTCTGAGAAACCCAGCGTGGGCAGACAGTGGATGAGAACAAGAAGGACACACAACTGCGCTGTTCGGTGTCCTGCTTCTTCTTGACCGTTCTCTGCCAGGGCTGTGTTTTTCAGAATGTTTTTGTGGAACCTGCCCAGCAACGCACCATCTGAAAGTCATTCGTCCATTCAAACCACTTAAACAGGAATGGATGCAGTTGTTTTGAAAGCGCCTATTTTATGTGTGCTTCATTGATGGTAATGAAACTTTTGAAGGGGCGTAACGGTACAAGTTAGAATGTTTCGCAGTAAAACTTTAATTTACACGTTACTTGCATGTACTACCTCGATACAATATCTGTCAAAGTGGTCGTACTTCAAGCTTTCGCTGACATCGATTTCTGACTTTACAGGGCAAGCTCGGTGTCGACAATGTGTTGAACATATTAAGGGAGGAACTGGAACGTACCATTCGACTTCTCGGTGAGAACTTATGCCGCATTTTCTCGTCAATTATTGTTCTTCTTTTATTTACGAAGGAAGCCGGCCACTTATACAGATATCTTTATTACACTGCGGCCGCTATGATGCAGGCAACATTTCCTTACGATTAATTCTTTTCTTATTAAGGCGAAAGCCTTTAAAGGCTCATGCTCGCGGTCGCGTCTGTCAGCGCGCTGGAATCGTGCCAAGTGTGGTCTCTCCTCCGCGCAGTGGCGCAACCTCCTCTCCTCCTTAGCAACCACCGCGCCGGTGGGGGCGCAGCTGTGCATAGCAACCGGGACGTCACACAGTAGTGGTAAAACGAGCGCACACGCGTCGGCGGTGGCAGCTGCACCGCCACTCCTTCGCCAGACGTCTCGTTGCCATTCCACTGGGGCGCTATGGTATATGCAGTGGGTTGACCACAAGGCTTTCGCCAAGCACAATATAGAATTACCAAAATGTCTTCGGTAATTTTTTTCGCCTTGCCGACTGGGAAGTCTTGGCGATAACAGAACCATGGCGCCGCAAAAGCCAGTGAGGAAAGAAGAAAATGATATAAATGCTAAAAATGTGAACAGCGCTACAACATGCCGGCAGCCTGCTTTGGGCATTGCGCAAGCCTTAACCTTTCGAACGCAAGAGCGAGCGGAAAACATTTTCGGTGAACCAATACCGCTTGGATAATGGAATGACATGACGCACTTGCTTTTTCTCTCCTGTCAAGCTTCTCTTCCTCTCCGTCCGTCCTCTATATGTGTTTCGCGGAGCAACCGTTGAGGCGGCACCGTGACTTTGAGACAAGTGCCGCGGCCCGATTGACTCCTACACCTCTTACTTGTCATACCCACTCGAAGTTACCCGCGAGCTATTGACAGCGTAGCGTAAGCGCCAGGCGCTGCATCGCGGCGCGCTTGCTTTACTCGCATCTTCTCCTGCGCCTCTTATCCATCTCCCTTCGCTCAGTTGTTAACGACGAGACCTCTAAGGTACGCTACAAACATGCACCGTGCGCTAGGTGTATTATCTCTCAGTTTGTAATTTCGCCTAAATGACAGGCATCCGGAACTTTTTCCCTGTTAGTTGTGGGTATGCAAAATGTCTTTGGTAAACCAACGCCGTCCCTACTTTAACGTTCGTTGAACTGTGGTCCAGGGATCAGTTCTGTGCTCTCGTGACTCATGGTTACGCTGCAAGAAGCCACTGGTCAGGTTGATTTCCCATGTATCTTGCCAACTGCCTGACTCCTGCCTCGCGCTAGGTGCTTGAACAAGGCGATGAGTGCTAGCAATGTCGTTCTGAAGTTTGGCGAGGAGCATACTTTGTCGGTAACGACCGGATTTGAACGGGTGACGTTGTACTCGTACATGGTCACAGTACGTGGCTGTTTGGGTGCAGAGTAGAGGCGTGTATCCACAGTACTTCTTGCAGGGATGTAGATCCATGAATCCGGCTGTCCCACAGTGCTGTGAATCACGGACGAGGCTCGTTCTATCCTCTGTAGCATAATAATTTTGACTATCTAACTGTTACCCTAACCACTAACAAGCAGCGTAAGCTTCTTTCGGAACGAAGTCTTCCCCAGTTCCCAGTGACTACTTGTACTCTGAGTTTATGCACTGAACAGTGTGATAGTTTTTTAATATGAGGGAATTACAAAGCAGACCAGGCTCAGAATAAGCGCAGCTGGCCCCCTCCGCCGCATGCACTGGCTGAGGTGCCACTGTCCCGCCTGACTTGTTGTGGTACCTGCAAAGAATGGCGTGTCGCCTCCGCGAGATACCCTAGGAAATACGATGTACCACTGTGGTATTCATGTACTCCGGCTAGAGTATGAATACTCTAGCCGGTATTCATGTAAGCGTGGCTCGAGATTACACAAAAGGTAAGGTGGCTAGCTTAACAAAAAAAAAAGTCTCCTCCGTCGTCGTCAGTTGCTATCAGCTTTCGGAGAGTGAGGTTGCGGCTCTATGGAGTCTTCATCGTCCAAGTTGAATCGCTCGCGTCTACATCGTCAGGCGAGACAGCAAAGCGTGGCCAGAGGCGACAGATCACTATGGACGAAGTACAATACCGTCTCAAAACAACGTTCAACCCTCCCCCAACCCCAATCCCCCGACAACTCAGCGATAAGCAGTGTTCTCGCATTTACGCATTATAGGAGTTGCCTAGGTGACCCCATAATGTTTTGTCTTCTCACTGCGTGCGCCATAACTATTCTACTCTGTTCATCCAGTCAGTTTCTGCGGAGTTCAGGGGCAGCTAGGTTGACCATTACGAATTTTCCGCAGTATTTCTCTGTGCTCCGGCTGCAGCTGGTCTTTCCGTTCCAGGCTGCCCCGACACTAACGACCTCTGCGAAGACTTGCTCGTGCACGAGGATCACTACCGGAGGCACTTTCGTTCCAATCCGTCACAACGAGAGGCGTGGTTGCAGTGGATGATGGCTAAGGCAGCTATGTACCCGAAGCCATAAGTATGAAAAAGTCCGTAAGAAAGGAAGCCTGCAGACACTTGCCGCTGTCGTTCGCTTTCTCGGAAATCCAGTTTTCTTCGTTATATTCAATCCGTGATCATCTTCCAAAATTTACACATTTTACAAATAAAGCGTCATTTCTTGAACATTTGGCCTGTATGCTTTTTGTAGCGAAAGCTACATTGGTCACGAACTTGCGATTTCGCTGTGGCAGTGGTCCGAGGAGGCACAGAGATCGACCTTGAGCCGTTGCCTAGCAACCGCTGCAGCTGGCGGACGCCGCGCGCTCGCCGCGCCAGCTGGCATGACGTCACACCGGACGCTTCGCCGCGGAGCCGCCACCGCCATTTGGTATGACGTCACACCGCTTGCCTTGTCATTGCGCTCCCCTCCGCTCGCTTCGCCAGCTGTGTCGCATGCCTTAACTTTCTTTACGTATATCCTGGCATAGCCGAACTTAAGCCACTGCCAATTTTTTACCTTCCGAGCCATCCTAAAGCACTGTCAAGTGTTTCTGAGTAATTTGCTCAGTAAGAATAAATCGCCGAAGTCGGAAAATTTCTGGAACCAGTTTCGTGGTGAGAAGACACTTGCAGTCGGTGCATTTCGGGAAATTTGGATTAGAACGGTGTGCTTTCTCTACTGGTAACTTCCGCGAATGTGTCTTGTTAAAAATCCAAGTAACTACGTTAACCCCAGAACGCTGAAAAAAAGGCCCAAGTGTTACTTGGGGCCTTCAGTCCATGAAGGCATATCAGAAGCAAGTGGGACGACGAGAAAGGTATAAAGGAAGGATGATTTTTTTAACCTTCACGGATTTTTATTTTCAAACCTGTGAGAGATACGTCGGAGCTGTCTGTTGAGGCGGATTGTACAGCAAGGAACAAATTAGGTACCTCCTATGGGCAAAAATTAGATCATTAATTAGCTTAAACTAACGAATAAACAATTTTATTTTTGTTTTAGGGGCAAGCTTACATTTATATTGCGAAATTGATGGCAGTCAACATCAAAGGTGAGCTCTGTTGTTAAATTTTCGTAATTGGCAATGAGGCTCGGAATATCGGCGTCAAAAATGTTCATCTGAGAACTTATTGAGTTGAATTTCCCGCATTTCGTAATTATAAATTGGCGCCACCGCGCATGTTATCGTCACCGAAATCGAGTTAACTTCTTCAAGCCATCAAATACACCAACTTCAGCTGTATGTGATGCATAACAGATGTGAGGGACGTCATTTTATGAATATGCAATGCAGGAAAGCAAACTCAAAAAGAAAAATAAAAATTGTTTCCTTGAGGAAAGGAAATGTAGTAGTAACTCTCTCACATATCTCGGCGGACCCCTGAACCGAGTGCGGCTTCGGCCGCTTATCTGTTTTTTCAGCCAGCGTCCGCTTCGGCGGACGCGGTTATTGCTGAGACGTGCGTCTTTCTTTCCTTTTTCTCTTTCCTCTCATCTTTTCACTCTCCTCTGTCTGCACGTGGCAGCGGTGGTGGCTCGGCTCGAGCCAGTAGGCAGGCCCGTGCAATTTCCTATTCATCCTTCTCTCAGTCGCAACAACACAACAACAACCTGAACCGCGTTGTAAGGGAAGGGGGGAAGGTGGGTATGAAAGAAGAAAGAGAGATGCCATAGCAGAGTATCTGATCTCGCTTCGGCGAGCGCGGCTTCGGCCGCTTATCTGATTTTTTCAGCAGCGTCCGCTCCGGCGGACGCAGTTGTTGCTGCGACGCGCGTCTTTTCTTGCCTTTTTCTCTTTCCTCTGATCTCCTACCTCTCCTCTATCTGCACTTTGGCAGCGGTGGTGGCTTGGCTAGAGCCAGTAGCAGGCCCGTGCAATTTCCTTTTCATCCTTCTCTCAGTCACAACAACAACAACAACAACATAGTAGAGCTCTCCGGAATAATTTCGACCAACTGGGCATCCTTAACGTGCACTGATGTCGCACAGCACAAGCGCGCCTTTTGCGTTTCGCCCCCATCGAAACGCGGCCGCCGCGGCCGGATTCGGACCCGGAACCCCGGCTCAGTATCCGAGTGCACTAACCACTCAGCCACGGTTGCGGTTTCAACTACCATTCAAATGCGTATTTTTCATGTTCGATATTTTGAACGACATTCCCAATTAAGAAAGTTTAAAACCGCAGCTTACCTTCGACTTTTACAGCCATCAATTTCGCGTATAACCTTGGCTCCTAAAATAAAAAATCCAAAAGTTGTTAGCTAATTTCAGTTCATAATAAATTAATTATTGATCCAGATGATGTGGGTGCATAAGATTAAGAAGTTTGAAGGGATGGGTGTCCGCTGCCCGGCGAAAGATTGTTGGGGTATCGAGGAGGCCGTTGTCGTGCAGAGGGCGTGTCAGGCTGATGATAATGAGGTGCACAATGTGCGATTTTCTCTACAATCCAGCTCAGCATACCGCTCTGACCTACCTCTCTCAGTTTTTAAAATAAAATTCTTTAAACGGTAAAAAATCCGCCGCCTATAAGCATTATCACAAAGCGGGATTTTTAGTACGAAAGAACTACTTCCCTAGGAATCCTGTAAAAGGCGATATTTGTCTGAAGCCTCTCAGACACCTGCAGAAATATAATAAACATCACCGCGACGGGGTTTCGAACCCGCGGAGACGCGAACAGATAAGCTTCGCAGGCCACTTCACGAGAGCACTATGCTGCCGCCACTGCCGACCACAGATGGCGGCAGTGTTCACCTGCGAAAACCTGCTTTCGCGCAATATTTTGTGCTTAGCAATGCTAAACTGCCATCATTTTTTTTATCCTTTATGTATTTTTATTTTGAAAACTGATCGAGACGTCGGTGGGGTCTATTGAGCTGAATTGTACAGATAGGAGGACATTATGTACCTCATACACTTGTTTGACAGGTCATTAAATGAAGGCTCGTCACCGGATGACTCCAGAACGGTCGGAATTAAGCCAATTCATAAAACTGTAGACAGTTCGTCTTTTCAAAATTGTCGTCCTATATCATGAACCACAACAGAGTGAAAAATTTTCGAACACATTATTCATAAACATACAGGTGATGATCTCGAACAAAATAAGTTCCTAACTGCTGCCCTACATGGTTTTCGATGATGATTCTCTACCAACACACAGCTGGTTCAAATCATACGTGAATTTGCGTTGGCAATTAACGAAGGCAAACATACTGACGCTATACTGACGGGTTTTAAAAAGGATTTCAAAGTTTCCCATAACAAAACGTATTTACAAACTAGGTAATGTATTACAAAATGGCAAACTACTCACATGGATTGCGGCTTATCCAAAGAACCATCGCCAGTTCGTTACAATAATTCTTCGTCTGTCGAATACCTGTTAATACTGCCTCCCCCACCCCCAGGGTTCTGTTTATTTTTTTTGAATGCCCTCAAGCTCCGAGGCATTACAGTGGGCAGTGCGGGAACAGAAATAACAAAGTTCAAAAGCGGCAAAGCTTAGTAGTAGTTCTTTTTTAATTTTATTAACAACATTAATTGTTTCTAATATCTTCATGTCTATTAGATTATACGCTGATATTTGTGTGTTATATGCAAATATTAATGCTACTGAAGATCAATTATGTTTAAACAACGATATTATGAAGGTACTATCTTGGTGTGACCGATGACAGATGTGTGTTAATTGTGATAAAATAGTGTTCATTCGTCTAACTCCGAAGAAGACGCCTCTCCTACTTAACTATACTGATAACAATTTTCTTGCTGAAGTAAATAGCTATACATACCTAGAGCTTCGAATCTACAATAAACTATCCTGGACAGAACACATTGATAGCATCGGAGCTAACGCGCTTAGCAAATTATTTTTCCTTGGGAGTGCAATCAAGCTCACCCCAACAGTGTATGTTTCCTCATATATAACACTATTATTCGTCCAATGCTAGAATATGCTGTCATTATCTGAGATTTCTTCCCTAAAGCTAACACTACTAAATTAGCGAGAGTACAAAAGAAAGTGAGTTTTATTTATAACACCTGTGGTCGCACATCTATAACTCATCTTGTTAACCGAAGTCGTTTGCTTTCAGTCTCGCACAGAAACCGCGTTTCCAGTTTGAAACTATTTGCCGCTTGAAAGTTTCCCAATGCGACTAAGGCTATGAGGGACGCTGTAGTGAAGGGCTCCGGAAATTTCGACCACCTGGGGCTCTTTAACGTGCGCTGACATCACACAGTACACAGGCCTTGAAGCTGCAAACAAATCGTAGAAATTAAGTGGACTGTTAAAACATGTTCACTGTGATTAAGTACCTAATCCTTATCCTTAGTGCTTCTTGACCACGACCAAGCCAAAAAACAAGCAAAAGCTGCTACATGAAAGATAAAACTTTAAGAACACTGCTGCGATCCGCATTGGAGCAATGAGAAAGCAAAACGTCCACATGTTATATCGACGCAGGTGGCTGTTCTGACGTGCATGTACTATATGAACGTCAATGGCTATTTTGACGTCTATTTGTATTTTCTCGCGTTTTTTTGCGTTTAATTAAGTATTAGTAGTAGTACAAGACCTTTATTCGGCCATAATTTACAGGCCGAGCATGTCGACCGCCTGGACGACCAGAAGTCGCTGTTCTTCCTCCCCTTCAGCGCCAAGCCAGTCGAGCCAGGTGGTGATGGATAAAGAAGGTGGGGGGCAAGAACCCGACTGCTGAGCACCCGGGCAATAGAAGAGGCAATGGGCCAGGTACGCATAGATATAGGGGCAGTTGGAACAGGAAGGTTCCGATTGATAGCAATAGAGAAAGAGGCGAGACGGGGTGACGACTGCATTCATTTGGATGTGCCGAAAAGGGGAGCCTCTGGCACCGTGAGTGATGGATGAGGGGGAAGGTAAAGGCGTTTGTCGAGGCGGATCTCGAGATAGACCTATTTTATGGTGCGGCGAAGGGTGAGTCTCCCACCGTCCTCCGAGGGCTTGGGCCAGGGGATCAACGGTGCCCGGAAAAGTGTGTCGCGGGCGAGCTGATGGGCCAGCTCATTGCCGTCAATCCCTGAATGCCCAGGGACCCAGCGGAGGAAAACGATAGAATGCTGCAATGCGGAGACCGCTCGTTCGACCTCCTGTTGGAGAGAAGCGGTTCTTGTGTACTCTTAAAAAGAGGGCAGGAGGGCAAATGACTGGAGGGCATGCGCAATGGCGAGGACCTCGAGGGACAATGCATTCGGAGGTCGTAGATACGGCCCGCTGGTGTGGGTTTCAGGAGCGGGGAGGTGGGGTGGTACAGGGCGTAGCCGCAGGAACCTCGAGGAGGGCGCAACCCTAGTTTGCTGGCTGCCTATCGTGCTCCGCTTTCACCTGCCCCTGGCCTGGTCCAGGGCCTCGCCCGTCCCTGGATTTCCTCTCCATCGCTTCAGGAAGGCTTCCGAAGCACGTGGAAACCATCGGCATCACGGCCCGCTGCCGAGCTGGCCCTCCAAGCATTTAATTGATTAACGAATTACAACTCATCACCGAAATTATTCGCACGGCAACATTTTATCACACAGTATCACAATCACATTGTCATGCATTTATCTTAGGATAATGACGTAACCGTGCGGGCCACATTTCGCACAATTTTAGCGGGCGACACAGCCATATAATGCTTCGCATTAATAACAACAGAGCTTAACCAAAAATAGACGCAACCATAACATGAACGAATGCATTCCGCCCGGCAATTCCCAAAAGCGAATAACTAGCCTGACTCTGTAAATGGTGCCCAGTTGAAAAGGACATGGAGCTATGAAGCAAGGTTCGAATCTAAGAACAAAGCTATCGGACTTATTTACAACATTGCGCACAGGGCATGCCATTTCTCTCCCAGGGCGTTATCTCCGGCCCAGCTATTCACCATCTATCGAAGACGCTCTGAGGCAATCAATGGAAAGAAAGAACTGGCAGTTAGTTTATGACCACCACAGGTTACGATCGCTGGAGCGTTGCAAGATACGCATAAGAAATAGTATCTAGTTATTACTGCCGTCCAATACGCGGGGCCTAATGAAAACTAAACAGGAAAATAGGAATGCGGGTGGCATACGCACACACACGAACACGAGCGCACTTCACACACAAGGAACGAAACAGTCGCACAATAAGGCGTCGAGCGCTGTATGGCCCAATCCCTATTGGATCACAGGCGAACAACGTTATTGCCATCTTAACAGCGACGGTCTCTTGACTGTGCCCAGCTTTGACGCAGAAGAAATGCTAAGAGTGATCATTGGCACCCGCAACACAAATCACTCCACACAAACAAAGAATTTCATCGGGTTCCATATTGAGTGCTACAAGCGCAATCTGGCAGGCTTCGCCGACGGGTGGAGGAGACAATTTTTAAGGCGAAAGCCTTTAATGCCTCAGCGTTGTCGACAGAAGGTTTTCAGCACAAGCATTCCAGCAGAAGCTTATCACTTGAGGTGTCACGCTTTTGACCGGTGTCCACCGAAATAATTGGCCGATAGGGGGCCGTGTAGTACAGACGCACCCCACATCGGCTCCGCACAAAGACAGCGAAATTCGCCAATCGCCACCACCATTGGCCAAAATTTCACCACTCTCTGATCTGCGAATGTGAGCGCTACACGCAATCAATTTTTGGCCCGACTACACCATTTTTCGGGCACCCATGGCCATTTCTTGTCTGTGACCTCTTCGCCTGAGCTAGGCCTCGCTCTGCTGGGAGCTAGGCCTACTCCGACGGACGCTTCCACCACCAACGCCATCATGGAGGTGCAGGTGCAGGGAGAGGTTCTTAACCCCCACGACTACGACCCAAGGGACTGGACGCACATTCTTAGTGTGCCTGCCCGCTCCAAGGACGTCCTTTCAACAACCCGACGCCAGGAGGCCGCAAACTCTGCTACCGGTGCTCCCAAATCACCATGCCCTGACAAGTCAGCGCACCTGCAAGCAACGCGCACAGGTGCGCAGCGTTCGCGGCAGCAGCCGCCGCTTCCTGCTGCAGATTACAAGATCGTTTTTAGATCACGAGGCCGGCTGCAGCTGGACCTGCTTGCACCCCGACAACTACGAGAGGCCATCCTCCAAGCGGCGTCTCAGCTTAAGGACCCAGCGCGTACCTAAATCAGGGTACACCCGGTCAACAACACCTGCACCGTAAGCAAGCCCCTGAAGGATGACGCGCTCGCTCTGGTTCGGGCGAACACCACCACACACCAAGGCAAGGAATTCGTCGTCGCACCTTACATAGCCCCGCCGGACGGAGCAGTACGCGGAGTCATCTCCAATGCGTACTGGAATGATACCCCGACAGAGCTCCTGCAAAACCTGATCACCGGCAACCCAGACGCCCTCATCGTGGACGCCCGCCGAATGGGCTCCACGCGTTCTATTTTGATCACGTTCCCAGTCCCACGCGCCGTTCTTTATGGAGGAACCCTCCACAGATGTACACCGTACCGAGGGCATACAGACGCTTGCACGCACTGCCGCGTCCCAGGTCACCGGACGCATGTGTGCATCCAACCAAGATCAGATAAGTGCTCCCGCTGCGGGCGGTCCCATCCCAAGAAAGATGTGCCATCATGCACCCCCAGCTGCATTCTCTGCGAAGGCCCTCCCATGATCGGAACTGGGAATTGCAAGGCACGGGGCCGTAAACTAGCGTTCCCGAGGAACGCTCTCTCTCCCCAGTCTACATCACGGCTTTCCCGCTGCGATCAACCCAGCACAGCCAACGGACGCAGATCGACGGCTTCCCGGCCGCCTTCCGCAACCCGGCAGAATGGCAGCAAGAACGCCTCGCGTCTCACCTGGGCAGACCGCGTTTCCGGCAACACCACTCGTCATCCACCACCACCCCAGTCCTCCCAGGCAGATCCCAGAGACTAGGAACTCAAAACCTTGCGTGACGAGGTAAGCCGCCTTTCCTCCCTCCTAAGCACCGCCGCCCCCTCCATGACCCCTCAACCCACACCCCCTGTCATTAACCCGACCTCATCACCCCCGACACTTCGAGCACCCCTCCTGCAATGAAACAGCGCACCACAGACGCCACACCCCCTCCCGTGCCCCCAGAAATCGACGCTAAATTAGCAGCACTCGAAGTCAAATTTGACCACAAAATAAAAGAGCTACACGCCCGCCTCGAGGCCAATCACCTTGCCGCCACCCTCACCGAAAAACTTGAGCAGCGCATGGACGCTATGCTTACAAAGATGATGGAGCTCTTGGAACATAGCCTTACCCATCGCTTCACCCAACTTCAAACACCCTCCACTCCCTCCATCCTACCTCCGCAAGCACAAACCACCTTTCCTGAGCAACACATACCAATTCACGCCAGTCTTACTACCCTCCTCAATACCCCCCCCCCCCCCCTAATCCAATATGACGGGGGGGAGCACTAATTATCTCCCCATTTTACCTTGGAACTACCGGGCCAAGCGCATACCTCTGTAACTTCTCCTTCCCACCATCACACCCACGCCGCACATACTTCTCCAGGAGTCTGCACACCGGGCAACCCTCCCCAGCTACACATCTACATACTCAGATACCACTAACATACCCAGGGCGTCCACACTCATATACCCCAGCCTCACCTACAAAACTCATCACATCACATCTGAGACGCCCTGCGTGATCACAGAACTTATCCATCACACACATTCACTTCCTTCTATATTTATAGCAAACATATACCACCACCCCTTCCCTGTCGATGGCCCCGCTAGAATCACTTCTGCGAAAGCTACACCATCTAGCAGGGAAACATCCCCTACTCATCGGTGGGGACTTCAACAGTCAGCATACTGACTGGGGATACACAACCACAACACATCGAGGTCGCAGGCTCAGGCTGCTCCTGCAGAACCTCCAACTCACTGTGCACAACACGTTTCAGACGCCTACGCGGATCGGCAACAGTGTCAGCATAGACACCAGTCCGGACCTGACGCTGAGCCGCTGCATCCGCGGCGTTACCTGGAACAGAACACATCATACACCGGGCAGTGATCATTACCTTATACAAATCACTGTCCCGTACAAACCACCACGTCACGCAAATAAACACACAAACTCATTAACTGGGATGCCTTTCGCGCTGCACGCACCGCCCTCCCAGACACACCCATCGCAGACATCGACGCATGGATGCATTCACTCAAGCATGACACATTGAAACTACAACCGAAACCCCTACCCTCGACACACGCCTAGCCCACCTCTGTGAGGCTTATCACAGCCTCTTGGAACGCTGGAAAGGCAACAAACTCGACCGACCGCTTAAAAAGCGACTAGCACTACACAGGGCAAGCAAATCCCACACTCGACACCGACATCACGGAGACGGAAGTCAGATCGGCCCTCCTGATTCTCCGCGCCAACTCCGCACCTGGTGCAGACCAAATCACAAACTCCATGCTCCGTAATCTGGACGACCGTTCGATCACCCAGATTACGAAATACTTCAACCAGTGCTGGAGGGAGGGTAGCCTCCCGCAGTCGTGGCGCCACGCGAAGGTAATATTCATACCCAAAACCAACAAACCACTTACCATCCAAAACCTTCACCCGATTTCGCTAACCTCATGCCTCGGGAAGCTCCTCGAGCATATTGTGTTAGCGAGACTCACAAGTCACATGGCGGACAACAATCTTTACCCGCACAGCATGCGGGGATTTCGAACCCATCTATCGGCACAGGACGCCATGCTGCAACTCACACATGACATTTTCGACCCGCTTCTTCCAGGTCACACGAACGCAGTCTTAGCTTTGGATCTTTCCAAAGCTTTTGATCGCATTGAACATCAGGTGATCATGATTGCTCTATCCCCATTGAATGTGGGTGTGCCCACGTACGCCTACATTCAACCATTCCTCACTGACCGCACGGCTGAGATACACTTCGGCCCTCTGTCTTCCCCCTCCTACACGCTTCAAAGCATAGGCACCCCTCAAGGGTCCGTCCTTTCCCCCTTTTTGTTTAACATTACCCTCATCCCCCTCGCCCGAAGATTGGCAACTATTCCCCACCTGAAACACACTCTTTATGCCGACGATATCACCCTGTGGACCACCCATGGCAGTGACGGCGGCATAGAGCACACCTTACAGGAAGCAGCCACACTCACACAAAATTACGCACGGACCATCGGACTGTCTTGCTCCCCAGAGAAGTCCGAACTCTTCCTCATCCGGCCTAAGAACCACCGCTGCCCCCGCTCCCCCATTGCCATTGAACTGAATGGGTGACCCGGTACCTGAGGTTGGCACCCTCCGTTAATTGGGCTTGCACATCCAGAACGATGGCAAAAAAAAAATGGCTGAGGCTTAGCTAAGGTTAAGCCTAGTCAGATGCGAAGCATATTGATGGCTAGGCTTGGTAATACATGGCGTTCCTTGGTTGACGTTCATCCCGCTCTTCATCGGTCTCTGTGGCACGCTGAAGCTTTCGCTTCTCGTTCAAATCAGCCCTGCTTCTAGGCGGCATCCCAACACCTGGCCGCCTCGTAAGTGCCCGGAGATGTTGTTGTTGTTGTTGTGACTGAGAGAAGGATGAAAAGGAAATTGCACGGGCCTGCTACTGGCTCGAGCCAAGCCACCACCGCTGCCACGTGCAGATAGAGGAGAGCTAAAAGATCAGAGGAAAGAGAAAAAGGAAAGAAAAGACGCGCGTCGCAGCAACAACTGCGTCCGCCGGAGCGGACGCTGCTCAAAAAGAAGCGGCCGAAGCCGCGCTCGCCGCAGCGAAGTAATCCTGGACCACCTCAGTAACACCAACTGTGGCCACAAAACATTCAACTACATAAAACAATTTCTTACAGACCGTCAAGCCTACATACGCATACAAGATGCGGAACACGGGCCATACACCATCGGCTCGAGGGGAACACCTCAAGGCGCGGTCCTGTCTCCCCTCCTCTTCAATTTGGCAATGCTTCATCTTCCCTCCAAATTGTCCTCTTTGCCCGGGATACATCACGCTCTTTATGCGGATGACATTACAATCTGGGCCACGCAAGGTAACCTGGGCCACATGGAATCCTGCCTGCAAGCAGCGGCGACCCTAGTCGACGACTACGCGGCCTACTGCGGACTCCAGTGCGCCCCGTCGAAATCAGAATTTGTGCACATACGTCCCTCCCCTCGGGACACAACCCCGCTTTGCATCAGTCTCCCCTCGGGACCGATCCGGGAGTCCAAGGAGATCCGCGTCCTTGGTCTCTTCATACACCACCAACGCAGAGTCGACACCACCCTAGCCAAACTTCGCACGGTGGGAGACCAGGTGGGCCGCATGGTCCGCCGGGTCTCCAACAAGCGGGGCGGATTACGAAGCAAGGATGCACTGCGGCTTGCCCATGCTTTCGTAACGAGTAGAATCCTCTACTCAACCCCCTACTTGCACCTGCGCAAACATGATGATGACCAACTGGAGGTCATCCACCGGAAAGTCATCAAGCGGGCTCTCGACCTCCCGGTCACCACGTCCAACCAGCGACTTCTGGCCTTGGGCGTGGTGAACACATTTCGGGAGCTTCGAGAGGCCCACTTAGTCAACCAATACACGCGTCTTGCACAGACCACGTCCGGTCGCCGCCTCTTGGACCGGCTACACATCAAACATGACTACCATATTGAGGAAAGGGAGAGAGTGCCAGCACCCTGGAGACGCGCCCTCCGGGTCCGACCCCTTCCCCGCAACATGTCCAGAGAAGACCATAGCGGTCGTCGCCAGGCGCGCGCGGAAGCGTTGGCGCGATACTATGGTAACCAACAACATGTGTATTACGTGGACGTTGCCGGCCCACACCACGGGGTGTGGTACACGGCCGCAGTCGTACACAACACAAACACAGTCAACGGGCTCACTTTCAAAGCCTACAGCGCAACACACGCGGAGGAGATTGCCATTGCTCTTGCTCTCACTACTCCCAAGTCGAAACACATCATCACCGACTCGCGAGGGGCCTGTCGGAACTACGAGTTGGGCTGGGCTCCCCCGCTTGCCTGGCGCATACTGGAATATAGCTGTCGATCTGAAGATCCAACTCCACGCAACCTGATTTGGGCCCCCGGTCACCAGGGACTCCAGGGAAACGAACAGGCCGATCAGGCCGCCCGCGCACTCTCTCCCCGGGCTATCTCCCTGTCCTTGGAAGGGTACTCCCAATCAGACAATCTGGCCATTACATTCAAACAAATCACCGATTACTACAAGGAGGAGCACCGGCGCTACCCGGCCCCTTGTAAGGGTCTGGATCGCGCTGACGAGCGCCTCCTCATCAAAATTCTTACTAACACTGTACTGTGCCCGGCGGTGCTTAAACATTTCAATACATCCTTTGATGGCGCGTGCCAGTTCTGTGGGGAGGTGGCTGACACCTTCCACATGGTTTGGGCGTGTCAGTCAAACCCATCTATCCCCCCCAACCCCAACCCCACCAGAGAGGACTGGGAGGCGGCCCTGCTCGGCTGTCAGGACCTAAAGACCCAAAAGGCCTTGGTTCACCGGACGCGGGCGGCGTTGCTTGCCAATGGGGCCCCGGAATAGGGGCTCCACCTAGTATTGTTAGGGGAAAGGGCCAATAGGGCCTACCCCAATCACCTCTCTGTAAATATTTATTGTATTATAAATGTTTTTCACCACCACCAGCGAGAACAGATACTCCTCACCCTGCCCGGAGAGCGAGGCAAGCTCAGCTTTATACCACTGCTGTAGCGTCACGTGGTCAGCTGCAGCGCCTCTGATGTGGAGCCTCCACCGCCGCTGCCGACCGCGCGGGCCTGCAGCCCATCTCTCCTCTGCTGTGACGTCATATTGTCACGTGGTGTCACGTGGTCACGCTAAAGGTCACTGGTAGCTCCACCGCCGCGCTCGACGGGCTGTAGTGTAACTCTAGTAATATGCTTCGCATAAAACACCGCCACCCTCAAGAAACTCAAGCAGGTTGTAGGCGCGGTATCGCACCTCATCCGCATGGTTTCGGGGCGTCATAGAGGCATGAAGGAGCGCGACCTATGTCGCCTCATTCATGCCTTTGTCCTCAGCCGTGTGCTGTAGACTACCCCATACTTACAACTATCCAACACGACATAAACGCTTTGGATGCTTTGATTCGCAAGGCATTCAAGGCAGCACTTAATCTTCCCCTCAACACACCCACAGAGAGATTACTAGGCCTGGGCCTCCACAACACGATCGGGTAACTGGTGGAGGCCCACCGACAGGCCCAATATATCAGGCTCACACAAACCTCCACAGGTCGGTATATCCTGGACTCCCTCGGAATCAAAATACGCGCCAACGACCCAACCCTCCTCGCCACCCCACGACCCCTTCACCGGGAGCTCCTCATCAGGCCACTCCCGAGGAATATGCACCCGTCCCACCATGAGTAGCGCCGCAGAGCCCGTGCGAAAGCACTCCATCGAGCGTACGGCCCCGAGCCGGACGCCGTATGGGTGGACGCTGCCTGCACGGGTGATGAAGCGACAGCAGCTGTGGTGGACTCCTCTTTATCCGCCCTCCTCACAATACCTCTCCCTCCAGACACCTCCCCAGAGGCTGCAGAGGAAGCCGCCATTGCACTTGCTATCACCCGCACGGAAATCCGGTACATTTTAAGTGATTCTAAAACTGCTATTCTAAATTTTGCTCGAGGCCGAGTCCATGTCCCTGCTTTTGGCATACTGGACTCGCCCGATGCACCCCCGCCTCGCCAAGTGGAGCTGATATGGGTGCCCGCGCACTCCTGGAATCCCGGAAGCGAGGCCGCCAACCTTTTAGCCCGAGGTTCTTTAAACCGGGCTCAGGTGGCCTCGGATCGGCGATTCACGAAGGAGCGCATGCACTCATTCAGCGAGCTGACGCAAGCCTACAGAGCCTCACGCCAGCTCTACCCCCCTCCCCATTCCTCCCTAGATAATAAACAAGCAACACTCTGGCCAGACTACAGACACATTCTCTGCCCTCACCCCTTAACCTAGCCCACTATGATCCCTCCTTCCCCACTCCGGCATGCGCGCTATGCCCAGAAACCTTCGCTTCTTCCCTCCCCATCCTTTCCTTCTGCCCGGTGGACCCTCCTCCGCAGGACCTAGAGAACCTGAAGACCTGGGAGGACTAGGAGACCCAGTTGCACTCGGAGGACCCGGCCGTGCAGAGAGAGAGAGAGAAAAACTTTAATTTAACAGGAATTCGGGGCACGCCCCAGGGTCCCCGCACGACCCCACTGCACTCAAGTGTTTATGTTCCTAAGGTTCATAACACTGGCAGCACGGCCGGTGGCGATGGTCTGCCTTTCTCTTTCTTCTTTCACTCCCACTTCGTACCTTCCTCGACAAACAGATGAGGGGTGTCCACCGAAATATGTGAGACAGTTACTGCGTAATTTCCTTTCCTCAAATGCAATTTTCATTTTCTTCATTACGCCCCCTTGTGCGGTTCGGGTGTCCACCGAGATGGCAAAGAATTATTGTGGCATTTCCTTTCCTCAAAAATCGTTGCATTCAAAGGACAAACCATCGCGCGGAACGGGTGGTGCCGTTCCGTCGACTCCCGGGCAGCGCTACAACACGCTGTCGCGTTCCACTCCTAATGACGAAGCTTAAGCATCATTAATTAACAGTCAATCACTAATTAGCCACTAATTGGTAAATCGTCATTACTTAGTAATTAGTCATTGTGTGTGACGTCATCCAGTGCTGGCGCCACCAGTGGCACAAACGCAGTCAAAGTGGCGCGGAAAACGCTTTCGCCTCTACGCACTTTAGATAGTCAAAGTGCCCCCTGAATTTTAACAATTTGTTAAAAGTTCGTCAGCGCTATATGCACGGAGAAACACCTTCTCTGTAGGAGGGGTCTTCTGAGGAGCATTCGCCACTGCGTCTTTAGAGTTGTATCCAACTACAGCAGTAGCAATCAAATTATCAATAAAAGTATAAGACGGCACCACATTAACGATGAGCATCACTGTTATATTGACGCTGTCAGGGACGAGCCGTACCATGCTACAGCCACTAGTACAGAAACCAGAATCAACTGCACTGCCAATAGTAATTTACGATTTCAAACGCGTATCTATATATTCGTTACTCGAAGACTCTGCACTGAATTTTTTTCTCAGGAATTAAGAATCATATACATTCTTCAACCAGCTCAGTTTCTTCGGCGTACAGCGCGAAACTTTTAGCTGCTCCTTGAAGTTCTGGCATTCATCTTCCGCGTTTTGTGAATACCTTGTTTGTAGAGCGACCCAGCGGAGGCGAGCGCTGTCGAACCTCTGTGCGGCGCAAAAGTATGCCAGGAACACCACTGAACTGTTCGCGAAAAGTCTCCTTGGTTCACAAATACTACCAGAGAGAGAGAGAGAACAAACTTTATTGCACAAGGAATTCGGGGCACGCCCCAGGGTCCCCGCACGACCCCACTGCACTCAAGTGTTTATGTTCCCAAGGTCCATAACACTGGCAGCCCGGCCGGTTGCGATGGTCTGCACGGCCGGGTCCTCCGAGCGCAGCAGGGTCTCCCAGTCCTCCCAGGTCTTGAGGTTCTCTCGGTCCCGCGGGATAGGGTCCGCCGGGCAGAGGGAAAGGATGTGAAGGGAAGAGGCGAAGGGTTGTGGGCATAGGGCGCATCCCGGAGTGGGAAAGGAGGGAACAAATACTACCAAAGTTTTCTGAGTCATGATAAGGCACAGCAGCTGTCCCATTGTAGGAAGCGAGCAGGGAACCTCACAGCCACGACATGACCATCGCCACCGGCCGGGCTGCCAGTGTTATGGACCTTAGGAATATAAACACTTGAGTGCAGTGGAGTCGTGCGGGGACCCTGGAGCGTGCCCCGAATTCCTTGGATTCGCCGCTAGGGGGCCAACGGGAGCGGATGCCTGCAACGTCGGCTCCGGCAAACGGTACGTGCTTCTCCTACCCAATCTCTCCTACGGCCACTAATCTGCTCGAAAACCGACATAACTGCCTAAGGAGGACAGGAAAGCCGCCCATTACGGGCATAATCCGACCTATTCTGAGAGAAGAACAATTATCGGACCGAGACGCCAAGCCGCACAGCTAGGCCGCACTAGGATTCCTCCCCTCCGCCGACTCCGTCGGCGACGGCAGTGCGGGGACCCTGGGGCGTGCCCCGAATTCCTCTGTAAATAAAGTTTTCTCTCTCTCTCTCTCTCTCGGCGCCGGCAGCCGTTGTCATGGAGGTAACGGTTGAAGGCCGCACCATCACCGCGGAAGAGCAAAACTCAAGCGACTGGACACCGGTGCTGTATAAAGCCTACGCCTCCCGACCAGCCAGTTCGCCGAAACCTTACCGCTCCGACAACGCTACCTCAGACGCAGCACACCCGAACGCCAATAACGCGTCGCGCCACGCAGCAGCCGTAAGCGGCAGCGGCAAGACGCCGGCCCGTCTACCACCTGCGACTAAGGAGGCTCGCCTCGCAGTACAGCGGAGCAAGCAGCTGCCACCACTCCCACCTAACGCTATTCGAGTAGTCGTTCGCCCGCGAGGTGAACTACGACTCCTAGATGTCCCAGCACCCGGCTCTTGAAGACAGTGCAGACCCAGCTCGATATCATTCTACCGGACGACTTGTGCCTGCGCGTCCACCCGACGAACAATACTTTCACCATGGCAACCACACATTTCCCAACAGTCGAGACTCTCAAGACGCTGACCTCTCTCACCATCGAAGGCAAAACATATCCCTGCGCGGCATACGTAGCACCACCACCGGGGGCTACCAGAGGCGTCATCACGAACGCCTATGACGACGAGACGCCGACGCAACTGTACCACGACCTGGTGAAAAGAAATCCTGAATACACCATTCTAGCAGCACGACGCATGGGAAAGACACACTCCATCCTGATCACCTTCGACGAAACCACAGTACCTCACTCCATCAAATACATGGGAGCCATCCACCGCTGCACCCCATACCGTGGCAGTCCGGATGCCTGTACTAACTGCAGACAGCCGGGTCACCGCCACGACGTATGCCCGAGTCCCAAGACAAATATCTGCCCCCGTTGTGGAACACAACACTCCCAAGAAGACACACTTTGCACGCCCAAGTGCATTCTGTGCGAGGGCCCACACCTGACAGGCATGGGATCCTGCAAGGGACGCAACATCCACCAGCCACGGAAACAGCCAAACCACCCACAAACGCAGCAGCACGACTTGGTCCTATCCAGAGAACATTTTCCCCATTTGTCATCCGGACTCCCACAGCCCAACCAAAACAAACCAGCTTGGTCAGTGCCGTTGAAATAAGTCTGGGACAACTCCGCCTCTTCACACAGGCACACGACATCCTTGCCTGCACAACCCAGTCTACAACAAGCCCTGGCAAAATCTCAGGAGGAGGCAGCAGCGGCTAAAGCAGAAGCTACAGCAGCCCGAGCAGAAGCCGCCGCCTTGCGTCAACACATCGCCAAGCTGGAAGCCCAGATAAGTGCTCTTGCCGCTGGTTCTACCCTTCCACCGGCTCCCGCTCCTACCACATCCCAAACTCCTCCTCCCAACCCGCCTACCGCCGATACCTCGTCCTCCCACTCCGAGCCTAATTCCTCTCCTGATTTGCTAGCAATGGAGGCTGACACTGATCCCTTTAGAAATTCACCTCCGTGCACAACGCCCTCTCCCTCCACACCCATCTCACTAAACAACATACCAACCCTGCTTGAATCATTTGCAGCTCGCTTTGAGGCAAAACTGCAGGAAGCTATAACTCGCATCAACGAGGAATACACACCCATCAAAGACGCAGTAATCCGCATAACACAAGACAACGCTATTCTTAACCACCGATTCGATGTGCTAACTCAAGGATTCTCTGAACTCTATAAGGATCTTGAGTCCCGACTCCCAAAGCGTGACCCCACACCAAACAGACGCAAGAAGCCCAAAGCACCGGAGGAGCAGGCCAACCCTATCCCTACCATAGTTCAGGGCTCCCAATCCCCCGTTACAGCTCCCTCCTCTATAGATTGTCATGATGGCAGTTCCACTCCGTAATCTTACACTCTGGCATTGGAACTGCCGGGGATTTGGTCACAAGCGTCACGTAATCCACCAACTGCTGTCCTTCGCTGCAGGACCCGACATCCTTGCCCTGCAGGAACCCTCAAACCCACTCACCCTACCCGGCTATGCTCCTGTTCTGCCCACATCCCCCACACCCCCTCGGGTAGCATTTCTGGTTCGTCGTTCAATCACCACCATCTCCCATTCCATAGTGATTGAAGACATTGATCACCTTTTTATTGAGCTTGTGCCGCAACACACTCGAGCGAACAGTGTCTTTATCCTAAATGTTTATAGCCACCCTAAGTGCCTTCAAGGTAACTTCGAACGCCTCTTTACCATCGCGAAGCGCATAGCCAACAAGTGCCCCTTACTCGTCGTGGGAGACTTTAACGCCCCACATACAGTCTGGGGTTACCCACACGACACACCGAAAGGACGTCGGGTATGGTTAGCCGCGCAACAAGCTGGTCTCTCCCTTCTCACAGACCCCACCTCTCCTACACGCACGGGAAACAGTGTCTGTAAAGACACTACGCCAGACCTCACGTTCGCACATCGCCTCCCTCACGCCACACGGTGCAACATACAAGAGAATCTTGGTAGTGACCATTTCATCATCAAGATTCTCTTACACATTCAACTACAATGCAGGCCTCCCAGAGGCTCCACTCTTACAAAGTGGGACTCTTTCCGCTCATGTAGAACAGCACGCACTTTCGTCCCCATCACGGACATCACCGCATGGACCGAGCAGCTAAAAAGCGATGTCCGATCCGTAACTTGTACTCTACCCGAAGACTGCCCAAGCGACACAATTGACTCCCGCCTCCTACATTTATGGGAGGTTAAAACAGGCCTAGAGCGCCGCTGGCAAAGGCAGCGATGGAACCGGACACTTAAGCGTCGCCTCGCCCGCCTTAACAAAGAGATATAAACACACGCAGCGAATCTTTCACGTCAGAACTGGGAATCTATCTGCAACAAGCTTGATGGCAATATGAGTGTGCCTCAGACCTGGAACCTTTTTCGGCACTTAATAGACTCCACTCACTCTAAGACTGCCCAGAGACACGCCCTCACCAAACTCATACATACTTCAGATATACCTCCACCAGACCTCCTCCAAGACCTTCGAAATCAATACTTCCCCACATACCCTCCTGCACACCACCCGGATTATGCAGGCCCCCCTAACGACCAGCTTGACCAACCCATTACAGAAGCAGAGGTCCAGGCTGAACTCCAGACGCTTAACACGTCCTCAGCCCCCGGCCCAGACGGGGTACATAACAAGGCTCTCAGGAATCTCGACGCACAATCCATTGCTGCACTTACAGAATACTTTAATGAATGCTGGTGACTGGGCACCCTCCCACCACAATGGAAAGAGGCAAGAGTCATTTTCATACCCAAACCTGGCAAACCTCTGCTTACTTTTAACCTCAGACCCATCTCCCTCACATCTTCTGTTGGCAAACTCATGGAGCATGTACTCCAGCGCAGGCTTTGCCAATACCTAGAAAGCAACAATCTCATGCCCACTAGCATGTTTGGATTTCGACCAGGGCTTTCCACACAGGACGTCTTCTTGCAGCTAAAACATCACATTCTCGACTCACAGACCTCCGACACTAAAGCTATCCTAGGGGTGGATCTCACTAAGGCATTTGATAACGTTACACACTCAGCTATCCTAGAAAACCTTACGACCCTGGGAGTCGGCGCCAGGATGTACAACTACATCCGAGACTTCCTCAGCTACCGCACAGCCACGCTTACCTCCGGCGACCACAGCCTACCAGGGATCACGCTGGGAGCACGAGGTACGCCCCAGGGAGCCGTCCTCTCCCCTATTTTATTCAACATAGCACTTCTTCACCTACCACAACAGCTAGCTCAAATTCCGGACACCCATTTCAGCCTCTACGCCGACGACATCACTGTCTGGGCAAACCATGGCAGCGGTGCCGAAATAGACGAACACCTACAATTGGCACTAACCACCATCGACGCATATGTACGGGAGCGTGGCCTGACCTGCTCCCCTTCAAAATCGGAGCTTTTCCTCTACCGGCCCAAGCAGCACGATTCAGTCAATGCACCCATCTCCCTCGCCCTAGGTACCCATCCCATCCCACTAGTACACAAAATCCGCGTGCTAGGACTGGTTCTCCACTCCCACGGTGCGCACGGAGAAGTCATAAAGACACTTCAAACACACGCTCAACACACCACTCGACTGATTCCCCGCATAGCGAACCGCAGGGCTGGCCTACGCGAGCGAAACACGACTCGCCTCACCCAGGCTTACATCATAAGCCGCACAACATATGTCCTTCCATACTTACCCCTCAAACAGAAGGAGAGAGACCGGGTTAATGCGCTCCTACGTAGTTGCACGAGAACGGCTCTACGTCTTCCCCCCAGCACATCTAACGACCGACTTCTCAAACTAGGTGTACACAACACCTTTGAGGAGCTAAAAGAAACTACCTTTATGGCACAACTATCCCGTCTGTCCAGCTCAGAGGCTGGTCGTACTTTATTGTCCCAGTTGAGCCTGACCCCAATTACAGAGCCTACCGAGGGGGTCCCCCTTTCTGCTACTTTCCGCTATAACCTCAACGTAACCCCCATCCCCAAGAACATGCACCCTGAGCGAGACAGGGAACGCAGAGTAGCAAGGGCTCGGGCCCTTCACAAACAGTATAGCGAGGACCATGAGGTGGTCTACGTGGACGCAGCGGAATATACGACAGGCTCCCGTATGGCCCTCGCGGTAGCCGACAATAATGCAAAGCTTCTAACCTCCAGCTCAATCATTACCAATTCGACCACAGAGGCAGAAGAGGCAGCCATCGCGCTTGCTCTCATTTCTACATCTGCCACAAAAATTATCTCCGATTCCAAATCTGCAATTTTAAATTATGCGAAGGGCTACATATCTAGCACCGCTGCTCGTTTACTACGTTTCTGGCAGCCCCGGCGCCTCATCACCCTCATCTGGACGCCAGCACATGCTGGCCTCCCTGGCAACGAGGAGGCTCATTCCCTAGCCCGAGGTCACATTCCGGGCAGGAGTCGAGCCCCCTCTACGAGCCTCGGAGCGCCTGCTCTCCTTCCGTGATATTCTCTCGTACTACCGAGACAGACGAAGGGAATACGCACCCCCAGCTCCATCCCTCACCATACCGCAGTCTGCACATTGGCGACAACTACAAACCCGAACTGCTCCATACCCAATACTGCTGCGTGCCCGATACCCAGACCAATTCCCGTCATCATGCAAACTTTGCGGCAAACCAGGAGACTTCTTACACACCCTCCTCACATGCCCCACCTTCCCTCATCCCCCATCACCAACCGCGGCGGAGTCTTACTGGGAGTCTCTTCTGACCAGCTCGTCCGCTCAAGACCAGCGCCGGATCATCTCCAGCGCTCACAGAAGGATTGCGCTCCAGGGGCTATCCTTCGCGTTGTAAGGGTGCCTCCTCCTCACATTGAGGAGGCATCCAAGTGCCATGTAGGGGGCTTCGCCCCCACGATTTACATCATTGGCAATAAAAGTTTCCACCACCACCACCGAATTCCTTGTACAATAAAGTTTTCTCTCTCTCTCTCTCTCTGGAGTTCCAGGCAAGGGTTGTCCCGAATATGAGCGACATGAGTGCCGAGAATGTTCTTGCGGTCGTGCGGGGACCCTGGGCCGTGCCCCGTATTTCTTGTACAATAAAGTTTTTATGCGAAGCATATTGCTAGAGCTACACTACAGCCCGTCGAGCGCGGTGGTGGAGCTACCATTGACATTTAGCGTGACCACGTGACACCACGTGACAACATGACGTCACAGCAGAGGAGAGATGGGCTGCTAGCTCGCGCGGTCGGCCGCGGCGGTGGAGGCTCCACATCAGAGGCGCGGCGGCTGACCACGTGACAACATGACGTCACAGCAGAGGAGAGATGGGCTGCCGGCTCGCGCGGTAGGCCGCGGCGGTGGAGGCTCCACATCCGAGGCGCTGCAGCTGACCACGTGACGCTACAGCAGCGGTATAAAGCTGAGCTTGCCTCGGTCTCCGGGCACTTACGAGGCGGCCAGGTGTTGTATTAAAATGACCAAATATACAACCAAGGAAAGCCATGTATTACCATGCCTAGCCATCAATATGCTTCGCATCTGACTAGGCTTAACCTTAGCTAAGCCTCAGCCATTTTTTATGCGAAGCATATTGCTAGAGCTACCACTCACGCCGTGGCCGGGGGACCCCCACGTGACACCGTGACGTCACACCACGTGGAACCGTGACGTCACACCACGTGACACCATGACGTCACACCACGTGGAACCGTGACGTCACACCGCGTGACACCATGACGTCACATCACGTGACACAGTGACGTCACACCACGTGACACCGTGAAGTCACACCACGTGACATCGGATGAGAGAGCCGGCCTCCACCTCGCGCCGTCGCCGCGGGACCCCTAGCCGTCACACCACGTGACACCGTGGCGTCACACCACGTGACATCAGATGTAAGAGCCGGCCTCCACCTCGCGCCGTCGAACTGTGTTTCAACCAGTGCGGACAGTGGTGTATCGACTCTAACGCAAGAGTTAAACTGTGCTTCAATCAGTGGGGACGGTAGTGAGTGTAGTAGTATGTCGACTCGTTTGGAGCGTCGAAATGCCTATAGACGACAAAGGCGCGCCATGGAATCCTCCGAAGAACGAGAGCACCGGATGGAAGAGCGTTGTTTCTAATACAACCACTTGAATATCCTTGTGTCTCATATTATAAAGAGAAGTTTATTGACTTCCAAACGATCAGGACAAAAATCTCTGCCTCTCCCGTAACCGAGAGTACAGTAAGCATGAAATGTTTACGGGCCTAATGTCATCTCGGAG